>NC_141564.1:10097460-12864960 GCF_036417535.1 Chlamydotis macqueenii | reverse complement strand
GGGGACAAATTGAGCATAAAACTTTGTGATTTCTAGAAAACAGAAAACTGTGCCCTCTCCATATGGTATCTCCCACCTCTGCAGTGCGAGGGATGTGGAGGAGGGACCATGGCAGCCAGCTGGCAGCCAGGGAGGGCAGCCGGGACGCAGCTACCCCTGCCCACCCCGCACCCTCACTCCTGAGACAGCCAACAGAAATCCCTCTGTTTACTCTTACTTTTCATCCTTTCTCTGTGCGGCTTCTGTCAAGAGTGGGAAGGATTTGCAATTGTTGCAACACTTTAACTCTTGATCTCAGTACTTTCTATGTATAAGAGCAGGCACTAGTGTGGGATAGCAGACTCTGCCCTTTCAAGTGGAAGGTGACCTCAACTTTCCCTAAGCTCCACAAAGGCTGTAGAGGACAATTGGGTGGTGCCTGTGGGTTATCCTGGGAAAGACTCGCAATCTGTGGGGGCTGAGAGGTAATTTAAGCAGTCACATTCCAGAATAGTGCTTGTGAAACATGCACCTCATCATTTTGTGTTTAAGAGGTGCCACAGATTGCATAGAAAGTTATTAAATGATTTTAGGGACCTTAAAAATACTTTTGATTTTACTTTTTCCATCTCTCCCCCATCTGCAAAGCAGGTGTCCAGCATTACAAGCCAACTGAGGGAAAGAAACTTTACTCTCCATAAAATGTTATGAATAGACTATGATTCTACAAAATAGAGTTCTGTGCATAAAGCAATATAAAGCTGTAATATCTCAGGTTCTTTCAGGGGTAGAAGCATTGCTACTGTCATTCCTTTGTACTAACATTGCAGCTAAGATGCCTAGCCATGCTCCAGGGCTTTGTGGTGCTAGGCGCTGGGTTTAACTGGTACAAAAACACCCTGCGAAGTGTGGGCTACGGTCTGTCCTCCTGCAGAATTTCTAAACGCTTGTAACCAGCTCCTACGAGAGGGAATGGTGCTGGACTTAAACATAGCTCTGGAAGGGGAGATAGATTTCTGTGTTTACAAGTTGTAGAAAGAGATTTTTTTTTTTTTTTTTTTTTTTTCTGGCAGGCTTTGAGGGCTGCACTAAATAGCTGCGGAGTAAGTGCATATGAAGTGGGACATGAAATTACAACTTGTTACTGAATTGCACAGGTGTGTCTCTAAGCCAGGTACGTGTGTACATCTCTTTCTTTCTATATATTGCTAGTTACAAGTTTTTCTGTTTTCTTTCAAACAATAATGGACATATTTCTACATTTGAGCATTAAATATTTCTGAACTGTATCAGGTATGAAACCATTGGTATCTTACCTACTGGCTATAGAGTATTTTGTTATTCTGACAACTGTATTCTTACGTGAACAGTGTATTAGTGTTTAATGAGAGGAAATTCTGTGATTCTAGTTTTTTTTTTTATTGGCCTTCAATGCTAAGCATGCACTGGGAACAGGATTAGGCCCGTAATCTTTATTTGGAAATGTGTACACCTGGGAAGCATGCAGGATGTCAGCTTTCTGTGACCTAATTAAAGTGTACTGTGGCGCAGGACTTGGCAAGGAGCAAACATTTGCAGGAAGGTTGTACTGTGAGAATACTTCACCCGCTGTATGAGGAAACAAAAGTTGGCCTGCATCACTCTGATTTGCTATGCTGAACAGTTCATTATTAAGTTGCTAATAAATGAGAATGAATTGTAGTTTGACAGTCAGAGACAGTATTTTAATTTCACAAATGCAAGCAAGTTTAAAGGTTGATGGATTTTGTTCCAGTGAAAGAAAAGATCAGCTTGCAAGAGATGGATAATAAAAAATTTGTACCCCTCTATTTAGATCTATGTATCCAAATCCCCTCTGTACAAGAAAAGATACTTCCTGCATATTTAAGCAAAGAATTAACTGATGAACGTGGGTACTAATACTGGAGCTGAAGGCAAGCTCGTCTGGTTACTTCAATCCTACAGCAAAAACAATGAAAGCCTTCTCTAAAATACAGACTGTCCATTGTGCTGCATTGAGAGCTTGTGAGCAAATTTAATATGGTTCCTGCTTTTGTCTACAAGATGGGAAACTAATTCTTATCGCTACATTTATTTGGCTTTTCATCCTCTGTATTAAGACTTCAGCTACACAAATAGCGATGACAGATGCAGAGCGTGTTGGGGGCTCTTGCTCCTCGGCAGCACAAGTATCCACTCGGTTCGTGCTTCTCTCCCCCCCACAGAGCAGAGACCTGTCTCCCTGGGGTGACTTTTTGTGGCGTATAGCCCTGGTACCTGTGCCCCTCCTGCCCCAACATGGAAGGACAGCTCTCTGTCACTCAGCATTTTGGAAAGGTTGTTTTTCTTCTCATTGAGCAGAGAAGGTTCACGTTTCTTTGCTGGCGGAGGATCATGCATTACAATCGCTGCCTCACTCCGGTTCTGTTGCTTTCCTTTACTTCCATTACTACAGTGGCATCTAAATTTTGATTTATGCAATCCCTGTCATCTAAAAAACCCCTGTGTACTACTCATAGACAAAAAATTAATTCATGGCTGTTTATAATGCTCTGTCTCCTGCAGGTTTTGCTCTGAGTGATGTTCGTCACTCCTCTGTGACTCTGTTTTTTCCTTTCGTTGGTGACTCACTCTGGCTGCCTACTTTACAGAAGGATCACTCAATTAACAAGATCCAAAGTGATCCCTTCTCCCATATGCACTTGTTTGGGGATGCAAAACAAACAGAAGGCAACTCAGCCAGTTTCTGCTGCCTGGATAAGCAGGGGACAAACTCAGGCAGAGTGAAGGCAGAAGGTTTATGGGCCAGTCGGCTGCTTTGCTTACACTGTGCAGTGGTATGAGCTGTTGCACTGGTTAGACAGAGGTGGTGATGTCCCCATGATCCAGGACAGTTGTTCATTGTCCGTTCAAGCAGGCTGTCGTCAGCAATGCCTGCCTGAAACACTGAGTGCGTGTCCATAAACCCCCAGGCATTTGGCTCTGGGGAGTATTTCTCTCTCCTTACTCTGGCACAGCTTCTGGGTAGCATTCTTCCTCAAGTGTTGCCTCTTACTTTTATTGGTAGTTAATAATTTAATTAAAACTCATATTTTTGCATGTCCTGCTGTCAGTGGACAGATTTACAGTGACATCTCCTGTGACATGAAACACTGTTAAGGCTTACATACATAAAATACATATTTTGATGCTGTTCCAGTACTGTTTTAACAATCAAAAGAACTTTGTTATTCAACAGAAAACACTTGATCTTATCAATTTCTAAAAAATATCAAGTGATGTTCCTAATGCACTTTTCATAATTTTCATAAAGCACTAGAAATTAAAGCAGCTCTCATTTTCCATTGTAAAGAATGATTAGATTTTTTCCTAATTTTGAGAAAAGTAAAGCAGTGCATGTGTGAAAATGATTAAAGAAGCAGTGATATATTTCAAATGTTTTTAAAATCACTGTTGAGGAGAGAAAGAGATCATCTTATGTCACTTCTAGGTCTTGATCTTCTGTTCATTGGAGTAAAGAAGAAAGTTTCCACTGATTATAATAGTGCTACAGTGGGCAAATCTATAGCTGGTTATGGAAGAAGACATGAATTTCAGACAGGAAAACTTCAACTGTCTCAGAAATGTCCCTTCTAATAAACACCGTTTTTTTCTAGCTATCTTTTCACAGCTTATGCATGATGAGAAACACTTTTCTCTAAATGAGATTAGGAAACAGAGCAGTTTGAAAGGGTTCAAGTCCTACATGTGAGAAACACCGCCACTTTACAATATGTACTATTTTAGACTTGAAGCACTGGTGTGTTGTTTCTACATTTAAGTGTAGGTTATGATGCCAGATTTATCTCCCCACTCACCTTCTGTTTGTCACACCTACAGTGATCCTAAGAGATGCAAACATCTTTATATAAAAAGTTCACTGCATGATTGGTGTCTAAAGATTTGATTTTCATCATCCTTACTGCTATATGCTTCGGAGCAATAAATTTTTCCTTATTCTGTGAAGGACCTAAACACAATCTTACGCTCTTAATTGAATCAAGTCCACTCAAAAGACCCTTGGCTTTTGAAGTAGTGCCAGAGTTTTCCATGGGACCATGTGGAAGGCCAGGCATTATGCGATGTGAACAACGCCCTGGGAAATTATTAATGTACTTAAATGGATCAAATGAGTAAATTCACATTTTCAGATAACTCTGAGCACACTTTCTCATTTCATTCAGAAGGCTATTAAAATAGTATTTAGTAATTTTGTCTTCATCTTTTCAAAATTCTGAGATACTTCAGATCAGTGTTTGTAAATACATTAACATCATGTAGCTCTTGCAATCCCATGGGGTAGACGGACAGTATTTTCCTTCTGTGCTCTACAGAGTTGCCTGCACTGAACCTGCAAACATTTAGTCACTTGCTTTTAATGTACATCTTTACTGGAACTGCTCATTCACATAAAGCATGTAAATAGTGTCAGGGTCTTATCTATAAGCTCAAGGTCCTAGTTGTTAGTATTGCTCTGTTTAGCAGAGTAGCATTATCTTTAAGTATACTGAGATATAATTTTACCAGAATTTATTGCATTGTTATATTAACTCCTAGATGAGATTTAGGTTGTGACCTCCCAGCAGGCTTAGGTATGTTACCTGTAATCTTTCACATGTATACAGTTTATAATAGGCAGAACTCCCGCTTTCAGATCAGTCATATTTTAGGACTCACAATTGATATATCAGTCACAGCATAAAATGCTATCATTCCTGTAGACCAACTGTTTACCAGAGTATAACACAAACTCTCCTCCTGTGTCTCATTTCATCACATTGTTCCACATAGTGATGTTTCAATGTGAAATGAAGTTTTTTCATGCTGTGCTTCTGAGTAGAAAAAAGACAGAAATACATGTATGATAAATGACAAAGGTTCCAAGAGAAACCTTGCAAAACAATACAATTTTGAAGCATTACATTTGCTTAAATAATTTAGTACATAAATGGATCTGTTAAAGTTTTATAACCAAATACTGTTTATGTGGCTTTGGGTTGAAAATCAGTTATATTTCCACTGAATCACTTAATTTTACATCTTATTTAGAAATTAGGAAATACAACTAACTCGAGAGTTGTCATTGTAAAGTATCTTTGGCATCAGTAGCATCAGAAAAGTATACTTTTCTTTTAAGTAGTTTTATACACTTAAGTTTCCCACTACAAAGTAAGTATTTTAAATTTCTCTGAGCTTGACTTAATTTTCTGCTGGTTTTATGGCAGATTGAACTGCAGATAAGCTGTTTGATCTTATACACTAATAGTGATATTTAAATGTGTTCTTCTCTCGGATACTAAAATGTGCACTGAGTTTGGTGGCATATTCTTGTTTGACCTTTATTCATAATGTAGTTTTAAAAACTGTCAACATTATTGTTACTGTCATTAGGACTGAAGCATTCTGAAAGTCAGGACTGATACTACTTGATCTCAGAAGACAGATAATTTGTTAGGATACTCAAAATTAGGCACTATTTTAAAATATAGGTATGTCTGTGAAATAATGGAGAGTTCAATGTTTGCTAAGAAACCAAACAAAGCCAAACCTCTGTTAAGAATCTTTAATGAAAAATGGTGCCCAGGGACCAAATGTGAGCTGGGAAGCTAACTCCACTTCCAAAGAATGTGTAAGTGCAGTTTGTGTCCTCAGAAACATCCCGAGGTCTAGAGTTTATAAGCATTAAGTGCAGGTATATAAATCCTTAGAAACAAGCACATGTCCAAGTATTTTCAAGATGTAGAAAAGATTGACAGAAAAAAACAGTTAATAGTGAGTCTTTGCAGGGATTTTTGTTTTTTATTCAGGCTTGCTTGTTGTACAGGACATTTTTTAGCCTGTTGAAACATTCATTGTAATAAATTCTGATTCCACCCTTCCCATTCGAGTGTAAGAAGTGTGCTGCCCTACCTTTTCTAGCAGAACTCTCTTCCTAGAAATGGATCCTGCCCCCTTCCCTGTTCACTCAGAATTTGGAATTTGTGAGAATATGTACCTTGTAGGTATTGTCAATGGCTGATCAACAGCCAAAACCATTTTCTTCAGCCATGCAAGCTCTATAGCTGCTAGTTCTTGTGTGAGGTGTCTCTTTGTCTCTGAGCCTGCTATTTTATGGTGGGAAATCTTTTCTAGGAATGTACTTTAATGTTCTCATGTAACAACTGAGGGGTTCTAAATTCTTAACTGGGAATTTTTTATAGCTCTTAATTAAGCTTTTAAAATAAAAAGTGAAGGATGCTGCACTAAATGCTGGAGGAACTCATTGCTGTCATGAATTGTCTTAATTAAAAATCTTTCAATGTTTTCCTTGCTTTTTTTTTTTTAATTCATGGTAGCTAAGTAACAGCTGTGAAATACAATCTTTTGGTGACATCAAAGCTGTGAAATAGTGTAAAATATAAAAACTCCTTAGCAAAAAATATCTACTTTTTTGGAGATGCTTTATAGCTTTTCCATGTAAATAGTCAGTTCAAGTTAGTCTTATGGAAAGACCCAACAAATGCGTAACTATTTTCCAAAATTATTTTACAATACATTTAAAAAGAAAAAAAAAAAGTGCTGATATTTCAGTAAGGAAGAGAGAGGTTTTTTTTTCATACTGAGGACTTTACTTCTTGGATACTTATGGTTCAACTGCATGGAAAGAAAATCAGTAGAAAATACTTTGAAGTCTGCAAAAGCCATATGTACAATCCCCCATTTTGATGATGTAAAGTCATAGGAAAATGTCTAATGTCTAATTTCTTGTTATGAGGTATTTATGCAGAACTGTGAGTACAGATCTAAAAATCACACTGTTTTGGAAGGGCTTTTGCTTTAAATGTTTCTAGTGCAAAGACTGATTCATTAGATGACCAATTTATCTAAAACTAGGTAATAAAAACTGATGTAGAAATCATGTAATTTAATATTTATGGTATTGTTAAAGATAACTATGATTAGAATTGTTGACATTTTATTAACAATGCCTTAATAGTAAGTAAATGACTTGTGGACCTCATGTGAGAGCATTTGGTGCAGTGTACGATCTGCCACATACAGAAGATAAAATGAAACACTAAGCATATATGTTTTCCTCACTAGAAAGCCTGAGAAGCACGAATAGCCACTTGTACTCAAAATACAATATTACAAAAATTCTTCCCATATAAGAACAAGACAACCACGTCAAAACAGGAGTGGAAGTTAAATGGAATGAAAATATTACATTAATAACTATGCTGTTCAGAGCCCAGACAGGTAATATTAGCATCTTTAAACTTGAAGTTGATTTTTAAAAACTATTCATACAACCTTATATAACAGATACACAATCCAATACATATACATTGATTTGCATTCCTGTCTTTTTCTTTTTCCTTACAGTTCTTAAAGAACTATCAGACCCAGAGAAAAAAAAAACACACCATAATTAGACTTTCCAATATTGCACTGTTTGCCTCATATTTTTTTTTTAATTCCAGATGTTTTTCCATCTGGATGAGGATTGAAACCCAAAGATGCGCCCACTAATACATATGTGACTACAAATGAATAATATTTACTTGGCATGCTACTTTTATTTACTCATCATCAGCAACTTCCTACATGCCCTTCATAAAATGAAAATAAGACTGAATTAGCACACAAATCTGTTTTCATTTCTTTCATTCCGTCAAAGAAAATCCAGATCTAGGCAGAAAACACTGTGACAACATCAACTAAAGCTCAAAGATTTTGTTATTTGAATTAGCTGTATGCTTTAAGCCTTTGGAAATCTGTGCATGAAAAGTATCCCAAAATTGTCAAGGTACATTGAAAGATTTGTATTTGAAATACCAGATCACTAATGTTAGTTGGCTAAGATTAGAGCCAAAGATGAAGTGACAGAAGAGCAGAGGAAACACTGAGTTGAAAGAGCTGAAATCGTATCATTCTCCTCAATTTACTGGAGTGTGCCTTCTGATTGTTAGTTAGATTTACAGTCTGGTCTTCTTGGATCCTCATCTGTTTCTATTTACTCTGATAACAGCAAACCCCAACAATACTATATTCATCTGCTCCTGGCAAAAACTTTCAGCTGCCACTCTTGCCATGTGTGTTTGTAAAATCACAAATTGTCACTGAGAGTGAAGGTTATTGCGGCCTGTGTGTTTGAAGCTTGTATTTTAAAGGCTTGATGGGAAAGTGCAGAATGCACCCATCTGCTGAGGTCGGTGTGTCCTGCAGAGCACGAATTTTACTTATGCTTTCTGTTCCACTTTATTCAACTTAACTTGAAGGAAGCTTTCCCTCCTCTCCACTCACCCTAGATTAAACTGATTTGGAATTAGACACTCGCATAGATCAGGTCTTACCTCTTCACATATTAATCAATTACAATTAGTGATTGTGTATAAATGGGTCCCTTTGGTTTTAAGAGAGTGGAACTAGAGTAGCTGTTCTCAGTGGAGTCTCTTTCCAAGAAACAGCAGTTTCTAAAGAAGTGTAAATCAGTGAGATAATCCCACTGTAAACTGTGGCTAGGATCTGGTTAAAACCACTATTGGCATCAAATATTCACTGGAGCTTTAGCATTCAGCTGAGCTGGCACGAATTTCTTGTATGCTTGTAAAGAGACAAAGTGGGTTCAGACGTAACTGTCAGTGAGAGGGGCATTTTTTGCATGGATAGGAAAAGTGGTGTGTCTAAATATCCTACACCAAAGGCTGCTTTGGGCAAGTCCTTCTGGTACTTGGGCACTTCAGGGAAACTTTGATTCTGTTAAGGTTGATGGGAGCTTGCTATTGCCTTCAGCAGAATACAGATTTATCCCTAGGCGTTAAATGCTTCACAGTATTTTAGGCAGTTTAAAAGCAATAGAAGCATTCTTCTGGTTCAGATATGAAGTAATCTACACTGGATTAAATCGCAGACTCAAAATATCCACTGAATGTAAGTAGACAAATAAAGGCTATGTATTTCATTGCAAGATTATATCTGCGCAGAGGAAAAACTATAAGCTCAGACAGAGTAACAGAGGATCATTAGAAAGAAGTTCTTATCAACAAAATAAGAACATTATAAATTATTCCTTTTAGCTTGAAATTTCACTAGAAATATGTTACCAGTAACAGCAAAAATGTAATACAGAGATTACAGTCTCTAACAACTTCATAAAACATCATATTAAATTAGAGAAGAGGACACAATAAAAACATTAAGCAATTAGTTCTAAAATTCTTTAAAGAATCAACACCAGGCTTAAAATCCCCAGGTCTGTACAAGATCAAAGAAAATGGCAAGGGTCTTACTGAGAGTCGATCTCTTTCTGAGATGGTAGTGGTACAATGAAACTTTGATGTTTTATATACTTAAAGACATAGATTAAAATATTTTAATGAAGGTAAAAGTGAACTCTGAAGTGGCCAGCCTTAATAAAAATGATACCGTGTACAGTTCCGTGCTTGAGTTTCTTATGACGTGTGCTTGTTTTAAATTAGAACTGCAGTATCCAAAGATCTGAAGTGAATGAACACACAATTATGTTCTCCTCTTTTAATTTGGTCTTGTTGATCCTTTAGGCTCTTTTAAAATCACAATGGCGTAGATTAAAAAAAAAAAAATCTGAGGTCTTGACCTTTTATGGGTCTATGAAATAAATGTAGAGTTCATAGCTGGGAACATGATCATTTTGGCTGAGACAAATTGAAGCTGACAAGGGGACAGGCTCTAGGGGAGTAAAAACCACTCTTCTGTGAAAACTAATCCCAATAAAAATACTTCTGTATTAAAAATGACATATTTTTTATAAATACCAATATCGATTGACTCAAATAATACAAGACTCAGTAAACCTGAGTAAATGGTCTAAACATAGTTCGTTATCTTTGTGAATTAGTGAAAAGATAAGAATTCCTATATATGAAGTTAGGTGCCTCATTTTAGCACCCTAGAATGGACATACTGACATGTTGACCAGTAACAGTAGTTGCTCACATTGAGCAGCACATGGTCATTAAAAACCAGAGCTTGAATTTTCAAATAAGAAGAACATTAAAAATGACTAAAAGGCAACTGGAACTGCTAAAGCAATAAATGTGAGAAAAAAGAGCCACTTTTGCTTTTCAAAGAATCGAGCTTCCTTCTGTTAAAGTCTTTCCTCCAACAAATTGAACAGAGCTCCTAATTACTGGTCAGGAGGGGTGATCCAGTGCAGCATTACCAGTGTAGCATGCAAGACCTGTGCTTGCAGCTCATTTAGAGGGTTCCTTTTCCCTCAGAGACTGAGGTCAAATTCATTGAATATGGGGCTAGTGTTGCTTCAGGCCTGCAAGTTACTCCTTTCTGGGTTCTGCTGGCCGGCCCCTATGTCGAGCCAGGTGTGCTCTCCAAGGATGCCCTCTCCAAGGAACAAGTGCATGAATCTGTAAACTCTATGGGGCAGGAACTCAAGGAGGTTTTACTTGTATAGTGGTTTCCATACCCAGCAGTAATAGCTACATCCTCATAAAATGCAGCACTTAAGATGGTCAAGGAAATAGTCGCAGCATGACAGAGAGAGATTACAACTTCATTTTCGGTCCCATCCAAAATTAACATGAAATGATATTGCCAAGCAAAACAGCCTCAGCACTTAATTTGGGGCATTAGTGATGCCATTATGAAATATGAGCTGCTGATTCTCAGCCTGCCTCAGAAGCTTTTTATGCTTCCCAGATCAGCTTGCTTGGTGAATTAATCAGATGAAAAAGGCTCAGTTCGCCTGCATGAGAAACTGAAAGGATTGTCTGATGGCTTATGAAGCTATGTGATTTGTTTCATGGTGTGGAGACACTGAAAGAGAATTTTTATTAAAAAAAGAGGTCTTGGAATACAGTCCTGCATGTGGTCAGCTCAGTGGGGTATCATTTGAAGCAGAATGTGAACAAGTAGAATTGAAATGGAGGGATCTTTGAAGAGTAATGAAAAAGGGGCTTTGGTTGCCAATAAAACAACTGTTTGGGACACTGAAGGGAGATTCCTCAATCATTTAAAATCATTCTGCTCAAGAAATTTATTGTTTTTTTTTTTTTTTTTTTTTCTTAGGGAACAGGGGGAATAAAAGGTAGATGAACTCTTCAACAACCTGAAGCATGTTTCACAACTTCCTGGAGAATTTGCATGTGGTCATAATTTCCTCAGAGCAACTGCTCCTCAGGAGCAATTTCTTCCTCCTTCTTTGCCTGTTTATGCTTTAGCAACCCTGGTTTCAGCTCTAGTTTTCTAGAGAAGGGATAGAAGTGTCATGTCACAATGCCTAAAGTACTGAATGCTGCTCAAAGAATATGCCTTAAACCATGCAAACTACAAAAACTACATAAGCCTTGCTCCGCCACCCACCCCAAACTGGTCAGGACTTGGAATGTCACTCTTGGTTTACACTGTCCTCTTTAGCATAAGCCTCACCTTGGAGTTCTAGAGGAGGAGACAAGGTCTTGTAAAGTGTTAAAACTGGAGAGTATACAACACCTTCACTCAAAATCCGTGTAGTTTTAAGATTAAGGATCTCAGCAGCTTGAGGGACCTCCTATTCCCTCACATGGGCACTGCCTGCTTCTTATTATTCCCTCTTTGTGTGTCTTTTGGGAGGGGGATTTGAACTCCCTCACATCATAAGTATAAGTCGTCTGGGTTGGATACTCAAACTAAACTGTCACACTGGTTAACAGCAGTATTTAATGCATAGAAAAATTGTCTTGTTGCTTGTACAAATATACATATAAAATATAAAAATTTCTACACAAGTTTTTCTACATATACATTAATTATAGATACATGTATAGATTTACAAATAGGTAAGCTATTACTTAGCTTAAACTCTGGACATTAGCTTGAAATAAATATGGTCATATAAAATTAAAATGATGGTATTTTTGTATCTAGGGAAGATATAGTTTTCCTGATTTCTCAGAATTTTTTGTATTTGTGATAATTTCCCCATATACTGAGTTGGTAAAAATGCTGAAATTACAATCTTTTGTGTTAAGCAATCAAGAAAAAAAAACTGCTTAGGTTACACAAGTTTCTGTAGATGCTTTGGAAATGCTTTGTTTTGATTTCTGCTTTCTTCCATCTATTTTTTTTCCTCAAATTTTAAAATACAAAATTGCTTAGAGTTTGTTTCTTTTCTCCTCCTCTTTGTCTAATTTCATAATTTGAAATATTGAAAAAAGAACATTTTTAGCATCTATCCTAAAATAGTTTGGGACAAAAGATTTCTGCTCCTGTTTCACAGTTTTGGTTAGAATAAACTAACATTTCTCTGGAGAACAAAACCAAATAGATCTCCCTCCAACCCCAGTAAGAGTAGTCTGAGACATCTCCAATTAGCCTGCTGGAGACCTTCATGGAAATGCCTCTAAATCACCACAACATCAGCAGACCACTGTGAAGCTGCTTAGAACATACACAAAAACATGGAAGGGCTCTATCATCAGTCTATGCTGATAATTGTTTTAAATGCATGAAGAAAGGGGAGAAGTGAAGCTTGGATGACAGGGTACTACAGCGGTCCTGCCAACACATTTCTTCTAGACATATTTGAGGCCTTTAACTTTAGTTCTTTTCTGGATAACACTATAGCCTCCTCTGGAGATGTGTGGTCAGTAATTAACAATGCACAGTAATTTAGGAGACAAACTTAAGAAGAACACTTCATTCAATTATAACTTGGCAAGGCAATGCAATTATCCTTCTTAGAGTTTTGCCAGGATGCAGGAGCCTGTACCTTACCACATGAAGCAAAATGATGTGGGATGTATAATCATAAACTGTTGGGTTTTAATTAAATTTTTAAAGCAGTATTTGGAAAGTAGAGAAGCAACACATCTCACAGGGCTCTAATGAAAAACAATACATTTATTTTTCCTAACCTCACCAATAATTTCAGAGACTGTTGTCCTTAGATAAAAATAATTCAACTCCACTGTCCAAAAGTTAATCCAAATTTGCTGTCTGCTTGTCTAATTGTTACACCTAAATATGCCTTGATATGAGGCTATTTCCAGGGAGAGTACAGTACAGGGTTTGTCAGGGCATCATACTGCTTTGTTTTATATCCACCCTAGCTCAGAGCAGCTGAAACAACTGAGACTAACATGCCCCCTTTGCTCTGCCCCACAGTCTTTACTGTAGCCCAGAACATGGCAAAGGTTGAAGAGCAGAGTGATGTTCCTACCTCATTGCCATGAGAACTTTTCTGCTGGGAAGGCCTTTCTCTATTACTTCAGTTTGTCTCAAGATTGACACCAGACGTAGGTGTACGCTCCATCCCTCCTACCTCCCTGCTCATCTGTGCGAGTGAGTACAGTACTGACAGAAATGCAGATATGTTCCTCTGTCTGATCATGCCAAATCCCATTGCAATAAGCAGGAATTCACCTGAGTAAAGATTCTAGTCTTTCTGGCATCTCTAGTGAAAACTGATCACACAAATGATACTCTCAGTACATATTTATGAATGACTTCAGTTTTTCCCCTCCCTTTTCACTGCCAAGAAGAATTTTAGCTTTTCTACCTGCTGCTGATGCTTGTGAATTACCCTTGAACTTTGTTTAGTGTTGAGGGAGTTAAAATTTTATCTCTTTCCTAGATGCAGCTTCCCTAGGGATTGAAGTCCACTTGTATTTGACCTGAAGCAACAGTTGTGTTTCACATACCTGCTTTTTCCTTGCCATTGACTTCTGGGCACTTAGGCATAAAATTTCAAAGCAGGGATCAGCCTGTGGATAACCCATGATTTCCTGATGAAATATATGTTCTCCTCTCTGGCTCACTACTTTGAAACACGTGATCACAACAAAGAGAAAACCTTATGTTAAATAAATATTTACTAGCATGAAGGCAGCCTGGTGAAACACAAATTTATACAGGGAAGTGAATTATGCATCTAATTCTTGTGACTGGTTTCTGCAGGATGAAAGCTAGAATTCATGGCACCTAGCTGTTGTCCAGGCTAAAAACTCTTTGGCAAAAGAGTGCAAAAGTAATTAGCTACGAAATATAAATTTTAAGATAACAAATGGAAGTTCCAGTGTAAGACCAAAAAGTGCTGTGCTTAGGTTGGCCTGCCTGATAGCTCACAAGAGTATGTGATTGGAGAATGGGCTTAGAGGGTGAGGGAGTGAGGGAAGCAATGAAAGGAGCATGAGCAGAAGAAGAGGCTGAAACATCTTCAAGAGACATTTAGTGTAAATGGAAACGTCCCTGGAAACGTTCAAGGCCAGGCTGGATGAGGCTCTGAGCAACCTGATCTAGTTGGGGATGTCCCTGCTCCTTGCAGGGGGGTTGGACTAGATGACCTTTGAAGGTCCCTTCCAACCCTAACCATTCTATGATTAGTGTAAATGCACCCATGAGAAAGCTAAACTCAATAGGACAGTCACAGAACTGCTGAGTTTACGTAGGTCTAGCATAAAATTTCCTTTCCTCCATCTGAATGATGGTCTTTAGTCCTTCCCTCTCTAGGATCCAAATTGAGTATTGAGCAGATTTTTGAGACCAGGCTGTGATCTCTGTTATTTCTTACTGGAAGCAGTGAGGGCCAGAACCTGTCTAGAACATCCTGAAAAAAAAGTGTTATTTCAAAGGAGTCAGTGCTAATGCAGCCTTTCACTATTAGCCAAAAGAAAATTGGGTGTCACTTCCAGAAGTTATTAACTTCCTTTTATGTAGGTCTTCCAATGGTCATTGGATACTCGCAGGGTCTAGGACCAACAATAAGTTTCTGACTTCTCGTCTGTAAAGGACAGGACCTACAACTGCAGTAATTCTTTGGAGAAGATGTTTATAGCCTTCTCATTTTAATATAGACAAAAAAAGGAGTATCTATGTTATAGATGGCAGAATTGTGTGGAAATCAATGGAATTGTACTAGCTATGGCAAACTGTATACTACAATCTTATACCTCTTATAGAACATACGCTGTCATAAGAGTGGAAATGCCAGGTAGTAACAACGTTGTTAGTATTATGCAAGGGAATTACAGCACCAAATTCTCAAGAAGTATGTGTATATAGCTATTGGGAAGTAGTTAGATTTGTACTGATTTATACCAGCTAAATATGTAGACTTCTGTATAACAAGTATGGGTGAGTGATCTGCATTTTTTTAACTGACTCAAAACACAAAAAGATCAGAATTTCCCTCTGAGAAGCTACAAAGAAAAATTTGTCTATGTCCTTCCAGAGGATGTTGGACAGCTCGATCAATGAGTGAATAAGAAGAAATAGGTTATGACCTTGACAAAGGAAATGAGCCCTGGTGAAAGCGTTCACTAATGCTTACTAATACTCAGGGAGTACAAGAAACCTGATGTCAAAACTGATTGAAGTTTCGATGCTGTGGAAAGATACAGTCAATATTTTATGTCACAGAAGAAGCTGAGAACTGATTTTAGCAGGCAGAGCTGATGATTTCACACAGTTCTACTTTGCATTTATATTCACATCTATCTTTGAGGCAGATCTCAGCTTATCATATCACCCTAAATCCCTAGGGAAAATGCATCTTATTTATGTCAATATTTCCTGGACATCCTCCAGTCTGTAAAGATAGTTGTTTACCCACAGCCAAATAGGGTGGTGGAAAAATAGGAGCTAAATAATGGAAAACTGTATCAAACGCACATATTACACACATGATTTCTACAAAAATTTTCTGAAATCTTGAAAAAATCCTGCACATGGTTCATAATAGCTTTGGCTTGTAAACCAGCATTTCCTCTGCAGATGACAGTTGATTTCATTAATCTTGGCAGTATTAAAGGACAATATTTTAAAATAAATTAATGTTCTGGAACGCCTTCCTCCATGAGCTCTGCATAAACAGACTTTCTTTCAGTAGGATTCCTCTTTCCACTCTTTAATTTCAACAAACTATTTTAAAGAAGGGAGCAGGGGAGTAGCCCAACCTTATTGTGCCATGGCTTCTCAAAGTTAAGAAATACCCCCCTTTTTACTGCCTTTCTTTCAAACTAAGAGATATGAAAGGCAAGACATTAAAAGCTTTTCCCTTATATTCCTCTGAACCAAGGACATTAGGAGAGGAAAAGTGAGAATTTGGAACTATTATCTTAAAGATTTGAAATTTCACTTGTTTTCTTTCCCAAGAGCTTACACACTTGCATTCAAACACAGTGCCCAGACTGTGCCCTGCTTTATAGTTTATAGTAATGCATAAAAGTGATGTTTGATATCTTGATCACAAACACTGGCTACCTATGCAGAAGGTAGCAATCAGTTAACAAACCAGTGACAAATCAGTGCCACTGCATTTTGTGGTCAGTAGCATTAAAATGTCAATGTTTCATTTGTTTTCTTCCTGTGTGGCTTTTGTTAGATAAAATTACTGATTCGACTGGAGTCTGTATAGTTAAGAGCCAAACAGTGGAGCTAACTCACAGGTGGTGTAGATGGTGCTGACGATGAATGGATAAATAGGAGATAATCTGAATTTTAGGAATGGTCAATCATTCACTTTTCACACTACCTATGGAGAGTCAGGACAGGTCTAGCAATAGCAGATGTAAGTTTATTCCAAAAGAAAATTTTTCCATGCAGCTTGTGAATTAAGAGCCCCTGGATACACTGTAGGCCTGTGAAATGAAATGGAGGAGCTGGTCCACGAAGGGGAGGGGGCTGCACAGATTTGTTTCTCTCACCCTTCACCCAGCTGCAAAGTAGAACCAGATCAGCTCTGCTGTCTGGGTCTTCGACTCCTATAAAGGCTTGTGTGTCAGGATTTGCTGCACAGTGTGAAAATCAACCATTAAACCCGCATACTTGTTTGTCAGTGAGCTGATATTAATTAAACTTGCTCAATTTACAGTAATAAAATAAAATAAATTTTTCCAAGTGTCAGAGTTTTAAACACAGTCTAGCATCTGAAAAACATCTTGTTTGTTTTGGACTCGCACAACCCCACCACGGAGCTGGAATTTTGCTAACAGCTCCCGATACGTGAGCCAGGAGGGAGTGAAACTCACTCTGCCCTCACCGCGTCGTCTTTTTCTGGTGCTAACGTGATGAAGGACATAAAGGTACGCGTGTCAGGAATCAAGCAGGCTTTAAACCCTCACCTGGGGCTGATGAACACAAAGATACCGTATTTCATAGTCATCTTCCTGATCAGAACCATGGTTTCAGGCAAAGTTTGTATTTTATGTAACATTTAATATCTTGGTAGTTGCCAACTGCAGCGGGGCGAAATATTGTATACCAACTGTCGGCCTCATGCAAACATTTAAAAAACAGATGCTAAATCTTTGAAGTCATTGTTAAGTTTAATAGCTTCAGAAAATCATTACTCAAATCCATTCCCTAAGGTCTTTTTGTCAAGTTCCAGAGGACTTAAACTTAAAACAAAACAAAACAACCCTCCAATAATTTATCTGGCAGTTTAGAAGACTTTTGCCGAAGTTTTTCTGTGGAATTAGAATCTGACGGTTCCTGGAAGCTGTACAGCTAAACCCTGTCAGGGTATTCTGAATGCTCATCAAGCCGTCTCCAAGCTGCCTGCCACTCATACACACTGCACAAAAATGCCAACTGCTGTATTTTGCATTTAGCGCACGTTCCCTCCAGACTACACCAGTGTGGTATACACAGTGGTAACGCGTAGCTAAAAACTATGTGGTGGCCTTGGTCTGCTAATGCCGATGCCAACTGCTGACCTTGCTGATGCTGAGAGCCCAGCAGAGAAAAAAAAAGTAGCCTGAAATGATTGATCAGTGGCTTCTAATGGCATTTTTGTCAATATCCAGCTGATTTTCCTGTTGCTCTTTCTTACATATTTATACTATTCACAGTCTGGCAAAAATTTACAAAAAAGTATCCAAGTGATGGTCTCACAGCAGGTGCTGGATCAAACAGGTCTTGTTCTTTGCGCCCTTGGGATGCCTACATGGATCACAGGAATCCTGATACTGCCCTTCAGATGACCTGTGGTAAAACTGTGGAAGATATGCTCAGTTTCTTCCAATGAATAAACAAAGTGTACATGAAATATTTGTATAAGTATGAATAGGAGATTTATTTTTCTATATGTACTGCTTGTCTATGTAGTTGATTGAAAATGGCATGAAGTAAATCTTTCCTAATAGATACTTATATAAGAATTTTATTTAAATGTCCAGCAGTGTAAATGTCAACATTTGCACTTTGATCGTACTATGAATATACTGGTTTCAACTGGATAGGAAGAGAAAAAAGTTACAAGAAAAATACATAGGCTTTACAAGGAAAAATATATAGTGGGCTTATAAAATGCAGTTTGAGAAAGTCTGAGTAAGCTTCAAAGACCAAGACCAAAAAGTACTCTGTAGACTTTGGATTTCATCCACTGCTCTTAGCTTCATGCTGCAAGTTAGAAACTAAGACAGACTTTTTGTAATGTATTCATGTCGTGTTTAGGCAATGCCAAATTATTTCTCGTCAGAGCTGAGATTTATTGCAGCTGGATTATGATCTTTTGATTGTGCAAACCACCAGATAGAGGTGGCTGTCCTTCCCAGTGTCATTAAAGTCTTTGTCATGAATCACAAGAGTCAGAAATCCAGAGATGGACTGAAGAAAAACACAGATAAATATTCAATATGCAGCACACTGAAAAGAGCAAACTGGAGCACACTTGTAAAGCTCGCAGAAGAGAAGTTAACCTTCTGAGCAGGATGCCTGAGCCTTGCAACAAATAGTGTTGGAAAAAAAACATGAAATGGATGATTAATCCATTTTCATGATTAAAAAGAATATAAAAAAGAATTTGAAATAGTACTGCAGTGAGCCATTGTTATTTAAATGCTAACTGTGCTGCCATACATGCACTTTTGCAGTAAGTACTTTTTATGTATGCTCCAAGTCAAAACGTAGCTATCCCAGTTTCAAGTACAAGTGGTGTGAGTTATTATGTACAGCTCTGATTTTCCTCCCCCAAAGATGGCACCATTTCTGCCACAGTTTGAGGGACCCACAGGTACTGTAAAACAATTTCACAATATTACAAACACCACAGAACTCCTCTTCCCTTAGAAACACAACAAAATTAATCAGACACCCTTGATTTATCCTGATTAAGCTCAGACACCTCAGCCAGCTGATTAAATTGGGCTCCTTTCCTCTGCAGTTAGACTTGCCCTTTGGAGCAGTTTATCTCTTTCCATTAGTTATGAAGCGAGCAACCACAGGTGTGTTCCTAACTGAGGTGGGACGGAAATGTGCAGGCCGGACTGATTTACAACTAATAGCAACTGAAGTGTTGCAGGCAAACAGAAAAATCCTGGTCCTGTTTCTCCTATCCCAAATCACATTTGCTATGCAATGTTCCTGCGTTGCCTGGAAAGGGCAGGTAGATGTCTGTTAGGCCCAAAGTACCTTTATCTGATATGAAGGCACATTTCTATTTGGTTTTATTTTTCAAATGTCCATTTAACTCAGCTTTACAAAAAAATCTTCCAAAAACTTCATTGTCACCTTTTCCAAACAAAGGCCACAGTAAAGCCAGCCCTCTGGGCTGACACCAAAGTTAGCCTCGCAATCCCTGTGTTACATGAGTAGTTCATACACAACAGATGATGCTAATCTGAATCTAGGCTTGGTGCGCTGGCTGTAGCTGTATTATTTCCACATGGAAAACTACAATAATTTTTTTCTGTTGTATCCAGCAAATTTCTCTTTCATTTGAGGCATAATATATTTTCTTCTCCCCTCCCCTCCCTCCCAAGGTTGTATTTCTCAAGCATATTTTTAGTAAACAAGGGAAATAAGAAGGGAAAAGCTAGTCTTTCTCATTGTCTAGTTTTTCGTGCATTTAAAACAGATACATACAGCTAAACCAATCAGAAATAAATAACTAATTTTTATTTAACGAATTACATTTTTTTTTTTGCCTGACGGCTGACTGTGATTGTGATTGGTGTATTAATTATTCAGATTTATTAGTTTTACTGAGATTCAGCACTGGATTTTCTTGGCTGTTCGCCACAGAACACATCTGACTTAATGTCTACATTTGCACTTTTGAGAGCCCAGTGTTGCTGTTACAAGGTAAATTGAGACCTTTTAAGGATGCTCAAAGTTAAATCAACTCCTAGCATTAAGCAGAGATTAGGAATGTAGCCCAATTGCCCTGATTTTGGTTTTTTTTAATGAAATAAGGCAATTCCCAAGACGAACACTTTCACTCTTTCAAAGTTTCCTCGACAGTAAACAACAACTTAAGAAACTATTTCCCTTCTTGTCATGGAGAAAAATAATACTTCTTTTGGACCTACCATTTTCTGATCATCTTGTCTCTATGAATCTCCATATCCACATCTCTGTGAATGTCCATATCCACAGTGCTTGCTTTGTAGTATAAGCGCTCTTAAATTAGCTGTTCTTCCCCTGACGATCTCTGTTTAAGTGGCGCTGCTCTCCCTGGGCTAGCTGTATTGATGAAGAGCCAGAATTTGATGGTGATACACACCAGGACAAAGCATTGTTCTGCAGAATCCGGCTGATAAATCTGGCCGATGCCAAGCCCCAAAGTAAAAGTAGCAACATTGAGCTTCATAAAGAGTAATTATTCTGAAACTCCCCTCTAAATTCTCTGATGTTTTACATATGGAGAAAAGTTAATAAATGGTAATAAAAGAAATGAAATGAATAGCTTTAATTTCCCCACGTAACTGAATAATGTTTCCTTTAGGCAGTAATTATTGTATTGAATTCACAAAGTTATTTTCAGAGCACTGGACGCAAATGTCAACAATGAAATAATAAAACTGAACACTGTGAACACCTTGCTAACCATCTGTAAACCAATTTTCAAAGAGAAAATCACATCACTAGAATATTTGACCCATACAGGATCTTGCAGATGTTTTGCTGTAGCCTTTGGGATCTACCTCATTTCAAGGTCTATATAGTAGAAACAAATTGTGCATTTACACAGCGAAAGTCTAACTGAATTCCCATAAGAATCTTCAAAGGCTTTTATGTTTGACCAGGCGCTGTGTTCTGCTACTTTGGCAAAGAGGTATTAACAACGACTTGTTAATAGTAATGGAGCCATACCTTCTCCATATGGGTTCCAACACTTAGAGATGTATCATCTGTCCATATTTAAAAGCTCCACCTTAAAAAGATGATAAATGTGACCAACTTGACCTGGCCTTAGACCAAGTCATGGATTAAACAATTTCTGTCAGCTTGATTGCTGCTTTATTGAGGAAACCTGCTAAGTAAAAGCTGTTCAGTCACAGTGCTTAAGTATCAAAAGAGTGCACGGAATTTGCAAAACACTGCCAATGTGCCAGCCAGACCCTGAGTTACCAACAGAGCAGAGAGTGGCTGCACAGGATGCCAACAACAGCGAACCTTTTCTGGATTCCCCAGTTCCTGCAGCGCGTGCATCTCTGATGCACACCATTTCTTAAAACATTGTGTTATTTTTCTAGAGCAAAGATGTTAGAGTGTTGGGGTGTGTGTGTATTTATGTATATACATGCAGAGAGAGGATTTTATAATTAATTTTTCTCCCTACCATACATTAATCCTAAACATATGAAGCCTTAAAGGAAGAGGAGTAGATAAGGGAAAGACACAAAATGTAGTTCTGAAGGTGAAAAATCCAACACACAATGGAAATGAAGTTTCTGTGTTTAATTTATTAATTACTTTTCTGCAGTTCTCTCTTTTAGAATGCTCTAAGTTAGTTGGGACGTTTCCATTGTAGGCTTATGTTAACCTTCTTTTAGAGGTTACACACCACTTCAGGTCGGTGCTGCAACTAGTCTGTGCCTGCTTCTGACAACAGATTCAAAGGAAAGTTTAAAGACCCTAAACACCAGTGATGAATATTAATGTGCTAATGTAACCACAGAGAGGTTTCATTCATTTTTTTTGACTTTGTCTTGACACATGAGGGTTTATCACATGTACAAAATCCCTTTTTCTTTTTAATTGTCACTAGGTTTTTGCCTTGACAGTAGCTTCTGCTGTCTAATGAGTTTATTCTTTCACTCATTATTGTTATACATGTTCAGTGCAAACAATCTGTATTGCTATTTTAATAAAAAAAAAACAACAAAAGAAAGAGCAAAGTAGGGACTCAGGGAGCACACAGCATGTCTCTCTTTACAGTTTATCTAATCTGATGCTCAGGATTGCCATAGCAACAACACCGGAGGAGAGCGAGGGTCGGCTAGAGCCTCCTGCTCCTCCTCCTGTTGATCAGGACCAATTGGTTCCTAATGCAGAACCAGCATCAGAATCACAGGATGTGATTTCCTTCACTTTTTCAGAAAAAGTAAAACCCCAGGCCTTACCCTGTTTTAATGTTATGAAGTGCTATGTAAATAGAATCAGCACTAAATTGCTTATCACAAGAGATTTTTTTTTTAAAGTTTATTCATTGTTCAGATTTGTACCTTTTAATGATTTATTAGAGAAACTGTTATTTTACTGATTTTTAAAATGAATTCATTAACAAAAAAATAATCTGTTAGAAGGGAAAACAAACCAAGGCAAAAAAAAATTTTGGAAGATTGTGGGTAAGGTTTTGCTGTGAAGAGACTATGATCATTCTCAGTCTTGCAAAGCAAAAATTACTAACACACATTTTTTTTCTGATAAGCTGTATTTAGAATCTACACTTATTTTTATAATTTCTCTCAGAATTTGCATTCCCATTATAAGTCTGTTAATTAAGAGAATTATAATTTATTCTAGCCTCATTTCTGCCCTACCTTTGAAGTTCTGAACCACGAATATTTCACAACTTGTCCTGACTATTTGTTTGTCTCAATTCCAGTATTAATATCAGATTTTTTTTTTTAATCCATAAAAATTTTGGGGTGAATATGAGATGCCTCATCAATATTATCAAGAAAAAAAAAGTTACTGCTGAATGGAAATCGTTTCCAAGGATATGAAAGACATGAAGGTGATTTGGAGTAATTTGCATTGATTTATAAAGGGGAAATCATGTTACACCAGCCTGACAGCTTTCTGCAATGAGATGACTGGTTTGGTAGATGAGGGGAGAGCAGTCAATACTGTTTATCTTGAATTTAGCAAGGCTTTTGCCACTGCCTCCCCCATCGTTCTCATAGGCAAACTGATGAAATATGGGCTCAGTCAGTGAACACTGAGCTGGACTGAAATCTAGCTCAACTGCAGCATGATGCTCAGCTGGAGGCCAGTAGTGTGCCCCACTGGTCAATACTGAGACTGATGCTTAACAATGATTTGGATGATGGGACAGAGTGGACCCTCAGCAAGTTTGTGGATGATACAAAACTTGTTGGAGTAGTTGATACACCAGATGGCTGTGCTGCTGTTCCCAAGGGCATCAATAGACTGAGAAACCGGCTGACAGGAATCTCACAGAGTTCAACAAAGGGAAACACAAAGTCCTGCTCCTGGGCAGGCATAACTGCAGGCACTGGCATAGGCTGAGGTCCAATCAGCTGGAAAGCAGCTTGGCAGAGAAGGCCCTAGAGGCCCTGGTGAACATCAAACTGGACATCAGCCAGCAATGCGTTAGGAAGGGTGTTGCCAGGGAATGGAGGGAGGTGATTCTTTCTCTCTGCTCAGTACTGGTGAGGCCACATCTGGGATGCTGTCTCCAGTTGTGCAGTCCCCTATTCAGAGGGTAGTATCATAAAGTGGAAAGCTACTCAATCTTTAAAAAGATGTCATGGCTGTCAAGATGACTTGAATTGTTTAATTTTGGGCAATGCAAATAAGGTTAGGAAGACAGGTAACTGATTCTCATTTGTGCCATTGAAAAGCTCTTCCCACAATAAGTTTCATTCCAAAATCCAAAGATTTAGATGTCCACTTCATGCCGCTTAAATGTCATCACTTAAAGTAATCACGGCAAAAATTCCGTCAAATGCCCTCAAACTGCGGAGCATCATTTAGCCCTGCTGTGCTGTCAATATTACCTGGCAATGAAAAGGTACAACTTGTGACCTAAAGATTGACCCATCTGCTATTTATTTAGGCTTGGAAGAAATAATTCCATACTAGACAAACAAAGTAAAAAAAAAAAAAAAGAAAAGAAAATATGAATTTAAAACTGTAGCAATAGGGTGATTTCAAGGTCTAAGCATATTTAGTTTACTTAATGATCAGAGACTTAACTTTGTGTTTATAAACTAATATTGTAGTATAATGGAGGGCATAAGTGTATTTAGCTTCTGTGCTGCTTAGTGAATCCCGTCTGTACCTTCATAAACTGAAAATGTAAAAGGCAGACCATGAACAACAGAAAAAAAGATCTGTAAGATATTAAATTTATGGTGATCACCTACTGTCTGCGTAATGGAAATTCTCTGAAGGTGCTTGGCAAGTGAAAGAACTCATAGCTGTTAAATTACATATGTATCAGCTGCAGTCTATGGTTGACAAGCCATGTTCTAGTCCATAAGTAACGGCATCCAGAAATATCCTGTGCTGATCTGTATTCTGTTAGGGAAGTTCAGTCAAGGCAAAGCCAGTTCCTAGATTCCTGGACAGGAAAAACTGAAGGAAGACCTCCTAGCCTTTCTGCAACTAAGCTTTCAGAACTTCTTTTGTGTTTGGTGTCCCTGTCCAAATCACTTCTGATTTAACAGACTTGATCTGCTCTTTCTTTCTATTTTGGAAAACACCTTAGGATCTCTTAAAAAGTGAGGTATTATTTGTAAAGTTGTTGGAATATGTGTGTGATATGTGTGTGTGTATGAGTAAGGACTTTCAAGGCTTTAATATCTTTCTTCTCTCTCTTGTTAATGTGACTCATATTCCTTGATATGAAGAAATCCCTAGGAAACCTAGCTTTTCATGATGTCTGGCAAAACTCCAAAATATTTCAGCTTCTTTGCAACAAGAAATAAGCTTTCTGATGAAACCCATCTTTTTGGATGTAGAAAGGAGTTTCTGTGGCAAAAATCTGCTCTTCCCTCCAAGACAGGAAATACAGGAATATACTGTTCCCTCCAAGATAGATTAGTTCCATAGTTATTACTTCCAGTTTTATTATTAATAAAGTATGATGTTGATCATCTTCTTGTCTCTTATTTAAACAAGATGGTCATACGGTTCTTTCTAATACAGGGTTGTGCTCTTTTTAGTACATAAAATCTGTTTCCTGAATTCTTATTTCTTTAAATACCCAAGCACTGCATTTGATTTTAAGCTGTCATCTAATATTGTTCCTTGGGAGAATTCTTGGAAGGGTTCTATCCCATTCTATCACCTGAAAGAAGTAACAGAAAGAGCTAGGACTCAAAAAACATCCCTCCAAATGACCACATACCTGGGAACACAAGCATCTTCAAAAGATCTCTGGAAATTGAATTAGTTCAGTTCTCTAGAATTAGAAGGGATCCATTTTGCCTGTAAGGCACAACCCAGTAAAACATGAAGTTCAAGATGCAGTGCTACAGCAGAAGCAAATGAGTGTGCATCTGGATTTGAAGGAGTGCAGATGAAAGCTATTGTTTCTACCATTTGAGCAATGATGTGGGGCCTGTAGAGTGTTGGACTGTACTGATACAGATGATAGGCTGGATTCTGTTTCAACACAGTCTGGAGATGCAGAGAAAATCTCAAACTGCAAAAATTCCAGGTATTGGATACTGCTACAGAGCTGTTATTTCCCTGGATTTGTGAAGTGAGTGAGAAGCTAGTGAAGAATATAGAGATATATTCTTCCTTGTAATCTATACTGATCTATATTACATCAATCTCATTGTGCTCCCATTTTGCCTCAGTGGTTATAATGTTGTTAAGTAATTATAAATTTCATTAAGCAACTTTGAGTAGTGTAAGGTTTTATATTCAAATCTTATCTACTAGTACACTTTTATTTTATACTTATACTTATTTTATTATTTTCCAATGTAATCAAAGGGCTCTTCCAGTAAATTCTGACATGTGCCATCTAGCAATACTCTGAGCCTTAGGTGACGTGTTTGCATAAACAACATGGGTTGGTTACTCACACACTTGACACAGTGCACAGGGCAATTTTTCAGAGGATTAGAGTTTACTCTTGAGTTGCCACTTACACAGGATTACTGTTCAATTTGGACTCACAGTATCCTAAGCCTCTTTCTGAAGGTCAAATCCTTTTTTTTTTTTTTTTTTGGATACGTCAAAAAGATTTAATAGTAACTGTATCCAAAGGGGATTTTCTTGCAAAACCAGACCCGAACTTGCTTCTAAGTGTTTCTAACTGTATGAAATTCAAATAATTTCTCAAGTTCTCTTAGGAAGCATACGGTTCCAGTGTGAGGTAATTGTTTTTTCCATCTGGACACTGTCTGGTGGTGGTATTTGCTGTAGTCATAAGTAAATAAATGAAAGAGTCAAATAAATGAACACATCTGTAAATAATTTATTTGCTGATTGACGGGTGGTAAATAAACTCTAGCTTGTTTCTTTGGCTGGAGTCATAATGAAAATTGTGGAATGAAATATACACCAGCATGCTAAGAGTCTGAAGTTCAAAGGTAGGATATGAGAAAGCCTCTAGAGATACCCAGAAGTGGGTATCTCTATCTTCCAAAGAAGTGGCAGACAAATTCCAGTTAATGCTATCTCTGACCTTAGCAAGCCCCTAGCTGAAACACTTTAAAGCATGCTAAAGCCTTTCTTGAAATCCTGCTCTGGTTGTCTACCTGCCCTCTGTTTTGATCAGCTCTCTGTAGCCAATCTTTCAAGGAGAAGAGTGATATGGAGACCCAGAAGAAGCTCACTTTGAAAACTGATGATTCTGTCAAGGACAGATAGGCGTAAATAAAGCAAAGAAGGAACAAAGCATGAAAAATGAGTGTGGTTCTGCCTCTGTGGAGACTTGCCAGACTCAACTCAGTGTTTTCACTTGTTCAAGGTGATATTTTTCCTTTCCCTTCTTTGTCCATGTGAGCTCTCAGTTAGGCAAAGATGATCACATGAACCTTTTAATTAGTTTTGTTAATGTGCATTTTCAAACTTAGTTGGATGTTTCTGCTCCTGAATAAGTTCATCTATTTATTACTAAGGTTCATGGAAGAAAGGAGACTATCGGAACTGTGTGAATGGGCAGCCTTGTATCCTCCAAATACTTCAAACCCATCTTTGGAGCACTTGTACTGAAGTCGGGAAAATGCCTGCAAAAAATGACTTTTTAGCTTGAACTGAATTTCAAACAGGACTCATTCAGATGTCAGACTCTTGCAATTAAAAACTGTGCTTGGCTAGCTAGTTAGTTCATTATTACACACTTTATGGTGTGAGCTGCAAATTAGCTACTCAAAGTCCGCAGTTCAAAGGATTTGCAGGCCTAGAATTATTCACTGAACAAGATTGTGAATAATTTCAAATAATGAATAAATTCAATATACTTTTTGTTCTGTCCGTGCATAGCCTCTGAAGAAGGAGAGAATAAAAAGAGGAAATCAATCAGATAAATTATTCATCGAGAATTATTTGTTCAGCTCTAATGCTTATGTACTTAGACAATATTTTCATTGGAACAGACTCTGAAGAGCTCTTCAGCCTGCATATATCTCAGCCACAATTCATCTGTAAAAGGTTTTGAGGTTCTTGTTAAATGCAGATGCCTAGACCTAGTTGTAGGTAGTAGGATTTATCTGATTTTATCTCCAAGTTCTGGACTAAGTTGAGCTACTCCAATAATTATTTTACAGGAATTGTTTAGTGGAAGAATTTCCTTGTCCTTGCTGTGTCTGCATTTGGAATCAGTCTTAAGTAATCATCCCAGCTCTGCTTGCTGCTGTTTGTGTCTGACTTGGCTATTTCCAGGCCAGTGTGGCAACCTAGATGTTTCCTTTCAGGAGTTAAGCCTTTTTTTTCATCATATAGTTAAGGAAGATCATCAACAGTAAATCTACTCCTATTGCGAAGAGCTATCTTTCTGTACTAATTGTTTTTATTTTAAAGGAAACAAAGATCAGGGAATTCCGTGAGAAATACCACTCAGATTAACATACTAAGCACCAGATACAGTTCCCCCTAAAATATGTATTGTTAAAATAGCTTGTCACAATAGTAACAGATTCTAGTTTGTCTGCTACTCAGTCAATGCTGTACCTCCTAAAAAGCAAAGATGGAATATGGAGGGGGCTATATTTTCTTTCTTGGGGTAACCACATCTCTTTTAATGTGAATATGTTTGTTGCTCCACTGGATCAGTGAGACCAAGAAGCCCCTGTCCCATCTTGTCTAAAATACAGTGAGACAACAAAGAAAAAAACCAATGGATCTTGGGCACTGAAAAGGGAAGAACGTTAGATACTGTAGAACAGATATTTGCTCTCACAGTAATGACTTTTTAACTAACATAAAGAAGTTTTGTTTTCTTCCTCCTGTCAGTAAGCATTCTGTTATCTTCTACTTTATTTCTGCAAGGCAAAGAGATGTCTGTCCAAAGCGACAATTCAGGCAGCTGTTAAAAAATAATGAAATAAAGCTGTGAAACTCTTTTCCTTCTTCTTGCAAAAGAAAAGTTCTCTCATACATTTTTTACTGTCATTCTTGTTATATTCTTGCTGATTAGGAGCTGGGGGCTGGAGCTGGGAACTTATGTTGGTCTTGGCTCTGCCACTGACCTACCACCGACCATTGGTCAAGTCACTTAAGTTCTTTTTATGCTATCATGAGATGATATGCTAACGTCTTTCACTTATGCTGATGTAATAATTTGGTAGAAGTGTTATCTTTTATTTTATGATGTACAGAGTATAACACAGTAGGGGCATAATCTTGATTAGAGTCTCAACGTGGTATATAATAGGGTAAATAAATATTTGACAGCAGTCTGAAGATGGAGGCATAGAAGGAAATAAGGCATAACTTTTGAATAACCTTTATTTCAAATATCGTAGATGCAAAGGAAATCACAAGGTAAAGTAAAACTTTGTTTCATAGGGCAATTCTATAATCTATGTGACAACAGCAACTGCAGCAAAGCAAGTTTCCATGGTTCTGCAGACCAAAATGTCTGATGTAAAGATCTCTTTCCATAAAGTCAATAGTCCAACATAAGTATAAGGCTCTCTTATTGTCACTTTTGAGGGTCCTTTATTTTATGTCTGTTTATATTGCTTAGATTACTTATTGACTCCTTTTGAATTTTCTTTTAATGAAAGGCATGCTAGCAATACACACAGATTGTCTGGATAATACATTATGAATTTGGTTCTCCCTTTATTTGCCTGAGAATATTTAGAAAAAAAAAATTTTTTGAATACTCCCTTCTCCTATTGTTTCTTTCTTCCTATTTGTGCAATTCAGTGTATCATGTTGGTTTCTTTATTCCATTAAAAAATTTCCCTAGATTTGCAAAAGTTAAAATTTAAAAAGTAGAGAAAAAAACCTTTTTAATTATATGATTTCCTGCAAACTGGAAAGTGTGGGAGTTTCCTATTAAATGTAGAGTAAAATGTCTTTTTTTAAAAAAAAAAAAAAATCACACACCTGATAGAACTCAGATCATGCTAATATGAGTGTGAGGTTACTGTGGGAACTTGTTTGTTTCAATGCAGTTGGCAAAAGGGGTAATGTCCATTCAACAAGCACTAGGTCATGTTAATAGGCCATAAACCTCACTTAAGTGCACAAGGATTTTGAATGAAATCAGATCTAAAGTTCTCCAACTGTCCATCAGGCGTTTAACAAACATTTTCTCCTTCCTTGTTCTCGCCAGAATGTTTTCCTCTTTCATTTTCCAAATGATGGATTGGAAGTGTAGTCAGCTCCACATGTACACTGATACATGGGAACCCTCTGGGTTGTGCATGATTGTTTCACTCTGTCTTTACGTCACTAAGGCAGTTTCACAGTGTGACATCTAGAAAAAAAAACAAGCAAAAAGTAACACAAGACACTTTAAACTAGAATAAGTCAATTAAAAAACTTATTAAGAAACAGTAAGGGCTCTGTAGTTGCTGCATACGGTATTTAGCAGTGAGTTGATGTGCTGGAATGGGTCTGCCATCTCTTTACCTCGGTGTCAGTTACTGTAAGTGCTCGAGGAACATCGTAAGCAGCAGAGACAGCTTCAAAAAATACTTGAACAAATATGAATAATTTTATCAAGTGTTTAAATGCCTGAATTTGTCAATTAGGTTTCTGTAACTGTGTTGTCTGTCAGCAGATAGACTGAGTAAGCAGATAAATTTTAGCTTAGTACTGGTCTGCAGGAGGAGAGAACAGACCATTTGTAGGGGAGCCATGCTGGAAGATGAGGTGAGCTCTGAGCCGATGTTTGAGTCCGTCCCCACACAAGCCATGCAGGGCTGCCCGAGTACATCCCATGGGACACTGCTCACAGGCAATTTGTGTTAAAGTAAACAGACACCAAGGAACTCAAAACTGCATTGTCCTCCAAAGGTCTCTTTCTTGTCCTGCTGAAGTACCTGGGAAATAGGTCACCAGTTTTAACAAGAGCAGGATTAGATGCTAAAATCAGACTTCATAGCGTCATGGTGAGGCTTATACCAAGGGCCAACAGCACAACTCTTGCACACAGATGGTCACAATGACATTTCTGTGTGATTCACCTCAGAAAAGCACGTGCATAATATTTGCACTGTTGCCAGCCTCGTAGCTACCCTTGACATGGCTGTCTTGCCTAACAGACTGTTGCCGCTTCTGTTGTCAAGAGGTGTCTGCAGCTGCAGAAGAGATTCCAGGATTTGTCTGGTGCAAGTGGCTGCAAATGACCCACAGCATACACTTGCCAAAAGTCAAACATGACTTTTGTTGGAACTGGGCCCTCAAAGGCAAGTTGTTTGTGTCTTTAGTTGTTGTTGTTGGTATCTGGGGTGGAATCAACGTTTTGCCTGAATCAAAAACGTTGGTTGATCACACAAAATTAAAATTTCTAGGGCTATTCCAATTCTAATCACTCATTCAAAGTATTGTTAAGAAAGTTTAAAATATAGCTTAATTCTGTACTTAATTCTTGTTTTTGAATTTTATTCCAGCTACTCTGATACCACTTAAACTTTGAAAAATGTTCTTTGTGTGTGGCCCTGTTGTATAGGTCTCGCAATAGGGCTTTCATATTAGAATTAGATATTTGTTGTGAAAAGATTATGGAGGTGTTTGGGAGCTGAACAAAAAAGAAGGCTATTTATATTCTAATATTTTGGCAGCTTTGTCAGTGTAGGCAAAGCACGACTGTCACCAACAGAAAGAAAAGATCCACTATTACACAGTGCAAATCATTCAGGAACAAAATTCAAGAAACAAAAAAAAAAACGCCTTACTTTAAATCAAAACACAAAAAAGGTCAAAAGTTGTTTGTCAGAGACACAGGAAAGAAACAACAAAAATATATTTTAAAATCTACCTTGGGAAATTAATACTGAGGTAATTTTCAGGCTAGGGCTGAAATGTAACACTTTGTCATTTTAGAATAAACACCAAAAACAGATGCCACAATTTCATAAAATAAACATGCAGTGAAAGGGTAACACAGACATTAGCAGCAAACTGAGACAGTAGCCAATACAGTATGATGAGAACGAATGCTCAGTATGGCATGATGTGCGATAGAAGCCATTAGCCATATGGTACAGTGTGAAGAGGGCCTCTGTGACTAAGTAACAGTTGTATGTTATGTGGTTTATAAAATAATTATGCAATGGCAAGCAACTCTTTTATAATTATTGGCTGTTTCAAAATATTTCTGCTAATCTGGAGACACTTACTAAGTTGACACATGCAGGCAGTCTGCTTCCTGTGTTTCCATGTTTGTAGATTATAGATTGTGGTGCATCATCCTACTAAAGGCAGTGGCCATTTTAGAGAGACTGTATTTGTTTTACTGAAAAGTCAGAGAATATCCACATAAATACATCATGGCTTGCGTGCACACCTGCCAAGGAAGGAGTCCGTCACTACCCTTCCGTTATTCATTGGCACCTAGTTGCTACCCTTCCTTTATTCATTGGCATCTCTAAAAATTGAAAGTGTGTCACAGAAAACTCTAGTCCTCTGCCACTGTGGATAACATAAGCTGATGACAATTTCAGCAAATTCTGAGCTTTTATTTTTTTAATACTGTTTCTTTCATGCTTATATTAGAGTCTACAAAACTATCAGCAACTGAAGAACATCAAACAAATTTCCTTGGTTTAACCAACAAGAAGACGGCACTAATTTCCTTTTCGTTTTCTACTGCTCCTCAAGCAAGCATATGGAAGACAAGTGCCTGTTAGACATTTGTAAAGTGCAGCACTTTTGCTTCAAAGTGGGAATAAGGTAATAAAGAGATAAGGTTTTGGGTAATCAATTCAACTGCAAAATCTGCTAGCAACTGAGACTTGGCATCCAGAATAGCTAGAGGCGCTCAACTCCTGGCTGTACAGCTCTGATAGAGGAAGGTGAGAGGTTACGTAAATCCTCCACATCCCGTGACCCTGCAGTACATGAAGCAGCTGAATGGGAGTAAGGATGTGGGACTGAACAGCACTAGCTGGCACATCAAACCTAATCCCCAGAAGTAAAGCATAGATGAACATCTTGGAGAGGTCCACAAAACACCTCTTCCCATTCCATCCCTTTGACACATGCTGCAGACCACAAAACACTTCCCAGCTTCCCCCAGTAAACTTTAGATCTACCGTAAAAGACCAAAAGCCCCAGTTGTAAAATATGACAGGAAGAGCACAGGAGAGATCAAGGGCATTGCCAGTATAATGGTCTTTGAACATCCTCTGTCTGTCACACCCACATGGGTCAGCTCTAGCTCAGTCCTGGAGACAGTACAGATCAAACACAATTTTTATTATATGCATCTGGTGTATTGCTGTTAGTGCTCTAGAATAGCACATGTATAATTTCACTGTAGTAGGTAAGTCTGCCATCTAGGTTTTCAGTTTTGGAGTGGTTACTCTATTGATTTTTTCATAGTGCAGGTAACTGATATGAGCTATAGCTATTGAACTAGCCTTATAATAAGGAAATATGTTATTAGAAATCATAGAAACTAAATCTGCTATCTATGAGGCTTCTGACAACACTACAGTGCACTAAAATAAAATTCTGGTCTACATACAAGCAATGTAGGTGTAATGATTTTTTTTTTGCTGTGACTGAAAACAGTTGTCAAGGCTGCAACCCAATGACATGTTTTTAACCACATATTAAATACTGAATAGGGACATGTTGTTAAGGGTAATGCAAGGATGTACATTAGGAAATTACAGTACAAAGAATAACACACATGCACACATACATATATGTGTGTATATACATACCTTTTCGTACAAGAAAAGAAGTGTTTGTTCATCCATGAAAGCAGCTGGCATGACTGCTGAACCGGTTATTTTATTTTATCTGGTATTACTAGTGAAGATACCACTTTCATTTTTGCCAGCATTTGTAGTGTAAATGAGAAGCAACCTATTGTAAAATGATGCTACTGAGATCAAAGGAAGCAATCCTTTCTACCAAGCTAAAATCATTCCGGGGAAATGTTTTTGATTATGGTTAATGATGTAATCAAGCCAGTAAACTGCCTAGAAGTTGGAGTTGCAGCAGGCGTACAGCCTGCCCATTACAAAGCACCTAATCGGCAATAATGCAGAGGGAAAAAAGGTGTGATGTAGCAAACAAGATGCCAGTTAAATGTTTACTCTAATGGCACACAAAACTGGACAGATTTGATTAGAATACTTATGCCTGTCTTCTTAAGAGGAGCACACTGAACGGCTGAAGGTTTAGCACAGAAAAAAACCCAAAAAGCCAAAGGTGGAGAGGAGAGGACCAAAAAAGGTCATTTTTTAACATCTTTGATTTCATTCTTTAAAGACCAATTACTTTCCTGTCCCCTGTGGGAGAAAAACATTCTTCTTCTTAATAGCAGAATCATTCTAAGACTTCTCTGATTCATTTTACATTTAGCAGATTACAGTTTTGGAGTCATCAGTAGGAGAGAACTCAGCAAACTGACAGACCTGAAATCATGTCCTTTGATTGTAATTGACAGGGAAAGCATTTAAGGTAAAGAAAAAAAATATTTTATTCATCTTTGATTACACTGTGATGTGATTTGGTGACATAATACAGCTGTGAACTGAGGCAAGAAAGGCAATAATTCCTACTTGAGGCTTTGACATGATGTAGCCCTTTAGTCTTCTTCAAACCAATGCCTCCAGCTACAATAGTCCCCTTGATGGAGTCTAGACAAATAGATATACAGACTGTTAGAATTTAAAAGGCAAACAGCTTTAAAATAACATTTCTCTAGGCCATATATTTTCATATTAAATGGCTAAGCTGATACACATTTTTCTTTGTCAAAATTAAATCTTGACAATCTATTAAAAATCACACATTGGATAAAAATTATTCACTTCCAAAGGGTCTTAAAGGGAATATGAAAAGAAGCTGTTTTTCATGCCTACTAAACAATTGAATAAGAAGCGCCTACTAGAACAAAAGGTGCATTTAGCTAACTCACATGTGGAGGCTTTATTTTAAGTACTGTATATGTATTGTGGATATCTTAACTTTATTACTTTTTAATTTGTATTTCATTTTCAAAATATCACTTCAATATTCCTAACAATTTACTTCAAAAGTATTTAACAGCACCCGGTTTACAAAATCCTTGGCCATCTCTGAGAGTTCCAACCTTCTGTAAGGAATAACATCAAGAAAAATATAAAAAGAAAGTTGGTACAATACAAATCACATCACCAAATTTTAGCTACCTTAGGTGTGTAATTTCAGATAATGTCTCTGTGTGCTCCTGGACAGTGAGTCTGGCTTACATGAGTCATCTAACTTGGATTGATCTAGACAAGAATCTACCTTGGTGGGCTTAGACTGGGTGTCCAAAGTGAAGTATGAGAAATCCCATGCACCTAGTTATGCCAAAGTTTTTCACAATGCAGTTCCAGGAGGTTTAAAATGTCTTGCTCATTACTGAAATGTTTCCTTACAACTAAAAGATGTGGGGAATAATTAGAGATCATACATTTCATCATTACATAATGTGTTGCTCCATTCCAAAAGTGCACTATCATGATCAGTTCTTGCTAGTGATTGGGTTCCCGCTAGCACATGGGGCTTTTAGACCTCAACAGTTAACCTAAGGCAATAAAGAAAATGTTAGAAAATTCTGTCACATCTTCAGGATGTGTGTTACAGACACTTGAAAAACAAATTATTTGGTCATCTTCACAAACACTTTCTGATGAAACTGCAAATTGACTAGCTCCCACAGAATCCAAAATTTGTTATTCATGCCACTTCACAATTGTTCTTTAAAAGCTATCTTTCTAAAATACTTTGTGAAAGTCTTTCTGTTATCTAATTTGAGCTACTATATGTGGTTATGAAAATAAGGTAGCACAAAGCATATATTCAACAGAATAATGCTATTTCATAAGAAGAAAAAACAAAGTTCATCATCAAAGTTAATAATAATCTTAATTTATTTTAAATGTGTAAAGGACTGTTCTGTATCACTGTTTTCTTCCTTTTTGTAGTTGTTATATGCAGAAAAACACAGCAATGGTAGTTGCACAGACTGAGGTTCCCTTTCCATGGAACAGCTTCATCACACAGGAGCATCAGCTGAGCTGTCTTCCCTAATCTCTTCCTTTTATAATTGTCACTGTTTAAACCACAGTGAGCAGTTCTATGAATAAAATCATTCACACTCCCTGTCCTATCTACAGAGATTGCAAAAAAAATTCCAAGTTAGTTCAACTAGTGACGATGAAACTAAACAAGCACCACTAACCTAGACTTAGTCTATCAAAAAGCAAGCAGATATTAATGGTTCCATGTCTGATGACCCAGTGATACAAAATATTGACATCTTTCCAGGTGTGTGACTTGAGGAGTTCAGAACTTCAGGTATATGATGCTGTTAAGGCACCTAAAAAATAAAAAAAAAAAGAAAAAAAAGCAACAAACCCAATTAAAAAGCATCAGGTGTGCTGAAAACAGTCATAACTACAAACATGTAATGATCCACCCAATTGAATCACAGTATTTAAGAATTGTTAAAAGCCGGGTAATATCTGCATTGTGGAATTAACCTTTCAACAAACTCAGGTCTAGAAAATGCAAGAGTATGGAAGCTTGAATCTCTACTTACATCTCCTACATCCCAAGTTAGAATTACCCGTCTACTAGGATGATTGTCTGCTTTAGTTTGTCTTAACCTTAAGTAATTCCCAGTGAACCATAGGAATGATATTCATGGCCTGCAAAAGTTTAGGAGGACAGGAAACTCTTCATCTATCTAGTTGTACAAATCAGGTAAGAGGTTGTTTCCTCTTGTTTGGTCATTGATACCACAGTTTCACAATTCTGATCCAGATCCTTGTGAGAGCGGATTTTTCAGGCTGAACACAAATATTAGGACAATAAAACAATTTAATACCTAATAAGAGCATTTAATGACCACTACAGGTTTTATATTCACACAGAGCTGGATGCTAATATTTTTTGCTATGCTACACTCTATCTGTGGCTACGAATAGGTTTGGAGATTCCAGTTAGCACTCATGAAGGAAATTCCACTCAAAATGAGGTATCTTACTTGACTAATACTGTTGCAACATTCAGCAACTATACATAAAAGTAAGAAATACTGATTGAACTACATTAGCATATTTATTATCTGTTGCATATTTCACTGTCCATTTTCTGTTTTCTATGCAGTACCAAATAAAGAAGAAAACTCTAAAAAATAAATTTCAGATGAAATTTATAAAGTTATAGTTAAAGAAACATTATCCCTAAAATTACCATTTGAATGATAAGCAATTTTGGGAGTAATTATAGTGCACACTCTACATTCAATGCATTCTGATATATGGATAATTACTCCTGGTAATATGCGTTAGTTAGATTTTATAACAACAATAACAATTTATTGCAAAATTAATTCCTTGGCACAATTTAACATTTATTGATGTGAAGTCAAAGTGAATTGATTTTATTGCAGACCACTTGTGATAGGCTTTCCCTATGCTCCTGCCCTAATTGGTTATTATAGGTCATTTTGGTATTTAGTTTTAAAAATAAATTAATTTGATACCAAGGTGCATTTAGTAAAATGGCAAGATATTTACAGCTCATGTGGTTTTATTTAAATAAAAAATGGTAAGGTAATGCAATCATCTTTGGTTATAAAGTGATGGATGAATTGAAAACATTTCTGAATCAGGTCAATGGTAGTGATGATTAGTGCATTGTTAATCAAGTTGCTGAGATTGCTATCAAAAGCTTTATCTCTTTCACTCAGACTGGTGAGAGGATCATGAATATTAAAGAGATTCAAATAGATCTGCACTCATGTAATATGGAGCACTACAAATGAAAAGGCTAAATGAACCCAGACTGTGACTTTATGCACTGATATATCTCTTAACTAAAGAGGAATACCTAATCCATTTCTATACTTGTATTAAGCCACATATATTGCAAGCACACAAAGACAAAGTATTTAGTGTACCATATTCATTTTATGGGCTAAGTACTTATTTACTGCCCTAGCAATGTGAAGAAAAAATAGCTGTGGAGAAGGTTTTTTTTTTTCAGGATAGAAACAACAGCTACTGTAGGCCAGATTTTAATTTCTTCAGCACCAGTAAAAATCCAAAGTAGTGCTCTTGAAATCAGCAGCCTCATCTCAATTACATTGCTCTTATTTTATGCTGACTTACCTGAAATTAGGATTTAGTCCAGTGTATAGTTTAATTGCATGTCTGGAATGCACAATCACTTTAAATCTTAGAAGGGATATAACAAATAATGTATGTAATCACAAATGGATGGCGTAAATATGTGGAGAGTACCTGCAAACATGCAGGTACATGCTTAACTGTGTGCTCCTGAGAAACTACATGGACGTTCAGTTGGATTAATCGGGGAGACAGAGCTAAGAATGTTCAATTTTGCAGGTTCAAGACCTTCAGTAAATCAAGTTCTTCATAATCAGGTATAAAGAACAAAAATCCCAGATGAACAAAACAGAATGAACCAAAATCTAACTTCATGATTATGTCTATTTGACTGTTGATATGTGTTGTAGTTCAGCCCCACTTGGGACCAAGCTATGCCATCTCTCACTCACTCTCCCTGCCCTCTGAGGGAATGGGGGAGAGATAGTATAACAAAAAGGCTTGAGATTTGAGATAAGGACAGGGAGAGATCATTCAAGTTACTGTTATGGGCAAAAGAGACTCAACTTGGGGAAAACTATTTATTTATTATTATTGATAAACCCAAAGCAGGATAATGAGGAAGAGAACAAAACCAACTTCCCCCTACTCCTTCCTCTTTCCAGGCTTAACTTCATTTCAATTATCTCCATGTCCTTCCCCACTCTGAGTGGCACAGGACAGGAATAGGGAATGGGGGTTGCAGTCAGTTCATCACTTGTTGCTTTACGCTGCTCCTTTTTCCTCAGGGGAAGAACTCCTCAGATTCCTCCCCTGCTCCAACATGGAGTCCCTCCCATTGGCTACAGTCCTTCATGAACTGCTCCAGCGTGGGTCATTTTTCCATGGGGTGCAGTCCCTCAGGAACAGCTGCCCCAGTGGGCCCTCCATGGGCCACAGCCTCCTTCAGGCATCTGCCTGCTCCGGCGTGGGGTCCTCCATGGGCTGCAGGGGGATCTCTGCTCCTCCATGAGCCTCCATGGGCTGCAGGGGTACAGCCTGCCTCACCATGGTCTTCCCCATGAGCTGTAGGGAAATCTTGTCAGGAGCAACATTACTCCTCTTCCTCCTTCTTCACTGACCTTGGCAACTGCAGTTGTTTCTCTCACAAAAAAAAATTTTTTATGATTGGCTCAGGCAGACACCTCTCAGGTTCTCTTCACAACTCCTCTCCACTTCTTGCAGCCAGGCCAGGCCAAGTTGGGACCAGACGGCCGCCCAGCGGGAGGCCAGAGAGTGAGGGCCACAAGGCCCGCAAGGCTCGCACCTCCCCCTCTCTGCCCCTGCTTCTGCTTCTTCACTACTTCTTTTTTTTTAAATTTTATTTTCTCCTTCTTAAATACGTTATCACTGTCACCAATAAGCTTGGCCCTGGCTAGCTGCAAGTCCACCCTAGACCCGTCCAGGTCCACTGGCCAAAGGGGAAACTTCCAGCAGCTTCTCACAGAAGCTGACACTGTAGCCCCCCACTACACAAAACCAGCACAATATGTTAGAAAGGAGTCAGAACGGATCAGATGTCAGCAACTGTCTTGTCAGGGCAAGATACTGATTCTAGGCTGAGTTCTTTTAAAGCTAGTTTAAATAAGCATAGCAACTACTTAATTTTATATTTGTACAGAGGTACCTTTGCACTACAGCAGTCTGTAGCGTAAGCACACCCGCTTGTCTCAGATGTGCTGTATTCTGCAAGCAATGGTGTAGGAGTTCAAACCTACTCACGACTGCTAACTATGAGAGGTAAATTCTTACAAAATTGCCACTTTACAGAAAAGATGTGAAACTAAGGCTCAGTGAGATAATAGCAGTACAGTCTTAGATTGTCATCTGGGCAGTTTACTGTTTTGTCAATATGCTGTGGCTGTTGGTTATAACACTATTTCTAGTTGTATATGGTTTAAGAGATTTAAATAGAATTTACTAAACTTTTACTAATGCCAGCAGCAGAAATACTGAAAGTTTAAAAGTTCTTGCAGGTAATCCTTGTTTTGCACATGCACCATAAAGACCAAGCTGTTTAGGAGGGGATGAATATATATAAATTATACCGCGAGTGTATGACTATACTCAAAACTGTATAGCACTAGATTAGTGGGCCTAATAAACAGGGGCATGAGAAATAAAATATATGGTACAGGAAATCAGATCACAGCTTCTGAATCTGAAAACTCTACCTTTTATCTCAGAGAGACAAAGAGTGAAAAACTTCACTAGCCAAAGCCAGTCCTGCTAATTTATGTAGACCACCCTGAGCACAGTGCAAGATGGAGACCACCAAAGTCACTTGTTGCAGTTAAACTACAGTGAGACACAGTCCTTTATCCCTCTGTGCCTCACTCCTGTTCCCAGCACAGAATCATGCCATTAATGACCTCCCTGCCTGCAGAAGCAGTTTTGCTACGCTCCAACATTGTGCTGTGTGAACACATTCCAGACTATAAAAGTAAACACATTAAAAAGACCCATAGTTCTCTCATCACCTCCTTGACGTTAGGATTTTTTATCTTTTATTCTGGGGAAGATCATGTTAAGGGGTGGATTTTTTACTTTGATCTGGGATTCCCAGAAGAGCTTGTCTCTTTGAGGAAGGAGACACGTCACTATGGGTGAGTGGTCAGGAGAGCTTTGTCTTCCATAGTCCTAACTTTAGTTTTTATTTTTGACTCTAGATAGCTCAGTGGACTGGAGATCTCTTGGGAGGAGCTTCTGGATATTAAGTAGCTGGAACTCTTCAGGTAACCTCTTTATTGGCAAAGCTGGTGTAGCACGAGAGTCTTCAATGAATTGAAGCCAGAGCTGGATGTAGCTGAAAGCACATCAATTTTCTTTCCAGACACTTGAATTCTAGATCTGCTGATGTGCTTACCCCATCCAGTGGGGCCTCACTCATTGGCGTTGCCTTCCTGTCACCAAACAGACTCAGCTGTAATTGTGGCAAAGTTGTGTCACCATGCACCTGAACCTTGAAAAAAACAAAGATACTTAAAAATGAATCAATAAAAAGATGAAAATAAAATACAGTAAGTTTTCTACACATAAGATGCATTTCAGAGAGTGATATAAATGCATTACACAACAAAAAGCAGACACAAATGCAGGCTTTAGCACTTTAAACTCCTAGGCTCAAACACTTTCTGTCCTTACTGTTGGTTGTTAGCTAAAGTCAGTCAATCTTTCTGTCTTGTGTCATCTTTGTTTATGGGAAATACCACAAAAACAGTCCATCCAATTGGATGTGAAGAATTAGCACTTAGCACTACCATATACATAATAAAGTATCATTGCTATTTTTTTGCTTGATTTATCCTGGTGCCTCACTTAGGCTTTTATTCAGCAATTTAAATCAAGGTGAACTCTGCTAAAGTAGTCAGAATTAAAGCAGTGTAAAACTGATGTACGTGAATGGGAGGAATTTTGTCCTAAGTCTAGAACGTGCTAAATTAACATTTGTGTGCTATTCTGCCTAAAGAATACTTCCGGCTCCTAAGTGCTAAGGTATTTGAAGTCTTATTGCAAATCCACAGAGCAAGAGATGGCTTACATTTAATCAAAGAGTGGAAATAGTTATTGAGTACAGAAGCAACAGTATGCAAAGGGAAAAGGGAAGGAGGGAGTCTGTATGATAGTTCCTCAGGGCAGCAATGACCATCTTGGGTGTTTCTGGTTAGTGCTGTGTTTTAAATCAGCATATTTAATATATTTCACTAGGAAAAAGCTGAAAGAACTCTTTCTGTCCTGCAGAGGGATCCTTAAAAATGGAGAACAAAACACTCACAAGTCCAACCTGAGAAGAAGGATTATTAGTAGATGCAGAAGTTGATATTGTCAGTCAAATTACAACCCTATAGATGTTCCAGGATGGCTTTAAAATCACTACATTCATAGAAAAATGAAAGAGTAGCTAGAAAATGTTGATAGTGCTGGATCAGCTCTGTATCTATTCAGTAATATGTGCAACCAGTTGAAGTTTGTAAAAAAATACAAGTAATTATAAATATAAGTAATTATATTTAGTAAAAAAATATAAGTAATTATATGTAGCCTATAGAACATTAATCTAAAGATGTCTGCAGGAAAAGTGTTTCCTTTGCCAAAGAGATTACCTCCTTTTATCCTAAAGTTAAAGGACTTAAAAAAAAAAAGTCTAAGTCCACCAGCAACATCAGGTGTAGTCCAACAGTGCAGGAAGGCAAATGATTTTTAATAGTTCCTTTCGATGGAAATGTCAAAAGATTATTGCAGATAATGTAGTTCTCAAACACTGCTTAAAAATAGGCATTTAATAAGTTCAGGGCTTTATATAACCTACGATTTGGCCAAGTCATTGTCCTCTGAGAAAATGAACAACACTTTTGTCCTAGTTCAATATAAATACTTTTCTAGTTGCATCAAAAGGAAGGAATTTATTTAATTTGAAAGGAATTTTCAAAGAATAAACTTAAGTATGACACAATGTCAAAGGAAGTATGATACTTTATTGTCCAGAGTTCAAAGGTTAGCAAGACCATAAAAGTTGTTTTTATCTGGTGTTGAGGCCCACAGTTTGTAAGTCAGCTTCCAGGCTGACAGAATTGTGACTCATAGTCATTTTAATCATTAATACATCCCCTTCGCACCCCAAATGCAATAATTTAGCAATAAAGCAGCATTTGCTGAAATTACATTCCTCAGCTTCCTTTGAGTACCATGATTTTATTACTGTTTTCTCTTTTTTAACGTTGTTCATTATTTGTTCAGCATTATCTGTATTTATAAATGTCACATTGTGCTCTTGTTCCACTTATCCATGTACAGCTTTTTTTTTTTTTTTTTTACAGTACTTCTAGTATGCTCTTCAGAGGATTTAGTGTAAGTACATCTTTAATGGAAGTCTTAGTGATGTGGTAGTCTTGACACAACTACTAGTGCCCTTGACTTTGATCTCACTTCTACCTTGCAATCTCACACAGAAAAAGCAGTCATACTATTTTCCTGCTTCAATTCTAAGCTGCTATGACATGTAGCACTCAAAATGTATGGCTCTTTTTGACAACTACTTTACTGATTAAATTCTCAGCACTGTGTTTCCATTAACTCGGCTGTGGCTGGAGTTACTACTGGTGCTGTGGCTGGGCGCTGAGGACTGTCATGGCTTTAATAGTGGTCCCGTGCAGCCTCTCTGGGGCCTCCCCCTGCCTGGCCCATGGCCCAGGACACTATTTCTGGACTCCTGGGGCTGTCAGTCCCAGCCCCGGTGATGCTGCAGCAGGGCCAGTCTCTAGCTCACCACAGCCAGTCCCCAAGGCTACCTGATGCTGGGGGCTGGGGATGTCCCTGGTGCCCCCGGGCCTGCCCTGCTCCCTGACTGGGCCTGCGGGACAGACCCTGGCTGCAGAGCCCTGCCCTGCCTCCCTGGGGCACCTCCAGCCTCTCCCAGCCCCTTGGGACCCCCAGATCTGCAGCACCCTGCGTGATTTGGATTTCGGGTCATAAAGGAAGGGCAGGATTTAGTCCTCAAACTCCTCTTCACTCTTTCTGCAAGGTTCAAGATGTGCTAGGAATGCACAAAGGGCCTACCGGCACATGTAACTGAACAGCAGAAAATGCCACTGATAGGAGGTGGATTTGCAGTAAAATGCACCAGAACTGAAAGAACTGCCTGCCATCTCCAAGTCTCAAACAGGCTGTGTGAGTGGATACTTCTGCTTCAGGACTTCCAGGGCAGTGCTTGGAGAAGGCCTTCCAAGGCCTGTCTGCCTGTCACAGCTTTGTGAAGGAGTTCAGCTCTTAAGAACCTTTCTCTTCCTTGACTCTAAAACTACTTTTTCCCTGTATATTTTTAATGTATGTATGTTTTGTATGTATGTGTCCATTGCCTACACTATTCTGTTGGCTCCAGGAGAAAAATAAAATACAAAAGTAGACAACAGTAGGTAGATGAAAACTATATCTACTTCCAAAGGATCCTTCTTTTCCCTTTGTGGATCTCCAAACAGGACAGCTAATGTTGAGAAGGCATCTTGTAAAGCAGCAAACAGCACCATTCCCCTCACGCCTGGCTGTGCTGTAACCCTGCTATGGAGGAGACAGTACAGAATTTTCATTCCTAAAGGCAGACCAATAATCTTTTAGACCCTTTTGTTCCTTGCCAATCTTCTTTTGCACGGAGAAACCAGACAGTCTGTAGATGAGCAAGAACTGGAGGCAGCAGCCAGGAAACAGCAACATGACATAAGGAGAAGCACAATCTCCCAGTATGGACAATGCAGGTGCAATGACATTGCTGACAAATTAAAAGAAACAACCATGATAGCTATCCCCAGCACTAAGCCAACTAACAATAAGTGAGCAAAAAAGAAGAAAATTTGAGCCTGTATTGAAATTCTGTGGAACACAACCACAATGAAATTATTCCTCCAGGATCCAATTCCGCTTGTGAAAGCAGTCAGGCCCCATAGAGTGTTCTTACTTGCAAGCAAGGACTATGACTTTTCCTTGATCATGAAAATCCATTGCTGTTGTTTGACTTTTGTCTTTTTTTTTTTTTTTGTCAAAGCATGATTAGCCCATATATTTAATGCAAAAAGAGGATTACGCCTTTGAGCAATTATTTTCTTTAGCAGATGATGTCACCTCATCAACAGATTTTTGTTGAGCATCAACAAAGTGAATAGTTTACAAAAGCTGGACTTCTTAATTTAAAAGCATGTGTAGAACTGAGGGCTTTTTTTTTTCCCCTCAGCACTAGCAATACTTTAAAAAGTCTGTTTAATCCATTCTGTCAGCAGTCTCATGAGTTGATGCCTCTATTTTAGGTTTGTGTTGATTCTTTGGCCAAGCCTTAAAGCTTTGTGGTTTTTGATACAGCACTGAAACAGAAGCTTTGATGCTTGTGAATGCTGACTGCATGAAGTAAATAATGTGAAGGGTGTTTAAACTTCTTCATGTTCTGTTGAACCTTCCAATAACGTAAAAAACTAAAGGCAAAGAAAAGTCACATGAAAAGGAAATAAAATCCTATAAACTGAGAATATACTTAATGTTTCTAATCTCCATATCACACATACAGAATCCGTTTCCACTCCATAGGAATAGTTATCCTGATGTTCATGCCTCACTATTTCTAAAAAATAAAATAATTCTGTGGCAGTCTATTGATCTGGGGATACAAATACAACTTTTATTGCAAAGTGGTAGACATTGCAAAAACTGAATGCTTAGTTTATGGAGAAGGAAGGAAAAACACCGTCCTCATACTTCATGGATAAGCCAAGAGTTCCAAATTCAGTCCGGAAGGACTTGATATTTTAGGAAGGCTTAGTATTCCTCTGCAACACAAAAGGTGTATTTTTGCCTTACTGCACGTAGTTCACATGTGGAACTCACTGTCAAACAGCATAACTGAAGATGAGATTCAAAGTGAGATGGAATATTTGGAGAGGAACAAGACTATAATGACATACAATGACAAAAATATTTTTAAAAACCCACATGAGAAACCTTATGCTTCACATGTTGTTATGTTCTGACTACTGGGATCTCACAGGAGCAGCCTCCATGTCTTCAGACAGCATTCTCTCTCTTTGGCATTGTACTCGCAACTTCACAATTACTTTACTCAAAAGGATTTTGATGCACCCTAGTACACTTCTGCCAATAAACACCTGGCAGAAAACACACAAAGGATGTCTGATGGCTGTGTTATCAGGCTTTGGCCTTGGTCTTTCTGAACCAAGAACATAATCAACAAACAGCTAAAATTATCATCATGAAGCTTGGTTAGTTTCTCCGGCAGGTACAAGATTAAAAGAGTAACCCTAACTTTTCCTGATAGGGAGTAAAAAATAGAAACAATTAGAGACTGGCTACCTTTGTGAAAAATGGCTCAGACAGAACTTTGAGGCAGGAAAAGCAGCACATATTAAAGAAAAAAGTGGGAACGTAGTAGCCCTAATAATAGCAAAAGAGTCACCGTATGTCTAGGGGTTTGAGATGGTGAGGGTGATGTCTGTAATGCCTTCCCAAGTGAAGGGAATAGAAGTAATGTTTTAAATATTTTTTTTTTATTTCTCTGCTTTCTTTTTTTTAATTAGCTCCTCCATTTTTTTTTTTTTCTGAAAAGGGGTTTATTAGGAGGAATGGAGTGCAGAAAATAATTTCCTCATTTTGCACTCTAGCTCTACTTTGGGGTGCATAGGAGAAAATTATGGTTTTCTTGTGATGGGTCATTTCTTTTCCTCAAGGTCTCTCAGAAAGTTGGAATTTTGTTTAAGTAACATTCTCTGCAGCTGGTAGTTCTGCTCTGACATATCTTTCAATTTCCATAGGTCTTTTCCAACAGTCCAAGGGGTTGATAGAAATCTATTAAATGTCTTTAAAATACATTTCACGTGTAGTTGTGGCTGTTTCCTGGTGTGAATCTCTTATTATTTTACTGACCCCTTTACACATTAGCTGCTTGCCTTGTACTGAGCATTTGTAATCCCTCTGATTTGCCTCTGTCACTGCCACAGCAGTTATATTACTGAACCTTTGGGTTTGTGTCTTGTTTTACACATAACTTAAAAATTCTAGAACTTAAATATTGCTGCTGGACCAAAATGGCTCTGATCTTGCTTTTGCTGGTGGCCAAGACCCATTCCCTGCAGTGACAGGAGACTCAAGAAGGAAGAAGAGAGTGTAGGTTTGCAGAGCTGGCATCCAGAGATGATTGCTCAACAGAGGTGATTCACTAAAATTGTTTTTCTTATTTTATTTTTATTCCAGTTATTTTATTTAGTTTATTTGCTTGAGGCTGTGTTCCCTTCTCTACACAACTACTCTTTCATGCCCTCTAATGGCATTCTGCTGAACTTCACAATGAATGTTAAATACTAAACAAAAATAACTTTTTCATCATGAAGTAGACATATGCTTTGTATTGTTTGTCACTCACATGGAAAATAACGTACACACCAGTGTACTACACTTTTACTTGATACAGATCATAAAACATATTCTGAGAATCTTTTTCTGGCTAACACTTCATGGCTCAGATACAGCCTGACTTTTGTCTGTTCTTCTTTATGCATGGGCTGCATATCACAGAGATCACAAGGACTGTTTCACCTTGGTGGATGCTTAGGAACCAAAGTCATAGACGAATAGGAGGAAAGGATACTGAAGATGTATGAAAGGGACAGGATTTTACCTATTTAGAATAAGAAAAACGATATTTCTCAAGTGGAAGGTTCAAAGAGATTTCCCACTGCTTCCTGGATGTCTCCATATTGCCCCGTTTCTGAGTTGAAGATATTAGGTGTGACTTAACCAAAAGCCCACTGCAAAATATATAGTTTCCGTACCTTCAGTGTTCTTGGAAAAATTAGGCTTGAAATCTTTTAAGTTCTTTGTAGTCAAGTCTCAGTTTATATGCCAGTTCAGGAAGAAACTTTAAGAACAGAATTTATAGTGGTTTTGTTTATTTGTTTGTTTTAAATCAGGAAATTACAGTAAAGCAGTGACACTGAGAGTAAACATAAATAAAAGGGACAGACTGGTGAGTGACCACATGGCCAATGAAGTAGCAAAGGATCCCAGCGCTGTCAGAGCACATCCCACCATGGAAAGCCAGGTGACATGATGGTCTGAGTGGTTGGGATATTCTCCTCCAGATGATCACATATTAGTGCACAAAGGTTAAACAGGCTATCTGAGTACCTTTGTTTACCATATTTCCATTGCTTTATTCTTTTTTTTCTCTAGGTAATTAACACTGCAAGTTGAGGCTTCTGTGTTATCATGGGAGAGATTAAAAAAAATACTAATTTCTGCAGGTTTTTTGATCAAGCCATTGTTCTGAATTAATTATTCTGCATCACTCCAGAAAAGCTCCAGAAAAGCTTCTACTCACTTCTTTGAGAGCAAGACATGGCGTAGAGATACACAAATACTGTACACATAGACTGTAAGACTCTGCTCACTAAAAAGATAGTGTTTCAGTTATGCATTGGTCCAGGCATCTCAGTTATGCTCAGGAAGCCACAAAATTTAGTTCCCTCAATGTAGTTAGGTACTGTTTTTCTTATGGGGTTAGTGCTGCATAAACAAACAGCTCACAAGCAGGGATAAAAATACTCAGCCCATGTATCTTACTGCATTCATCTTTAGATAGCACTGCTAAGCTTCGCAAATGCAAATGCGCATTCTTACAAATAGGACATGCTGTAAAACAATCATGACTCCTTCTGTGCTTCTAGAAGTCTTCATTCCTAGACACCTTGTTATGTGTTGATACCACTATTCCCCTGTGAAATGAATGCTGTAGCTCATTATCTAGTTCCTGAAACACCTTTAATATACAGAAAAAGCCCATCTGTTACAAGTATATAGGTAATGTGAACAAGTTTGATCACGGTGTTTTTTCTGCTATTACCACCTCTGTTTGGAGAACATAAAGATCTAGAGGACAAGCTCAGCAGATGTTTTGTCATTGACCTTAGTGGGAAAAAGATCTCACTCAGAACATTTCACTCTCTTTTAGGCTATCTGAAGGATTCTATGTGTGAACTTGAGCTCCTGAGGCTACTAGTAAGACTATGCTTTTCTGCTTCTCATGCTTTTACAGACGGAGTTCATGTGTCATGTGCTCTCTTTCCTGTATTTGGACCAGGTTTTCTTTGCTTGTGCTTTGCATAAGAAAAGGGATGGTTAATTTTCTACCAGGACAAAGGTCAAGATTGTCTGTCTTCTCCAGTATTCCCAGAAGACTGCTGCTTTTTTAAGGTTCCTGTTCCTGATTATTCAAAGCATTTTTCTGGTCTTTTAGGAAGTTTTCTTTTAACTTAAGAAAACTCTTTCTTAACAAGTTTTCTGAAGAATATATTCTACTGAGTAAGCAAGTTGCCTATAGTGTAACTTTTCCTCTGTAGATATCACACTACTCTGTCTGATGCTTCCAAATTTCACTGTCACATTTTCTGACTTTTAAAATAAGGAGGTAAGAATTTGAAACAGTGATTTTGTATTCTACTTGCAAGAAGCAAAACAAAACATTTCACTAGAGCCATGTTACTTTCAAGTCCTGGCTGTCTGAACCCATTAAATTAACAATGTTTGCATCAGAGGATGCACAGGGATAACACAGCAGTCCTCTTGTCCTGACAGCTCCAGAACAAGTGAGGTTTTGTAGTGAGGAAGGGAAATGTATGTTCCTGGATCTATCATGTGGTGGGAGGGGATGAAAGATGTCAATTCAACAAACTTTTCTGATTGCAAGGGTATGCCAGTGGCCCGGTGACAATCACATCACCTTCCTGACTGACAGAGCATCTTGGTCTATGTTGACTCTTTGGCTGAAATGCCATCTTTGTATGCAAGTCTGAACAGGTTGAACAGGAAACCTAAATATCTGTATATTTCACATGGAACACCAGCCTTTCTACATGTCTGGTGCTACTGTCTTTCAAAAAATGTAAGGGCCCTCTTGTTTTCCAGAACAACTCAGGATCAGGGAGAAGATAACATGTCAAATGTGGCTTTCCAAATGCATTTTGACTGCTTGTTTTGGTGCTTGTGTCCATGTGACCAGGGTCACCTCCCAGTAGTTATCCCCTCCTAGTCATGCCTGAGCCATTACTTGCTGATGTTCACTTAAAAAATCAACAAAAAGAAGCAGGTTTTGAACATGCCAACCTTATTTGGTGCCTCAAGGGAGCACTTACAACCTTGCGGTAATTTAGATAGCGTAGTGTGGGATGATGGTAGCAGAGAAGGTGTCGTATCTAGCCAATTTTAAGTATGTATGTGAGAGCAGAAGGCATATTCTCTCTCTCATTAACTTTTCTTTGACTTTATAAATGAAGACTTGATAAAAAAAATATTTTGACATGCAGTAGGTGCTTCAATTAAAGTATAACAGAACCAATTGCTATTCTGTGCTAGAGTAATGAAAACAGGATTTTTATTTGAAACTCCTGATAAGGATGTGAGGGCACTGTTCTGAGTTTTTTCCCTAAAAGCTTTATTTTAGAAAACAATTAATAAAATCAAAGTCTATCTTTTCCTTCAAATCCACTGAGGTTAAAATAGATTAGCATTCACTTAGTTCTCATTGTATACCAGAAAGCTGAACACATTCTCTCTCAAGCAGCAGGGGAAAAGTGAAGAAAACACAATTTAATTACAGTGTTAGTGTTAAACCCAAACTAGTTAGGAATGAATAAGTGTTTCCGTTGAAATTCTCTGGGTTCAGAGATTTATAACTTGGTGATAAGATTTTCCTAGGGCAGAATCCTTCTGCACAAACATAGCTAGGAAAGAAAAGATAGATATTTTTCAGAAACTGAGATGTAATAACTGCTAAAAAAGCAAATGAGAATCATATTAGTTTTATTGCAGTTTCATGATTTCAGATCCATTTTATTATCAGAGCAGGAATTTTAATTTCTCTACAGGCTTTCTGTGGCACTCAGCATTGACTCAGCTGCTGTAAATTGCATTGCTCCACTGAAGTCGGTAGACCAATAGTGTTTAAGCTGTAAATTTAATACAGATTTCCAGAGGTATCCCACTCTCAGAACTTTAACTGGCTTCTGAAAATCCCAGACTTTGTTAAGTCTGATGTAAAGACTGATAATGTGGCCTTCATATTTTGTCAGACAAAAACTCATTTGTCAGGAATCTGCAATGTGGAATTTCTGAAAAAAAATCTTCAGTTCTTCTCTGTGGTGTTTTTTTTTTGTGTGTTTTGTTGTTGTTTTTTTTTTCTTTTTTTTTCTTTTTCTTTTCCCTAGGGCAGGGAGCTCAACCTTACCTAGGATATCCTTGTTGCTGAGGAGACCTATCTGGTATATGAAGGTTTTGACTCCCTCCATACCTTCCAGCACAGGAGGGAACTGAACACATTTATTACACTACCTCAGGAAGAGGTCTAGCCAGCGAAGCAATGGGTTTTTTTTCGGTAATTTCTTTCTTACTTTAGAAGCCAGTGCTATTTCAGGTGCTAAAATAGCGTTTAGACAAACAAGCACGTAAACTGCCTAGACTTTAAAATAGACAGGTCACTACTAAGATTTAGGTATCCAAATAAGTTTAACATCAGATGTATACATGTGCTGTTTGTAAATGGTGGGTCTGTGCATTTCTCAAAAGTTGCAAATATTGGCATAGATTCCAAACTTCCAGTTTTGAATTACGTAAGTACCAAAACACTAGTATAAAACAACACTTTCAAAAAGTGTCAGGATCCTTTGTTTGAGACATAATGGTTCTCTTACATAGGAAAGGCATTTTTCAGCAGTCGTAATGCACTGTTACTCTGTGCCACTTTTGCATTCCCTAGCTAAATAAATAAATAAATAAATAACCTGGAATAAATGAAATAACTTTTGGCTCCCTGGACTCATCTAGTTGAGCTGTAGTGCAGAGAAATAAAGATTAGATGATTAAACTCTTATTATTTTAAGAGTTATTAACATTTTAAATAGTAACATCAGCATGGGTCATTAGGAGCTGATGAGCTAATCTGGGCTCTGGCAACTGCAGAGACAGAGATGAAAGAGACAAGCCAAAGATTGTTCCCTTCAGCAGCACAGTCCCTTCTTTGTCTAGAAGGGTGGAAGGAGAAAGGTAACCCACCACACCAATAAATTATTTCTACAGTCTCTTTCTTCTCCAGGTAATATTTTTTTTTGCATATTTCTGCAAACTTTAAAAGGGCAGGGTACAAGAGCAGTGACCTAAACTAGATTCCCTCCTGTTGGGCTCCTGAAGAAGAGTGGAAATCCTCCAAGTAACTTTTAAGATATTTGTTTCCTTCCTTGGACGGCTGAGTGGGAGGGATGACACGTAATTCCACTGTGAGATCAACTAGACTTGTCATTCCCTAACAAGTCTATTTAGGCTTGTCAGAAGTTGATGAGCTAATTATGGCTCATTAGATGTAGAGGAGTCTATATTTAAGCTCATTTGGGATTGGGATGGGAAAGTTAATAGCATAGTTGGAAGTAGAGGGAAACTGCAAAGGCTGCAGAGAGTCTCTTCCTAAATTCTGTGAGATTTCCATGTGCTCCCTGGAGCAGAGTGGGAATGCAAAATAAGGTGAACTTTCAGCAGAAAACTGGGAAAAAATGGTGTCACTTCCTCAATTCCCCCCTTTCCAGAATTTATATGAGAAATAGTCTAGTAAAGAAGGAGATAAAGAGCATAGAACTAAAGCCATCCTCAGAAAATAATATGTCAATTATGTTTGGATACACTTCAGACTAGGCGAAAGTGAGCAGGTCCTCTCAGAAACACTGCTATTAGAACTCTTCAGAACTACAGCAAAAATCCTCCCATTCAAAACACCAATATTTTGGGTCAGAAAAGCTTGAAGCAAATTAGAGGACTGTATAACTTCATAAACATTTCATCTTATCAGTACATCCAATGAAAACAGTGTTTTCATGTTTTACTTATAGAAAGGGTTGTGCTGAATTTGGTCTTTTATGGTCTTTCATGTTCCGCAGGAAAAACTCTCTAATTTCCATACCAGGCAAGTTGTCTATTGAGGCAACTGCATAACTATTTGATCTTGTGTTATTCCCAGAGTGTTCAGCATGTCTGCATTGCAAGTTCTCAACCCTTTCTGAGAACCAGGGTCATTGAGTTTTTAACAAAGACATCCCTCCTTCAAAATGCTCACTGAACATTAGCATTTAATAAGTATTGATTGTCAAAGACAAAATGAAGCAAAGAATAAAAAGTGATCTGAGTAAGCATGAGTAAATCACATTGTTTCTGAGTTGGTTGTAGTGGTTGAAATACACGTCAATGCACTCAGGATGATTTAATTAAAGAAGGCCTGTGATGTCAGAGTCCTTGTGCTCCTAACCCATGTTACCTGCTGCACCACCACCGCAGGGTTCCTCTGTACGACAACTGGGAATGGTATGTGGTTCCATTTTCCCTCATTTTAGAGAATGACTTTCTATGATGCTACATCAAATGTACAAATAACAAAATCTGGAAAATTTAAAATAAGAATCTGGCCTTAATTTACACCATATTCTTTTGTGTCTTCTAGGGGTGTGTGAGTGTTAGCTTCTGAGGTATTTTCGTTTCACGATGAATCATTTCAACGGATCTATTTTATCAATTGATTCTTGAGTGAGGTAGCACATCTTGTAAGTACAACATATGTACAGACATTTGTGCTTCTGCTTTCCCTTGAGTACTGCATGTTTAGGGGCTTTTTCTTTTTTTAGCATCTCTGATTGTTTTGATGATAACAGCTATAACGCCGTATTCGATGTTGATGTCCTTGAACAGATCCATTTAAACTGGTAGAAGTCTATAAGCATAAAAAGCAATATTACTTCATGAGTAATAATGCCACTGTGTCAGGGTTATTGCATCATTTCTAGTGGAATTGTTTTTCTTAATGCACAAGTTAAGAGAGTGCACTGTAGATGATTGCTGTTGCTTGCAACTGTAACCCTTTACAAAATTGTATTAATTTAGAGCTATATAAGCAAGATTCAAAAGTTTGTAGAGAATTATATTTCATATTTTTCTCTGTTTATTATTTATGTTTCTATTAGATACTTATCCACAATTTCTCAAAGACAAATGAGGACGATATAAGTTTGAATTAACTCACAAATCCACATTTGCACTGCCATTTCACAGAAATTTAATAAATATCACAAGTGATTAACTTAGTTTCCTCTGCCAGCTTGTACAAAACAAAAGAATAAATCAAATAATATCCATGTAACTATGAAGATATCCAATTTTTTTTTGTACTAAGCGTGCTTGGAGTACATAGTAAAGTACCCACACATTCAGGCTTATTTCCAGTTACTTTCTTATAAATCTGTACATCATCAATAACATTGCAAATAGTTTCTCTAAATTTATAGAATAAACTAAAATAAAAATGCATAACAAAACGTGGATGCTTTTCCACAGCCAGTACTAAAACAGTCAGCAATGTATTTAATTTAGTAATGTATTTCTTACTCTTTTCACAAATGTGATTAAATTAATATGTAGGTAAATTAAGAGTGAAATTGGTGTCTTTCTATTCTATTTCTGAATTTTGAGAGAAGGGTTTTCTTAATTTATTATGTTGTTGGGGCTATGCTGTAATCTAGTATAAATTATACAATAAGGAGCTCAGTATTTTGAAGGTGTCTTATGATACAAAAAATGGCCATCTTTTGAAATTGTGGGATGTATTATCACAATGCCAGACTCTAATCTGCTACCAATTTGTGTCAGATTTCTGCATTCAAAAAAGGACTCAAATCCTCTCTAAAAGTAGAAATCAGCTGAAGGTTTGTCTTGGCTTCATGAGCCCACTGCAATTAGGCAGCATGTGAATGTGTGCCATATGCATTTATTGCTCTTCTAAGCATGTGTTACTTTGATGTGTTAGGTTAGAAATCTAACTCTTTTTCTTGGGCAGCCTTCCTCCTGGGTCTTTATACTGCTTAGCAGTTGAGTCCAGACTTTGAAACACAGCCTAATTTAGAGGCGGATGCTGCAGCTGCTGCTGTCATTTCAGCTGATTTTTTTTCCGCTTTGATGTCAGCTTAGAGTCTCGGTTGCTGCATCGGTCCCGCAGCCGCCGCAATTTGCCTAACGGACACCACATCATTTTAAGCGTGTCTCTTCACCTTTAAATCTAATTTGGGAAGCTCGACTCATTCACAACACACTGTTGCTTTAGTGAAATGTTGAGTTCTCACAGAATATGTCCTTTCTGACCTGGAGGAGACACTGAAGTCGCTTTGAGTTTTTTATGTTTAATGCCTGATTAAATGCTGATGGTACAAGAAGATGTTTTTTTTCTTTTTTTTTTTTTTTTGACAGGAGGAGGATGGGATGCCCTACCAGTCCTGCCTCATCCTTTGCATTAGCAGCTGTACACTACAAAATGAGCTTTTTCCTCTGAGAGCTGCCCTGTTCCTTTTTAAGTAACCTTATCTTAACTGTATTTTTCCTGCTCTCCATAATGCATTTCTGCAATGATGGTATGTGCAAAGACATTCCACCTCAGTTCCTCTTGTACTTGGACCATCCTTTGCTTTTCTTTCTGCTCTCTATTTCTGTGGCTGACATGAACTCAAGGATTGCAGGAGCCTTGATCCTTTCTGACACCTTTACAGAACGATTTGTCTCAGCGAGGTTTCCTTGCTCAGGCCAAACTCTGCCTTCAGATGTGTGCATTTTTCCATTGATTTCAATGAGACTCACAGCCTTCTGAGGCCCCTATTTGTCTTTTCATCTTCTCTGTCTTGAAGAATATAGACAGATAGTAGTTATCTGACCCTTTTTAATAACTGAGGTCCTTGTGTCCTCTACTGTTTTGGCTACTTTTTCTGTAGTACAATGGTGTTCCATATCACAGTACAAAAAGAGAAAAAAAAAAGCCCATCCAGATATACTCCTTTAGACAGTAATTCTATGCATTTATTTCCTGGTTTTATTCCTATTGCAGATACTTTTGAAGGACTTTTCTCTATACTAATGACATTTTCTCAAAGGTGCAATAGCGTGGAGTATATTAGTCTTTCCAGTACTTTCCTTATTATTACCATATTTTGTCAAAACAAATTTTTGTCAAAACAATGTTTTAGACTATTTTTTTTTGCAAGTAATACTTTTTTTTTTACTTTTGCAATGGTAAATTGGGAGGGGATATTTTTTCAGGTTAAATACTATTAGCAAATATGAGAGACACAATGGACTAGAATGAAAAAATTTTGAAGGATTAGGAGGTTTAAAATTTAGTAAAGTGAAAGTATTGAATATTTGAGTTCAGAAATTTCAAGCATTCTTAATGAGAATACCAGGTAATACTAAGCAAAGGCAATAAAAAAGTACAATTTTTACAGCAGTGATTCACTCTTATCAGTATTGGTATTAACACTACTGCAGATTGTTTAAAAGTATTAGAAAAAAACAAAAAAAATTCATCCTAGTCTGACATCATGTAATTACAGCTATGAAAGACTTTATGCATACAAATGGTCTTATTAAACTCTGGGAGCTACACCTTTGTTTAGGAGCTTTTCAGGCAGCATCCTTAGGTGGCTGACTCTCTTTTTTTTCATGTGGGCTTGACAGTAGAGCAGGAGATTGGGAATGTTTTCTTTGTAGTGACAGAAGCTCCTTGCTGCTTAGTCTGTTGAAGAGAGAATCGTGTGGAAGTCAAGAAATCCTCAACCAAAACTTCAGAAAACGTGTTTGAAAAGTTGAGAAATTATACAAAAAGTCTTCACTGCAGGTCAAAAGCCAATATGGTCTGATATAATTTAAAAAAATAAATTAATTCTTTTTAATTTCACAATCGGGAGACTGTTCACACCAATGTCTGAGAAAAGAAGGACTACCTGTGATGCTTCTGGAAGAGCAGCTATATTACTAATTCCAATAAACTCTGCCACAATGATGAGAAACTGAGCAGCTGATATGTACTGTAACTGTAAATGGGTTGTTGGAGATCTGGATAAATTGTGAATGTGATGGTAGGTAAAACTTTCACCCTGTTGCACAGTCTGTAGCAACAAGATAGATGGGCAATAAAAACATATACAGAGATTGCTCAAGTTTCTTTTGTCATACTTTGCTTAAAAACAACTGGTTGTTTACGAGATATTCTGTTTTCCGAAAAGACATCGTGAAGAGGGAGGAAGGCTCCGACACAGGATGAACACTGTGAATTTGGAGGTGTGTCAAATGATACTCTCCTTGACAGCCTGTCTTGAGGAGTGGGTAAAGTTATGTCACACTGTAGCAATATCCAAATGACTGTTGTTTGAGCCAGAAAATTGTGAAAAAGCATTCCTGTGCTGCTGCTGAAGCCTTGGCTCTGAGCATACCCACAAAACATGCTAAGAAGCAATGGACTTTTTGCAGAGTGTCAGGTGCTCAGGAATGTGTGATGTGCAGAGATAGTGTACCACCAAGTAGCGAAAAGGCAGAGGGAGTGCTTGGAGCAGAAAAACATCATTGTAATACTGATGATAAGTCCAGAAAAATTCAACCATAAACAACAAAATTACAACAGGATTTTGTTTCTTCAAGGTCTGCTGTTTTGTTGACGATGAAATGCCTTACATATTGTCTGGGTTCAACATTTTCAGAATGTAATTACTTCCGGTTTAAAAATATACATGATGATTAAGATTAAATATACAAATAATGAGTAGGAGTCAAGACAAAGTATATTGCTGGGAACAAATTCCAATGTTCATGTTCTGAAATCCTATATGAAATGAAATATCTATGTTCTATTCTACTGCAATCTCAGGGAAAATTGCCTGTATTTCTTGAAACTGGAACATAAAAAACAACAGGAATTAGTCTCGGCAAGGTGTGGAATAATTTCCATTCTTGATGATGTCCCAGGAGTCACCCACAGCCTTGAGAGATCAGCCCTAACGAGAAAGAATATGACCTTACCATATCAGGGCTTCACAACAGTCAAAATCTAGCTTGACCTTCAGCAGTAAAGCATGTCCCTCAGGCTAAATCCTAACAAGTCTTGCCTTCAAACCAAGGCAAAAGGCCAAAAATGCTTATCCAGGGAGCAGCGATAGAGTGGGAAAATGAGAGGATCTTTTTTGGTTGGCAAACATCATAGTTTGACCTCTGTGTTCTTGCTGTGCCAAGCCATCTAATCTCCAGGAGGCAGTCCTTTTTAATCTGCCAAGTGGCAAGCTGGCTCAGTACCTGTCAAGACCAGTATGCACTGCCAAGCGTTTGGATTAAGGTTTAGATGTGCAAGATGACATACCTCTCTCCTAAAGCTGGACTAATTTCAGTGAGTCACAACCAATGGCCTGAGGCTCCAAGACCCTTGGGACCCATGCTGTATCATACCTGCTCACTGAGCACAGGTGCAGCAGGTTTTCAATTTCCCAGTCTGTGGGTGTATTGAAGGGTGCAGGGAAGGTATGGTCTATATACTAAACAACAATGAAAGGAAGTGTAGCTAATATTAAGCAAAAAATTAACAAAATCAAAGAGCAATTTCTTGTAACAGTAAGGACTTAAAATTTCATATTTTACATTTTGCTTAGTAGATGCCTGTTTTGGTTAGATTTTTGGGTTTTTAGATAAGTCAGATTTTGAGGAACTGTTTAATAATATAAAAACTTATTAACCAGTGATTTTAGGAAGGTTGCACTAGGAAGGAAAGTTTTTTGTTCACTCAGAAATTCTTCAGTCATAAATTTTTAAAATTGTCATAAATTCATAAGTTAATTGTAATCAATAAAAACAATCCTTGCTAGCCACTGAGAGCAGAAAAATTACCTGGATCTTATTGCAGATAGGCACTGCTTCTTTCTTTTCCTCTGGACTTCTTTTTCTTATATTCAAGTAGTTATTTAAATTTCCTGTTTCACTAGGAAAAGTGGATTTTTTCCATGGATTCATCAAAAAATACATACATGAAAATACCTATTAGCCTGTGGAGGAAGAAAATAAATAGCAGCATTTTTTATTGTTAACTTAAAGAATTAATTATTTTACAAAATCTCAAACTTTATTAAAATATGTATATATTTTGTAGAAAATAGATACATTATAAATATAAATATAAATTATAAATATATGCAAAACTCTTATATATACACACACATATATGTATCTTTTTTAAACCAATATTTTTCTCCCTTGAGAAGTGCCATGAACCTGTTGTGTAAGAATAAGAGCACATCTCTTTGTGAAGAATAAAAGGTTTGCTTTTTCTTTACACTGGTTGGAATGAGACATCCAGTCTCTATTTCTTATTTGCCTTCATCTACTTTTTACTAAGGTCACCTTCAATGTGGTTAATAAGCAGCAAGATCATCAGTCACTTCAAAGTGCTTTTGCATTCCATAGTTTGTTTTTTCTGCAGTGAGCAAATGGAGAAATGATCTGGTAGAAATCAGTTACATTATGACTCATCTTTTATGTGACCTTCTTAAGAGGCCTTTGGGTAGCACATGGGTTTCCCATACAATTACATGTAACAGTTGGCTAGCAAAATATCTTTTCCTGCACCGTTCCTCTGCAATGCTGAAAAGTCATTAAAGGCTTTGCGTAAAGAATGTTTCAAATAGAGAGAAGTAAAATTTCTTCTGATCAATGCTTTCTTTTATTTTTATTTGTGTTAAAGACAGGTTATTTTGCATCTAGAGTGACATTTTCATGAGGAATAGCTGAAGCAACTTCAGATATGGTCTTGATATGATGAAGCCTTTGCTTTCTTCTGCCAACCAAAAAAAGTCTGAACCACAAAGTTAAGGCCAGACAACTAAAAGGTATGCGACTTCATCCTCCTTGATGCTACATATCACTTCTGCTTTCACTGACCCCAAAACTACAGACATTGTGTTTCACTGGTGGCAATTTGCAACCTCTTAAGCTATTACTAATCAAGATTTTGCACATTTAAGCTTATTAAGAAGCAAGCCCATGGAAAATAAACTAAACTATCCTGATTCTTGTAGGCAGAATTGCCAATGTATCCCCTGAAAAGTGCAATTTCTTCTTAAAGATAACACTCCTTGATTGACTGTTGATTGACTTATTGAGAAGTATGAAGAGTACTCCCTTGCTCCCTCACAAGGAGGACAAAATATTTTTCCTCTCAGACTTACAAGATGCTGGATTTTCTTGAAAGTACCGACAACATTTCCTTGTCATTCTGACAAGATGCTATGTCCAACACTGCTTGTGTATTCCCTTCTGTTCCCACCTCTTCCCTGAAGCACTAGTGGTGGTCTTGCTGCATGTTTCACAGATGTTTCTTCCACTCAACTCCTTGGTTGTTTTTCAAGTGGCTTCTTACAGCAAATGTTTCCATGTGTGTACGCTCCTTCCTTTCTGCTGACACCTTTTCTTTCTATAAAAACAATCTGCTGCTGTCTTTCAGATCTAGAGAGAGACCATCCCATACCACAGATGCTGGTTTTCTTTTTAGATTCTTTGGCATTGCTACACATGGTCAGCAGGCAATACCTCCCTCCTGTCTGTTCCTCATGACTAACAATGTTGATGTTTTGTTCTTTCAATCTTATTTCCCTCTGTTGCCCTTACACACTCTGTTTTTTTTTTTTTTCTTTTCCTGTTACTCTCTATTTTCTTTGTACTAGTGGCCCATATGGGATCTCTTCATCTCTCACTACAGCTTGGAAGAAGAAAACCTAGCACATTAACTGTTTTACCCCAGTAATCACAGGCAACTTGTATGCCAACTTTTTCTTGTGCTCAGGAACTGAAAAAAATGTCAGCTTTACATTTTCTTTATACACACACACACAAGCAAAATTAAATTCACTTTCTACAGCTGCTCACAGTATTGGTTACTGACTGACTCCGAAGAGACATGCAGAGATCAGACGCTACTATTGAGTTGATTGCCTTTTTAGTTTGCATGTGATAAAAGTTAAGCTAAGGTTGTCTAGTAATTTCCATACTGAAAGGTATTTTCATTTGCCTACAATAATCTTTGCAATAAAAATTTTTCATATGCAGTTATGACTGTGGTCACCAAAAGGTGACTGTGATCCAGCTTGCTTCAGCAATTTTTTAATATAAAAACAAATAAAAAAAAACCACAAAAAGACAAAACATCTCCTGCCCTCCTTGTAAATTTGAGACCAGATTTATTTGAAATTGCCATAATAAAACTGAAGAAAATCTGTTCAGTGTCTTATAGACATTGAACAGTTTCAGGATTAGTACTGGAAAATACTATGCTCTTTCATTCTACAAAAGAATAAAACAGGTTATCCACTTAACTGTTCTTTATTTTCCTAAAAATATTAGGTATATTCTGAGAGAAAATGGAGAAGATCTTTACTTTGTCACTTCAAGTAGTTTTAGGTTTGGAAGTGGGTCAGTGACGATCCTTGACAGTCTTACCTATAAATGTAGGACAATTTTCATTCTTTTCAGGTATATGTATCTCCACGGAGATGCATGAATACTGCCAACTGCATTAACAAATTTGCATTTCTCACCCTGCTTATTCTCTCTCCAGGAACATTTGGTTGAGCACATTTTCTCACAAAAGTGTTCTTTGACAATCTTAAAGCTCTTTTTTTTTTTATGTGGATAATGGAAACAATATTATATGATTTCGGTATGTCACAAAAGGCAAAGAGTCAATTATAGGTACAGACTGTATTCAAATTCGTATTCTTCACTTTCAGACATATGGACCAAAAAGGCCTAACAGCAGGACCAAATCATGTGACCTGATAATGTTAACATAGGCTATCTTCACTTTATGCTGTAGTATTATTTGGGATTCATTTATATCTTCTCAGCTTTAGCAGGATGCATGATTGCTGAGTAGCTACGAACTACAGCTGATAGCACTTTAGGAATGGCATAGAAGGTGCAGGAATCATTCTGTCTTAGCCTAAAGTTTAGGGAAGTTTAAGTGTTTCAGAATGTTTAGATATTTGTATGGGAAAACCATAAGTTGAAATAATTACAAGGGAAAGCTGTATGTCTGCTTTTAATGGAGGAGAGGGAGTTACACATGGTTGATGGCTGAATCAATGCTTTCATTGCTCCCTTCCCTCTTTCAAGTGTAGCATGGGTGTTTGCTACATTATGCTGGAAACATGTCCAGATGCAGGGAAGACACTGCCTCAAAGCTTTTCCTTTCATTTTCTGATACTGTTTTTCTCATTGCTGGACCACAGTCTTCAGTGGATAGAAGACCAGTGAGTCGTGAGTGTTCTTCCAGTACCCTTACTAATATATGCGTTAATATACACATTACTAATATATGCATTATGATATATTATACATCACATTAGGCTTAGATCTTCATTTGTCTAGAATCTCTTGAAAGTATTCAAAACAGCAGCATCCAAATTTGGGATTTGAATGATGACCATTTGTATTCTCAAATTGCTTTGACTAAAAGCATGCCATTTTTTCACACCTAGTTTTATTACGTATGCATAAAATGATATATCTCTACTTTTTTATCCTCACCTTAACCACTACTATCTCCATGATTATGATAGCTTTTAGGAGCCTCTCAAAGAAACCACTTATGAAAAGCTTTGTAGAAATGTCATACAACAAACAGCCTCATCTGGCAAGAGCCCAAGTAGTAAAACATTGTCCAGCTTAAAGCTAGCTGTAAAACCTCGACAGATTTCTCCAGGCACAGGATTTCCCTTGAGGTGATGAGCACAATGAGCCAGGTGGGCGATGCAAGCGATGTATGTGCTTTCAGAAGAGTGGAATAACAATAGCGGTGAAAATAAACACAGTTTCGGCAGAGTAAAAAATCACAATGAAAAGAAACAGGGGTTCAGCAAAATGCACAGAGCTGACAGCATATTACTTGCCTAGCCAAAGATATTTGCATCAATATATAAAATATGTAAATGTGAATCTACGAGTCCTAGGCAAACATTTGCAGCTGTGGAGGACGTTAAGATTTGTGTTTTATTCGGTGGGATGAGAGAACAATGTGCAGAGAATAAAAACAACTGAGTTTCAAGAAGTGCCTTGGCAGCATTCAAACACTAGCAGTTGTCATCATCATAATAAGACAGAGAGAAAACAGATTTTTTTTAATTCATTTTTTTGCAGTGAGAAGAACTGCCATTATATAAATGCATATTTTTCTGCTAGTAACTTTCAAATCAAAAATGATGTGTCACAACATATGTAGATGTGTATTTTTATGGGTAATATAGTTTTCCTAGTAACCTTTCCAAGTGAAAGATTCTGCCTGGTTCAGAGAAACAGACTCTTTTTTGTAAATTTGATCAGACACCTAAACTCATCAGTCCATCTCTGAGCCATGTACCTGATTACATGTAGGTATATGCATTACATTATATGAAAGCGATTCGGCTTGGATCGCAATTGTGGCTGTAACCAAAGTGGATTTAGAGATAATGAGCTTGCATCCCTGAATACTTAGGATCGCAGTCTACTCTCTAAACTGATGATGCAGCAGCTGCATAATGCAACAATGTAATTTATTCATGTAATATGTACAATATTGCTGTAATAAAAAGCCCATTGGCAGTTCCTCTAATTCTCTATATGAGCACCCTGTTATTAGTAGCTGTGTAAATCAGTATTTCAGTATCTTCAAATTCTGGCTATTTATAAATTTCAAGCCACAATACTTTAAAAAGAAAAAAGACCCCAACAACCTCAAACAGTTTTGTGCAGTTTGAATCGTGAATCTGCTCACACTGAACTGAAGTCTGCAGCTTTTTTGAACAATACAATCTGTAAATATATCAGAAAAAAAACTTAAATATGTCAAAGAGACCCTAGTTAATGAACTTTTTTTTTTTTGCCAGAAATATATGTCATGATGTAAATTACATTTCCAAAAGAAGTTAAGATGGAACAATGGAAAAACCAACTATTCTGGGTTTTCATGAGAAAAACTGGAAGTCCACTGATCTTGCCAGCTTTCATTCAGTAGTGAGTGTTGTTTATCATATGAGTGTTTATATTAAATGTAGATTTCTCTGAAATAAATTTTAATGGGAATATATTAACTTTCAACAGGAGCCTACATGTAAAGACAGTGATGAAGAGCATTACAACAGAATGCTTGGAAATTAATCTGCCAGTTTAACCCAGTAACTGACATGCATACTAAAACACTGATGTGAATTGAAAATAAAATAACCACGCTTGACAGATATAATAGTTTAAGTGATTTCAAATTAACCACATCCCACTGACCGCAAGTGAAGAATGTGTTCATTCTCCCGCAATGAAACATGCTCTGGGGACTCATTATACAGAGTGGAGTAAGTAAAACCAGAGTAGAGTAATTGATGCTGAGGAGGAAGGAAGAGTGACAGTTATTTAATGATTCTCAAACTTATACATAAAGATATCACAAGCACTTAATATATTATTTTTCTCTCTCCAATCTGGAAATATTATAGGCTTAAATCTGTATTGTGCAGTAATTGCAACACTTGATATAGCTGTTAGGAATAATGAATCATGACAAAGATGCATCAGGCAGTACATGAAAGGAGTGAATAACAAACAATCCCGTGCCAACATGTGTGCACGCGTTACGGGTGCTGTATTTCAGTAGATCAGGTGAGATTAAGTCAGGGCATATCTATTGTCCTAATTCCTCTGCCTATAATTGCTTTTCAAATTGTAAGGATTCCTTAAACAGTTTGAACATGATGAAATCTAAATGTACATGATTTGTTCCCTTCTTTTCATATACACTGAGGTCTTTATTTGCAGACAATCTACAGAATAGAAGATACACATGAACACAGTGATCCTTATCCCTTCATGTTTCACAGGGAAGAGGAGCAGTTGCATACTCTATGTGTCATCTTTATGCTTTATGGCAATTTTGGTTTAACTCTCTAATCTCTGCATCTGTAAGCAATGTCTCATAGGCAACATGGTGCCCACAAGCCATAAGTTAAGAACACCTGATTAATAACTATGCACTTAGCTGGCTGTTAGTGTACATCAACAGTAATACTGTGGCTACTAGCACCAAAAGACATAGTATCTTCTGCTACAAAGACAACAGAAACAGAAACACATAGAAATCCCTAACCAGAAGTCCCTCCCAATGTGAATTATTCTATGATTTTATGTATACTAGGTTATTTCCTTGTCCAAAGATAGCATCACCATAATGGTATCCCCACTCTACATCGAGTTTAACATTTATTCAGATTCAGAGGGAATAGTGCCACTCATTTTAGGCATTATCTATTCTGGGATATAAGCAAGTGAAATAATCTAGTGGAATGCAATTTATAATGGGAAATTTATACCTTCTCTGACTTATATGATTACCTAAATGGATTAAACTATCATTGTAAAAGGACCAAGTCTCCCACTGGCACTTTTTTCCCCTCCCATGTTCCTAATCAGCAAAGTTGAAACAGGAATGCTCCTTTTGAAAGAATCACTTGTTGTGGTGTCTATCTGCATCTTCAAGATCTTTCATGGGAGTTCTTATGAGACCTGGGCATATATGTGCTGTTGTCAACTGACAAACTAATACCATGTGGGAGATTGATTCTTCATCAAGAACTTTCATTATTAACAAGGACTTACAGCTGTCTTGGCTAACAACAAAAAAAGAAAAGGTGAAAAGGTATGCATGTGGGAATTGTCCTTGTTCCTGAAGTTCCCAGAATAGACTAAACTTACACTGGATGATGGTTTCTTTTGCTGTCTCCTAGCTGTGATGTTCTGTAAGTTTCTTGCCTTAAATCTCTTTTATGATTCACTTCAATTTATCAAAAAGCAACAGAAAAATGTATTTAAGCATATTCTTGATGGTGATGAGCTTATGCTTGTGTATTGATAATCAGTTTTGTGCTGAAGTAGCTTTTCTAAATGTCACAAAGAGGGGATGGTTTTGTTTACCTTTAGGGATCACAGTGATTGTTTTCTGATTAGAGAAATCTGCAGTCATAAGCCATCAAAATAATTTAACAAAATGCAAATAATCTTTCTAAGTATCTCTTAATGCAGTTTGAAGAATGCTTTGTAAGTTGGTGGAAAGATTAAGCTGAAGGTAGACACAGCCATGACTGCTCTGCAAGGAAAGTCTTTCATGAAGATTGCTTCAAACTAGTCAAACAGAAGCAACATGGGAGCAAACTTTGGTACTAGTAAATCTCTCTGCTTAAAGCCTCAGTACCATGAGGCAGGTTTTGGTCTCTCTCAGCTTCCAGCCTTGCTTAGCAGCCTTTTTGCAGAGGAATCAAGAAGGGAAAACGAAGCTGAAGTTAATGGATTGTGTAACCCTTACCAGTATCCCTGTCTCTGAAATGAAGCTTTCTCATGCATATTTTGAAAGCTTTCATAAAGTCCATTCATTCAGCAATTATTTTATTATCCAAATAAAGGGGAAAGGGATTGAGAACACAGATGCTGCACCTGCCAGAGAATCTGAGGGCAGATTTCTTCGTTATGTACCAAGGAGACACTCCTCTACATTTGACTCAATTCTGAGTGACCCTGTAGAAGACCCAATGCATTTGGACGGGAATTTGGACATCAATGAAACACTACAAACAAATAAATCTATTATAACAGCATATTATAGAACCACCATTTGTGACAGCGTCTGCAGGTAAAACAAATGCGATTTTCAAATTAAAAAAAAAAACAACAACAACAACCCACAACAACTCCTGTCCCCCCACCCCTTTAGGCAGGATTAAGGCTTCACTCCATTTCCCTCTCTTTATTTGCCTGTTACACCAGTGATGCACACCTTTAGGCCAAACATGAGTTGTGATAGGCTGTCATGCAGTTCGGGTATTATAGATAAAATCCTTCCAGAAGCAGCATCTGGCTCGTTTTGTAAGCTCTGCAGTCATTTGTAGTGATGGGGTTACATGTGCCCTAGGCTTTGTCAGATGGTTTGGCTGCTTTTCTCCAGTTTTTTTTTCTTTTTAATTGTTATTATTAGTTGTTGATTGTGAGGAATTAGTACTCTGCAATATATGCTTACCTCACCACCAATTTGCATGTTTAAATAAAAAGACACTTTATTTGTAATTAAGACATTTTGAAACCTGACCACTAACATGTGTAACATGTTCGATGTTTTAGTATTAATTATAAAACTACTTATTTCTCTCCAGTGGTTTGACTCTGAGAAAGATGTTGCCTGGTTGCATAAAAATTAGTGGGGGAAATTACCTACTTGGCTATCTTATTAGACTGTACCTGGAAAGCAGGGAAATTTCTAGAAGACTATAGAGATCATCAACACACTCCTAAGAGTTTTGTCTGATCTAGTTTGAAATTATGTACATTTTTACCATTGCCTTCAGAAATTCAATTTAGCATGTCTCACTTTTAAAACAATACCTATGTTTCTTAGTTTTCCTCTTCCCTCTATCATCTTATCTTGATTATTAATCTTCTTCTTTTTGAAAAACCATATTCAATCCTGAAGGTAAATAAGGTAAATTCCCAAACAGAAGTTAAAGCGTTGGATCAAATGCTTAATTAGTATAAGTCTGTTTCATTTTTACTTTAGAATCTCAGTGTTATAAATGGACTTGACTACCTTGTTGAAAGCCCTAATCTAGATAGTTATTATACCTCACTTTGCTATCAGTTAGCATATGACATTATGTTAATTGTCAAAATGGCTTACAGTCACTTTTACTAAATATGAAAATAAAAATGCAGGGTACAGTATGAATTTTGTGAGGCATGATAAAGCACAATGGTTCCTAGGAGTTTGTTTTAAATATTATTTTCAAGATTTACAGGCAATCAGAGGAAAATTATTCAGGGACCGTGGGACTAATGTAGCTGTGTGGACAGCAAGATTGAAATATGTATTTGTACCCAGAGAAATAATCCCATACTGCATAACTATGCTTATATGCTGTTCTTCAGATTCCTAATATATCCTTTACGGCATCTTTCACCTTCATTTCTGCTCATTTTGTGCTCTGAAAAGATGTTCACATATGAAATAGGCTATTCTTGAATAACAAGAATTGCCACTAATGACATATTTCTTGTTCTTCTTTCTTCTGTCATTTTGTTAGGTGACAAGACGACTATAATGAAATTTAGTTGACATACAGCACAAAATAAAGAGCATCAACATGAAGTGAAACTATGAGGAATAAAAAACCCACATCACATGACATTTGTTCACAAAAGCTGTTTATTTGTGAACACTAGTGAAAGGAGAACAAATTAAAACAATTTAAACTGGATTACTGAACCATACCAAGAAAAGGGTTAATGTTACTCTGTTTACTGCTTAGCATTCAGCCATATCCATCGCTGATTGAAAAGTTCCCCTGTAATGACTATTACTTATGTACAGCTTTTTGCAGTCAATGACTCCAAGAATAAGCCTATTCAGAAGGCTGCTTTAAACAAGTTGCAGATTGATTTTGATATGGGTAATAAACTCATTGAATTTTACTTCTCTTCCTTGGAACACTATTGAAAAGTGCTGTTGTGGGTCACTTGAAGAAGAAAGGAATGATTGGGTTAAAGTTTCCCACATAGATTTTGATTATCACATGATCAATCATCCAACTGTAGCAACGCATGGTACAGAGGTGTGAGAAACATGGTTTGAGACAACCAATAGCCTGCAATAAATTTCTGTAATTAGTTTGCTCAATATTTACAATAATATTTACAAATAAGCTTAATTTCAAAAATAATTTGTTTGCGAGTATTTACAATCAGACTGAATCTTTTGAAAAACATTATCCATTACAACCAGCTTATTCAACTGCAATCTTAAGTCATGTCGTTTAACTACTGCAACATCTTTTCCAAGAGTTTCTCTGAGATTTGAATTTTAAACACATGTATAAGTGTGCACATTCAAATTAGGCCCAAATCATCCTTGCAGTAGAATCATTTTATCAATGAAATGTGAACTTTCAGTGGATCTGAAATCTGATTGATTTTGAAATCTAAGGTTTTGATCACTTTCTCATCATCAGCACTCATCTAAAAGTAAAAGTTTTCTTTCAAGTCCACATCTCTGAATCTTTTGGCCCTACATTTTCTTTTGAAAAACTTTCATTTAATACATGCAAAGTCACTACATCCTGCTCTATTTTATTCTCTGTCTGGTTCAAGTACTTTATGGTTTGCTAGGTTTAAAATCAAACTTGTGCTGTACCATGCTACTAATTTCTCTCCTTTAGTCTGGCTTGGCATCTCACATCAGTTCTGTAGTTTAAGAAAATAAACTTGCTGCAGTGATGGCTTTGGACCACTTCTGATTACTCTATTTTCATTTCAATACCTTATAAACCAACAGTAAATAGTGTCAGAACTCTTCCTTCTGTTACTTCATCTGCATTTGTACATCACAAATTGTCTCAAACCATAAGTCTTCTGGAAGAGACAAACCCAACCCTGCCAATCTAGGAATATAAAACTTTTTTTTTGCCATTTAAGGTTTGATTTTTCTAAAGTTAAAATGATCTCAAGTTGTGGTCTGGAGTTGCCCGGATATTTACTGCCTATGTGTATCTATGTGGCTTGTTCACATAACCAAAACAGTTATTTGTGCCTATACAAATAGAACTCATAAAAATAATCTGTTTGTGAAGTCAGGCCTTTTTATAAGTGAACTAATGAGTTGTTCTCATCAAGTAATAATTTACTGGAGCTAGGCAGTTATAAAGGGAGATAGCTCTGGATTAGGAAAGGAAATGACACTAGAAGGTTTAGTCAAGTAGTTTTTTAACTTTACAAAAGACTGCTAAGGTGGATGGACAGGAAGGATGGAGCAAAAAGAAAGAGAGGACTGAAGGCAGAGAAAAGTGAATGTGAACAAATAACACAGAAATAGACTTGGTAGTACCCTGGTGTTAGCGGGAGAATACTTTGGTGCTCACTGAGGACAGTCGTCCCTTAAACCTCCAGCAGGGATTGACCAAGGGAAATGGCTGATTGGGCTGTTATCGCAGAGGATAAAAATCCCATGGAATAACTGCTCTTGCTTATATCCTCGTACCCCCTGGGCTCATTTCAGCTAAGTGCTGGTATATGATTAACAACAAGGAAAGAGGACAGAAAGAGTCCAGTGTTTAAACAGAGCTTTTACCCTTTATCTTGCTATAAGTAAGTGGGCTATAAATGAATGTCTTTGAGTTTTCTGCAACTTGTTCCATGTGGAAAAGAATCATGGATGAACAGAATTTTATTTTTCTTCTATGAAGAAAATGATCAGGAAAGTTGAACATAATGATTTCATGCCGTGACTATAATGCAAACACATACTTAACCGTCATTGTCTCCTCTTCATATAATAACTGAAAACATCTGTATTGTGCACTGAAACATTACATGCTGCATTACAATTAGAAATGTGCTGAAGTGTTGGATTGGGTGTTTATTTATGGGCCATGAAAAGTAAGATTTTTTTGCGCTTGTCACGTGCAGCTAAATAGCCATAGGTAGAGTACTGAAAATTTTGGAACCCAGCAGTTACTGTGGGAATGACTTCATTATTCACCGAAGGAGGTTTTTCCAGCAGAGCTGAGTTGCTGACAAACAATAATAAACATTACTGAAAGTTGGAAACAAGAACTCAGGCATGTTGATTTTGACTGTAAAAAATGCTTGCGGGGCATGGAGGGCAAGGCGCTCTCAAAATGACAAGGTACTACAATAGAGGGATCCCCATTAGAGCTGTGCACATATATTTTCTCTGTTGACACAGAAGTGTTCTGACAGACTCAGCAAACAAGCAGCTCCTCCTAGCCGTAAATGTCTTTACCTGTTGCCACAAGTAGTCTAGAAACTGGAATGTATTTTTAATAGGCATACGAATGTCTCAATGATGAAATACACTCATGTGGGGACATAGCAAATATCTTGTTGGTGTAGCTTCTGAGAGCTTTTGTAGCACAAAAGGTATCACTATGTCTTTTTGTTGAAACATTTGGCAGTTCATGACCATAGTGCAATGTTATTTGAGATCAGATTATATAACACTTGCTTTGTCTGATGGATACTTTTCTTGTTTGTGAAACAATATAGTCCTTTGAAAGAGCTCAACATACAGTTAATTAATTTCCAAATAACTACTAAGTTTTCTCCAAATTGAGCAGATACAGAGTGCTCAGTAAAGTTTTCTCTGGAGCTTTCTTCTTTCTCTCCCCACAGACTCTGGCTCAGAGTTTAAAACTGAGGAAGCATAAAGTGCTGGCCTGTGTATATGATGGTTGTATTCACAAAGAAGGACGCAAACAAAGAGTTTGTAGAGCCAGTTTCTCAGTGACCAGCAGAATGAAGACAACTTTGCCAACTGGGGATTTAGGCTGTGATTGTTACATGATCCCCACTGCTTTATTCACAAGAAAGAATGAATTTTACCAATCAATAATTGAAGTAAATGTAATTTAATGTTTTCTTTGCCATAAATTTACAGAAGCTGAAGTAATTTGAATGGCTCATTTTCTCTGGCCGTTGAATATGTCACTTATTTACTATCACAAGCTTGAGTGTCTTCGGCTCTGCCAGAAATTGTTGGTTGATTTTCAAAGTGGATTCAGATTTCTCCCAGAGAGGTCGACAGATATACAGGATTTCTGGTAGTGCCCCAATTAAACATGCATCATTTGCACTGATTTTCCACATGATTATCTGAAAGAGCCATGGAAAGGCACAGTTGTCAATCAGGACACTGAAGGATTCGGGTCTGTACAACAGGGAAAGCTGAGGACAGGAAGAGAAAGCTAGTTTCTTTTTGCTCTCCAAGTGTTTACTGGGATGTGTAGTTATAATGGTAAGCCGAGCGTAGCCGTGAAGTAAGGCTGGCCGTATCTTTCTTTATAGTGAGGATGCCAAAAGGGCTTTCAGCTTCTAATGCTAGATTTTCTTGAACACAGGGTAGAGGAAAGCAACTTTTAAAAAAGAGGAATTCAGATCAGCTGTCTAAAGTTAAAATAACAGTCTGAAAACTGTTTGCCCTGCCAACAGTGCCTTTGCAAGTTAGATCCTTTAATCTAGCTCTCAGTACAAAAATTTTCAGTGGTTTTGGATGATAAAATAAACATGTCACAGCCTCCTCTAAATGCATCTCCTCTGTGGTCTGCCTGTGTATGAAATTTCTTCCGAAGGCCTCTTGGTGTGGGTCTGTGTGGGATTCCAGTCCCTCCTCTGCCTGCTGGTTCCTCCCAGGCTACTCCGTTCACCACTACGAGCACTCACTAGCTTCAGATCAGGCACAACCTCTTGCACATGGATCATCCCTTTATTATAATTGATATTTCTTCCCCCTCTTCCCTAAGAGAAAGCTGGAAAGAGGTCATAATCCAGGAATAGTAAATACAGCTGAATTTGAACAGCCCAGCCAACATGTGATCATCCTGGGGTATTTGCACTGTTATCTCAGTGTAGATGGTTAATGTGAACCAGAGGCTATAAGCAGTTTTATTTTGGAAGATATATTGCTCATACTTGGTTTTACTTATCTATGTATAATGAAAAGGGTAGGCCAGAAGCAGAGTCCTAGCAGTAGGTGAAGACCTGAAGAGGGTAGGGGAATTATGCTTCTTTCTCTGTCATGGATAGCCTGGAAAACAAACTCCAGCCTGAAGTGCAGAACTGCATGATTGTAATATTGATGCCTCGTTAACAGTGCAACCCTGCAGCTCTAAGATATTCATTACTGCTAATAAATCAGTTCTAGCTGGCTTGTGCTCCGTCCAGACACACAGTGTGTGGACGGTCTGGAAGCCCACCCTGTAGTGGATATATTGGTGATGGAAGCTCCTTGTTCAGCCGACCCTTTCTGTGGCAGCATAAGATAGTTGGAGGAGGTTTAGTGGAAAGGTAAGAAGGTGGTGCATACACTTTTTCTTAAAAAGTGTTGTCATGTTTTCATCTACTGTTCTTCCTGTCAGGGCCTCAATGAAGATCCAACAGAGTGCTGTGAGCAGTGGTTTCTCTAAAGGTACCTCCTTTTCCTACAGATGCCTACCTAACTTCCACTCTATAAACTGTATCGATATCCATCAAGCTCAGGTTCTGTTCTATCAAGTTATGTTCTCCTGGACTCCTTTATCATCCCTTTCCAAAGTAGGGAAAAGGTCTAACCTCCTGGTTGTACAACTTTTTTTTTTTTTTTTGTAATGTCTCAAATATTTCAGCTAGAGCTGGAAGACAGAATTTTCGTGTCAGTAAAGGATTATACTGATTTAGCTGAGCCTGTTTTATAGCATGTGAGATGCGCAAATATTAAAGATGCAGATGTCCTTTTTGGGAGTGTTGTCACCCCTGAAGAAACATCCTTCCGTTACTGCAAAGAATCAAGGTGCTGTTTGCCTCTCCAGAATATTATAATACAAAATACAGAATTAAACTCTGATAATGTATTTTGAATCCATATATTCACAGGAATCAGATAATGCACAACCCATAGCTTAATTGGTAGTCCTAATTATCTAGTACACATCAGTCTAATATATGTAACAAAACCAAGCTGCTCCATAATTCCCTGCTAGTGTGGGCTAGAGTAGCTCCATTGAACTCAACAGACCTACGTCAGTTTATGCCAGCAGGGAATTTAGCCTTACTATTCCAAAGAGCAATATGGCACATGATTCACTTTGGTTAACATTTTTCCCAAGCTTTTATGTAAAATAATTTTATTTTTAGTTCAGAAGAAGAGAAATGTTTGTACAGACAGAATTGCATGTTTATACAGACATTCCCAGAATGTCGATATTAGATCAAAAAAGTATCTTTTTGTCTTCATAGAAGTAAAATACAAAACAAACATCCTCAAAAGAGAAAATAAAAAGGCAATTGCTGTACTTGATCCAGCACTATATTGGATACGTTTGTGTTGTTGCAGCTGTTCCAGTATCTGCAGCTACTGGTGGTGGACCAGAATGAAGTAGAAGTCAGTGGCCAGAGTTTGGTTATTCTGTATTACAATCTCATTTTAGTATACAGAACAAAAAGAATTTTGAAGGGAGCAAATTAAAAGATTAAGACAGATTTTTATATAGAGGACTTTTACCACTCTGAAGTTACTCAGTTTTGTGTTAAATTGAGGAGTCTCTTACTCAGTCAGATTTTAGACAAAGCTTTCATTGATCTAGTGAATTTAGGATTCACTGAAGCAAAAAATTAGTAAACACTGAAGAACTGGATTATTGCTTGTCACAGTTTTCTTGAGTGGGACATTAGAAATTCTATCAAAGAATATGAGCTATAGGTCAGTATATGCAAAATGTTTCTGAAATTGCAGTGTCAGAGGAGGTCTTCAGAAGATGTTCAAGACCATAGTATTATTTAAATAATCATTATTGATGCAGCTAATGATCCTGAAATGAAAAAAAGTGTCAATGGTGGAAGCTGTGAGCTCAAGTTTGCAAAAGAAACATGCATTCAATTCCAAGGTCAAACTGTACAAAACCATTTAAAAAATATATCCATGGTTTTCTCCCTTTAGCTCAACATGAAGGATAAACTTCACATTTAACCTATATTTAAAGTTCATTCTTCAAAAACAAAGTAATTTTCAGCAAATAAATTTCCAGAGAAATGAAACTTATATATAGAAATGTTTGGATACAAATTTGTAATTAATTGCTATTGTGTTGTGGAAAACTAATTGTCTAATTTTTGGAAGTGCAGGACAGATTTCAATTTTTTATTATCACGGAAAAATATATATATAGTCACTGGTTATGAACTTGTTTAGAACAGTATTTTTCATTTCTATAAATAAATGCAAACTTTTAAATTCTCATTTTTCTTTTTACCCTAACTAATTTTAGAGAAAGTGGGTATTACAGTTTGGAAAGAAAAGAAAAGAAATAAAGAAAATAAATTTATACTGTTACCTATGGTCAGCATTTCATTATGCTGGTCATATACCAATGCTGGGTATCATGAAAACCAGCAAGCAATACTTTCTTTGAAGTCTAGCAAATAGAGAAATAGCATTCAAGGCTTAGAATGCACCAGCTGTAAACATACTGCATACCCACAGGCAATTACTGTACATTCAGCGTGGCAGTATAGCTTTCTGTATTATTAAATAACTTTCTGAAAACCTAATTTGCAGGGCAGTTTTATGATATGAAAGGCAGAGGAAGAAGGTTAGGGTAAGACTTAGCTTCATTCAACACTGATAGCTGTAGCTTTCAATATCCATAAATATCTAGACAGATGTCTTTCTTCCCTGCACACGTACACAGCTAATGTGCACAACGTCATGATGATCACGATGCTGAACTCTAGCCCATTAGGATACTAATTTGATCTCTAGCACACCCTTATTTTGAAGCACCATAATAAGTATTCCTCTGACAGGAAGCTACTACACCTTATTTCCCGTCTGATGTGAAGCTCAGTAAGAAAACCTTAAAAACATTCATTAATGTAGCACATCTAATACAGATTGTAATACAAATATAACCTCCCAAACTAGTGCTAACTTCATAATACTTCTTGGTGCTAAGAAAGCCATGTTAACTCCAGTGAGGTGTTATGAAATAAAATGAGTAAGTATATCTGTATTGCTATCGAAGATCACATAAGTATTCTCTTAGTGTTATCATAAATGTGCATAGTACAATTAGAGGCATAATAATAGATCAGGAGGAAGGAAGAAAGACCCAGAAATGTTCATGAAAATGAAATAAGAAAACTTCAAAATAAAGATTGGGTGCAGAGGGAAGAAATACAGCACAGAAACCTGCTGTCTCCCCTTCCCGGCAAGACCCAAATAGCTACATCCAAGAAACATTATTTCCCTAGGATAACCATGGAGGAATCAACAGAAAACACATCCCAGGGAAAACTGAATATAAGATGTGGGAATAAAGACCGCAAAATGCTTTCTGCAACAACTTATTTTCCTGTCAAAACTTTATTTATTTTTTTTTTCATATTATTAAGTGGTATGATTGACCAAGCAGCAGGTGATCTGAGAAGCTGTGGAGCAGAGGGAAATCTACCTCCTACTAGCCACTGCTTCCTTCTAAAATGGCATCAAACCTATGGAAAGAGTAGCCGTAGGAATATTCTTGGAAAGAATCTAAAAGCACAGAGAAGAGACATTCTACTCAACATAAGTGTTTGAGAGCTGGGTGGGAAAAGTGGTAGTTCATATGAGAGAAAAAAAAAAAGAAAACACAATAGAAAAATGATTGAAGAAAACAAAACAGTAAAATGTGTTATTTATTATGCTTCTCCAACTACTGCTTGTATGTGGATGAATGGTCCTAGAAAATCACACAGAATACAATGCAGAGTGTATCGGTTTTACCTTTACACACCAGAGATTATTGCAAAAGAAAAGTACAGTGGACATGGCATCATGTGGCTGAGAAAGCCAGAAAATTAGCATCTAGGGAGAGCCAAAAATTCCCAAGAGTCATATTCCCTAGTATTCCATCTCAGCTTTCCTTATAGTAGTGCAGGTTGACTACAACCCAAATGAACAGCTCTGGCATAATGCCACAATTCAGAGGAAAGCTGATAGTTGGAGGCAAGCTGAAAACACTCTGGGCTTGATTCCACGTTCTGTCAGAGCAATGCTTGGATGGATGGATGGAGGCATGGGTCTCTCAAGGCTGGTTGTGGATCCTGAATTCTGTGCTCTCTAGTCCTCATGCATGCAGCTTTAATTTAGAGTGTTGGCAGGACATCTTGCAATGACCTCATGGCTGTAAAATACCTCCCGTAACAGAGTATCTATCACAGCTTCCCCTTTCCCAAATCTCCCCAGCAACTCTTTTCCTCATAACATCAGGGAGGAGAGTCAGAGAGGCAGCTGATCACCTCTATGCAGGATAAATCCCCAGCTGGTGTTATCCTTTGCCATACAGTGGTCAGACTCAATCATATGGTGAAAAAATGTCCACAGCAAAGCAGAGGATGTGCTCCTTTATGCTATATAAAGGACTCTTGTTCAATCAGATATTTACTTACATAACTGCTATATTTCATTATGCATGTATATTCATGCATGAAAAAAGCAAGGTTTGTATTGTACACAAATAAATATTAACTGTTTTAGCATCATGCACCCCCTGTCCCTCCTCTACCTTTCACTGAGAATAAAGTAATTTTATGCATTCTCTCCTGTCCAGGGCATGAAAAAGTAAATGCTGTATTACCCCAACTTAGGTAACCCTTAGGATAATTTTTTAAGCAGCAGGAAACTAGGCTATCTGGCTGGGTAGATAATGATATCAGCTGCCTCCTTCCAAAACAACAGGTGCTTTGGCATAAAAATGTATATCATCATACTGAGATGATGACATCAGTTCATACTTCAGCTTAATTATAAACTACCTCCATTAATCCTCAAATAATTAAACATTTTGTGTATGGTGCAAGGTGAAATATAAAAGCAAAAGGTGCCTAGCTGTTCATCACAGGGTTAAAGTGGCAGTTTCTAAATCATTTGTACTTGTGTCTGCTTATTTAAATGTAAACTTCAAGTTGATTTTAAGCATTTGTTTATATTTTATTTTTACAGCCATGAGGTGGGTAAAAATAAATACTGCTAAAATTGAGTGAAAACTTGATTAAATAACTAAGATCTATGGATTGAAGTCATGTGGAGTATATATGTACATAAATATAATGCAGAATAACAAAGATGTGCAGGATTAGGCATTGTATGTACAAGAATAACTGGGGGAGAAGTCATGGTTCATGACCTCATAGCAGAATAAACATCGCAAGGTTCAGTGTTTGCAGATTTTATGCAAAAATATCTTAGATTCATAAGGAGCACATCTGAATAAAACAAACTCTGGGGAAGCAAGCACCATTTATTGAAACAGATAGATAGAGTAACCTTTGTAGAAAAGAAGTATTAATGAAAAGCGATATCAACACAATTGAATTTAATTCTTTTTTCAAATAGTTCAGTTCATACAGTACGCAGTCACTTGAAACCTGTACATTCTCTCCTTGTGTTCTTTGATAGCACAGTGTGTGTATACATTTATCATTGTTTCAAAACTGAACAACAGATTACTCAATTTGTGATTTGATATAAAAATCAGTAGACAGAATTGAGTGAGAGCTGAATTTGTAGGCTAAAAGAGCAGAGAAGTGCAGCAGATAAAAGATTATGTTCTTTGCCTTTAACTTTAAAATATAGCACTGACCTTCTTTAAAACAGATGCTATCTTCAGAAGCCAGATGTGTCTCCAAGCAAACTAGTTATAAGAAATACATCCAAGGACATAGCCATTTAAGAATCAATAAATTATGCATTTGTCATTTGTTGTTGTGTGAGGCTTATGCTGACATCTTTGACATGAATGAAAGAGTCTCTGTCCACAGTAATAGCATTAACAATTTAACAGACGTGGTTTTATACCAAAAGGGAAGTGGTTTGAAGAAATTACTGTTTATCACTATGTACATATACACACCTTAATTATTCATTGCATGTCCACTTACCAGCCTGCTTCATGTTATGTAAGTTGTGCTAGATTAAAAAGTTAGAGCTCAGGCAGGTGTCCTGTACTGCTGCTATTTCTGTCTGCTTGAACCCGAAACAAAGAGAATGACTCTAACAAAGATTTTCTTTTCAGACAACCGAGTCAAGAAAGTGTTGTTTATCAGTGGCACTTTATGGAAAACTCCTAAAAAGAAGAGTTTTATTTTTCTAAAGGAAAAAGCCATGATGGAATTTTTTTTTGGTGGATTTAGTTGAAACATTTGGATGACCATATGGAACTCTTAGTGGTGCCATGGGACCATGCAGCTATGAAATCTGATCACTATCTCCCTAGTGACAGCTGGAGCCTTTACACCATCAGAAAATTTTCAGACTTCTAATTTGTCATAACTACCTCCTGTGGAAAGAAAATATGTTATGTAGTTAGATACAAGAATCTGAGGCTACAGAACTACACATATCAGCTTCTTTTCCTTTTAGCTTTCAAGCTTCAAATTAATTCCTTGACTGCATCTTATGACTCATTGATACAAGAAATAAAACATACACTCAGAAAGAATAAAAAAAACATATGGGGTCTTGCAAAATCAGGGTTAGCTCTTCTGTCTTCTTATGGTGGAGGATGACTTATTTTGAAAAACCTACTTACGTAACAAATTGATCCACGCAGTTCAAAGTTTCTTTATATTTAAGCATTCTCTTCAGTTTTTCTCTCCTCCACTTTGAATGATAATTAAAAAATATAAATATTTGTTTAGCAAACTAAAGTGTAACTTTGCAATGGTTTCCATTATTTTTTAATGTGCATTCTTTTGTCACCACATCAGGCTTGAAAGGGCACAAAATTCAGAGTGACCTCTTATTAGAGGAGCTCAAGGGAGAAGGGAATGAGAGCTCCCTGCCCACTGCAATCACACACCATGACTGCAGAGAATGAAGCACTCAGCTGTTCCCAGAAAACAAGAATCCTTTTGGCACTCAAAAATATAGGTGTCCACCAGGCAGTCACTTTTGAAAATCGTGGGGAATATGTGTACGTATCTCTATATACCACTCCATGGTGGAAGATAAACTGGCGGAGCTGAGAATCACAGGTCTCCATGTTTATTCATTGTGTAGCCTTGAATAGGTTTCTGTTCTCCCAGGGCATTTTCAGAAGTTTGTGAGACAAAATGTAAACATATGTTATTATTTGTTTTTATATGGCCACTCTGGTATTCTAGCTAGCTAGACATCAGAAATGTAACCTTATGGTTACATCTCCTTATGGCATGGATACCGCTGCTGTTGATTCACGTTTGTGATTGGTGCAGACAAGAGGCTGACTGTTGTGTGATCTTATAGACAAGAAGATAACTGCTGGGTTAAGGATCCTAAATATACCAATGCTGTTTATGACGCTTGAGCTTTCAGCTTAAGTCAATATTTCACATGGCAATCTGGCACCAAAGTATATGAAAGTTATGTCCATTGTGTATATTTGGAAAGTTTATTGTACAAATAAGTTAAAAAAAATGCTTGAAGGACACCATCTTGTACAGGATAGTGTACAGGAGGTTGGATTAGATGAACACACCAATCTCTTATTACTTTACAGTCTAGAACACCAGAACAAATTTGCCTTGCTAGTTAATGAGCAAAAATGCTGCTAAGCTTCTAAATAAAGGATTCAACTGTAATTTTCTTCCAAGTCTTGTAAACATGGGTCTCCACTAACATATTTAACCATTTGGGACAGTATGCAGGAAACCTAGAAGTACAAATCAGAGATAATGTAGAGAAATACTGAGATTCAGTAATCATTGATTAAAGTCAGAAAGCAAAACTAAGGTAGATTCTAATTAAATCCAGACTCATTTACTGTAAAGGAGAACAAGGGAGACTGTGGCCCTTGTGGTAAAAAAGGCAACACTGGGTAAGAGATGTATACTCTTCCAGTATGAATAGTACAAGACAGTGTTAGAAAGATACTTGCCTACATTACCAGAAATGATAAAAGACTTTCCATTAAAAAACGATGAGGAAAAACTGTGCATAACCCTAGGAGAAAGGAAAGAGATGGCAGGGATAGCATCATGCTATGTAACAACCTGCCACCAACTTAGAAATGGACAATAATGACAAATGGACACAGGGGATGAAACTCCAAACACACTGTGAAGTGTTGTCTGGGGCAGATGCATGATTGCTGACAGTAACCCAAGGTTTCTGCTTTTTTACACATTGACAGCATTTGTACAGCATGGCATGCCAATAAATATTTTTATTTGAAGCTGAGCACTGTTATTGTTTTCTTCTTTCCTTAGGAAACAAACCGTGACAAGTAGGTTGACTTGGAAGCTCACGTTTCATTACATTTGTCCCTCTGTATTCTGTTCTTGCAAAGCTTCTTTTTAGCACTGGTGCCATTCCCAGCCACCCTGGAGCCCTGATGCATGTCATCTATGTCCTGTTTTAGAGCATAGGAAGTACCAGGAAAGGAAGAGTTTGTAAAAAGAAGAGACTGTGCAGAACGTGGACACTTACAACTAAACACATAATTTCCATAGCTGCAATCATAGCTAAGTGTTTTGCAGGTTTAATTAATGCATTATTAAAGAAGTCTTAGGTCCAAACTGAGCTTAACTTGGGTCTGAAACACAGCTGTTGTGGTTCCTGAAGTCCTTGTGTGTTAGTCACACGACTGTTTTACCTTAGCTGGCTAGTTACTTGTGGTGTAGCTTGCGCAGCTAACCAGGATGCCATGCAGCTCCAGGGCCAAGTCCACATGAAGGTGCTCCAAGCAGAAATCCTATGGGGTTTGCTTTTGACTTCTTTTGTCCTAGATGAATCCCTTACCCCACTTGCCTGTATGGCATTCATGGAGTAGTGCTGGAGAGGTACCTTGTGGATACCCGAAGGAGTGGGTGTTGCCGTTTAAAATCAGTCTGTTTTCTCTCTCTGAGTTTGCATCATCTCCCATTGTCTCAGGCTTGGTCCTAAGTAGACAGAGTTATAACAATAATTTTTGCCAAATTATATGCTGGATTTTGGTTGCAAACAAAGATCAAATATTGGTTCATTTTAACATATTGAATTCTTTCCTATCTTTAGTATGCTGTTTTTTTTCACAATCAAAATTTTTGTTACATCTTTTAAAATGCTTGATAGGGTTTTTATCTTAGCCTTATGCATATTTATAACCTCAGAGCCAGATTTTAAGGTGCTGTGAGCTGGTGCTGTGTCCCAAGGTGGACTTTGTTCAGTTCATTGAAGCTGAGAATTTGTTTTTTCTCTCTTTTATCCAAACTTGTTTCATCAGAATATGAAAAACTGATAGATGCCAGTTTCCTACTGTTTTTCTCACTATGGGCAGACCTAAGTTTAAAAGACCCTGTTTAAACGTGGAAAGAGTGGAATGAGTCACTGAAGAGCCATACTGGTGCATCCGCTTTTAAGAAATAGTTTCCTTAATCCCAAACTGTCTGTAATCCATGGACCTACACTGATTTATAGCATCTCTATATGTTGTCTGTTATGTCACCTTTTCTTTAAGTACCTGTGTAATTGCTGAAAAGCACAAAGCTGAACCAAGTTCCTTTTTTTCTAATCACTATTAAAAGGGTGCATCATCCAAATGAGTATGAGTGTTCACTGTTCTTCATCTTATAACAGTGCAAGGGGGTCGAATTTTGTAGTTACTGAGGGACTGAGAGGGTTTAATTACATGGAGCAAAAGATTTCTGAAAAAGTAGTTAAAATCTATGAGACCCATTCTGGCTAAATTCCTGACTCAGTGTGAGCTGAATGAAAACCGTTATAATATTGTTTAATTAATGCTGAATTGCATAACGATTGGCCTTAGCTCTCTAATTACTATTGGTAGTAGCTCTTCAAATTTTGATTAGTGGAGAGGTGAATCACTGTCTTTGATGTGGTGAGGTAGCTTCTGCTGCAAATTAAAACCGGGTAGTGAGGCTATAGATTAATTGTGGGTATGCGGAGCAATTAGGACAGTCTACCTCACCCTGGCTTCTGTGTGAAGTTTATTGCCTGTGGTAAAGGTCACAGAAATCAAACCTGACTTGTATAATTTTTGGATGAGACCTGTATGTATTTAAATGCACTGGTTTGGGGAAAATCTTTAGTCATTCTAATCCAAAACAGTTTAGCTGTAATTTTCTTCCTTGCCATCAGAAAGAGCAAGTACTAAAAAGCGATCTGCTGCTGGAGTGGGGCTGGAGAGGCTCCTTGGGCCACACAGCGAATAGCAGCATCCATCTGGATCGCAGTTGCTGGGGGCTGTCTTGGGGGCGATGTTAGTTTTGACTAACATTTTATTCTTGCAAATGCGTAAAGCTCTTTGATAGGAAGTTAACCAATGACTTCCAGAAGCTGCACTCCCTGAAGCAGTTGCTGCAGGACTCGTCGAGAGCTTCGCTGGATGGGGAGACCACAGTCACCCTTCCTGAAGCTGCCAGGTGCCGCCGGCACAAACTGCATCTGGGAGGTGCTTTGCAAAGGTTTAATCTTGCTTAGATATGAACCTGAACCAAAACACAGAAGAAATACAGTGCTTTACTGTGAGATTTTAGTAACTTTTGTTCATAACAAGTGATTTTTCCTAATCAAGTCAGTGCCTGGGTTAGAGTATTGTGGCTTGCTTTTTTTTTTTTTTTCCTAGTTTTCTCTCTATGCTGTGTTACCATGTGCTGAATGAAAAATCTGGAATAATGGGAAAAAAGCTAATTTGCCATTATTTTCTATTCCTTTGTTTTCATTCATAATTATATTAATCTGACTTAAAGAGGTAGTAATGCGTTATTTTTTTTTTATAATCTACCATCTCGTTTTGTAGTCTGTATGTGCTGCTCAGATTTCTTCTGCTGCCTAAATTTAGGGTTTGGGCTTGTTTTTTTCCCTATTTATCTTGTCCTTCCTCATCAGTTCTGATTTACTTCTTTTTCTCTCTCTACTTTGCTCCTGTCCCGTGACTTGCTGTCATTTCTTGCCCTGATTTGTTAGTGGGAGCATGAGAAAATAGTTTCGACTGAAGCTGCTAAATATGTCTCTCATTTATTCAACTGGTGGGAGAGAGAGAAGAAGGAATGAGGTTCAGCAAAGTAGCCTTTGTAACCACAAGATTGTTTGCACTTTGCTGCCGGAACATGCTGAGACTTGAAGCCTTTGTATGATTTTTATAAGTACAGGGGCTCTAATTGAACTTTCTTGCTAGACATTAAGAAAAAATAAAAGATTAAAATATTTATTTTCTTCTTTTTTTATACACACAGACAAAAAACAGCTTTTGAAATCATGTGAGTGGGTGCAATTATATAAACCTCTGTGCAAATAATGAGTCCCCTGTGAACAATTTTAAAGAGAAAGCAAAAGAAGCCTTTTGCGTATGCATTTCAGGGAAAAGCAATCTGGCTGAAACTTTTTACGGGAGAGCTTCAGTCACCTCCTGTCAAAACTGCTTTCTCAATGTTCACTTCTGATGGGCGTCTAACGCTGAAACTCGGGTCTAAATAGCACAAGATTTAGGCAAAAAAGACAAACCCTGCTTCAGCGTCTTGAGCTTGTCTCTGCTTTTAATGAATAAAAAGTGTAGATAACCGTTTGGAAAAAAAGATATCCTCAAGTCCTTTTTTTCAAATAAAGCTATCATCTTCTTTAAATCAGAAAAAGGAAATGGTCTACTTCATCACTTATGCTCAAGCATCTGCTTTCGTAAAGAAGAGTGAGAACTTCATAAATGCAACACCACCAACATAACCAGTGCACAGAGCTTTGCCTGAAAAAACCAGCACGGAAACGACTGGAAAAGGGCCAGAACTATGATAGGAGCCGTTGCCATCTCAGTGGTCCTAAAAATGAAAAGGAATGCAAGCAGGTGAAAATAATTGAAAATGACAATAGGAAGACTTTTATAGGTTTGTATATTTATATAAAAATGTATTTATATGTGAAAGTGTATTTATATAAGTAGAAAACACCATCTGGCAGTAGGAAATGTGCCATCAAAGAAGTGGAAAGAAATAGAAACTAGGAGCCCTTATTTCTGGACAGTTCTGCAAGTGTACAATGCCTGCAGGTTAGCACAGGGAAGAGGAACTCAGGTCTGTACCCATAAAGACCCTTGTTTTCTATTGCAATAATGTATGGCAGAAGAGAGGCCAGTTATAACCATTAATCTGGTTCAATTTTGTTACAATTTATAGCCCATGAGAACAAAATAAGTCTATTGAAGTACATGACAGCAGCAGTACATGAGTTCGTGCTTAAAAATATTATTCTCAACATTGGGACATCTGGGCAGCCAGATCTAGTTGTATTTCTTTACTCTGCCAGAACCAGAGCATCTGACATCGGAGTTATTTGTTCAGACACTTCTAAATAGATAGTGCCAGATAACTAACTGTAATCAAAACCTTTCCTTTTTCAGGCACTATTTGAATGTGCCTCCAGTCCTAAAAATTCTGTCGTTGTTAAAAAAAAAAAAAAAAAAAGAAAGAAAGAAAAAGAAAAAAAAGACACGTTATGCATGAACAAAAGGCCCACAGCCAGATTTCCTGCCATACTTTTGATCCTTTGTGTTGCCTGAGAGGTGCAGAGGAGCTGGCATCTGTTTACAGCTGCTGGGTGGAGGGTCCTCCAGAGGGGTGGAGGTCTCACCAAGGATAAAGGGATGGAGCTGGGTCCTGCTTCCAGCCTGCTCCCAGCTCTGCACGTGTGGCCAAACAGCAAAGGCCACAGTGTGGGCAAGGCAGGTTTCCACTGACCAAAGCCTCGTCTTGCCTTCTGCTCTCACTGCTTGTGCGATGTGCAGAGGGCTGAAACACCTGGTGAACCAGCGATGTGTAACTGCACACCTTTTCCCTTGTCCTGTCTGGAGTGAGTTGTCCCATAAATGCTGATGGGTTTCACAGATCGCTTATTTGCTGTACCATTTACTTTTAGTCACTTTCTGGTTTTAGGCCATTATCTTCAGTCCGTTTGTCTCATCACACTTTATATTTTCCTGAGAGAATTTAATGGAGTGTGGGAGTTGTCATAATAATCTCCCCAGTTCCACATTTATTTTCCTTAGTTTGCAGGAATGTTAAGGCCAACAGAGAGAGAACAGAATTTGATCTATTTAAATAATGCTTAGTATAGATCAAGTTTTGAAGCACGTGGAAAGGAAAAAGTAAAAAGACATGTGAAAATCAGGCAAAATAAAGCCTCACAGAGCACTGCCTGCTCCGCAGCCTCGCCACATGCTGCTGATTAATAGATCTCACTGATACTTTATGGCCAGTTTTCCAACTCTAGTTTTCACTTTTAGAAGGCCCATAAATAAGAGTTAATTCTGCGGCATTCAGCTCACTCTTAGAAGTTTATTGCCTTACCAGACTGGCACACAGGTTTAGTGTGATTTTCATCTTTGTTAACAGTATTTGAAACAGTCTCTGATTTACAGCGTTCCAGGAAGGACTATTCAGAGATATGTGACTTAGCTCTTTAAACCATTTTGCAAAGTCATCCAAGGTGGATTGACAAATTTTGGACTTAATTTTTTCAAAGTCGGAATAGTGTAAAACTTTTTAAAAAGTTTCTTAGTAAGATATGCTCATTTTTCAGCCCATTCTACTACTTATTCACATTCAAAACATCCATCTGTTTTGAAGAAAAATGTAAAGTGAAAATGAAATGTTTTCCTTTTTTGAAAAGCTCCATTACCCTAACTGTTTTTACTACTGGTGAGAATTTTTCACTCAGCTTCCTACACTTTGGGTTGGACCTGTGCCAGAGCCCACTCCTACATGTAATACACATCGTGAGTATGCAGGGTAGCCGCTAATTAATCAAGAATCAGGGAGATGTTACAGTTGGACTTCCTTCATGGAAAAAGAGTTGGTAGCAAAGGCGTCTCCTGAAGTTGGTTCAAAGGAGGCTTCTAGACTATGGAGCTGGAGGGAGAAAGAGGCACCTTCATAGCCTTTGTACTGAACAGAAGGTCTCGTGATGTATGGAGCTGTGTGTGATGGTGATGTTCCCTGTGGCTTGTTTTCTGGTTACAGATTAATTTGCTTTATGTTCATCTGTCTAGCATGTGACAGTTAATTCATTTTCTCCTCAGACAGAGGCTAAAATTCTGCTGTACGACCTAGGGTGAAATCCTGAACTAACTGAAGAAGAGCCTTGCCATTAACTTCAGCGAGAGCAGGATTTAATCTTTACGCTTTACCTCTCTGGGGCCAAGCTTCATCATGACTGACCCACAACTACATCCTCCTCAATTTCAGTGGGATACAGAGTAAAAGCCAACTTAGAATTCAATGTGCAGAGACTTGTTGTCTACACTCACTTAATAATGGATATATGAAAATTATAGTCAGTTCCCAGACATTTTCCAAAAATCTGTGTTTAGTGCTTTAGTATGTAAATATATTATTCAATGTTCTTTTGTCTTTGGAGGGGGAAAACCAGATAAAATTCATTTTAAAAGGAGTATGTTGGGATACAAAAAAGAGTGGAGGGTAGGGAGAGAGGTAAAATCTCTGTTAACTCCATTGATACTTTACAATGTATTTTAATTTGGCCCAAGGATTTTAGGCTAATCAGATCACAACTGGGCCCTTTTCTATGAATAGCCTTTTCAGGTTAATTACAATCAAATCTCTCTGGTTTATTTTAACTGAGGAGATAGCACATTCTCTAAATTAAGGTGATAGGGTAATTATCTACATTTTTTTTAGCATTAAGTAACCATGCCTATCTTAATTACAATAAAAATCTTCTTGCAACTGAAGGCAGGTTGGCTTAACTAACAAGCAATTAAAACAAGTGAAACTATCTTAGGGAGGTGACACTTGGCGAGCTGACAAATGTAATAAACCTGTGAGATCCCTCTATCCTTGCTGCCTTTATACAGAAACCTTGAAACACAGAATGGGTCTACTGACTAGGTAAATGGTAAGTGACCTTTTCTTTATATAATACAGATTTTTTTTTTTTTTTTAAAAGGGGGTGCGATGGAGTAATGTGGTACTAATAGCATACTGCAGGGATCAATATTGTGTTTTTATTTTCAGTAACGACTGGGAAGAATGAGCATCTAACATTTTAATGAAATTTGCAGGTAAGCCTGCAACACTCTGAGAATTTTCTTAGAAAACCAAAACTTCACAGAGTGCTCAGGGAGGAGGGGAATCCAAAGGAGCACTTTTTTTTTTCTGAAAGAGATGGGGAGACTTGAGCGAATGCATGAGGTGTAAGTTTGTAGGTGATGTGGCAGTGAAGATCTGGACAATTATAGGATGGTGGAGCTTCTCTTGCTGTGGCCCTGTATGTGCTGCTGGAGTGGGTTCGTGCTCATGGAGATATACTTTACTGCAAGAGACAGTTCAGAAAGTTAGTGCAGCTGGCTTTAAAGTTGTTAGTAAAGTTCAAATAAAGTGTAAAGCTCAGTGCTTGCAGCAATTGGTTAATGCTAGGTCACTCCATTTTACAAATAAAGTATGCCTTATTCAGGATTTCCAACACAAAGCAACACAGCATGAACCAGAGCAGGGAATACATTCCAGATGACTTTAAAAAAATGAAAAATAGCATGGTAAGCAAAGATGAGGCTATGACTAATCAAATTGGCTAGTGGAGATTCTCATATACCGCATTGAGTATTGAAATACTATGTACCAAAAGAAAGCTGGCAGGGCTGAATTAGTAGGAATGAGTCATTTATTAAAACTCTCAGGATGAGGAGGTAAGGCAAAGGGATATAGGGTGAATGGAGCATAAAAATCTTTATGAAAATGCAATTAATCTTAAGACTGGAAAAGGACAGCAGAACCTTCTGTTTACAACTTCTGCTTTGCTGCTGTGGATCAAGACACTTTATCCTGTTGTTTTCTTCTGCGTTGGTAGGAGAAAAATGAACCAGGTCTCCCAAAACTATAAAAGTGGCTTTAAAATCTTGAAGTATAAATAAGTGCTATATGACTCCCTTGGTATTTTTATGTTTTCTGATTTTGGACTTTACAAATATAATTTTCAAAGTGGGTGCAAATCCTACCACTGTGAACTGGTCAATCAAATAAACTGAAGCCAGAAAACCGGCAATACTGAAGCAGTGGTGAACAAGCTATCAACAAGATAACTCATCTGATCTCCCTTTTAATTGTGATAATAATGGGCTTACAGTGAAAGTCTAATGAGTAAGTGATAAAGAAATCTCTAGTAACATAAATAGGAGAGGGAAACACGAGGGTAGCACCACGGAGTTGGTCTCCGGCAGCCTGTGCCGATGGCAGAGCTGGTTGTGCTGATGCTCCCCTACTGTCAGTGCCACTCTGGATTCTGCAGGCGCTAGTCCAAAGCAGCACGTCCCCACTCCAAACATGTACAGTGGTGAGACTGGGCTCCTAGTGCTGACGCTGTCTACAGGTGTGATTTTTTTTTTTTTTTTTTTTTTTGATGTGTTTTGATATTTGGTAGTTTAGACATAGCCACTGTCAGCTAGAAGTGTTTAGCACTACCAAACGTGGGGCTCTGGGCTATTTTGTCTCCAAGACTGAGTCTTGGCTATTTCTACAAGTACTGCTGTAGATAGTATTTCAGATTATTAGACAAGGAATTAAGAAATTGATACCTGGATGAGGTCTGCTGTTGTCTGTGTAATAGTACAGCATTCCACCTTTTAAAAGCAGGCAAGACTAAGTATTTTTGAAGAGGGCAACCTGCGTTAGACATTGATGGATCACTCTCTGGATTTTTTTTCTTTCAAATCTCTCTAAGGGTTTTTATTGAGTATGATTAAAAGACAGGAGAATCACATACTTTTGATCTGCAGGTAAATGGATTGGAGTTTTGAAGGAAACCAGCTTAAGCACTAGGACCCTACACTGTAGGATGCTGTTCTTTGATTCTAAGCCTATTTTTAGTATTTAGGGAAGCAAAAAAAAATGAAAGGATTGAACTCCAGCCCTCGAGAGAAGGAGAGAGTGTACTACTTTGTCCAATCTCTTCTGTGCAACTCAATTAACAATATAATAATACATTTTGCCTGTCAGAAATGTTTATCATCTTACTAATTAGCAGATCAACACCACATTTTAAGAGGAATTATAGCTTATAAAAACGTTTGCGTCCACAGATGCCCTGTGCAGATTGCATCACTTAGTCTTGTTGGGAGACAGGTTAAGCGTAGGACAAGGGCACAGGATAATGTTGCTTTCTCCCCTCTTTGTACTCACTGCCTCCCTCTCTGCGGTCTTTCTTTTGTTTCCAGTTGCTGGAAACTTAAGAAGGTGGAGGGAACTGCTGCAGTAGGCCTTGCCCTTACCCTCTTTGTTTCTGCGAGCCTTAATTAACCTCTCCCTAGGTTCACCAAATTTGTGATTAGAATTTTTTTTTTTTTAGGTTGAGTTTATGCTCACTAAGCAGGTTTTCTCATAGCTCTACTTGAAACCCCATTATTACCATTTTGAATGCTGCACTGTTTGTTCTAGAAATCCATCTTAGTAATTTATCCCATATATCTATTTTCCCCTCATGGAAAATACAATTATTTTAATTCTTCTAATTGTTTTTCATTTCCTACACTCTAAATTTGTCTCTTTCCCCCAGGCATCTCTTCATCTTAGATCATTGACTGGAAAGGCCTTTTTGGCTCTTTTATTCCTTATCTCTATTTCAAATGGACTAATATTATACAGTGTTCAATAAAAAAATAATTTAATTTGTTATTTCTTTCATCATGCAGTTGCAAAATTGGCAGGTATTTAAGGTGATTCTTTAGTTTTGGGGGTGCTAAGTATGTATCAAATTTGAGATGTCAGTTTTAATGGAAAGTTATGTGAAACTTTGGGTAAGAATTAGAGTTTAAATAAGTTACAGAGGTATAAACCTGTACTGTTCAGTCCCACATAGAGCAGAGCATAGAGCCTTCCTTGCTTTGTGCAGGAGTAACTGTCATGTTGTTTCACAACTCCCACGGAGAGCGATGCGCAGTGAATCAGAGCATTATATTGTCTCTTTCTTGACTCCTTTAGTTATTTTTCTTAATCTCATGTAATAGCCAATTAACTTGATTTACCTTTAGAGCTGGGGAAAAGTATAAATAAACCTGGCAGAAGAGTGAGGTAGGAGTCACAGAGACGCCCTGTGTGAGCAACAGGAAACCAGTTGCCATATGGTCAGTTATAAATAGGGCCATCATGCAGCCTCATCACCTTTGACATGTCCAGGTTCTCTGCTCAAGATTTCCATTTGCAGTTTTTCTTACCTTTGCTTACCCCAGCTAGTTTTTTTTAGGCAGAGCAGGCAAAAGTTTGGTTGGAGGTTCTGGAACTGGCTGCGTTCCTCCTGTGGCTGGAAGTGAGGGTGAGCTGCTTACAGCAGGCAGTGATGTTCGCCTGGGCAGGAGAGGACCATCAACTACAACAGAGAGGGAGGCCTTAGGGTAGAGTCTCCTAGAAAGGCCATATTTCCTTAGAAATGTCATCTTTTTTACTTCTGGAATCTTTTCCTATTGGAAATTTTTGTTCATGGTTGCCAAACCAGGGTTTTAGCATTCCAGCTGGACTGCTGTGTCTGCAGGTCTGTTTCTGTCTGAAAAAAAAATACATTTGCACTTGGGCAAGTGATTTAGAGGGAGATGGTGTGAGTCATGTCCTCACAGAGGCCTGAGGACCCATAGATGGGGCTAGTGCCAGTGTGCAAAGTGATGCTCTCAGCCAGGGAGCTCTGCTCCTGACAACTGCATCTTCTGTGTGCTTTCCCTGGCATCTTTATTTCTTTTCAAGGTAGAGTAGTCCTGCTTAAGATGGAGAGATGAGACATTGTGAGTCAAAGCAAAAGAATGGTGATCATGCAGTCAACACAAGGGTCAGAAATTATCTTGGTTTTGTCCTTAGAAACTCAGAGCTGTGAGGCAACTGAGCAGAGCTTTTCAGGATTACAGCACAGATTGAGTTAACCATCTATGCCTGGGTCCTTTGTGTATGTGCTATTGGATTTGGCACCTGTGAGCACAGCTAAGGGACTACCTTAATGGGCAGGATATTTAGGTGTGGTTCTAGGTCACAGAAAAATGTCAGGCTTTATTACACCTTACAACTCTCTCTTTGGTGTGTGCATTCTCTTTATTTTCCACATAGCCCTGGTCTCATTATTTTTTCTTTGGCTCACACATGACATTTGCTGTTGATTGACTGAATATCTGGATGTCCGAGAGGCTTTTGATTACCCTCACACAAATGGTCAGAGTCCTACTTTCTGTCTGCCTGCAGATGAGGCAGGCTCTGGCTTTGCTTTTGTTGAATATCTTGAAATGCAATCCCAGCTCAGAGATTTGAAATGGAATTACACCCACTATATCATCCAAATTTGTCGTATATAAATATAGATGTTGAGATGATTAAACATATTAGCAATTTTCAGTGGTTCTTTAATTCCGTCATTCATTATTTTTATTTGATGAACCTCTTTCTTATGAAACTTATTAAAATGTTGGTATAAATCTATTCCAAATTCCCTTGATGACTATGTTTATACAAAATGATATACATAATGATCTGCTTTTGAGACTGCATTAGAAATGTGCATTGGCTTTTCAGTTTGTAAGAGGCTGTGTATCACTCTCATAAGGAATAATGACTAAGATTTTCTTTCTACATTAGGGAGCTGCAAACACTCAGGCATGGACTCTACCTCGGTCTGAGTTTCACCCAGCATCTCCTAAAGACTCCCACGGTGTCATTAAGAGTTGGGTCAGATCCTGCATCGGTACCTGCAAGCAACCCTCCCTTAAGCAGATCACTATATGTGAAAGGAGACATAATGGGCAGGATCTATTTACCAAATTCTTGTTGTCCAGAAGTTGTAACTTTAACTGAAACCATCATTTAAACACTGGTGTAGTCAGTGGGCAGGTACTTTCAGCAGTTGATCTCTTAGCTTCCTTTCAGCACAAGTTCCTTCTGAGGTTGCCTTACTCCCTCCATTGACTATAAAGAAAGCCTGAATAACTATTTGAGATTAAACACCTAAGTAATTAGACAATTAAAGTAAAATGAGTTTAATCCCTCCCTGAGGGATTTTGCAGCTCTGTTGACTTTCACCATTTAGGCTCTGACACTAGGTAGAGGTATGGACTCCACCTTGTCTTTTGGTTTACGTATTTGCCTTTTTTTAAAAAAAAAAAAAGTATTTGGCTTCTCTTACACCTTTACGGTCTCGTGAAAGGCATTTGGCTTTCAGATATCTACTGAGCAATATAGTGAAGTGTGCAATTATATCTCAGATTGAATTTAAATAATGAAAAAACCCTCACTGGTATCAACAGGTAAATGCTTTAATGTTTGTTTTACATTCTCCACAAAACTTCTAAAATTTACAGTGGGACAATATGCTTTGTGAGACAATGTGCATTTGGTTTGCAGAACAAAAGTAACTTTTATTTTAAAAATATTTATGAATGTCTTCATTAGAAGAATCATTTCATAATCCTGTGAATAAAACACTTATCTTTTAGACTATCAGGTTTTAAAATGGAAGAGTGATGTCTTTTCTTTTGCTATTACATCAGCTGTTGTGCCATCACATCAGTCATGCTGACAACTCATATGGGCTGGCTGACCACATATTCTTAAGAAAAAGGATGTTTTCTTGTAAATGTTTTTGCTAGTAATGTAATGTCTTGCTGCTACAAAGTTACTGATGAGTATCCACAAAAGAATTTTTCCCAGTAATGAAGTGTTTGTATCTATTTATGCCAGTCTTTTCTCTCCCTCTCTCTTCTTCCCTTCCTTCGGGCCATAAGATAGGAAAAAAAAATAATCATTGTTGTAATGTCTAAGTTCTGTATAGAGTAGTGTGGGGGTTGTTTTGTTTGGTTTTGTTTTCTTTCCTGTCTCATAAGGAAGTGTAGATGAGGAGGCAAATTATTCACAACATAAACTTAAAGGAGTAAGCTAAACCAATGCTAACACAACTATATCAATATATGTGAAAAACCATGAAGGTTCTGTTTTAACAATAGCTTTTTAAAATCCGTATAATTAAAATGGCAGAAAAGCTGTATGTTTCCTTGAGGCCACAAGTGGTATGTAGGAATTAGGAAAAAGAAACGCCAATCAGACTTTTATTAAACCCTATATTTCCATTTTACTACTTGTGTTTTAGTGTAACTGATTCCTAGGTGGAAATGTGTGTGTGTCTGTACATATATAGATATACTTTTCTTCCTTGAATTCAAATATGTCTTGTGTGTTGTTTTCTGTTGCCCTTCTAAACAGGGCTACATAGGCATTTACAAACACCCCCAAGCTTCAGGTGAGAATGGGTGAAATGAGGATTACTTAGTGGGTCTTACATAAAAATGAATATTCTTAAAATATCCACCTTGAAAAAACCAAAACTCTTTCTCCTGGGAGTATCTTCTCTAATTATTCATAATTAATAAATAAACAGAGAACTGTGTAGTTCTACAGCAAGTAAGTTATTAAAAGGCTCTTAGAAATAAAAAGACTTCCTGGTCACAAAGGAGATACCCAGCTGTGCTAGAATCTAGGACTGAATCCAGAGACATTTCTACAGAGGTTTGGGGTTTGGTTTTGTTTTTTTTTGTTTTTTTTTTTTTTTCATTTCCAAGTTCAAGAGAGATCATTTAGGACTGGAAATCACCTTTTAAGTGGTTTGAAGCATACACAGTTTCACCCAAGTAGTCCAATTTGATCCAATTTGGACCAAGAAGTCCAATTGAGGTGAATGTCCTGATTTTAAGGCATCAGGTGGAAGATGCCTTGGTACAGGCTTTGATTAATAACAGTGCTTATGGTTTGAAGAAGAAGAGATTGTGCATGGCTGGGGCTGTGGGTAGCAGTGTAGGCTGGAGGAATTCACTAGATGTTTATGCAGTTAGTTTTTTTTCAGAGAGGGCTTGACAAAACGTAGATGAAGATGGCTAGAGACCACACGCCAGCGCACGCAAAGTGTGTGCTATGTTGCTTGGCACTGCTGGACAAACGCACCCTCCATGGGAGGCAGGAGAGCAAACCTATTTTTCCTTCTGTTGGTAGGTTGTAATGCCAGGAAAAAGTCGTCTTCTGTATTCTGGCTGGAAGTGTGTCACAGCAATACACGGAAAGTGGGCTTATGCTCCTCCTTGTGAGGAGCTCATGGGATCCCCTTTCCCTGGGGCTGTGTCTGGGTTGGGCTGCCCGGTCCTCTTTCAATGGATCCTCCGAGGAGCCCAAATTTTCTGTGTATTCTCAGGATTTGCTGCAAACGTACCGTTTTGTTACAGTTTCCTCAGCTGTAATCAGCTCCGTGTTGCCAAACGACTGAAATAAGAGATTATTCAGTCTGCTGTCCCTGCAGAATAATAACTGTTAGCTTGTTTGCTTCTGTGCTGGACCTTCCAACCCCTACACAGCACGGTGGAGGACAAAGTTTTTCTTTATTGATACAGGCACTACTGCTTTCTTTTTTGGATTGTTATATTGAACATTCCCTTAATATTCTTTGCTTTGTTATTTCTTATTTCCACAATAAATAACCCATTGGGATTTCTGTAAAAATTGCCCATGTAGCAGACAATGAAAAGCCCTTGTAGACAGTAAAATGCATAGGAACCATTTAGTTAAGCAACATACCTTTCGACCTGAAGATTTTATTTTCTTTAGAGCATCTTTACCCTCTTTCACCTGGGTTGTGCTCAGGCCAGAACACTGAAGTGTCATTTTCAGTTCAGTGCTAGAAAAACTTGTCCCAGCATTACATTGTGTTACAGAAAACATTAAGAATGCAAAAAAAAAAAAAAAAATTAACTAGGCAGCATATCATGTACTTACGCACCCTGAAAAGAAAATATAGGTTGTCTACCCTGAAGGGAGAGCCCTGGCAGGCTGCAGTCAGGCCCTGCTCTTGTGTCTTTTCTTTACCTTGTCCCAGACTTTATATAGTCCCTCTCCCTGAGTAGTCACTTAATCAGGCAGAGTGGATACTGTTGCATTTTTAAGAGCCACTAACAATTAAAAACAGCCTTCTTGTAGGAATAAGGATAGTTATCCATTGAATGCAAGAAGGAATTAGATTTTTGTGCTATTTAAGACTGGGGCTTAGAACATGTTGGACAAGAATCTGTAGTAAATCCACAAAAGACTTTTCTTCCTAGAGAAGTACTGAGCAGTATGTGGTACTTCTTCTGATCTGTCTGATCCCCATTGTCGTGGTTTTGTTAGTGAGGGGGGGCCTAAGGTGGTAGCTTCTGTAGGAAACTGCTAGAAGTCGCTCCCCTTTGTTCAGTGGACTCGGCTGGGCCTAGGGCGGACCCACTGCTGGCCAAGGCCGAGCCGATTGGTAGCAGAATGTTCTGTGATAACACCTCTGCGATAACGTATTTAAGAATGGGAAAACAGGGAAAAAAAAAGAGAGAAGAGAAGATGTGAAGAAGCTGAGCGGGGGCAGAGGCGCAGAGGGGGAGGTGCAGGCCTCATGGGCCTTGCAGGCCTCACCCTCTGGCCTCTTGCCAGGCAGCCGACTGGGCCCGACTTGGTCCAGCCCGGCTGCAAGAAGTGGAGAGGAGATGAGAAGTGAATAAGATGTAAAAAAGATCCTGAGAGACACCTACCAGCCTGTTGTGAGGAACGGCTGCAGACATCAAGGTCAGTTCAGAAGGAGGGGGAGGAGTAATGCGGCTCCTGGCCAAGATTCCCCTGCAGCCTGTGGTGACGACCATGGTGGAGCAGCTTGTCCCCCTGCAGCCCATGGAAGTCCACGGAGGAGCAGAGATCCACTTGGAGCCCGTGAAGGACCCCGTACCGGGGGAGGTGGATGCCTGAAGGCAGCTGTGGCCTGTGGAGGGCCCGCTGGGACAGCTGTTCTGAAGGGACTGCACCTCGTGGAAGAGATGACCCACGCCAGAGCAGTTCCACGAAGGACTGTGGCCCGTGGGAGGGACCCCACGCTGGAGCAGGGGAGGAATGCGAGGAGTTCTTCCCCCGACCATGAAGCAGCGGTGTGAAACAACATATGATGAACTGACTGCAACCCCCATTCCCTCTTCCCCCCTGTGCCGCTCAGGAGGGGAAGGTAGTAGAGATAATGTTAAGCTTGGGAAGAGTGAGGGGTGGAGGGAGGTTATCTTGTTCTCTGTCTCATTATCCTGCTGTTTGTAGTAATAAATGAATAGTTTTCCCCAAGTTGAGTCTGTTTTGCCCGTGACGGTAACTTTAAGGATTTCTCCCTGTCCTTATCTCAAACCTCGAGCCGTTTTTCCTTATATTTTCTCTCCCTGTTCTCTTGCAGGGTGGGGGGAGTGAGAGAGAGACTGCGTAGTCTGCTCCTGATCAGGGCTGAACTACGACACCCATAAACAGCCACGACATGAAAAATACACATGAAAAGAGAGTAGTGGAGGAAGGCAGGGATGACATTTTAAACATTGAAAGTTTTTTTTTTTCCTTTTATTTTAAAAGAGATCTTTAAGATAGAACTACTAGACCTTTGCTTGTGAACAATGTAATTATACATCCTAGACCCACACCTGTTGAGAGGAATTTATGAGTACTTACGGAAAGAAAAATGAGGAGCTGAAGGTGTTGACCTCTCTTATTAAAATTGACTTGCTAGTGTTTGCACCACCTGTTGCTGTAGTGTTTAATCAGTCTTTTTAGATTGGAGTAGATATTAGATGAGTACCAGATGTTTCCAAACTTTGCAGTTATTCCGGTCTTTAAATCAGAGCTCCTTTTGAAATCACTAAACAACATAGCTCAGTACCTTCAACTCTGCTACTTTTTGAGAAGGAGAAAATTTACAAGTTACCATCTTCTCATATAATCAAGAAAGACACATTGTCAAATAGATCACAAGGATCTTCTTTTAAGCTTTGCTATTTATATACTGTAGTCCTCCTCAGGAAAGCAGTGACATGGCAGGATGATGAGTCTAAAAACGCTACAGAGGAAATGCATGTAAGCACAAAAGGTCAACTTCTCTTAATAGTTTCAAAGAGAAAACCTTGTCACAGATGGTGAAGAAAGACAGAAAAGATTTAAGAGTGTGGTTTAATCAAGCTGCATATGTGTTAACATCTTTGAGAATTGAACTTGTTCATTCAATGCCAGTGTACTTCCACAATCTGTCCTGCATGAGAGAGGTCACACTTCCCAGCCCTTAACTGGTCCCAGAATCATCACTACAAGCCCAAGTGCCTTCTCCTGTGGGAAGAGGAGTGTGGGGGGACAGTGTGGCTCAGACATGACTGATAACACAAAGTGGTATTCGGGTGGTCCTATCATTACATATGCTGGATGGTGTTTGGAGATGCTTCTGGAAGGAAGGCAAAGAAAGAGGAAAAAGGTTCCCCAAGGACACATCTGACAGTAAAGTAAAAATGGCCTCCTTCTCCCCTAAAAGCAGCTGAAATGCAACTGCATGCTACAATGCAGTCAGCTTGGGATCCTTCATCATTCACAGCACTCCTAACCAGGGCTGGCTAAAAAGAGGAAAGGCAGAAGGAGGCACTGGCAAACCCTTGCGACTCTGGCCCTTGTGCTGCCAGCCCAAAGCGAGCCTTCCTCATCCCACAGCTGCTTTGAAGTGCGGAGGGCTGGAGTGGGCCCTGCAGCCTGTCGTATATGGAACAGTATTTGGCCCAGTCTTTGATCCTAGGTCCCCTAAAGGGGAATTATTAATAATGAATAATTAGTAACAGCTTCTGTGAGATGCAGGTGACTGCAGGCTTCCCGTGTGTGTAGCACAAAGGACAGGAGCAGTTACACCTCTGTTTTAGCAGGAGGCACGCACTTTTTTTTTTTTTTTTTTTTTTTTTTCCCCTATGATGCCTGTCAGGTTGGGCTGGTAAACTTCACCTGCAGCATGGTGTGATGTAGATTATGTTTAACAAGCTTTGCAGAATGAATTGTTGGGGTTTTTTTTCTTTAAAGGTTAAGAGGCACTTGGGGCATTATTTTCTTTCAAATTAAGAAACTTTCACAGTGCAAGGGAAGCAAAAGAAACACTCATGCCTAAAACTCTTTTATATTCTGGGTCTTGCTGCTTGTTCTTTAGTTCGGCCACAGTATATTGAAATAAGAAAGAAATATATGGTCATGGAAAAAGCTTTATTTTAACCAAGACAAACACTTGTGTGACTTACACTTACTTGTGTGAAGTATCTTCTCTCTCTCAGGGCTTTTAGAGCAGACTTGAATTTCCATTTCTACACATACAACAACAGAACAATGCAATACTGTAACAATACTAAAAAATTTATTTTATTTTGAGAAAATTCTTAACCGAAATATATTTTTCTTTGACATGTCCTTAATCAAAACTTTCTTCAGGCAAACTTTTCTGATACGCTAATGGAGATAATCTATGAACAGAAGAGATTCAACTGAAACTTATTTGGAAATTGTTCAGTCCTCCCCACCATTGCATACTGAGCCTTTCTGCTCAGTTTGTTGAAGGCACTGGTGTATGGAAGTCAGTAACAGAATTTTCCAGACACTGGGCTTTACGTCTTTAGTGTATTTATATAAACTACTTAACAAATCTTCTAAATTCAATTACATTGTTTTTGTTAAAGGCAGACAGAGGTGAACACTAAGAACTTATCTACAGCTGATAGACACTAACAAACTTGTAAGACAGTATTTTTTTGAGAGACCTTGGTGTGCTAAATTATACATTTCCACTTAGGGAATTGTTCAAGAGAGCAGTAATAGTGTAAGCCCATAGGTGTTATGGTAAGTACATCCATCATGTCAGAACAGTTGTATTTAATAAAGCTTTATTCCCAACCATGGAGAGCTTTTAAGATGTTTTCCACTTGGGTAGCTGTTTTGTTTTGTGAGTTTAAAAGATTCAGTTATTAGTTTAGGGAATTTTAAACTAATGTTAAACCCCAAACTGTAAAATATTGCATCAAATATTTAGATTGGCGTGAGCTGAGTTACAGGGAGACATGTAGTAATATTTCTTACACAAAACAGAACAACTGTTATGGCACCACTGTTAAATGGAAGGTCACAATATTTCACACAGAAGAAGGAGTTTTTAGGAACGTGCTTAACTTAACTTTAGGTGATAGGCTTGTACAATGCTTTTCATTATACATTGCCTAATTCTATGAATGCCTGATTTCATGCCATGTAGCTCTGTCCTTTACAATATAAAAGAGAAACACAACATTGTAGTAATTTTTTTTAGCAATTTTGTTCAAAACTGAATTTGAAATACAGAAAAATCTGTTCAGTGACTCAGGAGAAAGCTGGTCACCATTTAGCTCCAATGTATCATGTATAGGAAGATAAATATTCTACTTTTCCCCCTCAGTATGCCACAGAAGTGGTAATAAATGCGAAAGCAGGAATATCAATATAAATGATAGAAATATTTTAGCACTGACATTTTTTCCTAACAAACTACTTATCAGAAGCATTGAGTTGGTTCCTTTGCCAAGTAACATAAGCATAAGTAAATTGAGATGACAGAGAAGAAAATACTGAGATTACAATGTAATGATAGCTGCAGATTATGCTGTTTGGGTTTTAATGACCATAACTGTTTTGTTATCAACAAGTTGGTTATCACATAAGACATGCTGTTTGTTGCTACCAGGAAGCCATTTTTGATCCATGTTGCTGGTCTTCACAGGTCTAAAGTGAACTGCCTAAATTCCAAAGTTTCTATGGCAAATTGTTTGTTGGGTGGCATCTCTGGAGGCTAAGGGTCAGTCACTGGTCAATACGCTATGCGAGTATGTTGGTCATCTGAACAGGGGAGGTATGCTCCGGCCACTGCAACTTGAGACCTCCCTCTGCTGTAGGGCAGGTGACAGTCCCAGCAAACCTGCTCTCTCCTATGTCCTCAGTGGGCTGTTGGTGAGATAAAAAGTTCACAAAAATCTAGTATATTTCTAGGATATTTCTGCAAGTAAAGAAAATTCTTCTGGTGGGCAACACTTCAGTATGTCCTTCTTGTCCTCCTACCTTGGAGCTAACGCTGTATCAACACATCTTGAGCCTTATGTAGCATAGGCGAGTTGGCTATTGTGAAAAGAAAATGCATAGCAAAGGTCTCTGTCTGTTTTTGTCCCATTCCCTGATTTGAGTTGGCTCCATCCTTTTAGGTATAATTGATATTGGACCAGAGGTTACTGTGTTTTCTCAAGATAAGGCACAACAAAAGAGGGTAACCATGCCACAACTAGCTTTCACTACTTCAAAACAGTTTCCTTAATTTGACTGTGGCCAGAAGTGTCAAGATAAACTACATTTGTAATGAGCTTTAATTCTCTTTCTCTACACAAAGGCTGCACATAAAATTTTCATCTATCAAGCCTTTTATAAAACAAACAACAAACAAAATAATCTGTTGTTTAGAAACAAGGACTTTTTTTCTTCTTTCCTGGTTCATATTTGTCAGATATAGGCTTATTTGTGTCTTAGGATCTGTTTGGTTGTTTTATTTTTTATATATGCTTTTTAAAATTATTAAAGCCATAAACAAAATGAGGGCTAAGTAATTGAGTGTTTTTTAGGGGGAAAAATAATCAAAGGAATAAGACAGAAACAGAATATGTTTATGGTATTTTTCTCTGATGTTCCAAACAACATAATCTTTCATTATAGAAAGGAAAGGGAGTAAAATGCTTTTAGCATTCTTTTGGGTAAAAGCAAATTTAAGACTTTAAAATGCATTTATCAGGAAGGGAATTCAGCTTCCTTTAGGCAATGGCTAAACACAATACTTTCAGAGGCTTCACAACACTGTAGATAAAACTGCAACCTCAAATGAAATGTTGAATGAAACAGATTTGCAGGTATCACAGATCACTTTTTGAGATTTCACAAAATTTTTGGACCAAATGGGTATGAAATAAGTGCTCTAGAAATCTGATGGTGAAAACAATCTAAGGCAGGTTTATGTCTCCAGAATTTCAGGTTATAGCAGTCAGGATGTGGGATGCCTACATTCAAGTCCCTCCCAGGTTGGATGTCTGAGGTCAGAATGTCTAACCAGTAGGATCTGCCTAATCCTTCCAAATTAGCTTCTGGTTCGTATGTCAAACAATCTGATATTCGATGGAGGAAGGAACTTCAATTCAGTTGTTTTGCTATTGAGCCATTCTGCTGGCTCAATATCTAATCTAACATGGGAGAAAACAAAGAGAAGAGTTTGGATGAGTGATGAAGGCTGGCTATGTAGAATGGACATTTGGACAATTTCCTGAAATGCAGAAAAGCTAGATTCAGTTCCCTTCTGTGTGAGGTCCTGTTCTGCATCCCAGTTGAGCCCTTTCTACCAGCCTATATTTTATGCAAAGGATATTTATTATGTGTTATCTCACTTTCTTCATCTTCTTCTTTACCAGATATCCTTTTGCCTGAATTTAATGAAAACTTGTGAACTTTCTAGTGCTGAGAAATAGCGTTTTTCAATAGCAGAAGTATTTTGGGGAACTGGATGACTTTTCTGCTGAATTAAAAAATTTTCATTCCAATGAAAATTCTTTCATCTAGTTCACTAGCAAAAAGATTCTGGGGAATAGAAAAGTTACCTCTAACCCTCTGCTCCTACTGTGTATCAAAAAGGATAGCATTAAAGAATCACCCACAAATAGATCCACCATAAAAGGAGACTCTTGCTGTTTGATTTGCAAGAATCTGAAAGCATTTCATACTCTGTCATTATATCTTTAAAAAAATAAAAAGAATTTAAGGTTGTTTTACTTCCAAGCTGTTTTGGTTGAATGTATTTGCAAAAACCTTCTTACAAAGGAACAAATTTGGAAGAAAAAAACCCCACAATTTTCTCCTCTCCAAGTCAATCTGCCATCTCTTATTGCCTTCTGAAATAATGCATTTTTGCAAGCAGTAGTCTCAAAGAGAAATTAAAAAAGCTTGATCTTGGTAGTTAAGTTGGCTGACTTGACTTTTGGGCATTTGAAGTGGACAAGTTCTTGGAGGGAGAAAATAAGATGATCTTGCTCTGAATTGTCATCCAAAAGATCTCACGTTTTCCAGAGACTATGGAAGAGCAATAAGAATACTAATTCTCTAATTCACATCCTACGATTTCAGACAGCTAAATTATGTGGATGAATACCCTTCAAAAGGATATCTTACACTGATGTTACAACAATTTGAGCAGGGGACCCTACTATGAAATTAAAAACTTTTCACAAATCACCTTGGTAGTTTCAGTGGCCCTCTAATTTTTGTGTACTTTCATACAAACATGATGAGTTTAGAGGTAGTTTGAAAGACAGAAACAGATATAACAAGAAGAAATAACTTTAGCTATTGACCTGTAGATACTCAGTAAATGAGTTTTTGTTATTAATTGCTTTCTGCTTAGTGCATGAAAATACCTCCCTGAGTAAACAGGGAAAAGAGACTTCTGTACTCACAGCCTGAATGTTAATGAATGGCAATGATGTTTGGAGCATATATTATACAAATAATTGAAAAGAGGCATAAGACAAATCATCGATATGAGCATTAAAATAGTCCTTAATTAGAGGAATACGATTATCTACTCCCATTGGTCAGATGCTCCACTTGTCAGAATTCATTTAGCTTCAGTTTCTGGAGATCTTTCATAGTTTTTGATGTGTATTTAGAGATAAGTAGAACATTAGAAATATTTTAAAACTGCACTCTGTAATTTTATAGACAATGTTGAAGGGAGTGAGCTTTTCTAGGAATAATTTAAATATGTTGAAGGCAAATATATTTGAAATCATTTTTATGCATGAGGATGCACAGAAGAAGGCCTTTGGGAAGGAGATGAAAGGGGCATGAAAGCTGTCATGACTGGCAAAGCAGAAAGCATGAGAAGAATGTTTAAAAAAAAACCAAAAAAAACCAAAAAAAAAAAAAACAAACCCCAAACCAGAATGTTTAGGTACCATGGCTGGTTCCATGGCTGGTTCCTGCAGCTGTGAATGGCGAGATTGTGTCTGGTGCAGCAAAACCATTTGAGAAGCTGATATCATTGAATCTCTGACTGAGGGATTTTGATTGTTTGATCTTTGTTCTTTCCCAAGAAATACCTCACTTAATATTTCAGTGAGAGCTAGAAGAGATACACAGATTACAGTATATATTTCAGGAACAATTTAATATGTTTGAGTTTTGAGAATATTAAAGTAAGAATTTTGTAAAAGAGGGGGAGTGTATGTGAGGCATTTCCTAAACAACCTACATGTAAACATAAATGCCTAATATTTTAGACAGGACTGTTGTAAATTTGACATTAATTTCATTTTGGACACATATCCTACAGTTTATGCAATGTACGTTTTGAATCCAGAGACAACTGACAACAAATATTTGCTGTGAAAGGTAAAAGTAAGACAGTGGGAGAGATAGATGAAGGAGGGAATAGAGAAGAGGCTAATATGCTAAGCTAGAGATAAAGCACTGTTGTCCTGAACCCTAGAAGGCCAAGGCCTCTATACTTCTGTTAGTCCTTGGGACTTTTGAGTATGCAGCAGTCAGAATTTGTTCTTTGTCTTGTGAATGATTGTCAGGTTATTTAAAGGCAAAGCAGATGCTTCTACCTAATTGAATGCAAAACATGAGTTTGGAAGGTCTTTCCATTGCCCCTTCCAGTTTTGATAGAGTAGTGAAGGGTAGTGATGTTGAAAAGAACATGCATATTCCATTTGTACCCTCTCTTCATCTAATGGCAAAACGTAATTATTTTAGTAGAGGTAAACTTTTGTGCTCCTGGGAGTCCTTAAGTAATTTTTGGATTAAATGGCCTTACTTAGTTTTCTCTTGTAAGTGGTGTCACTCCACTCTCAACTTAATTACAGCTTGTTTCAGTAAGCTTCTGTGTAATGTCAAGTTTTCCCAAATGGCTCTAGAAGGTCAGCAAAGGTCTGCTGTTAATACTTTCCACAACAACTGAAAGGCTTTCCTTGTTTAAACAACAGTCAGGGAGAACACAATTGGATACAATTACCTAATTCTTCTTCTTGTAGTCCTCAATGGAAACTGTCAAAGTAGTGGAGCAGTAAAGATTGGAGTTTAAGAAAGATGTTGCTTTGGAGACTAAGTTTATTGAAACTCTTAACATGGTAATTGATCTTGCTCAGCTACCTTGCACACTGCAGAAGAGTGAAAGCATAAAAATGCAGGAATAAAATGCTCGCAAGAACTCACAAGTTGGGAAAAAAAAAAGCTTCAGAAATTTTGGAAAAATTTTTGGAAAAAGCATAGAAATTGACACAGTGGATCAGATAAATGAACCTCTGTGATCTGGTGCCCTGTACCTGGCAGTTTCTAGAAATGACCTGCATGCAAACATATGACTTCTCTGTCATAACAGACTTATGTTCCAAATAGTCAAGTAATTATTTTGAGCAAGGCAGAGATGTTTTTGATAAAGGTGAGAGAAACTCCTTAAATTCTGACTGCTATGGGCTGGCTTGGACTCTTTGCATAATGCTTAATTTGATTCTTAAAATTGCTGTTTCCATTTATTATTATAAATTAAGTTGAACTAAAGGAAAAGGGGAAAAAACTCAAATGTAAGAACAATCTTGAAACAAAACATTTTATTTCAATCAAGAAAGACATATCAGTTTGGCATAAAGTAGATTTTATTTTTTTCACTATTTTTTGACCATTTAATGAAAGCGATTTCTATGTCAATGTTTTGTGACCTCCTTTCTATATCCTGTCTCAATAATCACTCATGTAACCTGCCCATGGTGAAATACTGCTGTTTTCCCAGTTATCTCTAGATTTTCATGAAACATGAGTTCAGTTCTTTTTTTTTTTTTAAAAAAAAAAAAAACAACAAAACCTTTTTCCTCTCATGTACCTGAAAGTGGTCTCATTACCCACATTTACTTCCCTGGATTTCTATCACAGTCTTGTTCATAATGACAGCACTGAGATTGCAGAAAATTTCTTATTTTGTGGTGATTTATTGTCCCCTGGGTCTTACATTAAGGTAAATGCTTTCTATACTTCTAACAAAGATAAATGGGGACAAAGCAAATCATTCCAAGTGAGGAAACATAACTTATTTTTACAATGCTATTAGAACATCAGGTGTGAATTTCTGAGAATTTGAAAAAATCAACACTTTTTCTCTTTTTAATCGATCTTTTTACAGTTGGATATTTGTGCTGTTCTTCATCTGATCACTTTGGGATTCCTTTTCTTTTCTCACAAACAAGTTCTCCTGGTGCTACTGGCCACAGCAGAGAAAAGAGCAGAGCCAGAATACCTCCTGCATTTTTCCCTTCTGACTCCTTTGAAGGCATCCAGCTTCCCACAGGGAGCACGTAGAAAGCTGTCTCTGGGCTCCTTACAGCTTGGAGCTGTTTGCCACTCCAATACTGAAAGAAACCAGGCAGGATGGTCTTCCACAATTAATTGCCAATGTAGATTTTTACACGTATTTTTCTGTTAAGATTATCAGGAGTATGTGTAATATTTACATAATAGCACAATCTTTTTTTTTTTTTTTTTTTTTTTAACATTCACATGCTAAGTTCTTATAGCACATAGCCAGCTGCTGGTAGTGAAAGTGGAAGTGCTTATTTAGGAGCACCACACATGGAGCAAAGTCCTGTGCTTTCCTCTTTCCTCTGTGGTACTGCTCGCCTGCTTCGGGCACAAAGCAGAAGGACCACCTGTAAGAGCAAAAGTGCCAGCTGTGCTCTGTGTCTGGGCGATTCCTGAGCCCTCTCCCGAGGCTGCCAAGGTGAGCGCTGGCCGTGAGCGCGCTGGTGTGGCGCAGACACCTGCCCACCAACAGCAGCGCCTGACGCACCAACTCATTTTACATAGGCTGCTGCGCACCTGTCAAACGGCAGTAACTTTAATTTACTGTCCACCAGAGACGTGAGCCGGATACACAGCAAGTGACCCAGCAGGGCAAACCTTCAGATCGCCTTTCCAGTCCCATGGGCCAGCTATTTCTTAGCGGTGGTTTCTCTGCATTTTAAAGACATCAACATGTGTCAAACAAAACCAAGTGGAAAAAATGGCATGTGAATGCAAACTCCTTTTATACTCATCTGGCAATACTCTTAAATGTTGTGACTTAAAAGGGAAAAGGACAGATCACTTTAGTATTATTAGAGAAAGTTTGGGTGGCATATTAATGTCATGGGATTTAGAGATGAATGATATTTCTTCTTACACAAAGTCTTTTGTGAAGTTACAAGGTAGAAACACTGAGTTGAAAGTCTTTGACAAAGTAATGAGAATTATTTTCTATAGTAATAGATAATTTCTTCCCATTGGAATAACACTTTAAGTTATTGTATCTAAAGATATAAACCACAATGTTCCCTCCCCATGCATATACAGACTCTCTTTAGTTTTATGTGTGATCTGAATGTTAAGATTAGTCAAAAAGAAAAAAAAATATTTTCACTTGGTTCTTGTTGAGATTTCAGTGAATACAATTAGTTATATTTTCTCTTCTATCAAATGACAAAAGTTAACTGTCTTCATGGTTTTCTCTTAATTCTTCATGCCACGCCATTTTATTGATCTCTAGCACTTTTTTTTTCCTTCACACTAGTGCATACCATTTCTCTAAAATCACTAATTGTGTATGTACAAGCACAGATCTACGAACGCAAGAAAATCTGCCTGCACCTTGTTTCTGTTTAAGATGGGATGCTCTGTGTGTGTAAGTGGACACTGGACACACTGCATGACTTTAAAGCACATAAACTGGGACAGTAAAGTAGAAAAATTCGAAGTATCAGAGAGCTCTGACTTTAAAGGTGATTCTAGAAGAGCTGACATAAATATGATCAAGCTGGACCACCAAGTTGAATATGCTCAAAGCCCATGTCACTCATCTTTCCATGTGACCTGAAAAATAGGCAAGACTACTGGTTATCTTAGTGCTGCAGTCCTTGATTTTGTCTAAAGCTACGTGTGATACCAAGAACTGTGTCAGTAATGGGCTTGATATATGTTATAAAATAGGATTATGTAAAAACTGTGTCTATTCAAACAAAATGCAGTCACTGTGTTTTGACGAGCTGTCACTGTCACCAGAAAGAAAATGTCTTTCTGCATTTGCGTCCTGTTCCTGAAGGGGAAAAACATTTTTTTCCCTCCAGTGAATCTTGCTTTCTGCTGAGGAAAAAACATATGCTTCACCAAGGAGCTGAAGATCAAAAGATGTTTTCCAGTTTTCACCACCTGGTCTTTCACTGAATTGTTTTCATGCAAAAGGAGAAAATTTGTGTTGTGTTTGACTGCAATCTTTTTACACCTTTTAAACTTCTGACTATATAAATGTAAATATGACTGTAAAATGATCACCAGTATATCTAAATGGAGAAGTCTGTCCTGGAGATGGAGAATTTTTCACTTCTGCTTTAAGAACTGGTATTTTCCTTCAGTTGGTACCATGCATGTCCTACATCTGCAAAGCCTATGCAACCAGTTCATTCAAATCTGAATTAACTTGTCCAAAGAAAGGTCGTCATAGATGTGTGAGGACACTTTTCGCTTACTTTGACTGCCTAGGCCTATTGGGCTCCGTAAGTTCGTAAGCCTGTTGGCCTGGCTTTCAGATCCCTCTTTCATTTTCTTTAATAAACCAAGTCTAGATTAGGAGAAATATTTTCTCTGGGTGTATAAGGATTGGAAGCATGTTGTGTTCCTTCCTTTCCCAATATAAATATGTGGCAGCAGTCTTTGTTCTGTGGAAGAGGGACAGAAATGGGAAGGAAACTTCCCAAGAGCAGCCGCACCACAAAGGTGGTATGTTGGCGCGGTGGTTTTTCATCCTCTGGCATCAGTGATTGCAGGGCTCATTCCTGCCTCTGACAACGTGGCCCTGCATTATTCATACATGCAGGACTGTGAAGTTGGGGCCACTGTATGATCTGTACCATGCTGTATGTCAAAACAAGTCACTAGCCCACAAAGGTTTGCTTCCCCAGAAGAACCTGTGGGACATGTCATGAGACAGATCCATCCTCGCTGCAAAGGGATTTGTAGCTCATTCCACAGCAGTGCTTTTATCTGAGGTGCCACAGATTAAAAGACATGGGTGAATTAATTATAAGTTGGCTTCAGTCAGTGAGGCTGCGGAGTGGTCCTCCATACGTGCGCTTTATAGAGCAAATAGGACGTGCTGATTTCTGCAGAAGCAGCCCTTAGCAGAATTTTTTTTTGTCTTTAGTTTTGGAGGGAGTTCTTTTATCTGTAAATACTCTATCTCTGGAAGACATGAGCTGCATCAAACTTGCTGTGTGCAGTTTTCTTCTGCCAATCAACTTCTGGAGGGTGTTTCTGTCTGGAGGAGATCTTTCGTAGTCATATTTTCCAGCTTCAAGAGGAGGAGATGCATTTATTTCACTATTTCTGTCTCCGTTTCTCTCACCTGTAGTATTTTTCGTACTGTTATAATTTTAGGGTATGCCACATCATGGGGGAGATGGGGAGCCCCTTTTACCAGCCTTCATGAGCATTTAGCATTACGGAGGGCTCAGTGCCTGTGAAAGCATATGAATAATGAGTTACATAGTAAAATATTGGGCTTGTCCAAGGGGAACAAAAAAACCCAGACACCACCAGAAAACCCACCACACATTATCTGCAATGGTTTTCTGTGAAAGGCAGCTTTGATGAATTTGCCTTCAAATGGTGGGTCTGTGGACCAGGTGCTGTTGGCGCTGTGACGTCATACTGGTGAGCACAGCGCCGTGCACAAAACCAGCCACATCCAGCATTTATAAAGGAAGAATTCAATCATCTTTTACTCCTGTTAGTCATCCAGGATGATAATGGGAGACATGCACCACTACCGCAGTATGCTGGAGAAAAGGTAGGCTTTTGACGCGCTGCCAGACACAGTGGGTAGTAAAGACTGGTGGCTGCCTATTTCCTCCCGATGTGAGCGGCTGAACGTGAGCTCTATTAAAGACAAAAGCAGGACAAAGGAGGAAGAGACTAGACAAATATGATTCTTGTCTGTTTCTGCCCACTTCTAGGTGTGGACTTTCATATGTAAATACAATAAAGGGAAAATAAAAATGAGAACAGAACAAAGTTGTCTGTCAACACGACTTCTATGACAGATTTTCTTGCTGTTCAGCAGTGATTCTAATTCAATTGCTGGCTGCTGTGAAGGAGATGAGATGCCAGAAGCAGAAGCGCTACAAACCAGAACAAAAAATAATTACTAGTAGAAATGTGCTGCAAATAATTCCCTTGAAAATACAGTTGCATTTTTCTTCTAGTTTTGCTTATCCCCCAAATATTTTTGTTTTCTAATCATTGAATTGAAACACATTTCAACGGCATGGAACTTTACACCTGATGACATAAGAAATATCTGAGCAGTTATGCACAACCTGATATAATTTTATTCAGGAGATTTGCAAACCTAATTTTCCTGAAAAATCTTCATCAGACAGGCTTTTTAGAGAGGGAGTGGAGGAAAGCAGGGAGAAGTCTGTCTGGCTTGGCAGGGAGAAGTGCTTGTTTTGTTTTGGCTGCTTAGTTTGTGCTCTAAAATCAACAGACATCTAAGTTGTGAATGTGTTTCTTTTATCAACCCTGGTCTGTTGCAAACTGGTACCTGGCTATAGCCTAGACCAACAAAAAGAGATGAAACTGGAGTGCCCTGGCTGTATCACAGTGCTTGGATAAGATAGGCTTGGCTAAGGACTCTGACCAGAGCTTGTAATTACGGCAGGAACAGAAATGTACAAAATTTACATCTAGAAAACCATTATATAAAGCAGAAAAAACTATATGCAAGTCATATCCAGGAGTATGCCCGATGATGAAGAAACAGAAATGCTTGGACCTTTATATTGTTGTAAAATGAAGACATAAGGCGGTGGAGAAGAGGGAGCTTTCTTCATATCTTCATGGGAATTGTTCTTTGCATGGCCCAACACAATTGACGGAGTAGGCTGCCAGACAAGCACCAAAATGCACCGATATAAAGGCTAGGTTTTATTCTCACCATTTTCCTGATTGGACCAGCAGATGGAAATGGAGATGTGATCATTTATCTTCAAAATTGCCCTAGTAATCTGCAGTGTTAGCACAGATTACGTTATAATTGCTAGAACCAGAATAAAAGAGATTGCAGCATCTGTAAAGCTAGTGGTAAATTTAAAGGATATAAAAATCAGCTCCATGTCAGGGGACATTCTCACTACTATATTACATTTCATGTACACAAATGTAGCGATGAAAGAGCAGAAGCTTATGACAAACTTCATTTGAATTTTATTGTTGAATTTTCTCTGCAGCTGGTCTAGAGAAGTAACTATAAAATAGAGCCCTCACAGCCCACGTGAGCGCAGAGCGACAGCGCGCAGAACCCAGCCCAAGACATTGAACTGAATGGCACAGTCCTGTCAAAACTGCTATGGGACAGGGGATTTTTTAAGTTTTCCTTTATTTCCCAATTTAATATAACTTCAGTCTATAAATTGTTTAATTTCACAGTAAGAGACTTAAGTTTCTAAGCTACGGGCAGAAGCTGTACGGGCAGAAGGGGAATACAAGATGAGACTAAAATTAAAATCAAGTTATGTGCTTAACTGATTAATTAAGGGCAGGATTCCAGTCTTACACCTACTGCAGAGCCAGTATAAGATTTTTGTCAGACAATTGCTTACATGAGCCAAATAAATACATGGGTCCTGATTAACTCCATTTAAAGCTAGAGAGAAATTTTAATGCAGTGTTGAACCCTTTGATACAGTCCCATCTTCCACATAAACTGTTTGGCCAGTTCTCTGTACCACAACTGTACAAAGCTATTGGTTATGTCCTTGTATGAGCGAATCACATGAATACCTCCAGAATAAAGATTTAAGCCATGAGGGTTTCCTTTAAACTTCAGACAATAAGCTAAATCTGACAGTTTGTCAGCCTAAGCAACGATATTAAAGTATACAAAGAAAACTTCAATTTATAAAGTTCATGTTGCTCTGTCTGCTAAGAAATCAATCATTCACAGTGATAAGTACTGAAATAGACTGTCTTTTAATCTTGCTTTTCACTTTTTTTTTTTTTAATTTTTCAGGAACTGTTGAAAATTCCTGAGAAAAATCAGGCTAAATTTTGTTCTCTGCTCAGCTACAGACTTACACAGATGTTTTCTAGTTTCACCTTGGTTTTGGTAAGAAAGAAATTGCACTTATAATAGCAACAACTGAAGCGTCAGGAACATAAAAGGGCACAGACTACTAAAACAGCAAAAGATGTAATATAGTGTAATATAGGTGAATACAAAATCAGTGCTGTTGATTACATTCTCAGCTATTTCACCACACATTTATCATCATCAGAAAACAACAAAGGGAGCTGTCAAAAATAATACAAGCCAATGTTGTTACTTTGTGTGCTGTTCTCAGAGCCATACAGCTCTGGAAGAAATCCAAATAGTAACTAAATTGAATAACATTCTGCAATTCAAAGAGATTGTGATGGGAAATGGCAGGAGCTAATGAAATATGGTGCAGGTTTAACAAACATCATTTCAAGATGGGATGTTATTGCACAAACAGCAGTAAAAACTCTTCATAGAGATGATGAGCAGACTGTGACTGCAGTAACACTCTATTGCAGGAAGATGACATTTTAATTTAGCTGATTCTGCAATCCTGAGGGTTAGATTTAGCCTGTTGCTGAAGACTGCACCTCACACTGTAGCAGGAGGGTTCATCTCCTGCCTGCTCCAAAAAGAGGGGCTCTGAGCTGAATGCCTTCATGAGCAGTGAGCCCAAGCAAGCACACTGGGTGTAGTGGCTGCATCCCCTCTAATTTCTGCTCTTCTTAGGCAGTTGGATTACAAACTGTCTACAGGCTCTTTCCATTATAGCATAACTAGCTGCAGGACTCTGCTGGAGCACGTTTCAGCTCAACTGGTTGTTAAAATCACAGATGATTTCTGAACTGGCTGTTAGAAAGCATCTTTGGCAAACTTTGCTCCTGGCTGATTGTCTCCTCCCTGGAAGCTGTATCTCCATGCTTAGCTAGCAGGAGGCTCTTCTTCCCCCTAATCTACTTAGGCATGAACCCAAAAGTATTTTCTCTCTGTCTCTGAGTTGCCGTGCACTCCAGCGTCCTGGCACTGCTGCTGGCCAGAACGATTGGCAGGAGCTGGGCAGCTCATCTGAATCATAGATGCCTTGAGCTGGACTTTTAGGCTTATGCTTTGTAGAATAACAAACATAGTTTAGTGCTTTAATCTCTGGAGGGTCATCTTGAAACACCTGAAAGGCTCCTGATTTGCAAAGAATGCTATGTGCAACCAGCTGCAGAAAATTATGTTTCTTAGAGGTGTGTGAAGCTGTGAATGGTGAACTCACTAGTCAGCTGTGAATACTATCTGAAGAACTTTATACAGTGAAAATAGAATTCTCTTGTAGCCCTTAGCATTCTGTTAATTATTTTGCTTTGTATTTTGAAAAACTCACTTGTGATAATTTGAAACTCGTGTTTAGAAAGGACAAATTTCAACAGTTTGCTTCCTGCATGTAAAGCAACAGAACCCCCCCTCATAATTTTTGGCAGGACTAGATTGTGAAGTATATGGATGGTCAGTGCTTTAAAGAAAGGGGAAGGACTATTTTATTTAGAGGTGTCACAAAGCAGTTCACTACTTAGAGAATTAAACTGATTTTTTAACCCTGAAAAGCACCTAAAATGTATGGAATGAAACCAGATTGTGCTGCTTGCTGTTGTCTCTGTTGTGCATATGTCTGGTACTCTGATGCACGCTAGAACATCAAAGTAGCATTTCTCTCTTTTTAACACAGAACAAACAGAACGACTTCTACTCTGAGTCATCAGACAGATGTTGCTTTGGTGACAACATGCTACATACACGCTAGCTACAGCACATGTGGGCCGTCTTCTCTGACGTCTACACAAAGTTGAAGTATATTTGCTCCATTAATACAATAAAGAAAGTAGGCACCAGCAGTGAAAACTAGATGAAGCATGGATGAAGAATAAGGATTTATTCATTACCCTCCCTGTTTACTGTGACCCAAACTGGATGCTAATTAAAAGATAAAAAAACTCATCTTGTGAGTAAAGTGGATTTATCTCTGGTTTAGGTGACTAGTGGGTGGGTGGCTATAGGTGAAGCATGATGATCAGGGCAGGATTAAAGAAATTACTTAAGTTTTGAAACTTGAACTGAACCGGAATATGTTAGGCACATAAATTGGAATGGCAAGCCCAAACTTTTTTTCTTTTGTGTTTTAATTTGGATTCTGGAGTAGAGTTAAGAAGTCCTTATGCAGGTGACCTGATCAGTCAGGAAATCTGTGGTCGCAGAAGGGAGATGTGGAGCACACTTGAACCCTTACTGTCTAAAACCTGTGCAAGAGCGGATCTGAGGGTCAAAGTCTGCAATTTCCTTTGTAACCCTCGTGGAGAGGAGCTGACACAGAGCTGTTAACAATTATGTGCATACGAGGGACTAAAGAGAGAGACTTTGAGACTGCTGTGGGCTTAGTTAATGCTACAACCTCATTTTCTTGTTCAGAAATAAAACGAAGAAAACAGGAGAGATACTTGCATTCTCTGTGAGTCTACTTCTCCTTTGGGCTTAATCTCACTTGCATCAGACCAAAGTTGTCTGTTACATCAGTTTCAGATGAGATTGGCGGTATTTTATTTCTGCTTTGAATTCCTTTCCAGTGGTTGTGAAGATGAGGGGAAATCAAGCCTTCAAGGCTTCCTCTCTATAAATGCTAACCATAAGAATACTGTCTAACCAGTTTTGTTTGTCTCTATAATTACTTAAAGGAGTACAGCATAAATACGAAGTAGGTGTAAATCTCTAACACTTCACACTCACCCTTTGCACAGATGATGTTTATTTTACACACAATATAAATGAGTCTAAATAGCTCCCAAAGCTGTAATGTGTCAGGAAACCAGGCTCTCTGCTACAGGGGTTGACAATGACTGCCTAATCTTTTGCTTGAGTACGACCAAATTTCTTCACTGTCCTTTGTCCAATAAATAATACTTTACAATGCTGTATCAGTCATAAAATTATAGTTTGTGAGGTTTGTCAGTGTAAATCTATTAGTTGCTCAAATATGATTTTTCACTGGTAATTTTAATTTCGATAAGAACGATAACAAATACAAAAACTGGAAAGACTATCTGGAATAAATTGTGTCGTGTCCAGGACACAGAAATAGAACTGAATTGCCGTACCCATATTTGTAATTATGAGTGTGGACATTCACTACCCTAAAGTACTCTGAAACCCCCTGGTATGTTTAGCGTTAGCAAACCCTCAGTCTTATTTTTACTGCTATATCATGTTTACACATAGTTCCTTACAAGCGTTAGCGTGTATTAGGACAACTATCAGCGAGACTGTTTAGAATGGAAGCAGTTAGTGCTGCTCAACCAGTGCTGTCAAATCACACATCATAAAAATATTATGGTCAAATCTAAAACAGTGAGAAAAGAAAGGCTCGGATATAACACAAGGTCTTCGTAGTACAGCTGACAGAAGTGCAGACCTCTGAAAGTCTGCTTTGCATAGCGCTTGACTGTTTTGCTGGTGTTATTTTGAGAGCTTGCCAGTGCCTTGTAGATGTGAACGCAATGTAAAACATGCTGCTAGGACAAGCTACTGGGAGCTCAGTAATCTGGGAGCATGCTAGTTGCCTAATCATTGTATTTTCATATCTGATTTTCTGATAGATGAAATATTACAGGGAAAAACAATTGGGCTTTCATTTGTTTGCCACTGCAGAGCCCTAGTCTGTCTGGTCTGTCACCTGTGGATACAGCAATGGCTCAAGCAAGTGCAGCCCTCCACACACAGCCATGCTGTCGTGCAGAGCCACACTGAGTGATGCAACATGGGCATTTCACCCAAGTGCTTATACTATAAGATAGCATTGAAAAGATCATAAATCTGTCCTATGCTACATATATAAAAATAGAGCTGTCAAAACTTTTTGAACATTCATCTTTATAATAAAAATAATCACCTTAATACAAATTTCTCTCAAATTTTTCTTTCACTGAACAAAGAAAAAGCATTACTGTTCAGTTGTTTCCTTTCTGCCCTTATTCAGAAGCAAAGAATGATGGGGGGAGAGGGTGGAGTAGAGGAAAAAAGTGAGGGAAATTACCATGCAAGAAAAGAACTCTCATTTAAAAAGCTTGTGGAAAAAGTCAGCCAATCAAACTCTTCATTTTCTAAAGAGGATAGCAGAAGTTTTATTATTGTTATTCATGACATTTCCCCACTTTTATAAACAAACTGAATAAGCCTTATACATTACCTCAGCATAGTCACAAGGTGTCCTCCAGTGATTTCTGTTAATTACACTTTTAACAAAATTAAATTGTTCTTACTAAGAGCATATATCTAAATATGTCAAAGACCTTCCATTCTTTCCCCAGGTCTTCTCATCAGCCTGCCCTCTAGGAAAACAGCCTGCCAAAAACGCGAAGTGTTTCATATTAAACAGGGAAGGACTGAAAAATGGTGGATACAGCATAGAAGGGGGACTCAGGAGAGGGCTTCCTTCATGACCAGCAATTGTTCTGCTCCTCAGCCTCAGGAATTTGAAGTCTATTAATTAAAGAGTGAAGGTCTGAGGTGCCTTGAAGTGCTTAGTCTGGTGAAGTGCTTAGCCACTTCCACCCACAGAAAAGAACCAGTAAGCCAGATCCCCCTGGGGTTTACTCTTCAGGTACGTGACTGGGAAGGTACAATATTTGTAAAATATCTGTTGGATCTCTCCAAGATCTATATCTAGAGCTATATGGAACAGTTGTTCTGGGTGTTAAAATTTTGTTTAGCTCAACAATGTGTCTCCAACACAGGAGTTCCTGCCTGAAGAAACATGCATGCATGTGCCTATAACCCTTATTTTTTTGCAGCTATAGGAATAGATTTCTTTCACTCTTGGTGATGGAGATGTTGATCAGCTGTTGTATATGCTACTCATAAACAGAGTGGGGAGAAAAAAGCACACTAAGGATCGCATTAGCTCTCTCTTAAGGAACAGCCTATAGAGCTTTAAAAGGAAGATGCCAACAGAGGACTTCAGAGGTTATTTGTTAGACCTGTAGAATTGAACAGAGAAAAAAAATCCTTGGCACAAATGCAAGATGTCCTCTCTCTGTTGGATAAGGATTTTTATTTTTCTCTTCCTCCTCATGTGTAGAGAAGGCTACAAGTGAAATTCTCTTGGACTTTCTGGTGCTCTGGGGAGGTGCAGAGAAAGAAGAATTGCAGAGCTCAGGGACCTCAGGAATCCCCAAGTCTTGCAACACTGATAGAGCAGCTGCTCCAGTCTATTATTGTATTATGTGTATGCCTGTTACTAATAAGGACATAATTTAGCAGAAAAAAAATGGATAATTTCACCAGTGAATGTTTTTCTATCTGTTACTGTTTGAATAAAATAAACCAGCACTGAAATTTAGCGGTCTGTTATATAGATTAGCCATCTAACATTTCTTCTCCCTTTTCCCATATGTGTCTCATATATTTCTCTTATTGCCGGTAGTGTGGCATATAATGTAACAAGGAGGTGTGCTACAGAATTTGTTGGCCACCTCTCTGGTAGAATATAATAAGCATAACAAAGACAGCAGAACATGACACACAGCTTTCTGCACGCCGTTGTGTTGATCCAGCATCTGTCAGTTTCTGAGAAATTAAAGCCAAGCACCAGAATTTGAATTGGGGCTCAGAATTACAGCAAAAGACATGAGTTTGGGTCTCATTGTGCTCAGCAGGGGTCACGCTCCACAGCAGATGTACCAGAGGGAAAAGAAAACAGATGTAGGTACGGAGAGACTCGAGTCTCTGCACAGTGAAGCTGCTCTACATTGCTGGTGGTGTATGGTGTTATATATGGTATTAGAAGAACATTATGGTGGGGTGTTGTAGTTCAGTTGTTATTAGTAAGTGTCATTGTGTGCTGATTGCAAGCACTCAAGTGTTCAGAAGGGGGAATCAAGGATACCAAATGGGGAAAAACAATACACAGGAGTCTAATATCCTTAAGAGGATAAATTATCTTTTCCTTGAGAAAGCAGAAAATGCTAATGGCTAAGTCTGCCAAGACATTTTCTAATAGAATTAAATAAAGATGCAAAAGATCATTCCAGTCCTTTTATGTGCAATTATATTATATGGCTTGTTCTCTTACTGATCTGTGCAGTCCTGGCATGACAAACCGATGGGCTCACTGTAGAATATTCTGGTGAGTTTACGGCTAGTGAATCAGGGGAAAGGTTATTTTTGGTTTTAAAAAGAGCTGAAATGGAACAGGAATGAGCTGATAAGTGTGTGCTTTTTGAGAGTCTTCCTGGGAGTCATTTGGGTTTGACTTGTCGTTGTACGTGAAGCCATACATACATTCAGTACAGATGGTTACCGAAGTGTTGCTGAGGACGCAGACCTGGGCTGTGCCTGCCGTGAAGCTGCAGCCAGCTGACTGCCAGCTATTTGGAGAATTTTAGATATGATAAACATAGCTTCTATTGGGGTAGTGTTACCATATACATCATGGTCGCAGGTGCTTCATAGGTCTCCCCATATGCCAAGTAAAAGATTGTTTTGCACAGCTTCAGCGTATGCACCTTCTCCTTCAGCTGTTTTGGCAAGGCTGTGGCTGGGCTGTTGAGATACTTCTGGGCTTCCCCAGCCCCACGTAGCTGAAATAGCCTTTGGTGATTTTGGATCAGATCTGATGTACACCTCTGAGCAATCAGGTGGTTGTGTAACCCTCCTCCAGTGGTCACTTTGGAAACATTTTGCCATGAGCACAGAAACTCTACAGCCAGGATAAGCACAACTCAGAAGCATAAACCAGTTACATATTGGAGAAGACACACGAAAGATAGTCAGGATCAACACCCTACTAGGCTAAAAATGAGTTTGCTCACTGCTTGCTGTAAGATGTAAGGTACTCTCTGCTAGGTAGGCAGGAAGAGAATTTACAATTGTGCCTGTCTCAACCATGATGTGAGACCTGGGCAGCTGGACCCTGGGCTGGGGGATTACAGCAGGCCCACAGGCCAGAGCAGCCCAAAGCTCAGGCTGCAAAAATGAGGTTTGAAATGTGGCAGCACATTTTAATCCTGGGACTGGAGGTCAAATTGAGTGTGCTATATTAATGAAGATACTGGTGTGTGTGCTAAGTACTCCCAGGAGTACCTGCTAGGTCTGTCACCTGCTGGGTCATTGGTGCAGCAGGTCAAGATGATTTATTAAATGTAGATTAAACCTTCGGATTTATTACTATTAAAAAAATTCTGCCTTAAAAGAAGCAAAGTGGCACCGGTGGTGAGGTGTGCCATACTCTTACTCTACCAAGAAGGTGAATTCCTATGTGTCTGCCCTAAAATGATCACAGAAATTTTGCACAGATTACTGTAGCAAGATTTGGTCAGTAGTTTTTTTAAATAGATTAATAAGCTTCTTCCCCATCTTACCCCAGTGAAGCCATGGCAAGCTATGTCAAACATTGACAAATGATGTGATGGCACAAAAAAAAACCAACCCCAAAATAATGATACCATGAGATGTAGATTTTAATGATAAGGAGTGGGCTTTTGACTGAGTTTCCATCAGCTAAGCTGAATGACATTTTGTATTAGTTACCAACAGTAATTTAAACGTGCTGTCAGAACTTCTTAGTCTTCCTGCGTAAGGTAATGCAAAACCTTGTGACCTGGGCAAGTACCATCTTAGAGCTTCAAAAAAGAGAGCAAGGAGCCGGTGGACTGGATGGAAAGAGAATAAGGGAAGGGGCAGAACAGTATGAAAAACATTTATGAAGCAGAAATTCTCCTAAAGAGGTTGCTAATGTTAGAAAACCTCTCTCCATTCTCAAAGGGATTATACAAATGTTCGTACTAGTTGCTTGTCTGTTTTGATTCCTAAACGCTATTTAACCATGCAGTCTGGGGACTAGAAGCCTTATGTGTTCCATTTTTTCTCTGGAATGCTTTTCCAAAGATATGTTTCTTTAGTATCACAAGGAATTACTGTAAGCAAGAGGCGCTTTGGAGTTCAAGTGCACATTCTGGAGGTGCTTTGCTCCCAGGGCAGTGTGCAGTAGCAGAGGTCAGGCTGGAGTGCACCTGGTCTCTTCCAGAAATTTTTGTGATGATTGTAACTCAGATGAAAAATTGCAAATAATACTGCAGGTGCTTTTTCTTTGAAGGAGAAGCTACTTTTCAAAGAATCATCAGTGTAAGTAGGATCTGGCTTGTTGCTGAAGTGAGTGGTAGAATATCCAATGATTTCAAAGCAAACAGAATTTTGTAGTATGCAAAGTTTTGCAGGACAAGATCTGGTGATTCAGGCTTAACTGGGATTTTATTGTAATTTATTTAAAACAAGTAAAAAAATTCAAATGCAGAGTAAAGAAAAAAAGAAGCATCAGTAATAATGGAGGTTGCAGTGCACTCAGCCTTACATGGATAAGCAATATAAATTCCATCCTCAGAAAACTGGGCACAGTATATTCCTGCACCATCCAACTAACAGATGAGCTATATGGCTGTAGGTATTGTCCTGTATATTCTCCTTCATAGCCCCTTGGCTGCAGAGCTTTTTGGAGGCAGGCTGTCACACACTGCAGTGAAGGAACTAAGGTAAGTGGGGTATGAGGTTAACCAGATGTCCAAGAAGGCTGGTTGGTGGCAGCAAGGCAGGGCAAGTCACCATAACTTCTGGATAAGACAGGAAGTTTAAGTGCCAGGGCAGCAGGAAAAGGGGCAGTGCTAGTTCATGGTCAGGTAGTTGTAGGGATGTCGAAGTGCCTGGCTCTGCAGGGCATGTCGAGGCACCCTCAGCAAGTGATGGCAAAGGGAGCTGCTGCCAGTGGAAGGAGAGAGACATTTTGGTGATTGGATTGATCTCATCTATTGCTTTAGTAACACCTCCAGTCTTTCATAACATCCTGAGGGCTACGTCAAAAAAGAAGAATGTGTGGGAGATGTAAGGAAATGTGAGGAAAATGCCAGTACTGCCTCGTGAGCTAACTGAGTTGGCATCTGGGTGATGCTGACAATGGTCCAAGTTACAGCGAGGAGCTCTTCTTTTGCGTGACACTGATGAAGGAGGAGGCTTCATGGAACAATGCTTCCCTGGAGTGTCCAAGTAACCTCCTCACATCATCTTCTTTCATTTCAGAAGAATGTTAGAAATACTGACTGGGTTCAACCATGACTAAAATATTTCATATGTGTTGAATCCAGTATATCAGGTCTGAACTTTCAGTTTGCACAACCTGAAACCAAGTTGAATCACTGTGAGAATTTAATATGACTGAAGTAAATAACTTCCAGGCTTATGTAGAGGTTTCTTGTCTCATGGATACTGTGAACAATCAGAGAAACTGCAACCACACTGGAGGTTCCCATAAGTATGGTTCTGGCCATGATGTATTTCCCCTGACAAATGCTAAAATCTGTGTTCTTCAAATTAGGTTCTTACAGCAGGCTTTTAAATTCACATTCAACTGCCCTACATACACGCTTGCTTTTGTGGAAGGCCAACACTAGAGAAAAACAAAAGCTAACTAAATAAGGTGCCTAAATCTGGATTTAGGTGGCAAATTTTAGGCAATGCTAAGTAAATAACCATTCTTAAATCTTTACATAATCATGAACTAGATACAAAAATAATTTCACAAACATATGTTTAGACTTTCTTATTAGCCAAATAATACCTACGTGGCACCCTTCTAACATTCTTTTTATGCAACCACCTAGGAAGACCACTGCTCCTTACTTGCCCGTAACTTAATTTCTGAAATCACCAGTATGACATCACTACTTGAGAATGACATAGGTCTTTGTATTATTGGTGAGCCATGTAAAGAGCACTGTTATCAGAAGGGTAGATAATTATGTGTTTCATCACATTATATCAACACAAATGAATACTCTTTGGCTACTGAATTGCTATCAAATGCGTATCATTAATTTATGCAATGTTTGTAAGATCACCACAAATACCAATTAGTATGGCTGATGAAGAGGACATTATCTGTGGAACAGTGTTTGCCACCCCTATTCATAATCCATAATGGTCTAATCAGTCAGTCTGAAGAGCTGTGAATAAAGGAGCAGATCATGGTTCTGTTTCAATGGGTTTACATTGTTTTCAAAGAGAATCGTGTAGCTCTCTCACAGTTAATGGAGCCATACCAATTTTCAGTGGTTGAGGAAGTGGTAAATGTTTTTTAGGAAAAAAATGGCACTTTTAAAGTTCCTCTGCTGTTGTCCTGTCACTGGATTAAAGTTTCATGGTATGAGAATGGCAGCCATGAGCGAGCAAGCTAAGGTCAGACACTGGCCAGAAGAGCAGATGTACAGTTTTTGGCAATTTCATTGGTTCCTCTGTAAATATGATTTCCAGATGTACTCCCTTTGCTTTAATTCTTCCAAGAACTATTTGGAGAAGTTTTAAAAATATTTTATTGTCTTCGTTTTTATGATTCCAGTTGATAAAACCAGTTCATCTTTACCAAGCATACATTGTAATATCTGACTGTATTGTGGCAAAGTGCTGCGGTTTTATTTTTATTATGTTTTCTAAAATTAGTATAAAGCACAGAAACTGAAAAACCTTCTTGGGAAAAGGGGTGATAAAGATAAAAGAAAGCAGCATTTAGTTTTCTCCCCAACCAGTTCCAAATGTGCCACTGTGCCTATTACATCCCATAAACACCAAGGCAAAAGCACCAGCTGCTCGTTACTCTCAGAGGAAATGCTATTTCCTCTCATTTTGGCACAAACTAACCCCCAAAAGGAAAACAGCCCTAGTGAGCTGCAGCTAAACATGAAGCCTTTGTGATGGTGTTATATATAAACAATGTAATGTGATCTGTCTCTCCTGACAGCCAAACTCTATAAAAATATGAAATAAAAAGATGCACTAAACCAAAAGGCACAAAAGGTGTTTGCATTTCAAACTGCTTCTGGAAGGATTTTCCACAAGCTTGACCGTAACTGTTACTCATTGGGTGGCTGCGATAGAGACAGGCGGGGAGCTAAGCACCCTTAATATGTTAATGCCACTCAGAGGTCTCCTGCTAATGCCAGTTAGAGTTCAAAATCTATTTAAAAAAATAAAATCAGCTGAAAAGCGCTATGTGCTGCTTTATGTTAAATGGGAGGCACATTGAAACATCATTAATATTTGAGATGTGCTTTGATTTAAAACACTCATTAGTGCTTTCCAAGTATTGGAAAGCAAACCAGAGAGAGAATCAGCACTCTCTTAAGTGAGGACTCCTGAGGATCCTTGAGTTGTTGCTCACGCAAACACCAGCCTAAAGCAGCTAGAATCCATTCCATACCAGTATCATCCATTTTTATTAGCTAAATTAAAAAGGTGAATTTTCTGAGCTTTTTGTTGTTCAAGGACCACAGCTGCTGCCTGCTGCTTCCATACTTGAATGCAATTCTCCACGATTGTCTTTGCCATCACCACCTCTTTTCCCAGCTTGGACTGCCTAGGTGGATCTTAAGTATAGGTCTGGAAAGAAAAAAAGAAAATCCAGCAGTTTCACTGGTGCCAGTTGATAAATAGAAGAGATTGGCAGCTGCTAATGAAAGGCTTAGGGAATAAAAGGTGTAAAACAAGGAGGACGTATCAGTGAAAGGTCTTTAACAGAACAATTTGTTGGTGGATTTGGGAGAAGAGGCAAAAATTGACTAAGGAAATGAACAGAGAGTGGGAAGGAAAAGTGTCAACAAAGGCCAAAACTCAAATACAACTGGAGTATGTCTAGAGAGATATCTGTATGGCACCTAGATTACATTGTTCTAAAGCATAGGTGGACACTAGAAAGTAAACCTAAAACTAAAAAAAAAAACAAACCAAAATGTCAAATTGAATGAACAGGATGGACCATTTTTTTTCAGCAGTTTCAGACATAGTTGCTGTCTTTCCAGAATAGGGGAAGGAAAAAGTAAAAACAAAAGTCAAATCACAGTAGTTACTTGCTAATAGTAACCCATCTAAAGGATTGTGAAAACATAGCAGATGCCAGTAGGATTGAAATTAAAGCCCATTCAACTCAGAATGCAAGTAGTTCTGAGACCGTAAGGTTTCCCTAAAGCTCTGGCAAACATTTGGCTGGATTGATATTTTGGGCACTGATCTGCATAGCATCTGATTGTGAGCGGAATATGAGCAATGCAAAAAGGCAGATTTTTACTGAAGAAAAAAAGGCTGCCTGTTGCCTTCTATGAGGCTGAGAGACAAATTATAAAAAGCCTTACAGCACGTTTCCTCGGTTTCAGTTGGCAGAGCCTCCATCTCCAGTTTTCACTCCGGGGTCACTTTGCAGCACAGCGTGGTGAGGGGCGTTCTCCAGCCAACCTCTCTGTCTGCCAACCTCTTCTCTTAAAGGACAGCACCAAAGGCTCTGGGTCAGGCCAGTAGCTGATGTAAAGCAGAATAATCCCAGCTCCCGTCAGCCTTGAAGGAGTACTCTGCCAAAAGACACGTTGGCTTTTAGCGTTGGTGCTGCCAGAGAAACAGTGAAAAATTTTGATATCTTACTAACTTTACTAATCTTCTTCTCTTCCTCAATTTCATGCAGCAGCACCAATGAGAGACTGCAGTGAATCCAACACTTAATTTTTGAATGGCAGTACAGTGGTAGCTCCTGTGTTTTGATAGTTTTAAATGATGTGGGTTAAAAACTTGTGGGGAGTTGATGTGTTATAGAACAAATGTCTCTGCTACCTAGCGAGTGGAGCGAGCATCAGCATGTTGTAGTGTCTTGGATGAATGTGTGTGCTTCTTCCTGGGCCACGGTCCTTCAAATGGAGTCTTACAGAAACATCTGGGTGACAGACTTGATTCTGATTTCCCTGACATCTTGCTGCTGCTCATCATAGACTTAGATTAGTCTGCAAGAAAGTCACTTTGAAAAGATTCTTGTCCCTTCTAATTAGAAATATAACAGTATAAATAACAATATTGCATTGCCTTGATGTTTATAGTGTGTTGATGTCAGATAGACAATTGAATCTTCATTCACAGAAAATTACACTGCTAGAGTTTAGTAAATGATTTTTCTGCTTGTTGACTCTGAAAACGTGCTGACTTGTCATAAAAATGGTCCATATAGAAATTTTTAAAAAACTTGTTAAAAATATTTAGCTTTAAAAATCAAAATAAATATTAAAACAGGTTAAAAAAGCAAAATGTCATTGAAAAAAATCAGAATTTTATCAGCATAGTAGAAAGGGTTACAGTTTTTGCAAAAATGAAAACATCATCAAGTGTTTCAGGTGGCCCAAATGTTATTTTTTGAGACTTGTATTAAGACTTGAATTAAAACCAGAGCCTGTATGCACTGCTAATTATCCATGTACCACGTCTAGTGCAATTTGTGTCAAAAACCAGTCAAACATGCAGAAACATTACGGTCTTACTGCCTAAGTACATAAGACTAAAAAACCAGGGAGTTAAATTCTCCTGTCTGAGGCAAGATGCTGTTTCTTACTGCTGAAATCCGCTGACATGGAAAAACAGAGAGGCTTTCATTGCAGCTAATGGCAGTGTACCTATCCTGTGAGTAATTACCGGTCTCCAGTCTTTGGTGCTTCTCTGCTCACTAGACTAATGTTTATTCAGAACAATAAATATAAGGTCTATGACACTTTTAAAGTAATGTTCAGATGTGTCTGTGTAACCATGGATGAGTGGTGCTAGTAGTTTTATGCTTTAGTAAACATATTTGACTCTCTGAGTGCTCCAGGGACAGTAGTGGAGTGTGGCAGATGCCGGAGAAGCGGTAATGATTTACAATTTTGGATGAACTTGTGGTAATAGAGAATGTAATGACAAGGTAGAGGGATCAGCTTTCATCGTCTTCATTTTCTGCTTCGTACAGAATATTAATGATTCATTTAGCATTGATCTGTACAGATTCTGAGCACAGATTTGTATCTATAATCTAGGAGATTGGTTAATTCTTATATCCTCCCACTAAGTAAATCTTGCTAGTGCTCACAGCTGTCTCTGTGTAGTTAATGACCCTGAATAAATTCCATTATAATTCCTGGATGGTGCAAAGGTTTTTCATGGTGAGGAGGTGAAACCGTGCCCACAACCAGCCATCAGCCCAGGTGTAAACTAGCAGTCTAGCCCCTAGGCTGAGTATCTTCCACAAGGTGTTGAACATTATCAGCTACCAGACATCTCAAATGGGAATTTAATGGATTCAGTCTCCCAGAGACAGGGCTAGCTTTTTCCCAGTCCTATGCAAACCTCATGCGCCTGTTTATCTAGATAAGAATCCCTGTCAAAGTCAACATTGCTAATCATATCTGTAGTGCTTAGCTCTATTTTTAAACATTTGCAGGTCCCAGACCTGTGTTTTCAGTTTCGGCCAAGTGAGAAAATTAATTTATTTCTCAGTGTGTGATGCTTTTGTAAAGTTTGTTCTTCTTACTTGCTAAAACAAAAAGTACTTTTACTTAAAGTAAGCATTTCATCCAGTCTGAACATTGATGTGCCGAATATAGTGGGCTGTAAGAAATTAATTTTTACTTTTTTTTTTTTGTCACAGGTGCACAGGAACATTTTTGCAGGGGGGTACTTAATGCATGTTCGAGTTACAAGTAAAAGGATTGTTTCTTTATTTGAAATTGTAGATACTTAACAATCAGACACAATAAAGTAAGGAAATGACTATAGCTTTTGGGAAACAGGTTTCTAACCAGTAAGCATAAACCTGGTACTGATAAAATGGAAGAAAAATCTGTATTTAATCAATTTGATCAAATTTAACCTTTACAAAATTGAGCTTTGCCTGCATAAGTCATGCATGCACCTGCTGTGCAAAAGGAGGAAATCTTCTGTATCTAGGAGACTACAGCCAGCTAATCAACTTTAGCAGTATATTATTTTCCTGTTTTAAAAATTTTTTCCTATCTAAATCCTAGGGACTGACTAACAAGAACACAGAGTACCTGTGGTGCCTTTTGATTTACAAGCTTCTAGGTTCAGTTCATGACTCAAATTTATCTTGTTCATAACTGCATGACCAGTGTGAAATTTAAGGTAGCTATCACAAAAATGTAATAGAAGAAGTAGGCAAAATTTTCACTTTAGTGATAGAATTAAAACAAAATAAATATCAAAATAGTGACGATAAAATAACACAAGGAATGATAAACATGTTTTCTTTTGTTTTACAAAAGAATAGTCCTCTTCAGGTGCTAGAACTGTTCTTAGGGCCAGGTTTAGATATCAGATTCATACTGTCTAGCACCTGACTACAGCAGGAACTGCTAATGTTAGTGGCACCATCTGTAGAGCAAGAAGTTACTCAGTGTGATCAAAGATGTAGAAACAGGCTCTCTATTATTTCAAAATGTTTTCCCATCTGTAGTCACTATTACAGGTACTTTAGTGGAATACTGTGCCTATTTCTCCTATCTGAATTGGGGAATCTTCAGGTTTTGTGTTATATTGAAGATAGGTTGAGGTAGCAGTTCCATAACGGCTATTGAAGCCACACGTAGTGCATAAAATGCTGACTTAAATCAATAGCATCCTCTTACTGTTCCCAGAAACTGTGTATTTCTATAACAAGCTAAATAAGAAACTCAAAAGTAGACAGAGCCAATCCCCGCTTTTAATGAAATACTGAAGTTAACTACTTTGTTCCTTGTTTTTCAGAATAATTTAAGTGAAAGTACATACCGATCCTTAAATGAAACTGAGGACGACATAGGAAGAGGAGATTAATTGTTCATCTAGTATTTTTTAAAGTGAAAAGATTGTTTAGGCAGCTCCAAGTTACACAGGTAACTTGGCTAGGATGAATAAGCATGGGTGGTGAGTCAGCAATTAACTTTAAGAAGTGTGGATAAATTTGTTTTACCATGGGATTACACAGAGAAGGGAGAGTATCTCTTGTAGTATATCAAGTGTATCTCACTGGAGAATTCTCTTCCACTCTTTGGGCCGGTTTTGCAGGCTGTGTAAAGAGATCTCTTTTTTTTTGTTTGTTCCTCATGGAACAGCCCCCAGGCAATTAAAAGAAAGCTATATCAGTTACTGTTTCCTAATTCCGAATGTCAGTATTTTTCATGTAATGTTAATGTTCTCCACTGGCTCATTAATATATCCTGTAGTGCTTTATAAAAAAGTGGATAAATTCCTCTATTTTGTGTATCTAGGTGAGTAAATCATGTGTTGACTAGATAAAAGTGCAGTTCTGATTTATCACTCCTTTCCCTAAATTTACCCTTAGATTCCCTGCTGCAGTTATTGCCTCCATACCCCTGGTTGGGAGATTCCAAACCATATAGGAAAAAAAAAGAGAAAAAAAAGAGCAGAACAGACCTTTGTTTGACTCAGATGAATTTGTCACTCTTTTAGTAAAAGTCAGAACCCAAAGATTTTGATGTGTAAACACTTCACAAACTTTTTCTCCTGTGCTTTTCATGTTACTAGGACTGCAAAGGGCACGTTAAATAATAGAGTTCCTCTGATATTCCAGAAGCAAGTGCCAACAGTATCTTACAGAAAATCTATTCTCATGGGTTTTCAAAGAAAATAACCTGATCCAAATACACATTCAGACTCTGAGTACTTATTCAGAATGAAACAATACTTCCTTGGTTCATCTCATGGGGCGTCTTTACTCAGTTTAAACCAGTGTGAGTCATTAGAATTTCAGCATTAAAGCAAAACAGAATTAACTTGAGACAGTTCATTTTTCTTCTTGGGGACTTTTCCGTCTAAAAAGTACTAAAAAATGCTTCAGAAGGCTTTGGAGTTCATATATGAAAGACACACATACAAATATCAGGGTTAGTGCATGAACAGTTTGGGAGTTTGATTTTGACTAGCAAGAGCTTCCCCCTCTCCTCTCTCCCCCTCCCAGCTTTTTCACCATAAGAATATTTCAAGGGTTTATTTTTATTTTTATTTTTATTTTTATTTTTATTTTTATTTTTATTTTTGTTTTTGTTTTTACCATGGGAAACCAGCAACAATGCTTGGTGTTTCGTTTTTTGCTTTTGTATTTTTTTTTTCTCCTCACAAACAGAAACAATCTTAAAGCCACTGTCTGTCATGAGTAAAGCAGAGAAAGTAAGAAAACTCCTCTGGACCTGCAGTAGCCTCCTGTAGCTAGTTTCCTTAACACCAATATAGGTATATAACTAATATATTGTATATAATTAATATCCTTGACAGAAGATAGAAAAAGCTATGGGTAAAGAACAGAAAAATGAGATATACTGGTAGTCTGATCTAATTGCTATCAAAGCCAGGGAGTGAAGAAGCGATTCACAGACTGTGTGGAAAAGGTAGGGCTGCTGTAACTGAAGATACTGTCTCTGAAATAGGAAAAAGTTTGTCAGTGAAGTCTCACTGAAATTAAAGATCTATAGAGCTCTTATTTTTACTTCAATTATAAAGTATAGTAGAGATGAACCAAGAATGCCATGCTGCCATTTCCATGATTTTTTTTTTTTTAGATTCCTCATTTTCTTCTGTAGACAAAGCTGTTGATAGTCACAGTAAAGCAAAGGTATTTACTAATTATTACATTTTGTTAGTGTTCTGAGTCAGCAAGCGCACGGTAGAGCCATGTGTGATCGTTGTGCACCAGTTGGAATATGAAGTTCAACCAGGCCAAGTGCAAGGTCCTGCACATGAGTTGGGCCAGTCCCAAACACAAATACAGGCTGGGTAGAGAATGGATTGGGAGCAGCCCTGAGGAGAAGGGGCTGGAGGTGTTAGTGGATGAGAAGCTCAACATGAGCCGGCAATGTGAGCTTGCAGCCCAGAAAGCCAACTGCATCCTGGGCTGCATCAAAAGAAATGTGGCCAGCAGGTCAAGGGAGGTGATTCTGCCCCTTCGCTCTGCTCTTGTGAGACCCCACCTGGAATACTGCATCCAGTTCTGGAGCCCCCAACATAAGAAGGATGTGGACATGTTGGAGTGGGTCCAGAGGAGGCCACGAAGATTATCAGAGGGCTGGAGCGTCTCTCCTGTGAGGACAGGCTGAGACAGTTAGGGCAGTTCATCCTGGAGAAGAGAAGGCTGTGGGGAGACCTTATAACAGACTTTCAATACCTAAAGGGGACTTATAGGAATGATAGGGAGAAACTCTTTATCCTTTATCGGGGCCTGTTGTGATAGGAAAAGGGGTAATGGTTTTAAAGTAGAAGGAGGTAGATTCAGATTGGACATAAGTAAGAAATTTTTTAGAGTGAAGGTGGTGGAACACTGGCACAGGTTTCCCAGAGAGGTGGTGATACACCATCCCTGGAAACATTCAAGGCCAGGTTGGACGGCGCTCTGAGCAACCTGATCTGGTTGGAGATGTCCCTGCTCCTTGCAGAGGGGTTGAACTTGATGGCCTGCAAAGGTCCCTTCCAACCGAAACTGTTCTATGATTCTATAACATGTCTTGCTGTTGCTCTCTTCCTCGTGACTGCCAGCAAAATGACTGCACTCGCAAAAACAGCACACAGAAGTGCCTGTGTTGTGATGTGGGGAGAGGGCGATTTGCCATAAATTAGAGCTTGCTTAACTCTCCATCAGAATATTCTCCATTAAAATTCTGGTTTTTGTAAACCCAGCATTTTTAATAGGACAATTTTGATCTTGCACTTTGACTCTTGCTGCAAATGTGCACGCTTATGAGATCTGGGCAAAGAAACCTTTAGCCCCCTCCAGCCTCTTCCCAGGAAGCCCAGCCCAGAGTTCCTAGTATAATTATAGCCCTGTTACCTTTTGGTTTGGCGATTTGGTGGAATCGCCTGTTTATCCCACGATCCTATGTTATTTAGATCAAAACTTCTGTACATAAAGTTCTGTACAATAGTTGTAGTGCTCATAGGAATAGGAATTCTGGGTGTAAACCAGATCAGCTACAGAGCTGGTATTATTGCCTATATTTGCTACTGAGAAAAGTGAGATATTTGCCATTCATTGTACTAATTAAAACTTTTTCTTTCGTGCATGGTGGATGCAGCATTATTGCTATCCTTACTTGGCACTGTAGTAAAGTAAAAAACCCCACATTCTTATGTGTTATTACCCATCAGATGACTGATTTAGAATTCATAAAATAATTTATGAAACAGTTAAGATCTCTTGAGCCTGAAGCCTGACTTTAGAAGTAATTTTTATTTAATTAGAGAAGTTGGGTACTTTTGAGGTGGAAAAACTCTGAAATCCTTACTAAGTTTAATTATAAAAAGACATGGTTTTTTTCTCATTCAGCTGTCCTGTAAGAGTATTTCAGTGGTGTCTATGACTATTGTGAGGAATGATAGCAATAACATGATAAAATTCACAAGATTGGTTTGAGTAAATGTTTAGGATGCACATGGTATTACAGAAATGATAGAATGCTAAGCAGACAAAATAATTTAAAGCATCAGCTAATGTATGACTGCATACAACATCTGCATACGTTTTAGATGTCATTTTGGGTACACAGCAATTTGTGGAACAAGCAAATCAAGGCATTTGCAGCAGCGTTTTTTGAAAAGACAATTTGCTGGAAGAATTTGACAGTGTTTTACACTGTCATTTTAAATTATGTTTTAGCAGTGTCTGCACATAAATTTTGAAAATGTTATTTATTAATTTAGTATAATTCTTGCATACAGTGAACCAGCTTTACTTTGAAATGAAAATAAAAAAAAATTCTATTTGGCATATGTTTTTAAGATTCCCCCCCCCCTCCCCCCAGTATGGATACTTTTATCTTATTTTCACTCTGTCTACACTGATATGGTAAGGTAAAAAGCTCGTTTCTTTCCAAACAAATATATAATCATGCTAGTACTAAAACAGTTAACTGGATAGATGATATTTACAAAAATCTTCAAACGTAATGACTTCAAGTTCTTTGTTGAATATTCATTAAATATCCTTTTCTCATAGGGCTTATAAATCCTCTGAAATACAATACATACACACTTTAAAATTTGACAGAAAATACTCATATTTCTAAGATAAAGGCTTTTTTTCTTCTTTAAGCACTCTCTCAAATCATATATAATCAGGAATATTGGCAACAGTGCTGCTCAGAGAAGGACAGAGTGAACATCAAGAAATCCAAATGAATTCAATCCCATTAAATGTAATGGTGTGGTAAATCTCACTATACCATCTGCTGTATAAGGCTGAGACACTATTGGAATTCCACATCTTATTTACATAGCAGATAAGAATGTGTTGGGAGATTTATATAGCAAATGAATACCCAGAGACAAAACTAAGTTTCTAGTCTGTTCACATCTGGGGAACATCTACATCTGCAGAGCATTATACAAAAACTACTGTAAGTTAGCCTTTCTGTGAAAGACCCTGCCACTTCATTCCAACATTACCCATTAAAGAAAAAAAAAACCAACACAAAACAGTGAAAAAGTTCCTGGAACTGCTGGTGGGAGCTGAGCTACTTCATCAAAAGAAAACATAACCTCCCCTAAATTAGTACATACTTCTGAAGGAATTAGCATCAAACATCGTAGCAGATAGGTTGTATCATATTTAAAACATCTGTGCTACGAGTTCAGAAATCACCCTGTGGCAAAACATTAAGGAAAATATGCCACAGATTTATTTTTGCCCTCTCTTGGATATTTAGATTGACAGTCTCCATTTTAACTAGATTCATAACTTTCATTTACTTAATACTGAAATAGATCTGAGCTTCAGCCAGTTGTAAACCAGATGATATCACAGGTGTATATCTTGCACAATATATGAACTATAGAGGAACAAAACACTGCACAGTAGCCTCCACCTGATATGCTCCTCTTTATCATTATTTTTAATAAATGTTGAGCTTCCTTGGGAATGGCATGTCCTTTGTGCACGTTGATTATAAAACCCATCACTTGTCAATTCTGTTAAACATTAAAGTTCTAATACATCAGAAGTGCACAGAGGGGCTGACCTGGGCTAAGGAAGCATTTTATGCAGGAATATTAATAGAGTTCTTCTGCAGCCGCCTCGTGTACTTCAGATTAGAAACCTCTGAACCAAAGCCAATTGACAGTAATGTATTTGGAAAGGAAGATGCTTTTAAATTACCTCCTTTCCATTTAATCAGACAAGGAACCTCTGAATCTCGAGCCGTAGGTGAATGTTTAAGAGAACATTCTTTATATAGTTAGCTGAACCATGCCCAAGAGCGCCCACTGACAGCTTTCCTATTACCAGAAGGACAATGAATCATATGAACTTTGCTGACACACATGCTATAATAATTGTTACATTTTCTTTTAGAATATATCCTTGGGCTCGCTTTTGGCCTCACCTTAAAGGTGACAGCTTGTAAGCTACATAACCTAGCCTGCCACTAAATCATCAATAACAGTTCATAAAATATCCTGTAATAATTTAGCAGTGCATTGGTACTGATCCTAATGGAATCAGACATCAGCAGTTATGCAATTTCCTCCATGAATTCTGGATACTTCTGCTGAACATTTGTTAAAACAGTTGTTCATCTACAGTGTACATATTCCTGCCAAGCTTCATGGAAATATTTCTATTCATTATTTTTTTAACATCAATTCTCAGTAGAAGTTTGTCTTTGCTGTTTGGAACTCAGTCTGATGCTACACAGACATCTTTGTTTCATAAAGCAGACATAGTTATGTACATTAAAACACACACATTTGCATTCTCTTCAGGTTAATGGCCAAATTTTTGCAGCAGTTTTCCAAGTAGGAGCACTAAAACAAAAAAAAAAAAAGCTCTGTATTTTTCTATATCACAGCTCTATTAATTAAATCTTTTGTTTTCAAAAGCCTACCTTAGGCAGTTCACATTCATGTCCACTTGATTTTTCTCCACTGAATTCTCTAAAAGATATTTCTGGGAAGTGCTAGTACATGTGGGATGCTAGCACAATACTAATGTTAGCAATTGTTATTAATAATATATGTACTGTTACAGTGGAACAGCTTTTGTTCTAAAAAAAAACCTTATTGAAATTATATGGCCATTACATTTTCCTTAATCATGGTACATATTTGTCAGTGGAACTGGTGACAATAACTTTATCAGAGTAGAGATTTACAATAGACTTTAGCCAGTGTTTGCCAAGTGTGGCCCCTTTTGTCCTGGATTCCCTTCCGCTTCTTTTCAGTTTGGCAGAGCCTTGGAAGTGGCAGTGGTTGGTGGTATTGCCTGCAGAAGTGTCCCCATGTCCCTGTTGAACCTGGCACATGGGGATGACAATGTCTTTGCAGCCCCTGGCAGGCTGTGGCCTTGGCAGTGGGGAGTGGTGGTGCCTGGCTCACCTCACTGTGCTGAAGGAAGGCCAGATGCCATGTGGGGAGCCGCAGGGATGATGGCCCTCTCAGGGTATGAGTGATGGTCATCAAAGCTAGCAAAGGAGACATGAAAGTTGCTGGGATGCAGTTGGCTGATTTGAAGACTTGCCAGGATACTCACCCGCACGATTTTCTGCACCTGATTTAACCAGCGAAGTTCTAACCCCTTTAGCTGGGCTACCTGTGCAGTCGATAAGCTCCTCCAGAGCTGGAGCAGCTCTCTCAGTTTCTGTGGTTCTACATCAAAGACCTCTGTGATTAGGTATAAATGTCTTAGTATTATTAACATTAAACTCCTTCTCCACATTAGGAAATGTTGGGTTTTATTTAATGAAATAATTGTAGTTAAAGCCAGCAGTGTTATCAGGTACCAGCTTTATGAAAAAATGGTGGATTTTTTACTATGTGGATTATTCTGTGAAAATAATTTTCACTTTATTTTATGAATTCTTTTAAATTTTCATTGAAGTAGCCTGTATTTTACTATAAAGAAAACAAGAGAATGCATGAGCCATAACTTTGTTTGATTCCCTTCTGTACCCTTTATGTCTTTCAAAGGCAGTATCATTTCTAGGTCTACCCAATAAAGAAAAGGCTATGGCTTACAAAACAGTGTTGCTCTGGACCTACCCCAAGGACTCTGTAGATCCTATGTATGGAGCTGCAGATGTGGGTAGGTACAAGGAATGCTTAGAATATGATTTGTCCTGGTCAGCGCGAGGCTTGAGGCCCCCACAGTTTCGACCTGAGAAAGTATGTTCCACTTTTCTCCTCCTTCTGCCCAGAAGGTCTTCCAAGAAAGATCCTGGGTGTCTTTCCTGATCTCTCCAAACCTCAGGTTTCCACAAAAGCTTCAGTATCCATCAGTATTTGACCAGACGTTCAGGAGATTTTGATTTCCTAAACATACACTCTGCCTGCTTAGAGAACTTTCCCAGACTGTGACTAAACTCTCACAGAAACAGTAAACACCTAATTTTCTCTGTCCCTTGTCACTAGCCCTTTATCTTCAACTCTGATCTTTCATTTTCTCCTCCCCACACTCTGTCTTTTCTCTTGTGTGTGTGTCTTGTCTTCATCTTTCTCTTTTTTTCATACCAGTCTTCTTCAGATCTAATTTCCTCACCTTTCTTCTTGAATGAGTGAATGCATGTATACATAAATATGTGTAAAGGTGTGTATGAATAAACAGGTATCGTGGTAACTACAAGACTTGACTGTGATGTCTTTTTTCTAACCCTTCCTATCAGCTTTTTTTGGGGTCACTTTTTGCTTATGCTTTTTGCTTATGTTATTTCATACTGGTATCTTGTCCTGTTTGTTATCTGAGGGCATAAAACACATGATATATTTGGCAATTCCATTCAAATAAAAATGGAAGAATCTCATGCAATTGTAGTTGTCATATTCACCTGAGCTACTACTTATTTCCTTCGCCAAAATTAAGAGAAATGATTGAGTTTTGTTCTCTTGAGAACACGTTAACACTATGCAACTGGAAAACACAGGAGTTATAAAGCCTGTCCCAGTCACAACTCCTATTAGTCCCACTGAGGCAGTATATCACTGCCATTATGGGCAAGGGCTGCAAAGACCACTTGAGCATTTTATAGTTTTCTCCGTTATTTTTAGACATGAATTTCAGTGTCTCTCTCTTTTTTTTTTTTAGAAAATAAGAACGCCAATTCATTTCACACTCTTATCTTTTTCAGTCTACAAAATGATACCTACATAAATACAGTTATCCTTTTGATAGAAGTTGTTTTAAACTCTTGATGGCAGGTTGAATATTTCAATGTGTTGTGATAATATCTGTTATCTCTCTATTTCACATATTTTGTGATATTTTGATAACATTCAATTTATGCAATTGCAAGTCTTTCTCAAACATCAATACATGTTTACTTTGCAGGAGGAAAACTGGCTTTGTAGCTTTTAGTTCCTCTAATACAAACGACAAAATAATCAGACTGTGTAATTTATCAAAGACAAACATAACTGTTTTATTTGCAAATATTCAATGCCCCACAGATCTGAAAAAAAAAATCAAATGATTTCTGGCAACTAAGGTGATACTCGTTAAACATGCTCTTTACTTTACTTTACTTCATGACACTTCAGCCACTAGTATAAGCCACAAGCTTGCACACAGTATTTAAGAAGTCCAATACAATCACAGAAATAGGACACAGAGTACCCCTGAGTACACTAGAGTCTATATAAAGACATTACTATAAGGGAGGAAGAGAAGCAGACAAGCAACAGTTATTTAGTCACAACATATACTTTCTGTATAATTATGTAATTGTTTTGCCAAATGATTTGTCACACTTGTATCTTAGCTGCCCATTACAACAAAGACCTTAAATGTTTTCTGACTTCTGGCTAATCACTGTAGAAAATACACTGTAATTAAAATTATTTTGTACCCGTACAGTCAAGAAATAATGGTGAATAGTCAAAATACCAAAGTTCTCAAAAAAATTTTGCCAGAAAATACAGGTGTAAAAGTGTGTTTATACTTTCCAAACAAATTTTTGGCTTTGTCTTTTCTCACAGCACTGGAAAAGTTCCAAAAATTTCTTTGATAAGACTGTATGCAAAGCAGTGAACCATAACTCAAACCTAGAATGAAGTGGAATCCATTATAAGTTCAAGCCCTATTAATTCCTACATTTTATTTTTCATTTTTATACTTCTGCTATCCTTCTCTATGTGCAAACCTATACTTTTTGCTTTAGATCAGCTAGAGAATGGCCTGTTTTTATGCTTGTTCCCACCCATCCGGAGTCATGGAAATAACAGAGAAAATGCTATTTTCTATCTTTGTGGTTGCAAAAATATATTGTTATATTGAGTGGCCAACTGTGGGTGGTGCAGGTGGCCATAGACTGTTGCTGAAGCACAGCCTCAAGACCACGGGCATTTATAGCTCCATCCGCCCCATAGGTGCAGATGACTATTTTTACAAGAGAAAAATAGTGTCATCATTTTTGTAAGACAGACTGAATACTCTGAAGAGATCCACAGCTATTCCAATTGCTAAATGTGGCTAGAGATGCCTGCAAGTCAAGAAACTGTCAAACCATGGAACAGTCAATAATGCTATTTTGATATGTAATATTTTCAGGTTGAAAAATTAATTTTTAAACAGAAATTATAAATTCTCCAAAGTTGACGTTGAGCATCATCTTGCTTCTGAAAACAAACAAAAGACACCTTCTGTCTCCTACAGAATAGATGTGGGCTACTTTTATCTTCTTTACAGTTTCTACATCCCAGTTAGGAGGGTCATGTTGGCTCAGAATATCAATGTAGAGTAATAAAATTACGTTCCACCACATGGAATATTTTTCTTTAGTTATTATACTACACACTTTCAAATGTTTTGTATGTCTGTGAAAAATACAATGACCTGTTTACCTCTCCAAGAATCACAAAGCTTCGCGTTATTGACTTGGGGGGGATGTCAGCGGTAAGCTTATTAATACTTATTCACACACAGAGTGTTTTTCATATGGCATTCTAACATTAACTACCCTGGGAAAAATCCTAGGGTATTCCTCGTGAAATGGCACAAAATAAGTCTAATTTTTAATGGAAGTTTAGATCTCTCCAGAGTAATTTTTTCATCCTGAGGTTTTAGCCATGCAGGATGGAGCCCATTAAACAGAAGAACGGTGAAATGATATTGCAAAACAGCCCAGGTTTACTCATTAATGAGAAGCTCTGCTGTAAAACTGGACATTTCTTGCAGGGTGGAATCTTTTCATTCTTGGTTTGAGTAGGGGGAAGACAGCAGAAAGGGAGGAGGGGGAATTCTTTAATTGTTAGTGAAGGTTTTAAACTGACAAGCCTCAAAGGCAGAATACTGACTCTTTGATCTTAAAAGGGTTGTAAAAGGATGGTCTCACTTGTGTTTATTCAAATATTTGCAGGTAAACGCTGATAATCTAAACTGAGCCAAAGCTGCAGAATTTAGCATAAGTGATTTGCATATCAAGAGCCTCAAAATAAATACCAATTCAGAGATCTTAAATGTTGTCAAAAACTAATCATGACTTGAAATTAACTTCAGGCTTGCCTATGTATCGAAGTCTGTGCTCAGGAAACGAAAGTATTCATTGGCAACCAACAGTCTAACAGACTTGCTTAATCCCCACTAAGAGGGCTGTGTGGTAGTTGTAGGTATCTGCAGTCACATACCTGGTGGTTTAGGGCACATCAAGAGCAAAAGGACAACCTGGCAGGGCAGAGAAAAGCTGAGCTAATACACTGTGCATCCTCAACACTAGACGTTATCCACTGGAGACATCCTTTGGAGACAATCTGCAGCTGATTCTAGTTAATAGCTGAGAGAACTTCTTCTAGTGAGTGCTCTTGTAGACGACTTGCATTTCGCTGTTTCTGGGCAGAGTTGTTAATTCTTGAACTACTGGATTCTTGACAAGCTGTTTCACCATTTGTAATTATTCGTATTTCAAGTAAAGGTATCACAATTTCTAAATTACTTGATTGTCTTCAAAATCTGTTTTTAGCACCTCGTTCCTGCTACTTATTTTACAGCTAATGAGTTCTTGGCGTAATTTTGTGCCTGTTACTTGACTCAAGGAATGTACATCCTGTGTAAGCACTGAGTGACCCGTTTGGAAGTACAGATCCTTCATACTTCCTCTCCAAAAATCAACACATTTTCTTTGTTTTGGAAAACTTCAGTGTGCACAAATGCTGGAACTGATGAAATGAGATACTAATAATTAGCATTTATCAAATCAGATCACCCATACTGCCCAACTTAATAACATAAGATAAAAGTTTCAGCCTCTCAATTCCCTTAGAGGAGTGTTTAAGGCATCAATATGTATAAAAAAGTCTAGGAAATAATTTCAATTTGTGCAAAAATTTGCAAACTGCTTCCTTTAGTCTGACCTGAAATCTCATTTTGTGGGAAGAGTAGCTGATTGCAATGTTACAGAGTTAGGTCAGCACCTCAGTCCTTCTGTACATTTCTGTGCATTGCCAATTTGGATCTTACATGGACAACAGAGATCTATAAGACTAAGACTAGTTCTGGGCATTAGAAATATATTAATAACAGACTTCCACATAAGGAAAAACTAGCAGCAAGCACCTGGCTTTTCAGCTAGTTGTTGCTTACTCAATTCCCTCTTCAGGTGTTTCTCATGTACAAGACCTTTCTATTTTGATTGACCCAGGGTGGTGTGCCCAAAGTTTGAGCTGGTGACATTACAGGTTATACTTCAGGGAATGAAAATGATATGTTACCAATCAATACAGCAACTTAGTAAATCCTAGAAGGTTAGTGTAGGTTTCAGTTCTCTAGAACTCGGTCTCCATGAAAACTGAATGAGTGTCTATGGGATCCAGCTATGGGTCTTGGGCCAAAATTTTCATAGGAAATTAGGCATTGCATAGTAAATTAGCTACTTTTCTAAAGGCCTAAGTCTTAAGAAGTGTAACTAGATTCCTCTTTTTAGATCTAATGTCCTGGGTTAAATTTTGCTGTTGGTACATTCACGTTAGGCCATAATTTTGTTTGAAATTACTTAGAACATGAAGAGTTTTGAGTAGTAAGTAGGCTTTTTTTTTTATTTCAATCATTAAAAAAAATAATAATTGTTAGGCAAGATAGGAAATAAATTTTTGAGAGTTTGTGGAAATTCTGATTATTTTCTTCATTATAAGGGAGGACTAAAATCCTTCCTTTCTCTGGAAGGAAGGTCTGCCAGCACTGGGGAGAAACTGGAGTGCTAACAGAAGCACTCAGCACCTACCTAACGCCAACCCTGCCCTCTGATGATGGTACTAAATTCTGACATTCAGAAAAACTTCTCTGCTGGTGTTGCCATAGTTCCCTGAGCTCATCACCTGCAATCCAGCTGCCTCCCCACTGCGATGACTCATTGACATTTCAACACTCTACTTTGTCCACCTTATTGACTCTCCAACTTCCTGCCTTATTGCTTTATTCTCTGGTTCTCTACACACTTTTCCCAGTCCCATTCTACCCATCTTTTACCAGTCAGATGTCCACAGCTTCTCTGACTCTGAAATTTTAATTTGCCTTACAGGATGTCTTACTGTAGCTTTTCTACTGCTTTATTCACACCTCTTTTCTTCCTTCCCAACTCTTGTCCACTGAACACGCTTAGAGCAGTTTGAATACCTGGACATTACCCTAAGTTATTATTCTTGTAAAACAAAATAATCATTAACCAACAAGTAGTCACACCTTATCAGTAACAACAGTCAGTATAAGACTGTTGCTATCTGAGCATGAGTCTAATCTTACTGTTTCTTGAGTCACTCAAGCCTTTACTTTCAATAAAAATGATTTTAATTTTGAAACTTAAGTATATATGCTGTACGTTTTTGCCAAAAAAATGAGCACAATTCTCAAGTTCAGCTACTTTGTGTGCAGTTGGCCACTATGTACAAAAAAGACCTTAGAAGTTGTTTTTTCTTAATTTGTACTGATTTTTTTTTAATATACTTGCACATATCTGGTGATCTCATTGTATTTTTTGAAGTTTTTGAAAATGCAAATTGAGTATTTGCCTCTTGCAAAACCTAAAGCACACTTTCAAAGATTAGGTTATAGCTGACTGAAGCTTTCACACTATCACTCCAGTTTTTTTTTTTTTTTTTTACACAATAGCAAGTTAGGAGTTAAAAAGAAAAGTAGAATTAGTTTGGTGCATGATTTAAGTAAGGTCAGATCCTGGGTAGAAGTGTCTGCATAGTAGTAGAAAGGATATTAGCTATTACATGGGCTTAATTTAGATCACTAAGAGTGATTAGTTATAGTGCAGTAGCTTGTTTAGTTTCTTGATAATAAGGAGTTGTAGGCTTAATACATGCCTCTAGAAGAATGTGATCTTTTGACAGATTTATTTTACATGTCAGAGCACCATGAATTTTATTTCAGCTGCAGTCTGATCCTGTATTGCACCAAATCGCTTCTGTTAAACACCAAAAATCTCAATTTCTGATGCATTAAGAATTCTGAACACCTCAACAAATTCTGCTTATGCATCTTAATGACACTTCTTGGACTAAATACAAATGTAGAAAGAATATGAACAGCCAATTTCTGGCTGTTCTGTCTCACTAAATATAGGTGAATTTGTAGTGTTCTGGACCTCAGAATGTTTAGTCCCATATACTAAGTCTTAGGGGATTTAAAAAAAAAATCTTTTGATCCTGCTAACCTGAGTAATTCAACTGACTTATCTGGGACTGCTCAAGCCCGTAATGTTGACAGTATAGTTGTAGGACCATGGCCTTAACGTGAGGGAGAAATATTTCTGGGAGAATTTCTTATTTGAGTTCAGGAGCATTGTAATTATAGGTCCTTGTGAGTGAAACTAAGACTATATCACTAGGTTTATGGCATTGCTTTACTTTACAGTCACTATCATAAAACTTAGATTAATATGGTTCCATTGTGTATATTTCACACATTCTTTCCTAGGAATGAGTTTGCGATAAGCCATTTTCTCTTTTTTCTATAATAGTTTTTGCTACATGACTTCCAAATTTTAATGCCTAATATGATTTTTGAAAAGCTGTAAACTTTTAACAGACTTCACACATAAAGTGAGTGAATAAATTGCCAAAGAGTCTGTGGTCTGATCCCAGGAAATCCTGATTAATAGACTTCAGTTTTTTTTAGACCACCCTGAATACATTGTGAAAAACACTTGACTCATTTTATGGCCATTTAGATTGTACTTCAACCTACTAAATTTATAACAATTTTTTAAAAAACACTAAATGAAGACATAAGAATTTATATTTCTTCATATAAGACCATATGCTGAACACATTTCTTGCTCTATTTAGTTTAGTCTTGTAAATGTATAATTCTGTATATTTGCTAACCACATAAAATCTAATTTAATATAAAAAGCGCCTAATCCAAACCCAGTGTAATTAATGTGAAAGTAATTGTATTCATAATATTCCTATTGATTTTCATTGATCAAGGCTTGCACATTTAACTATTGAGACTATTTGCATGTGTGTTTTAGGAACCTTTCTAATAACATTTTTGGCAGGAAGTGGAAAATGTAGAATAATTTTGCATGATACTTTGCCAGGTAATATTTTTTTCCTTTATTTAAAGTGTAGTTTGCATAAAGAGTATTTTAAGAACATGGTAGTTGCATTTTTTCTTTTTAAATTGTAATATCAATTAAAAGAACGGTGTTGTACTTACTGTTGGTCTAAATCTTGACATTACTAGTAAAGGTAAAGACATACAGCTAAATTGGGTAATTTTGTTTTAGTAACTTGGGAATCTTCAGTGCTGATCACCTTACAGAAACTTAATTCCTTCATAGACTAGATTTCCACAGACTTGAATGGGTGTTGATCCTGGCACAGGTCTGAGCAAAGATAGTAAAATGTGGCCTATGGTGTGAGATTGCCATATAAAAAGGCTGTGTCTAGATAGAGATGTTTTCATGTACATGTGGTGTATTCATGTGCACATACAGAAATGATGGATTTTTTCCTTATTAAAAACAGTATTCTTTTGGTCATAGTATTTGCAATAATAATATAGATGCAAAAGAAACGAAACAATCTTCTACAATGCTACTACAGAAGGCTGATTATTGAAAAAATAATTTGCATATTGTGCAAAATTTAACAAATCTCATTGAGTAATAAAGTAAACAAAAGATATATATACAACCCTCTGATAGTTAAGTAGCAATAAATTGAACATATGCATTGTCTTTGCAATATGCTTGAATTTGCTTTTTCTTTTCAAGAAGAAATAAATTATTTTCTACATAATAGAAAATTGAGTTTACTATTTCTAAACCACTCCTAACATAGAAAAAGGAAACATATTTTAATATTAGTGCTTATCACAGCATTTAAGGCGTCACCATCCCCCCTCAAGCTTTCTACTCCTAAATAAAAAAGGAAAAAATCCTATTGTTTCCTAGCTTCACTTTGCTTCTAGTGATTGATGTAGAATTTTACTGCCATCCAATGGCAAGGACCTATTATAGCCTAAGTAAATGCCTAATGCTTTTTGATCAAATTGCAGTCTGGGGAATTTAACTTATGTAGTACACTTAGAACTTACATCAATACATCTCTGTTCATTACACAGTGAGAAAGAAATATGACTACAGTTTCAATTTATTCTATGTTTCCTAATTCAATTTAACTCTGAATTACTAATATTGTGGTACATAATTACCTAAATGAATAAATCAACCTAAGCTACTCACTAAAAAGAACATTAGTGTATAATATTAATTTTTGCATGTACCTTGTCATGTTAGTTTAAAAGTTTCCTTTCTCTACAATTAAGAGTGTTTTCCTAGTTGGCAAAATATCCTTTTGCTCAAATACTCTTCTCTATTTTACATATAATGTCTGGAGACTTTACAGTTGTTATTGTACGCTAAAGAATTGCTATATGACTCTCGTATGTGTTACAGGGGGATTTTGTGCATTTTTTTTTCTTTTTACTCACACACACACAAATCTCTAAGACAGAACAATAACTGCTTAAAACTAAATTCTGAAATATATGGATTTTGGTATACTTTTATCCTCTGTGCTTGCTAGATTCAGCTTCAACTGGCAGTCCAACCTAATAGTCATTTTTTAGTGTTCTAAGAAGCAATCTAGCATTAATACACTTCATTTTTCCCCCAAGTATTTATTTTAGAGAGGAAACAATATAAATACATCTAAAGGAAATAACTTGAGATCACAATCAAGAATAAAAAGCCAAGCCTCCATCTTGTACGACTAACAAAAAATTACAAAAATTAGTGGCTGTTAAAGGAAAAAAAAAGCCCTACCAGGATGGAAGAAAACGTAAGTTTAGTATAAAAGAGAAAAATTAAATAACACAGAAAAAGAATAGACTTTGTTGTTTCTATTGTTTCATTCTGGCTGGAAGACTCCTCGTATACTGTCACTTCATTAGGATTGCTCTCCATTGCCTGTTAAAGCCAATGGACACTTCCAGTGACATAAAAGAGACCTAAACCATGTCCTAGTTACGCATTCCTGTCTCCTTGCATGGATGGCTAGCTGTTGTCCCACATGCATATTTCAATTCAAACACTGTAAAAACTTTTTTAGCTTCTCACAAAGATGCAACTAGTGGATATCTACTTTAAGCATCACAACATTTAGGAACACACTTTTAGATGTTCTGTTGATTTCTTGCCATTATTTCAATTCTTTTTAACAGCCCTTTGGCCACAGTCTTTGACTATTACCATAGCTGTATAGAAAGAATAATCTTTGATTAAACTACATCATTAACCTGGAACACTCTACAGCATGTAAGATTATTGGAGAGGAAGAAACAAAATATAGAACACAGAACAAAGTCCTAGTAGACTCAGATATATACCTTATGTGTCCGTGCCTTAAACAAATTCTACAGTTATGACAACAATTACAAAATCAAAATTTTTCCTTCTATAACTGAAATACATTGATGTTAATGAGCACAAAGTCTTTGGGGTGCGTGTGCAGAGAAAAGAGTACTATGCTTAAAAATATCAGTATTAAAACAGGTATGCGTATGCTATTTGCTACTTTAGTGCTTTAATACTAAAAGGATGAGTATAATAGAAAAGTGCAAAGAGAAAATGAGGGTCATGGGAAGTAAGTTAGTTATATTATTGTATTTATTCTGGAAGTAATATCAGGACACCACAGCTGGACTTGGAAAACACAGCTCACTCCTCTCAGTATTGCTATATTAGCCATTGACTGGAAAATGAGTGAAAAATTTCTCTACACTTTTAAATTTGAAAATTAAAGTTTCATGCAATGTTGATGTTCATAAAATTTATAACTGGCAGAAAACAGAACTAGATTGCCATGATAACATAACACACAGATGTGTTTGGTTCCCTCGTCCCTGCAATTTAGATTGTCAAACAGCCATCTCAGAAAAGCAGTGTAGGTGAGTGTGGCACGTGTGTGCTTCCTAGAAAATATCTGTTTATTGTTAGCTAAGTTGCTAATTCATTTTCTAAAATGTTCTTATTGCTATAGTTCTCAATGTTTTTGCAGCATATGTTTATGCAAATTTATCGAGGGAAATCAGTTTTAAATTAATTTGTGTAAAAAACTACAGTTTAACTTCCATTTTAGTACTCCAAGTCAATATACCTTTCACAGAGCAGTTACTTTCTCATATTCCTCAAAATTAACTTAATCTGTTTCTATAAATGGATGGGAGGAAGAATTTAATTTCAACCAATTTATGTTTCATGTTTTGAATAATAGCTTGGTTTTTTTTTTTTTTTCTCTTCTCTGTGCTTTGAAGGAAAGGTCTGTGTGACAGCTAACAAAGCTGCCCTGGCTTTGTAGCCCTCGTTTTACGAGACTTGAGATAGCATGCTCTCTGCATGGGTCTCCGGAGTTCAGCTGGCCGCAGCACATGGGCAAGCCTCAGAAAATGGAGACTTCTCTCCCACTTCTGCACACAGATGTGTGTGGGGAGCTCCCTGCTAGCGGGGGGCATGACAGATCACAAGCGCAGCACAGAGAGGGTGGCTGGGAGTCGGGTGAGGTGTGCTTGGGCACATTTGTGGCTACATTATTGCTCCAGCAGTCCTGCCAACACAAGCAGAGCTGGTAAAGTGGAGACCATAGAGAATACAGCGTGTAGCGTTTGTAACGGGCTATGGTTGCCTCCACTGGGCTATTTCCCCCCTCTGCAGGAAATATCATCTGTCTATCCATCCATGACTTCTTTTGGCCAAGAGGGGAGGAGAGCCTGTGCGGTGACACGAGGCAGCACACGTGGCCCTGCCACCAGCAAAAGGGAGCACCCGGCCACCAGCCTCACCCTGGCAGAACTTTCTGCTCATCACCTCCCTCCCTTCACTCTCCCCACATGTTAATACATATTCAAACAATGCATGAAAATAACCAGAAGGCAAACCACCACTGAATCGCCAGCCCTCATTCCTGAATAAGCCGCTCACAGTCAATTGCCTTTTTCCTAGTTTAATTTTCTTTGTGCCTATTATAATGCTCTGTGTGCTCAGTGACAATCACTTCTGCAAAGCTGCATTTCATTTCCTTTGACCACTGAAACTGTGATCTGCTTTACTCGCCTGAAACAAGTATCATGCACAGATTTTAATTATTTAGTCATGATTTAGCATGCATGATATATGGGTATTATTATCAATGGCTGCAATATCTCTTCTTTTGGCTATTTAACATGAGGAAGATGCTCTTTGTTATTAACATCTGTTCACTGGGGACACAGACCTTCTCAGCATTACTAGCACCTTCTGTTTTTGTCAGAAGAAGGGAAAGTGATCAAGAGCCTCATCAGAGCCTAATTTGGCACTGATGTGTTCTCCTTTCTCTTAGCATAGCCTAGATCTAAATTGTCCCTTAAAATTACAGTAGCTTTTAAAATACTGCTCAATAACTAGATCTGACTAGGCGTAGACTAAGATGGTACAGATACGAATGTAACAGTATTTGAATGCTATGGTTGCGTGTGGGCTACAAGATGAAAAATAAGTTAATAAAAGATGTGATGGAATTAGAAAATAAGATTAGTGAATTGCTTTAGCCATGAAACCATCTTCTAGCTATGAAAAAACCACTAATCTTATTTTTCCCCCACTAAGCTCATGCTAGTTTTTCTGCAGCCCACTGAAGGCCTCACAGCAGAAATGTCCCCTTTACATTTACCTTGTTATTATAGCAGGCATTTTCTTAAGCCTTTTAAGGACGGATCTTCGGTTCTTAGTAAAACAAGGCTCTGGTTCTGTGCCGCTTTTCTCCAGTGACGGCACAGCAGAGGCACCGAGCTGTTTGCAGGAGGGCGTCTCTGCTCAGCCGCTTTCCAGGCGGGGTGAACCTGAAGGGATGGATGTACTTTGAAGAAAGACCGCACTTGAGCTTTTTTGCAGATCCCTCTTAAGGCAAAGGTAAACAAAAAAACCAGATTTCTACGAAAGCATTTGATTCTGTGAGTGCTGCCAATACCAACCAAATATAACAACGTTTGTGCTCCAGACCAGGATCCTATTTCTTCCTGAAAGAAAGCATAAAAAACGGATCATGTAGATAAAAGAGGAAACTTCTCATGAATATACTCTACATGATTAAAACTCCAGCTCCCTATGGCTTAGACCTGGAAGACATTTTAATTATCTATCTAACATCTTGCTATTTCTGGAATTTTGACTGCAAATGTTTCTGACATAGTGTTTCATGGAGTATCCTTTCCTCATACTGTGCTTTTTTTATACTCCAGATGTACAGTAAACAACAAAAGCTTGTTTTATCTTTTACTCTCCATCAGATGAAAGTGAAAGATAACTAAGAGGAAAAAAAAAAACTTTTGAAGAAAATATTTTAATCATAGATATCCTGCTTATAATCTGAAAGTCCCATAACAATCTCAAATATGCTTTACCAAATAGACTCAAGCTATATATAACTGAAAAATCCAAACATAAACACTACTGTAAATAAATTTTTAAAAAATCAGCAAAGAAAAGCCTTATATCTTTCTCATTTTCTCGGGCAAAAATATTCAGATTTTTGCACATAATTATTATTTGTAATCAATTTTAGCAAATTTCAGTACCATCCTGTCAAAAACCAGCAACACACACACAAAACAAATAGTGACATGATAATCATAAGCATGTTTTGGTCCTGAATACATAAGGAAGAGCAACTCAATCACCAGGGTGATTTTTCAAATGTAATCCAGCCTACAGGGTATTATTCCTACTAATAATATGTGAGTGAGAAAATAAATGCAGCTTATGCAAGGTAGATATCAAGTTTACAACGGAATGTCTTTAAAGTTTATACTAGAGTGACCACACAGTTTTTTAAAGCACCTATTCTGAATGAGAAAAATGAAACTTGGACAGACTCAACCTGTGCCGAGTGCTTGAGTGGCCTTAGCACTTTTTAAACTAGAGTAATGGACTAAAGGTTTATATACCTAAAATCTCATCAAAAGTTTTTTCATGTTTCTATTTCCTAGAATCCTAGTCCCTGAGTTTAACTGATACGAAGCAAATGACTAATACCCGTCGGGCCAGGTTTTGACTCATAGAAAATGTCCTTGCTGTGGAAGTGAATGCAGTTGATAGGATGTGTGAGCCGGTGAAGATCTTAGCTTGCAAGGCAGAACCGTGCTGCGTGTGACATCGTTACCCGAGCAGCACTGGCTGCCGCGCTTGGCAGCCTCTCACAGGACGTATGAGCTGGAGCACAGCAGCACGCAAACACGGCTGGCACATGAACTGGAGACTTCACGGCAGCTGGCGCCCAGACCCGTGCCAGTGTGAGATGCTCTTTGTGACACTTCAGTGTTGCTGCATCCATTGTCTTCAGTCAGGTCAATAATTAATTTAAGATTTGTAAAAAAGTTTATAAAAGAAGTCTCTAAACTAGGGGTGTGGTTTTGTGAGATAGGTCTGTACATACGACCTTTTCACGTGAGGAGAAGCAACACAAAGAAAAATGAATTAGTGAATTCATATGCACTTCGTAAAACCAGATTTGCTACTTTGGTGATAATCTAGCTTGTCTTTGTGCACAATATGTACTTCTGTAAGTTCACCAATTGATTTCTTATGTTGAGCAGGAGCATAGCTGCAGAAAGCCTGCTTTTTAAAAAGCAGTCATGTCAAACTTATTTTATATGATGGGCTTCATCTGATATCCTGGTGCTTGGTAGCAAACACTTTCAGCAGAAGTTAAGTTAAACAGTATTAACAGAAAAATAATCTATATTGTTCTGTTTGCATTGTCAAGAAACAGATGTCTGTTAATGACGCTAGCAAGAAGACCTGCAGGAAATGATTCCTGTATCTTTTGGCTGCTGCTTCTTTTCTGTGCAGCTGAGTAGAAATAGGGTTTTTGAAGGCTGATGCGATCAGCTTTCATTCAGCTGAATTGTGAATTATTTGTGCCATGGGTGCAGGGACATCTCAGGACCACTTGTATTAGCTCAAGTGCAGAACACAGAAGTTGCTCTCAGGAGCAGGCAAATACAGCTGGTCTCCTGCCACACAGGGCCTGAGCCCATACACCTGCTCGATCTGTGATGGCTGTGTATGTGCTCAGCTCCTGTGTTGTCTGGCTGCATTTCTGCGGAAGGAGGTGGAGGAAAGATAGGTTATCTCAAGGCCAGTCAGATCTAGCTGGGGTCTGCTAAGTCCACTCAGGTTGTGCCCATTGAACTGAACAGATTAATCTTTTGGCAGCAGCCAGATTTCAGAGAGGCTATTTTGGATAGGTATATGGCTGTACTAACGTGTGGACTCATTTATGTCTAACACTGACCTTAATATAATAAACCCTAGGAGACCAGGTGCTTAGAGCATAATGCAGGTATACCGAACAGCTCCGCAGGAGACAGCTTTGATACAGCAGAGCTCATACTGTTTTGGAGCTAATTGGTTAGTCTAACTGAACCAAGTCTGACTTCTCACAGAGATTCTGTAAGATACATGTGTACTGTACTGGGTTTGAATTGTGTAACACTTTTCTTCTGTGGGCTTTTGCGTCAACTGTAACCAAGTCGCTCATTCTCAGAGAATGAAGAGGTGACTGGGTTTGGAGAGTCGATGGTGCACATACACACATTACATGCAAGTCCAAAGGGAGCTGCTGCTGAACTACTCTAACCTACAAAAACTACTGTAGCAGTGCCTCTAAGCTGAGTAAATGTGGAGCACCTGGAGTAGCTTTTGAAAGGACAATGTTCCACTTGAAAATACCCATTTACTGCTTGTTCCCCAAACCACCACCCAAGCCTTGTACTCCTTGGAGCACAGGAGGGTTTAAAACATGTGTCTGGGGAAGACAGCTTTTAAAAATGTCTTGCATACTCAGCTCTGCTTTTGATTCATAAATTCACCTGCACGTACACAAGTTTTGGTAATTTGAGCAACATAATGAGTTCTCTGAGCAACCAGTTCTGCTCAGCATCTCTCCATATCAGGCCACATAGAAGAGTCATCCATGCAAGATTTTGACTATTAATGCTCTATATGGTAAAAAGTCATAGGGCTATCAAAACTCACTACTATGTCTAGCAACGCAGCCTTATGTTGGGAAAAATAAATGCAGGGAATTGAGTTTGCAATAGGGTTCTTTCCAAATATATATATAGCTTTAAATTAATAGACTAATGACAGCCAGCTATGATAGTGCTTGAAAAATTCTGGGATAACCCATACCGCATTTCATACTCAGAATGAAACATATTCACTTCTGAACCAGGGTGGAGAAGGTTCTGGCTGTCACCTTCCCCGTGTCACCCACAAAGGGTTAACAGCAGCACTCACCCTGGGAGCCGTGCACCTGTGGGGCCCAGCCCCAGTCCTGGAACTGGCTATCAAAGGCTGCAGTCTGGGCTTGCCTGGCTGGTTGCTGGAGGGAAGGAGCAAGGCTGGCTTGGAGGCTCTTCTTGTGCTGTTCTAGCTTGGAAACCAGAGGGGCTGACTGGAAGTGGTAAGTTATTTATGTGGATGTGGTGGTCGTGAACCCCTGCTGGATAATGGAAAATGGTGCTGTTTTAAAGAAGGGTGGCAAAAAGCATGAGGGGTTTATGGAGGAGAGAGTTCCCAGTGTCAGGTTAGTCTGTTGGAGTGGTTACTCCTGTGGCTCCTGACTTCTTTCACATAAGGGATTCTGCGGAGTTATATGTGGATTTAGTGAGAAAGGCTGTTTGGTAGAGTGGAGCAAGGGTATTAATTCACAGACTTCATGAATAAGAACAGGCAAGGGTGGACCTTCAAAAGCTTGCTGGCTGATTCCCTGAAAAACAAATTCCCAGAAGCAAATACTCTTATTTTATTGAAAGGCAAACACTCAGCCAGTCAAGAAAAACTAATTGCTCTAAAATGTTTAATGTGGATACTATAAATGTAGCAGTGATATGGAAATGTAGGTATAATTTTTGGTAAAAGCTTACATTTTGGTTGGGGTAGAAATGGTGAGTACAAGATCAATTCCTGTTTTTTCACCCAACTTTGGATAGATGTTGCATAGTGTTTCAAATCAAGTGGAGGTGCCATGATGAGAAGCTAACTTTCTGGAGTTGGATGATGCAGCTGGGTTGATTTTTTCATTCTTTGGTTTAAGATGGAGTTGTGAAGAATGCTAAAGTAAGAGCAAGAAAACAGAGTTTGTGAACTGCAAGCAGTAGTAGTAAAATGTCCAGATATTGTCTTCTGTGTTTTTTCTCTCTGCTCTGGAAGCAGCTTCAGAGCTTGAAAGTGCAGTCTACATAATCATTGCTAATCCAAGAACTCAATACACAGAAAATTGTTATTTATGCCATGAAATTGCTCCAAAGGTTAAAATGTCTTATGTGCCAGCACAGCAAGTTTCCCTTGAGATTCTGTCTGGGCTGAATTTAAATGGCTTTGAGTCCAGGTAATTCCAGGCCAATTAGCTTCAACCACACTGAACCTGGAAAATTGCCTCTTTCAGGAAGTGGTGAGATTTGTGCCTAGGAAACTCCACTTGTATTCTGCTCCAGGGGCTGGGTATAAATCTTTAGTGTTCTCATTAATCTTTTAAGCTGGGGAACATAAACATCTGGAAGCTTGCACTTTCAGAGTTCTGTAACAACATCTCCAACTGGTTATTTCCCTTCTTTTGTCTATAATAATGCCCCATTTCATTCCCTATGTATTATTCATATATACCTTAAATTTAATCACCAACCCACTAAAGTTAAAAATCACACTACACCTGAAATATAAACACCATCACGGTGGAGTTGAGAACACATTATGCCTTATCTGTAATTATGATCATGCTGAGGTAAGGTTCCCACCTTTTTTTTTTTTTTTTTTGTGATACTGCCAAGGCTTCTCTGGTTATCAGTGCCTTTTCCTACCTGTATAACAAATGCAACCTTTTACAGTTCTTTTCCTCTTGGGTCCTTTCCTCTCTACACAGAGAAATTTTTTATGTTTCATGCTCAGCCTTCTAGTTAGCTGTTTCCTGCCACATGTGAAAGTAGAGTTAACCAATTAGGGATTGGTTAACTAATTAGCAACCAATTAGGGATTGGTTAACCAATTAGCAACCTTTGATTGCTGGAATCACTTGGGGTGTGTCCTCTGTGTTCCCCCAGCAGAAGCACTGCCGGGGGCTCCATACCTTACACGGGGAACATCTCCAGCAGTGAAACCAGACAATGTCCTCCTTTGCCTGAGCTGGCAGTCCATGCCCTGTGCTCAGCCCACCTGGCAATCTTTGTCTTCCTTTGCTCCCCAGACAATTTTGTGATTTCAGTAGCGAACAAAGAGGCTGCTATGGACTTGGCAGAGTATTTCTGCAGACAACTCTTTGGTATTGTTGGGAGTGGGATTATAGCAGCGTTCCCGTGCAGCAGGACAGTGTCCTGTGGTGGACTGGTAGTGTGCCGATGCTTGCGTGCCAGTGGGCTTCTGCTAGAGCCCTGAGCATCCCTGTTATCAGTGGTACCATGGAAATAAAGCTGGTCTTGTAGGTTGGGCTTTCTGTTTAATTACTGGGTCTTACCTGGAAGTCTGGAGACTGGCTAGCCTCTTACCTATTCCAAGTCTTAGTTTTCCCCAGATAATTGCTGTTGGTTACATGTCTTTCCTGTAAGTTTTCTGAGTGCGTAATTTCTTTTTTGTTCTTTGTTCTCTAGTCTGTTCAAGCCATCATGTGCTATCTTGAGTTCTGATGTTGCCTCCTTATAATATACATATACACATACTTAACAGAATATGTAAAATATATACACACAACACGATATATAACAATAAGCGATGCATTTTGGGTGGGCAATTATTTCAGGGCTGCACTTCCATCTTTTTTCAACTTGTATTTTTGTCAGGCCACCTAAAAAACCCCTAGTTTTGAAGGGGGGAAAAAAAAAGACTCAAAACTTTAGAGAGAAAGTAATCGTGTTTTAGTGGCCTGAAAGCTGCTTAGCCTCGATGTTTATTCAGTATATAACTAGTAAGTGTCAAAAGTATTCAAATAAAAAGTGCTAGAAGCCTGTAAATGGAACTTTTTTTTTTTAATGGAAAGTGAAACTAACTTAAATGCCAAAAAAAAAAAAATAGGACTGCCTTGTGTCTGCGTTAAACAGGAAAATGACACTTTGTTCAGTTTATCTGTATTTTCTCATGCTTTATATGATGTTAATATGTACACTTAGTGCTTTATACAGGAAGCTGAACTTTTCTCCAACCTTTGCAATACTTGGAATCAACAGTGCACAAATGGAGTGAGAGAATTTTATTTGAATTTGTTGTCTGGCTATAATTAAAATCACTAATGTTGTTCTAATGCTGCCTTTGTTACAGGAATCACAGCGGTGAGTGCTACATCTCACCTTACGTTATCTTCAAGAAGCCTTTCATGCTTATGTATTTAATTATCTAGCTTTCTTTTAATGTATTTATCAAGCAATCTTAAATATATTATTGCAATACCATATCTGCAATAGTATCTCCACATAAACAAATGTGCTTTTTAACTACAGCATTGAGAACTCCCTCTGGTAGGATTCCCAAACTGCTCTGCAGGTTGCTGGCTACAGCAGACTACCAAAACAAATCTCTTACCATGATTAAGGTCAGAGCCAGGTCAGTCATTCACAGAATATTACATCTTTTCTTGGAAGCAGGAAGCATTTGATATTTGATTTCCCCATGCACCATTCTTTGATGGATTTTCCTTTTCTTTCCTGCAGAGGGAAGAAACTGTTATGTTAAAACTGTTATGTGTATTTACATATAATGACTGATATATATTTAATACTGATAGTGTCCTGGAAAACCATTAAGGAAATGCAGCTTCTGGCTCTGCAAAAGTATGTAGCATGCTATTCTACTGGAGTCTAAGGTAAACCCTTTGTGGAAAAGTGCGTTCACATGAGGACACTGGTCATAGTGACTTACATCCACATCAGTTATTTCAGTAAAAGTTTAATCCCCAAGTAGACTTCTGCAATGATTTATGGATGATCTAGCAGAGGAACACTGTTGCCACTTTAGATAGCCAAGTTACCTGGACAAGTGTGCTAGGTTAATTTGCCAGAGTAAGACCAAGATTTTTGTTTTCTATGTATGTATGTATATATAGTAGTGGAAAACTAGCTAACTAATGCTGTGGCTAAAAATTGAGCAATGTGTATGAATACTGCAAAACGCTTTGGTTCAAGAGTTTTGGTAGCAAAAATACCAAAAAGATTACTAAACTTCTGTGAGGATTCCTATTTCTCATTGCATGGTCTTCTCAATTTTAATTTCAGAGTTGATAAAATTTTTATTTTGTTTAGTTTTGTAATGTGGGATTTTTATTGTCGTGTGTGGGAGTTTTTTTGTGTATGTGGTTTTTTGTTTGTTTGTTTGTTTTTCTTGAATTCTACTTGATTCACTTTCCCCTTTCCTGGCTCTTAAATGCTAGGGCTGACAATGTTTTCCAATATAAGGAAAATTTGAAGGTCAGGATAGATTATGGTATATCTTGCATTGTTATTAAGAAAGTGGTCTCTTGTTAGTATGCTCTGAGTGTTGCTGTGCTCGAATGGAGGAAGAACTTTGATTTTAGGAATCAGAAATGAGTAAAAACCCGGTTAGCTGAAATAAAATTGCTATCTGCAACAAGGGCATCTATGTGTTGTGGAAAGTTCAAGATGATGTGATTGATGGCAAAGCATTTTACTGCAGTTAGCAGTAATGATAAATGTGAATCCCTGGTAGACCACACTCATATTGCAGTGCAAGAGCTCTCCCTCATGCTGTCATAGTCCTTCATGAAGGATCTCAATACACAGCCAATGACCAATGAAGAGTAAAATTAAGGTGCATTAAGGAAGAGGAAGACCCGGGAGACACCAAAGTACATGTAATTTAATTTTATTCTAATTTGATCAAGTGCATAAATGCTTAATTTTCCTAGTTGATTTGCAGCTTGCATATGCATACCTGGTGCCCTAGGTTCTTGAATATATAGAAAGATTGAATTTGAGATATTTGCAAACTATGCTCAGTAGCACATTATTCTTAAAACTGTATAACAAACCATGGGATATATTAATTTTAAAACAGCTGTTGAAAATCTTGTGTGTGACTTTTTAAGCTCTACCCCTAAACTATACAAAAAGTGTCATTTTTTCAGTGTAAAGCTAAGGAAACTTGGGCAATGTTATCTGGATTGCAAGCACTCCAGCGTAGTAAAAATGTTGCAAGTATGAATAACAATCTGATTTTATCCTGAAAAGTTAGGAACAAAAGTAAAATGAGAAGTTTTTGTGATCACATGCTCTTATAACTTCCATAAAAATAAGCACTGCTAAATTCTGTAAGCCCTAAACTAACGGAATACCTGTTTACGTGTACATAAGGAAGAAAATTAGGGTTTTTTTGTTGTTGGTTTTTTTTTTTTTTTTTTTTTTCTGATCCAGGAGTTTAAAATGAAAACAAAAAACCCTGAGCCAGATACCACAAAGGACACAAGTTTAAAAATAGTGCAATGATATTCTCATTCCTTACCTTCAGGTTGTAAAGCTTGAGACTTGTTCTCAAGATTCTGCTTCTTTAGCATTTCCAGAGATTCAGTCACTTAAAAAAAACCCAAACCACACTCACAGAGGCTTGTGGAAATGCATATTTGACTCATCAAAGTTTCTTCTTCTGTATCAGTTTGTCCTGTTGCTTGTGATGAAAGATGGTGCATGGGGCACAGATGTGCCTACATGGGTAGAATGTAGTTTGGAAAATACACATTCCCTTATCTTGCTAAGCTATGATTGCCAGTGGGGTAAGGAAATTTGTACAGATATTGTTGGGCTGTGAGGAACATGGAAAAAGTGGCTGAGTGCTGCTTTGAATGTATCTCTATATCAGGGCCAGAAAGAGAAGACAACCTCATCTGCATAAATTGCTATATAAGCAGTTATATGTACATATTTACAAGAGTATCTTAAATGCAACAGCCTCCTGAATAACTGTTTTTGTTTTTTAGGCCCAGTTCATAGCAAAGCTGGGCCTGGCCAGGGTAGTATGCAAGTTACACATGCCCGAGAGAAGCTGTAGCACACTTGTGTGTCAGATCCACGGTTCCTTGTTTCCACTAACTATACCGGCAACGAATCTGACGATGACTGAGCTGGTGTGAATCATATCATACTTGATGTATTAGAGAGGAGCCAAATACCTCACTGTTGCTTGGTCTTCTAATCTATCTGTGCTGAAATCCTGGGTCACGCGAATAGAAATGCATAAGATTCTTCTACTAGCTTGACAAAGTGTGTAATCCAATGACAAATCGTACTTGTTTCAGCATTTGTGTCTTGTTATTTATGAGAGATGAAGAATAAAATATGAAGTAAACCCTAATATAGAGTGTCTGTGATGGATGATTGGCTTTCTCTTATTGTTGCTTATAGTCCTTTAACTGCTTGTCATTAAAGACTAAGATGGTAGAAGAGGGAAACTTCCTTGGAAGTTTTTAGGGCTCATTACCTTCTTATTTATTCTCTTAGCCTCCTGTGTCCTGGGCAAAATATTAAAAATCTTTATTCTTTTTGGAAAAGATGCTAAAAATATAATCTTCACTAATTTCTTTGCAACCTGTTTTACAGTTTAATGACCAAGAAGCTGAAGTTGAGTTCAGGGATGACAGTCACTTTCCATAGTTATTTTTGGATAGTGAGTCTAATATTCAAAGCAGGCACTTCTGCAAATCTTTCATGAGCACGGCGACTTCATTCACAAAGTTATGGATGTGATTTTCATCACTTTCATTACATCAGAAACGGAAAAGGTAGAGACTTTCCTCTATCGAGGAATCCTGTAGGTGCTGGATTAGTGCAATAAATACAGTGGTCTTTCATCCAAATAGCCTCGCTGAAAAAGGAACACATAGATGCACATAATGTACCTTTTTGGTTTCTTCTCTCCAATTATGCTAACAAGCTTCATGCTGAGAAAGGATTAGGGCTGATGGACAATCAAAGACAATGCTTCCTTCTTGGTAAAAAGGTGTGAAAAGATACAGGCACTAGTGCTGGAGTTATTAGGCATACCTGCAGGAGGCCATATGACTAAGTTAGGCCACGAGAGACTGAAGTATAGAAAATGCTTAGTCACTATTCTAAGCTCTTCAATGACATCTTTAACACCTTTTGATGCGAAAGGAAAAGCCACAATGCAAATATTCCCTGGCAGGTTCTGCTCAGTGTTTTCGGCTCAGCAGGGCAGCGCGACACCTGGCTGAGTAAAATTCCCAGTGGGAGACCTGCACTCGCCCTGCCAGCAGGGCACGGGCACCTGCGGGCCTCGGAAAGCAAAGCTGAAGATTAAAGAGGCAGGAAGGTCCTATGGAATAAGCCCTTCACCATTTTCGTTCTGCGTTCTGTAGTAGGAGAGGAGTGAATTAAGCGGTAGAATCAAAAGAAATGTTATGCAAGTCCCTCTAATACTTTTTATTAGCCGTATTATTGCTTCTCTGGAGCACTTCAAAGAATGGGCAAAGCAAGATGGTCAAGGAAAGACAGAACTTCTTGTTCAACTGCATTACCAAGTAATCATGACTGACTTTTTAAAAATCAAATTTATACAGGCTTTGGCTCTCTTGGTCTTTTTATTCAGTCTTTTCTGAAGATATTTTACTTTAATTTCAATAAGAAAGGTTTAAAGATTGGATCGATTTTATTTCTTTTTTTTTTTTTTTGTAGCTGGCTGTTTACTATCCCTTTTAAATTTATTCCTAGCTTTGTGTGTGCAGTTCTTTTGGAATGCCATAGTTGTATCTTGCCCACTCTCTGACTATATGGACTATTGATACTAGTCCGCGAAACCCAGTGGTCTCCAATTGAACTAATAATAAAATACTGTGTAAACATCTCCCTGCATCAAGGATATATATAAAGTTACATTCCACACAGACAATGTGAAATAAAAATATTGTAACTCAGAAATGAGTATCTAATACAAACGTTATTAATGTACCTCCCAAAGACCGCTCAGAGGCAAAGGTGACCGCAGGGGCGGAGGTAGATGGTTACAGGCTGCCTTCACTAACATCTGTGTAAATAGTGGAGTGGTGGCCCCTTGAAGTTACAAGGGCTGCAGTTTCAAATATTAAACTACAAAAAAGTCTGTCTGTGACTGTACTGAAGAAATTGCCTCTAGTATCTTTTCTTTTTTTGGCTGCTGGTATTAAGAAAAATACCAGAAGACCACCAAAGAAGAAAGGGGTGGGAAAAGGACATAGGCATAATGAATGCCAAAATTTAATTGACACAGTAGCAGCTCATATTGTCTGTTCTCTTTGCAGAGATGTTATCCTTTGCATGTTGATAACACTGATCTTATAAAGAACCATATTGAACTGACTAATAACCCCCTCAATTGTTCAAAAAATAAAGTTTCTTCTTTAAAAAATATTCTTTTGCCCAAAAGCCAAATATCCTGAATATAAAACAGCCAGCAGAATGTTTAGAATATTTTTTTTTTATATTAAGGAGAGATAGTTAACTGTTAAAAATAGCCTTAAAAGATGATCGTTGCTGTAGAGGCACCAGTAGTCTACAGGAAGGATAGGTGGTTTAAAATGGGAAACTAGGACACTGAAGACGTGGGTTTCATTCTTTCTCTTCTGGTTTTGCTGTTACACTTCCCGGAAATACTATTTTCTTGTAATTCACCTGTACCTGTTTTTTTTTTTTTTTTTCATCCCCAACTTCAGCTTCTGTTTGCATACAGGTGTCAAGGTACCCATGTAAGAGTGCAAATATGAGCCTGTGTTACAATTTATAAATTGGTCCAGTGTGTGTTGTTTTAAAGCTGTATGGAAAATGTGGTTGCATATAGATGAAGTCTGCCATGTGTGCATGGAGATAAAATAATAGGATGGAAATCACCAGTGCTAAATTTCAGCATTTCCACGTTCTCTTCAGTGGATAGAAATATTGTTACGGGTAAGGACCAAATACACAAATATCAATAATAACAAAATTAGAGAAAACTTAAAATTTTCCACTGCAAGCAATCACGTGAGCTTAATATGAATGGCAACATCTGATTATAATTTATCTAGGAAAAAACTGCTTTTTACAGCAGAATTGCTAATAAGTTTGCATAGAGTCTGTGTAAGAAAACATTAGATTGGGTCAGAACTCTTGTGCTGCACATTGGAAGTATTGTGGCAGTATTTTAGAAGTTCCCTGAAATGAAAAGACTCTACGGTACAGGGGGGATTTCTTTAAGGAAATTGTGAGGTCTAGTAATGATCCAGAGACACTTTCTCTGGACTCTTAAGAGGCACTGGGACTTGAGTCTACTGCAGGTGATTTATGTCCATTAACACCACTTTGAATGACCCTCTCCCCTTCCTTGTGTTTTTACATTTTTCTTAAAAGCATATATTTCAGGGCGATCCAGATGTAAGTTCCAGTCTAGACTGCAGCTTTTATCTTCCAATTTCTATTGGAGGTGGAAGGGAAGGCATAGAGGCACAGGAGAGAAGTATAGTACAGAATTGCTAATACCTCAGCGGTAAGGTAATTTGCCTGGTTAGTGCAGAAAGTGAGCTGGCTTTTAACAATGGAAGGTAGAAGGCAAAAAATCAGAAAGTTCGTAACCATGAAGATACATCTGTTTTATGCATAGCATGCAGTTGTTCTGTGTAGAACTCCTGTAAGTTGTATTGATGATGGTCTTTGCTTTAACAGTGTCAATGGCAGAGTTTATGTAAAAAAACAAAAAAAACCAAAAAACAAACCAACCAAAACAAAAAACCAACCACAAAACTCTGAACACCCAAGAGATTTAATTTTTTTGAGTTTTAATTTTGTGTTTTGCCAAATGAGGACCAGTGAGGTGAACTGACTATTTCATTTTAAGAACCTACTTTTTTTTTTTTTTCCAAAAGAAACCAAATACTTTTCAATTAACAGAATAAAATAAAAAAAATTCCAACCATCTCTTCTTTCTGTAATGTGGTCTGTCAGAGGAGGCCCATGTGGCACAGTGCAGCCTAGTGAAGGTGAATGGGCACCAGCTTTGAGCAAACACGCAGGATAACCTAAGTGCATCTCCTGTGCAGCAATACTGTCTCCAGATTCTGAAACAGATCATTCAACACTGCACCGGGTATGCTGCCCTCTTATTTCCTCAGAAAAAAAAAACCCAACATTTTAATCATGCCTTGTTATAATATTTGAAACAGTTGAGTTCTGAAAGGTACAAAATTATATATGCAACTGCAAGAATGTCCACACTGTGTATGTATTAGAAGACACTGATCGCCAAGCTGGCAGAAGGTTGGTCAGAATAATAGATCTGAATTTTAGTGCAATATGTGTAAGTCTATATAAAATACAGGTACGGAATTAATGTTGGAGATGACTCTCATGGCTTAGCATTAGCATCACAATTCTTCTTTTCCTTCCACTGTTTGCTAGCTCTGATGTCAGTGAAGCAGCTCCTGACTAACCATAATATTATTTCGATGAAGATTTTTAGGGAAAACTCAAGTACCCAGCTCAGCTGTAGCCATTCAAAGGAGGCAGAGAGTAAGATGTGAAATGAAATCCCCTTGTATTTAGGAAGAAGTTAGTCTAACTGCTCCATAAAAAGTAGGTGACTTTTTGCAGGATACTTCTATGGCAAAGATAATTGCTGTGGTATGTGCTGGGCTTGGCAGTCTGTGCTGACGTGGCCCAGGACATGGAAGAAGAGGCAGAAGCACCCTTTACTTTGGCTCCAACTGTGAGTGGAGGTGCGTAAGGGCAAGCTCTGGGTGCTTTAACACACAAGTACAGGCAAGCCCAGGCGGAAAAGTTGTGTGGGTGTCTAAAAATCCCGTGGCAGGTGTTGTGTTTAGGGGCTTCTGTGTGGAGCACCGCTGCAGAGCAGGCTGTTGATTGAGCTGCTCTCTTGAGCTGAATCGGTGTGGGGACCTGGCAGCTGGCTTGTGTTTCCATCCTGGGGGAGGAGGACTGGGGTGAGCAGCATGGAAGTGCTGTGCTGCCATTGGACACATCTTCCCAATGACTTTCAGACACGTAAGAGGATTTCTTCTTCCTCACTTGTGGAATAGCCACAGAAAGCTGGTACTGGATGAACTGCCTGCTTTCAGCTGAAGTTAGAGCAGTATCTTTACAGTGGTATGCTGCTTTATTGACAGGAACATATTTTTTATTGTATCAGCATTTACAACTTCACAACTTTTTAATTGGTAGTTAATGATGTATGGCTCTTCTAGTAACTAAATGAATATTTGAACTGCTGCAATTTGCTTTAATAATTGTTCAGCTAATCGTTTAAATTATCAAAGATCTTTACATGTAGAAAATTATATAAATGGTAAAAATTAAAAATTAATCAACTTGATTTATGTAACTAAAAGCTGCCATCTAATGGATATTTTTCAATAAGAAGACAGCAGTAATTACGACAAAAAATATTCGTTCCTGTAGTTTGAACGATTATAGCAATTTCAACCAGGGGATTTCGCAGTCAGGTTCTAGTTCTGGGCAACAGTGATTAATATAATGGTTATTAGTGAGAATTCATTTTTGTACATCGAGGGGTGTTTGGGTGTCAGTATTCCAAAAGCAAAGTGGTTAGCATATTAATTATAAAAGATAGCGTTGAACTGGTGACTGAGTAACTATATCGATTTTTTTTCTCGGTTTCTGTGATGTGAAAGGTCAATTAGACTTATAGAAACAATGGAGCCTTTCACAGCGGGAACTATCGTTTCTCTGTGCTGACATCTTTTTAACCATGTACAAAGTTCATTAAATGTGCAAAGGTAGTAATGTTAAAAGGAAGAAAGTGATTGGGTCAGAGGTCACAAACCGTGGCAAGCTGACAGCCTCTGGTGGATTACGCTACAGGAGCTAAGTAATAGTGAGAATTGCCTTTCAGGTTGCCCACTGGGACCGAGGGGAATGAAGTCATAAGCAGCTAATACTATTGGGTTAATTAAAAGGAATATTGACAGCAGCTTTATTTGTCTTGTGCTGAATGGGATGCTGTTAACCAAGTATTTTCTTGGGTTACATAACACTAGCAAATTTTTGTCTTAAATAAGATTGCCAAATTTTAACTTCCACGGTGTTCCAGTAAACGAGTGTTGAACCAAACACGTTTGACACTTGTACAGTCTTCTATTTCACTGTCTTCCTTTGCATGACGTTGTCAGATGTAACCCATTCAAGTAATTTTCCCTTCCATTGAAGTCTGCTCTCCCAGGTGTTATTGTCCAGATGATTTCACAGGAAGGTTACAAGCAGCTAAAGCTCTGCTCTTCCTAAGATATCATGGCTTGCTAAATATAACTGGAGTGTCCACTGTCATTCTGTTCACTTGCTCAAGCACTTGTACAGCTTTTAACTCTTTTAGCTACAGTCTCATTTAAAACTGTAAGAGTCAAATCATGCAAGGCAAAACAAAAATCCCAGCACTAAGGACAAGAGATTGTACTTTAGAGCTTGATTTGATTTGTATTATTTTAATGTTTGTAGAACACTTGAGTAAAGCATTTGTGATCATCCTGGTGAAATTAATAGCTTTAGCAGCACATCTGTGAAGGTTTCAAAATCTATTGCCATTGCTGCATAAAAATGTCAGGTTTTCATACTGTATGTTCAAGAAAAATAACCCTACATTTTTATAAGTTTTCAAAGTGTTTTTCTTCACTGGAATGTTGAAAACATTAATTATATGCTAGATGTGACTAATTTGCTTGTAGTCTTCATCTCAAAACATCAGGGTTTTTATTTTTCCATGCTAAAAAGAAAGAACTTGATGTGAAGTCTCCATGTAGCAATACGTGTCTGACTGCTTCGAATTTTGTGTGATCATTCTTTGATTTCAAAATGAGCTCAGAGCTGGCAGAGCAGTGAAGATGTACAGGTAGACTTCAAAGCTGACTTTCTTCTTCCGTTTTCCGTTCTGACACTACTGTCCCTTTGGTTTGTTTTGCAGAAGCCTATAGTAATACATACTTCATTATCTGACAATGTTAGCAAAAAATGGAAGCAGAAATATAATTACTCTCTTCTCGTTTCATATCTTGGTTGATAAACAGTGAAGATGAAATCATGCCTTGCATGTACAAGAGAGGAGCATTATCAACTGCATTTATATATGAAAAATGTAAAAGTATGTACTGTTGTGATATAGCCAGATTGTTATGAAATAGTAATTTCTATCTTTTAAAAACTATTCCTGTTGAAAATCAGGAAGAGTGCTGGGAATGGTAGGAGAATCAAAAGGAATTGTGCATCCAGAGATTATTAGAGCATCCCATTTATGTTTTAAGGGTTGGATGACTTAAACTGAGAAAAGTACAAATTTGACATCTGACAGAAACTAGCCTTCTGATAAACAAAATGTCTTGCCTTTGCGCACTGCTTCAATTAAATAGTTATGCAGCTGCAGACAGCTCTGTTTTGGTACTTACACAGTTGTGAGGGTGTGTGCTCTGCACATAGAGCTTGGTTTGTAAATGATACTCACTTCATTATTTCTTGCAGTGACTCTTCTCCAATACTTTTCTGTGGCAATTTATGGATTAAATTAAACCCTTCACTTTGGGCTATAATAATTTTCTTGTAGAATTCCACCCATTCAAAGCATCCAGGAATGCCCTGTAATAACAATTTTGTGCTGTATGTTATGTTAGGAACTTAAACTGCTCATCTTGAAGGAAGAGTCCAAGCTCTTCAGAGCTGGTAAGGCTGACTGTGCAATGCCCTGTGAGATACAGAAATTCTGCTATCCAGTCCTGCACACAGGGACTTCGGGTAGTCTTGCCCAATATTTCACAGTTGTACAGTACGAGAGATATCTCAGGACAAGGATCTCATGTCCTGGCTTAGTATCTTGATTATAAATTCCTCTCTCTTTCCAAGGACTGGGTGCTATGTTGGGTGAGATAAGGTCCAACAAGCAATAAAACTTCCTGCTTTTATAGAAGCTGAATAGTAATTGTTCAGTGGAAAGCTCAGCAGACATAAAGAAAGTGAGATGGAAAAGCAGCTTCTCTTCACATATACTGAGCCTCTGAGGTAAAGCAATATATGCATGTTCAGTGGATAAGCGCTGTGCTCTAGAGAGAGATAACTTGACACTTGTATTCACATCTTTCACAGTTCTCATCTGCAAGTGATAACTTTTGACACCACTGCCTGTGTGTGAAGGGTACTGATGGCCAGAGTAATATACAGTTACTGTCCTCATACCGTAAGGCTGGCACCTGGAACATGTATAACCCTTCTAATGAAATAGCTCCATGGGTTTGCACTCCAAGCTTATGAGATCTAATTTGAAGGGCAGTAAGTGGGTCATATCTAGTACCTAAGCATGAGCCCTCATCATTAGTGTGCCTGTTATCCAGTGTTGTGTAGCATATCTGCAGGGGTGCAATCTTGCCTCTGGGTGTCCCTGGTATTTGTGATTACTGATTAGTTGCTGCCACTGGCTCTTCCTGATAAATTCCACATGTGGAGGTGAAGGCCTGCAGTAGCCTGACATCGTGATGCACTGGAAGTGTGTAACCAGTAGCTTCATCAGGAGCAAGAATTTGTATGTTTTCCGTAGCTACTTTTAAAAGTTACATGTCTGACTTGTTGACTGAGATTTATATACAAAAGCAGCATTGCCCAAACTCCACCTGCAGCACAGGTTATACTTCAAAGCTGCTGCTGCTTACAAAGCATGCTTTTGTCTCTACAGTGGTTTTACACCTGAATATCAAGTTGGCTGAAAAAGCAATGGGGTGCAAAAGACTATAAAACCAATCAGATTAATTCATCTCCCTTTGTACTGATCACAAATGAAGTATATTAAAAAACTTGCCACTTTGAGTATTCTGAATTGATCAAAAGGTTTTGCCCTAATGCATGTTAATTTATTAAAAAAAAAAAAAAAAGAAATAATGTGGACCTGTGAGCTCAGTTGAAAACAGACCACTGCATGCTAGCACCACATGTGTTCCCAATGGATGGGCATAAACCAGTCCAAACTACAAGCTATAACTGCCTGACAGATGTCCCAGTGTGCCAGTACACCACTATGGCTTCCAGACAAGCACTGACTCACTCATCACCCTCCTGATGTCTCCATAGTGGGTCTTCAGCCAAGTGCTGAAATACTTCGTGTTCATTTAAGTCTGATGTCTGTCAGGGAGACCACTTTGACATCCCATGGCAGCCTGCCTTTCAAGCAGTCTGTAGATTTTAGAGGGGATATAGAGCTCTTCTGCATTGCCCACTCTTCCCTGTCATATTTCTGAAGCTGCTTGTGAACAGAATCCTTTTATTCCCCACAAAGACTTTTTAATCATGTAAGCTGAAGTTATCACTTAATTTTTCTGGAAATTTTGTGTTCCAGATCTCAAAGATATTTTTTTTTCTATTTTAAAGAGTATTTTTGGAGAAAGTGCCTGTTCCTAAGCAGAATGTTTGGTTACTGATACAATTCAGCTGTAAGGTGCAAAAGTTAAGAAAGAAAGTCTTGTATTTCAGACATGATTGCTTCTCCATGCACTTTTCTGTTGTCCATCAGGCTAATGTCACGGTTTCTTCACCTACAAGTAACTGCCTTGTTTCAATGTTATATGAGAAATGAAGAAATTATGCAAACCACCTCCCTACTCTATTACAATGTCATGAGCTTGAGGAGAAATGAACTCATTTATTTGGGAGGAATATGACATCCCAACAGATCTATGTGGCTGGCTGTTACTTTTTCATTAAAAGCTAATGATGGAAAAAGAAAAGGGAAAATTTAGTAAATATTTTTTTCTTTAAACTTCTGTTTTAGAAGTGCTGATGTAGTGCAGAACAGCATTATATCACATCCAGAGACTTTCTTATTGAAACTGGAAACTAGTAGGATTAAAGCAGGTGATGGAAGTTGTTCACGTGTCTAATGGCTGCAGGCCTCTCCACCTTCTTCATAAAGCTGTTGGTGCCAACTCTTCATTTGGTGTTCACTCATACCTAGTTGTTTGTACTGCTCTTGAACCAGATCCTCAGATTTGTGTTGGTTTCTAAACTGTTCAATAGAATATGAACCAAAGCGTATTGATTTTTGGAAAAGGCAACTCAGTCTGGGTATCATCACACTCCCAGGGGGAAAAAAAAAATAAAATATTGTGTTATCCATGTATGCTGTGACTCTACTCTTCTTTATTCAATTTAAAAAATAATTGTGAGCCATCTGCAATGGTGAAACAAAGTGCTATTTTATGTAAGCTAAAAGAAAATGACCTGTTGGGTATCTATTTTCAGGTTCACTCTACTAGTTTATACCACTGTTTGTGAAAATAGAATGGTAAAAGTTGCAAACTCCAAAAGTAAAAAAAAGTCTACCCACTGGTAACCAAATTGACAGAAGCATACATCTTCCCCTTGCTCACTTTTATGAGAAATAATACCAGAAAATAGAGATTTTGAGATTCTGTCATTCTAAAATGCCACATTTAAAAACTAAAAAACTAAAATTTACATTACTGTTTTTCTTTAAATCTGAAAATTAAACCACTTTGAATAACTTCCAGATACTTAGACCTACATACCAATACAAACTACCAGGCCATTCCCCTTGACTCAGTATTATGACTCTGATCAAGAATAGTATTTAAAAGAAATAGCTGAGTTATGGAGTAAACTGTCCACAGGGACAGTTTTTCTCTAGCCCTCATTATTTAGTTGGCTTATATTCCACAGCATGATATTAAGCAACTAAGATACATCATCAGTGGTGGGAACATCTCAGTTCTGAAAAGCAAATTATTTAGGCATGTTTTTCAAAACTTATTGTAAATCAATGCACATTTCTTAAATGGAAAAACCACAAAATTCTGGAACAAGTTTATTTCAAATGTATATAGTATTGCAGCATAACAATTCCATAGGAAACAAACTTACTCTTATTAAAGTCAGGCTTTATCTAATAGCTTCCACATACTTCAGGGTGGAAAAAAGTTATATATAAATGTCCTCAGTCTTTTGGAAAGGCTGTGACCTGTATGATATTTAAAAGTCCACAGGAGTATATAGGAATGAACACAGCAGTTGTTCCTTCATAGTATGTTATTACAAAGAGAACTGGGGGTCAAATTGCATGAATGATAAATGGAAGGTGCTTGAAATGAGTTGGTTCTTTTTTGAACATTATACATTGACCTTGGCAGTTTTGACAATTACATCCATCATTTCTAAGAATCCATTCCAGAACACCCGTCTGTTCTCTAATGTGGCCAAGTAAACAGGATTTGTGAATATACGAATCAAAGATTGATCTCCTGTGCCTATACACTGATTAACAGTTGGTTTCTTGTTGCAACTTTTTCATTCTATGAATTATGCGAAGATCATAATTCACCACAGCACACCTGTAGACAAGCATGTTGGAATGCTTTAATCTTCACTTACAAAGTCTCGGTAGGATCAATAGTTGGCTTCTGAGTTTGATAAGCAAAACGGAATAAAACCATTAAAAAGCACATTGTACACAGCAAAAATGATGTTTCACTGCCTTAGTGTTCCCCCTAGCAACAGAACTTGCTGAAGACAAAGATGGAGTAAACCAGGGTGGAAAAACTTAGTTGCCCTTGCACATCAACATTCCCAGGCACTCAAAAAGTAAAAATAAGAATATCTGCTTGATATTTACAGATTATCCATCTCAGACTGACCATGTAAACAGGCCTTGTAATCCTAAGACAGGTAACAAAGCATGCTTATAACAGCAATGTTTAACAGGGAGATATTCTTGAGTAATACTTTTTTCTTCATCAGAACAATGCTATTCATTTGAAAGATGCTAAGCTGAATCAAAGTTAGTGTCCACTTAGCGGTACAGTAATACACATAGAAACATCTGTGCACGCTTGCTGTATGCCTTCCAGTGTACCTCTACATACTCTTTAACAAAAAACATGGAAAGCAATGCAAACCTTCACTGAAAAGATGAAGGTTGAGATGACTGAAAACTTGCTCAGAGTATAAATAGACGCAAGTTGAGTCTGAAATCCCAGAGTGACGACACTGAAAGCTCTGTCCCCTTGGAAGGGAGAGGGGGACAATAATGGCAAAATCTGAGTTCATGGAACTAATATAAGAGCATCAGCTATGGAGGCAACCCCGAAGTAGAGCTTTATCTCTTTCTTTTAGTTCTCAGAAGGCATAGCAAAAGTGAGACTAAGGAGAGCTCTAAGAGATAAGTAGGTGGCTAGTGTGAAAAGGTGCAAGCTTTGTGGACATGGGCTTAGCATGGGAGGTGGACATAAGAAAATATAACATTCCATCTCTTTAGCTGCGATAAAAAAGATTTAATAACTTCTGTACTCTTTGACAGGTAATTGTGTAATACTTGACTATTTTTTGTACAAAATTACTCAGAATTTGAATATATTAGTAAAATGAAATAGAATCTTGACTTTGCAAAAACTCACTCATTCTTAATTTTACCTACTATTCTCTCACAGTGATTTTTGTAGGACTGCTTACAGTTATGTAAAGCATATTAGTGAGTCTTTGAAGGAACCAGGCTTAAAATGCCTACTAAAAATGTTCTAAGTGTGGATACAAACTGTAGAAAGTAAACATATGAAACAGTATAATGTCAATAAAGTACCTTTTGCTCACTGCCATCTTGTGTTGATCCAGGTTATCTGTGGATGTACATTACATTTGAAAATTGAAAACCTAATTTTTTTTTTTTTAAGCAAGGCAATTTTTTCAGCCAACATTATTTTTATTCTGGAGATAGAAGGTCCATTTAAAAATAGGTATTTAACACAAATAAGAAGTTCATACACACTTAAAGGGACTCACTTTGACATAAAATTCAGAGATTCAAGTTGAATAAATTAAAGTATGCACAGACTTGCCTGAAATGAAATTAATTCCCAGCTTTCTCTTCCGCATTCTCAGAATGAACACAGAAAAACACGAGACCTTGGAGCTGGGTATCTGCTGGGAGTGACTCCTTATGAACTACTTGTATCTGTTTCAGTTAGAGATGTTACCATTTTATGGTTTGTTTGGGTTTTTTTCCTCCCTCTATTCTTTTTCACATGGCTATGAGAATGTCGCACCTCACAAAAGAATGTACTATTTCAAACCAAGTCATTTTTAGCCTGTGCAATCTGCTTAAGAGAAACATACCATTCCTTTGCCTATAATTTAGACTGGTTAACACAGAAACTACTTTTGATACAGGTTCTCCTCCTGGCTTTTAATTCCCAGTCTAACCCTGTGTATTCTGATGCTCTTCTATTTTCACAGATGTATGATGTGCCTTTAAAAAAACCTGTACAAAATCCATTCACTGTAACTAGGTCTGTTATTAATTTCACATATTACTTTATAGGAAATGACAGTCTACTACATTTGTGGTAAATGGCAGTGTGGCAAATGTATCTTTGTAACCTGGTAACCCTAACTGCCCATCAGCTTGGTGTTATAATATACCATTGCGAGGGAAGGGTGGAATTCAGTTACATTTCAGTGAAGGCTGCACTACATTGCTGCTTTTTCACAGTTTGCTTTAAAACACTGCCATTCATTCAACTCCTTATTAAGACTTCAAATACCATTTTATCTGGCTCAAGTTTGCTGAAAGAAATGCTATATTCTAGAACAACTGTTATTTCAAATATTACTGTAGAATAAACGTCTTGTAAAGCATGGATTTTCCAAAGTTTTCTATAATTATGCTTCCTTACAGTGGCTAACCTTTTCTTTTGCCCTAAAAAGTTTCAATTCCTGCCTTCCCCCCCACTCCCCAGTTATGTGACATAGTGTGGATCTTCATTTAGATTGATAGGATGTGACAGTGTCTATACTTCCCCGGAGATTTTCTGTGTCACGATACATAAACAATTTCTCTCCAGTGGTACGTCTGACACTTGGTCTCTGTATCCTCAAGAGTTACCAGTGGATGCATGAAAATATATTCTTTTATTGTACATGTTCTACAATGAGTTATCGAGCCATCGTGCTCTCTTCTCACTGATCTCCTGGGAAGTAACTAGTGACAGCTTAGGTCACGCGTGTTTTAACATTGCTTCCTATAGATAAACCACCTCACGTGGTGTGTCCCTCCAATTCACAGGATGCGTTTGGGCAGTTATGATGTTCCATGTGAGTCTGTATTATGAACAAAGATTTTAGTTGTACCTTGCTTTGGGGCAACTTGAAGGAGGAAGTATGCAAGAAGAGTGGCTTTCTACACAAAATTCTGTCTTGCCTCTAGCTCTTAAGGAATAGTACTAGAAAAGCATAAAAATGTTTATAAAAATTTAAGGGGTTTTTTTGAGGGGGGGGGAAGACGGGAATGGGCTGGAATAAAGATTACAATTAGTAAACTGCTCTTCTATTAGAGGAGAAGGCTACCTCCTGTAACATCTAATCAGACAGAGCTCTTCCATTTGGTGCAGTAACCCAGGAGTTTTCATTTTTGTCTTGGGAACATGTGCTTCCCAATTTCTTTGCTTACTGCAGAGTTTCAAAACAAAGCAACTGATGCATGTATTCAGAGGACTGAAGCATATTGCTTTAGTTCTTGAGTATATCAGGAATTGATACAGCATTTATAGTTTACTATAAGCTTACCACAAAAGTGAGTAGGAAAATACACAGACCAAATAGAAACATCTCACTGGTGATCCCTTATGCTGTCAGGGTAACTTCATCACTCATGAGGGTGGAAAGTTACTATCAGCGGTGTTACTCCCCTCCTCCTCTTCCTCCTCCTCCTCTTGCACTGAATGAACTATAAAAAACCCAAAATGGTTATGTGACAAAGAATTAAATAGATTGCAGCAGGTGGTATCACAGGTGCCTGATTAATTCCTGTTGAAACAGTTTGTAGCTCGGTGGCGGGGAAGGATGGAGATTCCCTGACTGCTACTCAGAATTAGGGTAGAGTGAGGAGAGTCAGATTAACGGCTCTAGCTCAAGCCATGAGCCTATTACAGGAGATTATTATTATTAGTGGGATTAGACATACTGGAACAAACCACAGGTCTGCCCAGCTGAGCATCCTGTGACTGGAAGAGGCATGTGCTGATATATTGGAGGAAGGTCTGCGGCGCTCCCTTGCATCCCTCTTAAGAAAGTCAAAATGGTCAAATCTGTGCCATCTTTCTTTTGCTGGGACAGATAGAGGGATTGCTTCAGCAATCTGCTTACTGTTGGCTAATGCAAGCACGAAAAAGTTCAAGTTGAGACAGGCTTAGCGGAGCTGCTGCCATTGGTCAGGGGGCAAGCTCCTCTCCAACCCACCAGCAGTGCTGCTGAACTTGGATCATACGGCTCCTGGTTGGGAGCATCAGATGTCGGTGCATGGAGGACACGTATGGAACCCTCCTGCCAGATGGGGTGCCTTGCTAATCAGTTAAATCTACTTTAGCTGATCTTTTCATAGCATGGATGGAAACCAGATTTTTGAGTTCATTTGAGCAAGGTGGGAATATCTAGCAGCCAAATACAAAGACTTCCCTTTAGATTGCACTGCTGAAACAAGAAGGATACAAAAATTAATTTCCCAAATCAAGGCAAACATATGCATTTAATATAAGTGTCTGTACCATTCATGAGGACTGCTTTAATTCATATCTGCTTAGTTAGTGATAACCAGTCAAAAATTTAGTGTGGTCAGGTGTAAACAGCTCTCACTTTTGTATGTTAATCTCTAATAGTGAAGGTTTGCAGGAAAATCAATCAGTCTTTGCTGAAAGACTGCAATAACCATCCTTGCAGGGGACACAAAAATTATACGTGATAGGCAAGGTAGTACATAGGACTGAAGTGCGATTAGATCATTCCTTAGTACCACTAGCTAAGGATCTTTGGTATCGAGCTCAACATGGATCAACAATTTCAGCATTTGGTGTCACAAATGGAATTTTGTGTTACCATCCACATGGTGTCAGAACTGCATAATGACAAACTAGCTCAGCCCTATCTATGTGAGCTGCGGCCACAGTCGTGTCGATGGACCTGAAAAACACTAGCTCATTTTTGTGAAGGTGTGGATAAATTTTTGCCTGTGTGTGCTCCAGCCCTAAGCCGGTTGCTGGGCAGATGTCTGAAGTAAGCTGAAATATATATAACTTTGCTTAAGAAAGACCAGGTGGTTTTGTAAAAGGTGCAGGCCTGATTTCCCATTCAATTTATGCATTTAGAGTCTGCTTGTCAATGTCTGTTATGTTTGTGTGCCTATATGATAATGGCTCAATACAACATACGGATGCTACTTCTTTCTTGGGTATATATATAATGTTGCATATGCATAGGGATGGATTATGCTAAAGCCTATGCATAAAAGATCACTTCATAATGTTCATGTCTCTTTGTGTAAGAGGTATCAAGAGGAATGCGGAGTGTGGTGGTTTGGTTTTGTTGGTTTTAACAGAAATGTCTAGAGGCTTAATGTGTGCAGAAAATTTACTGTCATGTACACCTATTGCAACATAAAGAAAATTCTTTGCCTAGTAAATGGCACACCTTACATTAAAAGAATAATTTTTGTACTTTTATGATGATACCTAACAGCCAAATGTGATGTAGCACCTGCTGAAAGATGAGTTTAAAGTATCAGTCCAAGCCCTGCAGTGCCAGTGGGCAGGGATTAGTATTTTGATGATGAGTGTTACGAGTTCTCGTGTCAATGTAGGCCTGATAATTTGATCTTTCCCTTTTGAAAGAACAGCTCTTGGTCACGTTAGACTTTCTGTACCCACTAGGAAGTGCTGTATGTTTTGTTTTTACTTAGCATTTATATCTGATTTAACTATTTATTTCCAACTGCATAGCATATCTGGAGTCTAAGGATATGTTTGAAGGAAGGAAAGCAATTATTGCTATGGCATAAAAGTATTTTTTAACAAGCCGAAGATTGAAACTTTAAATGTCAGCTTTCAGAAATTATCTAGCTATTGTTGGCAGATAATGGCACAAGATACAAAAATCCATGGAAAGTTACTTTAGATTAATAGCATATTATTTTACTGTGCTATTTAGTCTCTTTAGTTTAAAACAGTGGTTGCTTTCAACCTGCACGTACTACAAAAATTTTTGTCAGGGGTTTGCTCCTCAGCTGCTAAAAGTTTGCATAGCTTACCTAAGCTGGATGATGACATGAAATTAATAATTTAGTCAGAATCCACTGTTATAACAGTACATGCATGACTCAAAAACAGATTCCAAGCAGGTTTCCTCTTTCACTGAAGCAGGCAGTTACCATGGTGATGGGAAGTGTGCAAGAACTAGAAGAGACAGAACAATGCATGACTTCAAAGTGCTCCCCTTCCCACCAAATATGTCACAGCTCCCCATTCCCCTGCACTTCCTATGCATCAAACAGTATCTGCCAGGACACCAGAGGAGTCCTAAACAAGCTTTTGCACAAGCAGAAACAATAGCCTTATCTTCTACTAAATCAAGTCTTGCTGTCCTCCATGTGCCTTCTAAACCTTCCAGTCCCTTGGAAAATCTTCTGCCAAAGCCAACTATCTTTATTCAGAAAACAGACTTGCTGTAACCCAATGCTCACCCTATTTCTATTTTAAATTGCTCATAACAATAGAATAATTAATATAAAGACAACAAAGCACATACTGAAAGGAAACCATCTAGGTTTTTTTTTTTGTTTAGGAACTTTATCCTTCCAGCTCTGATTTAAACATTAGTCAAAGCATAGAGGTAACGATAAACTATGAAGAAATAATTCTTGATCTTGAAAGAATATATTTTAGTATATGATTTAAGACAAACTTCTGTCGTGACTCTCACCTCCAACGACGTCAAAGAGGAAGCAACATAATGCGAGTCAGGGTAGAGACTGCCCTGAGAGAAGCTTTGAACAAAAAGAAGAGGCCTGGAGCCTTGCAACAAAGAAAGGAATGCCTGCGGACAAACGTGGGTCCCTGTAGGCAGTGGAAGGCATGGAATTTCATTCAGATGTAGAAAATACACAGTGAGCTCTTGGAATGGTGGTGTGAGTGTACAGTTGTTGTGCTCTCTTCCACTTTGATTTCTACCAGCAGTGGGAACAGATGGCACATTACACCTCCTCCCCAAAATGAACCATCATCTACACTCCCACCCACCAATCCCAGAACTGCAAAAGAGGCAGGGACCTTGGAACAGAGCTCTTTCATGCTGATTTTGTGTTGGTTTATTTCCACTGAAATGATTTGCATAACACTAATGGAAAAGGGCTAGAAAATAATCGTGTTGTCTTTAGCAGAGGGAAGAAAGAGTCTTGGGAGAAGTATGGGAGGGCATACTGAAGATGCGTCCAGTTCTAGAAGCTGAGCTAGTCAAGAAGGTTAAGTTCAAAACTGTCATAAAGGCTTACTGTAGTAGATATCACCAAATAAGCTACCTAGGGGAAAATACATCTTTAAAAATCAAGCAATTTTACTAGAGGATGCTATGTTTTAAGACATGCATACCAGAAAAACAAAGAAGTCAAAAGTATCTCAGACTTTAACAGAAATATTGCATTAAATAGGTGTACACTCCCTTCAGACTTATGAAATTATCCTGACCACAACCACATTGGCTAGGCTAGAAATCAACTGAATCAAAGCCCATTGAAGTCAACGCAAATATATTGAACCTTTGGTTTGACTGTAAGTGAACATCTAGACTTGAATTTAAACACGCATATTATACGTATATTGAAGCATTTGTGCAAAACAAAAAATGGTTTTGGAAGAATACCTTTCCTGTTCTGTGATCCTTAGAAAAGTTTGAATTTACTACTTCAAAAGCTTTTATCGCCCAGAACCTTTTTTAAGGAAACTTCAATGAGATTCTCATAGTTACTGCCCTCTCCTTTTGCCTATGTATATTGGTGTCTTCTGGTCAACTTGTCCTCTGTATCTTGTTCTGGTGTGTGTTTGTGTGATACCAGGTCACAAGAAATGCAATAGCAGGTGGTTAATAGAAGAATATCATGCAAACTGTCTGACAAATCATTAAGTTGTTTCTTTTTTTTTTTGTTTTGTTTTTCTTTTTTTACTTTATACAGCTGCAAAGTGGAAATGAACATCAGAGAAGCACTTGCCCTGTGTATGACAATGAGGCATAGATTAGCAATTGGCTACTTGTCAAGAAGAAAGCAAACTAATCATCCTCTTTGTTATTGCTTTCATATTGTTTTGTTTAGCGAAGCTGGCTTAGCTGGATGTAACGGATACCCGTGTTGTGTTGCACAATTTTGGGTCGTACAATGGATGTAGAGCACCCTCTGCTTTCTTTTGAACAAATAACACTCCTGGGCTTGAAGAGAAGGGTGTGTAGGGGGGACATTGATGCTGTTTTCCTGCAGATTTTTGTACTGAAACCAGAAGAAAGGATTTGTCTATAGGGTTCATTAACTGTTGGCCTCTGCTGGCAGTAACCCATGTTATATAGGCCACCATTGTGACATCCTCAAAAGAACTCCCTGAAGGAGGCAAAGTCTAGAAGGAGAATATCTACTCTGAAGTTTCCCACCTTCCCTGAACTGTATCTGCAGAGCCACCCCAGGAGGGGAGAATGTGGCTTTGAAAAATAACACCTTTGTTATTCCAAGTGTTAGAGATGAAGCAGAGTTTTCAGATGGCCCCGAGGTTTTTGCACCCTTCACCAAACACAGATGGAAACTGGACTCTTTGAACTGCTTTGAAAATCTGTTACCATGCATTGCTGTGGGGCCTGTGAAGCAGCCATCGCTAACTTCTGTCTGCCTGCAATTTTTATGGCCATGTGATGACAAGGGATTAAATAGCTTCATTTTAGAAGCAGATAGCTTTTAAATGTAAAAATGGAAAACAAAATAAAACAAAAAGGCCAATAATTCCTTGCTCAAGGCAAAACCTTAATAGATGCTGAGGTAACATTTCAATGAATGAGGTGAATTCTGAAGTAAAAATGCAAGTTGTTTAGAATTTAAAATTGTATCTTAGGCAATAGCTGCAAAACCTTTATAACATTATGGTCTTAGTACATTGGAATCCAGAAAATATAGATTATCTCTTGTTCTCCATTTTAGGATCTATTACAATTATGGTATACGATACCATGACTGTTCCTTGTAGTGTTTTCTATTTAGTGCCTGTAATTTACATGGAATTATTATCAGGATGCTGAAAAAAATTGTCAATTTATTCATATAATGAAACCTACTTTGATGCATCTGAATTAAGAGTGTAGTTGACAGCAAGTAACAGCTTTCTATAAGAAAATAGGTTGTTTGAAATTTGTTTTGCATCTTATTCTTTCTTTCAAACTATCAGAAATGTGTGTGCTTGTTACAAATACTCTTGGTTTATTAAAAAAGCAAGAACCTTTTTTTCCACCATTATTTTATATATTGAATTTAACTAGCAATAGATTGTACTGTACGTTCATCTTTTTCTTTGTTCTAGAAGGACATAGTTAGCAACTGAAAAGATTTTTTTTATTATTTTTTTTAGATAAAAAGTAATCATTCAGATTTTGTTGTTCTAGTTCATTCAGTAGGTCTGATCGCAGATGCATGAATCAGGAGATGTACCAGGCTACAAATTTCATCCTGTTTTCATGAGCATGACTGCTTTGGGCGAATTTGACAGCATGCCAAGCAGCTGAATTACACAGGCCAACACAGGCGTCTGATAACCTGCGCTGCATTCTGCTGTATTCTCATCTATTATATATACAAAGCTCACATGCAGCAGCTTTTCTAGTGGAACTTCAGAGAAGACAAAGCGGGACATTTTCTGCAGGCTCTGTCCCTGCTCCTGGGGTGGAAGGTTTGAGCCAGGCCATGGGCGCAGGAGCCTCTGGACTGGTCTACCACTGCCTTCGGGCTGTAGCTTCCCTGAAGTCCCTTGACTCCAGATCCTTGCCTTTGCCTCTCAGTAAGGTATGAGGATTGGCTTTTCCTCAGCTGAGATCCTCTTCAGGAGCTGATTCAACAACCTGATCTTTCCAGCTGGTGAAAATTGGGACAGCCTGCATTGGCAGAGGGTTTTGTCATAAGGGCTTCAAATACTGCAAGATGTCTTTGTTAGCTGAGTGTTTGGAGGTGGAGTAGCTGATTGTGCTCTGTTATCAGAAAAATTAACCTTTTAAAAATACTATATTAATGTCTCTTACAAGGATTACTTTTTCTTGAAGGACTCTATGGTTTTGTACCTTGGAATATAGTAGCAGTTTGAGAAATCCTTGTCTAAAATTTCTGGAGGTCTGATTCAGATTTGTTCTGGAAACTCCGCTGCTCCTTATGTCACTTCAGCAGGCTCTGCCTCTGTCAAATACTAATTTTTAGTCCAAAGTGCCTTATTGCATAAAATATAATACGACGTATGCAACTGCAGACTATAAATTAGTTTAAAAGTATAAGTAAATATTTTAGTATGTCAGCTGTTAGGAGCTGTTGTGGTGACTTTGGAGGAGGTAGAGGAGTCTTCCTGGAACATGATCTGCCCAGAAAGAGGGACGGAGCACTGATATGCAGCTTCTCTGCAAGCTCCTCATCCCAAAGATGGCAAAGGGCTTTCACTTCTCTCCACTGAATGTCTCCTTTCCCAAGGAACTGGTACTAAGAATTACCAATATAAGAATCCAGTTTGGGTCTGCTGCCTTTCTGGATGGTGTCATTTGTTTTGAAATAAGGTGGTAGTAAGGGCAAGTGCTGGAAAGCATATGGGAATACAATGCATCCCCCGAGACCTGAGCCTGGTGCAGCAGTCCTGCAGGTGATTTCCAGCTCAGAGCTGAAGTGGCAGAATTGATCTGCCACAGCGAGGCTATAAAGTTCATCAAAACCTTCCATTACGTTCTGCGCAGCTGAAACATGTACCTGTTTACAACAAAAGAAGTAGTGTCTTCTGCATTTACTTGCGTTGCATGAAATATCACTCATGAAAGGAAATTTTATTCCAACTCAAGGAACCTTATTGTCATAGTTGCAGCCTACATGGAAAACGTCTTTATTTTAAGTGATACAATGCAAAAGGCAATTCAGGCACCTACAGGGTCTTGCGTCTTATCCTTTTCCTGTTAACATGAGTGCAAAAACTGTGTGTGTGTTATAGAGTAAGGACAGCTTCAGTCATTACTAAAGATGACATTACTTAATAGGGTAGAAAAAAATTTACCACATGTATGTTCTTTTTCACTTGCTGATAAAGACAGGGACAGTTTAACGTGTAATCAGGACAGTCAGTAACGTGAGGTGTGCAGACAAGGGGGCAGTGTGAGCAGTGATAAGCTGGTAACAAATCTTTAGTACTTGCTTGCCATTCATCTCACTGTTGTTTCTTTATCCACTAATTGAAATGTTTCTTCTAATTCAGTGTGTTTTGAACTTTAACTGAAGTCATTTTAACTCTGAGGAAAGCTCAAGAATATTGTAATGTTTGATCACAAATTTAAACTAATACTGGAAACACAAGGGATTATATTTTTTTAATTAGAGGTTGTTCTGCAATAGAAAGGGATACACTTTCTGTACACTTTACTGAAGAAATACAACCCTCAGTAGAATTCTTATAACTAGTTTTAAAAGCTCTATTTCTGATATACACAGATCTTCAAAGACAATTTTCTAGATCACTATTAATTTGGTTTTATCTCCTTAAAGAATAAGGGTCACTGTAAGTCATATGTCACTAAAATCAATAAAATTGTGTAATAGTGTTTGGAACAGGAACAAATAAGCAGGCAGTGACATCAACCTATTTTTCTTTAGGTTAAGTAGTTTTTGTACACGTTTTAAATCTTATGGGAAATATTTTAGGAGCTTATTTTGCAAGTGAGAAATGTTCCAGGTGGAGCTTTTGCTGACTACTTCTTTTGCTTGGCAAAAATCAAAGTTGTTCTTTCAGTTACAGTCTTTGCGCTGCTGGCTTCCCAATTTCTCTAGGTCTCTGTATTATTCTTGTTTCCTTTTCCTAAGGATCAGTTCCATGCATACATATTTTGTCGGAGAGTGGTGGTGAGAGCTTCTGTCTCTTTTGGGGTTCTCTTCAGATTCAGCTTTTTGGTCTGACTAGGAAAACAAAGAAGAAAAAGCTACTGTGCAATGAAAGTGAAAGAAATGAAGAAAAACCTCAAAGTATTTTTATCTTGTAGGTTACTGTTTTACCCAGTGTACAAGCTTCCCAAAATAAATATTTTGACTCTGTTGTTCTTTAAGATCATTTCACTTTTTAACAGAAACATATCACTACCAAGACTGCAAGAATTTGACATTTTCAAACAGGGCCCTGATCTTTAACAGACCTGAACGTGTTTCACAACTCAGACTTACCTGGTCAGTCCAATGCTGAGGTGCAGGAGGGATCAGCATCAGAATTGCAATGTAGTGTTTTTGCCTTCCCAGGGAAAGCCTGACAATAAAATGTTTCAATTAACACGTACTTGTATAGTATTACATCAAGTTACTTAGATGAATTTAGTTTGGTTAGACTCAAAGGTTGAAGACCAGCGGAAAGTTGTGCCTTGGCAGGAAGAGGGAAATGGAGAGCAGCGAGGAAATGAAAGCACAGTTATTGCTCTTGCTCACGAGCTGAGCAAAGTTCTTGTATGCTTCAGATAAAATTCTTGTGGGTGTAGTGGGAAGGTATGAAATAAGCTGACGGGATAGCATCCTGCACAGGGATGTCCTGGCTGTGCGTACCAGTAGTCTGTTTCCTCATCATCACAAAGCGCAGCCTTGCCGCCGTCCCAAAGAAGTAAGATGCCTTGTTGTCGATCCCAGCACTGGCTGTATTCTGAGAGGTCTTAGTGCTTGGTTACGCCTCTGTTCGTATAGCTGATACAGGCTAGCTGTAAATCCTGCTACGGGTATAGATCTCTCTTATGCTGCTAATACAGTCAAATTCTCTGCTGAGATAGAAAGAAATACTGTACTGGAGATACTCTGTCTTCCTCACATGGCCAAAGCCTTTATAACAATGAAAGATCAGTTCATAAACTTTTCCCTCTGTGAACTTAATGCACATGTAGCCCCGTCTGCCTTTGCAGAATAACTACATTGATCACATCTAAATACTAGATCAATTGGTCTTTTAGCAGATTATGCTCCTGTTCCTTAAGCAGGAAAAGAGACCTGGCATTTTCCAGCTTGGGGCTGTAAATATTGTACTTACTAAGTATACCACGTACTTTGGGGCAGTGGCAGATCTGTCTTTCTCTTTGTTCGGCTCAGCTTAGCAGCCTATGTCTTTCTCTCATAGCAGACAGCTATCTATGATACTTTGAAAGAGACTTTGGACTAATAAAAGGTCATATTAAGGCAACTTGATATTAAGTGCAGGAGTTAGATGGCTTGACTACAATGGCACAATTGAGGGAGCCTTAGTTTAATAATGTATTCTTAGCTTATTAATGCACAGAACTACAATTGCTTCTCCATTGTGAATATCCCATTCAGAGTAAATTGATCTTGGTTACTACAGCTTTGCTCTCTTCTTGGGCCCCAACACAGAAATTAAATCATACAAAACACAATATGTTTTAGAGTATATGCATTGACCCTTAGTTGACTCATGAGCTTTGAGTGTCTTTCCACAGCCGGGACCCATGCTGCTGCCTCAAGCCAGTCTGCCATGCAGAAGCCCACTGCCTTCCACCTCCTCCTTCATCCTGGGGGCAGGGACTGGTTCTTCCCTTCATGTTCTTAAGAAAGTGATCCCACTTCTTGGTTGTGGCAAGAAGGCCATAAGTAGTGTTGTGGGGATGTCCTTATTGCTTGGCTGGTGTGGTGCTCGTACACCAGGCTTGCACAGTGTCAGCTGCTGGGTTAGAGAAAGCACCATGAATCATCTGTCTAGAACAGTTAAAGTATTTGGTAGGATGCACTGATCGCTGTTAAAAGCTTGCAGGTAAATGCTACTGGTGTTACATATTACTGGTCTGTAGGGAGGTAATATGCTTATTATGTAGATATGTAATATGACACACACCTTGGATATATCCTAAATATGTGCCTGAGGGGGGAGACAGAAAATAATTGGAGAGGAGCAGATACTATATTTTTTTTTGAGAGTCTTTCAGTTTTAAATGTAGGAAGAGAAGAGAAATGAGCATCTTTGCAGCATGCACAGGCATACTAATCCTCTGAGAAATAATGGTATTTTTTGCCACTATATTGTGAACAAGAGTTGTCTAATCTACAGATACAGAAGCATCCAGTGAGGCAGTGTTGATTCAGCCTTGCCTCTTCACAATCAGAGACACTTTCATAAGTCTTGGAAGAGATTTTGTATCTAAGCCACAATGAAACGCTTAATTTTTGGAGACAGTATGTAATCAGAATCATTCTTCCTGGTGTTATACTGTACCTACCAGTTCTAATACTCTTTTTAAGAAAATGAGCTTGAGCTAAGCAAGCCTTTCCTACTGTTCAGCTTTCCAAACTGACTAATCCTAAAACTATGGTCGTTTTCTCTAAGGAAGTGATGAAATGTTGTATTCTGTACTGTTTTTATCCTGGAGAAATATTTGTGTTCCATCAATAGCTAATGAATGCCGACACTTTTATCTTGGAGGTTATGTAAGAGACAGTAAAATTGGTAATTGTGATACAACTAGTGGGAAGCAGATTCGCAATTCTTTTCTATCACTCTTTCTAATGAATCTGCAAAATTGACTGCTGTAAATGGCAAGCAATGCAACATTTCAGGTGAAACTCCTTGGTATGAGGCTCTGCAAGATTTGGACATAGTCAAGCAATACTTTTCAATACATGTACAACTACTCCACTTTTTATGGTTTGTCACCTTGAAAAAGTCTCAGCAATTTGCATGTGAAACACTTCTTGTACTGGCAGGTGTCTTTGCTTTGGCTTCTCACCATTGAGTTGATCCAGGCTTTTAAATTGTTAGTAAGTGAATAAGTGTTAGATCCTGATGCTTTTTATAATCAGTCATGTAAATACAAATTTTATGGGTATTTGTACTCTATAGGAATAGGAAAGCCGTGAGAGCCTTGGCAACTATGAATTAAGCCACTGGCTTTTTACTAATCTCTTGTGCAATGTAAATAAAACATAGAAGCAAGTGAAAATATTATTTGTTGGATATTATTTAAGAAAAAAAAGCATATTTTTAATTTCTAGAGAAGATGGCTACAGTGTTCTAAAAGAAGTATTTTTGAAACAGGTTAAAAAAATTAACTTTCTGGTACTGAAAAGCAATCTGCTAAACTGTTAAGCAATTTTATATTAATAAACAAAAAACTCAGCCTAATTAAACTTAGTCAGCACATTTATCAACAGAAGTCATTAGGGAAGAGCAGTAAGACAATTCTTGGGAGTATCTGTAATCAATCTGTACACACTAGTCTGAATGTGTGTGCAAAACTACAGAAATTACTTATATAAAAGAGGTTAAGCTTTAATTGACATTCCTTAAAATGAAGGAAATCTGCATGCTCACAAGGATTTCTGATGAGGAATCTGGGAGTATAGAAGTGGAATCTGTTGTGTATCTTTTCATGGCCTTACAATCTTCCTATTTTTTTCCATATTTTTGCATAGTGCAATTGTAGTTCAGCATCTCATTTTTGACATTTTTTGATATTAAATACTTAGTAATTCCTTTGATGCACTTTTCTCTTGGAGCGTGTTGGAGTGCTACACACTCAGCTGGTCAAAGCTGCTGAGCTCCCTGTTGTTCCATTATACTCAGGTTTATTTATTCACATCAGCTTAGGATCAGGGCCTGGAGTAATCTTTTTTTTTTTTTTTTTTTTAATGTGAACTTAATATGTAAATGTTCTGTCATCTATTAATGCTAAAGGTCACCTGGCTGATTTTGTTCTTGAAGAGTGTTAATTGATTCTAATTGTTTTAGTTAATCAATTTCAAGGGATCAGGAACCTATTTTACATGCAGGAACTGTTTGCTTCCAGGCAGTTCACAGAAGTAGTGAAAGCTACCTTAGGTCAATTGTTTCTTTATTGCAAGAGATTAAGTGTTTTGTATATACTGGGTGACACTGGTTTTGGAATATGTATGAGTAGAGCTATGAGGAGAATGAGTATGGCTACATTATATACAACTCGGAGAGAAATACCTCCGATAATGATTGTTGAAATGGTTTAACATTTCAGAAGGGTTAAAGTTTCCTCTGATAATGAGAATTCAAGTATATGGACCATGGACCATGTGAATGGGACTCTTCTGGATTCAGCTTTCTAAAACTTGTTTATCTTTTTAATTGAAGAGAAATAAAAGGGCAAAAGAGAGGAGCTCTTTCCAGGCTTGGTATTTCTAACAGCATTTAAGGCTGCTTCACTGATATGGACATCAGTGTCTTGCCAGCTCTAAATGATCAATCCTGTTCCTTGAATGAAAGCTTGAGGCTCTGAAGATGCTAGGGACTATGTACCAGAGTGCCAAGGCTTCCTTATAGGCTGGGTGAAATCTGAAGGATTTCTGTGCAAGAGCTGTTGTTTATCTGTGAAAGACTGTTTATTTGCTTAAGACAGTACATCAAAGTGTTTGCAGTAAGAGTTTGTGAAGTATCGCCATGTAATAAACTCTAAGGTCAAATTTTGGACTTCTTGATAAGCAGAATTCATCTCCCCAAAATTTAGGGGATAGAGGAATAGTCTGTCTTCTCCTACTTATTTTCCGTTGCAATATCGTTTTCCCCATCTACTGCTCAAATAAGGTACACTATCCGAGAATGGGCTAGTTAATGCATTGAATGCATGTTGTTCTGTATCAAATGAAAGTAAAATTTGTTATAATTGGAACATAACATGGCTTTTAGAAATCTTTGGCAGGTAAACATTTAAATCCAGCAAAGTGACTTGTCCCATGAAAAAAAGGAGGAACTTCCTGGTTTCATGACTGATTTCTTAACGCAGCCCATAGCATAATTTCATGGTCTGTATGTCTTAAGCAGGGACTGTGCACATTAGGGCATAAAGAGGGTTGGTTTTTTTTTTCTGAAATATGAAGCTGACACTTGTTTCATAAACTTCAAATAAGCTGCAAGGTTGTTCTTTTCCTCTCCAGAATGGGTATTTTTTTCTGGATTTTAGGAACTTGCTGTTCTTTTTTCCCCGTGACTCTTAGTATCTGTGCAGTAACTTTCAAAACTGGCGGATGTTCAGATGAATTAAACAACAGTTCTGAGGGGAAATGGAAAAGGCTTCCGACCCAGAAGTATGGGGGGCTCACTGAGGGGAATGCTATTAGCAGGAAACAGAAAGGAAAATATTTAATGTGAATCCCAGACTTCTGCTAGAAAAACAGAAGTGTCAATGAAATGAAATCACCCAAATAAAGAAATCTGTACTTGTGGGTTAAATAGTACAAATATTGTGCAAGAGGGACTATGAATTAAAGGCAGTTGAGCATAAATTTGACTATATAATTGGATACTCTGCATATGGAAGTGAAGGAAGGGAGAGAAAGGAGTAACAATTGCTTAAAAATAATGAGTGAAAATTAGAAGTATCCAATGCAATGCAGTGAAGGAGCAACTGCAATGGGGGTGCTTTTTTTCCCTGGCTCTTCTATTTCTTCATTCTGCCCTTGCTCTTCCTCTCAAAGTCCTGTCTATGACTCGACCTGTGTCTGCTCACATGTACCACATGCAAACATTTCTTCCTATGCTACTGGGACCACTGGGAACAAATAATGTTGCTTTTGGGCTCACCAGACTGCACAGAAATTGAACATGGATGTTTGCGCTATCTACGTGCTTATGCTTTCAGGCATGGATAATTATTTGACATCTAATTCAAAACCACCTAAATTTAAGAGTTCTAGTGGTTAAGCCTCTAAGTAGAAAATCTCAACACTGAAAATCTTTCTGTTCAAATAAAGGAAATCTGATGGGACTGGAAAAAAATGTCCAGAGAGGAGCAAAAGTAGCTGCAATGAGGGAATTTTGAAGAGGAGTAGGACTGCGCCAGGGATACATTCTGATCCCTCTCCTCTTGGGTGAAGTACCACTGCAATCCCTAGATCTGTTAGGGGAAATACATGGGGCAGAATTTTCAGAAGAGGGGAAAAAAAAAAATCTTTTTTTTTTTTAAATTAATTTTGTGGGAAAAATATGTTAGACTGGTTCCAGCCTGCTAACTTCCAGAAACAAACAGGAGTTATGGTAAACTACAGCACATTCCTTCTGATTTTGTCTGCCTCAAAAAAATCACAGGTGCCCCGCTCATTTTATATACCTTTCTGTTGTTAAGACAGTCAGGAAATTTGAGAACAATGTAATTGTCAACATGATAAATGAGAAGGCAAAATACTGTTGAACAGTAGAGGACACTGGGTGTTATTATGGCTTATTGTTGCTATGAATAGAACCACCCAGACACCAATTAACATCTCATTGCTATGATTACTTGCTACAGTATCTGTTCCACTAATCAAACTTGCACCTTTTTAGTCTATATTTTGATTTCAAAAAGTTATACCAAGAAGAGATTACATTTATCTCAAATGCAAATAAATGTGAAGCTTAAGAAGCTAATTAAGTTTATAACCACTGAGAATAACATTAAAAAGAAAATTAAATTGCTTGGTTTGGAGGAAAACCTTTTAGGAAACATTTGTTGAATAAACATAAAAGGAATTCTGCTAATGTACTCTTATGCAAATAGTGTTCTGTTTACATTTTTCCATATGCCAATCATACATAACTCTTATAATTTTTCTTTCACTAAACACTTCTTCTTCATAGGAATATTTACTCTCAAACACACAATATGTAGGAAGTATGAGAGCTAGGTGACAGCAGCCTGCTTATAGCTTTCCAAACTTTTTGAGAACAGATTTTGTTTTACAAAAATTATGATGTCATTACAAATAGCTAGTAAATAATTGCTCCAGGCAAGGAGATGGAAATGAAGGATAAAGCACACGAGATATTCCTTCTCTTATTTTTCTTTTTTTTTTTTTTAGTGGTCATAAAAGGTACCAGATTGAAAGCCCTGGAGAGAGGAAATTTCTGCTTATGCATTGGGCAGCAGTACTGTGGAATTTCTTGGTCTGAGTTCTATCTTCCAAAGCACTGTGGTGTTGTCTCTGGTCTAATAGACTGCTAAGGCATGTTCACCACCTATCTGAAGTCAACGAGAAAACAAGGGCAGTTAAGCAGACCTTAAGTGTTTTGCTGGATCATGTTGCTCAGTTCCTTGACAGGCTGAGCCTGTGCCCCAGCAGCATCTCAACTAAAGGCTTCCCAAACTGCCTTCTGCTGGGACCAGTCCTGGCTGGCACAGGTTTTGCAGCAGCTTGTTGCCCAGGAGAGCTGGCTGGCCAAGAGCTTTTCTCTCATCACAAACGGATTACCTGCACTAGGAAAATATGAGATTTCTGGCTAGAAATAATTCCTCTGTGTGGTTTAAGGAAAAAAAACAACTTCTCAAGGAGAAATGGGAATTCACAGTTCAGAAGACAAAAGTGGGGGTGACATGATTTCTGCTTGAAGAGTATTGACTCAGGTTCTGTTGCTTCTATGCTTCCTGTCCCATTCTCCCCACTGTCGAGCAAAGGCAACCAGTGCAGCATGCACCTCTCCTTTGCAGCTAGCCTTGGCTCTGCCAGGGTGCAGAGAAGCAAAGCAAAGCCTCTGTGTCCTCTTTGTGCAAGTAAATCTGGAGAGGAGGTTGGGGCACACCTTTGTTCTTCATTCCTGTGTACTGTGTTTAAGATTTGACAGCAGCAGTCACTCACAGGGATTCATGGCAATAAATCTTGCAGTGTAGGGTATGGATGTCCTGGATGACCTGGGTGGTGGTTCTACCCTCTGCTGGTAACAGCTTCATTGCTGTGAGCTGGACAGTACAAATATATGAGAAGGAAACTGTTGTGATGGAAATGGTGGATATGATGTCATTTCTGAGACTTTGAAATTGCTGTTTTGTTAAACACATGCCTTTAGCTCACTGGTGTTTTAAGAACATCACTTTCGCTGCAAGGGTTTCAATTACGACTAGAATATTTTGAATATTGAAAAGTGCCCCTGATGATCCATCACAGGTTTTTTAAAAGCTTTGGACATTGAAAAGCAGCATTGAACTTGGAGCTTGGATTTAGATATAATTTTTTTATAACGCAGCTGACAGGTTTGCTGGATTAGTGTTTATAATACTTATTGACATCCCATGATACCTTTCCATAACTGAGCAGAGTTTAGATTGACTCTGGAGTATTAGTACTTGATGAAGGTAATCTGTTTTCTTGGCTGAAGCTCACAAACAAAGCAGTTAAATCCCCATTACAAATGGCTAAACAGGGACCCATTAAACTTCTTATAGGCCTGCCTCATTTCTATAGCCCCTGAAACATTTATAAAGGGCACTGTTAAAAATTTACAGAACCTTGAGATAGCGTCTTAAGCAAAGCTACTGTGTGCACTACCTGTAATACACAGTCCTCCTTTAAAGAGTAAAATAAAAGTAGTTAAGAAAAACTTTTTTTTTCAATCCACTTTGACCTACAGTAACTGTTTTGGCTTTTCATGATTTATTTTCAAATTTTCATAGAAAAATAAATGTTACAGGTAAAAAAACACCAATTCATGCATAAGCTACCATAGGAAGGCAGCGGGGTTAATTATTAATAATCAAACTGTCTTTGTTAATGTCTGTTTCAATTACTAGTTCTCCAATCACGCTTTTTATATGGGAAGTCACTCTGGAAATTGTTGGCACCAAATTTGAGATGAACATGGCAATAGCGGATGTATCATGTTAATGAGAATTCTCATATTAAGAAATATAAGACATTATTTTAATGATTCTACTGGCATCAAACCATGGAAGCCGCAAAGTTATTTTTTTAATGAATCAATCCCCACAGGCCTAAAGTAATTGTGTGAAAACTGTTGGGCTGCTTTTATTCCAGTAAAAGACAGCCCCAAACTGAAATGATACTTTTCACTGGTTTAGCTGATGTTTTACAATAATATCAGGTATTTTGTAAGCCTCGGAAGAAGGAAAACATTTAGCACAGCACTGGAGTGGGGAGGTTGAATCAGGCCTTCCAATGCATGTCAATGAAGAGGTGATAATTAGAGAGAGAAAAAGCAAAGCCTTCATTAGGCCACAGATTATTTGAGTTGCATGGGCAAACTGTCAAATTGAGCTCACCAGGGATGACAGTGTCTTGTGAGACAGCCTTACCTTAGTGCGTGGGGGCAGTGGCACTTGTTTGTATAATAGGGACGTGGTACTGGGAAGGGGGAGGGGATGACCAAGAAGAGAAAAGCACTATTATCTGGTTTGGTTCATTATATTCGTATTCTAGTCATCCTCTCTAAGAGCTTAATCTTCTGCTCAAGTATTTTAAAAATAAATAAATGAGCAGTTCTGTCTTCCTAAATATAGAAGGTGATATGGGAGTGTGGGGAATAACAAAACCACACTGTGTATATATTTTCTGGTTCCTGTGAATTTTGATAATTTCCAGATGGTCACTTGTAAGTATATTCATCAAACGTGAAGAGTGGTTTTATAGACTGCAATATATTCTAGGACAACCTTAAATTTCCAGAAAATTTGAATCTTTAGGTATTGTTTTTCTCCCTGACCAACCACTGATGCTGCAAAGAGTAATAATAAAGAAGTTCATACAATAGTGTCCTTTTTATTTTATTTTTGTAGATCCTGAAAATATATGCTAAGCTACCTACACCATCTGCTCCACTAGGGTCAAACCCCCAGCTGTACAAGCTCAGAATAAGTGCTGAAGAGCTGATATTTTATATAGGCTGTAGTTGGTGTTTTAAGTAGTTTCAACAAGACTTTCATAAAATTCAGGAATGGAACTGGCACTTATTATCATACCTCCTTCTTGTGAGTTTTTAGCTGAGAAATAACAGATGTCTTTACCAGGTGTCTTAACCAAGGTACAGAAAAGTTGTTTCTCAGCTGGGATCAGAGAAGCAGAAAGTGGCTTGTTCCCTTTGTAGTAGATAAGACAGGAACTACTGGACAAATAGCCGATTAAATACCCAGGACAAATTAGTAGGGCAATCTTCCAATTTGACAGTTTCTCCCCACCCAGCTCCAAAGTACAGCCCAGCTGTAGAAATGCCACCCTGTACTGGATTCCTTTCTCTTCCTTTTTGTGCTGCTTTTTGTTAATTATTTCTTACCCAAGCACAAGACACTAAAGAATTATACAAATCCTTGTGGTGCTTTTATACAGTCCAACTACTTGTTTTAAACTTGTGTCCTTTTCAAGTGGGGAAGTGGATCATTAGACACAGGACAAGAAGTGTAGGAAATCAGCAGCAGGATCAGAAAAGGAAGATCTATTTTGGCTGTCCTTGCCCTAGGATGGTCAAATACCCTAGGATATCCTAGTAGGATAGTCCTAGTTGCTAAGCAGGTTGTGTTATCTTGACTTTTTTGAGCCTTTTTAGATAAATATGGCAGAAGGAAAGGATCGCAGAACTTCACGTCAGAGCTTGGTCTTCACTTATATTGTCTTAGCTGGCTGACTTCCTAGGAGATCCTTGCTTTTGCAACCTTATCAATTTAAAATACATTTTTACTACATGGATGAAGTACTAACTATAAAAGTATTTCCAGCCCTGTGCATCTTAGCCATACAATCAATTTATAATTAAAAAAAAACCATATCTTTTGAATATGACCGAGTTGAGCCTAAAATTACCAGGGCTGCTTTTGCACAGCCTTCATAGCCTTTTATTGTATTCTTCTTAAACATTAATTCTCAATTCCAGAATTTGGAGGAAAGCCAGAAAAACCCACCTATTTCTGTCCATCTCCTTAAGCTGGCATTCCTAGATATCACAATGTGTTTCAGTGGTTACATCTGGCAGCCTATGCTTGAAGGTAGTGATGAAAACAGGACTGAAAATACAAACATAATATTTAGAAATACTGCTGAGGGAAAGGAGCAAAAAAGAGCCCTTGCGTACCACATTTCTGCTGTTTTGTCTGCTTAGCAGTTATGCCAGTATGACATACCAGAATGTTTCAATCATAAAATTATTGTTATTTGTTATTACCAAATAAAGAATTTTAAACCCATGGCTTGTACCACTTTTTAAAATGCTGTGTTATGCACATCTGATGAAGTGCTATTGGTTTGATGCTTGCAGGATCACACTTAAACTCTTCTGGGAGCTGAGGTTGCCCATTGGAGTGTTGTTTTGATACCGATAGTAGTTTGAAATAAGCCACTTTAGGAGTCCTCTGTGCATTCTTCTGCAAATCAAATTATGTACTAGCTAACTGGGAGAGCAATAAGAGGCAAAAGACAATTTATCTGAAGAAAGGAAAGCACAGAGAAGGCAAGAAGTAGCAACTCCTGTTACGGCATTTGATATATCCAAGGAAAAGAGGAACACAAATCTTGAATCTGCCCACAAATACTGGCCCAAGTGTGTTGGAGATCATTCAGTACAGGTCTGTCTTGCTCAAAGACCACAGATAAGGCCTGCTATAAAGCCCCTCAATTTCTAGGAGCTGATTTTTCTTTCCCTGCCCCCCCCCCCCTTCCCCCACCTTCTGAACAAAGATATGTCTCTTCCAAGTACGGCGCTAGCATTAGGTACTGAAGTCAGAGGTGTGAATTTAGACAGTAAAGACTAAGGATGTTCTGTGAAATCTGCATAGACTTCTAGTGACCATGTGATCCCAATTTATCTATGTGTTTAGATTAGGAAAGTAGTTTTGTACTCCTTGGTGCTCTTGTGCCAATAGAAATTAATTCTTGACTTGTGATACTTTGGCCAAATTTAGCTACAGAAACCAGACTACATTTCATTTGAGATTTAGCAATGCATATGACATCAGGAGGAGATTGCCACTTTATTCTTCTACTCAGATCAGTCTTTATATGGACAGAATAAATCACTTTTGTAGGAAGGAACTCATTGAGCAATATCCTTCCTGCTGGAATTAAGGATGATCATGACAAACCTTTCCAGTTTCTGCTTCATGTGTAAGGCAGTTCTATTTCAGAATTTTTAACCAATTTTTAAAATTTCATGCCAGAGGTAAGTTTTCAAACATCAGTTATTCATAGGAATATGTTATAGTTACGCTTTTTGGAAAACCTTTATACCCCTAGAGTAGAATTTAACAAGACTTGATTATGCTCTCAAAAGGTCACTACCCAAGTGTTTTTGCAATCCTGCTCAGGAGGAGAACTCAGCAGCTCAAATTCTCCTCTTCTTGTTTAGGTTGAGGATTAGACTGAGAGTTCTTAATGTGTCTCCTATGGCACCCTCTGAGCTGTCAAATATGACTTTCTCCTCCCTAGGATACTGAACTCCTTGGGCTAATTTAGAGTAGGAATAGCTCTGGGCTGTCACAGCCTTGGATGTATCCATGGGAAGTTAGGGGTTCCTCCTTTGCCTGTTTGGAAAAGGTTTTGGTCTTGAACCTCCTTACAAGGCAAGAAAATTATTTCCTACCTCTTCTCATTTTTTTTTTTGACATTATTCTTTTTCAATAGGAGATAATATATTCACAGATGGGGAAAGAAGGAAACAGAGTTACATAGTGGACACCTTGCTTAATTTGTTGTTAGAAGATGCTTAAAGGTAGCATTGTAGGAGCACTTCTGGGAAGTGTTGTGTATGTAAGTTATCCTACATTTCCTGGTCACAGCTCCACAGAATACATCCCAAGCCTCCCAGGCTGTGGATTAGCACCTCTGTACCTCAATGCATACTGGTAGTTATCGCAGGAGTTTTGTCTGGGTAGTGAGTTAATCTTGCTGTGAATTCAGAGAACTCACACAGAGCCTGGGCTGATGCTGGATGTGTCAGGCTGGCTGTCCCCCTCCACCCTGGCCCCTGGAGAGCACAGAGGGCAGGTGCTGGGTGCCTTGGTGGATCAGGAGCCAGTGCTGAAGACCAGTACAGATGAGCGAGGGCTAATATCGCTAACTCGACCAGCCTTGAGTGTCATGCTGCTATACTCTTCAGCACATATTTTGCAAGTTTTTAGGTTATTCAGAGTATCCTTACTTACCGTTACCTCAGATAACAGGCAAGTGGTTCATTTTTGTGGATGTAATTAGCATTATCTCCCATTCTGTTGAGTTCTCCAGATGGTGTAGAAGCTCTCACAAGTAGGAGCAGCAGTCTTTCCTTTACAAAAGACTGCAGGTGCTGTGAAGAAGTAGTGGTTCTTTCAGGTCATAAGATATCTATTTGTATGAGAAATGTGTATTTAGCAGACTGCTAAATATTACTGCTTAAATCTATTACAAGGAAGCACAATTTTCTGTAACTTAATTTCCTAAGCCTAATGAACCCAGTAAATTTCCTCTGATGTCTTCCCAAGTTAATCTGTTAAATCTAATTTATTTGGCCAAAAAAAAAAAAAAGGACAAATTTCCTCTTAATTGAATTAACCTAGAGGAAAAAAATGTATTGTTATGGAAATCTGTGACTAATAATTCACAGATGTGAAAGTCCTGATTTTGGTTCCATTCATTTACTGTCTTATAACCACTATATTTGTTTGCTATAATTTAACTAGAAAAAGTTAATTGAACCATATATGTGTTCAAAAAGTTTGATGAATGATACTGAATTCCTTTCTTGTTGTTTAATGTTGCAGAAGATTTTTCTGTCCTATGTGATTATTTGCATACTCACTGAACATTGTATTTGCCAATTGTTTTTCTTGATATGTTATTGATATTTTGTGGACATCACTAATGAGTGGATCATGCATTTTCATCAGCAATAATACATTTCTAGTAGTTTTGCTAGAACTCAAAGTGGTACAAAAAGAATTCTCATTGTTTATTTCTTAATGCTGGGAAAACTGAAGCACTTAAGTCCCAACAAAAGCCAAAGCAAACCCATGACTGCGAGAAGGTCCTGAACATAGTTCAGTGGCAACACAAAACCATGAGTTTGCCTATGCATGCTACTTTGATTTTATGCAAACAGGGTATAGATAAGACGGATATGGTTGCGTATCCTTCTGGAACACAATTCATTTTCTTAGTGCCAAGAGCTATAGTCCTGCTTTCCTGCCACCTCCTTGATATATGTGGAGGGATCTGAGGTAAACAATGGAGCCAAACCCCTGACAAATACATTACAAGGGCCACTAATGAGTGCAAATCCACATATGACCTTTAGAGCATTCATGCAGCTGTCTCCGTTCCCTGATGTGGCTTGTGCTGGAGGAATCCTACCAATACCTAACATTTCAAATTTGCTCTATATATATCAAAATAATAGAGTTTGTCTCTTTCTGTTCATACATCTCTACCAATTTCAGAATTGCTCAGGATGGAATTTGGCTTTACAACTATAGGCCAAAGATCTTTAATGTACTTGCATTTTAAAGGGACTAATAATGATATCCAAGATTATTTACAAATGGTCCAGGAGTTTTCCTGCTATAATTTTTTACCCAGACATTTATATCTTTTCCAACACAACAGCAATTGTATGAAAAAAAATAGTCAATAAGCTGCAATACTAAGGTCAACAGTTTTAGTATTAAAATCAGTTTACAGTATGTTTGCTTGAAGTGCACATAAATTCCAAGAGGCAAGAAGTATAAACAGAATAGCTGATTTCTTGGATGCACTCCAATATAATTATAGCTATTCACCCTTGTGACTATTTGTGTGTGTAGCTTAAAGCTATTTGCCTGCCCTAAGGTACAGCAGCAGTATTTTTATACATCTTTGTATCTGATTGAAATGCAAAACTCGGTAAACCTGGAAAGGATGCTAACAAGCTTAAAGAAATGTATGAGTAAAATTAACCAGCAGATTGAATGTGCATTTTGGCATGTTAGCGGCACCGCCCCATTCCTGGTGCAGGTACCTCTCATTCTCTTCGGGCTTGAAACCAATATATCCCTTAAGGATTTGTCACCAAAATAGTGTATTTCTAATAAGCAATTATGAAAAAAAATCACCATCAATCACATTTATTGCAAACATCTCATAAAAGAGTAAAACATTTATGTGGCTATGGAAGGCAAGTATGTTGCTATGTAATATACCAAGATTTGCATATAAAGAACAGCAGGCAGCAAACAAGTATCTTTCCCCTCCTTATTCCATTTATACAAATGCCTTTGATGCAATGCATCTATTTAATTTACATCAAAATGTTATAGCTGCAACACCTGAGTGATATTAACTGTCGTTAGCTCTCAGGAGCGCGCCGTGTGAAGGGAACTGCCAACGCCGCTCCCTTCAGGTAGGGTCCGTCAGGCGTGTCGCACCTTGTCACAACCGATCTGTCACCCAGGAGGCAGGGTTTGTCTCAAGCTGATGTGCACCTGTCACAGATTTTTTTTTTTTTTTTAATTTCCCTCCCCCCAGTATCATTTTTTCACCTCTACTGTTCAAGTCAAGATTTTGCTTTTCAAAAGACTAATTTTTGAGATATTGGGACTCCATGTTGTTTCCATATGAATAAGAATAAAATGCAGTTGCTTGGAAAGAAACACAGCTCTTCTTAGGCAGGGCATGGCAACTGACTGTCGATACCAACATCTGCTAGTCTCCTCCATAATCACCTGTACCTTGTGCTCGGCAAACGCTCAGAAATCATTTTCTCAAACTTTTTTTAATAGCTCAGAGTGCATCTACCATGAGGCTGTATGATATAAAATGACTAAAAAAATGTAAGCTTATTTGTGTGTCAGAGTTGGTAACAACTGTCTTTATCTGGGTTTTTCCACAAACCACAAAGTAAAATGAAGCAGGCACCATTGCAGAGAAGAGAGAAATGAATGACATCATGTTGTACAAATCTGGGATTTTTTGACATTTGACTTTCAACTATCATTTAAAAAAATTTCTGCCTTCTATTTACTTGTCAGAACTGGATTTAATTCTTACATGCTGCAAGGAATTTGCCCTGTTAAGATATTGATATAACAAATTGCTGAATGTTTTAGAGATTGATTCTTGCTGACCAAAATGGGCTTTCAGATTGGAAGTCTTTTTTTTTCCAGAAAACACCTGCTGAGATAGAAGTCTGACTGCTACACAAAAGAAATATATGGTTTGTTTAGTCTGCTTCTATCTAGCAATTTGCAGATGCTATCAAAAATTGCATTTTAAAAATGAAAATTACCTAAGAATTTGGCAAAGGATGTGGGTTAAAATGGACTGAGTGGCCACTGTTAGGCGAGTATTAACAGACTGATTGGTTGTTACTTCTGTCAGTCTTTCTGCAAAATTATGACAGGCCACACAGCAGGGAGCAAATGATCATTAATACTTCATCCTCTGGGACACAATAAACTGCCATTCTCTTGCGTTCAAATAAAATACATAAAGCTTGTCAGACAAGGTGACAGAAAAAGGTGCTTTTTCAAAATGATTTTATACTACAGTGGGATGTGATCATTTAAGACATGTTTTTGTGTTGTGCAGTATATGATCTTGGCAGCAGCATCTTTGAATTCATTCCAGTTTAAAAATATCTTTTAGTGCTTTTTTTTTCCTGATGTTTATTTTATTTTGTTAGAAGAATATACGATTTTGGACACTATTCTCAGCTATGCAGTGGAAAGTTAACAACAGCTTTTGCAGGAACACGCTCCCCTGAAGCCAGAGGTGTTTCTGCCATCCAACCTGACACCCAAACAGCCCCGGCCCTGCCTGGGCGCCGGTGTGCGCTCTGCGCTGGTGATTGCGGAGTCTGATGCCAAAAGATGCACATTGGAACAAAGATTCCTAAAACAGGAAAAGCTGTTCTAAACTTGAATAAGCTGCTTCCACAACATGTTTGCAAGCAAAAAAAAATCTAAACCAAAAGAAGTGTTATCATGTATTATACTTCTAGTAAGGTCAGGAAGAGGCCAGAATCTGAGGTATTTATTTAGCCACTGCCTCCAGTAATGCTCTTCTGTTCTGAGAAGTGCACTGAAAACGATAATTGCTGATTTATGAGGAGATTTTGTGTGTTCTGCCTATAGGGTGTTTTGGTTTGGTTTGGGTTTTTTTTTTGACACCTCTCCCAATGAATTATTGGGTGGTTACTGTATTGGAAGTTTTGTGTAGGCAGGGCACATAGGGTTGCTTAACCAGTCAGTGTGGAGCCTGATAATCTCACTGTACTGGCAATTAATTCTTCTGACATTTACTAGAAAAACAAGTTTTCTGACAAGCTTCTCGTGCTTCAACCCCCTTTTCTCCTTTAATATTTCCCATGGAGATTTATGGGATGCACTGTACACTGATTTGTGCAAGCATTTGTTCAAAATATTTCAGTTTCATTGAAACTACATTTTTTGAGGAAGCAAAAGATGTTTTATCATACATTGTGATCATACGAATGGATCTCACCTGCAGAACTTTGAAATCATACTTTGTTGCTTATTTAACTTTCAAGGCAGGTGAAAAAGTTTGGACTTCTGTGCCAAAATTGATTCTGAATTAATGCTCTCACAGTTTGGCTCTGCTTGTTTTTTTCATTCTCTTGGCCTTGATGGCAAAAAGAAGAATTACTAATGAATGCTGTCTCTTGACTGAGCAACAGTAAATAAGTACTGGCAATTTCACAGAAAACCTTGGTATATCTGCCCGTGTTCTTTTCTTGGGCATCTACCCCTTCTATGTCCCAGTGTCACTGTTGGTATTGTAATGTCACCTACTTTAAAGACCAAACATACGGCAAACCTCCTACAAATGACAATGCCATTTAGTAACTGAGAATCAAGCATACATGCCAACTTAAAAGTTTTGGTGGGGAATCTGCCAATATTGTGTAGAAAGAGAAGTTGCATGTTAGTGAATCCACTGCACCGGTGTTCATGTACATGACTGGACAGAGAAGGAAAATAAAAAGACTAACAGAAAATACTTCTTATATCACTTCTTATATGCAACTTTCTCTAATTTCTGTTCTTCCTTTGTGCACTGAATTACTCTGATTCTAGACAACCACTACACAACATAAGAATGGAGCTGCAAAATTAAACAGCACTCTGGAAAACAGGAGGAAACCGCCATGCAATGCACATGCACATTATGCACATGCATTAAGCAGTTGTGAGTTATTGTTTTTCTGTCATTAAAGAAATGGAGAAACACTTGCTGATTTCAGGCCTAAACAGAAAAGTAAACAGTATATTTAATAAATAAATTTTCTTTTGGCAGAAGTTTATCTTTATATTAAAGCTGGACTTTTAAATAGATTTTCAAGATAGACCTTTTATATTAAAGGGAAGACTCCATAGGGGAAATCTGGAGACAGGCACCAGACTGGATAAAGTAATGACTGCCTTGAATTCTGTATGAAATATTGTTAAGTGTTGTCATTCACATTGCTTGGGGATTGTGACGTTCAGTGATGAAATCAGGTTGGGGCTTTTTTTGCATAGTAATTTCACCTCACCTTCCTTAAGTCCTATCCCTTCTGCTTTGTGCAGAGGCAGGAAAGTTAGGACTGATTAGATGGCATTGGTGTTGCAAAATCCCAAGAAAAATACTACTGTTAATGAGAATTGTGTGTATAACCCCCTGCTTACTGCAACGACAATTCACTCCTATGACTCTGTCAAACATTACAAAAAAATAACAAATAACTGCTCAAGATGCTTTTTTTTAAAAAAAAAAAAAAACAAACAACCCAAAGTTTAAAATGCAATACCCTAAATCCTCAGCTAAATTGAATCCACCTCTCTCCACTGAGTTCAGTGCAGCTAAACTGATTTACAGTGGCTGGGGAATTAGCCTGTTGTGACTCAAACTGCAAAGTATGCAAAAGTTTTAACAAATCTGGTTGGAACCCGGACAGAAATTAATATGGGGGTTTCAAATGTTAAAACACAGCACTGGTTAAAAAAACTCCGATAACTTAAACTGCTGCTTGAAAATTCTAAACTACCATTGCATATGTTCCAGTAATTTGCTCAGCCGTGCAGTATGTTGTATTCACTGAATGAAGAAAGCTTCTCGTGAGAATGTTTAAAATGTCACTGAGGTTCAGTCTGGATCTCAGGGTGCAGGTGGCTCTACAAAGGCTTTGCTGAGGGGATGTGTTTATACAGTTGTTGCTGATGGATGGTATTGATTGGCTAGGCAACTCATAAAACAAGCGATCTCACTTTCATCTTTGTGGTTTCTGTTCCTTCAGTAGATAGAAAAGTGGTTTTAATTATTCACATCATCCATTTTAATATTTTTTTTTTAATACTCTTATCCACCCACTCTCTTTTAACCAAGTAATAGTCTCATCATCTGGCTACTGTACAAAACTTGCAAAGGGGGCAAGAGTGGGCAGATAGATAAGAAATTTTTGACACTACAAAAGTTGATGCTGCCTCACTGGTAAGATTAGCAGAAGTCAAGACATGCTGAAATCTGCACCCTACGAGAGCACCTGAGTAAGGATGACAGAGCACTTGACAGCAACTGAGATTTAGGTATTGCCACAGTATATCTGGTGTTTTGCTTGTAGTTATTTGTGACCGGTATTTTTAAAGTATCATGGCTTCTACATGCAAACCCAAATATTTGCTTTTATTGTAATCCCTGTTTCCTCACTTTTTGTTAGATTATTACAAAAACCTACAGCCCTGGTGTGTAAGCAGTTGTTTGGAAAGAGAACAATAAACAGACTTAATCTAGTGCTTGGATTTCCAGGCCAAAAGTGTACCAGAAATAATTAGTAGGAAAATAAGATTTAAAGTCCAAGATGCTTAAAAGGGACCTCTAATTCTACTGATAGCAAGCAATCCTAACTATGCTTCTGGTCGCAGTACGACAGTGTTGGTGTAAGGCGCGCCTTGCATGGCACTCGCTTCCTGCATCAGCCCTGGCATCCCCTGAAAAACCCTCATGCACGGGCACAGGTATGCGCTTTCTTCAAAAGCGCAGTGTTACAGGCTGCACTCCTTCCCCGCAGAGAGACTATTCTTCTTCCATTACATGACAAATTTTTCTGCTTTCATATAACTTGGGAGTTGCAACAAGAGCTCAAAGTCATTTAATGCTTCTGCATTTTGCAGTTTGTTCATCCTTAGAATAGGAGGATCTGATCCATACCATAATCGGAGTTTTGATGCAAAAGTAAAGAAACAGGACGCGTGAGAGAGAAGAAGAGTTTCTAGGTGGTCTGGTTGACAACTCCAAGGAAAAGCAGCAGATAGAGGAAGAGCCATTGCTTCTGTCTCTGAAATGGCCTTACAGAGCTCTGAAGAGGTCTCTGGCAATGGTGGTCCCAGATACGCCACATGAAAATGCACAAGTGTATTCTGGTTCAGAAATACCATGTCATATATATGGCACAGAAAGTAAAAAGGGAAGGGATTACAGATGGGAGAGTTCCTTAGTCAGCTATTGGAAAGGATTGTTCAGACAAAGCTGTAGGGAAGAGTTACTTTTCTGTAGGTTTTTTTTTTTTTTTTTTGTGATGCTCCCTTTTCCTTCAAGCGAATTTTAACTCGAATCCAGCTGTGATTATTTTCTTTTTAAATGAAGTCGAACTTTAAGAGAAAGGGGGCAGGGAAACAAGAACCAAAAGCTGCAAGGTTGGGATCCCTCCTCCACGTGGTTTGCTGGAGAGCACAGTTCCAGAAGAGAGAACTGGTGGATGGCAGGAAAAGCTGCTTCACTCTTTCCATGACAAATATACAAGTAAAAGAATTAAAAAAAACCAAAGTACAGCTTTTCAAAACCTTTTTTATGTTTTCTTCATATTTTACAGTCCAATCTTGAATACAGCACCAGTTTAGAGTATGCATATATTCTTTTACTGCTTGTTTTGTTTCCTTTGTTACTTCAGCCTCTCAGAAGTAATAATTTGCATGTGGAAGAAAAAAAGTTGAGCTGATTACAGAGGTTGCATATTCCCCATCCCCAGTAAAATAAACTAGAAACTCATGTAAATGAGGCATACAGTTTATAATGAATTGGGCTGATCGCGATGATGTGTTCAAGTGTATCTCCCAAAGTTCATTAACTTAATGTAATATACAGTGGCAAGAATGATACCTATGATGACTCCAATTAAAATTATAGTTTTGTGCTTTTCTTTGATGCAAGTTAGTGCTGTGAGGACACGAAACACACCTCATAAATGCCACCCAGCTGCAAAAGTGACAGAGTGAGTCTGCCAGCTTTTCCTAACGGCATAGAGAATAATAGTCATGGCTGCAACTCGCTTTTGTTATTGCTGGAGACTCTGGCAGCTCACCAAGCATGGTAAGACCAAGGCAATAAGTCCGTGATAGCATCGCTCACCAAGTCATTAAAATACACTATGCAAAACATGAAAAACATATACTCTTAAATGGAAATAAAAACAAAGCAAATAGCGCTACAGATATTTGGTATGTGGATACCACTAAGAGAAGGTTATAAGCAAGCCAGGATAGCGCACCGTCCTGCTCAAAAGAAGTATAGGATTAAAGCTTTGCTCTGTTTTGAGCTCACTGCTTATTAATAAAGAGTGGATGGTAACTGAAGAGATGAAGAGACTGTATTGTGAGACACCACCGAGCACCGCGTGTGTGATGTTCCTTCTGAAGCCATAATAACCATTTGATTTCTGACCCTGAGGTGAATTTTGTGTACTCATATGCATGAAGGAGGTGAAAGGATATGCACTGAGATATGCCCTTCTTTCCGAACTGTGTTTTTAGAAGTGATATAATTGAGGTATAAATAAAATAACAAAGAAGGCTTTTATAGATATATATTATTATTTCAAACTACCAACAGTTGTCTTCACACTTGCTGGTATTTCAGAGTCCTGAATTTTAAATGGCACAGCTCTCCTTTACCGTCGCCTGTAAAATGCACTCAACAGAGAATACATCTTAAGGGAAACTTAGAGAAATCAGGTCTGTAATAAACAGTCCTAGGAACTTTACTTGAGTTCCCTGCTCATCTCCTATTTGTCCTGTGACATCTCTGGCAACAAAGAATACAGCCCTAAAATTGCCACTTAGCAATAGGCGGGTCCCTATCCTTTCCCCAAAATTAAAATGGGGACCTAGTGCATGGTAGCTGCATAAAGTGTCTGCCATTATATGGGATGCCAAGAGGTCACCCCCTGCCGTTTTCCATTCTGATGAGTGGGAAACCTACGGATAAATTACCACCTGCAGCGTGTGATAGCGGACATTGTAAGCAGCTGTCACTGTAGCTCAGTAATTATGCAAGTATTCTTTTAATATTATAAAATTAGATGGCCCCATCTCCCTTTCTTTCTCTTGATAATGTTTTTGTAGGTGTCAAGAGCACTGAACTCTCTCCTTGTCCAATGACTTACATCTCTGTGAAACACAACCAGTGCTCTCCTGATGCTCCTGGAGCTGGCATTCTTCCTACACCAGAGGTTGTCTTCTGCTGCATTTTCAGTAGTGTATTAGATTTTTGTATTGTGAGACAGCAAAAACCATGGGGATATCAGTCAGTAAGGAGTCACACCTTACCTTTATTAGAGATATCACACAGTATTTACTGTAAGAAAGATGCAGCCGGCTTTATTTTCTTGTGGAGAAGCTTCTTGTGATCCTTTGGTGGCTGAAGGGTGATGTGGAAGATGGACCAAAAAAAGTATCGGTGCATCCTTTATGCATTTGAGGAATCTTTGTGCTAAAAGGAATGGGAGAGAAAGTGGATGGTATAAACTTTTTCAAAAGTAAAAATAATACACTACAGTTCTCAACTGGGGAAATCATCTTAGTAGCAAATGGTTAGTTTGTTCTTGAAGTTGTTCAGAAAAGCATATTTTACTGTAAAATGTTTCTACCTTTCTCATTGTAGTCTCTTTTTTTTTTTTTTTCTGTCTTGAAGATGCCAGTCTATAATTAGTGGTGAGTTTATGAATACTAAAAGCTTGAATTTTCCTAAAGATTGTTGATAAAGATGGTTGATATTCCATTTTTTTTTCCCCCTGCAAAACCCAAGCCTCAGTTGCCATCTTACAATTTTGTCCATTTTCCTGTATTTTGTTTCTGAAAATCTTTATTTGAACAAGAAACTGTGAAGATCTCTTGATGCCATACGGGGTATCAAATCTCACCCTCGAGAGATGGCATTCATACTGAAGTGATCTAAATATTTATTGTTACAGCCATCTACAAAATCTGCCCATTTCAGTTTTTTCTATATTTCTTAACCTAAGGAAAGGCAGTTACTTAAGATGAGGATCTGTTCTTCAATTAACCTTTTCCTGTTAGACTAAAGTTTAAAATAAGTTTAGATTCAACACCAAGGTTGCTAATTAGTACCTCATTTTTTACCTAAATTCCAGCTAAATCACAGTAAATTTTATGTTTGAAAGGCTTCCTTCTTGCTGCCTTAAAGATAATTCCCATAAACAAAAATCGCGAGCCAATTTTGAAATTGCCTTTAATTCTGCTGTTTACAAGATCCTCAAACCTTCTTTCTGTGGAAAGCATGCAAAGATTATTAAACAGGGCTTTGGAAGCAGCAAATGATGAGCACGTTAACCCTCTTTCCGCAGCCACCCTGCAGTGGGCTGTGCGAACTGTGCTAGGAAACTGGAGCGCAAACTCAGAAAAGGTTTAGGGAAACCACCGTTTTACAGACCTGTCCTTGCGATGGCAGTTATGCAGCCCAATGAGAGGTGAACAGGGGTAGGGATGTTTTAAATCACTGCAGCTGTAGAAATAACTGTGTGACTCTGCCCACAGGCTCCCATGTGGTGGCATCTGGGGCACAACCCCGCCGTCAGTCCCCAGGGCTTTTGCTGGCTCTGTGGTGGGCATTTACACTCAACATCGCAGGGAACTGGGAGATTGGCTGGGACTTGGTGAGAAAGCCAAAGTAATTTGTCTGGCTATCACAGACTGCAAGCTCTCTTGCGTGCGTAGCTGATGCGCAGTGTGAAGGCGCGGGTGGACCAGAGCTGGGCCAGAGCCATCCTGCCCTCTCCCATTGCCCCACCAGTTGCACTTCTGTCCAAGGCAGCATGAGAGTCTTCCCTCACTGCTATGCAGAGCCCAGGACTCCACAGTTATATTGCCTTTCTCATCTCTTCCCAGAGGTTAGTCCTGTTAAATGTCAGTATGTAAACAGATCTAAATTAAGTTGTGGATAATAAGAAACGGTGCATTTCCGGTGCTTTGGATGTCCAGAAAAGGACTTCTGAAACAGCAGAATATGTAGAGCATAGTTTTCTGCATTGATTTCTTGAGTTGGTGTAAATACAGAGCTTTTGAGAGCTTGATGAATATGATAACAACAGAGCATCGTTCTAAACTGACAAATTGGGCGAACAAACCATGGTAACATAATGCCCCCTATGGTTTGTAAGGCGGTATGTGCAATGGCGTTGAGAGGAGTGCTTCCCTACATACTTCTCAGTACAGTTAGAATTACATGTAATGCTCCTCAGCCACAGAAGAAAAACTTGTCTGGCTTTTCTTAATAAAGAGGTCAGATGCTGCTAATTTAGATGCCCTAAATCTCCTCCTTCTTTATGGAGATTTAAAGCAATTGGGATCAAAAGTGTTTTTGAGTAATATAATTGCACAACTAGTATCAGCAGAACTAATCCGTTTACCTACCAGACAGTTTGGGCTAGGAAGTCATCACCTAAGCAGAGGCGAACAGCCTGCCCCAGAGGGGAGGGTGCTCTGTAATTGAATCAAGGGCCGCTTGATGGCAGCATTTTACTGCACATAAGTAAACCCAGCAGAATTTGACAGTAGAAACTATAAACCTGGAAACACGCACGCTTCTTCAGGACCCAGTTTTAAAAGCTCCAGACGTTAATGTAACATTGTTTTCAAATAAGTTCTGCAAATAATACTTTTATCCCCTGTACCTTGTGTACATCAGAATTGTATGTCTGTCAGGAATTCCCTTGTTACAGGATTTCATTTAGCAGGTTAGCGCTTCGTTCAGTAAGCTTCCAGCAGAAGTGGGCATAATGTATTAATAAGTTTACAGGGTGGTAAGTTGCCTCAGCAATAAGTTATACAGAAGATAATGGACAAATAATGATAGGACATTTTGCTGGTAAATTTGTGCTCTTTTTCTGTTCGGGGTTTTTATCCTTCTTCCCCACATCCAGTTTAAAGGCAAGTCTTCCCCCTTGTACTCTCAGCTCCTTTGTGGTCTCATGGTGCCCATGAGGGGCAGAAACACTACCGCACTCAGGAGGGAGGCAAACTTGCCCGCTTACAGTGTGCTGTGGTCTGAAAGCACCGACAGGCTGGGCTGCCCTTCTCTGGACCCACACAGGAACTGTGGAGGTAATGCCCCGGGATGCTCTGTGCCAAGACCTAAACCTGATGATATGAATTATGCCCACCTTTGAGCTGTGGAAACACCCTGGAGTTGGTTCTCTTTCAGTTCCCACGTAGCTCACAAATTCACTTTTAAACCTTCCCAGTGAAAAAAGAAGTCACTGATCCTTGTCCAGTGGTGAACTGGTAGCAACCAGGGCAGACCCATAGGTGCCTCTGAGTGCACACATAAAGTAAGAACAAACATATATTGGCTGTTGCAGGTTGTCAGGGAGATAAAGAGCAAATGTACAGAAGTTGGCTATTCAAGGAATTTGGTTGTGTGTAATGTGATGGAGGAGATGAGATGTCTCCCAGGTCAATGTTTTAGGATTGTACCTTGGGTGGTTTTGTGTTTTGAGACTTAATAATCTTGATTATGCATTTCTTCTATTTTGGTGACTACTGAAAGTTCGTGGTTTTCATATATTTATGTCTTTGTAACCTGGGGACTGGATGGGAGGGGAAAATAGAGGAACAAAGTGGGAATGACTCACTGGGAATAACTATCGCATGTTGTCAGAATATAATGAAAATTATCGTGGTCTTCTTTTAAGCTGGAATCCCACCAGTAAACTTTAGGCAGATTGATTTAGCAGTAAGTACACTTATAACTATGAAAAAATAGACATTTCATTTCACTGGCAGTTTATGACAGTAATCCTCTTGCTGCTTCTTAGACACAGCCAGTGCCTGCTTGAAGTCGGGAGCACCTCTTCTTCCTCACTCCTTCTGCAACTGTCATTTTATTTCCTGGACTGGGACTGCAAACACAATTCATGGCTAAATTTGGCACAGCTAAGGTTAAACAAATGGTTATTTGTTATTCCAGCTACTGGTCTGTGGGCAGATATACATGTAATATTTAAAATCCATGAAAAGACGTATTCACAAGGTTTGTGAAAGATGAGGGAGTTTTCCTGCCCATAGTGGCAGGCACCTCAAATGAGTTGTGCTGTCAATGGGAGCGCAAGAGGTTATACAGTTTTCCATAATCTATAAAGCTTCTTCAGAATCATGTCATTAGCTTTCCTGTGGTAGTGCACAGCAGAGCTAATAATGCAATTATGGTTCATGTAGTTAAACTATGCTATTGATATTTTTTTTTCCCAGGAGGCCTTCATTTCTAGCAATTCTAATCATCTTCATTGTACAGCTGTATGGATTCCACATTTCACTATGAGGGAAATAAAATTGCAGATAAATACCATCTTTCTTAATGTCTCTGTAAATGCCAGATTTAGTAACTGTTAACTAAATGTTAGAGTCTATAAAATGTATAATTCCTTGTACAAAAAAAAAATATAGAAGAGGGCACAGTCACATACCAGTCACCAGAATAAACTATTATGCAAGGGTAAATGAGAACAGAACTTAATCCAATATTTGATTATTCTTACTTCTTGCTGCTATAATTTATTGCATTTTCTGTTTTTCATATATTTTTTCCCCTCTCTGTCTACTATATTTAAACTGTAATTATTAGAGTAAATTAGTATATTACAACATGAAAATGGTGTGTGTGTTCAGCAGTGGGGGAATCTTCTTTTATCTTCCCATTCTTTTGAACAAATCTGGAACCTGGAGTTCTGTACTTTTACCTGATAGGCAATAAGTATGAGATAAGCACAGGATAATTAAGATGCTATTGAGCCTGTTATTAAGCATTAATTTATGACTCCTATTAAGCAAATATTATATATTTTGGAAAATGAATGGTTCCATCTGTGCCAATCCCCACTACAGCAAAAATTTCAATCCTGAGGTGTGGAAACCTCATTCAAAAATATAAAGCAAGAAATAAGGATGTTAACTGCCTCTGTGGGTTCACTTCCATGATTAAGGTTGTTCTGAAAAGAAGAATTATTAGAGTAATGAATCTCTGAAAGGACTGCCCTGGTTTTTTTTTTTGAGAAAACTTTGTTTCTATTAACTATTGTGTTTCTTCTGAGTAAACTACCAAACACTTTACAAAGCCTTTAGAAATAACAAATGATAAGATGATAGTGTGTTAATAATTTTGGTGAGAAACATCATTTAATGTGCCTGGGACACAAAGAATTGAAAATAAACACAAAGAACAGTTGCTATTAGGTGTCTGAGAAAAAACACAGATATGAGAAGGACTTGCTAATTAGGCTTCCTCAGTGGACAACATGGAGATCAAAAAGAGTTGAAAATAAAAATAAAGCAAAGGTAGCTAAGGTCTTTAGACATTCTTGCAAAAAGTTTTCTGTGATAATGAACTCTCCATGCTCTTAGTATCTTTAGAGAAAGTATCCGTCATTTTCCTGCAGAGGCAATGTAGCACCAGGTTCTCACTTGGGGATCTCATGGGATACACAACAGTCCAGCTCAAACCCAAGGGAGCTGAGATGGAGAGACAGCAGGACCAATTTTAACTGTCAGAGCATCTTGTTATGAGCACAGAGCAGTTCCTGCCATTCCCCCCTTGGTGACTGCTGGAAGAGAGAGGGATTGTACAGCAACAGACCTGGCAGAAGTGTAGTGAAGTTCGCATTTATTTTCAATTAAAATATGTATTTTTAAATTGCTCAACTCTTTCTACATATTCTATTAATGCTATTTTTTTTCTGTTACATAATAGTTGTTCTGACTTTTGTTCATCAGTAAAACATTGAAAATACTCAACCTGGTGGTTTGAAATACATAAGCAAAATTCTATCAAGATACACTAATCAGAAAAGTTGTGCACGCATAGCTTCCTAGCATCCTCTTTTGCTCTTTTTTGTTTTACAGATGGTGCTAGGTCAAAGAAGCAGGCTGCCTTTAGAGGACAAGTAGTTATGAAATTATGAGCATCAATACATTTTCATCTATGCAGAAGTTTTCTCCTTAGCTTTTTTGCTAACCTAAGCCTTTGGCAGTTTGCTCATAGTTTCTTCTCTCCTTTTACTTCATATAACAGGGACTCTGTAAAGTGCTTTGCAGAAATCTAAAGTACAAATTTCTTGCTTTTGGGAACCAAAAACAAATAGGAAAACTTGCTGTAATTTTTCACCAGTAAGTAAACTGTGATACATGGAGAGAGGAACATAAAACAAACTTGGGAAAAAAGAATCAGTTTTCCAGATCTGCTTTAAGCATGAATTAGCATGTCTATAAAAATATGTAATTTGACCAGCAATAAAGCAGCCACTCAATGAGCACTGAATAGTCCAGGTAAAGCAGGGTGCAAAACAGCTGCTGTGCAGCTTGGCATCCCAGATACATTCCTAGAACTTTATTTGACCCAGTTTGGATGCTAATGGGTTACTGCTGTTGTGTGGGCTTGTTGGAAAATCAACGTGGATAAGGATTTAAAAAAAATCCATGTGTTATTCCTATTGGTTATTATTTTTAATAGTAGAAAATAATACGAAAAATCCTGCAAGAATTACTTTTCTTAGTGGGCCACTGCCATCCCTTCAATAGGTGGAATGTCTGAAATACAATAAGTGCAAAACAAAAACATTTTCAAATTAAAAGAAATTACTAACAGTTGTGCTGTACTATTGGGTAGAATTTCTAAACATTGCTACTAAATTTAGAAAACAAATTGGATTGAGATCCTTAATTCCTTTTATTATTTTTTTAGGGGATGAAAAGCTTTATTAGAATTAAGCTCATCTGAAACTTATTATTCTTTCAGTATGCTAATTAATAGAGCAGAATCATGGATTTGTTAATTAAAATAAGATACCTCAGGGAAACAGAAATTAATTTTGATGTCCTAATAGAGTTACCATTATGTCATTAAATCTTGTGGATGTCTTATCTATTTCTCTTCTTTTTCTTCCCTCAAAAAAAATGAAAAATGGTTTATTTAGTTTGATTTTGGAATTAGAATGTCAAATGGTGACTTTCCAAAGATGTGGAGGAGACCTGCTGATAGTCTTGGAATAGCAGCAGCCCTTGTGAGACTGTCAGGGCTGTTCATCTCACATGCTGTAAATGAGCACAAAACTGTTCACCTCTGGGTCACTGGATTTGTGTTACTAGGAATTAACTGGTAAACAGTCACTCCAGTAGCCTACTCGAGTTACTTAGTAATGTTGGCTTATATTTTCCAGAGATGGAACTAGCAAAACTCAACCATCAGGCAGACATTGTAACGACTGCCAAAAAATTTATTGCACCTTAATGAAATGTCTTTCATGGATGGAAGGTGCCACCTTACAGCAAATACTGTGGTCAGCTGGGTATGTCCATGTTAGTGATTTAGTTTGTACAGAATTTTTTAAAGGAGTCTCCAGGTCATCCCTGTGCTTGCTGTGCTTGAGTGTAGTTTTGGAGCAGTCCTGGAGTGTGCAGACTGCATCTTGTTGTGTGGTACCAAACTGGAGGACAAGCTCCAGGAGCATGCCAAAAGCCACCAATGGTGGTCGACTGAAGAGCTCCACAAGATCTGAAGCAAAACCCAGAGCCCCCTGAGCATGGGTGAGTTGTCAGTGCCTGTCTTTTTTTTTCTACAGGTCTGCTGCTGTTGTACCGCGCTGTTGGCTGATGCAGACGGAGTTAGGGCTCTCCAGATCTTACCTAGAGCCTTGACAAGAGATCAGCCTGTTGATGTGATTATGTAAATGTTTATTTCAATTTAAGTTATTTTTACAGAAGGAAAAGCACCTAAAATGTAGTCAGTGTTTTCTGACACTCTGACTTTCCAGTACATTTTCTTCCAATTTAGACATTTCACAGTGTAGAGAAAGGGAAAAGGAGATGGAAGTGTGAGAGATGTACTAGCTTTTCTTCTACAGCAAAGAATAACTATTCTAATTTTACTTAATGAATTTTCAAGGCCAGCAAAGATGTTCTGAATCATCACAAAGAGTGTTAATTGTATTTGTATTCAAAACTTCCGTCATTCAATGTACTAAAAGAAAAAATAATCTTATCAATATAGCAGTGTATATTGTATGAGTACTTTATCTTTTTTTATCACTGGGTTAAATGGGTAAAATTTAGAGACAAGCACTAGATCTAATTGTTAGAGGCTGCTGAGCAGTTGCAGTTTGGTTAGTCTTGTGAAAGCTTATGACTTCCCAGGAAGAATGCCTACTGTTTGCTTTCAGCCTGAAAAGTGTTCGAAGGGATTTGGTCACATGTAAGGAAGGGCAAGATGCAGTTCTCTTACTGTTGGGTCTGTGTTTAATAAGCAAAAAGAAGTTGTGATGGTTTGTGAATTTCAGTTGAACTTGGCAAATGGTTTCAAGCCAAAACAAAAATAAAAGCAGGTAAAATTCACTTTAGCTTCTCAAATTAGATTAATTGTAGTACTGTTTACTAAAGTAAGCAGAAAAAAGGCATAAAATGTCTTTGTTTCCAGTACATAGTTAAAGCAGTGAACTTTATATGTACCTACAGAGTGCTCTTGCCACAGAGCTATAAAGTTATTCTCTCTGACACTCAAACTTAATGAATATTAAAGGCTATTTACCTAGTCCAGAATAACTTCAGGATAGATTTAAAAAAAATCCCTTATAGTGCTCGTAAATTAAGGCAAATTCACTCAGAGGTGAGAGACCAGTTTCAAAATTTCTCCTTGACCATGTACTTCTTGGTACATGGTTTGGTGCAAGACAAATTCAGGTCTCGCACGCTGCTCCTTTCTGGCCTTCGTTTCACTTAAATCACATTGGTCTGCTTACATAAATCAACCTCTTGATTCACACTTCCTCTTTTTTTTTTATCCTAAAACCTGTTTAATATGATTCAAATTTAAATAATTGGGTCTGGGATTGAATTTGGTATTTCGGACTAATATTTTCGTGCAGCTGTTTCAGAACTGCTAGGAAACCAGAATGTGCATGAGGCAGTGCTCACCGGCAGTGCCCACAGCCCCTCCCTGTGCTGTGTTTTCATGAGAACAAGATTTTACAGGTGATTTAAAGAAAAACAAACAAAGAACCAACACAACAAAAACAAAAACCAAAGACCTCCTCCCCCAAAAATAACTAAAAACCCCAAACCCCCGAAAGCCTTCTCCATCTACTGTGTCAAAATTGGGTACGGAAGCTGGTTTATGAATTTCCACTTGATTCTTGTATTTTGCTGACATCTGTATTTAGGCTCTGACCCATATAATTGCTGGGAGTAGCATTAAAATTTCTGATACGTATTCAGTACCCATGTACCATTTCTAAATACAAGTGCTTGAAAGCCTTCTTTCTTCAGCTTTTCTTACACGATCATTTTGAGATTGCTATTTTGATCCCATTTCTCCCAGTTCAGTTAAATACGAAATAAAGAGCAGATCGCTGAACGACTGTTATTTTAAAGGTTGTTTTCTTCTATTCAATCATGCATAACAGTCACCTTATGGAAACCTACCGTCGACAGACAAATGAAAGAAGCCTGTTCCGCAGCACTGTGTGTAATACGTGTGCTGTCAGCGCAGGCGATTGACTGGCGAGCCAGCCGGTCAGCGCTGCTGATGCCGGGATGCTGGCTGCAGTATTTCAACATGATTGCAGGCGTCTTCGGAGGGGAGGAGTTACTGTAGACACGAGCTGCAGCAAGACGCCTCACAAACCAAAGTTCAAGGTGAGATCCATATTAGACAGTAGCTGATTAAAAAAATTGGGTTTTTTTTTGTTGTGGGCTTTTTTTTTTTTTTTTTTTCCCCAGCGCAGAAAGCAAAAATGGATACAAATCTGTAACTTGGAGTTTCTTATTCCACAGGGTCACAGTCTGATACTTACGCTCATGCTCAGCATTTCTTCCCTTGCTAAAGGCAAGCTTACAAAAGGGAGGAAGGCTGTATAATTTCCATTTTAAAAATGACAATAACAGCGCATTTTAATGCTGGTGACAATTGACACTTGAGGAAAAGAAATATAAAATGGAGAAGGGCATTAGTGATCATCCCTCTTAGCAGCAGGGAAGCTCAGGCATTGCTCAGAGAGGTTTCAGGTGCATTTCATGGTTTTTCATGTCATGCTCTCCTTAACTTGTCTGCACAGCGCATCCCTGGCTGCTTGGGCCTCTGTAAGGGCAGGAGGTGGGGGGGGAACGGAGCTCTCTCCTGTGAACGTGTCTGGGCTGTGGGGACAAGGGGAGAGAGGCAGTTCCTGCTTATCTGGGGAAGCTGGCAGTGACAGAGAGGGACAAGGGCAGTGTCATCTTTTCCCCACGGAGTATAAGGGCAAATACCTCGCACCAGGTTTATAGGGCAGTTTTCCGAGCAGCAGGGAGCAGGACAAGAATTTGAACTTTGAATTTTATTGTAGTCTCTTTTTCTTTTGATGCCTCTGACCACTAGTGAAGGTGTTTTTTTTTTGAGAAACCAGTGCCATATTCTGGCTGTGGTGCCTGTACAAAATAGAGGAGTGATTAGGCTCCAGAAAAGCAGCACCTATGCTGAGCCATATGGTATCTTTGTTCTACTGATCCACCTGATTGGCTATTACTATATGCTTTCTGGAGGAAAATCTGTGTTTTGGCTCTGTGCCAGGACAGGTTTCCTGCAGACTGCAGTAGTTTGTGTAACGACCATTAACTGCAATGTTGTTTGTATGTCAGCGTCGCAGGGATGGATCCCTCTGCTTTTGGAGAAGTGGCATAGAAAAGATGCAATGTAATTTTTCTTTAAAGAAAAAAGGAAGGTTCTAGATGTATAAACTCCTCCAGCCAAGCACTGCTTGCCCTAATCTGAATAATCTCATTGATTTGAATGGATCCATACTAATTTGTGTCTTTCGAGGATTTGCCCATCACTTTTTATAAGCTCTACAGCATGGGATGGAAGGACTGTACTTTACAGGTAGATGGAATACATGTACACACACTCAGTTTCTTTTTTTTTTTTAATTTCTTTTTCATTTTATTTATACCTATAATGTGCCGAACATCTGTAACACATTCACGCAGAGGAAGAGAGCACACTCAGACTCCTGACGACAGAGTAAACGTAGGCAGTGGTCCTGGGAACCTTCTGCAAGGGACAAAGGCAGTGAGCGCGGTGTTTTGGCAGAATCCCACCTTGGTTGCTGCTGCTCTGCTTCCTGAAGTTCTTAACAACTGTCCAGAAATAGCTGTACATGATTCTTTAAATGTTTGTCCTAATTTCTTGAGTAGTTTTTCCTGTGCATGGCACTGAAGGATAGCTGCATTTGTGCCTGGACAAACATGGTTAAGTCTTCTACTCCCCAACTTTTTAGTGAAGCTGCTTTTAATAATGGCGGGAGTAGACCAAACCAATATGTGAGTTCTTATTTAAAAAAAAAACCAAAACTGAACTGTGGGATGCCTTCTCCCATCACATGGTGTTTCCATGGGTGAGCACAGCAGGGATAGGCTGCTGGGTTGGGCTGTGCCGCCACCGCACCCAGCTTCTCAAGGGGCAGTGATAAACTCCTGGGAAGTTTCTCATAGCCAAATGTTTACACGTTCCATAGGCAGACCTAAGGCCTTTGCTTGGACTAATATAGTTAATAGAAATAAGTTTCCATGTAAGTTGGTTTTTTTGGTTTTTTGTTGGTTGTTTTTTTTTTTTTTTTTTTTTTTCAGAGGAGTTTTCCGTATTCTTCCTTCAGAGATCCTAATCAGCATCTTCCTGAACTGTAGATTCTGGAATTAAATCTGCTTGGACATGCCCCTACAGACTGTTTCCAATCAGTAGGACTTGCCGTAGCAGAGAGAACAGAAAATGGTCGCCAACACCTCACTCTGCTCCGCCGGGCTCTGTGCATAGGCTCTGCCATTTTTGCAGCCATGCATCGTATCTGTCTCCAGATTGCACGTGCGCAATGATCTCCATGGCGACTTGGGCACTTGAGGCAGAAATATGAGCTAGTAAGTCAAGGTTACTTTCCCTCCTCCTCCTCCTTTTCTCTCAGTCCAATGCAGGTGATTACATGTGTTACGCTCTGGTATGGATGGTGCTTGTCTGGAGCAAAGTACAGCCAATCTATTTCAATTCTGCAAACCCAGTTTAAACACCTTGCATGGATCAGCACAGCCCTGCACAGGGAGGAGTATGTGTGAGGGGAAGGGGTACAGGATCACTTTCAGAGCCTGGGTGCAGACATGACATCTCTTGTAGGGAAGGCTGATGCTATGTGGATGGAATATGGTGAGAAATCCAAGGTAGCTTTTCCTACTCTGTGCATGGGAAATGTTGACTGGCGGCCAGCCGTAGGGAAATGCAGGTAATTAGCTCTTCTGTCTTTAGCGGATACCCTGAAGAAATGGAAACATAAATATTGAATTATAAAGATAGAATTTGTGTAGTCTCAGAAATATGTGCATACATTATAAAACAGAATTTTAGGTCTAACGTGTTCAGTTAGCCAGTGGGTACATTGAAGTTTTGCCTCTTTGTATTCACAAAACACTTTTCCCTCTTTCCATTGGCACAAAAGACTTGAAATGAATAATGTTTTTCTTGTTTGTTAGCATTATCTCCCCCTGTTGTCCATCGACATAAAATGCAGTGTTCTGGAACACGAGAAAGGCAATACATTTCCTCCAGTTCTTTGTAAGCTGATATGAAGTAGACAGACGTCTTCTGAAGTTTTGTGCATGCTGTGCTCTTTTTTTTTCTCTGCTGCAACAAGAAAAGCCTTTTCTTTTAACCTGGCTTCCTTTGAAGAAGTAACTCAGGAAGCTTCATGGCCTCTCAAGGTAAGTGCATCTATAGTCTGTATTTTTAGATCGTGTTTACAGAAAACTACAGCCTCGTACGTTTCCAGCAATCAGCAGCCTGATGAAATGAGAGTTTCAGGCTAAAACCACATCAGCCAAAGCACAGTTGTTTTGGCTTCCTTTAATTTTTCAGCATTCAAGAGGCTCCTAAGGAGACTAAAATCTATACTAGAACGTTATTTGAATAAAATAAGTTACAAAATGTTAGCATCTGCATTCAATCAGAGAATGTAGTATTTGTATCTTTGGCTTAAACCTGTCAGTACAGAATGCATGGGAAGGGCAGGTACTGAGCCAAGGGTACCACTATTTCTGCATCCTTCTTTCCTATTCTGCTTTGAAAATAACAAATCAGCAAATTCTTTTCACTTTTCAAAACTGGATGGAGTCTCGATAACCACGTAGGGAAAATAAATATCTGAAGAATAACTGAATTTAATCAGATTATCCTATCTGGGTTCATCTTTGTCACATACTGTCTTTTAGCAGCAGCTGGCTGGGTACTCAGGGCTGTAGGCAAACATTGCAGCATGCTGACCTAACCAACCTTCTAAATTAATTTTCTCCATGTTTTCAAATACTTAAACTAAGTAGAAGGACACAAATCTGTTTTTTCTTAACATGAATGCAGCTCCACAGAGGTCACCCTGTTGTGACATACAGGGGCAGATGTTGGCCCAGGGAGTTTCAGCAGTGCCTATTTATGTTTGCTAAATGTTTACCCCCCTTTGTTGCCCCCCAAATACTCAAGACATTCTGCATTTACAGCACTAAAATGTACACAGCAGCAAGCAGATTTTGTGGTACTCTTGCAATATACTTTTTCAAATTTTACTTGCCTTTAACCATGTAAAAGAGACCTGCTTTTGTATTTTTTTAATGCATATTAAAACAGAAGCAGTAGAAGAGTCATGTTGTATACTATGGTCTTCATAATGAAGGTACTTGATAATATACTTCTTTTAGGAACAAGTAACTGTACAAATTATGTTTGTACAGAATGCTCACTGTATCATACAGTAACTTTTAAGTTTTCCCATACCATAAATGAGATGGGAAATATCCACAAAAATAGACAAAGTGTCAGAGTAGCTCAGATTGTCATCAATATTTAATATATTTACTGTTTGATTTTTATACAGCTTAAAATTTGACAGGTAGAACGGCAATTTGTTGTCTTTTTTTTCTCTTTATTATTCGAGAATAACACTAACATTCGGCCACTTCATGGCATTTCATGTAACAACAAGAGTTACGGCAGTAACAGAACCCTGTGAAGTAAAATGATGCAGAAGAGCATATAAAATATTTATTACCCAGTTATACATTTTTAAAAGCCAGCTACAAATTCAAAGGGGTTACTTCTTCTTCCTGTGGTCTCAGACTTTGAAAGAAAGCAGTGGCTGCAAAGACAAATTAAGATCAAAATATGATTAAACGATGAATCAGCCACAGCGAGTTCAAATAATGCTAAAGGAACTAATTTAAACCCACAACAGCAAAAGAGAGCTTTAGACTTAAAGTCAAAATTCCTTCTGGACCTCAAACCCCATTGTGCCTAAGTATTGTCAGTTTGGGGACTGATTTGCTGCCAAAGTGCAGGGGCTCAGCTTAATACGAGGATTTGCTATTTATATGCAGAGAGCTTCAGCTCACTCTTTCTTCTTCCGGCAGAGCCAGTGTTACTGAAAGATGTGGAAGGATGCTCGTAGTAAAACCAGTAGGACTTTGTTGAGAATCAGATGGGTAATGTGGCCATCACATGGTGGGAAGTGGTGCCTGTGTGTAGGACGGGCTGTGGTCACACTGGTGCCTGTAGCAGTAAATACTCTGATTACCCCCACAGCACTACCCAAGGTAGCCATCACTGTGTCCTAAAGGATGTGTTTGCAATAGCAAACCAGAAAACACAACTTAACAATATGTGATCTTTTCACTAAGATAATAATGAATGATACACTGAAAGAGGCTGTGTAGACACTGATACCAGGGTTGTAACATCCGGCTTGGGGAATCTGAGATCCCTGGACAGGTTATCTCTAATTAAGAGAAAATATGCATGCCCTCAAGACGCTAGAAAGCGTCTTGCTAGAAGCAAGCCCTCAGCAGCTCAATGTGTGTGGGCATGCAGGGCATCTCCTGGGGAGCAGGGCTGAGAAGCCTGTGCTCGGGACCTTGTGGCCACCCCATGTGTGAATCTGGACCGGCTCCAGCCTTGTTGCGCAGCCGGAGTGCTTGCAAGATGTCAGAGTGGATTAGGTGCTCTCCAAGACCACAGCTCCTGGTTTAGCTTCAACTACAGTGATCCCACTTTGCATATGCTAAGAATGCTTTATAAAGTGAATCAGAGTGGGTGAGGTGTGGGAATATCAGGAAATTAATTTCAGATCCTCACTCCTGAGCTGAACTAAAATGCTGACAGTCACAGGCAGAATGTGACACTACTGTTCCAGTTTTGATCCAAGCAGCTAGCTGCTATTTGACCCTGCTCATTTCTGATTTCTTTTTTTTCTTCTTTTCCTGCAGAATCTCAGGGACAAACCAACTCAATCTTTAAGGATTACCTCCCTGGTTCTTCTGACCTCCTTGAACAGAATAAGCCTGTTGAATCAACAAGTCCCTGGAAGCAAACATCACACACTCATAACTTGCCGCCTGGTCTGGAGTACCTGAACCAGGTCCTGAATCTTTCCAAGTTTAGAATTCTTTTGTTTCCTTGTAGACTTCTTTGATACCTTGGGGGATGCGGTTGTTTGGGTTTTTTCCTTGGGGGATCGGCAGGAGGAGATTGAGAAGTTTTTTTTTGTGGTTTGATATTACTAGGAAATAAGTAGTGTAGGAAAATAACTCCTCTTCCTCCCCTTTACTGGGAAGGTCACTCCCTGCTACTGCTTTAACACTGTTTGCATTTCACCTGTGGCTGGATTCTGCCACTCTTACAGAGGCTGAGTAACACTTCACGCACCCTGCCCGACGTGGGCAGGGACAGAATCAGGCCCCCAGTGTAGCCAGGCTGTGATTCTGACACACGTGTTTCTGCTGTTTGTGTTTTGGTGGTGCTGGGAAATGTCTATTTCACTCAAGATCTGTATTTCAGATATACATTTCTGGTAGTTTGGTACAGAAGCAGAATTTGGAGCTAAGTTACCTAGACAGCTAAGGAAACTAGGAGACCCCTCAGGAACAATCTTTCATGTGTCGTTAGGTTTTTCATTTCATGGTGCCCACGCATAAAACAATATGGGTTGTCAATTACATCAGCACTTGCTCACAGGCTGCAGCAGCTACATTTTTTAGTCTAAAAATGACTGTGATAGTAAATACTTGGCAGGTCACATATTCAGTCTCCTGTATGAACATGAATTACACCTCAGATTTCCCCATACAATGTGGGCAAGCAAATTCTATTAGTCCATTGTACAGAAGATTTACATCTAACATAAAGACAAAAGAGCAAGTTGCTGTCAGAACGAGAACTCAAGATCTTATTCATGGTTGTTTGCAGCCGAAAAACCATGTGTCTGTGCGCAGCCCTCGCTAATTATTCTCAATTTTCTCTGCAGCCTGAAAAGTGGAAAGCATGTGTGCAATGCTGATTATTGGCATATACCCACAGCTAGATTTCCCATGCGTTGCGGAACGTTTTGGTATGTGATGCTGAAATCATACTGGCTGTGTGACTAAAGAAATGAGCTCATACAGGAAGGACTGCAGCAGAAAGGAGATGCCACCAGCAGGGAGAGGGCTACCTGCAGAATGAATGTGCAGTTCACTGCTGCCAGGGCGATCCCTTGGGACCGGTTCACTGCTGCCAGGGTGATCCCTTGGGATTGATCCTGACGGACTAAGAGATTTTCATGTAATGAAATTCTCAAATGAAGGAAGATGTTTCTACCAGAACTGGGAATTTTTTATGCCTTTGGGAAGACTGGAATACTGTATATCCTTCTGATTGTGTGCGTACTAGGGAAAGGTGGGTTCAAATTGTAACAGGCACAGATGGGTGCTTCTGGAAGGACGTGGGGAACAGAGAACCTGCTTTAAAACAAAACTGCAATTATTTCATCTTTAGACTAAAAAAAACACTACCAGGGAGGGTACCATGACAGAGTACCTAGAAGAATAAACAACCTGTAAGAGAGAGAGACATTTAATATATAGAATTATATGACTGGAAGAAAGATTATGTAGAAAGTGGTTGTGAATAAATAAAAGATAACAAATAGAATCAAGGTTCTCAGATTATCTCCATCAGGAGTGGGGAAGACAGCTGGATAGATATGAGAAAACCAAATATATTTCTTAATAAGACCATGACATGTTTGACTCTGAAACAAGGATCCAAATGTAGCGAATGTCAGAGAGATTCCCAGAGTCTTATTTTCACCAGCAACTCAAGGACACAGCATGTAGTGTTGGAGGAAAATAAAATCCCTGTCCTGTATGCTAAGTCCAGACAGCAATATTTCACTCTGCAGTACACATCCAGACTCTGTCCGGCTGAGGAGCGATCCCCTCATGTGTTCAAGGTGCAGCAGAGAAGGGCAACAAACTGCTTCTGCCTTGGCAAACGGATAACATGCTTTCTATAACTATCACTGGAGCTGACACTCTTTAAACAATTTTCTACAAAAAAAAATTACCCAAAGCTCATTATTATCTTCCAGATCACAGCCATTGTTTGAGAAATTGTCCAGCGTTCATCACAAAAATTGAGGGAACCTTTTCCCATAGCAGGAATAGACAGATGAGAACTCAGAGAACAGTTTTCCAAATAGCTAAACAGCATGTTATGCCATCATTTAGGCTTAACCAATTTTATAAAAAGCTTCTTAGCTTAGACTGATCAGATGTAAATTTAATGCCCACAAAACTGAACACTGAGAATTTTAACATATCTGAGCTCAAGAGGACTCAGACTCTTGTAAACAAAAGGGCTTTAGATGCTTTCAAACGCAAGTGCAGAATTCCCTTTATCCATAAGTGCCCCAATAAAAGATGCATCAGAACAGCTTCCTTGCAGCATTCAGTGGAAGGCAAAACAAGCCTAGCAAGCGGTACTGCTGAGTTTTCTCAACATCGGTTATACTTTGTTCACCATAAACCAATACACAGACCAAAATCACTGAAAGCTTTTAACAGTTCAGGCTCACTAATTTTCTTTTCCTTGTGCAAGTCTGCATAGGGCAAATAAATCCATATTAAAATCTATACGAAAATATTAAAATAGCTCTATTGTCTTTAACTTGTTCATTCTTTTTTTCATAAGCAGAGAACTTCACATGAGTTTCAAGAGTTCACATCACTCATGAAACCTAAACAGCAAAGATTCTTGGGAGAAAATTTTTAAGTCCAAGTATTTTTTATTATTTGAATCACTGGCACGCGCATTTCAGAGATTCATGAAAGGGATAAAGAAGTTTCTCTTTTGCCAGCTTTTCTCTGCAGCCTGAACTAGCTGCAGGAGATGACTAGAAATGACAAATGGCTGCAACAGTTTGAATACATAGCAGGAAAGATTTATCAGTTGTAAAATATACAGGTGCTGGAGAGCTGTGACATGCTGGTCTCAGAAGGTCGCTATGTGCTTTCTGCCTGCAGCTGTGAGTAATAGCAAAATCCTGTGCCAAGCATTTGCCCATCAGGAATTTAAGGAAAAGAGATTAGCAAAGCTTAAACTATCACATAAAACAGGCATACAAAGTCACATAAAACTGAAAGGTAGACCAAAATTAAGTCTTGCTTGTTTTATAATACTAATTACTGTTCTCTAAAAAAGAATAATGTCGGAGGGACGATAAGCACAGCCAAGCTCGGTGTCATGACAAACAGTTTTTCTTCTGCGTTTGTAAGCAGCTCACAGGGGAAGACAGTTTCAGCCAGCCGGGGGTTTCTCTGGGGAGCTGTTGTTTTGCTCATTCTGGCACCCTGGTGTGATCATTTGCCAGATTTAGGGTACAGAACTTCCAGTGCCTGAAATCAGAGTGTTAAAGCTTGTGTGTGCCATCGTTGGCATCACCTGATAGCTCTCAGAAGGGAGGAACAGGAGTAAGAAGTGGGTCCTGCTTCTTACATACATCTTTCCATTGCTGTTGTCTTCCCGTTCCCCCAACGAAGATTATTTTTGTTCAAACATACAGGTGAATTGCGTAATCAGAGCACTCAATGTCACAGTCTTCGGTCATCATTTCAGACAAATGTCTAAGTATGACTTGAGGTAGGCATCAGGCACCCAGCTCGTGCACCTCTGGAAGGAAAGAAATCCTGATGACAAGGAGATGAGCAATGAAAATACACAGGTGATCACTGGCAGGCCCAGACCTTTCCAACACCCACCATCATCTTTTTTTTTTTTTTTTTAAACAGCTGGACCAGATAATTATTCATCAGCAAGTGGAGCTTCTTGAAGGTATGGTGCAATCCTTGTCACCCTTTAACTGTGCTGGTACACAGATGTCTCCAAAAGGCTTCCAAGTCTTGCCCCCAACTCATTGAAGCCATTGCAAAACCTCCTGCCGGCCTTGCGTCAGGCCTGTAATGTAGTGTTAGTGTGGTGAAAGTTAACCTTCTTTATGCCTGCTCTGGAGCAAACTGATGAGAAGAGAAAGACTTCAGTGAGTAATCTCTACACCAGTCTTAAATTCTCTCCCTTAGACACTTCTCTCTCAAAGTTATTAAAGTTTAACCATCTTTCCAATCCATGGAAAAATGTATTGTCTTTAACAATAATTAACATGCTATGAGAAACAAAGCAAATAAAAAAAAGGAAGGTCAGAAGACAAAAATTGAAGCATAAGAGTTTCTATTTACAGAGTTTCTTAGAATTTCAAAGTACTGAACAGATATTAAGTTCTGCAAGTGAAACCTTTTTAAACATATTTCTCCCATTCAAAACGTTTTTGGCCTAATTCTTGGATACCTTGCTGGGTGAAAGTTTTGTCACTGAAGTGGGACAACCTCATGTTGTTTACTTTTTGCAGATGATAAAGTCAGAAAAAGCCCAAACCACAACCCAGGACTTGAATTCTGTTTTGTGAGAAGTACTTTAGTGTACAGCAAATCAAAGTCTTTGAACTAAATGTTCCTTCAAAATACAGACTTGACATTATTATTTCCTTATAATTGTGTTTTTTCTTTGTGTCATTATTTTTAAACAGTCTCTGTTCCATCGATTTTTAGAATATATACTAATATATGTATACTAACATTATACTAAGGTAATGTTCTGCTTGTTTTGCTTTATTAGCCATACTTGGCACAGAGACCTCCAGCAAATACGAGATAAAAAACCATTTGGGACAAAGAGTTTACTTTGCAGTAGAAGAAAATGATTGCTTCAACCGTAACTTGTGTTCACCTATAAGGTCTTTCACCATAAGGATTGCTGATAACATGGGCCGAGAAGTGATTACAGTGAACAGACCCTTGAGATGCAACAGCTGCTGGTTCCCCTGTTTCCTGCAAGAGGTGAGTGGATCCTAATTGCCTTTTGTCCGAGCATCTCTGTACGTGCCCAGCATTAATGAAGTCTCACACAATCTCTGAGAGGTGGCAGGAAGGAATTCACACCCACCTCTCAGACTGGGGGACCGTGTGGAGGCCTTTGCTTAGAAGTAACTATTGATAAACGAGGCCCTTTTATGAGTTATGTTCCCAGTATGACTCATCCCTCTCATGGGACCTTTACTTTCGGGACAAATAAAATAAAATAAAGCTTTTGTACCTGATGGTACAGATGTCTCTCCAGTCAGGTAACACTCCCAAACACTGCTTGCCCTGACACAATCTGACGTCTGTTAGTGCTACAGATGGGAATCGCACACTCACTGTACTCCCAGAGTGTGAGGGACGGAAAATCCCTGGAGGCTGTTGGTGTGCGTGGGTAGGAGGGGGAAGCAGCTCGCCGTGGAGGCTGGTGCTTCGCTCTGTGGCTCTGCCTTGTCAAGGCCATGTATCTCTGGGAAATTGCAGAACTGGGAAATAAGTTGCTTTGAGTGAAAAATGTAGATCCTATAGAGTATCAGATCTTTTCTCCTTGTTTTTGACTCTTCTTTATTCAGACAGCTTCCTTTTTTATGAAAAGGTTTTATAGGTTCACTCATCTACCTACTTTCTCAGTATTTCATCAGCATTTTCTTTAAAAAAGATCCTTTGCTAGCATAGCTACTGCATAATAAAGCTTATAGGATGCTCACTAATTATAATAACACAAACTTTTAACAGCATATAGCTTTTATCAAATCTTATATGTAAGGCGTCAGCTTCTGGCACAGCTTTTGAGCTTTGTACTATCCACTACATTTAAAAAAGGCATTAGACAACCTTGTAATATCCAGTTCACAGTTTGGTAAAATGATATATAATTATATTCAATAATTAAATATTTTGTCATTATATAAACATTATGTTATTATGGACAAATACACTAATATGAAATTAGTTTACAAGATTTTTTTGTTTTCTTTTGTTTGCTAGTTAGAAGTCCAGTCCCCACCAGGTACAATAGCTGGGTACGTTGTACAGAACTGGGACCCGTTTCTGCCGAAGTTTACTATACAGAATGAAAGTAAAGAAGATGTACTAAAAATAATTGGCCCATATGCAACTTGTGGCTGTTTTGAAGATGTTGACTTCGAGGTATGTTTCTTATGAGTGTTAAGAATTTTAAAGTTTTACTACTTTAAATAAATTTCTCACTCAAAATCCTGTTATTCTACCCTTAAAAATATTATGTACATTGCTATAATTAGGAACAGAAGTACAACAATGTCCATTATAGTTTCTGACTCGTACACTCAGATTCCTACAGATGTTTTCTGGCCAGGAGTGACAATTCCTTAAAGGAAATAAACATGTTGCTAAGTGAAGTCCTGGTCCTCTGCAGTTCATGAGCACTCAACCATTGATTTTGATAGGCTCAGGGTTTCATCCCACATGCATTCACTGTCACCTGGCACATAGTCCCTTGAAGCCTGTGGCATTCAGTCTGCTGCCTTCATTTCTCTCAGACTGAAAACCATAGGCAGGATTACTGTCCAATATATCCGCATCCATTTGACAACATTCTTCAGGAGAAAAATAATCCTGAGGGAACCATTGAGATATTTAAGGGATGACAGGGAGAATGAGAGATGCTTGAAGAAACTCTGGACAGAGTTTTGTGATGTGAACAAAGCGCTTTGCCTTTGTTAAGGAATCATAAAAGAGCTTCTGTGTTGATCAACTCGTTAGCCAAATCACCAAGTACTGTTTGAAATTTCAGTATAATGTGGGAAACATGCCGAGAACTACATAATTGAGAGCGTATCTGTCAGTTGCAGGGGACAGTGGTCCACAGCAATGGTACTGCTGTGACTTGGAGCATATCAGAAACACGAGAGGAAAAAAACAACCACTGTGAAAGAAGAGCAAAAGTGGTTGCTTTCCTCCACTTTTCTGTCAGCTCACAGAATTGCTCCACAATTGCTTTCCTCCACTTTTCTGTCAGCTCAAAAGTTGCTGATGTTTCCAAACTTGAGACTCTTTCTTGTTTGCCACTCCAGAAGGCAAATCTGACACTAATAGAGCTTCTCAATGACAAGAATAAAAGAAAAGCCTGACAACTGTAGCATACTCTGTGTGTTAGGGCAGAGTCATTAATTCTGTGGAGACATAATCAGTGTGTATTTGACTTCTTTACATTTAAGTGTATTCCCATTTTTTATTTGTGCAGCTAAAAGCTCTCAATGAGATGTCAACGATTGGCAAAATTTCCAAGTACTGGTCTGGATTTGTAAACAATGTCTTTACCAACACCGCCAACTTTGGCATCCAGGTCCCTGTAGATCTTGATGTGAGAATCAAGGCAGTAATAATTGGTGCTTGTTTCCTCATTGTAAGTATGCAAAACCACCAGGCAGACCTATAGAGGTGGGCAGACTGGGACCAAAGGGGCATTTGCTATCAGCTGGGACCCTACAAAGGCACAAGTGCAGTGAAAAAACAATTCCGCTACCTAAAAGATAAAGTTAGCTGAAAACATTTCAATTTTTATGGCTGCTTTTGGGTTTTTTTTTTTCCTTATTTGCTGAGCATCTTTAGGTTCCTAAATTTTTGTTATTAAACTGTTTAAATAGTATTCCACATGTAGTTCAGTATCTTGCATGACAGGATGAAATATTAACATACATGTCAAGCCCACCAAACTCCCCCAACTCCCTTATGTGTTGTGTTTGAACAGGTGTATGAATCAAAACAAAAATTATGTATTTCTAATGGTAACTTCAAATGATGAGTGCCACTTCAATAGTTAAGTGCTGCATGTAAGACCTTCCGGTCATATGAAATTTCCTATAAAAATTCCCTTGTGAAGATAATTGTAAGAGAAGAATTGCATGAAATGGAGAATACTCACTGCTAGGGGTAAGGATGAAGTTAAGATGTGTATTTTATAGAATTATAGATTGATATTTGTTGTGTACCTCTTTTGCAAACTCTAATGTGTTAATATTAACATGCAATGGTTTCAAAACCATCTGTGATACTTGCATCAGAGAATACAAAACAAAAGGACAAAACTATTTTAATTATTCACTGGAAAGTGTTTGCCATAAAATAGCAACAATAATCCAGATATTTTGCTTTTATTAGGTTAGAAATGTAACTTTCATGACATTTCAGATTTTGGGATTGTCCCCTCCAAAACTCCTGTAGCTCAGTGGCAGACTAATAGAAAATGATTGACTAATCTAATTATTTTATGTTTAAAAAGCTACAAGTAAGACTTTTGATAGTAATTGTTGCATTTTTGTACCTTCCTTACCATTAATAGTTTGCTTATTTGTAGGACTTAATGTTCTTTGAAAACTCTTTGGATGGATTATAACAAGATGACAGAAACAATAAAATATGCAGAATGTGTTTCAGTAAGTAAAAATGAAAATAAATGAATCTCCTTGCTTTGAAGACTTGTATGTTAGATACTTTCTAATTCTTTTTCATTTTCTTCCAGAAATCCCTTGAGCTTTGGACATGATTTTGAACTGCACAAATCCTTGTTCTTTACAGGAAAAGAAAAGGGGCTAATGATGATGTTTATTAAAATATGTTTCATGTAAATAATAATTTCCCACTTACATTTTATATGCATTGCAGCTAAACACATACTTTTCACACAGAGCACTGTTGCTTTGGAACAGTGCTATTCTCTTCTTTCTCTTTTGATGTTCCTACATGGGAAATCATGAAAGATTAGATGAAGGCTTGCAGTGTCATTGATGAAAGTGTATGTTTGGAGAAGCCTTTGATGTTTTGCAAGTGCTGGTACCAGTTACTAACCACATGAGGGTGTGTTCTGGGGGTTTTGCTTTTTTGTAATTTTAGAAGTAATTTTCTGATTTGTTATTTAATTAATAGTAACAAACTGAGATTGAAAGTAACAAATATAAAGACATCACCCGATGGGAAGTTAAAGATGTTATCTGTTTCAGTGAGTTGAAAAGAAGGGAAGTTATGTTTGCTAGTAAATTAATTTTACGGCAAAGATTTGTTCAGTAAGTGGCAGCTGCAAATTAGGCTTCCAGTACAAGACTTGGGAATGTAAACTCTATTCAGAAAATCTAGTCTTTCACTGCTTTTATTGAATGCAGTCCATAAGGTTTGAGAGGTGGTCCTCTATGTGCTGGAGGCACACAAATCACTTCACATTTGAAATGTCTAGTGTTAAGGATTCTTGCTCCCATCCACTCAAGACTTTCCTTAAAATATTTGTTCCTCTTAATAATATCTGATGGTTGATAACTTTTCATTCAGCCTTGCTTGGGGCCACCCTAGAACAGAATTATTCTTTTCCTTTGGTGAGCTCAGGTATTTTCTATGACAGGACTGTGGAATGGAGCTTTTTTTTTTTATTTTAGATAGCAGTTTTATGTAGCTGTTTGTTCCTGCAGTCACACCTCATCATAACATTCCCAAATATTCCCATCAATGGGCTTTTACTAACAGAAGCTTCCTTTGAAGCTTCCATGATATATATGCAAGACAAACAGAAAAATTTTTGTTGCAAAACATTTGTTGTATGAACTTGCTTATGCCTTTCTTAACAACCCCAACGAGTCCTCAAGAAGCAAGCCAGTACCATATGATATTGGTGGTAAAAACAAATGCTATCATAGCCACCGGTCAGGTTTCTAAGGGGAACATCTTACAAATCACTGTGAATGCTGGATTTTTTTAGCATGAGCTAGTAATTCAATTCTTGCAAATAACCAACACATCAACGGAAAGGAGAGGAGATGATGAATAATTCATAAAAATGAAAAAGAGCTAAATTTATCAGGTGATTAATTCTCAACAAATATTTAGACTAATTTTAAATTAATGTTCATGGATATGAATTCAAACACAGTGAAGTCAGGAAGTTGCAACTAATGCTCCTATAGCGAAATTATCTCAGGAATGCTTATAGATTTAAACAGTGTGGTTTAGATTATATACCACATTTGGGTATTTATACAGATTTACATATGTCTTGAAAATAATTGTAGTTAACAAGCTCTGACAATCATCATTATCTGTTAACTGTTTCACGACTGGTCCCCACCGCGGCCGGTGGCAGTGCCATCATCGATCCGCCGGGAACCGCTGCCGCCTTTCCCGGGAGGAAGCGCCCTGCGCTGCAGCTGCCGGCTTCGTGGGCAAGAGGCTCCCTCGTGTGGAAATTTATAGTTTTGCAGAAGAATACAGATGCCAATTTGCTGTTCTCACTGTTTTCACGTCGGTGTCAGAGTGCTAAATTCAGTCCTTTCACTCCTGGCTTACTCTAATGCAGAGAAAGAGCGCCAGGTTCTATATTAATTTATCCCTTTGCCATCTTAGACAGCAGTGACTATTGTATCATCTCACAAAAAAACACGTTCCTGCGCTGTTGTTGAGTTGTGTCCACCTGAATGCCCGGTGGAACACGGTGCTCGGTGAGGTCCATGGGCTCCCCTGCTCTCTGCCACCCCTCCCCTGTGCTTCCCAGCCTCCTTACGACCTGTAACAAGCCAAAGACATCTTTGAAGCAAGTGTATCCGACCACAGTTGAAGTCAATACAAAATAAGGTCTCATTTACCTGCAGGGCTGAATTTGGCTGTGAGTGTCCACATGTATATCTCATAGGTAAGCAATATACACATACATAATTTTTTTATATATTGCAACGAGATGTCAGCACTGTATTTCTTGCACTTAGTGACTTTGTTGCTGTTTAGTGTGTTAGTAAAACTTTTTTTGTTGTTGTTAAGTGTAATGCTTGCATATGTGTACGAGTGTGTTTGAATGCCTCTGTTTATACCCAGCAGCAGCTGCTGGCACACATAGGAGCAGGTTCAGTCCCTGGATAAAACAAAGCACTGGGGCTGGGATAGCTCTTGCTGGCTAGAACTTCCTCAGCAGCCTGCTTCACCTTGGTCTCACCCTTCTGCATCCTGGTAGGAATTCAGCATCAATGCCAGCAGTTTTCAACTGGAAGCTTCTCTGTCTAAACCACAGCTGCCATATGAGGGCGGGTATTTATCCTCAGCAAAGATGATGGAGTTCTGCGTAATATTACTAAAGAAAAGCTAATGTGTACTAAAATTTAAAAAACCCGTAGTAACTAGTAACTCTTTCTTATTAACAGCCATGTGTTTCACATTATGGGAGCTATGTGTGCTCTTTACAAATCTCACCTTTCACGATTCCCCTACAGGCTAGGAGCAGCTCTCCAAAGGAGAACTCAGTATTCCCCAAAGGGGGACAAATATTCTCTAAAGATTCTCTGAAGCTACTTCTAGAAAAAAAACAACATGTTGTTCTAATGAAACAGAAATTTTACTTAATCCAGCCAAGCAAATAGTTTCACACTTGGTCACTAGCCAAATTGTAAAGCTGTGTAGTACATAATTCTTGTGTTCAGTAGATGGCAGCAACAGTTCATTATTACAATATTCACCTTTCCACAGATCACAAGCTGTACACAGGATGCTGATTAAAGATCAACACACCTTTAACCTCTAATTGATTTCTACTCTTAACTGGAGGATTTTATTTTCTTTGCCTGATGTTAAATCTCTGTCACATGATGCTGTGTTATCTTAATCACCTGCAACTTACAGCTGAAATTTGGTGACTAATATTTTATGAGATCTGTTAGATGCATGGGCAGAATCCAGTCTATCATGAAGTGAGCTCTTCTGGTTGGCCAAAAACCTATTTTTTTTCTTGAACCTGGAGCATCTCTCCAGCTTCCACAGGTGGACAGAGGAGAAGGCCCAGCCCCAGGACATTCACCACCTTCTGCAGAAACAGAAAGTGCTGTGTGTAAAGGAGATTTTTTTGTGGTGGGGTCCCTAGAAATGTGGAAGGTTTCTATGAGTAAAATAACTTTGCCTCCATGTCATGTCATCATGGTCCATCACTCTGTGCTGTCCTGAGGTAGAGAGATGGAAACGCCTTGTAGTGCCCAAACCCAGATGACAACACTACCTGGGAAGGAGCTGGTTTTTCCATGGGAAGGTCAAGCACTTATTGTAAGAGAGTGGCCACACAGCATCTCTGTAAGTCCTAAGATCTTCCGGTCATCTAATAATTTGGTGGATGCAGAAGTACTTCTCCTTGTAGACTTTGATGTGTATTGAAAATAATATCTTTTTATTTCAATTGGGTTATTTATTTCAATTGGATTATTTGTTTTAGGATAAGACAAACCTAGAAATGATCCAAAATAATAATTTTCTAAGGGAGTTGTCTAAGTGGTACCTGTTTGGAAAAAAAATATATGCAATTTCCTCCTCCTGACTCTCTTCTTAGTTGTATTAATTTCTTTTCAATTAGAATGGTATGTTCTTTGTTAGAATGATACATACTAGTTTAATTGAAAGGTCAGCTTTAGGTTTTAAATGTGCTTTTTTTCTTCCCTAAAAATGTCTCCCTTAGGGGGGAAAAAATACTTTAGTTCCTTAAGAAAAATTACCCCATATTCTGTGAAAGGAGATTTGTTATTTTTTTTCCCTGGAATCCTACATGTTTTTCTAAACTCAATTGCTCTTAGGAAGAGCTTCCTTAAGGCCAAATCATTATGAAAATACTCTATTAGCACCTGCCATGAGACAACAGTTCGTTCAGGACTTGTCAGCATTTTATTCCTTCACTCCTAAAGGACAGCGAATTCCTGCCACTCTGAGAAGCAGACCTGCAGGTGACCTTGCATTGTTGTGTATCTCCTAGATTGCCATTGAAAATTCATCACATTTAGGTCTTATTCTCAAGCCTCTCTTTGCAAAAAACAATACAGACTTCTCACCCCTATTCTCACTTTCATTTTCTTCCAGCAAAGGAGTACAAACATTGTTATTATGGCATTGCTGTGGGAATCTGAGTCCTAATCTCATCTGCCTTGGTACCCAGCAGACCTACTTGAAAGCTAAAGATTTCATATTAAACCTTCTGTATTAATGTACACAGGACTATTCAATGTACACAGGACTATTCAATAACCAGGTCCCACTGGTTATTGAGAAGGCACGCAGTGAAGTTAATGTTGATGTTTCCAGTACGCAGTCCTGGGGCCAGCTGTGAGGCCATGCAGCACCACTACTTACATGGCTGGTTTGCAGTCTTGGTTTTGAAATAAATTTACTTGACTGTATCGCATAGATTAAATTTATCTCCTCCATTTAATATCCTCATTCATGAGGAATAAGTTAGGCAGTCTTATACAGACCAAAATTCAGTGCTCTCATAGGCAGCAGATTCAGCTCTGTGTACTTATTCCATGGACTCTGGCACAGAACAGCTCCTAAAATCTGCATATTGGCAAGCAGATAAGCATGGAGGCTACTCAAATGCTTAAAGATACGTGAGCACTTTGTGTGCTCTTATTTCGAAAGCACTCAGCACCTCCCAGGTTTAATCCTGAAATAACTATGTGATAAATGTTGACAAGAACTCCTGAGTTCTCACATAAAATCCTAATTGGGAGCAAAGTCCTTTCTTACTTGAGTGACCTCTTTAACTCTGCTTGTTTATTTAAAGTAGGAGAGAAGGCTGATAGATTAGTCTTAGCCTGCAATAAAATAAAATAGTGTTATGGAAAAGATCACAGGGTGGCACAGTGAGAGCCGCGCTGCCTCGCAGCCATCCCAGAGCCGAGGCATCCTCTCCTCGGTCACGTACAGGGAAAGTTGCACTTTGGATATGTGTGGCTGGAAAACAGGGAAGCGCACACCCCTCATTTTCCATCTTTAGGTTTCTACAGGCCAGTCATAGTATATCTAATAATATTTTTATTCTGGCAACTGTGTGAGTATTGAGGTAAAATTCTTCCTGTAAGTAATTTCAACATGACTCATTAGCTTCACGTGCTTTTCCACTTTAAGATATTAATTTGAGGAACTTTTTTTGCCCTGTGACAACCACATCAGGTAAGTGCTTTATTTACATTACAGATTTTTTTTTAATTAAAAAAAAAACCCAACATATGACAACGAAACCTACAAGCTACTGTTGGCAGCCACTGCTGCCTCTAGAAATACTTGTTTCTAGCTAGAAATTGACCCTGGACAATTTTGTTGTTGTTGTTTTTGTATCAGATGAGCACATTTAGAGAAAGAAAATGTCACAGTGCAGGTGTCAAGGTTCAGTATTGATTTGTAAGTCTTTTCTTTAGTCATTTATGGATTGCTTGCAGAAATTTGGTGAATTTTTAGACAAGGCTAATAACTTTTATGAGTCTATCCATGTGTTATTTCTAGACCCATGAAGAATTATATTTTGCCATCAGGTAGCATTTTGGGTAGCTATCTTTAATAACACCCCTACAAACCAGCCAGCGCTGAAATAAGAAATGTAGCCTGGGATCAAAATAAGAATTGCTACTAGAAATACCTTGTATGCTTCACACTTTTCTGGAATTCAAATGAAAGTTTTAAGCATTTTTTAAAATTGCTTCTGAGTTTCATGAAGAACCCAAAGTGTTAGAACATTGTTTTATTTTATAATGAAAAATCCTATTTGCTTCACAATTTCAGGGGAGATATTTTGGCCATTACACAGGATAGTTAGCTGACTGAATACGATAGGAGTGAAAAAGATTATTTAATTTATTTATTTATTTGTTTATTTTATATTCTCTCCTATCTCTGGTTTTATGTAGTTGTAGATTAAGGCTCAGAGCACCGGGGAACTAAGTAAGAGCCATAAGTGATGCTTTCTCTATCCTTCAGCATTGCCCAGCACCTGGAATTGTAAATTTCCCTTGAGAATAAGGCCAGGGTTAGCAAAGTCCTTACTGTTTGTGATTCTTTTTAAAATGTCAGCATTTAAATCAAGACCTAGATATGCATTTTAAACTCCTTAGAGTTTGGAACAGTTTTGATTTGATAAATATTTGGTTCTGAAGCATTTTCACTTAACTGAGCCTACCATATGAGAGCAGCATCACACCAATGCTCTGAAAATGCAACACCTCAGATAAAAACAAGTCTAGTGGAACCCAGGACAAGCAGGTTATTGCATATATTAACAATTTAGTAAATAAATAAATTAAATGGTTCCCTATGTGGAACAGTTTTATCTCTGCCTTTATTGGTGCAGACTATCAAGGGCCTGATAGAAAACGCTGGCATCTCCTACAAACTCCCAGAAATGTAAAACCCCAATGAGAAATAGTAGTGTACAACGTACTTCATCCTCCTTCACACAGTGCATTGTCCCAGAAAAGTCAACACACCCCCCAGTTTGATTCCTTTCCTTTCCTAATGGAGCCTAATAGAAAATTAAGCAAGATGTGTCATTACTGATGTCCTTCATCCACCCGGATGCTCAAACGGTGTTCATCATTGTGATACCAGACCAGCACTCACATTGTTAAAAATACAGGCAATATGAAGCGGTACTGTGCTTGCCCCTGAAGAAAGCTTGAACGGGTGCGTTTTCCTCTTACTTTGCTGAATAACTGCAAGCAGCGCATGAGGAAATAATCTGAAAGTTTCAGGGCATAAGGTAGGGACAAGAGACACAAAAGCTAGGGCTTGGGAGGACTGTAGAGAGAAGCACCTGTGTAAACAGACAGGGTGTGTCTTTGGGAAAGGCTTTGTTTGGCAAGAGTAGAGAAACGCGGGCTGATACACCAACATCAAACAGGCCAGGCGGGTGAGCGTGAGGCCTAAATAAAGCCTGTGCATGTGATCCAAAAAACTTCTGTAAGCTAAAACCGCTCACTTTTTTTTCTGTGGTGGTCGGAACCAGTGAGACTAGGCATTTGGTCTTGATTTTTGTTTTTTTTTTTTCCAACAGAAAATCTTATCTTCTCCAATGAGTATATATGCATGTGACTTCATGTGCGCACCAGCTGGGAGAGCGTTATCGTAGAGGGGTGTGGTTTTATCACCATATGTGTGACCTCACAGACAAACCCATTTGTACAAACCTTCTCATCTCTCCATTCTTTCCGTCTTTGGCTCAGTCCTCTCTTGGCAGTAGCGCATTTGACACATTTCGGAGAACATGGTGTTATAGCTGAACTGTCACTGCCCTGGGTAAGGCCCTTGGCCCTGACATCAGGGAAAGGTTAAATGATTGCAGAGTTTGGGAACAGGAAAAAGTTACCCTGCAAAACTACAGAGTAGCTTGACCTGAAGGAAAGAGCAAGGGTGTCATGAGAACAAAATGAGCAGGGGGCAGAGGAGGACACAAGGAGAACAAAATATTTCTATCAAAAGTAAATGAATGCTTTCAACTAGCTGTGAAACCTACTATGGTCTTTACAAATGTGTGTTTGGTGGAAAAAGTATGATGGATAAATCTGATAAATCTACTTGGTGAAGTCACAGTTACCTAATGCACTGCTGATCTGTTCAAGCTATCACGCTCTCTTTATCTTGCACTTCAGGAATATCACTAATAGAAGGCAATTAAGAAGGAAAAATGTTTTAAGAAAATCTGCAGAGATGTAAAATACATCATGCAGCATTGATGTGTTTGGCACCACATATATTTATTACTTCAAATATGTGTTAGCTTTTTTGGTGAACTACTTACTCTAAATCACCTAACTGTAAAAAAACTAAAATAGAAGCCTTTCCTGAAGGTGATATATCATAGCAGATGAAGTAAAAAAAAAAACTAAACTAACCTGTCTAAAAGAGATCAGACTCCTCTGTTCTCCAATGCTGTCCCGGAAATTAAATTTTGTAAATAGCTTTGTTCGGTCTGTTGTTTATAAAGCATCATCATCCTAACTGCAGTTTTGGTTGACGTAGAAGAGTTTAGAATTTCAATGTTACAGTGAAGCATTAAAACCATGGGGCTTCATTCAAAGCCCAATTAAATAAAGGTTAGCCTTTGGATCAGGTCATTAAGGCCTTTTGTCAGATGAGTCCAGAGTAATTGTACCAGCAAGTATTTTATACTCCTAACTCAGAGAAAATAACTAGTAAATAGTGTAAAACGTGTTCTGGTTCTAAAGCCATAGAAAATACTGAAAAAGGCTAATATAGATCCACTTAGGCAGAAATAATGTTCTTTGAAATTCTGGGCAAGGTCATTAAAGAAGAACTGTATAGAGTAACTGTAAATATCAGTGTGAAAAAGGCTTTTACCTCAATTTTGGAGACCTGCATAAAGAGCTTATTGGTTCTAGAAACCCTCAAAGCCTACCTATGTAGACTTTTAGGCCACTACATCCCATCCAGCTTGCAGAAGCTCCTGTCTCCAGCAGGAGAGAGTGGCCATTTGCTAGGATCAGGGGGCTGGGAGCACTAAGCCTCCTCCTGCCGCAACACAGGAGGAGCAAGCGCGTGTCTTGGCACGGCTGGCTCCTGGTGCACATCTCCACTGGGGCAGTGTCCTCCAGCAGCACGCTGCAAACCTGTCACAGAGGGAAGAGAAATGTCAATCTTTGGCCAGGAGCTCCCACCAGGACCTGTCCTTGCGCAGGCACGGTGGCTGTATCCTGCTTTCACCTTGTCAGCAGTGAGACGCGGTTAAGAGAATGGGAGAGGGCATCTCCTTGATGAGTGACAACCTGCAGTTCAATTATGTTAAACAATTGAATCAAGGATTGGATAGCAGACACAACTCATAATATCACATGATACAGCAACCAGAGAAAAATATCTCCTTGGCTGTGAGTAACAAATGTGACAAACTGGATTTAAGAACTAATAGGACTAAATGTGCATCTCCTGAAAGCTGTTCTCAAGATTTCTAAGGAATGGTCCTGACTTGAGTGCAAGGTCACTGCTTTGATGAGCAATTTCTTCCTGTGTAATTATTCCACATCCAAGGTAATCTGTAGAGATAAGTTCACTGCACCTGACCTTGGTGGCTAAGTCTTAATAGCAAATAGCATTTATATCTGATGTAAATCTTCTGTTTTCCTTTTCCTATGTTTTCCCTTTCCCAGCTTCCAAACCTCCTAAAATCCCACAAGACTTTGTGTGAGCAGCAGTGCCTGATGCTGGGTTTCCTTGATTCTCATTCTTAATTGACCTGTAAATTCACCTCATAAACACCTGCAGGTCTAGAGGCCCTTCTACCTTTACAACTTCTTAACTATCTTCTTAATTAATGAAAGCCTCAATGTCCCCAGTACAATTTTATCAGACAAGTCCATTATGAAACACATTATCTCAGACTTTATTGATTTTAATAACATTCTCTTCTCAGCCTGGTTATATGTTTAGATATTGCACTATTTGTCCTCAGGGTGTGGTAAAAGAAGTGCCAGTGTACACCACACACAATCAGAAACAACCCCATTTACAGCTTCTCCTTTATCAGCAGCAACCTGACAAGCCTAGGGTGCCTGATCAAGAACAGTACAGTTAAAAGGCATTATGTTTTTGTAACACTGAATTCAAACCCAATGACTGAATCAAAAATCCTGAAATACTATAAACGAAAGCAGATGTGGGCCTGGAGGTGCTGTTGGATATTCTCTGCTGTGCTAGGACAGAGGTGGGGCTGGGGAGCGGGGACTCTGGACGATGGACAAAGGGAGCGGAGGGGACTTGTCCCCTCGAGCCAAAGATGCCCTGTGCATCACGGCAATAGGCTGCTGCTTACTGGCTTTTTTATTTCATGTACCTTCTAGGAGGGGAGGTGTCAATTCAAGGCCCCAGGTGTCCTAACATAACCATTTTATGTGATTCCAGTTTTGTGGCAGTGCAGCAACGTCAGCTCTAAAGGAATTTGGCCAGTGAATCCCACCCACGCACATTCTTCTCTTGTCCAGGAAATGTACTGGAGAGAGGGGAGTGTTCAAGGACGGCTAACGCTTAATTGCTGCTGTATGAGCTAATGTTGCCTGCAACAATGCTTAAATGAAAGAACTTGGCTTTACAAAAAACTTTTTAAAACCTCAAACAAACAAAACCTCCCCAAACCCAAACACAGATAACTCTAAGGAGCCTGGAAATCCAGAGTCCCAACTTTGACACGCGGAGCTGCACGCCTGCAGGATGGGGTGTATGGAATTGGCCTGGGTTGGCCTTCCTGTTGTATTGTATTAATTCAGCTGGTATTATTATTATTACATTATGCTTTTCAGGAAGAAAATCTTGCCTAGGAAAATGTTGGCTATAAATATCTATTTGCAGTATCAGTATCCCTTTAGCAGAAAACAGGATTTACACAAGCTGCATTTTAAACTCTTGGTATCACAGTTAATCCTAAATGCTGTAAACTGTAATGGCCTATTTCTCTACATTGAGTTGTCCTTTTCCTCCCTATAGCCTGGTTTCCGACTGTAAAGCAGCTTATGCTGGTTCATCTGCAGTGCTGACATTCAAAAACGTGTATGACTGGCAGCAGTAGAACATTATTTAGCTTCCTTCTCAGTCTAAGAAAGGAATTGGTTTGGCACAAAAGCATTTAGTAGCAAATCCAAACATGTTGTATTGTTCCTATTCTTTAGTTGTTGTTTCTCCCTTGTGTTCAAATATCTTGAGGAAAGACTGATGATGGCTGCTGACAGTTCACTGTGGCAACTGCTTTTCCTGTTTAAATGATTATCACAGTTAGGGATAGCCTGAGGGGACAAGTTGCTGGTCAGTACATGTAAAAATATAAGGTCTGCTGCTTCATGGAGTCTGGACTTTTTAACTGTACAGTCCTGCTATCTGGATGCTGAATTAACAAAATATTACAATACTAAGACCATTTTCACCCAGTTTCCCTCTCAAAGGAGAACCTAGAACTCATTTGTTAGACTGCAGGCTTGATGATAGACATGACATTGTTAAATGAAATCAAATAAGCTAACAGTCCTGTTACCACAGTTACAAATCTTTAATACAGAGATAATGCGTTAGCTGCCTCTTCTGATTTCATTAATACATTTTTTATTATCTTAGTGAAGGCCTAATTACCAAACTAAAAAGCTATAGTGGGACTTGGGAGACATCAGATGCCTGTCAGCTGTGAGCGTGATGGAATCCATTTATCCCAGTTTCACATCAAAGAAAAATAGCAATTTATCCACTTTTAAAAATGTTTGGATTTAAACTGCCTTTTACTACATGTACATCATGCCTGACACACTGGTGGTTGTCTGACATTAGACTTGTCACGTTTTATCAAAATGAAGATTTTCACATTGGAACATTTCATTATTTGCCTATCTGCTTTCAAAATTGCCACTCGTATGGATACAAGTAGAATAAATGCAAAAAGGAAGATAATTTATTGATTATGGATAAGATTTCTCAAATACGAGTAACTGGGAGGGGCAGGGAGGGCAGGAGCTAGGGTTAGCCTTTTAAAACCCAAACTCTCCCAGCAAGTTCTAAGTATTGTGAAAATCCTATCACTTAAAAGTGCATTTTGTGTGACTGTAAATTGTGTGGCCTTTGCCAGCAAATCCTGTGCAGTGCAGAGCAGCCAATATTGTGATCTCTGGTACAGTCAGGGTGTACCATTCCTCCTCTATTCACTGAAATGTTTCCTGCATTTGATATTCAGTTTTACTTTTGCCCTAACATCCCCAGATGATAACACTGACTCCAATTTACTCCATCCTGCTTTAGCCCTGCGGCAGTTTCCTCTCAGAGGGATGGAAGGATTTTACAATGCAGATGTCCAAACACTGCTTGGCAGGCCCTAAATCTTAGGTCAGAAACTGAAGGTCCTGGGCTCGGTCAGTACCTTACCTCTGCGTACACAGTTTGAGTGACACCAGCCTTTCAGAGCAGTGCACAAGTGAGGGAGATAGGAGGAAAAAAAAAGTGTAATCCTTGGCTGGGGCTGCTGCCAGTGCAGCTCTGGAGCCTTTTTGGTCTGCCTCTGGGAGAGGAGCATCTTTTTCTTTTCTTTTTTTTCCCCCTCCTTTTCCTTTTGCTTTATTTCCTTGCACCACCTTCAATTTTGCGCCTCAAACCTAACATTCTCTGTCCTTTCTGTATTTAAGACAACAACAACAACTACTCACAGCTAATCTTTCTCTGTATCTGCCAGGGCTGCTTGCTGTTCTGGGTTTGCTTTCCAGCTCACAAACGCCAGAGAAGTGAGTTTGCGGCTTCTGCTGAATTAGGTGCGCAGACACAAAAGGCAATCCTGCCTGTAATCACTGATATTTCCTGTGGTGTGCAAACAATGCCTTTCTTGAGGTTAAATGCAGTTCTACACAGTCCGAGCTGCACAAAAGCTACCTGCTTCTTGAGTACAGCCATGAGGGAATTTCCTGCCATGTTCCGTCACACAAAACATACTGCCAGAGCGCAGAGGGAAACAGAGCTGTTTAGGTGATAGCAGGAGGAAAGACAACAGCAGCTTTGGTCAACGCAATGTCATCCAGCAAATCAGGTTACTGAGACCTCTGTGTCAGAAGCTGGTGGAGGAACTGATCCCACTTCTGGTGCTGGGTACCACAGGATCAGACGAGGTGCCAGAGTCGGGGGCATCAGAAGCTGAAGCAGTAGTAAGTAATATCCTGAATATGCAGACCATAAGCAATACACCTAGAAAACGGGGATGACAATCTACAAATAATGTTTCTTTTCAGTTAAGCATGCTAAACCTAAAGAAAAAAAATACTGGGAGTGTGACCCCTTTCTCGCTTCTCTTGAAGCAATTCCAACTTCTCTTACAAATGTTTAAGGGATTCCCCTGCAGCACTGATAAAATTTACTCACTGGGGAAAATAAAAACGTATTGAACATTTCAACCCACTGATCTAACAGAAGAGCACTGACTGTCAGTCATAACATCAGTGATCCTAGTTGGATAAGAAAAGAAGTAGACCATTATTTGATATGGCAAAGACCAATAACTTTGTATCGTGTGAATCATGGCATCTTTTTTTTTTCTGCCACTGCAGATGTATAGGTTTTTTCCCACTAACATATGCCTGAACGGAAGAGGAAAAGATATGCTGCTATCTAATTTCTCTTTGATAACATGAAGATATCCTCCTGTAAGAAATAACATTCATCCTTCTGTCAAAAAGTCATGTTTTCTGGGCAATAGAATTTAAATTTCTGGACATAAGTCTGAACTGTGCTAAATATAACTGTTTCATTCCAGTTAAAAGGTAGAGGTGGCAGCAAATATCACCATGTATTTCTGATTTCCCAACCATGTCAAAATAACTCCATACCTATTTCTTAAAAAATATTTAAAACCTATTTCTTGGTATCTGGTATTAATCCTCTTAGTGGATTCAATGCAGATATGTGGAAAAATGCTAGTCAGCTTTAGATTAGATTCTTATGCACCTGAGGAAACTAGCAAAATAAAATCCCCAAATCCTTGTCATATCCGGTGTCTAGGTGAAGTTCAGCGCACAACTAGAATAATAGATTTGTTTGTTTGTTTGTTTGTTTATGGCAAGTTGAACATTGAAATTGAGACCTTATTTGGGGAGTTAGAAAAGAAAGGCTAAAGAGTGTGTAAACCTACAAAGTATAAACCTACTCATTTCTGTTTTCTTTATTAAGGATTCAGATTTAATTCTTGGTCTTGGGATTCATGCATACACAAAATACTGTGATCATCTTTGTCTGGTTCAGATTAAATTTACTTTGCAGAGACATACACACACACCAGCAGCTCCAGTATGGACTATGGGAATGTATAGAAAAGGACACAGAATGTTAGTTCACCATCACTGTTAATCAGGACACGTGCCAAGTTGCTCCAAGTGCTTTCTTTCCCAAACAATTCAGTATTAGTTTGTTCTTGTTTTTATAACTATGGAGTCCACATGAATATATATATTTTTTTTTCCTGAGGTGGTGCCTTATAAGGAAGAGAAAATTGTTTCAAATATCATCTATACCCCTTTCAAGCTAAGGTGGACATACAGCTTGGAAGTATCACCAGTATATTCCATGAATAACAATTAAAAATTAATGTCTTGCTAGAAGTTTGATTACTGAAAAAGCCTTGAATACTTCATGTCACGATTTAAGCAGTTATCATACTGCTTGAATTTTGTGTAACCAAAATCTTTTGATGGATGGAGGGGGAAGCACATTCTATTCTATTCTCTTCTGTGTATATAATATATATTATATTGTATTCTAAGTCTGGAGATGGAAAACATAAATATAAGGAGAAAAGCTAAGTAAAGCTAAGTAATCTTCAGGGGTTTTTTTGCATTTTACAATAGATACACCATGCCCTTTCTGCCCTTTCACTCTGTGTGTGGGGGAAAAAAAAGGGCCCTGAAAGAGAAAGTGTTCGTTAGCTTTGGGTTGGGGTTTTTTGCATTGAAAGAGAGTAATACAGTTCACAGAGTTTTGGATTTGGTGTTGGTTTTTAAATTTTTTTGGTTTGTTTTTTTTTTTTTGCGTGGCTATTAAACATGGAGATCTGTAAACAGCATGAACTTCAGTATCAACAACATAATATTGCTCTGATAGACCTCATCACTCTCTACAACTACCTGAAAAGAGGTTGTACGGAGGTAGGTGTTGGTCTCTTCTCCCAAGTAACTAGTGATAGGACAAGAGGAAATGGCCTCAAGTTGCATCGGGGGAGATTTAGGTTGGATATTAGGAAAAATTTCTTTACTGAAAGAGTGGTCCGGCACTAGAACAGGCTGCCCGGGGAAGTCCTGGAGTCACCATCCCTGGAGGTGTTAAAAAAACATGTAGACGTGGCACTTCGCGACATGGTTTAGTGGACATGGTGGCGTTAGGTTGATGGTTGGACTTGATGATCTTGGAGGTCTTTTCCAACCTTAAAGATTCTATGATAACGAGGGCTTGATTTCGCTACAGGAAGAAGCTGAAACCCAGCCGAGTGCTGTTCCTGCCCTGGAGCCATTTGAACCGTACGGCTCCAGCTCCGGGAGGCAGAGCTGGGAGAGGAGGCCGGCTGGCTGCCAGCAAGGGGAGACTGCAGACTGCATGGGTACTACTCTTTTCTGCTTAATTTTATTATAAAGTTGACTTTACGGCAATCCAGAAAAGCTGTTACAGCTTTTCCAGATGTATACAAGTTTTCAAACACCAGTACCGGCACCACGGGCCAGCTCCCTGCTGGAAGCTGGGAGGCTTTGCGATGCAGGCAGCACACCAAGCAGCCCAGTCAGTGCCGCAGTTGGGATGATTTCATCTGATACAACACTAGTTTGGGACTGCAGTGGACCTCTGCTGTGGTCATCGAACCCCTCAACAATTTGACTTTATTTCTGGCCGAGGCTGTTCTCAGCTATGTCTTGGAAGTTCAAAACCCCACACTCAGGAAGCAATTTGTCAAACTTTCAGCCCTCAGTGCAGCCGAATGCAATCCTGGTCAGACTAAGGGCCATGAAAACTGGGATATTAATCTGGTAAGTAGTAAGAGATGATAGTTGGGGCAGGATTTCATGCCGTTTTCCAGCATCCTATCTCGAAGTGGGGTGAGATTCATATTTAATTTTCAGAACCATTCTTTCCTGAAGACAAGGTAATTTCGTCTTTCTGTGTTATCCATCAGGAGCTCTCTGTGCCCCTGGTATTCCTAGAGAAGCTGTCAAGACTGGTGTTGACTTTCTTACTGTAAGTCTCTAATTTGGGCTTTACGACCTCTGAGCATTGAATTCTTCATCTGTCACTTCAAGGTACAGATAGAGAACATGCGATCCATGAACCGCAGTTAATACCTTGCTGCAAAGGTATTCAGCGCTGTGGGATCTGGCGAAGAGGTAACTCTATTTGTTGTGCTGTCTGGGCAACGGCCTTGTATTTGATGCCATCTGAAATATTTTATACTTCAGAACGTAGCTATTTATTATAGCCCCTTTGACACTGCATCAATTGATTTTTAAGAATTAGCTAGCTAGGCCCTAACACAGAAGGAGCAGACTGTCACTTTCCCATCTTGTGAAAATATCACACATTTTTGTTTCTACTCATCTATCAAACAGCATTATCTTCTTCATAAGTAACTAGTACTTGTCTGGAAGACTCCTAAGCCTTGAGGAGTAGGAATGGATAATGAAAGAAAAGGATAGCAGCAGCCTGGAGATGGAAATATCAAAAGTGCATTTTGCTGCCATAGATCCATTATTTAGGCCCTTTGACAGAACAGATCTGTTCTTTGCTTTGTTTTATAATTCTTCTATCCTGAAAAATAAAGCTTGCATATTGCATCTCATTACGTTTTATCTGCACTGGTACGCATTGTACATGTAATAATATCCAAAGGCTTCTGAAGAATGAAGGACATGGCTTTCAACAATATGAACAGAAGTTTGAAAAACCCTAACACTTTTTTGTTTTTTTTTCTAAAGCTCAATTTATCATTTTTATTGAATGATCTGAAAACAAAAAAAACTGAAGAAGCTATCAGTCTTAGACTTAAAACTGAAGAAAATATTTTGTTATTCAGTGTAATGTGTTAAAAAAAATCTAGAATGTAATTGTTTTTATACAATCTAAAGATTAAATATTAATTAATACGTAAATGACAATCTATTACAGCAAAAATATAGACTACATGTTTATAGATAATATGACTTTCATGTGAATTATAACAGTGACATTTAAAGAAACATCTCCGCAAGCCAATCCTCTGCAATACATTTTATCGGTTTCTCTGTAACCCTGAAATGTTTTATGATGATCGTTAACAAGCATTGTGTAAACTGACGATGACCCTTGTAAAATGAAGCATTTCCGTTCAACATATTCATGGGTTATCTACGTAACGTTGATGTTAACTGTATCTTTTTATCATCTTTAACCTGAAAATAATTGGAATATAAACCAGTTTTTAATAAAGTAGCTTCTTTCATAAAAACCCGAGCTGTTAAGTCAGAGATTTAACATTTCCTTTAGTTTCATGTGATCCAGCAACAAATCCACCAACAAATGGGGCATTTTGAGATATAACAGTATGTCTTTTTTTTTTTTTTTTAAATAAGTTTGTGGTAAACCTTATTTAACAGAAACCTTGACGAGCCTTTGTTTTGGAGTGATCATCTGGGTCCAAAACTCCGGCTGCTTTTATGTGAGAGACCTTCAGCAGCTGTCCTGGTGTCCTCGCTTTTTGGGCCTTCTAATTCTTTGTCACTAAAGGGCTGCTAATGGATCAAGGATGGTGAGTGGCTCCACAGAGCCTACATGGAACCAGGAAAGTACAACAAACTTGGGACAAGATGTATTTGTATCCAGTCAGATTTGAAATTAAGGTATTGTGTGTCCTAGTTGGGCTTCACCTTGTACGGTTAAAATTGTTACCAAAAGAGTAAAGAAATTAATTGATGCCTCCATCCCTTATCCCAGTTCTCACAATCACGTATGTCTGGACTGTGCATCAGGAAACTGTCTCCTTTGGTAAGGCTCATTTTTGGGGTAGCTATCTAGAGACAAATGTTTTTGAAAAAGAAAAAACAAACTTGGAAAGTTATAGGAAACTTTTAGAAACTTTGGATGTTCTCAGACTTAAAAAGTGTTTCCTCAAGCAACATGAGTGCACCGCACTGTCTGTATTTCTCCAAATAGTATCATACTGATAACTATCAATGTAGTACCAGACATTGGAATGAACCAAAAAGAAGGTAATTGTTTTCTCAAATCACCTGTGTTTTCAGTAAATCTTTCAGAGCTAGTGTGTCAGTGTAAGCACCAATCAAAGGTTTGGCTTTGGTGTTATTTTCTTTTTTTTTCCGTTGACAGATACTTCACAGAAACCAGCTGTCTGTGGTGAAAATTTAGGTTACAGTGGAAACTTTCCTACAGTGGAAACTTTTTCAGACAGGAGAAGGTGATAGTATAAAGATTATAGGATTTTTTTTTTTAATTAGGATTGTACTTTACTGTGAATAATATATAAAAGACGATAGTTACATGGGCAAGTATGAAGTGCTCTACCTCCTTAATGACAGAACAGCGGTGTTATTTTAGCTGTAGAAGTTGTAGAGAGAGACATTACTGCCTGCAGTTTCTGGCTTTGCAACAAAACTTTCTAGAAGTGCTAGTTCACTTCATCTTAAGCAAGAGTTTGACCCGTTCCACTGCCGCACCAGGAGGCGGCCCAAGGCGCGCACCGCGCTCCCGCACGCCCTGTCCCCGCGGAGGGCTGCGGCACGGTCGAGCCCCGTTTTTCGGTACGACTGACTCACAAACGCGATTTCTCTCTGCACCCGACTCCGCCCTCCCTCCCTGGCCCGGCCCGGCCCGGCCTCCCCGGGGGCGGCCCCGGGCAGCTCCCGCCCTGCGGCGCGGGGTTTTTCCGCCGGTGGGGTCCCGCGCCGCTGGATGCGGGGCTCGGTGCGGGACGGCGCGGAGCGGCTCCTCGGCTTTGGGAACGGGTATTTTTTTTTCTTCTTCTTTCCTGTGGATATAAGTGTCTACTGCATGATCTTCTAGGTGATCCTCTCGGGTATTTATGGTTTTGGTTTTTTTTTTTTTTTTCTTTCCATCACAGAGGTGCTTAATGGTTAGAAAAGCCAAGTTTTCCAGTTTGGAATTGCTTATTGAGATAGAAAACGTCTCTCTTTAGCAACGTAGCTCACTCGCAAAGACTGGTTTAGGGAAAGGTCTTGCAGGCGGGGCCCTGGAGAGCTGTCGGCAACCGGCCCGGTTTGGGCAGCGGTGGTCCCGGCACCCGACAGCGCAGCGGACTGCGTGAGAGATGGGCCCTCGCCTCGGCAAGGCTGAGTGCCCGGAGTGTCACCGGATATTTTTTTGACTCTCAGGTGTTGGGACTCCCAGGTTTCAGGAGGCGTGCCTATGTCAGGGAGGGAGGGAGTACCTTACTGCATCAAACCAAAATAATTTTATGTCAACTTACAGCTCATTTCATTCCTTTTTCTGAAGGCTTCTCTGCTAACTTTAGCAGAAAATAACCCGTTTAATTAGATCAACTAAATTATTTTTAAGTATACTGTTTCTCCAGCAGTCAAGGTTAAAATCCTGTGTCTGAATAGTCTAATCTAATGTGATGATGAAAAGAAGTGCTACAAAGCTAGCTAGGGTGAACTAATGCACGCTTCACAGCCGTTTGGCTTTCTAGGTCTGTTTTTTGAATCATAAGCCTTCCTGGAAAGGGCCTGGCTTGGTATTTAAATGGCACCATGCGTGACGTTTTTGCTAGTGGGCTTATGTAAATATGCTCTTGGCAGTGTTTTAGTGAGCTGGATAGGAAATGAAACTGATTGTCCTGCTAGTGTACTGTTTTTATTTTTTTTTTTTTCTGATGAAAACCAGAAGCTCTCTATAGTTAACTGAATTAAGACTTCTCTACATCAGTTGCAGCATTATCTACTGACATGCACCAGCGTAAGGGAGATCTGTCTGCATAAAGCAGTTCTGAAAAAGAGAAAGAGACTGAAAAGAAACGTGAGCATTCTGCTGATCCTTAAAAAGGAACAATCTAGGGATGTTACTTCCTTACTGTTATCTGAAGTAGAAGAGTTTTGTTCTGACTTCCTTTGGAACCAGTATTGCCTCAATTTCCTTTCCGAAAGTTTTTGGCTGTCCTTTACTGCCCTGGCTCAAAACTCCTGGAGGGGGGAAAACACTGCCTGGGCACCTGGATGCCTCTGAGGGCTGTTTACATGTACCCATTTGACTAATCATTGAAGAAAGTTAAGGAGAAAGTGAGGACCTGGCTGGGTGTGCTGGTGCTGGGTGAGAGGGTTTAAGCTACTGCAGTTGATTGCTACGTCTGAGAGCAAAGCGAAAAAATCTGGGAGCTCCTATGGACAAGCAAGGCTGCCGATGTGGGTTCTAGATAGTAGAACATATAGGGACAGGGTATGAAGAATGAGACTTTTTGATGCAAGTTCCTTTTTCTCGTGAGCAGTACAGCAAACGAGGTGTGGGGGTCTGCTGTTGGCTTGCTAACCCGCAGCTTAACGGCTGCTGTTGCCAGTCGAAGAACCGTTGTGTGTGCCGGTTCTTTCGCCTTTCATTTCCTCTCTGTTGTGGTGATTGATGCTGGGAGCCGTGCTGCAGGGTTAAAGTTCTGTTTTTTGGGCAGGCGGCTGGCTGTGTGCAGGGCGGGCAGCCCCTGCTGTTCCCACTCCCAGTGCGTAGGCACATTGAGGGCACCTCAGACCATCCAGAGACTGCATTTCATAAAGGTCACTCGTTACCACACAGCTGCTTTGCATGAAGTGTACCCAGTTACCCCAGCGCTTCCTTCCTGCTGGCAAAATCGCTTCTGCTTTCCCCTGTGTAAAGCTCACCCCAGGTACGTCCCCTCCTCCTGAGAAGAGAGGATATTTATATCTCAGCTGTGCTCCCTTTGGGAGAGTGGACCCAGAGCTGTGAGTTACTACGGGAATCTGTCGGGAAAGGGCAAAACTTGGCGGCTGTTCCCAGCACATGCTCCCCTGCATAGCCCTGACCCAAAATAGCCCCAGTCAGGGGTCAGGTGCTGGCAGGGCCTGGCCTGCACCCTCCTCTTGCCCTTCAGTACTCCAGCTGGGGTTTTGCAAACACCTCGGGTAATGAGTTAAAATGTGAAGGGCCCTTAAAATCCTAGCATAACTTAGGTTGGAAAGGATAACCTTTAGAGGCCATTTGGTCTGTTCCTCTGCTTAAAGCCAGATGAAATTCAGATCTAGATCAGATTGCTCAGGGTCTTGTAGGGCTTTCTGTAAGACATACGCAAAGGTACAGAGCTGCCGCTTCGGGACCGCGGCGGGCAGCTCGCTCATTCGCTGCAGCACGACCTGCTCTCAGGTTGTGTGGTGGGGTCAGGCTGCAGCACGTGGCCAGCGTAGCATAAGGGACTCACGCAGCGACTGTTTTTGTTGAACCAAAATTAATTCAGTGATGGACTTCTACTTGCTGAAGCATTTTCTTTCTTGTTCTCTTGAATTCTGTGGAATTTTAACTCCATTACAAAGAAACAGCATTCTCCCTGCTTTGTATTAGTGGGAGCTAAATGCAAATACCTTTACTTTTCTGTGCTAAGTAACATTTCAATGATTGTTCCCTGTATTTATTTTAAAACTGTTGCTAGAACCAGTAACACCTAGCAGTATGTAAAGCCTCATTTTATTAAACTGAATTGACAATGTAGGCTTAAAATCATTGCTTTGTCTAACCCAGACAGCTGGAACCAACGCATTTTGAAGTGACTGTTCTGCCCATTACTCCAGTTCCTTGACTGAGATTAACCAGGTGGGAATTTCCCCGTGTGTAACAACGCAGCTGAGCAATACATTGTGCAATATAAAGGCTGAAAAAAGTCAGGTTTTGTTCCTCATTCCTTTGGTATTTCAGAATTTTATGTTATTTCACAATCTTTATAAGTTACTCAGTTGAAAAGCAGGGCATGACTGACAATGTGTTAATCTTGGTGACTGAATTGGAGGCGGTAGAAGGAGTCTAGATAAAAGCAATAGAAGAAAAGAGACAATTTAAATAAAAAATAATCTTAACTATTTAGCATCATGTCTGATGAAATGGGAGTTGAGTAAAATCTTTGTTGCTTTTCTAGCTATAGAGCATATCAACATTTTCTAAATCCTGGATTGCACAGTGACATATATGTGTGGTTGTAGGGAGAAAAAAATACTATAGGCAACTATAAAGCCTTTCTTTTACATAAATCATACGGTTCTGTCTCTACTCTCCCTTTACCAAAGGGTTCAGTTGTAATTCTCAGTATTTCTTTGAAGTTCAGGTAGGTAGAACATCTCATAGTATAAACTGATAAACTGTTCTTTTGCTAGTTTAAATAACTTTTTTTTCTATTAATCCTTAATTTGTGCTATTCCTACAAGCTGGTAGTTTTGTCAACATGTTTTAATATGGTCACATATTAAACTTGTCACTCTATATTATCAGCTGTGAGAACAATGCTGAAGTTACATAGTTTGAATATGTTCTTTCATATTTTTAAATTAGATGTATAATTTTAACTTATTTTCTATTACTTTTTTTAAACCTGTATTCATATGAAGACTAGAATCCAGTTAAAATACATAAAACAGGAGGGTGTTAGTAAAGTTAGTGAAGTAGAAGACAAAATATATATATATATTTTAAAAGGAACACTTTTAAGATCAATTTACTAAACAAAGAGGATGTAGTGTATGAGTTGGGAAGTGAGCTAGATGCCATGTCATCCCAGAACTATTAAACATCATCGTGTGACATCTGCGTGACATCTGATTTTGGAGTGAAGCAGGAAGGAACTGCTTTCAGCTTCAACTTAATTCCCAGCTTTCAATGACCATCTTCATTGAACTGAATTAGTTGAAAGAACTGTAATAGATAAAATATATTGCTAGTTTAACTTGAACTGAGAATATCTAGATTTACTCTTTATTTTAAAGCTTTTGATCCTATAAAATTGAGCTCCTATACAATTCTTTTTTATTCTTCCACTTGGGATCTCCTGGCTATTTTGGACTTCTGTCTTTAGTAGAAGTTGCTGCCATTGCCTTGCTTCTCATGTTACTCCAAAGACTGAAAGGAGTATCTCTCAAGGTTGATGCTGGCATCAGTAAATGTTTGGCTTTTTAAAACTCCTTTTGGCAACTCGGGAAGAGTAGAAAGAGAAGATGACCAGTTGGCCCGTTCCCTCATGATATTCTGCTGTGGAAGCCCACTCGCCTGTGCAAGCCCACCTTTTATTATTGAGTGGAGACAAAAATTGCATACCTGATATTTAGCAGTACCACTTCAGAAGTGGAATAGCATAAAGAACTGAATAGGTGGTAGCATGGCATCACGGTGGCTCCAGGATTTACCCAAGCAGGTTTTGTAGTCAACATCAATACACTAAACCAGTTGCTCTGAGATTCCTGCAGTAATTTGTTCATGTGAATTGCATGATCTTTCTGAATTGGTTGCACAATGGACTCCTGCACTGTAATGAAATAACTGCACATCCCGATGCTTTCTGCTGATTTGAGAATGATTTCAGCATACTTAAAGCATGAATGAAGGCATAGATAATGTTGTGGGGAGACAGAAGGCTAGAAGGAAGCTGAGACATTTGAAGTTATTTTAGCTTCTATTTGTAATTCAGCTTTCCATTATGGTTTAGACAGGCAAATATCTTTTGTCACTAATAGAAAATTCTGAATAATTCTTGTGTGGAAATTATATATTAAAAAACCTAATGTAATAAAAATGTTGTTTTGCAGAACAATTATAAGCAGACCCACGGCAATGCAAGGTGAGTAAAATATAAACAAAGTGTTGTAATTTGTTAATAGCAAAAATAACATGGGTCCTTCAGAGGTATTCAAGCAATATTAGCTTAGTTATAAGTTTACCTTCTAATTTTATGAAAAATGTATTAATGTTTTATATTGATATTATTTAATTTTAAAATGGAATCATTTACAAACCTGCAGCTTACATTTTCAGATCCTGATTTCTGAATTCAAATAAAATAAATAAATCATCTTGAAATTCAAGTTGTTTCTGATTACAAATTGACCTTGGTAAATCTTCTTAAATCTGTAACCCGCTGAGTCTACTGGTGAGGTATTAGTATAGTCCTAACTTGACGAATTTGGGAGAAAATGTTTTATATGATGGTGAATGGCTCATTAGTAGTCTATTCTGTACTGGAGGGCACCCTGCCAGTCCCCTGGCAATTCTTTGCATTAAAATAATAATAATAATAAAAAAAAAAATGAACAAAGGCACCTCTGGTCCAGACAGAGAATGGACTGACCCTACTTGAGCCAGGAGCTGGACTAGGTGATCGTAAGAGATCCCTTCTCAGCTAAAGGATTCTGCAATTCTGTGGCATCTTCATGACAGCATGTGCAATACCAGCCTTTTCTCTGCACCTTAACAATCAGAACTCCTTTAAGTTATACTGATGTTTAATATACATGTTGTGCACAAGTACAAGATTATTTTACATGTTTTTTTTTTCTATGCAGAAAACAACTGCTTAATTTTGTTATGTATCTACTCTGAAAAAAAAGGGGTCAATGTTGGGGATATTTCACCCTAGGGTAGGAGGAAATGAGCAATACTCAAAGTGTACGTTCCATTCTTCCAGCATATAAACCTGCACCTGGATTTTCAAATACTAACTATGCACCAGGAAATCAAGTCCCTTATGACTACTCTCAGCATGCACCCGGGGCTTATCAAGGTAGGTTGCTTGGCTACAGATCTGCTGTATCATTAGGAAGCAACCATGGGAAATAGGAGGTTTCACAAGGGCAACCGTCTCTGATTGACTTCTCTGCTGTTAATTCTGTAGAGTTTCTGTTAATTTCTGTTTTGCTAAAAAGACATCTTCTTTCCCTCTTGGTGCTACATGTTAGCATGTGCTAAGCGGCACCAACACTGGTAGAAGTTAAAAATGTTAGATGTTCCTCAGTGGTCACTGTGGGCAATTTGTTAGAGAGGTGTTACTGATGCGAAGCAGCTTCTTGCTGATGATCAGATTTTTCTATTAACGTATTATTTCAATTTGTCACTTTATTACTCTCTAGAAGTCCAGAACTGAAGAAAAGAATTGCTTTTCCCTTGCAGTTCTGCTGGTCCATGTGTTCTGTTCCTGTTTCCTGCTCTGTTGCTGTACTTTGCATGTGGTTATACCTTACACTTTCACTCATTTCCTTTTCCTCTCTTCTATTTCATTTTCTGCTCCACATTCAAAATGCAGCACTCCTAAATAGCTTCTCATGTTCTGGCAACTAATTGCTTTCTGAAGAACCAAACATAATGAGTGATACCTAACAATCAGGCTCAAAGAATAGGTTATAGATAAAGTGCAAAAACTTTGGCCTAAGTTACCATGCTATTCCTAAGGTAAAGCTTGCGTGCCTTGTGGCAGGGCAATCTGAGATCTGTGAGCACAGTTAGCTTCAGACAGGAATGGGCACGTGCTTCATGGGCTATGAAGGTCAGGGGAGCATTTTTCGTTTTGAATAGTTGTATGCGCACACACGCATGATAGCAGTAGATAGTTTGCGTGCAAAGCCTGTGCTCAGACATAAAAGTGATTTTGTGTTCCGTAAGGGTTGATCCTTGTCTGGGTGAGTGATCCCGCCACCTACAAGTGTTAAGGCACAGGCTGTTCACATCACCTGAGGTACTGTCCTGCTCACGGCCACAGCGTGAGCTTTCACATGGTGTAGTCCATGTATTGTAATGTAATGTGAAACATTGGTGCTGAACTGATTTGGGCTAAAGATAAGTCTACAAGTCAGCATCTCTTGAACTATTTGTCTTTGTAAAGCTCTACAAAAATACTCTTTGTGGTTTCTGCATTGTGCACGCTTCTGAGCGAGATATAAAATTCCTCTGCATCAGACTGAAAGCCTGTCTGCCTACCAGGAAAGTATTAAATGAGGGAAAAAATTACAGTTCTTGTTCTGTAACTTTCAATAGCAACTTCAGCAGCTTCAGCTTCGAGGTCATAAAGCACCAGTGTAGCAGAGGCCGTGTTGCTGGAAGCAGGGCAGGGCTCTGTGCGCAGCCCAGGGATGTGGATGGGCTGTGAGCACCAAGCAGCACTGCCTGTGCCGTCTGGTGTGGTGCTGAGCATTTGGACCCTGCAAAGCTTCATGAAAGCTTGTGTTTTCTCTTGAGTGCTAGCTGGACAAGACTTGAGACTCACAAAATGTGGAACTATTGCCTTCTTTGCTGCACACTTCCTCCATGAAGGAGTTGTGTATTTCCTGAGTTTTGAAAGAGAATCCATTAAACAAATGGGAAAGAACAGTTTTTAGATTAGTCATCTGGTTTGAAATCTGCAGATCAACTTTGCTAAAAGGACATTTGCTGTCACATAAGCAGAAGGAGAACTTTGCCTTAAAATTCCTTATTTGCTCAACTGACAACTTGTAAATGCCAATACTTTTAATATATTTTAAGGTATTCTGTCTTCTCTGCTTAGAAATAACCTTAATTTATTTATTTCTAATTTTTTAATTGCTCATCTTTATGTGAATAAAATTCTGCTATATTCAAGAATGACGTATATATTTATTTTGGTTTTGTCTGGAGGGATTAGAACATCCCAACCCAGTGTAACTTCCCTCACAAAACCTGTAGTATTCATAACTGAAATGTATTGTATGTATAAGGATCTTCATAGTTCAAAATAGTGAACAAATTAATCTTTCAAAGATCCATAGGGCAACTCTTTTCCAACATCTAAGTTTCATAACTGAATCTCTCCTACCACATTAGGTGTCGCCGGCGTGGGGAGCTATGGTTTCCAGGGCCAGCCCATGGCAGTCCCAGCTGGATTTGCTGTTCCGCCCATACAGAACCAGCCCGTCATGACGGGTGGGACAATATGGATGCCTGTCCCTCCTCCTCTTCCCAACTGCCCTCCTGGACTGGAATACCTCACACAGGTACCTGCACCCTTCCTCCTTCCCCATAGAACAGGTATTCACCCGAGAACCAGCCTGCATCTGGGAAAAAGCTAAAAAAAAGCATCTGGCTTTGTTGCAGCTGCATAGGTTGCTGTTTTGGGCTGCTGAGTGGAGCCTTTTGTAATGTGGTTGATGCATATTTGAGTGTGGAGGTGCCTGTTACGCTGCAGCACTTCATGGAGAGCTCTCCTACCAAGTGAGACGTGAAAGGACCCAGGGCACAGGGCCGTCATACAAACTTCCCATTTCTGAAGCTACTGTTTGTGAGATGCACTGTAATTGGGCAAGGTGTATGTAATAAATATATATAATGTGGGCAACTGTAGCACATTAGAGGTGCTTAATTTTCTGTGTGATGCTTTCTTCACACCTCTTCATAATGTTGTTAGGAGAGGTGGTAATCACACTTCACAATGCAGAGAATGCTAGTAGCAAAATAAGAATTGTTTCCACATTACAGAATGTGTCCTCGTACTGTAAAAGTACGGTTCATCTCAGCACTGGGAGCAAATATCAAGGCTTAATGCTGATGTACTGTTGCCAGTTTTGCAAATTGTTCAAAAAAAAAAAAAAAAAAAAAAGCAGTGATGAAGAGAGGCTGATTTTTCCTGAGTTTCACTCAGAGCTGAGCAGTAGCTGAGCTTCTGCTCTAAAATTTCTCAGTTTCTTGCTTTTGTCTATGCAGATTCCTGATGTAGGCCCGTGGGATGGGTGGTGTCAGAGGCTCTGTCAGGCTCTGTAGCAGTGCTACCCTGAGTCCTGAGAGGAGCACAGGCACGTCAGCCCTGCGAGTCTGGGTACAACTTCTGCCATCTGCTCCAGTGCTCTGAAACACTGCTTTGCTAAATCGCCAGAGGACAGGACAGGGGGACGTGAGCTACTTCCCCAGCTTTACGGGTAGATGGTCTGCCTCTAGACAATGTGTTGATCCATGAATCTACATTCTGAAATGAAACAGAAATGCAACTTAAAACTAGATTTTTCTTAGTTACAACTTGTTAACGTTTTATTCTGTTTAATTTTTCAACCACTAACAGATTGACCAGATATTAATTCATCAGCAAATTGAACTTCTTGAGAGTAAGTCAAAAGTATTTATAATAGATAAATGTTTAAATTTAATAATCCCAAGAACAGTAAAATTTAAACTTTTTTTGACACTACGTATTTAAGGTGGATTGCCACCCTTCTGTTTCCTGCCTCTGTTATCTCTCTCAATTCCTGCAGAAGCTGTGGAGGAGAGGAAGGAGAAAATAGGAGGGCAGAGGATTTTAAGCAGGTTCTGTATCTTAAAAGAAACAGAGCAATGCAACTGAATAGTCTTGGTAGCTAGTTATAGCTGGAGTTACACATTTCCCGTGTTATTCATTCACGTGATTTCTACTTGCCTTTTTTCCCTACTTAAAGATCTTTTCCGTCCTCTCTTATTCCATCTAATTCCAAAGACTGGCAGTCAGCTCCGATCCCATTTCCAGGCAGTCCTCCTGTTTTAGTGAACTGAAGTACTTTCCTTCTGCTCTCCTCATTCCGTTCACTTTAAGAAAAACAAAGTCATGCTATCAGTGTCTTTCAAATAGAAGAAATAAAGTAGACCATCCATCTTAGCTGACACCTAATGCTGCTGCATTTTCTTTCCATAATGCTTTAACGTACTTTCACTTGCTAGAGAAATTAATCAAAATTTATGTTCGGACTCTTGTTGTTTTCTATTTGTGCTGTTATGAGTCCTGAAGCTTTTTTTTTGTGGCCTTCTCATTCTGGATGTATTTGTGCCCCCTAGAGCCCTTTTCTTGCTTCACCCTCAAAATGCAGAAGTTTCTTTAATTCTCCTCCCTTCAGCTGTTCCCTGGGAATCTTCCATGGTGTGTTATTTATAATTATGGTGCTTGCCCTGGCAGTGGGTGTGTGTGGGTGGGAGGAGACTGATGGACATCTCCATGCTCTTTCCATGTTGCCATGTTCACTGTGGCTTCTTCTCTCTGAACCTCTCTGTCAGGCTGCTCTGCTCGAGGCTCCTTCCCCACCGCTTCTCTTCACCAATAGCTGCCTCTGACAGACTTTGAGTGAGGCCTGCTTCCCCAAAAGGTAGCTTTAGAGTTGCATGGTGACTCTTCTGACCAGATGCACCTCAGAAGTTTAACACTTCTGTCCCTATTTTTCAGTTGTGACTGGTTTTGAAACAAACAACAAATATGAAATCAAGAATACGCTGGGGCAAAGGGTGTACTTTGCAGCAGAGGACACTGAGTGCTGTACGAGGAATTGCTGTGGGCCGTCACGACCCTTCACCCTCCGGATTATAGACAACTTGGGCCACGAGGTGATAACGCTGCAGAGACCCCTCCGGTGTTCTTCCTGCTGCTTTCCCTGCTGCTTACAGGAGGTGAGTGGCTCCCTCTCACTTTCTTCCCTCATGTGAGATGTGGTCCACCAGTTTTAAGATGGGATTGTCTTGAATCAGGAGGCGAGGTGAAACAAGTAAGGTTTTGTCTGCAAGTTGTGGGATTTGTGCATGGAGTCTCCTTGGTCTGGGAATAAGCTAGTGTGCTGCAACACTTAAGTTCACTCTGGCCACTTCTGATTACAGTAATGAATGATGGACCAGCATGTCAGGGAACTTGTGGCTAGTGCTGAAATCTGCACTGGAGATGGGCTTGTGGTGTAAAAGTTCAGCAACAGCTTTCATAAAATAACAGCTAGATTTTTTCACTATACTGTTGTGAAAGTTGTAGTGAAATTCAACACATTAAATAATGAGCTTTTTAAAATAATTATGAGGTGATGCAACTTCTGAAGCCTCAAATCTGAGCCTACTCAGAGCTCTTACTGAGGGATTTGTAGTAGCTGCATCCTGTGATGTCTTAACTGAATGCTTTCAGGATGTTCACAGCCTTCTTTCACTAGACTTTGATCTTTCTACTGTAGATATATAGCCTTAGGAACATCCCATTGTTTTCAGTGAAGGCAAAAGTTCATAAAATCATAGAATAGTTTGAGTTGAAAGGGACCTTTAAAGACCCTCTAGTCCGCCCCTCCTGCAAGAAGCAGGGACATCTCCAACCAGATCAGATTGCTCAGAGCCCTGTTCAACCTGGCCTTGAATGTTACCAGGGATGGGGCATCCACCACCTCTCTGGGAAACCTGTTCCAGTGTTACACCACCCTCAGTGTAAAAATTTTTTTCCTGATGTCTAGTCTGAATCTACCTCCATCTATTTTAAAACCATTACCCCTCGTCCTATCGCAATAGGCCCTACTAAAGAGTTTCTCCTCATCATTCCTATAAGCCCCCTTTAGGTACTGGAAGATCAGTACAAGATCTCCCCAGAGCCTTCTCTTCTCCAGGATGAACAGCCCCAACTCTCTCAGCCTGTCCTCATAGGAGAGGTGCTCCAGCCCTCTGATCACCTTTGTGGCCCTCCTCTGGACCTGCTCCAGCAGGTCCATGTCCTTCTTATGTTGGGGGCTCCAGAGCTGGACGCAGTACTGCAGGTGGGGTCTCACGAGAGCACAGTAGAGAGGCAGAATTGCTTCCCTTGACCTGCTGACCATGCTGCTTTTGATGCAGCCCAGGATGCAGTTGGCTTTCTGGGCTGCAAGGGCACTTTGCTGGCTCATGCTGAGCTTCTAATCCACCAGCACTCCCAAGTACTTCTCCTCAGGGCTGTTCTTAATCCATTCTCCACCCAGCCTATTCTCTCAGTCCAAGTTGCTGAGGGTGCGCTCTATCCCACTGTCCATGTTGCTGACAAAGAAACAGGACCAGGCCCAATACTGACCCCTGAGGAACGCCACTTGTCACCAGTCTCCACCTGGACACTGAGCTGTTGACTCTCTGAGTGTCGCCATCCAGCCAGTGTTGCATATGAGGTCTTCAATTTGTGTGCAGTTTTCTGAAAACGTTCACAGAAAACCCCATGCAGCTTCATGCATTGGAAAACCAGATTGTTGTGGAAAAATTGTTGTGTTTGGTTTGTGTCTAGCATGGGTTTTGTCTAACAAGCATGTCAAAGCATGAACATTCATGTGGAGGTTTTCTTTTTCCTGTGAAGCTGGAAGTTCATTCGCCTCCAGGAACACCAGTTGGTTATGTTGTCCAGAACTGGCATCCCTGCCTGCCAAAGTTTACCATTCAAAATGAGAAAAGAATGGATATACTGAAAATTACTGGCCCATGTGTTGTCTGCAGCTGTTGTGAGGACATTAACTTTGAGGTATGCAATGCTAAAAATTGTTTGTATGTATCTTCTTTCAGACAGTAGTTCGATAGTAATTTGTTGCTTGACTTATTATCTGTCAACTAAACCGTAGTATATATAAAGTAATTAGTATATAATCTTTTAATGCTAGTATAATCAGTTCACTTCTCTAGATACCCAGATTACTCTACATAAGCCAGACAAACTTCCAGAAATGACATCTTAAAGCCACTCGCCAGTGACCGATGAAACTGATTCCTTGTGGTTGCACACAAATCCCTCAATTGAAAATTTAGCAGCAAAATCTTTTTGAATCTACTATGTTAGACCCTAACAAAAAATGTTATTCTTAGCTGTATCAAGTACTTATTAAAGTGACTTCCTGCAACTACCCATTTAATGATTTAATAATCATTCAATGACCAAGTAAATCAAGATAATTTAGACCTAAAATACATATTTGATTGACTGAAGAGTTGCAACTTTCACTTAAAAGTGATTAATTCATTATTATTTTCTTACACATGGAGTAGTAGATATGCTAGTCTATCATTTAATATTAGCAACAAAGACTTGCTAAAGCAAATTTAGTATCATTTTATTTTGGGGACTGGTCTTTCACATGACCCTGAAGACTGGATTTAACTTTAGGAAACATAATGTTGACAAAGGGCTACTCTCTGCTGTGGAACGGAAGAATGTAATGTGTTTAATTTTCACTTGAGCAGCTCCTGATACATGGCAGGAGAAACTAATTCACTCTCTTGGCTAAAAGACACCACTTCCAGCAGAATATGTGTGTGGTAGCTGTCTTTCAACACCATTAACGCACTGAACTCCACAGTCAGATTTAGAATTAAGTTCATGTCTGTGCTACTTAAGACTGACTTTCTGGTAGTCAGGGCTGCCTTTTGGTACAAACAGTTGTGTTCAATGGCTGCACTAATTCAAATAACTCAATCTGAAGCTTTCAAATGGATCTATCATTAAAAGGACTTGGGGATATTATGAATGACAGATTTGATGTTGTCTTTTTGATTTTATATTAAACTAGGTGAAGTCTATTGATGAGACTTCTACGGTCGGGAGGATTTCGAAGCAGTGGACTGGGTTTGTGAAAGAAGCCTTTACAGATGCAGATAACTTTGGAATCACGTTCCCAATGGACCTTGATGTAAAAATGAAAGCTGTCATGATCGGTGCTTGCTTCCTTATTGTAAGTCTGTCATTCGCTAATACTTGAATATGAACTGACTTTTTCATCTCCATGTTTAAATTGTGCTGGTAAAGGATTTGACTCTGAGCTCCTTGAAGTGGGTGACAACTTGGTGTGAACTTCCTGTGTGTATAACTAACCACAGAGGACAACACAATTATTTCAGATAATAAGCTTATTCTAGACTACATGAAGTGCTAACTCTGTTTAAAGATAGCTCTGTGTGGGGACTGTGATGGGACTGAGAAACCCTGTAAAGGGAAGACTCCTTACACACATTAGCAGAGGGCAAGTGTGTTTATGTGGATGGTGAGACCAGAAAAGTGCAGATCAGCGATAGCCACGAGGCCCATCCAAAGCCAGAGCAGCCTGCTGAGCCGGTGAGCTGGACAGAGGAATGCTGCAGCCAGTTCCTCCTAACTCTCCTTCTTGGAAGTGTGTGAAGCACTGAGCTGCGCATAATTAAATGCTCTCAGAACAATAATTTCCAATGGAAGGGACTTCTGTGGAAGCAAAGCACATCCAACTCCATACAGGAGTTTTAAGCTGTGCTCTGACTCTGTGATGTCTGCAGCTCACTGCAATGCAACTCACTTCAGTCTCTGAAAGAGCGTGTGACACACGCACCTGTGTGATTCGGCATAAGGTACCATTTCAACAAGCGCCCTGCTGCTGTGCTGGCAGGGCTGCAGAGAGGGGCATGTGAAGCACCTTAAGTTTGGAAAATTCTTCCCAGCCTCTAACAGCCCTGTGCACCAGGCAGGTTTTCCTTAGCTGTATGTGTTCATGTGCTACCACGTGCATGATGTACAGCATCAGTGAGTGTGAGCAACCCAGAACTCCAGACACAGATAATGGGACCCCCATATGTGAACTAAAGATGGTGACCATTCTGACAGACTCCAGCATGGGGTAAAATTGAGGTGACTGAGTCAGGTCAGACAAAGCCAGGGCAGGAATCCTGAGTAAAGGAAGCATAGCTTTGGCTAGTGATAATGTAAAGTTTCCATGCAGGTCTTTCACCACCTTTTTCTCTCTCTGAGAGAGCCAGGTAATGGGGAGGTGGAGAGACGTGCCCCTACCTTCTTCTCATCGTTTGAGGTTTCTGAGAGGGAAGCTACTTTGAATACCTTGCAAAGCAATCAGGCCATCTCTGAACCAAGAACTGCATTTAAGAAGTATTTGTTTTGTTTGCTTTTTGTTTCCTTCTTAGGACTTCATGTTTTTTGAGCATGCTGGTGATAAAAAACAGCGGGCAGGAGTTTGGCAATGAAATACAGAACTTTTACATAAAGGAAGAACATGTCGTCTCCCAGCTTTTCAGTGGATTGCAGAGCTCCAGTAAGACTGTGAGAAATGTATATCTTTTGCTTGTAGCTATATTTCTATGAACAAAAAGCTTTATGGTCTTTTTTTTTTTTTGTAACCTGATGAAATCATTTGTGGTATACATATAAGAACCCTTTGTCTGTACAGATCAATATTGTAATTTATACAAATATGTAGCAAACTTTTTTTTTTCCAAGAAATTTGGAATTGTGAAATAACTACTTATAGTTACTTTAATTCCTAAAAAAGAGGACTATTTCTATATTAAATATTAATATAAGCTGTGAGCCTAATAAAGAGGTCTTGATGTTTTCCTGTGTATCCTTCTTTGGTAGCTTTGCCTTGGTGTTCACATTCTTTTTTTTTCCAACATTTTATCAAATATATATGTTCACAACAAAGTAACCTAAGTGAACAGAACTATCAGAAATCACTGTAAAATTATATTTATCTAGTGATAAGTCTGCTGTCAAATATGACTCCTTTAGTGTAACTTAGTTTCATAATCTGGCTTGTTTTGAAACTTAAGGCTTTGATTTTCACTAACAGAAGTTTAGAGGGGACAGGAAATATAAATGCCTCTGGTTGCTTCTGTTTAATAATCCTTCAGTAATTGCTTTGTGCATGAATGTGTTTTTTTCCTGAGGCATGGAAAAACTAGTTAAGTTACTTTTTAGTTTCTCCAGTCCTCTTTCCTCTTCATTTAGTCCATGGTGTTCACAGATTGTAAGTCTGTCTGTAGGTGTGACGGGGCAGGAATAATAAACAGAACAATTCCACTTCAAAAGCAGATGTGTGAAATGGCAGGTCTGTTTCTTAGCATTTGTAGCTTTATTTAAGTGTGCAAGCAATGGCTAAAGTTGGAATTTCATACCCCAGCTTCACACAAGCATGTGCATATACAGGTTCTTGGGATCCAGCTATGGTGAGAGGTCCTTGCCGGTATTCTCAGTTGTATTCTCATTCTGCTAAGGATTCCTTTTGTTCAGTATTTTCAGTTTATTGATGGCTCCTGGCGAGTCAAAAAGCAGAGGAAAAGAGGAGCACCATTGCTGCTACGTACCTGAGCTCTCTTTGATGTTCTAATTGTTATCACAAGTATATACAATCTACACTGTTCTGAAAGTCTTTATAATTGTATGTTATGCCTTGTTAAAGTTAGCTTCTGCTATGAAAGACAGAATTCCTTGAATATGGTGTCTTTGATAATAGGGATTTCTGGAAATGCATTTTTTATTAATCAGCACTGTTCTTAGGGAATTAAATTATTGTTATGTTGCAAATATTTTGTGCTTTGTTTACCATCTATTAATGAGATATTGGAAATTCAGTCTTGCTAAAATCTGCTAAAAGCTTCTGATTGCCTCAGTTAGGAACAGAAGCTACAAGTGTGGAAACCAAAGTAACGCACCTGGGAGCAGACCTGTCCTGTAGGGATTCACATGGCTGAGCCCATCAGTAGTATTTTTCCTGCAAGGTATGACACACGGCTTCAGTTCTGCCTGTAGCTCGGAAGTCCCAGGCAGAAGCACGTTCAATAGCTGCACTTTGAACAGAGAGCAGAGTTACTCAAATAGTCCATAAACACTGTTTTGGAGATATTTGAAAATACCTGTTTAGTTCCATGGCAGGTCCTGCACAGAATTTAAATTTACTTTTTGCATTAGAGTGAGGTCTGTGGCTTTTTTGAAGAATGGATGGAATAATATTTTGCAAGTAAGGAAAACTGTGATACCTTTCCCTATGCAGAAAAGCATCTTGCATCATAAATTCATCCCTTGACAATAAATTGGGGAGTGAATGCTAATTTAAGTAAGGTTTTAGAACCCTGGGCTAATGGGAGATAACCAGGAGACTTTATTTGCATTCCTCCAATTGATTCAAAATTTTATGTTCAAATGTCATGCTTAGGTATTCACTCTAAGTCCTGGAAGCACCATTGTCCCAACAATCTTGCATACAAAATTACATTGAAAAATTCACATACGTCTCTGTAGAACAGTAAGGGAAGAATGTGAGAATGCAAACAGTGAAGGATGATCAGCTTCGCATCAACATGTGCAGGAAAAAAATGTTGCAACTCTCGTATCTTAAGCAGAATTGCAGTTCCAGGCAGTAACAATTCTGTAAAGTGTAATCAAAGCAAAGATATCTTTACTTACAAACAGGTTTTTCAAATACAGTGAAACCCAACAGTGAAGTTGTGTAAAGTTATGCTATTTTCATTTAGATTTTTTTTTTATTTTGTGCTGCTTGAGTCTAGTGGTTTAATTGCTAGCACTTATTCCTTTACCATGTACTTAGCAAAATTAGTAAGTAAGGTGAAGAATTAGATAGCCTCAAGGAATCAGTATGTGAATCCAGCTACATCGTAAGATGTAAGAAGTTCAAGCTAAGTCTCTTAGATTTGCCAGAATTGTAAGAACAGGAAAGAAATTACACGACCTCAGATCATAAAAGGTCAGAGAATGCACTGGATTAGGGAAACTTCCCATCAGCTGGGTAACTGGCTAGCTCTGATCCTGGTCACACAGCTCATAAACTTTTATCTTGTGAAATGGTTTACAGTCTCTCATGAAGGTAAAAATATTGCATTAGAAGTCCTAACTAAAGCTATCAAGGAGTAACTCTTTAGTTAACCAGGCAATATCTTATCATCTTCATAACCTCTTTCACTTTTTCCTAATGATATTTAATTGAAAAATGCTTATTCCTTAAATTTTTCAAGAACTTCTGGAGACAGCAGTACTCACTTGCTCATTTCTGAAACTGATTTTGGTAAATGCGGAATAAATCATTCTTTGGGCTCTGTTTCTTCATTTTGAAAGAAACTATAACAGCATCCATATTTAATAAATCACCAGACTCTAGAGCGCTCCCTTCTTCATCCATCAGACTACAAGCAATACAATTATTTATCCTTCTATCCATAAATCCAGGCTTTGGAAAGCATTAGAAGACTTTCAGCACACTGCCTGTTACTCAATACCATCTCAGTTAGATAGAGCTGTTACATAAAACCTTTACAGAGTGAGATTTGCAGATGGATTTCTCTAGTTCTGTTAATGACCTTTCCATCTGTATCATCCCTGTAAGTTTTTCATCTCCAGCTGTGCAGGAGATGCAGTCACTTAATGAAACCCTAGGGTCTGTACAGCACAGAGAGGCATAATTTATATGCTGTTTCTCAGTAGAAAAACACAGTTAATTCCAGTTTCCAGAAAACAAAATTAAAAGTGTTAAAAAAAAAAGTCATTTACGCCTTGCTTAGTCTTAAGCAAGATTGGGTTTTTGCTAATTGAGGAGAGAGAATAATTTTGCTAATCGGAGAAGAGGAGGAGCATTGTTTTTAAAACATATTGTCTTTAAAGAATATTGTCTCCTAAAAACATGTAAATTCATACTAGCAAAGTTCATAAAAAAGCCTCCTTGAGTCTTTTTGTAGACTCAAGGGCAGCCCTTACAATCCCTCATGTACCTCTTCTTGGTTTTACTAATGAGAGTAACTTTGAACAAAGTTGAAAAGCTGACTGTGGGAGCAGGAGCTGCGCAGTAAAAGGTGAGTCAGGGAAGGAGAAAGCAACTGCTTTTCCCAAACTGAATGCAGCTGTTTACTGTAGGCACAGGGGTGACTTATTGGAAATGGTAGGGGTTATAATGCAAATAAAATCTTTATTCAAGGGAATATATTGTAAAATTGCATGACTTCAGTGTTTGACTACTAATGGACATTGTATGATAAGAATGCTAAAAATTTGTGACAGGAATACTTATGAAATTGATAAATGGTAAAGGTAGAAGGATGATGCAGGGAGGAAGTTGTGGAATCAGAGGAACTTGCAGACAAGGGAACCTCTCAGGATGAGGGCAAGGAAAGAGACACAGGTTGCATTGAGGGGAAGCCACAGCTACACCACGAGATGAAAAAGCCGTGTCAAGCAAAAAGCAATCGTGTTAAGATTTGATCTCAAAATTAGTTAGACAAGAGGTAAGAAAGGTATAAAAACCCCACAGAAAATACCAAGAGATTAGAGGGAGAGAGTAACAAAGAAAAAGGTGCAGCTGTCCCAGAGTGGAGGGAAGAGCCCAGCGAGTGGAGAGCTCTGTATGTGCTTTCATGATATGTACACTGACACATGCCACGCTTGTGTACTGGATCAGATCGGTCTAGGGTCCTAGTAGCTCCCTGTCACCACTCACAGGGAGACTTCCATACATTGCTGATTTTGTTCTGGAGAGACTTTATCCTCTGTTCTGCAGATATATTTGATGTATCACTTGGTATGGTTTATTTGCCTTTTTTTCCCTGATAACACTATGTTTTTAAAGACAGCAGTGAGGAGAAAATACACATGAAAGCATTGCAACAAACACCAAAGGGAGAAGAGATGAGAGCAGGGATTTACGATGACTGTCTCCTATTTTTCCTTGGGTGGCAATAGGTGGCAGTATTTGCACAGGAATTTGTTTTTTCTCTGCTCAAAACCTCCCTCTGACATTCACAGGCGGTTTTGTTAGTTGTCTTTCTGATTTTCTCAGTGGAAGAATTTCAGATTACAGTATCTCCAAAGTATGTATTCCCTACATGAGTGTGGAAAGCTAGATGTGTCTTTCCCACCAAAGTTGCAAAATCTTAAGCTTCAAATGCAATTACGTGTCACTAGGAAAATTAAAAAATGTGTGTGAAAGTATGTTAAACCATGCTTGATTTAAAAAACTCCAGACAAATACTGTGTAAGTTGCATTAGAGTTGGTAAATGCTAGAATTTGGAAATGGACCATGATGTCTGACATAATTTACTACATAATGCAATAAGTTATTAATATAACACAGCAGGGTATGTCAAAGCAAAGAGTCAAATTTCATTGCTAGTTCAATTTCCCTGATTTACACCTGAGGTGCACTTAGCCCCCTAGACATGAGATGGCTTCAGCATGCGTGGCTGTGACATGGACCTAAGGATCCTGGGACCATGAGCGCTTCGTGGCAGCGGTGGAGAGGGCGAGGGATGGGTGAGCTGTGGCCAGGCAGGCCTGGGAATCTGCTCCAGGCTTCCCCGCAGGCTTCTGTTGTGTTTTTCTTTTTTTTACTTTTCTTTAAATGTAAACTTGCTGCTCATGCCTCAGCTGGTTTAACCTTTATCTGACCTAGTTATTGAACCAGGGCAGTTGGTAGCAGCTGAGGAAGTCAGTGTTTCTCCTTTACTGATTGCTGTTTTCTGATGAGCAAACAGAAACGGGTACAAGGCTGGACAGCACGCGCAGAGGGGAGCCTGCGCTGGTGCCGCGTGTACCAGGACCTCAGCAGCTCCTGGTGTCCCTGGCCCTCCTGCGCAACCAGCTTCAGTCCCTGATTACAAATGAACGCCAAAAAAACCAAACAACCAAACTGAGGAGTGGGCTAGTACAATGTGGGGACCGCTGGCCTGGCATTCTGGCCAGGAGCCTCCTGTTCCTTGTGTGCGCTACAGAGAGGGAGTGACACGGAGACAACCCGCAACAGGAAGGTTCCCGTGCAACCCTACGTCATGATGCAAGGAGCATGGACAAAGCCATGTTTCAAAGGTAAGTGCTCAAATGTTGCCATGCTGTCATAGCACCGCATATGAAGCTGGGAGACAGCACTGGTGCTGCGGTGGCAAATGCAGCATGGAAACTCCCGTGCAAACTGGGGAAGCTGAGGTTTGTGGTGAAGGCTATAATTAAAGCTATTCATAAGAAGAAAAGTATAAACAAAAGGTAACCTGCTAATTTAAATGACCCAGTCATAGGTTTTGACCTTGAAGACACTAAAGACCTTCGGGCTGCCTTGACTTAGTGGCTTACAGCAACGTTCTGCTGGTATTACATACAACCAGCATGTCAATGTCACAGTGTTTTGTAACTGACATCCTGGTTGCATGTTCCTACTCTGAAGTACAGTCTCTCTTGTGTAAGTGTACAGTTCCTCCTGAGCATTGGGACTTTTTTTTTGGCACAATTTGAACAGCACAGCCTCCGAACTTGCACAAGCATTGCTTTGTGCTGGTCCACTTTCTAGTTACACCCCGCTGCACAAGTGAGTTGTGTACATCACCGATGCGCTAACTCCAACAGTCTCTACATTCAGTAAGTTGTTCCTTCAGTTCTTTATGATCTTCCCCGGTACCCCAGGTGATTCTGCAGGTCAGAGTCTGTCTCCCGGAGTTACCGTGGTGCTCTCCAGTTGCGCAGTGTGATGCAGAGGAACACTGGGCCTCGGGAATTTGAACAAAACTAATCCTAATGCTGCAAGAGTTGTGTACATTTGCCAGAGACCTACATGTTAGCAGCTAAATCCTGTCTTCTTTTACTCCTGCAGCCAGTCTGGCTTTTTAACTGATATAAAACTATTTTTTTATCCCACTGAGCATGGCTGAGAGATAAACACAACAGAACCAAGGCACACTGCTTTATTGTGTCAGCAAACTTCTCATTTCTCAGGGAGCAGAATTTGTGGCTCCTGGAAAATACAGGTCTTTCAGTGGACTGAGGCTGAGCTTGCCGGCAGTCTGTTTACGTCCGTATTCTGCTTGTTGCCAGATTAGGACAGAAAAGAAATACAAGCAAAGTTGTTCAACACAGACAAGGACTCACTGTGCCCTGTCCTCTTTTTCCACTGAGCAAATTTGGGAAAGGCCATGAGAGGTAGCGAGCTAATATTAAAATACACCAGGAATTAAAGCCAGCCATTAAAATGAACAAGAACTTACCTGTGCATTGCAGCACACATTTTTCCATGAAAAAAAAAAAAGGGAATAAAGGAAAAAAAAAAGGACATAGCAAATAGTTGATATTTCAGTGGTAGAGAAGAGAGCAAGAGAGAGGAAGGTAAAATCTCTGTTGAATAAATCAACTAAATTTATGTACATAGTTTGTACTCCATTTACAGTGTTCAACATTCTAAGCAACAAGTTTAGTTGAAGGAAATATTTGTGCAAAAGTGCATATTAAAGAAGTAATGAAAAATAAATTATAAAAATGTCAGTGGTTATGTATGCTTTTAAGGGAGCCACTACACTGCAGTGCCAGAGTAAAACATGAACTAGTCAACGCCTCTTAAGCTGCAAATGTGAAATCTTTACAGCAAATTGTTTTTCTTGGGGATCTGCACTTCAGTAATTAAGTAGTGAAATTCAGCAAAAGCTTTCACTATCAGATAAGCTGAGGCCAAATTTGTGAACAGAAATATGCACTAGTCAAGTTTTTATCTTTTCAAAAAGATGTAATGAGGTGTAAAAATCTATGAAATACGTTTGACTTCAAAGTCTTATTGTGAAAGGCAATTAGCTGCCTGGTCCAGAGGGCACCTAGCCCCACTGATAAATCACTACTTTTCAGCTCAGATCCAGCCACGCCAGTATTTCTATCCAGTTACAGATCAGGGGATTTTTGGTTAATGTACATTTAAGATTAGAATTTGGACATTTAAAAATACAAATATACCTGCTGACAATGGAAAAAAAAGAAAGAGAAGGGTGTTAAAAATATCAGGGCTTGAAATCTCAGCATAATCAAGCTGCAGCCTGGATAAGAAAGCGTGATGAGTGCTTTCCTTGGAGACATGATTAGGTGCTGCCTGAACACAGGTACATGGAAAACTGTTGCAATTCCTGAACCTTCATCTGTTCCTTGAGACCATCACCCTCCACTCCACCTGAGCTATCTACCTGCAATTCATATTAATTCAAGTGCTTTTTCTTTGTCTGGGAGGAAGAATATGGCATATCCACCCAGGACACAACTGATGCTGTCTGTCCTTTTGGCTGCTGAGGTAAATCTGTATTGATAAAGCTTTTGCAAATGCCTTCCTACAAACTCCCACAGCAATTCCACTAATAGCTGGTTGCTGTTAACAGGCTTTCAGCAAGGTGTCATTTTGGTCCTCTGCTGAGGACCAAAATGTTTTAATCTAACTCGTGTTCTTGGCTGTAATACAAGGGTACATAAGAGCAATGCAATGAATGTCACATTCTGGTTAGAACAGCTGATCAAATATATCTTCTCACATTAAAATATAAGAACTATATTTTTTTTTCTGCCAAAAGAAAGGGAAAAAAGCAGACAGGTAGAATTATGAAGATGCTCCCGTTAATCTAACCTTAAGCAATTCTGTTCTTAAGATTTTTACATTTTAATATATGATGGAATTTGCTAAATAATGATATTTGAATTAATGTTTGTATTAGATTTAGTTAGACAGTGCCCTGTTTATTGGAGATTTCTGTGCCTGTGGGGCAGTAACTAAGTTCCTTCTAAGTCCCATCAGTTCCTGGCTAATAATGGAGCAGATGACTAGTGCAAAAGGTTACTTTGGTTATAAAATTTACATATGCAACTCCTGAATGTGTTTTAGTTCAAAATTAAGAATTTATTCCATCAATTTAGAATCTGTAGAAGGCTGAAAAGCATTCACATGAATCATCTCCTTAAAAGCAATATTCACTTCCTCTATCACTGCTGAAAAGGCGTAGGGTTCCCTATAGCACTGCTATAGGGCAGCAGCTGGGGAGGACCGAGGCGTTGTGCAGAGTGGCTGCAGGTCCTGTTGCCAGTGACATAAGCTGTCCTCCAGTGACTTGTCCTGAACAGCCATCTCAGGCACAACATATATGGAGAAACAAAGCGTATTTGCTAGTACCTGTTTTCTGAATCTTTGCTGACTGCCAAGTGTTTTTCAGTGGGTTAGGGGGAAACCATGTCAAAGAGAGATGCTGCTTCCTTGCTGTCGTCCATCCATCATCTAAATTAGGTGTTTTTGAAATGTTTAATCATCAAAGTATCAAAGCCTTTCTCTGCCCAGTCATGCTCTCCGGTTATGGAGCCCCAAAATGATGGGAATCACAGACTGAGGTTTGTGTTGAGTTAGAAGTGAATGGACAAACTCAAAATCAAGCCTCCTCCATAATGACAGACTGAAATATCACGTCTGTTTTTCTCTACAATGCAAAGAGGGAAGAAGCAAAGGAATGACCTAATTTAGTCATTGAGATGTATGGTGTGACAGAAGAGTGTTCCTAAAAACGCACATAAAATGTAAATCCATCTTTCCTGTAAGTGCCTGGGCAGCAGTTGACTTCTGTGACTCACTTAAGAGAAATTCCATGGGAAAAAGGTTCGGTTTTCTCTGGGATGAAAAGAAAAAGAGTAGATATAAACGGTGATTGTAAAACAAATCTCTGCCTAATATCCCGTCTGCACTATGTGAAAAGCAAACACAGCCAGTAAAATTTCCAGTGCTGCAGAAAGTTCTCTGAGAGTTTAAGAGTACACACTCCCACAAACAGAACTTGGCTTTGAAGATCAGCCTGGGAGCGCCAATCCTTTTCAAAAGACAGCAGGAGTGTATCATGTCTGAGGCTTTTTCCTTACTTCAATCAGTCTGATGTGGAGTAAGCTACAGTGCAGTCATGGCCAAAACATCTTCCCCAACTGGCTGCAGGGAGAAACAGCCAGGGTGGAAAAAGTGTGTGGATGTGGCTTACGTGCAGTTGAGTTCAAATCAACAGTGTTTGTTTAGGGAATCTTATATTCAGCTGCACCATCAGCAGTCTCAGTTATAGTCCTAGAGCATAAGGGGAATAAAACACTAGAATTATGTTTGAGAACTAGAGAATTATTTGTAATATTTCAACAGAAAAAAATGCATATTGATATACAGCAAGCTGGGCTGATTATGAACAGCAGAAGGAAGATATGAAGAGCAGGATTAAATGGCCCACTCTTACTATGTAGTAAAACTACAAGAATCTTCATCCTCTCTGACACTGATTTGGAAAAAGACACAGAAGGTACCAAGAAGTTTTCTTGAATTTCTGTGATTTAGAGGGGAATTTTTTTCTTCCTTTATCTTGTCTTCATTGTGCACCATGTGTCTGATGCTCCTCTGGAGTCAAACAATACCAAATTTGGCAAAGCAACAGCAATAATAAAATCAAATTAATAATAACGTACTGGGATTATCAATGTTCCTGTTTGAGGAAAGATGTTCACTAAACACTTTTTATCCTGAAAAACTTCCAAAGGTGTTCATAATAGGGATGTGCTATTTAGGAAGGCAAGGTTGAAAAAAACCCCAAAATTACCTTGCCTTCAGATTAGAAACTAGTAATGTTTGTAGTAGTTCCTAGTTTCTCGCACATAGTACAATTTCAAAATTACTTTTGTGGACATTATTTTGAGAACTGGAAACCACGGCTTTAATCTTATCCAGCAGCTTGAAATCTTTCAGATGGCACTAACCTGCAAGGGCCTCCTTCGATCTGCATTCAGTTTAGGTAAAAACACTCCAAGTGGCTACCCTAAAAACACATGCAAAGTGAGAGGATTAAGTGATCCACAGTTTTGGGATCTGATTCTTGCATCTCATGAACGAACAACTTCAAAAGGATCTTGGAAAAAAGATGAAGGCCACATTAGTGGAAATGCTGTACTCATAGCTGAATGCGTTTACCAAAGGGCTGTAAAGAAGCAGTGATGATGTTTCTGAGCACTGTTCCAGGTTGGAGCAGACCGGCAGACTTCAAGATGGTTGAGTCATCTCCATGCAGAGCTGGCAGAACAAAACATTATACACAAAAAATGGAGACTGAGTTAAAGACAGTCATGTGTCCCTGTCACGAAACACAGAGAATGACGTGTGTATGGACCTGCAGAGCTTTTGAAAGAGGCATTTATACTGAGACTAGGCTAGTGCTGTACTAATACAGCTCTGGCTACATTGCATGAGTGTATTTTGAAAGAAAACATAGCTTTGGTAGAAAATGTGAAGAACCAGCATACATGACAGGGAAATAATATGAAAATTACTGATTCCCCTCCCCCCAATGAGATGTTCAAATCCCACTCTGGGAATCCACATGCAAGGATAACTAACATCAATATTCCTCACTACATATGGGGAGCATTACAGCTGAGCCACAGTGAGTTCTGCAGGCCTTATTTCAGCAAAATTCTGAATTCTAGCAGGCAGAATATAAGCACAATGAGACAGCCATGTTAATAAGACTTTCCTGTAAGTAAGGGCTTTGCAGAGGTGATAATTTGCCAGGTAGCTGCTTGCCAGAGTCAGATATAGAGGCTATAAGGTTTTCCTTATTTCTTTCTGGCTACACGAAAGAGCTTTGTTGAAGCGTAAATATCTCAAAGGCAAGAATATCCTTATATTGGTACAGGGGTACAAGGAAAGGATGCTTGTGTCTACCCCTTTTATTTGCTACAACAACAGGATTGCTTTTACCTGGCCATTTACTAGGAGTGTCCTAGGGAATACGTGCTCTGTGCCTACCAAGTTTCCTGTCTCCTTTAGGTACCCTGGAATAGAGGCTGCCTGCACAGTTTATCTGAGGACACTATTAGGTTGAGTATTGTGATTTCAACTCTTCTAAACCCTACAAAAGTGATTTTGGCTACAGTCTTATGTACTACGCATATCCTTTTGATAGAGTGGAGTAAGACTGAGGAAGAGAGACGAGAAGGACAGTGACCCAGGCTTGTCAGCATGTGATTCTCAGCCTATGTGCAATTTTGGCCACTTTCTTAATTCTGTTTGGGATTTTTATGAAGAGCCATTCACAGTGCTGGAGCACTACCGGGCTACCTGTGTGTCCTGCTATTTATTCATCATGATGCTCCTCCCCATTCTGGAGGAGGTTGCTGCCTTCTTCTAATATATAAATTAAGTTTGTTTAGTTTTGTCTCATTAGGAAGGAATCACAGTCCCTAATGTAGAATCAATCTGTATGTTGCCTTGAACAGTACAAGCTTCGGATGATCTGGAAGTGAAGCAGCCAGATCACCTCTGAAACTACCCTTCTAAAGCCCAGACTACAAGAACAAAAGCAAGATGTACTGCCAATGTAAAGTTTTGCCAGCCTTGAAATATCTTAGCTAGAGACTTCATCTTCCTGAGCATCCAGACTAAAGAAGCACGAACTCCAGTCTCTGAGAAATAATTTAAAAGATTCGAAGTAGCTATCCTTCTGGCTTCTGTTGAGTGCTGTGCTAAAAAATAATGAAATTTCCAAATCTTTTGAAAAGAGTCCTCTTGAGGATCTATTGGAAGTTCTCAATTTATTCCAGTCATTCCCTGAACAGCAGATAGGTGAGTTGTCTTGAATGCAGAGTAGATCACGTTTATCAAAACTATGCTGCTGTTCAAAGCTTGCCTCCTCTGTGCCCTTTGCCGTGTAAGCTGAGAACAGTTGAGCTCCCAGCCTTGAAAAAAAGGCATGCATGCTTTTGATCACTGCTCTAAGAAGTGCAATCGAGAAGCAGCATCCAGACTGAATGCATTTCACTTCCACAGTACACAGCCCGAAACCTAAAACTTTTTCATTGCTTCAGTAAATCCTTGCCATTTTAGTGTTAAAAGTCTGAATCTGTTCTGCTGTCACACTTACCCTACCAGTTCCTGAGAAAAGTGATTAAGTACACTTGTGTGGATTAACAGTTGTGACCCCTGCTCTGCAGTGAAAGTTTTCTAGTAGTGATCTGAACGTAACCTCCCTTCATATACGCTTTTACCAAATAAAACTATGTGCACATGCAACGCAAGATGGAGAAGAGGATGAGGAGAAAAAAAACCTCAAAGAGAGCGTTTAGCTCCTAAACGTTTCTAAGCTCGAAAGCACATTATTTTACTGATTCAGTCATGATAGTTTCTTGCTTTCTTGCTTGTGTCAGGGACACTGCTCACAACCTCAGCTTCCCTGGTAACTGTATTTCACTGTTCATTTAACGAGAGTATTTTTACTTTCCACGCCTTGTTTTTATTGGCTGCCACCTCTTTTTCCCTGTAAAAGGTTTTCTTGTGAAGAGGCAAAATAGTTAGGTATTGCAAAGTCACATGATATTTTGACCAACCCAAGAGGCACTAAATTAAGTAGGATCTGTGGCTCTTAGCTTTTCCTCACCTTTCCTGTGGTCGCCCTTTCACACAATGCTGCTGAGAAGTGGAACCTGGAAGGCCCCGCGCAGGGGGACTGTAGCAGCAGCAAAATAATGGCCAGCCCATCTCCTTTCTTTCTCTCTTGAATCCAGTGCTCCAGAAATGCTGCCAAAAGTTGTTCTGGGGCCATCTGGGATTCCTCATTTAGGTCATACAGGGAGTAAGAAATAAGACTAATTTAATAGCAATTTTGTTATAAATCAAACAAAATTACTAAAAAGACCTACCTGTCAAAATTAGGTTTTGTCTGACAGCAGTTTCTATTTACCTTATACGAGTCAGCTGGAGAGAATGAGATCATTGGGGACAGGCAGAACAGTCATAAAACTCCCAGAACAGAGGCAGGAAAAGAAACTTTGACCAAAACCATTCCAGTAACAGAGAATATGAAATCTGATGTCTTCCCGTAGGGGAATACTTGTGGAACATGCTTCTCTGCTCCAGCGGTTTTCCCAAATTGCCACTCTAGGAGTCTCCACTAGGCTTCTGAAATCACAAAATAAGTAGGCTTTAGGGTAACCATTGTAAAACCCATACTGACCTCCCCTCTTCTGCTGGTCATACACAAGTGACACACTTCAGTCTGTTTAATACCACAGGCTTACTTCAGAGGAACATTTTTTACATGACGATCATTTGTTGACATAGACACAAACACTCCCATAGGCTCCCAGCTTCAGACAATTTCATAAACACATTTTTCCACTAGTTCCTATTAATCCCACAGTAAATGTTTAAAATCATTTTTCTTTCAGCCAGATTTCTTCAATGTCAGTTCCTTTTCCATTATATTCTTTTCTGCATCCCTAAACTATAACAAAAGCAAGACTTTAAATTAGTCATTATGATTAACTGTCCGTTTCAACACCTCTCATTTGAGGCTCTAGGAAGCATTTTATAGTTTATTGGGTGATGGGACTGAAATCTTTACAAGATCAACCCTGATCAGCAGGGTTTACAAGATCCACTCCGCAGGATTTAATTCTCATTTTCTTGTGCCTATATAAATCACGTAAAAATGAATGCAATGAAAGCAAAAAATGGAGATCAGACTTTTGTGTCCACCAGAAGCAGTGATGGAGGTCTAAAGCATCTGGCTTAAGGCCAGATCAGCAGGATTTATTCTCTTATGATGCTCACTGACTTCTGCAGTGCAGGACAGAATCTTGAAGCTGGAGCAATCATGCCATAAATGCCAAAGGATGGACCACAGACAAAAACTTAGCACAGCTTTTCATGGGCACTCACGTCTTGCTGCTCAGTCTCAGTGAAGGAATGTAACTCTCCTTGTAATTTCAAAGCCACTCGTTCAATCTTTTGAGTAATTATGGGATGACAGCTGATTATACCCTGGAAATGCTTACTAACGCTATTAATCTTTTGCTCGTATGGGCTGTTTATAGCTATAATTATAAACAAGTGAACGAAGCAAAGTAATTTCTGATTGGGTGGCTTGGGAAAGAAACTATGACTATAGCCCAAACAATTCACTCAGAGCTCAAGAGCAAAAGGTGCTGAGCATCTGTGGAAATCGGTGGGGTCTCAGCACCCCTGAGGAGTGCTCAGTGCATCTGGGCAAGGGGTTGGATCGCACCCATAAAAACAAGACTGGGGCGGCAACACAAAGAAATATTCTTATTGAAGTTCAGGATAAATTAAAGGGACACAAGCAAAGAGAAACTATTTTCAGACAGCAAGAGTAGAATTTTGGTAACATTTAGCCTGATTCCTTGGAAATAAAATGTTTATGGAAGATTTCTTATTACAGTTGAAGTTCTTAAAAGGTCTTTCTTAAAGACTCGCATACACATACAAAGTCAAGAAATGTGATGCACATTTTAATGCCATATCATTGCCAGATGGGCCTTTACATTCATATTGATGTATTTTTGAAAAAAAAAAAAACCAACCTGTATTTCTTTTTTAACATTCTAGTTTATTTCTAGTGTTTAATTGGCCTGTGGTCAAATTAAAACAGCCATAAGCATCTGAACGAAATATATCTGAAGAGCATTTTTTCCTATGACTGAACACGAATTTTAAAACTTTCTATTATTTTGGAATATTAATTTCTACTAGTATTATTCTTTAATCAAAACCTACTATTTTCAGCTATCTCAACTCATGTTGAAGTACCACATTGATACATTCTGAATATATAATTCAAAACTAGTATTTTCTTTTTAGAAATTACACAAGGTAAACCATTTAACTGGGAAAATAGGTATGACTTACTAACTCAAAGGTAAGGATAAACTCAGATAACAACTTTGACATAATAAATTAGATCAATGACACAACCAAAAAAGCCAAAACCTTCTGTTTAATTCTATAGTTTGTATGCTCTTGAGCTAAGCAGTGAAATCACGGGCCTATTAAATCACCTCTGTAACACAAAGAGAGTACAAACTTTATGGAACTAGAAAGACAGTTGAGGAGACAAGTCCAAATAGAATAAGAGAGAAATTAATTTGTTCTTTGTAATAAATGACTAATGACTGCTGCCATTGAAAATAGATGAGGAATAGATGAGGAATAAAATAGACTTTTGGCTATTATATGTCAAATGTATTATCTGCAAGAAAACTATGATATTTATTAGGGTAAGAGACTTAGGATCCTTGCATGATGTTTTTTTTTTTTCTTCTTGGAATACTGCTGGTGGTGAATTGTTGACAATTCCTTCTGTCCAATGGCTTTCCACAGACCAGTCTTGGCAGTCTTGGTTTTTTTGTTGTTGTTGTTGTTTTTTGTTGTTTTTTTGTTTTTTTTTTTCTTTAATTACTGTATAATGAACAATTTCAGTGTTGTAAGATTAGGGAATGAAGTTCATGTGACCAACACTGCTCCATTTTATCATCTGTGGAAAAGGTGTTCTAGTGGGGCTCCAGAACAGAAGACGAGAGCTTGAGGCCTACACTTGCAAGGTGAGAAGAGTTCAAGGACAGGCAAACCACAGCAGGAGCACAAACTGCATTTTTCTTAAAGATTGTGAAATAGAGTAGTTAGAGGATGTGAAAAAGGTCTTCTATAAAAAGCTTCTGTAGTTTAGAAGGCAATTTCCTACGACTGCACCTAGCTCCATCTGGCTGCCATGATGAGCTGGTGATGTAATGAACGATGCATGTTTCCATTCCACGTGGCACCAGCTATATGCATTTTGAAATACAAAATTTTTGGTGGTTTGGGGAGGGTGGAAGTTGCTAATCCCGTGATGATTTCTTACAGGCAATTAGGAAAGAGACGGCCAAAAGGAGGTAGGGATAGGCACTGAAGGAATGGACATTATTAACAATTTAGTAAGCGGTTATCTCCTGCAGAGGTCCTGTAGAATTTTGCCTGCATATTTGCCAGATGAATTCTAGATATTATTGCTGATCTGTTGAAAATCCACTAAGGCTGAATAAAAACCAAACTAGTTTGGCAGCTGATTGTGAGGTTACAGAAAATCCCTTTTCACAGTGCCTTTCTGAAGTGAAAACTGCTTGCAGTTGCTCCCTTTCTGGTTTTGCTCACATTGTTGGAGTTGTAGGATAAGGAAACCCCTTGGGCTCTCATGTTCAGAGCCCCACAGTTAACAGTAATTACCTCTCTTCCTTTCTCTGTGCCTACTTATCAAAACGAGTAATTTCTCATGGAAAAATTGCCTTTGTTTCAGAGGAAATGTGAGATGGTTTAGTGGGACATGTAGGAATTGTTTCTGGAGTTAACCTCTGTAATATAAAGTGCATACATGCACATTACGTTACACACTGTCTATGTTATTCTTTAAAACTAATTTGATTTATGGGTATGTTCCTACTTAACAGTTCAAAGATTTAAGTCTTGAATACACTGTGGCAGTAATACAGTACTGAAGCAACTTGCAGCAGCATCAGGAAAGCTGAAAGACCCTGCTAACCACCAGCTGCCAGTTCAGGCCTTGAAGTTGGTATTTCTGGGCAAAAGTAGCATTTCTAACTCCAGTGTCTGTGGAGGCAGGGCAAGACAGAGCCCTTGGGCATTGCGTAACTGGCGGAGCTCAGTTCTGAAGTTTCACAAGCATTTTCCCTTCCATCAGCCAGTGTCCGAGTGAAGCCTCTTGGGATAGGAGATGTTTTGGCCACATCTGCCACTTTGAAAGCAGTGTTTTGGGTAGCTCTGTTTTCTCTCTGAGGGCAAAGCTTGGATTTCCTAAGAACAGTCAGAAATTAAATTGGCTTTCGAGAGACCAAAGAAAATGACAGGGAGATGTAAAAATTTCCAGTCACAGTTTGGGCTTGCCCTTATAGGTATGAGCTGTGTTTATATCACAGTACTCTCAACCCATTTTCCTTGTATATTAGAAATCTGTCTATTTCCTTTTCTTTCATTATTGCATATTTACAGCCTTCTTTCATTCTTTTCATTCTTCCCTGCTACTGTTTACAACTACTTTTTGATAACAAAATGCCTCGTAGGATTTCTCTCAAATGCTCCCTCCTCTTTATGCCAGTTGTTTTCCACCTAACAGTGCTGTTTCTGGACCTGTGTGTTAGTCTCTGGTGAAGCTAGCTGCTGCTTCTGACAGAGGTGAGGTGCTGGGCTGTGATTTCTCAGAGCACTCTGTATGTACATGATGCTTAGCTGCTGATTTTACTCTTGATTCTCAAGGCTGAAGATTCTTCGTCTGCTTCCCGTTCTGTCCGTGGGAGCCATGACATCATCTCCATGGTATTCTGAAATTATGCCCAACAGTCCTGTCTTTTTCCCCTCAGACTTTATTGAAGAAGTCTGTCATTTCTCTCATGGTTGATGGTAGTAAGTGTGTTCTACATGTCTCTTGTGATTTAATTCCTTCTCAATGAATTCTTATTTTTTTCAGCTTTATAATTACACTTTCTTTATATCTTCAAGTACAAGTGTTACTGTTAAGCCGTTCTGGATTTGAGGTGAGGATTGATTTGCTGAGGCCCTCTTTTGAAATGCTTGTTGACCTGTTTTCTACCTTAAAACTATATCTGTAACTATTTTTTTCCATCTTCATTTTTCATAAGGTCAATTTCTAATTTGAAATCATCATAGAGTCATTGAAACATAGAATGGTTTGTGTTGGAAAGGACCTTAAAGAGCATCTAGTTCCAACCCCTCTTCCCTGGGCAGGGACACCTTCCACTATATGAGGTCGCTCAAAGCCCCATCCAACCTGGCCTTGAACACTTCCGGGGAGGGGGCATCCACAGCTTCTCTAGGCAACCTGTGCCAGTGCCTCACCACCCTCACAGTAAAGAATTTTTTCCTTACATCTGATCTAAATCTACCCTCTTCCAGTTTAAAGCCATTACCACTTGTCCTATCACTACATGCCCTTGTCAAACGTCCCTCTCCTTGAACTCATTTTTTAAAAAAAGACAACAGAAGTACTTGCAGTATCATGCCAGTTACGGCACTGCTCACTTTCAGCTAACACAGTCTATGCACCTATGTAAGTCACTCAGCAGCAGTAGTGCTGGTTCTTGGAAGACAGAGCAGAGGTCGCTCATGGATGTGTGCATAAATGTGGTCATAATGTCTGCATTCAGAAGATATTTGTTCATTCATGAGTCTCTGCGTGCCTGGCAGAGGTGGCAGGAAAAAGTAGGTCATGAATAATTGCTCAAGAACTGGAGGGTCTTTTCTGTTTCTCCTGTAATTAGCAACTGCAGCTTCATCACTGCATGATTACATTTTCAGTATTTCCCAATTGCTGCTTTCCTGGGCCTTCTCTCTTCTAGGAAAGAAAGAATGAGCTCTCCCAATTAACCGTAAAAGCATCTGGGCACATAATGCAGGCTCTGACTTCTGCTCTGGCTTCCAAACAAAAACATGCATTTCTTATGGCGGCAGTAGCCAAGGTCAAGTTTTCCCTTCTTTCCCCCTTTTTTCTTTCCAATATGGCTCCAAAAAGCACATCTGCTAGGCCCATAGAGACATTTAGGATAAAAAATGAGGTGTCTATTTGACGATTATAGAGGTGGATCTCACATACAAGAATCCTGCTTTCAGCACTAATTTTTGATTTAGATTATGCCTTTGGTCCTCAAATAATATTTCCAAGGTGTAAATCTGATTTCAATAGGCTGCCATCTGCTTTTAGAATTTATACATGACTTTTCAACATTTACGCTATTGTTTACAGTATTTTTTTGAATATGTTTTATAGCGCAATAGGAAAAAGGGTGGAGATGGGCCAGTACATCTCCTTCATGATCCCAGGCTTGCCTTCAGTAATTTGGTGATTTGCTGGGTGTTTCTTTAGTGATGAAAGTATAATGCTTTTGCATGTTAAACTAGGCAAACGAACTGTGTTTCTTTATGGAAAGCTGAATGATAAAATGATGGAGTGTTTGACAGGCATGTTGTTCACAAGTGGAGTGGATGCACGGTGCGGTCCTGATACCAGCAGAGCTACCCTATACGCGAAAGGGTCAGATCGGTTTTGTTGGCTCACGGAATAATGGCTTCAGTTGCTCACAATCTCTCAGCAACATTAAATTTTCAGGAATGTGTTTATCAGGACGTAATGGCGGCCAACGAAGCCACTGACAAAACGTTTGGAGGGGGTGGTGGGTCTGATCCCCACGCAGCCAGCACCGCCGGGAGCCTTTCCAGGCGCTACCGCCCGCTCGGCCCCGCACCCCGGCCGCTATCGAGGGCGGAGGCGCAGCGCTGCGCCCAGCCGCGCTCCACCCGCGGTAGCCGCTGGGCCCCGCTCCCTCCCCGCAGCGACGAGCTGCCGCGTGCAGCGCCCCGCACCTACGGCGGGGGCGGGGCCTGGCCGCCCGGCCCTCCCCCGATGTCGGCGGCGGCACCGTGCACCCGGGCGCGGCGGCCACAAGCGGCTCCCGTTGCGGCGCCGGCTGCCCCGGGTCCTCCCACCGCCGTATAAAGCCGGCGGCGGGCGGCAGCGCCTCTCGCTCCTGCCTGCGGAGGAGGAGGAGCGGAACGCTGGGCGCGGCGGCTCTCCAGGCACCGTTTTTTTTTTTTTCTTTTTTTTCTTTTTTTTTTTTTTTTTTTTCTTTCTTTCTCACCCCGCCCCCTTTTCCCCCGCCGCTCTCCGGAGTTGGCGGCGCGGGGAGCGGCGGCAGGCCGGCGGGTACGGAGGGGGAAGATGGCGTTGAGCAGAGCCCGGTCGCCGCGTCTCCTCCTGCCGCTGCTGCTGGTTCTGGCGCTGCCAGCAGCGGCAGAGCGGCGTCCCGGGCCCGGCCCCGGTCCCGCAGGTGAGGCGCGGGGCGGTGCGGGGCAGCGGGTGGGACGGCGGGGCCTCGCGGCGTGGAGGTGGGCTCGGGCCCGGTGAGGGCGGCGGCGGGGATGCGCTGCCGGGCGGTACCGGTCTCTTTGTGCCTCCCAGCTCGGGAACATCCGCAGGGAGAACCCTCCCGTCTCGGAGGCTGGGAAACGCCGCTTTCCCGATTTATTTGGGTTTTTTTTTTTTTCCTCTCATCCCCCTCCTCAGCCCCCTACTTTAAAATGCTCCGGGGGCTGGAGCGCATTCGACGGGGCGGGGAGGGGGCTGTGGCGCCGGCCGGAACAGGGCTGCCCAGGTTGTTCTGAGCGGGACAGCCTGGCTGGAAGCGCTGTGGCCGCCGAGGCGGCTCATCGCCCGTGGTAAAAAGAGAAAGATTCCTTAATGGGAAGTGAGTTTCCCTGACTTTCTCCTTCTCTGCCCCACTCCCCGCCCTCCTTCCTTCCCTTTCCGTGAGACAAGGTGTCGATGAACATGTTTTTCCAAGGCTGGGAAAAGCTCAGCGTCGTTCCCTTCTTCTCTAAACTCTGGCAGCCGGTGGTGAAGTTTCCTACTTGGTGCACAAGTCAACTGTGGGCTTCAGTGCCCCTTCCCGTCCCGCTGAGGCTTGTTTGCTTTTTGATCATTGCTTTGTAACCACTTTAGCTTCAAAGAGGCAGAAGATAAAACTCGTTTCTATCTTTAGCATGCGAAGTAGAAGAATGGTTACAGGAATTTCCCTCAGAGGGAGGTGTCCAAGCACATGTATGTCCAACTATATCATAGAATCATAGAATGCCAAAACATATTTCTTGCTCTAATACTGTTCTGGAGTCTGTGAGTCTGTACTTCTGATAGCTATTCTAGGCATACAAAGGTATTTCATTCCACTAGATTATTACCACATGAAATCCAAAATAGTTTCATTTCTTGGCTTGTATACTCAAGAGTGTAATCAAGTTATTTTTAATATCTAGCTTAATTTTCTTCTGGTGTGCAGAAGGAAGCTGCTTTTTTTTTTTTAGAAGTTTTGTCAACAAGTTCTAATTTTGGTAGGAAAACTGCTGACTTGGTTGATAACTAGTGTTGAAAAAAGGTGGTGATGAATACCAGACTCTACTCAGTGAGCTTCTCATTTCCATTTTTCTTGATGCTTTGTTGCTCTTAGTCGTTCAGAGGATTTCTCTGAAGGCTGTGGTGTGCGCAGTAGTTCACAATCTGTCAGGGATGTGTGAGCATTACTGTTCAGCCTTCACTGTCCCGTGGGGGTGCAGCCTACGGGGGCATGTTTTGTGTAAAAAGTTGAGCTCCTATGCGTGTTATCAGAGCCGGTGAGATTGCAAGTCAGGGTCCTTTGGAAATCAGTTATTGCAATCACAGTTTAAGATGTTATCTAATTCTAATAATGCCTTTTTTTTTTAACCACATACTTGAGATGTGGGATTTCAAGCTGATATAAGCTAATTGCTGGCATGATAAGGATTTTTTTTTTTAATATTGGTGGTGTTCAAAGATGTGAAAAGCAAAGAGTGCGTAGTCCAGACAGCACTGTGTGATTCAGCAAACCAGAAATAGACTGCTACTTCTATATAAATAATAAAAATGATGCTACACAAATCACAGTGCTAAAAAGCCCTGATACCTTTATATATAGGTACTCATGTGGGACAATATTAACTCTTTTTAATTTAAACATTAGTAGCTGGAATTGTAGCAGGCTCTGCTGACTTGAAACCACTCCTTGAGTAGTTTCATGACCCCAGACACTGCCTGCTGTGTTACTTGTTTTTATTCCAGTTTTAACCTTCAGTGTTTTCCCCGAGTCTGTGCAGTATTGTTTGAAGAGGGTCAACCTTAGTGTGCCTCCAGTTCTAGAAATACAATTCTTAATTTCTAATCTCTTGATGCTTTGTACAACTGAGTCTAAAGCAGGACACAAAGGCACACTGTCATGTTTTGAAGCGGTCTGTTAGTGTTTCTTGCTTCAGAAATAAGCTGTAACAAGAGTGTCTAAAACCGACTGCCAAGGTACATCTTTATTTCTTCGCAAGACTGTACTGCTTTACTCGGAAAGGCTCGGAAAAATGGTAGCAAGAGAAGTGCCTGTTGCACAGTAGTGGTTACTTGAGTGCCGAGCAGTCAGCGTGGCCCCGTGGCAAAACCATGTTTGCAGAAATCCCTCCTGTGCTCCTTTGCCTCAGCTTTCTGCTTGAAGCCATCACAGAGAAGAGCACTGTTGAGCTCTGAAACACTGATTCCTGTATGGTGAAGATACAGAAGTTTCTGTGTTAAAAGCAGTGTTAAAATATTTCCATTGCACCGTACTTGCTGTATGCATGTTGCTTATCATGTAATGCAGTCCAGGACGTGCGGAGAGCGAGTGGAAAAGACATTTGTCGTTGTACTAGAAGCAGGCTGCGCTTTTGGCAACAGACGTAAATTATGTTCCCACCTGAAATGTTTTATTAATCAGCTGTTTGCACGGGAAATGGCTTTGCTGCCTTTGAGTCCCTTCCCCAGGGCGGCTGCGGGGACTTGGCCAGCTGGAGCGTGGCTGTGCTGGGGCTGTAGGTTGTAATGGTGGCCAAGGGGCAGGTTTTGAGGTGGGCCCCGTGGTTCGTTGCTGCCTGTGCGTACCCCTCAAATGTGAGGGGTGAGAGGGTGGGTCGGGGGGGGCTTGTCATAGAAAGGGCCTGTGCAGGGTGAGTGGCCTTCCAGCGCCAGCCCGGACAGGAGGTGTGGGCAGCCTGACGGGCCATGGAGTGCTCTGAGCAAGCAGACTTTCCTCCACCCCGGCGTCCATCAAATGCTGGTTACGAGTGCTTCAAGCAGTGATTGCTGGCTGGTCTAGCTGTGCAGGGACTCACGTGGAGATACAGCATGCGCTGTTGCCATTTCTGTTGACTTTTTTGGGCTCAGCCAAAATGGCCACTGTGAGGGATGGATAGGCCTTTCCCTCTGAAGCACCTGTGGTGCACAAACAAGGGAATTTGGTCATTCAACCATCTTGACAACCATCTTCCAATACTTATTAGAAGTATTGGAAGACTTGGCCTGCTTGGTGGAGGAGAGGTTGTAAGTACAGCACGCTATGCCTGCCTTCATCTCTCTACCCAGTTTTCTGTTTCTTGCTTCTCAACTGATGCTAATTTTGTCCCACCATGCCACCACAGTATGTAAAACTGCTACGTAAACCTGTGTTGGGGAAAAACCTCCTCTAGGTCTTTTGGAAGTTTCGTGCCCTTTTTGTGAGGACTGTAAGAAAAAGCTGCCACCTGCCCCTTAGAGATGAAGGATAAGGGCAGAGAGTGACGTACCCAGGACCTGACCCAGCAGGAGACAGCGTTTGGATTACCTGTGTCCTGGGGCACCATCATCCTGACTCCCTGGGCAGTGTTTAGGAATGCCTGTGGCATCAGTGTGCACCACTTCAGATGGGTAATGGTCACTCGTGTAGATACCTTTAGGTGCCAGCTTTGAAATAAATGGTCAATAACAAATGAAACAGTGTGTAGTGGGGAGTATGTGTGTTTGGGAATTAGTTAAAAGTAAGTGAACGTGGCTGCGGAGGTGCAAAGCAGCAAAGTCATTCTTCCATTGCGTATTTTTTCCCCTTGAAAATATTTGTCCTTGAAGACACCCAAAGCCAGCAGTCTTGAGTTCTTCGTGGCCTGATTTAGAGGCTGCACAATGCCAGTCTCTGTTGCAAAATAAATAAATAAAAAAAAATTAAAGTTTTTTTGGCCAGATTCTTCTTTCTTTCCTTAGGTGGAGGGAATAATTAGGCTGTGGATGTAGACCACAGTGGTGGCTGTGACTTTGCATCTCTCTGTGATATGCAGTGGAGTTGGATAAGATTACTGCAGCTTTAACTGTAAAATGCATTTCTAATTAAAACAAGAAAAAGTAAAACAGTTGTGACCTTCATCATCAGCATTTGATACCATAAATTACAGTGGAATGACCACCATGGTTATCTGAGCCAGGAAGGTTTTGTGTGAAAAATGTTCCTGTTGAGAAGCTAAACTAACATTATTTCTCAATTTTCTTTAAGCTTGTGGTGTGTTCTGGAGAGTCATGATTTATGTCCAAGTTCTTGACTTTTTCCCTCACTGCTGCTTAAGCAAAAGTGACTCACATTGCGGGGAAGTGTTTAGTTTGTCTGTTGAATTAGCACTATTACACTGTGTAAGAAAAAGCACTATCTTTCCATTTGTGTAGAGCTGCTAGTCCAAAATAGAAATTACTTGACATGCTGCTCAAGTGAATTCCCTTGTCATGAAGAGTAAACATGGTTGCAGTAGGGGCATTTTTGTTTTCATTTGCAATGTCAGTTTTTTATAGTTTTTGAGGGACCAGTTGCAAGGCAAACACGTTTTGAAAGTGAAGAATATTTTTATTCCCTCCTAATTTAAACGTAGAGCGTGGTTCCCTCCAGCATAAAACACAACTTGACCAAACAGATCAGTATCAGGAATGTTTCTGTATGTGTGGGAATGTTGTAGCTCTAGAGAATAAATGACACTTAATCATCAGGAAATACGTGCTTGCAAGCACAGCCTGACACTGCAAGTGGCTTTAGGCGGTTTAATAGAACTGCTTCTGCAGTGTTTCCTTAAGGTGAATTCAGTTTTTAAAATATGGGTTGTACTGGTTAGCAAGAGACTAAATATGTAACATCACTGTTTCATCCAGATATCTTTTTTTTTTTTTTTTTTTCCCCAGGAGCTAGAATTCCTTTTACAATTTGTTGTAGCAGGAAAAACAAACAAATGACAGGTCCACTAAAGAAACAGAGTAAATCTTTTGATGATCAGAGTAATCTGACTTTTTCATGTTCTCAGTGTGTGCATGCCTGTGTGCCTTTTTAATGTAATATTTTAATGATACTGATTCCAACCGAGCCCTGAGACTGCAGAAACTTAGGAACCTACTAATTGTTGAAGTATTTAGATTATTGGCAAATTATACAGTTTGCATATTTGATCATTTCATTCTGTTTCTGCTTGAACCAAAATTAAAGATACTGTGGATTACTATATAATTTCTTTTAAAACACATGACTATTTTTGTAATGGAGTACAAAGTAATTACTAACCAATTTCCTCCATAGTTTAAGGGTACACAGGGGAACTCTGTCTTATGACATTCAAATTTATAGGATAGTTCTGAAGAAACCCCATTTATTTTAGTGGTTGGCTCACAAGCTCTTATGGTCTGCGCTTTGAAAGTATTCCAGGGTTGGAATACTTGGTCAAGTTGCAAATCTATTGATCCAGTGTGGATTTTCTTAGAAAATGGACACGGGCGGGGGGGGGGGGGGGGAGTGGGGATGAGGGGTCCTTTTTGATTCTTACAATGTAACTGCAGGTATGTTTTTAAAGCTGACATATGCACTATTTGTAATAAAAGCAAACAAACTGTAAGGAGAAAAGACAAAAATGCCAAACCTATTTTTGTTTAGTATTTAAAGTGCCATTCCCTTAAGAGTTAACTCTGTAGCTGTGGGTCTAAATGGTAATGTACTGAAGGAGCCCATTAGGGGTTCTTGCTGAAATCAGCCCTGCAAAATAAGCAGTTTCTGATAGAATTGCTTTTGTAGGTTTTTTTACTTTACTTTTTTTTTTGGGGGGGAGGCGGGGGAGGATTGTTTACCTTTAGTTTTGAAGTTCACACGAAACTTTTAATACAGCAAAGTGTTTCCTTAGGCTATCCCTGTAAGCAGTTTACTAATTCTATTTTACGTCACTGTAAAGCAATTGTACACATGTTAGATCAGAACCAGACCCATAAACTTAACTGAAATTCGTGGGTCAAGTGTTGGATGTTAAAAGCACCTTTAAGTATATGTCATACAGGACATGTCATGGTCTGCCTTGTGTCAGAAGTAGGACAGAAGTTTTTGGTGCCGTCTCATGATTTGAAGGACCGAGTTGTTCAAGGCAGGGCAATACCTGTATCTCACAAGTGTGGGGTTTATGTTGCTTGTTTACACAGAAAAAGGATTTTTGAAAAGTATGGTTTTTTTCCTTTCCAGGGTTGTGTGGCCATTGTTTCTCTTTGGAGAATTTTACATGTCCGGTATCTGGACATAGACCCAGATGTGAAGCTGTAGGGCAGCTTTTTCAAATGAACTGACTGATGGGGGTGGTAGCGTCCGCTGACCACATGAACCGCGGTGCAGGCGTGGAGGACAGTTACGCGTCTTCAGGACGGCTCCAGTTCCAGCTCCAATTTCTCTTTTTTTCTTTAAAGTGACGACTAATCTAAGGAGAAACTGTTGGTGCAGATCTTAACTACTGAGTTTCATTGATGCATTGATTAGCTGTCAGAAAACAAACTTTAACAGTGCTTGGTGCTGTGTGTGACCACTTCTGTTTAAACAGCTGGATTTGCTAAACAGCAGCTTAAGAAGCAGCATGCTCTTCTCGAGATACATATTTATGAGAGAGACAGGCAAGGCTACAAAAAGGCAGAAGCTGAGTAAACTTTCTCACTTAGCCAGCTGATGTTAATTGTGTCCTGCTCTCAGCTGCAGCCCCGATGACAGTTTATAGCGGGGCCGTCCAATCCGCGTGTTCAGGCAAGACCCAGCCTGTGCCATGACTCCGTCCACTCCTACTCCCAAGGAGATTTTTGTGGTTTGATTGCTATCTGGGCACTTATAAACAGCTGTAACCTGGTCTGTTCCCCACTTGTCAGGAAGTTAGCTCTTGTTGGAGGAGTTGCTTCATGCATGGCAATGATGTCATTTACAAACAGTTGATTTTAATTTTTTTCTTATCTGGGAACAAAGGAATGTGTCTTGTCTTTGCTTTACTACAGGATAACTGATTCAGAGACAGTCTCATCCAAGTCCACCGAACCTGATGGAAAACCTCTTGACTACTGCTGCTTGTATCTGGTTTTGTTCAGCTACCAAGATGAGGAAATCTTGTGTTAGAATGAGCACGGGCCTGAGCACTGGTCAGCACTGCGAGTGATTGACGAGTGCACATACAGGTTTTAATGAGCTCTTGTTGACTGTATATTCCATACTACTAAATTAAAAAAAAAAAAAATTAAGAGCTGAGACAGAATTAGCTTTCGAGTGTTTTCTGAAATCAGTTGTGTGTTAATATAAGGAGTAACTGCTAATCTTTGTTTGAAAGTGTATATGCATACAGAAAAGTAATTACAGAAATATACTCTGTGGGTGGTAGGTTTTTATTTATGTTTTTTAGAACTGGCTCTATTCAACAGTTGATCACTTTCATGTAAACGTTTTAGATGCTGTATCTATGTGACATCAGAAATGATGTGATAAAAGACAGGCAGTAAGCAGCAGCTCAGCGGGCTTGCCGTTTGGGTTGGTATGCGTGGAAAAGGGAAATGCTTGTTCGCAGCCCTGTGGGCTGTGAACTAAAGCACAAGAGAATTTCTTTGCATGAGAAATCTTCAGTGTTTTCATAACAAACTTTAGATTCTGAAATGCACAGTTGCTGCAGCACTGATCACCTCTTCATAAATGAATTTAGATTGCAGGTGGTGTTTAACAATCATGGGACTCCTGAATGATAAGTGTCTTCCTAAGTCTCTTAGAAAACTGAGTTTGGGTTCAGTTACTAGAAAAATGTCCTGTTCAGGGGCTGTGTGTTAGCAAGTGCTAGCCTAGCATAAATTCTATATTATAAGAAAGTTCAGCACAAATTTCTGCTAACCCAGCTTCTTTGTTCCTTTAAAACACTTGAGAAGAGGGAGACCCCTGTAACAGGCAACACTTACTGTGGCTGAGGAAGTTGCAGCAGTACCAGCTGTTCAAAAGTAACTGAAGCTGGGAAATTATACCTTCTGTATTTTTTTCCCTAGATGGCTTCTGAAAACTTCCTGCCTCTCTCACACAAAAATGTGTATTGGTATAGGAAATCAGTATGTAGTATATGTATGCTAGGTGTTTGGCAGCCCATGACTGTTCTTAACTTGCTCTCTGTTAATTCTAATTTCATCTTTTATTTTAAATCTTATCACTTTGAAAAACTTGAGTTTTTCAACCATATTTTGTCTCCTCTCCAAGGATTTTTTTCAACAGCAATCCAACCATGCTATTAAATTGTGGAGGATCCAATCTTACAAGGTGATCATGGCTATGGTTAGCAGGACTTTGGAAACAGTCTGCCTCTGTGGGAAGTATTAAGCTGTAGGATGAGTGGAGGCATGCAGCAAAGCATTCTGTGCGGAACAGAAGTTGACTGTAAAATATAAAGGTCAGATAAAAAAAAATCCCAGAACTTCCAGATATGAAGTAGTGTTGCTTTTGCACCAGTCATCTTTCCCCCTCCTGGAGTGTAATACACGTTTCTTTCCTGAGAAAAGAAGATGACCACGTTTGCTATTTCAACACATTGTCATGTTTCTAAGGAATCCTAGGGGAAAATAAACAGCTGTTGGATGGCTCTGTCTTTTCCCTCTTTATGCCAAAAGTTTTATTTGACCAGAAATTCTTCTGTTGGCTTACTGCTTTCTTTGACCATATGTACGTCATATAAACTGACACTGGGTAGATACATATGTTTAAAGTTTGTGTTTTTCAAGTTGTGTACTTAAGATCTTCTTTGTTTGCTGCTGGATTACATTAACCAAGTATATGTATGTAGGTAAAACTTATAATCATGGTTACATTGCATATGATGGGTTTCTCCTGTCTCCAGCTGTTTGACATCTTTTCAGAGTGTGCAGATTTTCAAAAGCTTTATTTGACATAGAATCTTAAGTTTGGGCTCTAACTCCTGTATATAGGGAAAAAAATATACATTTTCCTTTTGAGGAGTCTAATATTGCTTTCTTGAGTGATAAGTAGAAGATTGTGTTGTGCTCAAAAAAATCTGGATTTTGAAAGTGCTCTTTAATATTTCAACTCTTTAGTTAGCTTAATAGTTCTGAGTTTTGAACATACGGTCTGAGTCCCTATAAATAGGGAAAGGAAGTTGCTGTTGGCACCATTGGTGACCCTCTAGTTGTCTGCAGATTTTCAACATGGCTTGGAAGCGTGTGGAAAGATTGGTTTTAGTAAAGTAATCAAAGCTGCACAGGAAGAGAATCAGTTATCGTGACTGTATTGACTCCATACAGTATTGTGTAGCCCAATGATCTGTTCCAGTTTTTTTGAATGCTTTATTTACTATTGTGGACTTAAACCTTGTGCTACATTCTCTTTAAAAGTTCTTTCACAGTTTTGCAATTAATTGGGAACTCAAGACTGTTACGTTATTCAGTTTTATGGAGAAAACAGCAATAGAGCCTATAAATGAGATTTTCCAACAGGCTTTATATTGTCCATTTTCTGGATCTCTGTAAGTTTAGTCTTGTTCAGAAGTTATTGTGGAGTATTTTACATTTTCCAGGATATCTTCCAGAAATGTAACTCATCTGTTAGAGAAATTACAGGCGTTTAGTTGTATAGTGACACTGTATTCCTAAATAACATTTAAAGTTTTATTCTTCCAAAATTTTCCAGTTTTACCGTGAAGTTATGAGAAACTCTAGATCTTGAATCTCAGTTATGGATCATGCCTTCCCATACTGTAAGCTGACCCGCGCACAGCTCAACCCTGCACTATTATCCTCGAACGTGTTGTACTCAATATACTTGCCAGGGCAATGAAATTAAAATGGCGTGTTCTTCTAACAGGGCTGGTAACGTGCTGGAAAGGACCCACCAGGAGCTTCTGGTGTGCAAGCAACTACACCGAGGGCAGAGCTGAGGACTGTGATTTCTCCTCTGGGCACAGAAATATTCCCTGTTTAGGGGAGCACGGTGGATGGGAAGGTCAGGGAAACTGCTAATTACATTTTGTTTCTAACTCAGACTTCTGTAAGAGACTCAGAACCTGGATTTTGCTGATGGATTATGTGCTTTAGGTGAGGTGGGTAAGGAAGGAAAATAGATTAGAAATTAGGAAAAAATTTTTTACGATGCGGGTTATAGAACACTGGAACAGGTTGCCCAGAAAGGTGGTGGAGGCCCCATCCCTGGAAACGTTCAAGGCCAGGCTGGATGAGGCTCTGAGCAACCTGACCTAGTCAGGGATGTCCCTGCTCCTTGCAGGGGGGTTGGACTAGATGACCTTTGAAGGTCCCTTCCACCCCTAACCATTCTATGATTCTATGATTCTATGAACTTGTTGAGGACAATTCCTCTATTTCACCTTCTTGTTACTGGCTGAATATGGAAGTTGGAAGGGAAAGTGGCATGGCCAAGTTGGGACTCATGAATTTGAGATGACTATACATGGGGTCGGTTGCCTGCCTTGGAAATAAACAAGCATACTGAAAACTCCAATCCAAAAACAAACAAGCTTTTTTCTCCCTTTTATTTTCTTTGTTTGTTTTTAACACTTAATTTGTGGAAACAGTAAATAATAGCAGAAATATAATCAGAAGTCTGCAGTTAGTCAGGGCTGTATCCTGTCACTCTGACAGCTGCTTCTCAGTTCAGCTTCCTTTTGAACATCTCTCAGTACTGTGCTCTTGAAGTGTGATGGGAGGAATCCAGGCTGAAAACACTTTTTCAGTTGTGTTGTGTGTCAGTGCATCTCTCCAGTGATGGAGAAGCATGCTCCTCTGTGTAAAGGAAAGCTAAATCCAGTCTGTGATTGGGATTTGTTTCTTTTTTTTTTTTCTTCTTTGTTTTTTTTTTTTTTTGTGGTGGGGTGGTGGTTGTTTTGTGGGTTTTTTTTTTTTATTTTTTATTTTTTTTTTTTATTTTGGCAGGAAATTGTACCCTGTTTGTTACCCACGTCTCAAGATATGCAGAAGACATAATAATAGGCACAACTACATAGCTTATTTAACGGGCTTGGATGCATCCATGTGCCTCTTCCAGGTATCTGCCCAGGCTATGCCTTAGATTAATGTCATGCAGATCACTGCTGAGATTACTACCTGATCTTTCTTTGGCAGTGTATATTTTTATTTGTTTTTAATTTATTTTTAATCCATGGATGTATTCCTAGTATGCTTCTACTTCCCAAGCTTTTTCAGTGATCTCTAGCAAATTGTTTATTTGCTTGCTGGAGACCTTTGGTGAATTATTTTGCAATTGTACATCTCTGCTGATTTAATGGAGACGTTGAGGCATAGTTGTTACTCTGAGCAGTTCTGGATGGGATGTAATCTGAAAACAGGAAAGTAGGCTGTATTTTTTGTAGACACTAGAACATGGATAAAAACATATTCCAGGAATCAAACATAATTTGTTTATGTTTTTGACATTATAAGTCACCAGTTTTAATGGCATAATGTGATACTGTGCACAGACGTCCCTTGATCTTACAGCTCACTCCTGCTCCAGAGAAGTCCATGGTACTTGAATCCAAGGACCAAATGTCAATTCCCGTGTGGCTGTGAGCAGTATCCTCAGTTTCAGCTGTTCTGAAGCTACTCTGCTAGTGCTCACAAACCCTGGTAGAGATTATGTAGTAATCTCTGTTAGTGTTCATTCAAGATAAATAAGAGCCATGTGGGTGTGTGAGGAATGACTGCAATTCTTTGCGTGCTTCTTTGCCAAGGTACAAGGAGAGGGGTCACTGCTACCTAAAGCAGTCCTGCCACAGTGAGATCTCAGCCAGGAGCTGCCAGGCGATTTGCTGAGGACAAAGGCTCTGGTTTATAGTTCTTATTTCTGGAAATAAATATTTATGATGCAGTCAGATCCCTGATGGTAGCAGCACAAAAAGTTGAGTACAAGAGCGAAATGTTTTGATAAACCTGCACTGAGTTTCCTAATGTTGCATGTACTCTGTATGCAGTGTTGTCTTTCACAACTTGACTGCTAAAGAGTTTCCTAATTTGCATGTAAAAATGAATTCTGTTTGTCACTGGATATACTTTTCTTGGCCAAATGCGTGCTCTCTGAGGCTTGTTTTCAGAAGAGAACAGCTGTTTTGTGAATGTAACTATCAGAAAGCTGTCTGGAATACTTGCCCTCTGGTAACTTAGCACCCTCACACCCAGCATGAATCTCTTCAGAGTTTTTTTTTTTTTTTTTTTTTCCTTCATCTCATGCCTTCCTGTTGAACTTCAGTATAGGGTTTGCATTTCCTTTTTGTGGAAATAAATGCCAAGCTTGGTAATCCCCTCCAGTGTCTGCCAAGATGCCTCTGGCAGGCTGCAGGCCGGGGAAGCCCAGCCCTGCCAGGCAGCCTGCACCCTCTGCGGCATCCCAGTACCCTGCAAGTGGGGAGGGCTGTGACCACCAGCTGTGTTCAAACATATGTGTTTGCATTTTGAGGATACTATTACTGTTCGTTGCAAAATATATGTATATTCATCCCCTCATGTAAGAGAAGGATAGCCAGACTTAGGAGATGGATAGCTCAAGTCCGTATGTAAGATTATACAGCAGAGCTCCTTAGGGTGGATGCTTGAGCGGAGGGCACGGCAGGGGTTTGTGCCAAAGTGGATGGTGAGGCAGGAAGACTGTTTAGCTGCAGCTAGAATTCATCATGGGGCTTATGCGAAGACTGAAGTTTTTGCGGCTCGCTTGCTGGGATGTACTGGGCCACAGTGGTAACTTGGGGTCTGAGTAATTGCAGGCAGCTTTCTGCTGCTACGCCTGGGTCTTCATTGCACAGCTGGAGCTGGCAGAGTGATGCTACTGGGGACTCTGGGCCAGTCACCCTACTGCTCAGTGCGATGTTTGCACGCGACTCATCCTGCGGAAAGGGCTCTGGTGTGGCACTGAACCTCAGCACCGGCACGGCTCTTCATGGGACCAAACCTGCTCCGCGCAGAAGGGAAGCTGTGGGTGCCTTCAGCTAAAATAGATGTAGCTGAGCACATCCTGAAGTGGAAACGGTGTTTTGATAAACTTACTACTCCCTTGGGATCTGTGGTGCACTTGCACACTTACACTCTTGTGAATTTATGAAAGTCACTTTGGATTTGTGTAATTAGACAGAAATGGGACAGGTGTTCTAAGGAGTTGTTGTACCTAAATATAGCAAACAAGGAATAGATTTTTCAAAGTGAATTGAGTTAGAAAGTTAAAAATAAATTAGCAGAAATATTTGATGGTCAGAAGCATTCTCTTCAGTCACTACCACAGGAAGAAACAAATATCATCCATGCCACGCTTAGTGGAACTCCGCCAGTAAAACTGGTGTAAGTTGTCATTTACATCTAAATAAAGTCACAGGAGCCTACAGGAATTACATTAATATTTTTGTAACACCTTACTAGCTAGAAGAGGATGGTGCCGCTTTCCTAAATTGGTGAACAATACCCTCTATAATGTGCCAAGGTAACTACATTAATCTGCTTTACACTGTAGACAGAATAAAAGTGTGTTTCTCTGCTCTTTGGTCATTACAGATTACTTAAATAATAAAAAAACCCCCAAACAAACAAAAAGACCAAAAAACCACAAACAAACAAAAACCAAACCCAAAAACCAAAACAAACAACTCCACAAAACAAACCCAAACAAACAAAAAAACCCACCTCCCCCCCCCAAAAAAAAAACCTCAACAAAGACTAAGTAGTCTATAAAGAAACTCTAATTCCAAATGGACTCTAAATGCTATAATTACATTTCTGCTGCGCTTAAAAGTCGTGTATGTACCACATGCACCTAAAATTCTGTGGTGCAGCAGAGACATGAAAATAAAGCCTTTTAAAACTCCTCATCTGTAATTAAAAAAAATTGACCATTGGCAAGTATGTTAAAAGAAAACTTTTCCAAAATGAATAATACCTTTATAAAAATAGCTTCTTGTTTGTTCTGTGGTTGTTTGCAAACCTGACTCAGACAACCTACACTGGGTTGCTTCGTTGGCACTGAGTGTAATCCAGGTTCTCTTGTAGTTTCATGTCAATATAAAACTGCATTATTTGTCTGTTCAGCTTTCTCCATTTTATATAGCTCAGGTTGAAATCCCGTATGATTTAGCACATAATTCTCTTCCCTCCTGTTCCACAAAACTCAAGTAACATAGCAGGCTCCATAGTTGAATTTTGAAATACATGAGCAATGCGTAGGTGGAATTACTGTGAGTTCTATTAAGAGAGCAACAATATCCCATAAAGAATGTAGATTGTTCTTTGCTTGCCAAACTGTACTTGTACATTGATTTAATACTTTCTTTGACTTAGTGACTATGGGAGGAATCTGATGCAGCCCACATTTTGTCATTTACATCATGCTGTCAAAGTACAGGTTTTTGAAATCCATGCTGTTGGCATTCCTCAGGAAGGGGTAGGTGTGAAATATGTCTAACCCAAATCAAATTCCACGGTTATAGTCAGTGCTTGACTGGTCACCTAGGAAACTTTAAATAATGAATTCACTTGGCTTGGTGATAAGGTTTGGTATGATCAGATTTTTCCAGTTTCCTCTAATTTGAAAATGCAGGGCTTGAACAAAAAAAATATTCATAACTTAATCTGTTCCGTAGACAAAAAATCCTATCCACTATCTTCAGTTCTGTTTTAGTCATAGTCTAAGATATGTTCTTTATTCATTCTGTGGTGACTCCTGTATAATTACTTTAGATTGCATGACCTTTAGGATAAATGATTTTTAAGGTATCGAACCATTATTGCTGTATTTATGTCTGTCGGTGAGTCAGTGTGTCTGTGAACGCATTGCACTGGAATCCTCTGTGGAGGTTCTCTTGCCCTTCTGAGATGTACTCATAGGATTTTCTTCTGATTCTTGCGTACAAAAGACTGCTAGCACTTAAGTGAGAAAAAGATGGAGCAGTTAATCTTCTAAAACTGACTTCCCCCAAATTTTTGTGTGTTCAAGTTGAGTTGATTGAAGCATTTCAAGTATTTTCAGTTTGTTCTTTGCTGTGTAACATATTGCAGAAGTGTCAGTCTGGTTCCGTAGAGCCAGCAGTTAAAAACTTCGCTAGGACTGCTGAGCAAAAAGAGGGAGGAATCTGTGAAATTGTGCATGGTGGGAAGGGCAGGTAGGGATGTTATCTGTAGATGAAGAACTTGGGCTGTGTCACATAAAAACTGTAGGAACCCTGCTCAAGGCACAGAAAATTGTGGGGGTTTTTTTGGAGTAGGTGCCAGGCATGTGATCCTGTCAACTGCTTGAAGGTTACATCAGTTCAAGGAGTGACTAGGTAAGAGCAAGGTCACAAAGTGGACTGAGTGTTTTGGAATATACAGAAACCCCATCCAGGAAAACCCATAAACTGAGACTGGTAGAAAAAGCAGAGGAAGCATCACATATGCTTGTCTTATCCTTGCTCTTCCTCAGGTACACTGTTATAGCTGCTGTTCAGGATGCACTAGCCAGACCACTGTCTGGCTTGGTAGGAAATATTCTTGGAAATGACCTGTTGACTAGTGCTGAATCTAAGCCTTATTTCAGTGGAAAAAATATCAGTGGTTCCTGAGACAAGTCTCCATAGTTTGTCTGCTGTGGCTATTTCAGACAAACTCAAATTTCATTAGAACGTCTGGTTTTTATGTTGCTCTGTCTGTGCTCCTACAGGTATTTTTGCTTGACTGAGCAGAGGTACATGTGAAGTACCCTGGTACCTGGCTGCAGAGCATCGCATGAGAAACTAGCAAGGTGCATTTCTTCTGCAAGGTGGGAAGCAGATCACCATCATAGAATCATAGAATGGTTTGGGTTGGAAGGGACCTTTAAAGGCCATCTGGTGCAACCCCCCTGCAAGGAGCAGGGACATCTCCAACCAGATCAGGTAGCTCAGAGCCTCATCCAGCCTGGCCTTGAATGTTTCCAGGGATGGGGCATCACCACCTCTCTGGCCAATCTGTGCCAGTGCTTCACCACCCTCACTGTAAAAAATTTCTTTCTTATATCCACTCTGAATGTCCCTCCCTCTATTTTAAAACCATTTCCCCTTGTCCTATCACTACATCATCTTGTGTATTAATTTTGCTGGTATAAAATAAAACGAAATAGCAAGCGGTGATTGATTTGAATACACTCAGGATGACATCTTGGGTGTCTGAGGGTTGCTAAATCTGTGGTGGTGGACAAGGCTGAAGGGTTAATGGGAATGTTCTTCACAGCAGTCACTTCCAGCACATATTACTGTACTGGTAAAGATAAACCCAGAGGATATTTTTTGGGAAAGTGAAGCAACAACAGGCACTGTGTCTGGAATGCTCATTAGAGGTGATTAATTTTACTGTCTTGTAAGGATTGATCTCATGAGCTCTGTTTAGAGGGCAGCTGTTGCTTGAACTCAGACCAAATTGGGGAACTGCAGTGGGCTCTGGGATCCAGGCTGGTCTGATTAAATACTTGATGCTGGATAGAGGTACTGTCTTTCTCACAGCTCTGAATTATGTGCTTCGTTGTGCAGCGTGTTGTATAGGGTGTTGAATGTTGTTCAGTAGTTTAGTCGGGAAGCTGTTTAGTGGGAATTCATGGCCTCACTTGAACTGTCAAAAGCTCTGGGATATGAAAAGGAAATTGGTTGCACGGTCGTTTGCCTGCATGCAGTAACAGGGCAAAATTAGCACTGCTGTAATGTAGAGGCTCAAAAAAAAAAAAAAAAAGCCTTAGTCTTTTGTCTCTGCTCAAGGACTTTAAAGGACTAAATGCTGCCTGTTGGGGGACTGGTTTCCATGGTTGGGTTTTTTCACCCTGTTTTCATGAAGAATATGAGCCATGTGCTTTTGGGGGAGTTACTGAGGTTGGGTGAAGTTCTCTAGTAGCATCCAGTCCTGTGATAAGAGGTCACAGGATTAGGTCTGACTGAAAGGTAGTAAGTTATTTTTGTTTTGAAGATTCCTTCCTGTCTGGTAGTCATACTAACTTTGTTTTCATGTATTGAGCTAGTTGTTTACAGAGTAGATAGATCTATTTACTTCCTCTTCCTGAGATAATTTTAAATACAGCGTCCTAGTCCACAGCAGTTCTTGTTTGATAATGTCTCACTCCTATAATATGACAGTGTCAGACAGCCTCCTGTCTTTGAATGAGATGCAGGTAAGTCATAAAGTCCCCTGATCCAATGTTCAGTGCATTTTTTTTGTTATAAACTGTGGCCTGAAAACATATCAATACATAGTCCTTCTTTTTCTTCCTCAGGTAAACTACTAGTTTTTACTGTAGCAACTAAAGAAACCGATGGCTTTCACCGTTTCATGCAAACTGCGAAGCACTTCAACTACACAGTGGAGGTATTGTATGATACCAAATATTCATACTATACAGCTTTGGTGAAACAGTGCAATAGTAACTGGAGTTGCGCTAGCTTCCTCGAGTGCCGGGGTGACGTAGAACAATTACAGAGCTCGGGGGCAGGCAGGGCACCTGCACGTGGCCCTGCTGCTGTTCCTGTTGCTTACCTGCTGGTGCCCCTCTGAATGACCGCGGGAGAGTGCTGCTTCTGCTGCCTTAGGAACTGTTTTGCAGATTAGTAGCTATTGTGATCAGTGACCCCAGTCACTTACAGGTTCTGTCATGGTTTATCATACAGCCTTGCTTTTCAGCATGGCTAATGTTGTTTGCATGAGTACTTCTGGAAGCTGCACTGCATTCAGAGAGCTTTGGATGTCTCTTTCCTCCTTAAAGAAGGCTGGATCCCTGCGGGGAAGGAGGGAGAGTCACGACTGAAAGTTTCACTGTGTTTCCCAAGAACCTGTAATTCTTTGAGAGGACAAAACATCTCTATCATTCTCACCAGTCTTTTCTGCCTTGTTCCACATCTCTGTATGTCACGTATGGAGGTTGGCCTCTGTGTGACCTTGGGGAAAATGGGAAGGCGCTAACCTTCTGAACTTTTCCCACAAATCGGTTCTGCAAGAAAAAAATCCAGGAATTCAGATGGTGATATGAAATTTTTCTGCTTACGTACCACAGTGTCTACACTATAAATAGGAAATTATTTGGATATCTGAAGTTTCACTTTTGTCACTGAACTTGTAAGACCGAGAGAACCTTGCCTAATATGATAATACTTTGCTAAAGCACCCAAGAAGCCTGATCTCCAGATGCATCCATCAGCTTTGCAGATTTGTCCAAAACATCGTGCCATGTAGTTCTTCCAGGTTTTGGAAGTTCCAAAAATGATATGCTCAAAACCCACAAAAAGTTTAGGAGTGTGTTTTTGTTTGGTTTTTTTTTTTTTTTTTTTTTTTTTCTGGTTTTGAGATGTAAGTCACTATAGCACTTTGCTAGGGAGGGATTTTATTTAGCCGCTTTTAGCGGCCAGCTGTGTATTCGGGAACCTGTCCTTTCCTTGTATGGAAGTGTTCTGGAGGGATTTCAGAAAGACTGGAGCTTGCAATTTGTATTAATAATACCGTGATCCATCAAGGTCTCTCACGCTTCCTTATCCTAAAGTGATTCTATTGACTTTTAAAGATCTCATTCAGAATGTTTTTGTAATACAAATTTTGAAACAATTATTAGCTTTTTTTTTCCCCCCCCCTGAAGAAGACATGTTTGAATAAATGGTGGTAGCAGGCAATTGCTCAATTCTTATTTGGTTAAGAAATGTGTGTCTCATGTTTTTATAGTGATGTCATTGTGCTGAATGCTGCTTCAGACATGGAAAACTTATGATGCTGGAAATGCTGGCTTGTTATGCTTTAATGTGTTGCTTCTGCTTTAACATCTGTTTTCAATAAGGGTCTGCTTTAAAAAGCCTCTTGGTTTTGGGTAGTAGCAAAAAGTGCTTTTTTTTCTTATTCCAGGTACTTGGAAAAGGCGAAGAGTGGAAAGGTGGTGAGCTGCCTAACTCTATTGGCGGAGGGCAGAAGGTTCGACTGCTGAAGGAAGGCATAGGACGCTATGCTGATCAGGAGGACTTGGTTGTAATGTTTGTTGAATGGTGAGCAAACCTGGCTTGTTGCCTTTACATTTTAGTCTGAGTAGACATGCAAAAGTAGCTCTCTGACATGCTGAAAGTTGCATGCTGCTTTTCCCCCTTGCTGTTTATTTGGGAGAGTTACTTCCATTTTTCTCCATTCATAAAAATAGTAGATTACTCTTGGAGCAATCGTAACTTTTTAAACAGATTTACAGGTGTAAGAGTTGTTCATAGTTCTGCTGCCTCAAGGGGGTAAAAAAACGTTATTGGGAGCTGACAGGCTTTTAGACAAGCATTCGTTCTCTCCCTGTTCAGCTGCGGTGAGGGCAGGACGTGGCTGTGGGCTGGGAGTGTGGAATGATGGGAGAGCAAAAGCAGCTCCAGAAATAAAGTGGCCAGTAGAGACCAGAGCATGATCTTGTTCCATGAAGTAACAGTGATATGGAGGAAGCTGGAAAATGGGCCCCTGAGGAAAGCACTTAACAGGAGAACTTCTTTTATGTGTTGGAGAACTGAAACAAGAGGCTTAGTGCCAGATACAGCTCTGATGCCTGTGGTGTCTGTGCAATGGAAGGATGGAGAGACAGTGCTGCTGCAGGTGCCAGGTTGTAAGCTCATAGCACAGCTATGCTTGAACATCCTCACTGGAGGCCAGATAGGTTTCTCCCTGTCCAGAGAAAAGGGAGCTCAGACATATTCAAATCTCACTTTTTTCCATTGCTTCCCTTTGTTTTTTTTTCCCCTCCTCCTGTTCTTTTGCTTCTGTGACAAGAGCATGATGAGAGCAGCTAAGAATCCAGCTCACGGCAGCTGCCAAGCTCTTCCATGCTAGCATTAACCAGAGCAGGCTCACAGTTCTAAGAGTCCCTGCAAGGAAGGTACAGGACCAAGTCCCAAATCGGGGACGTGAAGCCCTGATTGAAGACAGGCAGCCGTGGGGAGGCAGCTGAGTGCAAGCTTGGAGAGGTTCGTGCATGGGTTCATGCTGCTGCTATTGAGCCATGTTGGAATGTCCACTCCAGAATTTTCTTTCCTCTTTTAACCAGCTTTTAAAATTCATTTATTTTTTTTTTTTAAATTTGATAACTGAAGAATTTTAGGGACCCTTTTGCAAGTTAGAGATTCAGCAGGATTTGTACAGAAGACATCACAAGAGAGGAAGTGGTCTGTCAGTGGTATTTACTGGAAAGTTCCTTTATTTTGCATAAGTTAAGAGTTTAGGAACATTGGAGTTGCCTGCTAAACTGGTGGTAAATTTAAAGATGCTACTTGGTTTTCTTTTTTTAATTTTACGTCTTGTGATAAGTAGAAGATAGAGATAGAAAGCCAATGTCTAAATCATCTTAACAAAGTTATGAACAAGCTTTATAAGGGAAACTTATTACATGGAATATTTTCTTTGTACGCTTAATTGACAGTAACAGTTTGGAAGTACACAATTTTTCTCATTGACTTGATCAGTTTTGCATTTGGTAATTGGAAAAAGTATCTTTCTGAAAGTGAATTTGTTACATGTTTGTTCATAGTGTTCTACTGATTGTGCAATAACTGCAATGTTTTAAAATTAATTTTGAAGATTTTGTTCTTTACTAAATGCTCAAATGAGTGAAATGTTTCCCAAATATTTGCTACTTGCATTGAATGTCTTTGTTTTCAAATTTATATCCTGATTCATCACTATTTTCTCTTTATGCAGTAAAATATGCGAATTTGTTATCAGATTTGGGTATAATTCAAGTTCTTCTCCAACATAATTTATTCTCTCAGGGCAGGCTGTCTGCTGGCATGTATGAGAGAGTACAGAAGACCATGTGTGTTGAAGTGGAGATGCCATAAACTTTCTTGCCATGAAAAATCATAGGATTTAAGGCCTCCCAGGTTTTCAAAGTCCATAATCCCAAGTACATGTTGATTTAAAGCCCATGAAACTGATTCCAAATAGAAGAAAAAAAAAAAAACAGTTTGCTGATTCTAGCCTAATGTTTTACATCTAATGAGGTTTTAGTTTCCAGGAATCGTGGTTTGCAATTTAAATATGAATCAATGTATCAGTAAGTTTGGGAAGGATGAATATAGTGAACTTCCTTTATTTTTCAAGTGTTTTTCATTGTGTTCATTGTGAAGCATTTTGAATATTAATCTTGGTGGGGGAAAGGAAATGTCTGGTTTACTTACTGTAACAAGGCAAATCACTTCTAGTGAACTGTTTATTTAAACTTAGCTTCTTGTCTTTTTTTTTTTTTTTGAGCAGTTTTTTTTTATATGGCTCACAGTTCTAGAAATACTTTGAACAACTTCTGTGGACAGCTTGTGTCTAGGTGCAGATAGCAAATGCTTTGCTTGCAGACGGAACACTGTTTAAATTGGGCTTGTTTTTGTGAGAGCTAACCTCTGGTTTACTTTGGACCGTTTCAGATTGAACTGGCTAATGGCCAGTGTAGACTGGATAAAATGGTTGATGCTGTGACTGCTCATGCAGAACTCCCACAGACATCTATTTGTATCATGGAAGACTTTTGAAACCTTTCAGTTTGTTGTTGTGGTATTTTGGTTTTTTGGTTTTTTTTTTGTTTGTTTTTGTTTTCTTAATAAAACGTTGGTCAGAAATTGGGGGATAATTACATTTTTTTACATATCTCGAAGTAGTTGTAGTGTGATCCTGGTGGGGACGCAGTGTAAACGACAAAATGGCTGTGGGGCTGAACCGTAACTTAAATAGGCAGAAATTTGGGCCCTGAGATGCTGATTGCTAGTAAACCCTCCCTTGTTTGTATTTTGAGCTTTTAATCTGCAGCTCAAATATTAAGATGTTCTTGTTATGACAAAAATCGTGGACAAAGAAGTTGCCTGTTCAATTCTAGGGGACCCGAGCCACTGTCACAGTTTCCCTGTGTTGCTGGGAGCACTGGATGCACAGCCGGGGTGCTTTGCTGCAGCAAAAGAGGAGGAGGGATGGGTGGATTCCAGCCCCAGGCATCTGCCATGTGGAGCTTCAGGAAATGGGATTGGAGTTGTGGAAACTTTTTGGGGTGTTTTTTTTTGTGTATTTTTTTTCTTCTTACTGTCTACTTAATCAGAAGGATTTATGAAGAATGAATAAAAGAGAATCTTAGCTTTTCCAGCTTGCCAGGGCAGCCTGCTTTTTCCTGGATATATCCACACTTTTTCTCCCTTGTCAAATTTTGAAGCCCTGTTTAAAGTAAGTCTTGTGCATCACCCATAACAGTATAAACTCTCAAGTGTGGTCCTGAGACTTGTTTTGTGATGGTCCTAGCGGTGTGGACCTGAGGTGAATCCTCCCTTACAGCAGGAGTTGTGTGTTAGATAGGCTGAACGTAATCTGACGTAGCAGGTAAGCAAGGTGAGTGATGGATTTTTAGGTTTTAGTTTGACTCCAGAAGTTTTCCTGTTGCCTGGAGAGAAGAGCAGGAGCCTCCCTGATGGGGAGACTGGCAGAAAGGAGTGGAAGGCTGGTGGAGATCCTGCCAGGGATGAGGTATGGTGGTAGTAACTCACCTGTTGACAAAAGAGGGCCATGAATATTAGTGGAAAATGTGAGTACGTCCTAGATTCGTACTCCTGCATAATATCCGTTAGTGCGTGAAGCTTACAATAACTGGTAATGCAGTTTAGCAGCTCTATACTGTGCTTTGTATTACAAACTGTGCTGTATTAAGTAGCATATCCCTTTCACAAGCAGAGCCTGTGGCTAGCCCAGCATGTTGCTTAACTTTGGCTTTCTTTTCCAGAATGACAGTCCTTGGAAGCAGTGTTCCAAGGGTGTTTGGTTCCTTCCTGCAGCTGTAAGTCATTGCAGCAGCAGCACTAACCTGATCAAAGAGGAGAAGCATAGCCTGCCATAAGCTATTAAGTTAAAGCCTCAGACAAATCTCTGGTTTTGTCTGTCTTCTACTTGTCTCCTGTTTCTTGCTTGTTCTTCAGGCTCCTTCTGGCTTTGAATCGGGCTGCACCAATTGAATGGAAACGGGAGGGAAGCGTATTCCTATATATTTGGGCAGAAACAGGCAATTTTTGAAAAACTGGGGAAGCTCCAAAATGTACAATATTTATTTTTCATACATTCTCCTGCCAAAGCTACAGAAAAACAAAACAGTGAGAGTTTTCGGAAACCCACTTACTTTATATAGACTACATAACACACTTCCTTTCCAGGGTTCATACTTTGCTCTGCGGTGGAAATCTTTGTCTCGTTTGCATTTGTAAGCCAGCTGTTTTTCAGTTCTCTTAAGCCAATTGCATGAAATCCCCTTTGAAGAAAGGACATTTAAAATAATTTCAGAACTGTAATAAAGAAGTACCGGAAGTCAGTAATGGTTGATCTGTTGGCATTATTGCTGAGTAACACATGGCAATGCAAAAAGTTCTGTGTACTATAGGTACTGCTGTTCTTCTTAGCCCAGCTAAAAGACTTTGCAAGAACAAAATCTTGGTCAAGGTTAGACCTTTTGATTTTTGGTAGCTGTACTGTTCCTTTGCTCTATGTCAGGGCTGATGATTTTCAGTTACTAAGGCAGATGTATGGAATAAGAATATACCTGCGTTGAAATATGAGGTTGAGATGCTGCCATTAAATCCAAATATTCTGCTTCTTTGGCCAGAGATTAATTTATGACATGATTCCGATATTACTGTGTCATGGTTTCGTGCTGTGTAAATTGAACCTTGAAGTGGTTTGCACATTAATGCTTTTATATGTAGATCTCAAGTGCAAACAAAGAAACCGTATACTCTGAATAATTTAATCATTAATACATAATTTGGGGGTTTGGTTGGTGGTGGTATGTTTGTGGTTTTTTTTTTGTTTTTGTTTTTTTTTGTTTGCTGGGGTTTTTTGTTGTTGTTGTTTTGTTTCCCCAGAGGCATTGATTTAGTTATGGTTCAACAAGAAACCACCAGGCTGGTGATGTTATATTCTTAGATGACCTCTGCCGAATCCATGCGTATTTCTTTCTGTTTTGGGGTAGTGCTGACTTGCAACTGAGGGTAACTGCTGTTTTTAGGGGTCAACCCTCCACCTTTAGGTCTTTGTCCTCAATAGGAGTTAGGAGTCAAATCTGATGACTGCATAAAGACAGGTGGAGTTTTTGGTAAATGGAAATTGTGAAGTTTAGAGCCTTCTGAAGTCTTTAGCACATTATGGATTCCCCCATCAACCTCTTTATATTGTCAGGATAAAACACAGTTTAAGTTTATGGGCAACTAGACTTTATTGAGAAATATCAAAGTACATTCTTGGTAAGACTTCTCAGAAGAAAGTCAGTGCTGTTGTGTTTTGGAGCAAGATCATCTAGAGTTTCCCAGTAAGAGTCACCTAAGTAATCTTTCAGTCCTGCTCTTTCATCTGCTAAGTTTTGATTTTTGTTGTTCTTAAACACATACAGTTTTCTAAAGGGGAAAAATATATTTTCTTATTCAAAATATGTGACATGTGAAAATCAATTTCAGGTAGAAAAAATCTGAAGGAAAAGGAATGTCCAAAACGTGGAAAGTTAAAAAAAAAAAAACTAATGTAAATAGAAAGGAAAAACTATTGGATAAATAGTATTAATTGAAGTTTTTCTTCTAGAGTGGTATAGGATTTTTACATGGTGGTAGAACATGATTTAATGAGTCATTTTTCAGAATAAAAGGACTCTGTGTGATTTTTAAAATTTGAATAGTCCAAACACTTGTTGGTTTGAACACAGAAGCATTAAAATTAAACTAGTCTAATGGATAACTCCTCTTTATTTTTAGCTATGATGTCATCTTTGCCGGGGGCCCTGAAGAACTGCTAGAGAAATTTCAGGAAACTAATCATAAAGTGGTGTTTGCAGCTGATGGACTAATTTGGCCAGATAAAAGGCTAGCTGACAGGTATCCCGTTGTTCGGAGTGGAAAACGATTTCTGAACTCAGGAGGCAAGTGTGATTCTTGAACATATTAAACTCGAACTTGAACGTGACTCACTTCTGTTATCTGTTTTATCTATTTGTACGTGGAACTGTTCCTGAATTCCCTAAGTATAAAATCAAGGGCTGGATTTGCACTCCTCCTCTTCCCCTCTCCCTCCCTACTTGAATAGCTTCTCTTCTCTGCTCGAGAATAGTTTTCATTCGAACTTATGTAGTATTTGTTGGCAATAACATGTAAAAAGCAGGTAAGTAAAGAAACAGCCTAGCAAGCAACTCTGCCTTGCAGTGAAAGGCTGTGCAAGGATGACCTGGTTGCCACAGATTATTTCTGAAGTAGATTCAATCTAATGTACAAGCCCAGTCAAAGCTGCACATGCTGTTTATAGGCACAATTCCTTTGCACAGAGCAAAGGAATGTCACTCACACAGAGTGACAGAATTTCCCGACTTGGGTACCTTGTTTTTGGGGATCTCTGCATACAGTGTAGATGTGCTGGTAGCTGTGCCTTGGCCCATCAGTATGGCTTAGACAGCTCATTCCAAGAGAAGTGCGGGTTACTCCTGTTAATATTCATAACGTGTTAATTCTGGAGTCCTCCTTTAAGCGACAGCTTTGGTAATAATTTTGCAGTTGATTAATACATGCACTGCTGCTGTCACTTCTCCTGGGTACGTGGTGGTGGGCAGTATGTAGATCTGGGAATGTCCCCATTCCTTTCCCTCCCTTTTTTACCTCACCTGTCTGCCTCATCTCTTTTGTTTTGGCTTAAACATAACGTATGTTGGTTTTGAGTTGAATTCTCTTTGTAGTTCTGGCAGTATTAGATTCAGACTTGTCTGCCAGCAAAAAGTGATTGATGAAAATGAAACTTATTCCACAGATGGTCGTCTTGGGAACAGTAATAGTCCAACATCATACTTTGGAGTTCTCAGGACCATCCTAAATAGATCTGTTTCCTATTTTTTTTTCCCTTAAAGTTGCATTAGTATAAAAATAGCCCTTAACTATGAACTCCTTAAAATACAGCTGGTACGTATCACAGGAAGAAAACTGGATTTTGTGCCATGTTGTATGAATTTCATGCTCTTCCTTTGCTGGCACCGAACAGTTAGAATGAAGTCCGTGACTGGTGGACAGCAGTGGCAGAGTAGTGCTTTTTTATGGAAATAACTTACGTGTGTGTGATGTTGCAGGATTTATTGGTTATGCTCCATATATAAATCGTATTGTGCAGCAATGGAATCTGCAGGATAATGATGATGACCAGCTGTTTTACACCAAAATCTATGTTGACCCATTGGCAAGGGTAGGTAGTGACTGGCTTTCTCATTTTTTTCTGCTTGAAATAGCATGCTGCTCCTCATAAAACATGAGGAGATAAAAATAAAAGGAATGCTGTCTCTTTATTCTTGAGTGCCATGTTGATGGTTGTGTTTGTTCTCTGGAGGTTCCTGCTGTTGGAGTGATGAACAGGCTTCCAAAGGGTCATGACTTGATATATCATTTCAGGCTGTCTGCAGATCCAGGCAGGTTGTGCTTCATTGTTAGAAATAATAGCTCTGAGATATATGATTGGACACATTCATCTCTGTAAGGATCCCATGTATTTGGCAGTTTGACGGCCAGAGAATGTGGCATTTTTCCAGTGTCACTGAAGTACTTGCTGATCCAGTGTTTTATATTTTGGCATGCTGCCATTTCAGATCCTGCCTGCAGCTGCCTCTTACTCTTCAGCTTTTTGTGCAGATACGTTCAATAAAGCTGCATCGTAAATTTTTGGTGAAGACCTCTCTGTGCCCTAGCTTAACAAAGTTCTCTGCTGAGTAGCATTAAAGCATGATAGATGTCAGAAGCATAGCCCTGAGCTGGAAAAAGAGAGCTAAGTGAAGTTAACAGTGTACTGATGCAAGAAGACTTTTAGAAGCTGATATTGCAGAATTTTGAGGTTGATTTTGAGCATTTGTGTGCTTAAGACAGATGTGAAGTTTCTGAAATACATAATGTTTTGCTATTAAGTTATGCCTGAAACGTCAGGCATGTTTAGATACAGATACAGAAATAGAATAGAATAGGATATTTCAGTTGGAAGGAACCTACAATGATAATCTAGTCCAACCGCCTGACCAATACAGGGTGACCAAAATTTAAAGCATGGTATTAAGGGCATTGTCCAAATACCTCTAAGCATTTGGCAGACTTGGGGCATCGACTGTCTCTCCCGGAAGCCTGTTCCAGTGTTTGACTGGCCTGTCAGTAAAGAAATGCTTCCTAATGTCCAGTCTAAACTGGTGCAACTTTGAACCATTCCCACACATTTTATCACAGAATCCCAGGGAGAAGAGATCAGCACGTCCCTCAGCAGTTCCCCTCTTCAGGAAGTTGTCGAGAGCAATGAGGTTGCCCCTCAGCCTCCTTTGCTCCAAACCAGACAAACCCAGAGTCCTTAGCTGCTCCTCATGGGACATCTCTTCAAGCCCTTAATGTTTGAATGGATTTTATGGAAGTGAAGTCAGATGCTAGATAAGCAATTGAGAGGATGGGGTGTAGAGATACTAAGGCTGAGTCTGCACCAAAGTCAGAAGTAATATAATTAGCTGTCTTAGACTGTGTTCTAGACAAAAAAAAAATGTGTACCTCTGCGCTGCACTCTACTGCACTGTGATTCAGAATGCCTCTGTGGCGCTTAGCAGGGGATACTGTACTATACATTAGCATTCATCTTCTGTATGGTGGTGTCCAATACTGTAGAATATGTAAAAAAATCTTGGAAGACTAAAACAGAGTATGTTATCTGTGTAAGAATTTTTCAGTGTGTTTTGAAGGTTATATACTTCGATCAATATGTTAAAACTTCAAAACAAAGCACTTTAAATAAGAATCTAAGTAGAATTAGTAATACAGTATTAAGAACATGTTTTAAAACTAGAAAGTATTAAAACCAATACTTTCTATTCTAGTATGATACTTAGATGTGGCTTTTGTATTTTCAAGATTGTGAAACACAATATGTTTTGTTGCTTGGCCAAGAGTTGTTAGTCTTTTTTGGGTTTTGTTTTTGTTTTGGTTTTTTTTTTTTTTTTTTTTTTAAGATAAGACGCAAATTTTCTTTGGCTTATACTGCCAAATTGAAGTTTCTTTGGCAAGTTATGACCTTTATCCTTCAAGTTTAAAAAAAAGTTTTTGCATATATGAAAATGATTACTATACAGCTGCACAACTTAGCAATATAGAAAGACTGAACAGTATAAAATTAAGAATTATATCTAAGAGCTGAATGCATAGAGTAGTTTTGGCTGATTACTTGCTGCCATGGCAGTGTAACTGTAACATTACTGTGAAAACATTGGCTCTTAGAATGCCTCAACATCTTTGCTACTTTTGTTTCAGGAACGCATTAACATTACTTTGGACCACAAATGTACAATTTTCCAGACTCTAAATGGAGCTGTTGGTAAGTGTATGATTTGCACATTATGTGTTTTATTAACTGTTATTAACACTTTCTTTGCTTGACTGTGACTATCATTTCCTAAACACACACTTGTTTTGAAGAAATATTTGGATGAGTAGACATGATTACCAAATTAGTTACAGGTCTTTTGGGTTTAATATTAATTAATTTCTCCCATTGATAAAATATTTGATTTTAAATAGAAAAACTAGTTTTGAATAAATGAAGTTAGCAATAGATACAAATTTAAGAATTTTTCCATCTGCCTTTCACAAAATTAGTTACAGGGGTAAGATTGGTAATTAAAATAGAATTTTAGATGTTCTTAAGCAAATGGCTATACCTAATGAAATGGAATATGGAATAATGTGGAATTTCCTTTAATTAAAATGAATTTAAATTGAAAAATAATGCAGACTCCCTTTCTTAGACACTCCAGTTATGTAGCAACTTTTTATATTCAGATAGTATCTAACTGTGATTTCTCTATAAATAGCATTTGCACAAAATTAGTTTCATTTTTAAAGCAGATTTTATTCAAATATTCAAGGCTGCTGGTGGCAAATTCTGAAGTTTGATGTAACCTTATGGGGTCTGAAGAGCTTAAATTCAAGAACTAGTTAAAAAAAAATGAACAAAAACTTCCAAATAAGTAACGTTGACAATGATAGCAACAGTAGGCTATATTGTATCAGCAAGAAATTAAAGAACTATGAAATTTTAGCTTTTATTTATAAACTGTTATTACTATATGATCTTTGTTAATTTTCAGATGAAGTCCTTTTGAAATTTGAAGAAGGAAAAGTAAGAGCAAGAAATTCAGTGTATGACACATTACCTGTCACTATTCATGGAAATGGTCCAACTAAAGTGAGTGGCTGTTTTTATTTTTGTGCAGAGATTACAATTTTAATAGAGGCAAAAACAATAGTGGAAGAGTCTGAAACAGTCATAGCACACCATGACTGCTCCTTACCAATTAATAAGAATTGCAAGGGTAAAAAAATCCATTCTAATAGCTCTCTCTGTGTTACTGTGCTATCACTGTAACTTGATACTGCTGCTGAAGCAACTCATTCTGCTCCCGAATTCATTGCAGCACGGGATATTAGAAGCGAGTAAGCTTATGTTAATTTGTTCACTATCACAAAACAATTCTTGAAGCTAGTGAAGAGTGTCTGGTTATTAAACAGTAATCATAAGAAAAGGTTTTCAGGGGGAGAAAAGTCTGAGTCACAGGCTGGGCTACAAAACAGTAACACATCTGATCCTACTGCAGAACTTGGTATGTGTTTGTATACACATATAAATAAAAAAAATGTATATAGGCAAAAATACATATGTGTGTGTGTGGAAGGATGCGTATATACACACATGCAGCTGGCTTTTGTTGTTGTGTCTTCAGTGTCATTGATCACTGCCTGCAACGTACACATGGCTCATGAGCTTTGGGTTCATAGTAGAACACTGTCTGCCCTGTGAAGTAGCTGTTTTGGCAGCTTTTTTTCCATGTGTAAGGATTCAGTGGTCCAGAGGACCTGGCACAAATGGCTGTTTTGATCATATGGCAGTTGCATTTTTTTTTTTGCTACGTGGCAAAGAAACCTGAAGGTGTATAATTTCTAATAGCCTCTGTTGACTGAAGGATTGGGCATGGCTACTTTTTAAGTTCTCCTCAATATATGTTCCTTACTGTAGCTCCTTATTTTCAGAAAAGCCTCCTGAAAGAATGTAATAAAGCTTGAAACTCATTAATATCCCAGTGACTGCTGCTTCTTAGTTTTTGCACTGTATTTCATCTTTGGAGTTAGTGAATATAGTGATGCTGTTACCTGTTTGGCTTATAACTACTCAGTAGTGGTGAAATATATGACTCATTTCTTAATGTTGCTACAGCTATTTTTGCCTCAATTAAATCCTCAAGCTATCTACCATCGATGGCTTTGCTAACACTGTGCCAATGAAAAGAAAGGTACTTCATTTCACAGTCGGGCAAGCACTTTTAGGTTGGAATTCCTTATACTAGTTCACAAGTTATGCTACGTTAAACAAAACTCAATCTCTGTATGTAGTCATGTAGTTTTAAAAAAAAGAGGAAACTCTTGCTCTATATCACTTTGTCAATGATTCTTGTGTTTTAAACATAGAATACAGGAGAACAATAATATAATGGGATTGGAAAAAGTTTTCGCTGTTAGTAAATAAACTGTCATGAAAGTAATTCCCAGAATTAACTCCAAATAGTAAGAGATTTTTGTTTATAAGAACATCCTGTTTTGTATTTAATCTCTTAAATTTTTAGTTTAGTAAATAGCATCAGTGAGAGACAGTTCTTTGAAATGGATACTAAATTATCCTGACATCCTAACATGTGATTTTTATTTTTTTGCTCAAGTGCAATGGTTTGGTTTTTTTTTTGTGAAATACCAATTTTTGTGGACTTTATTGTGTATCTCTGAGATTAAGTTCAATCAATTCTATTTATAATCTGTCTGGAATGATTGTCAATATACATAAACAAACGTCCAAAATATGATAAAGTGCAGATTGAGTATTGGGCTGGAGTGCCTTTGCTATGCAAAATTATATTCTGTCCTTCCAGTTTTTGATGAGGGCAGCAGAGCAGGAATGAATCGTAGCCTTCTCTCAGGCAGACTTTCGCTGCCATAAGAGATCATTTAACCGTTGCAAATGGCAGTAGAGAGGAGTGATGTTCTGCACAAACTTCCCATGGAATTCAGGAGGACAGGGCAGCCCAGGCAGCCCATTGATAGAAAAAATACGTGTTTTGTTAAGTGCCAATTCAAAATGTGTTAAAAAGCTAGATGCTGCTTTAAAACATATTCCACTGGCTGGCTTCTGAATCTTGGCATAGATTGTCAAAGATACATTGTCTGGGCACCTACCTTCTACATTTTCTGTGTGTTTTTCATATGGTTACTCTGTGTTTTGTGTAAAATGTTGATGATTCTCAAATTTGGGAAAAGAATGAAACTATAATAATATAAAGCCTAGCAGCTTTTGAGAGCTGAATGATCTGTAGTCTGTGTCTTGGAAGTCATACAAGCATTTAGTTAATAGTTGTTATGCTTGCAACAACTTTTTGGTTTAACTGAAGCAATAAATGTAGATGCTAGGAGGACATAATCTCTGGTTTGTAAATGAAAAGAAGAAAAGGCTTTTGCAAGCTATTTTTGTATGCTTGGGTTTGTGGTTTTTTAAATCTTAAATAAAAAAGAAATAGTCAATTGCCTTTAGATGTAAGGGATTCAAGGAGTAAGCTTAAATTCTTTAAAAGGTACACATCACCATTTACATGCATGTTTCATTCATCTGACTTGTTCATTTGTTTACCAGATTCACTTGAATTATTTGGGAAACTATATCCCCAATGCTTGGACACGGGAAACCGGTTGCAGTATTTGTGATTTAGACTTATTAGACCTGTCAACGGTAACGGTAAGAATACTTTTCAGAAGAACAAAACCCTTTTGAATGTATTTGATAGGTCTATAGTAATTTCTGAGGCAAAGTGGCTCAGTATGCCATATTATGTTCTGTAGAGACTTCAGGGTTTCTTTTTTTTTTTTTTTTTCCTCATATATGAAACTGTAAAGATAGAATTTTAATTTACTGGAAATATCAATACTTTTAGAAATGTTTTTACGCATGCGTCTTAATATAGATTTCCCCAATATTACTGAAGACTATCCCATCCCCCAAAGCCTCTAGATCCTTACCTCTGTTCACTGAGGGTGAATGAATGATTTTTGAATCATGCAAGATTCAAATGAATAATTAGAATTTTGGGGAGGTAGAAAAACTCTTCAGGTATTTCAAATTTGTAGGTGCAGACCTACAAAAAACTTGAATATGCATCAGTTTAATAACTTCTGTTACAAATAGAGGTTAACAGTTAACTGTAACATAGTTACTGTTACTATTTTCTGAGAGAGAGAAATAGTCAAAACTGCTTCACGTTGTAAAGGATGATACAGGTGTATGTATTGTACATGCAAATATGTATCTGTAGAATAAATCTGATGTAACTGAGATCGGATATCAGTTCAGTCTTCAGAATTCTTGTAGGACAAACACGTGTACGTGTGTGTGTATCAAATATTTGGGAACTTATTTTGGCTCTTTGGCTCTAAGCATGGCATCTTTCCTATCTTTACAATTATTTCAGCTTGTACTTACTAAACTTCAGATAAATAGTAAGTTTTACCATGTGGAAATATAAGGCTTGTACTTAAAAGAACATTCTGATTATTCTTAACAGGATGTTTCCAGCAGTTATTTCGTTTCTGTTCTGTATTGAAGATTTGAGTGAGAACAGCTCTTAGAGGGTCATGTTGAGGGTAGAATGAAAGAGGTATATAGGCTTGTTATATTTGTAATGAAAGTGAAAGAATTTCTGGACGATAAGTAGCCTATGGACTAGAATAGAAATTTTAAAAGCCATTGCTGGAATTGTAATAACTTTCAAATTCTTTTAATATCTTTTAATTTTGTTTTGAAAATACAACATTTGAATGATATTCTACTGAAATAGTGTTTGCACTCTCAACTTAAAGTTTACCTGAAGAAAAGAAGTTGTGTAAATTTTTTCCTAATGGTGTTGGCAATTAAAACGTGGTTACAGAGCAGTTAAATCTTAAAGTCAGTAATGGGGAGTAACTTTCAATAATTTACTGGATAGTTTCCTATAGTTTATGAATGTCTACTTGGAACATGTCTTCCTTACAGTAATTCTTTCTTTGGACCTCGTACCTCACTCACTCTGCCAGCAGAAATAACAAGACTTTTCCTTGGCCTCAGTGGAAGTGTTTACTTCGGGCATTTCTGACTATAAGCAGTATTTGATTTTCTGAACACGCTTTCTGTTCTGGCCTCGCCAGTTGCTACTTAGCAAGAAATCTTCAGTGCAAAGAGCAATACCAACTCTGTGCCTCTAATAATTCTTCTCATATTGTTTTATTTTACTTTCTGCATTGATGCACTCATGTCTTCTGAGGATTTTTCTTGTTCTTCTCATAATCAAGTAGAGAATGAGTTACCAACTGTGTTTTGAGCTTTGAGTTCCTTTAGATGAATTCTGGGATGACATGATGAGTTCTAGTCCTTGACTCAATGTGCTTAGGTGTTGTGGTTTCAATGTTTCGGATTGGGCTTGCCTACAGACCTTGACTTTAGCAGTACAAAACAGATAAGCTCCAGTGTAGAACAAGGAGTTGAAATAACATTGCTTTCCATCATGGGCGGAGGTGGGTGGAAGAATTGCAATGAGCTGTGCAGGTTGTTCTGCGATGGATGAGCAGAAGAGCCTAAGATACTGAGTCCGTGTGAGCAGGTGTTGGGAGTGTGGCCTGTGAAAAGCTGAGCTTCAGGGTTCCTTGTGAAGGAGCTGAGAGCCACAAACAGAGTCTTTTCTCAGTCCTTGTCCTGTTCACAAGAGCAAGACCTCCCATGCTCTGACTACAGCTGAGGTGTGGAAAAACTCAGTAACTGCTTTCTTCTCTGTTAATGTCAGCAGCCCATGCCACTCTCAAGTTACCTGCCCAGGTCAAAGCATGTATTGGTAAATAAGTTGAAGAACACACCTCAGCTCAATGAGTTTAAATTTTTGCTGCTTTTCTTAAGGGGTGGATTTTTTTTTTTTTTGCTAAAACCTAAGTTAAATTGGACAATAATCTTATTCACCCTAGAGCTATGTCTTAAATCCTAAAGTTTGTTGCTGGCATGGAGACTTCCCAGTGCGACTGGAAAGGATGACCTTGCTGATCCTCTTGCTTCACTGATGCCTCTTGTGGCAAGGGATCCTGGACTTTGTCTCAGTATGACTACACAGAGCACTGTCCTGTATTTTCTTCCAAAAATTGTCATACACTTACCTACTGGTTGTGAAAAAGTAAACTTTAAAAGGCAAATGGATGACCTTAGTGAAAATGAGAAAATCTGACAGAGATAACCTAACATCCTAGTGCAGACCGAGTATTCCCACAGTGTTTTTGCTGAGGCGTAGTTGAGAAGAACAAAAATTTCAGACTTGATACACTCAAAATGCTGGGTATTAAAATTGTTAATTCTGACCTAGTCTCAGATTATGCAGTGACAACTTTTTACAGTACAGTGATCTGGGGTCTGAATCGATGAACTCTCTGCTTTGAGGAGATGCAGTTTGCAGGAATTCTTATTCTTAGTTTTTTAAACACTGTTTTGCTTAGGTCACACTTCTGAGATTTTACTGTTGACGCAGGAGCAAACCAGTTCACGTTTCGATGTATTGAAGGATTGTTAGTAGTTCCTGGTTGTCCCTACAACCTTTGCAGTTCCAGCCTGATCCTGCTTGTCTTTGTCCTGGAGAACAAGAGGAAAATGCCTTTAGAATTAGAGAAATATGGAAAATAAATTACTGTAGCAGTTTTGTTATTGGTAGCACATGTGCATGTTCAGCTTAGCAAGCCCGATGGCACGTACTGCTTTCCTCATCACTCGCAATCGATTGTACCCGTTGCCATCACACCAACCTCAGTGGAGTGGTTGCCAGAGAATATTACAGTTGCTTTTGTCAAGACACATCAATGTACTTGTCTTCGTCAGCTGTTTAGAAGCTGTTAGGATGTCTGCATGAGTATGTCTTAGGTTTGCAGATGAAGCTGTGAGTAGGACGTAGTCGAGGTAAGCATTGGTGCCTAATATTTCCAATCTGGTGTGCTTGCCAGTATGTTTCTGGATTTCCGATGTACACAGTGATACTGAAATCTCAACATGTGCTGATGGCTTGTCCAGACACTTTTCAAGTGGGTGTTGGCTTGCTTAACAAAAGCTAACTAGCAGCCTTTTCTGTACTTGTATAAAGTTTCTCTCTGAGCCTTGTAGGGGGTTAGACATTTATACTGTCCGTCTGTTTTAGAGGTGGAAAAAATTTTTGTTTAATGAGTGCGTTCCTTTGTGTAGGAGTCAAGGCCTTTGAAGGTTAAATTTCTTTCATAAGGTACTAATATATTTTCTTTCATAATGTACTAATATATTTTAGGAGTACGCAGAAATGCTGTCTAGGATATTTTACTGGTCATGATCTCTGTATCAAGCACATAGAAATTGGTACTAAATACCACTGTTCAAATCCGCATTAAATAAAGTGGATAAAACTTCAATGTCCTTGGATGCAAGCAGAAAAATTCTAGTTATTTCATCAAAGGTCTCGATAAAATCAATGAGTAGGGAAGTAATGCAGAGCCCACTTACAATGGTCGGAGGAAATGGTGCGTATTAGTCTATGGAAGGGTATTGTAGTCTTTGGCTTAAAGTACAGATGAGTACAATATTTTGTGGTATTTATTCTTTAACCACTTCAAAAAAAAGTGGTCTTCCTTGTATTTTCTTGTAAATTTAACTTTTTTTCTTTTTTTTTTCTTTTCTTTTAGGAATATCCAGGAGTAAAAATTGGTGTTTTCATTGAACAACCCACTCCTTTCCTACCTAGATTTTTAGACAGACTGTTGACTCTGGACTACCCAAAGGAGGCACTCAGTATCTTCATTCATAATAATGTGAGTATGATGTTACTATTGTGCAAAGTTTCAGTTTTGGGAATGATATGAATGAAAGCGTGTGAAAGAGTATATGGGTTCTATGTATGTACATAGTGAAACTGCATAGGAAGAGATGATCTTTCAGAATTTAGTATGCAGAAGTGAAAAAAAATACACAAATGAAATTGTGGCAGTGTTTACTGAGGTCTATTTAAAGAAACTGCTTAGATTCTTTCTCTTTTAGTAATGAAAAAGATTGTATTTTAAAGTGTATGCTTCTGGGGGAAGTACTGGTTGACATAAAGCAATAGCGTAGAATAAGAATAGAATAGTTCCAGTTGGAAGGGACCTACACCAATCATCTAGGCCAAGTGCCTGACCGCTTCAGGACTGACCAAAAGTCAAAGCATGTTATTACTAACTATTATCCAATGGTTGACATTGGATTTGCTTTTCGTCGTATTGATATCCCTGTGCATTTCTGTTTCTCTTGGTGCTCCTGCTGGGTGCCTTGGGAAGACTGGTGTATTTTGAATGGCAGTTCAGATAAGTTGCTTTTTTGATTGTTTTTTTTTTTTTTTTTAATTTTTTTTTTCTAATTATCTGATGATTTAGTCTTGCTGATACTTCACCAGTGACTTCAGTATTGCTATTTTCATGAGGGAGGTGATGTGTGTGTAAGTCTTTGGAAAAAGCTGGGCTGGAAGACAAATGGGAGGAAAATACAATTCTACCTTTTTTTACTTGGTGTGCATTAGTGTTGATATTGTAGCACAAAAGGCCTGAGTAGAGCTTATCTTTAGAGTCTTCAGTATACTTTTCTAAGGGGATGTTAAGGGTATAAATGTGATATGCACATAGGAGTTGTAGGCTGTGCTAGGTTTCATTGCTTCAGCCAGAAGTCATATGGTATTTGAAATTAATGTAAAAGACTGAATAGCTTTTCTTTTGTCATAGAGTGGGGGAAAACCCTACCCAGCCTTTTAATTTTTCTTGCATTAGCCATAATACGCAAAAGCTACAAATGAGGGCACTGGGGTGGAAGCATTGCATGGAGCTGACCTCTCTTAAATTAGAGGTAGAGTAATTAGAAAATGTAGAAACAATCACTGTGATTACATTTTAAAGAAATAATGACTGTGACTGTCCAGCTGGGTACAGGTGGCAGCTCCCTCTCTAAAGCCATTCTGGAGTGAGATTGAAAACTCCTGTGTGCCAGTAAGGCTGTAGGATGGGTTTTGAAGATTGTAAAATAAATATCCTGAAAAAAATATTGCATGAATAGTTTGTGAATCTTGCATCATTGGTATGGAGGTACGTTTTTGATTTATATTGCTGATGTATTGGATTCTTACGCTAAAATTTTGGACAGAAATTTTTTAATGACAAATATACTGGAATATCTTCAAATACTGTTTGCCATCTGTTTGTTTAGGATAGAATACAATGTGTTCTTGGACACTGTTTATGATTTCACAGCAGCTTGTACTTTTCATTCACTATAAACAATGTTAACATGATTACAGGAGGTTTACCATGAAAAGCACATCAAGAAATTCTGGGAAAAAGCCAAGAACATTATCAGAAATATAAAAATTGTTGGACCTGAAGAAAATCTGAGTCAAGCAGAAGCCCGGAACATGGGAATGTAAATTCTAATTTATAAATCTATTATAATGATGCATATGCTAACATTTTTAAAGTATTTTATGTATATTATTTTGCATCTTAGAGACTAACAACTTTACATCTTAAGATACAAAAGTGGGAGCTTTTGTGGTAGAACAAGATCTAGATATAGATATGAACTGTTGAGTACTTTATGGTTTCTATCTAATTGAAAAAGCTATTGGTCATTCTGAAAACATCTCTGTGGTCTGGACTACTTCAATTTCTATGCCTAATGAAGGCATAGACAATAGTAGACCTCAAAGAAATAAGAGGTGTCAAATTGTGTTTATGTTATGGTTGTCTCAAACGGGTATATATTAAAACATAATGCACATAAACTGTGAAGTTTAAATTTGTTTTTAAAAAGAGTGCTACTGGAGTAAAGTAGATTATGCAATACAACAAACCTTTTATTAAAGTTTGTGCAGAAAATTGTATGTAGCAGTAATTTAAAAAAAAAGCTGGAAGCACGTACAAATGTAAGTAGAAATTCTGATTGTGTATTTGGTTTTATTTTTTTATCCAAAACCTTTTCAAGCTAATTTATTACAGAGAGATTTAACAGAATAGAAGTACCTCTTGCATGGTATATGCGTTTAACAATTGCACTTCTGGTGTCCTAGTCCTTCCTCCTCTTTATTTATTTATTTATGGGCTGAAGCCACTTGGAAACTGAGTTTTGGCTGAGGTCCCAGCTGCTCCTGTAGCCTTTCTAGGAAACACTACAGATGGCCAGTGGCAGTGTGAGCAGCCATGTTCATGTTTCTAAATCATCCTTTCTTTATTTCCAATAATCTCTATAGCAAATGTACTGTGTTTGCAGACTTCTTGAAGTAGTATGTGTTAGGTGTAGCTGAGGTGGAATTTCTGGAGTTGCCTTTTCCTCTTTGATGTTTTATAGACACCACGAGGCAGAATCTTTAGTGTAAACAGTTTCTACACTGTTACTGAATCTCACCCAGAGATCTTTAAACTTGAAATCTTTTGATAGAACCTATTAACATAATATGACAGAGGTTTTAATATAATATATGATCTTTGCTTGATCTGTGAATAAAAAATAGTAATTTGGATGTATATTTGCACAAAATCACCTCAAATTCTGTTATGTGAGGCAGGAAGATAATCATGCTTGTGATTTATATCCCTGGGTATGCTACCCTGTGGTGTGTTATTTGTTGTCTAATTTGACCCATGTTGCTCCTGCTTTTAAAAAAGGCATCTTTAGTAAAGATTCTGTCCTTAAGAGATACATAACATATAGAGAAAACATGATTTATAATGCCTGTGGAATGTGACCATGCCAAAATACTGAATCACCCAGAAAGTATGAGTGCTAGTAGTAGGATCTTTTATGTGAACAATGTAGGTATAATTTGTTGGGTCCTTTCAGTTTGACTGAAGCAGGTTCTGTTCATCTGCTGCTTCCTTTGCACCCCTGGTCGTCTTTGCTGCCCTTGTGAACATCACCAACTTCTCTGGAACAGCTGCATTTTACTTTCCCTCAAAAAATATAGTTTGGAAGTACAGGATGTTTATGGCAAAAGCAGATACTATAAAAATTATTTGCTTTCAACCTTCACTTGTTTCTCACTGGAACTGCAATGGGAATAATTTGAAAAGAGTGATTCTTTAAACCTTTTTAATGGCTTGACTTAAAGATTGATATATTGAGTCTTCTAATTAAATTTCTTCTGCCTCTGTCTGCATTATTGATGGATAGTTTTGTTCCATCTGCCTTAAACACTTGCTTTCTCTCTTTTTTTCTTTTCCAAATTAGATAGTTTTAGTATCGCTCTGTTAATTTCCAGTAGATTTAGAATTAATTTGGTCTCCTCACTTGCACATTTCACACAAAAAGCCTATTTATCTGAAGCAGCAGAACATACTTCAATTAATACAGTTTAGTGCCTAGCAGTAGAATAACAAAAAAAAAAAAAAAGAGCAAACTTAAGCTTTGAAGGTCTTTTTTTTCAGTAGAATACTTTTTAGTATATAATGTGGTGGGTCAGTTTTCTCCTTATCTCTCTTCTTTTCCACTTTTTGGCTCAGTAAAAAGTACTCATAAATCACAGTGATGTTCTCAGTAAATGAGGCTCTTATGTCAATGTAAATTGTGAGAAAATAACTTTTTTTTTTTTTTAGTTCCTCCCCCTAGCCGTGCAACAAACCTCTCTACTTTTCTCATTCACATAATAAAGAATAATTGAAGCATTTACTTTCTTGCTTCTTGTTGACATGTGCTTCTTGAAAGTCAGAAGATAAGTCATCTGTCTCTGAACTCCCGTGGGTATTGATAAATGGTGACACGGATGCAGGAGGACTCCCTGTCAGTCCTGCAAGTAGGGCTTGTGGTTAAAGGAAGAGCAGGGATTAAATCCGTGTCTCCCAGATGTCAAGTGATGTCTTTTGGGGACTTGGATTTTCTGGAGCTGCTTCTCCTGTACACTATGACAGTTTTGGGTTTCAGCCTCAGATGGAGTGGGAAACATTTTGAACTTAGAGTGTTGCAGAAGAAAAAACAACTTTCGCACCGATATCTGATTTCAGTATCTTCCAGGTGTGATAACTGTGGAAACAGTACTTAAGCCTGAGGTGCAAAACTAAACATTAGTGCTGTATCTGTTTTGTGACCACATTTGTTTGTTTTTTAGTGGTGGGTGATAAAGAGTTTCTTTATACTGTTGTGGCTATCTGGAGAGATGCAAAATGTAATCCTGAATGGCAGGCAATGTCACCCAGTCTTTCAGTGAGTATTGCAGACTTCTCTTTCAGAGGTCTGTAACGGTTTAAGTACTCTCCCTTTAGGCTTACGCCCACATTTGGAATTGTATTTCCAAACTGTGAGGCATATAAAAATGATATATTGATTAAATGCACATTAAAACTATGCCTAAAAAAAAATATGTAAGTGACTAACTTAATGGTAAAGTAATTGAGTCTTGGAATATCACAGTGGAAAGTTTGATGAAGAGAAGAGCAGTGACACTTTCCCTTTTCAGATGAGGTCACTGTTCCAGATGGGCTCGCGGTTTATAAGCAAAGTTAAACATTGCTCTGATTGCAAAATACTGTACTGATCTACTGAGCTTCACTTCACACTTCCAACAAAAAAAAAAAATCTTGACCTTCTACATTTCTTAATCATTACACTGAAGTAGGCTTTAAGTTATGTACAAAAATATAGCTTCCTTTTCAATATTTGGTCTTAGTTTATAAGCATGTGGAGTGTAAAGCAAGCAGATTAAAGGTTTTAGCCATGGAATTTGGATTAGGAAATATATTATTATGCATATGAGTATTGCTAGAAAGCGCTTGTTGCAACCTGGACATACATAATAAATGGTTTCACCTATAATCTGGGATTTCTACAGCTGGAGAGGTTAGCAGTCACTGTAAGAAGGTAATGCTTTAAAGCGTGAGAATATCTAGGATTACTTTAATTTCCTTGGGAAAGCTACTTGGCAATATTGAAAGCCTAAAGAGAAGATGTATTAAATTTCTTAAGAGTAGGCTTACTTTATTAATTTTGACAGAAACTTTTACAGCCCTTTTTCTGTGTATCAGAAGCTGGAAGTGTTTTATGGATATTTTTGTTAGTGACTTTGAAGTGCAAAGGCAAAACTTATACTTCATGTTTGATATGATGACTTGTATCTGGAAATGCAAGGTGAATTATGCTTTGAACATGAAGTTTTGACATTTGATGATCCAGTCTTCAGTACCCTATAGAAAGAAATAGAGGGGAAATGAGTCGAAGTATGATCAGAATAGTGAGCTTGATTTTGAGCCTTTTAATATATATGTATACACACACACACACATAAATATATGTAATATAAATACACATATTAAATATTCTTGGTTACAGTGGTTGAAGTTAGAAGTTTCACGTTGTAGGTGTTGGTGCTACAGCTGAATTTATGGACTATTTAAGGCAGTAATGCTTTCAAAGAGTTCTCCATAGATTACTGAATGGCTGGCTGACTTATATGAAAACTTTTAATTTACTGTTTTGTGTTTTGGATTACTATTTGGATGAAGAACAGAAGGATTTTCAACACTAAACACATTGGACCAGATTTAATAGAATTCTCTGGCTCTGGATTTAAAGGGAGGGGGAAAAAAACAAGGCAAAAGTTGAAGGACCATACGTTTTGAAATGATGTCATCAATTTTCCAGTTGTTTTTCTGCAACTAACTGTAAATCTGTTCCATTTGATTTTTCACATTTTCATAATTAAAAATATTAATTCAATTCATATTTTTTATTAGCAGCAAAAGGTTTAGCTGCTTTTGGGTGACATAGAGTCTGTTGGTCTCAGGTGTAGCTTCCTCATTAGTAGAATGAGGATAAAGGAGCTGAATATTTTCAAAAGAAAAAATTAACATCTAATGTCAAGTGCAATAGAAAAGTCAAGTAACTGTTAATAATTGTAACTATGCTAATGATAAAGCTACATGTGAATTGTGTTCAGCGGCTGTAAAGCTTTGAACAGAATAGACTACTAATGGGAAGTGCCATAAAGACTTAATTGCTGAGCTGTTATGGCCAAAATAAAACCTGCTGGTTTCAATTGGGACAATTATGTGAGAAAGTCCTGATTAAGGAATTGCTGCCATAAAAACATGTATACATAAGACAGCAAATTGTGAGTGAAGGAGCAGCCAGTTAAAGCAAGACCAGCGACTGACCAAAGGTTTAAACTATGGGTGTGTGTCCAAACACAGTGACGTCAGCAGCAGTAGTAGTAGTAGAAGACCACTTCTGTCATTTTGGTATTTTGAAAATTTGACTCAAACCATTACTACATCTTTAGTGGTCAAGTTTGAAGAGGAAGGATTGCTTAAATTTATGGAATAAAAAAGGTCTACCTTCTGCTGTGACTCCAACAAAGTCATACCTCTGAAGTCCTTTGAGCAGAAGAAAGTTTGAACAAAAAGACCCAAAAGGTGTTGATAAGCAGTAATCCTTATGGGAGACAGACTAAATGCTGAGTGAAGTGCTGCATTAGGCAGTGGAGGGGACCAGAGGAGGAGTGGGCAGGAAGCCATGTCAGCAGTTGCCTTGACTTGTATGTGGCCTGTCACATCTTCCATTTATCAGATCTTCTGAAGTGACAGAGATCTAGTCCTTTGCAGAAAGCAGTCGCAAACAATCAAATCACGTGGAACCTAGACTAAAACAATGTTTATAGACATCTTAAAGCAAGCAAGAAAAATAACTTTAGTGTTTCAAGCTATTACAATGGAATTAATGCAACTTCTGTTGGTAATAATGGGGGAAATAGACAAAATCAATGCCACCACCTGCATGATAGAAAGCTACTGCTTGTTTCACTTCCTCTAAAAGTGTATTTCATTTATTGTAATCTCCTACTATTCTCTTAGCATAGGAAAGCTGTATTCACTATATCAGATCTTAGCCTAGCCAGTGTACCTTGCCAGAAACACAGAAATGTAGCCTGTGTATTTTACTTTATAGTAGAATGTGTCATCTTCTTGGTTGAAGCTTTCTCTTGAAGGTGTGAGAATCCTATGCCAATAACTTATTCTGATAAAAATAGTCTATGGGACAAATTAAATTCCTTTTTCTAGTTTCTATTCACTGCCTGTGCAATTGTTTTGTATTTCTCTTTACCAGCTGTTATTCTTGTAGTTCCCAAGAAGACTAAGAAAAGGTCTTTAAATACATATTTCTTTATACTTTTTGTCTTACACTCTCCGTAAGGTTTTGATTACTATTCAGATCAGCAGATTCCATCTGTATTATCTTTGTCTGAAGACAGTGTTGCAGCCATATGCAGTTACTTACAAGAGAAACTTGGCTAATAAGCTCATACTTCACTATTAAGTGACTGTATTGATATCCAGCTATATAAATTAATGTCTTGTTCCTTGCCCCTCATTTTCCATTAGGACACTGCATAGTAGCTCTTACTGAACTTGGTAAAGGATAGAGATCACTTAGGTGTGGGGTTTTTTTTGGTGGTGGTTTTTTTTTTTTTTTTTTAAGAAAAATATAAGGCATCTGATCCAACATAAGGCATCTGATCCAGGTTTTAAAATCTCCTTTTAGTTGATTACACTACTGTAATATAAAGATACCTTTCTTTTACTATATTACACTGCAGAGGGCTTTTAATGCAATGTATAGGTAGACCACTTGGTTGTAGTTTGGGTTTTTTTGCGATGTTGTTTGTGAATCTTTTCTGGACATGTGTGAGCTAACCATTGCTTTTCATCTTTTTAGGGACCTTTGTCGCCAGGATAAAGCATGTGACTATTACTTCAGCATAGATGCAGATGTTGTGCTGACAAACCCAAAAACTTTAAGAATACTAATAGAACAGAACAGGTGCAGTATATCTCTTGATTTTACAGAATTTTCTCCAACTTGAAGGGATTCTATTCCAGAGAAAATAAGATCCTGTCTCTTCTTGCACAGTTAGATCCTCTTTGTTTACCTGTAGTATTTGATTGCCATAGTTCATACATAATAGGCTTGGAGGCCAACAATTCACATAGCATTTTGTTGCTGTCAAGCAACAATTTCTGGTGTAAATTTCAAATGTTTTGAAGCTTGTTTGAAGAGAATGGTATGGTGTAAGCAGATTTTATAAAATGGAATTAAGATTTCACTGACTAATGATTTAAAAGTTGGTCACACACAAAATTTTTTTAAGAAAACAACCAACCACAAACAAGAACATCCGCCCCTCCTCCCCCAAAACAGAGCATCCCTAGAGTTTATTAGTCTAATATTGCAGTATTACTACTTTGTTTTAGAATCATAGATGCAATAGAATAGTGGAAAGGTATTGGAGATGAAGTGGCTGTAATGACCAGTTTCTCCTTGTATTAGTATGATATAAAGTCACAAAGCTGTGACTTTAGCAGCAGCAGCTTTCAGCAGACTGGACCCGCTGTGAATGCTGTGCATTTCACTCCTGCCAATTTGTAACTTCCCATGTTAGCTAGTTAGGTGGTGTTTGTGTCTTCCTAACAAATCTGGGGATCTCTGATGTATTATAAAAAGAGAAATTATCCATGTCTGGTTTGACCTACTAGAGAGCGGGGATGGAGCTTAAATAAAGATGTGGCTGTTGGTCCTTTGCATTATTTTCCTTGTAATGTTAATTGTTGTAGAAAGAGACTGAAAGCCAGATACACTAGGTGGAAGAAATAGAAGCTTTGCAAAATATATCTACCAGTAGGTACCCTCTGAAACCAAGTGCCATTTTATTATTTTTATTCTGGTCAACTTAGATTTTCACTTTTTGACTCTTAAATTTTGGGTAAGCTAAGTTTCACTGTCGGGTTTTTTCTTTTCTTTTTTTTTTTTTTTTTTTTTTTTTCCCCTCTTATCTTTTGACTTTGTCATGCTTTTTGTCATTATGCCTATGGACAGTATTTTTTTTTTTTTTACTTGACTGAAAAACAAGCCACCCCTGATTTATAGGAATCTTTGCTTCTATTACACTGGTGTTTTTTCTGGACAGTGGATACTTGGATGCTGTTAACTTCCAGCTTAAGTTCAGAATAGCTGTTCTGAGATTTGGCTGTCACTGGTGTTTCAACTACACTACACTCCAAACTGAGGAAAGCTTGTATATTTTGACATATAGTCTACATATAACAGTTAATGTTTTTTTTTTTTCTTTAATATGTCACTTCACAGAAAGATAATTGCTCCACTCGTAACTCGTCATGGGAAGCTTTGGTCCAATTTCTGGGGTGCTTTGAGCCCAGATGGCTATTACGCTCGATCGGAAGATTATGTTGATATTGTCCAAGGGAACAGAGTGTAAGTAATTGTAAGCTAATTTTTAAAGTCAAGGCACCCAGTATGGTTATTAGCAACACATTCTTAGATTTTCATGCAATCTGGTATTCCTGAAGAGCTTAGTTTAGTTTTATTGTTTAGCTTTCTTTGTTTAATAGGAATGCATTTGTTTTCCTGTTTGTTTTTTTCCCATTCACAGCTTGAATTAAAAAAGCAAAGTGTTTAACACGATAAGCTGGTATTGGTAAGGGCCATAATCTTTACTAGTACCTGTCTGATTGTGTCTGGTTACTCTAGCAGTGCATAATACAGAAAATGGTAAGACACAGATCCAGCCCGGAGCTATGTATCCCAGGAACCTCGGTCAAAATAAATGATCATTCCATTAATAAAATTGCCTCTTCATCATGTCTCTGGGGCAAATGTTTAGTGAACTGAACAACTATAATATCTTAATGTGCTTCTCCCTGTATATTATCTCAGAGATATCTTAAGGAGCTCTTTAGAAATACTTTTGTCACATAGCCTTTTGGGGTTGTCCTTCTCTAAATAAGTGTGATGCAAGCTGTTCTAAACTTGACTTTCCCATTTGATGATGCCTTTTCCATTGCCCTGAAAGAACAAAAAAAAAAGGCCTGAAACAGATTGACTGCTTGTATAGGACTGGCTTGTTTTCAATCACACTGTAAGATGTGCTCGTGGCACTGGGAGGGAGGAAATCTGCAGAGCGAGCATTGTGACAGCAATGCTGCTTTGTTGATATTGGCTCAACTGACATAAATACATGGCCTGCTGTGGTCCGTGGGTATTTGTGTGAGGAGGTCAGACCAGCTGTGTGAAGCTCCAGTGAAGTCTTTAAACTTACTTAAAAATCTTTTTTAGAGTTACTTTCTTCATCTGATAGTGTAGAAAAATATTATAAGAGTTTGACTGATTGCCTTAACTATGGAAACATGAAGTACATTTATAGTTAAAACTCTTTAGGGAATTTGACCTTTCTATTTTTTTATAACAATACTTCATAAAAGCTGAATTATTGCCTACGCCTACACTTGAGATGTCCACAATGTCCAGCTGTAGTTTTTCAAATGTCTTGGGAACCTTTCAGCTGTGTTTCCTTGGAACTGGCTTAGTCTTGTCAGCAAATACAGAGATACTGATTTGATAGAATAGGCAACAAATTAGTTTTTGTGGCTTTAAACTATATGTGTGCTTTTTTGTTTTACAGAGGAGTATGGAATATTCCTTATATGGCTAATATATACTTAATTAAGGGACAAACTCTCAGATCAGAGATGAAGGAAAAGAACTACTTTATGCGTGATAAGTTGGATCCTGATATGGCTCTCTGCAGGAATGCCAGGGAAATGGTAAGGTGTATCTATAACAGCTTGCTTTTAAGTACATACAGACTTCTTTGTGTCCTGCTACACTTGACTGCTTCACTTGATTGGTCTTGGATATTATATTTTTACTTCTAATTCAAAGTACTGGCCAATTTTTGTGACATAGGAGGTTTCAGGTGTATTTCTTTAAATTCTTGAGAACAGAGATTTTTTATTTAAATGCACTGAAAATTCCTATTGAGGTTAAAATACCCTTCTCACTGGCACAACCTCAACAGGGTGATAGAGGGCTCAACTTCTTTGCTGTGTATGACTTCAAACTCATCAATGCATTTAGAGCATCTCTATTATGCATGTTTTTATACAATGTGAAACTTCTAGCAGACGAAGTTGGAATAGTTTGCAATTTTGTATTTTATGATACATATTTGAAGTAGTGATGGGCAGTGTTGATATAAAAAGCCTAAGGGATTTATGAAATTGTACGAATCTTCTTAAGGAGCATGAATTGCTCATTAATTTTTCCAGAATTTTGTATCAGAAATTTTTTACTTGCATTAAGCTGTAACTAATGAGAGAGAACTTATTTGTACTGTAAAAATATGAATATGTAAATCCACATTTCTACTGATATTTACACTAGTTTCAGCACAGAAACAAATAAGACCTAAACCAGACCTATTTCCAGACACTATAGCATTGAAAAATAATTTTGCTGAATTGAACAAGAAAAGTTGGCAAGTATTAATTTTTTTTTATTCCCTCATAACAAGGCATGATCTCCTTTGTTTGTACTGATTCTTCAGAACATCTCCATCCAATTCTGTTGTATTCAAACTTTCTCAGCATCAGTTATTGCAAACCTGTGCTGCCCGTGCGCTCGTTAAACTAATCTGACTGGCTCATCAGAAAATTGCTTTCCCTTTTCCTCTTTCTCAGTCTGTGCTGTAAGATGGTCTGGTACGTGCTTGTTTTTGTATTGCAGCAGATAAGAAGGGGCTGGTGGAAACAGCTTTGACATGTGTATTACGAGCTTTGCTTGGAGATGCATGTTGTCTGTAAAGGCATATCAGCTTTTGATCAAAGGCTGCTTTTTCCCTAATGTAACTGTGGAATCCCGAATCCTAGTTGTAGTTGGAAAAAAGAGAAAGATATTATGTATCGGAAAACTGATGTGATGATTCTCCTTCATTTTAGACTTTACAAAGGGAAAAAGACTCCCCTTCTTCGGAAACATTCCATATGCTCAGACCCCCAAAGGTGTTGCTTTATTTTTTTTATTCATTAGTTGTTATTACATGCAGTATTATTCTGCCACAGGAAGGCACTTTTCTTCTGTCCACTTACTCTCATGAAATACTGCTCTAGCTTTCTCTTCAGTCTTCTAAGGTTCACGTTTTTGCCAGGGACAAGCTCTTCATGACCAGCTCAAAACTTCTTAGGCCCGCTGTTTCCTCAGGGTGGTTTCTCACTGCTTCTGAGGTCAAGATGTGCTGAAGCTGTACTTCCGTAGCTGAAATTGTTTTAGCAGCCCCTAGAAGGACTAAAGCTCAAATCACTAGTAGGTCAATCAAGGCCACCTTGGTGAGCACCCAGGGCGGTCTTGAAATTGGTGTCATTTTAAGCTGTTTTTCTTGACCCAGACCCTCCTTATTCTTCCTGCTGCACCTATTTTATGACTTGGTAAGTGCCCAAAACTGGGCACGCGTTTAACATAATTATTATCTTTCTCACAGTTTAACTCTTTTTCAGACAGAAACACCAAAATACCTAAATAAGAATGTCTTCCTCTGCTGAAAATTGAAAAGTCACAAACACTTCTGAAATGAGGTTTTAGTCTGAAAAACAGTAAACTAAGATCAAAACCCCAGAAAACCTAAATTTCTGTAAAAAGAACTATTTTCTCCTACTATTTCTAATCAAGAGGTTTTTTTAATATCTTCTGTTAATAGCTTGATAATAAAATTGTATCTTGCCACACTTGATATCTTGCACATATTTAGCAATATTTGCTTAGGTGAACATACTTCACAGTGCTCAGCTGTTTTGTACCCTGATCTGAATATTCTTTTATGCTGTGTTTGCCAATATCTTTTTATTTCAGGCCAGTTCATCAGAGGATCATGTAGTGAATACTCTGAAATAAGTTTCTTGTTCTGACTTCCATTAGCCCTTTTATTGTTAGTTTATTCTTTTAGTTTTTAATCAGAAACTAAACCCTAGATGTTGGTTTTCTTGTATGAGTGTTTTCAGTTCGAGAACAGGTGCTTCCAGTGTGTCTGCTTTAAGCTTTCTGGAAAAGAATCAACCAACCACTTCTTTGTTTTTTTCCTTTCTGTAACTGTATGTGGGCTTATGTTATGAGCAATATGTGTTTTGATTTAATGTATTTAGAAAATAAATTCAACCAAATGCTTGTAGAGAAGAAACTGTGAACACTAGAATCAACCATTCAAAATTTAAAGCTGCTAAATGAACAGCACGTGTATAGTATGTATGTACAAGTGTGGAATATATTTTATGAAAGTGCTCGCATAGACAAGCAGACTTTTTAAAAAACATCACTTTTGCTAAGATGGACAGTTCTGCTAATAAGGTTTTCTCTGCTTGGTATAGGGTGTTTTCATGTACATTACCAACAGACATGAATTTGGAAGACTTCTTTCTACAGCCAATTACAATACCTCCCACTACAACAACGACCTCTGGCAGATATTTGAAAATCCTGTGGTATGCATCTAATTACTGATGAAACAGTTATTTGAAAAAGCTATAAAGTTTGTGTTATAAAGGACTTGAGATTTAAAGACTTTACATGGAGGACATTTGTTTATTGTGCACTAAATATTGCTTGTTTACTACCCATTTAAGCAAATGACATTATATCATATCAACAAGCCACCTGATGACCAGAGTAAGGAGTTGGAGATATGGCCCTGATGTAATATGTTTAATGATTTTTGACATGAAGAGAACCACTTCGTTTATGGGTATAAGAAATTGCTTAATTGTTTCCAGTGCGAGTGAATTAATAGGATATAAATTAATTTGTCACTTATAAATTAATTTGTTCTAGTTTAATGTTTCATTTTTTTTTTATTAGGACTGGAAGGAAACCTATATAAATCCCAACTACTCAAAGATCTTCACTGATAATATAGTAGAGCAGGTGGGTATAAGTAGTTTTCCTAATTTGTGTGTGTGACTAATAAGAGGTTGGCATATAGTAACTATTTCCATGCAAAGGCTGTTTTGTTCTGTGACTGAACAGCTTTTTGATGTTTTGGATCAGAATTGAATTTGTGCCATTTTGAATGCTAGATGAGAGGAGTCCAAAAAATAATTGCTAGATTGCTCAGAATGCTGTAGTTGTCCAAGTAATTGTCATCTTCAAAATACAGGTGTATTTAGCTTATTTATTTGAACCAGCTAGTAACGTTAGCAGAAAGCCTAATAAAATTTCTGTTGCCGATTGCTGTTTTCTGGTATCTACTAAAGGCAAGCTCTTCTAAACACTTTCCTTGAGGTATGCCTTTCCCGATGGATTCTCTAAGATCTGACAGCCATGAATCCAACTGATCTGGACAGAGCACTTCTAAGATGATGATTGTTGTACCAGTATTAGATGATGAGTTCTATAACAATTAGGGACGGTAATTTGATGAACTTGGCTTCCTTAAGAAGCTGGGATAAATTGTTTTTGTGTTTCAAACAACGATAAGTTTTTTAAATTGTTTTTCTTAATAGCTTGTAATGTAGAAGATTAAGGTTGCTATTTAGAGCAATGAAGGTACAGAATACGTGGGTACATTGACACAGCTGTTAATGCTGGGTCGTGGCTTGCAAGGTAGCTCTTAATTTTTGCTTCATTCTGTGAGAACGTGCTTGTGGATCAAGACAAAACTTTACATGTGTCTAAATTACGGCTCAGATTGGAACGGCTGATATTCTTTAGTGACCAAGAAAATTAAAGATGTCCTTTTTATCTATTGAAAATAAAAGATGGCTATTAAAGAACTACATTCATCTTCAGGGGAGTTAAGCTTTAATTTTTTAGTTTTATTTTTTCTTTTGTAGCCATGTCCAGATGTCTTTTGGTTTCCCATATTTTCTGAGACTGCCTGTGATGAATTGGTAGAAGAAATGGAACATTTTGGACAATGGTCTGGCGGAAAACACCAAGTAAGTGTCAGCCTATATAAACATGGCCTTAATGAGCAAGTACCTTTATAATAATAACTCAGTGTACTGCAACAAACAAACATTCCAACAATTGCCAGTGACCCAAGACATCTGCTTTGCGATATACAATGCTTAGTTTAGCCTACTGTCTTTTAAAAATTTCTCATTTTTTTCTCACTGATAGCTCAGCAGTTTTCCACAGCAGTTAGCTGTGAGATTACTGTACAGCAAACTTGCTTATGCCCACTAAAACATTGCTTTTTTGCAGTTTTGTGATTCTGCAGATTTTCTACTAAGTATTTGTAGAAGTGCCAGAACTGTTTCATGTCCATATTTCAAGGCTATTTATGGTGTTTTTGTTAGGACAGCCGTATTTCTGGAGGTTATGAAAATGTCCCAACGGATGATATTCATATGAAGCAAATTGGGCTGGATAATGAATGGCTGCATTTCATAAGAGAGTTCATTGCACCAGTAACTCTAAAAGTGTTTGCTGGCTATTATACCAAGGTATGTGTTTAATTTTTTTTTCAGATAATTACTGCGTGGTATGAGTAATTCTAAGCATTTTATTTAATATACCCTATTTGGTTTGGTTAGGGAGCTTATGCATGATATAGCAGTAGTTATAGATTAATGTTGTTATTAACTCAACTTTAAACAAAAAAATTCCCAGGAACCCTATGTGTGACATGGAAATTCACATGTTGAAGTCTGACTGTATATTTTGTTTCAGGGGTTTGCTTTATTGAATTTTGTTGTAAAATACAGCCCTGACAGACAACGGTCGCTCAGACCTCATCATGACTCCTCTACATTCACAATCAACATCGCTCTCAACAAAGTAGGAGAGGACTTTCAAGTAAGTTGACAACTTACTGACTTAAAAAAATGTCCTTTGAGTGTCTAATATTGTTTCCAAACTAGACCCTAAAGGGATATTCTTAAAAGACAATGTTGAAAAGGAAAAGTTGTGTTTCACAAATTGAGATATGTTATTCCTTGGTGTTTTTTGACAAGTCCTAAATTTGCTTGATTACAGGACCTAGAACTGTTGATGCAGTCAGGCGAAATTGGTCAAAATGATTTCAGATGGTGAGGGAGAAGGAGTTTAAAGAAAAGCTTTGGAGATGTTAGCCATTTCATTTTTAACATTTCTGAAATGCTTCATTTCTTTACAGTGAAAACCACTTTTTCAAAATACTTCAGTCTCAAGATGACTCAAACGGCTTTTTTTTCTTTACAACTTTTTTAATGATTCTTTTTTAGATCAGCCATAGAATAAAAACTTTAAACTATTGTTCCCGTTTTTGTGGTCATGTTTTTGGGGGTTGTTTTTTTTTTTTTGGGGGGGGGTCCACCTCACCCCCCCCCCCGCTAAATTATTTTGTACTCTGATATTGAATCAAATAACAGTTCCCAGAGTATGGAGATAGGCAGGGCTGTGGCAATAATATCCAGCTTTGGCTAGTAGAGGAACTTAACTTGTTTTGTTTATAAACCTATATTATTCGCAGTCCTACTTAACACCCATATATGTGTTTCTCAAACTTATTACTTTAGAAAACACACCTTTAGTTTGAAAGCAGCAGCCTGATTAATTTATTTAAGATTTGTTTAAATGCTATCCTGGATAGGGATGCAGTCCTCTGAACATGATTATCATCATGGAATCATCTACAGTAAAAGTACTGAAGATTTGTTTGTCAGACTTGCTGCTTGAATGAGTTGTTATCCAAGGAATTCTAAAGCAAAGCAAGGGGAAATCTCTGACTGCAAATGCATGTCTGTTATGTATGGCTCTGAATATGGTGTCAGCCCAGTAATAATAGCAAAATACTTTAAGTTTTGTATAAATAAAAAGGAACTTACTCAATTAAAACAGAAGGTAAACATCTGGGGTTTTGTTTTGTTTGTGTTTTTGCTGCAGGGAGGTGGATGTAAGTTTCTTAGGTACAACTGCTCCATTGAGTCTCCCAGGAAAGGATGGAGTTTCATGCACCCAGGAAGACTTACTCATTTACATGAAGGACTTCCTATCTTGAATGGCACAAGATACATTGCAGTATCGTTTATTGATCCTTAATTTTATTTTTTTCCCTTCTTCAACAGTGTTTGATTCTTTACATAAACATTTATTTATAGATTTCTTCTGGAAGATGTGATAAAAGAAACTTTAAGTTACTGTTCCTAGACAGCAAAGTTCCTTTGGGCTAAAAGAATGAAAAAAAGAAAATGGTCTAAAACTATTGAAGATTTCTCAATATCTGCTCTGAGCCTTGAGTTGCAAAGTAAACATGTCCTGCTTACTTTTCCATTCTGCTATCTTAAAGAATAGGTAAGGAGGGAAAATGGAAAAGCATTTTATAATGAATCTTTGTTGAAAAAACCCAAACAACTCTAAAACAAAATTATCTGAAAAATTTATTGTGGTTTTCATTCAGTAAAGTGACACAACTGAAGTTCTTGTGATGTGTATATTTGTTACCAACGAACTAAAAACCACAGCATAAAAACAAAATCAAGTGAATCTTATATACAGTTGTTGGGGATAAGCAATGATTCCATATGCTGGTATATGCTGAAGGGAAAACATCTCAGTAGCCTGTTTTCTTAGTTAATTTTCAATACTGAAATGTATCCATTTTGAAGAAAAAATAAATTAATTGCAGAGGTGGAGCAAGGATTAAATAAGTTAGCTAAGAAAAAATGGTTTATAATTTGTTTTAAAAAAGATAATCCTGTTGAAAATTTGCTTTTCTTCACCAAGTGACCTTCATTTAAAATGAGTTATTTTTCTAAATGTGTAATTGCACCCAATGGATACTGGAAAGTTGATGTTTATTTTCAGAATGCTGGTAAATTTTAATAATAGGGTGTTTTATAAAGATAGTTTTCTACTCTTACTTAAAATTACTTGAATTTTGTATCAGGAAAATGAAATTGTGGCAGTCTCTCTTTTAAAGCTAAGGGTCTTAACTTGCCGTTTATTTTAAAATATTCCTACTGTATCTACTGTTTGTAACTTAAAGAAACTTGAAGCAAACTATCTCAAAGTCTACCATGCCAAAATGCACAACGTGTTGGAAAAACTTGTGAAAAATAAAGGGTAACTTTAAATTAATGTAACAACTTTTGCTTGACTGTATTAGGTAGGTTTTTTTTGCATGTTGCCATTGTTCTTACAGAAATTCTATTTATTTATTAATATTTTTAAAGGAATTGTAGATATATTTAGATTGGAGGTTTCTTTAAGTGTCAGTTTCAGCTTATTTACTCTGTTACTATTGAAAATATTTCTCATGTGAGTTGGTGCCTGTTTACATTACAGAAAGTGCATTACACTTTCAGAATGACCCCAGCAGGATGATGTTTCTTGTTTTCTGTACCAGCCTTCCTTTTGTATGTAGAGACTTTTTGATGCTCTAAACAGTAGTGCACTTTTTACCTGCTGATATTTGAAGAAACTTTATCTCACGTTTCCTAAACAGAAGCTATATTTGGAGCTGAAAGGATGGGGAGAGGAAGTCGAAGATTATTCTGTTACTGAAAAAGAGCATGTCTGCTAATTTCCCTGTTCTGCTGTTTTGAGGAGTGGGTTGTAACTGTACATAAAGTTATGCTGAAGCAGATATATCAGAATGTGGTAACTTCAATAATGTACTAAAGTGGACTGGCTTCAAAAGGAATGGTTTTTGACAGGAAGTTTTTTGTTTTCTTTTCATTTCATTTTCACTGTCAACTTTTCTCCATTGCAGGATGGTATTTGGAGGTTGTTATCCCCTGACATTGTTTCCAGACATGGAACACCTCTGCCTTAGAGAGCCTCTCTGTATATGTAGCCTGTGCTTAGGCAAATTTTACAGATCAGAAAATCTTCAGGCCTTCAAAATGAAAGCAGCCTTTGTTAATTACCTTTGCCTGAGCATTTGCCTGTGGTCTCTTAGGCTAACTCAGAATAATATTTTTACCACTGGATCAGTTACAGACAGTTTGCTGTTATGCGGAGCTTTCTTGGAGAAAAAAAAACCACAAGCCTGTAACACACAGGGGAAGTTCTTTTGCAGAATTTTTTTGCATAACTTATATTTTAATTATGTATTTTTTTTAGTTCTCAGTGACGTTTGAATTTTTTAATGTGTATTTTTACCTTAACATATATGAGGGCTTTACTTACTGTTAAATTTCTGTTTACAACTAAATTTCTGTGTTTACAACTATTAATTTACTGTCATGTGGTGACGTCTAATGCTATGTTTACTCTGCTGTACAGTTGTTGGAAAGGAAAAATGTGTTTACCGTGCTCACATTGCTAAAATTCTTCTTTTTTTTTTTTTTTTTTTATGAAGTATTTGCAAAGGCTAACTGCCACCTTTCAGGTGGATGGCAACATATATGGAAGCGTCCTCATTAATTTCTTAGGAACTGACAGATACCAGAAAAAAGTGTGCTCTTAACAGTTCACCTGAATTAGTTCTGAAAGCTTTGCTGTACTGTTAGTGTGTGTGTACATGAGTTCACACAGGCTAAACAGAAATTATTTTTAATTCTGATTACTTTTAAAAGCACTCGGACTCTTTTGTCTCCTAACAGAGTTTGGTTTTGGGGCACAGAAAATATGCATCAGGAGGAAAGCAGCAACCTTTAATTCCAGCGGTGTATGAGAAACCTCGGGAGTACAGGGACAGAAAGGTGCTCTGCAACAGATGAGATATTTGTGAAGTATTTGATTTATTCTGCTTTCATCTAGCTCTGTTTTTCACTGTTAAGTACTTGAGACTATGGTGTGGGTAAGAGGTGGGAAGCAGTATAAAGGCAAGAGAATTTCTTAATATTTTTAATTCAAAGGAGACTGTATAGCTTGATTTTATTTTGTATTCATAAAAAATTCTGACTGTGATACTCCTAAAAAATGTTCAGGTTGTTCAGTAGTGTTTTACACATTTGATCTTCTTTAACATCACCGTGCAACAAGTAATTCCAATATGTATTTGTCACTTCATTTTTTTTTTTTTTTCTTCCCCCCAAAGGATTGCTGTTCCACTCTTACTGTGAGCTGATAGAAATAAGACTATGACAAGCTGCAAAAGAAGATAGATTTTCAGTGAGGCGATAATAATGAAATCAATTTGACTGTGCTTTTTTCTTTTGTAATATCTTTCCCCCACATCTGCTGTATTCATGGAATGAATGTTAATTCAGTGCAGGGCTTCCACAACAGCTCCTCTTTTGTAGCATGTAAGGAATAAGGAGACAGACATTTAAAGAGATGGAAAAGTCTAGAAAAGACCCTGGTCATTCCTTCCTCCCGTGTGCACATACTAGTTTTGCTTTTGTTTTTCTGCTTGAAATAATTTGTTCAGATTATTTTTTTTTTTTCAGCCACTGCAATGAGCTTTTAAAGAATATATGCATTTCGGTTTCCTTCTGATTTATTTGATATGGTCTTCAGTGGAATCAATTCTGAAATAAGTATTTTTTGAATCTTCACTTCCCTGAATCCTCACTTCTTGCATGACAGAGTAGATTTCTCTGCTATTTTTGTGAGCGTAAGGGAACACAATACCTGTCTCAGCAGACCCCTGTGATTAAGGTGTCTGATAAATTACTTTATAATTTTTTTAAATTATGGTATATTTTTATTCCAGAGCACAGCATGAATTAGAAGGCAGAACCTTTATAAAGTGCATTTGTAGAATGGATGTTGACAGTTCTTAGAGGTGAGATTTGCAATAGTAGAGTTAACTGTAGAGTTTAGGGATAAGTAATTAATTTATGACTGCCAGGAAGTCCCAGTTCTTCTGTTTCTTCCCTCTAGCTACTGCCAAGAAAGACACTCTCTGACAGAAAGTTAGTTTCCAGCCAACACTAAGCCTGAAATGAGAATTGATGGTGCAGGATTTTGTTGTACCCAAAAGGTGGAAGTGTCGCTTCAAATGGCTTTCCAACGTGGTTTCCCAGAGTGTTCCTGTATCTTAATAGAACAAGTTACTTGGAATCTGATGAAGCAGATAGTCCTGCTCAACAGTACTGAAGAACCTTGTTCTTCTATACAAATCAAAAGTTAAAAAGAACTGGAAAGAGATGCTTCTGTTATTTTCAGTGAAACATTTTATATGCTAGTTGTATCTCCCCCCTCCCCTGGCAATTATCTTCCCATTTGACATAGCTTTTAAGATCTGTATAAATATATCCCACTTATGGGATGACAGCTATCCTTTAGTGCATTTTGGGGCAGGGGGATTGAAATGAAGAGGGTGAGTCCAAAGCTCAGGAAAGCTCAAAATTCACCTCACAGAGTTGCTTCCTTCTGCAGCTCTTGGCACAGAGCCGCGCACTGTGTTCCAGGGGCACCTTGATCCTAAACTGACAGGAGGAGGTCTGGGAAGCAGTTGATATTCTGATGCGATACTAAGGCTGCTAAATGGAGAGATAATAATTTTTCACTTGTAATTTATTGCTTTTTGGAAAGTTACTTTTATGGATTGAGCTTCACTTCAGAAAAGCTCTTTTGGCTGCACTTAAAGCAATGCCCCTTGGGATTATTTTGCACAAGAATCAAATGTGAGATATCTGATAAAAGCATATTCGTCTTAAGATATTTAGTAGAGTAAGGCAACAGTTCAAAAGTAGGATTCGCTCAGCGTGGTTACAGCCTTTATTGGCATCGATGCAACTTCAGAAGTAGCAGAGCTGAGAGCCTGGCCAGCATGGGGGATATTGGCCATATGGCAGGCAGCGCTGCAGGGTGATGCTGTGCCACCTAGGTAGTTGAGAAAACTGTTTTCTTGAAAAAGCTCGCTTGTGCTTTGGGTCCTGAATATTGTTCCCTCTGCACTTACCTCTCCACTTTTTACTGGTTTACAGTTATTGAATATCTTAGAGTGCCTGAAGTTAGCAATGGAGGTGCATAGTCACATAGAAATAAACTTATTCAGGAACTAGTCTTTTGGCTTGGAACCAGAGTTCTTCTACTTCCAAGAATTTTGCATAGTTGTGAAAGAAGTTGCTCAACTACTAACGGCTTTGTATCATTTTGTTTCTGCGCTTTTTGGGAGTGGGGAGCAGAGAGAGGAGGAAGGTAGTAGAGAAAATTTAGCATAAGCTACTTCTTTACAATGTCTGTAGTACAGATGGGACATGAAAACATTGTATTTTCAGTTTCAGTTGGAATGGCAGTTAATGTGAGCAATACTTTAAGCACATGAGCCCATTTACAATACTTAATACCTTAAGACATCAGGACCTACCCTTCAAACTGGGCTTGACTAACACTTCAGGCTTTAAGCTTTCTCAGACTTGGTTTGCTAATCTCTCACAGTGTACACTCATTCACTGGTGGTGCCTGAAGAGGAGGTTTGCAACCTTACTGTTTTCCACTTTGTTTTGAAAGTAGTAATTTTCAGTGTTAAATTAAACCATATTCTTCCAAGCATATAAAGTAAATTATCTTCTCCATGTAGTATAGCAGCAGAACTAGCTGAATAGCTGCTCGGGTCTTTGTTCCTTAAAGTAACTTGGTGACTGATAGCAATTGTTACCCCTCTGCAAGGCGAAGGAGTGTCCAACTGCTATTGTTAGTGTTTGAATGACAGGTCTTTCTCCATACTCCTGTGGTAGCAGTGAGGATGGAGATGGAGTTGGTGAGGGTACCTGAGAAAGGCAGCTGTATCCTGCTCCAGTTCCTGGTTGCACTCAGTACACTGATTATGCAGAAATTTGGGTTTTGCTGCTACAGATGGATCCAACTTAGTTGCCTCTAGGATGTGTATGAATAGCGTGGAGAAAACAGAGAATGCTTTGTAACGATGAACTCCTCTGGCATTTTAGCTCCCAAATTCTAGCAAGTCTCTGAGCTTAGAGGGGATGAAAATTTTGGGATGTTTAACTTGGTTTTTTCCCCAGAGACTTCTAAATTGAGCATGGTGGTAACTGAAGGCATTTCTGTAAGAAGTGATGTCCCTTAATGGGTTTCAAGTCTCAAAAGCACAAGGCCACTTCTCCAGCATGAAGTAAACACAATGCATGAGGAGTTGAGGTAGAAAGTATTAAGTATAAGCTACTAAAAGCTAGTTTTTATCTTTGGAAGTATTGGGTGAATGTAAGAGGTGGGCAGATGCACAATGCAACAATGAACTTCTGGCACAGCCACATTTAGAGAAACTGAATCACTTTTGCAAACTGATTCACCAGTGAGCTATTTCAAGCGTTTGGTCATTTTTTAAAACATGTACCAGGTCCTGGTATATAAGATAGTGTTTTGCCTTAAAATCCTCAGATCTGACTGTCTAAAGCTTGTCTTCGCTGTGCCATCATGAATTGTGGAGTGGAGATCTTGATAGGTTACTTGCAAAAAGACAAAATTCTCAGTTCTTGTAATTCAGTCATGTGCATTAATCTATGTGAGAGCATTTTGCCCATATGAGGTATGAACTTTTTGTTCTCTTAGACACCTTGCCCATGCCTCCATCGCTCAGACATAGAATCATAGAATGGTTTGGGTTGGAAGGGACCTTTAAAGGCCATCTAGTCCAACCTCCCTGCAAGGAGCAGGGACGTCTCCAACCAGATCAGGTTGCTCAGAGCCCCATCCAACCTGGCCTTGAATATTTCCAGGGATGGGGCATCTACCACCTCTCCGGGCAACCTTGTGCCAGTGTTTCAAAATTTTTTTCCTTATGTCCAATCTGAATTTACTTCCCTCTATTTTAAAACCATTACCCCTTGTTCTATCGCAATAGGCACTGCTGAAGAGTTTCTCCCTGTCTTTCCTGAAGGCCTCCTTTAGGTACTGGAAGGCTGCTATAAGGTCTTCCTGGAGCCTTCTCTTCTCCAGGCTGAAAAGCCCCAACTCTCTCAGCCTGTGCTCATAGGAGAGGTGCACATCACTTTCCATCCAGATTATGCCCTTCTCATGTGTTTGCCATATGCCAGCTATCCAGCAGGGACCAAAGGAAAAAAAAAAAAAGCATGGATGGCTGGTGACTTGCATAAATGCAGGAAGCAACAAGGGCAGAGACAAGGGATCTTTATTTTAATGTGTTCTTGAAGTGTAAATTTAGAACTGCTGCTTCTGTGGTCATGAAAGATGCCTTAGGATCAGAACTAGTGAGGTCTTATGTATCAAGGGTATAACTGAGATATGCTCTGTAGAAAAGCATAGATGATATTTCCCGATCGTACTTTTTTCTTGTATTTTATACAGCCAGTGGGAGGAGCTGGATGCAGAGGGCCCCTGCAAGTGTAGTTTCTCAGATCCCACAGGCAAGCCTTTCATCCCAGCCTGCGGCATTGCTGGTGACTGTTGGAGCAGGTGACCACTGTGATGTTCCACTGTGATGATGTGTGTTTGGTGAGGTTTTTTTAGTCTTCATCTCGTTATCCATCAGTGTATGCCTGTATATGTACAAACATAAGCCCGTGCTTGATCTTTTTCCATAGCTTGGCTGTATCTTGGCCTTGTTCTACAAAAAGGATTTTTTTTTTTAATTGTGCTGCTTAGACTTGAAAAAAGTGTTTACCTTATTCTGAAAATTATGGCATGCAGAAGAGTACACAGGCAAGGCTTGATTTTTCTCTAAATATCACTGACACAAAGGGAATATGAACTTTCCATGAATTAATTAACTCATACTAGTTGTTCAAATAGCAAAAGCAGGAGAATGAGATGTTCTTTGGCTGAACACAGAGGCATGGGAAATGCTGTGTGTTGTTCGGCATTAGACATAATCTAGTTGAAGTTGGATAACACAGACATGAAAGGCTGAATGGACATACCAGTATGTTTCCAAAATAGCTGTGCAGGTGTTTTTGAAATGTTGTTTGAGCAAATAAATGGATCTGTTCTTGGCAAGTTGTTCCTCTTCTTATTTACCTTTAGTCTAAAGGGAACAAAAGCACATTATAAAGCTATAGCACCATTCAAAAGCTGGCAATCAGAAGCTCGTAAAAAAATAAAAATAAATTGAGATTGTATTGCAGAGGAGAGAACTTTGCAGCCATTAAGACAACAAAACTACTCCCTACATGGAGTACTTTATGACCAGAACCCTGACGAGGCACTTGAGGAACGTCGTCAAAATACCGCAGCCTGAAGACCTATTTTTATTTTTATACAAATTTAACTTTCTTTAAAAATAATACTAAAAAAAATGAGAAGAGCTCGTAGTTGCAGACTCTATGATTCTATGAACTATAGAAATGTCTTAACACGTGAGAAGTGAACACTTCTTTCTTTCAGGGAAGTAAATAAAATACATCATCTGAGTGTTCAAATATAAAAAAAAAACCTGTTGACAAAGTATAGGATGTCTGCAGTAAGCAAAGCTTACTCTTTTTGCTGGAAATGACCTACAGAGTTATTTGATTTCTTTAGATAGTGGAGTTAAATATGCACAAAGTAAAACAGCAGCTATTTTCTGACGTGGAAGGAATTGGTCTCATAAAGCTGAAAAATGTTTCCTTACTTCACAAAGAAACTTTAGAGAAGGGTACCCTCACGTTTATTGTAAGTAACTCCTACATAAATACTGCTACCGTACAGTTACTTTTATTTTATAAATGTAGGTTGGTTTTTACCTTTCTTATATGTATAAATACTGCTTCTGCTCTTTTGTTTTTGATGTGCTTATCTTCAAGCTGAAGATTTTATGTGCGGCATGCTGTATTGTAGTGCTGCTTCTTTTCTTCAGTGACAGCCAAGGAAGCTTTTTTGGACTGAGTGTCTTCCACAGAGTATTTTTTCATTATAAAAACTTACAGCAAACTTCACTGGGTTTTTATCTTTTCTCTTTTAAATATCTAAAAAGAGATGAGTGTTTATTAGTCATATTCTTATTAGTCATAAGAATGTTTTCCTTTTACTTATGAAGCTTGCAGATCCAGAAAATGCTGAAGAAAACTGATTTGGGATTCAGCTCTGTTCTTCAGAAGGAAAGGAATTAGTTTAATTTTTTTTTTTTATAATGGAGCCAAGTGATTGTATACGAAGTGAAGTTATGAATCTTCATGAATAGGAAATGAGTTTGGAAAAAGTGCAAGGCAGTGAAATTGAGTAAGCTATTGACAATGTTGCATATCGTGGTCTACCATTCATGAGGAAAAATTGCATTAAGTGTAGTGTCTTCTCTTAATCCAGTTGCCAAGCTGTAATGGACAGTGAAATACATTGATGGTATAACAAATTAGTGAATCCTCAGCTGTCTTTTACTTTCTTCTCTAAGGGAAACAAACATCTCTGCAAACAAACATCTCATTTGTCACGTTTTGTTAGCTGAAACACTGAGGATTATTCATGAGGCAACTCATAGGAACTTTTAGGTTCCCTGCACCCCCAACTTACAGGGTTTATTCTTTGTTGCCTTGTCCTCAGCTTTTAGTCATTATTCTTGACTTCACTGTGCTGCCTTCTGTGTGCACTGCTTGGTGGAATCTCTCATGGTACAAGCAGAGTACTAAGACATAGCATTTCTCCATACTTCATGCCAAATTCTTTCTTGGATCTACTATTTTCCTGAATACCTGTGGTCCACTGGTAAAGCAATTACAGAGATGCCTGCAGTCCTTCCTTCCACTTTATTAAACATTTCACTTCTCCTCTCGAATTCCTGGAAATTGGTTGTAGATACAGAGCTTCTCTGTGTTCCCACCTGGCTTTTGTTCAGCATGTTGGTAGCCCTCTGTATAAAATGAACCTTGATAAAGAGAATATTCATTCCTTTCAGCTAGCTTTCCAGTCTCCTAAGTTTTGACTTATGAATGTTTTTCTTTGTAGTAGAGTGTTGTGGGAAAGGAGAAGACACTCCAACAACACAGCCAACACCACTGGCAATATAAGTGCTACTTAAATGTGGAGCATGGTTTCTTCATGGTATGCTTCTCCAGGCTTCAGTTCCTCTCTTTGTCTCCATCCCTCTTTCAGTTCAGAAACAAATATATTCAAACCAAATGCCAAAGAAAAACTTTCCTTTCCTTTCCTTTTTAGAATAGCAGTTGGATCAGGACTGTGTGAAGACTTGCATAGATACGAGACTAACAGCTTTGCTTCAGTGTCAGTCTTGTATTTATTTATTGCTCAGGAAGTTATTTGAAGAAGCATTATAACTATTTGAACTGAACAAACTGCAGTGCATTGTGCTTTGGTTAAATCATAACACATGAAGCTCAAAGAAAGCCCTCTGCAACATTTAAGGGTACTTTCTGTGCTCATTTTCTTTAGAAGTTGGGGCAGAAGGATATTAAAAAAATCTCGAATGCACTGAACTTAAACCAAGAATAATAACAGCAAGAGAAAACGCTCATAATTTAGAAGTGAAACTTGTGTAGTCTCACAATAACTTTCTGTCTTCTCAGCTTCTGGTAATTTATTCTGCTGTCTTGGGTCTGTATTGAGTAAATACACCACAACAACATAATCCAATTCACTTGGTAGTTACTTAAGGCTGCTTGCAAGAATAATCTTAAAAACTGTTAACTAAAAAGGAAATAATAGTAATTTTAACACAATTAAAATAGCACTACGTATGAAAAATAAAATAGTAAAATCTGTTTTAGGGCCATGCCTGCAAATTGCTGAATTTGTGCACATCTGACTTAAGCTGCTTCTTGGAAATTACATTTCTCAATTTAATTTAATGATGTGTCTGTTCTATAAACTCTCTTCTATAATTTGCTGGGAAGGTCAAGGTATTTAACCTAATTAATAAAAGTATGAGCAGAGATAGTGGGGAAAAAAAAAATGCTTTGCCTTAAGTATATACTTTTTCCCTGGTGAGTAGAAGTTGAAGATAAAATAGTGCCTTTATACTGTCTGCCATCCTGTGGCCAAGATCGAATTTTACAGGTGCTTATTAAAGACAGGATAGAGTCTGGATAATAGAAATCAGGATAGACATAATAACTGCAAGAATACTTAAACGTAATAATCTTAAGATACAGTTTTAGAATTCAAGTCTAGTAATATGTTCACATTTGGGTAGTGTGCATTTGTTGTACATGTATACCTAAAAAACCCCATGAAAAATACTTGCATACCCAAGTATTTGGGTATGTAGTTGCAATTTATAACCTGAGAAAGGATGTAATAGTGTGTAGTAACAGAGCAGTACTTGTATAGCCTTTCATCTAAATGTGTCAAAGTATTTTTGTAAGTAGATGGGAAAATTGAGGCTCAGACAAACTGATTTGTTCATACTGTTTGGCAACAGATCTGGGAAGAGCCTGCAGAGTCTCAGTTTCCAGTCTTGGCTTTGACTTCCAACTGAGTGACTCAGTAGCCAGGGTGACCATCCACAATTCCTCTGACGGCCTTTCTGGCAGCCCACTCAAGTCTGGGGGCAGCAGGATGGGAGGGGCTGCGAGGGGGAACATGCTTCAAATACCAGACAGAGCTCTCTTCCATCTCAATGTGCAGAGCAAGAAGACGAAACTTTCTCAGGAAGCTGATGTCTAGTGTGGGACCTCTTCCCTGGTTCTATTCTGTGCCTTTCTAAAAATGTCTTTTGGTATGAAACCACAATCTCCTGGACTGTAGGAGCCAAGAGCGACGCCAACCAATGCAGTGCTGTGGGAGCATCTCTTCCCTTCCCTCGTCTTGTCTGCAGGGAGCCCTCTGCCTCCATACACTCCACACAATCTCTCCTGCACCTGCCACTTATGCACTCATTTTACATTCTAATGAAATGTTATTTAGACTCTTATGCTGTTGTTTGAATATTAATATATAGGGGCTGTGTTAATACATAGTGGAACAAATAGCTTGTTTATTATTTTCCTAGATATTTGTTGGATCTGCAGTTTTGGTATGGTGCACGTGGTAAGCATGAAGTACTTGGAGAGATGGGACCCCTTTTGAAGCCTTTGTGCTAACTATTTGGACAACACAAAATAACCATTATCTTCCAGAATTAGAAGTAAAATTTCATCTTACTTCTTTGAAATCACTTACTATTTCAAAGATCGAAGCTGATTTTATTTTTATTTGGTTTCTTTTTTGTTTTGATATCTCCAGTCCTTACCAAACCACCATCAGATATTTCAAGTGACCGCTGACATTTATTTTGGTTGTACCTTGTTGAAGCCAGGTCAAAAAAAGAATACAGAACTTAAAACAATATTAAAAAAAATATATTTGCACAGAACCATTTCTCAAAGTCTTTTAACAGAGGTAGATGGATAGAGCCATTTTTATCAGCTCTAATTTGATGGGTTTGCATACTCATTTTAGTAAAGTAAAAAGTTAAATGGAAACTGTATACTTCAATGAGTATATTAACTGGTTTTGTGTCTTTTCATCTGTGGCTGCAGAGGAAAAGACAAAATGGAAAAAAATTATTTACATTTTACACCTTAAAACTAAAATGCTTGGGCTATTATGCTTTATGAATATTCATTGCTAATAATAATGCCATTTCCTCTAACTGCGCTGGACTAGATCTTGAGCTGCTGGCTCTGATAGCACAAAGATTTCACTTTCTATTTCATAAATTCTGTGTTGGCAAAGTTCAGTTGTTTCAATGTAATCTTGTTGTCAAAGGAAGTCATTACCAGAAGAAGAGGCAATTTCTTAGCGAGTAAAGGCAGTCTGAGTTTTTTGGATTGGTGTTTGAATTTATGAGTGTGTCAGATCAGAGAATACAACTGCAGAATTGTTTTCTTATTAGAATCATAGAATCATAGAATGGTTAGGGTTGGAAGGGACCTTCAAAGGTCATCTAGTCCAACCCCCCTGCAAGGAGCAGGGACATCCCCAACTAGATCAGGTTATTACCTCCCTCTTCTGTGTGAGCTGAAAAGTTGAATTTTGAACCACATAGAGTGTTTTCATGCTGTGCGTTTCCTTTATAGATGAGCTGGATGGGAATAGCGTTTTTAAAATACTAACTGGAAAATAAAGAAATTCCTAAACTAGCCTTAAGGATTTTTTTTTTTCTGCATTAATCTTATCTTGTTTGGTGGTTAATTAAGGTTCAGCTCCTTCTAAATGCACTGAAAAACCAAAGGACCATAAAGGGTTAAGAACCTTCTTTCCTATAAGAACAGAAAATGTAGCAAGTATCTGTTTAATTGCCCAGGGACTTCTGTGGTTGCTTGTACTGAGTCAGGTTAAAGCAGACTTCTGGAGCAAGGCAGGGAGAACAGCTTTCCTTAAGAAGAAAGCAGATTGCTGGAAAAATTAAAGAACGTTTTGATGCTGTTGTGCCACGTGTCAGCACTGTTTCACAAATACTACGGTGCTGGTCTTCTCCAGCGTTGCACTAGACGCCCTGGTTATCCCATGGCACTGTCTGACCACAGCTGGGCTGTCAGCTGGGTAAGTCATGCTGTGTTTATCTGAAGAGGTCATTCTTGGCCAGGATTGAATACAGGTCTGACAATCCAGACTTCTGAAAGTAAGCTGTTCTGGAGAGATCAGGCTTTCATCACATCAGTGGAAAGTTTAGAGATGCAGAGTGGGCTCAATGCGTGTGCGGGGCAGCTGGGTGACCTGTTTATTTTCATGGTTCTACTTTCTCTCGACAGCTGTCCATGCTGTGGGAGTGAAGGAGGAGGCACAGATGCAAGGGATGGGACTGCTGTGCTGCTGCCAGAGGATCTGCTTTCTATATTACATGTTCAGCTTCCCTGGACTCGGGTGACATGGCTGGGAAGCAACAACTAAAATGTCCTGTTGCCATTTTCAGTCCTGACTGACATTTATAGCATCAGACACAGGAGATGTTCCTCAGCTCGGAGTGAATGAAACCTCTAAATCACGAGCTGTACGGCTGCTAATAGAGCAGCTGCTTGCTCATCGGATCTCGCCTCCTCGTGTTCTTCGCATCTCTGGTCAGGTTTCATTTCCTAGACGTATAGAAGGTATATATCCATCAAGGAAGGTGCTATTAAGGACAAATAAATGTCTCCATGTAGTATATTCTACTTGAATTGTCATTTGGATGAAGGCACTTTCAGAAATGGCTTTTTACCTGGAAGGCTGTGCTAGGGCTGAAGTGATTCAGAGGAAGAATAAAGCCTGTGAAACTCTCTTCGAGCAGGGCTCGAAAGAGGCAGTAATTTGTCCCCTGCTCCATTATATAATTTGATAGTAGGTTAAAAGTGCTTTCAGCTGCAGAGCCAGCTCTTTTAAAAGCAGTTTGTACGGACAGCAGGTTTTCCTGTGTCCTGACTCTGTGAGGGGTGTTGGCTCCTGCATTTGCAGCCTGTGAGAAAGAAGCTCAGCTCGAAGCCATGTGGAAAAGCTTTTCCCGAGGACACAGACCAGCAGCCCTGCCTGCAGCCAGGCACTGGGCTCTCCTTGCCCCGATGCGAGCCTCAGCCTCCTGCAGAGAGGTGCTACCAGAGGTTGGGAATGAAAACCAAGCGATGTGTGCTCTTGGCAACGTTCATTTCTGTCTCTCTTTTCATAAAACCTGCATTTTGCTGCCTCTCACTTTCTACCCCACAGAACAGAGTAAATATTTATGCTGCATCTCTGTCCATCTTGTAATATTTGGAAGTCTACCCTGAAGGGATGCATATGTAAGAATTGGCTGGGGAATAAGGAGCAATGTTTCTGTTGAAGTTCAAGCTGCTGTAGAAAAGTAGCTGCTTTTTCTTTTTTTTTTGTTTGTTTTTTTTTGTTTTGTTTTGTTTTGTTTTTTGTTTTTTTTAAACCCAGAAACAAGCCCCAGCAAAATTACCTTTTCAGGAAATGTACAGATTTGCTTTAAAAATTACCCTGTTTCAACATATTTTCTTTGCCAGCTATTCTGTGGAATTCATTTAAATTCATTGTGTCAGCAGCCACTGTAGCTGAAACATTAATGTGAAAGTTTCCAGTGGCTTTCATTAATTTGACTTGTATTATCCTGATGCTTAATCAACAGATTGATTGTGGCAAGAAAGATTTCTGAAATTTGTCTTTGTTTGCAAGCCTGTGGTAATTTCCTATATAAACTTGGTGATTGTTAAGGAAAATGGTGGCTTTTACTATCTTTATTGGACAGATGTATATGAATGTTGATTATGCTACTTATTCTGTGGATCTTGACTGACTGCATGCTAATTAGCTGCCTTTTTCTTAATTACTCTGGTGTTGCTTTCCTAGCAGTTTCTTCTTTCGTTATTCCCTAGCCACGTATGTACTTTCTCTCCTAGTCCTTTATTCTACACAGATGCTCTGTTGATGATCTTTGAACGCAGGCAGGGAAAAGCCCCTTGTCATTTTTTTTTTTTTTCCCCCTCTTTGGCAGTGAAGCATTTGGCCACGTCTCCATGTTCTTTTCCTACCAGTATTACTTCCAGATGTTTTCTTGGTGCTTCGTTCTTGTTTGCATTTGAATCATCACTTGAACATTAGCAGTCTGTTTTCGAGAGGGAAGCCTTTGACTTGGTAGCAACTAGACATGGACCCAAGCCGCAATTGTCTGACCTCAACTTCCTCAGTTTGAGGTTATGTTTGGATTTGAGATGTTGGTTTGGCCTATAGCAACAGCCAAACCCAGCCACAAAGTTAATTTCTGAATTCAGAGATGGATTTTACCAATGATCAAAGACTACACAACTCACTGCTTCATGTTGACTACATGTAGAGTCAAACTCTGTTGCTAACAGTGTAACTTTTTTTTTTTTTTTATTGGAAACAATGCTATGGGCAGCTTGCATCTTCAGTGAAAATAAATGACCTGGAAATCTGAGCTTGATTGATTTTTGCTCCAGAGTGCCATAAATATCATCTCAGGAAGGAAGATGGTCTCACTTTGCAGGCTGTAAGTGAGACCATCTCTCACTAAGGTTTGCAGTGACCATGGCACAGGCCTGAGCTGTGCTGCTCTGATAAGAGGAATTGAAGCTCAGTTTCTGCCTGTGGCTGCCTCAAACACCTTTTCCTTCCATTAGCACTGTGCGGGTATGGGAGGAGTCTGAGGAGTCAACCTTGCTGGAGTGACAGCTGTGAGAGCTCTGAATAATTCTCTAAGGGCTTTGATGCAGGAAGGAATTATTCATTACCAATTTAAATAACAAAATATAGCCCTACTACCCTGTGTTCCTCACAGCTCTCACTACTCGTGCATCATTCCCAAGAAAAGAAGTATGGCCCGTTCTTACATAGCCCCAGTACTCCCATCCTGTCTCCTGGCTGTTGCTTCAGGCATGAAGAGATGAATTATTAGCTTCCCAGTCCTTAAGTGCTGTCTGTATTTCACAAGTTCCTGTTTTTTTTGAGCATTTCCTATCTCCTTCTGGTAGGGAATTTGCCCCTTTATCCTGTCCTTAGAAAGCAGAAAACTAACTGGAGGCCAGCCTAACTGTGTGCTATCCCCACATGGATTCAGCCCCAGTTCAGAATTCAGATGAGTCCCCGATTCAGTCTGTCACAGAAATGGGGACCTACAGTTTGCAGGTGACAAAAATGTGGGATGTGTCACACAAGTGACAGACACTTAACTGTGTTATAACAAGGCTGTTGCAGACAAATCCACCGCAGCCTAGGTAAGGGAGCGGCATTCATCAAATTGGAAGGAAAAAATGGTTTATGCCTGGGACCCTCAAGACTTGGAGACCCTATTGTGATTAAATTAAGTGATTAAATCTGGAAAACAATGTTATATTTAGATGATTCAGAGGGACTCGGCTCATCTTGCTTGGTCTCAGCCGGGAAGGGCGGGCCGTGCCCAGTTTTCTCTCCGTACGGCGCAGGCATGAAGGAACACAGCAGATATCCCTTTTTTCGGCCCACAGGAGGGCAACAGCGAGCTGCAGCTGAAACTAGCGGGCTTTGCCAAAGCAGGTGTACAGTTTACTAATTTAAGAGCTAATTCGCTTCAAGTCATTAATTAACTTATAGACTACGGCTATTTAGTGGTGTGTCAGTCTGCATCCACTCTGACTTTGTGTTTGGTTGTATTTGTGGTTAATCTGTAACTGTCCTAAAGTGCTTTTGCCATCTGTGGCGAACAAGAACGAGTTGTGAAAAATAAGGTAAAGTTGTTTCTTAGATGGTAGCTCTGGTGTTGTTTTTTTTTGTTTGTTTGTTTTGTTTTTTCTTCATGCTTCTCTTCCCAAACTGTATTGCATAGTAAAGTGTTGTGTTGAGGAAAATGGACTATGAGGATTATGATTTTGATTTGTGGAATTATTGAAGAATAGATGTGTGTTAAGTACTCTGCTACAAGGGTTGCAGGCTGAGAATTGCATGGTACTGATGATTTGGGTAAGTTCAGTTATTTGGGCAATGTATCAGCTATAGTGTTTGATGCAGGTGGTTTTCAGTAGTCATAGCAGTATAGCAAATGTGGCTGCACAAAGGGTTCCTGTTTTGTAAGAACCTATTGCCTCCACGAATTCTGATCACAGTCTGGAGCTGGATGCTTTGGGAGACTGAGAAGTCTGACCCTGGAGGAGCTGAGAAATGAGGTAGATATGCTGGATCCAAAGAAGCTGAGAAGTCAAATCAGAGGGAGTTTGGATCAGAGGGAGTTTGGCACTCATGCTTTCTGAGACTCTGGGCATGTGATGTCTTCAGGTTGCAGTCAGTTACTAAAATAAAGTGGAATATGCTAGAAATAGTCAGCAGGAGCAAAGGCATGTCAGGGCAGGAGTGAAAGCGGGTGTTTGGTACCTTTGCCTTTGTTACTGCACAGGGGTGAGCAGGCTCAGAGCTGGAGCACGGCAGAGTACCCAAGCAGCACGTGCAGCACCTTGCCTGTCTCAAAGCCCTGAGCTAACCAAGTGGGATGAGAGCTCTGAGCATCATGCTCATACACAAAAGGGTGTGGAGACCTTCAGGAGGGCAAGGCAATCAGGCTGCTGCAAGCACAGAACCTGTGAGCTGTGGCCTTAGGCTGGACGAAGAGAGCAGGACTGGTGGGTTTTGCTTTTTTTTTTCTTATGGGCATGTAGAAACCTCTTTCTCATTATTGCCACAAACCATTTGTGTAGATGAAATGGAGAAAAGTAGTAAAGAATAAATGGCTAAAGACTTAGTAAGGAGATGCCTAAGGTGGCACAATATGTGGGGCTTACTCTACAGTCTGGTACCCGTTTCCACTGGAGGATGCTGAGCTTGGGGTGATGACTGAGCTGGTGGTCAGAGATAAGGAAGGGAGAGAGAGGGCCCATGATTGCAACAGGGACATCACAAACCTTTCTTCAAATCTCACCTCTGTTCTATCCGTTTGGCTGGCAAAGCTATTTTTCCCAGGGGAGCTATCTGTGACTTCTCTGCAAGGGAGGAGAGAGACCCAGGTGGAGGTTGTGGTGTACCAGGCACAAATAACATTAGTGTTACTAACCAGAATGATCTGGAGAGATAAACAAGGCAAAGTTTTTTAGTAAAATGCTGTCTTTCATTATACTAACTGACCCACAGTCAGGCTGAGGGAGCTTTCAAGTTTTATGCCCATATTCCATGGATGTTAATGGTATTGTTAAGATATCTTCATTCAGGTTCTTTGCGGTTTTATAGAGACACGTTGCCAATTCAAACAAAAGTTACAGTTTGAAAGCTCCCCGCCAGCCATATAACCTAAAAGTATTTTTGAAAGTGAAAGCCAGGAGTCTGTAACAAGGCACGGATTTTGTGCCAAGTTCCGTGGTTCTGCAAGTGGAGAATACCTGAAGTCCTTTTTTAATGTTCAAAGCAGAAAAGAAGGAACTAGGCCTGCCCTCCGCCCCCTTCTAGTTTCCCTTTTTTTCTAGGGCTCCCAGAGTATATTGGCATAGACTGAAACAGCTTGAACAGGACATTATGGATGATGGATTGGTGTGCAAAGGATACCTTCTAGTATTTTATTAGAAAAGTAATTCTTTGGATGTGTATCACTTCTAGTTTAGCCAGAGGCAGACATATAGTTTCATATAGCCAGTAAGATTAACTCTCTGTGGATTGACATTTTGGGAAACTAGCAATCTTGCAAAGACTCAAAAAAGAAGAACAACAGACCCTTGTCTGTGTCACTCTTTCTTTATCAGCAAATGCCCTTTTCGGGTCAAACTTACATTTGAAAACCATTCCAAAGCATTATGGTTTAATGAAGAAAAAAAAAAAGAAAACAGGCTGGAAATGATCTGACCTTCAAACCTACTGTGTTGGTCCTGTATTGTTGGACTCTGTAACAAAGGTTTTGTTTGTTTGTCCTGTTAGAAATGTAGGTTTTCAGATGCATTTATTCGATTCATTGTCAACAAAGAGTAAGTACAGATACTATGAGATTAATCAGAATGGTCTGTTTCAAGGTGAGTAATAAAAACATTTAGTGCTTTTCTGTGAAGTTCAGTTATGCTAATAAAATAACTTAAAAGAAAAAGCAGACAAATAAACCCAGCTGGTTAGCAGAGAAAGTTTGTTAAAAGTAATGGTAGTTTCTACGTGTGCATTTGACTTATTTTGGTGGCTTATGTGGACGGGTTGCAGGGAGTTTGTCCCACTCACATTTTACCTCCTCCTACTGCTTTGTCAAAATCCAATGGGAGGAAGTGCTCCATGCACCTTTACAGGGGAGAAACTGCCTAATAAAGATAAGAGCAGTCAGGTATATAAAATTTAAAAAAAAAAAAAAAAAAAAGGAGAGGGAGAAGAGGGATAAAAGAAGCACACACAGGTGAACATATGGAAGTATGCAGGTGTGGTGATGCTGTGGATGGGGAGAAGAACGGCTCAGGTTTGTGCACAACATAGCAGCTTCTCTGGTCATAGGAGTCCCTGCAGCAGGGGAAGCCACTAGTGCTCAGCCAGCTGCGTCTGCAATCACAGCGAAGGGCTTGCACAACGGATGCAGCAATCCAGATCTACCAAATCTTTCCCTTTCACTCCTTGTTTTACAGCTAGAAACCCTAGGTTAGTGTAAGAAGAGTAGGTAAGACATTATTTCAGATGAATCCAATCTGCTTGCTGTAAACTGAGGTTCCACAAATCTGCTCAATTTCTTTCTCCATCTAGAAAATCCCATGTTACCTCACCCTTAGTGTTCTCCAACTGCCTTTTCTCCTCCTGAAGCACTCTACAAACTCCTCCTGACAATGAGTAATTTCACAAGCTGTTTCTGGTGTCAGCGACCATGCCCCTGCACTGCTGCATTGCTGTGTCCATGCCAGATGAGCCTTTGCTGCTGAGGAGTTGCAGAAGCTGTGTGTGGGGTGGGATGAGGAGCATCTTAAAGGCATCACTGCTGCTGCAAGAGATGCCTGTCAAGCTGGAGTGTTAAATTCTCATTGACAGTTGGTTTTATAGCAAGTGAGATGACATAGTATGGAAATAAGATATTTGTAAAAACACTGCCCATCAAAACAAAACCCCTTTTCTCCCCTTCTACCTCCAAAGAACATGAAGTATTTGGACTAGATCCAGCTATAGCCTAAATTTCTATACGAAGAAGTGTTAAATGGCAAAACCTAGGGCATTTTAACACCAGTTAGTGTTGTTTCAACATAAACATGAAGGACTTCTGTTCCTTAATCCATAGCCTTGATAAATCAATAGCTTCAGATAACATCTTTTTAAACATTGAACAATGATGACAACCTCTTGGACAAAGCTGCACACAGCAAAGTTACAAGTTAGGATGGTATCCAGTCCAGTAGTTGGCAGCTAGCAACTACTTTTGAGTGCTTTCTGGCTTGGTTTGATTTTTCAATTGAAAAGTAATGCATTTCAAAGTGAAGCATGTGTTTTTTCATGCATGTATGCGTGTTTGGGTATAAACTCACTGATTTCAATTAGTTCCTTGGCCTCTGGGCCCTTGGTATGTATGCCAGGACTAGGCTATGATTCACTGCTGTTGAGACCTTCAAGAGTAACTAAGGAAGTGGCAGAAGTCCATACAGCTGTAGTGATTGTCTTATTCAGGATATGCAGAGTCTATGCCTAGGTCAATGAAGTAGATGAAAAGATAAGAACAGATGTTTCCAAATTCTTTCACAGGAAAACTTGTTCAAGACGCACCTGCACTCGCACGCACATACACAAATTGTCCTCCATAAAAATTAAGGGCTCAGCATGCACTGCACCCTCCACATGTAATCCCTTAGTCATCCAACTTCCTAGCCCTTGAACATTCATAAGTGATCTGAAATTTATGCCCCAGCAGCGACTTCCTGTGGCAGAGGAATAGTCAAGGACTCTACAAAATGTTCTGGGACCAGTGCTGAGTGACTACAGGCAAAACCCTCAGCTATACCTTTGAAGGGCTGGGAAAACAAAGAGAGCTTTGTAAAGCAGGGCTGTGGGAGCCTTGGGACAATAGATTAGTTGGTAGGAGGCTGCACATCATGGCCACAGAGAACCTTGTGGCAGCAGTGAGCTTAACCAGCAGAGTTTGTGCAGCTGAAAAGCACAGACCCTACTACCGAAACGAAAAGGAAATTGCCATTGTTTTTTGACAACACAGAGACAGGCGTTGTTGAGCTATGTCTCATAAATCTTTCCATGACCCAGCTGTGCTTCACAGACCAGTGAGCCTGCTCCTTGGATGGCGATGGTGTGACATGGTATGTGGCAGAAGCAGCCCACCCTGCTAGTGCTCTGAGCCAGCCGAGAGCTGCGGCACCGCTTGTGAGTTAGCAAGTCCTGCAGAGAAACAAGTGTATTAGCGTGGGCTCCGTGCCACGCTCGTGCTGTCAGATGGCTTTCAGATCAGGGCTGGCTTGTGTCCTGCCATTCCGGGGCACAGGCAGAGTGAATCTGAGCTGGCTCCGAGCATCTCAGGTAGGTAAAAGACAATTTGGTTATCTGACTGAGAAAAGGATGGGAAGCTCTCAGGTGGGTATAAACACCCTGATTTCCCTCAAGTGGCAGGCTATGTACTTCCTACAAATCCCTTGCTGTGAGATTTTGGTACTCGGCATGTTGTGATGAGCTGAGGTCCAAGTATTCCAAAATCCTTAACAGCACTAAGGAATTAAAATCCAAAGCCCTGGGCCATCAGTGTAGAGGAAGCACTGTATGTCTTAACTGCATAGAGTTCAGCATTTTCATTCCCTTCTGCAGTAGTCGGAATTTCTTTCAGCAGAGGAAGAAGTGTCTGCTTTAGGTAGTTTATATAATGTGTCGGAAGAGCAGAGGAGTATGCATGGAGTAGGGATGTGATTAATGAGTGGGCGGAGAATAACTATTATTTTGATGTTTAATATTACAGGGTAGCAGAACTCAGAGACGGATGTTTTCATTACATTTTCTGTCTTCAAAAGATGGTAAATTAAAGGTGGTCTTAGATAGCAAGGTGCTTTTCAAAAAAGGCAAGGGAACAAAACTGAAATTGATGTATTAGTCATTCTTCTCTTTGTCCTCTGAAGAATAAAAATGCAGCATGCTGGATTATGGAACCCTGCTTATGTTATAATTTGTCACGAAAAACTGTGCTTTCTTTCTCCATCGCCTTTGTTAATAATTGATACCTATACTAAAATCTAACCACTTAGCATTTGTGCAGTAACAGAAAATAAAACCCCCAATAGAGAGCCATAGATAATAAACCAACCTTTTCTTATGCTGTTTCTACTGATATTTTGAAAATGTCACTTCTGGAGAAAAAAAAACAACTTAGAAAAACATTTCAGTGTGAACCGTCAAGGAGCCAATTTATCTGGAAACAGTAACTACAAGGAGTATGTGACGTTCCTATTTTCAGGAAGCAGTCGTATAGATGACCCTATATGTTTGCTTTACTTCATTAGTTCAAAATATTCGCATTGTTAGGGGGGAAAACAATGATTTTAAAATAATAAATACCATAGAGTAAAACAACTACTGTTTTAATAGTTTCAGATTATCTAAATTATTTGAGGATTTGTTAATCTAATTGACAGAAACAATTATCTGCTCAGCAAGTACAGAGAAATCTGTGCTCTGGGTTGTCAAGCTGGAGTCAGGAACCATTAGATCCAGCGACACTCGAATGCTGTCTTGAAGAGCTGAGCCTCAGAGCTGGTGTTTGTGTCTCCCCGGGTATTCCTCCAACCACTGGGAGCAGTGACCAGAAATCAGTTCTTGACTGGAGGACCAAATATTTGGTGCCAAACTCCTTTATTGAATAAGGGATCCATTAGGCTGTGAGTTGTACTATTCTTTTTGGCTAGATACAATGAATACCACTAACCCACAAACCCAGCATCCTTGAAAACCTGGTAAGGGCCAGATGCTGTTGATTTGAACTGGACTGGACTGTTTTCCCTTAGGAACTCTGTAAACAGAAGCATCTGACATTAGAAAGCTGGGCTAGATTTTTTTGTTGTTGTTGTTTGAAAAGCTGCTCTTTCAGATAGTCCATCTTAATAAGGATTTCTCTCTCATTTCTTCCTAAAAATAAAATTCTGCCAAATGGCAGCAGTTGTGGAAACTATGAGCTCACAGAATGAGCAACACCAGCACTAGCACCGAGCACTGGCAAAGCTGCTCAGCTGTGTTTTGAAAGGGCCACCTCCAGGAGTGCAACAACACAGCTCATATTCTATTTTCCAGAGTTTGCTGTGAGTGCTGATGATTTTTATACTTTCAAGACTAATTCCATCAAACTGTAGAAGGAAATACCACCGACATAACTGTCAGAATATCCAGCTCTTCTTGGGTATGGCTACTTTATGATTTTTACCTCACAGCTATAATGGTTACAGAGAGGTATTTTGGCTGTCGTAACAGTGGAATTATTTCCAGTGAACACTTTAAAAGACCTTAGAAAAGGACAAGCAAAGTATGTGGATTACTAGGAGTTCTACATGCACATTAGAAGAATTCATTTTAAAATTCTGATGACACATATTTGGATGTAGGCAAAAACCCTAATTCATAGTAGTACTAGACAGCAAAAAGTACTGCATGTTAGTTTTAGTTAGTGGCAGGAACCTAGTGATTTTCTTGCTAAAAGGACAAGTTATGTGTATACAAAAAGACAAGTTTCTAAAAGACAAGTGTGTATACAAGAAGGAACCACTAATCCCGAGTCTTTATTAAATTAAACAAGGCATGAACATCAGTTTCCCAAAGTTTAAGAATTAACATTTTTGTCCTGTGCATCTTGTTGGGCTTCATATTTTTACTGAGTTTTCTCTCTGCTTGCTACCTTTTCCATGTGAGCACTATGCTCTTTCATAAGGAATTTATCCGCCCAGCTCTTCAGCAACTAAGAGTTAACTGCACAAGCCCGACTCATTAAAAAGAATTACATAGCTCAATCAATTATTTCTTTTATAATGGGATGCTAGGCTTTTTCCTGCATATATAATTTAGATAGATATTAAAAATGCTTTTGTGGGAAATGTACATTATGTACATATGTAAAAGTATTTCTGCATTGCGTAGCTTAAGAGCGATCCCTTCTTTTGACTTTTGACAAGGGCACGTAGTGATAGCACAAGGGTAATGGCTTTAAACTGGAAGAGGGTAGATTTAGATCAGACATAAGGAAGAAATTCTTTACTGTGAGGCTGGTGAGGCACTGGAACAGGTTGGCCAGAGAAGTTGATCCTTTAAGGTCCTTTCCAACTCAAACCATTCTATGGTGTTCTCTCATTAAGACAAATGCATATGTTGGGTAGTCTGTATTGCCTGCTGTTAAATCTCTGTATAGACCTTGTGTCTTGACAGGAAGAAAGTTCGACGTGTGATCACTGACCATCACTGTTAAGCCGTCTCCTGACATGAAGAGCTACTACAGGGAGCTTGGCAAATCGTGGGTGAGTGATGTTACTACTAGCTGTGATTTCGTGATCATCCCTATTTCAGGTTCAGATAACATATGTAAGTATGCAATAACAGTGAAAATAATAAAAGCAAAGCCCAGGAGTGCAGAAGTACGCACAGCAAGGTATCTTTGGAGAATGAACAATTTAGCAGAGATAAGTCAAAATCTTGTTTATTGTAGCTGTAGCCTGAACTCACTACAAAACCTAGTAAACTCTTAGGTCATATTTGAAGTTAGATGAAATAGCATTGATTAGAAAGCAAAGTAAACTAAGTATTTTTTTTTTAAAGTCTTACTAACCAGAACAGCAGCATACATCTCCTGTCAGTTCCTTTTGTTCCCAGGAAATACTTAACCATTTTCATACCTTTTTGGAGCAAACAATATCCTTGTGCTAGCACAAGCTACTAGCATTTATTCTGTGCCTGCATACAGGCTTATAGTGTTGGAGACAGGCAAATCTCAGGGGAGCCTCAGTGTCCCCCATCCCTTGTGGCATGAATAGGGGAAAGGGACAGACTTGCATACTGTACACATGTACATTTGGGGGAAACAATATGGCAAAACTTTGAAAACTTTAAATTTAATATTAAATTTCCTCCCCCTTAAAACAAACAAACCAACCAGCCAACATCTGAAAATATTGTTTTGCTTTAACAGCATGTGTCAGTAGAGAAACCTGGGGTGTCAATTCAGATTACAATTATTCAGAATATAACAGACAAAATTTCAGATAGAAGGATTTTTCAACAGAAAAAAAACAGTGTTTTGTGATATTATGGACACCTAAAGGCACGTATCTGATTTAGTGGGCCTGTTTTGTCACTTGTTCTATAGATCTCTACACATGTATGTATATGTAAATATTACAGATTCCATATAAAAATAAAATAGAAACCACTCCAACTGAAGGAACATTTTAAGGGGATAAGAGCTGGATGTAGGGTAAATATAGCAATCTTACCATAACACAGAAGGGTGGAGTTTCCTAACTTTTCCATGCATGTGTTACTCTTTCCTGCTGTACTCTTTGGTGAAGAGAAGAAAAAGCAAAAGAGCTTCAGACACTAAAGAGAATACTCAGATACCTTTCTGCCAAATGACATTCAGCATTCCTGAGTCTGCTTGAAAAAAAAAGTTTAGTAGACACTTTAATTTCAGTAATTAGGATAATATCCATGTTTAAGACATGAAATTCAAAATGTTTAATGGAATCATGTATTTTTTCCATGTGCTCTGGAGGTCTTCTGACATTTTTCAAATCTTGGTTACTTAAAAGTCCAAGTATAATGCCACATTAATATTCAGAAAGAATGTTTGAATCTTCATGCGTTATTTGATCAGGCTAAGTATGCATCCCACTTTGATTAAGACTTCACTCATCCTGGAGAAAAATCATTAAACATTCATAAAAGACCATTGCTTTTTCTTTCTTCTCCTCAAGAATGTACTGACACATTTTATGCAATTATTTGTCTCAAGTATCTTCCTGAACTTTTAACCCCCTTTACATTCTCTTATGCCTGCTTATATTAAGTCCAAAAATCTTCATTTCAAAGCATTTTTAAAAGCTAATACACAATTCATTTGAGTTCAGTGAAAGTAAAACTATGAAAAAGCACTCAGTCCTGGTAGGGCTCACTGCTAATTAACTACATGGGTGGTTTCCTTTGAGGAATAATTCCTTTCAATTTTTGAAGTCACGGGTTAAAATGCCTTTGAGTTTAGGCTCATCTTTTAGAAAGATGTTTCTGAAAGTGATAGCCAGGTAATGTTGTCCTCCAAGGTAAAGTTTAACATCACTTACATCTCCTGCTCACACATCTCAGCTCAATGGCATGAGGACAGACAGGGAAGTTAATCTGCCAGAGATTTATTATTATTTTTTTTTCTTTTAGCCTGGCTTCCTAAGCACACAAGGATTATGCTGCTTTTAGCACTGCTCTAACCTGATCCCTCCATTCTTTCTCATGATTTGTGTATTGTCTGATGTGAGATGGGGAGGGACTTTTCTGGGGCTCCAAACTCTGCACCGCAGCACAGAGCCCACACCCAGCCCCAGGCGGTGCTGCAGCTGCCAGGCACCATCTTCTCTTCCCAAGGACAAGACCCAAACCACCTGAAACCAAGCTTGTGGTGCTCGTGGACCTCTTTGAGCATACGTATAAGCCTCTCCCCCTCTTTGGGGGCTGTCTGACACTCTGTGGAGGAGTGGTGTGTAAGAACTGCTCACAGTCCTGCAGGACCCCTGGGCAGTGGATTTCCCTTCCTCCAGTGCTTTGTGTTCTCCTGCTCTGACTCTGAGCTGGAGATGTGAGAGCCCAAAAGAAACAGATGTAAGCCATTATATTCAGCATCTGCAATATTTTAATGCTGAAGTACTTAGAAAGCATTTACAACTGTTAGGTATGCAAAACTGGGAGAGTAACCAGCCTTTTTCCATCATTTATTCTAAGTGTAAAAATTCCATTTTAGAAATCAATATAAAATCCTTTTAAATATCCAGTATTTTTATTAAAACATCTTTATTTAATGTATTTTAAAAATTCAGATGTGTGCTTATTACAATTAAAACTGATGATAAAACCCCCATTGGCTTCAAGAGCAGGGTTTAATCAAAATAATTAATCATTACTGGAAAAAACACCTGCATGGAATTTTAGGTTATCATCAGACTTGTTTGCTTTTCATGCCTTGGTTTAACTTTAATGTATATTGAAGCCTAAGTAGGATTTTGGTACAAAATTGGAAGGATATGTGTGCATTGGAGAAGGAAGGCATACAGTTCAAATTACCACTAAAAGCTAGACTGGCTTTGTTTAAAAGGTGGACTATAAATCTTCCTATATTAGTGGTTTCTAAAGCTTAAGAAAGATGTTTTTGTTAGTTATTTTTCTAAGAGGTTCTTCCTCACCCCCTCTTTTTCTGCTGCTTGCTTTAATTAGAGAACTAAGGCATTACTGACATCAGGGATACCAGGAAACAAACTTTTAGTCATTAAGGACAAATTAGAATTTTAATCAAATAATTGAAAACATTTCAAGGTGGCTTGTTTTTTTAAATATCTTTTTCTATCAGAAAATTTCCTCCTGCACCTCCATGTTGTTCGCAGTGACGAGTAGTCTGAATGTAGTCAGTACTAGCTGAGTAGATGAGTAAGAGGGTACGAATTTCTGTTTCAGAATGAAAAGTGAAGTATATCCTGTAACAAGGCGTCACTGAGACTTGTTTTCAAACATTTTGCAATGGTTTTTTTTTTGCCATCCATTGCTTTGCTACCTAGATTACATGTTTTGTATCTCGTTTGATAAAGTTTTAATTTTTTGCTAAGCTGTTAAGTAATCATTCCCTTTAACAAAATCTCTAGAAACTCTTTGTAGTATTTACCTTTCATATATGTATTTGACGGGCAACTTGTGATGAATTTACCAACAAATTTTTCTCCTGGATGGTCTTCAGTATTACAGGCAAAGGAAATTTAGAAGTCTGAAAAGATTACCATTCTTGATACAGCTGTGAAAAAATTGCTGTTGTCCAAAAAAAACCATCAAGTATTCTGACTTCCTTTACTGTCCTCAAAGTTTCCTAAGAACAAACACAAGAAAAACCAGAAAAGGCAGGATAACTTTGGCTTTGGAGAAAGAATAAGAAAAAATCGAAGAGAATTTCAACATTTCTTTTATAGATGAAAATGAAATCTAACTGAGCCCTGCTTTTCCACATTTTCCTCATTTGAACCACAGGATTTTCTGACATTGTTATTTATAACTATAATGTTGTCAGCTAGATTTGTATCTATGTGTATAAATATTCATGCTTATTTTAGAGTAACTATCTGCAAATACAACTTTCAAAAATGTATTTAAACATCATTAACCTGCTAATATTTCAAACCATTCTCACATTATTTTTTTCCTTTTTTTGTTACAAAGAAGTTGTCTATAATTTATTTCCTGATGGAAACATATTCCTTGTAAGTAAAATTTTTACCTTATTTACCTTCAAAGTCTATACAGTAAAACTAGACTAGAGGATGGCAGGGGATGGAGCTTGTTAAACCCTTTCACTGTTAGTATATATAAATCTATTAAGAGCTGAAAAGTTGAGTTTCACTTGCTGACTGCCAGTGAAGCTGGCGAGGCTGCAAGAAGAACCAGATTTCAGGTAGTTTCATCTTTACAAATTGCTCTGTGATCTTTGATGATTTTACAGTATTACTTTGCTGAGACTTGTGTCCGACTTCCACGTATTGTTTCCTGTTTAGTGCCTTTTGGGAGGGATCTTCAGTGGTAAAACAGAGAGATCCGGGTCTTGAAGGGTTCAAGCGTCAAGAGGTCTGCGCCATATCTCATATTGCTCCATTTATCTTTAAGAGTTGTTTTGTTTTCAGTCTAGCTTAAAAGCAGTCCATTTAGCGCAAAATGCTGCTTTGCTGATGTGGCTGTAATGGTGGTGCTAGCTAGTGCAAAGTGTCTGTAACCAACCTTGCAGTGGGCACCATCCCCACTAGCAGAATATAACCTGGCTACCACCCCATGATAATCTAATTTTCTCAATCATCTCCCACCTTCTTATTACTGCAATGTCAGAACTGCCTTCCTGAATGTGGAAGAAAATTCTTGCTACCCAAGAAGCCTCTCTATTTGAACAGAAAACAGTTTTCTCTAACATAACCTGTTGTGCACTGAAAATGATATCCTTGCTCTTGCATAAAGATCTCTAGGAAGCTTTGGACTGGATGGAAACTGCTGTGGTAGTATTAAAGACAGATTTATTTCCATTGCTCCCTTTTTGTTGCTTGTGCTGACACACAGGTTCAGTGATGCTGTGGCTATGCAAATTGCCCCATCACTGTTTCCATGACAATAAAAAGGAACAATAAAATGTCTGTTTGTGGATGTCTGATGGTTTTCACTGAGCAGCATCTAAAGCCATAAAGCCATCATGTTTACATAGCTTCTGCAGCAGACAGAATTACTGGTTGCTTAGTAATGCAAGACGAAGTAGAGTCAAGGCACAGATTCTTTATTGTGGTGAAAAACTAGCACTCATGTAACCAATGCACACCGCAGTGCCCTCAGACTGCCTAATTTAGTAATCTTGGTACCTGATTAATATGCTAAATATGTGGGATATAGTAGATCAAATTTAGTAGTATAAAAAGTTCATTTAAAGTTTTGAAAGGGATACAGAAAGAAGGCTTTAAAAAGCTTTATCCCTTATATTTTGGGATAAATGTTCTAAACGAACTGGTCGAAAATGAACTGTTTCTGTTCCTGCAGCCGTGAGTTACACAGGCAGGTTGTACTCTGCGTTAGGTAATACTACAGACTATTACACTGATTATAGGGAGCTCTGTCACTACAGCATAATATTTGCACAGGAGTGGGAAAATGTCCTATAGTAACTCACATTTTTCTTCTAGATACTGCCACTTGGGCACTGTAAAGCATCCGTAGTGGTGAGGAGGAATCTGGTGCTTACTCTGAAAATCCTCAGGCAGAAGATGCTCTGGTTTGTGCATGTCTAGCAAACCACATCATTCTCTGAAGCAGTTTCTTTCTCAAATTGGAACATTACTTCTTTCTTCCTGAGGAGCTGCCTGGTTTTCAGCATGGAAAAAAAACAGATTGGAAAAGAGTCTGTGACTGAAAAAATGAACAAATGCAGAATTTATTGATCAGCCTTTCCCTGTTTTGGAGGATGGTCCTTCTTCCCTGAAGGCAGGAGGCATTCTGCTACTGGTGCCAAAATGTCCCCACTCTCTCTGTGCCTTGAAGAAGTTAGGTGCATATCTAAAATATTAGCCCTGTATGTGAATGTGTAATGTTTATTTTGGACATCCATTCCACATACAGTAAGTGAGTGTGGCAGTTTAAATTCAGGGATGACCACTGCAGCTTGTGCTCATCTGTGGCTTCCTGGGAGGCGAGGGGCTGGAAGCATGGAGCCAGGCGGTCATTGCTGGTGACTCTGCCAGCCTCATTCCTTTTATTTTTCCCATAGTTTTGTAGACACTTTGTGTCACCTACATGATAATGCAATTCTTAGTTTCAAACGTAGCAGGAAGTGCCTGGCTGCAAGTCATCTTTTAACCATCCAAATAAAAAAAAAGTCTCATGAAGTATATATATACATAAAGACCTTTAGAAATCTGCAAGAAAACTTGAGGTTTAGCCCTAAATATCTTACAGATTTTGTCATTATACTTACTAAACCGCATCATTATTTTTGGAGCTCATGCTAGTGTTGCAGCAGCTGGTAGATCACTTCAGGAAATCAAGTGGAGGAAAACTGGGAGGAGAATTAAGTCCTTTGTTTATGTATGTTGGTCTGCAAGCATAACTACATACCTCCAGTGAACTTAAGGGACTAACAATAATAGCTTGCCAAATATGCTTTTAATTCCTTGTGACTTAGCAGATAATTTAGTGGCCTTGCACTTAACATTTTCCTGCCATTCAACTCTATATTTTCAAGTGATCTGTTTTTCTGTGCAAGCTTTGTGTTGTTTGTATTAGTATTTTTTAAAGCCCAGTGATGATAAGCTCAGTCCTCAAACTCTTCACAGCTGCAATTTTTTGTTATGATAAGGATAAATGTAGGGAGGGAGCAGAAGATAGATGGGAAGCTGGAGAGTTCCCTGCTTAGGCACCATCTTTTAAAGATCAGATCTGGAATCAAAATTAAATACAAATGGTTTCTCTTACTTTGTTGCACATCAATAGTCTATTATTAAAACCCAGTATCTGTGGCTCAAAATTAATTTAATTAGCCTAATCTTAATAGGATAGCTTTAAATATTCATCTGCATTGCCCAGGGATCAGCTAAATTAAGCTGATTGAAAACTGCTCATAAATTGCAAATGCACATTGATCCTTTCTGCCCACCTTTGCTTTTGAGTGGAGTTTATGTGCAGAAAACATTATTTTCCTTAAAGCCAATCCATATGTTGGAACAACTGCAGTCAACCCATTGACAACACATGCTATTTGCAAACAGATGAGGACAACAAACAAGTCAATTTTTTTTCAGGAAAAATAAGAACTGTCTTGGTTGATACATCACCATTACCATGCTCCTAACTTAGCAGCGCCCAGTTCATTTTCTCACAGATTCTGTTGCATCCCTGTTACCAGTAGAACTGAGATAAGCAGAATATGTAAATGCAGTCCTTCTTCCAAATCCATTAATGATGGTGTTCGGTCTTCTCTGAGCAGGAGCGTAAGACCCTGCAATAAGCCCTGTCCCATAGGAATGGTTCTTTAAGTTTCCTGAACCAGTTAAATATCTACTCTGAATGCCCCCATAAGAAACACTAACTGCTTAGATTGATCACCTCTGAATTGAGGCTAGTTGTCATGGTAGAGCTCGCTAAGATGCAAGAGCAAAGAAGTGGACCTGATTAGACAGAAATCTCCTCTGGTCTTATTTCCTGTGGAAGAAAGAGGGAGAGTATAAGCTTATAAGGCTCCCAGAGAAACAGGACTTCTTGGGACAAGGATTGCAACACTGGCCCTTTGTGTAAGAGCCAGACTTCAGCAGATGACACAGGAATGTCCTGGGGTCCTGAGGCTGGAGGATGGAGCTCTGGGCTAGCTGCCACAAGAAAAGGAAATTCCAGCCTGCTGGGGAATTGCTGGCATGAGCAGCAGGGGTGTGGGAGGGGAGGCCGTGAGTTTCTTCCCTAACACAGATTTCCTTTTTTCTATTAGACCATAGTCCGTCTCCAAGCACTTTGAGTACTATTAACTGCTTCATGCTGCCAGAAAAAATACAAGGAGTAGTTCATCAGGAGTGTGAAAGGGGAAAATCCTGCCTATAATAATAATAATAATGCAGGACCAAGATGTATAAACAATATTTTCAATAATGAGGTCATTCAAATATTTACAGTTCTTTCTTATTTATTTTTGCTAGGTAACCATTCCTGCTTTGCCATTCTTGCTGCATATGGAAGATTAGATGTATTGTATTCTTTAATTTTGCTGCTTGATTTAACCATTTGGAGACTTAATGACTTAGAGCACCTAGATGAAAATCCCATAAACAACCAGAGTTACACATCTAGAGGCTCATGGTGTTTAGAGCCAATATTTCTACTGGAATAAACCTGCAAAGTGCATTACTATATTTTCATTTGATCATACTGACTTTCCAAGTTGCTGAACGTACAGTGGTATGAATGACAGCATTCCTACTGCTTCTTATGTAAATCAAAAGGTATATTTTCTATCAAGTTATTTCTCTGATTTTTTTTTTCAAATTCATACATCCAAGAAGTAATTAAATCAATTTTGTATACCCCAAAGTTGTTTTTAATGCCTTATTGTCAGTAAGCAAACAATATTCAATTTCCAAATGTAGAATGTCCAAATCCAGGGTCATTACAATTATCAGACAGTTTGAACTCATTTGTGCTTATACAGACCTTATAAGAGGTCTTAGAGAAGCACATAAAAGCAGTTTATAATGAGTAACTTTTATTTCAGTGTTTATGGCACTTGAAAATGAAGACACGGTAAATATCAAAGTAGTTTTCAGATTTAAATACAAAAAAGAGAAATACATATCCTTCCTGTCTTTTTTTTTTTCCAGCTAACTCTAAAGACTGTGTTTGCTCCACTTATAAAGTGACTCCTTCGCAGTAAGGTGGTACCAAAGAACCCAGACTTTCCAATGCACAGTGCCATCTGAGCCCTTTTTTGACAATATCTAATGAATCCCTTTTGTACAGTTAGTAAGGTAAAGTATAGATCCTCTTGGTCCATGCTCACTTGGCCAGAGCTGGTTGGAGGTTTCTGGGGAGTTAGTGCCACCTGAGACTTGCTGTCACCTCCTGCTCACTGGTAGTGCAGGGAGATTGCAGCTGATCTGCTGTGGTGTGCACTGAAGGAGGCTTTTCTTTTTGTTATTGTGGTATTGTTGTTCCTCCTACAGGCTTTCCATTCATTTCCATTTGTTTCTCAAAGATCCTAGCTCACAATTTTCTATCTGTGCCCTGAAAAGCAAGCACGATGCACAGACATCCTTCCAGGGAAGTAGTCAGGTAGACTTTTAGAGGTAAATGCAAGAGGTAATGTTAGCGAGGTTCACTGAACCATTAAAGACATTTTGGCATAATATCCAGGATATTTTTATCAGACTTGTGTAACCTTGCTGTAAAAAAACTCCACTACATCTCCCATCATTCTCAGAAATACTGGATAACACATCTTTCCCTAAGTGCTGTAAGCTATGTTCATTTAGTTGTTTTGTATCTGGTATTCCTACCATTGGGAGTAGTAAATAGATTTCTGAACACTGTAGCATTTTTAATTATACATTTTCTTGATTACTCACCAAAAAAAAAAAATTAATTAAAAAATGCACTTAGTAAATTGGTCCTGATTTCCATATTCAGAATTTAACAAAATGTTTAAAAATAGTAAAAATTATACCTAGGTAATATTTATATAGGTGGTAAAAATGAAAAATAGTCAGGGAGTTCAGTTAATGGACTGCTTTTTTTTTTTTTTTTTTTTTTTTGGTGTAATTAATGAAGACAGTCCATGTAATAAGGTTTTTTATGTTGGTCTTTTATGATAGCAGTGATGTTCTCCACTGCTGACATAACCCTCACTGCTATTCACAGAGGCAGGAACACCAGCAACATTTGTTGCAGGAACACCCCTGCACCACACTGCATATGTATTGAGAGACTGATACAATATTTTAAAAGCTGTCTCCTAAAGCACAAATCCTATCATCAGAAAAGAGATTTTTGTGAGTCATGTGGAGAATGTATTAAAAATCCAAAAGTCTTAAAGACTACTATTTCTAAAAACAAGTGTGATAGGCTCCTATGAAATCATTTCCTAGTGCTAGCGTGCTGATTAGCTGCACAGATTGTGTTACTGGTCCTTGAACAGATGGGCTATACTACTCTTGTAAGCTCCAGAGTTACTGGACAACACAAGCATTTAATTTTGAGGTCCTTTAAAAAAAATAATCCTGTTTTAGATTTATTTCTCGATGAAGATCCACATATTTTTACTGCAGAGTAATATTTGCCCAAAGCTTAAATCCCTACCACTTTGTTTCTGGAATGATTCACAGACTTTGTCCTCAACCTCTGCTGCATTATATTGGTCTGGCTGCCAGCTCCGAGTGCTTTGTCCCGCAGTCCCGTGACTGCTACATTCTGCCCATCTCCCCGTGCGATTCAAATGAAGGCAACATTAAGCAAACTTTGCTTACAACAGCAGCTTCCGGAAGAGCTCGGATACTTTCGGTCTCTCTGCATTTGTTCTCTTGGGTAAGACAAGAATTAGTGGTTCAATCACTATCTTGAGAACTTCTAGCTAAACATGAATAGTTGTGTGAACCAACTTTATGACTATAACCAGTCTTGGTAAGATACAATCTAGCGGTCAAGTACAGAATAAACAGCTCATTCCCATCTGTCTTTATCTAGTACATAGTTTTGTCTGGCAGGGTGGATTGTGCATTTATATTTAAGTATGTTTAAATATTTCCTGGCAGTATAAGACAGGACTGTAACAACTATCAATGCTGCAAATTGCACTGAACATTTTATGAAATCAAAATTTATGTTGCTGTTTAGTTTTGTTTTGCTTTTCTGCCATGTGTTTTCTTAGAAAGGCCTCGAGCTGACAATATATCAACTGAATTCTAAGTTAACAACTTTACTGCGTTATTTTATATATCTAAAAATTATGTTGGAGAATTTAGTACCTGTGAAACTCTAATAGCTTTAGGGCTAAATTCAATACAAGGATCTATAGCAGCACAACTAGCACACACCATGGCAGATGGATAAAGAAGCTGCAACTCCGTTTGCTCAAAAAGAGTTGCATAAGTCAAATCTGAGTGCAAAAACTGTGAGTTTCTGGTAAACACAGAAGTTTAGTCCCATATGGGCTGCAGGGCTCATCCAAGTACTCTTCCAGCTGCTCCCACATGGGGAAGGATGCCTGGTCCCTTCCTTTCAGATGAAATTCAGAGAAGTGGCTTTCTGAAGGTATGGACCTCAGCTGTCACAAAAGAGTGTAACTAACATCTCTCTCCAAATGACTGTATAACTTGACTAGACCTTCCTCACCTTTCACCTCCATGTTGGCTGGCAGCATCACTGCTTTTCTGGCCATGTTTGTCTCAATCATGCAAAAAAAAAGAGTGGCAGATACGTAATAGGATAATCCCATCCTAGTATTTTCATGTCTGAGATCATCCAGACTTCATAGATCTGACATAATGAAATGTTAATTCACACTCTATTGTTTTTTTGTGGTTTTTTTTTTTTTTTTGTAGTTGATGTTCCTTGCTTGTTGTTTATGTGAAGGTTTAGCACATAGGATACTGAATGCAAAGGCTTTGTCATGTAGATAGATCCTGAGTGTCTATTCACACATGTCTGAAGGAGTTGTATTTTTACACTTCTTGCTGAGCACATAATGGGACATTTCCCTGACTCACCATGGAGGAAAATGGCTTACACAAAAGGTTTTCTCTTTCTCTGTCATATATTTCAACAAAGCCAGGTCTCTGCTTGCTTTTTTATCTGATTTAGTACCCTCTTACCCAGGAAAAGAGACCAGGGAAGCTACCTTTCTTACAAAGTTTTTATTACATTCTGAACTAGCCTCTTAGCATTCTCCCTGGGATTAATTTTTGACTGAGATAAGCCATTTGAGAAGACAAATCCGAAGACAAATTCTTACAATTGGAAACTGACCCCAGAGCCTAGGGAGTCCTTAAGGAAAATCTTGATCTTCATATCCCACAGAATTACCATCTTCCTCGCTCTGCTGTCCTGCAAGCACTTTTCTCAGAGAGGGTGCTTAGACAGGAATTGCAGGAGTTGTAATTCATCCCATGTATTTTTTCACAGAAGGAGATGACATGGCTCTATTGCATTCCTTTTCCACTTTTTTACCAACTTACAAGCTTTTCCTACAAATCAGTAAATCTTTATTAGGTAAATTGAGATGCCTATTCCGCAGCAGAGGATCTGTCTGTGGTTGCAATGCTTGAGAAGTTATATTCTAGCATCCAAATGATCTTTTTTTTTTTTTTGTAAAAGAGAAGCTCAGGGAATAGACATGCCTGTTCATTATATTTACAGTGGTTTCAGCATGCTCTTTTGCCTCACTGCTGCTCTCTGTTCTCCTCCACAGGGAAGGTATTTCAATTGTAGAGAAGTGAGCGTGTGCATTGTTATTAATTAACACTTCCACAAGGAAATTAACACCTCTATCATAGGCATGCAGAGAGCCTGCTACTTGAGATGCAATGTAGCAAGCAAGTTACTAACAACTCTGTCCAAACGTGGGCCATTCCTTCCTACAGCTTCTGCCAGGCCAAGCAGAAGTACATACATACATCAGTCTCTGAGACAAAGGAATATTCCCGAGGACATTAATGGGAAATTAAGTTCTATTGCAAGAACATGTGATCTTTAATCAAGTCAGATTTACTGGATCTCTCAGAGAACCACTGGCTTCCCAACCACAGGAAGCACGTGGATGGAAAACTCTCCTGGGGTGTCTAAATATGGGGAAGTCCAATTTTTTTTACATCTCCAGGATGCAGAAGATTTCATTTTCTCTCCAGTATTTTTTCATTTGCTCTGTCAATATATGTGATTATTGCTTAACATTGGAGAATTTAGAAATCCATGGGATTGCTTTACAATATTACTTGAGTTTATATGCTGTTCTGGCACATAAGTCAGACTCTAGCGGGACTAGCTAGCTTAGACGTTATCTCAAGGCTGTAGCAAGAACATAACTACTTATTTTTTCAGTATAGCTGTTCCTTGAACCTTCAGCTTGATCACATAGTGTGGATTTATAACCTTCCTGATGCTTAAACCAGCAGTTTCAATATCGTCTGGAGGAGAGCCATGGATCTGCCTGCTACGGGACTGATGAAATTAGCTTTCTGATAAATAGTAGGCAGTTAGACTGCCAATAGTCTAAAGTAATACCGAGGGAACAAAATAAACTATCTATAGAAAAAATAGTATCCTTTATTTCGTAATAATAAATGACAAAATACTTGTGTTGAATATCAACACTTCTGGCAGTAAGGACTTGTACATAAAGATAAAAAGTTCTCTGGCATGTAAAAAGCACTATCTAAGAAAAATTTTAAAAGCCCTTGCTACTTCAAATAATTTTCCCCCATATTCAGTGTCACCGTTGCCTGGCATGGTGAGCTGCTGAAGGTGGTGTGACCAGCCTGCATCTGGCATTAGGTTTCTTCACTCTGTGTTAGGGAGCCGCTTGAGCTCCCTCACGTATTTTCTTCTGGGCAATTAATTTTTCTCTAACCTTCTCTCACTCAAGGCTCCTCAGAGGCTTTTCTTCTAGAGGCTTGGCTTTGCTTCTTCTGGGAGCTTGACAACACATGTCAAATCCGGAGACTCAAGTACAGCCTTTACCCCATTGAGTCTGCTGGACCTGGGTGCCTCTCTGTCCCCTGGGTGGTTGTAGGGGGCATCTTAAGAAGACAATTCCTTGAGGCAGAGGCAGGAGCCCTGTGCACAAGGCATCCTTCACTCCATGAGGGATAGACATGCTCCCGAAGTGGAGGCTATGTCTGTTCTCCTGCGGTGCCTCTGAGAACTTGGCGTGCTCCAGTCTCGGGGGCTGAATGTTGGCTCAATTGCTCAATCAAGGCTTGTGCAATTTTAAACTCTGTCTTCAAGAAGCCTTTTTACTTTATATTTAAACCACGGAATAATGCCACTTTCCTTATGGAAACAATCTTGCTGAATGAGAGTAAATGGTACCTATAAAGTTAGTCTTCCTAACCTGAAAAACATATCACTAATGGGTGGAAAAACGTTTCCCGCAAGCTCCTTTTCAATTCCTTCAGAGGAGGATCAAGTTCGTGGTTTATATATATATATGATCCTGAACCCCATGAGTGTGGCATTTACTAGCTTTATGCCAATGAGAGAACCACAAATGTACATGTAGTGACTCCTCTTATGGAAATGTCGTCTCCTTTATCCTCCAAGAGCCAGAAGAAATGTTTGCATTTAGGAAAAACAGACAATCAAGTGGTGTGGTGGAACTTACCACCACAAATGAAGATCTTTGATGAAATCACGTGGATAGATTTGTTCAAACTGTGCAGTATATAATTTGCGTGCTCCACAAATGGAAACAAAAGAAATTGGTGTCAGATGGCCCCTGGGGGCTGGTGTGTGTCATATTGTTTATTTAAACAAATCAATGACTCTTGGGATCTGTTGCACAGCTTAATTCATAACGGAAATAGAAAATGGAAGATAAATAATTAAGCCATTTAATAGTAAAAACCCAAATTTTGGCCTTTTGTCCCTGCTTGAGAGATATAGTTAGGAGTAAACATTTCCACTGGGAACTAGTGATTGAAATGCAAACAGTTCACACTGGTGGTGCTAAATCCCATCTAGAACTGATCTGTTCACTCTGAAGCCACTGTCCTATTGGAAGAACATCTGAAAAGCTATTTCCCATGCACACTTATTTTAAAACAATTATTTAAGTTACTGCTTACGCTCTGTTTTCCACAGAGCCTGGCAGAAGTAAAGCAGTATAATTTTACTTCAGGAAAACCCATGGAAGCTTTTTCCCCTCAACTTACAGCCAGGCAGGCTGGGAAGCTTCCTGGGGGTTCCAGATCACACGGCAAGAGGAAATTTGCAAAATCTCTCACAATTCCCTGCATTTGGTGCTATGAGTACTGCTGTGTGGTTTAAGTCTACAGATTCATTTTTGCAGCTCAGTATTTACACACCTTCAGCTATTGGGCTGTAGCTGATCTTCAGATGCATGCCACTCAAGATAGGTAAGAGTCTTAAACTAATTTTGTCAATATCTTAGAAGAAATCTTGTAGGGGACATGCATAAAAAGCGATTACTTAGAGACAAAAACTTAAGGCAGAACATCTTCTAATGAAGCTTGATCAATCAAGTAATATAATTGATCAACACAAGTGGGCTTTGGTGAACAAACATATGGAAAATAATTCAGAAAAAGCACGAAAATTTTTAGGTAATGATCAAGGTGTTAGCCTGTTGTGGCTGTGAGCAATTAATACATAGTCTTCATAAAGTACCAACAGTGAGTAAACATGGGAAATGCACCACTGAATTTTAACCTTTGTGGGAGTTCGCAGAGCTGATACCAACATAGAATCACAGAATGGTTTGGGTTGGAAGGGACCAACCCCCCTGCGAGGAGCAGGGACATCCCGGACTAGATCAGGTTGCTCAGAGCATCATCCAACCTGGCCTTGAACATCTCCAGGGATGGGGCATCCACCTCCTCTCTGGGCAACCTGTGCCAGTGTTCTACAACCCTCATTATAAACATAATCATAAATATACTTAGTTCTTTTTTAAAAAAAAATGTCGTTGCTACTTATTTCTTTAAGGTATATATTTTTTTCTATGTCAGTAACCAGGCAGAACGGCCCAACACCAAAAACTTATATTTGCATACTTTGTTCCACTTTTGATGGGTAAATTTTAGGAAGCACCAGGAAGCAATGGCTTCTTACCAGTCCTTTGGGAACTGCCCTGTGTTAAGAGTTCAGTTTATGGAACTTTCCAACTTTTGCTTTTATTTTTATTAAGAAAGATAATAGACATAAAATGTAGGTCACTTGGACAAATGTGTTTTGTTCATATTAGAGAAATTTAAAAAGCAGTTTTATAATGCTACCTTGAAGTGTGTCTTAAACCTCCATGCAGCTTTGTTAACAAGTAACTTCTCATCAAATAAACATCAAAACAGTGAAAGTCAGTCAGTCTCAGCTTCTGCCCAGTAATGATCTGAGTGAGTTGGGATGCAAATTATCTCAGGTTAAGCAGAGATATTAGGCACTGGAGATGTGGTATTCCTGTATTTATTTTTTTAAAATCCTTTTCAGTCAGAAAGCTTTGGACTAAAATAACATTTTTTTTAAAAAAAAATCTGTAACCATTTAACCCATAAGGGCAACTGAGTACAAGTAACATCAGTTAGGACTTTTATCTGTATTTAAGACATGAACTGTATGTAAGAGAAACAGAAAACATGTCTGGATCCTGTTACAGATTGAACAGTGTGACCAAACCCAGCCTTTCTCTCTCTGTTTCGAGTAGGGGGATGATGGCCACACTGGACTGAGCTGCTGTCCCACCCCACAGGGAGAACCAGGGAGAATACTGCTGAAGCTCTGCAGCCAGCACAAGCACTCTGCTCAGCTGTTAGTCTGACTTCTGAACTGTGTTTGAGGAGCTGTGTGTGCTCAGCTTTCTCCTTTGTTAACATGCCTTTTCTCCATGGACGTGCTGAATAGCAAATCTTGAAACAGGAATAACTGTTTACCTTCTAAACGACAATCATCTGCTGCAAGACATGTCTGCTGAAAATAAGGTGAGAGCAGGGGATGCATAATGGAACCACAGTAAATCACAAGCACAGGAGACTGAACGGGAAAAGAAACACCCTCTGTGTATGCTAAAACAGTTACTTTATTATGATAAACTGGACCTGTAGCAGAGCTACGAACTTTGTCAAATAAGGTACTCCACAAAGCTCGAGATTTTGTCACTACTTTTAGTACACTGTGCTTCAGTCGAGTGAAGGCTTAGGTGGGGGTGGCAGCAAAGCCAGAGCCATGCCACCAGCAGCCAGGACAGTGCTCCATGGAGCCAGCGGGGAATTTAAACTTCCTGAAGGGCAGGAATGGCTGGGAGTGCTGCTGTGAACAAATACCCCGCTGTAACTCCAAGCTTCAGCATCCCTGATGGATGTCTTGGCAAGCTGGCTGTTGCCAATGTTATCAAACGTATTTCTGTGCACAGAAGAACCAAAAATAGCTCTCATTTCTTGTTAAATGTCCAGGGCCAGGATATTCCAGATTAATAAAGTCATTACTAATTTAGAAAAGCATCTCTCATAAATCTCTTTATATAAATCCTGCCTCTCAGATGATAGCTAAGCAACAGGACGTTTTATTGCCCCACCCGTGGCAGCCTGCCTGGCAGCATCCCACTGCACTAACCGAAAGACACGGGTGGTCTCCAGGCACCAACTACAGTCGTGCAGGCAAAGCAGCTGACACTGCACCTCTAGCTGTACTTACAGGGACTTGGACACGTGTAACGCTGCATTAGTAAGTAAAGCCTCTAGTTAGGCTAATTTAAAGGAGCTTTTAATCTTCGCTAATGAAAATCTGCAGTTAAGATCCTGAGTCTTTTGCCTGTTTCCCAAATATTTCTGCAGCTTTGGGTGCAGTCCAATACCCATCAACTTAAAAGGAAAAACCTGGCTGGAGAATCCCACTTCTGCTGACAGCTCTGGACTGGTCCCAGAGGCTGCACGACATGGGAGGAGTCCAGAACTCAACAGAGGCTTCCCCATCCAGCCTAACGATCCCACCGCACTCACACCAGCTCTCTGTATGTGCCACTAGCATACAGTCAGCAGGCACTGTCCATCAAGCTCTGGTGTGGGATATGAAGTCCACAGTTTTTCTCCTCTACTGGGCTCAAAGCACTGCTGTCACAGCTCAAGTGCTCATGCACGTTGCTGTTCCTCTTCTAAAGAAATTTTGAGGATTTAGCACAACTGGAGCCTCAGGTTCTAGCTTTTACAGTAGCAGAAGTTGCATACTCGTGGGCAGGAAAGACTAATCAGATTTGTCATGTTTTCTTTCTGCTTAGCCAGAGTGGAGATGAACCTCCAAGCAAAATAATCTGAAGCCTCAAGGGACCTTTGGACTTGGCACTTGAGCTTCACTCCATAAGCATTTCTTTTGCCAGTGTGTCTCAGCTAGAAATAGCAAACCTGGACATGACAGCTGAGGAAAAAGACAGCAGGTTAGGAAGCACTAATGACTGCAGTTCACTTGCAGACCTCTCCCATACCTGAGAGAACTGAGTTACAAGTTTTGACTAGGGTAATGGTAGTGCATCTGTGGCTTCCCCTCTTCTGTGGCCCCGCTGGGGAGCAGAGCATGTGTAATTTTGTGTAGAATGTGCCGCTCGTGTAGTTGCCCTTACACCAGGAAGATGTCTGTGCAATTTGTTGAGGAAGTTTAAAAGGCTCAGCCCTGCAGAGAAGAGCAGAGCAGCCTCAGCAGAGCCAGCATGTCCTTGGAGACTGGCCATGCGGGGAGATGTCATTATGGATGGGGGGTGACTGCAGTGGGGTCCCCAGGACAGGATTGAGCCTCTTTGGTGTGAACATCGACAATACTCTGAATTAAACCCACTTTCATTAAAATGTCATTGTATCCTTTATGTCATATCTAGAGAGACAGTGACAGGGAGGAAACCTGACTTAAAACTCTTCAGGAAGACATCTCCTCCACGGTGAGACAGGGCTGCGTTTCTGCAGCAGAACATTGTTCCAGCCTCTGTGCTCAAGTCCTGAGGTGATGTTTCAGCAGGCCAAAATCAGCCTGTTTAATGAGGTCCAGGGGGCATTGTGCCTCTTGCCAGCTCCTCATTAATGAACTGGCTGCACCGCAAATAGGCAAAACCCATCAGCCTCGTGCAGTCAGATATTGCTGCCGGGTCTGTTGCTGCTTTACAGAGATCAGCTGTTCTGGGTTAAGTAATCGCATATGGGAACTTGTCAGGAACTTCCTTGAAGTAAGCCCTAAAGTAAGTTACATCTTTAAGGGAAAATGTTTAAAAATAAAACCATATGAAGAAGCATGCAGAAGTAAGGGCTGGAAGTAGAAAACCAGCTCTGTTTATTTTGCTATAACTCACTGTCCACATCTGGTAAACAAAAAGTAGGAAAAAACAACTACTAAAAGTCAGGTTTCGGGGTGAAGAAAACTGAGATTCTTCCAAATTTAGCATAAAATATTTTTGTGGATTTTAAGATTACTTCTTCCCGCCCTTACACCCCCCCCCTCCCCCCTCTTTTTTTTTTTTCCTCCTCTTTCTGGGCAGCAGAACTCCGGTTTTCTTGCCTTATTTCTGTTTCTGCAGTTGTGAGAAAGCATTATGATAGGGGCAGGCAGTGGGAATAGCATAAGCCAGAGTAGTCATCGCTTTCCCATGGCCATGAGTGTTAAGTTTGCACTTGTACTAGGTTGGAGTAGATCCTTTGTGTGTGGTGATGACTCTAAAAAGAAGACTTTTAAAAAAGATGAGTTGGTTTCAGTGCAAGCGTAATTGTGTCCTTGAGCATAAGAAAGATATTGCAGAGAAATGTGACTCTAGGGCAGCTACACTGTCAGTAAACTCCTGGAGAGGAGCTGTGATACAGGGCCCAGGGTAGAGTCCATCATAGGTGAACTGTGTATGAAGGACATCATTGATTCATATCGTTTGCTCCTACTCTGGTGCTGGGGGAGCAGGGAGTGATTCTTGCTGAGTCTTTAGTCAGGGACTGAAGTCGACAGAAGCTTCTCAGGAATGACAGGCTTGTGGCCCATGGAAAACTGTATTTCATGGGGGCAGACAAGGTGGGGAAGAAATGACTTCTGCTGAGCAGACCCAGACTTTCCTGTAGTCTAATTTCCTGGCTTTCACACCTCTAGGGAAAAGGCCCATGTGTATCAGCTCACAGTGTCAAAAATTAATTGCTAGCCACTTAGAGGCTTTTGTCTATTCCCGTGTGTTTTGCCTCAAGATCTGCTTTGGAGTTTTTTCACTATTAACAAGGGTGAAGGAAAACATTTTGAGAAGTTGGCAGAAATAGGCTAAAAATTTAGCAGGAAGCTAGGCAGTGTATTTCCATAGAAGTGTATGAATAGAGATCTTTTTATAAGTAGGAGGAAACGAAGCTTATGTTTTGTGGGTTTTAAAAATAAGCTGTTGTATCTCCCACATATTGCATGCAAATAAAAGGTCAAGAAAGTGAAAATTATTCACATATGCACAAATTGGTAAACACAATTTAATCTACAAATATCTGGAATCGATACATTAATTGTTAGCCAAATTCTATCCATGTCCTCTTAAGGTTTGTATAGCTTTGTGGTGCCATTTTTTTTTTTTACTGGTCTCTTCTAATTATAATGAAAGTGCAGCCTTCACAGCTCTGCAAATCTGCCTAGCATAGACGATGGTAATGGTAGCATATGAGAGCTGCTGGACTCAAGTAGTTCAGCTGCCTGGCTGGGATGCTCCTGGATTCCACAGGCATTCTCAGCAGCCCCGAGAGACTCCCGCAGAACACAAGCTGGCAGCCAAGGCCTGCTCTCATGTGAACACCGGAGCTGCAAACAGTAGGGGACTTGGCATGGCAGCTACAGAGCCTTTCCTGAAAAAGGTGAATGTTCCTTGGCTTTATATTTCTAAAGATGAAAATTTCAATCCTCCATTCATTAGAGTATTGTGATTTTATGTTGTTGTGACTTTACAACTATTGTATTCTGCATGATGCCTTGGCCTTACTTAACACATTGAGAGTTTAGCTGTTAATATAGGAATACCAGCTCCAGGCAGTTTAGTGGACCTAAATCAGACAGCTATGCTACTTAACACCATGAATAATATTACCAAAATTTTATGTAAAAAATCCAATTAAAATTATTTGTTTATTTATTCCACTTGAGAACTTGTTCCTTGGAAAAGTTCAAACCTATCTCTAATTCTTATGTCCATCCTGCTCCCGTCCCACACACTCAGTCTTTACTGAGCCTTGGACTTAGTCTTGCGTACCATTACTAAAAGCCCTGCTTTCTCAAATGGGGCATCCTGCCCAGGGCACCTTTCTCACATTTCCACTGACTTTTTATCAGTAAAGTGCTGTACTCTATAAAAGTACTTTCTGCAATCATACTTTTTTTTCTATTTTAATTAATCAAATTCCCCATATTGTGTTTCTTCTCTACGACATTTTTGTCCTCCTTGGTACGTAGTATTCTCCCAGTGTTGCATTACCAGTACAATTCAGTACCAAGGGCTTTATAAGACATCTTCCCTGAATGAGATGGACACTATTACTGCTCCTAAAGGTACCCGCTGTTTTAACGTCCTTCCAGTCTAATACTTCATATTTTGCCAAAACTTCCTTTAACCAATTATTTTCTTATGGTAAAACCACTACTTTCCTCCAAATTAATTATTTCTCATGTATTTATTGAAGTTCAAGCACATTTAGCACTGTTGCATTTCTTCACTTCTTCAAAAAATAAAACATAGCAACAAAAAAATCTTCAACATTCATCCTTGGATCGGTTCAATGAGTTTGATAGAACTGATCACTATTAATCATATGCTGTATTTTACTCTCATTTTTCTTTGTAAACTTTTAAAATTATTTTCTGGTAAACTCATCGTAGTCTTGATGCCAATGATATATCCAGCAGTGACTGGGACTGTCATTTCTCCCTTTTTTGTAAATGGAAGTTCTACTTTTGCTTTTCCTCTATCACAAGGCATCTTAGGTTTGATCCTGCGCCAGTTCTTTCAGTATTCTGGATAGAGATTCCTTGTGTGAATACATAAATTTCAGCCTTGGATGAACCTTGTATATGGTAATTTTAATTTCTATAGTTGCATTTCATTAGCCAACCACAGTTTTTTCCCCATATTCTACTTTATCATCTTTATTAAAAGTGTAGGCACATGTTATATTTCATTTTTGGACTTAAAAAAATCCTTAAACTTTATGCCATCCTTACTGTATAACTGTTCTGCTTCATTATTTTCCTGCTTATTTTTTTCTATTTATTTGGCTAATGATCCTTTTAGAATGCGTGTTTTAAATTGAATTTGCAAATTCAATCTGAACTTGTATTTTGGCAAACCACTTTACTTTATTAATTAGGTCTTTGTCCATTGAAACCTGAATACTTTCTCTTCCAGCCTGTCTCTATTTACCTAGGAACTAATTTAAACAAGACTCGTAAGTGCAGCAGAGTTATCATTCTGCATATATTTGTCAAAAATCTGCACTTATTATACAGAATCCTAGGCCTTACCAGTGTCTTCTAGTCAGTAGACAAAGAGCTGCATTCAAAAGCTAGACCTTCCCTTTGGGACCAGGGGTTACTAGAAGAACTCCTTAGAAAAGTAACCCTTTAGCATAATGTTAGAGTTGTGAAGACTTATGTATTTCTCACTATACCTGAGATGACTACCTGCTTCTTACTAAAAGGCACAGCTGTCAAAGAAATTATTTAAATGATATTTTGTTTATGTATTTTCTTGAAGTATTCACAAATACACCTGACAGTCTCGTTAAAAAAAATAAAATTGTTTATGACTCTGATGATCTGCTGTGGTAGATATGAAAATACAAAAGAAAAATCTTCAGAAACAAGGTTTCCAAGAACAGGCCAGTAGAAAAGTCAACAAATGAGATTTAGCTCAAAAAACCTGAACAAAATATGTAAAAAAAAATAAGGTACAGAAGGTGATACATGAAATCTGTGAAATTCTTATTAAGACAGAGAAAGAAGGCTGTGATTTTCTTTTGTTTCTATGTCCTTAGAAAGACTTTCCCCTTCTGACTCCACAGCCTATGTCCCAACACCATGTTATTTCTTAGAATCATAGAATCATTAGGGTTGGAAGGGACCTTCAAAGGTCATCTAGTCCAACCCCCCGCTGCGAGGAGCAAGGACATCTCCAACCAGGTCAGGTTGCTCAGAGCCCCGTCCAACCTGGCCTTGAATGTTTCCAGAGATGGGGCATCCACCCCCTCTGGGCAAACTGTTCTGGTGTTCCACCACCCTCATTGTAAAACACTTTTCCTAATATCTAATCTAGATCTACCTCCTTCTATGGAACACTCATCTTGTCTGAGGCTTCTGAATGTTACTCCAGTCTTAATTTCTGGGTTTTAGTCCCAGTGCTGACATTCCGCTTCTGTGAGCCTGAGTAAGCAATTTAATGTATCTAAATCTAAGTCCAGCAAACTATAAACTAATTAATATTATCTTTATTGGCATCACAGAGAGCTTTTTACACTTTCAGTTTCTGCAAAATATTATACAGAAATATTATCATATTTATACTAAAGACATAATGACTCCTGCTTTTTTACTTAATATCACACTAGTAACTTTTCTGGTCCATACAGTAAAGAGCAGTTTCACTTATATGAGAGTCTTCTACAGCTTTCCTTAATTACTTATATCCAGTTTTTATTATTTGAAGTCTGGTCTGCCAAGTTATTTTCCTTCTTACTTAGCTGTTTGCCTCCAGTCTGCTGACCTGTACTTCAGCACTGTTGAACACACTGGACTCAGGAGCTGGTGCACCAGCTTTTGCACAAATACCTTTATTCCCTTCTGTCGTGGTTTTGTTAGTGAGGGGGGGCCTAAGGTGGTAGCTTCTGTAGGAAACTGCTAGAAGTCGCTCCCCTTTGTTCAGGGGACTTGGCCAGGCCTAGGGCGGACCCACTGCTGGCCAAGGCCGAGCCGATTGGTAGCAGAATGTCTCGTGATAACGCCTCTGCGATAACGTATTTAAGAATGGGAAAACAGAAAAAAAAAGAGAGAGAGAAGAGAAGATGTGAAGAAGCTGAGCGGGGGCAGAGGTGCAGAGGGGGAGGCGCAGGCCTCATGGGCCTTGCAGGCCTCACCCTCTGGCCTCTCGCCAGGCAGCCGACTGGGCCCGACTCGATCCAGCCCGGCTGCAAGAAGTGGAGAGGAGATGAGAAGTGAATGAGATGTAAAAAAGATCCTGAGAGACACCTACCAGCCTGTTGTGAGGAACGGCTGCAGACACCAAGGTCAGTTCAGAAGGAGGGGGAGGAGTAATGCGGCTCCTGGCCAAGATTCCCCTGCAGCCTGTGGTGACGACCATGGTGGAGCAGGTTGTCCCCCTGCAGCCCATGGAGGTCCACGGAGGAGCAGAGATCCACTTGGAGCCCATGAAGGACCCCATATCGGGGGAGGTGGATGCCTGAAGGCAGCTGTGGCCCGTGGAGGGCCCGCTGGGACAGCTGTTCTGGAGAGACTGCACCCGTGGAAGAGATGACCCACGCCGGAGCAGTTCCACAAAGGACTGTGGCCCGTGGGAGGGACCCCACAATGGAGCAGGGGAGGAATGTGAGGAGTTCTTCCCCCGACCATGAAGCAGCGGCATAAAACAACATATGATGAACTGACTGCAACCCCCATTCCCTCTTCCCCCCTGTGCCGCTCGGGGGGGGAAGGTAGTAGAGATAATGTTAAGCTTGGGAAGAGGGAGGGGTGGATGGAGGTTATCTTGTTCTCTGTCTCATTATCCTGCTGTTTGTAGTAATAAATGAATAGTTTTCCCCAAGTTGAGTCTGTTTTGCCCGTGACGGTAACTTTAAGGATTTCTCCCTGTCCTTATCTCAAACCTCGAGCCGTTTTTCCTTATATTTTCTCTCCTTGTTCTCTCGGAAGGTGGGGGGAGTGAGAGAGAGACTGCGTAGTCTGGTCTGATCGGGGCTGAACTACGACACCTTCTCACCCTTTTCTGTTGTTGCTCTGAAAGTTATGAAAGGCTAATCACATATGACCATACAGATATCAAGCAGAAATATTAACTAACCTATTGTCTGCTCATGAATACACTAATTATGTATAACAACATGGGGAATTTTACATAACAATTGTGCTTCACTAATGCCTGTTCAGCATTGCTGACAGAGTAGAGAGAAAATCTTTTACAAATTTCTTGTGACAGATTTTAGGTTGTCATGCACTCCGTCATGAGGCCTCAAAGACTGCAGAGAGCTTTCCCTTCCTTTAGAGATCCAGGGACAGAGGTGATGGTAGATTTTTGAAACTTTAAAAACATTTTTTTTTGTGGTCCAAAGCAGCCTGGAAAACATTCCTGCATGCTGGGGTTACCAAATGCCACTGGGCTGTGCCAGCAGCCCAGCTAGGTCAGGTGCACCTGATGTGTGATGATTCAGGCTATGTGCATTGGAAGAAAATGGCACGAATACTTTATTCGGGTACAGTCAAGGCAATGGATTTGAACCTGATTAGATCCAGGGACTTAAAGCCAGATTGGTTTAATAATGAGTGAGTTTAATGACTCAGAGTACCAAGGTGATGGGGAAATCCATCTTTCAATAAAACTGGTCTAGGAGCAGATTGTAAATAAAGGATAAAAATATAGTTGTAAAGCAAGAAAGTAAGTATCTTGAGGTTGCACTATGATACTGATGCCTGAGGCAAAGATGGAGTCCAGAAAGAGCAAAACCTGCAGCCTGGTAATTTCTGTACAGTTTACATAGGTCCAATACCTGCAGCAGTTTCTGATCCATCATGGAGAAAACAGATTCTTAAGAAGAAAGCTTGGATCATAGGCATTATTGAGTCAGGAAATCAACAGAAGAAGCTGTAGGCCTAAAGGAAAACAGATGAAGCTATAAAAAAGAACAGTGGTACATAGCAGACACAGTGATTAAAATCAGGGCGGCAGATCGGTCTGAAGGACATTTCTGTCAGTGAGCAGCAAAAACAACCAGCTCTTTGGAAGGCTTCCCCAGTGGACATATTGCATCTTACTGGAGCAGGAATTGCCAAGGACTGTAAGATACAAGCAAAATGACTTGTTCAGCATGAAAGAGGCATGAGCCTGCCCTGCTGAGGTGGAGTGCCGTTCAGGCAGGTGGCTAATGACAGAGCGAGAGAGAGAGAGATGCTCCCATTCTAAGGAAACGAAGGGGAGCCTGGCACTTGTACCCCCTTGGATGCTTGTTTTTCTACATGACACAGTGTGTGTGTGTGACACTGCTGCTACAAACAGGGAGCTGCAGTGCTGGTAGTCCTCCTGGGGAAATCCCTGCCTGGTCCAAATTCAGATGCTTGAGGAAACAGTGCACCTTTGCAGGCTTGGTGTGCTCCGGCCAAATACCACAGTGCAATGCTCTGAAAGGAAATTCTGCTCAAGAAAGAAACTTTATGGTTCAAAGGAGCAATTAGGTTTGACACAAAAAGTAAATATTTAAACTGCACGTACTATACAAAGGAGTGCTGGATGACAAAGAGAAAGTAAGTTGAGTCTTTTGGCATGAAATTCTCTGGGCAAACTACCTTTGGTGTGGTTTGGTGATAGTTTTATAACCTCTGTAGGAAATGTCCTTGTAGCCATTTGAGCACCTGGAAGTATAAGATAATAGTGGCAGCAACAAATAGCCCATTAATTGATTGGAAAATGTTGGGTTTTTTTCACTGATTTGCAAGTAGATAGCACAGTAATATTATAATTATTTTTCTGATCTTTTAATTTTGATATAATTTTTGTACTAAAATTATTTATTTCTACACAAGAACATTATAAAAAGCAGCAGAATATCTACACTACTTACTTTTCATTTGCTTTTGATTTGATTTGCTCCCTGCACTAGTAAAGTTGCCAATCAGATGTGTGTAATAGCAGCTTCTAGGCTTAGCTAACCCAGAACAGCAAACATTTCACAATGAGCCTAAAGGAGCCTTCTTTAGGTTCAGATTGCTACCAAACAGATTAAAAAAAACAACCTTTCTGCCAAAGGCTTGTAATTCTTCTTTACAGCTCTTATCTCCTTTTCCACCTTGTTTTCTATTTCTTTAAGAGAAGCACTTTTCTTTCTTAGAAGACTTTCTTCGTTCTTCTGTTTCCTCTGTTAATAATTATCGTGCTGTTCTTCAGTAGACTATGCATCTACTTAAGTGTTTTAATAACATTTTAGAGAGGCTTGGACTTTCTTGCTGTGTTTCTTGAGCTATTTAAACAAGTAGACTGAATTTGTTTGAAGTGAAGTGCAATGTCACTGAAATTGCTAAAAATGAATTATACTCAAAATCCTGTGAAATTTGTTTGTCTCACCACTCTGTTCAGGTCTGAAATATTTTAGACCAGTGCTGAGCTATGTGAATTAGTTCTTTGTTCACGTTTTGGGAACTTTATAATCTTAGGGTACTCTGAGCTGTCACTGAAGAAGGCTGACAAGAGATTGGAATACCTAAATGATTTGGCAAACACATTACAGAGATCAAAACAAGAAAGCATTAATAACAATCATATGAGACTATGCTGTGTATCTTAGTATCTGTAGATTACACTCAGAAACAAAAGCTTCTTTTTGCATTCCAGACTCAATATACTCCTCAGAGATGCTTGCCCCATTGGAGCCTACGTCTGTGTGGATATATCTATTACGGTGCACCCTTTACAAAGCTGCTACTTCCCTATTATGTCTTTGGTTTGATATTTCTTTCTTTTTTAAGCAAGTTGTTTAGGCACTGAAGTAAGGGAAGATGAATGCTTGGCTATTTAAACATATTGGCAGAGTTTGTTTTTAAACCACTTGGCAAGACACTTATTTTCCCTTATAACACTTTGTTGGTCTAAAGAGTTGGCACACACATTCAATTTTAACAGCTTTTCATACTGGTGTCTCAAAAAGCAAAAGCGTATTTTTTTAAAGTAAAGTACATTTTCATTAGACTTTGGGTTAACTGTAGTCCCTCCTCATGTTTACACATGTATAGCACCCACAGTATATTTTTTGCAGTATTTGGAAAAGTAGGGTTTGGAATGCTACAGTCAGTGACAGTCTGTAAACACTGTCAGCATCATATGAATAGGATTGCAAGGAGTAATGCTGGAGAAGATGTGACTTGGCAAGCTGAGGTTATGGTGGCAGAGTAGTAGCCCATGGAGTCGCTCTGAATGATGCAGGGACTACGCAATGCCTTACAATGACTTGCTGCTTCTCCCTCCCTCTGCTCAACATGCTGTCGTATAGAAAGACCAGGATTTGCCTTCAAATCAAAATATTGTGGCGCTGTTTTCCTTATAGAGAATGTGTTTCTCATTTATTTCAAAACACACGAGACGTGGCACATCATTGTCTCTCTCAGCTCACCATCTGCCAACCTGCCATGGGGTTACTATGACTCAAAAACTATAGAGAATGTGCTGATATTTTAGCACTTCAGCAAAACCGTGTATATTGTTATACTTATCATTGCTACTGCACCCATGCATGGCAACGTACTGATCATTGTCAGACAACCGTTTCCTCTGAGCCCAGCAGTGCTTTAGGAGGAGAGAGGCCAGGGCAATTGATCTCTGTGCTCCAGGAGCTGGTTAGAGGTTGGGCTATGTCTAATCCAAAACAGGGAGGAGGGAACTAAAATGAAACCTTGCCAAGCAGGGAATATTCTGTCCATTTGCAAACTAGTCCCAGTTCTTTTAACATACAGTCAGTTTAACAGCACTTTTTAGAAACATGAAAACTATGCTTTTTTTTAATTATAGAACTGAAATAACAAAAGATTTCCTGTATAAATTGTTTCCCTAATTTTGCCACTGTTCAATTAGGTGACCACGGAAATTTTCGCCTCTCCCAGGCACCTTTTTGGAGGAGCCTCTTTCCTCCCCTTCTTAGTTTGATCAAGCCAGCCATGGCTATTATAAGAGCCATTGTGTAAATCTAGGCTTTCTTTGAATAAAGTATATCTGCTTTTGTCAAATACCAAAAATAATTGTAACTTTAATACATAAGCAAAGGCAGAGGGAGGCATACGCCAGACATTTTGCTGGGTTTCAGCAGCCTTGGCTGCTGGCTCCAGCACTGTGCTGGAGTTGGGTGGGTTGAAACGCTGTGAATAACAGTGATGACTTTAGCAAGGGAATGCTATAGTAATGGTGACTTCTGATCTTTTGTGAGAACATTTTCATAAAAGTGTTCTACACCAATGTATCTTGGTGAAATTCAGTGTGATTAATATGATTAACATGATTGCTAACATACCAATATTCCTGTTACCCATGTAATGGAGGGTCAGGGATCTGGATTTGCTGTCTAATTGGACTTAATTATCTTTCCTTCGTTAGCTCTCAGGGAAATAAATCACCCTGACAGGGTCAGAACCACAGATGTCTGCTCCATTTTGTTCCTCATGTGCTGTGCCATGAAATTACATGTACGCCCTGGCTCAGTTTATTCACTCTGCATCAGTCAGCTGCAGCCCTGGCTCGTTATGTTTCGTAGCGTGATATATGAGACGTGCAAAGCAAACTTGTTCCCTAACAGGAGCCCCCAAAGACAGCTACATTTTCAAGGACTAGGAGGGCTATTACACAAGATCATTAGAAATATTCTGTTAACTACACACCTTACTTTGTGACCTGTGAGCTATTCTATGTGAAAAAGAGCCCAATTGAGACACAAGGTCAATTAACTAAGACCCATTAAGAAGATATGACATGCAACAATACATCTCATGGTTTTGTTAATACTATTAGTAACCCAGTGCTATTGCAATTGCTCAATTTTTCCTGATCAGTTATTCAGGAAGCTTCACACATTACTCGTTGCTTTCAGTGCGTGCTGTGAAATCAAAGGTCGCTTTGCCAGAGTGGGCTACTTGAGCAAGTGCAGGAAGATTTACCCAGTTTTCGCCAGTTTGGGGTGGAATTTTGGGTTCCTGCAGCAGACCTCCTTCCCTGTAGCCCTTCTCTTACCAAATAGACTAGTACAGGTTGTCCCGTTAAATTTAACACTTTCCTGTTACAAGCATCTGATAACATTAATGAAGATGATTTAAAAACAGGGTCCTCCAAACCAAGAATTATTTCTTGTCAAAGTTCTGTAAAGCCCAGAGCAAAGAATTGAAACAAAACAACCCAGAAATTTTTTAGGTCCCTGCAAACACCTGCACATTTCTTCTGTTTGGAGCCTGGTTCTCTAGACTGGTAAATATACACTGCTCTGCTGCCTGAGAAGCTCGCAGCCCACAGTATCTTTTGGCCAGTGATCTTAAACAAAACTTGGGAAGAATATTTCCAGACTAACTAGACCCAGGACAAGGATATTTCTGAATTAACCAAGCTTTAACAATTAATGACCCACAGCAACTCTTCGAAGTCTGACCACAGAATATCGCAAGATGAAACAACTATTGAGATGCCCATGCTAGCTAATGCAATTAATAAAAATACCCATAGTCTCCCAATGACTATAATATCTGCTTAGTGACTGTTTCTCCTCTCCTGAGAAAATTGCTCAGTGGGCCTGTCTGGATCTAGAGAGAGAAGTAAGACCTAAGGAGGACGCGAAGAGTGACAGCTGAGGTGGCCTTTGTCTTTATTAAGTAGTGGAGGACTACTAATAACTATAATATTTTATTATTTGTGGTATTAAAAGACATTTGAAAAAGGCTAAAACTTTAATAATTAAAAGATGATAGCTTTTTTTTATGATAGCTTTTCTTAACCAAAAAAAAAGGAAAGAAGAATTTTAAAGATGCGGAGAAACAACCACAGAAGATGGAACACATCATATCCTGAGAATGAGAAAATAGAAGTTAGAGTTTAAAAAAAAACCAAAATGTAAGAAATAGGGATCTGATAGTTATTTATGTTAAGCTTGTATGTGATAATTCCAGTGGAAAATCCCAGGAGTAATTCTTCAGCAGATTAATGCAAATCCTTATTTCAAACCACTTCATTTTTCAGAGCTGCTATGTCACTCATTTTATTAAACTATCCTTTTTTTTTTTCTGGTTATGCAGCAAATATTGCTTTCTCTAAAAAACCCTACAGCATTTGCTGGAGTAGTGGAAGCTGCTTCCAGATAGTGTAATCCTCCCTTTGAAAACATACAATTCACGATGCATGAATTGCTTGGTGGGAGAAAGCATCTGTCTGTAATACAAGATGGGAGTCAATGCAGGTCTAGATCAGACCAGAAATGATGTTAAAGAGCAGGATGAAAGCGTCTTTGCAGCTACCAGGATCATATCACTACCTAATAAATATAGCATCCTTTGGTATTGCATTGAAATAGAAGTTTGCAAGAGCAGTTTTCAAGTTTGATATTCAGTAAAAACTTACTGGCTGGTTCAGTTTTCAGACATAAATTTATTGAAGCCATATCACCCAGCTCAATCTGTGATTAGTCCCTTAAATAAGGAATCTGACTTACAAAAGGGCGTAAGTGTGAAAAAAATATGATTTGCATATAAATGCCTGATTCAAAATCCATATTAGTTGATGGGAGTCTTCATTTTCACTGTGATGTAATTCCTGAAATCATACTATTTTTAAAATGACTACTGCTGTTTGCTCTGGAATTTCAAAACTTCTCACACAATGAAAGAGACATCAAAAGGGCTAAACTAGGAAAGAATATCACCATTAAGCTAAAACTATGGCAGCTTTCTTCCAAATGAAGAAGTGTTTATTGCCAAAGGTTTAAAATATCTGGAACAAAGGTTTAAAATTAATCAAAACTCATATTTAGGTCCTTGCAAACAGCTGCATATTTCTCCTGTCTGAAGCCTGGTTCGCTAGACTAGGAGATCTGGGCTACTGTAGCCCAGCTCTGGTCTACTAGCTGATATTTAAACCTACGCTTTTTGAATTAACACATTTAAACTGAATACCAATGGCTCCACTTAATATCATTGGTTCTGAAAATGTGCATTACAGATGATTAAAAACTAAAGTTAACTACTTGTTTCCATATTTATTTTCTGACAGTATCTAGGTCCCTTTTGAATGGTACTTGGAAGCACAATAAGTGCATGAGGACTGGCTATCTCACCAAAGTCATGTTGACCATCACCATAAAATGTTAACATTAAGGTCCAAAATGTTAATATAAGGCCCCCAAATGGCAATATTAACATTATAATATATTAATATTATAATAACATAGTATATTTAGTGGTCCAGAGTCCTCATTTTGATATAAACAAAAACGATATCGGACCGGGTGGTTTTGATCTAACTGCATGCAGTTTAGCATTTGGATACTGACTTTTGACCCTTACATACAGTTGTCTTTATTTTAAGGGCAGAAAACAAACCCCATGTGACCTCCTTCCAGGAGCAGCTAATACTAAAGTCATAAAACTAAGTGAGATTTGCAGCAGAACACACAGAAAGGTACATTACAGCGTGTTTTACTTTTGCAGAAGAAACAAATCATTTGCAGTCAAAGCAAGCCACACCATGTATTTTTGAAACTAGGTTAAATGTGCTTTATACATTCACAAAAAAAAAAAAAAAGACCAAATGCCAAAATAACTTAAATGCAATGTATGTGATGATTTTTAACACATAAATGAGATTGGATGAATAAGTATTTTGGAGAAAAACAGTGAAACCTTCTAAGTTGAAACAGACGGGCGACTCTGTACCAGTGTGAAATGTGACATGTATTTCTCTGAAGATATTTCTTTGATACATATAAAAAAGCCATTTTTGAGACCTTATTTAAAAGAATCCACTCTACATGGAACTATTCTGTGTTAAGTGGAAAATGGTTTAAAGTGCACCCGTGACTTTTCTATTGGAGCAATGATTTCAGCAGATGGTCAAAATCTCGTCATGTGTTCCTATGATTCCATAAACCAAAGGCAACTCAGGAACCATGCCACAGTTCACCATCCTTCTAAGCCAATATGAGTCCTTCCATTGACTTCTACAGATTTGGGATTACAACCAAGATTCCTTTCTACTGTGAACTACATTTATACCTCATTGGTTTTAGATGCATCCATGATTTTTTTTTCCAATACCAATCACAGAACTTGAACTGTAGAGTGGTTTTCTTATAGCTCACTTCTCCCAGTCAGGTATTTTCGTCTCCTTTTGGCTTGCTGTCAGTATTTTCTGAGATGCAGTAAGACACTGTTATAAAGTCCACTGACCTCCTCAGGAAAACGATGAACTCGGCCAGGAGTGATTTTGTACAGGTTATATAAATGGGACAGTACACATTGGATGCACCCAGTCCTGGAAAAAAATGTTTGGGTGTTTATGGTCATTAACTCCTTTATGTGGAAAAATCTTGGAACTGACTACACCTCTGTCTCCTGCGAAATTTCCAGCTATAAAATTAGTGACAGCAATGCACTGCTCCAGCAAGAGAAGTAAAAGTTCTTGAGTTCTGCAAAATTTCCCATGGTTAAAGTTTCTGTGTTTGTGCAGAGCAGGGAAATTGCACTGCTGTTCCTGCCTCCTCAGGCAATCGGAAAAGGCTGAAAACCTAAGAGCTTATTCAACACTACTAGCACAGACAAATCCTACAGAAGAAAGTAAACCCAGCATAAATTCAAGTTCAGAAAAATACACATAACCGCAAGATGAGTGACAGCAGTGACATACAGGAACTGAGATTTCTTCTCAAGTGCTATCCAGAGTATTGTTCCCTTATTTTCAATGACAGTTCAACCTTTTTGACAGTTGCTGTATTTTTCTGCATGCTGTAGCCTTGATCAAGACACAACTTTTATACAAAATATGGTGAGGGTACTCTGGTCAACTTTCCTTTGATATTTCTTCAACTACAAGAAAGAATTACTGGATTTATTCTTCTATAATGGTGAAACCTGCTTGAAAATGCCCTGACATGTATAGGAATAATTTATTTTGTTCAAGTTAATATGTGTAGCAATTTACAATATTCTTCATTTTCGTTTAGCTGTCATCACTGTGGGTGAGTTTCCATTTTCTACTATATGTCTGAGTAACGAGTTGCTAGAGGACAGTTACTTCAGGAACACAGGAAAAAGTGATCTACAGTAGCCATAAAAAACAGGCTAGGTGGAAAACCATCTTACCTATAGGTATTGATATTTCATTGCACACTTCAATCCTTATTGATCAATCTCTTGTAAAAATAAAATGCTCTGGTTAAGCTGGCAAGGACTAGAAATGCCGTATCTATTGTATGTATTGTCGTATGTATCTATTCTACTGCATACTGCAGTCCCAGCCAAGTAACAGTCCTTCACTCAATTATACCCCCAGTGTCTACAAGATGTAGGTCTTAAACACCCACATAGCATTCCTGTCCTGTGGGAGTCTGCAAATGGTAAATTTGACACGGGAAATACAGAACAGAAAAATCAGAGATGTGAGGATCACATATCCTGAAACGGAAGTAAAGATGGTATTTCTTAGTGAGAAGTGGTTCCTATTACCAGATGGAAAAAACCTGACCCTCCAAGGCCCTAACTATTGCTAATATTGCAATGAATCCTTTGGCTGCATTGTGCTCTGTTATATAACATTACTGCTAATAGAGATGCAACAGAACCAATATAGTTGTCACCTATGCAAAGATCTAATTTTTGATATTTTTTAAGAGTACAAAGTTAAATATATGGATTTAGTTGGCACTTAGGTTACCACATCTATCGTTGGGCTTGTCCTTTTCTGTCTGCACACAATGCTTCTTGCACATGCAATGCCTGTCTCTTATTCTGCCTGTGCCACTCGGGCAGTACGATTACACAAATAAGTAAGCATTGACCTAGAGTGAAATTTTTATAGTAACAGATTGAAATATGACAACAAAAGCACAGAAACAATATATTTTTTTTCTGAGGGTTCAGAGCATTTTCTACCTTTGATTTTATTTTAGCTGTGACATTTTAGAGGCTCAGAAAATTGCAGGACAAAGGTTTGTAGTTTTCATGTGGGTTTTGTTGTGTTTTTGTTTTTGGAGTAGGTATTCTAAACAACACAAAGCATTATTTGCTAAAGCCGCATGTGGCCAATAGAGCCTTACAGGATATTTGGATTCCTCCCATAATTACATCACTTCTCGGTAAGACTTCTATATAAACATCTCGCTGTTTGGAAAAGCATTTATTTCGGTCTTCTGGATTCTTTGCCTGTATGCTACTTGCGTGACTGAAAGTCTTTCCTGAACAAAGCAAATTACAAAGTGTCACTGGAATGGCTAAATTCCATAGAAGAGGCCCCCAAATAACAGACTTAGAACAACCACAAAATGTTCACAAAAAATTGCACAGAAGTAGTAGCTTTTCTATTCCAGAATAAATCCTACTGTGCTAAAGAAAGAAGGTGGAGAGTGGAGAAATGTAACATTCACTTTGCAATTAATCTTCTCCCTGAATGGTAAACCCTGTTTCATAAATGCATTACTTTGTTAAAAAGGATTGTTCTCTGCTTTAGATTCAGAGTAAGAGAAAGTTGAAAAGCAATATTGTTGAGTTAAACTTACTAATTGGGAATAGACAGTCTGGGGTAGGCAAGGCAAACTCACTTATCTGTGTTTGCTCACATCTAATCCTCATAAAGAGTGGATCAGACCAAGACAAGAACATTTGCAAGCACTCACTGCTCTTTCTGAAGCCTAAAGGCTTTCTCTCTGAGTGGGTTTGAGCTCTTACAAAACCTTACTAGTCTAACAACAGTGAGTACTGAGAGAGATATATGAGAACAACAAAAACAAAAATCTCCTAAAATCCTCCTAAAGAGAAAATATTAGGAAAGCTTGAATGTATTAAATTACATTTAACAAACAGAATAGTAATCATGTAAGTAAATGGCATTTTAACTTTTTTTCAGGGAAATACTATTTTCAAACTCAGCCACACAGGAGGTGCTGGTTGCTCTCTTTTGATTTAGCTGTATAGGTTTGAAAAATACAAGCTACACATTGAAAAAGATATGCCATGTTGAACAGCTGTTTGATTTCACTTCATCTTACCAAAAGATCAACTTAAGCCAGAATTGTGTTTTATGTTAGATAGCTGTGACTAGTTACAGACATATCAAAGCTTTTTGGTAATGATGGTAATTTATTTGTGCAAAACCATCACATTGCCCCACAGCAGAAAGTATTGAAAGCTGTGCACTAGACATGGAGACCCAGACAACATGCAGACACAGTAGCCCCCATGCATTTACCTCACCCACCGAAAGATGTTCGTGGGTATCCAGAAATTATAAGTTGGACATACAACACAAGGCTGTGGTTTCCTTGACAATGCTGAGATTTATTTAACTTACGTGATGGATGGTTTTGATTATGAGCAAAGAGAGAAAGAAAGAGATCCAAAGAGTAGTCTTGAGTCTGATTCTGAAACATCCAATCAAGTAGTAAAACAAATGCTTCCTATGTCTAACTTGAAATAGGTTTCACTGGTTTTGGCACAAGTATACAAGGAAGAAAAGCTCTTCTTGCAATACTTCACTAACTTACTTTCAGGGAAATATCTAAAGCTTGTACACTTACAAAATAATTTTTTTTACACAACAACTGTACATAGATTAAACTACTGGCTGCTCGGCTCCAACCTATACATTTTCACCAAAAAATAAATTCAATTGCAGCAAGAAAGCTATAAATTTTTATTTCACAACCCAATAAAAACATTAATAGTTTAAGAGTAGATGCTTATTTTGAGCAACGAATAGTAAGTACTACATACAGTTTTGTTAAAAATATCCTCCAAATGGGCTGGCTAAAAATGATCTGATTATCATACTAAGTTCTTTGCATGTAAGTCTGCACAGACATGATTAAGGACACAGCGACTGGGTGACATTCCCTGGCTTCCCACACCATGGCCAAAGGGCACCGTCACAGATGCAAGGCTGAGCAGACGCATACACACTTGCAGTCTGATATTGCTACAATTTCTGCTGAAGAAATGGGACCCGTAAGTGCTATGTATACCTCTTAAACCACATCTAAGATTATAAACTCAAATACTTTGGAGATAACTATAGCTTATGTGTATCAAACCTAAAGGTCTGGAGTAAGCAAAATGTAAAATTCTCTCTTCTGTCCTTAAAAACCTATGAAATTATCTGATGTTTAAAAAGCAGTCAGTATCCAGTGGGACAGTGAGGGAAGGACTCAGAGGACAGAAGAGCTGAATGTTGCAGCTGAAGAGCAGTGGAGCTGAGGGTCTGCCCTGAAGGCAAGTAAAGCTGTGCTGACTCTGGTTGCTCTTTTCAAGCAGCCTGAATCAGATCTTGTTACCCCTCCCATGGGCTACCAGCTGCCTTCCTCCACCTGCCTGGTGAGCCATGCTGGAGAGACAACACCATTAAAATTAAGAAAAAATTTTAAAACATATTTTATGTGTAATCAACTCATCTCTGTGACCAGATCAGCACCGGCAGGGCACAAGGAAGAGCTCAGTAATAAAAGACTGAGTGGGAATGAGGGGTAGACGATGTCATTGGTAACACAACAGGTCTAGATCAGCCTCAAATAGTAATGAAACTTCATCCTGAGAATGTCTGTGCCCACCTCAGAAGAAACTGTGCACTCAAAGACTCCTGAGGCACATGGGCTTTAACGAGGTAAAACTAGTTTGTTCAAGTGCAGAGGGAAATAGATAAGTAACAGAAAAGTAGTGCCTCACTAAGAATAGCATAAGCCAAAGGAAAAAAAATACACCTCAAAGGCCAAGGGAAGATAGAGAATAACTTGGCAAGACTCAAGGTAGACCCTGATTTATTATACAGATAATGTTCTTTGGCAACCTGCAGTAAAGTGATGAAGAAATTTTCTAGGCTGGGACCTAATTTTATATCAATTTTTCAATTTGTTTCATTTTGAGCTTGGCATATGAACATCAAAAGGAGAACACTACTTGAAGGAGCCCAATTTTCTGTATGAATTGCATCTAATAAAGAATTCATTATTTTTATGAGTCTTTATATGCTTGCATCCTTCCCCCATCAAATTCTATTTTAATTATTTGTCACTCTCAATAAGCTGTTCCTAGCATATTTGCAAAAGATGTATGCAATGCATTATAGTCAGCAAATTTCTGCCAAGGTAGCTAAAAAGAAGAACTAACTTACCTACAAATAATTTTTTTTTTTTACTTTCTATTTTAATGGTCCAGTCCTCATTCCAATCTTATTGTGAAATATATTACCATAAAGGTGTATTTTGACAGCTCTTCTGAAGCTGAGTAGAGAATAATTAAAAAGAATAGCAATTAACCTATCTCAGGGAAAGCATCATAATGTAAGTGCTGCTCCAGGGAAATTTCTATGGTAAAATCAAAAGGATTCACAGGGAGCAAAATAATATCGAAGGCAAGCTACCAGTCAAATTATGTTCAGACAAGTTCAGTACAGTTGATTTAGTGTTCCTTGGCCTTCCTAGTCAGAGTCATGGTTCTGAGGAACATATTAGGAGCGTTTAAGAAGAGATGAATATAGAGGATATAAGATGGAATAAAGACAACATTGCCATTTAGGATTAGAAAAATGAAATAGATTGGAAAAAATATACTCATAGGAAATGAAAACAAGTCTGATGCAATTAGGCTTATTATATTATTTATGCAAGTCTGATTTTTGTACTTCTTACTGAAGACATTGTTTAATTCTCTAAGGCATGTTGGTAAAAGCATTAAAAATGGCTATACTGAGTAATATCAAAGTCCTAGAATGCTGTCTCTAGCAATGACCAAAAGCAGGTGTCTAGGACAGACCAAACAAAATCAGAAATGACCTGTCAGAGAAAGTAATCTTTTTTCTTTTTCCTATTCTTAACAGTTCCAAACATTTGGCCTTATTTTTCTGCTCTCTAAGCTGATGTTCTCATTGATTATGTATTAGTCTGCAAGATGCATTTTGCAGTAATTTAGAGCCCATCATGTTATATGTGAAGTTATAATTTTTCTTTCCCTCATGTATAGAATAATTTCACATTTATTTTGTGGAATTTTATCTGCCATTGCAATGACCGGTTGCCCCTCTCAGAGGGGTGGGTTTTTTTTTGTTTCTTCAATGAAGCTTCAATCTTTACTCCTACTCTCTGTTGTCAGCTCTTTAATCCTTCCCTTTTGGTGAGGAAGATTTTGAGAGCCTTTTGCAATGCCAAATAGATTATATCAAATGTATCTCCTTTATCACACACTTTTTGTCTCTTTCAAAGAACTACAATGAATAAAGACTCTCATCTATATTCTAGTTTATCTATTTCCATTTTTCTTGTGCTTTCTAATGATTTTTTTAAAGTTATGGACATCAGATTTACTGGCTTGTAATTCTATGGCTTTCCCATGACACACATTTGTAATACTTTTTGTCTTTCAGCCCTCAGGTACCAAGGTGATTTTGAGCTAGAGGTCATAAAACAGAAACAATTCAGTTATTGCATCCCAGAGTAACTTCAGAATGGCTGGACATGGTCCTGGTAAATCTGCCTCTTCCATCATCTGAACTGTAACTGTTTTTACTGATGCTTATGCTGATATGGTCTTAACTATCCTTACATATATCTACTGTATACTTGAGTTTTCACTGTCCTGACTCCACAGACAGGCAGCAGACATAGGAAACATCAGTTCCCTTCTGCTGGGCTGTAACTGCTTCCTTCAGTGAGCAGAATGGGGACCGAACCGCGCTAGAAAGCAAGACCCTCTCATGCTTTTGAGGGGAAGTCTGGCCTCTGCTAAACTGACTGGAAGTTTTGCTGCTAATTTCAATGGATGTAAGTTGCCAAATTCTAGAATTTACATTTCCAACTCAATAGCCAATGAATAGAAACAACAGGAAAATCACTTTTACAGACAGAGGAGCAGCCAAGTGTTCTTTCCATTTCTCTTTCTGCTATTGAAAAAAAAAAAAAATTGCCTGCACCCACAAGCACAGGAAGGTCTAGTACTGAAAATCCAACCTTTTCCATTCAAGAAATTTTGGAATTATTGATAAGAAGAATCCCCATCTCTCATTCATCTGCCTTACTTGAGCAGTAACAGAAAGAATATAGTGGAGATCTGATTTAGCAAAATCTGTCACTGTATCTTCTTTGATCAAGAAAAACCTTCTGTACATCTGAAACACAGAATGGTTTTCCAAGACTCATGCAGAAAATATTCAGAATGCCACAGCCTATAGCCGCACCAGCTGCATGAAATACTACAAAGGGTTCCTGCTAGTATAAAAGTATTATTGTTCAGCGGCAAAGACCAGAATCTACTTAGCTGTTATGTAATCCAATTAGGTTTAAGTAGAAAGGAACAACTGCAACGTTTGGTCAGTAAAGAAAGATTAAATAACCTCAGGAGAGTAAAAGAGGAATTAGAATTTCTGCTGCAGGATGAGTCAGATATTGTAGGGACCAAGACAGGGACTGATGGTAAAGCTGGAGTTACAAGAATTTATCTGGAGCCAAAGCACTTTGAAGAATTACTGTAAGTTAATTTCTGTTGGTGTTGAAGAGTGAATCTGGCCTAAATGCTTTGCCTGTTACTACTCTCCTTTGCTCAAGCAGACTGGAAAGGGCTAAAGTTAAAAAAAATAAAAATCAGATATTACTAGAGAGATAAATACTACTGGGATCTGTATCATCATGAGATACTTGAACTTCCCAAATGCAGACTGGAGAAAAGTATTGCCAAGATGTGTCAGTCACTGCAGGCTGTGACAGGGGAAAGATTTCTTCACCATTTCCAGAGCAAAAGGTGGTGTTCATTCAGCCATGACTTTTGATGAGGGATTCATTTGAAACTGATGGCAGCAGAAGTGGAGTAAATTGAGAGCTCACACATTAATTTTGTGTAAATATAATGAATAAATAGTAAACTTTCATTTCAAAATGGCAAGCTTTTAGCATGGAAGAGAAATAGTTAATAAAATCAGGTGGGTTGGAGAGGTTAGGTTATTTTTAAAATAAAGGCCAAAGCTGTCTGAAATCTGTATCTCACTAAGATGTGAAAATAAGTAGTTGAGAGATTATTAGACAAATAACCTTCTCCAGTAAGAGAGCAGACAGCAAGCAGAATGGAAAAAGACATTTATTAGGAACAACAGTTAAATCTTGGTGATTTAGGAAGAGAAAGGGAAATCTAGAGAGAAGGGGAAGTGAGAAGGTGAAAGTTGCAAGACTTTGCAGAGGAAATGAAGAACAGAATAAAAGCCTTGCAGAGCCAAACAGAAGGTGAGATTTAAGGCAACGCAGAGGGCCTCTACAGGGTGTGAGTGTGTTACGTTTTCAGTAAGAATGTGAATGCAGTTTATGGATGTAAAGCTAGGCTAGCTGACACAACAGTGTGTTAGCTATGAAGTGTGACAGCAGAGCAGGCAGCGGAATACAAGGCCCTCAATGCACTCATCCTGAAGAACTTACTATTCCACCCCCACAGTACTGAAAAAACTGGCACATAATGTTGCAAGACTATAAAAAGGAGTTTAATAATTCTTTCAGATGTGGGTGTAAGGGGGAGATGATACCTCACAGCTGCTAATATAAAATATAGCAATGACACTGAAGAATGGAAGGAGATGGCGAAACGAGTGGAAGAGAAAGTTACGTGATAACTTCCCCAGCCAGGGGAGTAGCGAAACAAAAGGGGAAGGAAACAAAACTGAAGACTTAGAAGGAAAAGAGCTTGAAAAGCAACACCAAGGATGCCAGACCAATCCACTCCTTTCTTTTAGGCACAAGTGTGATAACTGTGCATTGCCTACATTTTAAATAAGGCTTGGGTATGTAGCTGCGCAGGAGCCAGGAGGGGGAGTGAGCTGCCTGTAAGTGCTGTATGGCGAGCCAGGAGCAGGGAGGCAGCAGGTCTCCTTCAGTTTGGGATGGAGTTTGCTGAAGTCATTAGTGGTCCCACCTGCAGCACCAGGAGCTGGATCCAGTGACTGTTCAGCCCTTCGCCTTTGCTCAGTTCTGTCTCAGGTCAGGAAACTACTCTAGTCTAGAGCGTGAGCTCTCCTTTCCCGTGTATTGAAGAGCTGCACCAGTTCCCACACTACGCATTAACCTGTGCCTTTCGATACGTATTCCCGTGGACCAGATGATCATAGATATTTAGGTGCTGACAGACAGCAGCTACTATGATTTCTAAAAAAAAGGTAATGAGGGAAGTTTAATGCCTAATCTCATAACAACCTCCACTCACTAAGATGGAGTGCTGATGTTTATAGCCATCCATGGTGTAAAGCATTCTTTTTGAACTAGAGAGACATTTATCTATTACATTTGTCTGTTTAATCTGGATATTGTGCTGCCAAGAAAATATGTACAAGCTACAGGAGCAAGTTGAGCAATTATTTTCACTTTAATCTGTGGATTTTGATCTACTTGGCATTTCCTGTTCTGTGGTCAGCAGGACCCAATCCTTTTTATCAGCACTTCAAGTGCAACAATATGCCTCCAAGCCTGGAGAAAAATGGGGATATAAAAGTAATCTCTGCAATAGGTAGGGGTGTTTACATATAGATAGCATGTTTAGTTTGATAAATAATTCTTCATCTAGTTGGATATTTTTCTAAATGTCTGCTATCAAGAAAACACCCAGAAGGTGCCGAGTTCCATTTCTGTTTTCTAGATACAAAATGGACTGAATTTATGAATGCAATTTGCATGCCACTCATTTACTGACATTAAGTTCTGAAAATCGTGAAGCCGCACAGCAAACGAGAGGCTATTTCATTTTAAGACAGAAGTGACAGTTCTGTGACCTTTCTATGTCATTTCTCATATGATCTTACCAGGCAGTATGAGCAAAAGTGACATTTGGAACTAGAGTCCAGCATGGTGAATGTAGTGACAGCCTTTTGTTTTCTGTTTTTCCCAGACATCTATCTTGGAAAAAAGGGAAATTTGAAATTAAAAAAAATTGCGAGCATAAAATTGAGTAAAACTTTATGACAGATTTTACTATACTAGTTCAACCTGCCAAAATAGTTCTTTTACTTCTTTTTCTCTTTTTTTTTTGCCTTTTTAGTCTTCCATCAGAGCCTTCATCCATATTGGTTACAGGCCTTTCCAATTTATACAAGCACCCAAGGTTAGGCCAAAGTATAACTGAGTGCAATAATTTTCTCTCTTTTTTTTCTGTATTTTTATATATATATATATATATATATATAAGTGCATACATAGATGTACATAGATATGTGTTTATGTTACATATACATAGATACATATGAATATGTAAGTGAGTATTTATATACACACACATGAGAAACCTAGAAGTGAAAGATTACCTTCTAGATTTCTTTCCTGGAGATTAGACTAATCCGAGTGCATTCAGATTTATAACAAGATCTCTGCCAAAATGAGCAGTTGCAGTTTAGCCCTGCTCAGGACCAAGCTACACAGTCTCTCAGTCACTCTCCCCATCCTCCAGTGGCACTGGGAGGAGAATTGGTAAAGAAAAGAAGACAAAACTCTTGGGTTGAGATTAAAAAAAAAAAGTTTAAGAGATCAACAGAAGAAAAGAGAACATAGATGGAAAACAAACAAACAAAAAGGCCCAATAACAGAAAATACTGAAGCACATAAATTGCAGTACAATAGCTCACAGTTGATCCTAGTGCTCAGCTCCCTCCAGAGTAACAAAAACCTCCCCCAGCCTCCTCCCCACTTTATACACTGAGGATGGTGTCACGTGGTGTTGAGTAGCCCTTTAGCCAATTTGAGTAACCTATCCCAGCTGTTGGGTAATTAGTAACCTATCCCAGCTGTGTCCCCCAGCCATGGGGGCCATCAGCTCCAGCTCCTCTCCCAGCTCTGGTGAAAATTAACTCTGTCCTGGCCAGAACCAGGACAGCAGTAGAGTAATCAATTATCTTGAGCCACTGCTAGCTTTTGTCACTTCACTGCTTTATACTATTGATGATCTGCTTTATTCCATTTTAAAAATGAAGTATCTACCATTTTGGTTTGCAATAGGATCCACAGAGAACATCCCTTTCCATAGCAGGAACATTTTTGCAAAATTGAAACACTTTCCCTTTTTTTCATAATGAAAAAAGACTGACTGCCTTTGCTAGAGGGACTTAGGGGAGGGGAAAAAAAAATCTTTCCCTATTGATTGCTTTTTCATTTTACTCTTTAATATCCTATTTATTAACCATATCAAAAAAAAAAGCATATTTGTATCTTTATTTAAGTACTTTCCCTTAGCTTCCATGGCTGTTACAATACAGGTTGGAGTGACATTTTTGAGGTGTAGCATTTAGGTGAACCTCAGAACAACTCTCTTGATGGATCACTGGGGTAAAGTACTAGGGAGGGAGGGAGGGAGGAGGAACTCGACTCTACTGCACATCAAAACACTTTCCGGCATCATTTATATGGGAAGGAGAGAGGTCCCAGGATTTGGAAGAACTGCAGGGAGCTTCTAAGCTCCCTCTGGGCCCAGGTCCACCATCCTCCCACCCTGGCACACTCGGATACTGGGGCACGGAGAGGGAAGCAGGGAGCAGAAGGGGTCAGGAGACTGGAGGCTGCATTTCCCCAGCAGGCAAGTCACCTCCTTGCCTTTGCAGAGATTCCCGTCCTCTCAGTGCCACAAAGGTGCTATGACTCAGTAGAAAAACTGACTATTTTTTTAAAAATGAAACCAAATAGGTTATTTTCTCAATTTCCAAGAAAGGATTAATTGAGGCATCTGTTTTAACTGATCATAGCCTGCTAGTACAGACTAGAACTCCAAAAGGGTTTTAGCAGCCTTCCCAAGCTAAATCTTTTTTTTCATGGCTCATTAATTTCGGTGAAGTCTGCTCCAGGCTGAAATTTTACATGATTCTAGCTCTAAAATGTTTTATTTAAAAACTGATAGGTAAAAAATGGTTGGCAAGTTCAATGTTATATAAAAATATATAATCTATTAGTGTTTTACACTACTTGTTTACAGAGCTTGCAAATGTCTGACTAAGAAAAAGATGGCAAACAATTATCACTGCTAATTACCTTTGCGCTCTGTTCTGGATATATTTACTGTAGCTTTGAATGAAGCAGTGCTCTTCATTGCATATGAAATAGGCTAATATTATTTTGTAAAACCTTCATTAATAATGCCTTTTTCAAAGGTAAAGGGTATACATGTTTAGAGAGCTACCAAATTGTCTTAGCAGCCAGAAATCTGTCCTTTGCTTCACCCCCGCCCAGCACTGTGCAAGCGAGGATGAGAGGGAACATCTGGCAAGCTTTCCTCCTTCCTTCGATGGTTCATTGAAGGCAATGGTCACACCAAGGTGCTCAGGGCCTTCACAGCTCACCACACAGGAACAGAGCTGCTGCCTGCCCTGTCCTTCTCTGCCCTGGGCAGCACAGCCCGAGCAGACCCCAAGGAAATACCCCCAGCATGGCCAGACCTGTCACCAGCTGACAGGGTGCCCCGTCACAGATGGAGGCAAAACAAGGCTGTGAATTTTCAATCCCAGAATCAGAAATCATTCCCCAGTCTCAGCTCCTCACTCAAATGTAGAACAAAACAACTTCCTAGTCATGCAATAATAATTAAAATGAAGACTCAAGAGGTGCAAAACAGCTCTAAAAGATCATTGTGTATACAGTGGGACCCTGCTCATATATGATCACTATTGCATATGCAGATTACCAGATTATTTAACACAACGGTGTTTTCTCCCAGTACCCTTCCCATCCCCTGCAAGTGTGCAATTGTGATGTGTTGCTCCTCAAATAACCCTGGCTCTCCCGACAGACCATGGTCTAATATTTGTGGGACAGGCAAGGACAAGTGTGTGTTTACACTGCTGAAATTATTGCCACATACTAAGTGTGACAATCCACATGGCTGGGAGGAGGCCAGAGCTACCAGAAAAAACAGTCAAGAAGATAATTAACAAGTTGTATTCCTGCCACTACACTTTTGTTTTCCATTTTTTTTTTCAGATAATATCAGAGCTTGGCCTTAAATTACCTGTGAAAATATAGTAATAGTTGGATTTTTTTTTGTACTTCCTTTTGAAAAATGATTTGAGATTAGTCTTTTTGGAGGGGGTGGGGAACTAACTGCCTCACTTAAAGCAACAAGGACCTTTATTTTCACACAATAAAGGTAAAGTTTCTACAGCTAGAAAAAAAGTTTTGAGAGAAATATTGCTAGAAAGTCCAAACCGAAGTCAATACATTGTCTTATCAAAGTGAAACTACTTTGTAAAAGTAATACTCATTTCACAGAAATTGAATTTATTGATGAAAAGATGGGAGAAAGGATGTTGGCAAAAGTAAACATTTTTAAAATTTTTTAGATTTTTTTCTTCTAGTTTTTTTTTCTTTAGAACTGCTTTTTGTGCTATACTGTATATCATATAACTGAAACTGCTTGAAAGAAAGTAAAATGGTTTCAATATGTATGAGGAATTTCTTTCAATATGTCATAAAAAAATAACTTTTTGAAAACTGTTTTCTCGTGAGACAAGATTTGCATCTTCTGGGATACAGTAACATGACACCAGCTAAGCTGTGGACGGCAGCTGTTTCAAGGAGCCAGTGAGGATGATGGGTCCAAAAGACTTTATTTTTTTTTGAAGCCAGCTGAAATGCCATTTCTCATTTTGCTGGTCACTGGCAGCCAACATTTCTCTTGGATTTGAATAAATATGATGTGTATAATGATTTCTTAGCATTCCTCTCTTGTCTAGCAATTCTGTGCTTTGTTACGTTCCTGACTCTGATGTTTGGGACCCGGTTTTCTTTCTCTCCATTTTTAAAGATGACCTTGCTGGTAAATCCGCTTTCAAAGGTCCCTCAGCGCCATTTAAAATCCAGACCTGTAAATGTGGTCTTTAATAGTTGTAAAATGTTCTCATAAATTCCAAGCTATGTATTGTCTATATTGTTTCTTTATGGTTCATTTAGTGTGACATTACATAAAAATTTTAAAAAGGCATTTCCTTCTCAATCACTTTTGAGTGAAGTGTCTTGAAAAATCACTTTTATAACTTTCTGCTTGAGCCATTAATTAGCACACCACTTGTTAAAGGCTGCTATAGCTTTTGATTCACTGGCACCAGCACATTTCTTTGGTGATGGATGTGCTGGAAAGGCTTAGATAGATAGGCTGAAATGTATTTACATGTCAAAGTAAAATGAGATATGACATTCACTTTCAAAATGATCTTTACGGGATAATACTTTATAGAAGTGATGATGATGTCCTGGATACTGCAGCTTTATAAGTAAATACAAATAATGCTCCATGTGTTTTATCAGCCTTTGTAAGCGTAACCTTTAACATAAAATCAAGACAAATGGAGTGCAGTGTTTTAGCATGAAAGGGGCATTATCATAGCATAAATAACAAGCCAAGAAGGTAGCTACAAATAAAGATATAAAGGTTTCCTGAACATTAGAGTCTGCCAGGAGGCAAAATCAAAAAGGCACACAGAAGTGGAAGGAGCTACTGGAGATCAGATCACCTGAGATGGAGAGGAATTGAACAGATCTGGTTTTATTTTGACTATTCTGTAAAATAAAAAATATTTTAATATTGACCAACCATTTTCTATGTGAACTGTGTATAACAAACCATGGTATAGAAAGCTTTTTGTCTAATGGGAATTAGCAACCAAGACAAAGAAAAAAGAAAACACAGAGAGAAGCATGTGGAGTTACCATAGCACTGGTCAGCATCCTCTTTCTTGACCTAGAGAAATGTCAGGCCTCAGGACACTTGTCTTGTCTTCCAAATGTCCTGTAGCACTGCTACAGCTAATACGGTATGGATGCAGGACTTGTTATTACTTTAAGCGTGTCCAGCTGCACAAATCAATCAGAAAAGTTGCTACGGTGAGCTGAAGGGCCACGTCTACCAGAACAGTGGTGGGTACCCACCACAGTCCAAGTATGGCACTACAGACACAAAATGGGGTGCAAAGCTTACCCAAGAAGGTGGTTGAATTAACACACACTGAGCTCTTGAGCTGTCAGCATCTGCATTAACCCACTTTGAAGATCTCTGTGTGCTGTGGTGATGCTTGAGGTGGACTACTGCAGCTGCGACTCTGCATACAGCTTTAAGCTGCCGAGAGATTAAAGCCAATGAGGTGCTCAGATGCCGCTGTAATGAAAGGGCTAGAAAAGTACTTCAGAGAGGAAAAGCAGCCTGAGAACAACAGGGAAACCATAACTAATTACTGTCCTTATTTTTTTTGATCACCAGGAGCTATACAACAGCAGCAAAGCGTAAGGTTTAGGCAACATCTGTTATTCGGCCATAATGACTGGGCTTTGAAAGCAGTGCTACTGCTGGAGTGAAAAGCCATCCTAGTGCTCTGATTTTGCACGGAGGAGCAAGGCTGACTGAGGACCTGGCTCAGCCCAGGCAATCCCGGCAGGCACCCTCCTGCTGTGCCTCTGGAAGAGAGCTGCTCCTGCAAACCCCCCTCCTCAGAGTGCGACAAAAAATACCAGTGGCATTAGTGAGGCTATAACTAGATGTCTCAGAGAATTATCAGAGATTTTGATGAATCACATAGGCATTTAGACCACGCTCCATGGGAGCTGACAAGTGAAAAAGCAATTTCATTCTGTAGCAGGTTCTCAAAATACCTGGAAGGCAGACATGTCCCTGGGTCAAGGTCCAGTCGCACTAACTTTCCTTCTGCAAACTCCTTCACTTTTTGGTTCTTACGTCTGATGCTTTTGTATGTGGCATAATAATAATGCATTTGGCATAAAGATAGTTTCAAGTGACAGTTATAACACCAAGCCTCAGTTATGGGAGAATTGTGCAGGATTTTCTTTTGCTAATTTCAAGTAGTATTAACGAAAGTCCAAAATGATAGTGTTGAAAGAAAGAACAAATGCTTTTGAAAGCTGGATGAATCTAGTGAATACTCTCAGCCAGGAAAAAAAGAAGAAAAAGAAAAAAAAAGGAGAAAATGTTGTCAATGGCACACCTATCTTCTAAAATATTTGAATTTTATATTTTTTAAGAAAACTGAAATGATGGAATTTTGGTAGTCAGCATTAAGTGCCACTTTGCTGTTCTGCTGTGCATCATCTCAGGATAGAAAAGTATTATGCAATGGTTGTATTTAATGTATTCTGTCAGTCAGTAAATGATAACATGTCCTATCTAATTAAATACAGATTTAATGTGCATCTCTTCATTTACTTACTATCCAAATAATAGAAGCTAACTTTAAAGTATTAAAATGACATAAAATTGCATCTCATATTAATACAGTGTGTGGAAATGTATAATTTAAAATATATCTTATGAAATGTAATCTCTTTGACATATTGCATACAGCTCTGATATTGATCAAGATATTCCTGAAAGTACCTGATGAGAGGAGAAAAGGAGGCTATGCCCCTTCCTCTAGGGATCTGTCAGCTTCTTGCTGATCTCTCACGCTGCTTCTTTGACTAAAACTAGTTCTTATTTGGTTTGTTTTCTATTTTCATTGTTTAAGGAAGGTTAGTTTCAAAAAGGAATAGCAGAATTTAGTCAGCTTCTCTCTAGGCAGATATTTTGCAGACCAGCTGGTGAGCAATCTGTCCATTTTCTGATCCCACTGGAAATGAAACGCTCTACATATGCTATATAGCTTCCTAAGACAAACCTTCCTTTATTTTCCTACTTTCACACAAACAAAGGTCCAGGGTAGCCAACACTGTCTCACTGTGGCTGGGCTCTTGGTTGGAAAGCTGTCCTTGGGAAGACGAGGGTGCGTCGACGTGCTGCAAAACAGACAAACTGCAGTTACTGCCTTCAGGTAAGGAGTGGCTGGACACTTGCATCAACAGGTCAACATGTTGCAAAGGCAGCTGCACTTTAACTTTGCTTCCAGTTTGAAAATTCAGCCCGTTTAGAGACAGAAAAGGCTTTAAATAACTTTGCTGAACAATGCATCCATCAGGACAGTGCATTTAAGCAGGCTAGACCCAACCTTTTTTATTATCTTGGTTCTCATGAAATCACTCTCTCTTGGTTCCTTATGGAAATATGGCTAATAATAAATCCTGTAAAAATTCCATTGAGGTAGACACTCAATACTATTAAAATTAAGAAAGGCTTTCACATTTAGAGGAAATTATAGGATTCGAGCCCTAATATTTTAATATTCAATATCAATGCCTCAAAGAAGTCTATCCAAACTTGTACACCAGCAATATGGAAGATGGCAGTTGTCCTCCTACATTGGTATCTGCTATCTGGGGACCAAAAGCAAAAATTAGTTCAGGGGTCTGAAAAATGAAAAAAAAAATGAACTCATAAAATGATGACAGGAACATTGCTTATATCCCTGGAACAATAATTGTTACAGTTCAGGTTTTTTAGCTTTTTCATTAAACAGGCACCTGAAAAGGTTCAAAGCACAAAATCTGAGAAAAAGGAGACTTAAGTCTTTTCACTCAGTGTTATGTTTTCCCTTGGAGAAGCATAATTATCTACCAAATGTGGGACCATTCCTTTGTTTAAATCCTGACTGGCAGCGAAAAAAAAAAAAAATCTGCTTTCTGCTAAAACTATCTATTTTTGTAGCTATATGTCTGCTTTTTTCAAATGATGCCCTTTCTTCTTTGCTGGTGGAATACTCACTGTGCTCCGTAGATAGTCACTTTGCATTATGTAGATTATTTCACAAGAAAAGTGAAGAAGTAGGCTTTTGACAATGATGGAAACAATGGGGCATGAAGAAATCACGGAAGATCAAACATGGTCATTAGTTTATATAGTAGAAATAGAGCCATTAACAATAACACAATATCTTTCTTGTTACTGTTTCATACTGAATGAAATCTTGTAATTGTATTGTTGCATCAGAAAAAGCCTCATTTACTTTTCAATAATCAAATATTTAAAAGGAATCCTTATGCTTTATATCACGTGTAGTAGAGGGACCTCCTCATTTATTGCATGACTTTGATGTATTTTTTTATTACTTGAAAGGCCAATTCAAATTGTAGAGGTTTTATGAATATTTTATGAACTCAGTGTTCTGAGTGATCAGAAATACCGCTCTCTGGTATGCTCTGGGCTTACATCTCTGCTGTGCTCACATCTCTGTGGTGCTCAACCTAAGCCCAGCACAGAAATAGACTGTGGAGGCAAAACCCAGTTGAATGGTCTTTTGCACTCCTGTATTTCTAGACCTATTGAAAGTCAGAGTATCCCTAAAACAGCTACAGGTGCCTCCCATATGTATATAGCCGAGCATATCAATAGTGCAAAGTAATTTGTTTTTCATGTCTCTTCTCTGGCCAGACATGCCTTTATTCATAGACAAACTAATTCAGGCAACTTCATGTTAGAACCTTGACTTAGTTCACCCTAAAACTCTTCTTGATTTTTTTTTTCACTAAATTATAGATGTCTTTAAAACTCCTAGTATGTAGTTTAGTGGTTTTAATATTACTCTTTCCCTGCTCCATTTGAGTTTGAAGGATAACAATAGTACAACTGGTTTAATTAAATTTTTACTACTTCTTTATATCTGCCTATGATTACAAGACTGGTGCTGTAGAGATACTGAATTATTTTTATTGAGTAACATATCAATATTTATTGGATTGTCTTCACTATGGGCTTTCTCCCTGTACATCCTGCTAAAGAAAACAGGAACTGTGTATTTAGGATATTGTGACAAAATATTTGGGCAAAGTAGTGGATTCATCAGCAAATGATAGATGAAAAGCACATTAAGAAAGTGATCTATATATGCTCATTGCATAGCCTCAGCATCCACAGCAAGAAAAAATGCATACTCAAAAAGCTAATTAGAATGCCACTAAAACCCACAACAGATATATAAATTGCTTGTTTGTAATATAATGGATAGTCTGTTCCTTTCTATTTTCTACTAGTAATAAAAAACTCATCAAGGCATTTCTGCTTGCTCATACAAGGTCTGTGTCATTGCTCAGAAGATTTGGTGTGAACCACTTCAGGTATTAGGTCTCAACCACATTGTAACGGGGTGGAAGAATTAGTCTCCCATCCTGTTACACAGCCAACAGCTCCACCTGCCCATAGCAATTTTGTGTGTACTAACCAATCAGTGGACTAGTATAAACGGTTTAATGACATTTTGCGCTTACTTGAACCGCAAAAATACCAATGTTAATGGGTTTGCACAGCAACAAAATCTGATCATCTGAGCATTAGAGAACTCCAGAAGCAGAGAAATTGGTATCTGTGCTTTAAGAAGTCATCATGTTTTCTTCACAATGGACACACTGGAGGTTACTCTCCTCTGAAGTTATGGGAATCATCCGTATCAAAGAGACATGGGAGGGTTTGTGCAGTTCCTCTCCTTCATGTTCTGCTGTTGCAGAGCCTACAAACAGCTACCAATATGGTTCACGATTAAAAACAGTAAAATATCAACCCTGGTAAATATATGCACTAATATGAGCGCACTGTGAGAGAGTGGAAGGAGAGAGGGGAGAGAAACAGAAGACAGATTTTAGTCATCTGTGTCTGCTCCCAAGGTACAGACATATGTTATGCCATTCAGCAATATGAAAATAATGTGTTTTAACAATAATGTTTATCATAATGGTAAGAAATACGAGTTAGATATTGCTTGTCTGTGCTTCAGGGTTTGATAAGGAAATTAGCTCCTGCATCATTGGTAGGAAGCATTAGCAGGCTCCAGAGAACAGGATATAAAGCCACAGTATTGCATTGTTAAATAGATTTGGTATTCCAGTTAGGTAGTAAATTTCCTTTAATAAATATTAATACTTGAAAAAATTCTATACTGTGAATATAGTATATTTCAATGTCTTTCAAGCATTTTAGCTTACCCAAGACTGACGCAGAAAGGAAGCTCTGAAGCACATAAAGGCTAGAGGGTTTAACTCCTGTTCATATTTTTCCTAAAAAATTGTTGAAACCATGCTCGAGTTAAATGCTTAGCATTTAACCGATGTTATGAAAGAAGTGCATCACAAGACTATCATGCCTAATTACTGAACATTTTCAAGACATCATTATTAAGGTGAGCAGCTTTTAGTGCTGGTTAAACGTCACACTGCTGATTTGCAAGTGTATGCAACTCAGATTTTTCTCGTGTTGTCTTCTGATACTTCTTCCTCGTTGTGCCTCAGTACATAGGACAGGACACTGTTTTTCATAGGGTTTATTGTCTCCCACCTTTGCAACTCCATCAGATAATGTAAAAAAATGTGAAGGACCTGCGTATCATGCCCCAAAACATACATGTAAAATACGACCATTTTTCTGTTAGAGTTTTCAATCTTTAACACACATAAAGACCATGCTGAAAGGTGAGTTTCTAATATGCAAGCCAGCTATGAAGTACCAAACATACTGGTATTTTCTCTTCCCCACCTATTGGCACAAATATTGAGTGGAGAGGGAGGGAAATCTGCTACATAATAAGGATTTTCCCAACTCAACCTAAGGGCAGAGACAGTTTTACGATTCTGTGATCCAGATCAGTCATGGGCAAAATCAGACCTACGCAGATGGATCAGACCAAGGCAGAACATTACTATAAATTTTACAAAGCAAAGCATAAGAAGCAAAGCCGTTGCCTTTTTACTGAACCCTGCATTATGCTTTCTTTTATACAAAGAAAGCTAAATCTAATGATCGTAGCCATCATACAATCTGCAGGCCATTTTTTGCCTGCAAGCTGTGAAGAATTTATGAAGTGCCCAGGAAAGAAAAAGCAGCCCAGGGCAGGAGGCAAGAGCTGCTCCAGCCGCCAGCCCTCTCCTCTCTTTTTTGGGCAGGAGCGCCTCCACAGCCGTGACAAGGGGTGAGGAAATACTTGAAATAAAGTAATCTCTTTAGATAATGGTAATGCCATCACTGAAACTTTTCATAAAAGTGTTCCACTTCACTGATTTCAGGGCAGTAAAAATTTACTTACAGCACATCTGAATTTAAATAAAAGACCCAAACTGTGTGCATTTTTAAATGATTTCTTGTTTTTCAAGGTACTGGCAACTTGATACTGGAAATTCCACATCCCTTTATCTGTCTTAAGAAAAGCTTACGGACCTAGAAGTCATTTTCCCACTCTAGTACCTAAAAAAATTAAAAAAAAGATGTAAGAGTCACATTTCTACAAAGGACATGAGAAAGGTCAGAAGAAAAGCTCTGATTTCTCTGACTTTGACCACACAGCTCTCCAAAAAGCATACTGAATATCATTGCACCCAAACAGAGAAACATCATACCATCATTGTTTCTGTCTATGATGGGTGGCATTACATGACAATAACACAGCACACAATGGCAAGCTTGTGTTTTTCTGGGTTTTATGTAAACCAAATCCCCCAAATGAAGACCAATTTATAAAGAAAAACAGAGAGTTGAACCTTAAATGCTACTATATCAGTGTGCCTGTTAATTAGAATCCAAATTCTGATAACCATGTGTTTTTTTCAGGGTGGTCTGTATGCTTCGGTGAGTCTCAGGCTCCTAATTATCCAGATCAGAAATGGAACCAGAGAGGCAATGCTGGAGCTGTGTGGGCCCAGATTTATTTTCCCTGGAAACTGAAGTGCAGGAAGCACAAGGAAAGAACTTAATAGTCTGCACCAGGGTCTCACCCGTGTAGATGAGGCCTTGCGCACCAGTACTTCTGTTAGGCAAACACATATTCTTCTAGTTAACACAGTGCAAAAATCTTCCTGTAAAGCATAATATTTTGAAATTATGTTTAAATTTGGAAACTAGTCAGAATAAAAAATGACAAAAATATTATCTAGGATAATTATGTCTCAGCAGATTTTCTTTTAAAGAAAAATGTAAAGACCAAGGCATACTTATTTTATAACTACATTGCAAAAGCCTTACATGTCTCGATACTACACTGACAGCACAACGTGAAGGCATGGTGAGGTTTAGGAGAGCCATGTAAACATGTGTAATGTTCTGAACAATTACCATCTTTTACAGGAAAAATTGGGAGTTAAATTAATTGGTCTTTTGTGATTTGCAAATGAGTGAAAGCACAATAACACACTGTTTATTAATGACTTAGCAGAAAGTAGTTACCTGTATGTGAGATGAAGCTTGCTCTGGGAGAGGAGGAACTTTCCTGTGAGCCTGCAAGACAAAGCTTGAGATGAGCTGGGGGTTCCAGGAAGCCTAATCCCACAGTAAATGATGCTATTAAAAACATCTTCTTTTGAAGTCACAAGCCATGAGAAAAAGAAGGAACTGCATTTTAGAACAGTTTGGAAGAGAAAGGAGAATTAATCCAACACCTTAAAGTGAGGCAGTTAGAAATGGTTTATATTTTTACTACTCAAGAGTGGCAACAATAGTAAAAATTAAAAACAACCTAGGCACTATGTCCCTTATCATTCTGTTTACAGTCATAAAAAATGGTTGTGCCTATTGCGTCTTTACTAACCCTCAGTTTTCTGAAGGCTGTAAATATCAATAACTAAAATGCTGATGTTAAATCATAACAGCACTGTTAAGTGATGTATATTAGGCTCAGACTCACACCTCAGGAAACAAGCACTGCACACAGATGGCTGCAGCCCATTCATGGTGATATCGGTGTGGAATTTCTCACTGTGGTGGAAAGGGACAGGTAGTGGATTTTGCAGTTTTCCTGAAGACATGTTAAACCACGTATTGACAAATAGCTCTCCATAGACTTTAAGGACTCAGATCTTTATTCCCTCCACCAAGCAAACCGAACGCAACGCATTCAAAAATGTAACTCTTCACATGGCAGGTTCCGTGATGAACAGAAAAACAACAGGTTTATTTGCTTAAAGTAATAGTGGGCAAACTTCAAAATCTCTAAACAAGTACTCAAAGATTGAAACACTTGCGTCTAGATATAAAACAGTCAGTCTTGGACTTGTACAGAGTAACTGCTTTGTCCTATGTAGTACTCATTTATTTATTTCCTTGTGTACAGTAACGCCTGTCAGAGTGCTAGAAGGAAAAAGTTTTATTGTTGCTTTCTTTTTAGGCAATAAATGAAGTGATGCTATTCTCATTTCACAGATAAGGAAGTTAGCTTATAGAGAACTGAAGTGTTTTGCCTAAGGTCACAGAGGCATTACTTAGTCTGAGCTGGTAATCACTTACCTTAGTCCCATAAAACAATCTGCATCTCAGGTAGCAACTATTTATCATTAAATATGTCATGAAGCAAAGAATAAAGACTCAACAACATCGTCATCATCTTTCAAAGGAAAGACATCTTGGGAAGGGTGAATTACCACATACGGGAGTTCTGCAACAATAGGGCGTTTTAGCAAGAGCAAGGCCAGAGGTTAATTATCAGAGTTCCAGAAAGCATATCATAAATTGAAGATGACTGAAAACTTACCTAGTTTCAAAAATAAGTGGACATGGTATGAATCACATCACAGGTTTCAGATTGTTATGGCTGCCTTGGTACCAGGCTTAGGATAAACAGCTCTGATTTACGGCTTCATGTTGAAACCATGTGAAACTCCTCCTTTTGTATCATTTTGATGTGAAAACCAGCCTTACGTATTTCAAAGTTTTGGAAGCTTTTAAATTCCCAGACTCACATAAAAACTCAGGACAGCTAAAACTGCAACACTTAAGACCAAAACAAAATTTTACAGGAGACCCTGTGCGTCAAAAGATAGCTGAGCTTAGCAAACTTCTACTGAAAAAACAAACTTGAGTAGTCTTAAAGGTTTCTACTTGTGTAAATAATCAAACTAACAGTGACAAGAAGGAAATATATCAAAGTGTACAATCATGTGAATGGTGGCAAACAAAGCTGATGGCCAGAAGCCACCTGTGATCACAGATTGTAAAACAAACTTTTTGCAAAATGCATAAGGAAGTTGTTTTGGTTTGGGTTTTTTTTTGTTTGTTAGGTTTGTGTTTTTTTTTTTTCTCAAAGGGACACCTTGGAAGCAATAAACAATACACCTGTACACCTCTAAAAACCAAAACATAACAAACCCAAGCAAAGCAAACATTCTTCTCCACAGAGTACAGTTTCATAATAACTTACAGATATCTGGTATACAGAAGGCATTTTAACTGTACTAAACACTACCCAGTTATTCACAGGTTTTAAAGCCAGTAAGTGGTGTTATGTTCATCTAGCCCGCTCTCTTGCAGAGCACAATCCAATGTCTGTTACCCAGGGGCTCTTGCACCGAGCCCATAATTTGCACTGCTATAGTAAGCATGGCTTCTCACTCAAGCTAAGCTGTAGGACTGATGAGCACCCTCACTTATTGCTACTTTATTGGGGATTTTTGCCATTGGCAAATTTTACCAGCAATGATTTCATGTCACTTTTCAGATACTTGCTATAAATGATGCCAATTGAGATTTCTTATTTAAGACAACAAATTGTAATCTAATAGTTGATCAGTCTTAACCTACTTATATTGAGATATATTAAATGTGTATAGACTTGTTTGAAATATATTGTTTTCTATATTATTAATTCCAAGTATTTTGAAATTTTAGATGGTTTAATCATTCACACATGAGTGGGTGCTCTGAATTTCATAATTCTAACTAATGTGCAAGTTTGCAATTTGATGGTCAGATGCACAGAAATAACTGACATTTTTATTCTCCCATAAAATTTTAATATCAATGGTAATAAACAGCTCAGCTAGAAAACCTATTGTTATTTTTAAACTGATTTATGTCATTTTTATTACTATATTTTTAGTGTCCTCTTTAATTTTTACAGTTTATAGTATTTTTCACTACTAGAGGTTAATTTCTCTAATAAGAAAAACAGCGCGTGCAACAGAATGTATACTCAAAGATTGGCATGAAAAAAAATTCCAGATATAAACTGCAATGAAATATAGCTTATTTCCTAGACTGGCAGAAATTCTTAGAATGAGAAGAAATAGGAACTCCATCAACAATGAGTATTTGATAATGCACAGGAATACCTATGCTTCTCCAAGCACCTCCAAAGTCTGAGTTTGCATAGCCACTGCCAGCTTCTCCACCACGGCAACAGCAAGGCTGGGCTGAGCATCTAAGCCCATCTCACACCAACCCTCAGCCCACAGGAGAGTGGAAATGGTGATTGTACACATTTGCTTTACACCCCTTCCTTCCATCGCATCTCAGATGATAGACTGCTTATAGGAAACAATCAGAAAAGATAGATTTTTCTTCAAAAGATTCTTCCAAGGAAAAAATACATAAAACAATTTAGTCTGACTGGAGATGTAGAGTGTCTACAACATGCAAATAAATAGGCAGGCTACAAGTATCTAGGTTGGACCTCCATATTTACTGACTGCAGGTTCTTTCAGTGCTCCTCGAATTATCCCTTTAAACTGCTGCCTCTGGAGCCGCATGCTGTGGCTTCTTAGATTGAAGTGTCTACTAAGAAGGAATCAAGGTGACTGAAGAAAGGACATTACAGGAGGAACACTGTAAGAAAAAAATGATACTTTCAATGTCATTTAATTAAATATTATGCTATTTTCATCACAGGAACCTTTTAACCCCTATGAAAATCATTTTGTCAGGATCCAGAAGGAGATCAGTAGACAACACCGACATTGCAAAGAAACACATGAGAACCCTGCTGAAGTCAGAACTAAATGCTATTCCACAGAGCTCCCATCAAACTCTTCAAAAGGTTAATACCACATTACATTGTTTGGTACAGATAATTACACACTAGTTTAGATCTATCAAACACCTCACTATTCATTTGGATTTATTATCAGAATTCTGATTTGAGTAAAGAAGCTCTGTGTTTACAGTACGTGCTTTTGTCTTCCGTATCTTCAGTGTGTTAACACATCCAACACTTTTGTAAGCTGGCCTCATAACTCTAATAGCACTGAGGAATTTATGTGGTTTTTGTTTGTTTACTAATTTGTGTGGTTTTTTTCCTGCCTGTTCTCATCAAGAAAACACATTTTGTTAAAATTAAAATGGGCTGGGAAGCTGCTGAATTGACAGTAGCAGTGTATTGTTACATTTGTTTATTTGAATAAGAAACTATTTTCATTTCTTACTAATGAACAAATGGTCATGGAGTATTTTAAGTCAATGTCACAGCTCGGAGAAAACTACAGATAAGTCAAGTGCAGTTCAAAGGCAGAATGATTTTCATTCACCACGTTTTCCTACAATAAGTTATTTTTTGAGCAGATTTGAAGCTAAAAACATGTAAGAGGAAATGAAGAAGAGCAGACAGATCTGGGTTATACTGATCATAGTAAATAAAAACTATTTCTCAATATATCAGAAAATAATATCTAAAAGTATTCAGAAAAGACTTCAAGTTATTCACTGTAGCTGTATTCAGCTTAAGGCTGAGTAGGTATTAAGAAGACTCAATGTGGCTTTATATACATTGTGTCTTTTATGAATTCAAGGCATCAGAAAAGGGCAATTTGCCTTACTTACAAGAACTGTTGTGTAAAAGCAGGTTCAGAGCTGCCTAAATCACATCTGTGGGATCTGAGAAGCTATACCAGCCAGAGACTGGTAGTGACACTTGGCTGCTTCATACATATCCCATTGGGATTTCCAAGAGACTCTTACAGGCAATTGGTTTCCGCATGTTGAGCAAAGTTGACAGCAAAGAGGGAGAGGTGGAGGCAGTTTTTCTACCCATCAATTTCAACAAAGACTAAGCTTATATAAAAATGTACTTGCTTTAAGTAACAACTCAGTATAGCACTATTTATGACCCAGGCAAGTATGAATTGTAAAGTTAACACATCTACAATTTCCCTCTGCTGCTTTTTATTAATATAAAAGTAAATAAACTAACCTTTAAGAGTTATAGAAGGAAACTTGCATGGGTAAGTGACTTGCATGGGTTCATCAAAAGAAAGCTCTAAAATAATATAAGTAAGGTAACGTCCAAAACGTCTACTAGTTTCCTGAAAGAAATTACTTGTTTCATTGCCATCTCACTTTTTCAAACAGCATTAAAAAAATTTCCTCTCTAACCAAGGTATAATGCAAGGTACTATTCAGGAGAATCTCATGGAAAGTATTACTGTGTTTTACAACATCGGCAGCTTACCAAGCATCTTGGTATGCGTACTGGATCAAGCAAGCTCTCTACTTTTTTTTGTGTGGGTGTGTTTCTGGTGGTTTTATCAAGCAAATGAGGAAAAAGCCTTATAAATCTTTTTTTTTTTTTAATGCTCTATTTGTGCAGATTAAATACAATGAAACTCTTGTATTCTTTAATATTTAAAAACTTATTATAATGCCTTTGTTGTAATGGATACCAAGATCACTGTACAATAAAGGAATTTAGAGTATTCTCTTTATGCCAGTGACATACTGCCTGTGGGAGGACCAGGAGGATGAAATCTGTGTTCAGTCACTGCTTTAGCCTAAAAGTAATTGAAATTGAAATTAGAAAATACTTCAGCCTCTGTAACAATACGAAATAGTAGGAACAGTAAGACATGGTTTTGCAAATCCTTACCTATTTACGGGAGCAGAAGTTACAAGTAAATCAGGGATCATTTAAAAACGTATCCCTACAGAAAAGGGATAATGAGAGAACAAAGGTGAATAAGCAAAATCAAATAGACCATGACAGGGATAGAAGAAGCAGCAATAACTAGGCCATGTAGGATAAATGTAGTTTATAAATATTAACATTTTATCTCACCTCATTTTGCCAGCTTTCAATGCATTTGTATTTACTCACACTCACTTGACAACTCCAAATTTGAATTTCACTTTATTTTTCCACTCAATCATTTCCCGAACTCCCTTTTTGCACACCCTCTCTGAAATGGAATACAAACACAAAATAAATAGTTTAATGACTGAACTATTTCTAACCAAATAACTTCTTATCCAAACTCAGGTTTCTCACAAAATTATTCCCTCTCCCTTACACTTACTGTAAATTAGGAGAAAATTGGGTGCTCAAAGTCCACTTACAGGCCTCTGCTTAAGAAAGTTCTATTTAATTTATATACTTGCTAAGACAGCACGATAGTGGCTTAGTCTCTAAAATACCTCCTGGTTCTATTAATGTTTTCTGGAAGAATGGTATAATCACCAGTGGGCAGGGATTTCCAGTGTTAATTAGAAAAGGTACACGGCAGGCAGTTGGATACTCAAACTGAGAAAGTTAGCAGTGCTCAGGTACGCCCATGGAATCCTAACATTTGCAATTAGCCTTGAGATTAATCTAGGATCAGAAGAGTCCCTCTTCCTGCCAAAACAGCTTCCTGAAAGAAAATCTCAAATTCCTTCATCTAAACCAATTCAAAATGACCCCAAGCACCTACCTGTTCCCTAGTGATCTTTAATGTAATTTAACAGGATACAACACAAAGTTTATTTTTGCCGAAGAATCGACATAAACGTCCCTCTGCTTGCTTTCATTCTATTACTTATCTTTAGACTGCTTTAGATCACCCTAAACATTTCTATGGTCACTACCAGCAACACACCTACTGATAACAACACCCCCAGTGAAGCTTCCCATTGGCATTCACTCCTTTTCAGCATCTTCAATGCAATCACAGCTGACAACGTGTGTCTCTGAACTACTGCAGTAGTAAGTTGGACACCAATAAGGTAAAAATGTTGCAAGAACTAGAATGATTTAAAACAAAAATCACTTGAAGAAAAACATTATATTTGTGCCAGGAAAAAAAAAAATTAATAGACCAGACACGTAGCCTTCCAAGTTTTTATGGAGACAATAAACCAAGAACTGGGTAGCAGGTTCTGATCAACTGTTTTAGGCAGACTCAAAGTACTTGTCTGGCAAAATCATTGCTTTATATAACAGTTTGTTCTTTTTGTTTTGATTAATGACTATGCTAGTTTCTAAGTAGCAACAGTTCCTACAGCTACATTGGAGAAGCACATTTTTTTTTGGAGCTGCTGTTACCTGCTGGTGAGAAAATGACTGTCCTGCCAGTGCATTGCTCAGAATGCAATTAAATCTTGTCCTAAAATAGAATGTGCCTAGTACAGCTTTTAAATAGGTAAGAATTCTTGAGTATCTTACTCTTGTTTTTCTAATTAAACTGCATTACATACATGTGAATCTCCAGACAAGATAAATCGCTTTTGTTTGAAATTAATTTATTATATAAACATATATTCTCTCTAAATATCTTTGGAAGCACTCATACTTCCTCATAACTCCTTTTGGTAACTCAGACAGTTTTTACGGCTTGGTTTTTTTTTTTTCAGGCTCAGTGCAGTAGATGTACATCGTGTACCTGTTTTTTAGTGTTTGATCTTTTTCATTTACTGAGTTTGGTCACAGAACAAGGATGCATGAAAATATAGCTTCATTTCACAGGCATATAAACCAAAAAAGCAGTCTTCAGATAAGGAAATTGAATAGACTTTGACTGTTGCAGAAGCTTAAATACCGTTGTGCTTTTTTTCTGTCTAAACCAAAAGCAGAAAAGTGGCAGAGCTAATTTTGTTCCAGAAGATGAGCTGCTTTGAAATGCAATGGACAAACACAACATGCAACCCACTGCTTCCACTTCCTCAGCAGTCTCATGTCACTTAGCAAGTACAGAGACAGAACAACATCTGCAACCACTGCACGCTGCTGATCCAAACTGTGCTTCAAAGAAATTGGATCAGGATAAAGGAGCATTAGGCAAAATACTGCAGTTTCCATACTTACAGGAGTATTCTTTTTAAAGACTTGTCTTCATATCTTTATCTTTTCTTTGGAAAATGGGAAGGACTAGGAAAACAGAACAGCTAATTTCCAGGTCACTGTGCTTTGAACGCAAAAACTGGGAACAAAGTCTTTAAGAAACTGTTTGAAATCTATAGCAGGAAAGAAGATGCTTTTATTTCCAATTGCCAAAAGTTAAAGCTACATGTGCAAAAATCTCTTAAAAAACTTCATGAAATGAAAAATGCTAAAGTGATAGCCAGATTTTGAGAGAGCATCTGTCAGAGATTTGTGTTCAATTGTATGAACTGGACATATGGATTTAGTTGAATTATGTGAAAAGAGTTTGGCACAGAGAAGTTATACTTCTCTGAAAAGCCAAGAAATATAAAGCAGAGGAGCCAGGAGAAAAAAGTCTGTCAAACTAAGGTAGAAAGTGAAAGGAAAGAAGATCAGAGAGTTGTGGGATCTTGTGTCCTGTAATAAAGGGAAAGTAAATTTCTCACAGCATTCATGAATACATCTAGAGCTCAGTGCCATATTCCAAAAATAAATCAGAACAATCTGTGTACAGGAAAGGTTAACAGCCAGTCTGCTACTATAAATTTATTTGGTTTTGTTTCTAGATCCTGTTATTGTGGGTTTTAGTTGTTGGTTTTGTTGTTTCTTGGTTTTGTCTTTTTTATTTTTTTTTTTTTAAGAAGAAACTTTTTACTGTTTCAGGCCAGAGACAACTCTATTAGCACAAAGGACGTTCCAGAAATGAGTAAAACCGTCTACAGCAAACACCAGAGGCTTTTCCAGGGAACGTAGGGTGGAGAGGACACAGCCTTCCCACCAGAGAGCCAGCCAACACTTCAATATCTTCTCCTCCCCATTCAGTATCAGCCATGTGGTAGGTGGGGAATCTGGTTTTCACTTTTAACCTCTTGCTTACTGAGCCTTCAGTCTGACTTTTATGCTTTATGCCAACCTTTCCCTCTCCTTCCCAGCTTTTGGCTGCTGTTGCATGTCTGTGTGGATGTCTTCTTATGCTTACTCTTTCCCAAGTTTTCTGGCTCCTCCATTACTTTTGTCTTGTATAGATCTTACTCAGAGAGTGATTAGTTGCTGTATTAGTTGATTGTTGTTTGGAATGGTACAAGCCAGAAAACATTTTTACTTGGAGATTGAAACTTGCTGGGGAATTTCTATGCTCATTATCATTCTAATTCCTTGCAAAAGATGCTGAATTTCTTGTTTTCAATCCACATCATCTTGAGATGCTACTAGATGAGGTAATTTATATAACCAATGACTTTCTATCATGTGTCTCATCAGAATGATAAAATCTTTGCTGATGCTTTTCTTATTTCAATAAACACTCAGACAAATTCTCCTTGCAGTTAGATCTTCACTGTATTTCTTTATCGAGGAAGTTGAAAAATGTAAAGGGTAATGTTATCTGGTCACAAGCTTATTGTGTAACCAAAAGCCACTTCAATCATAACCAAAATCCAATGTATCAAAGCCTGAACATTCCTAAGTAGATCTTTTTGTACTAGCTGCTGAATTACTGCTATGATCCTCCAGTCACATCACCCGTGTCAACAGTACAGGAACTGCAGTTTCTCAGTAATTTCATGCTTGTCGTTTTTCCTGGAATCGTTGTCAAAGAAGAAGTTAAAAATGGTAAAAATACCAGGATCCTAAAAATGGCACTGTAAGACAAGTCTGAGAAAAAAAAAAATGGAGATTTTAAGCTCTCAGTCTGACTACTTCAGCCTATTGGAGGACCAAACCAATCTTGTGTTTAATATGAAGTCTTAAAGTTTGTCTGTATATTACTTCTTCATGCAGCTGTGTGCTCGGGACTTCTAAAAAAAGACTAAGAGAAAGGCAATCAAACAAACAGGACTGGCAGTGCCCAGTGTAAGTCTGAGGAGCTGTGACGCACCACAGGAAAACTACAGAGCAAGTTTGGGTGATGACTTTGACCAACTCTATCTTTGACCTTTACTCAGTCTTTGTAATTATCGTGATTTTCTTTCATTTTATTGTGGTTTTTCAAAACGTATCTGAAGTTTACAAATGCTCTATTTGCTTCAGTAGAAGGAATCCAAACAAACAAGCAAAAAACCAAGCCAAAAGCACAACCTCAAAGCTTGAAACTACATGTTAGAAGTAGGAATGGCCAAATTCTGCATGCTCAGACATCTTTCTCATTCCCAGCCACATTTTCAGAAGGGACAAAGCAAACAACGCTGTCCGTGTTTCTATGGTGCTTCATCTGACCCTGCCAACCGAACCAGTGCCTGTTAGCATCTACACATACACTCAGGCAATCATGCACCAACTTCTACAGCTGTACAGGTCTGCCAACAAGGCCACATCATGGGGAGCTGAAGAAAGTGCTGTGCAAACTGGGTCTGGACACCCAGGCTGCCTTCCCCCAGGAAAGGGTCTAGTTCATGCTGAAGTGAAAGACAAACTACTGTTAGAGAATTTAAGGCCATAAAATTTCAACTTTCAAACAAGCACCATAATATTTCTGTATTATCTATTAAAAAGATACAAGATTTACAGTACTTTCTTCAGAAGTAAAACACAGATGGGGACTCAAAAGCCATTTTTTGTCCCCCTGGTGAAACACTGCTTTATGATCCGAAACCAGCAACCGTCAAAGAGGTTATCATTCACACATACAAATAAACTGTACTGCAAAACTGAAAAATTAATTAAACCATTGTTTATTCAATTACACGCTATGTCCCTGCTCTATCTAGATAAACAAGCTGAATAAACTTCGGAAAGCTCTCAGCCTGACGAGCCTGAATCCTATTATCAGCTGTTAAATTAAACATTTAGAAGGCTATGTTCTGTGAAAGGATATTTCCAAGGACCTGTGGTACTTGGAAACGCATTTCAAACATTTTGTCATTTTGAACAAACTTACCTTGAAATTTTTAAGAACCTAAATATACCTGCAAATGAATTAACTCCCATGTAATGTTTTTCCAGCAATTCTTATGCGGCAAAATATTTTCTTTACATAAACTGAAGAGTACCATCCAATAAATAAACAGTGTGAAATTCCCCCCTAACTCACCCAGAGCACTGTGACTAGGTGCAATTTCAGAGCAGATTACAGAAAATTCATGCTTCTGTGCTGCCATCACAGTCACGTTAATTGTGCAGAGACTACTGTGTTAGTACTTCTGTGACACTGACAAGGGCCTAATTAATCTTACTTGTAAGGAGATACTACAACACATCAATGGTGAAAGCAAGAGGGAGAACCAGGACCAACAGCATTTTCAATCAGAAAAAGTTACAAGGACAGGCAGAGCAGATGTACTTGAGCACAGAAACCAGCTGGCAAGTGTCACTTTACAGTCCAGCATGTGCAGAAATGCTTTCAGAAGTGATGAAGTTTACAGCACCACTGGAATCATACTACATGAGAATTTTACTACATGAGGAACTGGCAGGTATAGCAGCTGCAAGACAAAACTTCTTCCATTGGCCAACTACCCCTTTTGGAGGGAGTGGAAAAAAAAGCTTGTGTATCCAAAGACTGAAACCAGAATATGACATGCGTCTGTCTTAGGGACATCCACTGGTTTAGCAGCTTCAACCATCAGCACTGAAACAAGTGCTTCATATTTATATTTGGCTCTTGGACAAAGATTTTATTAAAAAGATTAGCCAAGAAGAAATAGGGAGAGAAAAAAAATGTATCCCACATAAATTTCCATCTTCCTATACAGAGCATAAAGCACAGAAAAAAATATTATCCCTTCTGGGTAATAAAGCAAAGAACTTAAAAAATAGACTATTTACTCTTTCTGAGTATGCAAAGAGAGTCAGTATTGAAAGTTTTACACTCATCCCATCACATTCTTGAGTGTTTTCTTTATCTGTAAACAATCTCTCAATTTCATTTTACACACTGCTCAAAAAAGACCAGGAATTTCCCCCCCTGACTGGATAAAGGCCTCAGAATCAGAAATCTGAATCCTATGTAAGCCTGTTCCCAGTTTTCCTTCATTATTTATTATTTATGTGGTTTTTCCATAAGGAGAAGCACGTCACGGCTCTATTCCAGAAACAAGCTGGAGACTGACTTGGGAGGCTTCAAGAAGGTTGTTTATGCAAAACAACATTTTTCCCAGTGTAATGCATCCCTTGATTTACCACTGGATGCAATAACCTTTGCTCAGCAATGAGAGTGACAACATGCCATATAGCTGCTACTGTAGTCTGAAAATCTATGTGGTACAAAAAAGAGATGGCTTTTGCAACAGCAACATCGATAAAAAGACAAGTCAGGACCCCCAGCCCAGAGCAACCCATAGCATTTTTCTCCGATGTCTCCTTGTAACAACAGGACAGATCTTCCTCATAACAGAGGTCAACTTGTTTAGCACGGACTGTTTAAAGCAGCAGCTTCAGGCTGAGCCTGTGCCAGGGGAGGTCCATGGCTGGGTGAGTAGGGCAGTTCCCACGGCCGTCACCGTTCATGGGTCCTGTCAGTGGCCATGGCCAAACTCTTACCTTGCACCATTAGACCCAGGGCCCAACTTGTATTCAGTACAGTACCTTTGCCATCAGCAGAGTTATTCTCAGTTTTTAAAGTCAGTAGGTCTCTAGCAGAGTCATTGTCATCTTTGACTTGCTTCACACCCATGTACAACGCTGGTGTGCTTTGCAATACACGATTCAAAGGCTTTTTGGTGAATGTGGGAGAGAGGATGGGTTTGACACTGGAGTGTCACAAGGGAAAGGATCATAGGTTAAGCTCCAATGGACAGAGATATTTATTCTGATGCTTGAAATTGAGCTCTGTTTAGGTTACAGTTCAGGTTTCACAGTGTCAATATCATTTAGTCATTCTTGAATGAAAACAGAGTGGGCAGAAATCCAACTTGGGTGATTCACTCTTAAAATTTCAATGTTACTAAAGCTTTGAGAAAAAAATAAATACAACCCAAATGAAAAACCTCTGGCTGTAACTGAAACCAAAAATTAAAATATGCCAGCACTCTGCAAACGGAGCAACCAGAGCTGAGCCCCAGTGAACCCCCCGAGGCAGCAGCGATAGTCTGCACTTGCACTTGTTGAAGACACTGTAAATCCAGTCTGCCCAGGGGAATATTGTACGGAGCTCAATAGATTAGCCCTTACTGTCTTCAAAGCAGATTTACTAGGGGACTAATGGGTTTTTAGCCTTTCCATCTCACTCAGTGACACTTCTCCATGCAGTGTATATGGGATTTCTGGATAAATGACATGCCAGTCGCAGAGGTAACTGTTGTGCAGTGGATCTGGACTTCTACAAAAGGGTTGTTTTTCCTGTCTCTGTGGCTGTACTACAGAGATCAATGAACAGCACATGTAAAAGGTATTCTTACATTACCAGTTGCTGCCCATGAATCCAGATTTCAGTCTTGCTGGGAGTTGTGCAGCACCTCTCCTGAGAAGCCAAAGCTCTTCAGATATGCCCTTTAATTTTCCTATTCAGTATAGAGGGAAATAAAATGCAAAACAGGTGTGGATTTCTATCTAAGCAGGTTTGCAGCCTCAGGTCTGTAATGACTGAAATTTCTAAAGCTCATGTTAAGAAAGACACAGACACAGATGCTACAGAAAGTCAGAGAGCCATTAACTCTAAACCGAGATCTGTTTTGGAAGGGGGTAAATCCATCAAGAGCTGTTTTGCAGACCATCTGCCCCAAAACAGAGAGAGCCAGTGTTTCCCTGCTCTCCACTCTGTGCACGATCACCCTGGCAACATCAGCACTCCAGAGAAATGCACTAATGTTGCTTAAGAGAATGGATTTTTTTCAGTGTTTTAGGTAGTTTAGAATCTTAACTATGAATTCATTTCAGCTCTGCAAGATGAGATGAAAGGTGCAAAAAGCTTTAATTCAAATATAAGAGTCCCAAAGGAAATGTCTCTGTCAGCAGCAAAGCTCTTGCAGGCAGAGGTGGCTCACAAATGCCACAGGACTGTAGCCCGTGGCCCTGGCACGGGAGGCAGCTGGGCCAGCACTGCCTCTGCAGGGGTGCACAGGGCACCTTCTGCCATGGCTGTCCTCCCATGGCCCTGGAGCCTTTTGGGATAGCTTCACCCTCAACAGATTGAAGGCTGCCACTCTTTTTTTTTTTTCTGCATGCTCCATTATTTTTTTTTTTTTAAGTAATTCAGAGCTGCAGCACCTCAACCCTGCTTTCTACGCTATGCATGGAGCAATGCTGATCAAGTGATGGTGTCATCTTTTCTGAAGGGATAACCTTTGGGATTCTTTCTGTGTCTTTAACAACCTTTACCACTACCAGAACAGCATAAAGGAGGCTTCATGGCACATGCTACTGACCTATTTTTGATATTTGTTTCCACAGAATGACCTTTTATTTTGCTTGAAGTTTTACACTGCTTATCCCAACTACTCTTTAAGTATTGCACTAGAGCTGGAAATAAAAATGGAAGGTGATAATATAAATAAATATCTGGCATCCCTAATTTTAACTAGGCAAAAATACCTCATTTGTTAAGTCCTCTCTCTTCTGAAAGAAGAAAATCTCTCCTTGTTTTTTTCCAACTCCCACTGCTCTAAAAGACAGGAAAGCTGAAAGACAGCTAGCAATAGATGTAGCTGTCTACCTACTCTCCTCAATGTACTGCCATGGGCATTCATTTAAATGTCAGGCTTGGTCCTATCTCTGCAATAGATACAAAACTGCTTTTGTTGAATTTATCAGTAGATCTCACACTGTCTATTTATTAATGTGTTTTTTTTTTCATAACCACTGATTGAAGAAACTGCAGAACTCTACAAATGTGCATGCTCAGTTTTCTTAAGTAGAAATATCATATCTCTTCATGAATAGTTTTACCTGACCGTATTTGAGGTCAGTCCAGTCCTCCTCTGTGTAATTCCACTATATTCTTGGAAACCTTAGAGAAACTCTTCAACTCTTTTACATTTTGCCTTGTGTTTTAACTTTCATATAACCTGTTATATCCTTTGGTTTGCTTTTTTGTTTTCAAAAGGGATTCAGAAATAAACCCCTACCCAAAGCCCCTACATGAAAATTATTGAAAAGGTAACCAAAGTTGACCCCAAATACATTTACCTCTGTGGTTCCTATGGTACAAAGAGCCATACTTCAGAATTAATTTTTCTCTATTTGATAGCAATTGCAGCACATCAAGAGACCAGTCCTATCTGATAGCCTAACCTGCAAAAATAATGATTCAACATCAAAATACTTATCGAAACAGTGAATTTAAGCAACTTGTCTATTGTTTACAGAACAACACGAGAGAAGTGACAAAATAGTTCATTGCTGTCTTATCTCTGTTTTTTTTAAACTTTTCTTCAGGTATATCTTTGCCCTGTGGAATGGGCTATTGGAAGGTGTGTACTTCACATAAGGTCTTAAAATTAGAAGCTCGTTATGAGCAGGTATTTTGGCAATGAATGTTAACGCCAATCAAGGCTTTCAGCATCAGTCACTTTTCAGCACCTGATTACCCAGGGAGCAGCTTTCTGTATCACAGCACTTTCTGTCTCTCCTGCAGCGACAGTGACTCAGAATGGCTCCAGTGATTCAGATGTTTCTTTTGAGAGACTCTCTCCAGGTCTGATTGCAGCAGTGGGAGAAAAAGCTACAAAATAATCCCTTTACTTAATTTAAGCTGCCAACACTCTGACTCAAGTCAAAGGTGGAGTTGTCTTAGAAAGTTACATGTGTACTGACTACATTACCACGTCTTTCCCGTTCAATTCAGCTGTACTACTCTGATATAAAACAGGGCAGAAAGAAGCAACGATCCATCAGAGCATTTACGGCATTTCTTCAGTTTGCAGTCCCTGCAGCATTCCGTTGGAGTTAATGTTACTCTTCTCCATAATTGGACTTAGGGGTATGCAGTTTGCCAGTTTGTCCTTACCTTGAGTTTAAAGAGTTTTGACACCTCCTTCAATCTTTATGTAAATTGACAGAGAATTTTAGCATACAGTCATAAAATCCAGCCTGCTCTAGATGGTATTTCTGAATATAAAGCAAAGAATATACAGGGACCTTGATTTGGACAGAACGGCTGCATCTTCTCTTAAGGAAATATGAGAGATAAGTCTGAGATTTTTTTTCTCCTTCCAGTATCCTTTCTAACTAATTTTCACATAGCTTTTGTTTCACAGTCTAATAAATCACAGTTAGCTATGTAGGCTGATGTAATGTCACTGTAATGCTCTGAGACAAGTGCTGGTGTGTTAGTTATGAAGATAAGAGTGTGTAGGCAAGCACTCATTAGCGTTAACTAACGAATCCTGTAACAAAGTCAAACACAATTGAGAGAAGTATAAGTTACTGAAGCCTTGAGGCTTATTGCACTGATACTGTGGGCTTCCAGGGAAGAGGGTTTTTGCTTGTTTGTTTGTGTTTTGATTGATTGAAGCGATTCACTGCCTTCCTTGCTCTGTAAGAGGCAACCCTCCCTAAGTATGCTTCTAAATAGAGCTATGGTTTACAGGAGATCTTACTTTTACATGCAACAAAAGCCAGATTTGCCTGGGAGTGATCTGCAGTCTCACTGTGCTCTAGGAGTAATAAGACAATCTGATCCTGCAGAGGTATACAGGTGTACTTTTTTGAATATACAAGTGACTTCACAGCACCATGGAAAGCCCCTAAAAGCTAAATGAAGTAGGTCTTTGTACTCTGAAAAACAATCAGCCCCTTGAAGACCTCAGGGGAAGCACAGATAAGTTTTGGTTTCGGCAGAGGCTGGGAAACAAAGTAAGTTACAGAGTGAAAGCACTGGGGAAAGATGGCATGAGCCACTCCTGCCTTGTGAAGACCGTTTCCCCTTCATTTCATACTTTCCCTATAGCTATAGAGAGTTCTTATCATTGTTTGTTTAGGGAGCATTTTTTTTTTTCTTTAGATGCAGTGATCCTCTCTACCTTACTTGAAAAACAGCCTCTGCAAGGGGAGGATTGTGGCTATTTAATTTTTGCATTCTTCATTACATGCTGTATTCCTTTCAGAAATCAGTGGGTCAAGGAGGAAGAAAGGAGGCAGCATCTTTTCTCAAAAGCTGCTGAGCAAATTCAGGGTAAGAAGCTTCAAGAGACTTCAGGGACAGGGGAGGCACAGCTGGAAGCTGGAATCCACATACTTTGTTGCAGGTCAGAAAGTTGTGGAGAGTTAAAAACTAATCCTAGAAGCACCAGGCAGTTTACAAAGATTGTCACAGCCATATGCCACTAGTTTTTAAGCCCATTTCAGTCCCGTTTCCTCTGACTTTGTTGTTTTGAGTTTCCCTTACCTAAAGAGTTTGATATTTTAATCTCAAAGGGAGCAAAAGTAAGAGGCCTCATGGAGTAGGACTTGGCACAAGACAGCTGGATATGGTTTCCAACTTCACCATGTGCAACTCATTGAATCCATCTTGCAGTCTATGCCTCCACCTATACACCAGGGATGTATGTGCTACTTCCTTGGACTTTTTAGTTACTAACATGAATAGCTTTGTTAATGTACTGATTTATATTCCTCAGAAAAAGGGGGTTCTCATAACTGAGAAAAGGGGGTTAACTGTTTGAAACCTTTTCAGAAATTCCATCTCACTTCCCCTCCAACTTCAGCTAGAAGCCATGAAATTAGCAGAAGTCATCTCCAAAGCGTGGTGAATTCTCCCTGCTTAACTTGTCCTCAACACAACTGGAGGAAAGAGCAGGTTTCCTGCCAAGTGCACAAGGATGTATAAGGACAGAATGCATCTTCCTCTTTCTGTCTTAATAAGTCATAGCTACACACCTAAAATAACATATTTTTGCTGCCAAAATAGTCTTGTTCTTCTTGCAGGAATAGAATAGCAATACCCATTTTGACCGTGGGGGAGTAAGAACACTGGCGAGCCCTGAGGGAACAAACACAAGCATTACAGAGTACACATTATGCACAAAATGAGCTACCTCCAGAAAGCTGACTGACTTAGCATTACCCAATGTACATACACAATAATTAGGACAGAACATTGCCAGTATACATGGAGTAACATACCAAGTAAACCACATACCAGCATAAATAAATGAGACTCCAACATTAATAAAGTACATAAAGAAGCATACCTCTAGCATTAGCAAGCAAATGCTATGTTCAGTCTGGATTTCATTGAGGATTCATTTGAGAATTTAAGTTGGAAAACTAATCCTGACATCTCATCTTGATTGAATACAATTTTCTCCATGCTCCTCTTTATGTGTCTGGAAAGTTATATGTTTTCATTTAAAATCCTTCCTAACTGAGACAGCTTGGAGTAGAAAAGAAGGCGAATTTGAAATGAGGTTGATTTGTGTAAGAGCAGTTCTCATGAAAGCAGATCCTTCACTGTTCTACACTTTAAACCATTTATAAAACCACAAAGTAGATCATGGCACAACTCAGTTGACGTTCTGCTCTAAGGAACCACTACTATAAATGTCTGTCAGCTGGCAATCAGCCTATAGTGTGAAAAATATAGGAAGACCATCCCTTCCCTTCCCTGCCCTCCCCCCTCCCCCCCCCATGCCTGGTATGGCACACCACATCATTTTTACTAAAAATACCAGGATATATCTCTTAAAAAATATAAAATAAGAATAAAATATTAAATTCTCCCCTTTCTTTTAAGGGACAAAGGGAATGAATACAACAGCTGGTTGTCAAAGAGAAAAGCAAGAAAATAATTTATAATTTGCTTGATTTTAGCCATCATCCTCTCGTTTTATAAACCAACAGAACTGGAACATAATGTGGAAGCTGTAAAAGGGCCAAAGAAAAACTGAATACCAACTCTCCAGTAGTTTAAGTTTGGGGGAAAAACCAAAAAGGCTCCTGGTGAGGACACACTTGATCTACTGTGAACAAGTACATGGTCACTTTGCCTAAGTGCAGAGTGAAGAATGATACAAAGTTCACTGGATCATTCCCCTGTTCTCAACAGTTCCTGTCGCAGCTCCAGTACAAAAGCAAGGATGAGATTTTGACACTACCAGTAGTTTCTGTGAACCACGGATTATTAATAGTTTGGTATATTGACATTTTGTGGCCAGAAAATTAATCTAGATTATGCATAATCTGCCTATGTTTTGGCATATTGTAGTGCATGATATATGCAAGTTACAGATTTTTCCCAAGGCAGCATGATGCTGCACAAAAAGATTTTGCTTTTTGTAAATTGTTTTGCAAATTACCTTTATAAGTATTCTCCTAGATCTTTATCTTTCATTAAAACATTATTCTTTTCACCTTTGCAAAGTTGAATATGGCCAGTAATTTTATCCAACACTTCCTCAAAAGCACCTCATCAATGTTCACTCATGTGGATTAAATTACATTTCATGGTGTACAACAGAATATTTTGCATGTAATGAATGATCAAAACCTATTTTGTTCTACACCAGAAGTAAGTATAAAAACATATAACTTTTCATATTCATTTAATTAAACAATTAAAATTGATTTTCAAATACCTAGGAGGATCCTGTGGAATAACACAATGATAGAGGAATATAACACTTTGCCCGAAAGGAGATAAGAATGATAAATGTTCAGGAGAAACAGAACAAGGACCAGAGATGAACCAAAAATATTTTAAAGGACATTAATCAAACTATTTATGTACTACTAAGTGAAATTACACAAAGTGCATACGTAACTAGCAGCAAAGGTAAGTCAATGAGTTTTACCACGATCACTGTGGAAATATTCAGATTTTTTTCAATTAGCTATCTAAATTGTTTTGGCTTTTTTTTTTTTTTGTGGCAATGTTTTTCAATCAATCAATGAAGGACAGACTGTGACACATTGCTAGTACATCATACACTGTATTCACAGTCAGCTGTGTCACCGGGACTGCTGATAAACCAGCGTTATCTCTATCCTTTAAGTCAATGCATACACGCCACTAAGCAGATTGTCCTGAATGAGCCATTGCAATAGCAGTGTTCTCAGGCTCAGGAAGCATTTAACGTGGAATATTTATTGTAGACAGTGTTCAACAGGCATTAACTCAGTCATAACTTAGGCGCTCTCTTAAATTTGGGCTTTGATTGTTTTTATCCCAGAAGCAATGTGAAGAGTTTAGAAAGCTCTGTTCTTTCCCTTGCTGTGTTGAGCATGGTTCCTTTCCAATCAAACCACTCACACTTTGGCCAATTGTGTGCAGTTTTCCACCATCACAATGGCCTATCTTGTCTTTTACAGGTGTTTAAGTCTTGACTTTTCACACAGAGTAAGGAGTAATGTCACTATACTTGAGATCAGAATCAGGCCCACACAGGCATTTGCTTAAAATACACACAGATGGGAAAGTAATAGCATCCCTTTTGTCTGGCCTGTTTAATTAGCTCCCTGGCAATACTCCTGCAAATGGAAACCTATCTTTCTGGTGCCTTGCTTAGCGTCTGACATAAAACACTCGCTTTCTAAAAAACAATCTCCAAGGAAACACATATAGGAATTAATTTACGACTCTGAATTAATGCATACAGAAACTCCTGCTGCATTACTCAGTCCTAAGCATGAATTGGTTTAAGGGAGAGAAAGTACAATAATTGTGCCGCTTTCACCACCCAACAGAAGCATGCTGGCAAGATAATAAACAATAACATGAGACAGAGAAACTTAATTATTTGTAGACAGAGAATTGGGAGAGAAGTTAAATTCTTTTTGTCTAACAAATATTACACAAATGGCCTCTAGAGGGATCCAGGTTATTGCTTTTCTGCTTAAAGCCCTTAAGCTTTTTTTTTTTTTAAATTACTTTTTAACAAGTGAATCATTCATCTAGAAATAATGATGCAAACATTTTACATTAATGGGTGGTACAACTGCAGAGTTCATGACCAGGAAGAAGCTTTTTGAAAATCTGGAGGACAAGGTTCACATTCAGTAGAAGTCCGGTCTCAAACAAATCAGCTCTTGGCTCATATCGGTTTGAATAAAACAACACAAACCCTTGAGAACAATTTCTGAAGATAGTTCATTAGTACCTGGAATGGCTTAGCTAAGGGACTAGACCACAAATTCAGGCAGAAAAACTAAAAAAATTAAAACACACTTTAGATAAAAAAGGACATGATCCTCTTCCAGTGAAACCAATGACAGCTTTTGTGTCCAGCTGAAAAGGAATGTTGTGCAGTTAAAATCTCCTGCTGATAAATTTTTTTTTGTTTTAAATTTCACTTTGCAATGAAAAGAAAAAAAACATTTAATTAAAAATGCCAGTATAAACCAGGCAAAGTTGTCTTATGCTTTATTGCGTGCTTTGTGTAATATCAGAAAAGCTGCAGAATTAAACATTTAAGCTCTTTCCTGAGGGTAAAACAACAAAACAAACAACCATAAATTGGAGCCTAAAGAAACACTTCTCATTCTACCAAGTGTGGTGCTAGCTGAATTACTTGATTACACCTTCTATCATTTAATAATCTAGACCATGGAATAGCTTCTGAACCAACTAGCTTCAAAACTATTATTATAGTGTTCCAGTAAAAAATAACATAAAATGTTTTTTCCATTCGTGGATTAAGTGAAAGAACCTCTTCCTAAAACAGGAATGTTTCCTTTGGTGTCCAGTTTGTTATTCCTGCATGAAATTTTCTCTGTAGTTTTTAAATATTACCTGTAAAAGCAAACATAATTTGTTTTCCTCTAGTAGGGATTAACAAAAATAGTTTAAAAAGTTAGGTTTCTGTAGTGTTTTGGGCTTTTTTTTTAACATTCTGGAACCCGAATCCATATTTCTACTACTTCGCTAATGTTTTATTTACAATTATATGGTGCTCTTGAATGGTTTTGATAATAAAATTCTACCTATTCCCCTCACTGGATTTTCTCTCAAGACCTCAGAGGGAAAGGAATGGGTTTGATGTGAATTTTTTTACTACTCAAACTCTACTTAATGAGGTTATCCAGTGAGACTTTTCTCACAGGTCAGTGCTACTTCTCAAAAAAAAAAAAAAAAAAAAAAAAAAAAAGACATTAAAAGGAGCATTTCTGCATTGAAAGTAAAAGCATACCATTTGCAGAAGACCACCAAGTATTTTGCATGTGCTTTACCAGTTGTACAGCAAGTTACCTTACAGTAGGACGTGGAAACTTCAGTCATGGGTCTGCACTATGTTCAGTACAGAGGTCCTGATGACCACTCAAGTCAGTTATATTTTATTAGCTTCACTGGGCTGTATCTCAGGCCCTACGTATGGCCAAAGATGCTGAATTTCTGTCACTACAGACTACCACAAATCACCCTGGCTGGAGGAAAGAGAGGATATCAGATCACTCCTGTTTAGGAAAAAAACCCACAAACTCTTAAGGCTGAGTCAGTCACCATGCATTCTGCAACCTGCACACCATAATAATGAAAAGAAATGTAAAATAAAATTAATGTGCTGCTATTGAAATAAAATTCAAATAACCATGACATTAAACAGTGAAGAGAAGGACCAGATCAAGGAATTTGTGGTGGAACAGCAAAACCATTCCTCTCCAATCTCACAGCAGACCTAAGACAATGTTTAGTAGCACATCTACTAATGACCATATATTTTCACTGATGAAACTCTAAGTGCATTGAAGTGCAACAGTTCTTGGTAGTCTTCATCTTTATTTTTTGAAATAAACTAATGGCTCATTCATTTTTTGTTCATTTTTTGTTCACTATTTGATACGCACTGTTACATAGGTTAAAAAAAACCAACTCCACAACATCACATTAAAAGAGAAAAATATTTGTTAGTGTTCCCTCACTTAGCAGTAGTACTTTTGGTAACTAAACAGTATATGCCCTATACTCTTAAAGATGTGAGAAGATATTTCTACATTCTCTTTACACATTAATAATGTTAGGAGCTCTGGTTGCAGGATAAAGTCTCTAGGAAGTAGGTGCTAACTTTCTGCAATACTTCGGCATATCTCCTTCTTTGTCTATGTTCTCCTACCTTGTCACTGCCCATTTTGTCTCCTTACCTGCTCTTTGTCACAGACTCTGCATCTCCAGATGAACGAGTAAAGAAGAAAGCAGTAAAAGAGCTGCAATTTTAAAAGGCAATCAAGCCTCAACATAGAGCCCTTCAAAAGAAGCCTAAGATTGGTTTAAAATGGATGTCAATAATGCACAGAACATTCCAGGATTTCCAGGAATCCTTTTCCTCAGATCTTTAACAAGATTCTGCCATGGAATATAAAAATATCCAACTGAGAACAAATTCTCTTTCTATTGTTTAAAAAGTTGTTTGGTTTTTTTTTTTCATTATTTTGAGCTTACCTGGCATTGTGACTTATGAATTTTCTTTGTCAATTTTTATCCTTAAAATGGATGAAGTCAGAATCTGTCAGGTGGTGTAGATGAGCAAATTGCTTCTTTTTAATTTGGTGTCAAGCTCTAACAACTTTATGGTACTTCTTTCCATATCTACATATATTTCAAATTTGCCAAACAAACAAGTTTGAAGAGCAGGGATTAACTTCTAACATTTAATTTCAGCACAGTAGAAATACAGGAATGTTTTGATTAAGAAATTAGCACATGAAAAAATGCTTAGAGAAAACTCCAAATGGAGACCTAACTTTTTACTTCAGTACCTAACATTTCATTAAATGGCCTTGTAGCTGACCATGAGAATAACTGTTTTCTTCACCATGAGAACTAGCAGAGAAGTCTCTTGGTATCTTAACAAACCTGGACAGGGGCACAGCAGCTGTGATAATGCTGAGAAAAATCTGGTGTCTCATCCTGTATGTAAGCCCTGTCACCATCCTCTGACTGACAGCTACCAGTCCCATTACTACCTCTACCCCATAGCAAGACTCGGTTCATTTTCTACAAGTTCACTCTCTTTCTTTGTAGCTCTTTCACAAACACGTACACAGCTTTAGAAAGTTCAGCTGACCTCTTGATTCTTAGGGCTCTCCACATATGGTATGGAATCACTTCTTTATTTGGGGGAAAAAAAAAAAAAGTGAGAATGTTTATATATTTATCTTTATTTTAAATGTGGATTTTTTTTTTTTTCCAGTGAAACAACAAATTAAGATTCTGAGTTCTTCTTCCTCAGCTGGATACCCTCTTCCCAAAGCCACCTTTGGTTTAGCTCAACCCTTTCCCAAGAAATATACAAGAGTCTGAAAAGAAAACATCCCAAACTTTTGTGGTACTCAAGCATTATGGTTAGACAAGTACAACTATAATAATTTACATCACTCTCTTTCAATTACACTAAATTTTTAAGCAGACTGCCCAGTTCGGGAAGTTTATTCTGATTTGACTTTTTCTAGGCATATCACTTCAGTTTTACATTGCTGGAAGTAAAAAGAAATTTAGGGTCCCAGCCTCCTGCTAAGGCTTACATGCTATGGTGACACCAAAATTCCCACTTCAGTAGAACTGCTGAATTAAGTAAAGAAGAAAAATGTACAACATGAAGTGATGTAGAACCTCCTTCTCTGTGCAATAAGTCGTTTTGCTCAAGCAGCATTTATCAGGTTGAAATAGTACTACTCGTATATGGATGTGATTTACCACCATAATGTTATTTTCCTTTTTCATGATCCTGGGTGATTTTTTGCACAACTCCTTGGCTATTAATGCATTGAAGACTCAATTGCACTACAATTTTCATTTCACTGGCTGGCATTTTGTTTTATTAGGTTTGTGAATCACAGGAAAACAGGACACAGCATCTAGTCGACAAATTTCACATTTTAACTAGGTAGGAAGAGAAAGCTTTTTCTCCTAAGGAGTGTTCATGAAACTTGGCTGGAATCCAAGGGAATTTACCTAACCTTGTTATTTGGTATATATGTGAATGACAACATTGCATAGAAGAAAACCCCACTTTGCCTCCCCTAAAGCATAGTGAACCTTTGAGAAGGTACACTAAATATCTTTCTTCTACCTGGCTATCGATTTTCATAAAATTTGTAGTAATGACTTGCACATAAATCAGGGAGACTTCAGTTTAAACTAGTCAATCAGTTCAAAAGTAGGGCAATATAGACAAACACTCACACACAGAGGGACAAGGAGCAAGACAGGAATCTCATTAGCATCAACACTGCTCAACAATGGCTTGTCTCAGGAAAAAAAAACAGCCAAATTTCTTTGCTTAAATTTCAAGAGCCTCATTTAGACAAGCTATTTTCTACAGTTACTAAATGACTGCAAAAGTATTTTTACTGGCTTGCCAGCAAGACATTTCTGTTTCCTGTAATCAAGATGGACTGTAAAAAAATAATAGACTTGCATCAAGTAACAGAGATCATGAAGCAGTTTGTTTCTAATTATTAAGTCATAAAAAGTGCATGGAAGCATGCTAAGCCTTCAAGCCAGTCAAAATGCTTTATTTCCCAATAGGAAAAAAAAAGTGCTAAGTAGAATTATGGATACTGAATTCAAAATAATGAGACTTCATTCTTTTTTCCACTAGGAAAACTGGCTAATTTCAATGGTGTTTTCCAAGAAGCAGTCACTGTATGTCTGACTGCCATGTATTTTGATAATAAACCAAGAGTGAATAAATTAACGTTGTTATATTAAGCAAAAGTAAATCAATATAACTACACATGGTAGAACTTCCCACACAGCTTTTTGACACATTCCCTGGAGTGATCAAGTGCATTGATTTCTGTCTCTCTATAATGCACAACAGGCATCTACATACAATGTATTTTGGCAATTTGGCTAAAAATGTTTTCCTAATTATAAAAGCTCATTTGATTCTTATCCCATTCATAGAGGGAGTAAGGAGGCATGCAGTCTGCATTGTTGTATTTGCCCTGCGAGAATGGCAGTTTGACCCTTAATGTTACAATGGAAAAGGCTGCTGTAAAATTTTATAGGCTTAGGGCTAGATCTGCAGCTATACTACTTTATTGTTAATATTATTGCTCACAAAATAAAATAAAAAGAATCATTCTCAGCTGAAATGTTTGCACGGGTGTATTTTCAGCTCCTGAACTGATGAATACATCAGCAGAGATTACTGCTGAGCTCATTTCGCTGATATCAATCAATTCTTGTCAGGTGGCTAAGCATCATGGCAAAATGAAATACCAACATAACCAATGGGATTTGTTTTGATGGGTACAAGGATATTTCATAACAAAAAACATGATGCTGCAGCAGATGTAAATGCAGTACAGAAAAAAAGACTTAAGTTCTTACTCCTGAATAGTGGACAAGAATATTCTGAATATCACAATTTCTAAATCTTTCATTAAGGACTTAATGAATCTGCCATGGTTTCTTTTTCTAACTCGATGCTTTTAACTTAAAGAAGACATCTGAATTCCTCCTTTAGGTGATATGACTTACTTTCAGAAGTTTTCCCCATTTTTATTATCTTCTAAAATTATACTGAATAAAATGTGTCCAACTTGAGTTTGAATCACTGTTTTGAAATCAAAATTAACTACTTGAACAAACTGTCAATAACAGTACTGTTCACTTGGGTACACACAAAAATGAACAGAACATTCTTAATTAGCTCATCTGAAAAAAGTGCCTCCTAAGCATATCTTCCCAAGCTCTGTTTATAGTTGTGAAGTTGTTGTCATCCTAAGGGGAAAAACGTGTTTTCATGCATCTACTATGTTGACTTAAGCTAATGAGTTTACTCTTGGATTTATTAATTAACATGTTTTATAATCTTTGTATAAGAAGTTTGCCCTAGACTCAACTAGTCAGAATCTAATATGTGAAGATTTAATGCCATTAATTGTCTAAAAAAGACTATGGTGATTATTTGGCTGAGTAACGTGTTCATGTCTTGATGAATTTTGAAAGCTGCTGCAATTCCCACTGAAAATGGACTATTTAAAGCAATCTCACTGATTACCTCTACTTATATATTGAACATAAGATGAAGCATATAATTCTAAATTCATTTCAGTATTAAGGTAAATCACTACCCAAGTTTTAATTGTATGACTCTTGAGAAAAATCTATTTCCGAGTTAAAGACAACTGAATGCTTTTTGCTTTTCAAGAAAAATAAATCAAAATTAAGTTGTTGGAGATGCAGAAAAAAAAAAGATAGTGTAGATAAGACACTCATGCCTTTTCAATAAGTAAAATACCTTTCAAAACGTGCCCGGTTGTAGAAATCAACATAACTTATACTGGTCAAAAGACCAAAAACAATTTCTACATGTCAATACACCTTGGACCAACCTTACTGTCACAGCAGAAGCAGTAGAATTATGTTTGCAAGTGTATATCACACCTTAGCTGGTCATCTAAGCCAGGCTGCAAATGGTATACAGAGTTGGTAAGTGACAGAAAAAACAGACTGGTACACTGGAAATGGACACAGTTGCTAGCACTATAACATAGGGAGTTAGAAGAATTTTGGCAGGGTCTAAACACCCTCTTCATTAAAGTAAGGGAGAAAAGTCTCCATTGAATTTAGACAACTTACTGAATTTCAGAGATGGGTTGGAGTAAATAACTGAATCCAAAAGAAACACTTCAGGTATTGCCTCTTTTTGAAATGTCTGTTTTGAGTTCATTGTTTATGTTATTACTGAATTTAAGAGGATTGAAAAAGAAAAAACAATGTTCACAGACTGTCTGAAATAATTACATATTTCTCAGACATTTTCAAATGTTAAAAAAAAACCCCTCAAGATAAATACATCAGAAGGGGGAAAAAGAAACTAAGCATGATAAATATGCTTTTGCCAGTCTGCTTTTTTTCCTTTATAATGTGGTGCATTGCATCTGTGTAGCATTACATTTGATCAGTTTGATTGTTGTAACATCAGCTGAAGGCTGATCAATATCAAATTACCTTGAACAAAGTCAAGACTACAGCACAGTCAGACCATTGCATTATGTTCAAGGTAAAGACATAATTTGCAAGTACAAATCAATTGCCTTCTTCATTTGCTACCTGATCAGTCAACTCGTACTTGTTTCTGAGATATGGCTTCAAATTCTGATCTGTTACTCTGGAAAAAAAGAAATACAAATCACAGACCCTCTTCGCCATTGCTACATAACGTGAATGTCACACATATGAATTAATATTTCAATAAATAATGTTGGTCCTTGCCTGAGACATTATAAGAGTAGTTCACCAGGTCACATCCAGGCATTGAATGCCTCTGGAGCCTGCAGCATTCCACATGGCAATAGCATATTTGTCCAGCTGAAGGTAAATGCACTTATATCAAGTTTTTCCATTACTAATTCAGCTGCTTGACCACTTCTCCTCTGGATGTTCCAGACTTGAACATCAAACAAAGGTAAGACCATGCAGCTTTTATTTTCCCACTAAACCCCTACTCTTGGTGTCAGCTGGAGCTCCCTCAGCATAGTAGACTGTAGTTTCTCTAGTAACACTGGAGTTGAGGCTGTATGTACTCCTACGATAAGTTTAGCAATAAACACAGTTCTAAAAATATTTTCAAACCCATTTTAATGCAAAATCTCTATTCCCTATTTTGATTGTATCACAAAAGTCATCGTAAACACATTGCTGGCATCAGTACTCAATATGCAATCTCTATTTAGCACACCTCAGTCTGAGTATTGCTTATACTGAGATTTCTGTCACTGCTGTTAAGTGGCTGGATAAGCCAGCTTTCTTTCTGGTCTACACATTTAATCTTTTATACTGAATTTTAACTCAAACTGATCAAAACCCAGAGGACACTGAACGTGGACCATTCCCACACCATTGTGTACACAACTCTGGGAGGTTGGTTTGGGCAGTCACTGCTGTCAGCCCCCACAATGATGATGTTTACGAATGTTCCAGATCTAAAACCAGACTTAAAATAAACTGTTTGTTGCTTTGTTATAGCAGAATTTGGGTGTTCTGTATTTAACAGGATTAAACCTATCATAGATATGTTTAATTATCTTGTTTCAGGTTCAACTGTATTATTAAGACAAGACCTAGTAAGCTTTTGCTGATAGAAAAATCAACCCAGGTGGTACTTCCAGTCACTTCATGAGGAACCAATGCTGCCATGCCTGAGTTTTACACATTCATAGTGAAACAGACTTCCTAGTAGAATCCTAGGTGACATAATCATGTCTTGAATACAAAAATAAAACTTCTAGTTATTCAAACAAGAGCTCTTCCAAAACATGAGATTATGTCTGGAATGAAATGTGATTTATAATTAATTATGATTTACTGATTCATAATCAGTCCCCACACTATTTAAATCCCCACTAAAAAAAAGAAAATTACATCATGTTCAGAATTGTTACAAATGAATACATTACTTGGTTTCTTATTCTCCCTTCTTCTCTCCTCCCTCCATCTGGGTATGAATTTTTAATTAAACGCAATTCAGGTCCTTCTTCATTTACTAATACTATCATTTGGAAAGTGTAGCATTCAGTATGATAATGAATACAATTTGAGGAGGGACCATTTCTCTTGGTACTTTTGGTATGACATATAATCACACAGATCTCCACTTCTAACTAGTTCACTTATTAATATTTTACATGAGTTCTTTTGATTGTGCTGTTCATTAACAAAACAGTCAACAGTCTCACTGAGAGCTTCTTGTTGAAGCTTCCTCAAACAGGATTCTTGCACAGATAAAAATATTTTTGAAAGTTTTTATAAATGTTTCTAGTGGGTTTATGATTTTCCTCATGCTTGCACTGGTAAGAATGCAGGCTGTTAAAGTCTTAAAGCTAGCATAACTTTGTTACAGACTCCAGCCTTCCTAAACACCTATTGTATTTCCAGGAAAAATCTAGTATTCCAGTTGTTGGTTGAAATTCATCTCACCAGACTTCATCTCCTGAATCATGAAGGATAAGGTTTACTCTCAGTCATCTAAAGTCATTCCTGTTATGACAGACACTTGGGATAATGTGGTCTCTGGAAGTGGCTGTGTCTCCACTTTCTAAGACTAGAATAGCCAACAGAGAGAACGGTACCTTCAAAAGGTGATTCTTCTCATTTTAAGATTTAGGTGTCTACAGTTAGGTGAGATGTGAACAAACACATCTCTCTTCCATAACAGCTACTCCCAAGCTCAGGCTTCAGGTATCAGACTTCCTGTCAAAGATCTAGCTTGACAACAGTTCCTGATACAGATGAAAAATTCAAAGGTGCTCTGAAGAAACAGGTTGACTTCTCTGGATCCACAACGTGTGAAATATTGCAGACCTCTGAAAGATACGCATTGTCCATCAAAGCCTCTGCAGTGTCCGCAGTCCTTGGTAGCTACGCAGAACATTCAGCCCATTTGATGACAAGACACCACCCTCTTCCCAATGCTCACACTTAAGAAATGAGGATGGCCTCAGCCAAGCCTTTTTCATCTTATTTCTGTGTATCTTGCCTCATATTTTTATATCACTTTTACTGCTCTGCACTTTCTTAATACAAGGATTTAATAAAGGCCCTAGGGGAGGGTGGCCAGTACAGATATTTCTTATCAGTATATTTCATTCCAAAGACAAAATAAATAAATAAATGAAATGAAATGAGAGTCTGGAGTTGGCAATGTCATATCTGAAACCTGCTGCCATGATTAGGGTGTCTTTCTTCCTTAAGCAGCCTGGAGTTTGTTGTACACAGGTCAAGCTGTAAATCAGAAGATACTGGATGACTCAAAAGCTGTAGAGAATATAAAATTATGTGGCTACAGGTTTAAGAATCACAGATAGAGAGAAATTAGGGATGGAAGGCTTTAATAAACTGTCTAGTTCAATCTCTGCCAGCATGGGATTGTTCCCTAGAATGTATTTTACAGCACATTATCCAAAATTGTTTCCATATGTGATCTTGCTCTGGAAAGAGCCTATAAAAGCGGTCTGGTACAGTGCCGTGCTGACTGAATCAATGATTTCTCTCTCACTTGCACAAAGTCTGAAGAAATTTTTTTTTCCTATCAGTTGAAGATATCTGTTCTTTCAATCATACACACTATCACTTACAATAGATGTTCTGCGTGGCACCTTCGCCTTTACGCGCATTGTGTAACTCCATGTTGTGCCTCAGCAAGCTCCTATTGCCTTAGGCATACTGTGGCGCAGGAAAGAGGATGGAGGTAACAGCAGAGGTAAATGCTTTATCAGAGATAAAATGATACAGATTTTTTTTTGGTATTACATACATGTGCGCAGAGACTTATAACATTAATTTTGTATTTTCCACAGCTGTTCCTCTCATTTCTGAAACCAGAGATTCTGAATCCTGGCTTAATGAATCCTTCATTATTCTCAAATTCCTTCTGCTATTACTACTGAAATTATTCAAATATTACTACCACTGTCCTCAAGAGACCTGCCTTTAGCTTTAGGTGAAGGAATGGCTCAGTTATCTGAACCCTGAAACTGCTGAAATTATTCTTCTGCCTCACAGTAAGCTGGTTTGATATTAGTTTAGTGTCCCTTCATCTTCTCTTTGACTCTAAGTGTGACCTTTTCATTTTTTCTCTTTTATTTTATTCATAGTTTTTTTCTTGTTCTATTTCACAGTTTTAAATTCAGAATGCCTTCTAGTACTGGAATATAATTTTGATTTTCTGAACTACAGTGACCAAACAGGCCATACTGTTTTACTAGGTAGGATTTATCTGTCTGTTCTATAGGGTTGATTGCAGGATTTACGTAAGTAGTCCTCCTCACTTTACTATCAGAGTGTCCATGCTTTAAGGTCAGATGCAGGCTGGGTGAGGGGAATAACGCTCACGCCTGCTGCCTGCAAGGAGCAGATGCACGCCCATTGGAGCAACCAACTGCAGAGCCTCATCTGGGATCTCCTCATGATTCTCAGACAATCAGCCATTTATTTTTCAAATTTTCCCCTCCTCTATTATTAATCAGATTCCTGTTCTTTGAAAGTTTTGCAGGTCCTAATTTTTAGGCTGATTCCAAAACAATCCCAATTGTAATGCCATCAAGCTGCTTTTTAATTATTCGCAACCACAGGGCAGTGTTACATTCTCACTGCTGCCAGGGGATGTCAGCAGCTCTGTCTCCACGACGTTAACACAAATAATGCTTTTTTTTTCTAAACCTTCTCCACTTGCCTGTCAACATTAGCTTTTCCGAGGCTCTTCACACTGTCCTTATGTTGTTTCCACATTGTGGCAGGCAGGCAGGCACAAAGCATAACACAGGCCTCTTCTGGAAACATGACGTGCCCTCTCGGCTTGACGCCTTCTTGCAGACAGCCTGTTCAGGCGCACTTAAGTGTGCCTGTGTTTGTGCTTGCTGGGTCTCTACTGTATGACCAGTCAGGCTTAAAAATGCAGTGTAGGCTTAATGGTCATTACGTATAGATTCCCCGTCACCAAAGCAGAGTTACGCTTCTTCAGTTCACTGCAATCGTCGTTTCTCACAATCACAACAGCGGCTGTGGGGATGGAGTACTTCACAGAAATCCTGCTTCACACTTTCCCACTGTGTTTTCTAGGCTGAAGCTCATCTTGCCTTGCTGTAGATTCCTCTGCCTCATCTTTTATATCTTACAGGAGAAAAATTAACTTTGTCAGTCCTTACTCTCACTGCAGGCTGTACTGCAGCCTGAGGCTTCCAGGTGCATTTCAGAGAGAGAGGGCAGTGTTGACTGCAACAGTTAAAGCATTAAGCAAGACACCCTGCAAACCTTAGCTGTATTTTTAACTCTGTCACAGTCTTGCTGAAGGACTGTGGCCAACTCCTGGGGCCTCTTTCTGCTTTAATTTCACCGTTTTTCATACGGAGAGGATATTGGCTTCCTTTATAAAATGCTTTCAAGCCTACTGAAGAAAAATATCCTGCAAGAGTAAAAGCTATTACTGCTTGGCTGATGCAGCCCTTGCAATTTTCTCATCATGATCACAGGAACAGAAGTGTTATATAGCTACGGTGCCTGTAAGCTCACCTACGTGATAGAGGAGGTTCCTCCTAAGCATGGGAGCGAAGGGCTCAGAGCTCTCCCAGAGTCTCTGGCATCTGCACGAGAACTGCAGTGGGTCTGCCAATACTGCAACTTTTTCAACTTTCAGCTTTCTAAAACTTTCTAGTCCAAGTATTTATTTCTTTGTTACGCTGGAGGGGAAAAAAAGAGAGAAAATAAAAGTTGGATAATTTTCACGTTGTGCCATCTGTGATTTCTGTTTCTGATCCAGTTACAATAGTAAACTTCTCCCGTTGTGCCACCCAAAAAGACTGGAAAACGTCTATTCTAAGTGTTTTCCCTAGGCTCTGTTGAGTGAATGTTTAGCTCCCTGCGGATGAAGTGTACCAATGTAAATTTACTGTGATAGAGACACACTGCTGCTGATTGTTGCAGAACTACCACTGAGTAGTAAATGCTCCACTGCTCTGTTACCCGGGGGGGCTGAGCATTAACTACACTATTGAATAGCAAACGCTTATCATCCCCTATAATTCAAACTATATAAATCACTGAAGAGAGACAATGTGCCTGCAGGGAACTCACATGGTCTATAAAAATGTAAAAATCTGAACTATATTTAGCTGACAGAGCTATACTTAAGAAAAAAAAATTCTAATGATAATCTTAGACATCAAACTCATCTTCATTTCAATCTACTGAAGCTTTGGTGGAGTTTAATCTTTTCTGCAAGCATTTTCACATTTCATTTTTAAAAAATAGGGTTAAGAAATAAAAGCTATTACTCTTTGCATTGTCTCTCCTCCAAGCATTCATGCAGCACACAGAGTGACCTCTTTTAAGTCCATCCTTACAGCAAAGCAAAACAACAGTATTTTTTCTTTACTGAGCAAAAGCATCTCTACTTTGCTTAAAAAAAAATTAAAAAAAAAATAGAAGGTTTAAAATATCCTGGTTGTAAAACATGTATCCTTTGAAAGTAGAAGACAGAGTTCCCTTTTGTTTAAAGACATAGTTCTTCAAATATAGGGCTTATGCAACCTTCATTGCACTGAGAAATAAAACAACTTAAAACATTCCTCCAAGGAACTGTACTGCAACTGAGGACATAAACTTTAATTCCTGGATAAGCAAACAGTTAATCTGGAGTTGACACAAGCAGTTCCATTACCGTCAATTAATTACTTGTGTCTGTAAAGTTAAATATACAGGAGCATTTGAAGCATCAGAAGACTACAATAAGCTGGTGCTGCACATTGCTTAACGTATATATAAAATCTCTTTCTTCTTTTAGCTTCAACCATGCAATAACCTCTGGATGGGCCTCACTAGCCCTCCTGTAATTATCATGGACTGATTATGCAATTTACTGCAGAGCTGAGGCCTTCAATACTATTCTGCACTAGAAAACAAAGCCATCCCTAAATGTTTATCAGAAGAGAAATAAAACGTAGTAACCTTTCATACACAAATGCAATTACACAAAAAGACAAAGAACAAAACCAGATGAGAAAAGCCTCAGGGGAGAATTGGTATGGGACTTTTTGAGCACTCTGTGTGGCATTCAGAGAGCTGATGAAAGAGATGTTTGAGAGGAGAGTTGGAAAATGATCACAAGCAATCAATGTTTCAAAGGGGTCAGAATCAAAATCAAATAAGAATACTAAAGTTTCTGTAATTAATCCACGGACAGCTTAGTAGTTTCCCACTAGTTTCTATCCTTCATGATGTTCTAAAGAAACAAAGAAGATTTTGATTTTTTACAATCTTATTAAAGATGATGTAATCAATGATTTACATTTGATTTTTTTTTCCTTGACACAGAGAAAATACCTGTAAATTATTAGCATGGGTCTTCTACCATAGTTTGTGAACCTGATCTAAACAACAGTAATGAGGGATTTTAAATAGAAATATATATAATTAAGCAATGCAGAGATGTTTGAAACACTAAAAGAAAAACATGGAGTATGGTTTAAAAACTGGTTCACAAAGTTAGACAACCAGGAAAGAGTTCTCCCAGCACAGAAAACAATGTAGATATAAGATTACTGTGTAAGAATATAGCAAATAATGCCAGCATACTTTGGATAGGCTATCAGGGCACCTCATTGTCAAGAACAGAGATAAGTATATATTCCTAATGTGGCTCGAAGGTGTTGATTTGAATTGTCTTCAGATGAAAAGCAGATAATTAACTCTAAACAAAATCGAGGAAGCTCAGAGAAAACAAAACAAAAAAATCTCTAAAGGTCTGGTCTTCTAAATGCAACTGTTTCATACAGTCAGTGGCTTTGTCTTCTATGGGCTATTATATGTTCATCAGGATGTCAACACTGAGAAGAGCTCAGAATATACTATGAAATTGTAGTGAAAAATGCTTAATTTGGGATTAATGGCAGAAAATTAATGCAATACAGCAGTAGTTTAATAGGCTGGCAAAATGAACATTTACAAGTAATCTTCCAAAATGTACACCAGCTGCAGAATCCCAGATGAATTTAAGATGTTAGTCCTACAGGACTACTCAGGTGAAAACGAGCTCATACTTCAGTATTTTCAGATCAGGGCCATATGTTGTACACTAGCATATTTGCAGTATTAATACCTTGCAGTAAATTTCTTAGAGTATTATTGAATCTAATTTCCAGTGCCCACAGTCAGCCAACTTTTGTCATTTCCCTTTGGAGATAACTTCTCAACCTGGATCAGCCCTACATGATACTATTTTGATACTAAGCCGAAAGTATCTTCCTCATTTGAAAAAATATTGGACTCCATAACTTTAGGAGCCTGGAAAAAACCTGGAAATCTGGTGATGAATAAGCTCATTGATTTTTTAAAATATTTCTCCTGATACTATTCATTAGTTGGCGCAAACTGCTGCAGTGCCACCAACAGAAATGGAGGGGTGACACTTCACACCGACGAGGATCTGCTGGGTAGCTGGCAGTGGTAAGCGTGTCTGTTTATACGGGCATAAGCATGGCTGAGGTGCAAGCAGTCCCTTCCCCTTCTGGCATATCATGAAGTCTTATGCATTATAATCAGACCTCTTAGTTTATTTTGCTCCTAAACATTTTTAGCTTTCCCTGGACAAAAAATAAATATCTCTAAGTGAAAAAAAATAGGCCTCTTAAAAATTAATCTCAATTGCATTATATTTGAGACCCAATATTACACTCCATGCTCATTATGTCTGACTTAAAAAGAATATTAGAAATTTCATTATTTTGTTGCTGGCTTTTAAAAGTAATTATTACCACAACAGGCAGGTAGTCATTATGCTGATTACTCAAGACTGAGATGTAAATAGCTCATGTGGGGGTTAATAATCAGATAACAACGGTAAGCACTGATTCTGTATAATTAAGTCAAATGACATGATTTATACTTGTGCAAAGCTACCTCCAGAATGAAACATTTTATGATATTACTGTCTTTCCAAATAGCCCTACACTTTGCAAGCACACTGTATCTGGATGTTGCTTAAACTCTAACATTTTTGGCATTCTCAGAATGTGAATTGAATGGGGACATTTTGATTCAAAATTGCAGTCATCTATTTGTCATTAACGTTGGATAACATTGATTAGACTTCCTTTTTCCATAGCCCACACCTGATAGAATCACAGAATGGTTGAGGTTGGAACGGACCTATGGAGGTCTTCTTGTCCAGCTACCCTGCTCAAGCAGGGCCACGCTTACTGATTGCCTCCAGAGCCTTTGTCACCTGTGCATCACAATATTCCTGTAGGAACATGCTGAACTGCTAATGTGGCCAAAGACAAAACTGTCATAGATTTTGTTAAAATAATATCTAATTTATAACATAGAGACTTTATTGTATTAACTCATAATTGGAAAGAAGTGTTAATTGCCATTCTTAACATTTAACAGTTGCGTAAGCACCAGCAGTATTAGATGTAAAGCAAAATAAGGCATCATCAAATGACATGCAAATTTAAAACAGTAAAAGGAATGGATTTTTCAAGCTAAAACAATTCAAGGAATAGCTAACTATTTTTAGTCGAACACTGAAATAATTTATATTGCTGCCTTTATTAACTATTAACTCAAAACTCTTTTTTTTTTTTTTTTTTTAACTATAGGAAAGTACATGGTCAGATGCAAGAAACATTTCCTAGATATAAAGTTTCTTTTATGTGATTGATTACTTGAGAGGAGTTCTAGAAGCTATTGACAGACTTACATTTTTGCTGAGGGCCAGATGTGAGTCAGCATTTCAAAGTCTGAATAATAACTTACTTCTTGTGTAGTTCTACTGATCGAAATTAATTTTGGGAAAAGGGTGGGTTTTCATTTACATGACTTTTTAATGTGAGAAAAATTTTTAACATATTTTTGAGGTTTATTTGTCTTCGCAGTTTGTTTTCCTTTGCTTCCCTTTTCTTTCCTTTCTTTCATGTGTCTTTCCCTAAATAATTTTGCTCTTAGCATTTTGGTGTGACTGCACAGGCCTGAAGGCATAGAGACAGACATGCAGGGTCAGGAGGGTTAAACAGAGTTTTAGGGCTTGCTGTCCTCCCAGGATCAGCATGTACAGTTCATTCTACCTGTATATTTGTTACAGCTGTGGTTGCCAATGAGATCAGGTTGGGACAATCTCCAGCAGTACATTTCAGGTGATACACTGGAAAGCCTTGAGGAAAGAAAAGCAGAGATCACTGGTCACTGTAGGGGAGAGCCTTCATCCCTCTCCAGCACAGTATCTAGGGGAATATAAGGAGTAAAATATCTTTCCCTGGTGCTTGTTGTACTGCCAGGGTATCAAATATCTATGAGTTGAATGGTCAGTTTTCCTGGAGATATATGATTAAACGAAGTTGTATCCAGATTCTAATGCATAATTAAACTATTACTGTTAGCCTTCCACCAGGCACTGAGGTAAAAAAAAAAAAAAAAAAAAAAAAAAAATCTACTTGCATAGCACAGCACCACAGCAACGAACATGAGAAATTGTCCATCAAGATCCATGCCTCATGAGGGAAGCTTTTTAGCCATTTGTAAAAGTTTGTAAAAACAAACTTATCTCATTTTTCTACTGTGCATTTTTCAGTGTTTCCCCTTATTTTATTAATACCAGCCTGATTGAAAAGGGCAAGAGGAAAAGCAAACATTCTGTAGGGTAAATTATAAGATGGAAAAATTCTTCCTCTCCAAGAGAAATGGACAGTAGCTTTTCTTAAAATGTCACTGCTCATAAGGAGCTTGTGACAGCCCAGCATTACATAAGGCTGGCTTTTAAAAAGGCATTGTTAAATATACACTGATTTCTCTCATATTTTAGCTTACTATTTTAATCACCTCTGCACTGAGTTTTTAAAAGTATTTTGAACAGCTACTTGTTACAATTCTTTGTCATGTTTTCTAGCCACTGGAGAAATGCTGTCCTGAATCAAGACAAAGTAGGAACATTATGGTCATCAAATGGAGTTACTGGTATCTGACAGAATCAGTTATCACTCTAGCAAAAACTTCAAAGCGCTCTGTGCACAATCTCACTCATTACAAGGACCTGTTGTGATGGGATGTGGGGTGCATATGTTGTTAGAGTACCTTTTAGTTTATTTGCTCATAGACTTTGACTGGATCATCCCTTGGGCTCAGCATTCAGATTTTAACCCCAGTTGCAACTGTCACCAGCGACATTACATTTAATGTGAATGAGGTCATGGGATTAAACAAACCAGTAGGTTTAGTCTAGATCTTACATGAGAAACTGATACTGAATACATCTAGAAACATTAAAAAATATAACTAACATATATTGCTTTTGATGTATTCAGCCTAAAAAATATAGAGAGGATCTACATCACAGCTTTTTTGAGGTTTTCTCCTCTGTACACATTTTCAGCTAGTTAAAATTGTTTAGAAATTTAAAGACCATTAAGAATTAATATAAACACAATTATATGAAGAATTATTAAAGTAATTCATGCCTCACTATAAAGTTTCACAAGAAAACACTTTTCAATTCTTTTCCCCCTATAATGTATCTAAAATGTAACTGATCCATATGAAAAACAGTAGAGAATAATCTTAGGAATCTTGCCACTTTAAATGGATGTCAACTAACAGTAAGTGATTATTTTTCAGTAAAAGTTTAGTATAATCAGCCATTTAACATCTTCCTTAACATCAGGGTGCTTAGCATTTTCAAGCAGTCCTCAGAGCTGTGTCTCTCTGGAGCCAACCCCTTGGTCTGTTCTGGGCCACCGGTCATCTCCTACTACAGGAGAAACACATAGGGAGAGTTAAGGCTAAGGTTTTCTTAGTACAAAATCAAAAGGGTGAGTCGAAGAATGGATTCTGGAGGGGGGGCATTTGAGGTCTCTGTCCTTGCCTGCGCTGCTGTGGTATTGAAGGTTTCCTCCCTCCCTTTAGAAATGCAGCTAATCCTCATGCTTGGGTTAGGGCTTGGGTCTGTAAGTTGGGACGACAAGACATCCAGTGAGGCTTATTCTTTGAATTGTTAGCCAGGGGAAGCTGAGGGTCGACTCAACTGGAACTCAACTTCTTTGCAACCACAGCAGAGGTAGGAGCCAGCTGCCTCCTGCCAGCCTGGGGCTGGGGCAGGGCTTTACAATGCATGAAAAACTGGTCCACATTTCCAGAGAGGAAAGCTTATGGCTCTGACAAAATGTCAGCAGAGAGGAGTGTCTCTTTCCCATCAAAGCTGCTATTCCCATGCAAAAAAAAATATATATGTCGATGCCTAAGGAAATGGTTACTGTTACAAAAGGTGGTGAGTAATTCAGGAAACACAGCAATGTTTCTGGACTGCCCCGCAACGGTGAGGCAGAGATTTTCAGCTACCCTGTATGGCTGCAGCACCTTATCCTGCTTTTTGGAAGAGTTTGATGTTGTTGGTTCAGGCCCAATATATGGCTGGGCTGGGCCTTGGGCAAGGCAGCCCAGGATGTGGCGGCCATTTCTCTGGAGTGGATTTAGGAGGGACAATAAAGGAAAGCTTGGGGGCTCACAGATTTCACAGCACTGCCTCCAGTCTTTTTTTTGGGTGTGGTAAGTGCTTGTTTTTTGAGCTGAAATATTTATTAAGGTTTAGATTTAAGGTGGTTTAAGGCTGGGAAGAGATGACTGTTACTTTAACAGCTTTCTCCCTGTGTTTTCAAGGCGGGAAATTCAGAGAATGAGACAACTCCAGCAGTAAGCATTGAAAATGCTCTTCGGCTTTTCATTCTCGTGCTTTGTTCATAATTTACCTTCTCCCGCACCAACAGAAGCTCTACTCTAATTGTAAATCTAAATCAGCTGAATATCGATCCCCGGGAGGTCTGATTACATTTGTCCAAAATAATAGAGATAAGTAGCTGATTCTAAAGACAACTCTAAACTTATCTGTCTAACCATCTAGATCTCAGATTAATGAGCTCTTAAGTAATTGGGTCAGCCATAAATAGGGTTGTTTGCAAAGACAAGAATATATTAATCTGTAAAGGTCATATTGCTAGTATCACTGAGAAGCACTACAACACTGATATTCCAGTTTTAAGGATCAATTGGTTGTACTCAGATTGCCTCAGTTCCTTTTGAAGATATTCAAACTAAAGAGTGCCCAGGAGATTTCTTCCACGTAGTCTACAACACAGCTCAAATACTTAGGTTCAAGGCAGAAAATATTTTGTTTAAGTAGTCATGCTACTGACATTAGTTTCTTTAAGGGAAATTGAGATAGACTACATCTCCTATGAAGAGCTGCAAAAATCAGTACTGATTTCTGGATGTTTACTTCAGGAAGGAAGAAAATACTTTTCTCGTGTTGGAGGTCCAAGGGATTATTATAGACAAGGGAAAAAAAAAAAAGAACAAACAAGGATGATCTTGTTTGGTAGCTGTCTGATAAGGGATAAAATGTTCTCTGCAAACCTGGGTGCACCTTAGAGATATATAGGCACCTCTCCATTGTATCCCATTATATCACAGTGGCCTTTCTTTTCTCAGCTTTTATGGGAACTCTTTGTGTACCATGCTGAGGAATAAATGATTTATTTTGGGACTTCTGCCTTGTCTGACTGAACTTAGTATCCTAATGGTCTTTGAGAAGTATAAACTATAGTAAACCTGAAAAGGATGTGATTTTACAACATTCCTTGCCCAAGCTTGTCATGGGAATATAGGAAACATCAGCACTGTAACACTGTGAATTGAAATTGCTCACTCCCTCTTTGCTTAGCTTTCTACACGTTCCTCATGCTGTCTTGTCTCTTCCTGACCTCCTCCATCAGGCCGTTAGAGAATGAGAACTGAAGTGGTTTTCTAAGCCATTAAATTAGAAATAAACTGCACAGCATATTGCTGTCTTCAGCAGATTTCTGGAGGATTTAAACCCCATTGTTGCAGTCTTTATTTAATCTATGCAAACAAAAACCCCTTAGCACAAGATTCAATTAAAATAGAACTTATTCCATGAATCTTAATCTAAATCCAATCCTGTTCTGTCCTAAAAAAAAAGGTCAGAATAATTTACAGCTTAACGTTTCACATTGGAAGTTTCAAGTTTGGAGTTGGGATCACAGGGGAAACAGCACAGCATGAAAACAGTCAAGAAATCCAATGAAAAAGAACTGAGGTACTAAAATAGGCCTGACTTAAAAAATGTTAGCGGGAAAGACCGATAGCTAAATCCGAGCATCTTGTAATGAATAATTTTATTATTTCTATCTAATCTTCCCTATTTATAAAGTGTGCATGAACTCACTGTGAAATTATCAAATGTAATCTTTATTTAAAATATATATGAATAGATTTCTGCGAAGTCCACACACATTACAAACTGCAAGGAAATTTTCACCTGAAAGCTCTTGGTGAGGCAATTGGATCACTGGATGACTTCAATAAGACTATTTAGATTATATAAAAATAAACAATTTTAAATGCAAAAATTTTAAAATTTCCATTTCAAAATACCTGTGCATTCAATACTGTTGGAATACTTGAAATAGAATTTGAACACTTCTTGAATTATTGCAGAACAGAATGTTTATAACAGAAATAGATTAGATAAAGGAAAGCATTAAACTCATATTCAAAACCAGAAAATTCTGCCAAAAGGATAATGTAACTAATATAGAGCAAATGTCCTGAGTCAAATAGTTTAAGTTCTGGAAAATGCAGTCTTGGGTTGATCAAATGTTATGAGTTTTCAATAGACTTCTGCAACTAATTCTACCAAAAAACTAGGGAAAGGGGTTATCAAAGCAATTCAATTTCTATCTAAAACCAATCAAAACAACAACAAACTGAGTAAAGAAAAATACAAAATAAAGAAATGCCAAAATAACAACAAAATCAATTTCAACTAAGTCAACTCTGTTCAGCTTCACTTTGCAAACAGAATGAATCAGGTTGGGATAACATCTTACTTTTATGATTAGCTGCTTCCACATATAATTATTTGTGGGAAACAATATTACAATTCTGCCATATGTATAGCAACAAAATATGTTTTTGTTAGCTACACATACTACTGTAACAAGTCCAGGAAGGATCAACAAATGGTGAGTTAATGAAAGGATGACACTTACTTGCTTAAGCCAGACAGCCCTGAAGGAGGATTGAACCAGGATGGACTCACTGTACTATTCTGTTTCATCTCAAATCTTCTATTCATCAGTTCTTCCAAAAAAAGCATCTTAAAAATCTCACAGATAGAGCCACAAACAGAACTGTATAAACTGCTTTCTGGCATAAGTTAGGGTATGACTGAGATTTCAATGTAATTTATGAAATGACATTTGCAAAAGCAGTATTACAAGGGTCTTTTTTTTTTTTTTAAGATTTCACCATTACGATTGAGAGACTTGCACATTCTGTAGAACTAAATTGTGTTAAGTAAATACCCAAATAGCTATTTTTCTTCTCTTTTGGTCACTCTTATTATCTGCTTCTGCTTGATAGAATTGTACTAGCAAAACAGTTACTGTGGGATAACTGCCACAAGCTGAAGCATCAATATCAGCATCAATAAATTATGGTTATAGGAGAGTTTTGGAAAAGAATGCTCCTAAAATAAATTCATTAACGTAACTTATCTGCTGGCTTTCCTTGGGGGACTAATGCAGTCAGTTCTCTTGCATTTCAGAGGCTGAAGTGGTCCACATCCCTACCATTAAGAAACAGACATACCAAATGTCTTTAAACGCTTTCTCTGAGTTCAGACAGACAACTGCAAACAGCATCACCTAATTTGCAGTGATTCTCTCCTACAGGAACCTTTGCTGTCTTTTTGCATCTAACCTTTTGCGGCAGCGTATCCTTTCAGGTAAATCTAGCAGGTTACTCTTTTGTTGTGGGGTTTTTTTTTCTTTTTTTTTTCCCTAGAATATTTATGCACAGAGGTTCCCCTTACAAAGAGCAAGTGATAAGATAACTGCAACGGGAGTTTGGAACTCTGTGGAAAATGGGCACTAGGACACAATATGTTAGATCCTGTCAGATTCAGAGAAGGCTCAAGACACTTTTATTTAATATCTGCACTAGTAGAGTCCTGATTCCTAAGCTGGTAAGTGCACAATGACAGTATTATTTTGCATTCCCAACAGCAGGTATTTACAATGAAAACTAAAGCATCATCAGGAACAGACTGGCCATAAAATGCAAAATATTCATCAAAAAAGGAAAAGTACATCAAAACGGTGCTTGGATGAAATCACTAAGACCATAATACAACAGGTGACACACTTGCCAGGGCAAGCGAGCGGGCCAGCAGGAGATGCGTGCAGAGTAGCAGCTCTTTATTAAAAATAACAAGTTGTACACAGTGTGATGGTGAATGTTAGGGACTGTTTGCTGCGACACCCTATGACCACTAACTTCAAGTCCAAGTATCTTTCATGATAGCAATATAAACATGTGTTACAAAATTATGCTTTAATATCACTGCTGTTTTTCCTTTGCATAAGCAATAGATTTCATGTTTGTAAATGATTTTGAATCACTTGTAGTAATAATAATTACTTAGTTACCAATTAAGTTTCCAGGTATAGCTGTGTGTTTTATATTGCTAGAGAAGTCAGTCATTTTCCTGAGAAACCTACACAAAACTTACTATTTATCCTTTACGACAAAGTTTGTCTCCTAGTTAGCTTTCAGGACATGCATTAATCAGTATTTTAGGAAAAAAAAAACAACCAACCAAAAAAAAACCCAAACCTTTCCTCCCAATTATATGGAGTTTCTTTTGAAATTGCCTAGCCAGGTTTCAGTCAAACGATGTTTCAGCTTGCTGAAGGTTACTAGCTGAAATATAATAAGATGGTCTGAGCTTTTACCTGAATCTGCAGAGATATTTAAGGGATAGAGCTTGTTTTCACTTCTCACTTGAGCAACTTCGGTGCTTTCATCCTGGAGCCACTCCTGCATTTCTTGCTCTCCTGAATTAATTAATTCTCTTTTCAATACTGTCTAATTGGCGAATGAAGAACATAAGACACCAAAGATGTCTTGCCAGGGAATTGTTCTTTTTGAAGCTATAGCTATAATTGCACAGTGCAATAAATGTGCACATAGTCAGCATAGGTGACGGGCTTTGCTGGTTTTGACTGGGGTAGAGTTGATTTGCTTCACAGTAGCTGGTATGGGCCTATGTTTTGTATTTGTGCTGGAAACAGTGTAGATAATACAGGGATATTTTAGCTACTGTTGCGCAGTGCTTACAGAGTCAAGGCCTTTTCTGCTTCTCATACTGCCTTGCCAGCGAGTAGGCTGGAGGTGCACAAGAAGCTGGGAGGGAACACAGCTGGGACAGCTGACCCCAACTGACCAAAGGGATATCCCACACCATATGACATCATGCTCGGCAATAAACTGGAGTGAGAGGAAGGCTGTCTGGGGGCCACTGCTCAGGGACTGGCTAGGTATTAGTTGGTGGTGAGCAACTGTTTTCATTTGCATCACTTGTCTTTCTTGGGTTTTATTTCTCTCTCTTCACTATTGTCCTTTTCATTACAATTTATTATTATTTTATTTCCATTATTAAACTGTTCTTATCTCAACCTATGTGTTTTCTCAGTTTTACACTTTCCAATTCTCTTCCTCTCCATCCTGCTTAACGGGGAGTGAGTGAGCAGCTATGTGGTGTTTAGTTGCTGGCTGGGGTTAAACCACAACAGGGGTGGGTGGGGGAAGCCCAAAGCATTCATCACCATGTGATGTTGGCTGCTAGCTAGAAACACAGAAAATAGTGCCTGTAGCCCCCAGGGAGTTAGTCCATCATTAGATTAACCACCACTAAGGTAAGGCCATACATCATTAAAAAAGACAGGTGCAGTGTTGGCAATACAAGAATAATAAGTAGAACAACTTGCACTGTCACTTCGCGTAGGAATGCAGGAGAAGACTTATAGATGCTGGCGAGGCAGGGGAGAGTGAATAGGTAGTCATTACCTCAGGAGAAAAATGACAAACCACGTTCCTATTCAGCAGATGTGTCTTTGCTTATCAAGTTTATCTGCATTTACAATACACTAAGAGAACTAAATACATCAGTTACTCAATGTCTAAACATGCTTTTCCAACATGAAAAATATGTTTGGCTATCTTGATAAGAGCCTAAATGCTTTTTATTTAACCTTAGCTTTCGCTACTTCAGTTTTAATGACAAATTGCTATTTATGTGAGGTGTTTTCCAGCTAAGCTGCTCAGCACAACATTGCTAGAGAATACTGCAGCAAGAATACAGTGTATTCTCATGGAGTCAGAATCTCCCTGTTCCTCACAGGAAGGCTGTCCTCAGGTACCACATGTCATTCAGTGTGACTAGAAAAGACAGTCAGCTTTCATCCTATATTAGTAAGGACTTTAACATAAGACTATCCTTTGTGACAATCTTTTAAGTCCTTTTGCACTCACTAATTAGACTATTCAAGGATAAAATCCAGCGATGAGTTTCAGAGCAGTGGATGAGGGTGGTTTTTTTTTGTTGTGGGTTTTTTTTTTTTTGCATTAATGGAAGGGGAAGACTTCATTTCAGGGGTTCCCCATAGAGATCAGACATTTATTTACTATGGACAGTGCAGACTCCCATGGCACCCAGTATTCAGGATCCTCATTCTTTAATTTAATTTCAGTGTATCACTCCCTTTTCCTTCACAATTTAGTGAATTGAAATAAAAGTAAATATAGAGAGGCAATGGAGGTGAATTCCTTCTGCAAATTAGAAGGCTTTGCTTTATTAAACATCTAAGCATCTCTGCTTTCCACTCAAAGTTGGAAGGTCTTCCTTTTGCACACTCAGTTCAAGTTAGACTGGTCATGGGATGCACAAGCAAATAAGCAAAGAAGTCGTCTTTATCGCTTGGTGCCTCTTACCGGTCTCTGCATCTGAAGTGTCTCAATCATCTCTTGTTCCCTCTATTTGATAAACCTGTTTCATCTGTGCTATACCAGAGTTGTAACACTGCAGTATCTGATGCTCTTGGAGCCTTTAAAGTTATTATTTCCTTGGTTCAGCCAATGAAAACAGAAATTATTTACTAGCCTTTAAAAAAAAAAAATCTCATGTTGTAGCAATCCAAACTAGTATTTAAGTAGAATCTTTTCAACAGAAAATCAGAACTAGAGAGCAGAGTATGATTCACTAATTAATATAAAAAAGCACATAACTTGTATGCATGACAGCAATCCTGTACTTACAGGCACATTAAGAAGTTAATATACCATTCCATTTCTCATCTATAATTCCTTGAATTTCTGCAAAGTATGTCTTCCTCCTCCTACGATGTGTCATCTATAAACTACTTGGTCAATAATTTTTAACAGAATGGAGGAAAAAATATGCCACCAAGCCACTAATTTGTTTTGTAGTCTTCCAAGATTTTTATTTTTGGCAGAAAAAAAAAAACCAAACTATTTGGATGGTTAAATCTACTAGCACATTCATGTAATGCTTTTAGGAAACAGATCTTCATGCACTGGCAAAAACCTTAATCACTTGTACACTTCATGCTCTTACTAAATTCCTGAGATCAGGGATACGTAAGCAATGTGATCCTAACGGTTTGTGTCCTGCAATAAGGTAAAGGACCCTACAGCATACTCAGGCGATGATGATAATCTCCAGTGCACAGATGTAAATCCTACAACAGCTAACACTTAACCTTGCCATAAGCTCTATTCAAACCCACCCGCGCCCCACCTTAAGGCTCTGCAAGGAGTGATATCTCTTCTTCCTTTCCCCTTGCTCGCTCTCTCCTCACATACAGACTCCTGAATACTTTAATGGAGAACAGGGCCTATAAATGGAACTCTAACTAAAAAAAAGAAATGTACTGAATTAGTTCAATCACTTACTAATCAAGAAATGGTGACTTACTGGTATGAATATTAACAAAGTAAGACATCTGGAGCATTAGTGAAGACGGTGCAGATAAACTTTTCTAAAAATAATTTTGCAGGATGAAAGATAATAAAGAATGTTGGGTAACTGCTAAAGCTTAAGTAAAACAAAATAAATTTATTTTATATTCTTTTCTCTGTGTGGAGTGACATATTTTCAATTAATCTTAAAAAAAAAGAAAAACAAAACAAAAAAAAAACAAAAAAGAAAAACCACAAAAAAACCCTTAGAAAGTGTACTCTGGAAAAAACCCACTTTAATTAGAGTGGCATATTATTTACCTATGTAGATTTTAATTACACTCAGTTGATACAGTTACTAAAATTATTTTTGTTACAATCAAGACTCTTACTTTTTTCTAACTACATTAGACTCTAATATTCAAGGAAACAAAAAAAAAAAGTCCTGCACAAAATCCTGGCACCAGGCATGCCTTTAGTCTGAATTGAACCTTATCTCTTTTGATAGACAGAAATAAACATTGTTAAATAAATATTACACAGTTCTAAAAGCTTGCACACACAGACAGAGCCAGCCCATGGCCATTTCTCCCAAGTCTCTGTGTTGCTCTGCAGTATCCTCATTAAGATGCTCTTTCCCAGTTGCAGGCTGGCTCCCACCACAACTCTCCATGACTCCACAGCTGCTCTCAGCATGGGCCATGGCCCACTTCTGCCTTTAGCCTTGGTGCTCCCCACATTCCCCCTTGCCTGGGGTCTCAGGACCCACCTCCCTCTGCAGAGCGGCACAGTCCAGCCCTCTGCACGCAGTGTAGGAATGAGGGCACACTGCAGCGAGGAACCAGCCCAGCCCTGGCTCTGAACTGAAGCAGTACGAACAGGGACAGAGAGAGGGAATTACAGATGTTCTGGACCTGCCCCTCCACATATGGTGGGACCTAACAGTTCCTGTTGCACCAATCAGCTCTGGAGGTATTTCTGCTCCTAAAAGTCAATCTGTTTCTTCTTAGTAGTGCCTCTGTAGCCTCCAGTCCCCCCATCTGAGTTTCCACATAAAAATCATGACACATAGTTCAACCTAAGACATTTAGGAGCATACTATGGAATTGGTTTCAACTTCTTCTGGAGCCAATGTCTTTCCAGGGCTTCAGAGACATGCATGCTACACAGTGTATTTTACAAGAGAGGGGGAAATATGTTTTTACGGAGAGGTATATACACAAATTCTTATTCTATTGCCTTCAAACACAGTATGAGTTTAGGTATATTTTTCAGAAATAGTCCCCTTGGCCATTGCCATAACAGTGACTACTGAAACAAGTCAAATGAAGCGTCATAGACCTCAGTGTAACAGCTCAATCTAGCAAAGTACTTAAAATCAAGCATGAAACTTCCCCACATCACTTCATTTTTTAGAAATAAGCAAATGCCGAACTGCTCAGTGTGGTAAGTCCCATGTAGGTGTACAGTACATAATGCGGTCAGAAAAACCAGACCCTTGAAAATATTCAATTTCTAAGAGCTTTTCTGCTGGTTGAATAGATGTTTCTTGGAGGTTTGCATCTAGCCTTACAAGGGTTTTGATCCCATGGGCACTTCTGGCCCATGCCTGGCAGGTGGGCTCCAACCAAAGCAACATTGTGACCAGCAACTCTTTAACTAATATAGTAAGTGCAGATAACAAATTTTGTTTCAATCCACTCTGGTCAGATCTGTCATTACCTCAACCCTTCATGCCCCACCTTGGGCGACAAAAAGAACTCTCATGGTTTAGCTCCACTCAGCATCTAAAATACCACACGGCCACTTGCTCACTCTCCCCCCTCTCCCTGCCCCCACAGCGGGATGAGGAGGAGAACCAGGAGAAAAAGAAAGGAAAAACATGTGGGTTAGGATAAAAACAGTTTAACAGAACAGCAAAAGAAGAGAAAATAGAGAAGGGGAAAAAAACCTCGATAATAGTAACAGAATATACTGAGCACGTGAGTCACCGTACAATAGCTCACAGTGGATCCTGATGCCCGGCTCACTCCCAGGTAGCAATCCCCACCCCTCAGTGCCACCTGCACTGTAGCATGTGGTATGGAACGGCCCTTTGGCTATGTTGGGTAAACTGTCCCAGCTGTTGGCTAATTGGTAAGCTATCCCAGCTGTGTCCCCTCCCAGCTTCCTGTGAAAATTAACTCTATTGTAGCCAGAACCAGGACAAGAAATTACTGGGAAGAAAGTGATGGTGGGATTTTCCTTTACTTTCAAAACCCGTAGAACAACCTTTACAGAAAACGCAAATAAGCAGGTTTTATAAATTCTAGAGAAAGGAGATTTATAAGCAAGGACTTGAGTCACAGTTACCTGAAATATCAGTCTCCTGAAATCCAGCAGAGTTGTTCACTGCAAAACTGCTGACCATAGCAACATTGACTTAAGCCAACCACCAAACCCCTTAATGATGGGGATGTCCTTCACACATAGTGGAGAAGGTTTTAGAGATGATTCACAACAGCAGCACACTGACATAGTCACTCCTGAGAGAGTTTTATCTCCAAAATCACCCATCATCTGCACCAATTACTGCCTAAGATCTTTGGCAACCCCATGCATCTCCAGATAGCTGTAAATCAGACCACATGAATCATTACCGAAAGTCCAGCATACAGTACAATGCAGTAAGCCTGAGAACAAATTTTACCAAATTTATCTCTATGCTAAAATTTCCAAAGAAATACATAAATTTGGTCCTGTGTACTTATAATGCATATCTCTCAAATCCAGTATCATTATTTTCCTACTACAAATGGTGATATTTGACACATAGCACTTTTTCAGTTTAATTTCTACTTCTACAACTTCCAGTGAAAGATTTACCCATTAGTTTTCTTGCTGAAAATCTCCAAGAAACAGCAATATTTTAAGACATTGTTCATTGTGTATAAATTGTAATTCCTCTGAAATATACTGCCTTAATAAGGGGAAATTATTGCATGGTACAGACAAAAAAAAAGAAAGTGAAATAATTGGTCTTCAGTGTTTGAGCAGCTTTGTTCCTTTGTGTTCATTCAATTTGACTGTCAGTGGAGTTAAGATTTCATTACAGAGTGAGCTATGGGCTCTAGTAAGGTATTACTGAAGTATTATTTCTGCTTTCAAATAATGTTTAAATGATGTACCCTATGAGGTTAACTTTTAAGGGCTAAATCATTAGGGAAAAATGTTTAAAAAGTCCTTCATTGTACTCAAAAGTTAAAACTGGTTCCTGATGAAGCCTGAGCCAGGACTTGCCTGCAAGTGCATCAGTGCGGGAGGCAGACTGACACAGAGGCATCTGAGTGGCAGCTGCCTTCCTTCTTCTTGTAAAGGGGGAGAAAAGGGCCAGATGGATTTTCCAGCATTGGTCAGCAAACTCCACAACCTCCAACGTCAGGGCACTAGGTGGGGAAAATTAAAGGCATTTTCATCTATTTCACACACACAAATTAAAATATACTTAGCATGTAAATATTCACATAAATGAGTGCATTCTCATTTCCTTTTACTCCATAGTGTGTGTGTCTAGTACTACTTTCAGCCTAGCCCATATAATTTAGAGGGTCTGACATCTATTGCCCTGATCTCATTTATCACCAGCCCATCTCCATTGTAGAAGCACAGATACTCAGTGTGCAATTTTTACTGTAAAATTGAACTTGTTTCTTGTGACAGAGTAGGCTTGTTGAATTTATGATTTAACATTGAACATCCTTCACCTTGAAAGTAGCTCTCCTGCTGTAAAAACAACACATCTCTCTCATGAGGACACTATAACATCATGATACAGATGCCCATCCTGTTAGACAAGGTTCTGCCAGTAGAAACTAAACTTAATTTTCTGAGACAATCCAACATTTAGGTCTATTTTTCACTTTACAAGGACAAATACTGGGAAATACTTTATCCCAGTGTAATAACTGCACTTTCATCAGTGGAAAATAAAGTGTTTGATGTTCAGTTCAGTATGGCTGAGTGAAAGAAAATATAAAAAGCATGCTGAAAACAGATTGTTTGTCTATCTGATAGTTGTTGCTTTTGTCTTTGAATCACAGAAAATAACTAAATTATCTCCCTTGCAGTTTGGAGCCACACTCTTCATTCTGGGCCAGTATTTTATTCAAAACTATTTTTTTTTGGACTTTCTCAAATTCTTTTGCATTGGGTGTACTGCTTTGCTATCTCCTTACTTTTCTGTCCACCATCCTTGCCCTCCTCCACTCCTCTGCAATTACTGTCAAGTTCCCAAATAGAACTACCCCTAAATTGGTCTTAATAAATTCATGTTACATAGAAGCAGGAACACCTTGCTGTTTCCACCTTGTCTTCAAACTTTCACAGCCTACTTAAAGTCTGCAAATTATGTTTCTTCTTTGGCAGCACTTCACAGCAATGTTTAGACTTCTAAGAAAACAAGGTTCTGCACTAACTCCATCCCTTTGTCATGTGTGAGACGGCATTTTCGCTCATCCAGCTACAACAGCACTAATTGGTCCATCTAGTTTCATCTCTGAAATGCAACCCAACAGGTTGCAACTCCTCATTTTGCAAGAAAAAATCCCCTGTGTCTCCCTCAAAGTCTTTCCCACCATGCCTTGCCTTCCTTTCATGTTTTATCTCATGTCTGTTTATAGAAGGACCACAACCAGCCACAGCTCAGTTCCTCCAGGCAAGAAAGCAGGAGCCCCCTTCCTTACCTCTTGCACCTTTTTTTTTTTTTCTCATTCTCCTTCTCTGGAGAAACTTAGCTGCTGCCAGCTGTTGAAGGTACTTAGTAACTTTCCAGCCAATGTAATCACTTGCATGCTGTAATTACAACCTGTTCACACTCCTCTCAGCCTTAAGGAACTGAGATGCTGCAGATTAAAGCTCCTCAGATCTGTCCAGATCCTTTTACAAACCCAAAAGGAGAATCAGTTCACAACTGGAGAAATATTTTCCAATTATAATTTAAACATGAATCTGTGTGCTTCTTGCGCAGGTGAATGCACATCCCTGGCAGAGTAACTGGGTTCTGCAGTACTCTGGAGATGTGAAAGAAGAATTAGTTAAATAAAAATGTTTAGAAAATAATTTAGAAAGAGAGAACTATTCATGTGCTCTCTTAATACTAAATTCCAGCTCTTCAGCATTGCTCTAGATCATCATGTATGGAAATTTTCTGGCTCACAGTAACAATATTAAGCAAAAAAATGAGCTTGTTGTCAACATTTATTCTGCCTTTTAAGTTCATTAATTTCTGTGGTTGCAAGGAACATAAGAGCATCGTGGACCACATGTTTCACAGCATAAACTTGCAGCAAATCACCCATCACTTGCAAAGGCTTGCCTCAAAGAGTGAGGCCTTTTTTAACAAGGAATTAGACAGCCTGATGTGCTTTTGATGTATGTATTCTTCAGCTATATGAATGTGCATCCTTGAAGGAACTTTGGTTGATTATGCAATTGGGTCACAAGTTATCACAAAAAAAAAAAGGATGTATAAACTTACATTTTTCTGGGAGGCAATAAAAGATTATTGTACTATTTATTGTACTAAGGGCTCAACACTTATCAGATTTTTTTTTTCCACTTCCTCGAGCTGTCCAAATTCTATATGGCCTAACTTCTCATCTTGATTTATTTTCTACTACTGTATATTTCTCCCTTACTGAGAGTAAACCACCAGAAGAAGCTATTTTGAAAATGGCTTGCATGGGTTTTAACCAGCAAATCCAGTATAATCAACAGGCCCTGATTCTCAAAGTTGAAGGTTTATTTTAGAATAGCATGCCATGTTTAATCAGTTTTCCTAATACTGCACAGTACTATCTGCTTTGACAAGAATATGTTGATAATATTACAGAATGATTACCGCTAATGGAGATCTTTTAGACAAGATTAGATTTTGCTTCTGTCCAGATGCCTCAAAGAATGTTATTAGTTTTTGGTGTCATATTTTCGTAGCATTAATATGATCAGCTTATGGGCTTGCTCATATGCTATAACTGCAGCAATTTATCTGACAGTTAAGCTGTCAGGACCATGCAGCATCTAACCCAATGAACGCTACTGCAAGCTGTATCAAATTAGGCACTGCCCACACAATCTTACTATGGCTGTGATTTGACCAATGAATATTCTGATGAGACCCCAGCTTTTGAGATTCAGAAATTTGTATCACGCGGTTCAACAGCTTTTTCCAAGAAAGCTGATTACTTCATGGTAATATCCCTAACAGTGAATCTGCATATTTTTAAAGGAATGTAGCTTCCCCCCCATAAATCAGCAAAATGGGATTCAGAACTGTGCTACTTTGACAGTTAATTAGTATGGCACTGTATGGTAAGCCCATTAGTATAACAGCAGCTGTGATAGTAGGTTTTCTATAGACGCACAGAAAGGGTGAGAAATTACTTTGTTTATAAAGCACTTTGCTGTTCTTTCAAAGTTACCAGATATATATAAGTACCTTTCATGACTTGTATTTACTAGTTAGACACACACAAAAAATAATTATAAAAGCCAAGAAGCATAAGGATTAGTTTTAATACATTCTAACTAGAGAGTCTTACAATATCAACTAAGCAATACTATTGCCCTTAAGTTTAATAATACATGCTGATATGCATTCTGATGGTATGCTTCATTCCTTTTGATAATACGACTTTAAAAACAATGTCCTTTAGGGTCCAATGAACCATGAAATAGCCTCTGCAAAAGTACCAGTGGTGCCAATGCTGAGACAAACATCCATTTTGGCTGTCAGCTTTAAGGACTGTGCAAGAAATGAAGCACATTTATTATATACTGATGCATTCTGACTAGATAATCCTTTTCAGTTGTAGGCTCTATAAAGACGAGTGCAGATTACTGTGGGGGAACTTCTAAAAAAAATTCAGATGGGCTGAAACAGTTGTGCTTCCAATTTCACAGTTGGATAATTTGCTTTATAAACTTCTATTTAAAAGAAAGTTTTACTGGCAATGAAGTATGCTAAGTAAACAATCTATAATTTGAAAGTGAGTAAGTTAGAGAAACTCTTTCTATTAACGCTACATTTATTAATTAATATTGGAGTTTGCTTTTCTATGCTGCAGGCATCTACATGTTTTTTTTCTTAGATAACCATTGTCATTACAATTCTGTTAAAATTCACCCCTTTAAGTGTCACCATCTTATGGCATTGTGATAGCATGCTTACTTCTGTACAGCTATGATGGGGACTAATCAACTTGTCAACTTGACAAATCTACAGGACCTCAGGATTTGGAACAGGATACTTTAATCATAATATTCTTGAGCATTTTTTACTGCATAAACTTAATTATTCTCATTTTAAATCTGACAATAGGATGCAGAAAACCTAAGGAGTTTTTTTCATTATGCAGTAAATGGAAGAAGCAGCTATATTAAGAGATCTTATCTGGCTCCTGGCTACCAGCATTCGACCTCAGCCTGCTGAGCCCATATCATCTGGTCTTTCAAGAAACATTAAAAAGCAATCAGTCAGATACAACCTGTGTTTGACTGAAAGAGAGGGTAGGAAATTAACAACGAGAAATAGAGTCTTTTTTTTTTTTAAATACACTTTTTAAAAAGTCTATTAAAGCCCAAATTGAATGTATTGAAAATTAGCAAAATGGAGCAGCCTAAGAAGCCAAGAAGCAACGTAATGTGCACAGCACATGGTAACAACACAAGACCTACTTTGTTTAACCCTTTCCTATTAAGCACAAAGTTTGTCTCAATATTCAGAATAGGGAAAATCCTTAAATACAAATCAAGGAAGAAATCACCTTGAAGAAGCTTTATGCACATGTACCTCTGTGAAACTAGCTCACAAGGAAATTATTTGACTGACCAAGTCTTTACCTACTGTAAATGTTCATGGATGTTGTACAGACACACTATTTTTGTGTTTACACCAGCTAAAGTTCTGGCATCTGAACTTCCGTAAATTCTTCTAATTTAGAAAAAACATTTTATACAGGTTCCTTTAACTCAGAGATACAAAATACAGAAAGTCTGGTAATTTATGAAATTCTAACAATGTTTACATTTATTGCCTCTCTTGTCTGCTTTTAAAAAATACGTGTCATGATAAAACCAGAAATCTTTAAATAGCTAATTAACTTTAACATGCACTGTTTTTTTTTTTTTTAAACAGTTTTGATTAACTATTGAGAGTTCTGTGTTTGACAGAGAGCAGAATTGACTAGACAGGAGAGCAGACTGTAGACTTCTACAATGGCATAGTCTTTCTCCATGGTGAAAAAGCACATTGTTCTCCTGTTTCTCTGCTAACGCATGCCACAGCCGAGGCAACGTCACCACCGAAAAGCTGCTTGTATCGTATGTTTCATTTTGCTGACATGACACATTTCTGAAAATGCAATGTATTGCAGTGTGTGTATTACTGGTCTCTTTATGCACTTTGAGATCATACATATTACTTATGAGAGACCCGAAAAACTGGGTATCATTCATCTATATACTGAATAATGCTTTCAGAAGCTGAATTTTTCCCCTTATCTCTCAATGCAGAATTCAGTTACCAGTTCTCGACGTACTGCAAAATTAAATTGATGCATGGATCTTCCATTGGTGTTAATACAATTTAGATTACTAGATTTGGGGTTGGTTTTAAACACATTTCTAGACAAGATCTTCTTAAAGAGTTTAGGTAGGAGCGGTTCCTTTGAAACCAACTAGTGGCCTAAGAAAAAGTATTTTACTTGCAAAAAATAAAAAGGTACTTTGTGAAAGCAAAGTTTGGAGGCTAGACAACAAATACAGAAGTTGTGATAGTTCTGGAAGGGATGATTTTCACATCATGGGAGGTTTTGGTCTGCAAACTTAATAGATAAGGAAATCAGCTACCTCTTTGCCATATTATTCGCCAATGCTTATGATAATCTCTTTTGACAGAGTGCAGAGATAAATGTCACACAAGATATTGATCAACATTATTTTACTCTGTGCTAAAGAAAATAATATAAAAAATTGTAATATTATGACAGGTAGCTTAAAACTTTTAGCAGAAATATATATTTCCTGACTGTATACTTTCACAGTTTCATAACGCTCACTTGACAGCAGCAACAAATCTACATAAAAGAAAATCAGAAGTGCTCTTTGGAAAAATTAGAGATCCTTTTACTATGGCACACCTCTTAGAAATGAACACTTATCATCTGGCTGGAAACAAGAACTGTCAATTTTATTAACCAATTAAGATTATTACCATGACTGCTCTAAAACAAAAATGAACTTTTTTAATAGTAAAATAGCTTTACTCTAAATTTACTTATTATCATAGTCTTATAGGCTTAGTTTATAATTTAGGGGTGGGATTATTTAAAACAATGGGAAATTTTAGGTTAAGCTCTAGCAATTCTGTGTAGCACTGAACAGTGCTCTGTGTAAAGATTTGTAAATCAAGCTGGTTTCTTATTTGGTGCAGTATGCATGGTGTAGCGAGGAACACACTAAGAGAAAACAATCTGTTTCAAATATACCTGAACAAAACTGCTAGCTTTGTTTCCTATCCAAATGCAAATGTGAAAAAAACCACATTTAAAGTTTACTTTAATATTTTTTCAAATTTTCTGACCCCTTAAACACTGAATTTAGTTAAATATTATTTTCAAATATCATAGCAAAATTACATCATGAAACATTTTTTAAAAAATATCAAAACAAAATCTATTTGATTTTCTTTATTGAACATTAATTTTACTTTGTTTAGTAGCAGCCTCAAAAGGCATTCAAATTATTTTGAGTAAGAAGCCTGAAATAGAGTTTTACGAGAAACTTTAGCTTCAATGTTTAAATTAATCAATTTAACCAGTATGTTTTTCTGTATTGCATGTTCTCTCATTCAGGAAAATCTCCATGATGTTTATTTTCTGTACCACTCTCCACATGTCATGAAGCATATGTTATAGGAAGCTGATTTCATTTCAAACTGACAGCTGCTTTGCTGTTCCAATTCTCTGTCATAAAGGAAGATATCTAGCATCTAAGCAGAGAAATTCCACTGTAATATGTTTGGACACTTGCCATTAGAACTGAACTATTATAAACTCTGGGGCTCAGTCTGCCCTGCTAGTTTCCTAACAGGCATTTCTTCGAACTTTTATGGAGGTAGATAATTCTGATCAATATTAATCTCAGTTCTCCTAGGAAACTGTATCTCATGCCACCAATGTTTGTCTAAATTCTTCAGCAATTACTTAGTCACTTAGAAGAAAATTGAGTTCTTTTAAATAAGTCAAGGAATTATAGATCATTCTTAGGCTCACTTGGTCTTTTTCAGAGTCCTTCTGGCATGTTAAATTAAGTTGATACAGTTTCTTAAAAGCAACTGGCTATCTCAGTGCCAAGTTCACTGGTGAGCTGACAAACACATATTCTGAAATGTCTCTGAGGTAGGAAATGTCCAGCTCTTCAACAGATACTGTTAATCCAGTTATTTTGGTGTTTCTCCTATGAAAAATGCCTTTACATTGCATTCTCAGATTATACGTAGGAAAATCATTAAACTTGGAAGAGCTCATACAACCACTCAATTTATAAATTAATTCCTTCCACTCATTTTATTTCCAATCCTCCTGGCAAACCTAGAGCTACATAGAGCATACTTGGTTAATATAAACATGTACACGACTAGATTCCTTATTTAACTTTGTACAGTGCTGCTCAATGGCGATTCTTTCCGAGCCGTTTCTTTCTCTCAAGAAATGTATAAAGGGCTGCAACAGAGTAGGTCATCTTATAGCTCACTTATTGATAGACCTCTACAAAGGTTCACACTACTTAATATTCCATATGAACACTTAATTTTTGTAATCCAAGAACAGCTGATTGCTCTCAATTGCAGGTGCTATACTACCATGATTGCAGTAATTAAAATAATGAAGGTTGGAAGAGATATAATTAAGTTATTAATATACAGAGTCTTTGTCACATGCAAAACACTAGGGTTCTGACGAGGCAATAGAAGCAACAGGATAACACTGCAAAGGGTAAAGCAACCAATCAGGTCAGAAAGTCAGAAAACTGACTTTTACATGAATTTGCATGTAGAAAGCTTCTCACCATTGGAAAAGCAAGTGATGTATAGAATTTTTAATTCCAGTAGATGTATATATTAAGATAACACTAAGTTCAGGATACATTTTTATTCCTAACAAGGATTTTTCGTTTTGAGGATGTTGCACCAGAAGCACTACTATATAGAAGTTATAATCAATGCGGAGATATTAAATGCCAAATCCAAGACAGGCTATGCTTTTACATAGGTTATGCTTTTTCCTATCTGATAACACAACAAGTTATTTAGTTCCACTCTAAACTGGTGTCTTTTGTTTGTTATTTTTCTACTGCATAAAGCCTATTACAAATTTACATTATTCAAAACCAGAGTGTAAATACATTTTCAAGTAAGCTTGCCAACCCACCCCTTCCTTCTGTTATAATAATAGAAAAATAACTTTGGCAGAATTTTTAGAAAATGGAATTGCAATCTTCTGCTTCCTAATTACAGAGTATAGCTGCAACATTCATTAGTCTGCAATTGGCAAGATTCCACAATTTTCAGACCATCAAGCACTTTCTTGCTGGAATGGAAAGTAATGTCAAAAGCATTTGATCCTAATCCAAAGAAAGAGCCACCGTTTCCACTGGGCTGTGATCAGATCCCTACAGCACAAAATGTGCGTACAGAGAGTATGTCATCCGTGGTGGCCTTAGGCGCATTTCTGAGTTGGGACAGGAAGTTTCGGGTATTTTTTGCTCCAGCTTTCAAGATGTTTTCAAAACTCACAATCATTTGGGAGATGTAAATGTTGAGAATAAGTCAGCTGTCTTTGATGTTGCACAGGAGTGAGTAGATATGCTCACTATGTGAGATGAGATACTGACCTCTAACATACTGGTAACGGAGAGAAACAAATAAAGCTAATATTTAAAAAGAAGGGAGACCAGTAAACTCAAATAAAGACTTCTATGTGTTTTATGTGTATATAAGAATGCCTACATACAGTTATGTTCTACAGCTAATGTTCTACATACAGTTATGAAGATTATTTTGAAGCATGGTTTCTTTTATGTCTACTATTCTGTGGATTTACTTACAGGCTGTTTTGCCACTGTACCTTTTTAAATACATGTATGAAGATCATATAAGCTTCTTGCTGAGTTTCTTTTTTGTGCATGCAAAAAAAAAGGTGAAAGCCGACACATAAAGCACCACTTGCAGGTTTGAACGCAGATCCGCACTACAACTGTACAAGTTACATATTTTAAAAACGTATCTGTTTTTCTGTGAAAGCTGAAGATACTTACAATATCTGAAAAATTAGATCTCTTAACCTATCGCTTACACCATGGGTTGAGATTGTTACCAATTTTAGATGCCCCTATTTCAGATGTCCTGATGCAGAGTGAAATTAGGCTCTGCTCTCAGGCAACACAGAATTACTTTGCTCCTGTGTACACAGTGTTCCACACACTTAAGATTGCCTTTCTTCTGGAAGAAACTGGACACAAAGCCAAGCATCTTGAACTAGCTGGAAAGGGTATTCAAATTTAAATGGAGAACTTTAAAATTAATATTTAGGTTCAAACAGTGGTAGCAAAGATTTTAATACACAGTTATTTGGACCTTTGCCTTTAGCTGGGCCACTGCACAGGAAAGCTTCAAATGGTGAGATCCTACAATCATTTTCTGAAGAAGAGTAAGATAAATAAAAATTCTCCATCTTTGATAGTTCTGCCCTAATTTCTTGCTTTCTTATCAGTCCTCTCAGGACTATCACCAGAGTAACGTAGAGCAATGTAGTCAACATGCCTGCTGTACATCTGCATGTGAAAATGATGTCAAAGCTGAGCCCTTCAAAGGGTAGTTAAACATTTTCAGATGAGTTAATACAATCAAGACTTAAAAGCAAGCTCCCATCCAACCCAAAAACTTGTTTCTAATGTGTGATGAGTCACTACATCCCTCAAAACACAATCACATTTCAAATCTCTGTCATTTTTTTTCAATGCAGGTGGTTCTTTGTGACCAACTATACTTTTTATAATAAATGAAAACAACAGAATTAAAAGGTACACAGTACAGATGTTTAGGGATAAAACAACTGGCTTCATGGTATAGCAATGAAGTTATTTTCTTCTTTGAAAAAGAGGCTAAGATATGAGCATTGAAAGTAGGCAGTTGCCGCTGCCTCACTTACTAGTTGGTTTTGCACAAATCTCGAATTGAGACCTGCCTTTTCTGATTTTAGTTTGGCATTTATAGTTACTTGGCATTTCAGTACTTGCCACCGAGTAGCTGCACTTTCATGCCACTTTCATGCATATAGGTAATTTATCTGTGGGTTTTAGTTCCCATCAGTGCCACCTGCTTCCTTTAGGGCTAGATGAGAAGGATATTTGTCTAAATCTGCCACTCTTGTGTAGACTTACCTGGAATAAGTCAGGCAACGTGCAACCAGCAGAAATAGTGGAGTGGATTTAAAAGCTGTACTTGTAAAGTTCTCCAAAGAAAAGCTGACAATATTCGTTACACACTTATAACCCTTCTTTGTTTTCCACTTATTTTACGCACTCAAATACATCAAAATACTAGTAAAGTGGTGAAAATGCCAAGAGGAAAAAAAAATAGGACAGTACACTAAGAAAAGCACTCATCAGGCTCAAATCAGAGTTACAACATATACCTCAACTCCCCAAAGACCAAGCCATCAGAGTTTAACTGATAAAGAACAAAAGTCTTTCAGAAGAACTATAAAATTGTTACTATATAAACCAGTATAGAAACTTGAAGGTTTTTCCTTCTTTTTTTTTTAAAAAAAAATAACTGTGAGCATATGAATTATTTGGCTTTTCGTTTTCAAAGTGGGTTTCTAGGAAAGTTTTCCTATCATTGTGGAAGATAGTATCCCTACTGGAGCCAAATAAAATGAAAATTCTCAGATGACCACATTTTCCTTCATTCTGAGTTTCCAGCAACCTGTAAGGATCTTCCAGAAATTCCTCACAAATCATTAGCATCACACCTCTCCTTTCCTTATGGTAGTTTTTGAAAAGAGCACCAAAATATAAAAAATACAGCACGATGGCATTTTTAGTGTTGCAGGATCACACTAGCAAGTGACTCTGATGAAGGTTATTCTCACAGTATTCATCTGAGTAGGAGAGGAAGTTTATTTTCTTGGAAGACATATCTACTATTGCTTTGGTTGCAAAGTGCAGAGAAAAAGTATTTGTCAAAAATATGTTTTGTCCCCAACACCAAGGTGTTTGTACAGGTCACAACAGAGGTACTGCAAATGAAACAAAATGTTCTCTTTAATAAGCCCAAATTGTCATAATGACATTTTGTATATTGGGAAGCTAACCAAAAGAGTTAAAATGTAAGATGTTATCTGAAACACTCTTAGGTTAAAAAAAAAAAAAAAAAAAAAAAAAGTACTATAATGTGGCTAACTTTTTCCCTGACATGAGATGTCAATAGGTACAGCTTACGATAATCAAGCTAAGAAAGAAGTATTTCCTGTTTCATGTAGTACATTAGGTATTTCTGTCAATATGACAAGCAAGGTGAGATCACTGCAGAACTCAAATGAACTTTCATCAAAAAACAGCACACAAAAAATCTAATTAGTGCCTATTTTGTTCAGTAATCCTTTATACACAATGAAAACTAACTTGTCTCTGCTAGAAGCTATATTAGCTCTCCAACCTTTAGATTATAACTCTGCTTTATTTTATAGTTTTATTCCATTTTATTTATTACATCAGTTGCATTCTCCTATGATGATTCAAGTAAAGGCTTTGCCATAAGCTGGAAATTACCATCACTAATCAGAGTGTTGATATCTTTTTGTTTCTGTGCATGCACTCTACATCTGGAAATGCATTCTCCATGCTTCTGCTGGGAATGAAAAGAATTGGAAACAGGCCTAACATTTCTGCCAAGTTTTCTTGAGAAGAGTTATGCAAATATTTATGGGTGACAATGAAAGAAATTCAGAAAACCTTAGTTTGCACAGCTGTCTAACTGGAATACAGATTTAGTATTTTATTTTGGCTTTTTTTTTGTTTTGGAAGTCTTGCCCCATTTGGAGCATTCAGTGTATTCAGACACCTCACTGCATCAACAATGAACTGAAAACTATCAATTTTACGGACGGCTTATGTAAGCAAATACATCAATTTATCAACATTTTCATTTGGTACCAAAAAGGAAAAATACGTATTTTGAATATAGGCAAAATAAATAAGGTAGTTACCCATCCGATTGTTTTATGTTGTGCCCCATAGGCCACAATCCCTTGATATTTACATTTTTAATAGATAGCTCAAAAGTACACAGAGAACGTCTCTACGCTTCAGACTAACATGTAAAACTTGCCTGTCTTGGGGTAAAACTAACTCAAATTCTAGGATGCATTAGAAGAAATCATGTCTTCCAAAGATTAACATAATACTTGTCAAAAGTATTTTTAAAGATATCAAAGTGATCTATAATGCTGTTCATGTTGGTACAATGGATTTTCTTAAAATAGTAAGACTATAATAAATGAGGCTTAGTGGAACTGAGAAGGAAAAAAAGTGTGAGAAGAAAAATAGCCAGCAATTTTGAAACCTAGTAGACAGTTTGGTTTGCAAACCAATTCTGCTCCTGCTGAAATAAAGAATATTTTGTCATTATCTTAATGGAAAACAGGATTCTACGGCATATTTGTGTGTAAGACTGTGAGATTCCTGTAAATTACAGAGAAAGAAAAACTATTTGGAAGACACTGTTAACTTTCCTCCATGACTTCAAGACACTTCATTATGAAACATGTATATGTATATATATAATCTAAAATATGGATAAGATTGATTCACATGACAATATGAAGACATAAACACAAATTTTTGAGCAGACAGAGACAGAAGGAAACCATTTAGGGTACATTGTCCCTTGAGACTGATTCTATCCTGAATTTCTTTTTGGCAGAGCTACTGACACTGATTATTTCTGACTCAAAAGTTGTGACCACCACTGTGTCTTTTTTCTGCTGGTCGTACTGCATTACAATTGCTACAATAGTGGTATGGAGGCTTATAATTTATATATAGCAAAGTTTTCTAAAGTAGTACATTTTTTTTTTATTTCTGTTATGTATTTCTAGGTATTATATCTTTGCTTGCTAGCTTCAGGTGACACAGTACTTGCCTTTTCACAGCAATGCTCATGCTAACTTCAAAAACTGACTGCTCATGCAAATAAACCAGAGGTTTTGGCCTTCAATGTCAAATGGTACAACTGCTGTTATGATTAACACAGACTTTTAGCCCTAGTCACTGTCAAAAATGCAAATACTTCCCCTTATACTGCCACGTAACAATCTACTCTGTATATTACAATGCAGCCCAAAACAAAGCCAAATAAAACCAATCACAGTTCAGTGGAAAAATCAATGTGTTCTGGAAAAGAAATTCCATGTTGATATTTCAACCATTTTTTTGACAGAAGCTGTGAAAATTTTTGTAATTCAGTAGTAATTCTAAATGAACTCCTCCTTCCACGTATCTAGAAACACATGAAAATCCTGAAATAAAATAACATATTCCCTTCTGAGAAACATCTAACATATTACATGAATGTGTTTTGGTATGGACTAATGGTGATGCATCTGTGGGACAACAGGGACCATAGATGCCTTTCATGTCTATCAAACATCATAAACTTATCTAATAAGAGAGAGTAAAATAAGTCTCATAATTCTCTAAGTCCAGTAAACAGAAGCTTTAGGCATCCCCAAAATTCTTCCCTCAAACACATGGCTAGGGAACATCTGACATGCCAACTGATAATAGATGACAGAGGAAATCAGTATTTTGTAGCTAGTGCCCATGCTGTCCCATAGTCAGCCAAGTGTATTTTGTGAAACTGGAATGTACTAATAAAAAATAGTGTTTGTAAACTGTAGCGATTTCTAGGAACATCAAGAACATGCTGTCAAGACAGTATGTAGTATGAAATCTGACCATATTAATGAAAGATCCAAAGCAGAAAATTACATCCTTTCAACTACTGAAAACCCTTTTCTCCTTTAAAAGATAAATCAATTTTCAATGTAGGTTTGCTTTTTTTTTTTTTTTTCACATAGAGTTTCTGAGCAAGCAATGTTGAATGATGATAGAATAAAAAAAAAAAGTGTCTGATTGCAAAGAATTTAGTGGTCTCTCTTTACCTTGAGGTGTAATTTTCTACTGAATTGAAGTTCTTAAGATAAATTTTACTCTCTCAACTCTTTACTTGTCATTGACAAAGAGAAGCAAGGAAAGAACAATAAATCCCTGTTTGCAGAAGTAGGATAAAATGAAACCACTCAAGCATTTACCTTACATTACCAAATGTGAACTTTAGTTCCTTGGGACTCATCTGCTGGACCTCTCCTCCTTACTTATCATACATTCGTCTAATAATTAATTTTTTAGGCCAGCTTTAACAAATGTTTCTTACATGAAATATATTTTAAAAATTTGTCTAGATTGTAGAAGCAGCACTAACAGATTTTTTTTCTTTATCTGCTATAGTGTTAAAAAGAGTGAGTACGTTTCAGAGATACTTAGATGGGTATTTAAAAAGATAAATCTGCTCTGTAGGTTCTAAATCCATGTTTGCCTACTGCATAAGGCAGACAGAGAGAGTTTATATGCATCCTCCTGTTCATTAGGCTGTGAATAGGGGTGAGTATATGTATACCCATGGTTTTTCTTTACCAAAATACCTTTCAGTCTCTACAGTTCTTGTCTATCAAGCAGAGCAGCACTAACTATGCTCATCTTGCAGGCAAGGAAATGAGGCCTGAGATTATGTGTGATTTACTCGAGGTCAGAGAGAAAATTTGCATTAAGATTTGAAACCAAGTGTTGAAGATTTGAACTAAGTGTCCATATCCTGCAGGAAAAGAAATGACTTCAATGCAAATTTTTTGATAAGGATGAAATGTTCAAATGAATGCTATTTTTTACACACAGCCAAAATGCAAAAAAAAAAAAAAAAAGAAAACTGAGAGAAATAGACTTTCCATACTCAGCAGACTCTTGGGTACAAGACCGTGTCCAGTACTGCAGGACAGGGACAATAATCAACTGGAATCTGTAAGGAGAATTGCATCTCAGTTGACAACTGAAGCAAGCACCACCAGGCAGGAAATTGTGATATCCTTGTGATCTATCCAAATTTATAAAGCCTGTAAATTTCTTTCTTATTGGTTGGAGTTGAATAAGGACCTTGAGGAAGATACAGCAGGCTTTTTACAGTGTATTTAGCCACATACCTCTGCTTTCAGTTGCTTCTCTGTTCCCTCAGGCTTCCTTACAGTCCTAGCAAAAAGGCGAATTTTCATTTCTCAGTACTTTACCAGCCAGCCAAGCCCTGGATAGTCTCTGTATAAATCTGCCCAAATCCTACAGAGATGTTTTGCTTTCCTGGACTTTATGGCCAGACTCTTACATTTACTGATATTTTCCATCTCCAGGTATCATGGAAAAGCGGTAAGGCTAGAGAAGGCACTCACTTTGCCTTTGTGGAAAACCCTAGATACGCCTATAATGTCTCTGGCCTAAACTTCAGAGCTTTGTTATAGGAATAGTAATCTTGCCTTCCCCTCCCTTGAGGGAACACTAGGCAAATTCCTTCCAGCCCAGTACCGCTGCCAGTTCGGGGAGCAGGACGTTATGGCAGACTGTCCTCCAGTGGAGAGGACCAGAACTGACAGACCTGCATTCTGCATGGTAACTTCCCTCCTGACAAACTTATAAACCCCTAAGCTTTTGCAGTAGAAAATCATGCATTTTATTCCATTTCTCATTCTATTCCCCTGCAGACTGCCAAAGTACAAGGGCCTACAGCAGACTGATCACTGATGGAGTAGCAGGGCTCGTTTACTTAAATGTTGCCCATTACGGTAGCTTTCAGGAGTCTGAAACTTCACAGCTGGATTTTCATTAAACAGAAATGTGGAAAATGTCAATGAAGTGACATGTCTATTATCTGTTAATGTAGAACAAATAATTTTAATGGAAAAAACAGCTACAATTTAAAAAAAATGTTTAAATCTTATCTTGTTAACTGTAAAAAGACTATATTTCAGTCTAATTCCAAGCACTTTCTCAGTCCATTTGATTTTCTCAGAAACAGAGGTAATTATCTGGATTTCAACTCTGTATTTGGTGTTGCCTTATAGAAGAAACTGAGACCCTTTCACTTTAGACATCCTCTTTGCATGTGATAATCATTTCCAATAATCTCTCATTCTATTAGAAAGAGGCTCTGACACAATTTTTACTCTACCATATGACAGAAAAACAAGGGGCCTTGCCAAACTAATTAATATTTCTTATCTTGAGACCCAACAAATTAACAATAGATATAACAGCCTCAATCTGTCTTCTAACAAAACCAAAATTCACAAAGTCATTGTTACAGAAAGACAAAGAGACGATGAGACAGGTGCTCTACAAAGTATGTCTGTATAAAGCAGAAATCACTCTAATACGCTATGCTCAAGAACACTGCCTTCAACTAATCAGCCAGCTCCAAAAATGAAAAGGTCATAAATTAAAAACATCGCATGTATTTTATTATCTACCCTTGATAAAGAAGTGGGAGAGAACTACTTCAGGAAATGTGTTAAAAAAATCACTCAATTTATTATCGAAAGCTATTGATGCAGTTACATGTCATTAGTAGCAATTAATGAGAGGTTAAATGCTGCATGGTACAGTGATATTGTGCATTAATTGGAAATTGCTCATGAGAAAATAAGACCCTTATGAAATTAGGTTTGTAATACTAGTATTTCAGAATAGCAAGTCACTCCTGGAGTAGCTAGACATGTTGAAAAGAGGAGGTTTATTTTTGGTGTCTTTTTCTTACTAACATTATTTTATATTTTATATTTGTATGTACAAACTTGCAGACCTGCACGTTGAACAGAAGCAGAATTGCAAGATTGAGGGTCTCCAGCTATCTGGGAGAGAAGGACAATTCATTCTAAGAGAAGTGGATGGATGATCAGAGTAAGACTCTGAAATACTGGATTTGGTTCTGACTCATGGGAGAGTCTTCATCTGCCTGCCCTCAAGCAGTTATCTTTTATCTCAATTCTGTACCTACAAAGGAGGGTAGGTAGTAAAAGCAATGGAAAAAAAAACCCTAATTACTGTAAGATGCTGAGAACTGTGTACATAGATAGATACTGCAGGCAAGAAAATGCCTATAAACGTACTTCAAAGGACCATTCATTCTAATCAACTCTTCTGTGAGAGCTGCAGCCCTTGAGAAAGGGGAGAGCTACACAGCTTTGCTTACTGATGCAGTAATACCCTGCAGCATCCCGTCTGCTGGGGCATTGCAATGCAGAGCAGATTGCCTGGCTAGATTTAGTCAATCATTGCACAAGGACACAAGAACAGTTCTTCTGGGTCAGATAAAAGATACCTTTAGTCTAGTACTCTGGTCCCAATGTTGGCCAAGGAGCGGATATTTGGAAAGCAAATAGAAAGCGACATTTTTAACAGCATGCCCTTCCAGAAACGTGGCTTGAAGTTTCCCAAACTGAATGATGAATCTGTATAACAAACCTGAATGATGAAAAAATTGCATATGTTTCCTACACAACAAATCACTGCCTGAGGCAGGCAGTTGTCCCTGTTCCTCACTAAAAAAGGAGAACAGGACTATTAGTCCAAGATGAGCCTAAAATGGGCCTGACATTAGCCTGGGATGTTACCCTAACACCTGGGAAGCTTACCATAATACCAACTTTTGCTATAGCCTCACAGAAGTAACTCAACTCTAATGTAACTGGACATGGAGGTTAATCTCTGTGCACCCTGTTCTAGCTTGTAAAACAGGGATAATACTAATACAGTATCCAACTGACACACATCCAACTGTAATACTAATACAGTATCCATCCCCAATGTAAAAAATTACAGAATAATGAAAATTGCCTTTTTATTTTTGGCAGTATAAAAATATAGGCAAACATTTCTTTACAAAGGTTACAACATTCAAGTGATGAATCGCGTCATGGACTGTGTCTCCTGCATTCCATCTGCTGATCTGCCTCCCCTTGCAGCTGGGAACAGCTGATGTCAGAAGACATCAAAAAGAAAAACAAACTCCCCGACTATTATCATCTGAGAGAAGGATTTTCTACTCTAGACTACTTATACAGAATTTCTCCAAAGTCTGTGTTCCACGAACAGCTATATTATATATTATATAATATTATTACATTATATTTTATAACAATCTTAAAGACTGCAAAGTTAGAAAAAGTCTCACCCCCCAAAAAAAAAATTAAAATATTTGGCACAAAGAGCACGAGGTACAAACATTTTATCAGATGGCTAATAATGCACTAAATGTTCTGTCATTCATAAGTAGTTTGATCATCAAAACTGAAAGGTCATCAAAACTGCTGGTTTTACACATAACCTGCACCAACTGTACATAAATGTATGTACTTTTTACATGTTATGTACAAAGTGAGTAAATTTATGGGCTACATCCTGTATGACAAGTCTATTTTCAGGGTAATCTGAATAAAATTTTCTGATACAGCTTATTTGAGTTATGTGAGGGATCCTCAGCTGAAATTAAAAAAAAAAAAACAGATTTCTGCAAATTCCTTGGCCCCACTGTTTGAGTGCTGGAAATTTAAGGCAGGATGCTGGAGTTTTTCTGGGTTGCTAAACCAGTCCGCAACATCTGGAGAAGTGGTTCCCAACTGTTCTCTCACCTGAGAAAAAAAGGCTTGTTCCTATTCCAAACTTGTTAACCTCTACCCCTCTGTCTTCTGGGCAGGCAAGGTTGCTATCACCTTCCTGTCCCCTCTTTACACTGCAGCAGTGGCTATTGCAACAGCTTCAGCAGAAAAGCATCACTACCCCATCTCTAAGGTAGCCCACACAACATCAGTGAAATCCTTTGTACAATCAGTGAGGTCCTCTCGTTGCTGATAATTGAACAAAACCACACCAAAGAACATTCAACCCATGCCAGATCAGTCCTCAAAGGGGAAGTCAAGAGGTTTGTCACCAACTACTTTGTCTTTTCTCTTAGTAGTTTTTTTCATCAGACCTAGGAATTCAGTTGAAGAGCTTTTAGAAAAACTCCACCCCTCTTATTCTGAGCTTAAAATGTATGAACCAATTTAACTTTATGCACTGATATATGTAGGGGACCTACCTTGTTTACTACTTACACAAACATTGTGGCAGACCTGCTTCAAGATATTAGGAAGACATTTTCCAGGCTTTTGAAATTTTCCAAGAGTTCTTCTGAGAATAACTCTTGTTCTTCACTGGTTTACAAACACAGTAATTGTGCTACTATTGATGTCCAACAGTGACCCATAATATTCAGTTGTCTTGAAAAAACCACATATTATCCTTATAACAAATTATATAGGAATTTAGCTCTGTGACTTAATTTGGGTTTGTAGCTTTTCACCATTTTTGTTCACAAACTCCAAATTTGAAGTAATTTACATATTTATTACAACATATTTTTAAAGTTTCAAAATTTGCTCTATTTTCTTTGGACTTGACAATATCAAGCATTACCATCTTTCAACCAATTGCTGATCCCCTCTGCCATCCAATACTGCCAAACATAAGAAGGGCAGATAAACATGGAAGATGGAAATGAAAAGGGAACAGATGGGCTCATCTACAATTATACCTCTGAAAAGACTGAGAGCCTCACAGAGATTTATAAACCTTCTGGAGACCAGACATTTGGTGATCACATAAAATGATCCCTGAAAATGTTTTAAATGAGTAATTGAAAAGAATAAATTTTTTTGTGGAATATAGGAAACTTCTCAAATCAACAGTGATTCAACAAGGAGGAAACAATTAGGCACTCAAAGGTTTTTGCAAGCGTATATAACTTGAGCAAGCAAACGTATGATTCCAGAAAAGGCATTTCCCCTCGCTCCCACTCCCAAGACTTCAGCCAACCAAAAAAGCAGTTCTTACATAATTGCAATGGGATTACTTCATTAACAAGAATGAGCCAAGGGTGGCTAATCTGGTCTATCATTAGGATGTGTCAGTTATTTCAGTTTTTCTCTGCAAAAACAGAGATAACTTTTATTGGTCCAGTAACAGTTACTCCATTACACATGTGAGGCTCTTCCCTTTTTGGACTAGATAAAATGGAGGAAGTATTCTGCCATCCTCCTCCTCCGCTTCACCCCATTTACTGTCTTTTTGGGATCTTGTTTTTGTTCCTGTGTGTGTTAAAGGAACATTTATGCATAAGTGTGTGTGTTTATCAAAGAGACAGAGGCGATGAGCATCTCCCTACAAAGACATAAGTGCGTATCGATTATATTCTCAACTACCCGGTGAAAATTAAAATACAGTTAATGGAATTAAAAATTCAGGGAATATCTCCAGCTTATCTCCCCACTATTCAGCAAAGTTTAAGGCAGTGATTTTCTACCATGTGCTCAGCTGTAACGGTTTTCTTTCTAAAATGTCCCTTTTTCTCAGCAGGGCTTCAAACAGCCTGCGCTAGGATGACTTGAGCTTGGAAAGTGTTGGCTGTGCAATAAAGACAGAAAATAACTAAATCATGTAATTTCCAAAATTTGGATTTAAAATAGTAAGCTCTTGCTATATCAAATTTCATACAGCAAGGACTGATATCCACAAAGTCAGTCAGGAGCTAACAGACTTGATTAATAAAAGTCTCAATTTGCTAAGAATCCAAAAAGAAAATTAAAGGTCATGTCTTTGAAAACTATCAGCTGAAGCAGTCAAACCGACAAAATTCCAGGACATTTCATCAACTTCTGGCTTCTAAACTGAGCAGGATGTAGGAGATACTCAAAATGGAATTGCTCCAAGTACAAAGGCCAGAAAACATTCACGTGGATGTATTAAGCTTGAAACATTTTTCAAGTAAAAGAAAAAATATTTTGGGAAACAAGTTTTCTAGAAAATATGAATAGAAAAAAATCATAGAATCATAGAATGTTGTGGCTTGGAAGGGACCTAAAATATCATTCATTTCCAACCTCCCTGTCATGGGCAGGGACACCTTCCATTAGACCAGGTCACTCAAAGCCCCGTCCAACCTGGCCTTGAATGCTTCCAGGGATGGAGCATCCACAACTCTGGGCAACCTGTTCCAGTGCCACACCACCCTCACAGTACAGAATTTTTTTCTTATGTCTAATCTAAACCTACCCTCTTCCAGGTAGAAGTTTAGTGACATTACCCCTTGTTCTATCACAACAGGCACTGCTAAAAAGTTTATCCCCATCTTTCCTACAAGCCCCCGTAGGTACTGGAAGGCTGCTATAAGGTCTCCCTGGAGCCTCCTCTTCTCCAGGCTGAACAGCCCCAACTCTCTCAGCCTGTCCTCACAAGAGAGGTGTTCCAGCTCTCTGATCATCTTCATGGTGCTCCTCTGCACTCAATCCAATAGGTCTACATCCTTCTTATGTTGGCGACTCCACAGCTAGATGCAGTACTGCAGGTGGGGTCTCACAAAAGCGGAGTAAAGGGGGACAATCACCTCCCTTGACCTGCTGGCCACGCTTCTTTAGATGCAGCTGGCTTTCTTGGCTGCAAGTGCACATTGCCGGCTCACATTGAGCTTCCCATCAGCCAACATCAACACAAAAATATTGTCACACAAGCTGTCAGTAAGTGGTAACAGAAAGAGCACTTGTTTAGCCAGTGATAACATTTGTAGTGACACATTTCCATGCTTTTCCCAGCATTAACCAAAGTTTTGACCTCAAAGTAATTGAAAAACCTTGAGAGACTTTAGAAGGAAAAGAAAAAGAAAAAGCAGAACCCAAACCTCAGCACCAGCAAGGACAAAGAGCGAGAGAACTACTTCAGCGTGAAACAATGACTTATATCCAATTTCTCTGAAACTGTTTTTTTTTTTCATTCAGCCATGGAAAGAACTTTTCAGGCTAAAAATTACAAATTGACTTAGTCTGGAAGAAATAGCATTTAAAATAGAGAAAAGGTTACAGGTTTTCAAAAGTCAATTTCTAAAACTTGTTCTGAGACACAGAATTAATACATGTGCATTGTTCTTTCCCATTCAGTTATGGATAGAGAGGACTGGATTTTTTAAAAAAATAACTTGGAAGAAACTCCAAGATTAGTACTATGCAGTGCTTTTGAAAGCCTGCATTCAAGAGGTTTCTGGGATCAGAACTTCACAGAAATTTATAAAGCAAGGGGAGAAGTAGAACTAGGAGTCAAGGAAACGTCATAAAAGAATCATTATTTGCTTCCCCTTAAATGTTTTAATTCTATAAATACAATTCTACCTTAATTGCTTCAAGCTAGGTGTTCCAGCTGCAAGCTGGGTTCTATTTCAAGCTGTTCTCAGATGATCAGTAATACTTCCATTCAACTAAAGCACAATATCAGAGGCCATACTGTCTTTTCTTAAATATAAATTGGAACAACACAAATCCATCATAACATGATGAAAATAAACACCTCAATTTTTGTGTGAAGCCAATAAAATCACCTCATTCTTTATTTTGGATGCAATTTTAAAAATTGATATAAAGTGAAAACAGCAAAGTCTTTTTCCAGCAAATTGATTTGTGGTGATAGTTTTCAAGTTTCCTCTGCAACTGTGTGTCTATTTTGGCCTTATTTTCTGTTAAGGAATTTTGAAAGATGGACCAACGAGGTTCATCTGACTTAAGTCTAAATACTCATTTCCCAAAATACATAATCATCTGGGGCATGGAGGGCAGGGAATGAAGGGGGTGACACAGCATAGGGAACTTAAAATAGATCCAATTATCATAATCTATTTTCATGGTAATTTGGTTAATTTTTTTAAGAGAGAGAGAGAGATATCTGAAAAAGTATATAAAAATGGAGAGAAAAATCCTAGAAGTTGAAGTTCCATCTAGAAAAAGGCACATATTTTGAAGTGGAAGGGTTAATAATTTTTAGAATATTTTCTCAAAAGGAATAGAGTTTTCACAACTTGAAATTTTTAATTCTTAATTTCTAGGTAGATGCTGTAACATTGATACTAAAAGTACTTAGTCTGCAATATACTGAAAGACAGACTCAATGATTATAGTACACTGTAAGGGCTTAAAAGCAATGACTGTTAAAAGAAATTACTTTGTGATTAGTTCAGGGAGGAAATTTCTAGTGTAAAAGAGTAGAAAATACACCTACTTAATCTTGGATCAGCTGTAGGTGTTAAAAATGACTTGTTTCTCTACACAATATTTAAGCAAATATTTTGGTAGCTAAAGCAGTATTTGAAACTATTATTTTTTTTTCCTCTGTTGTATCAAGAGTGGTGAGGTTCCTAGTCTCTTTTTCTTTCCAATATTTCTTCCATCCTTTCATTTGGTATAGATCTGCTTTCTTGCCTGCTTCACTTGTGCTTCCCAGGAGTCAAACTGCCAAATAGTTCACTAAATCCTTGCAAAATACTCTATGATCTAAAGGTTTTTATTTCCATAATGCTGTATGATTGAAGGAGCCTTCCAAGCAGCATTTATTTGCAGCAAGGAAAATGCTATAAAGTTGCGCAGCAATGCTAGCTCTAAGGTCGTTCCAAGCACAGTGGAATTAAAATTACACTATGCCACACAACCCTCTGTAACCGAGGTATGGAAAAAAGGAGAGGAAATTGAAAAGATGGAAATGTATGGGGTATTTAGGGGTGAGGTTATCACCTCAATTACACAGAAGAGTAAAACAAAATGAACGCAAGTAGATAAGGTCAAAATGTAGTCTGGTATTTTGGCATAGCTTAAAGGACAAAGAAAAGGGATTTATTTGAAAAATTCTCTTTACAATTCTCTATAAACTATTCTCTTCCAAATAACCAGACAATATATGTTTAGGCACTGTAAGTGTGGGGACACACATGCATGCACTTCAGGGTGCTATGGCTTCCCTACCACCAGCAGTGCCTCTACACAATCTGCAAGGCAAATTGTGCCACCATTTCTAACTTCCACACTAATCTTCTCTCTAAAATCTAAAACATTCTTACTAACGTATATGAAAAACCTGCATATTAAATTTATAAAACTTATTTTGAATGCATTTTTACATACATTCCCTATGCAAAAGGTAAAAAAATCTTAGAGTGGAGGAATATTGGAAAAGGGTCAGAAAATATTGGGATAGATTCTGCTTCCACTCCCTTTTTTGCGGGTACTCTGGGAATAAAAGGAGACCTATTCTGGTCTCCCTACTACGTCACTTTAATGATCACAATGTTGTCTCATGAGTACTCCTGATGCTCTTCCATAGTATGCAATGAATTAGAGAATCAGTAAAACGGAGTAACAGAAGCTCCTTCTCTCTCAGACCAGTCCACTTCCCACCAGTCTGCCCTCTGTTTCTTAAAGTAAATGTAGCCTTGATTGTCTCTCTGCTTTTCCCTTTGCAGATGCATGTGTCCTTTCACTCAGAAAACAAAAAGAGAAGGTTATCTTTTGAGCCTGTCATACAACAGGCCAGTCTAACTTGCAAGGACAGAAGATTTTAAAAAGTGAGGTTTTTCTCTTCTTTTCCCACAAAGTGGAGTGATAAGTGCTTACCTGATTAAACCAGATGATAAGAATGTCTATTGTAATTTTTTCTCTCTTTTCATTCCTTCTTTTGGCTCCAAAAGATAAGAATGGAGAACTTTTAGCCTGGCATTGATCCAAACTTTGAAAGGACCTGCTGATTATGGATAATGTTCTTATTCAAATGAGCAGTCCCTCTGAAGCAAATACTAATGTTGCCTGACTATGAGTAACAGGATTTAATTCTAAATTTTAAATGAATTTCTGTATCACATAGAAGTGTACTTATATATCTCAATCTCTAATCCCACTGGAAGCTTTATCATTGACTTCTGCTAAAGAAGAATCTATACCATGTGAAGTCCTCAAGTTAGATCACGCCATCAACTATCTTTCCCTTAATTGTATGCTTCCATAAAGAAAACAAACAATGACAGTAAAAGACAATAAACCAAAAGTTTCAGATGTCACATTAAATGTATTTACAGACTAACTAAAAATTTATACACAAAGTACAAATGTATGTAATATTTCCTCTCTAAACTGTCTCCTTTCCAACAAAAAGTCCCAGACCATTTAGCCATTTAATATATGCAAGACATTTAATCACCTTTATTTCCCTTCTTTAAAGCTGTTAAATTCCAGTGCATCCCTTCTGAGATGGCTGAGACACCAGAAAAGCACACGACGTTCACAGTATGGATAAAGAATGTGTTTCTACAGGGACATAATAATTTGTTTATTCTATATTCTTTCCTTAACAATTCCAAAAAGGTGATTTGCTCTGGACTCTCACCAAACACCTTGCTGATACTTTTCACCAGAAATATCTATAACAATCCCAAGGTCTTGCTCTTGACAATTAAGTCCAGATATCGTTTATATAGAGAGCTCAAGGTACTTTATTCTGCATTACTTTAAATTTATCTACACTGAATTTCACCTACCATTTTACTGCACAGTCACTCAATCTTACAAAATCCTTCTGTAATTATTTTTGTCCTTTCTACCTGAAATAACTAACAACAGTAAGTGCTGTCACATCACGGCTCATTGCATTTACCAGATCACTGACGAATATGTTGAAATATGGAAATACATGCCTTTTTCCACTATATAAATCAGAATCTAGAATTAGCAGTAGGAGTATAGTTTCTTACATTGCATTTAACATAAGAGATAGGAGACTTAATAAAAATCAACATATTATCTCATTGAGTTAGCAACAGGCTGATTTTATAGAAAACAAAATTGTAGACTTTAAGTAATTGTTATAATTTTTAAATTAAATGCAATTCACCGAAAAAGTCTTTCTGCAAAAGTCCATCATAAGCATGTTGCTTAAAATGGACTGGGATGATTTCACAGTGATGCCATATTTTTGTTTTCTTCATAATATGTAAGTCGGCAAAAAGCAATGCAAAATATTTCCTACTACTTTACAACAATACCCAGTTTCAGTGCTGTAAATGTATCCTGCAGTTGATATGTTACTGGATAGTCATTTGACACATTTTATTCTAAAAAAAAATAAATTTATCTTGGCAGTATAACACAAACGACATTAACAATATTGACTGCATATACAAGTACTTCTAATATTTTTTAGGAATTAAAATATAAGTAAGTTTTTACTTGAGTAATAAAAACATGTATACTAGCTGACATCTTTTTTTTTGTCTTTAAAACAATTCTTTTCAATTCTATGTTTCTAATACATTTATATCTATAACTATTAAGCCATAGACTGGAGTGAAAAAAATTTAGTCAACATTTCTTTAAATGAGAAATACAAGTTCAGCAGTGGCAAAACATTTCACAAATAGAAATTCCATGTACCTAAAAATTCTGAAAATATCTACTTGATGAATTTAATAAGTTTTAAAATTAAACATTATTCTCATTAAAACATTTTATTAAATTATTTTCTATTTCCTATATTTTTTTAAGTGTCAACATGACATGGAACACTTTAAAATACAGCTCCTTTTTTTCCTGTCTTTTCAACTTTCAAAAGAACAGTGCTTAGTTCTTCTTCATACCTTTTCTCCTAATATTTATTCTTCCTGTGATCAAAATAAACAATTATTTCTTTCTAACATTGAAAAATTTCAAGGAGATGTAAAAACAGTCAAAAACAAAGTGTAAGCAGTAGAAGAACACCCTAAAGAATGGAAAATTGTAGACTAGGCTTCAGGCCTTCTGAAAAGAAAACGGCCAAGCTATGTCACTCACTGATGGAGTTTATTACAGGTGCTAATTCAATCTTATTCATATGAAACTGCACTTCAGATAGCAACTCCTTATAAGATTACATTATGTAAGAAAAATTAAAATTCATTTTAAAATCTATCATCAATGTGACTTCATTTTACTAAGACTGTCCTCACACTCAAATATCAAGAGTGCACTGTATGCTGACGTCACAACATTTTAGTCTTAAACACTAGAGAGAACCTCACTTTGTAATGAACTAGTTAGTTTAGTGACATTTCAGACAAAATTCAGTTAGGGAACTGTCTTCATGTGTTTTCTTTTGGAGACTAAAAGCAACTAAATGCATAAAAAAATTTAAATTGCATAAATCTTAGTCTTACTGTAATCTTAACACACATATATAAAAACAAAATGACCTTTCAATCAGTGGCTGAGAATTTTTTTTCCATGAATACACTATTAATAATATGCAAAAATCTCCATCTTTTGTACAGTTTGAATATATGAGAGGACTAAAAATGCTGGATTATTCAAAGTTAAAAAGATGTCATTGGTTCAGCTTTCTCAAAATGATGGTTTTTTGACGAATAACATTGAATTACTGAGAGTTTATTGATAAAATAATTGTTTATTCCTAACCACCTAAGAAAATAATATCTTCATCCACCCATATGTCACAAACCACAGTGAAGTTGTTTATGCAAACCACAAACTGATGACAATTATGCTTGTTAGACCTAGATATGATTTGAAGTCTCTTATTCAGCGTATTTGGTAAGAATTTCAACCCTTTTCTCATTTTACCAATTATAAAAAAAAATTCCCATAAAAGTGAGATCTCATAATACACAGAGTTAATTCTTTTTATTAGTTTTTAAAGTTACCTTTCATAGTTCTTAAAAGTCACATAAGGATTTGGTGATAGCCTGAAAACCACTTGAGTCCTTTTTTTTTCAGTATGCCTGTGATTGTAGTTAGTGCTGTCCAAGACTGAGACAGGACACAGTAACAGCTCAAAATGACTCTCCATCTCTACATCATCCTCTAGAATTCAGACAGAGCTGAAGTTCAAAATTCTCAATAATGAGAACAAAATGATTCAGTCCAACTGGATGAACAGAGTGTTTTAGGTGATGATAAGTGAAACACCCTAAAACTGAGTTAGGTCATGAATACAAAATATACTTAGCATGAACATCAAATCCTTTACTAGAAAGTAGAAATGAACCAAAATTGAGCTGATGACAATTCAGTCAGATGAGATGGGAACAAGACAGCAGCTTTAAAAGTTGAAGGATAACTCAAGGAAAGTAGAAGAGTCAGTAGCCTGATATAACACAGTATTTCAAATACAGATTATTTTCAAAGCCAAATCAGGCATCAAAAATACAAAAGTAACTACAAACCTGCCTTATACTAATCTTCCAGAGAAAACAATCCCTGCTTGTTGTCTGAGGATATGAATGCAGGACTTAGATTTTCCCTTTATTGAAACTAATGAAATTCAAGATACATTTATAACGATTTGGCAGGTTAGGTATGGAAGTCTCAGCATACGTTACTTTTGGAGGAACTCAACAGGCATTTTACTAAGCAGTTCAGTAGCATTTTCAAATCCTATTGGAAGTCAGTCTCTAAACTTTCCACGATTTCTTTCCAGTAACTTCTTAATTTCTGCCATTTAGTGGTAAAGGCAGCATTCAATTATATTGATATTGCAAGAGTCCTGCTACTGTGCCTCAGATAGATGTATTACCAGTGCCTGCATATGAAAATATGAATATGGAGAATATTATTAAAGTTCACAGAATATAATTTATATCTTTTTGTAATACTGCATATTAAACAGTCTTATAATGCAACATACATATAAAATCAATTTTAGCTCTTACAAAGGTGTAAGGGAAGTAGAATGAGGCAATCTAAGCTGCTGAAACAAAAGACCACCAAGGATCAGGAGCAGAACCCAGTTCTTTAGTGCTGGAAGGAGCACAGAGACAGCAGTATCAATCAAATCTTTGAAAGAAACATCAGCATTTTAAGTTATGTTGCACTTTAAGGGTATCATTAACCGTTTTTTGCTTGTTTGTTTTTGTTTTTCTAGTGTGGGCAGAAAGGCTGGAGTACACGGAAAAGCTTTTTCTCCCAAGTTTTATTCTTGCTATCTTCCCTTGATGGCAGCAATACCAGCTACATAGATATACAATGACACACTTGACGTCATGGTGTTCATAATTGGTCTGCTCTGTTCTTTGTCACAGAGGCATGCTGGGTAATTTTACTGACATCAACTTACTTTTATGAGAGCCTCTCAGCAGGAGGGAGGGCACTCCATGCCATCTTTGAAATTCACAGTACGCTGGCATATTACAGCTGTTTTCCCAGAGACTGGGAGAATAATCAGCACTGCAGGATTTTCTGCAAAAATTATGAAAAGACATGATTTAGCTCTCTGGAGATGTCCAAGAAAAAGCTATTCACTGCATGGATCTGAACCAGCACCCATCTTTTCTGCAGCCAAGGGAGTTCAGTAAAATGTCCAAATCCAACCTGAATCTGGCAATTATTCAGAAAAGAAAAGTGCGGACCAAGACACCAAGCATCAGCTGTGATTTCTTTCATTTAAATATAAAATAAGTTTAAAAAGCCACTGAATACCTAATCAATAGGACAGAGAGAAAAAATCTACACAGACATGAGTGGCTGAAATGTTTATTTAGCTAACTCCAAGAGAGGCTCAGTCGCATCGGTCATCTGTTCCATCTTAATATAGTTGCTACTGTTTTTTTGCTTAACTGATGTACAACTAGGCTGAGAGTTCTCATCTGAAGTAGAGAAGAACTAGATGCTGGAGCTAACATGCTAGCACTGTTTGTCATATCCTGTGGTCACGGGAACTATAGGAAATCAGAAGTTGACTGTGAAAAAATTACTACACACACACAAAAAGGAGAAAGAACAAAACTTCCTATGCACAGAAACAAATGACCAATTAAAAAGATGGAAATAAAAGCAAGACTGATTATCCAAAGCCTAGCCTAATTTTCAGTTATAAATGAAAACCACTGCAGTAAACTGGCCCTCTTGTGTGGTTTTGTCTTTTTCCTAAAAAGATTCACAACTCTTTGTTAAATAAAAAGTTGAAAAATACTGATGTACAGAACCCCTAAATATCAGTTGATGCTAATATTGATTCTATGACTCTTAGTAGAATTATTCCTAAGTTAGCATTTTAAAAGGAAACTACAACTTAGAGAATTTATTATTTTCACTTGAAACTCACAAGTTTAATGAACAACTGGAAGACCATCAATCACATTTTAGTGAAAGAATTTGTACCATCTTTCACAAGAATAATATGAGCGATGATATTGAGAGTATTCCCTCAGAATTTTCAGTGACTAAGACATAGGCTGGCTCCCTGAAAAAAGCACTTCCATTTTATCCCCACGGATTTTTCTTGGCTCGTGATGTAACAATAAACCCACAGCTTTTTTACTTTCTTGTATACAAAAGCAAGTCCTGAAATCTAAAAGTAACAATCAAAAGCACCAATTTAGAGATTATCAACTGTTCACCTTTAAAATATTATCTACTTTTATGTTTCCATCTCAGCAATTTACTGCATTGCCAAGGAGGTTTATGGTGATGGTCTCGAATTGCTATTTATGAACACCACAACAGGTCAAGATCCAAGAATTATGACTCCACTCCAGTAAGGGAAAAGAGAATTTGATCTTGCTGATAGCATGTTATACTGAAATAAATGGCTTATTATGATTTATTAGTATAATTTTAAGAACATTCAAAAAATCTGAATTGGACTTTTCTAGATCTTCCAGCAGTGCTCCTTCACTGTCCACAGGACAGAACTTAAGTTTGAATCATAATGCAGTGTTGTAAGGCTTGTCTTTGTAGAGCAGATCATCACGGTTGTGAATCATGTACACAAATCAAATCTCCTGTAATTTTAATTGAGAGTGGCATAGATTATTTCTTCTGCACACCTAATCATGTTTTTGGCCTAGATTAAAAGGTAACAATTTTCTGAACTTCCTATTGAGTTAAAACTTCTTGCAGTCCCACAAAAACTTTATAAAATTATTCTCCAAGACATGCTATGTTATATATTTTTTTAAAATATGCTTCTGTAACGGGCCATTCCTTCGCTGTGAGCGAGCATGGGGATTCACTGCCCATCTTGGAGCTGGAAATGGCAAACACACCAGCTTTGGTACATGCCCACAGACTTTGATATAACTAACCTTGCCTTTCTCATTTGTTTTCCGACTCCCCGCCTTCCTTCTCTCTCTTTTTGTCCTGAACTGGGGACTTTCCATCTCTGAAGATGCAGTTTGTATACCCCAAACAACATGCCTTTCCCACATGCTTTTGAGAAGGCTGTGAGTCTGGTGAGGAAAAGGTCAGAAGCAGACCTCATGTTTCTGTCAGGGCTCAGTCTCCGAGCACAGGCATTTCCCTTTCCCTGTGTCCTACATCAATTTGTTCCTCCTTCCTTCAAAAGGTCCTTGTATTTTAGAGTATAGCTGAAAGCTCATTGAGTATTCTGTTTACATTTCTATTTTGCAGAGGTCTAATTACTAATATATTTAATATTCTGAGTATACAATTCAAGCCTTTTGACAAATTATTAATCACAAGGAGGAGAAACTAAAAAATAACAAAACAAAAAGCTTACTTGTGGTCATAGGCATGTTAATCTTTTTTATTCAGCAGTTATGGTTTTTGAGAGTAATACTAGCACAAATCATGCAACGGGAAAGTTTCTGCATGAGAACTTACATTTTGAGTGTAATAGATTAGTAGGAGTCCTCCTGCTTCTCTTGTTGTGCATCAGCTTCCCTTCAGCCCATTTTGTTGAAAGAACAAATCAATGTCAACTTAGTTTCCCCACTGATCTGGCCTCCTCTAGTCTGCTTCTTAGAACTGTTAGAACTGTGCAGGAAAAAAAACCAAACAAAATTCTTTACATCATATTTTTAAGTAGAAGAGTAATAAATTTAATAGATTTGAAAAAAAAACCAAACCCAAACAAACAAAAAAAAACCAAAAACCCCTCAAATCCCAAAGGTCTCATAAACTAATGTAGGAAAACCCTGGTTTTCTTCTCTCCCTTGATATTGAACAAAGAGAACACAATCTTACTGTACACCTTCAGTCAATGTGCTCAGTATCTCCAAACTTCGGAAAATTTTTCTCACTGGCAAAGAAAATAAAAAAAAAGAAAGTAATTCCTAAACCACAATTATTTCATCTTATTTCATCCACTGTCAAAAGAAAAAGAAAAAGAGAAGTGGAAAAAGGAAAAAGGGAAATATGCTAGAATGCAAAGACTGTTCCAGAAACTTGAAAGACCTATAGGCAATTGCTGTTCAATTACAGTTGCCCAAATTGACTGACTGACTAAATTTTAGGAGCATTTCCTCCAGTCTGTGTTTCCTTCAATTGCTTATGAACACATCAGTGAACAGGATACTAAGCTTTATCCAAATTTCTAGTACATTGATTGCTTCTTCTTACAGCCTAAGCTTTCTGCCAAAGAAGAAAATCGAATCAGTTTGATACTATTAGTTCTTGAAAAATCTGTTTTGGCTGTTTCTTAAAGTCATATTAGACTCATAAGTATCTGTTCACAGTTAACCTTTTGCAAAGACAGAAGGAGGGTGGCTTTGACTGCTTCTTCTCTGGCATCTACTGTGTTTCTTTCCCATTAATTGATAGCCTGACTCATTGTTCTCTTTTTCATCTAATGTACTTATACAACATCTTCCTTTCTTCACTCCTAGTAAGTCTCAATGCACTCAGCACTTAAGCCTGGTTGATTTTAATGCTAAAGATTTTTGATAATCTCTAGGAGTCAATTGCCCTTTTTTTCATTTTCGTATGTCTCATTTTGTATTAAAGATACCACGACACAGCCAAATTACCTTTCACCGCCTTCTTAACTTTCCTCTGCTTTTAGTCAGTTGGCTTTTATGCCAATACGACCTGGATTAGTTAGGTGCATTTATCTGGACACTTTTGCACCATCAGTGAATCTTATTTTGTCAATTATTTTAACGCAGTCCTCCTGCAACACTGTCTGCTAACTCAGTGGCAGCAGTTTGAGCTGAGAGAGCTGCTCAGCCCACCAGAAATTCTGAATAAGCCTTTAGATAGCCGTTGTTCAAATCCCTACCATAAATATAATTTTACCTGGGAAGCAATGTAATTTGTGACAGTTTTCAATTCTCACTAAAAGTGCAGGCAAGTTACAATACTATCTGGAAATAAAATTTTAAATTTAAGAACTTTGAGTCTTATTAAAAGCATATTACAACCCAAGATAATTGTTTCAATTGAGGGCATAACTAGTGCCTTGTGGGTAAACCTCAGACTAATTAACTGTCTCCGTCAGCTGCAGTTTTAGAACAAGGTACAAATACTATGTATTTTCTACTAATTTTAGTAATTTTGATTGTTATTGTTCAATGACTGCAAATCAACTGAGCCATCAGAGCCAGATAAGAAGCCGGCTACATACTGGTGCAATGGCACCTGCTAATTCCTGTTCTTTCTTTATTACCAATACAAAACCTATTGGATAGGTAAGATGACTGCTATCACCAGACACATAAAAAAACCTAATAATTTTGTAACAGTTACTTTTATGTTCAGGATTGCAGACGACTAGGGATAGCTAAATAAACATCAACCAGGAGCATACGTTACTGTTTCTTTATTGCAAACCTCCTTGTGAATATGTGAACTGAAACATATATTTGATGTTCATAGCCTGATAACAGCAGGCTCTCAGACATAGAAAAGATACAAAGCAATTTCGTACATTGCAGATGCCCTACTGCATAGGGCTACTCAGATGGGACTCAGTAGAGATGTTTTCTGTTATGCCAGCGATATGCTCTGTAACTTGTAATATTATTTCTTTCCACTCTCTGCCTTTGATTAAGGGAAAATGATTACCTCTACCTGTGCCTTTGTACAGCACAGGTCCAAATTGAGCCCTGATCCTAGAGGAAACAAAACAACAAAAAAAAATAGTCTCCACAATAATACAAAAATATCCATTCTGTTTAGCCATACAGCATTACTGGCTGTTAGCTGATAAACCTATAATAGTTGCTGTATATCTGCAATAAATAGGATAAATCCAGCTATGCCAATAGTAATACTTAAGCACTACCGTAAATACATGCCTTATCTCAAGCACCACGCCAGAAAACTGCTTCTATCTGTGATGTGCAGAAAAGCAACAATTACGGTCATTTAATTGATCTGATACAAATGTATCTCTGAAGCTAACATACAGAGATATCATCACCTAATCTATTAGGGTAGCATTGACATTTGCAGGAATTGCTTTCTAAAGATTAAGACGAAATAAAGTTGGGATTGATTTAAGTTTTCAAAAGGGTTTTATTCATTGGTTTTACACTGTAGCAACTGTCATTTCTGGAAGTCAGATGGATTTAAATTGATTTGAAATAGAGTTGTTATTTAATTACCAACACAATTGCTGTGTATAAAACTTATTGATTACTGTGAGAGGCTCTGTGGCAAAAAGCTTGCAACAGAGAGAAGGAAGTCAACAGATGAGAGGAGGACTGATGCAGAATTGAAGACGTACAAGACAAAATCAGCAGAGTGTGTTTTGAAGTTCTTGTGTATTTCTGGATTAGCTAAGAAATAAGAGCTTTGTGCAAAAAAGTTGATTGATTGATTTCTAGGAAAGTGAAATAATTTAGACTTCAAAACAGAGTAGCAAACTTAAAAACACCAAGCAGTGGAAGAAATCATGCTCTTTTAGAGTATCTTAATATTACAGTAATTTCAGAAAACGCAGAAGTCTAGACTTCAATGCTCTCGTCAGACCAAAGGGATACAGTCTGTACCCTCTGCAGAGGCACTGAAGCAGCATGCCTTGGCTCTGGCACCCTTATTATCTACCCCTTTTCACACAGGAGCATCACCATCACTGGGGTCACATGAGAAAGTCACTCACACCAGCACATCCAAGGGAGCTTTCTTGTAAGGATACGTGTGAAAAGAAGAGGGCAAGAAGGTGGTGTGGAGTGTTTGGAGCCTTCTGTCCTCAGATTAATGGCTGGTCTCATCAATCAATATTTTCAGTGCTGACACAGTACCTAATTCTGCAAATGTGCTCTAAAAGGCCTCCTAAATTTTGAGCCTCTCAAGGACTTAAATGACAGAAAATCTGCATCTTTTTTTTTCTGGATAATCCAAGTCAGGCTTCAGTTACAAGATATTCAGCTTTGCCACAACTGAGGCAGCTTTGGACACACCAATAAATGACATGCTAAGAGTCTGAAGAAACTCTTATGCCAAAAAAAAAAAAAAAAGAAAAAACCCTGGGAAACTCTAGGGTAATGTAGCAGGTTGGTGGAATTTTCAGAATCACAATTCTGTACTTGCTGGCTAAATTTCATCCTTTAGAGCCTTCAGGTCATGCAGAAATACTTGCATTTGGTTGCAAATGTACTGACTGAGAGCAGAGCTCCAAGACCATATGTGACTCCCCAGTTTCTAAAATCACACCTATCTCCATAGTGACTGAATGCCTCAGTGAGAAAAATAAAACTGCTCACAAGTGCATAAAATAGACTGGACGTTTACATCAAGTAAATCAAAAGTCTGGTATCTTGCAGACTAGCTCCCAGATGGTCGTATCCTACAAGCCAGCTCAGACAGATTATATTTGAAGAGAATTTTACTGAGCCAGGGATTGCAGTATTCGGTTCTGAAGAATAAAATACATTTCTGGCTATGGAACAAAACTACTAACCTTTAAAGATATACTTTGCCAACTGAAAATGTAAACTCAGAGGTCTGAGTAGCATAAAATTGGCTCTGGCGGTATTTGATTCTACAAAAACAGTTCCACAAACCACGTGCCTGTGGTTGTTTTTGCTCGAGGCTTTGTTGCCTCCTTCAAGTTTGAGAAGATAAGGAATAATTGGAATTATTCATTCATCATCAGAAGGAACCCCTAATACATAAGACCATGGTATAGCTGCTAGTATACAGCCTGATGCTTATCCTAGGAAAAAATAATGAATCTAACTTCGGCTCCCTTCAGCTATTCCCCATTATATATGAGGGGACAGGAAAGATACTGCTGCATGCTGTTAGAAGGAATGAGACATCTGTTTTAATCACACTGTAGAGAACAAACTAAGATCCTTTTATTTTTGTGTTTATTTTCTGCAAGGAGGTGGAGGAATTGGGCTAAAAAAAAACCCAAACAGTTTTGCAGGTCAGCGTGTTCACCTTACCTGATTCTGTGAGCTATACAGCAAAAATTTCTACAATCTTTATTTTCTAAAATCTGGGACACGTCTTGAGGAGTAGGGTACTGGGGGTATTTATGGGTTATGTAAAATGAAGAGCTTATAAAAAAAGCTGGTGTCTGAGGAAAAACTAGTATGAAAATTAGAGATGCATTTTTCTCTTCAACTTACCATGCGCAAGACAAAATATCTTCTTTTGACATTTATGGACAAAGACTATTGGACAAATTCAGGTGATTATTTAGAAGGAACATAAAGCAAACCAAACCTCAGATCTGAAACAATTCAAATTTTCGCGACATTAGTTTCCCCTTGCTCACACACTATTTCTTCAAGCAGAGATCAGCATAAGTGCTAAGATTTAGTTAAACTACTGAAATTCTCCCCTCCCATTTTTCCATGCTTTGCAGTGACCTAAATTACTAAGTAGTAAACTTCAATTTAATTAAAACTATATTCCACTTTGAGGAAATAGTCATTGCAGAAATTGAGATAAACTCAATTTCTCAGCTTTTTAACAAACCAAATAAGCTTGATACTTTCCAGAGTTGTTCTGCAAGGGTCAAACACAACTTTTTTTTTATACCCTCTTAGCTTCATCCATCACAGGGTTTTTGCAGATCACTCCCTTGCAACTACTCATAAATAAATGGTACAGCTCGGTAAATCTGCATCCCTTATATGCCCTCTGCAGTTTTATGCCTAAATTAAAAAGTCAGAATCTATTTCTTACTGTCAAATGGATCTTTAACAACTGGGATTTGTTTTCATATAGCTGTACCTAGTAAGCACAGAGAATACATGAGCTTTTTCTCTAAATTAAATGAAAAGATTATTGGTTTTGCCCTAGGCAAACATTATAGAACATGCCCAAGAAGATAAATGTAGAAAGTAAAATATAGCAAAAGATTGAGTACTTGTCAAAAGCAAATTGAAGGCAGTAGGCAGCAAATTGGATTTTCTTTTACAATAACATGCAGTTCACATTCTACTACTGTAATGAATATTATAATGTGTGCTTTCTAATATAATATCTGGTGATGCATTTCCAGAACTATTTCTCAAAGCTTAAGGATATTCTTGCTGTATCATGGCTCAGTACACAGTGATGATAAGTTTGTTCTGTTCACTGTATAGCCATAAGGATATATTTTTCTGAAGAAAGGAAAATATTAATCCCTAGATTTCTCTTTCAGTTATAGTGATTTAAAGCTATGAAACTCAGCAGATTTGCAACAATGTCATCATGCTAGCCAGCTCCAAAATACCTATGGTTTCTCTGAAAACCAACACAAGTATGGTAAACAAGTGTTGAATCTTCCCTGAAGCTTAGAGAAAACACTGAATCATGTGGCTACAAGCCCAGTTTGCAAATTATGAGTCAAAATCAACCTGATTCTTCTAATTTTATGAAAAATGCAAAAGGTGGGTAATGAAGATGTGCATGATTACGAGTTAGCACACCCAATGTTGTCTCCTGCATGCCTTTGTGGTGCTGGGCTGTGGAAAGCAAACTTAGGTGGGCAGATGACTAAGTGATGTTCACAGGAAAGTTACTCTTTGACCCAGGGACTGAACCCTGCTATTCTGCTTGAAACAATTTTTACAGTTATGAGATAATATTTTTGTTGTTGTAGATGGGAGGAAGGGGTTGGCAATGCATATAACGTAAAGAAATGGGAGCAGAGAAATAAAGATCTGTTTATACTAGAGATTAAACCTTACTATATATTACAAAAATAAGAAGTATAGGCAAAAAAGAAAAAAGCAGTGATGTGAAATGAGACAGGACCATGTGGGCGGAAAAGGATGCTTGGTTGTCATAACAAAGCAATACCTTTCTGAACAATTTGGATCTTCAGGGAATATTTCTTGCTGAATTTAGCTTAAAAATAAGACAATCAGAAAGGACTGATATGTTGAGTCTCAAAGTGATAAAAAATGTACATGGATACCAGCCTTGGGGATTACTGTACACATTCCATATGAGATAATAACTGAAAACAACTTGTATATTGTGCTGTATAAATAGTATTTAAAATAAAGAACCTAAGGATCACTATGAGCACTATGCAGTCAATAACAGCAATCTTACTGACTGCTGGTTCAAGGGTACCCACAAAAATCTTCTTTAAGAGAAGAAAGCTAATGTAGCAAGACATTTGTAGATTATCACTTCCAGGATTTTAGTTAGAGTGCATATAATACTTGACTGGAGAAGTTATAAATATCCCATATTTTTTAACTCGTATCAGGGAAGAACATATTTGATATTTAAGAATATATTTGTTTCTCGTAATTATGAAAGGGAAAAATGTATCTTGACTATACCTAATCTATTTGTTTTAGAATCATAGAATGGTTAGGGTTGGAAGAGAACTTTAAAGATCACCTAGTCTAGCCTCCCTGCAAGGAGCAGGGACATTTCCAACCAGATCAGGTTGCTCAGAGCCCTGTCCATTCCGCCCTTGAATGTTTCCAGGGATGGGGCATCAACCACCTCTCTGAGCAACCTGTGCCAATGTTCCACCACCCTCAGTGTAAAAAATTTCTTCCTTATATCTAGCCTAAATCTACCTCCTCCTATTTTAAAATCATTGCTCCTTGTCCTGTCTTTATTTCCCAAACAAGATTCCACACTTCTTCAACAGAAGCAGGCTAAGGAAGATGAGATGGCTCAAACCCACTTCAAAATTCAAATTAGTACAAAACTTGTAGTACGCAGGAAATGCTTACAGAATCACCAACATAAGCTGAATGTTTTTGCCCTTGGAGGAATTTCTCAAGAATTTCTTAATATTTTGTGTGATATCCAATGTTTGCTCACTTTTTGATTCCTCATCTTTCTTGAAAAAAACAATTTATTAATTTCTGTGAATTATTCAGGTCTGATGTTTAAGATTGTCACCAATCTGATGTCCAATTTCCATGAGTTCCAAGTTTTAGATCAGGTTCTTTTTTCTAATTACAAGCAGACATTATGCCTAGTACTAATCCTTCTCTGAAGCTAATCTGATGCTGTGTCATTGTTTATTTATTAGATATTGATCACAGGATTTATGAAGTGCATGAACCCAATAGCAAGAGTGTTTCTTGTAAAACAAAGCTAGTTTAGCATAACGATGACAGACAGATGAAATTCCTGGAAAAAAAAACATATTTGTGTTTGTTTCTTTTTTCCATGTAGATGATTACTGGATTAAAGTGTCAGTAAAGAACCATGAAATATAATGAAAATTCATTATCAAATCCAAGGAGGGTGGCTATCTCCAGTTGTATTTCTCAGAACACAGTGAGTAATAATAATACACATTTCAGAAACTGAAATGTGAAAATCCCACACATCTGAAAAATGTCAAATACATGCAAACTTGGAATGTGTTATGACAAAGTCAAATCATCGTCCCTTAAAATTCCTGGGAAATCATCCTTGCTGATGATTTCCAAGGCTAAGCAATGGAATTTCAAAGGAAGTTCGCAAGAAAAAAAAACAGCTCACAAGCAATTTTGAGTGGAAGGTGACAATTTTCTACTTTCATAATAAGCCTTCTTTTTTAGGGCATGACTGAACAAAATTGAGAGACTTTCATAGGTAACAGTTGTTTGTACATAATAAAAAACAGCTTCTTGAATCCACTGTATCCTCTTTTTCACTTGTATACTCGCAAATTGTATTTAGTATAGGCTTTCTCTTACTGTTGCCACTGAATTACTGAAACTTCCAGATAACTCAAATGTTATCAGCAAATCAAGCAATTATGTTAAATATGGAAAGATTTAGCATAAGAAAAAATGTAATTTTAAAACTGTAAAAGCTTAGACACCTACAGAACAACCTGTCCTGTTCACAACTGCCATATTAGTTGCTGGTATTAGGAGAAACTTGAAGTAAAAAAACCCACTGGAGAGTGCTAAGTTAAAGCCTTTAAAAAGATGTATTTTGATACAGAGACAGTCACAGACAATAGAGAATTGTGTATAACTACCCAGACATCAGTATAAATATGTTTACTCATTAGATGTTGTAACTATTTTGTGATGTAGACTTGAACAGCTAAAGCAGTTCCATTTGTATTGTGGTAAAGTCTGTCTTTTGCAGTGAGCAAATCAGCAGGATTTTGCTAATGAACTTTTGAACTGTCTTTAATACAATTTGTGTTACAGAGAGACAGTTAACCAGCAAATAATAGGTTTCAGCTTGTCCAGCATTAACAAATTAAAAATCAAAACACATTAGGAAATGGGAAGTAAATCCATCCTTTAAGCTCAATAAGAATGTAATACATTTTTTCCTTAGCATGTTCAAAGACAATATTGGGGTAAAAAAAAAAAAAAATCAGATTCTGAACACTTCATGTTTGTTCAAAGACATAATTGAATATCTTATTTTGAAAAAAAAAACTGCATCAGTAAGAATAAAAAAAAGATAGAGATACCAATATAGATCATAAAAAAATTAAAAATACATTAATTTATTGATAGACATAACATGCCTGAAATCCATGCTGTTGTGTTTAAGTAAAGTTGATTTGCTTGTCTGTAACTCAATATGAAGTTGTAGATTAATTTTGCACTTATTTATATAATCAGCTTCTGAATTTAACCACATCTATTTGGAAAAGTTGTAGAAAATATTCCTTTTAGCCCTCAGCTGTTCCAAAGTGGTAATGAATACCAACATGTTCCTGCATTAGAAATATGAATCCCAGACTTTGCTGATGAACCTGAAAACTTTCCAAGATATTTGGAGACCACCTACAGTGAATCTGTGCTTGACCTCCAGTGGAAGAACCTCAGCCTCCAGTACAAACATCAGCAACTGAAAATTCTGTCCTTTACAAAAGTCACAGGACCAAAAGTACACACAGAAGCATGAAAAAGTACCATGGAAGCAGATAGAATTAAATTGATGTAGAAATATAAAAATATTTTGGGCTAAGTTTCATAGCATATAGGCAGTTGTGATTATAAGTGCTTATGCTGAGATGAATGGGGGGATAAATAAGTGGCCCTGTAAACAATTACTGTTTTAGAGACTAATTATCATGCTTCTCATATCTGATGACATCACAAGAAATCTCTTGAGATTAATATAAGGAAATATTACATATGCACACAGCCCCAACTCTTTCTCTTTATTCCCAATCAGTTCAGATCTTGACCTGCCACGGGCAGCCCAGTTGGGCTGGCTGCCATGCCCACTCCCATCCAGCAGGTCAGACACAGCAGAAGTCTTTCCATGAACTGGGGAAGGCTGCTCCTTCCCTCCGTGCTGGTGATCCCAGAACCATCTCCCTTCACCAAGATCTGTGGCAACAGGCAGATCCCAGCCCTCCTTCACGGGGAACAATAATTTAACCACTCTTTTCTGTAAGCCACTGGTAGCCATCCCAGCCTGGCATAGTTTCCAATACAAGTTTTGAGCTATCTCTTTCACGTGGCAAATCTCTACGTGACATGACAATAGATTTGACAAGCTTTTAAATATTTTCAAAACGTGGAAGAAGAGAGCTAAGACAAAACATGGCACTGGGGTGTCGCACATCTCTCCAACCACAACCACCGAGAAGCTACGGCTCTTACCACAGCAAATAATGCCAGCAGATCTGAAGAGGCAGACTGAAGATCTGCTTCCCCTGCAGACTTCATCTGCAGTTGCAGTGGGCCTAATCAATAACCCCACAAGGAGCAGAGAGAATTTAATAGGTTCAAAGGACTTTGTTCAAAACTCCTCTTTTTTGTACCAGTATCCCAGCTGAAAGTACAGTGCACGTCCATTTTGCTCATCACAGTTTTATGTTACGGTAGCCTGAGGCAGGGTTTTTTCCTCCCTCCTTCTCAAACGCCCTTAATTCAGCCGCGGGGTTTTGCAGCATCTGATCAATATTTACTTAGCAAGAAAATTTTAACAGGAACAAAAATACTCTCTCTCATGCACTGACTTTGGTTTTCAAGCTTTTCAAGATATCTGTGTGGTTCTTAAGCAAGACAAAGTCTTTAATGAGGAAAGGGAAGTAATAGAGAATTTGGAATTAATGCACCTTGAAATGTTCACAGTTGTTCAGACTACAGCTCACGCAGAACAGAGTTCTTATTCAAAATACGTATTTTCCTTACCAAGCTGTAAAACCATTCACATAGAGTTGGAAATTTAGCTCCTGAAATAGACAGCATATTTAAACTCAACTGCTTCTTTACAAATTGCTTGTGATAAAAATGCGATGGCAAGCAGTTGCAATAGTCTATCAAAATGTGCTTTTTTGGGGGGGCGTTTTTGTAATAGATTTCCTATATGCAACATATCTAGTCCTTCAAATACATTCCTGCTAGATAACACTTGTGAAAATAATATAACCAATCTGTTGACTGTGCTGGGTGGCATAGCAGGATTTTTGTGAAGCTTGTTTTATTCTGAGGAAGGAAGCGTGCATGTGATTTATACAGAAACGTGTGAAAAATAATCTCTGATCACAGTGATAGTAGTTTGGAAAGGCAAAATAATCTCTTTGTCAAAAGCAGTTTTTCTTGATGTTTTAAATATTCTTCATGCCAAAAGACAGTTCATTATAAGCATGTACTATTTAACACTACAAAACTGGATGATAGTAATTTCTACTAGAAAAAAAAAAAAGATGTGTGTAGTGGTGCTTAGTTATTGAGAAGATTATAAATTTAGAAGAATATTGCCTTTAGGTAAACTTTTTCAAATCTTTCAAAATGTTTCTTTCCTGCAGTATAAATCAGCCTCAGAAAACTGAAAGTATCCTGCTTTTATAACGTCTCATCTTTTTTAAGATGTAACTGAAATATTACGGATTCTATCCACTACTGTTATTAAAAGAGTAGCTAAGTTTTTTTAAATTAATTTTGTAATTGAGATGCTATTTGAAAGGCTAAAAATTCCCTTACTACACTGAGAAATGTAAAACCTTATACTGCTTATAAAACAAGCTCTAGGGAATTCAGAGTCTGGAATGACAGAAATAAATTAAAAAGGAATAAGCCTGACCTTGTACATTCCTTCCTTCAACCACCGACCTTAATTTTTTCCTTTGCCCTAGCGTTTGGATTTTTTTTTTTTTTGCAGATGTAGATCCAGACAGGCTCACTGAATCAAAATGCCTTGCAATTGTTAATCTGTATGATAATTAGCATTTTCAATCCATTATTCAAAGACATTCACATTTCAGGGCAAACCACAAGCCTAAACTCCAAATAGACTTCAACACTTTTTCAGAAGGATTTCCAGAAGGGTTCCAGAGAAGACACTTATAAATACATTTTATGTACATCAGTGCTGTGTACGTTCTGCACGCTCTTCACTCACCAAGTTACACTGGACAAGAAAGCAGCTATTTCTGATGCTACTCTTAGAAAAATATTTTGGTTTTTAAAACAAGATATTTCCTAATTTTTTCAGATGCTGTGAGTCTTCTTGAGTTCTGCAGTAGAATGTTGTCCAGAAGCTCATTGTGGATTCAGGAAAATGACTTGAAACACGGCAGAGACTAGACCAAGAGTTAGTGATAGACCTTTCAGTGATCTGCTGAAAACGGATTATTACTTTTCAAAATCACTGTGGAATAGAGAATTATCTCTGAAGTTTCACTGGACTTTCTCCTACAGCTTCGAGTATCAAATAAGAGTGTGTAGTTTGGAAGGTGCCACAGGGTGGTGCCACTGCTGGTGTCCCCATTGGTAAGACACAAAACTGTAAAGGTTCAGTGTATAGGACATCCATTAGAGAAAAAAGTACCAAAAAATAGGTTAATACATTTTTTTAATGTTCCAAAAGCTAGAAGATAACAACAAAAAATTGATTAAGAACCAAGAGCCCACTAAACCTACGCTTAACGTATGATTGCCTCTGTCTTTTACCTCACATATCTGATCCTCGGTTGCATTACCAGATCAAGACTTAATGTCCACAAAGACTCCCCAGTTACTAGGTTCTGTGAAGTATAAACCTCTTCAGGATGTCGAATTTACTGTGGGAAAATAGCCCCTGTAGAAAGACAGATGTTTAAAGTATACAGCTAGGCACCTGAACGTCTAACAAACTTCTTTTGGGCACCTGGAATCATTCCCGGAAGATCAGCTTGTTTTAAATGCAAGAAGAGCGTTCTGCACAACAGCAGTAACAGTCTCCACACACATCAAGTTCACAAGGTCATGAAGCACTGAGATATTATAGGGAAATTACTGAAAAAACACAAGCACCAAAGACAGAAAGCCTGCATTCCTGCAGGGATGAGGGAGAAGTGACTATTGCTTAAATTTTGTTGAGTCCTTAGGAGCTTGCTCTCCCCTAGAGATACATTTCTTGAAGAAATTAGAGATTTGTTGAAACATGACTCAGAGTCCTGATAGGTTTTTTTTTATCTTTAAAATAAACTGTTCTGCTACGCTGTGCTGCTATAACAAATCTCTTTCAGAATAAGGGGATTTTTATGCAAGGTTTATTGGAACTGAAATGAAGACTTAAAGTCACAACATAACAGATCATTTTCATTCCTAGCATTATGTAATTAGAAAGCACATTTCATTTTGGCTAGTTGCCATCCATCCTTTTTCCCCCTTCTTGCCCAGTCAAATCTGAATATGCAGTATAATTGGAAACACGAGTAAATAACTGCTTGAAAATAGATGTCTTGAAAAGATTTTAGCCTGGATTTTTCTAAAACAAAGACTATCACTAAGAGATAAAATAGGAAAGCATCTGAATACAATACTTACTTAATTATCTGATTTTCAGTCGGAGGCTAAAAAGGTAGAAACGTCTCCTCTTTTTTCCTTCTTTTACATAAAACATATTCCCAGGCAAGTCTGTCCCTTGAAGGTAAGGTATATTTCTATCCCTGATTGCTTTAAAGTAACCACTAAGTCTACACTACTGTAATCCATCATGTCAGTAATTCATGTTTATGTCCAGCAAGATATATTTAATATTTCACACTAGAAGTTCCCAATCTCTGCTGCTCCCTGCAACACATATTTAAGCAGCCTTGTCCAGCCTGCCCATGTGCAGTTACCTCTGGTGAACTCAGACTGAAAAACAGGGGATGAGGAAATACAGACATGTGTAGGGAGGCAAGCAACTGATAGTTTTCAATTACAACACATAATTGAAAGCTTGGAACAACCAGGAATAGCAGGCAACAGAATTAGTTTGTAAGGTGAATGAAGGCACAGAGGGACAGAGAAGGAAGAGGTGGGGCTATGCTTGGTATAGGGTTTACCTGTAACTTAATATTGCAATATCAATACCACGGAGACAATTTTTTTCCCCTATATCTTTAAAATTTTCAAAGCTTTCCTGTCTATCAGCTCTTCTCCCATGTGAGATGGGTACTTAAAATGTGCTTGTATGGCTCATCAACAGGTGCATGATTGCTTGCGTTCAATGAGTTACATACAATCTTTTCTAACTTGCATTAAAGATGACAACAGTGGTTGCCATTATGTTAACAAGTTCTCAATTCAGTGTTAGGAATACCAGAAAGTATATACTCATATAAATAAATGTGTGTATCTAAATACTCATGTACTCAGATATATTTACATTTTTTAAAATATAGTTTATTCCTTTCAGGCATGAAAGAGAATGAAGGTCACACTTTCAGAGAATTCAGCCACTGCAGTAAATACTTTGTCGTAAGACATCTAAGCATTGCAGTGACATTCAATTGTATTCTAAATACTTGTGGTTAAAAATTACTCTGTTAGTATATGAAAATATACCATTGTCTTGCAGACATATGGCTATGATTTCCCTGTACCCATTGGTGCTGCTACTATGTATTAAGCTATTATATTTCTTCCAGTACAAGAAAATTCTTAAATTATTTTTTGCAGCTAAGACTTTGAATTTGAATCTTTTGTTCTATATCCTCCTCCTTCTGCATCTGCTTGATGTACTGACCAAATAAAAGCAGTAGTTGATTCGTTGTCATTAAGAAATTACCTGTCCCCATCAGAGAATCCCAGACAATAAAACCCCAGAACAAAGCAATGGAAAAAGACTAAAGCTAGAGCTTTCCCTCTTTTTCTGTCTATTGACAGATGCAAAGATTATGACTATACTTCCCAGCTTGAGTGAAATCCAGGATGCTAATAAGAATATTCATGATGTGGTTGAATAGATCCAGATTAAATTGTAGTTTAAATTAAAATGTACTTTCTATATTATGGGTTTATCAGACAACTAAAGCACAAGGCATAACATTTTTGTAACTCATTAGATTTCAAAACTATAACCTGAAGACTTAGTGAATCAGGTCTTTGTTGTTGAAACAGTTCTTAAAGCCAAAGATAAACTAATAGTTAGACTATACATCTTTGCCACACTGAGGTATCAATTACAGAAAACAGTCACAAGAATATTTCTGACATTGTCTGATATGTCCAGCAAGGACAAAATTCTTCCCTAGATGTTTTTTTTTTTTAGAAAGTATTATTAGACTGAGAAGGAAGAAATTAGCTTACTAAGGACAAGTTTTTTTTGTTATATTAAACAATCTGAGTAGCACATTTTAAGTTTTGTAATTATAGAAAATCCCCACACAACCCTTCCCCAGTGTTTGTCACTGTCATCACATCTCATTCCACGGTTAGCAATGAATGTTTTCACTAAGGTAAACATGTTTTACATAGTTCTCAAGCTATAACAGATGGCAAGTTGATGAGGACTTATGCAGTAAATCTGAATGGTTACTACTTGGGCAGAGTAAAACATGCATTGTACAACTGGCTTAACATTGGACAGCTGAACATGAAGGTTTTTTTAGTTCTGTCATCAGGACATTTAAAGGACCTTTGCACATCAAGTGCTACCAGTGCAACAGTGATAATTCATTAGTAGACAGGTTAAATCTTACTTTCTTGCTGTATTTAATTATTAAGAATCAGAGTAACCTTCATTCCCTAGAGATCCCCAGGGAGACAGGGAATAGATAGAGGAAGACTTTGCTTCCAAACAGCAGTTTTTTTCCTGGAAAGAGAATGCCTAAAAGAGGCACATCTGCTGAGAATCGGATCTGACACCTGAGCAGATCATCCTGGTAGTTGAGTTCATAGTCCAAAGAAAATGTCTTGAAGTTAAGCCAAAGCAGCAGGTAGCTATTGCTGTTTCTTTTCATAGCACCAGTTTCCAAACACAAAATAACTTGTTTACTTAGAATTTGATTACAATGAACTTGATTTTACTTCATTATTAAAGTGTGTTTGAGGAAAAAGTAACGTCAGGTTGGCTTGGTAAACACTGGAATATCTCATCCCTTAAGGGACTGGTAAACTCTGCATGACACAATTCTCTGTCAAACACTATTTGGGAAAGATGTTTCCATGTGATGCTAGACCTACTTGGAGGCTGATTATACAGGCTGGCAGGCTCAGTGGGAGGCAGTAGAAAAGATCTTGTATTTGCCAGGCATTAAGTGAAATCACTTTGGTATAAGAAACACAAAAACCAGACACCTCAGGAACCAATTATTATTAGTACTATTACTGAGACTTATTTTTTTTCAAAGGCACAACATTCAGAGAATCAGCCTTGAAAAAAAACACATGGTTTTGATAATGTTAAAAGGATGTAAAATTGTATCAGCACATAAAATTGTATCAGCACAAGTCTCAAATGCTTCGTTTTTTAGCGTCTCTCAATAATTATTCTGGGTCAGCAGAATTATTTTTGCCATCCCAGTGAAATGAGCCATAAACCACCGAAAGTTGTTTGCATAAATTCCAGAGGGGCTTCTCAAAGGCAAAGCTTGCCAATATTTTGCGAGTACAACATGTTCAACATGATAACGCAGCAGCAAGTAGAATAAATCCTGTGGCTGACCTGTAAAAGATGAGGCCAAATTCCAGATGTACTGATATCTTCCAGTTCTGACACCTAAATCATTTAGTCAGGACTCGAATACAGTGTTTTATATACATCTGATTAAGAGACCGTGGTTTTGAGAATTATTTTTCCTTTTTCTTTCCAATAATCAGTTATTAATGTTAATATTTGGTGTATCATTTGAGGGTGGTGGACATGAAAGAAGAAAAGGACTCTGAACTTTCTGGTTATTTTCCAATATTAAAAGGTATTTGATGCTTTCCTGAGTAAGGCATGCAAGGCTAAGGAATATTTGTACTGACAGTTTTTTTCTTGTTAGAAGTCACACATGGAAAATCATTCCAAATATTAGAAATACTAACTAATAGGTTAGAATCAAGGTGACAACTCAAATTACTGTTTTAGCAAACAAGTATGAACTCTTGGAGCATTATCTGACTAAAAGGTAAGTAAATAATTACACTCAATTCTAAGAGTGAGACTTCTCCCACACAAAAACTATCTCCCATCACAATAGCTTAGCAACAGAATAAAGCAGAACTGTTTGCACAAGTGATAATCTTACTGCAGACATTGCCACATGTCAATTTATCTGGAGATGGAAGTGTTTCCAAATAAACAAAAAATAATAGAAATAACCTCATACTCTTGTCTTTCATTGTGTTCTATACAATTTCTTCTGTACTTTTCCCTTTCTGGTTTTGTTATTGGTTAGAAAGTTACCACATTAGCATCTGGGGAAGACATACAACTGTGATAGAGTAATTGTTCAATAGTTACTTTATTATAATATATTTACAATTCTACACCATTTAAAGCAAAATAAAAAATTTACTCACAGAATCCTCGTTAAAACAGAGTTAAAAGGCCCCTCAATAGCTGATGTAACTCATCCCTTTGTTCAAGGACAGGATCAGCAACAGTAACTGTTATTTGAGACAGGTATCTCTCCAGTCCAGCTATCTTTGTTTACTGTTTGCCTCTGTTTTCCACATGTACTTGCAGGCAGTTATGCACTGCTGGTCACCTACTTCCACGCAAAAGGACACAGTCCTGGTCAGCACCTGCCCCTTCCTATGTAGAGAAATCCACCCAGCAGCTCAGACCTGTACTCCTCAGGATGTGGTCACACAGCATCAGGGCTACATAGACCATATTTTATGAATTCCTGCTCAGACCTGTTATTAAAAACCTCCAACAGTGAGGATTTAATAAACCTCACATGCAATCCAGGCTAGTGCTTAATTTTTAAACAGTTTCTCCTAATGCCTTTCCTTACCACAAGGTAAAAGTTTTCCTCTCTGCCTACCCACCATAGACACAAAAACCGGTCACATCTGAAGCTTTCATCTCCCAGTTACTCAGCCCTTCCTTTTCCCCAGGTCACGTTTCTCTAAGCCTTCTCCGTGCTCTCCTCTGGGCTTCCCTTAAGAACAATGTGCAGTGTTAAATACTGTGTCTCGTACATGCTTTTCCAATTCATCCATTACAACCTGACGGGTTTTTGCTCTGCACAACTGTAACTCTGTACAGTTACCAGTACAACGTTATTAGCTCCCGTTTATGATCCACTATTTCACTAAATCATATGCAGAGTTGCAGGCAGCCAGCTGCTTCCTCGCTGTGACCAGCCTTCCTCCAATTTGGACTTCTAATCCTATTCTCTTCATCCAGCTGCAAAAGGGTTTGGTAGTGCAGGTTTTTTTTTTTCTTTTCTAGAACGTGTTTTTCCTGATTTTACTTCAGTGTCAGCCCCTAAGTCATTCCAGAAAAATTCTGTCTTTTTAGGCTTTGCTTTATGTCTTCTGTTTAAGGGTGTGGGTGTATGCAGCAGGAAAGCAGCTTCAAACTTTGGCTGCCCCAAACACAGAATTACCTTTCAGTGCTGCAATAAATATTTTATTTCTGCTTTCCTAAAAAAAAAGGAAAAGTCACAATTTGCTCATGTGAAAACCAAAAGCAATTCAGAAAAAAAAAATGCAGTGGTAATTAATAGTACTATTCAATCTCATTCCTACAGCTTTACCAAGTCTTCCTTCACATGTCTAAGCATTAGAAAGAAATACTAACTTTTAAAAATTGTCTGTCCATCTCTCTTCCTAACTTTCACTAAACTCCTTACCTTTCAGAAATAATTTGAGCAATTAGTTGCAAATATGTCCCTGCTGGTTTCCGCAAAATAAACTTGGCATTTAACAAGACAAAAGAAATCCAAAACAACTTACTTCACAAACAGATGGAAACAAAGGAGGAAATGGAAATTCTAGACAAGATGTTCCTTCACACCATATGCAATATTCCTTCCTGCTGCAGATTAGTCTTGTCAGTAATGCAAGGACTTAGGACAGCTATGCTCTTCCTATCAGTATCTGTGACCAATTTCAATGCGATTTTGAGCGAACCAGTAACACCACCACATTTCAAAAGCTGCTTCACACAATTTCTTTGGTAACAGCTTAAGCACCCTGCTGCCCCCAGTTACAGAAGGCATCTGAATTCCTGCACTACCACCTGGTGTAATGCTGACACAGCTGCCAGAGCCCTTATTGTAGTGAATCAAAATAAGGAACTGATTTCACTGGAGTTGGCGGGGCTGGGGGAAGCCAAGAAAAGGAAAAATCCTAATCAAGTTCAGTGCCACTAGGTGTGAAACCACAGCCAAACTTGTCATTTTGGAGAAAACAGAGAAAACAATGCTTATTTCAAATTAGCTCATGAGGTTCAGTTAAACAACAGTCAAATGCTTTCATATCCCTAAACTGAAAAGGTCCTATAAAAGTACACCAGTTTGTGAAGCTATAAACCATAGCATCAAAATAGCTTCTGCTATAGCGCATATGCTGCACATGCTGTACGTATGCTGCCTTGGTTGTACAAGCATCACATAGCCACATGCAAAGAACAATGTGCAAGGTTTGGTTGTGCAGTTCTAGGCCAAGAAAGGGACAGGACTGTGCAGAAGAGAAGCTAAGGCCAATTTTTGTCTATGTAGAGCAAAGTCTAATAGCCTGCATACATTGTGCCCAATTGCAAGAGGTCTCTTTACAAATCCTGTTTCTAACTGTTCTGTCCTTACCTCCTGATACGCTACAGTGAAGGTTTTATGTCCATGCATCAGTTTTTGCTTTTTGAATTTACACAGAGATTGTCATTAAAAAAAAAAAAAAGAAAGAAAGAAAAGAAAAAGTTTTCCCCTAAAAATAGCATCTCACCCCCTGCCTCCAGGTAATACTTTCCAAAGGCAACATTTTTCTTAACTCCATGATGTCAGGATGAGCTACATTTTATCCTGAATTATGCAGAATTATAAACCGAAAGGATTAAATACTTATTTTTATTTTTACCTTGGATATAAGAGCCCAAGATATATAAGGCTAAAATCCTTTCTTTCCAAAGCAAGGCTTTCTACTTTCACAGGTAGTCACTTGGGGAAGGTGGCACTCCTGTTTTGACAGTCAGTATTTCAACATTTATATAGAATAGAAACGTTTTCCCAGTGTAGCCAAGCGGCCATATGTGAAAGTAGCAGAGTGGTCACATGGCACTGAAATATGAAGTGGAGAAAGATTCACATTTCAGTTCTGCCTCAGTAGTAAAAATTTATTTGAATCCAGGACTCTCACTTTTCATATATGTATCTTAACACCAGACCCTTAATTTTCTAAACAACAGTTTTGTGCACCAAAAAGAAGGTTCCTCTCTAAAAGAATTAGCTGCAGAAAATTACCATTCCAGATTTCAGTAATATTGTGAAATTCCATCACAGACAGTTCCTACCATCTACAGCTAATACAGGAGATGCTTACACTCACTTTTCCTGGTTGGGTGTTTTATTCTACTCATGGCACTTTTAAAGAGTGAGAAAACAGTTGAGTAAAGAGGAGTAAATTACATGATCCATGTGTAGTCTAGTCTTAGTTTTATTGATCGTGTTGAAAATCCAATTCTCTGTTAGTAAACTTTCTTTTAAAGCACAAAAGCCGTGAAAAGAGGCTACTTCTGAAAGGTTGTATCATTGGCAAAGAAAAACTGAAAGTAATGAATGAATTCTAAATGCTGCAGCTTTAAACTATGGAACAGCACTTAATGTGCACAGAACTGGTAGTTTAATATGCTTTCAATACTCTGTTGCAGAAAAGACAGCTATGTAATTACAACCTAAATTCTAGCTCTCAGCATTAGGAAACACATAATGTTTCACAAAAGGCCTGATGCTATCTTTTTCCCTTCCACGAAGCTTTCAAAAACACCAATAGGATTTGGAGGTCAACAGGAAGTTCAAAATAAGACCCCAGAGGAGAAAATCTGCAGGCCATAAGAACGCTACAATAACCTGCATGTCCCTTCCTTAGAATGCAGCTGTAGCTTTTTTAATTGTTAATGAACACTCTGGTGAAGGAAATAACTACTTATTGTCATGATTAAATACAGAACAGAAGGTCAACCTTGAATCTACCAAATAAAACCTAATCTTAATGTTAAAAACGTGACGTATTTCTAATATCTCTGTGGAGGCATCAATAAAATATAGTAGCATAAAAAAAATGCTGGTTTGATTAGCTGTGACACAAGGACATTTTAAATTCTTTTTTGGCTCTTATTTCAGTCTTTGTGATTTCCCAAAAGGTGTGTATATTTGGGGTCATAGCAGAAGGAACGATGTATAGTCTAAATTCTTAATTTTCCAGTTCATTACCAAGTCCTCATTTAATATAGCACCTTATTTTCCTGTGGCCAATGCATTATCCTTAGTGTTTCCTATTATATATTAAGTATGCTATAATATGCAGAGAACGCTAGGAAAAAAAATAATTATGTGCAATCTTTCTGAAGAACAAATCATTACAAATAACCCAGAGTTTCCTGACATATGAAAAGAAAAAAGATAGAAAACACGCTTGATACCCACTAATCTACTAGAAAAACATGTCTCTTTCTTTCTAGACAATTAAATTATACATTTGGGGCTTTAAAGAATACTACATAATTTCAAAAACAACAGGAGCACATTAAAAATTAGAAAAATTGGAATCCATTAAAAATTGGAATTTTAAAAATACTTCAGGTATTTTTGATTTTTTTTTGTTTCTTATTGTTACGTTTTAAATAGGAAGAATTATGTGTAGACTAACTGCTAGCTTTCTGGATACATTAGCTCTCTGGTAATGTTATTATATCACATTAAACGATATGAACATGTATTTCAAAGAGAAGGAGCTAGTAAAATAAATTCAAATACCAACTGGGAAAATTTGACCTTTGGGACAGATCTTTGATGATGATACTATGACAAGTAATTTTAGAAACAGGATTATTATGAACCTAGTTATTCAACTAACTCATCTACTTCAATAGCACCTTTCAATGAATGGCACTACTGTCCCAAAGAGCCACATTCTGGACATAGTGTAATCTGTGCACAAATAAAGAATGAACTCCAGAGTCCTATTTACTGTCAGATTTGTCCCCAAATCCATCTATAAATCAATATTTGTTCTAAAATATTAATTATTTATAAGACCAGCTACCTAATAAATACACAAGTAAAAGCCTTCAAAATAAATATATGAAAAGAAAAATATATGCTGGATGTTTTAATTGCTATGTTCTCTGATTACAAAAAGGTAATTACTTTCAATGTTTTAAGACACAGTTTTAAAAGCATAGGAGGAAAGCAAGGCACCAACATAGATGTAACTAAACAAAAATATAGTGGAAATGATGCTACATTAACAGGAAAATAGTAGATAACTGAAATTCCTGCTCTGCTAATACCAGAGACAAGTCTACTGAAGTGAATATGTAATGAACTAATACCATATTTTAAGGGGAAAACAGCAACAAAAATTAGGGGAAAAACCATCCACCAAGAAAGTCTCTTGGAATCCTGTCCATAAGTTAAAATCACAGCCTAATGTAAATTATCCATCTCAGTGCATGCTGTAGTAAGCTGTAATAGCAAAATGAATAGGATGATGCTTTTTCAATTACGGTCAAGGAATTGCTAAATCCCACACCTCTTGCTTGTTATTCTTTATAACAACTCATCACAGACCCGGGATTGAAGGACAACTTCCAAACCCCAATTCTTTTGCAGCAATACTATGCAGAAACTGGCTCCCTATCTTTCCTTTTCCCTACAGAAGTTCCAGACAACTGTCTTTGCAAACCTCAGCTGTGGCTAATATGCAGCAATCAGAGAGGAAAATCATGTGGTATGCTGACTCCAAAACATACCAAATTATATGATATGATCAATATCTTGAGTTCCATCCAGAAACCGATTAAAACTGAAGGTCAAAAAGCACTGATCTAATATTTTCTCACTGCAGATGCTAATGAACTAAGGAACATCTTTTGCACTAGCTTCAGAAGCTGAATGCAGCAGTGATGCATTTTTGTTACAAATTGCTGCACCGGAATCTCATCCTGAGCGCAGACACACCTGAATAACCCTGCAGCAATGGGAAAACTTCACGCTCATTTACACATGAAATACGGTACTTACAGTGGGGGCTGCTTTCTGGCCACTGGAGCAAAGCCACTGCCAAGGGCATTCTGTAAACTGGGGCAGAACAGGGCTAGGCAGCCTCTGTACGGGGCACCTATCCTGTCTCCTCTGGTCCCACAGCTACAGCCCTACTCAATGAGCACACCCACAACACACAAATGGAGCCTACTTCTGGCAAAGAATTATCCCAGAAAAGTGAGAACTACTACTTCTGTTGTGATTTCAAAGGAAACCAACTCCCAAAGGCTGATACACAGTCAAATTTGCAGCCAAGCAGGGCAGCTAACTATGCAGGAGGGTGGTTAGTATTAATATTCTGTAATTTTTCATAAATAGCGATGTGTTTAACTTTCTCTGATCACAGGAGTCTGCTTACCATACCGGCATTCCTGAACGTCCACTAAAAAAAAAAAAGGCAGGAAACATTAAAAGTACCCACAATTTTTCTCCTGCTGTGAGTTATTATGTTTTTCTCCCTGTGCTGTCTACCCTGTGCCTTTTCACTGAAGAACTAGATCAAGATAGCATAATTACAAAATGCAAAATCATGTGAGATATAGTTTGGGGTCTTTTGTACTGCTACGGGCACACCAAACTACACAAAATAAAATGATGACACCATAGTCATTGCATAGAATGCAAAAATTAGATATTAGCCAGAGAATAGCTACCACAGCAAACTACGTTCCACTTATTGCTAGCAGCTTTTCAACAGGAACATGACAGGAACAAGTACAGAAAACTGATTTAGGACAGCTTCATTCATCACTACTTTTTGGTTTTCCAGAGGTAGTCTCATGCAGATGAACTAAGGAATATACACACGTTTAAAATTCCTTCTGACTGAACAAACTGGATGACAGCCTCTGAAACAATGTAATGTAACCTGTGCTAGAGCATGACAAATTAAAACATAACTGAATTGTTATTTCACATGAACTCTGGCTCTAGAGGCTACTAAATTAACTACTGTTGTTTCTAAACAGAATTCTCATCTGAGATAACTATGATTGGACCCTGATTTGGTGCACTTTCTACATCCTCTCAAACATTACACCTAAAAGTCAAAACCAGTAAAAAGTTGGATAGTTCATGTCAACTACTACTGGTTTCTTTTCTGCCTGTCCCCAGTAATAAACAACATTTGTTTTTACTGCTGTGACAGTGAAAGGTACTCTGCTGTTCTTTTGTTTCCATCATTGATCTCTGTCCCTCCTTTCTGATCACTAGATATCTGCTTCCAACCAGCTACTCCATCAGCGCGTCCCTGGGAATTGATAGTTCCAGGAACATTCACATCTTCCCATTCAGACCCTTCCTGTACACACTACAGACTGTCTGCAACAGAGTAGTTGTATCATTACACACAAAGTGTGTATTTGACTGACTTTTTAGTTGGAGGGGAAATATTTTTTAGAAATTGGAGCATTTTCCTGAAGTGAAAATGTAAATATGAGTTACCAACTGGTAGAAACGTTTAGTTGGAAGCTCCTGAACTGAATACATATGATGACAGGAGCTTCTTTTGTTTTTAAAATAAATGCAATTGAATCATAGAATAATTTAAGTTTGAAGGAGCACAAAAGGTAGTTTAGGCAAATCCTCTCTTCAATGGAAATCAGGTTTCTCAGGGCTTTGTCCTGTCAAGTTTTAAATACCTCCAAGTTACACATCTTGATCCTTTGACACACATCCCTGCAATCTGCAGAAGGCTGAGTTCCTCAAGAGCTTTTCACAAAGATAGAAACTTCCAATAATTCCAGTCCTGCCTGTGGTGTAAACGGAGTAGCTGTATACATTCTGGCACAGCCCTCCTAGTGCAGCAGAAAAACAGAACAGATCCTATTATATGCAAAGTAATAATCTCATATACATAAGGAGAAGTTTTTTTTTTTGAGAATCTCCTCTGGTGCAATCTACGTGAATTAGGAAACAAACTCTCCATCTCATTCATGCCTTGCTATGCTTCCACTTTCTCCTAATCTACACCACTGAACAGAAAACAGAAACAAACTTTTAATCATTAAAAGACTATGAACTTTGCCTTCACTGAAGGTAGTCACAGAAAGGATTCAGATCTACCCTTTAATAAATCAATGTGACTCCACTTGGATAAAATTATTATCAGAAGTGAGTACGTAAAGTCACTGACTTAAGATGACCTATATTCTTATCATATTCTTCCAGTATGATAGAAACAGTAAGAACAAATTTGGTTTAATATTTCAGCAGAGAAATATTTTCAGTTCAGCTTTCAGATTTGAAGGGGACTAAGAACTTTTCTGTAACATTACTGAAGTCTATGTCTTCAATAACATCTTGGACACTACATAAACAGTTTCTAAGAAGAGAATCAAAAGCTCTCACAGCTTGTCACACGTTTATACTTTTGGGGTATATTAATTTGACTGATAGCACTGCAGAATGGTGCTTTTTTTTTTATCTGAGCAGAAATAGACCATTTGTATGTATTTATGAATGGCTCCATTCCAAAGCTACTAAGTTTTTATCTTTTCTCAGTTACCACCATCATTATGGTTTATAGATCTATTTGGTGAAACTCATGGAGATACTCTTTCCATGTATTGACAGTTGCTGTAATGCCAAGAAACATAGAAATTGCTATCCTTGTTCGTCATCATAAAACTGAAATGTCCTAAACCACTTGACATCATACAGGATATAATTGTTGCTTCTTCACTGCTACCATAGTGCTTAAAAATGTACCTGATGCAGCATTGATAAGTAATTGACCTGAGCTGTTTACATCCTAACCAGGATGAAACAATGCAAATAGAGGATTACATGTGAATGCAGCAAAAGATACATGCCTAGATAATAGAGACCTGGTGGGTGAAGGGGAAGAAAAATTAAAAATGAAAACCACTTAAAAACTACTCAAAGAAAATGTGAAGACGAGGTACAGTGCACTACTCAGGTACAGATATAGGAAGAAATAGGGACACATACAAATAAGATCAATAGAGCACTGGAAGCAGAGACTACACAATGAAAGAATAATGCAATCAAGGGAAAATATTCAAAAGAACAGGTCATCAGCCTGAAAGAATAGATACAGAAAGACATTCTGTTTAGCAATCTGGGAATGGAATTTGATGAAGCACATATACGGAGATTGAAGTAGTTCATGAAAAAGCAGTAATGAAATTAAAGATTTCTTTTATTCTTTTTTTTTTTTTTGTTTAGCAGACAAAGAATCATATTTTTGAGCCGCTATTGTGGTCAAAGTTACAAGAATCTGCATGCTGAAGATAGAGTATAAAAGAGGATATTAAGTTTCTTCAAACTTTACTGAATAAAAAACAAAGCATTTGCATCAATGGCTAAAAAAGGAGGAGAAAATCTGTAGATATATTACACCTCTCACCCATGATATGAACTGCAAGAGGACTCAGATTCTATTTTGCAGGGCAAAACCCAAGAAAATATATATAGATGAAGTAAAGAAAAGGATGAGAATCAAGCAAGTTTGGGCATGCTTTTAAAATACAACATAGCAATCTCAATTTGTGGGATTCAAGGCTCATAATCACAGTTTTCTTAATATTCTTGGAGATGTTGTTTGCTACTAAGCAATACGCTGGGTAAGAAATGCAAATGTAAATCTCAAACTCTCCCCAAGCGTGCTACAGTGCATTTTTCCTCTAACACACATCATTGCACATCTGAATTCGGACCTTGCTTTTAACTGCTTTAATTACTCATCCATGGAAAACATTGTCCATGATAATTTAATGTGTTCAGAATTTATGTACTATATTACTTAAGGACATCACGACTAACTTTCATAATTTCCTTCTTGTTGCCAGAACATGATTCTCTGCTCAAAGACATAACAAACAATTGAGTGGCTTTTGTTGGTAAGTGGTCAAAGGAAATGTTCTGCTGAACTCAGAAACCTTCTGCTGCCCAAACAGCCACTAGCTGGCACATGGGACTTCCAGAAGGAACATCCAGCCGAGGTGTTAAGCTCTGCAGATTGTTTGCAGTTAAACAAAACTTACTGTGCGTCTGGAATTAGATCTCTCAATCATATGACGGTTATTAAAGTTGTTATAGCAGATACTACATTCTTACAGAGACAAAAACATCCAAGTGTAACACTATTATCATCATAAAGAAAAATTCTGACCATTTTGCTCTTTTTTTGTCTTGGCAAGAATAAGATGGATCAAGGATATAAAGGTCTTATACCATTGAAACCACTGTTCTCAAGTGTGTTCTATCCTAGAAAATCCAATTTATATAGTCCTTTGTATGCCTTTATTCATAGTTCATGTACTCTACAATCCACTCTGAATGATCTTTATTGAATAAATTTACACTTACGACATTCATATATAACATAATCATTATAGTCTCAATGTTTTCAAGCATTAATCTTACAGGTACCAGAAGTTTATTTTCAACAAAATCTGACTTTTCCAGCACCACTAAAGGCATTACATATAGAAATGTTATTTCCTGAAATGATACATTTGTCAAGCTAAAACTAATATATGCTAAAGTTAATTATTCTTCTTACTCCAATAAACAGAAAAAAAAACACACTAGAAAGTGAAAAGGTGCAGCACTACATTCCTATAGGCCTATGGCACCATGTTATTCCAGAAAAACATCAGTTTGTTTTTCTGTCAGAAGACAGCAAAATGCTCAATTAGCCCTCTCAATAGTCCAATTATTTTCTTTTTAGCCTTCCATAAGTAAAAGGTTTCATATAAACTTCAGATACTTTCAAGTAATAGACAAGAAATTACAGATTAATATAAACATGTGATATGGGTAAATAAGTTCAAATTCTATCACCCTTCTCCTGTCACTGAAGAGAAAATAAATGAAGATAAAAATTATTCAGAAAGTAAGGTGCTATTTATCACTTCCTTTATAGGGATCTATCAACAAAAATATGTTTTAGGTGCCCACAATATTTTTGAAGTTTTTTCAATTGTCCATCATGCCCTATTCTCTATTGCCTTTTCATGGACAAACCACTGTTGGATTTTCTTATTTCTTACTTACCTTCATTTCTTCAACATCTCCTCCTCCTCTTTAACAAGCTCTCATCTCTCAAATCCCACTTCTATTACCATGAAAGAAAATGCTAGGAAGATGACTTTCAGAGTGGCTGTCAGGCAATGGCTTCTACATTTGAAATTTGATCTTTTAAAATACCATGTTCAAAACCTGAAATCGGGTTTGTGGAAAAATGGTAGTGATCAGAATGTGCAATCCTTCCTACAACACAGCCAACTTCCTCAAAAAAAAAACCCTGCCAGACTGAGGTTCCCTTGAAATCTGGGAAAGACACAGTGGGAAGAGAAACTTCTGCACATAAGGACATGCACTGCCCTTTGTCTTTTATTGTGAGAATCGTAAATTATCTTCCATATTTTCTAGTATTTCTACTTTCTAAAGCAAGAAACAATAGCATTTGCAACATACGTTGTAGCACAGTCACCGCTCTGTCACTTTTTGAGAGGCAGTATTAAAAAATAAGACAAAATCCAAAATCTATAAAATAACGTCTGTCACAACGGCACTTTTTTTTTCTTTTTTCTTCCACAGCCATGGATAGGCATACACATTAGAAAGCTCTGTTACAGGGTTTTAATTATTACTGTTATTCTGTGCCTCTCTAGTGTATGGTAGTGTCTTTGGGATTCTTGGACCAAGAGTAGACAGAAAAATCGTAACAGAAATGTGCAGTAGAGATCATAAGTGAGCTCATTACGAAAACAGAACTTCTTCCTGGATTTTAATCTATCTTTAATAATTTTGATCAATTTGGCACTAATGGTTTTTGAAAGTGAATGTTATTCTCTCTCATGCTATACTTTTCTTCCATTAAACTAGTCCTTTACAAAACATGATGATTATGATATGTTCCATCTTTATGCCTGTATGTCTTCTTTTAGCAGTGTATCTGAGGTAATTATTGTCTAAAGTCATAATCTAAAAGGACATTTTCTGTTTCAGGCACCTCAACTAGCTTTATTTTATTTAGTCACTATGTTTCCCATTCCTAAAAAATGGGAGCTCCTATAAAATTGGCAGCTCCTATGCAGATTTTACAGAAAGCTTTCTTTTCTCGATTGCTTCTGCTATAACTGAATATGGTTTTGACGAGAAAAGTATTTCCACTAATATAGCCTATCAGGAAGCTTGATGCACATAATAGAGTTACTTGAATTACTACTGCAGGACTTAATAGTTTAAATTTTATACGGCTAAGGACCATTTTCCTTTCAGTCTTTCAACTGCTTTTTTTAAAGCAACAACAATGACCTCCCTTTCTAGGTTGTGCTAAAGGACATAATCATCTCTATTTTTACAGAATATGTAAATACATAGCTTGGATGCTTGCCAGCAAATGAAGCATACTACAGCGTTAAAGCTTACTGAAGTAATTTCATAGACACTTACAGCTGCAGTGGATTTTTAAGCAGGATGTTCAGCTGAAAAGTAAAATAAGCAATCAGAAGTGTAATATCCCCTCTGCCTTTCTGACTCCATTTCTTTCTTGGTCCTGTGTCCATCCCTGCCCTTCCCATGACATCCGTACTTAACATAACTAGATATATTAAAAAATTTCTCTTGGTAAGGCTCACATTGCTATTTCTGAATATGATTTGTAGTCTATTTCTATACTGAGAAGAGTGAGAAAAGTTTAGGAACCAGAGGATTAGTTAGTACTTCAGTGGGATATTGGACAAGATATACCTTAGACAGGAGAGTCCTTGGTGATACCGCAAGTACTTTAGGACTGTAAATATTTCCAATAGTACTAAGAACAATATCATTGCAGAGAACTACAGTAATTCTGAGGTTACATTATTCCAGCTTGTTTAGGTAATAATCTATAACTGATGAAGTCTGTCTCCACATACAAATTTTTTTCAGCTATAAATAGTCCAAAATCTGTTGTAAGAATCCCCCAACACACACACACTCACCCTCCTGTTATGGTGCCTATCTATTTGTAGCTTGATTTTCTTTTATAAGATACATAGGAAATGTGTTTCATTGAACACAAAATACTTAGACATTTATCCATATGTTCTCTGTCACTTTCTGTTAAAGAATCCCTTCATTTAAGGACAAAAGGAAACTGCTTGAAACAGCTGAGTTTAGTTTATAGCATTGTTATGTTGCTTTTGTCTGTTGCCTGTCTCATCCTAGGAACTGAACACACATCCATCTGTGGGCAAGTTTGATGGCCTTCCTCTTTCAGAAAACACTGGCATGTCGCAAATCCACAGAACTTCCACACTGATACACAAGAAGCAAGAGTCAATAAAGTGCTAAACAACAACAGCTGCAATTTACTGAAAATCCTTTATGTTTTTAGCCCTGTAAACAATCCTTTGTGGAAGGGTGGACTTTATGTGATTTCCTGATAACAACAATCTGCATCAATGCCTCTGTAGTACAATCAAAATATTTTCTTTTTACTACAGATGATGCCCTCTGCTTCTGATTATTCTTTGGCCCTCTTACTATTTGTAAGTGGGATAGCAATGGTAATGTGAAAAATTTCCATGACTTAAATCCAGATGGCTAACCAAGGCTAGAAACAGGGCTTTTCTACTTTTAAAAATCAGCCTATTAAAAATATACTTATTCCCTAAAAGTGGTTTTATCCATTTTTTTTTTCCCCAGTGTGAACTCCTTAACAGGGTATATGATGAGGTGGTACTTCAGAGAGGTGGAGCTCAGTAACATAGATCTTTAAGGATATGCATTTTACACTGATTATGCAAGTTAGGGAACATTTTTTTTTATCACCAATATTGATTTTATTTTAAAAAAGTTTCCGTGAACGAAAAAATACTAAAAAATTTTCAAAAATATTTATCAAAAATTCTGTAAAATTAAAAACAAGGAAAAATAATGTGAGAAACAAAAATGGGTCACAATACAGAAAAAATATCAAGTTTCATATTTAATTATTTAAAAAAAAAGTTATGACCTATAGAGATTGTTCCTCCAAAGTATTTAATGCTCATAGTAAGACATATACTGGCGAAAAAATATCCCCTCAGGTCATACACCTCCAGGCACAGGTTATCTAAGCTTTTTTGACAATCAAAACTTTTTTTTTCATGTAGAAACTTTAAAAGAACTTTCAAAAATGAAGTTGTTTCATGCTTCTTTCTTTGCTTTTTATCTAAAAATTAGCCTTGAAAATTAGCAGTAGGTGTCAGCATTTTTGTTTTAGTGCAATGGCATGCATCTAGAAAATCTGTGATGATAGCATGCCCTGGGAAAGACGTCCTTTCATAAGAAAAAGTAGATTAAGAGTGTATTACAATTTTTCAGGTGGAAGAATATATCTGAAACCAAGGCAATATACTCATTCCATGGTCAGTATGAACACCATTCTCAAAACAAAGATTAAAATTACTTTTACATAACGTTGTATGAGAGAAAAAGAGCAACTTCTGACTGAAGCGAGCTTGAGAAAGAGGAGGACAGAGGCAAATGTCTCTTTCCTGGCCTTCCAACAAGATAATTGATTCTTACTCTGCATAGGTGCTAAAGGCGCAAATTCCTCGTCCCACAAAAGTAAAAGAGGGGAAAAAACTCTCACTGACTTCAGTGGAATTAAGATTTAATCCAATGATTTTCTGCCCTGTGAGATCTTAAATGTGTTAATGCATTGGGACAGAAAACTGTTCCTAAGTAAAGCCATGATAAAAAAAAAAATCAATTGAAAATGTTATCCAGAGAATGCTTCTGTCTTCCATTTTATCTCTAGAGGTGCCAAATAAGAGACAGGAAAAAACTACAAGACAGAGGAATTATCTTTCAATATTCAACTATGTTGTTTCTTAAAAATTTCCAAAACTCTAAACCATGAGAAGAGATGAAGAATTTAACGCTGAATCAACCCAAATAAAAATGCTTTGTTGAAATCAAGTTTTTTTTCAAGGTAGTTTTTTTTTGGGTTTTCTTTTGTGTTTGTTTGTTTGGTGGGGTTTTTTTTTGTGCACCAGTGTGACATTAATCTGCCAGTAACTCAGATGCCTACAAGTTTGATCTTCATTTAGGGCACAATGGCAAATTGTGCATTTCTTCCAAACTATTGGCAGGCTGGGATAGGTGTACTTCAGTCAAATATCTTCACATTTGTGATAAAACAGGCACATGAACCAACAGGAACCAGTAACAGGACAACGAAAATGAAGAGGTTTGCTGCTTGGTGTCAAATGGAACAAAGCATTTCATTTCAGAATAAAAGGATATCTATATTTTTCAATGTTTTTCATAGGGGAAAGAAAATATTACATTAAAAGCTCAGGAAAAACATTTCAGTGTTACAATATCAACATTTCTTGACTTTTCTATTTCATTGAAGATAGAGATGTTTGGAATTTTTGACCAATGGAGGAGTGGAAAAACTTACAGAATAGAAATATTTCCAGTGAAATGAAAATGTTTAATTATCTCTTCACAAAAAGAAAAAAAAAAACAAAAACAAAACAAAAATATTTTACCCTTATTATGATATTCTTCAAGACTTACTTTTTATCCCAGTGAAATGTGATTGCATCACACTGACAAACTTGGTTTTTTTTTTCCTGTCAAGTAATCCTAGTCAGAAGGGAGGCACAAGAAGTTGACACGATACTCCTGAAGAGGATTGTCCATATCTGATTGGCTTATATTGCTTACAGGAAAGCAGCTTTAGTTATTTAGTGTTTATATACTTTTTTTTTTGCAGAGATCTTTTAATCTGAATATGACACTAATCTCTCATATGTCTTTCTCATCTCCTTTGTGGCAGAAACAACTGATGGAAGCTATAGCTGTTGAATATGAAATTAGTTTATTTCTGAAGTTGACTGTTTTTTTGAAGGAACTATACTTCACTGAAATTTTAACACCCTGTAGAAATTTCATTTGCATAAAACAAATACTGGCCTGTGTCCTATTGACCTATCTAAATCCAAAGTAGTTATCCTGAAATACGTTTAATTGATTATCCCATAGTTGAAAAGATTTTAAGACGATACATAATGTGAAGTAGAATCTTGATAATCGCATAAACACCGTATATAGATTGACATCTACATGTATTTGAATGTGCATACAGCTGTAAATATTAAATAAAACCAAAAAGCCCAGAGAGTCCTCTTTCTCAACTACCACTGGAATACACAGACTTTAGACAAACAAAAGGCGTCTAGTATTGTAGCTGAGGAAGCAGACTAAAGTAGTATAGATATGCTGGAAGAGAAAGGGCATTTAGCCATGGTACTTCAGATCAATAACACAGGAACATATAATTCAAATGACACCATTATTAAAATATGGCTTACAGCACCAGTACCAGTTCTTAACACTATGTGTACTCTAAATCATGCAAATGCAGAATTCACTTTCGACAGAATATTACAAAAGAGTCCTACAGAACTCTTTGCAATGCTTGAAATTGTTTATCTATATAAAATAGAATCAAGATGCATTTTCCACAGCTTTATCTAAGCTCAGTTTTATCCATTATTATTGATGTAAGTCATTAAAAATGCATATAATGAATACATTAATAATGAAAAAATATTTTATCCTTTTATTGCATCAGGCAGTGAAAGACACATTTGTCCTTTTTAATTTCTAATGAATAAATAATACTACTCCAATATAGAAAGATTAATAAAGATGCAGAATGATGTCACATATACGAGATCTATATTTTACTATTTAATCACATAGCACAATCTAAGCCAGTATATGGATGTTCTTGTGTTGTATTATACAGGTAATACCAGGATAGCTAAAAAGATTTAGAAAAAAAATCACAGTATTGCTAATTTGGACACAATCATTAAACACTATAGCTTTATTACTATGGTTTAAAAGCCAGACTATAGTCAGGATTAATCATATCGATTAGAAAGAAGGAGTTCTTTCTTTTCTCTGCTTTTTATTAACATACTGAAGTTTGGTCAAATAGCACTTGCTTTTGAAGTAAAACACGTCAAATTGTTCTCTGTATAGAGGGAGATAATATCGGGCAGTTAGTAAAAGACAAAAAACATAAGCAAGATAATGTAACTCAGCAGAAAGAAAGGACACAGATCAGGCCAAGGACAAAATAAAAGTGAAAGGAGAACAAGGAAGAAAAAAAAAAAGAGAGTGAGAAAAAATACCGACATAAAATTTGTATTTTGAGGACTACCTCCACAGACCAGAAATACGCTTCTATATTTAAAAGGTCAGACTAGTCATGTCATCATTCTAAAAAACCAGAACGTATAGCTCAAAAACTGAGTGGCTAGAGACCTTTCTTGCGTATCAGCTCTACTCTTTGACTGCCATACTCCAAAAAGATTTTTAAAGAGGATGAGAAGCAGCGCTCTGTGTGTGGCAGATAAAGCCTTTTTTCCTCTTGCACAGCACAGAAAAGCAGCAGCTTGTTTCACAAACATGTCATTTGTGAGATGTAAAGGAGAACTGCGTAATAAGCCCATCAAGATCACTGGAATGCTAATTAAAACCAGAAAACCAAATGTGCATTCCTTACACAAGTGTAGAAATTGATCGAATTGTTGACAGAAAACGTTCTTCCTGAAATGTCTCACACTGGAATTATGTCAGAAATGGCTTCAGCTCTTCTCCCACAATATAACCTGACCCTTCGCCAACGTGTTCAAACAAATCACGCCACCCGTCAGGTTAAAGGGCATGTCATTACAGGTGCATGGAGCAATCTATTCAGTCTGAACATGCAGGAGCTAGAAACTCTGTCTTGTTGCTATTTTTAAAAGTAAAACAAGGCTTGAATATGCCTGAAGCTGTATGCAGGCTCCTCAGTGGCCTTTCACAAGGAGGGCAACTGTGCTGCCAGTGAGATTACTCTGTTCATTATAAAAGACTAAGCAGCTTAGGTTGAATTGAACAAGTGAAATCAATACTGCAGACAGCTATGGAGGTTTTCTTTTGTTCTATATTTATGACATATGTGATATTACAAGTCAAAATATTTTTGTGCACACATTCCTCCAGTCAGTATGTCTGCGAAGAGTGCTGTATCACATGGCCATCATGAGCAGATCTGGTCAAGTACACTTGCTCATGGAAAAATTAATTCAGCAGTTTTGTAAGGATTGTCCTAGGGACATATCAGGTCTTCACAGTGTGAAACTTTTATGGCTTTTTAATTTATTTATTTATTTTTTTTTTAAATTGAGGACAGGAATGGGGAGAATCATAAAGTGGATAGTAGGTAGAAAAAACACTTATTAACTTGAGTTTTTGCAGAATAGAATAAATAACCTATTTAGAAGATAGCAAAAGAAGAGGAAGAAAAGAGAAAGAGAAAAAGATGGAGATGATCAAATAACAGAAATATTTTCAGAACTTCCACAATGTTTAGTAAGAACATGTTGCAATTTACATTGAAACATGGAAAACTCAATACAGTTTATACCTCCCAGAATTCTGGAGCTGCCAGCTCAGAAGGAATGGAGCCATAAATAATATATTTCCTATTATTCTTGGTCTGCAGTTGATCTCCTACTGAGCACTGCGAAATAGTTTTAGATCCTTAGGAGACAGCTGGTGCTGTCTAGCATATTTGACTGATTTTGTCAGCAGAGAATGAAAGGCATAACAGGCAAAATGAGAATCTAAAACTCAAGATGTATTTTTCTCCTATAAGAAAACTTGGAAGTTTACAAAGCTGTGCAAGACGGTAGAATTAAGAATAATCTGTTCTTAATATTTGAAAATGAAAAGTCTCATGTAGATTGGATGGAAATCCAAACATACAGTTCTCCCTGCATATAAACAGGGTCATGTTCTTGGCAATACATAATTATTCACATTTTGACACAAATGCCAGAAAGCTAATACTGTAAAAGATTTAAATCACTTGAGATGGTGGACCTCAAATGTGGTGCCATTTAGGATTCAGATATAGTTTCAGAGGACTGAAGTTGAACTGTTCTTCAACACAATCTGCAGAAAATAAAGGTTTTCAAGCATTAGGCTCTCTGCACCACGTACTAAACTCCTACGTTTGTCTGCTTCTTTCAAAGAGCTACTCAGACTGGAACTAGTAAACTCATTCTTGCTCTCCAGCAAGCAGGCCAGCTGGAGGAAAAAAAACCCACTCCTCCAGCTGCTTTCTCATCCTTCTGCAGACCATTTATTCCCCTTGTAGGACAATTCCTCCCTCTAAGAAAAATAAATATCTTAAGCCAGATGTATACATCTGATTTTTCCTAATTACAAAGACAGGCCACCAATTGACAGTCGTGATAGTGTCCAAATGCAAATAACTGGGCTGAATACAAGCCTTTTCTCACAGGCTTCCTTAATTTGAACTGGTCTTGTGCCTAGAGGTTAATGGTGAATTATGAGTCTCTCAATCACCGTTCATAAAATGTGAAAGCCAACATGCATACAGATAAACCTCCTGAAAGGACGTTTAGAAATGAAGCTCCTTTCTCAAAATAATTCCCTTTCTGTCCAGCTCATGACTCCTCCAAGACACCAGAGGAGAAACTTTTTTATCTCTAGGCACAGGTTAGAGTATAGACCAAAAAGTCTCTGGGTCCTGACACCCCCTCTGCAAGGGCAGCAGCATGCTTTGCAAAATCATTTGGTATGTTCTTGGAAAGGGCTGCTGTACCAAGGAACTGAACAGAACCTGTGTCAGTATTTAATGTATCAGAAAAACTTAGCATCAGAGGGGATCTTGGGTGGTGGTGTCCCTTCACCCTTCCTTTCCTCAGCCCGTTAAGCAGCCAGGCACAGCCCGAGACAAAGATGATAATGGTGAAGTTTCTTGAGTCCAATAAGTAAAGCCCTTTCAGATATGAGACTTCAACAATAATGTCTTTTACAAGTACTCAATAAGATGATAAAGAAATTAACTCATTGCATCTCCACAACTAATAGGTTTCAAAGATAAACCCATTGTAATTATGCCACTAACAACAAAAGTTCCAGCAAACTCACACAACCCCTATGTAACAGCTGATTTGGTGGAAATCCCTCAAAACATGTCCCAGCTTGAAAAGTAATCTCAAGAACTCAAGAAAATGAGACAGAAAACTGCTGCTTCTATTCAGCTTTGAACAGAGCAAAAAATGTATAAATCGTGGTTCATGAAAGAAATATGGGGAGGAGAATTTCACTACGCCACAGATGATGAATCCTGGGCAGATAACCTTCAAAAGATGCACACATCGCTATCACAGAGAGAAAATGCCAGTGCAAAGCAATTTCCCACTCTTTATAGGCCCCTGTAATCAGCCAGAAAATGAATTAGCTTAGCCCAAAGGACAAGGTGCTATCAAACAGGTTCTTGATCCAGTGAAGCACTTAATCTTATGCTTAATATTAAGCACCTGAGCTATTCCATTAAGTCACATATGTGCGAATCAAACTTGACCTAGCACTAAAACTAACTGAAAGTATTTCTAGCAAGTTATCTAATTGTTGAATACAGTATTTTGTTCTATTCACAGTTTCCCCATGAGAAAACTCTTATTTTTCCACACTATCCTGAATTATTTAGTATTATACCTGTGTATTTCTGCCACTAGTGCTCAGGCTGAGCCCCATTCACAGTTCATGGAGTTCAAATTTGTTATGAAAATGTTTATCCATCATATATTATTTACAAATAATGAGGCTTACCATCTTTTCAATGACAAGTAGAGTATAATTTTTAGAATAAAGTTTCTGCTTTGCATACATTAACAAGTTCAAAATTTCCTAATATGTATATGACATTTCATTTTTCTGAAAAAAAAAAAATCCCTTAGTCATTATATATATTTTTGAAAAATGGCATAAATGCAATCAAAGCATACTACTTTATTTTTATCTGGGCAGCTAGTCAGATGTATTTTTTTTTCCAAATAATATTCACAATGTACGTATGTTATCGGTTAATGCACTGAAAATGTAACAAATTTGGGAGACAAATTATGAAAAGAACTGCTCTTTAATCAGCAAGACAGTCCTAAACCAACAGAAAAATAAAGAAATATTGACAACTGAGCATGAAATAAAACTTGGAAATCCGAGAACAAACTTTGTATTTTCAATATAGCTAAATAAAATGCTAGAAGTCTGAAATATGGACAAGAGGGGAAAAAAATTAGACAGTCCCAAGATTGGCTTGAGAATCACTGAGCTTCAATCAGTAACTTGTAATATCAGCAAAAGTAAAACAAATAACTTTAAGATAAAATAGTGCTATAATATAGAAAAGTCAATCTTCCTCTACACAGAGTTAAATTAGGCCATTTTGATCCAATCTAAGGTGATTCAAGTCTTCAAAACAATTTAATTTTGCTGCTCCAAGAAGCAGGTCCTTGGAGGTAAAATGACAGCAGAAGTGAAGGAAAGACAAGGTCAGGAAAGCAGGACTTCAGCAGGGTGGGAAGGGAGAAGTGTTCTTGGCACCAATGCACCTGGGCAAGAACATCACCTACTGCTAATACAGATGATTCAGTGTGACATTGGTACCTAAGATTCTGTCAGAATACCTACTGGGAATGAATTACACCTGCAAAATTACGCTATCGAAATATCACAATTTGCATTCAAATTCACTGTATATGTGGACCTGTTACTTTTAATAACACAATTTTGTATTTAAACATACGTATTTAGTGTGTGTACTTAAGTGGTGAATAATACCAACATATATTTTTCCTATTTATTTTCTATTACTTAATCTTCATAATCTCCTTCCAAAACTGGCATTTTAAAGGATTCACAACTAAATGAGGTTGCAGATTCCTGTACTCTTCTACACTGAGCTTCAGACCTTACACGCATTGCGAATTAACTAAAACATTGACCTACATTATCTCACCAGAAAAAAAATACACCCAAAAAAAGATGTCTTGAATACACAGGGAAAGCCGAATCAGTTACAGCTGTTGTAATCAATTTCCATTTGCAGTAGGGTTTCAGAGCATTAGTTAAGTGACCAGAGCACATATTGATCTTGGGGATGGGAACTAAAGGTCTCTTTCAGTAGAGTACTCAGGTAAGCATTTCTCTTTAAGCTTGCCAAGTTTCTTAAGTGTGGACTTACATGTAAACTCTAGTGGTGTCATTTCTCACTTCTGTGCAGCCTCTCACTCCCATAGAAGGCAGTAGGAAAAAAAAAAAAACAACCTTTTGGATTAATCAAAACTGTATAAAACTGAATACAGCCATTCCCTTTCCTGTTTGCTTTGCATATACTTGATCTAAATGAAAAGACTTTGGATACAAAAACCTCATCTTTTCATGAATTTTGTATTAATTCCTTTCTTCAAGTGAGTCAACATTAAAGCCTTTTAGAACTATGAATATTAAAATATATGTATTTTTTTAAATGAGTGAGGTAGAGATGCCTTTCCATTGCATTCTCCCAGAAAAGTTTCAAAGACTGTATTAAAGTTATCAAAAATCTCTATTTTCTCCCTTTTTTTTTTTTTGCAAGAGGCAATTGCTGTATCTTTACTCTTGCATTACTGCTTTAAAAATTAAGAAAAAAATAATTTTTTGCATTGTTACTCCCTCCCCTGACATAAACCTGCAGTCTATTTTACCTTTAACAAGTAAATAATGAAATACTTTTTCATTGCTAGTAATACTGCCACTTCACTTCTTTAGCTTATTATATCTCAGTGCTGCTGTTTGCAGATGAAGTGACCAAGAATCTTTACCTATTTTAGCAAAAAAAAAACCCTATTCACTGCATTTTTATACTCTTTGCCTGTCAGAATTTTTTCCTTTGTCTAATTCAGCACACTTGACATGCTCCACAGAGACTGAGAAAAAGGAACCTGTATCTGAATACTCTGAAGACTTCTAGATTTTTAAGCATTCATCCTTAAAATGCATTGGGATAGCCTTCATGATTCATCATCAACCAAGATCAAGCGGAGACATTTAGCTGCTTTCTCCAGAATCAGAATACTTTGCTGGCCCACTCCAGACAACCAAGGAATTGCCATTATATTGCCCACAAAAAAGAGATTTCATTTATTGTACTACACATTGCATACTTACAAACGGTATCTAAAAAATTCATATGAAATCTATAGGAGAAAAGAAAAATAAGATCTCAATTTACAGCAAAACAAAAGAGAATACTCATCACCTAATAATTCAAAATGAGTTTTACTGCAATGAATGTTTATAGCTAACAGTAGTGCACGTGCACTGGTACCAAACCTGAGAATCAGAAAGGCAAAAGCCCAGCTTGAATTTAACCTGGCCACTGGGGTGAAAAGGAATAAGAAACTCTTTTATAAATACATTAACAGTAAGAGGAGGACAAAGGAGAATATCCACTCTTTGCTGGATGAGGCTGGGAATGTGACCACTGAGGATAAGGAAAAGGCGGAGGTTCTGAATGCCTTCTTTATGTCTGTCTTTAAAGGTCAGACCAGTTATCCTCAGGGTACTCCTCTCTCTGACCTGGTAGTCTCGGCTGGGGAGCACGCTAACCCCCCTGTGATTCTGGAAGAAACGGTCAGAGACTTACTACTCCAACTGGACTGCCACAAGTCCATGGGGCTGGATGAGATCCACCCAAGAGTGCTGAGGGAACTGGCGGAGGTGATAGCCAAGCCGCTTTCCATCATCTATCAGCGCTCCTTGTTGACTAGTGAGGTCCCGGAAGACGGGAGGATTGCCAACGTGACTCCCATTTACAAGAAAGGTTGTAAGGAGGATCCGGGGAACTACAGGCCTGTTAGCCTGACCTCGGTTACAGGGAAGGTTATGGAACAGATAGTCTTGAGGGAGATCACGCGGCATGTGCGGGATGGCCGGGGGATCAGGCCTAGCCAGCATGGGTTCATGAAGGGCAGGTCCTGTTTGACCAACCTGATCTCCTTTTATGATCAAGTGACCCATCTGCTGGATGAGGGAAAGGTTGTTGATGTGGTCTACCTAGACTTCAGCAAAGCCTTTGACACTGTCTCCCACAGTATTCTCCTGCAGAAGCTGGCAGCCCATGGCTTGGATGGGTACACTCTTGGCTGGGTAAGGAGCTGGCTGGAGGGCCGGGCTCAGAGAGTGGTGGTGAATGGAGTTAAATCCAGCTGGCTACCGGTCACAAGTGGTGCTCCCCAGGGGTCGGTGCTGGGGCCTGTCCTCTTCAATAACTTTATTGATGATCTGGATGAGGGCATTGAGTGCACCCTCAGTAAGTTCGCAGATGACACCAAATTGGCTGGGAGTGTGGATCTGCCTGGGGGTAGCGAGGCCCTCCAGAGGGATCTGGACAGGCTGGAGAGCTGGGCTGAAGCCAATGGGATGAGGTTCAGCAAGACCAAATGCTGAGTCCTGCACTTCGGCCACAACAACCCCAGGCAGCGCTATAGGCTTGGGGCGGAGTGGCTGGAGGACTGTGTGGAGGAAACGGACCTGGGGGTACTGATTGATGCTCGGCTGAGCATGAGCCGACAGTGTGCCCGGGTGGCCAAGAAGGCCAACGGCATCCTGGCTTGCATCAAAAACAGTGTTACTAGCAGGAACAGGGAGGTAATTGTCCCCCTGTACTCGGCACTGGTGAGGCCGCACCTCGAGTACTGTGTTCAGTTTTGGGCCCCTCACTGCAAGAAAGACATTGAGGCCCTGGAACGCGTTCAGAGGAGGGCTACGAAGCTGCTGAGGGGTCTGGAGCAGAGGCCTTATGAGGAGCGGCTGAGGGAGCTGGGATTGTTCAGTCTGGAGAAGAGGAGGCTCAGGGGAGACCTTATAGCTCTCTATAACTTCCTGAAGGGAGGTTGTAGTGAGCTAGGGGTCGGCCTTTTCTCTCATGTAGACAGTGATAGAACTAGAGGCAATGGTTTCAAGCTGCGCCAGGGGAGATTCAGGCTGGACATTAGGAAATATTACTTCTCGGAAAGGGTAGTCAGGCACTGGAATGCACTGCCCAGGGAGGTGGTGGAGTCACCGACCATGGGGGTGTTCAAGAAACGTTTGGATGTTGTGTTGAGGGATATGATTTAGCTGAGAAGTATTGGTGATGGTTGGACTGGATGATCTTTTAGGTCTTTTCCAATCTTGATAATAATTCTGTGATTCTGTGAAATGCTTTCAAGTGTTGACAGAGAAAGCTCCCACGCTCCAAATCCAGATCATTATCCATTTAAACTGAAAGTCTGTAGCTGACAACACAGTGCGTTCCCCAGAGTCTGTAGGAGAATACATAGGCTAACTTTTACTATTTGCTGCATAAAGACCAGAAATATATGCAACAGTAGCAGGCTTTCCAGTCTAGGTCAAAACCAAATTGAGGAAAAACATGCACAGGGCAATCTCTCTTGCCCTTTCCTCACCGTTTTGTGAATAACCATTGAAGATATGCTACAATATTTTTGCTATTCAAGGATAAATTGACGACACTTCAAGGAAGATAAAAGACATGAGAGTCCAGATGCTCAATCCAATAGTTAGACCTGGGTCTTGTCAATATAGCACTGCTTTTGGTTACTCTCATCCATTTTTGCTTAGCCAGACACAAAAATCTCCTTCAGTTACAAAACCTCATGCATTTTTATGAATGTCTGCTATGGGTAGTTTTTTTGAGGAGACACACAAATGGCTGTGGCACATTTACCACTGCCTAATTGATAATTAGCCACATTGCTAATTACTACCTGCAGACTGGTCTCACTTCTAATCCAGCTTCTGGCTTAAGAATATATAAATCTTAAATCTATTTCTAACAGAATTATTTTAGTTTGGAGGTTGACCATTGTAAAGGCTTCATCCCTTCTCATGAACTTTAACCTCCGGTGATAAAGTTGAGCACATTTGCTGACAGAATAGTTTCTGTGAAGGACTCTTGAGATGAACAAACAGATTAGGATGACCTGATTACAGAACAGTGTGGAGAAATTTCTTGGCTAGGATTTTAAAACATACCAAGTACTGAGTATGCCTAATCTCCTATTATTTTACCTATGTATAATGGCAGCAAAGTTTGGCTAGTGATGAGTTGTCTTGAAAAAACTGCATTGAAAGTGATCAAGTCTTTAAAAAGAAAATAAAAGTCAGCAATAAAATTCTCAGTCGAAAGGTCAGATAAGTGGAGCACTTACAATCACAGCAAGAGGTCTACAGATCATTAAGCAACAGTCGAAACATGAAAGAGAAATCTAAAGATTCAGAGAGGAACCTGCAAAACTTCCTTTACTGCTGAGTTTTGCTGCTAAGACAATGGGATCCGAGTGGCAGCTTCAGAAAAACTGTTAGACCCAGTAATCATGGATTCCCAGGAAAAAGAAAAGGCATAAGCAAGAAACAATTTGCTGAATTAAACTCTGAATTTGTCTCTGAACATGAAGAGACAGAGAAACTTCTCTACTACTCAGAACAACCACAGGAATGAACTTGAAGGGCAGGGGAGAAGTAGCTTCAAAGCATTTTAGGATTTGACCTATCCTTACACTATTAACATCTAAAATGTTAACATCAACTTGCCACAATGTTTTCATGCTGAATTGCCTTGCAGAAACAGAAGAGAATTTAAAAAAAAAAAACAAAACAAAACAAAAAAACAAACAGAACAACTATTTAGCTGGTTATTGACCGATGTCTTTTTCTCTCTTCTACAGTTTCAGTTTCTTGTTAACAGCTGAATGAAATCTAACCACAAATTCCAGAAATCATTTACATGGCACCAAGAGGGCGTGCTTGAGTATACTGCTGTGCTGATCATGTGATATAAGATTAATAGTTTGTAAAAAGTGTTGTTTTCCAAGTTTTGAAAACCAGATAGAAAAAACTCTTGATCCATAGGATCATGCATTAAAAAAAAAAAAACCAACCAAAAAACTAAAACCCAAAAAACACAACACCACAACAACTATACAAAATTAAAGTATAGTTAAAACCACAGAAGCCCACTGTTAGTAAAAGGGCAAATAAATTCTAAGGTGATTACTATGTGCTTCTGATAAGGAAGGGAAAATGACCTTCTACAATAACACCGGAAATTTTTAGAGCATGCTAACAAAAAGTAGTGGAAGCAATGGAAAGGACCCAGTATCGCTAGACTCACCAGTTTAGAAATAAATAAAGACTTTCCATTGGAAAATTCTTCTTTGTTATAATAAAACATGTTCCTGAAACTTCACTGTCAAGGGTCTTGGTTTTTTGTTTTTAACTAAAACTCAGCAAAGTTATTGGACAAATATTCACAACCTGCCTGGACCACTTTACATGAAGTCATCTGTTCAGGGAAATTAGAGCAAGGCGGAAGTGCAGCTTCTCAAAAACAGTGGGGAGAGAAACACAAAAATATGTGCTTATTATTCATTATTCTCAGCATTAAACTTCCTCATAAAAAACCTCCCTGCCTACAAATGCAAAAGAAACAAAATAAACGCACAGTCTGGAGAAAGTACCTTCAGAAAAATATGTTGCATCACTGTCTATAATTTATATCCTTCACAAAATAAGCAAAGAAATAGGTTATCTGAGCAATTTGACAATTGATTCCAAAAGATTAAACTAAGTTGCTACTGTACAAAAGTGTAAGCAAAATTTTGAACAGATCTACACTCCTGTGTCATTACTTCCCAGGGATTCTCAGGCTACTTCGTAAACTCAGGAACTTATCTGTTCTTTTGTTAAGAAAAGAAAGAAAAAAAAAATGGAAAAAAAATTTAAAAAGGGAAAAGTAAATGTAGTTTGATATTTTCCCTTGCTGTCAAGTTCTGATAGCAGTTGTCATAGCTAGTGTATTTAGCACTCCAGATATTCAAATAATATATTTCAAGACATTAAAATTTATTATTTTACATGTTAAACTTGAAGAGGGGATTACCTTTGTTTTTTCATTCTAGAGGTTTTTTTCTTTACGGTTTAGCATAATTTTTAAAATTTTTAAAATATTTTTTAAACATGAGTGATTTATTTTCTATGAAAAATAAAACTATCAAGAAAATAATTAGCTGATTCTAAAAGCTGGTAATTGAAAAGTAAAGATGCTAAGACTCATAATAAAATAATGAAATTTAATAGTAAAATTGCTACTCAAAAATTATTGTGAGTTCTTATATAACACCATATTCATGTCTTTGAAGGAAGTAAAAACTGTTTTCTCAGGTGAATAAGATTTTCAAGGTATATTATTTTTGATCTCTGATTTACCCTTCTGGACATAATTTCATTGAAAATTATATCCTTTGTTAAAATGCTTTGAAACCTTATAGCAATATTTGCATATTCTATTCAACTCTCTGATTTCTTAATAGCAATTTCTGTTGAGGTAAATTACATTTCTACTGAACCACACAGGCTTAATCTTTCAAATCTTTAAGCTTTTTCAATAATGTTATACTTAGAATGACATACTTGAGAAAATATTAGAACAGAGTACCATAACAAATTTCATTGCATAGGAAGAAACTGTAAGACAATGTGGATCTGTTTGTGCTTTGCTCCTGAACAGCATTTATGTAACTATTTAATACTACGTTGGAAAACCAAAGTGAGATTGAAAGCCCTACTGTTATGGAAATTGCCATTAAATTTTCCATTTTCTTCACTGAGAAAGTCTTATTAAACAAAAATACATGGCATATAAGGCAGATATATTTTGTTTCCCCTCTTGTTTGAATAGGACTATCAAAAGACAAAAACCCACTCCCATTGCACACCAAACATAAATGCTTATCAACAAGCCTGGAATACAAAACGTAACTAGCAATAGAAAATAAGGCGCCCACAGAATGTCAAATATCACTGTGCATTACTAACTAAAAAGCATTGAAATAGAGTCTAAGGATCTTGATTATGAAACTAGACCTTATTTTGCTGGTTGTTGCACAAGGAACAACAAAGCTTGACAGATTAAGCCAGAAGCTTGACAAACACAGACTTTGAAAGTGAATATTCGCATTGTGGTGGTCTCAAATATCCTACTTGCAGCTTCATCATAAGGGAACATCAGAGGTAGTGTGACAACACAGTAGAGCAGACCTATATTTTGGGACACAACCCACCATAAAATCTGGTTGCTAACAGATTTATCTTTATGCTGCTTTAAGTTACATCAAAGAGCATTTTTCCAATATCAGCGTGTAGCATTAGAACTGGGAAGAATATACCTAACTTTGAATCACCTTCTTGCCTTGCCCCTTTGTTGCAAATGTAGGCAAGCTGTTTATTTGAACTTATAGCCCTTTGGACAGTCTCAGCTCAACAAACAGATATGATATATGGCTACTCACACTCCTCCTCATCTGCCGCTATGGCATTTTGCCTGCTCACGATGTGATTGGATAATTTTGCTGTGAAAGTCTGCCCCCAAGATCAAAAGCTCTCCTGTGCACAGTGCTGCCTCTGCCATCTGTTTTGCATGACATTTGGCAGGTCCAGAGAAGAATGGATGAGAAGGCAATACCATGTCATGCTTTTACCTATTTTTCCTTACTAGCTAGCATTTTGTCCCACCTTTATTCTACCTGCTGCTTAGAAAAATGTGGAGAAAAAACCAAACTTCAAAACAGAAAAGAAAAAACAGTCAGCCTCCTTCAGGTTAGATTTCAGTCTGTAACCAAAGAAACTCAGTAGTCGCTAAACAGAGATTAATGTGTCCTGCAAGCACACTTTAGGAAGCTATTAAAAAAAAAAAAAACAACACTACCAAACATCTTAAGAATTAAAAAAAAAAAAATATGGTGAGTTGTGCACTGGTACCCTGTTGCTAACACATAATAAATAATGTTAAAGAGTCATGCAGAAAAAAATTACTTTGAACGGAAAGCAATATGAAATCTTTCTGAAAGAAAAGTATTGGGGAAAAAGTTGAAAATATTCAGTAGCAGCTTTCTATAATCAGATTTTCTGGGAGACAGGGTTGCAACATTCTTTAAGGAGTTTTTAGAAGGAATGAATGAATGGCAGCAGATTAAATTAAATAAGTATTTACTGAGAATGTGTCAGTCAACTCTAACTTCAGGCATATGAGCAGTCATAAAATGTTTACTTCTTATCCATTACTGTAGAAATGCAGGAGGACGTAAGAAGATACTACCCTTCCTTAAGAGACGGAAACGGGGTTGACTAAATTGCAGCAAGTTCACAACATTGTAGTTTCTGTTTCTTACTGGGTATGACAAAGATCCACAGATTTCCTTCCCTATCTCAGAATTATTTAAAGATAGTTTTTCTGCTGTATTAAAGTCAAAATAAGCATGAGCATCTAAATAATATCTCATTTGCCATTACATAAGAACATTACAAAGATATTCAATGCAATTTTGAAGGCTTTCAGTAACAATTGCTATTCCTGATTATACTCTAAAACACAACTACAATGAAAATTTCCTATTTATTCCTGAGCCTTTCAGATTCCCAAATGTTCTCATTGTAGGAACTGAAATTAAGACACACACATTTTTCTCACCACAGGCAGTCACATCTTTCCACCTTCCTATGTGGGAGGGTTCTTATGTTCCCAAAGGATATACTTACAAATCAGAGTATAGAGGCATTTCTTGGGTCCAGATGAGCAGTTATTGCCATGCAGCAGCTCCCAGTAGCATTCAAGGGAATAGCTATTATGATGAAACTAATATAGCTAGTTCTCCAAAGAAAAGCCTCTTTTTAAATTATTTACACATGTTAATTTTTTCTCCCCATGTTGTTATGCATTTTAATTGTTTTAGTCTCATTTATAGCAGTACATATTATGGCTGAGGTTTTCAAAGCCACGAATTTTTTTGGTAGCTTTGAAGATCTAAACCTAATCTTTTAGCTTATGCTCATTTATAGTGGATTTGCAAAGGAAGATGCTCTTTCATTCCAGCAGGCAGCTTATGCAAATCAGTTTCCATTATCAGATGCCCATCCTTCAGTATCATCTTTAATTAGCAGACTAGATACTGTGAAAAAGTCTTTTGTTCGTAATTATAATGAGCAAAAATGAAGACAGGCTTTCTTTGCTCTAAGAAGTTGCAGAAATTACATAACCAATACATTTACTGCAAAAAGTTTGTGGCTGTACAATGGCTTACATGATAATGAACATAAACAAGAGATTTGATTAGTATTTTGGCATAAAAAAAAGCTGTAGTATATTTCACATTAAACCAATGCCACAAAACATTTGGTAATTTATATTGAGAAATGCAAACAGTGACTTTTTAACATGTCGTTTCTGAACATTGCAACATCAAAATCTTAAGATGACTTTAAGTAAAGATCTCATTCCTGTTTTTTCAACAGGTCCAGGAATGAATGGATGAGAATCTGGCTTGCAGTATAATTGCTCAACACCACCTAAAAAGGTGTCCTTAGTTTAAGATTATCATAGGCAAAAATCTGTTTTCAAAAATCAAATCTGGCAATGTCTTCTTGAGCTGTTTTCCAAAAAACACAATTGGAAACCTTTGTCCAGCTCGCTGACTCCCACTTCCAAATCAACATTTTATGGTATCCTTCAAGCACTTTATCCATCTTTCAGTTCTTCTATTATTTATTCACCTTAAATAAATAGTACTCTCTTATACTTAACACTATATCAGATATGGTACTATATAAAAAATGGTTAAATCAGGTCTCCTATATTGCTGTCATATAAAAAAAAAACAATTACCCTATTATTGTTGTTCTAAATGAATCATTAAAAGAGTACATTTAATTTACCTGACAATGTACATAGAGATAAAATGTATCTTTTGTTTCTCTTTTACTTTATGTTTAGCATAAACTTATGTTAAGCATGGAGCATTCTCATTCAACTCTATTTTGTTTCCACATTGGGCACGTTTTTTGGTTTTTTTTTTTTTCAGTCATTAAAGTGGCATTGACAGATCCATTAAGAATTATGACTTGTGGATTTATGATTTCACATGCCATTATTTTACTGCAGAGATTATCCAGACCTTCTGACCCAGTACATAATGTAAGCTAAATTTTGATCCCACTTTGGACAGAAAAAGTTCTGTTATGATTCCTATGTGGTCTCTACTAGTAGCCTCAAACACAAGATCAGCATCCTTATAAAAAACCAGACTATTTTATAAAAAAAAAAACCAAAGTATTTGACACACCTAAATTCTCCTTAATCTCTAATCTAGCTTTAACACATCCTTTCCATTTTCTTTTGTGCTAAGTAACCTTTCAGTGTTTTCCCCAAATACTTTCACCTGCTTCTTGACATTTGGTTAAATAACAAGTATAGCTATTAATCACATAGCTATAATTCTCATAATACAAAGAACAGAGGTGTAGAGAACATTTTTAAAAGGTAAAAAGCTTAATCTTCTAACTTTAATTGGAATACAATAGATGTGATGATTCTAGCAAGGGAAGTTGTATTTCTTTACTTTGTCACACAGTGTTCATTTACATTAAGTTTAGAAGAAAGGAAAACATCCTTATGGGCTGCAGTTGATGCAAGTTGCAGGTGTCAGATTGGCAACCTCTCTGTGCTTACGCAGTATTAACTGACATCCATTGATTGCTACCTGCTAGCTGGCATCTAAAGGATAATCCATTCCTTAAATAAGGCAAACTGCAAAGCAGCCTGCAGAAGTGCACATTCAGTGCCATATTCCTCCCTCACTGCCTTACTCTTCCTGTTGGCCTAGGAAGACCACAGACCCTTCATCCTTTCTAAACAATTACTTCTTCTGTATCTATTTTGCTGTGTGGTGTGTCTCAGAGAGAATTATTTCTGAAGTTTTCTGTTTCTACTGCTAACACGCATCATTTAAGCTTGTTCAGTTAGTGACCACTCTATCCTTCCTACTTTCAAGATTCAAGTCTTGCTACTTCAGCTTCGAAATGTTCTTACTTCGTACCTTTCAGCAGTCAAGATTTCCCTCTACTTGGTTTTCATTGATAATCCAGAGCATGCATGGTATTTTAACTGGGAAGTTTCATCTCAGAAGCTATACCAGGAGTAGTATAAAAGTGAAAAGGAGACTTGGTATATCACGAAACTTTCAATAGTTCAAGATTTAAAACAAAGACAGATGACTTGGAAACAACTGACTTCAGCAATAAATGTTGACACTAATGCCTATGAAAAAATATTAACTTAAGAAATCAGATAGTTAAGCATTTTGGGTAATAGGACCCTGTGTCTGCATACCACAAATCTAATCTTGACTCAAATCCCAAGAAAATACAACACAGTTAAAGAAATATGCCAAGTAGTATAGTTTTAGTGGCTTATATCTACTATAAATGTACACAATCTTGGAAAGCAGGAGTCATTACCACTTCCACACAGGGTCTTAATGTTTATGAAAAAGGAAAGGAACAGCTCTTTTGTTAGAGAGCTCTTAGCAGATGAATACCAAAATTCAGTGGCAATACAATAACATAAATGAATATTTTATTAAAGCATTTAGTAAAGATAAAATCAAGAAAGACAGTCAATGGTTAAGAGAATAAAAATCAGAATGAACAGCAGTAAAATAATTAGATTGTGTAAATATCTTAACACTTTTCCTCTTAAAATATCTCTGCTAAATCAGACAGTATATCCTTATTGTATTTCATTATCCCTGACAGATGGATGTAAGACAATACACAAAAACTAAGCCTAACCCTAAATGACAGTACAAAATTGATAATATAGTCAATACAGCTTCAGGGTACATTAAATTATCTGAGCATATTAGTTAAATGTGAGTCCACATATGGAAGTGTGTCAGGCAGAAAGGGAGAAAATGAGTGTGAATAGTTTCCTGCTGATATACATGCCTGCATAAAGCAGACAAACTGAGAATTAAGCTGACTTTCAAACAGCCAAGAAAATGAAACACCACAGAGAAACAATTTACTTATGCCCTTGTCAGCTAACACACACGAGCTATGTGAAATAACTGTGAAAAGACACATCATTACCATTTCAGTTTCTTGATGCAAGTAACGTAATCTAGAAATGCTTAAACTTTTTCCATTAGTCTTGCTGCAGAAAACAAGAAAAAGTAAACATATTGTTTTATAGTGTTTTGTAGTTAAACTCGGGGAAATCACAATATTCTCTTGCTTATGCTATGTCCCTGCTCTTCTGAATCATCACTCTCATTTTTGTACCAAGACTCAAATTATCCCTTTCTCCTCCCTACCAACTGCCCTACTGACAGTAAAGGTTTTCCACCTCTTTAGCCACATGAGCTGCATCTCAATCATGTAACACTTTGCAGACTTCGATGATGTGGCAGTGACACATCAAAAAACCACATGGATGAATAGGTGTGGATGTGCCTCCAGCTGAACCCTCTCCATCCCTGAGGAGATGAGCATCCAACTCTCATCAAAGCCATTTGGCCATTGCCCTTCTTTTTCAAGGAAAAGGCAACAGGCCAGTTGGAAGGCTTTCAGGGTTGGGACCTAGCCTACTAGCTGGCAATAAGACACACATATATAGATTATATTTTGGATGGAGGCATTCTTCAACCCTCCCATTGGAACAGCAATACATGAACATACTCCAGATTTGTTGGAGCAAAGCACAGGAGCATGGCTCTCTGTACACGAGCAATTGAACCTTGAACTAGGAGAGCAAAATCCAAAGTGCTGGTCACTGAGCCAAGTCTAATTCTGTGTTTTACGTTAAACTACCACTGGCTACTCTTATTCTGAAAAATTACACTGAAAGTAAGTCATATTCAAATGTCTGCATGGACTTTGTACTGCTGCATAAGCCTGCTAAATGCTATCCCTGTATCTCAGTTTGCAAGTGGTAACATTTACAGGAATTTATAAACAACCACAAATAAGAAGCAGCATCTACTATCCATCACAGTTTTTCCTGTGGGCAATAACAACAGTGCAGTAACTCTTAATTTACTCTCCTTTTTGTTTCTGTTTCCATCACTAACACAGAGCATGCTAATTTACTATGTCAGAGCTGAAAAATCTGTTTGCAGGTGCCACAAACACTGCAGTGAAGTCAGAAAAGAAACCACAAGGTCTAAGGAGGTTGCTATTCACAATCCTCCAGGCAGTAAGTAGAGGAGGAGGTAGATGAGCTCACTACAGACCTTTTAGTGCTAAACAAAATGCAACAGCAGAAACTATACTTCAGAGAATAAAAGTGAACTGTTAGGGATGATAGGCTGGAAGAAGAAACAGCCATTTCTGTCTAGCTATAAATTTGGTGATAACCACAATGAGGAAGAAAAAAAAAAAAAAAGCTGGAGACAACTATTAAGTACTACGTGGCTCACTCATGATACTGGATTCCTGTGATAGACTTGTTAAGAGATGCACTTTTTTTCTCTCTTATCTCCTCCGTTTCAGACAGTCTGATAGAGACTAGCTTCAGGAAGTGTAATTTAATTTTGATGCATAAATTACTAACTCAGAGCTGCAACATAGTGGAAAAGTTGCAGCAAATTTCCTGCTACCGTTTTACTGAGCGATTGGCCCACTTAAAATAAATAATCAATTGACTGAACTTCCCACTGAATATTCCCTCATACTAGCATTTTTGGTTCCGTCTTTTAACTTGAAGTATTTTTTTTTTTTTTCAAATCCTCACCGCAAGTGGTGGTTGCACATATAGAGAGAAAAGCCTTCTGCATTTTCATTCCTGATCTCACAGACTTAAGAAAAACATTGTGCATAAACGTGTCCCCAGAATCATTTGCAGAGTAGAAGCTTGAATATCCACTTGCTTTATTATTTCAGTGAGCATGCATGCATATCTTGTGGAGTCAGAAATAGCTTTTGCTCAGCTATAAGAGAATTAGAAAAAAAACGCCTGAGTCAGAGATCACCTAACCCACTGTTTTCAGCAGCACTGGTCAGACTTTGTATTGCACATTGTCTTTCCTCTTGCCTTTTGGAATAATGATTTATGAGCACTTGCCCAGTGAACTTCTTGGAATATAACTGAAATACATCACTCTGCTCCTTTCACCCAGTAAAAGCTTTACTTTAGGCACATTGTTAAATCTTTGCCTTTTTGTTTGTGTGGAGGGATAGAATACTCATAAAATACTAATTCATGTTCAAGAATACATACTTCATCTTGAAGAACAGAGGCATACAGACAAGTGGTACATCAGCTTTTTAAGCCAATTTTGTACAGGATCTAATACAACACCCATGAAATCTTTCTATTGTCTTCAACAAGCATTAGATTAAGTGATTTGGAGTCTGTGTATGCAGACTGCCATAGCCATTTTATCATCAGGAAGAACGTCTGAGTGCTAATCTATAATAATGTTAGCTCTGAAGAAGAGTGAAAAGCACACATAAGGAGCTCCATAAATTTGTTATAAAACCCATTACTAAATGTTATTCTGCAATTGCTCCCGAGGCTTAGTGTTACACTAAATTAATAGTGTTACGGTTTCTATTCAACAGATCCCTTAAAGTATTACATAAAAGATTAAAAACCACACTATAGTACAATAGGAATCACATTTAACCACATGAAGAACAAGAATCTGTCTTTAATGTCTTTATTTTGTACCTTAAGACCCTACATTAAGCACAGTAACATCTTGTTACTTCTCAGATTAGCCCCAACATACAGGGACAGTTGCATGGATGTGTAAATATAACAATTTGAGAATAATAAACATGTAAATATTAGGATAGGTCTGACACAGCACAGAAATCCATTATATACAATACTCTAACCCATTAAAGACAACTTGATTAACTATTACTTTAGTCATGTGGCACTGTGCACTTTAGGATCATTCAGGAAATTTTCAAGAAAGCATTCTCCTATGTACAGAGGAAAAAATTTCTGTATGGATTTTAAGTCCTTTGCTGGGGGTGTTCATGGGTTGTGTGCACGACTATAGAATTTGCAAAGCTTCTAGAGCATTTTGAATTATAAGGGAAGGAGAAGACTACAACATCCAGGAATTAGACTCTGAAACATTCAGGCAGTTTCAGTGAAGAGGTGACACTACTCCTCAATTCCAATTCAGTGATGCAGATGTTGCTTTGTGGGAGCTTCCCAAACACACTTGCCAGAACTGTTAGAGACTCACAGGAAAGCCTCCTCATTCACTCCGTCTCCCACTATCTTGCTGTGTGCCAGCAACACGCCAGCAGATTCTTCTCACCAGAATGCATTCCTTCCAAAGCAGATTCCCTGCTGCATTCCCAGCTCTCAAGCTACATTAGCTTAATAAAGAAATACCCCCTGCTTTCCTCAGCATCAGTATCAATCACTGCTCCCTCCAGACAAAAACATCAATGGTTTGCAGACTTCACTGGAATTACTGCAAGTGCCTTACAACTAGCTAAAGTGTAAAGTATTTGAGCTAGAAAGAGTTAAAAAAAAAAAGCATTGTGATAGGAATATACATTGTAACAAAACAATTAATTATTTTAGAGATATTTTGTACAGAAATTAAATAAGAATGTCATATCAATATATTTGCCTCAAGGGCAATTTAAGTAGCTATCTGGAAGTTAGGATTCCATTGCCAGGCAAGACCATCATCAGGAACACTGCTGTCACTAAAGGTGATTGCAACCTAGGGACAAATGTATGCTTATACACTTATTTTCTCTTATACACTTTATTATCTTTGGTATTTCAATCAAATGCAAACTTTTCCAGTGACACTGCCCTTTGACAATTTCCTGTGATTTTTAGACTGTATTCTTATCAAGATCTTAAATTCAGGATTGTGCCACAGAACTTGGGAAATACTGTCATTCCTATAGCACAAATAAAAAAATCTGATTAGACCTACAGGGATCAAAGGGGACTTCAGGTACTGTTTAAAATGTAAGCAAAGTATTTATACCTTCTGAAAAAAAAGACTGAAGTGCTGCCACCATTCCAAGTATAATTTATCTGCATAGATTTTATTTCAGAGTAATACATACACTGACACTGAAAATCACAACTTACACTCCTGGATATATATTGTCCGTGATTCCTTGAGTCACCCTCTGCTTCTCATGATCACAGGCATAAAAGTAATCAAACTACTCCGAACTTAACATAAGTTTGGAACAAGCCACCTCCAGTTGGAGTTTTGGAAGATCCCACGACAGCTGCTCTCCATTCTGCCTGTACCCCTCTCCAGCCTCTCCCATGGTCTGTATCCAACAGGTGGGAACTTTACACTGCACACTGAAAGTACTTTCAGGTTTTGCCACTTTCAGCTGAGTCAGGTCTTTCTTTTATACCATGTAGCATGCTTCACTGCATGCGATTCACTTTATAATATCACTTAAAAAATATTTTGGTCTTTTTAATTCTGACTATACCAATTCATATCCTCCGAGTATAAACACAACGGTGATCCTCAATAAATGTGTGCCATCTTCCACTAGTAGAAGTTACATATGGTAAGTTAAGATGACTTTGGACTAATCCCTGAGTAATACTAAATTCCCAGTTCCTACCGAGTTGAAATCTCATATGATGTGGCCCATTAGATACTATAAATTTAATTTTGGTCCAATTTTAAACTAGTTCCCAGAGTAATGAAGTTTTCTCTGCAAAGTCATTCAATCAATTCAAATGCTGCTCACCCCCAAGCAGACATAGAATCATAGAATGGTTAGGGTTGGAAGGGACCTTCAAAGGTCATCTAGTCCAACCCCCCTGCAAGGAGCAGGGACATCCCTGACTAGGTCAGGTTGCTCAGAGCCTCATCCAGCCTGGCCTTGAACGTTACCAGAGACGGGGCCTCCACCACCAACCTGTTCCAGTGTTCTATAACTCGCATCGTAAAAAATTTTTTCCTAATTTCTAATCTAAATCTACCCCCCTCTATTTTAAAACCATTACCCCTCATCCTATCGCAACAGGCCCTACTAAACAGCCTCTCCCCATCTTTCCATAATTGCATCTGCAAAAATGAAATTCCTTTTTCTGACAGTTCTGATGCTTTCATTTTGCTCATTGGTAAGGTTATTCTGGCTATAGTGTCAGGCCTTGGCATAAATTCCTTTCCTCTGGAAAATTTCAATTGTACTTTTCTCATCTTACTTAGGAAAGAGCTGTTTAAAATGCATGTTATTTAACTTTAATAACAATAAAAGCGTTAGGAGTATCTGAAGCCATATTTCAGTCTCTAAAAAGCCAAAAAGAAGGTGACATTTTGTATGATGGAAGAGGCTAGCTCTAAGGCGATCTGAGAGTAAATAAAAAAAAACAACAGCCCTGAGGTTATCACTAACCTTCAGATCTCTGTCTCTGTAGACATATATCTGATTTTAGGCAGAGGAGAAGGTAATTTAGGTCTCCAGAGACATACATTTAATTAGTTTTTAATCCATTTCTACATCCAATGTCTCAGAGGGTGATTTAATCTTTAAATACATCTAATTGGATGTGTTTTAATTGAGAAAGTCTACAACATGCATAATAGAACTATCAGGAGTTAAAGTACAGTTTTATATTTTAATGTGTTTATATTTAATTTAAAATTCAGTAAACAGAGTTTCACTCTCTGCTGGAGTAAATTGGTGAAACCCAATTAACTTCAAAGGGACTGTTCACAGTGTGTAGCATATGTGAAGGTTTTGATTAGAGTCTGAGAATACTTGCAAAGAGTCATTATTATACGTCAATGAAAAGAAAACATTTCATACTCCTTCTGCAACACCTCTGAAAAGTTCAACTTGGTAGTGAGAGAGGAAGAAAAATTGCTTTGCTGTTCTTCATTTGATTGAATTACTAATCTTAAATGATTAATTTTGAATTAAAATTTTAAATTCTAAAATGTATATTTATTTGAGTAAAGAAAATTAAACACATTGGATAAATTACATCCTTCCATTCTAATATTTCTATATGAAAACACTTTAAAAGTACTGATAGCACTAAGTATTCCAAGCAAAACTAAGCTTCTGCAATACACATTTCACCACCTGAAAATTTTTCTGCATTTAAACAGTTCATTAAATGGTGCATCGAACTTCCAAAAACTGTATGCACTTGAGCCCTTTCAATGTCATTCCATGTAAAAAAAAAAGTTTGTAAGAGGTGGGCTTAAATTAATACTTAATTAATTACATAAATCAAGTAGACATATTTTTTGCTTCCTAACCAGACTTTTCTACCTTACCTAGTAGATTAGAAACTTCCTTTGGAATAATTTGAAAAAACTAAAACACATTACTGAAAAGTTGTTAATGTTGGTGATTTTGCAACTAAATTTTTATGAATGAATATACAAGTATTTTAATTTAAAACGTGCACATTGCAAATATCCATTCAAATCAAAATAATTTTAATTTAAAAATTACTCCCTAAAAATAGTCAGTAAATTGTTTTATCATTTTGTAATACAATCTAACACTCAGTGTCTCAAAATACATTTTCTGTCAAGTCCACTTCTCAGCATTAACATTGGGCTATAATCTTCTTATAGAAATAGCTTTTTTTTTTACAGAGAAGGAGAGACTCAATATAAAGATGTTAGCTAGGTACAAGTGTTTGCTTCTGAGTGCAGCCTTTCTGCTGCAACAAAACTAGATGTCCAAAACTAGGATTCCTTACCTGCACACCCTACCTCCTTGTTCCACCATGAGCATCTCTAAAGATTTTGAGTGCATATTTTGTATACACTCTAGAAATAAATATGTCTCACCATCAGATTAGAGTAACTACCAATCAGCATAATGTTGGCACTGTAGATTTGGATGAAAAAAAAACCCAAAAATAACCCAGGAAGCTTTTCCTCCTAAACCATTCACTAATTTGTGACTTTTGAACATGTCTCTCCATTTTCTCTCTCATGCAATGGTTCTAATTTTAACTGGAAAGGGAAACAAACCAAGTTGATAGGTGTTCTCTATACATGTATCAGTTGTCTCTTTCAGTGAGGCAATAAGACATTCAAAAAAATAGAAACTAAATTATCATTCCTTGTACATATTAATACTTCCTCATAATAAAATTATCTTCTTTTGGATTTAAAGCAGTTTTCTAAATGGAAACAGAACAGCTGGTTTTCTATCAGGGATATGTAAATCTTTTTTTATTTAATTTCCTGATTATATTTGCTTTTCTGATGATATGCTTTAATTTCTTATTTGTACACTTATATAATCAAGTTTGGAATAAACTTTAATTCTGCAAACAATTTCTGCTGATGCCAATAAGCTTTGTAAAATGAGCTTTTATGTATAATTAAGAAGCTCAATTATTGACAAATCTAAGATGCTGTATAATAACTTTTGGACAAAGCAAGACAGTGGGCTACGCATACAGTACAACACAGAAACACAGTAGAGATCCTTGAGCAAGCCTTTATGTCTACACAGCACATGCAGAAACACATCCAAAAGGCAACATAGCTACTTTAGCATGGTTTTGCATATTTTGTATGCTGTTCTTCTGCAGTATGTACAGAAAAGCTCAGTGAACTGTCCAAACACTACAGAAAAGGTACTCAAAGTATTTCTGATTACCTTTTAGGCACAGGAAAACAATAAAAACCTATTATGAAAATAAGTAAAGCACGAAGGTGTCACAGAGCAACCCTCTGCCAATGTACAGTAAGTGTCCTAGTTGTCCCAAGCAACAATGCTTTCCCAAAATTTGCAGGATTAGGATCCATCTGCTACTCTGTCAGTTCAAAGCATTTATCCAAGCTCTACGATTCTAGCATGAGTGTACGGAAAGCAGTCTAACCACGACAGCTTTGGATATTAGCGCTAAGTGGTTTACACCTCAGAGAAGAATGCTAACACTAAGAACAACCATGTAAGCAACTTGAAAGCATATCCCTCTACATTAAGAGAATAAACTACTTAATTAGCAGCCAAAATTGTGTCTTGTTCAGAAAATGAGAGTCTCCTCAAGAAAAAATTAAGTGGAGCTCAGGGACATCCCTGAGCAACCTGATCTAGTCGGTGATGTCCCTGCTCCTTGCAGGGGGGTTGGACTAGATGACCTTTGAAGGTCCCTTCCAACTCCAACCATTCTATGAGTCTATGATTCTACATAAATGCTTCTAGTCTTTATGTTATTATATTTAAAATTAACACAGGTATTAAATACACACCATATTCTGCGTCACAACATACTTTCAGTGCTCTAAAGATGCTGTTTCATTAGAAATAGGGAGCTCCAGTTTTACAGTTTGGCATGCTGGTTAACACAAAGGAACAGCATAGGCAACCCTTCGTCATTTACCTGAAGAAGAATTACACATTGCAAAAATATCTGTGCCAGGCAGGAAGAAGCTCAGTTGTTTTACACTAGCTCTGAGTTTACTTCTAACTCCAAAGTAATGGCAAAAAGGTTGGACACCTAACACATAAAAGACGGATCAACAACCAATTACTGGCAGCACCTTTGTGAAGAACTTTGTTGAACATAAGATCATAATCTTAACTGATCAAGAATTAGGATGAAAATTGCCCTGATAAGGACATCTACAGCTTATCTAAGTATAGCAACAAAAATGAAAACAGAAAAATTGGAAGATCTAAAAAAGTTGCATAAACTGCAATAGTAGTAAAATTCAAATGGTGGATTCTGTATTGGAATGGGTGTGTTTTTCCATCTATAAATGTTCCAGAAAACTTGCAGGGAAAAGGAAGAATTTAAATAACTTGTCAGATTGGGGAAGTTAAACAGAGAACGGTTGATTATTTCCACTTATCCTTTTGCTTCTAAACACACTTTTATGTAATATTTTATGACATATTTATGACTTTATGACATACTGTAGAAATTAATATAAGACTATAGTATGTAATGCATTGGAGTAGAATCTCTTCATATCCTTAGTGCACTGCACAGACACAAGATTATTCACACAGGCATAAAAATACTACAATTGTGCCCAATGATGCTATATCTTCCTGCTGAAAATATCTAGTAAAAGTTTAAGCTATTCAGAGTAAATCTGGCCAAGTGCTATGACACGGAAGCATACCATTTTCATATTTATAAATAGTGGCAGATGTGAATATTTTTCATGACACTTAACTCCTGCTAAGTATCCTTTAATTCTCTGATCTGATTTGCTAGATTTCTGTGAATGTCACTGAATAAATCAGAACACCAGACCACATTCTCTGAATTTCTGCCACAAAATTAACTGCCAATAATGAGTAGCAGATACTGCTTTGTAGTAAAATAGACAGATGGTCAGTTAATCTTAGGCCTTGGCAAAAACCAAAAGAGAATACTAGTAATAATAAAATAAATGAACACATCAAATTCAGTCTGTCTTAGCTTGGATACAAAAATGAAACTCTATTCATGTTATTCTTGTCCAAATATCATGAGTCTATTACACTAAATAAAATTTCCCAGGGAAGTATTCTCTCAAGCCAGAATTAAACTGTTCATATTGCACTAGTAATTGCCAAGTAGGATTGTTAAAAATACTGAAAGCAGGGAGTCCTCTTTCAAAATTTAAGAGTTCTCTAAAAATTTACTGACATATTATAAACTGTAAAACTAGAGTTAATTTTATTTCCAATAAGGTTTGAAAGAAAAAGGATCTATGATATCAAATATAAAATATTTGTAAAAACAGAAAACAAAGTAGTGATTTCACACTTTTGTTTACATGAAATGAGTTTTCAAATCATGGAAATGTTGATTTAAAATATTGAAAAAATACCAAAATTGAAAAAAATTGTTGCAAATATTCTGAAATTGAAGTGTGCCATTCCAGATTTTTATCATTTCTTCTCTCTGTTGTAAAATTGCAAATACCTCTGTAAGCATGCAACTTCATATGAGGCTTTTATGGGATTAGCCTCTCAGATTTTTTTTTTTTAAATTAACGATTTTATATATGACTTTTTTTTTCTTACTCAAAGCTGATGAAAAAATAAAAGCCTTTACTGTGAATGCATCTGTGTCAATGCAATGTAAAAGACACCTTTATAAGAGTATTATTTTCTCCTTTGTATGCTAGGAGTAAGAATTCCAAAATAAAGATTTATTTAAAAAGGGCTACACACCTGTACTTCAGATGTTATGTCACTATTTGTGCAGTTACAAACATATATATAAGAATCTACAAGAATAAATACATAAACTGATACAAAAGCTAAGTGCAATCTCTACTTCTAGTCCTTCCATTCCCATCCTTTGATAATACCTCTACATAATAATAACCCCCAAAAGCAGTTGAGAGTGAAGTTAAACTATATTCAACATACACACTTTCTTCACCAAGTTAATAAAGATTCATAACAGATTCAACACTTCTTGGATAAAAAAGTTGTGACATGCTTTTACCATCTATCATTGTGCACAGGAGAAGGGTTATTGTGCATCTATCAACGTGCAAAGGAAAAAGGCAATTTCTTTGTCTCTGTGGAGATTTTAATACTATCACCAACAACAGATATTCCAACCCTTACGTTCAAAGCCAGAAATGAGATGATAAGGCTATAATTTAAACAGTCTCAAATAAACAAAAATAAAAGGAGGAAAACTGATGTGAATGGCATGAACAAAGAAGAAATCTCTTGGGGACAATCAGAGAGAAGAAAATATTAGACATTATAATTTGCAGAAAGCTTTTCAGGAAAATCAGTCTTACAGAAACTGGGACAGCTGAATGCATGGTCAGGCAGAGAAATGGGGATAACACAAAAAAACCTACAAAGCAACAAAACCCACCAAAAAAACCCACCCTACGTAGAAGGTCCCGTATTACATTGCTGAGGACAAAAAAAAAAAAGCTGTAGTCTACCAATAGCACAGAAAAATGTTAAGAGGAAAAGAGTTATCCATCAGTTAAGCGTTTTTGGGACAATAGGTTGTTTTTAAAATGGGAATTACACCCAAAGCAGAGGGATCATACCATCTATCAAGCAGGAAGAAACCTGACACCAGGAAGAAACCAAGAATTTAACATAACAGCCAATTGCATATTAACAACTAAAATTTCACATTTGCATATCAAGTGTTCTGCTTGGTATCTTTCTAGTAAAAATTTGAGGTTAAAAACTCTTGTAAGAAATAAAGAAATGCCTTTGAATATTAATGGAAAAAGTTATTAATTGTGTTAGTTAACTTAAGTGCTCATGATATCAGAAGAAATGCAAAAACCCTCATATGATTATTGAAATATGCTGGAGAATTTCTGTTGCCAGATGGTATAGGTTATTGTTTAAAAAGCTAGACAGAAAAGCAAAAATAAAATCCTGGCCAGTATTTTTCAACAGCTTATATAAAAAGTTTGGTCAGGATGATAGAAGCAATCTGCCTTCCACAAGGATTCTGTTAGAAATGCCACTTCTTTCAAATCAGGCAATAGAGTGATGTGAAAGAAAAATGGAAGGGGAAAGAACAATTCTTATAAAAATCTGTGCAGAACTTACATCTTCTTTACACTCACTGGTAAGGCAGCTACATTCTTACTTAGAACTCAATCATCACTCATTTTCCATCTGCTGTTGTGAGATCTGTATTCCAGGTAGATTCACAGGAGGAAAAAAAAAAAAAAATCCCCAAAACCCAAACCCAAGAACACACATTGTTCAAAGTTGGTGGTGTAGTACATTCCTCCTAGCTTAAAAGTATAAATTCATGATACACTTCTAATCTGTCAACACATCACTAAATGTAAACCAGCATCTGATTTGAACCAGCACCAGACCTCTTAGGAACTCAAGCAAGGATTCAGTCCTCAAGTTTGCTCTGGATCATTTTTTTTTTGGATTGGTGGAAAAAGAACATCTAACTGCATTTGAAACATCCTCTTCTCTGTTTCTGAACCACATTGGATCCTGACATTGCAAATCCAGCAGATTGCTAAAACGTGGATAAAACTATGCAGCATCAGCAACAAAACTAATTGAAATTTTGATTGCTGTGACTGGAAAAGGCAAAGCAAGTGCTAGGGAATCCTCTCACTTCTATCCAGTCAGTCTGATCATCCCCTTTTTAGGAATACCAACACATGGCACAGCTGTTACAACACTTCAAGCCAAAGGAAGAAAATTAAGTAAGAACTAAGCATGAAGGCAAACAGATTCAATTCAGTGCTTTCACAGGCACCTAAGCAGAGCTTTCTAGTTTTCATTGAAAAGTTTCCCTAGAATAACAAATAGGGAATCTGTAAAAGGTAAAGCAAAATACACACACTGGTTTGTCCTTGTATTTTTCAACATCTTCAGAAAACTGCATGCTGATCAATCCCGCAATACACAACTACTAGGAATGAAATAAAAACTGGGAACCAATCTCACCAGTTATTGCCAATTTATTATTTTACGGGCTCGAGGGTTTTTTTTTCTGTTTTAATATGGGGAAGGTTGTTATATCACTAGGACAGTGTTAACAATTCCAGCACCTGAGGCTTTGCTGTTAAAAAAAAAAAAATTAAAATCAAATACTTTTTTTTCCAGAATTTTGCCTTACAATGTTATTCAAAAGACACAGATGGCATCAGAGCTCTATACGTAAACATAAAAGCCAGACTCTCACTGCCTGTGCTTTTCTTGTTGTTTTGTTTAATTTCTATTTGTTTTACTCTGTATTGCACCAGGAAAATCAACCAGTTATCCCTATCATTATGGATATACCACAAGGCTCAAAAATACCCAACACAAAACAAAAAAGAAAAAAAGAATCCCTTGAAACAAAGGAAACAATGATGTCCAAAACACATATGTAGATAGGTCAGATGGGCTTCATCACACTCAGTTATATTAAAGCAAGGAAAACATAATTATAAATAAAGACAATGAAGAGAAAATTTTAAAAGTTGTCCCATCAACTGGGATGGGTGGGAATGAAACTTTGCCCATTTAAGTGTTACATGTAGGAAGCTTAATCAAAGGGTCAAGGCACATCTTCACAGGGGAGCCTAAACCAGGGCCATCATACTGCAAGTCAGGGTCCAAATCAACTATACAGCATCCAAATCCTCTTGAAATGATAACAACAACAAAATGGAAAATTATGTTTTTGGAGTTGAAACCTTCTAGTCAAAAGTTCCTCTCCCATGTATTCAAAATTGTAACTATTAATTTCGCTATAGGCTTGCCAATGCACCAGTAGAACTGCCTAGAACAGAAATTCTGCTTTTTCTACTCTATTAATCCATAGAAGACAGTATTGTACAAATGTCCCTTTGAGTCAAAATAGGTCTGAAAAACTGTCATTATCAGAGAGTACACAAACCTAACCTTCTAGTAGAGTGAGAATGAGCTGAGTGCCTTGTTTCTGGGAATAACATGGAAGATGCAGAAACATCCCTCAATTCATTAATATTGGCAACAACAACAAAAAAGTTATTGAGAGAATGTTGACTACTTCTGCCAGTTCCAGCTTTTAGATATAAAGCATTGTTCTGCGAATAAAATGGATAATTCAAAAATATAGGTGATTTGCCATCTTCTTGATTCTCTGCTGTGTTGGAAAAGTTTTCCTTTAAGCTAGTTAAAGTATCAGTTAAATTGACAACTTCAGAAGTACTGACATTGCATTCCATTGACATATATTTCATTGTCATATGCAGACCATCAAAGCTAAGGCTCTGGTAATCTTTTGTAATATCCAGTAGAAGTTATAAAGACTTAAACCAAAGACTGAAGTGTAAGGATGTAACTGAAATAACAAATGAATTCAAAAAGCTGTCAAGAAAATTAAGAGCTTCGTGTCAGCACAGAACACAATTTCTCAGCTACCTTGAAAGTTAAATAAATTGTATTAATCTTGTTAAATTTATTGCAATGTTGACACTTAAAAATTGACAGAGTATGCACAGTCATTATCAAGTTCTACAACTGCTTCACCTATTTATGTTTCATTACAAATAAATCTTATTAGTCAGTATGTATGTCTAATTAGAAATTTTATTCTATTTAAAAATAAAATTTAGTTTAACTAAAATGCACTTTGTTTCTGTGTCATTCTCACAGTTGGAAAAAAATACCATTATAGAAGTTTGTACCCTTGGATCAGTGTTTGAATCAGGACTGCAATGTGTAAAGTGATCGTGTCTTCCTCTCCAATGATTCTGAATTTGAAACCAGGAGAAAATCAGCTGGCCAAATAAGAAACTCAAGAGGAGAGGAAGAAGTATCTTACAAAGCCTTGATCTAGAAAGATCTGGACTAAAGTGTCAGTCTTGACTTTGAACATGGAAGCAGAGATTCTGACTGTGAAAAAATTCTGAATTTGAGCTAGTTCTACAGCAATCTGAATATTCAGAGAATGAACTCCTCAGCGGGCAGTAAACTAGTGTGACCTGACTTTCTTCCAGTACTGATGGAAGAACAATGGAGCTTGCCAGAAGGGACAGAGGAGAAAAGTGACCAAGAGTCACTTGAGGAGAGCAGCTTTTGTAAGAGTACAATAAGAGCAGCATTTTGGAGACACGCTAAGAGAAGGCTGGAACATACATTTCTCAGTAGTCACTTGGATAACTGTCCAGTCATGCTTACCAGAAGCTTTGTGTGTTGGTTTTCTGTGTTTGAGGAAAAACATGCTGGCAAAGAGAGTACTGGAGGTCAGTTTTCTACCTGAATCAATTCACACAAAAAATTTATAATCTCTTTTCTTTCCTTTCCTACTATCAATGAAAGCAGAACACTGACAGGCTCAAATTCTTTAACTGTGCACACTCTTTAAGTTCTTCTCCTCTTGCTACACAGGAGATGTAAAATTCCACCAGTGGCTGCTATAGTAGTGTGTTTATCACAAAATGTTGCCATTCAGCCAGATTTGCATATCAAGCAAAAGAGGTGGAGTAGTTTAATCACTTGTTCTGGCACGCAAGAAATTAATATTAATTACAGTCTTTCAAGTACCATTTAGCTTCTTAGCCTTCCCGGTGCTGATTGCTTTGTAGGATTTTTGTGCAAGGAGCTTGTTTTACATTTATTTACAGTACATGAAACCCTTGAACCATGTCTTCTGTGTTTTGAATCACAAGCCAAATGATTCCAACAAAGTTGGAATCTATTTACTGCTAAAATATGCCAGTTAATGTAGTTACAGTATAGACATATCTTATTTAAAGCCTCTGCACAGCGCAGCGTGCAAGACTAGAATTAACAAGCAGTTAATTAAAGTGCCAAAGTATATCCATCTAAGAGACAGAAAACTAAATATCTTAAATTAACACAAGATTTATAAGCACTTCTTTGTCATTACCCTCTCAAAGACACAAAGTAATGTCTGAATCTGCAAATTGTGTAGAGTATACCAATCTCTTGTCCAAAGTGACTATTTTATCAGGGACAGGGGGAAAAATAATCAGACTAAAAGAGTACTTTCAGCTCCTTCAAAACCAGTACATGAGTAATGCTCTGTTTTTTTTTTTTAAACAGACACAGCAATATAATACTAATTCAGAGTGTATTCACTTCAAAGGAGTGGCATTTCTACCTTTCATTTTCTAGGGACTCAGAAACCATAAGAATTAGCATGACAGAAGAAAAATGAAGAGCTATTCTCAGATGCTGATCTATAGTCATAAGTCAACTAGCAAAGAATATACCTCTCCACCTAGACTGGACTCGTACAGAAATGCTTACATTCTGGTTGCAAAATTGAAATTATTCATATGGTCTAGCAACTGGAAGTGAGGCACTGTTCAAAAATTATAGGAAAACAGTCATATAGAACAAGCCACTGTTTTCAGGTTTAATGGTTTTAGGGAACATAGAAGATATTTTGTTCTGTTTGAAGAAATCAACCAAATAAAGATCTCAAAAAAAAAAAAAAATAATCCAGATCAAGAAAAGCATAGTGATTTTGCGATCATGGAAAACATTTCTAAGGGAAAATAATATTTTGGAAAGGGATAAAAAATAGATGCATTGGAAAAATTAATGGGAGGATTACGAGAGAAAGTGAATAAAATTGAGGTCAAGTTCATTTTATTCTGAGAAGCATGGGCCACAAGAAGCATTCATATGTCCCAGCTGAAGGAAAGAGCTTGTCAGTATCATGTAAGTTTAGCCAATACAGAATTAAAATACCCAATGCTAGATAATGAAGCCTAAGAAGTCATTAGAGAACAGGTTCTAGCATTAAACAATCCAGAATATGCAGCAACAAATACAATCAAATGAGAAAACAGTTCATGTCATTAATAAAAGACTAAAGAAGTTGCCCTTCATACAGCTGAAATGTCAGGAGGAAAATAAAAAAAAAAAAAGGAAAACTCAATATAATAAATGAGGACTATACACTAAATCTAACATCTATCAACTGATGATATTGATCAGGTATACAAATCACTCTAAGACACTGTAGAATGTAGAACTGGTAGTTTGTGTAATTATGGGAAAAATTTTCTATTATAGAGTGAGTAAGAAGGCAGAGGAAGTATTACAAGGTATCATCATTTTAGTCTAGTAATGTGAAGATTGAAGGGACACAGGATAAGAGTCTTCAAATATCTCTTCAGCAGAATAGAAGTGGTAAATGAGATCTCTACCACTGTTAAGAAAAATAGCAACAAGGTTTAAGTTGCAGCAAGAAAGGTACAAGACACATCAGGAAAAGCCTTCTCAAAGTACACAGAGATAAGTAATGGAATATAGCGTCTACAGAGTTTGCAGAATTTCTTAAACTGAAGGTTTTTACAGACAGATTAAGCCATTACTGATAGACATTTATAGGCATTCATGTCACCTTAAAATCTCAGAGCTCTATTTCTGTCTTCTTCCCCAATCATTAATATCAGAGGTAATTCTGCTCTGTAAAGTTTTGCTATTTATATATATATATATATATATAAATATATAAAAAAGTTTGTATATATGTTTTTAAAATGTCTCAATACATTTATATTGGAATCTGCATGGAAATAAGACGGACCCTAAGCAGTTGTCTTATAGCTAATCCATGTCAAATTCACTGGTTTCCCATAGGATACTGGATAAATTTTCTAAACTAAAGCATATATGCTGAGCCGCAAGCATTGTTGTCTTTTTTTTTCATTAAATTACAGCATAGACTAGTCACAGGAAATTATCTTTTGTTGTTAATCAGTCACCAGTATTAGAAGAATAAAATTTGATGAAATAATATATGAAACATCAAAAAACCCCAAACCAAATATCACAGACACTTGTGTGAATTTTCACATGCTCTTTTCTTGAACAAGGCACATAGCAAGACAACAAGAATACTGTTTTATAGTTCTAACACAATAGAATACATGTTTGTTGAGATGCCGTGTTAAAGATGTAATGTATGAATCATTTAGAATGTTTGAAGCCATAAAAAAAAATCCATTTAATTAAATTTCTTAATCAATATAAAAGAAATAATGCAGCTTCCAGCAACACCTAGTTCAATAACATTTAAAACAGTCTGTAAAGGATTTCCATTGAGCACGTGAACTGCAACTGTTCTATCAGTGTGAGTTATAGCTGCAAGCATAACACTAAATTCTCTAAGGAACATCTTAATTGTTTGATGTAAAAGAAGCTCCATACATCTTAAATAGCTGTGCCAGTCTGGTATGTCTCCACATCTAGAACGTCAGCTTTGCAGTCTGTATAATCCCACCCTTACTACGAGTTTCTCTGCATAGTGTTCCCTTTTAACTCTGGCAAAGTAGAAGGTGGCAGCTATGCCAGTCTGTCCTCAAAGTCCATCCATCTCATGGTTAACTGTGGAACCACAGCTACATTTTGAACAGCAGAGGAGAATAAAAAGGGATGTTTTAGAAATGTGCATCTCTCTTACTCTAATCCCTAGCATTGAGGTTTAATAGTCAACACAACAGAAGCTTGGGAAAGACATAACTGGCAAGCTGACTTCTTCCCTTCTAACCAGTGCAAAGAAAACTCAAAAACGTTAGGACTACTTTTTGCCATCTTTCTTCAAACTAATTTTCATTTATTGTGCCCTTCTCTCCTAAAGGACAATCCATAGTGATTATGTATGTATATCTACACTGGTTGTATAGATTGACTTTAAAAAACAGCCATTCCCTACCCTACAAGTAAACTCAAATCTGAGTTTTTGTTGTGCAATTGTTGATGATTGGTGTTTAAACAATAAAATCTTAACAAAACAATGACTCAGATAATCCTTCCTCCTCTAAAATCAGCAGTATAAATATCTGGAAAACTTGGTGGATGTTCTGACTGCAGCAGAAGATTGTAGGAAGAGAAAGACTGAGAGGGAAACTGACAAAGATGATTAATGTAAATTTCCAACAGAAATAATGCCTAAAGGTTAGCTGCTGCAAGGATAAATTGCCCCTAGAGGGAACAGATTCTAGTTATGGAGAAATAAGTTATCACTTTTGGCTAGCTTAATTTGTAAAAGAAACAAACTTCTGAGCCTAGAATTATTTAGAGAGATATTACAAGAAATATGTTCAAGTTGTTAATAACCATGAAAGAGAACAAGGAGATGTAATGGTCAGTTATCTATCAAGAGACAACGTGGGATGAAATTTATCTTTTGTTTAAATCAACAGACTGTCACACACTTGTTATATAAAGAGAATTGCAAAGGTTGGAATATTTATTCTTAGAATTGGTAAGATTATCATATTCATTGCTGATGGCAGTATGTCATTTGTGGAAGTACAGTGTGGTGTGTACTACAGTAATGTCAAGATGATCTGTGAAAATTACATGAAATGCCCATTTTCAAAAGCTGTTAATAATAATAAGGTACTGTCCTGGTCAAAGTAATCCTGGACAAAAAAAACCCAACTGAACACAATAAGCCATGGATCCTGTACGATGCTTTTAAGTCTATAAAGTATACCTCAGTGAAAAGTCTTTAACAGGAAACAAACCTCCCAGAGGGAGGGAAAAGATGCAGCATCCTCAGCAAGGCCAAGGACCTCTCATGGACCAAAACACTGCTGGCCCTATTTTGCTTTCCATGGGAAACAAAGATCAAGGTATTCGGACACATTCTCCAGGCTACTACACTCCCGCAGAAGCAAGCCCTTGGCTTTTCCTTCCCAACATGACCTAAGTAGAGCTGCAATTTGATAGTGAGATGATATCTCTGGCCGTAGGCAGGGTAGTGGGAGGCCCCGGGGGGGCTGCACCGGGCTATTACAGACCACTACAGCCCTCAGGGCCTGGGCACCCAGAGCTGTACGCTGCCAGACAGCACAGGAACTCTGCTCAGATGCTGTTTCTACCGAAGCTGTCCTATGAATAAATGGAGAGATTCAGCTCCTTAGTCTGTTGCCTTTTCAAGCATTTAATTTCTGGTGATATTAAAATAATGAGTAGCTCATAAGTTAGTTTAGCGTAATTGCTACTACTGCTACTACTGTTTTGTCTGATAAAAATTAAGGAATAATCATTGCTGAAGGGAAAAAACAGTCAAACTGCAGAAGGCAGATGTTAGTGCATGATAAACATGTCAAACCTGCATTATTTTCTAATACTCTTGTCCCAATATTCATGATGAATTTCAATACGTAATGTGTCAGTATCTGTTCATACGAAAATCTAAAGATTGAAAACACAATACTACACAGATGTCACTGTAGAGGACTTCATTGACCTTTAAGTAATAAAAACATAGCTTTTTTATTTTAATAGATTCTGGCATTATTATAATTCTGTCCTGGTTAACCACAAAATGTGAGTTAGTACATATTTTAACCAGGTCAGCTGTGCTAGGATGAGGATTTTAAAACAAGTGGAAAGAACTTCAGTAGATTACACAAATCATATTCAGGATTTGATAGGTCTGAAAAGCAAAAATAATTATCGAGCCTTTTTAAAGGACTCATAAATGCAAAGTGTGAATGTAATTATTATATTAGAGTCAAAGAATGGAAAAGATTTTAGATTTTTTTTTTTTTTTTTTAGCTCCTTGAAGTAAATTTTCTTTTCATTTCGGAGGCAGAATGACTAGATTAAGATATATTGCACGTAAGATACTTTGCCAGGCAGGCAGTCTCAAACCAGTCATCCTTGCACAGCGCATTCTTGCAGTGTTAAGAAACAGCTGCAAATACACTTGCTAAGGGAATCAGAGTCTTCAGCATGTTAATGCACTTTGCATACTGCATTAGGAAGGCAAAACTTCAACTCTTGGTCAAACCAAACACATTCTTGTTATTTACACTTCCTGATGTTGCCACTTGCCACAGTAAAGAGCCCTCTTCTAAGTAACCCTCCCAGCGATAAGAAAATTGAAGCAAGTTTTAGTCACCATGGCTTGTATTAAAGGTTTGCTTAGGTTAGCCTGCTGTGCTGCATCACAACCCAGCACAACCTCTGTCACCTCTGCTGCAAGAGCGTACTGAGAAACACCCTTGTTAAACGATGCAGGAACAAAGCAGAGAAAAAATAAGTTCTGATAAAGAACAAACCTATTCAGCATGTATCTTGCGCTTCTGGAAAGTAAACACCCACAATGTTTTCAGACATGAGAGAATCCTTTTAGTGTGAGCATAATAAAGCTAGGCAATAAAGTAGGATTTGACACCTTGCTTTTCTGAATAACCTATACTTTCTAATAAATCAACACAAGTAGCAAATGTACATGTTACACAGCCAGATAATTTGGAGCACTGTAACCCAGGCCAAGTAAACTCAGTGCTTTTATTATAGTAAAAATAATTCCAATCAGATGAGGAACACTTGACATAAGTGGTAGTTTGAGTAGCTTGGGTACTATTGCAAATTCTGGTTGAGATACAACTAAGTTGTCATCATGACAATCACCATATACACAGCCAAATAATCCACCATTTGCAACAACACTTCCTTCTAGATGAGAGGTGGTTTCAGTTGTTAATTCTTGATCACCCATTTGAGCGCGATGCCCTTCGGGACCATGGAGTGCCCGAAAGCAGGAGTACTGAATTGTTCCACCATATTACAAGAGAGAGAAATTGGGTGTAAAAGCTATGTTTGTTAAGCATATGTTAAGTCAACTGTTTCCGAAGATTTCAAATGTGAACATACAGCAGAATTCAGTCAAGTTTCATATCATAGCTGAAAAATCAAAACTAGCTTGACAAAAATGTCATAAGTTATGCATTAAAATACCCGACCAAAAAAATAAAAATAAAAAAAAGCCTACAAAAAAACCCCACCACCAATAAACCATCATTTATGCTAAGTGCTTTCTACTTAAAGGTTATCTATTGCCACCCTAATTTTACACCCTGAAAATGCTTCTTATCAATCTACAGTATTTGAATATCCCTTTCAATATCCTTTGTAAAGTATCAAAAGGGAAACAATGCAGTCACAAAGTGCGGTACATTTGAAGTAATGAGAAGAGTGTAAAAGCCTCTCGTGTTGCATAACGCTACCCTTTCAGAAGTAATCTCATATCACAACATATTGCACACAGCCACAGAAATTCATAATGCTATGAAGCAAGAACGGAACCTCTCTTTTCCCCATAAGATCTTTTACTTGCATTCCCCACTATGCACATTTTGCCCTTGGAGAGTGAATTGCAGTGAAATACGAAAAATCTCTGAAAAGTAACAGATCAGAAACACTGCATGTATGGCCCTAAAATTAATATATTGCAGCTCTCTAAAAAGGCTCATCTTCCTCCTTTCTTTCCACATCGGTAGGATCTATGTCAAAAACTTCTCTGATCTTCACACCCTGCCCAGATAAAGCCATGCTGTAGATATGTCTCTCTAGTTCAATCCCTTACACCTCAAATGTTTGCCCGGGATATTATCCCATGTTTTACTCCTATAATATCCTTTATTCTTGACTAGATACACGCAATATTTCAACTGCATTTTCCAGTACACAACAGTGAATTCTGCAGAATTATCCTGCAAAGACCAGAGGTTTAATGATATCTCTTGTCTCTTTGCTTCCCTCCACACCTCCATCTTTGTCTTCAGACATTCTTCACATCATACTCATGTTTCATTAAGATCTGAAAAGCCTAGTCTGAATTCCAGTATGCTCTTGAAAACAAAGTCAGAAGTATGTTAATGTTTTCTTCAGCATGGCACCTTACCCTTTGAAGGAATTCCTCACCAAAGTCAATGAAAATGAGTTTGAAAAAATTTCCTTCACTGAGAGGTCACTGTAAGTGAACCAAAAATGAAGTGAAGGCACAGTGACAATACTGAAAATCTGTCTGTTAGAATGCTTATTATATCAGTATAGCAATACCAACACACAATTTCTTCATTTCTCTACTCCTTTCTTATCTGTTGTCTCTAATATTTTTACATCAGACAAACTCTTAGGGACAGACTACTTCTGTATGCTGTAGAGAATCTAGAAAAGGACAACTATATTCACTAATACTAACACATCGGCATAATCATCAGATGCTCAGGTAACAGTTTCCTGACATGAACATGCGAGAGGGATGTCCCATCAATTCCTGCTTCAGCAATTAATAAGAAAGAAAAATCTTCTAGTTCATACTAATCACTGACCCACAAGTAGAAAGAAAAAAGAGGGTTTGCAACTCATTTTCCTTATCATCAGGTCACAAAAATTAGACTCAAAACAACCCTGCACAAACAACTACACCTCCTCCAGAATAATAATAAAAAATCCCATATAAAGCTAAATAAGACTAGATAATTTTTTTAACATTACAGAGGATGGTAACAATTAATGACATGATGGATAAATATTTATGACTTCCAGTTTCTTAAAGAGTTCCTCTTTCATAATAAAGCCCAACTGTCATTGAGTAAGGGTGTGGTACTATCACTAACAAAGGTGGTGTACAACAGGCAATCATTAGTACAGTGACAGAACTGAATAATATTACAACGAAAGTTCAAACATGTAATGAAATATCAAGTTTTGATAACTGTCTTCCCAAAAAGAATGTTAATGCCATTGTATATAGGAAAAAAAAAAAAACAAAACCGAAACAAACTGCCTGGAAAGTCCCTAATTTAATTCATTTAGCAGACTGAGAAATCCATCAGCACAGCATGCCATTGTCATAGAAAATTAATGTACCATATATTAAAGTGAGAGACCACAATATGTTAAAATTTAATTAAATGCCTATGTTTCCAGTAAAATCACACAACGAACTATTATTTATTTTGCAGTCACTCACAAGAAAGTAGTCACACATGCCTTTGAAGTAAATTACAAAATATGAGCAACAAGCAATATATGCTGCCTATAAATTACCTTTTTCTCTCTCGAGCACAGAAAAGTCAAATAGCTAGATATGAACTCTCTTCTTTATTCAACATTTTCTGTGGGTTACCTTGGAATGGTCCCCATTTACACAACTGTCTCTTATGTATGACTTCTATGGCAGCAGAAATTGTAGACAGCATTTCAGGTGTTAGACTTCAGGGCTATACAGTCAAATTCAGCGATCGATGTCTTTGTACAACTATTCCCTAAATAGCTTGAATTTGAAACAATAATTCATTCTGAAGAAAGAATTTCATAAACAAAATCATCTAGTCTATTGTGCTATCCCACAGAAAATATCGAATGTAACAAGACGAGATTTGTAGAACTGAAAACAAAGAACCACGGAAAAAGTGTTTCTTGGTTTATGTATTTAACAAATCCACTTCATTTTTCATACACACTACATGCCCTCATCATAGATGAATATTACACAAAAATGAAACTTGAATAGATGAAAAGATTTCTACTCACACATTGCTGTCCTTCCAGCTTGGTGCGGTCTACTGTTCATATCTTTCTTTTACTCCCTAAATGGAATAGTGAAGGAAATTGTTAATTCTGTAACTTAGAAATGTCACGTAGCAGAACTCGGATCAAATCAGGCTTCTATACCTCCAGTTATCAACCACAGGTATTTATGCAACATCAAAGCCATAAGAGTTTCAGTATTTAATCAAAATATTATGGTTGTAATTATTTGGTTACATCTGGGCTTATATATTCCAAAATTTTCTGATTGGAAAGAAAGAATACTTCCTCATATTCCTATTTGTTCAGAGAAGAAAGATTAATTCACATTAAAAACCTCTAAATTACCAATAAGTTGATGATTTTCTCTTAATGCAGATTATCACTAGACATAATGGCCATGATCTCCAACTTTATAAAATTAAATTATTTCAATATTTTTTATGATGGACCCTTAAAATGCATATAATAATTTTTGGTAGTTGTCTCTTAAACAGTAAAAGTTAAGATGATTTCATATAACATAAAATACTTTTACATATTCCATATGATGAGATTCCCTTTGAATCTTCATGATTAAATAATGCAACAGTACTTAGCTTATTCAGAGAAAATTCACTGCAAAGGTTTGATACTTGAAGTCAGTCTCAGCATCAGATTTTCAGTGTGAACATTTGTGACTTCAAATTAGCCTTCCTGTAATATTTTACAGTATTTGCTAATAATTTACAAACATTTCTGCAAGTGTTGTATGCAACATTTGTACTGGTAAGGGTATTCATAAAGCATGGATAAATATGTTTATTTGAAAACGTGAAGGCATTCCCAAACAATATTTTGCAATGGTTGTCCATCAACCATTGTCAAACAAAATCATTTTAGGAACAGAGAAGAAGATACAAAGTCCTGCTATAAACTACTCTTCATTTCTCCCTCTCTTTCAAGCAATATATTTTGAAAAATTAATCCCTTATTTAACATTACTTGATATAACTAGAAACCTTTCAGACTTGATTCTCGACCCTTTAACTAGAAGTGCAGCATGATAACATTCAACACATGACTTAAAGATATATTACTTAAATATCTATCAGTAAATATTCCTTTAACCCATTAACTTTTTAATGCATAATATTTACAGAATTAAGTTCTCTCTTCAATTGCCGATGTACCTCTTTAAATGAAATGTATAGTGCTAAATCCCTAGAAAATGTGAGCTGACACTACTTCATTGACTTTAGTAGGTAAATGTTTAAGCCCAGTATCTAAGTATCAGGTCAGTTGGCCAGCTGTCACTGTTAGTAATAACTAACAATGATTACAGGGACACATGAAAGGTAAGGAGAATTCTTCCTTCAAATTATGATCTCACCCTAATGATGTTTGGCTCTGCTGAACAAGATATTTTTTTAAACAAATATTATAGGAAAATATATACTTGGGTGTCCTGGTTCTGGCCAGGATAGAGTTAATATTTACCTGAGCTGGGTGGAGAACTGAAGCTGGTAGCCCCTATGGCTGGGATAGTTAACTAATTAGCTAACAGCTGGGGTTAATTTACCCAAATTAGCCAAAGGGCTATTCCATCCCATCTGACATCATGCTCAGTATATAAGTGAGGAGGGTGCTGAAGGGAGGCTCTCCTAGTTGGAAGAGACTGGATGTAGAGATCTGTTGTGAGCTATTATACTGTATTTGTGTTCCATCACTCTATTGTTTTCTTGTCATTACTGTTAAATTTACTTTTTGTTTAATCTCAACCCGCGTGTTTGGTTTTTTTTTGTTTGTCAAATCTCCTCCTATTCTCTCGGAGAGTGGGGGGAGTGAGAGAGTTGGGGCTGAACTACGACAGTTATTTTGGCGCCCAACTGGGGCTGAACTACGACATTGGGAAATTCCAACAATTTAAAAAAAATAGTTGAATTACATTCTAGAAGTTTTTCAGTTATGTTTTTCCTCCACAGATTTCAACTTAGTACCATTGAAATAAGAAATAATAAATAATAAATAAAAAAACCATGAACATGGTAATATTGAAACGAAAACCCCAACACTGCTACTGTGGCAACACAAGGGAGAAACTACAGTTTCATTTTTCCCCAATTAACCCATCACTAATATTAACACATTTCTATGCAACATCTGGACTTAGAAAAAGAATACTTCATAAAAAAGATTTAACCAGTTCTAGGCACCATATTAAGACTATGAATTTTTAGTGAAAAATCATTCTAAAGGGAAAAAAAAACCACCACAGAACTTCAGTGTTATCAAAATTGTTTTAATTTAGAAATTTATCTCTGCCAAGAGCCTCATCTTTCAGAAATGTACATTAGTATTTCAGTTGCTTTAGCTTACTTAATTTGTTTTTTTTTTTTACATAAAAATACATTGTCAGAAAAGCAGAAGAGGCGAGGTTTCCCCTATTTTTATTTTTAGATTATACTCAACTTTACGAATGCAGCAATGGCTTTTATACCCTATTGAGGACCAATCTTTTGTGTTTGCACATCAGGTGTAGAGGAGATGATAAAAAGAACTGAAAATTTTAGTCACTGCAGGGTATGTTGCTTAGCCAAAAATATATTGTGCTGTAGTAATGTAAAAAATATCACAGAAGAACCTTTACATAACTACTTGAAAGTTCACTAGCTATTCTTTGTATTTGTCTTTATGAGGAAAGGTCCTACACCTGAATAGCCTCAATTCAAAATATAAACTCCTATTTCCTGTCAGAATTCTTTTCAGCTTGATTTTTATTTTTAAAGGACAAGAAGCCACATTGTAAACTCCCAGACTGAGTTGTCTCCTGTCCTCTGTGTTTTTTTCTGAAGCAAGATGTTGCTTGTCTTATTCTGTTGCAGCTGTTAATCTTTTAATCTATTTGTGTATTTCTCCCTTTCAATTGTAAAAATGTGTCACATCTTTAGAACATATTCTAATATGTATTACTTACCCATTCCAAGGATACATCTAAATAATAAAATAAACAGCATTGATGATGACAAAATTGAAAATATGAAGCATATCACAATTATCCTTCACCAAACTGTCTGAATGTGACATTCAAAAATGAAGTTTCAAATGTCAACTATTTTACAATAAAATTCAAATCTATATGTGGTTTCTGGGGAAACATATAACTCTTGGTTAAATGTTGTAAATGAAATTATACTTAGTAATGTCACAGCTGTGGGACAATTCATGCATTTACCATAAATTAGATCACATTAAATATGTAAAAGTTATTTATAAGATAATCACAGAGCTATGGCTTACTTTTCTGTAGGCATGGCACAAGATGCCTACAAACTTGCTTTTCTGGTCAATCTAATAACAGCTAAAGGTGATTAGACAGTAAAGTTATTTGCCTTCCTTGATATAAGTTATAGCCTTCTATCACTCGGATGGTCAATTGTGCACAGAATTCAGTAGCTGAAATATTTCATATTGACTTAAAAGAGCTGTAGGTGTAAAAACATTTTCTTAAAATTAAAATTTAAATGACTTCCCATTGGTACTAACTTTATTAGAAAAGCAAAGGCACAGGAGGGTGGTAAAAAGTCTACAGAATAGCAGACTCCCATTTTACATAAGTCTTGTAGATGGCTTTTACATGGTACAAAAGCTTAATAATACCCAAGTTAGAGTAAACACATTGCCTTTCCCTTAACTATGAAATATTTACAACATATTGTTTTCTTCATAGTTTTTTATTTGAATAAATTGTTTTTATTAGAGGGACTGAAATAAAGACCATGGTGGATCATTTCTACGTTTATCTGATTGACTGCTCTGACATGATGAATAGCATGTAATTTCTGATTAAAACATCAAGCAAATCTAGACCTTGTCATTGGGCAAAAATTAGAAGAAATGGTTACATGCTCAACTTGAACAAGCTAAGCATGAGTCTTGTAGGGAAGATATGGTAAAAAAGACATCCTAGAGAGAGTAGAACTACTTGTGAATGATATTAAACATGGTCATAAGATTGTCAAAAAACTATAATGTACCAGGAACACTGCAAGCTTTTGCGTTTCACTGCTGAAGTACATTGCAACTACAGTGAAAAAAGACATTGACTGGAGAATGAAAAAGTCCAAACACTGTGTAGCAGGAAATTTTACATTTAATGAAGAAATCATAAATGAAACCAAAAGTAAAATGAATGCCATTAGTATGGCATAAAGGTCTGCCTTGCATCTTTAAAAATATCACACTAAACACTGTATAACAATCTTAGACACTGATCTGCTTGACTGCACAGAAGTTCTTCCCTGTAAGAAAGTTAAGACAACACTTAAACAAAAGCCTTTGCTTAAATGACAAAAAAAAAAAAAAAAAAGGAAAAAAAAGTTAAAAAAAAAAAGGGGAAAATAAAAAGCTACAAAAGAAAAGCCAGTTTCAGGGAACACACCCTGAAAAACTGAATTCTACAAAATACAAGAAATAACAAATTCTTGTGTCATTACCTACAGAATTGCATATAACTTTCGTGGTCATATTTTGAAAGATTACACAACACAAAAAAAAAGGTCAATTTTGTGCAGTTTTACTTGTCATTCACATGCTGAAAATCTCAGGATAAAATTCTATATAGCTTTTTTTTTTCCACCATGAGCTACTCAAAAGAGAAAATGTCAGCTGTTGTAACAGCAAGCAATCAAACAATCGTAACACACTAATACCAGCTTCCCTAGAGTTTATTTACTTACTGGAGATCGCTAAGGATACTGCTTTTATCCTGGTGGCATAAGGGTAGCACAAAAATGTAAAAATCTTGGTCTACATGAAAGCCAATGTTTTGAGTGAGAGAAAAAAACATGATACAGAAAATTTTTTTTCTTCTGCATCACCATTAAACATTTTCTAAATTACGTTAAAATCTTCTTATAATTTAGAGAATATTTTTAATAGACATCCATACATATATGCAGGCACTCTTACATTCTTGATGCAATTGCTAATCCACTACTTATTTTAATTATTAATCATATAGTTAAATAACTAGTACACATTGCTTTTTGTAGGCACTAGCACAAAATTTGCCATAAAAATTCTGCTTAATATTTACTGGAAGACTTTTCTGCACCTTCTACAAACATGCATCTGCAATCCATTCACTAGCTCCATACTACATTTTTCATCCAGTTTGCGTTATCATTTAACATCAGAGGATGAAATATCCTTAACACCTGTTCAGCATTTTTCTGAATACTTCCCTCAGTCTCTCTTGTTAAATAAAAGGAGGTTAGCCTGTATTTAACCTTTTATTTCACCAGGAATATTTCACTTGGGAATTCTTTAAGTTTTCTGTTGGAGATAACAGCTTGGCCTTACATCTCCCTTGAAACAATCAAAATAAAGTTTTAGGGCTTGTTGTAGACATCTGAAGAAAATAGCCATATTTTCAAGATTGTTCAAATCCTAGTAGCTCCTATTTTGCTGCAATGTTGCAAATATTTATGAAAATTTTGATCATTAAAATTCCATATCTGGAAAGAATAGAAATACAGAACATGAAGTTCAATGTAAAGTTCTACTTGTAGGTTTTTTCACATGTTAAGTAGAATATAAATACAAAGAAAACAAAGCAGTCACAGTTTTTCATGGAATAGTGTGTGTTAACTGCAAAGGACTGTAATCTAAATAGATTCTTTTTTTTCTTGAATTACTTAAGAAAATGTGGTGGTATACCACAGCCATACCACAATAACGAACCTTCAGACAGTGGAAGGAAAGGAGAGAAGTTTTTATGGTTATAACAAAAGTAATATATTCTGTTATTCTGTCCCAGAACTAATTTTGTTCTTTGCTTTGGGTTTTTTTTTTTTCTTTCTCCTAATTTTTTTTGACCTTCACCATTGGAAATTACAAAATGCTTTTCACGTTCAATTCCACAACTAGAGGATATGCAGGTTAAGTATAGCATATGGCAAGATACTTCCCTGATATTTCTGATTAGTTTTATTGTCCTTTTTTAAATGTTTTTTTTTCTGTGACTCTAAAATGTGTTCTAACTCAACAACAAAAAAACAAAGAGCATTTCTACCCTAAATAATAGTATAGTCAGGAAGCAGGAAACTCTGATTATCTAACAAAAAAAAAAATTCTTTAAAATGCTGTTTTCAATTGAGTGAATTTATTATAGTCTGCAATAGATAGTTATAGTTCATCTGCTCCTATTGCAGATAGTATCATGGGATAATCTTACTGAAATTTTACATTGATAGATTTTAGACTGAATGTTGCTTCAACCTAATCTTCTGTCCCTAAGTGTAAAATGCTGGACAATGTCATTAGCACAATTAATTAAGCAGCTAATGCATTGTGCATAGGATATTGAATTATATCACATTGGAATTGCATAGTATGAAGTGTCATAACCAGGTCAGTTTGAAATACTTGTATCCATCATTACAACATCATTCAGTGTGACAGAGAGACTCAACTAAAGAACCCAATGACTATCCAGCCACTAATTTCATATTTCAGTCTAGTTTGAACTATATACAAATATTCTTTCTCAATTTCCTCCTTGAGCATGAATCCTATGTGAATAATTAAAAGCAGATGTGGTAAAATGGTTATACTGGAATATGTGGCTACATTTTGACACTGTATCAACCAAGAAAGTCCTATTATATAAAACAGAGAAACACAGTCTGGTAAAAACCTTTAGCCAATACTTTGTACTGGTTGGAAGGTGAGCAGGTTGGATGTGTTTATCAAAATTACTTGAAGACAGGAGATTATTGCTCCATCACATTGAATAAATCTATGATACTTGAAATGTTTATTCCGCTCCCCTTCCATAAATTACTGCAAGCTATAAGAAGCTAGAAATCCCAGAAATTTCAAACACTGTGAAGATCAAACAGGTTAAAGACATGCAAAGAGTTATGTATGTATTGACTGGCAGGAATGCAGGTTGTAATCACCAAAGTACACATTTCTGAATAGCATTCAGGAAACTGATTTAGCAATGACATTTTAAGCCTTTATAATTTATGCTTTATTATGAATGTGATTTCTGCTACGTGTGTTGCTTTCTGAGACTGCATGAGTAGTAGTGGTGGTTACAAGATTTCTAGTGTAACCTTCCTCCTCCTCAGATGTTTTTCCAGTAGAAGCGAACGTTATTTGTGACAAATGGCCAGCTTCAAGTAACTTTCCAATGTGTTTATTCCAGCACTTGACTTCTAACTATCCCACAATAAACATAAACAATCTGATTTATGTTTATATTTGAAATTGTTTAAAATTTTCAGATTCAGTTTAGCATAGGTAAAAAAAATCCTCACATCTCATAAAAAAAAAAAAGAAAAAAGCCTTACCTCTTAGAAAAATAATTTTAATTTTCTATTGTTTAATTACTCCATCATTTTATTTCAGGTAAAACAAGACGGGTATCTACAGCTGCATAAGTGGAAGAGCAGCGCAACAATGGCTTTGCATTCTTAATTCTGCTGGTACCAAACTTTAGAGAGTAACGTGTTAACACCCAGAGGCTTACTGAAAGGGACTGAGGAAGAAGTTGAGTTCAGTCAATTCAAAACTGATTCTTAATTATTTCCTTCCATAAATAGTTTTGGTTTTCAACCAAATAGTTCTCTAAACTATAGGGTGGCAAGATTCAATGTTCAACTGTTTTTAGACATCTCCAAATGCCAGCCAACCTAACTGGATATTTAGTTCTTAGGAACGCATGCAATTTTCCAGTTAACATGCTTCATGGTCTCTGATTCTGATTATACAGCAGTTACTCCTAAATTCACTACCCATGAAATCAGCACCTCTTTCTTAAATGAGTGGCAATATTTCTGCAGTCCTCCAAACAAATGTAGCATGTATTGTTACCATCTTACTATGTGCTGATTTCAATAGATGCAAAGACATATTTCTCAGTTTTCCCAGCTTTTTCTAGAATACTTACTGAAAAAGATTTATTTTTACTTTTCCTGTCGTATTTCAGTAATATGCAAGATCCTATGATTCTAAGATTGAAACAGATTACTATATGTGCTGAATCTGAACTTATCCTCCCTACAAGCACACTAAAATTCTAGTGACTAGTATATTTATTAATGTCCTCTGCATTTAATATGCACATTGGCATACTTTGTATTTATGACAAGCAATTGTTTGAATCAAAATTACAAGGAGATTATTAATTAAAATATGATTTCATTATTCCTATGGTTGCTATGACAACTCAGGCTAAAAAAAAAAATCTAAGTGATACTACATCAGCATTCTTTGTTGTTTTTAAAGTACGTGAATGATTTCATCATTAAATGACATTAACAACAGCCCTACTTACTTTACTAGTATGATTTATTTCTTAGGAATGCAGCCTTAGGAATACATTTTATACTACTTATGTTCTGATCAGAAAAAAAATCAGTAAATCTAGTCATAATGACAAATACCTTCACACTATGTGACTGACCTCATGACATTGAATCTGCTTGGGTTCTTATGACGGAAGAGTTGTAAATAGAAGATTTTAAATTGCCATAGAATTATCTTTGTTTGCATATAAATATTTCAATATGCTGAAGAAACTTCCTTTGCCAAAAGTTTGCTTTCTAATTAAAAAGACACTATGTGCTCAGTAGCACAAAAAAAATAAGGTGAGTAAAAAAAAAAAAAGCTATATTCTTAATATGATTCCAATATTCTACCATTTCACCCTGGCAAATGATTTGAATAGAACTGAGTATCATGCAAAACATCTTACATAGAAATTGTGGTAAAAATTAATGGCAACTGCAATCTTTAAAAAAAATTGACCACATAAACATTAGAATATTTCTAACATTTGTTTGTTATCATGCTATCCCATTGTGCTTTTGACAGCGTGTGACAATTTAACAGTCCACCTCTATGGAATTGACTTAAAAATAGAGATTAAGACATATAGATATAATAAAATCTGAGTCCGTTCTTTATCCACTGAAAAGAATAAATGGCAGCTTCTGTGAAGAGTAGAGAGATATGCATGATACACAACTTAGTGACGGAGAAACAGTATAGATGAAAATTTCTGCTTGATACTTAAGTAATGTAATTACTAACTCACAGCAGGACAGATGAACAATGAGGACAGAGCTGCACCATAACACTCAAAAATACAACCTAAGCTGTTCATTGTATACTGGTTTCTCATACATTCAAAGAAACATGAATCCCCTCCACAGCTATTATAACTAAAAATGCCATTACAGAAACTGTTAGGTATAAAACAGGTTACATTCTTCTACAAAGCTCTCATCCATGGGTAACTGTTCTTTAGCTGTGAAGAATCTTACAGGTTGTCCTAACATACACACAGATATAAATAGTGCACTTGACACTGTTACCAGCTACCAAAATATAGAACACAGTATGCTTAGGTGAGAAAATTGCTAGCTTGAAATCATTGCCTGTCCTTTAAACAACTGCTGATATGTGACAACATATTTGCCACTAAGGTAGCACCACACACAGTCAAATTGGTTTATCACCAACAATGTTACTTATTGGTAATCACTTAATTATAGGCCTCTTAGTTTGATTTTGCTGGATGGTTATAAAGTTTATTACTCTTCTGCTGGTACAAACCAGATACAACTGAAGTGACCCAGAAGAATTAGACTAGTGAAAGATCAAGCACAGAAATGTTAGAAACTTTTGCTTATAGAGATTTCTGCATTTTTTTAAAGGCGACAATTTTGCTTGTTCCTAAATGTATTAAGACAAACAATTCTGTTTGCTAAGACAGTTACTTTTTAAATTTCTCTAAAGATCTCTCAAATATGTAGATATTGTAAAATATCTTCAATACTGAAAATTCGACAGCAAGACCACCAGGTGAAACCAATGAAAAACCTTAAAAAAATCTCCTCCAAAGCCTAAGAATGGTTTAAATTAGGGTTAATTCCTCCCAGATTAATGTGTTTTTGTTGCTCGTTTCTTTCCACACAATGCTAATGTAAACAGGAATTTATAGAATCAAACACAGAAGGGTTGTAATTAATATTCTTTACATTATGTTTTGGAATGGAGGTGGGAAATACATGGTGCTGGATGTAAGCTTGGTATCAGCTCACTGAGGAAACAAAGTGACTATTCAAAATTTGCACTTATTTGCAATTAGAATTTTTGCTTACTCAAACACTTTCAAGATAGATTTGTGTAGTAAATTAACACTTATCACCACACAAAGGTTATTCGTTATTCAGCATAATATTTGATTAAACATTTACATCACTTGAATACCAAGCAAAACTAAGTATTTTAGCTTCAAATTGAGCTGTTTTGTAGCAAGGAAATACGCAAAAAAAAATATTTATTTGAGAAAAATGCAAGTGCTGTAGAAATCAGAAGCAAAGAATGAAATTTAATTGCTCCATCTATTTTAAGGGCAAATAGAAACTTTAATTAAGTTGCAAGAGGACTACGATTTTGGAAAACGTATAATAAATTTTGACAATATTAAAATTTGGAAATTTATTCAAGCTCACACAGAAAAGTCAGAATGCAGAACTTAGGTAAATACAGCTATATTCTCCCAAGTTAGGGAGAAAAATATTAGAGTGTCTCATTTTTGCTGGCATTTGTCACCTGCATGCTGTGATCCGGTGGGCTTAGAAATACCTGTTGGGGTTATTCACTTCCTGCCAAACATGATAGGAAATATTATTATGCATAGCACTTTTTAGTCTTTATAGTTACAGGTCATTTGCTTACTTGTTTTTGTGACAGCTAGAGGTTGATAGCAGTTTGCTCTTCATATGACTGATTTGATGCTAACCAACAAGAATTTGAATGCGGGCAGTATGAGTGTGAGTGGGAGCTGAAGCTCTTTCATCCTTTTCAGAACTAAGCAGTACCTTGTGAACAGCATGTCAAATGCATAACAAATCTTAATACTTGAGACTTCAACAGGAAAGACTACATTTACTTCAAAAATGTATGTGAACTAAAGTTGTCTGTTATCACAGACTATGCTACTTTTCAATTTATACAAGTAAGGCAATTACCATCTAAACTATCCTGTAGAGTTTTTAAATGCACATATTATGGTATGTTTACTCATACCAAATGCTGCTTTACTGTACAAACTGTTCAATTTCAATCGAATATTTTCCAGAGCAGGATCAAAACTGAGCTCCTGACAAACAGTATTCTTTAGCAAAAACCAGACTATTTTTCCAAATGCCAGTATATGTATTTTTAGATGCGTCTTGATACTAAATAAATGAAATTACAAAATATTAAGTCAAATGACATTTTCCTGCTATTCCACTGATTTGCAATACTATCTTGTATGTATTTGATTCAACTACAGTCAATCCAAACTACATTTAAAATGCAAGCACATGGCTGCTCTCTCACTGTGTTTCTGAATTAACCTGGGAGTATGCACACCCCATGTTTTGAAAACTCTTTCACATGAAAATGTCACATTAACACAAATAATACTCAAATTGAGAAGTCATCACCTCTTTCTACTGATAAAAAAGGACCATGCCGTAAATATTGTTCAGTTGGAAGTATGCACATCACCTTGAAAAAATAGCTAATTTGGAGAGCTCAGGAATTAAAATAGCTTACTTAAGTTTCTTATCTAACTAATTTTAGTTAGATTTCACATTCCACATTGTTGCATTGGCAGTACCTAAGCCAACCAAACTATAAATAGTATCTCTCTGCAAACACATTGTTTTGGTTTCCAAGAATTTTCAAGAAAAGGGTCTTTTAAAAGATAGATCCTTCTCTTCTGTCATTAGCAGCTGTACTTCATGACACACAAAACACTGCTTTATGATTTATTATTGCATCCACCAAAAATATGTAAAGGTAACGAAAATGCAGATTAAGAAATTACATATCCTCAGAATTCTTGTGTCACTATGAAATCCATAAAGATCTGCCCACTAAGTCAAATCCTTTAACCTGTTCCAGTGCTGCAGAAAAGGAGGTGGCAGACATCTAGACAATATGGATTCTATGCAGCGCTTTCTAGAAGACATTTACTTTTACAAAGAGTTCTATGATTCTTTTTGTTCTGCACAGCTCATTACTTAAAATTTCTGAAGAAAATATTCTGCTGTGTTTGTAAAAAAGGGAATAAAAAGAATTTAATAGAATAATTAATTCTAGAGAAACTAAGCTCTAATGGAAAGTATAGACTTTTATCTTAGGGTGGAGGAAAATAAACTTTGAAGTTTTATATCACATAAGACTGAAGTTGGAAATGAAAGTATGTAATTAAAACAATGGGTAGATTTTCCTTTGTCAGAGAAGAAGATAAGTAGACAGCCAAAATGACCAGCTACTGGAAATTAGACCTACTTCTCTCCAAAGCTGGTTTTAGACATCCAACATACATCTTCAGGGAAACACAAACAGAATTCAATTCCTGCCTTTCTGAGGTAAACGGCAGCTTTGCCAGTGAGATGAAATCTACAGCCAGTAGAAAAATTAAAATATTTACAGAGAAAGGCCTAAACTGTTCTGCTACAGCTTCAGTAGGAGTAACTTGAATTGATGTTAAGAGTGCTTTAGCTGAGAACTCAGGCAAACTCTAACACATGATACTCTTTGTGTCTACCTGAGGATTCCAACATTTTAGTTCTATCCTTTCAGCTGCTCATATTTTTCTCTGAATAGTACTCTCTTAATCTCTTTAATTCTGTGACTTCTTTTTCTGCATAATACATTAAAAGCCAATTCTAATGGAATAGGACCGTTTTTTTTTTTTTCTTTGAGAGAACAAAAAGAACTTAGGAATCTGCCAATATTAGTTAAAACATTTTGTTCCCTATAATTGCTGTAGACAAAGTTCTCAACAGGCATCTCATTCTGAATATATTTCAAATTCTCACTGACAGGTGACTTCATCAATGTCACTATAAGAATGCTGTTCTGTTTCATTAAAAAAATAAAAGGGAAGAAAACCAATATTCTCGTCATACTTCCTTTAGCCACAGATTTTCAGAAGCTATTAATAGGTCTCCAGTCTTATTTTTTCACTGTCTGTCTTTCTGATAGGCTACAAGTATTCAAGGAAAAGAGTCCTATTTCTCTAAAGCTAAGTTTGAATATACTTGGACTTGAAGCGAGCTGGTACAAAATAAACTAGGTTGGATATTGCTTTTTGTTTGTTTACCTGAAGGAATATACTTTTCAAAATAAACTGTGAGTAGCACTTGTTAGACTGATATGAGAATGCATTTATGATCAAGCCACACAAGTATACAGGGGGTAGGTATGTGAAAATCTCTGCATGAACAGGAGCTTGGTGCCAGAAAAACACTGCCTTATGGTAAAGCTGTGCTTCAGCACTTACTCGTTAATAAAAAGTTGCATTATGAATGAGCTAAGTGGAAGTCTTTCATTGCATCCACTTTGCATTTTATTGTGGGGTGGAAGGGCAGTAAATACAGAAAAGTTTATTTCCTATACAAATCCCCCCCCCCCAAAAAAAAGAGTTAAGTGTGCTATGTGTGTTATTAAAACCCTGCTCCCTTGATCATCCCACCACATGCATAATTCACTCTTGAGCCTCAGTGCTTGCTTTGAGTTTAGAGTTCATACTGAGTTACAATGAGGAATTTCAGTTAGAGGTTTATTTATCTACAAAGTAGTTTAACTTCTGCTGTTTAACTGAGAGTATAGAATAGATGCTCTCAAAAGTCAGTCAGTAAAGAGCAGAATACAACTGAAGAAAGCCTCCCTGGAGAGAGGTGCAGACTCACCATGCCTGAGCCCCATCACCCTGGCCTGTACCAGTTCATCCTTTAGGGCTAAGGAATGGAATTCCTTCTATTCCAACTAATTTAATTCCTGTTCAGAAGATAATAAGGATAATAAGGAATGCTAAATATTAATCAATTAACCTACAAATGCTTCTGTAGCTGGTAAACCTCTAAGAAGTATAATGACCTAACTGTTTTCTATAAACTACAAAATAGATCATACTGAAGGTATAATTAGTTCTATGATTATACTTCTGCCTAGGGACTAGAAACCAGGATTCCCTACTCCAAGAGAGTATAATCAAAAAACCTAGGGCAAAGCCATGCTCTTTTTCTTTTTTTTCTAAGATGGACAAAAAATGCATAAAAATGCCTCATTATTTTAAGGTTTGGAAAATAACATTTTCTCACCAAACACTTTACAAATAAAATCCAGATGGAAAAATGGACAACAAGGAATTACTTTTGTTTCAGCTGCTGAGATGCATACTGGTGGGATTTTTTTTGTTCTCTGTAAAGGTTTCTGAAGTATAGCTTTCATACAAAACAAAATGTAGCATAGGAAAATGCATATCCTATGGTCTTTAGAGAGACAAAATTCAGTGAACTTGAAGGCAATTAAAAAGAACACAGAAGAAAAGTCACCAAGATTAAGAGGACATGGGAAATGGAAAATAATGGATTTGACAAGCTGATAGTCTTCCCAAAAAACTACACAGCTACTTTCAACACTCTTGTGGTTGGTCTTTTATTTGAGTATTTTTTAAGCAAGAAATAGGCTCTTTGGATATTTCAAACTAAATATGCCACATGATTTTGTTCTATAAACTCAGTGGCTCCATTTCTGTAAAGGCTGTCACATGCCCAGTTCACCATGATAATCGACAGAAATAGTTCCTTTAACACTAAAGCCTGTTTTAAAAGGAGCAGTAATATTGAGGAATGAGTTCTGCCATTTTTTATGCAAATCTCAAGCTATTTCAGTCTGTATGTCTACGCAGAGGTAGTGTACCCCTGAAGCACATTTGCAAACTGTTAGGCAGTGCATTTCATAGGAAGAGAAAGAAGCAAAGAATTTGTTCAATACCACAGGCAGTGGCACTGCAGGCATGGCTGATGGTGCAAAATTACACTTTTACTGGAATGCTTATGAGTCCACTTGCTTCTATATTAATAGAGAAATGTCATGGCTATCTTGAAACTTCCTATAAGGAGTATTAATCCAGCTGTGTGCTTCTTATTCCTTTGGCAGAATTCTCTCAATAGATGCTAGTAATCTGAAGACCTCTAAACTAATACTTAAGTAGGAACGTTGCAAAAACAGAGGGCCAGAATTCCCTTCTCCGTTTACACCCCACCTTGTCACACTACAGGCCACCAGAATATATGACGTGCTTTGCAGAAGATTCCTAAAGTGAAGAAAAGCTTTTGTGATCATTACCACACTCTGAGAGGTGAATAACCAAGAACTTTGGATAACGCAAACTCAGATTCATATTTCATGGCTCATTATAATCCAATACAGTTTGTAGAAAGCAATGCAAAAATTATGCTTTTTAATATTCTGGTCTGACTGGGCACTCTCATTTTTGCCTGTTGCATTTATTTCACTCTGCAGATAAGAATTAAGGATTCACTGCAACAGAAAGAGCATGGGAAGGTTTGTGATCCTATAGTGAAGTACCTTAGGCATTCACCTGTGGCTGGAATGGGCATACAGACCTTTCTCCAGTGTCCTCAGGAGAAGATGCAAGCCTAATTCCTTCACCACAAATAGATAAGGCAATGCTAAGAATGTGCAGTATTTCCTCCATAACAGTAATATTCATAGTCCACAGTTCCTACCTGCCCCCATGCTTGAATTTTGACATACTATGTCAATTTATAGGTGTTCATTAGTTATCCAAAACTCAAAATTCTCTTAAGGGAAAAAAAACTACAAACCTCAAACCATACAATAATACAGAGCTACTGAAATTTCTCAGCTGCAAGATGCTTCTGAATATTATCTTATTTCCATATAACTCTGAAATGGAAGAAAACCAAAATTAATAATTCATTTTAGAGTGATATCAGCTTGTTTGTAAAATGCAAATTTCCTTCTGCCTAAGCCCAGTGACTCCTGGGGAGTGCTATGCACCGCTAATGCTTTTGGATTAACATCAGTTCTTTACCTCTTCCTGATGGTTTCTTGACTTTTTTTCCCTTTGTCCTATAACCGTATTTGCCTGTCAAAGCACTGCAGCTTTCTAACATCACCTCCTGCTTGTTTGACTTATGCTATTCTCTTTTTGTACTTTGTGATGAATCTTTGCAAAGAACAGTATTCTAGGCACTCTTGCTGCAGCAAAGGGAGCATTTCCTGACCAAGTTTGCCACCTTCTCCATAATCCCATTTCTTCAGTTCCTAAATTACCATCTGAGAAACACAATGGAGGATAAAGGGGTCATTGAGCAAAACATTTATAAGACAGTTACTTATGTCAGGTAGTTGAGATCAACAAAATGGACAAAGTCTAAATTATCACAAACTGTACATATGGCCTAGCTGAGAAAACTGTCAACCCTCCACCCCAAACCAGAAAATATTATTTCAAACAGATGCCACTACCAGGGGAACCCAAAATTGTGAAAGCAGGAAACAAATTCTATTTCCTCATAGGCCAAATCTTCTTAGAAAAGACAGAAGGAATATCAAGGGGACCGTAGCCACAGTTTGAGACTTAGAAATTTCTGGACATTTCCCCCTTTTCCAATTCATCATCATGGTACAAGGTAGGAGAGAAGTGATGACAACAATGAAATAACTTCTGGATTATTTTTGTTTTTAATTTAATTGATATTCTGCAATATAATTATCCCATCTCTGATGTGCACTCTCATAATTCTTCTGTTTGTTGCTGTCTTCTAATGCAATTAATTCCAGGGTCACATGGCAGTGCACATGCTGAAAACGCCATGGTATTTCTACAATGCAGTGCAGTGCCAGGTGGGTGTGCTGGAGCTATCTCACTCCCCAAGGGCAGCAAAATGCTTTATTCTGGCTAATTACAAATGTACAGAAACAGACTATAATGTTTATAGTCTACATAATAAAGCATTCTTCAATGAAGGATGAACCAGTTTGAATGTGGTGTGGGTGTATCCAACACATGATGCCATTATGTCACATAGACATTCTCTTCCATCTACTTTATGGATTATCAGTGTTTCTCCACTGATGAAGTATAGCTATCTTAACTTCACCAAACATTTTCCTGCATCTTGCAGAGAAGTGTTTGGTCTAATTCTGCAGTTTAAGACAGAACAGCAGATGAGAAAATCCAGAATGGCTTTCCGTAGGTTTGAATTGCAAAGTTAGATGCAGCTCACGCTAATGCATTAGTAATATTCCTCATTAAGGTGCCAGCCAGCTTGTGAACGAACTGGTTCGTGCAAAGGTGTGTTTGTTGTATAGTATTATATTATTTAAACATTTCTCATTATCTAGGAAGAAGCTACTGCTATTTGCTACAAAAATGGATAGCTTGCTACAGAGGATTGTACAGGCAGTGAACAATAGAGGATTATATATAAATCTGCAAATAAAAAGAACAAAGAAACAAAAGAAATATTTCAGTAAAGAACTATACCACTTTCATTTGACAGATGTTTTGTTTTGGGATCTGGTATTGCACGTCTTTCTGTGAGTGGAGTCCAAACTTCTTTTAGCTTCAGCACACTGTTTTAAATATGCAACTTAATTACCGCCTACATTCAATAGTGTCCTGCAGAGAACGTGCACTCTGCAGTTGGTTTAGGAACACTGAGCCTTTGGCAAAAAGCAAGCATAAAATGATCTTTGCTATCTTGCCCATTGAAAATATTTCTAGATCCCTGAAGTAGAAAACTGACAGCTTTATCAAAAGCTGGGAATTTGCCATCATCTAAGTATCAGAATTTCCTAGTCTGTCTCTAAAATGCATGCCCTTTCTGATGGACGGATAAAAACTGGCATTACAGAAATTAAGGAAGGCACTCCTTACTTTTGAAGATACATTCTTTAATATCTGTCAATATATTAAACGTGTCAAGAGTCTTTAAGGACCTCTTTGAGGAAGCTACTAACATGTGTTTTACTTCCACTGCTTGTTTTCCTCTCTTGTTAAGTTCTTCATCATTGGAAGGAAATATTTTTGCATTCATTGCTTACTAGAATGGCAGCAAGAGTGGCAAGAGTGCATTCCTGAAGTTTAACTAAGAACTCATACATGAGCAGAGCAAAGGCAACCAGTGAGCAGCGCAAAGGTAACTTGGAAGGTTTACACTGTGAAGTGTCAACAGTTTGGGGACTACCCCAGGGCTACTTCACCAAGTTCACTGCATGCGTGGAGCTCATAGCTACAAAACCTCCCCAGTCATGCTGACAGAGCTTATTAGCTCAGACACAGCACCACACCACAGCAAGCATTCAACACCTGCACCCAGCTGGCTTAACCTGAAGTCCACTGAAGCTGACTGAATCACTTTCCCAGCTAACTGGTGCGAGGTCAATACACCATAGAGTTTCTTCACATCCACCCAGCAGATATTCATGTGAAGCACCTCTGGATTTGTGCTCCCTGGAGAACAGTTTGAACCTCAGTTGTTATCAAAAGCTCATTTTACTTAAATGTAATCTTCTGCAAATGTTTCTAAAGAGGAAAGTATAGCCATAACATGCACATGAGTGTCAAAAAACATGGTAAAGCACCACAGAACTCTTATTTACTGGCCCAGTCATCAGAAAAAAAAGGAGACCAAGAGTCACAGTAATTTATCCCATTTTCTCATTCAGCAAAATTTTCTTAGGATGAAGTGCAAGTATTAAAAATGTTTAGCATTTATAGTATTTATCTATCAAGCAATGCCATTGTAAATATTAGAATTTATTGCACTTATAAAATTGTCAAAAGTATCTATTTTGTCAGCATTTAGAATTTGATACAGGATGAGGCATGAAAAAATTTACCTACGGCAGCACTTATCTAAGTGCCACTTTTCAAAGCCCATGATACGTCAACCATCGAATTGCTCCCCCACAGGAAGAACTTTATTTAATGTTTTAAATGAAAGTACTATATACATAGACACACAGATACACTACTTCAGCTAGGAAGATTTAATATATCTGCAAATGAAGGTTAGAGTCAAAATAAAATACAGCTCTAGAAATATTTCTTCTCTAATAACTATTGCTGGATGTTAATAAGAAGGAGGAAAAAAAAAGTGTCCCAACAATCAGCTTGCCATAAGAACCTCGATAGGGATTTAGCAGCAAATTGCCCAATTTTGAGCTGATATTAGCCGAGATTCTTTGGAACTTGGAAGACCATTATAAGCTGACAGTAGAAAGTTCAAGACTTTGGGAAAATCTTCTATAGAATTACAAATGACAGAAGGAACTTGCACTGTACCCTCTCCCTACTGAAAAAGCAGGTACCTGACAAAACATGCATCCAAGTTACTGGTATGGTGCTCGTTATGTAGTTGATTTCTGCAAACAAAAATGGCTCAAATACTGTGTTCATTTTTGGGCCCCTCACTACAAGACAGACATTGAAGTGCTTGAGCCTGTCCAAGGAAGAACAACAAAGCTGGTGAAGGGTCTAGAGCACAAGTCTAATGAGGAGCGACTGAGGGAACCAGGGTTGTTTAGCCTGGAGAAAAGGAAGCCCAGGGGAGACCTTATCGCTCTCTACAACTACCTGAAATGAGGTTGTAGCAAGGTGGGCGTTGGTCTATTCTTCCAAGTAACTAGTGATAGGACAAGAGGACACAACCTCAAGTTGCACCAAGGGAGGTTTAGATGGGATATTAGGAAAAAATTCTTCACCAAAAGAGTTGTCAGACCTTGTAAGAGGCTGCCCAGGGAAGCAGTGGAGTCATCATCCCTAGAGATATTTAAAAGATGTAGATGTGACACTTAGGGAAGTGGTTTAGTGATGGAGTTGGCAGTGTTAGGCTAACAGTTGGACTCTTGTGATCTTAAGGGTGTTTTCCAATCTATGTTTCTATAAAGCACAGCACTGCTCTTGATTTTTTTTTCCAAAACAAGGAAGAGCAGAAGGTAGCTGCAGTATATTGGGTAGTACAAATAAGGAAAAACTTCACACATCCCTGGATCTGGGTTACACAATGGTATTACATGTATAAAGAGAATACAGCCTCAAGAAAAAAATGCATACTTAAGGCTAGCACAGAAGAACAAGATAACAAAAGGCCCAAAGCCAGAGCAATTCTAGTGACCTGAGCTATCCAAAGGAGTAGGATTTCCCTGGTCTGTATCCTATAGCCAAGAAAAACAAATGTAAGATAACCAAGGTTTTAAAAAAAAAAAAAAAAAAAAAAAATTCTGTTGTAACTGAGAACTCACCAATAAGAGAAAAAAGGAAAATTATTGCTTGGTTGTTTATTTTAAAAATGGGACTGCACATATAAAGCAAGTTCACTAGGCATGCCTACTCGCAGGCAGCCTTGAGGCATACGTGTTCCCTACTAGCTCCTATTGTTTATTCTCTGTTCATGTCAGAGAGGAGTCAAAAGTACTTAGAGCTTTTCTCTCTCCCTAGTGCCTGCAAATTCATCTCCTGTCTATCTTCTTGGGTTCTCTTCCAAAGCCAAGAATCATTTGACTGTTCCAAATCAGGAATAGTATTTTTAATTTTGCCATAGAACACCAAGGTGAGATTTAGAGACAACATATGTAAAATGCAGCAATTACCCAATTTGAAGCTTATGTAAAACTTAATTGTCTATTATTTGAAGCTTACATAATGTTAACTGCTTCATATATATTTGGAGGATTATCTTAAAAAGAATTTAGGCCAGAAATGGGTGATTTTTTGAGATTACAGAACAGATTGTTTTGCTTGTTTCAAGACAGATTAATCTGCATGGTTATGACTTGGACATGAGCAGCCCTGTTTGAAATACAAATTCTCATTCTGATTCTCAAGACAAATTATCCTGACAGTGGCAAGAAAAGAGGTCAAGTTGCTCTGTGATTATTATTGCAGTGCTGACCCAGAAGTAACATTTGGAGTCCTTTTACATATTTGCAGTTTATTAGATGGCTGTTGACTACAGAGTCAACCGTGCGGTCCCCAGTCTTGCCCACCCATTGTCCCATAGGTACGATAGCAATGGTGGATCCACTATGGTTCAATGCAGATCATTACAGATCCACTATCCACTTCCTTACTTAGTAAAATTTATATTGCTACAGCAGCTCGTGTGGAAATGAAATAAGCACTTGTTCCAAGCTGTCTCTTAGAAAATTTGCATTTCAGTTTTGGAAATCAACTTACAGATTACAATCATAACAACACACCTGTACTAAAAGGCATTCAAGGGCCTGGCAATCAGAACAACAATGGACAATAAATACTTTTAACAGTCAGAAAGAAAATAAGTGTAATGAGCAATCTGTTCTGAGAACTTATGGATGTTACCTAACTTAAAGATACCATCCTTGGATCTCCTTGTCTTCTGTGAACGGGATCTATAGTGAAAGAAAAAAGCCTGTTTATTACCAAATGTTAAAGGATAGATTAAACAACCAATTATCCAACCCGTGTATGGCTATCCAGCAATGTTGTATAATTGAAAGCAAACACTTTGTTCTCCCCCAGTTTCAAGGCCAGAAAGACTGGATCAATTGCTGTGGAATCTATTTGAATCTGAATTTTATACACAGCTGGAACCCCTATGTATGCTTCCTTTCATCTTTCAGGATAACTAGCACTTCCTGCTTCACAACAACAATCCAGCTGAGGTCCTAAACCCAGCACACACATTATCTCACCAACTTACACTATTTACCGTGTCTGTTAGGCACTAAGGAGCCACATTAACTGAACAGGTAAATTCTATGCAAGTCATTGTGGGGCCTTCCTTAAAAGAGCCATAAAGACAACACACCTGCCATTTATATTTTATCACTTAAGCCATTTTACAAATGGAAATGGATATGGCTTGAATCCTTCATTAGTGTGGAGCACGAGTAAAAGCATCAAAATCAAGGAGCTATATTTAAAAATCAGTGTAAATGTAGCATCTTTGTTTGTAAAATGCTGATGTTCTGCTCAGACTTTGGGTCAGCTTCATAATTTATAACAGAAAAAAAATGGGTGTAGCCTCATCTAGGGGAAAAATGCAGACAGACCCTAAAAGTTGCAGTCGAACAGAACTTACATTATTCTTTCACGGTACTAAGGCACTGGGACAGTTAATATATTCTAAAATATTATTTCTATAGTCTAATATTGAAATAATATGTTTGGAGATAATTAACTTTACTGACATACACTTTTTAAATTTTACTTTTTCTAAAACTTTTTTTTTTCCAATCTTTTGGAACAATGAACCAAACCCATCCTTATTAATAATCTTAGATTGAAAAAGTGAAATTGCCAAATCTATATTACAAAGTTAACTATGAGCAACTTCATAGTTTTACATATAAAATACCTTTGAAAAGTACAGTACTTAGTTTAGGTGCCTTATTACAAACTCAGAGCCATATACAGAGCCTGATCACTGACATCCTTGATGTCTCTGAATTCTTGCAGGTCAGCCAGGAACTTTTAGACTCACTTCTAGAAGTACCACCTAACAATTAAATATTGATATACAGGCTTGGCCATTTATTTTAAAATCCTTTTGACTTCAATAGCACAGATCTGAAATTATTTTAATAATTCATATCAGCATGTATTCTATTTTGTGCTCATTTATTCTTGACATTTAAAAAAGACAATCTTTATCTCGCTCAGTTACAGATAACATGGAAAATACAGACACCCAGAAACAAATCGCCATGACAGCACAACTGCCCTACATTCACTGCCACTGCATTCCCACTTCTCATAAATGACAATTAATGTAAATACAAATTATGTGAATGTCTGAACCAAGAAAAATGTGAGACTCGCTCTTTTGAGGGAAGCTTTTGAAGACAAAGAAGATCTCATGGTCACTAAATTGAGACTTTAATGAGCCAAAAAGGAAGTAAATTTCAAATTTAAGAATCTTTCATGGATAACCTTACAAACTCTTCAAATGGTAAGATGCCCTGTTCTCAACAGCTCAGCATGGAAAGAGTGGTGGTTTCTCCTTTTTGCTGCAGTGATTCAAAAAGCTGGAACACGATTGCCTTTTAAAAAAAGCTATTCCAGAGACTACAGCTCTTGTCCATTTTTAATGGAATTTCAGGCTTTGCATGTCATATGCAGAAATAATATTTAAAGAAAAATAAGAACAGAGGCAAAGTCTAGAAGTGGTAGAAAAATAGATTTTTCTGAAGTACATGTGAAAAAGAAATTATTTTAACAAAGTTGTTTTTTTTTTTTTTTTTTGGAAATTACCAGAAATACATTCTGAAAGAAACACATGCAATCTGAAATTAATTGGAAACTTGACATCAACTGTCTCTAGAATTCTCTAACTTCTGAAAAAGTTAAAGAATTTTACTTCAGAATTGATCTCTTAAGGAGCAAGCTGACTTTTAATAAATTAATATTTGCCAGAATATAGATGTTGCAAAATATACCTTTTTAAAATAGTGGTATTGCTATTTCCTCTCTCCACCTACCAGTTATTTTTCTCTCCAATAAAAATATTTCAAGACCTGTAACACTGAAGTAGACTTCATATAATACTGGATTCAAGGGGTTTTAACATTTCTTTTTGTAGGAATACCATAGAATCATAGAATAGTTTGGGTTGGAAGGGACCTTTAAAAGCCATCTTAGTCTAACTCTCTTGCAAGGAGCAGGGACATCTCCAACCAGATCAGGTTGCTCAGAGCCTTATCCAACCCAGCCTTGAATGTTTCCAGGGGTGGAGTATCTAACATCTTTCTCTTGCCTCGCTTAAGGTAAAATCTTTTCTACTACACAGAGAATTTTCACATAAAGTAAAAAGACTACGGATTATTTATTTTCTGAGCAGGTACATAACAGTATCTCTAACAATGTGCCTTCTCCTTTCCTCTGAAACAGAGAAAAGTAATGTAATACATAATTTTACAGAAGTCATTATAAGCTTGAACAATTTTGAAAATAAGGTGTGAGGAGTAACTTCTTCAGCAAACTGAGGCTTACAGAATAATTCTGTTAAACTTGACTGGGAACAAAACTATTCTTGAATATATGCTGTTAATATGGTGATAATACCTAGACTTTGGAAGAAAGTCAGTAGCATGTTTAACTTCCATTTCTATACTAACATTCTAATTCATTCACACAGGGGTCCAAAAAGGGGTCTGTGTTCTCACGAACTGTCTAGACACAGATATTATACACTGAATATACTGTACTATACTGCCTTGCTCATAGGTTTTTCTCATTATAAGCATATTCCTATCAGCTCAAGACTGAGATTGCTTTGCATGCTTTTTCTCCACTAGAGACAATACCAGGGCTCTGTCTAAACATATAGAGTTCCACTACTTGATTTCTACAGGGTCTTCTTCAGAGCTGTCATTAACATATCAAAGAAACCTGAAGCCAATTAGTTATGTCAACTATGTTTCAAAAATAAACTAATTACACAGCTACATCCACCTTTAATAATGTTACAGGACAAAAAGTTACATTATCTGCTACTTTGGTCCTTCATCTATGCATAGCCAGATTTTCTCTTCATTAAACAGTTTTATAGTTAAGGAATTACTCAAGTTTCTCTGAAAGATTTCATTATCTGCAGAAAATGAGATGTCTTGCATCTCAGCCTCTTCTATCTCTCTCTCTATATATTCTATTTTAATTTTTTTCTTTCCTTCATCCTGTTATGATAGTAACCACACCTCTACTGTTTTTGTGCTAAGGAGATTGCTACCCATTGTTTTAAAATATTTAACCTGAAAAGAAAACTTAGACATTCAGTATGCCATTAAACACTAATTTGTCCTGTTTCTTTACAGGACAGCCCAATGTTCTTTTATATGTACTATAATTGAACAGTTACTGAGAAAGCCATCTTGAGTGGCATGACTGATGTCAACAGCATTTCAGGAAAAAGAAATTTGAGCTTTCTATTTTATTAAGTATACACTGATACATTTCTCTAAAATTTAGATGTGCTTCTAGAATGCAAGTGACAAAAAAAAATACTTCAGTCTTTCAGTAAATCAGAATCATATTGCGTTACATATGCACACTCATTTTTTTCTTCACTTTGTTTCCTAAGCCTTGTACAGGCAAGGTCACTGTGCTGAACCTACTCATGTAAGCAAGTCTACTAAAAATCAATGGGAGTATTCATATGTAAGATGAACACGAGTTTGCACGAAGATATTTAGACAGAGAAAAACTAAATAAGTTTTAATCTAGTTCTGGAGGTCCTTCTGAGCTCTAGAGGTCAATGCTCTTACAAAATCACAAGCTGAGTTTAAAAAATGTTGAGCACCAACCTATAAGCTAACTAGAATCAGATTTAGTCATCAATGGAAAGTTCTAATAGCATATCAGCTGGTTCTGTTGTTTGCTTTGTATTTTGCATCCAAAATGCAGTGTCAAAGCCCTTGAGGCAAAGCTTTTTCATTAAATTATATATACACATTGAAAAGGATTAATGCAAAGTGGGAGATTTAGGCAGCAATGCTTTTTTTTTTTTGTGGGCAACATGACAAACAATCAGTTTGCTTCACATGCCTGCCTTATTTGATAAGAAATAATAGCTGCTGGGGGTACCTGATAGAAAGTAGCATAGATGACAGTATCTAAAGTCTTTCCTTCTTAAAAAAAAAAAAAACAAACCAAAAACTTCTCAGATATTATTTGTCATTAAATAGTCTTCTATTAAAAATTCTAAAATACGATCCATCAATAACTAGCAAATATATCTGATTTGAATCACTAAAGATTGATTCACAGTTTGTGGTGAGAAATAAAGATGTTTGGAATACAGAATGGGATATTCTCAGAAAAAAAAAGCATTCTTACTGAAGACTTACAGTGACATAAACTAGAAGCATAATAAATTTTGGAAAAATAGTTACTGGTGTCAGCATAATTCATAGTATTGTAAGTGGTTTGACTAATTATCATTTATTTCCACTAGAATAGCTTCCAACTCTATACTCCAGAGCTTCTTCCAGGACCTGATGCAGTGCCAACAGAAGTTTAACGAAAGGTCCAAATTGATTTAGATGAATTTTGTATCAAGAGTTTATCTTCCATTTCAGCTAAGAAATATAACCACACATGGGATCTTTCACATAGTTCCTTTCATCTAGGAAGTCACTTCCCTAATATAATGGATATGCATTAAAAGCAAATTATTACAAAACTAACTCCGTTCTTCTCTTTTTCCTTCTCTCCATCTATATATCTATAGTTAGTGAAATGGACAATAATGATTAAAACAAAGTAGATTCAAACACACGACGTAACTCTTGCTTATATCAAGGCCCCTCACACTAGTACAGCCAAGAGGGTCATTACACTGAGATCAGATTATACTGAAATGAAACCACGTGCCACATTCAGATATGTTCTATGATGTTTTAGAACAACTTCTTAACATAGGAAGTTCATATACTTCATATACAATTTGCATTACTTGTTATGGTAGTAGATTAAAACAAATGTCAGTACATTAACAGCTTACTAGAAATTCATGTTTAGCATTCAGAACTAGTTAGGAAAGTAACTAATAAACAGCCTTGTGGTGATTCTTCCAGGACTGCTGGTTCAGCTCAATACAAATGACTGAGCCGGTCCTTAGTACCTGCCGGAGCCTGGCTGCTCAAAACAATAAGCCATTTCTAGTCAGATGGTTATTTACTGCTCCTGTTGCAGCTGTAAGCAAGCATCAGTTAGAGAAACGCAGCACGCAAAAAACGTAAAATCAAAAGTATGTCATGGCTCCAGAACTAGCAAAAGAACTGTTTCTGTTATTCCAGCAGACTGCTGCCTTTAAGAGAATTAAACACTGACAACTTTGCTCCCTATTTAAGATTATTGAAGTCAGATTATATTATTACCTCCAACCCCCTGTGCAGTATAACTCGCATCCAAAAATAAATCTTGAAAACATAATTGATTACACAGGACAATTCTAGCTTTCATTTTCAGTTAGGAGTTGAGCTGGCAGACTGGGCAATGCTGATGAATACTAAATAGCCTGCAATTGACTTTTACACAACTATCATGGCAACCCTGTAGTATACTGAAGTACATAAAAAGTAGAAAATACAAAAATCCATTTTAAGTTATATGGAGCTTAGCACTGTATACTGGGAGAAAAAAAATTAACCAATTAATGTCTATTATTTCAAGATTCAACCCCCCTCTAAAAGCTACTTTCCTCTGCATTTTTTATCTTATTAACAACAAGTACTCCAAGAAAAAAGTAAAACCAAAAAAACACCCCAAAACTACTTAATCAGGTTTTAGACATACTTTCCTAGTAGATAATGTTTTATGTCCAGGTAAGCCTTCTTAAAATTTCATTATCAACTGTGAAATATTTCTCCAACAAATGTCTTGTGAGTGACACCTTCGTGGAAATACAAAAAAAAAAAAAAAATTACTCTTTCACAGATAAGTTCTCACTACAGTAAATTTAGGCTTACAACACATTTAGGAGTCTACGGAAAAGCTTGAGGTTATCAGCTGCTCAGATTACCTGACCAGAAGCGAGCTATTTGTAGTAACTTTGGAATAGTTCAGTGAAGTGGATTCTACTCATCTGGCAATGAAATGCTGAAATACCTGATGGGATAAATGCAGTCAACACATTGATAAAAATTCAGTATTCCAATTTGATGCTAAATTTCCTTATTTTGACTTCCGCTCCTCCCCAAGTGGAAGAATAGGCTGAAACTTTTTACAAAAAATAAAATTACAAGCAACTTTTTTCTGGGTATACACAAGTGGCCTTGACAATAAGCTTTATTTTGACAAGCTGAAAACCCCTCTTTTTTTTTTTCTTTTCCTCCAGTTATACAATGAAATGCTCGAACTGACAATGAAAAAGTTATCTAATATGTTTCAGTAATGCTTCATGAAAAAAAAATATTAAAATCAACATGATCCCTCAAAACAGTTCAGTTTCATCCAGTTAGCACACTCTGATAGAAAACATTTCTCTCTAGTTTGAGAAGATCTTCAGTAAACAGTTTTTATCAAGTGTAGTCAGAAATAACAAGAACCAGCTGAAATCGTGAGAAGCCCTTTTAAAACTACCAAATATCCTCACCTGAACTCTTGCTTAATGTATCTAGGGCCAAATATACCCTTAACGGGACTGTTTTTCCCTACGGAAATGTTTAAACATACTTGTGAAAAGAATAAAATATTATTTAGGAAATGGAAAAGCAGACTGCAGGAACGGATAAAACTCTTTCTAACTGAGTGCAGTCACAGCTGCAAGGAGCAATGTGGGATCCCCTTCCCTAACTAACAGGAGCTGTCAGGAGGAGGCACTAATTCCCTGCAAGTACTGCTGCTGAATTCAGGCCTGAAAAGTCTGGAAAACCCTGTTGGCAATAGAACTATCTTAACAAGTGAAATATTTCCACACAGTAACCTAGATAGGAGGCAAATACTCTTTTACTACATCACTTTCCGATCCGCTAATTCCAGCTTGCATCTCACATCAACACCTAGAGAGGATGGCATGTGTTGCCCTCTGCTGATTTCTACCAAACTGATAAAATCGTCAAGGTTTCAGTGCATAGCTGAGCTGAAAAAAAAACCCAAGAGATTGTTTTCTTAAAGAAATGTTATGTGCTTTATTTTTTTTCCTAGTATTTCATTTTCTCAGAATGACTACTCTGGAAAAGAATGCCAAATACAATGGTTTTAATTCAATGGTGACTTAAATAGTTAAATAATGGGTTGAGTAAACATTAAAAAACTGCTACGACACTGTTTGACCTCAGCTAGCAGAGTGGAGTCAGCACCATTCTTTAAGCCTGTGTTATCAAGGATGGTCTCCCTACTACAGACCCTTCACATTTCCATGATCTAGTCAATTCAATTAATTCTGAATTTGTATTGAGTTCAAGTAAGTCTCCAGAGTTACTCACGGCTCTATGGGAAGAACTGCCTCAATTTTTTAATTGTTTTAATGATCCACCAAAAGAAAAAAATATATATATAATGATGATGGGGGGTATATAATAGATTGAGATACGGAAATCTGCTTTCGTTCTCTAGAGTTTTACACAGTCTATATTGCATGAATTGCTGACTATGAAAAGAGAATAGGAGAAAATGAACAGCTGGAGAATAAGATCCATTGGATGTTTGAAGTGACTGATTAAGCTCAGTTGGAAATATTGTCTGCTTGTATGCTCTGTGTGTATGAAATTAGCTTTAAAAGAAAAATACCATCCTTCCCTATCTCCATTCACATCAAAATTATTCTCTATTGAACTAAGTCTAATATATTTTACTCTGAGACATGAAGTACTTCCTTAAAGACAGTGGAAATAAAGCTTTTATTTTATGACAGGGAAGGTTAAATTGAAGCACTCTTTTTTTTTTGTATTTGACATTTACAAATAGCAGAAGTCATACAGTAATAAAATAATAATGAAATTATAAATAGGTTACTCTTCATTTGAATTGCAAAGATGTGCTTTTATGCTTTCCTCAGAGCTCACACATGTTGGTGTATAATGACCTACTGAAAACAACTCCTTAGTGACAGCTAAAATGAGAAGTTCGTGGGACAATATACTGTCCAATAAAAGTTTCATGTTACAGCCTATGTAATTTTATAGTAATATGTATAACTTCAGTTTTACAGTGTCTTTTATACTGATATTTCAACCTGCATAACCAGTGTTAATTAATTCATCTTCATGACCCCTGAGGGATTAAACAACTTGGCCAAATTTAAAGAGAAGAGATGGTACAGTGAGCAATAAACTAAAAATAGTGAAGCTTCAAACCTAACTGTTTGAGTAGCAGGGAAAAAAAATCATGCATAAAAAAGAAGGAAAACCATTTCATTAAATGTATTTAATATTTAGCTCCTACTCCTGTTTATTTCAATATATGCCAAAATACATTTTCTCATAGCTCGGTCTGATGAATTGCTTTGTGAAATTTCAGAATCATCTACCCACAGTGGTCATTCTTCTCACGTACGAGACACTCATTCTCACACAGTGTTTAATATTCCATACACAGAATGTGGGATGGATTTTCTGTTTTGGCTGAATAACAGCTGGGAAAAAATGAATGTAATGTCTTGGATTACGGAGAAACTGTCCTATTACAAAAAAAAAGCACCTCATGTGATTTTGGATATTTGCTTTTCTCTTAACCAGTTATCAAAAAAAAAAAAAAAAAATCGAAGTTCCATACATTGCAAGCTGTAATAATTCACCTGCAGGCAAAGAACATTTATTTAAATGCCTAACATTGACGTAGATGCTCTAATTAAAGTTTGATTTTGCAAGCCTATTTCTCCCTCCTTTTAGTAATATTCTAATGAATCGTGTATTGAAAACAATTTTGGACTTTGCTATGAAGAATATGATCACTGAAGTATCATGATTTGCATCATTCAAACACTACACAAAACCTTTTGTAAAAACATAGCCATGTTTTCACTTCGAATAACAGGTATTTAAGTAATATGAAATACATAAATCAATCATGTAATTTATATTAGAAGAATTTATAGTTTCTTGGTTTTAAGATAACATATTATATTCAAATACTGTAGTATTTACAGAAGAAAAACAGGAAATGTGACCATATAGTCAAAGCTCTGAGACAGCATGCTGGATATCATGCCTTCAGTTTTAAAATAACAACTTAATTTTCTTTTGTGAGCTGCACAAATTCACAACTGACCTGATGCCAGTGTTGAAAGAGTAAAGGAATTTAAAATGTGTTTATTTTTTAAGCATTTGCATAACTGTCTTTCAAATCAGCATCCATTTCTGTAACTTGCCCATGCCATCAGAGACTTATACCAAGTCATTTCCAAAACTATTTCTTTATCTCACTTCTCTAGCTGTGATACTTGAATGGGATTTTTCATCTGCCATCTAGTACAAAGAAAAAAAAAACAACAGAGAAATCAGAGTTCACTGATTTCAGTGTTTAATCACGTCCCAAACACAGCTAATCTCCTAAATCAGAGCGCTCTGTGCTTCAGTTCCCTACATGTGAAGCAGGAACAACAAATGTTCCTTCTCCCAGATGGAAAGTCTGTTGTATCTGTTTGGACTCTGAGCTCTGCAGAGGAGGCTGGCCCATCCACCTGGTGGCACCCACGCTTCTTCAGAATCCTATGTTAATTTTTTTTTTTTTTTTTTAATAATAATGAAAGTGCCTCCACTATTGCCCAGTGTTTTGCTCTAACATTGCTGGACATATCTTCCTTATTCCCTGAGTGGAGAAAGCTCCTCAATGCTGAAATGAATGTGTCTTTTTCACGAGAAGGTGCCTGCAAAGAACTCTTTCCATCTATAGCTCTGCTCCATAAATCCTTACTCCTGTTCCCTTAATCCCACATCGATACTGCAACTGCACTGAAAAATCTCTCTTGTATTTTTACACTGTTTGGCACATGTGCCCAATATTTTCATGTACCATGACCATGGAGCACTTACAAGATGTAAAACTCCGTCACTTGAGTGACAGAGGTTACAATTTATATGTACAAGCTTTCCTTACCAATAAACAAACAAGCATCATAGTGCTTTGCCTCTTGCAGTAGGTGCATTATCACTATAGATTTGACCTTCAAAACTGCTTCACAATAAAATGTCCAATGAGAGAATAAAGTGGTCAGGAAGGTTTGAGATTTATTGGCAAAATTTTTATTGTTCTCAGCTATTTTCCTCTTAAACCATTTCAGTTCTCCAAGTTCGCTGATCCTGGTCCCTGAATTTCTTTCTAACATCTTCCTGTACACATTGGCCACAGCCTTCAGAATTTCCAAGATTTCTGAGAGTGTCTCTGGCATAGTTCATCTCATCATAGATGAAAGTCGACATTTTTTAATCCTTTCAGATTTCAATGCCATATTTCCTCCCTACCAGATATTCCTCCAGACCTTCTATAACTACTTGCACCATGCAGGAAATGTCAGAACTGCAGACTGCAGCCCTCAGAACAGAATAGCCCAAATATGGGGACACTCATTGACAAACCCAAGGTCAATGGCTTGGTAACTTTGCAGTGACTCATCATTTCTTGCCGCTCTGAGAAAAAAAAAAATATTCTAATGAACATAGAGGTGCTTAGTTGGGTGACAGGGAAAAAATACAGTAAAAAGGTTTTTTTTGTTTTAACAGAAAATTTCACTCTGCAGAGGGGTCTAGGTCTCTTGTTTCTTCCTTTTTTTTTTTTCCCCTTAGACAATAAAATGACAATCCTTCTGGCCTCACGAGCCTGCAAGTGCACACACTTTGACAGAGTTCGATTACGAGTGGATAAAATTGATATGTACAATATGAATGTGTGTAGTCCATAGCAGAGATTCCACGGGGGAAGCAACTGCTTTGTTTGAGAGCTTACATATAAAACTTCTTTTTAATAAGTAAGAATGCAAATAGAAGATGCAATAGAACCATAATGAATAAATTAAAGTTAAATAAATGCCAAACCAAATCTTTATCATTTGCTTTTTCATCCACCTTTCCATTTGCAACATCCTCTCCTGGCTGATACACATTAAGGTTGTAGAAACATGCTGACATGCGCTGCAGTATTTGTACACTTTACATTTACAACCTTACTAAGAGTTATTATGGTATTCATTGACATTTTATTATCATTATTTACCTGTGAGTCTACCCTCTCTTCAGTCACTTGGAAGCTGTGAAACCTATTCTGTGCTCATACACAACACTAGCCCGGATTCGTGGCTCCTTTCTACCACTGCACCTGCATTAAACTATCCAGTTCAAGGTTTTTAATCTTTTTTTTTTTTCTTTTTTTTTTTGGTGAAATAAAACCAACCAAACAAGACTTATTTAGTCCTGGCATGAGAAATCACTTGCTTTCTTTAAATAAAAATCTACCACTGTTCAGTGAAATGAAACATTTCAAAGCTTTGACTATACTGAAATGTGCATTGATTTTTCTAGTTTTTTCTATTGTGAGAGCTCTTGTAAGCAACAGAGACTATTACATCATTCTAGTTTAGTAGTCAGGATCTTTTGTGGAAGATTTCCAAGATGCTGGCTGTTTTTGTAAACTGGTTCCTTTTAGAAGCACTCAGATTTCTTTTATCTGTTTACATCTCCAATGGCAACTTTATTCAATAGCATAATACAGGTATTACACATCTGGTATCCATAACCTGGATGGTATTATCTATCTGGCATCTGCACTTTTTTGTCACTACACAGAACTCAAGAAGAGAGTGAAAGGCTGTAGGCAAGACTAAGTGAGTAGAGTTGGGGTTACACACCTTATCCTGCATAAAGACAAGTAGCAGGAAGGACATTAAATTATTTATTCATTACAGAAATAGAATTGCTTTTACTGTGCAAAAGCTCTCAATCCTCAGGCTCAGTGGTTATCCCCTAGTCTTAATCAGGAGTAACTTTCTGAATGCACTGGTTTCGGCTGGGACAGAGTTAATTTTCACCACAGTAGCTGGTATGGGGCTATGTTTTGGATTTGTGCTGGAAAAAGCTGGAAACATTCAAAGATGTTTTAGTTATTGCTAAGCAGTGCTTACACAGAGTCAAGGCCTTTTCTGGTTCTCACACCACCCCACCAGCGAGTAGGCTGGGGGTGCGCAAGAATTTGGGAGGGGACAGAGCTGGGAGCTGACCCTAACTGCCCAAAGGGATATGATATCACACTCAGCATATAAAGCTGGAGGAAGAAGGAGGGCAATTTTGGAGTGATGTTGTTTTCTCTTCTCAAGTAACCATAACATGTTATGGAGCCCTGCTTTCCTGGTAATGGCTGAACAGCTGTCTGCCAATGGGTAGTCATTAATTAATTCCTTGTTTTGCCTTGCTTCCATGCGCAGTTTTTGGTTTACCTATTAAACTATCTTTATCTCAACGCAGGAGTTTTCTCACTTTTACCCTTCCAATTCTCTCCCCATCCCACCAGTAGAGGGACTCAGCAGATGGCTAGGTGATGCTTAGTTGTGATCTGGGATTAAACCACAGCACAAACTTACTCAGATTCTCTAGTTCTCCAAAAATGTGAATTCTTTTCTCTAGTTCCATGTCTCTCACAGCCTGGATATTTACTTTACAGTAAATTTTCAGACAGACAGAAACTATAGAACAGAAATAGGTGAGAACTAGAGGACTCTACTAATTTTTGTAGAGTCAATAAAAAATATCCCCATCTATCTGCAACCTTACTTAATCTCTACTTTTGTGAGTGCACATGTGAATATAAAATATGATAGTTTAGCTAATAAGATGTAAGGATACAACCAGTCCTAATTCATACCAAAAACTTATTTTTCTATTGAGTTATTTATCTATTTGATTTGATTTTAAAAAATTGCATTTTACTGTCTGTACTGTGTTTGTCAGCTTGGTTTGTTAATTCTGTTGATTAGGTGAGACGAAAGTCAGAAAATAAAAAAAAAACAATTCTGAAATAAGAAATATACTCATTATAATACTATAATGAGGAAAAAAAAGAGCTTAAAATTATTTTCAAAAAACTGCTATAAGTGAACACAATTTGAGGTTGGAAAGCTGGGATTACTGATATGGCTGCAGGATGCACTCTGTGCTACAGTTCCCTGTGATGTCATAAGGTGATTTTGGAGAAGAATGAGGTACAATGCACTTGTGTTTCTATTGCTTTGATTTACAATGAATCCTGCGGAAGTTTACATTTGTTCATTTTTAAGGCAAGTAAAATTTTGTTCTTCCATGATTTGTGTATATTACTTTTAGCCAATATGGAGGAAAGTTAAATGCTGTGACCATTCCTTTCTACTTCACACACAATTGAAGACATTGCGATTATACTCAGAAAATGAGTAATGCTATATTTTATTTAAGCATTTGAATGTGACATTGCAATTAGTATGGGAAAACTGAATGCTACTTTCCCTGAAACTTCAGACAATAGTGCTTGGAGCATAACTTTGTTAGGACCCAGGAAGTATTCCATGCAAAATCAATCTTCTATCTAATCAAAATGATATCTACAAAGCAAGAAGGATAATCTGAGACTAATTAAATTCCAAGTGAAAACAATTACATATTAATATATATTCTCCATAGAATACGGTCACTTTTTACCATCCTGTTACAGTCACACAAGAGACTCATTTGTACTGCTAACCTTATCCACAACAACCCACGTCCAAAGGATAATTCAAGTACAATGCACATAAACACAGCACAGCACTATCCAACGAACTTTGGCATTTTTACTACTGTCTGACGAAATCAGATTTTAACAGAGATTAATTCTAGGTCTTCCAATACCTTTACTGTTTTGACAGATTTCCAGTATCAGTGCAGATCCAGCGTGAAAACCTACACTTCAGATTATAGAATTTGCAAGAATAAGTCTTTTACAAGAAAAGGCACTAAAGTAAGTAACACTGCAGCACTATAGTAAAGTGGTATATTCTAAAAACAGTTCAAATAGAAAACTAAGTAAATTCAGTTCTAGGTAACTTAAATTTACTTACAATATCACAAACAGGACAGATACTTGCTTTAGGATTTGCATAAACACTCCAATACAACAAATAGGCTACCAAAACAGTAAGGTACTCAGGAAATAGAAATTAGAAGAGGTTCCTGACTTCCTGAAGGAACAATAAAGAAAAAACCTTACTTGCTCAGTAGTCAGACAGTGAATAAATCTGGAGAAGCAATCCTAGGTACTTCATAATCTCAACAAGGAGAAATTCACATTTAGTAGTCTATATCCAATATCACGGCTAAACCAAAACATTGAAGTCTAGGCTTTCTTCAATTTGACCTATTTGATCATACTGATCAATTAAAAATTATATGGGCCAAGATATTTTTAAGGTTTATGAAATGGAGTTCTAGTTTTATAATATTATGTATGCCATAATATACAGCTTAATGAATTCACTGTCCTGGATAGTGCACTGGAATATTTAAATACAGTGAATACTCTTCTGTTTCACTGATACTTCATTTGTGTAATATATTGTTTTCATTATTTTTAACAATGGAATAAATGTAAGCAAATATAAACATTATAGGCTATTAAAATTTTGTCTCTATATTATTTGAATATGTAATTTAGTAATAAGGATAAAGGACCACTTGTTATAATGTGACATGAAACAGACATAACCTGTTTCAAATCTTCTTAGAGGTACAAAAAAAATCTAGCTTTAACTGAGGATGAGAAAGAAAACATAACCATTTAAAAAAGACAGACACATTACCGAATTAAGTAAATCCCAGTTAACTGAACACAGTAGAGCCCAAAAGGTTTTGATGTTTTATAGGTTAAAGCATTATTGCATGGTTTATTATATGCAGAGAGAAAAATATGTAAGGGATAAAAAGGATAAAAAGCTTGTAGCACAAATTCTGGATTCCTGTACTATCTCCAGGGGTCCTTAAGCCACCAAAAGCATTTTTCCATTTGAACCGCTAATCTAGCAAAATACAGGGGGGAGAAGAGAGAAGGGTGTTGCATCCTCAGTATGAATTATTTTTCATTCAGTTTGCTGTGTTGAAAATGTGGCATGCTTTCTGATATTTGCAATGGTACATGAAAGTAGCTTCTGTACTTGGATTTCACACTAGCAAATTACAGATTGCTGTTGACATTTCATTTTCCCAATGTCATTTACATTAGTTTATATTTTTTACATTTTTAAAGAAAAATATATATGTTAATACATCATCATTAAAGGGTTTCTTTGACATTTGTCTTAATAGTTTGCTTCATCTAAAATAATAATGATACCTGTTGAAATACAGGCATCCAATACACAAGTAATTCATTTGGCAGAACTTACTCATTTGAGAATCTATCACTATTCTCTTTTAAATGTTAATTTTATCCAAAGTAAAATCAGCTTCGTCACTGAACTTGAAAGATTACTTTAAATTTGGCATCTTTTTTGTAGGCAGAACTCCAACGTTTAGCACCAACACATCCAGACTCTGCATCAGTAGCAGGCAGTGGGCCTTGCTGAAAGCACTGGACCTGACATGACAATTCAGATATATTAAAAGCTTTTCATCTTTCTAAAAATAAAAATAATTTATCATTTTCTTATGATTTAACAAAAGTAGTTGCAAAGGAAAAGTTTCAGGGTTTTTTGGTTTTAATTTACCTGGTATCTCTTAATAGCTAGTTTTCTGATTCTATTAATCATTTTTATGACTTGTAATTACATGGTTAGCCTGTATGATCACAAATTTCTTGTAAAAATGCATTGGCTTTGCATATGCTTGCATTTTCTTCAGCAGTCTTAATGGAAAGTTTAGAGGCTTATGATTTCATAGATTTAACTGAGTCACTCAACAAAGTACTTTGAGAAGACACCCATATTTGCATACCCTTGTTCACTAAGCTCCATTCTTATTTTTAAAGTTCAGCAGTGCAATTTTACGTACTAGGAGTAACAGCAGCCACAGAAAAGAAAACTTGTAGTCTGTTGATGTTTTCTTGTGGCATCCAGACAGTTTTGTGTGTTATTTCAACAAGTCTTATGAGAAACAATCAGACTGAGGCAATATTTCCATTTGGAGTCTTCAAAAGCAATACAGAGACCTAAAGAAAGCAACCTCAGAAGTCTGATAAATAACATTTTTCACCAAGATATCAAAAGTATGGGTTTGGGACTATAAGAGCAGACTTGCTTAAGATGAAGTGCAAATGCAGTAATGTGTTAACTATATCCTTGACAATGTGAAACTATGCAGCTTCATTCTGCATGTCTAGATGATTCCTGAAGTTGCCGTGGAGATTGTTTATTGAGACAAACTTTCGGGCAACATTTAAGTTGCCCAAGTGTTCTCACAGTCCAAAACAAGCTGCCTCCTTTTTCATGCTGCTGAAAAGGTCTCACTATGATCAGTGTGGAACAGCCTCCATTGAATTGCTGTCTACTAAATACTATTAATGAACTTTTTGACATGAATAAGGACACATCTCCAGCAAAGCATTTGGGCAGTTGACAATGGAAGGTATTCTTTAGAGACATCATCAGTTTCTCTACATGCTATGAGAAAAGTATCTTTAGATGTCCTTCCTTATTTGAAAGAAGATGGACAAAGAATCATATTAGCTAATAATACTAAGTTAATGTTATAGGACTTATATATTCAGCTGCAAATAAGATAAATCTAGTTCTGAATAAGAGAAGGATTCAAATGTCAGCCACAAGATTACAACACTTATGTATGTATCAAAGATTTACACTAGCTGCTGCTGCTAGACAAATTTTAAATTCTGTTACTCCTCTTTCAAATTCCACCAACTATCCAGTTTTACTGGTATCTGAAATGTGTGTTTTTATTACAGTAGGTCTGCTAAATAAAGCTATAAACATGTCCACTTATTTCAAGATGAGTTAGTACTAGACAGGTATTGCTGCTTATTCTTTTTTATGCTCATGTTATTGAGCATACCATTCAACAAGTTTAATTAACTCTGTAGAGAGGGCAAGATCGTAACTTTGAAGATATAAAAGTTTATGATATTTTATGGAAGTACAAAGAAAACCTAATTGTGTTTAAATGAGATTTGGCAGAGCAACCTAGTATTTCACCCAAATTAATTTTTCTTTGTACTATTAGCAGACAATCTTAAAGGGCTAACTTCTACATTGATGTTGATTCACAAAATATAACAATGTAAGTTCTTTATGTAGAAATGGATGCACCAAAACCTATAACTTATTTATATATTCTTTTATATATATATCTCTCAGAAACTGAAGGTCACAATGTAAAAAAAAAAAAAAACCAAAAAACCAAAAAAAAAACCAAAAAAAACCCAAAAAAACCCCACAAAACCAAAAAAAAAAAAAAAAAAACCCCAAAAATAAAAAAAACCTTTTGTAATAGAATCTCAAACACACACAGTCCTACCAGGAGCTGAACATAACGTTGAATGGGAAATTATTTTCCCATGTTGAAAAACATTGTTATATATTTAAAAAAATCTTCCCCCTCTGCATTTGCATGAAACCAACACACTTACAAATTCTACACAGGAAAATACCTACTCTGGGCTTAAAACATCAAATGCCTAATGCCTGAAAAGAAATCCTGTGCTGCCATTACTCAATATCTGAAACAAGAGTGGTAACACTCATGCCTTTGGTTTTCCAGGTTTGAATAAGTCCCATTGGAGTTGCTTTGCCACATGTAGGTAGATAAGGAAAGGAGCATGTGCTGAATCAACGTTCACCATATCCGTGAATGTTACCTATGGAGTTCGGATTTGTGCTGGATAAAAATCTAATTCACCCAATGGCAAAGCACAACTTGACCATATTCATGAGCCTGATAAGTTAACCTAAGAGGTGCACTGAAAGATTTTGCAGCATCAGATACTACTTCTCAACATAAGTTTAATGAAGACAGACATCACCTTGAATTAAAACTTAACTCCACTATGGAGATGAGACACTAAAAATTTTCAAAACAAATACGCTCCTGAGGAAAGCTTGTTTCACTAATGAATGTTTTCCTGGCAAAGTATCTGCTTAATCAGAATAGTTTCTCATCAGTTCCAGCTTAGATACCTTGATACTCCAGATGAAAAAACAAGCAAATAGTTTTTTGCATCAAGTGCCATTTTTCACAATACATAACTCCCTTCCAACATATGAGGCTAAAGAAGAAGACAGTGTGTCTCACAGCAGTTGAACCATAAGATAAAGGCTTTGGCATTTTTTTTTTTAGTAGCCAGTGAAGATCAATACCACAAAAAGATTCTTCTACTTTAAGTGTCAATAAAAGGGCAAGAGATAGTCACTTCTCTTTAAAACTGTTTCTTCAGTAATTCCCCAGTTCTCAATAATTTTACCATTGAATTTACAAACCATGTGACAGAGCCTGTTTAAAATTAATTTTAGAACAACCCATAGCCGATAATACGTGGGTGATGGGGTAACCCTATCTTATGTTAGTTGATTAATTTATATACTTATTTTGCTACAAGAAGCAACATTATTACTCTGAAATAATAAAAAGTCCTAAGCTTATTCTACATTAAAAACCATGTACATGATCATCACAGATAGATACACTCTCAAAAAATAAAATTAAGTTGATTACTTTCACATTCTTGTTTTGTTTTGTATAGTTCCTTATTTTACTTTCTCTTTCAAAAATAATACACTAAATACATGGGTAGATGGCAAAGAAAACATCTAATTTAAAATTCACTCTCTGATGCCACATTAAAAGGTATCAACACTGTAAAAAAAAAAAAAAAAAAGGCAGTACCATCTCTTGTGTACCTACCCACCACGGAAAAAAAAAAAAAAAAAAAAAAGAATTTTTCAAAAAAATTCCCATTAGGCTTTGCCTAAGTAACAGTAAATGTGTCATATTCATAACATGATTTGTAACACAAGAATAAACAAACAAGGAATTTATATTTTATGCATGCATTTGAATCCATCACCTGTTTACATGATATCATTTTTAAAATCAGTATAAATGCAATCCTCTGTGTGGACAGATGTTGATTTAACTTCAGTTCAGTAAACTGATCTGTTTAGCCAAAACTCTCACAAACATTAGTTTAATGTCCTTCAGTGTTTTGGAAAAAAAAAAAAAAACATACCTATTTTTAAAAAGATTTTCAATGTATGGCTATACATAAGAAAATAACTAGGTTCTACTCTTAAACTATTACATCTCATATCCATCAGGTTGGTAGCAAAAAAGACCCCATTGCACCTATCACTTTTAAAATAATAATTTCAATACCATATTAAGGAATAAATTTGAACCACAAATTCACATTGAAATATATGTGCAAATCCAAACCCACAGCATCGAGAAACACTGAATTAAAATTTCACCTCTCCATTTCATCTGCAATAATATTGCAGTAGAGCAGAATAACATCTGCGAATCAATAAAGAGTACTCAGTATTTGAATAAATATGGAGGTCATACCTTCAGGACTTAAACCAATAAAGGCAAAATAAAAGTAATATAATGAAATTATTTTTTCTTTCCTAAATACACTCAAGAGAGAAATTATTTTGCAATGAGATAGATGACTCTTCCCCCTTTTTCCGCCATATATATCACAACATAAGCATAACGTACAAGTCAATTTCAACATACTTTATCTGACTTCTAGGAATGAGAAAAAAGAAATCACACTATATTTCCTCCTCATGAAGAAAAGATCTATATAGGTCTATACCTGAAAGTTTTCTGAGAATCAGCCCAGGGATTTAGATTTTTACAGTTATACAATAGCCATTATGTCTTTTACTGAGTAAGACCACACCAGAAACCAAGATACCTGACCACTCATTTCTCAGAACTCATACAGCCGTGACTAGGTACAACTACATTAAAAGAAAAAATAACCAACCAAAACCAATACAGCTATATAAGAAAAACTTAATTGAAAAGTTGGCCCTTATTTCAAGAAAAAGCTTTTTAGACTAGTTGTTATTCAAATACAAGCACATCTTGTTACATTGCCACAGATTCCGCACGAGAAAAATGCTAGACTACACTTAAAATAAAGTTTCATCTATTCCAGAAATTTCATACCTGAACAGTCAAAGTGCAAGAGGTTCTGGATTGAACTGTCACTAACTGGCCAGTTAAAGGATTCTCACACAAACTTCAGAATTTCATCTGAGCCTTTGGAAAAGGACATATTTCACTCTGCTGGCATTGTGTGTAAAAAAAGCAGCATCTACCTAAAAAGCAGCTGAAATCTTGCTCCACACTATGACAAGACAACATGCTGTTTCTTACAGAACTGATTATAAACATACTAGAAAACATACTGTTCTCTTTAAAGTCTCCATAGCTATGCTACTATCCCATATGTGCTACCAACCAGTATCACCAGCATGTGGCTTTAAAAGCATGCTAGCTCGTTTGAACTCTGTTGTGGCCGTTCTGTTTTCTTTTGGGTGCCTTTCAAAAGCTCCCTTTTCCTTTAGGCAAGTGCTTAGCATTTGCTAATGAGACTAATGAAGACAACGATTTTGCTTTTTTCCAACATAGGCAGTAACAGAGCGAATCCCACCAGGTAAGGAAAGCTCATGGATAACTGACCAGTAAAATACAGGGTTTTACACAAGTATTTCATATATTTTGTGCACATGGAATATTTCAGGTTGGCTGGTCATGAAATTTGGAATACATTCCAAAGCACAGCTACGATCCCAACATAAAAGGTGTGAAGATTTCCCTTTTGCTCATTTATGCTGACACACTGTAATACACCCAATGGCAAGAGCAAGGTAAAGGAGGTTCTGGGTTGGTGACTGCTTCTTCCTGATCTTTCTGAATTAGGCCACTGTGCCTCTCAAGATCTTAAAAACCAAAAATAAACAAACAAGCAAACTAATGACCTCATAAAATATTAGAGAAAAATATTTCTCCAATGTTTTGATGTATGTTTCCATCTAAGCATGTAGATATTTCAAAAAAACTCCAAATAATCCAAAACTTTGTTCTCAAAAGTAGAGCTCAAAATCAAAACCAGAAAGTGATAACAGATGTTGGTTTTTTAGATTTCAGCCCTGGTCAAATCTATATAAATAGGAATGTGCAAATAGGAAAGGCAAAACACTTGACTGCCTCTGGTGCTAGCATGGCTCAGGCAGCATTAGGCAGCAGCCAGAGCTCCTGATGCCAAATTCTTTGAGGGCAAAGGTCTGTTTGCTGCTGCTGTGTCCTCCGAGCGCCCCCCCCCAAAAAAAAAAAAAAAAAAAAAGGGGAAAAAGGCTACAGACTGATTTGGTGAAGACATGGCCTCAGGCAGTCATGTTTTGGGCCAGTATTAAGTCTCCGCACATTGAGGATGTCACTGAAATTTAATTATAAGAGGTATCAGAAGTCCAGCCTATTTTTTATATTTTTTAAGAGCTCAGGTAACAACGTCAAAACACCAGAGAAGTCAAATTAGACATAAAATCCTCTTAGATCAATGAAATCATCCAAAATTAAATCTTACACTTAGACTAAATTTTAATGTATATGTTCATTCATCCAATCTGCAGTTTAGCCAAATTACATTAAAGATAATTTTCACAAGTAACAATTTTTTTTTCCCCTTGAAAGAAATTATATACACTCCATTTAAAATTAAACCAATATGACAGGCCTTTATAGAATGAATTAATGTCACATCTTGAGAGAAAGGTGAAATGAAGCAGCATTTTAAACCAGGAATAAAAAAATATAAATGAGTATTTCAGATACTCAGTACTTGAGATGTTGTTCTATGGATCATATAACACATATGCAAATATATATTCCCAATATGTATATAAAAAGTAAGTTTCATAATCAAGAGGTGGATAACATCAGTCTATTTTTGGCAAGCGTATTTAAGACAACTTGGGCAAGATGCACATACTTACATTGCACTTCTATAAGCACTTCTTGTCTAGATCATGAGATATTCTGAGAGGTCTTGCAGGTCTCAAAGCTTTTAGAAAATTATCGCTACCTGAATTATTTGTTTACAAATATTTAAGTAATTTAGGTCATGGGCTGCTCAGTCTTCCCTTTCATTCCAAGCTCTGCATTTGTATATGCATATTCGGAGAGCTTTTCCTTCATATGGCACTGCAAGGCCTTCACTGACTTTCTATGTGGCCAAATTGTTGAGTTAGTGTAGAAAACCTGTTCTGCAAAGCACTGAACTGGGTTGTTCGCGGCTGACTTGAAACTGTGTCTTTTATAACAGTCTCTGCTACAGCTAAAGTACTGCACTCATATATGCTTTGCTTTATGGTGAAGTCACACCTTTTAACCACACACTCCATAACACAGCAACTCTGCACAGTTAGCAGGAATGTTGCCATAGTCACGATACTCTAAGCATATATACGGGAAATATATATATATATTTATATATATAAGGGAAAATTTTGGGGCAGAGGTTATATCTTCATTAGGCTAACAGACATCATGCAGGGGAAAAAACACCTTTGAGGCACAGAAACTTTTCTGAAATAGAATCAAGTCTAAGCTAAGCATAAGCTGTAAGCTATGGGGTGGAATTTACCAGGTGTCCTACCTGAAAGGAAAGCCAGTTAATACCTCAGGGAACATTAGCAGGGGGAATTGCATAGTACCAGGTTAGCAGAGGTGGATAAAGCTAAGCAATAAGATCTCCGACAAACCAATGTATTGAACAGGAAGCTCTTCTGAATGAGAAGTTACCACAGCGTTAGGAGGAAATTCTGATGCTTTCATTGATTTCTGGCCCAAGCTCAAGCCACAAAAATACAGCGTCCTTCCACAGTCTGGAACCATATTTAAACAAGCCTGATATACAGATATTATTCTTCTCCCTCTTTTATCCAATAGCTGAAAGTGCACACTTATGAAAATGGAGGCATAGGGTCCAAACTGTTGCACAATGAGCCTTAGGTGTACCTATGTGTTCAGCACAGCTAGGATCTACGCACTCATGGCTGTACCTCACAAATCCTTTTGGGGAAGCATCAGAATTGAGGGTCTTAAGACCAATGAGCAACCAAATTAGCTTTCTGAAGGTGGAAGTTTTGGATCCAGGCAATAATGCATTTCTTGTTATCATTTCACTAGGGTGTTCTCTTTCCCTCATAACATTAATGCACAGATACTGTAGATTCTTAAACCATTGTGGTAAAACAACATTCTGAAACTTCATCTTATGGGCTGTGTTTCAATATAACTTTGTGCTGAAATGAACTCTTCACAATTCCAAGGTTACAAATCCTATTGACTGAAGGTCAAGCAGCACATTTTCCCTCATGAAGAAAGAAAAATTCACTTCAGATGAGCTAGAGCAAGGCAGTTATTCAGAGATTCCCCATAAATTTCTTTCTAGGGTATCATACACAGTCCTAGCTTCTTAAAAAACACACCAGAAATGACAGTTAAAAAATGGCAGAAAATTGGCACATTTTATTTTACAGCACACAGATATTAAAACTGAACTGTGATTAATCTAAACTGCTTATATTGGGTTTTTTTTTTTAGCTATTTTCTTTCACACACAAATATTTTGAAGCTATACCTAAGTATACCTAAACAATGTTAGTGTTACTGTTTGTTTGTGGATGTTGGAAAAAGTCATGCTTATTTTTCCGAAGACCCTGGAGATCTCCCATGTTCAACCCAACTCTAATTTTCTGCTTTTGTAGGTCTGTGGAGGCATCACCAGAGGGAAATAATAATGGAAATTAGAAATTGAGTAGACTCTGTTAAAAACAAAATTAAAGACCTCTGAGAAATTATGGACTTCAAATTTGATTTTTTTTAAAAAAAAAACTGACAGCCTAGTGAAACTCAGAGAAAGATAAACACATTATGTTCAACGTCTGCATATCTGCCTTACAGTGACAAGAAAGTATCCTTATTTCAAGAAAAAGCACTTTAGAAAAAAGGAATAAACTGAATTTAAGGACGGCTGGAATTAAAACAATTTCAAAGGCTTTGACATCAAACATTTTATTATCATCTGCTTTCTAATTGCATCTGTCTAGATTTTTAATCTAGCAAAAATAGAAAGATTCTGAACTTCTCATGGGAACAGTCAAGGCCTTAATGAGAAGTGCACATGTGAAAGCTAAGCTCTCCCATACGAGGAAAGAGCCGAGGGAGTGGGGGAAAGCATACACACACACACACAATGGTGATCTTGTGAGATGACTGGAAAAAATTCTCTCCTAGCAAGTATGTGCTTTCCAAGTGCAAAACCACAAAGGAAACAACTGCTGTGAATCAGTTAACAAAAAAGGGAGGTCTGGTCCTGAACACTTTCAGACTAAGTTTAAGAGAAACTAAATGAAAAAGGCAAAAGCAAAGACAAAAACTAGTGACAAGAAGCCACCTTAGCACAATTCCACATTTAACACTGTCAAAGTTATTTTAATCAAGACAGTGAAAAAAAAAAAAAGTGGTTTTACACTAGTATCTGAAAGGAGTTAATGAGGTATTTTCGCATATTAATATTTCAAGAGCCTAAGGAAACATGACAAAAGGAAAAATGTGTATTTGATAGTTTTAACAAGGAATGAAGGCTAATATCCTGGTCTAATTGGAAACGTGGATTGATATTGCAAAAGGAACTGAGAGTGCATGTAGCTACACTGTGGAGATGCAGCTTGTTTATTAGAAGGAAATATTTCTACAGAGAAGGGCTGAAAGGACTGGCTGGAACAAACGAGGAGAAAGATCTTTGTAGCTGAAAGTGCTGCTGAAAGTGAATACAAGCGAAGCATTTAGTATTTTTCACATTCAAAGGATGAATGCAATAGATAGATACAACACATGGAAGGAACAGGTGCAGTGTTGGAGAAAGTCAGAGAAGAGGAAGGGTGATATACATAATGTGGCCTAAATGGCCAATAGAAGACAGTTTTTCTTAACAACTGAAAAATAAAATAATGAAAATCTGAAGGCAAAGAATAAGAACTCTTTTTTTTTTTTTTTTTTTTTTTTTATCCTGAATGTGAACTGATTGCCTGATTGCATTTGGACAGATGGAGACAAACACGTAAAAGAGTAGGTCTGCCAACAACTCAGGTAAGGACAGTAGCGGACCTTCTGCTCTGTGACAAGTCTACCACAGACCATATGTAAAAAGAGAAAAGCAGTCAGAAAACCAATCAAATCTTCATGAAGCTCTGTAATCAGATATTCTCTTTTGAAGGGCTGACGATAACAAGAGGCAGGAGCTGACTTCACTGTCTCCAAACAACAGTGGTAATGGGCACGTCGGATGAGCTTAGTGATAAGAGAAGATGAATTTTGGGTACCCATGGGCCACAAAGTTTTACTGCCCAGCAGTCTCATTTCACTGTGGGTGGCAAAACAAAAGCAAAGATCTTTGGGAGAACATTAAGGGCGGGAAAGTCAGGGGCACAAGAGAGATCTGGAGATTAATTAAGTGAAGGTCACTGGGGTATTGGTGAAGATAAGATCAAACACAGTGGAGAAAAGAAACTTCTACATCCAATGTCAAGAGATAAAAAGGCAGCGTTGTGAGAGGGGAACAGAAGACAAGCCAAGGGCTGGGGTAAGTCAGATCATTCATAGTCATTTTTCTCAGAAAAAGCACATGAAAAGAGAGAAATGGAAGACTGTGATTAGAATTCAAAGGCCACAAGAAGGAATTGTCTAATCTGCTTGAAAGAAAAGTGAGCTGTAAGACAAAGACAGAGGACTACATTGTTTTCTACAATCAAGGTTGGTGGGTTCGATCTGGTAAGTCAGCCTTTGTTTCAATTCTCTGATTTAGTTTTTAATCTCAAGTAATTATCATTGCTTTGCAGTATTCTCTGCGTGTCCCCTGCCCAAAAAAAAAAATATAACAGTGAATAGGGAAAAAAATTTAAGAGATTCATCAATTCAAATATTCATAATTTCAACCGGAGGTTTTAATTTGTTTTTCTTTAAGAAAAAAAAAAGGTTTTTTTCTAGCTGTATTTTACTTAGACTTACACAAGCTATTTAATATATATTTAAACATAGATTTAAGTCAAATATACATCATACCAAGATGTCACACTATTACACAGTTAATACATAAACAATACCTTCACCACTTGACTATACCTCCCACCTCAGTAGCAACTTGCAAATTACACTATTTTATAAAAACAGATATCTTTTAAAGAGAAAAATGAAGCAAGGGAGAGATTAAATACAGTGCAATACTCAGTACATGACACCAAGATATTTTCAAGCAATTAAGACTAGCAACTAAAATACACTAATAACAGTTACCTTAAGAGAGGCTCAGCCATTATAGTAAATATCCTAAGTCTCCTTCCTCCCTCTTATGTGTTGTTGTTTCTAAGTCCCAAGCTGACTAATGCTCTCAAAGTTCTTTATTTTCATCTATTTATCAAACTGCATATCTAGGATTGCACAGAAAAAGTATCACTTATGGCAGAAGGTCCTTAGCCTCTAAAATGATGCCACATCAAATTATTTTGGAAATCTCTTATTGCCCTAGACAGCTGGCACTCTCTCCTCATACATCTACATAGAAGCGTCACTGTGTCTCAACTGAGAAAGCAATTCTCAATATTGTAGGTCATACCGTAACTAGGGACTCCCTTTACCCATCCCCAAAAGAAGGCCGGGCCACAATTGCCCATCTGCACCACTCCTCAGGGCAGCTCCAACCAAGGTCACTGAAGAACAGTTACCCAGCCAGCTGGGAGCCTGGTGCAGCTGCACTGACTGCCCATGCTTGGAAACAAACGTGTAAAACCCATCTCATTCTAGGCAAACAAGCAAGAGGCGGTGAATTATAGCAGAATAGTCCAGAGAGACAAGGTGCATTTCAGAGGATTCTGCTGACGAAGAAAATATGAACTAGAAAATAGTTTAAATGAAACCTTCTTTAGGAAGGATATATCCACAGGTATAGAGTTCTTCCAAGTATTTTCAACTGTTCCATTTCTGAACATATACCAAACTGTTTATTTTTCCAAGAGAAATAGCCACTTTGACCAAGAGATTGAACAAGATAATTTTAGAAGTCCACTTATCCTATTACAGAAGAATTGTCTTACAGGGCAAAACGTTGATTTCATGCATATTACCACAAGTTCATATAACAAGCAGTTCTTCAACCATTTCTACTTCATATTATCTTATTTTACCCATTTACATCTATAGATCTTTTGGAAGTTTTGATTCCTCATTAAGATTAATTTTCTAATTTGAACAAGAAATAAGTATTTTGCATTACAGTAGATTTTTTTTTTTTTACTTAACCTTGGATGAATTTGTTTTCCTCTACAATATACAGCTTGTAGTAAATTCAATTATTTTGCTGTTTATTAATTTGCATTTTAAATTCTATTTGTCAAAATTACTCTGCTGTAATTCCCTTTCTCTTTACTAAAGCTAGGCAAAAATAGTCCTTGAATATTAGAATATATCAAATGTCTAAATACCAATAAATCACAACAGAAAAGTACAGGAATACCTCTGAAATAATATATCTACAATTCTCTATCCTTTAGCATCAGTTGCAGAAAATAATGAAATAAAATCCTGTTAAATTGTGGGTTCTTTATGAAACCTAGGAGTCTAACCTGACAAGCAAGTGAAGAATCTAGAAAAACATTATCAGCTTGATTTGTTGCTTAAAAAAATAAAATAAAATAAAAATAAAAATCTGTAGCTACATTCTACATTTCTTTTAAACAGAAAACTCAAAACTCATACTAAATGGAATGGCCATTTAAACACATCAGGGTTGGTTTTTTTGGCATGTGAGGCTTTTTTTAATTTTTTTTTTTCCGCTTAGGACAATTTCAATGACATCAGTAAAATTATGGATGTTTGTTTATACACATAGGCCTTAGAAATCACTTAGATTAACACAGGCTGGAATGGGCCTCAGGAGGCTTCTAATTGTATCAGTAGTATGGGATTTCACCTTAATGCCTAGGAAATGAAAAAGAAAAATTCCATCAAAAACACAGAATACAGGATTTGTCCACTTAAAACCTCTTACAGTATAATCAAAGTTGCTGTATTTAGGGCTAAGAACAATTTGACTGCTTACGAATATCAATATAACTCAACCTCATCTTTCCATGTGATAGGATATGAAAATACGGATGATACAAAGTGAGTAGAACATATCAGTAGTGATCTCAAGACAGAACTGGACAGAATATTTTTATGATCTCTATAAAAAGCCATGTAGCTTTTCACATAGGCAGAAAAGTAGCCTAGGGTGGGGCAAATCTAGGAGTTTCACTTCATAAACGACTTAGCACTTGAATCGAGACCTTTAAAGCTCCCTTCCAACCCAAACCATTCTATGATTCAACGAAAAACAAATTAGCTAAATCCAAAGCAATTGCAAAAACCCACTCAAGTGTTACAGAGTGCAGGGTTACTCAGTAGATCAAAAGTGGTATTTAAAACAGTCCTTAGTAGCAAGTGGTCAGCTTATACTTTCATGAAAAATGATGGAAAATATACACTGGTCCCTACTGCAGTGGAGTGATACACCAGGTTTGGGTGCATATTTGTGTATTCGGAAGAAATGGCCCTTGTTCAACTAAATTTAGTACCTCTTCCTGTGAGCGACTTGTTATAAATGAAAACACAATCCCTGGAAGCAGTCTCACAATTCCACTTTGCCCCAAACTCAAAAATCTTTATTTAATTCCTATTAAAGACTGAACACTGATATTCCTTATTTATACTCGCTGATGGCTGTTTGAACAGCAATTTTCTCCCTCTAGGAGATTGAACTAACACAGCCTTACTGATGTACAGGGCATGATGTGTAATTGCCAAGAAATGCATTACCATGAAAAGCTTTTCAAGTTATTACCACTGGTGGTTTTAACTATTATTGGAACTCCTGCTTCTGAAAAGTATCTGTGTATGAGAAAATAAAAGGTCTGCTTTGTACCAGCCATCTTGGATTCTCTATCTTGCAGTTTTCAACTTGTAGGATTCATATTTCAGAGATAGATTTTCTCCAATGAGATTCACTTGATTTACACTACTTAAATATATTTCAGGTATGTATAACTATCAGAACAAGTGCAAAATCAGAATTTAAATTTTGCAGCAGTTAAAAGTTCTGGAAGAACAACAAAAAAAAAGTATTTAATATTACTGTTGAGGGCTAAGAGATGTCAGAATCAAAACACATAACCTCTGATGCTGCTTTTTGCATTACTGTCGGTCAGTGTCTATGGCACAGACAGGTATCTATAACACACTTTATGTGTGCATTTGAACAGCACATGCTATATCATACCTAAATCCTCTTTCGCTCTAAAGGACTTAAGTCCACTGCTCATAGCAAGAAGGTTCATTATAGGGTTCTCTCTGCAGAGAGATTACACTGTCCAGCAGCACAGGATGCCCTACCACACAGCCCACTTGAGGATTAAACTGGAAAGCAATCATGAAATCTAGTATAAAACTTGCTAAAAAAAAAAAAAGACAAAACCAAAAACTTTGTCAAGGAAGTTTCCCCAGTGCACAAAGTTATCCATATTCTTCCTCTGTTGCCAGAGCAGCAGTACACGTGTGTCACATACCTCCCCTCACACCTCAGAGATCTCTTGCTCCTCCACTGGCAGCCAACAACCAGAGGGAGAGTTTTCCACCTGAAGCCAGAAACTAATGACTTGACCTCTGAGAACTGGCTCCAGTGCTTGACAAGGTGACAACATGCCATATCTTTATTTTTTTTATTGCATCAGCTGACTGGAAAGATCTTATCTCAAGCATTTAAACTGGCATAAAAGGTCAAAGACAAATGTCAAAAATAAAATGTGCTGAAGTGGTGCCAGCAATATAGCAGTAAGGAATTCAGTGGAAGCTCCTGGATTAACTGAATTATTTTAAAAATTGTATGAGTGTTATTTCTTAAGAAACAGTTTTCTGATTCATTCATAATGCATTTGATATTTTTAAAATATCTATATCAGGCAAAGAGATTTCACCTTCATCATGTCTTAAGTAAATTAAATATTTTTGGTTTGTTAATTACTTGGGGAAAATACCTGCAGATATTTACAGAAACCCACTCGAATCTCATCACAGAAGATGAACATTTTCATCTCTCCCATTCAGTATCTCAAAAGAAATAAAAATTAGCCATTAATTCTTCAGTGCTAGTCTGTATGAAAAGAATGTAAAAGAAATGTTTCTCTGCCACACAAAAAACCAACCCTGGTAAGTATCAGCTTGAATATAAAGAAAATGAACATTTTATATGTTGGAGGTAAAAGCAATGAGAGCAGTACAGATGAAAATTCAGAAGTTTAGTTTATGTATTATTTATTGCAACACCACAAAAATGGAAAAAAGGTTTCATTTTCTTGTAGATCTTTTGTACTACTTTATTTTTTTATTCTATACTTTCATTTTTTTTCCACAATTTTCCAGCTGTGACACCATGAATGTGAAAACAACACTAATAAAACGCAATTCTCTCAGAACAAAACCTACACAACAGTACTGACTCCTGAAACATTCAAAAATGCAAGAAATAATGCTTTATTTTCAAGAAGAAAAAAGATTCAGAATAAAGAATTCACAGATACCACTTACATACTTGTTTGAACTTTTTCTCTTCTTTTTCTTTCTGCAACTAAAATGTTCCATAGTTTTAACTCTGTTCTAGACCTGTATCTGCTTTCTCTTTTTGAAAATTCTCCAATATGACTGTACTTACACCATCACGAAAGTGAAATTTCTTTAACTATTTAAAGGGGTGTAAAAAAGAAAGTTTTCTCTAGAAAGAAAACTCAGATCACAGCTGAACCTCTTACATTTGATGGGAAGGGGTTAAGGGTTTTTTTTGTTGTGGTTTGTTTTTTTTTTTTTTTTTTTTTTAACTAACTTGGAAGGCTTCTTGCTTCTGGGCTTTTCAGTTTCTTTCAGTACAGACCAAGCATTCTCAGCTGTGCAAACCCCAGAACATCTGGAAAACTGCAAACAAACAAGGTTTGCTAGCTGGTTCCAGCAAGGCCAAGTGTCCTAAGAACCCACAGTTAGACACAGATGTGCAGTGAAATAAAGCCTCCCTTCATTAATCATCTTATTTTGGGTATCTCCAATGGATTACAGGCTATGTGAATAATTTTCTAACAATGAAGGTAATAGAACATCCAATTAGTATAAAAAAAAATTGGGGGGCAAATAGATGATGCAATTTGAAAAGTATATGACTGAGAAATACAGTGATCCTCAGAAGACTCCTTGCCCCATTTAACCACGTATAACAGTACCATGAGGAAAAAAACTTTGAAGTAGTCTATTCGACTGGTTGAGGGAAAAGCTATTTTGTTTCATCGTTTATTTATACTCATAGATGAGGAGCTAGAATTATTTTTCTGTAGGCATCTGCAGAGGAAACAAACTTGATAACATAACCGTTCTTGCCATCTGCATGTACTTTGCACATTGTCATATAGAGTCACTTTAATAGGAAAACAAACAAAATTGCTGTGTTCTGCGTTATGTAAAATGCTCTGCTTCTCAGTACAGTTCAGTAGTGTCCTCATGTACACTGAAGGAAAGATGCTGAGCTAACTTTGACAGAAGTGTTTGCAAGAGGTAGGAAGGATTATCTGTGAAGCTTAATGGTAGCAACAGTTCAGGCCATATTTAGGCCTTCTCACTTGCACAAGGCAAACTTCAGGAGTGCACTGAGCCATCTGCTTCTGCACAGAACTGCCTTAAAAAAGTAAAGTAATCTTCCTGTCAAACAGTGCTTGACTCATTCTCACAAGCTTTTTTGATGGGAAACCAGTTTCTATCACCTGAGGGTATTGTTTTCTATGGCTCTCAGAGAAACACATTCATTCTTTTCTTCCAGGTTTCTATGGAACCACACAGGCAATATGGTCCTGGAGTAGTTTGTTACCTTCTGCTACCTTTGCCTGAAATCTGCACCTTTCCTTTTCACTACAAGCAGTCTAAGGTCTAGCTCACCTTGATTCTGACCCTACAAAGAGATAAAAATCATAAACTCAAGTAGACGTTTGAGTCTATTTTACCAGACTCAGGGAACAGCCTGAGGGCATTCTGTGCCCAAATCCTTTCTATAACACCGAAAGCTCTACAGCACAAGACTTGGTTTTTTTCCTCTCTCGCTGTCTGTGCTCACAAGGAGGTATTGACACCACACTAGGGTCTCCTTGGAGAGAAAACTCAAGCTGGGCAGCAGCCCACGGTCATTTCAAGCAGGGTTTCAATCAGAACAGAATGCAGTGCTCACAGGCAGACCCACCTGCTCCTCAGCTCAGGTAGAGCCACCACCAGTGAGGACAGGATGTCCTGGAACATCCATACTGTATCACTGCTTTGGTGCTACAGAACTCCTGTATAAAAAAAAACCTCCACCAGCAACAACAAAACACTTAAAGTTTTACAGAAAGAAAACATTGAGAAAAAATAAGCACGTTCTCCCAAACAAAGGATATGTCTCCCTGCTATGATTGTCCAACTGTCAATCAAGTCAGATTAAGCTTTATAACATAACAGCTACATGATACAAGTGTTTGATAAGGCCTGGGAATCTTCTGGACTTAAAGTAAAATGCAAAAATAAAAAAAACCCCAAACAAAAACAAAACCAAAAAAAAAAATCAGCAAACCCCTTCACACTATCATAAAAGAGACATTAGAGGAGAAATTATGCAACTGAGATTATTCTTACTCAACAGCACAGCTTTTGTCATTTCTTTCTGTCTTGAGGTTAAGCAAGCGAGCATGACAGGTATTGTATACAGCACTTGAAAAGAACAGCCTGTGCATTACACATATGCTGAGAAAAAAATTATCAATACGTTTGAATAATAAGGAGGATTCACTTCAACCACATACTCCCTTCACTCCAGAAATAACTGGGTTTTTTAAATAAAAAACATTCCTGGTGGTTAATTGAACAGACCTGCCAGCAACTTGCTTAAAGAAAAAGTATCTTTGTAAGTATATCAAGATGATAAAGAAGATATAATAAGAAATACTGTGATGTGAAAATGTAATCACATAGTCCTTTCAAATGGTACAATGAAGAACTTGTAGGAGAGACATTTGGAAGCTTTCGTTCACACAGGAAGATCCCTAGTGTCTGCATTAGCATCATTTTAAGCCAGGAGTATTCCCAATCATGATATCAACCTGAAAAAAAAGCACTGCTTTGGTTATGGCCAAATGTAGCAGAGGGAGAACTGTAAAAGCCTTTGAAAGGGATATGTTGGATAACCATTCTGTTGTGATTGCACCGTGATTGCAGCAGATATAGAACAGAATAAATGGGAACATCAGGAAGAGACAATGTTTGTCCCTCTATGCTTAATGCAGAAATTGGGGAAGTTCTACACAAACTTCCTTGTAGTGCTACGTATGCTATCCAGCCTCCTTTCCTCTGCTGCAGAGGTCATCAAAACACGTCAAGGCAGCAGTAGACATGAGAATTTAGGACCTCTTTATGGAGTTCAAGTTGCTCGTTTGAATATGAGCCATGCTTGTGGGGTTTCTCTTTTTCCCCATGGGTGCAGAGAGAGAGGAAACAAGTTGCAACAGAATCATGGCATTTCTGCAAACTGGAAGCATAGCCTCACAAGGTGAAATGTTTGTGTAGAAAACGCTGCACAGACAAACCCAGGAAAGATGGGGAAACGTGTTCCAAAACACAAAGCCTGTTCTCTAAAGCCTTATGCTAGATAGCGCAAATTCACTGATTTTTTTGGGGGGCTGAAAATACAGAATCCACAGATACCATCCTACCTTTGTTATCTGAAAGACAATAAAGTGAAGTATTAGCATTTCTGTGAGAGCAGAAAGGGTAAAACTTCAAACAGAATCTGTTTCAGAGCAGAATGATCACACTTAAAAACAAATTCTCAAGGTATCTAAATACAGAGGTGATACCTTCTTTACTTGGGAGTGTTTACACTGAAAGTGACTCACATCCTAAGGAGTACATGACAGTCCTCCATGCATTGAAATAAAAACCTCAGAAGTACCAGACAATGTATTTATTATATGCAGGCTGTGACCCAAAAGAAAAAAATAGTAATTGACTTTTGGACACTGCAACTCACCTCAATGTCAACAACAACAAAAAAAGTATGGCTATGTTTTTAAAGTTTACAATCCAAGACAACACAAGGATCAGCATCCTGTTTCTACAGAAGATAACAGAAAACAAATCCTTCACATTTAATAGGGAGATAGTGTTCAATGCAGTAAATTACTGCTGGGCTATTAGTTTATCACTTGCATCTACCGCATGAGCTGAGAAATGAGTATTCTATTGCATGGTGTAATCAGGAGACAAGACTTCTTAGGGGAGGAAAAAAAAAAAAAAATATATATATAGTCTTGCACTTTAATCTCTAGGCTGTCTCTTGTATCTGAGATAACTCATGTTTTAATGCACTTCGTCGGGTGATCTAACACAAAACATCTTGAGAAACACAGACTGTACAGCCTGGGAGGTTGAACATGTGTAAGAAAGGAGAAGTGAATTCTTCAAAAGTTCAGCTACAATGAAACTGTCACAAATGATGCACCTCTTATCTATTAAACATGTCACTATTAATGTCACAACAACTCGAAGTTACACTCACAGTGAACATGTAACATTCCTTAAATGAAAAGTCATGCTTGGATGAATCTAATATTATTCATCATACTGAAGTGTTATATACCTAAACGCATTTTTGCTTGGAAAATTAACTTCCTGCACTTTTTTTGGTATGATATATGGATAATATCTTCATTTCTCATAGAACTTTCTACTGAGTGCCAGCTGCCTTTGCTTCTAAATGTCTTTCCTCACCAGAATAGAGTTCAGACCACATTCATACCACAAATTGGACACTAGTTGTATTGTTTCTCAAATATAATTTACACTTCTCACTAAACAAAGACAAATTCACCAAAATTCTCTTAGAGCCTAGAGGTGCAGATTTAATTTCAATGAAAGGGTATAAGAGATACTGACAATAGAAATGGTTACTAAGAACATCCTCAGTTACAGCTACAAATATGTCTTGCAGTGACAGAAAGAAAAAAAAAATCTGTTCATGAGCACTAATTCCACTGAACACTCTTTGCCATGATGCCTCAACCACCAAAGCAGCAACAGATTTTTCCTGTTTTGGCAACAATTGAGCTGAGGAGTACAGTGTTAAGATGATGTTCAAATAGCTGTAAAAGCAGCATTAACAGTTATGTCTTCTGTTGTGTTGCTTATGATACATGGAACAAAAGGAAATACAAATATCCTCCTGGAATCAATCTGAAGCATCGCTGTAGCTGTGTTCCTTATGAATCATAGAAATGAAAGCACCACTGGCAGTGTTGTGTAGTTCTGAGTGGGGAATTCATATATAAAACTTTAAAATAGCAAAATCTTAGCCTTAATGATAGAGGCTCACAAGACTCCAATAAAACAGTTATCGTAGAATCACAGAACAGTTAGGGTTGGAAGGGACCTTGAAAGGCCACCTAGTGGAACCTCCCTGCAAGGAGCGGGGACATTCCCGACTAGATCAGGTTGCTCAGAGCCTCATCCAGCCTGGCCTTGAACATTTCCAGGGATGGGGCATCCACCACCTCTCTGGGCAACCTGTGCCAGTGTTCCAGCATCCTCATTATAAAAATTTTTTCCTTATGTCCAGTCTTAATCTGCTTCTTTCTATTTCAAAACCATTACTCCTTGTCCTATCACAGCAGGCCCTGCTGAAGAGTTTCTCCTTGTCTTTCTTATCAGCCCCCTTTAGGTACTGGAAGGCCACTATAAGGTCTCCCTGGAGCCTTCTCTTCTCCGGGCTGAACAGCCCCAACTCTGTCAGCCTGTCCTCATAAGAGAGGTGCTCCAGCCCTCTGATCATCTTTGTGGCCCCTTCTACAGTTGTTCCACCAGTTCTGTGTCCTGGCGGGTTCAGAACTGGACAATTATGTATTGAATTATTGTGTTAAAAAAAAAAAAGATCCTGTGTATTTCTGAAAGTACTAATTATTTTACCAGGTTGAATCACAGCTCAGATGTATCACTGTCATTAACCTCATTGTTAATTGTCTTTTCAATATATTATCACTGGGTGTTCCACACAGCCCTTTTAACATAACATAAAAGAAAATGATCTATCGACTTCAAAGGCTTATGAATTTGAATCTTAGTACACAGATGAGTGAAGTAGCCCTCAGGGGTTACAGCTAGCTGTTGAGAAAAATGTAACAGACTCAAAGACATCTGTATTGCAACACAGAGAAGCGCAGCCTGTGGTGGCCTCATGGCTACGGTCATCGCCAGCATCCGAGACCTGACTCATATCCTGGGCTGCACAGGGAGGAGCAGGCTGTGGACAAACAGGAGAATATGAGTTTTTAATGGCAATGGACATATTTAACACATGCCCTGGCATGCCAGACTTGTGGTATATCCATGTCCTAAGTCTTTCGGTAGCATGCAGGTTTTGCTAGGGTGGGAAGAGGACTATAACAGATAGAAGGCCACTGCATACAGCAGTTAAACAGAGACAGTTTTAAGGTTCTCAATCCTCTTTGCCAAAATTCCTGATAATGCACAAAACCATGTTCGCTAAATTTCTCAGTTTCGGACGCTACTACTCAAAGCAGATTTAAATACTTGCTGATGATGGCAGGCAAGTAAACAGGGAAAAACAACTGGAGTAACAGCAGTACAAACTTTATTTGCTTAAAGATTTTGTGACAATCAGATTGTTGAAATCTTGCTTATATCACTGTTTTCCTGGTAAATGCAGCTATGCCAAGCACCCTGTATCTAATGTTATAATTTTAAATAAGTCCCACACCAATTTTATAAGTCCACTTAGTCATAGGGAAGAAAAAAAAAAGTAAGATAACCTTACTTGGGGGAGAAAATAAGTATTTTAAGATAGGATCAAAAAGGATTCAAATTTTAATTAGTCTCCTTATCTCTCTCTAATGATAAACTGGTTTCTGAATGATTGAATTGTTCTGCTCTCATATTCCCTGTATGCTCAGATCTCCTTTCTAATGTATTAACTTTTATTTTCAGTTTTATTTTGGGGCTATATATCTATTCAGTTTGATAAGTTATACCTTTTTAAAATCTTTTTTTCTCCTTTATCCAAACAGAGTTGGAAGACAAAAGCCAAGAATTATTTTAAGTCTGTAGACCTGCGGAATTCTGACATTCTCAAGATAAGTGCAAGGCAAGAAAAAAAAAAAAAAAAAACAACCCTAACTTTTAAGGAAGGCATTAATTCCTCCCTTAATCAAAAACTGTTTTCCAAATCTGGAACTCTTATTTCAAACTGTGCAGTAAAACCTCCTGCCCATCAAAACAGGCAGATAATTTTTTTTTGCCATACGCAGTACAAAATGTTTACCAGATCAGAGTGGCAGAGACGTGATTTGGGCTCTCTGACGTCCTGAGGTTTTCCAAACAAAGCAGCCTTGGGTCTGCCATATGTTTTTCACCAAGGAAATTCAGTCTTTTAGAAGAGGGAGAGATGCAAGGTTCCAGTTGTAATTAAACAGCCCATGGAACTTCTAATGAAACTGTACTTATTAGTGATGCAGCCAACCAAGGCGATTAAACTCTTTTACTACTCTGGTAGTGATAAGACTGATTAAGGTCTTCTGTTTTCTTCCTTTTTTTTTTATAATTTTGCCTTTAAGAGTTATAGCAGCTGCAGTAACCCAACCCAGAAGAAAGAGAGTTTTGTTGTAAGCTAATAAATTCTAGTTCATATTGCACAGAGCTTTATATTATGCAAGATATTTTATTTCTTCACAAGGACACAACACTAAAAAAGAAAAGATAAAAGAAATAAACTATTTCTGGAATGTAAAACTGACAGACTCTAGGTAACAAGTGATAGGAATAAAAATGACGACTATTTTGAAATTGGTTTTTAGAAAGATAATTTTTGATCCTGCAATAAATGAAAGGAGGAAAATTAGCATCTAACACTCATTTAATTACTTTTTGTCAGTAGACTAAAAAAAAGTGTATTTTCCTTTTATAAAGGTGTAACTAGTGCATGCGAAACAGAAAAAAAAACCACCAATAATTTAAGTTAAAATCATTATTATTTTTTGCAATATGAAAGTGCACAGAAGCCTGCAATGATGTCCAGTCAGGTTCTGCCCTAGCAGACAGTAACAGCTTTCGTCAAGCATTTATGCTCTTGAGGAGGGAGGGAGGGAATTCATTGTCACCACTTTACAAAACAGGAGCCAATATTCAAAGATATTAAAGCTAATACTCTCAAAGATAAGTAGGCACTTCATTCTCATCAAATAGATTAAAATTGTTAGCTTAAAACTACATATGGCACATCTCTGACATGACTTGTCAAGCCTAAGGAGGAAAAGAATTAAGATCTTCTCACTACATGTTTCTCTTCCATCTATCATTCCAGAGCAAGAAGAATTTGGAGATGGAAATACTCAGACTCTTCTATGCAAAGTGTTTTAAAACACATTTTCACAAAAGAATCTTTTATAAAATGTGTGGTGATACTATTTCACTGGACACTTTGCTATATACAGTAATTTTAGGCAGAAAAACTACAAACCCTCTCTCCCCCCTCTCTCAGGGTATGAAACTTCAAGAAAATACTAATTGCTAGTTTGTTGTTAACAGCATAACTTCTTACCAAATAGCAAGATATGTGAAGACTGCATTTTTAAGAGATACAAGGAAGAGGTACCCTACATTGAAGAAAGAAGTGTGACAATTGAGAGTTTGTCAAGTAAAAATTGTTATTATCATGACATTTTCACATATCTCAGTTTACACAATGCATTAGTATTTAATATACCCTGTGCAAGGTGGAGATGTATTTTAAATTCAGATAAAAAGGAGAATGAGTATATGATACTAAGAAAAAAATTTTGAAAATACTCAGATAAACATATATAACTAGACTAATTATAAGTCATATATTAAGATGTAGTATTGTTTGTTCCCTTCTCGAGTCTTCTGTGTACACAGATGCACAGATAGCCGGATGCCTCATTACATATCTTGTCATCAAACTGAAGATGTTCACAGCAATTAAGTAAGCAAGGCACCAGCTATGGGCAGACAACAAAAGCTCAGCAGCTGAGACTTGCATTCACATGATTAAACAAGCTGGAACATTCAAAGGCTTATGCAAAACACAAGTGATTCTCTTTAAGAGAAAAAGTTTCCTTTGAGATGCTTTTTCTTTCTGTTATCAAATGGAAAGATTATGTGAGGACTCATCAGACCATTCTTCCTTTATCCCATTCATACAGGGGATGAGATAAAGACCCAAAAGATGGAGATCAAAATTTGACAAATTTCACAAGATATGAAATGAACTATTTAAACAATATTTCTATTGTTATTTACTCAGCTGACAGGGGATCTCAGTGAATTTGTTCACATGCCAGCTCACTGAAGCACCCCAGAGATGCAAGCGTACACCTGAGACAACAAAACCTGAGCATTTTCTGAATCAGAGAGAGGAAAAAGCACAGGTCTTGTTTGACTGGAGATTTATCTCTGGTGTATCACCACCACCCAGAGGTGCCCACTGCAGCACTGCACCAGAGGATGGCAGCATGGCTATGCCAGTGCCCATGGCCAGGATTGAATACTGCTCCTCCAGCACTGCACTATTGCAGCTGGGCTGCATTATCCATGCAAACTGGTCTCTCCTCCCTCTCTTGCACCATGCTCGTGCACAGGTCCACATCAAGCTCCCAACACTGGCATATCTGAAAATCTCTAACCATGACAGTGGACTACCATTAAAAGCCTTTCCTTGGCTGTAAAATGCGATATTATCACTCTGCCCTACAGGACTTGGCAATGTTAATACCACTGTGACAGGACAATGTACAAACATTGGGGCAACTCAAAACTACAGGGCCTGGTTGACTAAGGTAGCAATATGTTCTCTCTTGGCATTAACACAAACGTTTTTAGGATTTTTGCTGTCACTGTATTAATATTCTTTGTTAGTTAAACACAAGTTTAGTGCTCACTTTACATTTCTGAAAATAAAATTCTTTTTTGAAAGGAAAAAGATCTTTTGTTATTAAGAGAAAAAAAAACCAAGCTTCAGTAATTTTACCACACTTCTGCAGTATTCATTTTTTGTTCTAAAAATTAAAATTATAGTATATTATTCAGTATTTCAATTGTTAGAACTGCACAGAACAGACAGGTTTCCTGAAACCAGAGAGGCTCCATTTCAAGTGTTTTGCTGAACATGTTGGTTATAGCTTTATGTAAATTAACCAACAGGACAGATATTCTTTTTAGGTTTGGACACACGTGCATTTTGATCAAATTGCTCTTTAGAGGTAACAACAGAAAGCATACCACGTGAGATACAAACTTATACATACCAGAATTGAAGCGTTTGCTAATCCAGATACAGACAGGCAAGTTCATTCATGCAAAAGCACTTGCATTTCAAATATACATATTTTTTAAACAGTCCTCAAAATATGTGAATATTTCATACGTGAAGGCTACAAATACTGAGCATTTAAAGCAGTAAGCATGGTACTGTAACAGGCCTGAATCTAAACTGAATGTACAGGGATGATTCAAACAATCAGCCCTGCTATTGTGCAGTAGATTAATTCCTGTGAAACTCCCGGTACCTACCAACCACATCATATCCCTTATGAAAAATACATAAACCTGCCACCTCTGAATTTATAGTTTATAATCTAACTAATGCTCAGAATAGGGCTTAAATAGTAATCCCCAAGAAAATACACAGCTGTGCAGTTGTCTAAATAAGCCTGGAATGCCTGGGGGTAATAAAAAACCTGTGGGTTACCACTGAGTACACATGACAAGCAAGAAAATCCAGACCACAGTCTGCACCCTTAGTGAAGGCTCAACAAAATGGTAACAGCATCTAAACTGCCTTTTTTCCCCAGCTTAGAAATGAGGTATTACTGAGGGAGAGTGCAGGTAAAAATACTATTGTAATATTTTTTTTTTCCTGTGGATAAATAAAGCACTTCTGTTCCTGGTCTATAAAACCATTTAAGAAGCTAAAAAAGAAAAACAAAACCAACCAACCAAACAATGGCAACAACCATGCAAGAATAAATATAGATTAGAGAAAATAACAATAATAAACCCCAACTGGTCTCTGAGAAATTAAAAGCCAGAAAGGAGCAGAGCATGGCACAGTTCCTCAGGGACCTGCAGCCTGTGATTGCAGGCAGTACCCAGAGAAGCACAAAATTCACAACCCAGAAGAAAGAAGTGGCTGAAAAACACTTTTGCACTCATCCCAGATCAAGACTGCTCTGGAAGACATTCTTTTTTAGGAAGATTTTGAATGCTTAGTCCCATTCTACAGGTACTATGTCAGGGCAGTCTGTGTGGTACAGAGCCCCTGAGCATCGTTATCCCAATGGCCAGACTTGCTTCTTGCAGTTTCTTGCCCATCTCCACTCCCTAAAAAGGTTTGCTTGAATCTAAAACTGTGTGTTATCACCTATAGTCACCTATCTCTGACCTACCACAAACACCACCCAGAGAAATTTTGCTGGATATCACTGCACCATTATCACGAGACAACCGCAGAAAATAAGTTTGTAAGAGAAGAAAAATCTGATTTTTCATTCTACTCTGACCTTGTCCCTGAATAACTTCAAGTTGAATTTTTTCTCATGGTTTAGTGTAAAAACAGACAGCAGTGTTCGTTCATCTCTCATGCAACATAATTTTAAACTTAGGATAAATATATGCAACAGATTATCTTTTGTTACATCTAATTAACACAGCATAGTCTGAAAAGGCAAAGCAAATTGCATGTGAAGCTTTCAGGAGTAGTTCTCTCTACATTGCCACTTTTAGTTTTGTAACAATAAGAAGGAAGAGAATTTTTATCACATTATCTAGACATTTGAGATAAGTCTTCCTTATTGTGAAAAGTAAGAGATCAAATCATCGTTTCTTAAGGTAGATAGAAAGAGAAAAGGTAGGTGGAAACATGTAATTAAGTTCTCAGAGAGTTCCAACTGATAACAATTACATTAGAAAAATTTCATCATGCAATATTAAGTAAGTATTGTATACTGACTTGTCAGCTGCAGCAGACAATTATTTTCTATTGGCCACAGATTTATTACAGAAATGACTTATTACGAAGGTGTTAACTCAAACAACAGATCCAATAATGAACTGCAGTCTGTCATCTGATATCATGTTTTTAAAAGCCTTGGGATTATCAACTCTGAATAATATCTTGATGCCATAATATGATGTGCCTGGATTTCCTACCGCTGTTTGTCTTTTCTTTTAGTACATGCAGCTGTACCAAATTTGTATTCTGATCATAAGAATCAAGATGACATAGTTAAACCAAAGAAAGTTTTGTTCTTTTCTTCTTACCTGATGCTAATAATACAACTTAGTAACTAAAATCTAGTTTTTACTAGCCTCTAAGTATCAGCATAATAATTAACTAATTAAGCTTTGATCCAATCTCAAAAATAGTGTAAAAGACATGACAAAATAATGGATCATAATGTTCAAGTCTAGGTAGATATTGCAGAAGTTTAGCATGGACCTTGTTGTCAATAAAAGAAGTATAGTCTAATGATAGCTTCAACTTTGGCATCTAAAACCAGGCAAATGTACACACAGACTGTGACACTACAAGGACTCCAGGAAGGCAAATGCCTCAGCAGCAAAAGACATCAATTATGTCCTCAAAAAACTTCATCAAAAGCCTCTGTCCCCCCTGGAGTGTTTGGCTCCCTTTGACACCACTCCAACTCCTGATGTAGAGCCACTGTGCTGCAGAACACCCCCTACACAAATGTTTGCAAAAACAAGTTAAAAAAAAAATACAAACAGCACTGTGAACTCCTGATTTAAGAAGATGCATTAATTTTTGCAGAATCACATGAGGCATCTAGCATCAGAAGTGATTATACACAAACCATCCCACATCAGTGAAAAGCCTTTGATTCTCAGGGCTCTGGAAACTGAAGTGATCTTCCTGAGCTAATGGACTGACATGGACAATAGTTACAACAGCTCGTACTGAAGTGGGTCCTGCTTGTTGCCAGGAATGTTACAGACTGATAGAAAACAGATTTGCACCAGTCAGTAAGACTGAAAATAGTCTGAATTTGAATTATGGAATTGGTTTGTAATCTAAAAGTAGTTTAATCTACAATTTTAAGGACAACAGTGATAAGAGCTTATGGTAAATTATCAGTAGTTTATTTTCATTAACATGATAACTAACTGATGTAAAGTTACTTTATTGTAGAACTATCCATACTTAAAGGCTTTATTTTAGGTTAAGACCTAAATGCTTCAGAAATATTTGGGTCAGTTAATAACTTGAGCCAGCACATGAGAGTTTTACTCTACAATTACCAAGTGACTTAAAGCTATTTCTTTTCTTATTATAGCCTGAAAGTTCCTACCTATCATTTCTTTTCCTGTTGCCCTAAATGCTGATAATTTTAATTTCTCTTTGGTTTTAATTAAGCCACCCTAAGGCTTATAAACTCAGAAAGTTTTTACATTTATTTTTTTAATAATAATTAAAACTGCCTCAATTTATTTCAAAGGCCTGATGTTTAAACGGAGAACATTTTCATAAACTCTCAGCTTGGCTTGTAATAGGGAATATATTTGTGGAATGAAATGTTCATTACACCACTCTTTCAATTGCTTGGATCAAAGTCAATTAATGTGTGCCGACAGCTTGAAAAAAATGCTGCAATGCAAGGCATATTTATATTAATATATAAGTGTGTTAACCTTTCTGGAAGCTAAAACAAAACTGTGGACCTGATGTAGCATCTTCACACCTAGCGAATGCCAAGTTAATAGTCAGCTTCTCTAATCATACAACATATCAGTAAATATTGCATAAGAGGACTTGGAAATCTCAAAATTATTTTAAGAAAAAGTTTCAGACAGTAAATGGAAACTTCCAGCCTTGAAAAGGCAACTAAGAAGAGTGACTTGTTACCTCTGATTTTTAGAAAATAAACTTAGAAAAGTTTTACTCTGTCTTTACACACTGCTGTTCAAAGTGTTTGTCACTCACAGCAAAATCATTGTTTTAAAAACACCATGTTTCATCTGTTGCTGTTTTCTTTGCACTGACATACCCCAAACAGGCACTAAACTCTGAGAAAAGGGAAGTAAAAAAGGAAAACAAATATATTTTTAAAAACAAACAAACCATGAGATCCATTATCTCTACATTAACAAGAAGCTATTTTGAAATCTGACTAGTAGCTCTCAAATGCCTACTTTTTGAACAGAGTATAAGAAGTCTATAAGTAACCCCAAAATCTTTGTGTTGGAGGTGCTGAACCACACAAACGTGGCCACGCTCTTTTCAGATGTAAGCAGGTAAATCTATATGGTTTCGCTGTCATCTGCCAGTCTTTGCACTGGGATCTACATATCTCTCAATTTTGTGTGTACTACTGGAAGAATTAAGTAATGTCTTCAAAAAAATAGCCTGCAGGACAAGTTGACATTTCTTCAGTATTTCAGAAATTCTGTATAAATGTAGCAGCTGCTTCCACAGGAAATCTCAACTCCTCTCAAACACACCGTAATATTGACAACCGCTTTCAAGCAGGAGATGTAATCTTGACACATTTTCTTTACCTGGCTTCTTCTGTTCATATACATCTCCTAATTCCAAAGTATTACCAGATTCAAATGCCAAGGAGACTACAAGAGATGGCAAACACAAAAGTAGACAGAAGTGACCTTGCTATCAGTGAGAAGTAGGAAAAAAGAATACCCAAAATAAGGTGGCAAGTTTTCGGCTTGGTGGCTGAAACAAAGAAGGATTTATGTATCAGCTCAACCTATCATAAAGAAAATGTTTTAAGGAAGTTGCATTAAATATCATTTTGGTTTAAATTAAATATTTTGATTTGGTCAGTACAAAAGGAAATATAGGTATCACAAATCCAACCAGGTAGAATCCAGGACAGGTTACATGGTATTCCAGGTCCCGTTCCCTCAGCTGCCCAACAATTTTCATTTACTAATTTACTAATGTGTAGTGAAGAGGATCACCATCTCCATACTACATGGGTTGAGTGTCAGTCCTGAATCAGGCCTCAGATGTTCTTAGTTAAGATCCATACAGCATTTGTGACCAGCATCTACATCACTTTGCACACCACTGGCCCCTAGTATTGCTTTTGATTTTAATTTGCACACAAGAGCATTTCTGAAACATTTACCCAAAGGTTTTGTAAATAAAAAGTAAACAGGATTCTTACTATTCCCATATTTTGACAAGATTAAGAATACTTAGAAACTTTTCCATACGGCAAACCTAAAAATTCATAGGAAAGCAAGGAAATAAATAATAGATAAGAAATATACAGAAAAAGGATTGATTGATATTCTGGAGGGAAATTAGAATTTCTGTTTCTCTCACTACACATTGTCAAAGTTTCCTCCACAACTGATTAATTCAATGAGGTCACCTTATGAAATAAAATACATTATAAAGTTCAGGATCACAAGAACAAGGGAAAAGTTTTGCTGACTGGAAATGCCGCACAGTACAGCAAGCTCTCAGTCACTAGGTGGTTAATCCTGCACCAGGCCACCTTTGGGAAATACTAACAGAACCTCTTGCTTTGGAAATTTTATGCACCAAAAAAAGCAAGCCTTTTTCTGTCCTGCAGACCTAAGAGCAGAAAAAAAAGGGATATCACACAGCCTTGAATACTAAAGATATAACTCTCCCCTAAGTAAAAGTTTTACTATGAGACAGTGGAGCACAGCAACTGCACAGAATCTCCGCTCGACTTTGCCTTGTTCCTTGTACTCAGTATCAACATTTACTCTTCTGTGCTAGCCCCTAGGCATATAACCTGCCCTGACAGCTCACTGCAGACAACCAAGATGTTCAGACAAAAAGGCAAAGCAAGACATCTCTTCCCTTCACCCCACAAGCACGTTCCCAGCAGCAGCTTTCTATAAAGAAAAAAAGGAAAAAAAGAAAAAGCATATATCTTAGAGACATGAGTGATTTATAGCCCCAAGGAGGGATAAAATGATCCATGACTAGAAGTCAGTGTTTTTATTAGAAATGATGATTCCCAGTCATGGTGCTTTTTAGTTATGTACATAATTAATATTAGCTTGTGAAAGCTGCCAATGACGCTCATCACCAGTGGATATTCTTATAATATATGTGTGGATTTGAATGCATGATGAAGTTTTTCTGTCTTTTGGGATTCAAAACAGAAGTTCGTGAATAATGCAAGACTGAAAACCAAAAATAACAAAGAAACTGCTATTTGCCCAGTGAACAGCAGAGACAAGAGTGTAGAATACAAAGTGAAGAAACCAAAACAGGCCCTGACTTCCCTGCAAAAAAAAAAAAACCCAGAATTGTGTAAAGATCTGTTTGGGTTTTACTTAGAAAAAAAATCTGCAAATAAGAAATTCAAGACTACTTTACTGACAGCAAATTCTTTGTTTACTCACTCATCAAAATAGAGAGAGGCAACACTGGGAGTCTATGCCAGAGCTTTATCTGCAACACTAGCCTTAAGAGAGCATCTCTACTGCAGGGAACGAAGTTGGTCTGTGGGCTGCACCTACCTTCTTTTCCAAGATCAGCATGACATGCATTTGACTTTCGGTATATTATCCTGTTATCATCAGGTAGTAAACAATGTTGGTAATTTCGGAGGATGTTTGTGCAGGGGGTTGTATACTCCACCACCAGTCGCAACAGAGACATGTATACTGGAACACTACCCAACTTAGAATCATAGAATCATAGAATGGTTAGGGTTGGAAGGGACCTTCAAAGGTCATCTAGTCCAACCCCCCTGCAAGGAGCAGGGACATCCCTGACTAGGTCAGGTTGCTCAGAGCCTCATCCAGCCTGGCCTTGAACGCTTCCAGAGATGGGGCCTCCACCACCTTTCTGGGCAACCTGTTCCAGTGTTCTATAACCCACATCGTAAAAAATTTTTTCCTAATTTCTAATCTAAATCTACCCCCCTCTATTTTAAAACCATTACCTCTCGTCCTATCGCAACAGGCCCTACTAAACAGCCTTTCCCCATCTTTCTTTTAGGCCCCCTTGAGGTACTGGAAGACCGCTATCAGGTCTCCTCAGAGCCTCCTCCTCTGCAGGCTGAACAGCCCCAACTCTCTCAGCCTGTCCTCATAAGAGAGGTGCTCCAGCCCTTTTATCATCTTCGTGGCCCTCCTCTGGACCTTCTCCAACTGGTCCATGTCCTTCTTGTGCTGGGGGCTCCAGAACTGGACACAGTACTCCAGGTGGGGTCTCACCAGGGCAGAGTAGAGGGGGAGAATCACCTCCCTCGACCTGCTGGCCACGCTTCTCTTGATGCAGCCCGGGATGCGGTTGGCCTTCTGGGCCGCAAGGGCGCATTGCCTGCTCATGTTAAGCTTCTCATCCACCAGCACTCCCAAGTCCTTCTCCTCAGGGCTGCTCTCAATCCATTCCCCGCCCAGCCTGTATTTGTGCCTGGGATTGCCATGACCCAGGTGCAGGACCTTGCACTTGGCCTGGTTGAACTTCATGAGGTTGGCACGGGCCCACCTCTCCAGCCTGTCAAGGTCCCTCTGGATGGCATCCCTCCCTTCCAGCGTGTCGACGGCACCACACAACTTGGTGTCGTCGGCGAACTTGCTGAGGGTGCACTCTATCCCACTGTCCATGTCGCTGACAAAGATGTTGAACAGGGCCGGGCCCAGCACGGACCCCTGAGGGACGCCACTCGTGACCGGTCTCCACCTGGACATCGAGCCATTGACCACCACTCTCTGAGTGCGGCCATCCAGCCAACTCCTTATCCACCGAGTGGTCCGTCCATCAAACCCATGTCTCTTTAGTTTAGAGAGAAGGATGTCGTGTGGGACAGTGTCAAAAGCTTTGCACAAGTCCAGGTAGATGATGTCAGTTGCTCGTCCCTTGTCCACCGATGCCGTCACCCCGTCATAGAAGGCCACCACATTGGTCAGGCACGATCTGCCCTTGGTGAAGCCATGTTGGCTGTCACCAACCACCTCCTTGCTCTCCATGTGCCTTAGCATGGTTTCCAGGAGAATCTGCTCCATGACCTTGCCAGGCACAGAGGTGAGGCTGACCGGCCTGTAGTTACCTGGGTCTTCCTTATTCCCCTTTTTAAAAATTGGGGTTATGTTCCCCCTCTTCCAGTCATCGGGGACCTCACCAGACCGCCACGACTTCTCAAATACGATAGCCAGTGGCTTGGCAACTTCATCCGCCAGTTCCCTCAGGACCCGCGGATGGATCTCATCAGGACCCATGGACTTGTGCACCTTCAGGTTCCTCAGATGATCCCGAACCTGCTCTTCGAGTACAATGGGCAGTTCTTCATTCTCGCAGTCCCTGCTTGCACCTTCTACAGCTTGGGCGGTGGGACAGGAACTCTTGTCGGTGAAGACTGAGGCAAAAAAGTCATTGAGAACCTCAGCCTTCTCCATGTCCTGGGTAACCAGGACACCAGTTCCCTTCTGGAGGGGGCCTACATTTACCCTGGACTTTCTTTTGTCCCCTACGTACCTATAAAAGCTCTTCCTGTTACATTTTATATCCCTGGCCAGATTCAGTTCTGCCAGGGCTTTGGCCTTCCTTACCTTATCCCTGGCCACTCGCGCAGCCTCTTTGTAGTCCTCCCAGGCTACCTGTCCCCACTTCCACCCTCTATAGGCTTCCTTTTTCACTTTCAGTTGGTCCAGGAGCTCCTTGCTCATCCACGCCGGCCTCCTGGCCTTTTTGCCCGACTTGTTTTTCATCGGGATGCACTTCTGCTGAGCTTGGAGGAGGTGCTGCTTGAATATGGACCAACTTTCCTGGGCCCCTCTTCCCTCCAGGGCCGCCTCCCATGGCACTTGGCCCATCAGGTCCCTGAAGAGGCCGAAGTCCGCCTTCCTGAAGTCTAGGGCAGAGAGCTTGCTGTGTATTTTCCTTGCTGCCCCGTGGATCTTGAACTCCACCGTGTCATGGTCGCTGCAGCCAAGGCTGTCCTTTAGTTTCACATCCCCGACCAGCCCCTCCCTGTTGGTGAGCACAAGGTCGAGCATGGCACCCCTCCTTGTCGGCTCCTCTATCGCCTGCAGGAGGAAGTTGTCATCCACACATTCCAGGAACCTCCTGGACTGCCTGTGCCCTGCCGTGTTGTCTCTCCAACAGATGTCAGGGTGGTTGAAGTTCCCCATGAGGACCAGGGCCTGTGACCGTGAGGCTGCTCCTATCTGCCTATAGAGCACTTCGTCCGCTCTATCCTCCTGGCCAGGCGGCCTGTAACAGACCCCTACCGTGACGTCCCCTGTCCATCCCCATCCTCTAATCTTGACCCATAAGCTCTCTGTCAGCTCCTCCTCCATTCCCAGGCGGAGCTCCACACACTCCAGCCGGTTGCTGACGTAGAGAGCGACACCCCCTCCTCGTCTCCCCTTCCTGTCTTTTCTAAAAAGCCTATACCCCTCCATGTTGACGCTCCAGTCGTATGTGTCATCCCACCACGTCTCCGTGATGCCAACGAGGTCGTAGCCCTGCTCGTGTGCAAGCATCTCCAGCTCTTCCTGTTTATTCCCCATGCTGCGTGCATTGGTATAGAGACACTTCAGCTGGGCCCCCGACAAAGCTGACTTGCTGGCTGGAGCTACAGGGGTGCTATTGCACCGCAGTTTAGGTTTATTTGCACTTATCTGTGATCCCTCCTCAGCTTCTGGACCCTCGGTGCTGGCACTGGTGCCATGCTGACCGCAGTGGGCTGAACTGTGCTCCCCCTCCCCCAGCAACACTAGTTTAAAGCCCTCGACACTAGTTTAAAACTTATGTGACATTACTGCAGTAGTGTTATATTGTTTTAATCACTTCCTGAATCACATTGCTGTATTCTAGAAAAAGCATTCTACCTATGCCTTTCTCTCAAAAAACACTTTAACATGCAAAGCAGCCTTTTCCCAGCTACTTCTGTTTCCTCTGAATTTCTTTTCATTATTAGAAATACCACACAAAAGCGAGCAATACTAATACTCCAAGAGAAGAAATGCTGTCAAATGGTTATGTTTCCAAGTAGTATTTCTTTTCATTCTGCATAGCCCATTGCCTTTTGGATTTATCAAAATATTTACTTATGGGAATGGCTTTACTTAGTGCCTTGTGGATCACCAATTACACATTAAAGAACAAGGCCATAAAATATTGATAAAATCATTAACTACAGTTTTATCCATTTACCATGGCTAAAAACACATGCTGCTGCAATCTCAATTTGATTCCCAAGGAAATAAATTACTTCAAGAACAGCATTTAATTGCTAGAACATTTTGAAAACTGAAAGAAAAAGGAATACCTTTCTCCAATTTAAAATTTCTGTCCATGCATTTGCCTCACCAGTGTACTCTGGAGCTACAGGCTCCAGAGGCTTTTTACCAGATTAGAAAGCACTGTGTTGAATTTTCTCTTGATGTTTTTGAATTTTATCCGTCTATTGATCAGATCAAACAATTGTGGGAATGTTGCCATGAGGCCACATATGAAATACTTATTTGGTTCTTTAGGCAAAGATCATAATTTGTTTTCAGAAAGTTACCCCAATACTTTTTCTTTCCGGACAAAATAGTTTCTCATTTTTCTAGCAACAAACCTAAATCTCCGATACGCATGTAACATCACCAAACAGAACTGCACATGTAAGACAAAGAGGAAGGAAAAAGCAGGATGCAATTCCCTTTCTCCTCATGCAAAACTGGCACAAGTTATTGCTGTTCTGGGTGCCAAGAGCTGCAGTGTGTGCTGGTGTGGGGATGGGGGCAGATGTTGCAGGGTCTGAGATGGAGATCTGGGCTATTTCTCAGAGGAATGAAGGATTTTTTTTTTTTTCTTCCCCCCCCCCCCAAAAGGAACTGTTACATAAGAAGAGAAGCCAGTGGACTTGGGAACAGAGCTGGCTGCGGGCTCTACTGATACTGGTTTTAACACCAGTATGGGACATCACTTTTCAATACATACAAGAAGTCTTCCCCAAGTCCAGTACTCAATTAAAAAAACAAAAAACAAAAAACAAACCAAACCACACACACACAAAAAGTCTTTATCATGCAGCTCCAATACCCAGGTAAAAACAATAGTGTTAACTAATTTGGCAAAATTTGGAGTAAAATCCAAGAGAAGGCATAGCAAATGTTTAGCACAGAGAGGTGTCTTCCCCCTGCCTCAGCGGGGCCAGAGCAGAAGTGCAGCTGCGGAAGGACCACAGGCCCTCTCCCAGCACAGGGCCCCGCGAGCAAGCGCAGAGGGGAAGCACTGGGCATTCACGCACTGCAAACCCCACACAGCCCGGGGAAATTTTACAGTTGTCGTCTATGCAAGCATCATCTTCCCTTCCTGGATAATTTATTACTTAGGTTGTTTTCTAACCTCATTTTAAATCTGGTTGGAGACTATCAGCGAAACTGACGAGCAGCTACGTTGTTTCCCGGTGGCACTGGAGTTGTTTTTCTCAGTTGGTTTTCAGAGCTCCTACTGAGTTGTTAATGAGCTGTCAATTATTTGTGCAAATTGGGAGGCAGGCACGGAAAAGTAGCTGCACTCAAAAAGAAACATTCCCTCAAATCTTATGAAATGCAACACTACTTCTAAGGATTTTCTTTACTTACAAATCTTTGTCAATATCTGTACAAAAACTACTTTATAGAAAGACAGTTGACCATTTAAAATATGTTCGCTGTAGTAAAAAAATTCTAGCAAAATATTTTATTAAATATAGAGACCTAATTCAGCAGCTACATTATAGCAATATTTTGAAGAGAAATAATAAAAAAAGTCACCCCAGTGCTGGAGAAAGTACCGCACTCTTGTCGCAGTTCACATCACCTGTTTGCTGAGTTGGGTTTTCATAAACAATAGTCAGTTTATCTCTTTGTTCTTAAAAGGAGCTTCCTGCTTCAGCCCCTTGCTCTGGAGCCCATATGCAAAGGGTCCAATGGCTCAGATGGTGCTCAGCCACACCAACAGCTGTGCAACCCTTAACACAATTCATGGAGACAGATTGGTGGTGGCAAAAGTAGAAAGGAGGATTGGCCAGGGAAACCTAAGAACCTGCTAAAGCAGATGTAAGAGAATCTTTCTTCGTCAGTGTTAGAAACACCATGAAGTTCTCCCTCTCTCTCTCTCTCTCTGCCTCTTTATCCTCTGCAGTTAAGTGAATACTAGTTGTGTGTGGCTGCACTGAGAGAGCCTGGAAACCTCTAATATGAAAAATGAGATCAATAATAATTTTCTAACTGTCTTTTTTTTCATCTCAATCACCAGTTGCTCTTACAAGACAAAATTAGTAGTTTAATCAGTGAGACAACTTAAATTATCCTCTCAGAGAAGAGAAAAAAAAAAAGAAAATGTTCTAAGTTTTAATTATGCAAAGGGTTACTCTTAAGAGGATACAGCAGGATATTTCATATGGTTAAGTTTTATCACATGCATAAGTCATTATAGACTCTCAGACTGGTATTTTTACTGGGAGTCCCAATATTTTTCCATTAAGAGGGGACTGCTTCCCTTTGACAGTCCTCTAGATTCTCATGTTCCGAGAAACTTGGATTCACACTGAGGAGATGTGAGTATCCCAAAAGCTGCATCGATCTACAGTAAAATGTTAGGGCTTTTCTAGCAAGAGGAGAAATTAGGGGACTTTTACCAGGTGCTCACTTCACCTGAGGATACAAATAGAGGGTAGGATATAGAGGCTGAGGTCAAAAGGGTTGGAAATAAATCCCTGAGCATTATAAAACTTAAAACTGCTGGGTTTTCGCCCCATTCTCCCACAGGGACAAATACTGACTGAAAAAAACCCTTATATTTTAATGCAAATTTTGTAAAAAAAAAATTTATAAATTATTTATGAGATTTTGCTAATCTTTTAATGATGAAAACAAAGACTATTCACAATATAGGCAGTGAATACAGTCATCTACATGGCCACAGAGAGTAGGGAAGGTTTTATTTTTATTATAATTGTACAGGAAGCAAAAGGGGTACCTGAGTCTGCTTCACAGTTCAGAGACAGGCAAGAGGTCATTCAGCATTATTTTATGTACACATTTCTTCACCCAGCTACAAGCGTGTGTGCTACAGGGTAACGTATAAGCAACACCCAACACCATCTGTTTGACTGGAGCACAGACCCTTGCACCAGATGCCAGTCTGAATTTAAGTCAGCTAGGTAGAGAACAGAAGTTGTTGCCACGAGCTGTTCAGGCTTTATATCAGTATCTCTATAATGCCCTGTTACGAAAGCTCCAGCTCTCCTGCTACTGATTTGTATCTTTGCTCAGCAGGGCAGAGGCCAAGTCTCAGGTAAGAGGATCAGCTGCATACCCGTCCCTGCCTTGCAAGATGCTCCAGGTTCATCTTGGAGGAGAAGACTAACAGTCTGATCCAGCTGCTACACATTTTATCCAGTCTAAAATACAAAAAATTTCAGTCTCCAGTTCTAGCTCTCTTTCCATTACCTTTCACAAATAAGTTCACTTAAGAAGGAAACAAAATGAATACTGTCTTTTTATTTCAGAAAGATTTATTTCACTGACATCTGCTGAAATAATCTGTTTAGGAATACAGACCCTCCAAATGCACAATTAAAGCTTTCAGGGTGCTGGAGTGGGGCCAGCTGCAACTCCATAAGGCTATAGTCTGCTATGAAAATTCAAGGACAAAAAAAAAAAAAACCAAAAAAAAACCCAAAAAAAAACCCCACACAAAACCAACCAAACAAAAAACTAACAAACAAAAACAACCCCACCACCCAAAAAAAACCACTCCCAACAAAAATCCATTGAACTAAGAATTGTAAAGAGTAGTGGATCTTCTACTGATTTAGAGGTATATGCTCTTGATTCAGATTAGCAGTGAAACTTAGAAGTAGAAACATAACATTGTCACAGAACCAGTCACATGCACAATGGATGAGGGAGCTGAGAGATCACCTGTATTTCATTATTGCTATTAAAACAGTACAGGCGTTATTACTACATTATCTATATCGCAATCAGACCTAAAAGTCTCAGGTGACATAACTGGAGGTGAAGTAACTTGCCTATGGCAAACAGATGATGAACAGGATTAAAAACCACGTCCTCGGAGTCTCAGATCAGATCCTTACAATCACTATTTTTTTTCTGATACCATCTGTGAAATGCTCAAAGAAGCCACTTTCACTGAGAGAAAAAAAAATATTACAACAAATGAAGGTAAGCTATTATAAATTTACTTCAGAGATTTTAACTCTTTCCTATATTTGGTAAAGTTTCCTGAAAATGAACTTAGATATCTAGAGGGAAAGTGACACTTTGCCTTTATGCTATAGAAACATCATCTGACAATGGAAGATTTACTTAAAAGAAACAATAGACACTGACAGCACTGTCTCATAAATCTGCATATTTAAACTGACTACCCATTGGCTATGTTTCCTATCTAAGAAAAAAAAAAGTGAGATTATGTATTTGCAGAAGTTTTTAAATAATGGGCTGCAAAAAGACAAATTGGAATGGAAAACATGCCAGGAAATTTGCCTGTAAAGAGAATGCTATGCATCTGATGGAAACATGAAAAAGAAACCCATGTGACCTTTTTGCAATCTGAAAATTAACAGTGATGAAAAAATTGCTGCATTGTTAGCTGCATTTCAAATTAGTTTCCTAATTATATCTTCCATGATAAAATGAGCATAGGTTGCTCATTGTAGCTGACGTAAGATACAAATTATCTAAAAAGATTTGTATGTTTTTCCTTTAAAAAAGCCTAAAAACAAATAACCCACCACTGTTTTTCCTTCTTCAGCAAAACATCTGTCAGAAACCTGTGCCACACAGACTAAATACATTATAGGAACTGAGGTGTCAAAAGTATATGCAGTATCCTCCAAGACAGAGAACATAAATTAATGCTCAATTCCTAATATTAATAGTAATCTAAATATTCAGCTTTAGTACTTACATAGGACTTTATTTTTCACAGCAACTAAGATTATAGCATCTCAGGATCTATCAACACTAAAAAGTATTTTTCTAATCCCAAGATAGATAAGGTCTGAATACCGATATGTTCTGTTGCACAAACTTTCCACATTCATAATGTTGACAGGGATGGGCTGAAATTAGAGCAATATAAAAAACAGCTATTAAAGCAAAAACATTTAAAACAAAGGCAAACTATCTTCCTCCTTATATGTCATCTCGCATTTAGGAGTAAAGTCTTAGCCTTGCTGAAGCCAGGATTTCCTCCAAAGTATTAACAAATGTATCTGCATATTAACTCTACTGGCAAGAATCAAAATATGGAAATAAAGAGTAAAGATACACAAGTGTAACTCATAGCAGTTGGCACCTTTCCATCAACTCAACTGGATGCCAGTGAGACAAATTCCGCTGTCAGTTATCATAGTGTAAGAGGAGGAAAAATTCTGCTAGGTACTATTCTGAGTATATAGCAGTGTATAACCTGGAATGGAGCCCAAAATACTATTTCCTTTAACATGCCTCATTACTAAAATGTTTCTTTTCTACTACATAAATGCTTCAGTTCACCAAGGTACTTCTAGGTGAATTACGCTGCACACATAGAAATAAGCTTATTGACTTCCTGTGGAAAAAGAATTCAGCGTGAATTTCAGTACGAAGTTGATACAATTCCCAATGTGCCTTTAATACTATTTAAGAAAAACACATGTAGAGGCTACTTTTGTGACCTCTAAAAGGAAGTGCATCCCTACAACTCTAGCATAGGCAATTCAAATAGGCAACGAAAAGGACAAATGCCATGAAGATACATTTTTCAAATGTTAAGTATTATGAGCCTTCTTTTGTACCACAAATAAACTTTATTATGCTACCACACTGTAATCAACTATGACTCCTTTTATTCTGTGAGTAATGGGCAGAATTAAACAAAGCAGCTGGCATAGCAGATTTGACCTTTGAAAACTGAACTTTGCATTTTGCCTCTAACAGTTTTATTTTTTTATTTCTGTGGCCTTTGGAAAGAAGCAAATTCAGGAGCCAGCCAGTTGTACAGTTCTCGCAGAGAGCTCACTGGCACAACCCAGTGTCACTGTGCTGTTGTTTAGGAAGCCTCTGTTCCCCTCTAGCCCCTCCAGTGGACCAAGATTTAATCTCACCACCCTTACAGTGGCATCTCGATCTGTGTGTATTTCCATCGTCACACAACCAAACAGCAGCAAAATGTAAGAAGCCACACACAGGATATATCTTTGTGGAAGTGCATTAAAAAACCCAGTACAAAGCCATAAATTCCTACCTAAAATTAAACAGAGAGATCCTTGTTATGTTGTATTCAACATGATCTCATTAGATTAATACTAAAGATTTAACATATTTATGTAAAAACTATTCCCTGCCTGTTAAATTTTTTGTCTTTCTATGAAATAATTATTTATAGTTATGTTAAAACGTACATCCCATGGTCCCTCTGATAAGACTTGAGTTGTGTGAAGATCCAGAATGTTCCCCATACAAGCAGTACAGTATTTTAATTTTAAATATTATTATGCCTGTTAGAATTGCGGGGGGAGGGGGAAATATCTGACTGCCAGTTCTCCCAGTGCTAAGGGATGCCCAGTTATATAGATACCAGTACCCCTCTGTACCCTCCACAAAGACATGGAGCATGAACAGCACAGAGTGACCTCAAGGCTCTTGATGAGTATAAGCTAAAGCATGGGGCTAGGACTGTATTGCTCCAGCCAGACTATGGGAATGAAGGATACAACCCCATCCTGATGTAATTAGCCCCAAAGCAGCCCTAGACCTTTGGGTTCTGTGGTGGCCAGTGAAGAGTAAAAGAGGCAGCGGCTGTAGAGAGAAGCCCTCCCCCAGCTATAGCCATCTCCCTCCTACTCTCAGGTCCCCTTCAACAGCAGCACAGAAGTTAGAAAGCTGGATCCCCATAGCTGGGGCACAGGAAAAAAACATCAGAGTACACATTTTGCTGCCCCATGGAGCCTGCTGTTTCAGGCAACAGCCTCCTTTGTTAGCCCCGACTGCAGAAATTGCAGCAGCCCTTGGAATCAGAGCAGATCCCTTATTCTTCACTGCAAAAAAATGCTGGCTCTTACCTTTGTCATAAAAGCAGCTGCCTAAACTGACAACATTCTTAATGTGACAATCAGCAGGTGAACATCATGCCCAAGCAAATATAGTTTCTGCACAAGAGCAGTATTTTAAAACATGTGGAAACAATATTCTTACTATTGCCTCTATGATTTATGACAGGAAGATCTTTAATATATGGATAAATTTCCATTCGGAGAAATCAATAGTCTTAAATAATAACTAAGATTTCAGGTCTTTCAATCACAAAGCAAAATAACCTACCATTAACTTTACAAATGAGAACCAAGTTAAAAGGCTTCTAGCAAATTACCAGTGAATCACCAGAATTTGCTTCAGGCAGAGATATTATTCCTAAATTGTTGCCAGTGATATATAGCTTTAGCATTTTTTATTGCTAATTTATACTGGTTTCTCATACTCTTCTTCTAATGGATCATTACAGGAGCCAGATAATTTGCACTGCTGCCAATAACTGTCTCAAGGTAAGACTGTTTAGGCAGAAGAAGAATGCACAGCAAGAGAGCGCCTTCGAAAAGAGTTCCAAATTAAAGCATTGTTGTGAAAATATAGGCATCACTTAGCAGACTAGAAAGCTATGTCGTGAAGTATCTACTTCCAAAATCAAGGTCATCACAAATAAAATCATACCTTAATAATATACTGTTAAAGGCTTTCTTTCTTGCTTTTTAAAATTCTATTCACTTTTTTGTATGTCATTAAAAAACATACTGGGTAAAGCTGTACTTGGAAATATTGCAGAGTGACCCAGGCATCCAGAAGAATTAAGTTGTAATACTATGGAAAATATAGCAAAGATTACACATACATGAGCTTTCTCATGCTGCTCCAAACTTGGATCATATAAAACCCACGTTAAAACTTTATCAATCCTACCAGTTATATAAAGGCTAGTGATAACATTAATTTACGGATCAATAAAAATTATTAAAAAAAAAAACTAAGAAAATCTCAAGTTAATAAGTATTGGTCATAAGTGGTACTCAATCTTTAATACAACGTGTTCTTTCTTTCATATTTTTCTTTGACTAGACTATATTTTTCTCCTTTTAATCTTTTCTTGGAGGAAAACTGAGTAGCCTTCAGGAGTGTCAGTGTTAATACAGTCTGTTCAACTAAAGCAAACGACACTGGAGAGGATCCTCCAACGGAAGCAAGCTCAGACCCAAAACCAGCGTGCGAGCAGACAGTTCATAACACCTCCATGCACACACTCCTCCTTCAATGATACCTTTATTTTATAAAACTCCACCCATTAGCCAAGTGGGTATATTGTGTTACTAAGTACTAGTTTTCTTAGTATGTAGAATTTCCATAAACATCAAGTTCTCAGTACTCCTGGCTGTGATTTCCTTCTCTAATTCTGTTCCCAGGAGAAAACTCCCCTTTCCACGGAACTGCAGAGCTCTGCTGAATATTTCACTCTCAGTCCCTGTGCAGAACCAACACAAATAGGTATTCTATGTGACAAACTGGTACAGAACAACCAGTCAAGATCTCCAGTCCAATCAAAGGAAGAACAGGGAGCTTGCTTTTTTATTTTAAATGCGAAGGAAAACAAGAGTGAAAGACCATTTGAATTTCAGCTTTGGACCTTACCAACTAGTATAGATTGGTCTTGGAAACAACCTGTGTTTGCCAGGGACCTCCTCTGAGGCCACATCATTCACCTCGATAGGAAAAAAAGAAAAATCAGCTTCTTAATGAAGTGGCATCTCTTGAAGAGATATAATTAACAAGTTTGTCTTAAAAACATGTTGTCATTAAAAGTGTTGCCACTAGCTTTCCATGTAAGTCAAATCAAGACATGACAGGTAGGCCAAAAAATAATCAACAAAAAGACTGATACACAATAAAAAGAAATGTAGGATATCTAAGCAAAAAAAGGGAAGGAGTTTGGTTTGAAAGTATCCGAGGATATGACCAGCTTATTCTTACATATTTTCAAAGGGGCCATGCTTTGCCTTCAATCCTATCTATTTTGTTTGATATGCTGTACCACCATCTAGCTTTTATCTGAATTTATATTTAATAAGCCCGTACACCACTTTGTCAGTGCTACAGGTGTCAGGTCCACAGCAAGAGCAAAAATAAGATGCATTATTTGATAAACATGCAGAGACTGCATGTTTGCAAACTTTGATTTGCAAAGAAAAAATAACATGACTTTTTTCTTCCCTAAATTTACTCATCCTTATATTCCTTTTTACTTTTAGTTATGCCAAAATTAATTTTATTTTCCCTCAACTAATATTCTTCTTAAATAGCAGAAGCTCTAGCTTAAGAATATAGACACATTTTCACTTTGAGAAACATTAGCCAATTTAAGAGACACTACTTTTGAGAACACTAGAATATGAACATAAATCCTCAAATTATGAAAATTTATGCAACCCTAACAAATTTATAAATAATTCAAACTATTATACAACAAAGGCAGCAGCATTAATTTATCTATGGGTATATAGCTGAAAATAATAACTTGGATTTTTATCTATCTTGATTCAATTTGCTGGCTATTTAATATGCAAAAAATGTACTACTATTCATCTATTTCTTAAAATCCAAGAACAATTCCCAATATGAAATTCTATTTAGTCTGCATTTAACTACAGAAAATTGTGTTGCATCCATTGTCATGTCCTAAAAAACTAGGCTATAAAAATAAAGAGATACAAGAATCAATACTCCATTCAAGTGATACATAAATCTGAGTATTGCCAAATATAAGTTACTTACTTCAATAGCAAGATATAAATTATAACATGTAAATAGCTCTAATGGAGGCTTCAGAAGAGCTTTGAGGAAAAATTTTTAAAAGCAGACCAGAGTACAAAAATAACAACTAAATAATTCAACTCATTACTCTAGTTACAAACCTCCTCTTACGGAAGAATTGTTATCATGATCCATTTAGTAATAAAAGTGTAAAATAGTGAAACTTCAGCTCAGCTAGTAAGTGCTGAAGACTATTCAAGTTTTACTATGTGCGGTTCTGTCATAAATAACTTGAAACTTTGACCACTAGTTTGTATTTGTTTTTTCTTAACTACTGAATTTTAATCTAATTATTTCAAACTGTCTCAGGCAAAACTAATGGCAACAACACAGAGCTGAAGCTGCAGCCATTTTACCTGCACTAATACATGCAAATGTTATAATCTAAGAGGCTTCTAATTAGTACCTAAATAACCACTCAGATTCTAAGCATAATTGGTTGCAGTTTACTGAATGCTAAATAAATCAGCTGCTGCAGTTATTTTCATTTGAGCTGCAGGAATGTCAAATGCAGCCTTTGGATACCATCAGCAAAACAGCAGAGGTGGTAAAAAAAATAAAATAAAATAAAATCAACATCTAAGCTGCAGCTTAGACTCCATTTCTAGCTTAGGCATGTACTTCTCTTGTGGCTACTCTGGAGACAATTACTTGATGTGAATAATTCAAATATTGATGGAGGAACATTTTATAAATGTTCAACACAAAGGCAGACATGTTGCTAAAAGCAGCACAAACTTGCTGCCATCATCTCAAGCACCTGTTGGCTTGATTTATGAAACCACACAACTGAGTCACAGTGTCCTTCTCCAGCTATACGTGTTCTAGAAATTGCCCATCCACAGTTATATGGAGAAACACTGTGAAGAAATGTGTTAATCCTCTTATTTCTTGCATGTTCCCTCTACCCTGTTCACATGAACCTCTGATGCCCAGGACCTTCTTCACTACCTCAATGCTAACCATAAGAGGGACCTCTTCAGTATTTAAATGTGGTCTCTAAATTTGCCCAGTGATTCTTACTTCATTAACCAAAGATAATGTTCAGAAGAACATCAAAATACTAGTAAGTACAGAAAGAATAATCTTCCTGTGTGCAGGATCAAAACTACTTTCACCAAGTACCACTGCAGATATACCAGGCAAAGTAATGCTCCCTCATAGAGGGCCCAACAGACAACCAAAGTTTGTTTTTAATTTAACTTGCCAGTATCCACTGGCCTCAAACTGTTCAAAAACTGACAAAGGAAAAGCAACCTAAAATATCAACCCAGGACTTACTATGCAAATTAACGACTGTAATATTTTAAAAGTGTAAGAGTTCACCCTATGGAAACCTGCTTGAGTTGTCTAGACTGGCTGCACCGAGCAGGAAATGTTAATGAAACACCTCTGTTCTAATATAGCAGGGGTATAAGGTACACATAAATTAAATATCTGCAAAATTAGTTGCCACGGTTAGATTAGCAATAGATAAATTAGAGTCATATAAAAAATGATAAGTCATAGGATGTGATCCAAGTGCACACCCTTGAACATCAGTCATCCAACACTTTTTTTTTTGTCACAAGGAACACATTTAATACATTATCACTGCTTCAGTTTTAAAAATGTAGAACTTCTACTTGCAAAAGTTGTATTACATGAAGAGAGTCTGAACGTTACACACCGTATGTACAAAGGGAGGAAACCTGGCCTTGCTGAAATCAGGATCTTTTTTCATTGGCTTCAGTGAGGTGGAGTGACTTTCTCATCAATGAAGGTATCAAGCAAAGAACCATTTCAAATTAAATTGAACTTTTACTAGTAACATTTTAAGTCACAATGATGCTTGAACATGGTAAACTTCATTTTACGTGCTTAAAATACTAAGACTCTTTGTCATTAGTTGTGTTCTACTGTTGTTGATAAAAGATGGTTCCTGTCAGAATTTTGCATGCAAGCTTTCCTTTTTTTGCATGTATATTCTCACACCTATATTTACCAACATATTTTAAGAAAAGACATGTCAAAAAAACTGATACAGTGATACCAATGAAAATTCCTTACTTATAAAATAATTTTATAAAATATTTTTCATTAATCTATGTGATTTAATTACTTTGCTTAATTTCATTAACAGCACATAGACTTTTGTGATAACCTACAGTATTTCACATTATTCCACCTGCTTAAATTATCAATAACTTCTGTTTTCTAGTTGAACACCATAAATAGAAACTTATTAATAAAATGCTACATTTGATTTCTGATAGGCTTGTTGTAATTGTTGTGAGGTGTGTTACTTCATTTTATTTTTTTTTTTAATAAAACTACAGGCTACTGAATGCTCAAAGCATATGGATCCCTTCTGTAAAATATAGCCTTAGGATTAATCATGAGCATAGCTACATATTTTTAAGTACCATGCAAATACATTTTCTTGAACTTAAAAAGTTGTTTTAAAAATGTATATTGTAAGTGTGCCCAAAGAAATGATAATTCAATACTGAACACATTCAGTAACAAGCACATGAATGCTTTTTGCTAAGTTAGAAGAACAAGAAATCCCAAACTGTGAACATAAATCAACTTCACTATATACATTGAATTTACATCATTTTTTTTTGCTCTCCTGCTTTCCTTACACTGCGCTTAAATATGTTTTTGCAATTTAGAACATTTACATTTTAAAATGAGAATTCAGCTGAAATGGTTCCTCTCAAGAGCTGTATTTGCAGCCACTGCAAACCTTACTAATGGGAATTAGAATCTGATCTTGTACAAAAAACATTTATTTTCCTTAACAATATTAAAGCTTATGATTATTGCCATGTAATGAAAAATGAAATTAAAATTGTTGCCTGCACTAGAAGGCCCCAATTGTTTTTCCTCTGTTTCCTTTAAGAACTTTGAAATAAGGAGTTTTTCTTATTAATCCACACATGATCCGGCCTCTATTACTGTCATAATGCTAAAACTCTCTATGACTGCAGCAAAGGTGACTAAATCAGTCTTTGATCACAAGCAAATGCCAGCATTTCAGAAGTCATCTGTACTGTGAGTCACTCAACATCAGCTTTATTAATCCCATAAAAGGGGGCTGATTTTTAAATACTTTGGTTTTAACCAATGGGTGCAATAGCTATTATGTTTGTACCTATTGCAAGGATCCCATTTTGTTCTTCAAATATTTCCTCTCTATGTTATCTTTGTTTTTACAGCTGAAATTACAAGCTCTAGATAGTTTACCATACTGGAAAGTTAAAGAATAGTTCAGAAATTACCACCATGAGGAGGGCAAGGGAGAGTGGTATTCATAGCAACACTTAGTGTTGATTTTGTGTCTCCAACATAAAAACTAGGAAAAGAAAACACAGTTCTGGAAAGGCACATATTTTAGATTTTGCTTCTACCCAATCCACAAGAATTAGATTTTTACCTGCCAAGGAATCTTGAGCACATCAGAATAATTATTAAATTAAATTTTTCAGCTTTTCAGATGCAATAGCATGCAAACACCAAAACCTTTCCTGGAGAGAGGCTTTACAAACATTACTAGGAACTCTGTTTATTTCCCCACCATCTCCATTCTGATCTAGTAGCAGATAGGATGGCGGTGATACCTTTGTGGTCTACTATAGCCTTGAAATCTCAGAAAAACGAAGTCTCCACTGCACACATAGAGAACTATTCTCGAAAACCACAGAAGGCCACGTGCCCATCCAAAATCTCACTGTCATGAGAGAAGTCCAACTCAATAACCAAAGAGTAGATAGGATACAAGTGTTCCAGTAACATGTTACTGGAACAGGTATGCCATTTCCACCGAGTCAGTTTACTTAACAGTGCCACTGAATTAATAATTGTGATGTTTCCAAATTGTGGGGGAATTACAGATGAAGGAAAAGAAATATTTGAATTATTTTACTGAAAATAGGACTGGATAAGGAAGAGGGCAGTAGTACAGTGTGATTCACTCACAGGATGCTTAGCACTGGTCTGAAGAACGAGTAGGAAAATTGCACCTACAGAAGAGCATTTCACAGAGTAGAAGTGAACTGTTGGACACTGCCGATTGTATTAGCCACAGGCTGTAAGCTCCACTTAATGTACATTTGAAGTACCATCAATTCCAAATATATGAAAAGTGAAAATTACTATTCAAAGATTAATATTTTTCTTCTTATGAGAGTCTTCATTTTCAAAACACATGGGAATCTATGCAGCTATTATAAACCCTATTAGAAATAACATGTAAAACCTTATATCCACAAGTTTTACTCCTATGCTATGTAAATAAGCACAGCTATCCCAGAAGTTCCTAGACTGAAAAACAATCCTGCTGACAACATCCTTGATAACGACTAATTATATATTCCCTGCTACAGCTTTTAAGTGACTATAGAACAGACCATATTTCATAGCAACAAAGATGATGTCCCCTGGGACTGGCTTTCCATTGAGAAGAGCTTTAATTTATTTACAGCTACACTTTATACAGCAAATGACACTGGGAACCCAGATAAACTGTTTGGAAGAATTGCTCTCTCCTTCTATTAAATTAGTTGGTGTAGTTAAATGATTAAAATCTTATTGCAAAAATAAAAGGCTCAGAGAACTTTGCCTCATAACAAGGAAGTGAAATGCATTCTGTTCTCAGATCTAGTGAGAAAACAATGAGTACAGCAAATGTTTCTTTTACAGTTTCTGAATGCCTTTTATGCCAAAATAAATAAAGCAAGCTTTACAAATAGTAAGAGAGCTTTCCAATAAAGCTTTTTGTGTACTGAAAGATATATGGGCTGTTCCTGAAGCGTTTTGAGCAGACACTCAGTGTAGGGCTGAAGAAGTGCAAAATGGCTTTGTCTGCTCAGTCCTGGAGTTGCTCTGTGAAGCTTATGCTTTAGAACAAAGTATGTTAAGTGCTCAGAAAATACTATGTTCTTGTACAGAACACAGTAATAATAATTGTGATTATTTTTAAAGCAACTACTTCTATCTGCAATAGCAAAGCAAGACTAGTTCAGGGTCTTCACATAAAATGTCTCTGTATTGTCTTAAGAGAACTTTCAAATAGAAAGAAAACTTTACCATTCTCCAAACCTATGACCTAAAGCCTGAATCTTGGAGAAAAACTAGATTAAAATTAAAAAGTTTATGACAAACATTTTATATGTGTCCTTTGGTGACTTGGGTATTAAGTCAAAGGCACTGGATTCGGTAACATGGCTTATTTTTCACTCAGTACCCAGAGAAAGTGTTTGCACTAATACTCATTCTTTCTCTGGCATCAATTTTTCATTTTCCTTTCACTAGATAATCAGTATTTGGATATTTCTTACAGAGCTGGGACTGTCCTGCTGTGTAATCTCAGACAGCTCCCATATGAAACTGCAAACCTAACAAGAGGCCGTATCTGAAATGGAAAATAAAAAACATGTAACTCATTGGCTGCAACACATCTAGGCAAAACTTAGAACAGTGCTACATCCACGTTGATTTTCCAAGGATAACGTGTGCCTTTTGAGACTTCAAGTCCATGCTTTAACATCACTTTTCTAAGCCAGCAGGCTCACTGTTGTTCTTCAGACTTCAAATTGCTAAGTCTCTCAAAGACTTACCACTGGAAGAATCACCATCATGGACTTCAATGTTGGTGTTGAGCTAGTACTTTTCACTAAGTCTCCTTTTTGTTCATAGCAAAAGGTTTCCCCAAAACCACACTGAACAGCAGACTCAGATGATCAGCTAATTAATCAGGTAGGAATTTTATGTTTATCTCTCTCTCTGATCACTCAGGTGACAGGTAGGGATCTGGGGCAGCTGCTCATGCTCTTTGACTTCAACATTTGTCTGCAACATTTATGACGCCATGTGTCCTCTGAGTCTGTTACTAAACTTTCATCAAAAGAAAATGCAAGTGAGGGCTGAAGAGTTATTTTCAAAGGGTTTGTTTATTTACTAAACTATTCAACTTCCCTATCCACTTGTAAGGACAGGGGTTTGTTTTGTGCTTTAACTATAAACATCTTCCCTCCACACAACGCAAATGTCTCATCTAAAGGTTGGCTTTAACAGCACTTTATTTACTAATTAGTTCAGCAGTTTATTACACTGAAATTTAAATGTACTAATCAAATGTTTATTTTGTAATCATGTTACATTAATGCTAATTAGCGATGTATTTATCGCTTCATGGATTGCATTTAAATTTAAATGCTCCAGTCAAAAGTTTGACATTAAACTGCACCTACCTACTTAAACAGTCTCTAATGTATTGGCTAATTTTAAATACTATTAGACTAATGCAGGTAATTTTTGTATTGTAAGGATGCATTTTTTAAAAACGTCATCTAGATAAGTTGGTAAATGTTATTCTGTGGATGTGATAAATATTTCTTTCATAATTACAAGCATATAGCTATATAAACCAAAAGTCTTTTAAATAGCACTTTTTTTTTTCACTAATATAACTTAGAGAAGTAATTTTAGAAAAACATTTATTCCAGATCATTGGAATACATCAAATCACTATAAACTTCCACATAAAATTTCAATAAAGTTAGACCTAATTTGCAAGGAATTATATTAAAGGTTTAATTATTAACCATTGATCAGCTGCTTTTGTTATTATAAGGCAAGGAAGACATAGCCTGTACCACAAGATAACAACATATAAAGAACCCCACATCACAAGGGAACTACCAGGCACAGCCTAGTTCTTACTGAACTGCACCAGTTTGCAGCCAGATTTTTACGTGTTTATAGCTCTAAGGGAGATTTAAGCAGCTTTAAGAAATTACAGGAGGAACAATAGAAAGAAAACAACAATAAAAGCAAACATTCTTCAATAGAGTAATCAGTGTATCACAACTTGATTATATATAGAAAAATATTCTAAAATACTTTGCATTTCCAACTTTCCCGTTACTAATACACTTTGTTATCAACTTCCATAAACTCCTATGCAGGCTGGAACAACCTCATGATCAGAGTTTACAGACAGGACAGAGACAAACAAAGCTTAAGATTCAAAGATTTGTCATCTTCATGAAGCTGCTTATAAATGACAGTTCAGACACACCTTTCCCCCACCAGATATGAACATTCAGCTGCATTATCTTCCCAAAGACCACAGCAGAGCACATCTTTCTTAAGACATGCGAGATGTTTAGAGGGGAAATGGAAATCTTAGAACTTCAAAGTCTGGATTATTTATTTCATGACTTATCTGTCCTTTACCTAGATGCTGCTTGAGTCACAAAGTTTGCTTTTGGTTTCTTTAATAACTGGCAAAGCCTTAAATTCATATACCAAATTTCAAGGATTTTTTATTTGCCTTTGTTACAGATTATCATCTTCACCTACAAAATTATCAGGAAGCATGTTCCAAATGTGATCTGATGTTAGTGTCCTGTTCAAACTTCTTTTTTTTTTTAGAATACAGTAATAAGGTAAAGCTAATGTGAAATTCTCCTTCCCCTAACAACTTGTTCAAGTACTGTATCAAAGAGAAATAAATCCCTGTTGCTCATTAAAAAAAAAAAAAAAAAAAAAGCTGTCACCTTGCTTTATATTTGCTGCTTTATCTTTTCACTTGGTTCTTCCAACTTTGTTTAGTCTCAACTTAGCCTTTTAAAAGCTCCTCTAAGTTTTTGTTGATGCTGCTGAAAAACTTTGCATTTATATAATGCCTAAAATGGTCTATCCAAGGTAACTTATTGCCAGTGGCAGGGTCTAGAGCAGAGCTCAGATACTCAGAATCCCATTCCACTGTTCTTGTCTAGAAACAACTGCCAAAGACTGAGGTCACATTAAAGGAACCTGATGTTGACAGGTCTAGAGATTTGTGCAGACATATTCTGTTGTTAGTGGCTATTCAAAACACAGTTTTGTAATTATTGTTATAAATTTCAAATTTAATTAACAAAACATTAAGGATACTGTGACCTATAGCAATAATGAGCACAGAAAGACACTGTAGTGGAAGGGTAAGAAATTTGTCATTTCAAATATATTTGGGGATTTCTTATTACTACATACACAAGTAGTTTGTTAAAATAAGTGCTGTTTCAAACATCAGTTTCCCAGGACAAACGTAGGAGCAGCACAGGCCACACTGCCCCAACACATGCCAGATGTCCTCACCCTACTCAGCCCACCCCAATCAGCTTCATAGTGCCCGTTACAACAGAGGTTGTGGTTACTCTGCCCTACTTTGAAACATGCCCCCCCCACCCCCCACCTTAACAAAGACTTCCCACACACTTGACACGGATCAGACACTAAGACGAACAATCAACTAAATTCTTTCCTTCAAATCTCTGCATTGGAAGAGCCCAATACACAGAGGCAGTTCTCAAGTAAATGTGCCGGGGGAGGACGCTAAGGCACTGGTGGCTGCTGGCTGAAAGGAAAGAGGCAGGACTCAGCACAAGCCAGGGATCTGCTCTAATTTGAGGAACTGACAACACCAAACACCAGAAAGGAAATAATTAAGTCCAGTGCATGCTCTAATTTTGTGAGCTACCCTTTCTTACTGCTCTTCTGGAAACTGTGTCAGAGCTAATTAATGTCATCTGTGACAAGATGGCCCTTCTTAATGAACTTGCTTTTTTTCCCCTCCTGCAAGTAAACTATGCCACTTACAAAAATTACAGCCATATTTCTAGCAAAAGTGACACGATCTGTATGTGATGCTGCATTCAAAATGTATCTTGTTCAAATGCCTGTGTTTTCCATCCAAAATTTATTGAAGCTACTAACCAAATAACGTAGAGCTTTTCTTTGACAACTGATTAAAAACTTTTAACTATCTCTTTTCTTTAGACTTTTTTCCTGATATAACATTCTAGTATTTTCTCATTTTAAACAAAAGCAAAAGCCACTTCTGTTCAAACAGGTATTTTCTTTCTTTTGCAAGTATTAATAAAGATTTCAGTATTTATAAGAATTTGCTAAATTTTAAAAAAAATCTTCTTTGGATCAAAGCTGTTTTTCATTTTCTTTCATGACTAGCTTTTTTTAGGATGCAAGGAAAATACTTTTTTAAACAAAAAAGTAGGTCCAATTTTCATTTCAGAGGGAAAGGCACAGCACTACATTTTTACCTGCTAATTTACTAAATCCTATACAAGTAATGATATATGAAGAGGTTAATCCCCACTAGTACTGTATTTTAATTATATACGGTTATCTCCCAAATTAAATTTTGCCTGCCAGCTGATTATAATAATTTAAGTTCTTCAAGTGAGCACAATTATTTTGAACATACTGTCTTTCACATATCTCTCATTCCACATCAATATTCTTACAAACTACTCCAAGGACAAAAAAAAACCAAACAAAAAAAAAACCACCCAAAAAAAACCCCCAAAAAACCCCCAACACTTTTGCCACTAAATAAAACACAAAGACAAATACTTCTTGCTTCATGATTCAGTAAACCACAAATAAAAATGAGTTTTGCTCACTAGCGCCGAGAATATACTGCACTGAAGAAATCTAAAATCTTACTGGAAAATTTAAAGCAGACAGTTATCCAGTGCTCTGATTTCAGCTCACAAGCAGAACCTTTTGCACTTGTTTTTAACTGATGGTTCCTAGCTGCACAGTGTTGGGCTGTTGATATTTCAGTCTTTTCAGTTGGAATCAATATGTACAAGATTTGCTATTGTGGGCTGTGTTTGTATCCCAGATGGCATCTCTGAAATATTGGTCCACCTCCTGATTCCACCTCCCTACAAAATGTTTTAGAAGGAGGTTTTTAGACTATATCAAGCAATGTCTCCAGACAGTTACCCAGTGCTCTTTGAAAGCTCAGAAGTTGCAGCCCACCCAGCCACAGAACTGCAGTCAGAGAGCACCAGAGGATAAACAGAGCTCTGCAGGCAAAGAGGTGATTTAAGAAGTTTGCTGAAAAACTTTAGCTGAAATTTCTGTGCTTTTAGAGAACACAGTTTGAGGCTCACAAAAGCTGCGGTCCCAAAACCTCAGGCCAGAAGAAAGATGATGTTAGCTCACTGCAAGTGTTTTGCTTAGCTGGAGCTCTTACTTACTTTGCAGTCTGAACATATCAGAAAACAAACTGAGCCTGGGATAAAACTTGAGACTGGGATCAAGCTTCTATATCAAACCCATAATACTGCACAAGTCTGTTATCTGATACTTTCGGTTACACTACTACAGAACTCACTCACCTCTCTCCAGATAGGCCAAGTATACACTGTATAAAAAAAAAAAAAAAAACAAACAAACCTTAAAATACTCCTATAATCCTGCGTTTAAAGAGAATCCAAGTATTCTTAATAGCTATCAACTCTTAAACACCAAAAATACAATTTTGTTTACAACCTGCCAAGCTCCAGCACATCAATTCCACGCCAGCTACATCCCAGTAGCCCAAGTCAGCTCAGCCACTGTTAGGCAGCGTGAATCTCTCAGATCTCTCCTGCTTTAGGTTAATTTTTCAGCTGTCAAAACAAGGGCTATCACTATCAGAATTATGATTTGAGTTTGAAGAAACATTTGTCCACTTTCATTGTTCATATTAGTCTAACTCCAAGGCAAGACGAGCTTCAGAAAAGACTGGTAGGTTCTTTGATAGAACACGCAGGTGACATATGAAGAAAAGTCACAGTTCTTGGTAATAAAACATTTTGGGAATTAAAAAGAAATAAGCACTAGAAAGGAAAATGAAAACTAAACTTGACCCATGCTGTCTATGAAAAATGCTGTGTTATTATTTTCTAATAAAAACATTTAGTGGTCAGAAGTTTGAGATATTCCCTCTAAGTGCACTGTTAATAATTGCCTCAACATACTAAACCAGTGTAGGAGGGTGGGTTTTCGATGACTGAGAAGAAAAACAGGCCAGAAGATGGGAGATTGTATTAAATTCTCTTACTCACTGGCTCTTGTTCTATAATCAAGAAGTTTTACACCCATCCAATTCTACCACTCTTCATCTACTCCTGACATGGTCATAACAAGCAGCACATTGAGACTTGTGTGCTACACATCTGGAAGAAAGCTGCTGTTAAGCAAAACGCTTCTCTGAAGCCTTCAGTGGCACTTTCATGTCATAGGGATGCCTTCTGTGAGCTGAGTGGTGCGTGGAGCACCCCAGGAGATTTTACAAGCTGTACAACAGATCCATGGTTCTTTCAACATTAAAAAACCAAAACCAAAACAAAACAAAAACCCCAAAAACCAAAACCACACACACAAAGCTAAGGAAATCAAATTTAAAATAAATAATAATTGTCAGATTTCATCCATGGGAAAAGGAAGAAGTATGTAAGCTAGAGATTAATAGAGCTTTCAACCCATTGAAACTGCCTAAAAATAAGGAAGAAAAGTGTAATTCAATAATTGCATGGACTACATATTTCTTTACTCTAGAAAAGAGCTGATGAGAATGCCCATCTGGTCTTAATTTCAGTCTCAGAAGAATGTCATCGTCCATTTAAAAGGAGAAAAAAAAATGCTTAGCAAGGCCTTCTAGGAGACTTATGGCACAACTGCTGCTGTGCAGAAAGACTCCCTTTCCTTTCTTTGTTGTCTCAGTCTTTTTTGTAATCACTAAAAGATTTGATATACATGACAATCAACCCCAGACATTTCACAAAGCAAGCAGCATTACTGACCACCTACACTCCAACGGAGTATAATATTTAGCCATTCAAAGAATCAATAAGAATTCTGCGATTACTTCACATAAACATGCATTTTATATAAATAAGCATCAGTTCTAACAAGTAGATAATTCAAATATCTTTGTCTATCCAAAAGTTAGAAACTGTTGGAAACTTTGTGAAGTTTTCTTTTGAAAACTCTTTCCACTTAGGAAACAGAAGTTCTACATTTACTTTCCCCACATGACTGTAGACCATGCTCACTGAAGCTCCACTATTTCTGGGAGAAAAGTGATTTCAAAAGCTTGTTAATTGCAAAAAAAAAAAAAGTTTCCAAAGGGAAACAAATACAACATGATGCATCAACGTCATGCCAAGTTTGCAGACCAGACAGCCTGAAAGAGCAGTTTTGATTTAGTTGAAATATAGTCATACAAATGTCAATTAATTATTTCCCAAATGATCAAACTACCAGCCTTCGCATCTGTTGTAAATTCCAGCTAATTCCTAGACTTAACATAGGACCAAAACCCCTGTCATTTGGCCAAAAATGACAGATTTTCCTTGAGAGAGGGTTCAACATTTTTCCTCTTTAAATTCTATTGCACATTGAAACGTAAAACTAAATTAAAAGGTTTAAATTATTAATCAAGTGTAAAATAAAAATAGGTACAACAGAGGAATTGTTTTCTTTAATATTTTAATGTTTAAGTTACTACTAGCCTTTCAATTTATCTATTGCAAAAAGCTGCATTATCTATAGGTTAGATCCCAGGAGAATCATAAAACCCAGAGTAATTTGTTGTAAGGATTTAGTAAAGATAATTATGTAGTGTGCAAAAACCTGGTTTCCGTCTTTAGTTTGTACATGCTTCTCTTCACTTCTAGCTCACAATTCCCCCAGGAGGAAATTTCCTCCCTTCCTTGTTTCCAAAATAATCCTCCAGAAACCTTCAATAAAAAATGTGTCCTTGAGTTCAATACTAATTCAACATCACTCAATTTCACTCCAGAATAGTACATGCAAAATCATATTTCCCTTATTTATCCATCCATGGCTAGATACTCCCTCCCACAGTAATTGCTAAAAATTTTAAATCCAGTTTTTATTTAATGGAAGCTAAATGTAATCTGTTCTGGTGTGACCCAGAGTGACCGCAGCTTTAACCAGACTCATCATCTTTATTAAAGCGATTTAATATTCAGTTTATTGATTTAATTCAAATTAGATAGCATCTGAAGTCGGCAGAATTAAACCTCTTCAAACACTACTCTTTTAATTCCAGGAATAGCACTGGCTGCTGGCTAAAAAAGCTCCACTTTATGTGCACAAATGTAGACTCTCAATCTTTACTCAAGATGGTCTGCACTTTTCCACATATAGTGAGCACAATCAGTCATCCATAACACTAGGGGAAAAGTGTTAGTAACTGAAAGGATGTTTTGTGCTGCAGAGTGGCACAGATGAAAACATGTGTTAAAGACAGCAGCTAGCCTGGATGTAAACTATTCTACTCAGAAAGCAAACACGATATTCTTTACACTCAGGCTACCAAGCACCTAGCCATCAATTCAAGATTTATACACTTGCGTTTCCAAATCCTACTGAATGAAGAGATGAACAAATTCAGACTTTACACCTGCCTACCAATTTGCATAGTGTTAATGGCTACCAAAAGTATGTAAAATGGGGAACATGTAAATGAATCCCACTTTCCTTCACCAAAGGAAACCTTGCTCTTACCAGGATCTCCTCTCTGACTCTGCTGTACGCTCTGGAAGCAACATATCTAGTAGCAGAATTAGAGATTGGAAGATCCGTCCTTCTTGGTGGAAGTGCTCTTCAGCAACAAGATTTTACGGAGCCTGAAACACTGCGCAGGTACCCAACTCAATGTCACAGGAGGTGTAACAGTGTCATTGTCTCCTGTCTGCAAGTTGGACACACCAATACAAGAGCCTTCCACTCTCCCCTCCCCTATGCTGGTTTTCTTCAGCTTTATCCTACAAGCTATACTAAATATATAAATTGCAATTTATGACTCACATACAATAAATTTCTCTGGAGGCAAATATAATAAACATCGCAAAATAATAATAAAAAAGCTAGATTATGTAGCATTGTTTCTGTTTATGGACAGAAGTACCAGAAACAATAGCACTTGCTTTTATTCACAGTTGGTTCAAGGTTAACAAAACTCACATGGATTTTCTGGACCTGGAGAGAGTTTATTTTTGTGAAAAATATTATATAGATAAAATGTATGCTCTGCTGTACCTTAGTAAATCTGCAAGCTTTACGCACTTCAGTGGAACTGCTGTGGAATAACAGCAGCATAATTAATATGGTAGATTAACTGGGGAGTTTGCTTGAATATAGATCAAGTTCCAGTTTTATGCATACAGAATTTTTCCACAGTCATTCATAGATTGTGAAAGATGAAATCAGCTAACAGACCATCTCCTAATATATGTAGATATCCTCCATCAGTAGCAACAACATTTTTTCCAAGGAAGATTGTCCTTATCTCCCTTTAATTCTAGCAAATGTTTTATTCACTTTTAGTATGTATTCATTGGTTTGTCTTGAGTGCATTCAAGTATTATTAAAATAATCCTGTAATGTATTAAGACAACAGGAAATTAACTGTGTAAAGTTATCCATGTTCACTCTATTTACTATTTAATTCATAAAGTCCTGTCCAAAACACAGTTGAGAATTCAAACAAAAATATGTCTTCACCAAATCTTGATTTATAAGACATGCAATGTATTTTTAAATTGTTCTATGAGAAGTAGTAAATTATAACAGGCAGCACAATAAAAAGTTATGGTACAAGAAACAGAAATAAAAATGTAAGTAATTGAATGCATAATTACAGCAGCATAAGCTGGGTAATATTCAGCAACTGAAAAACAAAAATCCAGTTTTAGGCATATACTTGCTAACCTGTTAGTTGATGCGCACTTCTTGGAAACAAACAAGGCAAGCAAATTAGAATCAACGTTTATTCTGCAGGTCTCCAAAACAATTTCTCAAGGTCATATTCTGATTTCATGCAGTGTGTGTAGATATATGCAGCAAATGAAGTTCTGCTGATGAATTCTTGGAAGCAAATAAACATTTCCAATAGCAGTTTTTGGTGCCTCAAAAGCTGAGTAGATGATGATAGCCTACTTAGGGCCATCATCTTCCTTTCTTTCTTTCCCAAGCAGTGCCTAAACTGACACAAGCAGGAAGATAGTATTACGAAGAGTCTTTTGTATCTCATTTTCCGAAATGAGGCATGTGCTAACAACTGAATAGGCTTTATGCACACATGCACACACACATACTCCATGAGCATGTTTTGTTTTAGGTCCCCCCTCCCATGAAGACAGGCATATCCTTTTCCAAATTCTCTCTATAAGTCAGTAATCTAACACAAATCTAACAACATTTGAAATTAAATCCAGAATGGATGGACTAGTCCTGCTTTAGATCCTGATTTGCAACTTGCCAACTTAAAAAGCCATCCAGGAGTCTGATGCACCTTCCAAACACAAATGAGAAAACCTCAGTATGAAAACTGCTACAGCCCTGAAAAGGAGAGCTATCAGCATAAATAAAACCAGAATAGAAACAGAGGTCTATTAGCCCAAAAAAAGGCATATTTTTTCAGACCAAACAATTATAAACATGTACATTCTGCCCTATCAAAAAGAGGAACTGTCCAATTTTTTTCAATCATTTTTTTACAATTCCAGCCTAACATCTATCTTCTTACACAACTCTATTCACCTTAAATGCACAGTGTATAATTAATCTAATAACCATAGACTCAATTTTTTCTATCTTGTTTGTAGGAAGCTTGCCTTTTATTTACGCTGCTCTGATCCAAAAGAGTCCCAAGGGAGTGTCTTACTATGCACCAAATGCCTTTCTCCTAAGTTTGTTATAACATCATGACTGACCTACACAAATCAATGACAAAAAAAAAAAAAATACAAAGCAAAACTAAAACCAAAGAAAACTCCCCAGAAAACTCCAAAGCCTTGTGGAGTTTAGATAACCAAATTTTTGTTTCCCACAAGATGCAGCAGTACACAACGTACCCAGTCTTAGACTCAGACTCAGTTTGCAACACTAACACACCATTCCATGAGAATGTTAAGTGGCTGATGACAGACAGTACTCCTCCCTATTCAGTTTGGAAATTCTGTTGTAGGTTCAGCACACATGTGAGTGAGGAACTGTAGTGCCCAATCCACTTATCAGGTCAATGCTTTATCTTTCTTAAGAGTGCACAGTGAATTTTGCACATAATAGAAACCATATATAAAGTTGTAATTCGTAATAGTTTAATCATTATAGTCAGAAAAGTAATTTCTGTTTGATGATGAACAGAAGTCTTCTGTGAAACTTTAATGATTTTCTACTCATTTTTGAGTGAATGTGTTTCTAAATACAATTTTCCAATATATTACTTTAACACTGGTTTTGGTTATTATATACTTATTAATAACTAATTTTTGTAACAGGGAAGCAAACTGATAGAGATCATGTTAAGTGTCTCTCTCATGTGGCTTTTCTATTAGATTTAGCAATATCAGGGAAAATAATTGTGATGATATTCTGAATGCACCTCATTTAGAAAATAATATATTCTAAATGCAAAACTTTTACTATTCTATACACAAACTTTTACTATATTATGTCATAAAATCTATTTTAAGACTTGCATCAAAAAGCAATACAACAAACCATGAAAACTAATTACGTCATGTGCAACAAAATTCAAACATCTCAGCTTGAATCATGCAGAGAAGCTTAGCTACAAAAGAGAAAATCCATTTTTGGCTATTGTTCCTCAACAGGAGCTTGTTTGCAGAGGAAGTGTATTTCAGTACATAGGTGAATTTTACATGCACATCACTCAACCCAAGGAGTTCTTAATATTAAGCCGAGCAGAAAACAAGAACTATTTTTATGAAAGCTTTTGAAGATTTCATTCAAACCCAGGAATTTCCAAGTGGAACAATATGTGGAAAAATGACAGAAGTTAGAAAAGGCAGTTCAAGGCCCCATATGCAAATCCCAGGTCTAAGTTATGTGAGAAGGGACTTGAACTTAAGTCTCCCACAACGGAAGGAGGTCACTGTAATGATTAAAGTACTTTCTATGCAGAAGCACTTCTCTCTCTCAAGGAACTTTACTAATCTTTTTAATTTCCCAAGAGAAGTGCCGATTTAGACCAAAGAAACCTCACAATCAAACAAAAAAAAAAACAACTCCCAACCACAGATGAAATCTTTGTAAAGACAACCCTTATAATCTCTAATTTCTATATTTATATGCCAGAGGCATCAAACATCCTTTTAATATTATTAAGTCTCTGCAGAGATAACAATGTTTACAATATCACACCTCACTGAACAATTGACACGTATTGGTTTCTTGGCTTTCAGTTCATAAGCTTGACAAGCAAGAAGCAGCAACAAATCATGCTGAGGTTTCAGGACACATCAGCTGTTCCCAAGATACTTGGACATTTAATTACATCTCTCACCCACTTTTGTTTCTCATAGATAACTGTCTAGGTGAATCTAAAGCTAAGAACAATGGGGTTTTTTTTGTCACTGAACAAGTGATAACCTACAACCTATTAACCAGGCAATATCTGTGCCATAACTTCTCCCTCTCCCTCTCTCAGAGTCCATGCTTGGATGTCAGACTACAAGCTTGAATTACAGATTTTGATTTACCAGGAAAATTTTTTTCTACAGTAACCAGCCTATAGAAAATGGAACAGTGTCTCTCCCTAAGTATTTCTCCTCTATTTTCTTTACCTAACTCTTCCTTTTCCCTGTCACTTAAAATATTACAAAACCTACTCAAAACAGAACTGTACAGAAGAAAAAGGATTAATAAATAAATAAATAACCCTCATCAAAGTAAAGACATCATCAAACCCATTGCATATATTACTTGGGAAATTCGAGATGTTCTCAGTTTTACAGAGCTGGACATCTGCATGAAGCTTCTGCATTTCATGGATTAGACTAGTTAGGAGAAATATTTTGCTCTCAATGATTACTTTTAAGTTTCATATTTCTAAATGTTGCTGACAGAACCAGTGGATAATATTTTTTCAAATTATAACACATTTCAAACAAAAGAAGTGACTCAAGTCACGTGATTAGGAGGCAAGCACTAAGTATCATTCCAAAAACTCCTGAATAAAACTTATGGTATTATATAGATGAATAGGAAAATTTTTTAAGCCATTTAAAATGAAGATCTGGTACTCAAAACAGTACTTTTATGGGTCAGTCTAAAGAAAAAAAAAATATATATATAAAAATGTTGATAATAAAAACAATGTTGATAGCTAAATTTTTACCTCCTTGTATACAGTTCTATAAAACATACTTTCTGCTTGTCTCAGAATTAAAGTAACAGAGCTGTTACTATTCAAATAATTTGCTGCTATTGTCTTACATCTGTCAAGCTAAAAATTGAAAAAAAAATTTTAAAAAACCCCGTTTTTACTACATTTGTGTTTAGTTTCCTGTTGCTACATACAACTTACAGGCCTTGGAAAAATGATAGTGTCCTTAAATCAGTTACGTACAGGTAAAAGCTACTGTAAAGTGAATTAACTTATTTTCTGTTTCTTAGTAATAGTATCTTTCCAAACAACCTATTGATTTTCAAGCATATGAAGCTTCTTTTAAAAAGAATTGTACTGCAATCTATTTATAATATGATGCTGTGCTATAAGAGCTGAGTTCCAGTATCTTTCAAGATACATTATAAAATGAAGGAGAAAAGTACATATTTTCCATGGCCTTTGTTTTTCTTCTCCCGTATATTTTAAGACATTCCTGTGGCCTAACATTTAAAATAGGGAAGATTTTGCCCACTGAGGGAGTTGGCCACGCAGTAACAATTTATCTATTTACTCTATGGTTTGGGTTTTTTTTTCTTTTTAAACACTTAAACCACTTCAAATAATACCCATCTTCAGTCTTAATTTTCTGGTTATAGATGTTCCTGCTTTTAAGACATTTATATTTTAAAAAGTAATCACAGGCAGCATAGTGCACCTCATCTAATGTCACTAATGGAACTTAAATGGTTATTTTCTGCAATTTAGTTCCTCCTTTTTAAAGAAAAAAAAAATAATAATACTTTGTGGCGTGGATAACTAAATGAGAAACCACCTGCAATATGAGAGCAGACCTTGAGCATGAACAAGAATCAAATAATCTGTACTCATTACTCTGGCAACTCCCTGCTCCCTCAAACTTTTAATTACTACATAGAAAGGTACAAGAAAACAAGAGCAAATAGAATATTATATATGCAACACTTCCAATTTCTAGGATGCTTCAAAGCTTTTCAAGGAAACTAGTTGCCCTCTCATTCCAGTGTCGTTAGGTGGTGGCACTACACCTCAAGGTATGTAAGTAGCAGCTTCACATTTCAGCAGAACTTGGGCATTATCACTGCCCATTAGCCTTGAGCTTAAACCATTTTTAGCCAGAAGGGTGAGCCATAAATTAGCTAGTACTATCAATATTAAAGCTCACTGCCAAGAGAGGGAGAAACATTATCAAAGGCAGTAAGGTTGTCTTCTAAAAGTAGTTACATTTCTACTGCTTCTAGAAGCATCCTTTAATTAATTTTTTTATTAGATATATAGAAGAGAGCAAAAGTAGCGGGGTAGGCAGCTGGCTACCCTGTACGGACATCAGCAACAGCAAAAAGTTAGGAGGTTGCTCATCCGTGGATGGCTAATACAGCACGGGATAACAGAGGAGCCACAGCCCTGAGAAACCGTCAAGTCAGAGGGGAAGGAGAGAACTGATTTTTCCGCATGGACAAGTGGAGATTGTCTTCCTTGAAGCAAGGAAATACAAGCTACCAGGAATTTTCATGGGGGAATAGATGGGCAAATTAAATCCCCCAAAAGAGGGGTTTGTTTTACCCCTCTGGACTCAGTAAAGAGGATTTCAGGTCCGTGCCTTAGCTAAGTGCAGCTGTTAGCCTACGGCAGTACAGCATCATGACAGAAAGCAGACCTACAAACAGGACTTTCTTAAGTTATCATAGGTGCAAGGTTAATGCTGACAACATGCTTGGGGGCTAAGACACTTGACCGATCAGCACCACACAACTCCAGGGGATAAATTGTAGTTATAAACTGAAATTATAGAAAAAGAAAAAAATATCTATATTCAGTGAAAACCCAAAAGGAAGAGCCAAGAAAGTAGTATTTAAACACACAGGTTTTTGCTATTATAATCTCATTTCAATAATTCTTATGTATTCCTTTGAAAAGCAGTTAAATATACAATAAAATATTATGATGTTTGTATTGTTTGAGGAAATGCTTTAAATATAAACCTCTAAAGGTTTAGCAGTTTAGATCTGAACACAGAGAATGGGGATAGGGCATCACATAAAGCACCATTGTAATTTGCATTCCTCAGTGTTTGCTGTTGTGGTTAGCGTTCACTTATGAAAAAGGCACAGACAATAAGATGAGATGAAAGAGGAAAGAAAATAATTTGTATGCAATTTTATCTCTCTTTGCTTTAGCCACGTATTAGCAAGTATGGCCTTTAGCAGGACTGAAGAGAAGAAATCTTGCAGAACTGAACTTTCACAAATATAACTAGGACTTCATGCCCAACAAACTATTCTGTTCACTTCCAACATGATTTAAAAGGTCTTCACAGTTTGTCAAGTCATTTTCAAGGACTGGTTGTAATCACAGGAAAGGCTATTCACTTCAGACATCTTTGCCCAATCAAAGATCTCCTATTTTTTTTTTAGTTAGATTATAAATTAGTTTTCATATACTAGCTGTTAGGCTGGGAATTTAAGATGTTCCCACACTGTGACAGCTAGTTGTTATGAAGCATTAGTTCTAACATAACATTAAAAAAAATATATCTTACCTTATATTTGTTGCTACTAACTTGATGAATAAAAATGTTGTAGCACCCACGAATCTCAGGCTCACTACACTAAATTGTGATACCATAAAGAAGCAGCAGTGTTGCATTTTTAATTTGAAATCAATGAGATTTAAAATAAGTATTTTAAATACTACAGAAAAAATTAAATTCAGAATTCAATTAAATACGTATTTTCAGGAATTAGAAATGTGTTCTTATACTTACATTCAGTTGAATTTCCTGCAAAAAAATCATTTCCTCAGAAAACGCAGTATATCAAAGTCTTGTTTTAACATCAACAGTACCAAAAAATCAGCAGTCCTTACTTGTAATCAGCTAATGTAATGCAAGAACTTCTAAATAGTGGCTTATCAGAAACTGTATTAGTTACATCAGCAGTAGAAACAGAAATAAAAATTAATTATTATTTCCACTACAATATACCATATTCCTCTTCTAAAATAAAATAAAAAGCAAAAAAACATATAGTATGAAACTAAACAATGAAATACAACTTGAAATTGTGAGAATTAAAAAACTTTTTAAAAGCTCAACACTTCTGAAGTGATTCTATTTAACAGTTGAATGCAGTAAACCTTTCCCAAGAGACTCTCATAACAACTCACATTCTTTCCTTACAAATCAAGGAAACAGCCATTGGCTTCTCCCCCACCACTCATTACGCTGTGGGTAATGCGATTTGAAAAAAGCTAGAAAGGAATGAAAATCTTGTGCTTTTTTTATGCGAAAAACATCAGTGAATGGCTTTATGTTGAGAATGCACTACAATATGAGGATTGTCTAAAATAATAAAAATAAAATAATCTAACATTCTTAAATGTCTGTCTTCCTTTGTTCCTTCGGATCACGCGGATATTAAAATAATTCAGTTTTAAAAGTTGTTCAGTCTTTTTTTTCAAGAAATCATCAAATGTGCATAGAACTATGTCTATTAGTTTTCAGATACATATGTAATTATGTTCACAAGAGCCACCACAGGGTCTACTTGGTTCTCAAATATCAGTCAGAGAAAGAATGGCCTGAAAATTTCTCTGACCCCTTCAGCTCCCCGATTTGGTAGAACATATTCTTGTCAGAAAGGGAACCAATTATGCAAGAAAAAGGCACACACACAAGATTTTATATAAAATACTCAATAACAGTACTCAATGATGATGTATACAATTTTTAGCACCATATTTCCTGTTAGCCAGTTTTTAAAAAGCACAATTGTATTACTGACACAGATCAATATGCATAGTGTTTTCCTGATTAATTTGATTAATTATACATCACTGCTTGTGTACTGGTGACAGATCTTTGACTGGAAAGTATTTTAAAATTTCCATGCAAATGCAGCATATTTCTACCGTTCTCATTAATGTTCTAAGCAATTTTCTGCTTGTTGATCAACTTTCCAGTTTAGTAAATACCAGAAAATGTGGATGATTGCACGGATCTTGACAGTTACATGTTCCCTTTTAAGATAGCTTTCTCCACTAAGACTTCAATGAGAGGTAATACCGTGTACAATTTGTTACAGCACTAAAACTTTCAGTAAAGCATGGGAAGAAAAACATTTTTCTGTAAGAGATCTATTGTACAGTATCTAAAATACCAAACTCCCCTCCCTTCCATACAAGAAAAACTAAGGAACAAAAAGAAAGAAAGACAACGGTAAGCCTAAACTTCCTCTCATTACAGTTAAAAAAAAAAAATGTTGGAGATTTTAAATCTCCCGTTAAATGCCAAGAGACAGAATTTCATGTACCTGAGGCAGACAAATAGATATTTGTTTCTTCACTTTTTAAATGCTTCCACCATAAAAAAGTTGAGTACCACTGCTGCAGAAATGAAATTGTCACTGGGCACCCACAGTAGGGGAAAACTTCATGGTTACGTAAAACAGGCCACAAAATTTGGAGGTAGGGTTGGAGGTGATGCAACAGGCATGCATGCTGTCTCACTCAGAATCCATGCTGTAGTTTTCTGCCTATGTCTGTGCCAGGAAGGCTACAGCTATGTGAGCATGACTACCACAACCAGGAACATCAACACATGTCCATAGGCACATCCTGCAGGTTAGGCCTGTTTGAGGAACATTAGAGGAAACAAAAAGGAGGATATGGTTCTGAATCTATACAGCAGGAGACAGTAACCATATTTGGTACATATATTTTTTACATTACAGCTTAATACTAAAGATACACCAAAAAGGGCTATGACAGTGTGCTTTACACCCGTACCTCAACCTGACCTTTCTCCCATAACCCTGCTAAAGCAACAACCACCAGTGCTGTAGTGATGGCTGCACCTGGTTGTGATGGCTGCATCTGGCTCAACGTGGATTTGGAGGAGACAGACAACACAATAACCAAGGGCTAATTTATGGCGATGCACCCATCTAAACACAGTGCTGGTCAACGTCCAACTTAAAACAAATTACTAAAAAGATAACATCTGCAATTATTATGTAAATATGACCATGTGTCAATTACCTTACTCCATAAATAGTGAGCAATCCAAGAGCCCTTTGAGCTCTACTGCACAGCAGCAAGCTGCACATCGGGATATCCCCTTGGGTAGGGACATCTCTCAAGATTATTCCTTGAGGCTGAGAGAATCCTTATCATGTCAGATACTCGGTAAGTGAATTGGGAAGAAGAGCACTGAAACTTTGAAATCTTAGCTAAGTGATATAAAGGATTGATTATGCACATATAATCCTTCAGACATAAACCGTTGGCCAAGTCTGGGACTAGGATTGGATCCAGATGCACCTAGACTCCTCTCTGAGAAGGAGTTTAGAAAGCAAGGGTGTCCTTTCTGAACTTCCCTGATAGTTTTGTCTGAACCTGTCCCCTATACAGTAAATCATAGAATCATAGAATGGTTAGGGTTGGAAGGGACCTTCAAAGGTCATCTAGTCCAACCCCCCTGCAAGGAGCAGGGACATCCCTGACTAGGTCAGGTTGCTCAGAGCCTCATCCAGCCTGCCCTTGAACGCTTCCAGAGATGGGGCCTCCACCACCTTTCTGGGCAACCTGTTCCAGTGTTCTATAACCCGCATCGTAAAAATTTTTTTCCTAATTTCTAATCTAAATCTACCCCCCTGTATTTTAAAACCATTACCTCTTGTCCTATCTCAACAGGCCCTACTAAACAGCCTTTCCCCATCTTTCTTGTAGGCCCCCTTGAGGTACTGGAAGACCGCTATCAGGTCTCCCCGGAGCCTCCTCTTCTGCAGGCTGAACAGCCCCAACTCTCTCAGCCTGTCCTCATAAGAGAGGTGCTCCAGCCCTTTTATCATCTTCGTGGCCCTCCTCTGGACCTTCTCCAACTGGTCCATGTCCTTCTTGTGCTGGGGGCTCCAGAACTGGACACAGTACTTGCTGAGGGTGCACTCTATCCCACTGTCCATGTCGCCGACAAAGATGTTGAACAGGGATGGGCCTGTTCCCTCAGCACGGACCCCTGAGGGACGCCACTCGTGACCGGTCTCCACCTGGACATCAAGCCGTTGACCACCACTCTCTGAGTGCGGCCATCCAGCCAACTCCTTATCCACCGAGTGGTCCGTCCATCAAACCCATGTCTCTCTAGTTTAGAGAGAAGGATGTCGTGCGGGACAGTGTCAAAAGCTTTGCACAAGTCCAGGTAGATGATGTCAGTTGCTCGTCCCTTGTCCACCGATGCCGTCACCCTGTCATAGAAGGCCACCAAATTGGTCAGGCACGATCTGCCCTTGGTGAAGCCATGTTGGCTGTCACCAACCACCTCCTTGCTCTCCATGTGCCTTAGCATGGTTTCCAAGAGAATCTGCTCCATGACCTTGCCAGGCACAGAGGTGAGGCTGACCAGCCTGTAGTTACCTGGGTCTTCCTTATTCCCCCTTTTTAAAAATTGGGGTTATGTTCCCTCTCTTCCAGTCATCGGGGACCTCACCAGACCACCACGACTTCTCAAATATGATGGCCAGTGGCTTGGCAACTTCATCTGCCAGTTCCCTCAGGACCCGCGGATGGATCTCATCAGGACCCATGGACTTGTGCACCTTCAGGTTCCTTAGATGATCAATAATCCAGTGTATCTTGCCATCAAATCTTGTTAAATCATTGTCACATTTACTATCAAACTTTGTCAACTCACTATTTTATATTAATAAAATATATTGTTGCTTCTCCCTTACGAGTAAAGTGCATCACTCCATCCACAACAGGGGCCCAAGACCTTTCACTTCACTGCTCTACAGAAATCTTCTGGTTTTGTCTTGCTTAATAATCCTTTGGAACCAGTTCCAAGACCCTTGACAAACCAATCCAAGCATGCCAAACAAACATAAGATGACCAGATGGCCCATGCTCTCATACTTCAACAACCATATGCTTCAAGAGTATTTTCAGATTTCTGCTAAAGAGTTGTGGTTTAGAGTTGGATCGTAGTTGGCAGAAAGAAGCTTTGCAGATGTTGGAAAACACTCTTTCACTACATATTGGCCTCACTAAGCACATATTGTATTTGGAATTAAGCTAATTTGCTGCATGTTTCTGAGGTAACAAAAAACTTCAGTTCTTTATGATGTCCTACTCATAATATTGCTTTTTTATTAATATTTTGTAAACAGTCATTGAGAGGAACAAGACAGAGGTAAAACAGTATTCTTATGATTTAGTTCTTCAGCTTGATAATACTGGACATAGAATTGACAATATTGAAAAATACTAATAAAATAAATGCCTATCAGTTTTGCTGATCCTTTTACCTCTAGATTAAAAGCCAACTGTATTTTTTAAAAAATATATATATTTCAAACTACAATTGAGGCTTTTCATTTGCTAGAAATCATTAAAAACTTTTGAGCCATAGAGAAATAGCATATTTTATCGAGTACTGAACACTATACAGGATTGTCAAGAATGTAATAATTTAAGAGCCATTTAAAATATTTTATATATTTCATAGAATCAAAGCTTCTCAACAAACATTTAAAAACAGTTTATATTTTTATTTTAAGTAAGCTTTCCTGAACTCACAGATTACAGGACTGGTAATAGATGAAATCTGAGATACTAGTATTCAGCATGCCAATGTTTGCAAGGAAAGTAGGCCCTTAAGCCAACTAAGATAGTTAGGAAAAAATTAACTTCCTAAATTTTTTTCTGTATTAGGAATGATAAAGCCATGTTCCTTCAATCAGTAGTATTTATCCCCTATGATCTCATTAAATAATCTCTCATAGACCATGACAAACATTTGGCATTTATTGCATAATGGTTTATCCAGAGTCCCTTTAACAAAATAGTAACAATAATACAAACACATTTGGAGTCAACTCCCAATTCCATTCCACCAACAGAAGTTTTTGTACCAAATCTCTAAGTACAACAAGGCAAGATATATTTAAACCATTTCCTATGATTTTACCCATTGTATGGTAAACTAGGAAAATTAATTAATTGGTTCACTGAACCAGTATGGATGTCCTGTTTGTCGCTGATGAGGAAAGGCAGGCATTTTCAGAACATTATGTAGCTGATCACATGGAAATATCATCTTTAGGGTAATGCTAATTAAATCCTAGTTTTCACTGAGTTTATAGACTAGATCTCCAGCAAGTCCAAAGGGAACACAACACATCCTTCCATCCACTGATCACATAATATTTACAAAATGATGTGGTTTAAACTAAAACATTTCCACTTTAGCAAGCTGGAAATGCAAGAGTAGAAACACATGCCCAAAGGTCTTAGAGAGTAAAAATCTTTGAAAAAATTCTATGTATTAAAGCAGTACATTTATAAATATGTAAATATTTGTCAGATAGGTCAATAGTTAAAAAAAAAAAAAATTATATGCCAGTAGTGCTCCAGTTTGCTATTTAGGAGATTAAGTCACATGTCTATCCATGGTGGGCCTATCATGAATAAAAGAGCATTAAAAACAAAGAGAAACAAAATCTCTATTTAATCCCTATACAGAGAGAGAAATAGCGTGGCACTACACAAGAGCGTCAGGAAAGACCTGGACATTACGGTTTCTGCCTTAAGTGACATGAAAGGGGCTTTGTTGTGGGACAGATCCTAAGCCATAGCAAGTCTCCCCTTCCTTTTTTTGAGGTAGAATATGCCTGGACATGTGTCTGGTCTCTAGAAGACTTTCACCTTTCTCCTTGTCCACCCTTCTGCTGGACATGCATCATGCTCTCTAAATCCTACATTTCACGACTGCCAAACCAAGCTAAAAAAAATTCAATCATCCCTGAAAGCTATCTATGACAAGGCTTGAGGAACGGTGAATAAGGTCAATGTGGGCTGCAGCTACTTTCACTGATATAGAAGTTATGATGTTTAAGGACTTCTCAGCACACAACTTTTGTACAAACCACAGAACTGGTATGTATTAAGAGACTCTATCTGGATCTCTTCCACTAAAGTGCAATTATTTCTATTTGCACTCTGCAGTATATTTCCATAGCATTCAAATAGCATAGCGGATGTTAATGTCTGTAAATCCCTACTTGTGACTATTCCACTGCTTAATACTCCAGTTTTTTATACCTAAAAATACTATATATTGAAAATTGTTTATATTTAGAGTGAATAGCTTCACTGCTTTCTGAGATAATAAGAAAATACATATTTGCATTTCAAATAAGTACTTCTAGTCTTTTTTAAATAAAAGGAAATGTATTACATAATGTTATAGAAATATATGTAACAAAATTTATCTATGTTAACACTAATATTAGTAAGTTATTTTCAAAGGCAAAGGAATGAAGTATATTTATCATCCAATACACATAAAGAATAGACTAATTGTTTTTAAGTACAAATTTTCAGAAGTGACATGATTTATGATTTTATACTTCTCATTTTATATATTCTGAAATCATGAAATGCTAAGTGATTTTCAGAAAGGAAAATAATCAAAGAAAATGCCAAAAACTATTCAAAGCACTCCAGGTCACTTTTATTTCTATTTCTCACATCTAAGTATGAATTCTAAGGATTTAATTATTAAATTATAGTGCTCCATTAGCATCTAACATATCTAATATGCAAAAAAGAAATTGCAAACACTGTGATATAAATTGTTAAAAATTAGTGTCAAATTCAGTCCTCATCTCTAATAATTCATGCTTCTTATTCAAGAGTATATAACTCCCTACAGAGTACAGTGTCTGTAAGCCCCCATAGAGTAACATGGCTTTGCATGGAGGTCTAACACTCCATTAGTTCTACTGGAAGAATCTTGAATGATTCAATCTGCAACTACATTTCTCTTTTTCCCTCAGTTGCATCACATTGGCAATTCACAGTCATACCCAGATCGACTTCAAACTGTTTCTTCTTCCCCCAAAGGGAAGGGACGGGCAGTTAGACTAATGGGGAATGTCTTTGGTTTGTTCCCCAAGTGCATTATTTTATGTTTTGTACTGTGGAATTTAATCTCCCTTTCAGGGGAGGTGTCAAAAAAATCCCACCCTCAACATCATTCCACACTTTCTCCCCAGCAATGCAATCCATCTCCTGGGTTGACGATGCCACCTAACTTTGAATCTTTAGTCAATTTCAACAGAATATTACGCTGTTTGTGCCAAAGTTATTACTGAGAACATTAAATAATATTGGCTCCGAGAGTGATGCTCAGGAACTCTATTAAATAATCTTTCAATACATTCTGCTTCCTCATTTTAACATTATTTATTCTGAGTCAGGTTTATCACACCATTTTATGCTTATTTTCTGGAAAGTAAACAGAGATAGAAAATAATTCAATTCAACACCCTGGCTCGAAGAGTACTTGCTTGTGTATGTAGCCTAGAGTTGATTTACTAAATGACAATAAAATGGATAAAATAGCCTTACTGTGCTAGAAGTTACTGCCAATATAAGACATTGTTAAATTAAAAATTAATTGCCTGAAGAAACACACAGAAATGCATACATGAGTACTTCAGATTTTTTATTTAGTGCTGCTTAATAATTTATGGCTTAAGTAAGAACATGCCTCCTTCAGCATAAAAATGCTAATTACATTAAAGAAGAAACAATCCCTGAAGCACAGAAGCAAGCATTACCACTTGTTAGCCAAAAATTAATACTCAGCACTCAGTCATTTTTATTAACTTACTCTATAGTTGTAATGACTGCACAACTACAAATAATAATGAACTGTTCTTAGAGTTAAGATAAATGATCAAATTGTTAGTTGAGCAAAATATTTTGTTACTTCAGTCTGACTGACAAGCAGACTGAAGCCCAGAATAATGAAATACCACAGTTTTCCAGTGTTATTTTTTTGCAACATTTCTACAACTTTTACTTTATATACCACCCCGTGCTCTGCTTCCAGTACAGATATCAGTGAGTGGTGACACCATTACAGCACAAAACCAATGAAACTTCCTTCTATAGCTGAAGAAACATCAGCTGCAGCAAAATACTTCCTTGATTTTGAGTGCACTGGCATTCATTTTTAAAGATCAGATACTTTTAAGTGACAATTTCTTTTAGAAGTTTTGTGCAATTTTCACGTTGCCCTTTTTCTAAATAAAAGCAATTTCAGGAGAGTTTGCAGAAAAAAAATTATCTAAGTCACACCGCATTTCTGGCAAGCACATTTCAATAAAAAATGTCTTCTTTGTCTCTCAATAGCACTTAAGTGACATCCCACATTAAAAAAAACCACCCAAACAAACCAGCAACTGTCATCTTGAAGTAGAGTCGTCTTATCTTCCTCTGTGCCTAAAACATGCTCATTAATGTCTTGTTTAACTCTTGATTTTTGCCACCACAGTGAAAAATGTAGTGTATATGATATATGTACTGTGCATAAAGTAAACATACAGAGCTCACATCATGTCAATGGAGTCACATTATGTTTGGGAGTCGGATCCTCTGGTAGGACTATGTGAAAGTCTCCTTTCAAAACTGCACTTTACTGAAAGAATCTCAAGGTAGAAGAGTTGCTTCCACTACAAAAATAGAGCATCATGTTTTGGGGTGCCACTGGGACAGGACAAAGGATGAAGTTGAAAGAGAAAAACAGGCAGAAGATGGAAAAATACCTCAAGAGCAATTACACATAAGATAAAACTGGCTCAAAATACCCTTCAAGGAACAAAAGTGCTGGAGGTCGCAAGTGTCTTCTGAGGAAAATATTACTAAAAGGTTTTTTTCATTTTTATTCTCCTTCCTACATATTTGCTGCTGTGAGGGATGAGATGCCAAGAGAGGATATCGGTATGATCTGGATCATACTTTTTTATAGTAAGACGGTTCCAAACAATAGCTCAGCAAACAAAGGCAACAGAACAAAGCTATAGCTTTGGGGATATGCATAATCATCTCTTGGCTTCTCATCACGAAGTTCTCTGCAGTTATATTGTAAAGCAACAGCACAGCTCTCTGAAGAGAGCTCCCAGCTGTGTGTGGGTGCCCCAGCTTAAGACCAGTCCAACATCTCCCTGGGTGATTTTGGCTGGGGTATCCGCATTGCAACTGCCCATTTTCACCATTAAGAAAGATGTTAGTGCTATGAAATATCTTGCCCAACCAAGAGATTACAATTACAAGATGCCATATACAACTACGTAGATAACCAGGCAGCTTTTGCATGACATGTTTCAGTTTTCAAACAGAAAAGGCACAGCTTGGGAAGGAGTGTGTCTGACTATTGTCAAGAATGAGCTGCTCTTTGCAGGTAGATTTTCATTGACCAAAGAGAGCATTGACCAAATGAACTCTCTCCTTGTTTGTGTCTCACTTAATTAAGCATTATAATTATAAACACCTTCAGGCTGTCATAATTAGACTCCTGTTGATTTTACTATGGTTGTATCACATCAAGTGGTCTAGCCACTGTCCTGTCATGCAGAGGCTGCGTACAGTCTGTTTTCTAAAACTCCTGAAAAACGGGTAGCAGTGGAAGTCTTCAAAACCAGTGCCAAACTGTGCACATTTAAAAGTAACTTCTGATCAGTCTTCTTTTTAAAGAAGGACTAAACTTAGCACACATCCTCTTTTCCGTGAGAGCAGAATTTCTACACAACTAAGACATCTCTCTTCAAATGTTTGTGACATTTCAATTAAAAGCAGCTCTAAGCAATCGCTTCCTGATCAAATGTCATCCTTGTAATGGAATTAGTGAAATAGTTATCAAGATTAATTTTAAATTACTTGGATACATGTCCTTTCTAATTACATTTGCATATGCATTGCTTTCATTAGCCCAGTGGCTTTAGTATGAATCAGAAATTGATACTGTGCACATTCTCAGGTTTAACTTTTTAAAAAAGATGGTTATGAAATCACATGGTAGCTTTGATCGACACAGCTCATTTTAAGCAGGGTAAGCACGGCTGTGTTTTCCCTGCAGTCACATGGTGACTAATGCAGAGAAGAGTCAATTAAAACTGTTCATGAACTACCAAAAGAAAAAGACCAAGCTAGGATGGGTGACTGGCCATTTTTGATATGGCTGGGATTTGAAGTTTGCTGTGAAGTGGTTGTGAATGTATTCTTCCCTCACAGAGTTTCTGAAGGTCAATCCACTGCATTTTCCTTTGCATTTCTATCCATTACAAACCTGTTACCATTGGCTTTTCTGGGTTCTGCTAGGCATTCAGAGTTTATACATGCAATTAGTCCCTCTGCTTTCTCTTGCTGTATCACTATGCCAGTGACTATTTTTCAGTCTTTCTGTCCCTTTGCTCACATTTGTTCAGCAGGCAAGTTGGGGCGGGGGACGGGAAGTCCTTTGGGAGAAGACTTAGGAAACTGAGTTAGTCCAAACTATGTTCAAAAAAAAGAACAAAAACTAGGTTTTCAGTTGTTCTTTCCCCACCATCCCCTCCCCCATCTCTCCTGACATATTTTTCTCTTTCATCTGTGTTTCTCAGCATCATTTACCAAGATCAACAGGGAATATTCCCATTATAAACTTTAAACCCTTTCACAGTACATGGTGCAGCCAGCGTAAATTCCTGCTGCCCTAAATACATAACATGATTTAAAAGAATGCTCTAAGCTAGTTAACTACAAGAATTATTTTGTTTGTATATGTTTTGTTTGGTATATAATGTACTTACCACTTTCCTAATATCCTGACCAAACTTTGCTTTTCTTCTTTACCCTTTAGACCACAGAATTCCCAAACAAATGAATGAATTCAGGCCCCAGAAAACCTCTGAAAATCCAATAGCATTTCAGTGAAGAACTAAACTACAGGAAAGCATATATCTATCAATCCACAGAGACAATCATCTTCCAGTCACATTTTTACATTTCTAAATCAAAATCCTTGCATCTTTACATCTAACCTGGCCAAAAGGGTGACTTGCAAGGATCCTCTATGAGCAAGGTAAGAAGAGAACATATGTCAAGAGAAACAGTGATTTTGTCACATGATGTGGAAGAGATGTACACAATCTGTAACTGATCCGAACTATTAATAAAAATACGTATGTGCACAGAGCATGTAGAAAATAGATGATGGCGCTACACAATATAAAGCTCATGGTTTAGAATGACAGCATTATTCCTAAGTGTCTGTATAACATTTATATAACTAGAGGACCAAGACTTCTACACATACTACGTATTTTAAAGAAAAAGGATTTTTCAGAAGTTTACTTTTTACTACGGAGTTTTGAATTTTCTAAGTCTTATTTTTCATATACTTTTGCCTGCAAAATAGGTTCCTGCAGCATTATGATTCTTCCGGTATACACTTCAGAGAAGAAAAAAAAAAAAAAAAAAAAAAAAAAGGAGAAAAAGTTCATCTGTAATAAAACTTTAGAATCTTTTAAAACAAGTTACCTAATGGAGCTTTACTTTCCATAACCATGTTATTGCAGTTTTAACATCTGCTGTTGTGTAGCCAGTCAGGGGTAGCAGCAAGTAGGATTTTGTGAGCCATTTCCTATAAATCCTAGTCACACATTGGCACTCCTTCACCACTGGCATAAATCCTTTGGGTTTTGTTCTTCTTTTAGTCAGCATTTATTGAAGAAAAGAGCAACTCAAGTTTATTCTCTTCCTGTCATATCTACAGTTGTTTGGGTCGGAAGTAATTTATGAATGGAAGTTGGCACCCGGCCTCCTCCTAAAACCTCAGCTCGTTCTGGCGTTTTCATTAGTGCTTGACTGAACATCATCTGGCCCAAAGTCCATATCAAAATAATCAAGGAAATGGAGACAAAGGAGAGAAGAAACTAAGTCCTCAAACTTTGTTTCACATTAAAAGCACCAGTGATAGGTTAGATCGCAGATGAGGTTTGAAAATTTTGCATCATACAGCTCTACGCAGTACAGGTGCTCCCACTCCCTAAACTACTGAGCAAATAAAGAGCCATAATTCCCATGCAAGAATAAAACAATTTCAGAATGACTGAGCCTATATTGGACACAGTAACACAACCAGGAACTAATGCAGATTTCACAGTTTTGTGCTCAAAAAGACACATATGATTGGGAAGGAGATACGAAAAGTATGCATTGCCTAAAGTCAACATTCAAGGATGCAATTGTATTACTGCACTAAGTGGCAAAAATGGATTCAAGGTATAAACTAGAGTGCATAGGCTGACTATCAAAGATATATAAGCAAAAATTTGATTATAAATACTACAATGATAACAGGATGAAAGTACTTTTCTAATTTGGGGAATATCACGTACTTCTGATCATACTAGAAAATTACATCTTTTATAACTATATGACTCAATTAAAATATACACATCAATATATACATATGAATACAAACATACACCCATACAAAAGTCATCCCTTGCCACAGTTTCTATTGAAACAAACTCATACTATCTTAACTCTCGTGAGTTCAAATAATTTGGGCAATAATTTCATGCACTGGAATTCCCAAAGCAGAGCTACCGATATGTGCAGAGAGCAATCCTCCTTACACTGCTCTAACATACTTCTTGAGTCTCATAATTACAAATCCCCAGGTTTGGCTGGTTTCCCTTTATGGCCAGCTTTATAAAAGCACAGAAAACTGCACCACGAAGCTGACACCATTGCCTTAAAAAAAGCACCCCATGGTCTTAATGGCTATATGTGCTTGGGGTACATTATTGCTTATGTTAATATTTTATGTTTACTGATTTACTTTGATGTCCATCAAGGAGGTGTTCTCAGTATTGCTTTGATTTGGTAGAATGAAAAAGAACTATTCTATGGGGAGTATTCTCTGTTTATTTTACATCAAGGAATGGGAGGAATTGGATGCTGTACTTACTGCTTAACACTCCAGATGCTTCAGCTGTGAGTGGATAGGAATAAGACCTCACTGTCACTCAGCAGGGAATCCCAGAAGCATCAGAGTTTCCCAGCAGCTGGCAGTTTCAGAGCAAATGGATCAGATCGCAATATAATTGAACAGCAAGGCAATAAAAAGCCAAAATGTTTTAGATGAGACTATTAATTTCAGGATCACAAATCTTGCTTGTAAATATTGCATTGAAAGTGCAGTAAAGTAGGATTTCCAAACTTTGATTAAGAAAAGTAGTTATGCAAATTCACTTAAAAGAAATCAGTCAAGGGTGCGTCGATGCAAAAATGTCGTGCAGTGCCTGAATTACAGATCTCAGGGAGGTGGGCTGGAAGCATCACTGTTTGTCCGCAAGACATGTTTCAGAACACGTCTAAGCTGTGCAACTCCTTGTTCTGGAGTGCTGGAGATGGTAAAGAGGGGACTGACATGTCCATGGGTTAAAAAAAAAAATTGCAAAGTATTACTAAACTTAGAGATCACCTTTGGCTCAGGAAATCTCTCAGCAGTAAATTGTTTACTGTAAGATTACTAAAGTATCCCTACAGATATGTTCTGTTCCTGTACCTCCTGTACACTTCACATCACACAGTACTTTGATCTGAGCCTGTAAAGATTTTATGTTCTCATGAAAAAAGAATGCAATCAGATTACAGATTTTATAGGTGAAAAATTTCAGCCAGCAAAAAAGTAAATTCTAACTTAAAATATTTTCTAGAGTTAAGAGTATTCCAAGGGGACATGCGACAAGGGAAATTGATGTAAAAACTGAAATAATAACAAAAGCAGTCTCAGACGTTATTTGCATACCAGCTTGGGATCAGGTAGAGTCAGAGTACTCCTGAAAAAAAGCACCTACACTGCATGTTGACTGCCCAGCAGAAACTTGAAACAATTCAAAGTACTGAAACATAGTTAGAGTGAGTTGTTCCATAGTGTTTGTACATTACTACCAATTGTGAGTTTGATTAGTGATGTGTTCTAGGTAACATTTAGGGACATAACTCTGTTAAGTATGTACATTCAAACAGTGAAAGAACATTTCCACATACAAGCATGTAATTTAAATTGCTTTCTTCAGGGTTTTTGTTTGTTTGGTTTTTGCTATTCAACTAAATCTAACTAAGATATCAAAACTTAGTGCTCTGATGTTGGTGTTTTATTAACAAATACAACAAAATATATGTATTGAAGAAGTAAATTTATACTATCTACTGTAATGAACGGTTCTAGAGTTCTTTATCACATGCTTCTTGGTGATTACATCAATGAGGCAGTGCTGGTTATCTAGCACATTTCAAGAAAACTAGCATTTTCTTGCTTCCATAGGAACATGCAATGTGATTGTACTACATAAACGAAATACTGTGTGCTAAGATCCAATTTTTGTAAGATCCATTTTTTTTTTAAATAAAAAAAGACTGCAGTGATTTCCATACTCTATGTTTAAAAACACTTTACCCATATAACACAGAAGAGTTAGAAAAACATGTCCCTTCTATTCCATTACATTTTACACACACACAAAGAAAAAAGTATGGCTCATGTTTTGGTAGAAGTCGAGAAAGAATTCTGGCTGAGGTCGATTCTTCAGTTGTTTACACTGCATATGTCTTTTACTATTATAAGGAATTTCTTGTCCTTTCTTCTGAAACCATTTGTTTACTTTCCTGAAAACCTGCAAATAGTCATGCACTTCAACAGGACAAATTGAAATATTATTATGTAACACAGTAAAATAAAATCTAAACAGATGCATTTTAATATTATACAATGCAGTATTCTATGGCTCATTAAACTATATTCATTACTAAGCTGGATCCATAGAAACAATTTTGTAGCTTTAACAATGTACCAGATGTCAGATGCTTGCTCTGTCAGACGCTTTTATTCTTTAGCCACTAGGAATTTATAGTCAAGCTTGCCTCATAAACACATGAATCTGGTCACATCTACCAAATTGGCTAGTATATGTTAGAATTACTTTCTGAGACAGTAGTCAAGCCCCATTTCATTTTATACAGAAATTTTGCTAGATAAAGGACCAAAGTGGAAAACATTGAGAAAAAAAGAAATCAATTATGGTCTAATCAAAAAAGGATTTTTCTAATCCTTCTCTCTACCTACAACAAGCCTTGCCACCTTGAATGAAAAGGAAGGTTCCTTGGGAAAACATCCAACTGAAATGTTCTGTCAGTTTTTAAGTGTTCCTCCCTCCCCCCGCTCCTTTTTTCATCCCTCTACATATCAGGGAATAAACCTCCAGAGAGACATTTATCTTTGGATTATAGCAAGCAAAGTGGGTGTTTGCAACCCAAGCTACTCAGTAACAGTAACTGCACCCAATGCAGAGAGCAAGTTTGGTAGTTTCTTAGTTTCATTATAGGTGCTAAAAAATGTCCGCATTAATGCAGTTGAGCAGAATCCTTCCCAAGCTGACAGACCTTCAAGGTCCACTAGAAGCTCTGTCTCTGGGATGAAGGCATCGCTGCATATGTCCAAAAAGAGGAGGTGGGGAACACAATCTACTCCCTTCCCAGGGTCTCAGTCACACCATTTTGCCTATTAGAAGAGCATGAAGCAATCATGAAGGAGCAAACTCCACCAGCCCTTCTCTTCAGTTTTTAAAAAGAATTGGAAACACTGAAAAAAAACACCCTCCAGAGGATCTCTGACCTGAGAGAAAATATGGATTTATGATTGCTATTACTCACATCCAAGTTCCTGCTGTAGTACTAGATGTCCACATGCTGCTAGTGAACCCGACAGTCTCAATTTGGGCCTTGCAGCTAATGAACCACTGTTAATCCAGCATCCTGAAATCTCCTGGCTTCACACACTGGAAATGGTAACAGCAGCCTACAATGATGTTACCTTGAATCCAAGAAAGCCTGTGTCACTTCTACTTGGATTCCCTGCTTTCGAAGGTAAAATGTCATGTAGCTTTGTGGGACATTTTATCAGTACAATATGGTTTAGAACTATCCCACCATTTATGTTGCCTTTTAACTGGTTTCAAAGGGATGGATATATGCCAAGAAAGTAAAATCAAATCACAGCTGCAAAACATCCCAGGCTACCAAAGGCATCTTGAAATAATATTCTATAAGTCAAAGCAAAAAACCCTCAGTTGTGCAAGTGTAAATTTATCATAAATCCAAACATGTTCACACCTGTTACTCTGCCTTTATTCTCAGTTCAGCGTGAGCTTGCTTTAGCTTTTTTTTTCATAAAAAAAAACATAAAGAGGCTTGTTTATTTGTTTTTAAGTATATACATACAACTTCAACATCTGCACTTCTTACTAGACCTTCACCTCTTTTTAATTAAACTAATCCCAAAGATTTCATAACTCCTCTCTTGATCATAATGGCAAGGCATTCTCCCTATCTTTCAGCAGCCACAGTACTCAGCAGCTTTCTCAGCACTGACCACTGGAAAATATTATCTCCACCTGCACATCTGCAAGAGCAGTTCCCAGAGCAGTCAGTACAGCTCAGCTAAGGCAGCTCTGAAGAGCTGGTAGTTCTGAAGCTGAACGTAAGGTCCACTGCAGTAGCAAGGATGGAGTTCCCTTCTTAGGCAGTTACCTTGAAATCAACTTTAACTCAAGTTAGAGTTTATTTACATATATGCAAACCAAACATGAGAAAGGTGACTGAAACAATATCATGCATAACTTGTCAAAATAACCTGAATTTGTTAGATCTCTCTTTCTTCCTATATCTAACCACAAGGCTCTTAAAAACTGCTGGTAGTTCTGCAGCTCTTGATTTTGAAGGGTTGCAATGAAATGTTCACATCCAGGAAAACACACCAACTTACACCATTACCATGACAAATCCCTCCTGTTCCACACTTACATAAAGGAAACAATAACAAAAAACAAAATGTCACAATAAGCATCTTGTTGAATGTTTTTCTTACAATTTTCTGATGCGTCTTTTCCCATGTCAGATTCTGAATTGTGGGGGATGGAAAATAGCTCTGAAATAGTGCCACCTTAAATGTCGTTGCTAGGCTCAGCACTCAACCATTGGACTCAGGTCAAATTTAATTTTAAAAAATTCTACTTATCAGATATTTCTCTGCTACATTGCTATGGAGAGATCAGAGGAAAAGTCCTCCTAAAGTATCACAATACTGAGAAAAGGCAGTTTCTCTTGAAGCAACTTCATCCTAACGCCAGAAAATTTTCCTCTGAACTTGCTGCAAGTGCATCTGCACAAACAGAAAAACTGAAACACTTTCACAGTCCAGGTGTGACTATCTGCATTCGGTGCTGTACTTACTAATATTTTTATGAAGCATGTCTACTTGGTTTAAAGGAAGTCATAATGAAAACCCTTTTCCATTCTCTGATATCTTCACTGCATTGCCTCTTAGCAGATTATTGAATCAAACAAGTATATAGGCCAATTCAGGAGTATTAACAGATGTGTTTCTCTCTTTTTAGAAACCGTTCAATGCTCTTCATTGATCCAACAGTTGATGATTACAGTGATAAAATGCTGTCAAACAATTGTTTGTTTCTATTATTGATTACAGAGATGAAGTACCCCATATCGAAAAGATATTTGCCAGCTGAGCATTCAGAACACGAAACTTTCCACATTAGTTTCTATTATATATTATCCATAATTGGAGTATCTGATTTATTGGTTCATACCACTATTTTTCACTTCTACTCTCTTCTTCGTTCTTAGTCTGACCAGTCTGTTTCTATGCTACTGATTTGATTTTCTTCTTTATGAAGAACAAAAGAAAATCTATAGGGTTTTTTTGAGGGAAGAGGGGCTATCCCTCCTCAGAGGCAGAAGGCAGCAGCTTCTTGTAGACCAGCAGTGGGCAGGCCACAGCTCTTGGGCAGCGCACAGCTCCCATCCCAGGGCTACAAGACATGGCCAGTAAGAGGGCTGTGTCTGCACAGAAGACAACAGCTAATCCAAGGGTTTAGTGGGAAAGGTGGCTCAGTGCCACATCAGCTGGCCCAGGGCCCCAAACCAGTCCTCTAGAATTTACATATTTATTGCCCATGCACTGAGGTAACCTCAAGGTAACATTACTTTCAGAGAAACTTCTCAGAGGCATACTTTTCTAGTATGGAGAGGTATCTCCTAAAACTATCTTCTTTGATTCATTTAGAGTTATTTAAATGTCTTAAATACTACAAATTCAAATAAGAAAACCTCCATCTTCACACACTTGTCAATTCTTCCCTGAAAGTGAAATAAAGCACCAGGCGTTAAGAGTATTTCTCAGATTTCATCTGATAAGAGTTGCACATTTTCATCAGTGCATATTTTACAATGACTGAATCAGAGATTTTTTTTTAACCAGAGGATGCAGAGGAACCACTACAGTTATCTGCATTGATTTCTGTGACCTGTATCAAAAAAAAGTTTTATCCATTAATTCCTAATTCAAACCTAACAAAGTGGGAGCTAATCTATTCTAGAGCAAATATCTAGAAGAAAAACCCTTTCCAAAGCAACAACAACAAAAAAAAAAATCCATCATATTTAAGTCCCTCACCCCTTAGACTTTCCTCAAGTTATAAGCAGAAGGAAAAAAACCCCAAACAAACAAAAAAAAAAACCACACCAAAAAAAAGAAGGATCATAAATCCCAGAAGCCTAAACACAACATTTAGACAGATAAGTGAGATTGTGTTAGCATAATATAGATCATGTAGCACAAGAGAATAACAACCCTAGCTGTTATACCCTTTTTGTCAGTATTCAGTATTTTATAAATACTTCATTTTATAGAAAAAGAACCTTCAGACGTGATATGAAACAGTTTTCCCATAGTTACCCATATGCAAAGATTATTAATAAAAATACTAGTTCCTTGCATTCCACTATAAAGACTACATATATTGTGCCTGAGAAAGTTCTTCTCTAGGTAAATCCCTGCTTAGTAATCTCAGGTTTCTGAGTGGTAAACACCTTTCCAGAGTAGTGAGGAAAGCAAAGAGCAGCCCCTAAAAAGGGCCTATCACTGGTGTTTGGAGTACTGTAACGTAGCTGTGTAGTGTAGTTCTGAAGCCTGAATTCGTCCACAAGGTAACTGCTTATATGAATATTTTGTACATTTGTTCTGAAATCCCCTTTCAGTTGCACTGACACTGAGGGAACTGGGGTTGTTTAGTTTGGAGAAGAGGAGGGTGAGGAGAGACCTCGTTGCTCTCTACAACTACCTGAAAGGCACTTGTAGTGAGTGTCAGGCTCCTCTCCCAATTGACAAGCGATAGAAAAAGAGGAAACAGACTCAAGTTGTACCAGGGGAGGTTTAGACTGGATATTAGGAAAAAATTCTACAGCAAAAGGGTTATCAAGCATTGGAATAGGTTGCCCAGGGAAGTGGTTGAGTCACTGTCCCCACAAGCATTTAAAAGACATGTAGGTATGGCACTTAGGGGCATGGTTTAGTACTGGACAGTTTTAGGTTTACAGTTCAACTCAATGACCTTAGGGGTCTTTTCCAACCTCAATCATTCCATGTTTCTCAAATACACATGAGCACAAGAGTATTTCTAGTCTGTCTCTGAGTGAAGACCAACAGTCTGCCTCAAAATAATCTTCAGGGCTTCATTAGTGAGCTTATCTATCTCTACTCTAAAATGACAGAAAAGTGCTCACAAAAAAACCAGTTCCCCAATCTCAGTAAAGAGGCAGACAGGAGTAGTTGCCAAAGCAACTTTCCTAGGATGTGTAACCAGACTGGAGCTCTGGCACACTCCCTGTGCAAATTCTTGGCAAGGACTCTAAGCATGGCCAGAGTAGAGACACTCATCCCAAAGAGATTTATCTTCTATACAAGCATTTCAGTTGTGGATTATCAAGACGATGGGTCTCAAATGCTTAGCATACTACACTCTCATGGGTCTTTGGGTTTCCCAAGGCAAAACACCTATGATTTCATCAAACCGATTCTGTCATCACGGCATTTCACTAAGGTAATAAATGCTATCCTTAAAACCTTAAAAACCATTATTCCTGCTGCTAAATTAATGCTTCCAATTTCTATTTGGAACACTCAGAATATAAGAGCCTTGATTGCACTAGATTGTTAGATCTATGTGTGTTTTCCATTCAAGAGCAGTTTTGTATTCCAGTAGAAATTATACCAACAGAAGCATATCTAAGTAGCCATCAAGAAAAGGAACTTACATTAAAAAGTGCTAGTTGGTTGAAATAATGTAGAATGCCCAAGCATGAATTTATGATAAAACAAAAATTTGTTTCTTTTGCACATTGCCCTTGAAACTGTACTTGCTGTTAATAGATTAACATGTAGTTTCTGTGACGCTGAGTGAAATTTAATTTTCATGATTCACAAATGATGAAAGCATTACAAACCACTAGAGAGGAGAAAACTAATTTGCATCCTATTGTGACTTAATGTCATTTAAAATTCCATACGTTCCTGGCAGAGATGCTTCAAACAATGTGTAAATAACACTGATATGTCAGCACCATAACATGTCCCAGTGGGAACGGTATTACTCCTTCAGTGATCAGTGATCAATAATATTAACGATATCAAGAAGGCTCTGAAAATAAAAGCTGGCATAAACTGCATTTTTTCCAAACGCTTATGGCCCAGTTCTCACCTTTGTTACTCAGCCCAGGAGTCTACCACCACTCCAAAAGTATCCACACAGTTTAATTGTCAGCGGAGAGCTTACCCAATATAGTCTGAATATCTGCTTTGTATGCAGAATCCTAATCTCAATTTCTTACAGAGTTACAGTTTTGAATGTAACCAAAGAGGCAAGTATCACACAGTTCACATTTGTCCTTCCCCCACTAGCCTTTATGATGAATCCCTGTCTTTTATTTATCCACTGAAAAAGTATAGATCCTGAATTAAAGTTCTGGTGCATTGATAAGCCCAGCAAGACACCCAACAATAACTTGTGAATATGCTTTCTCCAATCTAAGGGAAAAGTGACATTTAGTCAAGGCTCAAGGATGACACACGCACAGTAGAAGTGACACAAAGACAAAAGCAATAGTTTTAATTTTAGTTGGATCAGGGGAAAAAAGCGCATGTAAGAATTTGCCACTAATTATTGAGTTTGAGTAAAGAAGAAGATCAAAGAAGTTGGGAGTACTTGGACCTGGGTAGTCTGACTACTCCAAGTTTCTCTGACTCCATCAAGACGACTTATAATATTTCTCAGGACAATCAGAAACATTTTGTAATTCAGAGGGATATGAATGGGGTACCAAAGTCCATGTTAACTCTTTGATGATAAAAAATGCAATAGGCATTTATTGATTCTTTTTATAGGTCTGTTGTTTTTTTGGGTTTTTTTTTTGTTTTTGGGGTTTTTTTTGTTTGTTTGGTTGGTTTTTTTTAAAAAAAAAATAAAAAAATAAAAAAGCAGCCCAACAAGAAATGCAGCATGCAGGAAAAAGGCATGTTTTCATATTCAGCCTGCCAGGGTGCAAAGTGCAGCACGCACCCCACTAAGCACCCTGACTTCATCCACTGGAACCTTCTGTCTACTCAAATCACACACCTAACTTCATGATGCTAAGTATGTTTCATTCCACTTTTGAACTGCAGCATTTGAATCCATAATATCCTGGGGAAAGCAAAGCCAATACATATCATAACTAAAATGTAAATGTCGCATTTGGGAACTTGAAATTATTTAAATTTCCAATTCCGTAACACCAAAGCAACCTCAGTAAGCTTCCTGTCTAATCACATTTGCTTGGCTATGAAGCAATAGAGACAAAACAAAAGGAGGCTGTTTATTTTCGCGACAGTCTGCTACTTGCTGGCCAGTCCATCTTTTCAGTGGGTGCCAGGAGGGAAGATAAAAGTCTCACATTGCCATTAGCCAGTGATGTGATGCTGAACACAGCCCCAAGGGTTTGCCTCACCTTCCTGTGCCATCCACAACCCACAGCTGGCTAGCAACAGCTCTTCAACCTTATTAATTCCCAAATCACTCCTGGATTATCTAAGTTTTCTCCAAAAACCTCATGCAACACAAGGAGAAATGCACAATGCAAAACACAGCCTCTTATTTGAAAACATTAGCTAACAATATTCCTCAACATATAGAAGGAAGTTTCAAAGGATGGTAAAAGAAATTAGGATAGCTGAATATTAGCTGTAAACCTTATCCTAGTGACTCTGTTGTATAAATACTCTCTCCAGACCTTGAGAGATGCTTGTCCTTTTACATTACCCATTTCTCTAACTACTGCTAATTCATTTTAATATTGTGACATTTCCTGGAAGAACCATGCTACAGTATTTCTAATGAAAACTGTTTGTTTATTAGTGCACACACACATCCCCCAAAGGAAAATGTACTCAAACCATACAGCCAAATTACACAAGCTTTCTGAAACAAACCAGATGTATGCATGCATTGCAGATGAAGCAGTTGTTCAAGAAAAAAAAAAAAAAAAAACAGGTGAAAAATAAGTGTTACATGCACTTTGTTCTCATCTGAAGGGATTAGAAATGGATTGCTAAACATCCATGAGGCACATGAATGGTGAATGGCTGAAAGCAGGGGAGCAGAGCAAAGTACCAACTTAAGCTCTCCTTTGTTCTCTTCCATTTACCCAGACCACCCAGTACAAACAAACCAGTCATGAATGTTTGATTAGTCCTGATTTACACAAAAGTATCTGTTGTATTTATTTGAAGGCTGTTTATTTAGTGTTTTTACAAAAGAAAAGCTAACAAAAACTTTGCATTAGCTCAACCTCATGCTAAACAAGGCTCTAATTATAATTTTCAGTGTTGAAAACTGATAAAGTTCCCTTATGGTAATCTTTCATTTTCTAAGCTGTCACATGTAGTGAGAAGTAATATTTCTTCTTCTTTCCAGTATAGGGGTACAGGTATATATTTGCATTTTTAGAAGTGTTTTAATTGATCTGGGTTTAAACAAGACAAGTGTTGTTTTATTAATTTTGCTTCATAACTGGATTTCCCAATTAAAACACTGCAGACTGTTTCATTCACTTGTCCAGAAGTACTTTGAAATTCTTTCTATATTTCTGGGTTGCAACCACCAACCTCAGGTGAAAGGTCATAGAACACTAATTGACATAAAAATGCAGGTAACATTGCCTTTGTTAAAGGCAGAACTAGGGCTTCACTAATTAGATTAAGCAGAGGAATAATGTGTCAGAAAAGTATGAAGAAACAAAGATAACTGCATTTGAGGAAAATTCATGTGCAATATGAAGAATCAAGGAAAAAAAGGTAGAGTCAAGCTGAGTAGAAAACTGTCAGAATAACTAGAAAGGGTTCAAGAATTTTTTTTGAAGGGTTACTTAAAAAATTTACATTCCCACATCTTATAGATGGAATTAATGCCATTTACTATTATACTGATACCAGTTTTTGAACTTCTGACAAACAAAGGGAAGGAAAAAAAACTAACTCTACAGATCCTACTTGATATCAACAGTTTCGTAGACATCATTCTAGTATTTGCAAACAAAATTCTTCCTTCATGTCTGTAAAGCAACTCGAAGATTAAAATTAGTACAGGGAGCTAAAAAAAAAAATGTTTCATTCCAAGGTTTTGTTTTCATTTCTAACACTGCTGATTAGGTCAATTGCAATACTAGTAAGTAAGTTTCAAGGTTTCAAAGCCCCAGGTAGAGAGATCACTTTGCTCTGCTGCTAAAAATCGGTGAAGTAGAAAAATATAATAGCTGAGTACGTAAATAGTTTGGGTGTCATTAGCAGCTGCTACACAATAAGCTCACAGGGATCTGCATAGATTTTTGGACATCTGCAGTATTGCAGCATCTCTCTACCACGTGCAGGGGATATCAGCCCTGAAGAACAGATCCCAGACAGGTGGAATTACACATTGCAGCAGTGCGCAGTGAAAAGCTGGTTCAGGAAGTATTATTCTGTCAGGAATTTGAGATTTGTAACACTAAATAATGTACACCAGATATAATTAGAGTAAGGGCAGTCTCAAATTGGTGTAATTTCCTGCTACTTTATGCGTCAGCCCATCTGAGTGAAGCTCAGGCCCCATTTAAGTGTTTGTACATGTAAATCTCCAATTCAGTTATCATAAGGATGCGGATTCATTTTACCACTGACAAAAAAGGACTCAGCGAGACAGAGTAAGTCTTTTTCTTCTACATAAGGTGGGGTCTTCAGAAGTTCAAGTATTCCATTTTAATACTAATACTTGATAAAAGCATTTATCATTAGGAGGTGAAAGTTTCCATCCCCTTTCTAAACATTAAGAACTATCTCCTGAATAGGGCTTTGCCAGAGGAGAATACAAAATAATCCACTGCATACCTCTGACAGCTCTCCTGGTGCAGATACAGAGAAGTGAAGCAGTGCTGGTATATCTATTACCACTGGAAAAACTGTGATATCTAAGGATATATGAATCTGTGAAATGAGGAGAGCATTGATGCTGGTTAAACCTGTATAACAAAAGATCTTTAAGTGACACTGGTTCAAGCTAATTGCTAGGCCCATAGAATAAAGTTGATTTATAAGAAGTTATGCTTCTCAGAGACAACACAATAGCACACCACCAGCCCTGACAAGGTTAGGAACTGTTCACAATAGCACTGAACAGAAAATTACACTCTCATCTGAAAAAAACCAGGGATTTGAAAACATACTTCAGAACAAACCCAGGATCTCTTCCCTCTGTCCACAGAGATCCCACCAGCTGGGTCACTCTCCTCACCTAAACAGTCATTTATCTGCCATTCACCCTCACATCATCCAAGGGCTGTAGGTGCCAAGCTACTGCCATGCGGATGTTAGCATCACTAAACTTGATCATAGAAGTTTTATACAGCATCTGAGATAAGAGAAATTCTGTCATGACTATGATGTTTGTACTGTTGCTTGTATTGAATAAGATATCTAAAGGTCTTATTTCTAAAAACATATCCTCATTATTCTTTTACACAATATTCTTGTGCTATAACACCAGTAAAAGTCTAGGACCTTGAATCACTGTATGACATTATATCCAGACTCAATTTCTTTAATTTTTCTTTTTAAATTTAGTTGAACACATCTATTAACTAAAAAAAAAAAAACAAACAAACAAAAAAAACCCCAAACAAACCACAAACATTCTTGCTTCTCCTAAAGTAGTCACACTATTATTTTTTAATAAATAGCTTCTTAAAATACTTTGTAGTATACTAGTGTAGGTTGTTGCCTAGCTTATTATGTATGTAACTTCAGGGGAAAACTAGCAAATCCTGGTCCCAAAGCTAGATGGACTCTTCCTCACTGCAGATGTTACTCCTGAATGACATAGGGTGAAAATACAATGAAGTATTTTCCCTGCATCTTAAAAAGATTGATAGAAAGGCGAGATGGCAGTGCTTAGCTAATAGAAACATTAGATAAGCATACCAGACTTCAAATATCTCTCTCAGTTTGCCGCAATACAGGCGACAACAAGGCTATTTAAGATTCATATACCACCAGGAATAGTTTTACTCACTGTTGCATTTCTTCCCCACAAGATTACTACAATAGCAGTGACATATAATGAAAATAATTTCAAATATCTACTCAATATTCATTAATATAATAGTATAATTGTTTTTCTTTACACACCTGGTCACTACCACAGAAGTCTGAAGTACATCAAGTGTCTGATTTTAGCTGTAAAAAAATTCTAAGTCTTCCATTTAATTCAGCACATTGAATATATAGTCTTACTAAATCTTTTTTTGAGTAAATGACCAATATGAAGATTATGAAGTATATCATTCTTATGAGTAAACATTGAAGAAAACTATCTTACTAGTAAGTTACTTCATAGGTTACCTCTGTATCTAACATCAAAGCTGCACAAATCCAGACTGATGGTACTGGGATAAATGAACTGGTGATGTAATTCTGCTGGAATTACCATGGAGAAGTGCTTAAATCTCAATATTTCATGAGTACGTAAGTATTTTCTTCTGTTCATTTTTGATAGCCAAAATATTTTGGAACTCCTTCCTTTTTCAGGATTCTTCACAGAGGAATTTAAATATATAAGTAGTCCACAGTTAGCTCACAACCATCAATATTTTAAAAGTCAGCATCATATTATGGATTTGAGATTTCTGTATGCATGGAACTATCTAAATGCTTTAATATCAAGGTGAATGCGTGAGCAATTCCAAGCCCTTTTTGGATCAGGAATCTGTAAGGAATTAAAAATAATGATGAGACAGCAGTGAAATTAAATTATTTTTTTGGCACAAGCCTTTATTGTAAGGGATAATGAGGAAATTTCTATTCCAAGGGCACTTCTTATAAGAATTCACAGTGTGGTCTTAAGAGAGATTGAACACCCTGTGAAAAAAGTAATAGAGCAACCTAAGAAATGCAAGTGCAGTGAATCACCACCATATGGTTCTTGTTCCAATGTTCTGGAAAAAAATAAAGAGCAATGTTCCTGAACAATAACTCAATGGACTTAAAAGTAGCAGCTCTTCCTGAGTTCAGAGGCCCTCTTATTTTACCTGAGTCTTCCAGTAGAGCCAAGAGAGATCTCAAAATACAAAGTCAGGGGAATAACCTTAGTCTGAAGAAGCTACTTGAGAGTCTAATTAAGCATAAAACAGTGTAATTGTATTCTAATTGGTTCAAATTAGAGCAACTTGTGCAAGAAACAGTAATGCCTTTGCAACCAATTAGGTATACTTGAGTAAAGTTAAGAACAGTAAGAGCAGCTCAAGCCTGTCTTACCCTGTGCCTCATCATCCAGCCTTTGGACTGGCAAAAGAACCTGCAAAACCAAGAAAAATACTACAAGGTTTGTTGGTGGATTCCCCAACTCCCCTCAGAAAGTGACAGATAACTCTGATCTCAAGTGAGCTGCATTTACCTTGGCAGAAGTGGGATGTGTGGTCAGAAAACAAACCCGCCACTGTGATGTGCTGCAGGAAGAATATCCAAGTTCAGTGTACCAATGCATCAGCATCAGTGGGTGGGTCTTCCTGAAGATAATGGAACATCTCCTCCAGATCTCTTGCTGCATCCATTTATCTCTTTTCTCTAATGCTTAAGGTACAAAGTTTCAGCTCACTCCTACTATGCAACTATCTATCTTCTTGTGTAGATTATTTTTTCTTCTAACTCCCCAACAATAACCCATTTCCTTCAGAGAAACTCATAGCCATTCACAGCTCATCCAGCTCCCATTGCATAGCTTTGCTTTTTTTTGCCTCTTTAAAATATAATTAACTCACGCTGTTGACATAGTCTATAATTTCATAGACCTTGTGTGTCACAATATCAAATTATCAGTAACACACTTTAATCACAGGAGAAATCCCAGAAATCTCTTCCTTAAATGTTTATTTTACCCCTTACTGTGAAAAGGGTAGGGGTGGAGGCAAATAACTTTGCAGACAAAAAATTATTGAAGAATTGATTGATTGTAGTATTCCAAAGGAAGTGTGAAACAGGTAATTCAGCCTTTGCCTTCCAAGAGAATTTGAACTAACTTATGAATCTGGTCAGGTATGCCTGCAATGCTGACAGGACCACTCTTCCAATTCCAGACTGTGGCTCATTGAAAACCTATCTGACAACATTATCTGGGTTCAAGTCTGCCTCAACAGTAATCTGGAAGGTGTTTAATATTCCCTGGAGAATGGATAAATAAATTATCATTTTTCTTTCCCAAAAAGATTTCAAATGTGATGCTTTGATCATTACACTGGAATAACATTTTTAAAATATATCTCAAAGTTACATAGTCGGGTGGGGAGGAAAAAAAAATTTAAAAAGGCAAAAAAGCAGCACTTTGAACTACTTCCTTAATACATTTCCAGGACTGGTGGAATTAAGAAGGGTTGAATTAATCTAAAGGAGACAGATCTGCTGCTGCACATTTTAATTTAAGTCCCATAAATGGTCTTATGACCACTTTATGAAAAGTGTACTAAAATCCCAGAAAATAAGAAAAGGAGACACTATTTAAAAAGTACATGAAAAAGTTAAAGTGAGGAGAAAGTGAAAAAGCATAAAAAGATATAAAACACTACAGAATTTTATTACAGCGGTTGTAAAAGGCTAGAGCAGGTGTATGATTCAGGCTGTGTAAAGCAAGAGTATTTAAATCAATGAAGAGGTCTTAAAAACTGTTATTAAAAGTCTTTGTACTTGCACGGGTTCAGTTACAAAAATGTTTGCAATGAAAGGTTATTTAACTGTTTGAGAGCAATTCTGAAGTGGTTTTAATAATGCTTTTTGGAAGCTTCAAACAGCACTAAATCTGCAGCAGAAAAGCATCTCTGCTCATTTGGACCTACACATTTTTAATATTCTTCTACTTATTTTGTCCAAGCATAATTCATATTAACCTGAAAGACACAAGCCTAATTAACTCCATTGCTAGAGACTGAACAGAATTGAGAGCTTTTACTTCCAAATGGCTGGTTTGTATATAGCCACTGAAAGCTTACTGATTCACTTCTAGTGCATTGGAGTATTTTTCCTGATCTTAAAAACTGCTTAAAATGCATGTTGTGAATCTTTGCCAGCAGCATGTTATAATGAAGTAAAAGGGGAAACAAACATTTGTAATACTTGAGGATAAAAGAATAAAACTACTACAACAGTCTGCAAGAACAATCTGACTTGACTTGCATCTTTTGTACAATTTATAGATATAAGTAATATCGGAGATACTGTCAAGAATTCCAGTTACTTCAGTGGCAAAAATTCAGAGGGAAATCAGAAAAGAACAAGTATTTTTAAAGGACTCGTGAGACTGGTTGGGATAAAATTACAAACCAAAGAAAGAAACGTTAGCCCTACTGCAATCAAACAGTAAACTTCTGCTGGTTTCATTAATTTAATGTAAAAAATACTTCTATTCCAAAAGCACGAACCACAGCAGCAGTATTGCATACCCTTGTCAGAAAGAAGGCAACTTTCCTATAAAAGCAGACATCAGTGATAAATATTCAGTGTATAAAACATCACGGTTCATTGCAGTTTTGCACTGAAGATTATACAATGTGATTCAAATGTAACATTTAAATCATCTCAAAGCGCACAGTGATCACTCAACTGTGTCTATAGCCAACAGCAGCAAAGAGAAAGATTGGTATGTTGCAAGTGCTACGAAAAGTGTTTCTGAGCATTTGACACTTTGTTCTGGAAATAGCATACCTATTTGGAACAGATATCTAAGGTCAGAACTAGTTTCCCAAATCAATAAAGTAATCAAATTTCTGCCCAGGACTGTGTGTAATCTCATTAAAATCACTTTTCCTCCCAACGTCACTTTCCTGTACTCAGCTACAACCCACTCCACCACAAAAACCACTGCATCAAAATGAAGTCCTGGAATTAAACTACCAAAATGACCAGGTCCCAAGGGCTGCCAGGGAGCATGGTATTATCCCAAGGCCTGGACTTGCATGGCAGTCCTATCTCCTGTGACCCTTCATCATCTGAGCCACAATAAGCATGAAGTCTTACCCTAGACCTCACAGAGCAGAGTCCACACAGTTCTCCCTCTCCAAGCTGAGTCAGGCTCACCAGCTGTTGATCATATCGAATTTTCTTATTTATAGTAGAGAGGTAATTTTTTTAGCTTTCTTTAAACTTCAACATCTCCGCTATCAAGAAAGTAAGTTTTGCTTAAGAGTGGAAAATGCAGAAATGAACAAAATCAAACAAAATTGGCCACTAATTTAAATCTTAAACACCAAATCTGTGACCTTAATCCATAATAAAGTTTAAGAAATTGACTTAAATTAAAATCCTCTTCAAAATATAGACCTGTCAGGAAAACAAAGTAAAAGCAGATTCATGTGCTGCCTATAAGTGGGGAAATAATAATAATGAGAATGAAGAAAACTGCTGTGATGTTTTGGCAAATATGAGATAGATTTGGAGAGTGGGAAGGGTTTGCAAACAGAATAACTTAATGTCATTTGGGAATAATATGCCAGTTGTGATATTTTTGCAATTTAATGTAATGTATCAAGCAATGTGACCTATATAACATTAACTACTCATCTTAGTTATTAAAATGAATAATTACAGATTAAACTAGTGGCCCTCATCACTCAAAGAGATAATTGGTTTTTTGCAATCCTGACTGATACTTAAGGAGGTAGGATCAACAGTTATTGTATTAGGATACTGTTTCTTATTTTCGTTCTATAGAAAATAAATTGTTGATGAAACAAGACAGAAATAGGTGTCTGAACACCACACTGGGGGCACTGACAGAGAAGACTCAGGCATGTCTATCCACAGAAAGTGATCTTCACAAAATTATGAACAAAGAAGAACATCAGTAGCTGCCAGTTGTATGAGTTGTGACAAAAAGCAGAGAGCAGTAGGTGACCAGGAAGGAATGTGTCAATTAGCGTGAGAAGTTCTGCACAGATGGGTTAGGAAAAGTGCACATGTCAAAATCTGAGACGCTGTCAGGACAATGCATTTATTTAAAGTATAAGTACAAGGCTTAGGAGCAAACTTTTAATGTCTAACATAGCGGAATGTTCTCTCTGGCCCAGATCCTTGAGAGCCTGCCCACTGGGTGCAAGACCGTTTCCATTGTTAAATGTGATCTGACACTGGGAAACACACTAAGGAAATCTGGGGCAATTAAGAGCCACAACAACCAATGGGAGCACCCACATGACAAAGTCTGATCATGATTTTGAGTTCAGGAACCACAGGAACCAAAAAAAGCAACATCAAGATCAGAGCAGGTATGGAGCGAGATGAAAAATTAACATCATCTACATAATTTGAATGAAAAGGGAAGCTTGACTGCAAATAAAGAGTATCTATATTCTCAGAAAATAACTCATTTCAATTAAAAAATAATTGTCTGAGGAAGCCTGGGAAGCAGGTCTATATGTGGGTACGCTTTCAGCAGGTGCCAATCCCAAAGTCTCTAACTGGGCCTCAGGAAATTAAAGCTAGTAAAAAACACATTTTCTTTATCATTCTCCTTTCGGCATAATATGTTGCTCAAAGAACCGCTGAAAATAAAGTATTCAAAGAACTTTAAAAAGCCAACTGGAGTGAAAGAAAATTGGGCCAAACTTTAAGGACACAGATATTTCGGATTCAATGATAGCAATTAGTGTGATTTCCTGATCAACTGCAACCATCAGACAGATGTTTCTTGTCGCAGCAGAAGGAATTAACACTTTGGTATTCAACCAACAAAAAAAAACCCAAAGTCATATACATTTTTAGAGAACAAGATGGAGGTTGGAAGGCAACAGTAATCTTGAAAGTTTATTGAAAATAGTAAAGCAAGGTTTGTGAATCATTAGGAAAGCTTTTTTAGCAGATAAAATACTATCCTTCTGCAAGGTAAACGTACATAACATGCAATACAGGGATTTAGTCTATGCAATGTTACAAAAAAATTCACTTTTAATTTTGAAGTCTACTAGTGCTTTTCCTAATCTGTCTTCTATTACTCATTTTTTAATACATTGTTTCAAATATATTTACATTAGAAAATTATTATTTGTGCTATTAAAATTATCATACACATCTGTAACCTGAGCATTAATTTCATTATAGCTTGAGCTTAAATTTCTTTTTAAATGTGAAATAGAACATGATCGGTGTTTCAAAACTTGGGAGCTGAATTGTCGGTATTGATGTAAGTGACAATTTTTTTGAGGCCTGAGAACCCAGCTCATTGATTGGTTCAATCTAGACCAGTAGATGTCCTCCACTCAAAGAGGCATGCTTACATTTCCGTCTTTATCTAGTGAATACACATTCTCAGAATATTGGCAGAGGATCCTGAAGACTTAAGAGAGTCTGACCTGCTAAGTTTTTGTGGTGGCAGACTCCCACTGGATCTTCCATATGTGGTCTTATGTAGATTGTATAAACTTTAAAACCACAATTGTATTCTACAAGTGATCACTGGAAAATTATGGTTTAGATTTTTAAAGGAGTCTGGAGGAGGTTTGGCAACAAAACTGCACCAAAATCTGCCAAGAATTACTCAGCTTGATTGCTAATAATCCTAAGAATATGATACTTAATGGAATTAATGATCAAAGATAAGCTAAACATTCCAATATTTAATTTAACAGCAAAACCAAAATCATACTATGCTGATCAAAGGAAAACATACTGATTTTATGTCTTCTTTTTATAACAAAGTATCAAGAAATTATGATGAATGGAAAAAAGTAAGATCATTCTCATGGTCAGATATAAGCTAATGCTGTCCAAAGGGTGTTTGGCACTCAACAAAAAAAAAAAAAAATTGAGAAAAAAGTCTAGTCTCAGATTCATGGGTCAATTCCAATCAGTCAACTCCTTTTCTTTTTTTTTTTTTAAATAAAAAGTGTCTAACGATGGATAAAACCACTACAGGCTCATTACTTTCACTGCAGTAGAGAATGGATTTTAAAATTTATGAGTAAAGTAAAATTGTCCCCAGGTCATAGATCTTTCCTATAACAGGTACTCAGTCACTGGGTTCTTCTTGTATTGATGAATGCAGAAAGCGCAGGTTACAAGAGATTACAGGCATATAAATACATTAAGATGGTTCAGATTGTATATAAAAATATAACATTACACTCAAAATCATTTTTTATTACTAGCACAGATTTACATTTCTTCATGTTTATCGTTTCTTTTTTTTATTGTTATACCAACTAATACATATTTAAAATAAAAGCAGATGGTTCTTGCACTTTGAATAATGCTATTAACACTTTTAAAAAGAAAAATATTTCCCATGATTCTCTGTTTGTGCTTCAGTCAATTTGTTTTTAACAGCAAAGCATTTTTAATGCAAGTTCAGGTATTCTGAATATATTCAAATACACTCTACCTAGGAAAGTCACTCAGGTCTAAATTGCATTTCACAACTCAAAGGTTTGGACTGCTATAATTTAGCAGTAGTATTTTCAGAAAAGTATAAAAAGTTCTAAAAAAATTTTTTCTCAATCTAAGTCTTCATTTACATAGCTAGTAGCTTGGGAGATTAGGCAAAATGCTATATGCGCCATAAAAGGGAAAAAATTTGATTTTTCTCCAAAGAAATTTAAGTAGTTAATTCCTTTCAGTTTCTTTTCTAAACTTCCTCTTAATACTTGTATGTACAACTCCATTACAACTCCTGTCGTGTACTTCATTACAGGAAGGACTTTAACAGGGAAAACTAACCTGCATATTTTAATTTAGTATGTCAATTGTGTTAAGTTTCAGTCTTAAATACACTTGTAGGCAAATAAAGTTGCTGCAGAACCAGTTGCAAGCTATTAGTTTTATGAAGAACCATGATTAAGATACTCATTTCCACCTTGAAATTTTTAAGGCTGACAACAGTCTTAACTGCTTGATTCATTTTAGCTCTAAGTTGGAAGCTTTTTTCTTCCCTCCAAATAATTGTTCCCTTTTCTTCCAAGTGTCTGAGAATATATGAACATTTTAGTCCAGGAAAAAAGACCTTGTCACCACTCAAACTTGGAAAGCAAAATTGGTTTAGAATCTAAAGGCTTATATGATAGCATGGAAATCTATTTCTTTTATGAAGAATATGTCAGTGTAAATAATAAAGCCTAGGAACCATCTTAACCAAAGAAAAATTACATAAATTAGTAATATATGACTAGAAATATATTAATTTAATTAATTGAGAATCATTAATCCCTCAAAAAAAAATTACAATTCCTGAAACATTTCTGTTGGCTTAAAAAATAAAAGCAGAATCAAAACTATTATAAATCGTGTGCGTTTTTGGTTTAGTTTGATTTGGTCTCCAGGTGGGGAGGGGACTTTGGTTAGTTTTGTTTATATAAAAAAACCATATAGAACATAACTAATTATAAACCAAAACTCAGTAACTGAAAGCAAGGGTTAGCTGTTCAGACTGTGTAAATGGCTGAATCATTGTATACCATTGCTTCAGAGATAAGGCATACTTTCATCAAGCATATTATTTTAAAACACATACACAAAAAAAAAAAACAACAATTGTTTCACAGAACTGACTGAAATAATACATACCTGAGAGCCTGCTATTAGGTGCAATCCAACAGAAAACAGTGGTGGGCCACCATGGGATAAAATGGAATGAAAAGCAGTAGTATTTACCTAATTTTAGTTTATGTAGTTATAACAAAAAGTGTGGAGAAGAACAGAACAAGATAGAAGATTCTGAAGTAAGATTAGAAGTAAGCTACTGACACAATAGTAATAATACTGTATAATATCATATGTATAATCCTGTACAACTTGTACTGCATTATTAAATTGCATAATAATTATGTATAATAATAGTAATAATACTGAGAGAATAAAGGCAGCAGGGGTTTTGACCAACATAACTACAGTTTGTGGGTGGGGGGTGCTGAACCAAAACAACTTTGTAGTTTGTGTTTGGCTTCCAAGAGTAACGTTTTCTGAAAGACCACCTTTAGATCTGTACTTGCCCATCGAGCAGATGTTAGACTTCACCAGTGCACTCAAGTGCTGTAAGAACCGCCCTATAAGCAAGCTGGCAGCTGTTACATTCCTTTTATGTTTTGTTTGTGCTCCTAATCATGTCAGTACTACTCAAACTTAAAGAACTGCTCACAAATTTAAATAATAGCACAGTGTAGGAATAGGATGTTGCTTCTTCAGTTTAAGGACTTCTCTAGTGTGGGAGAGGTGGGGCAATGCTTGGCTTTTTAACAGGAGTTTGTAGAGAATTATGCTTCCTCCCCTTCTGAATGATCATGCTGTGAAGAAGTTTAACTTAAGCAACTACAGAACAGCAACTACTGAACTTCTTACAACAATAAAGAATTCTTTCAGAAGAAAAAGACAAACAGGTCTTTGAGTTTGGGGCTCATTTTTTCAAATAACACACAAAGAAGATAATAAAAAACCTTCCAACCCACAACTCCCCAAGCACCCTCCAGGAAAAAAACTACCTCTCACGTGCAGGCAGGAGGGGCACTCCACCAGAAAAGAATTTCACTCTTTGTCTTGTAAATCATGAACTGGAAACACCAGCACACCAACCTTGACCTGATCTCTGGATAAGTTATTCCCAGTAGACTGACTGTTAGAATATGGAAATAAGCAGGGCTGGATCCCCCAGGAATACCCCACAGCCAGCCACAGGGGAACATAAGTCATCATCTGACCACGCAGGTGGCACCACCTAGTGCTGACATCTCCCCAGCTATGGGAAGACAGGATTCAGGAAAGATCTTGGGTGCAAATCTTCAGAATCCACCTTCTCCACCACCACGCCCAGTCCAGCTATGCCCATACAGAGAAAGCAGCCATTAAACACTATTCTCCACAGAACAAGGGAAATCAGGCTGCTCAGCCCCAGCTGCACTCTAAAGGCAAAGCACCCATATACTTTCTTAGATGGACTGGAAGACTTCAGTACAGCTCTTTATATTTTTTTTTGTAGATAAAAGTGCATTTATCATTAAGTACACAGAACTCCAGGACCTTACGAGTAGTGTGCTTTTTATTTAAAAGCCTAAATTGCTTCACTGTCACCATCTGAAAGGAATGGGAGGTGTGGAATCAGACCAAAATTACAGACTGCATCTTCTGTATCTGACTGTATGTTTGTCTTTGTTCTCTGCCCTCTGTCACATTTCTTCTGAATGCCTTTATTTTCACTAGATAACCAATTACTTTTTTTTTCTTCTTTTAAATTCACAGCTGAACTGTCTCTATTACTTTTATCTTACCTTTCTTCACCTCCTCTTTGGTTATCATTTCACTTTATTCTACTTCCAACTAGTGGAAAAAACAACCTGCTAAAGGTAAGAGGCAAGTACAAAGAGGAAAGAGCAAAGAACAAAGAATGCTACAAATGCTTTCACAAAGAGATAAAGTTTCAGTAAAAATAAAAAACAGAAATTTTTTCATAATCACACTGCAATATTAAAAAAAAACAAACAAAACCATAATCACTACTCCAAGTACTGTCTTGCTTGTTGGTGTGGTTTTTTTTTTTCATATTCATCCTTGCTATGAACTCACTCTTTCTTAACCCACCACTGGCAGTCACTAAGCTCCTCATTAAGATATTTTGAGATAGAAAATCTGAACCATAAAAGAAATCTACAAGCTTGTGAGATAAATTGCAAGCCAGCTATACCAACAGATCACAACACTGTTTTAAGTACGACCCATCTTAGGTTTAAAGGGCTCTGAAAAAATATCCACAATTTATAAATCATATGAAAACTACACAGCATCCTAAGAGATCATCTGGTCCATCTCTCATCTCAAAACACATCAGATACTGAAACATTTGACACACACTTCTCTACCTTGTTCCTTAAACCATATATGATGGATAACCCACACTTTCCTGCCTGTTCAGCAGTGATTAGCCTTGTAGACAGAAAATTCCCTGCATATCTAGTCCAAGTAGTCCGAACTACAGGACAGACAACACAAGTGGCATAACAAGCCCTTTCAAAGTACAACACAGGTCAGTCCTGAAAATTCTGTCCATGAAATTATTCCTGCATCTCTCCTGCTATCTTTGGTCCATGTCTTTCTTGAAGTGTAGTGCCAAAATGAATAGGACTGCAGCCTTACCAACACTCATGTGGAAGAATTACCTCTGCTCATGTCACAGCTATCACTCTCATTTATACACATAGCCAAGAAGAATGTATGTTTGATTTTCCATTATTCTAACATGCATCCACAATTTACCATTAGAAAATTACTTCTCCCTATCCCAAGATACCTTATAGGGGTAAGTAAATAAAAATTTCAAAATAAAGATGAGAGACAGAGAACCAGATCAAATATTGCTTTTCTTTTCAATAAATTTACAATCCATTGCAGACCCACTCATGCATTATGAATGCCCAGATAAGAAAAAGCTTTTACTCTGCAAATTAATACAGAATAAATGAGATTAAGGCAGGCTGGTGTACTTAACTGCTGTTCACACCTCTCACCTTTTTTAAGGAGCTAAGACTTAAAAGATAACTAAGAAATTGAATGGAGGTTAGTAGATTTTTAAATGTTATTGTTCAACTCTAGTCCTGGGGAAGGGACATCTGCCAGAAACTCACTAATTCAAAGGACAGCCTTGTAGAAATTGCTTGGTTTCCAGTTTACTTGAGGGATCCTATACAGAAGCATAACTCTGCAATTTCAAGGACAACACTACCATTTGCATCAATCACAAATATCCCTCTTCTCCTATAAATAAAAGACAGATCAATATATGCTTTGAAATCAGCCTTGCATTTTGTCTGTTGCTGAACATTTACCTTGAGAAAATGATGCTACAAAATAAGATAACTTCTATTTCATCACCATACATGCAGAAGGGAAGAATCATCTCTCATTATTATGGACAACAGGACTCAGTGCAGCCTCCTAAGTATTTAAAGTGTGCTGTTTTCTTTCAGGCACAATAAAAATATTTAGGACTTTATTTCATCCTGCTTTCCTTGACACATTATAAAAAATAATGGATACTGTTGCTTACATACCTTATCTCTAAGGAAGTATGACCTTCAAGACAGTTATAAAACGGAAGTCAAGAACTCTTCCATCTTCATTAGTTTTGTATTAAAGCTAATCTGTTGTGGTTTCGGTTGGTGTTTTGTTTTTTTTCGGGGGTATTGTTTGGTTTTTTTTTTTTAAAAGAAAATTATGGTTCACTATCCAATACAGCTGTTAAGAGGTTTTATTTCCATTAGATTTTAACATGGAGTTGTTCTTTCATATAAGCAAATAAATGGAGCACATTCCTCATTGCTCAGAGCACATGGAAACATTTCACATTTCCTGAGTGAGGCCACAGCTGGTGCATCATTCACCAGCCATCACAGGCAGCAATGTTGTAGTAAATTGGCAATAAATTATTCACCAAGCACTGTGTAAAAGAAAGTTTAGATATCTTTCTGGAAAATGCTATTAACTTAATACCTAAGGAATCAGGCATATGGAGTCAAACCTGCTGAACTGTATACAGATCCAACAGATGTATCTAGAATACAACTGTTGCATTTCAACAAGCAAATCCCTGAGGTATCTTAAAATCCAAAGTAGGTGTTTCAGAGCCTGGTCTTTGTAGGAAAGTAGCTACAAATACATACACAGAGACACATTAATAACACAAGCAATTGCCAAATACTAAAACTAGTCTCAAATTTGTAGTGCAAATTACAAACTCTATTCAAACTGTTCAAAGTGAGATCCTCTGATTTTATATAAAGATAAAAATTACTCCACTCCTTTTACTACTGTAATACTAAAGCACTGTGAAATAGATTTCCCCCCCTTCTCTGCAGTATCAGAAAAAAAAAAATCTAAACTTTCAATTACATATCAATATCACAGGTCAACTTTCAAAATCTAAACTAAAATTGTACTGATCTCCCAAAAGCAGTCAACTGTTAAAATAGCTTTAAAATATTTTTTAAAATCTGCAAACATATTCACAAGTATATCTTGCCTGCAGTTGCTACAACAATAACCACAAAATTAGGATAGCATATAATATCTCATAAATAATATTGGATTTCAAAGTATAAATTCAACAACACAGTTTCTACTTGCAATAGGCTATTTTAATTTCTCTACACCATTTTCCCTCATCTACCATTCCTTCATTTCACACAGCATAAAGCCAAAGAGAGATATCACATCACCTCATCTCAATAGTCCTCCATTCCTCTCATTCTCCTTTCATAAACAGGAGATATAAGGGCATCTGTCAGCCCAAATTTCAAATAAAACAAGAGGAGATGCAAGAAGGCAGCTTTGTACAGCCAATTTCATCTGAGAGGGAATGTCTATTCAGTTTCTTGTTCCTTAGCTACCCGAATAACAGTGAGGAACTGCAGGAGATGCACAAGGCCTTGGTTGCTTTCTTTTACCATGAAAGACCAGGGCTCATTTTCTGAGAAACTAATTTTGAAATGACTTGTAGATGCTGTAATTGGGGGGTGGGAGGGAACAACACCCACAAGGCAAAGTTTTGAATAGGCATTTTGTAATTTCTATTTTCTCCTTGAAATCGATTCCTTTTTTTTTTTTATACAGAGTGAAAGACAGAAAACAGAGCTCATAGCCACCGTGCACAGCTAGCTCTGGCTGAGAGCATCACTATGACTTTGCCCTGGCGTCAGCAGGGCAGAGACAATACTGCTTGTTAACACAAGTGAGATTCATTGCTATAACCAAAGAAGCAACATCCCCTACTCATAAATCTACAGGTAATCTTACATTGTTATAGCTGCAGTGCCTGTGCTTCTGTTTCGTCACTTGCAAAAACAGTTTTTATTACAGTCTATTCTGGGTGAAGGTCAAGCAAGAGAGATGGGATTGAAGACTTAAGTCTTTTAAACGGAAAGCGCACATCATGCAAATTCCTTTAATACAAGTTTTTCTGCCCGAGTATAAACCTTGACCTAGAAAACCCCTGTATCTTTGGCTTTCCAGGTTTTGAAGTAATTCTCTCTATATGCAAGAATTTACCAAAGACCTTTCTGACCTCAGTTGCACAAGTGTTTGTTTCAATAAATGGAGGGACTTCTCTGTTACAGCGTATTTTACACCAGGGCTTGCACTCTGATCACCAGACTTACTTTGTTAAAGAATCAAAGAATGACTTGTAAGACAAAGCCTTTATCTACTGCAGCTCTATTGTTCAGCTTTCTAATTTACAGATTACAGTGGTAGAAAAGGTAATTTATTCAAACACAAAGAAAGGTGTTAAATTGTCTGGAAAAAAATTAACCATTCTACAGAGAAAGGGAAATAAGAGGCTGCTTGTCTTCTGAAATGGTACCTGCTTATGAAATAGCCACATAGGAACATCAAGTGAATCAATATAACCAGTAAATCTATCTGAAAGAGTGAGGACAGCCAGGGTCATAATTATTACCCCTGGAGCGTTGCTAATATATGAAAAGTAGCAAAAAAAAAAATTGATTGATTGCTATGAAATTCTGGCAGCTGTAGCTTTCGAAGCATGAAATACATTAGGCATTGTATCTTAACGTCTTCGATAATTGTTCAGAGTTGATGCTTGTCTTCTGAACAAGGCATATTATTTATTCACAAAGAAGTCACCGGCTGTAAAAATTAAACATTTAGAAATAAGTTGACCTCTATTTTTTTTCTACAAAACGACATTTCTTTGAAGGACAAAAGAAAAAATAGCTTACGCCATTAGTAATTGATACAGGTCTAATTTAATATGCATTGTCCAAATACCTTTGCCCTTTACAGGTAACAAGCTCCTGGGTGAATTTATTGCATCATTACACAGCAACTATAGGAATACTTGACAGAAAAACCTCCAGTGAAATATCAGCTCTGCCTAAAAGAACATTTTTGAAATAGAATGCCTGTTTTGCAAGAATAATGAAAAAAGTTTCTTCAGATCACATGATAAAAAGTCTTCATATTAACGTGTATCGTAAAGGTTCTCAAATGCCACAGCTTTAAAAGTGTGCTTATACATGTATGCCTTGGTATTTTTTGCTTTCCCACATCTATCTTTATGTGTAATTGACCACTGAAGAGAGCAAAACCAATTATTTTATTCTTCTCCAATGATTTTTGTTTCTTCCCGATGGCACAGAAGATGTCAGATGCAAGATGCCTATTAGGAGCAGTATTAGAAGGACTTAGATATTCAGAGCTGAACTGACTGTTGTTTTAAAAAGAAAATTCTGCAAGTATCTCAAAAAAAAAAAAAAAAAAGCAAAAAAACTTTAAGGAAAGCACAACAGAGCCAGGTAAACAGCAAGAGTGGGTACTGAAGTTATTTTTATACTCTAAGCAACAAAGATGTCAACAAATAACAGTAATTACAGTTCCTGAAACTCAATGGGCTTAACTGCAGCAGCATTACTTTCCAATCAGCACAAACACACCGTTACAAAGAAATTTTTTACCTTGACGAGGACCCTGCTTTTTCTTCTACTAAGGTGTGCAATACAAATAAACACAAGATTAATATAACATAACTTGAAAAACAAATAAATTCAACACCAGCGCAAAACTAGCAAAACCTCTGTCAAGTTGCAGGCCTTATTAGTATTTATACACTTAAAGCGTCTCTCTACCCTTGTGTTATTACTGACTAATATTTGCATCACACCATAGTTAATCCAGACTCTTCCACAGCCATTGCTCCTGATCTCTTCCCTACCAAAATACAGAACTATTTGAACCTGAAATCAATGGTGCTTTTAACTGCCTGGCTCAGGTAACGCCTCCAGTTTGCACTGCTATACAGTTCTATCTGTAAGAAGGTAAAACACTCATAGTCCCTCACTGTTTGCCCATTATTCTTCTACCACTGCTAGGAGGATGGACAAGTTCTACCACAACTTCTGGTGAGAAAGTCTGTGTGGTTCAGCTTTTTCCAGAAGAAAATCAAAACAAAACATTCACATAAATCCCAGCCAGGCAGAAAAAGGCAAAACTGGTGATAACACTGTTAAAAAGGGCAGAGCTTTACAGTGTGCTTACCGATACAGAGACCCAGAGATCCAGAACACCATCATCACAGCAAAGACGTATCCATGAGGGTATAAAGAAAACCACAACTCTTAGCTGAAGTGACAAGGCAGAGGCTCCAGGTACAACATAAGTAAAAAACCTAACACTCTACAAGCTCATGTTTAAGAGCTCTTAAGGGACAAAGCCAAAGCCATCTCAGTTCTCTCCACTATTCCTGTTCTGCAATCAGTGAAGATTTATTTCTGCTCATGTGGTCTATCATGCTGGCATAACAAAGTACAACAGCATTCAGATGTATATGGCTGAATTCACATACATCCACCTCAGCACCTGTTTACGGCAGTGCTGAGTAAGAAAGACCCTGGGGTGGCATCCAGAGTGTGATTCAAATTCATGAATTCACATTAATATATTTTAACCTTGCTGGCACATCCTGAAACTTGTTTAAACATAAGAGATTAGACAGTGGGGCTAGACAGACACATGCAAAGGAGACAGGAAAATCTTAAGGCAAAATAGGCTTATTTCAGAGGAAGGAACGTGCACTTTTGCTTGTAGCACAGTAACAGTTTAGCAGATATTAAAACAGCACTTTTTTCTGTTGCTTCTAAAATCCCCCCCCCCACACACATACATCACCTCTACTGTACTGGTATGGTATACTGGTTCTCTCTTCAGGAAACCTGAGTGTCTGGTGAGTGTCCAGGTAAATTGATGGCTCATAGTTCTAGCGCTGTCAGTTTGGGGCAGTAAAAGGAAGAACTGCAAGATTCTTCCTTAAGACCGATCATCCTGGGGCGCACTCTGAAGGAGAAGCAAACAGACTGAAGTAAAACAAATCCTATAAATTCAATACTAAAACTAAATTGCAATAACAATTACAAATAACAGCTACTAGCTTCACTATATTGTAATACACTGTGAGAGAAGAATCAAGACAGTTAGTAATGTATCATGTTTTTCCTCCTAACTTGGCTAAGGCATTGCTCAGCCAGGATAGCTCCCGTGCAATAGGAAAACATGGTCATTAGGGCATGACACGAAAACCGAAGAAAGCCATCCTGTAGCTGGTACTGGCATACTGTGAATCCTGGGACAGCACTTCCCCAAAATCATCAGGCTTTGAAGATATTTCAGTAGACTATGAGAATCCACACTGATTTCACTGTTCTGTAGGACACAAAGCAGTAAATCTCAATAATCTCCACCTGTGATCTAAAGAGAGGAAATCATACACTTTGTAGTATGGTAATTGAGACCCATGTCAGTAGCTTCCTGATGATACTAATAAGAACTTACAAGGTGTTTCCCTTCAGCACACTCCCAGCCAGAGTTCCACAGGAAGTCAGGTCTGATATTTGCAACTATGTTCCTGCTCCTTCAGAAGTCCAAGGTTAAATCCTATACCTACACCACCAAAAAAAAAAAAAAAAAAAAAAAAAAAAAAAAAAAAAAATTTTCCCTGATTTTCCCTTCCACAGTTAAAAGGAAACTTAAACAAATTAAGCCAACTGTTAAGAAGATAACTTGTAGTGAAAGATGTAAGCAAGACATCACAACTCTCATTTCTATCAGAATCCTTTCTTGTCCTCTGCTTAGAGGGCAGAGTGGGGAAAAAGTGGCTTCACAACCAAGTCCCATCCTGCTCTGGTGCTTCCTGGGAGTGACAGCAGAACTCTCCAGAACTAGGAAGGTCTTGCAAGATTTAGGCAGATTTGAAGCTGCCCTTGGGTGCCCTAACAATGCTGAAGAATAACATTAAAGAATTTTAATTCATAACCTCTTGAACTATTCCAGTAAAAACAACAGCAACAACAACAACAACAAAAAAGATAAAAAATAAGGCTCACGGGACTTCTCACATTGACTTTAAGAGAAAGGCTAGAGTTTCATAGTCCCATATTTCCCTGTTATAATGTACATAGTAAAAGACATCAAAAATAATTAATGGAGGATCACAAAGTTTATGACACTTTACACTAGGATGACCAGAGAAGGCACTCAAAAATTAGGAAGCCAATCCTCTCCAGGCACCAACTCTACTATTTTTATGTCAGCAGTAGACTCTCTAGACACAAACAGCTTAAGGCAAACATTATAATTAGCTTTTAATCAGAAGAGATTTTTGTTCTTCCAGGATGTAGATGTGTAGTGTAGTACAAATACAAAGATCTTGTGTAGGGTGTTCTGTTGTTATTTTGGGTGGTTTTGGATTAAAAATAGGAAAAAACAGTTTCCAGGAAAGGCTTGATGCTTATTTTGTTTGCTCTGATATTACATCTCTAATGTCATAAGGCATGGCTACAATCTGCAAATCATTCTATAAGTTGACCAAAGATCACAAGCTGTAATGTACATCAGAGTAACTAAGAGCTAAGTATATCTGCTAGTTCTTAATGGCCTATCAGGCTTATTCTAAATCATATTAAAATGACAAAATAAAATAAACCAAAATAAAACAGAATTCTCCTGCCTCTATCTGCACATTACAAGCAGATATTCCCTAAAATATATTTATCAACATTGTGACCAGCTATAAAATGTTGTCAGTGCAGAATGTTTATGTACTGGAACACAGTAAAATTGTCCCCCTGCTAACACTAAATCAGCTTCTGAACAGGTATTGGTGCTGCTTCTTCTGCAGTCTAGCTCAAAGGGAAATGTCATTTGTGATGTTTGGAATAGAATTTTTGCTATGAAGCATGTCACAGTTGAGTTGTGACTTCCTATAAAAGTAAAAATTGCTGGATTTGGTATAAATTTATCTTAGAGACAGATTACAGTATTATTTAAATTTGGGTTTTAAAAGATGGCTAAATTCTAAGTCAACAAGTCAAAACCTGTAAATTTCAGTTAATTAATACAGTATATAATCTACATACCACAGCCATAGTAATTCATGCTGTTATCTCATCAGATCTTGTAAACAATATAGTGCTAAGACTTGTCAGCATCAGTATGTCTTCACCACATAGTTTGGGTGACTGCAAACCACACCCAAACATCTGATTTACCAAACATAAGTATTCCCCCAGAAAAGCATAACCTGCATTACTGTCTCTTCATTTCCTAACTCAATATTGAGGTGTCATGGTTTAACCCCAGCAAGCAACTAAGTACCACACAGCTGCACACTCACCCTCCCCTCTCACAGGTGGGATGGGGGAGAGAATCTGAAAGAACAAGCTAAACACAGCGCTCCATGATGCCACATTAGCCAACAACAGATAAACGTCTATTAGCAGATCTGAACACAAACTGACACCTCAGTTTGTACTGTACATCAAACCCTTCCGGTTTTTCATGAATTATTTTGAGATAAAGAAGAGTAATTTTTTTAATTGAATAATAACTTTCAACTTTATTTTGCAACAATTTGAACTAGTAATTCTGAATAAATATCTTGCATATTTAATTGTTTCAGGACAGTAATGAAGCCTTGATGCATAATATTATTTTGAAGCTCAGTTCCACTAAAATTGATTGAACTTAATCCTGGATTTATAGAGGCATTTACAACAGAGAAATCACATTTAATAATTATAGGATCACAGTGTAATATATGCATCACTTTCTTTCCACAAAATAGTGCTCTTTGCTGTATCTGGTAACTGCTGCTGAAGAAAGACTTACACTGGACAGCAGACCTATCGTGTTGCTTTTCTGGCCAATTTTAAAAAATAAAAATCTGGTTTTCTACAAAATACTATATAGTTAAAAAACAATTTTAAAAAATTCCAAGTTTCACTTAAGAATGCAAAGGATCACATTAGGAGTTCAGACTACACTCAAGAGGTGATTGTTTAAGCAATAAGAATTATCTTTTGTAAATTTAGAACATATGAAGTTTGCCTTTTGCAGTCATCTAATGTTTTTCAGTACAAACTTCCAGTCTTAACATCTTTCCTTTTCTTCTCCCTCCTCTCCTCCTTTTTAGTGAGGAACAGTATCTTGCTGCTCTCTCTTCTTCAGGTGTCTATAGTTAGAAGTTATTTTAAGCTAAGTTAAGAAGTTAATTTAATACTTATTAAAGTATTTTTTATATGATAAAGAAAGATTCTGTGACTGTTATAGAAAAAGAAAGTTCACTAAAATCAACAGATGAAGTGTTATTCTGTGTCAACAGTAGAAACAGCCAGGTATCTTTGATTTAAAGTGAAAGTTAGTATTTCAGAATCAGTATCTTCCTTTGTGGCGATGAAGCTTGCCATTGACGATACCACCATTTATTTCTGTGTCTTAAAATGCAGCTCTAAATATTTTAAACCCAGTCCTTCTTGGCAGTGTCCAGCTCAGTTAGGAGAATACATGATCCACCTTCCTTAGCTAAGTTCACATACAATTAGTGCTCATTTACACCTTCACTGGTTTCCTCTCAGAACTACATTTAGAGACAACACAGCAAGATTTACCCAGCCTTTAATACAGCCAAGAAGTCCTACCACATCACTGAAAATAGGGCTAACACCACCACCACCTTTTGTACAGTTAAAATAAAGTGTTTCTATTAAATATTTAATGTTTTATATTAAACATGACATGAAAATATAAAAGGTTAAGTTAGCAATATAAATTCCTGGAACTTCCTGTTGATTTTTAAAGACTTCATAGCAATAGGATGGGATTTTTCTTTTGTCAAAAAGTATAGCAGTTACAAAATATTCCATTTCGACATTTCAAACACAAAAAGAAATTACAGCCACAATTAAAATGCTTTAAAAATTAAAAAGTCAGAATCAGCGGTATCATCGTTCTGTTCCCCTAAGTCTTTTTTATATACATATAAACAAACACAGCATGAAGCCATGCATGACAGTTACACAAGACACATCTGTTTCTAAAGAAGAGGACAAGTTCTGATCCAAAGCCACATGAACTGGAAGTAACAAATAGGAGAAGTAGGTTTAAAAAAACTAGTTTCCTTAAAGTAAGGAAAAAGCTCTGGGTTTTAAAAGTCCTTCAGTACCTTAGGTAAGAGCAGATACATGGTCTTTACCAGCCCTATTACAGATTTGAGGCCCAGTCCTCAGTACAGATACTGGTTTATACAAGGTGAAGCTTCAAGCAGGGGCTGAAGAGAACTGAAAACATTTAGAAGAGAAAGAAAAGGAAAAAACCAACAAAACCAAGCCCTCACATTCAGGCTACAGATACCAAAGACATGCATTTCAAAGCAACTACAATTACTCTCCCCCCTCCCCTTTTCTTTGACAGGTAGAGTGAAAAGCTATCTCTTCTAGTTGAACAAAGCTTTCTACTCTGCTTAAAACAAATTGATTCATTTCCTTTTCAGTCTCACAAAATATATCAGAAGGCACCACTGAGTGCTGCTTACTAAACTAAGAGCAATAATTTCCCACCTCTTTAGTGGGGGGAATAGCATTTCCATGACCCGAGAACTTGTGCAGGGCAATGACCACGAGGGTTCAAAATCCCTCCTGAAGGGAGGCTCCAGCATGGAGTCCTGAAGCTACATTTCCCACCAAGAGCCGCAGCCACCTGGCTTGTGGCTGCTTTGAGGGACAAGGTGACTCTGCTAAAGCCATCCTGTTATGGAGAGGCACAAGAGAAAGTAGGGCAGGTACACTGGCAGGCTGCAGAGTGTTCCCCATGCCTTTTCTTCTCCTAATTAAAATTTTATGTGACCTTTTCATACCAAAGACCATTCACTACACCTTCGTGGTCAGAAATAAGTAACTCTTATTTCAAGCCATGATCTTCTCCTGAAAGACTGAAGGTGAGCACTCCCAGTTCTACAACACTATTTTAACCAGCAGGATCTCATGAAAAGTAAGGAATTCAATTGATTTTAGGATTCTTCAGATTTGTAAAACACTGAGTTACAGAATAGACATAATACATCAAACACACACACAGATGATCATTGCTTGGTTTTTGCTTTGTTTGTTTGTTTTTCTGTAAAAAAAAAAAAAAACATAAAAAACAAACCAAAACTATTACCTGCAGTGACAGTCTGGTTCCAAAATGCCTTACACTTGTTCTAGATCACAATAAAACATCCAGACACAAGCTGACCTAGAGTCACCCATCTCCCACATCCACAGCCAGCAATGAACCTATGATGTTTCAGCAGTAACCAAGTCATCAATAATATGTTAAGAGAGATTTTAAGATAGCTTGCTTAATAAAGTTCATGCTGAGAAATGAGAATTGGCACCTAATTCATTCAAGGCCCTAGAAAGATCTGACAGCATGCTCTAAGCCTTTGCTCCATTTCAACAGCATATTCAGAAAGAGTACTAAGCATTTGTTATGCAAAGCAAAAAAGTTAGCTCTCCAAAAATTTCTTATGAGGTATATCATAAGTCAGTTGCATTTATTTAACTACCACATTTTCAGGAACGTTGAGCTTGTGATCTCCAAGATTAATAGCAATATGCATACAAAATACAAAGAAAGGAAATTAACTGCATTGTCTCTGAAGAATTGCTGGCTTTACTAGACAATTCAATAGTTCTGCATTTTTCCTTATGATTAGCTGTATACAAAAATAAGATCCTTATTATGGTCTTTTTCCATCAAGACTTCTGCAACAGATAATAGAAGAGAGAAAAGGACAGAGCAGAGCAATCTAAGGAAATGAAGGTACATACAACGCTACAGAGCACTGTGACATGCCTTGTGTATTGTATAAAGAACATTAAAATATTATATTTTTCTGATAACTACTTTTAAGTTCTCCACACAGTACTCTAAGCAAGCTCCATACTTCAGATACACATCTCCATCTTTACGTATTGCTTACAGCAAACTTGCTGTTTGTTAAAAGGTATAACTGCATTTATTGAAGTCTTTTAAAACATAACTTCTGACAAAGATGTTTGAATCATTTTCCCACTCATTCTGCATAAATCTACAATCGGAATGAATTCAGTGTGCTGAAGGACAGCTTGTAAATTTGCCCATAACTAAGACAGCCTGACACATCGCTATATTTTATCAGGTATTTTAATGCATATTTGGCCATTTTGCAGATCTACACTAATCGCACAATTTCCCTTAAATTAAAAAAAAAAAAAAAGAAGAAAAAGAAAAAAACAAGTGCTTTATTTGAAAAGCTTCAATACATAAAATGCTGTGGGACTTGATATCCATTATACTTGGATCTTCTTCAAAGACAACAAAAATGTTCTCTGTAGTGGGTGTGCATTTGCCTGTGGTGGGTCAGGCTTGCTTTCTGGCAATGGTTTGGAAATGACGACTCCCCCTCTGGTCTTCTGCACGAAGAGCCAGGCCCTTCTGTAGAGTAAGGGCAAAGGAAGAAACTGCTCAGTGAAAGACTAAGGTGTGTGCTGAAATTAGGAACTGCAGGAAAAGCATCCTTGGAATGATACAAGAAAACAGAGTCCTAGGACTTGCCTAGTAAAGCAAGGGCTGGGGTTGATAAAAAACAAGCTTAGTACATGTCAGTGGAATAGGGCACAAAGGCCCATGCCTAAAAGAAGAGGCAGAAATAGCTCTCACTACACCACACTCCCTCCACCCCAGCCTAGTTCAGAGCCTGTTTACCACTTTCTCCATAAGAAATTTCCTGAGATTCCAGAATTCACTTAAACCAAACCTTCCAGAAATTAACATTTCTAGCATATCTTATAAGTCACTTGAAAACTAAAGGGAAGAGTTGATAGGAAGAATAGGTGCAAGTGCAGATGAGGTCAATAAAACAAATTTGGAACATAAAATACTCTATACAATACTATTATGACTATTCTTTAAACAGTATACACTGTATAGTGGTTCTATGAAAATCTTAAATCTCTGCATTTTTCCTGTTCCAAAGAACCTAATTTCCAGATTCCAGCAATTCATGTTATTGAAGGTTAGTTCTTTTCAAAAAGATTTTGCTGCAAAATGCAGTTCACGCAGTACAATAGGGAATAAGCATTGTTATTGTTATTGAATAGTTTCTTGCTTCAGGGAAGACACTTGAAATTCTCAGGTTTTCAAGCATTACTTAAATTGGTGATAAAAAGACATTTTAATTGTACCCACACTGGAGCATAAGACGTTAGAATCTCTACATGTAAGCATTGAGGTAGCTGGAGGTATGCAGTATTTAACCACAACAATAGCTCTCATTAAAACTTAACACTATTTTTCAGCTTTCTCAAAACATCTGATTCTCATAGTATCTGTTTTTGTAATTATAATAAACCAAATTTCTCTAGTGATACTCCTTTAGTTGCAAAAACAATAGGTTTGCAGGATTTCTTCATAGCTTTGATAAACTAAGCTTTATTGCAACAGAAATAATTAGTAAATTTTTTTTGTTATTTCAAATCTATTGCTTTGAAAGTTAATGCCATGACATTTGACTTGGGTGCCATAACGCGATCATTTGAAACAAAATCCTGGCAAGTATATTTTTAGAAAGATTCAAGAATAACAACTTATTTCCCCTAATTTAAGGCATGATGTAAAATTAATATATGACAAGTCACCAATGTAGTTTGAAAACTGCACACATACCAAGGACAAGTAGGATATAGGTGTGGAGGTACTGGAAGATTTACAGCAGTTTTTAAATACTTGATAGCAAGACTATTTGAAAGCTATTTAATACTTAAGAAAGAGGCATACGATATTATAGGTATTGGTACCGGTTCTTCAGATTAGGAGGTTTGTCAGCTTGCCAAATCTTTAAAGGCAAAATACAATACTGGTCTTGTGAGTAATGACAATTGCTATGTGTCTCATGTAGAAGATTTCAGAAAATACAGGCAGGCTTGCTTCCCTCCACCCAAACCAGACTTACAGCAAGTTTCATCTGCCAGTCTATATCGTATGATGTCAACAGGCTTTGGAGAGCTCGCTGGCATGGACTGGCTACCTGGAATAGGAACTTGAACCAAAATTAATTACAAATATTTGAACTGAAAAGGCAAAAATTCACTTCTTTCATACCAACAAATACCACCCAAGACCTATCATAATAAGTATAAAAGGCATGTCTTCAGTCTAGATGAGATCACTGTAAAACATAAGTACTATTTTCAAACATTTTTGTGATTGCTTATTCTGATCTGTGATAGCGTATACCTGAAAAATGCTCGAGATTGAAACAGCCACTGTCCTCAGATTTTTGACAGCTGTCAAAAAATGATATATGTTAATATTTTACAATATTATCAGCTATCACAATTTTCCTCTTTGTTGTTAAATCAGAAGTTTGGATATTATCCTTAAATAGAAATTCTGAACATTCATAAAAAAATTACATGATTTTGCAAGTCATTACCACCGAAGGAGAGTTGAAATGCTAGTCTTAAACAGGTGTTTGAGAACAATTCTTCAAGGATACTTTCCACTGGGAAATGTTCTTTCCCTGTGAAGATTTAAAAGCATAGTTATGTGAAAACTCAATGAGAAAAAACAACCTGTGCCACTCATCAGTTTGGTCAATGCCACAATTCTACCTTAAAGTTGGACTTGCAGGTGACAGTCTATACTGGACAAACTGGCTTTGTCACCAATTTTAAGCTCAACAGTGAAATCCACAGGGTCCTCTCAAAGTCAAATGATTGTTTAACATGAAATGCCCTAAATGCATAGGGCTTCACACTTTTTAAAAATTATATTTTATCTGTTTCTCAGCAAAGACTGACTTCAACTCTGTGTATGGCATGTGCCTGGAACATGCTAGTCAGGGTCTCAGCACACACGAGAGTATTAAATGTCACTGGAAGGTAGCTTTTACCTGTCAAATCTGGATAATGCTCTGTTTCTTTTTGCTAAGAATAAAAACCTAAACGTAGCATTTGTGCTAGGGAATTGATGGGATAAGTGTGTTAAATGCTGATTCTCAAACCACACAGTTCTTATTAATATTACATGTCCCCTGTTTCAATCAAGGTAACATTAAAAACCATCCGGATGACATTTTGCCAGAAAGAAACCAACAAGCCAAACAAAAAACAAAACCCCCTCAAAACCACAATGATTTTTTAATTTTATAGATCAGGTTTGCTGTATTACCTTTCTGATGCTGAATACCAACTACTGTGAAACCAGCAGTGTGTACATCCTTTTGGGAAAAGACAGTAGAAAGCAAGTTACAAGTCAAAATAAAGCCAAGGGTAAATATGATCAACGAAAAAAAAATTCATTGGCTCAGAATTTATTTATGACAAAGCTGTTATTTCAGACAGCTCTGACAAGTGGAAAAAAACCAAACAAAAACCCCAATCCTCATCTTTCCTCCATGGCAAGCTAGAATCCTAAATCACTTCTCTCTCCAGATAAGATATCTTGTCCTTTTTCTTGAAAGGAATCCTAAGTTTTACATTTAGAGATCATCACCACAAGTACATGCCAGTTCACCACCTAAGTCTTCATTTCAGTGCTTACAATTGGTTTTGTACTTTGTTTTTATTAGTATATACCACCTCACATTACTATCATTTTTCCATCCAGCTTCAGACCTTCAATCAATTCTATTTGGCCAATTACCTTTTTTTTTCCTGTCAACAGAAGATGAAAGGATACTTAATTTAAGAAGGGCCAATAAATGGAGTGATGGTAATGTATACAGTCACACAGATCAAATAGCTCAAAGATTTCAGAAGAAAGATCCATTCCAAAACCAATTTTCCCCATTTGTCTACACTGTTCCTGCTTTTGCGTCCCTCACAGTATGTCCTATCCTTATGTATTTAAATTGCCTTCTTATGTGCATCTTAAAAACTTCCACACATTTCACTCTTTTGGAGTAATTCTTAAATATTTGTATAAGTCTGTTCCTTAAACAAACAAGAAGAGGTGAATCCATCACAGTTCTCACCATCACATACTTCAGGAAGCTGTCTTAGCAGGATGCAGTTCAACTTACTCAAAGTCTACAAACTTTAAGGCAAACGTCGTAGCACGCTTTTTAGGGGAATTGCTGCTTATGCCCAAAACTGTACTGTGCTGAAGACCTAAACCATTAAACCCCCTCATGCAATAATAGGTCTTTAAAACTGGAGTTAAGTTGATCAATTAAGAGAGCAATTTCTGCTGAGTGAACATGATACAGGTTATTTTTTTTCAAGCTTATAATACAAACCCAGAACTTCACATTTTTGAGATATTTCATTAGTTACTTTAAATATTGCATCTTATTAATGTCATTAAGCTGGGTTTTATAAATTGTTTTTAAATTAAAACCACACACTAAGTGTTTGAAGATTCCTGCAGAACAAAAAGGATTTGTTGTGCAATCCTTACTTGTATCTTTTGCTTATTGCATCTCTTTTTATAAAACACATGTATTCAAGTGCTGGAGAACAGCTTACCAACCTCTCAGCAGAGACTTCAATTTTCTTTATATGACCCTGCAAAGATTATATCCTTCACTCCTGATAAATACACATCAGCAGCAGTTTCTCCCCCCACATTGTCCTTTGTGCTACATTTTTCTCTTATTAACTTTGCTAAATTCACACTTAACCAGAAATCCTGTTTAAATAGAGAATCAAACCTACAGCCGATTCAGTGGAATAATAAACCCTCTAGTTTCCCCCTTTCATCCTACAGGTTGTTCATTACAATTATTTTTTAATTGTTCCCTTTTTGCAACTGTCTACTCTTTTTTGTCATGGTGGGAAATCAGATGTCCAATATCTCTAGAAGTTTCTTAGATTACAGTCTGAGTAATAAAGCAGCCAGTTTGGCAAGAAATTCTCTTGGCTCTTTGGAGAGGTTCAGGCTGCTAAGTACCTCAGCTTTCTTGTTCTACCAGACCACACAAGCTGATATCATAGGAAGGCTGGACCAAGACCGACCACATATCTAAAATATTTAGTTGGATTTAGCCAATCACAATACAGATCAGAAATGCTTCAAAACATTCACGCAATGCAACAAAAAAATTCTATCACCTATTTTGTCCCGGTACAGCCTAGATGAACTGCTCCTGACGGTGGAAAAGGATTGGAGTAAGGAGACACGTGATAGGAAACACATCTACATGGCTACTGTCCTGTTCCAGTGCCCCTGGACTTAATCTGCAACAACCACAAACCAGCAGACTCATGTCTGTATTGCATGGAAATCCCCTGTCAGCATCTTGTAGGGAAAAACTTGAGTTTTGATGAGGGCAAAATATATTGAAGTGTTTGATAAAAGGATTTGAAATATAAAGCTGACTGAACTTTTTCAAGTGAAAGTAGTTTAATCACACTTACATTTCTTTCTTCTTTTTCAACAGCATTTGAAACTGACCATACATCTTTCAATCCTTGCAAATTGAGTTCCATCAATTCCTTCACCCTTGCTTTTGATTGGTAAATAAGGTTCCATCTAGGCTATAGAAGCAAATGAGGAGGGCACAGTAGGAGGGAATGCTTCCAGCACTCAATTGCCTCGAAATGTGCTCTACAGTCCGAACACTCCAGACTCAAGCAGATAAGAAACTGGCGAAGGTAATACTCATTATTTCCTTCTACTATGCTTTATATTTCTATTCTGGGCTTCATCTCCAAAACAAAAAATTACTTCTATTTCTTTTCTTTTTGATTTTATAGCCAAACCTGCTATTTGGATTTAAATATTCAACTTTCCCAAGGTATCTTGGTAAATATTACATACACCAGTCATGATACTCAACTTAAAGAGCCCTTACAACCTGGTCATTAAGTATATTAACAGATAAAAACCTATGATAAAAAGAAACCACTATCTGCACTATGCTGGTTAAAGAGGCAAAGGTGTACTTTTCCATAAGTCTTTGGCTTACTGAGGCTAAATCTACACTGTCTAAAGCTTAGAAATATCGTAGTTATATCAGGTGGGGTGACAGAAATAATAAGATGCATTGACAGATTCAAGGGAGAACAATCAAATGTATGTACTGTCTGGTCAGTAGATGTGATAACAGAAGACGTGTAGTAAGTTCCATATTTTGGACTGAGATTAAGAACAGTATTATTAAGAGAAGCTCTCTGCTTGGCCTCTCTCCCTCCTGCCACCAGGATCAGTCAGCCACCTCACCAAGGGAACAGAAATGAAATAGTTTAAGTGGACAATTTGGGTTATTACTATATTAAGTCATTATCTCAAATTCATATCTCCTCTTTACAGTAAAATCTCTGTTAGAATAGCTGAACTGAAATCTGTTCTCTCAAGTCTTTAAAAAGCTGAAATACTGCACACACACACATCCCCCCAGGACTAAACCAGAGGAAACATTTTCAAAACTGCAGCCAGCACAAGGAATCATATGGAAGTTTCTTCTGAACCAGAAGCATCACAGTGAGAGTCAATACGAGGAGCCACTAGAGTTGCGATAGCGCATCAACTGACTTTGATATCTCAATAGGCTGGTACTGCCTATTTCCCTGCATCAAAGCCTCTGGCTCCGAATGGATTTTGTAAATTAAAGATTTCCTAATCCTTTGATATTTTTCTCTACCTTATGTGTTAATACAAGTCAACAAACTCTTAAAACTTGCCTAATTTGCTATGTGTGAATGAAATTGCAATACACTACATTTTAAAATATCAATGTCTTTTTATTTTTTTTTAATTATTTATATGAAAAACACTAAATCACTTAAAAGTTAAGTCAGGACCTGTTCTGTCCCCATCCATAGAAGTCTGTCTTTTTCTCCAGCAGCCGTTACTAAAATCCTCAGGACTCTCTATGCAGAGCTATCAGAAAGCTAGTTTCACCTGTACAGGCATGAAACACACGGCTACTTTGTCAACAAGGGCCATCACAGGATCAAGGAGTGCCAGTCCACAAAGGAGAGACTGTCCCTCTTCTAGCCATTGCTACCAGTAACACATACCTATGTCTTAGCAACATCACTAGCCAGCACTGTGAAGAGGGAAGTATTCCGGCACTCTGCTGCCCAAGAAGCTCTTCCAAGTATTCTCCAGGGGCAGGGGGGAGAAATTCATTGTCCAAGCCTCACACAGAGACTGCAAAATGAAGACTGCACTAGTCTGTATGAAGGCTACCTAGAGATTAATGAACAACTATTTCCTCATGCAAACCAATAGATTAAAAAAATCAAGGATTGTGTTTGGGTCTTTCCCCCATTTACTGGAAAATTGAATAGATGGTAAATTTATTTGTACCGAATTATTATCAGCTGTTGAAAACTATTATTTGGGTTGGTTTTTTGGGGTTTTTTTTGGTTTTTTTTGGTTTTTTTTTTGAGAAAAGCTTAAATCAATACTAAAGATAAAAATAGGATTAAAATGGATATGCAGTCTTTCACATTCAAGTGAAGAAAATTATTTTCTACAGCAAGTATAGAGATCAATTAAAATCCTTTACTTCAGATATAATTAACAAGCCTCACAAGCATAAAGTGATTTAGTTTCCTGTATCAAACCAAATGTTGCTTTCTGTAAGTAAAGGACTATTCTCTTTCAGGACTGCAGGTTAATAATTCATCACTGTTATACATTCAAACAGCTGGGACTCTTTTTTTTAATAAAAACAGCATTAATTTACATCTAGCATGTAGAATCTTTAAAGGAACAGTATTTTATTTAAAGGTGGGGTTTTTTTCATTGCACGGTTTCCTAATTAGAGTAAAATTGTTACATTACCAAACTAGTCCTTACACTGGGTGAAAAAGTACCTAAAATACAGTTGCATAAAATAAAAATAAATAAAACCAAGACCTACCACTTCAAGAAATAACTGCAAAACAGTTTTATGACAGCAGCTCATGCTTACTAATATTTAACTCTGCATTTGAATTAACCTTAATAAACTTTTTTTCACATAAGGCTCAATTACTCTGGTAAATGACATGAACATGTTAGGGTTTCTCTCTCTAGCATGGGAAAATGGAAAATGAGAATTTAAGCCTCGTATAATAAAATGATTCAGATCTAAGTCACTTACTACACCGCAGTGCAGAACAACAAGGCTGTAAAACCAAAGTTACTGCAGCTCAGTTACTGCCAGGGAGATGAACCTTTTTCTTCTTCCTGTCTCCTTTTTTTTTCCTGCTTTCTTTAAGATTTAAAAGGGGAGAAATAAAATAGGGGGGGGTCACTACTTAAGTTCAATAAGGCTAAAAAAGCAGTGAGAAGAGTCATTTGTTGTCTGAATAGGTATACTGAAGTCAATAGGGATTTATGGACCATAAATATTCTTACTTCATAGCTTGTCACATCAGCAGCAGCACTACTGGCCTCTTAATTATTTTGTATTTTTAAACTTTCACTTCAGAAAAACTTAGGAGACCTACCAAAATAGGTAACAAATAAGCAGAGCAATTCTACAACACATGACAAAAGATATGTCAAAATGGCAATGTCTATGTTGACAACCTACTAGCAAAAAAAAAAAAAAAACAAACAAAAACAAAACAAAAAAAAAGAAACCACCACCCACAAACAACCCTCTCCCTTCAATTTTATAAATGATATTCACCACAATAACACATCATGATGTAGAAACACTTTTCCATCCTGAATGTTTTGTAATTTCTAGCAAGCACCTTTTGTTCTTATTAGGCACATTCATACACAGGATTGATTGCCTCATGTTCAGTGTCCCCATGCACACGGTAGAACCACACTGATATACATTTAAACTATGTGTTTCAAAGTCTGGGGGTTTGGTGCTGCAAGGTGCTGAACAGACTGACTGTGACACAAGGACATATATAGCTCTGAATGTATGATTAGGCATAGTCAAGATTAATGGAATTTCCTATGTAAACAGTTACAGCCACATTCTGATGCCTTCCTGGCATCATTAAGCACATAAAAGCAAGCACATTATAAACAAGACAGAATCTTGTTTATGCAGAAGGAATGAAAATATCACAAGACGTATCCCTTTCACCCTGAACAGTTAACAGAGATACTGGTAGCAAAAGTAGTAATATTTTTTGCCATTACATAGGATGTCTGCATTGTACATTCACATTCTACATCCAGTTCATACAATGTAACAATTAAAACAGCAGTTTATTTGTTCTAATCCCCACAACAGCTAATTTCGGAAAGGGCAAGTTGTACAACTCCAATGGAAAATGAAGTGAAAAAAAGTTATTTGGAACAGAGGGAAAAGGGGTGAAAAAGGAAGAAGGAATGTAGCTTTAAAGGACACACCAAAAATGCCAGCCAATACCACACAACATTCTTGTTAAAGAAAGTCCATACTGAATGCAAAAACATGACTACCTTTTGTTTGGTTCTTGACAACTGCCACAACTCAAAAGTTTTATAATATTGCATCGTAAGAATTATGTGCTCTAAGAAACTACAGAAATATAGAGTATGCTTTTAGTTAGTTAGAAAGTATTTTCAATACAAAATCCATAATGTGTCTCCTTTTAGATTCTGATATATAACATAATGCATTTACAGAAGTTTTGCAACAGGCTCACTGAACTTCCTACTCTAGAAACAAGCCTCAAAGCTTTGAATATCTCATCTTAAAATAAAGTTCTCCTTTGCTCTGAAGACTATGCTACTCAATCTGTGCTTTGAAGGAAAAAAAAAAGTTGAGAATGCATTGATGTAGTCTTCCAGATAAAGCTTTCCTCTCCTAACAATATTACCCACATGTCTTTGTCTGACAGGGTCCAGAAACAACCAACTCCTCCCTTTATAGGGCTCCATCATAATGCAACCCTAGAAATAACAATAGATTAACAAATCTGTTGTCAAAAATTAAGAGTTGTTTGTTTCTAGTATCTCCCAGATGGAAAACACTTTTGTTAAATCATTGCAAGTGAAATTAGGCAGATTATTAGTGAAGCCTAATCATTCATTAGCATTTTAAATTCCTGAAAGGAACAAAATACTTCAGTATCTGACTGCCTAAATATTAACAGCTAATGCTCTTTGTTTGATATGTAAATATCTAGTCTGTATCAGAAGCTAGCTAAAGAACACTGGGTAAAACTTTGTGCTTTTGAAGAAGTTCTTAGAGCTCACAATATTCCTTTTCTTCTGATGTTTTTATTATTCTTTCCTCTCCTTTTGGTTATTTTCAACATCACATTTATCTTACTTGCATAAGAGAAAAAATTGTAACCCTGCACATAGCAATTTGCTTTCCTTTGACATAGCTCTCAGTATTAGCTATGAGTATGCTTCTTCCAATATACTTACCCAAAGTTGTCAGATTCTGATAGTTGAATTAGTATTATAAAGACTCCATACATTAGCTCAACATTACAGTACAAATCCATACATAAAGGGATAGAGAGAGAACAGAATTATGGATGAAGGTATCAAATGTTTATTAATAAAATATTATTACTTGTTCTAATCTAACAGGAGGTAAATGACATGCAGACAATCAAGACTGAACTGAACCTAAGACTAGATTCTTGTCTAGATAAATGAAGAACTGCAGCACAAAGCAAGTGGTTAAGCACTCTCAGAGAGAAATTACGGAAGAAAAACTGAGAACTAGACTGTTCTCTGTGCAACAATTATGGACACTTTGGGAAAAGCTGAGATCATAAAAAGATCCCAAAAGACCTTCCCAGAATTTGAAATCTTTGCCAGATCATCTAAATAACAGGTTTCAGTGACTTTGGCATCTGACATCTGTGGGCAAGCTAGGCACTTATTTTATAGTTATTCTCCACTTCATACTGCTCGCTGAGGGAGGGGAATCAGCATCACAGTCGTGTGGATTTAGCTGGTGAGGTACAAGCCAATATGCTGTTACTGAGTCAATTACACACTATTCTTGTTGCTTTTACTGCAGGAGAGGGCATCCCCTAAGACAGAGGCAAAACACACATCTCAAACCATTACAGACCTCTGAGGTAGAAACTGAAAGACAGAGCCTTTTGCCCTGTGCCTACTGTGCCATTAAGTTTTAGAGAAATGGTAAGTTACTGATCAGTCTCAAAATGTACTAGAAGCTGATCAGTAAAGACACCTACTTCTACAAATTGACTCAGAGATTTCCAAAACTCAAAGTGTGAAGTGCAACAAAGGTTTAAAAAAACCTCTCATAAATGAAACAAATATAACCCCTTCTTGCCTTCAGCTTCCTAACTTTTTAGACTTTTGCTTGTAGCTTTTGAGATAATTATGTTTAAAAAAAAAAAAAAAAAATCACAGCAACAGTATGAACTCATAATGCTGCTAGCAGTCTCCTCAAAGTATGAAATGCTGCAAGAAAGGGTATAGATAACAACACAATATATCATCTTCCTGTCCTGTGAGCAGTCTTCATTTCAAGAGCATTTTCAAAGCACCAGTACCACAACACTAAGTACTAATAAGCTGGGCAGGTAGGCTCTCACCATGCTAATTAACTCACCTATGGAGTTTTAGCTACAGCCCACATGCACAATTCCAAAAGCTTTTCCCTTCCCTCCCACTCCTTTGTCTAATATTTGTTCACTATAATCATACTCAGGTACTCAGGAAGAAAATTATAAAGCCCAGCACGACAAATGTGTCTTGCCTCAGCTAAAACTACTAAGAAAAAAATAAAAAGCAAAATTGAGAGGTATGGATATAGAAGAGCTTTTGCCCTCATAGCAACGCAGAAATAAGTTAAACTGTTGAAGGCCCTTTGACAAGGAAAATACATGCTTTCTGTTCTTCTGAGTGCGAGTTTCAAGGATTTCTACAGCTCATTTGCTGCAGAGGTCAAATCCAATTCATGATATTTCCTCCAAACATACCAGTCTTTTTACTACAGCCATACATGACAGTCATCTCCCTCTTGCTCATCTACAGAAGACTAATCACTCCAGGGTGCAGCTTAAAATAAATGGCTGTAACAAGGACTTTGCACAGCAAAAGCAATAAAAGTCATCCCTAAAGTGTCCACAACAAAGCCTGTTCTCAGATTTCCCTGTGGAAGCTTTTTAAATCAGGTTTGTCTACACGTTGTTCATAGTTCATTTCCAGTCTCTGCTTCCCAATCGGCATGTGTTCAAGATTTATTGTACCACTTTCTCAACTGCTTACCTCCCCACTTTATCATACAAGGATGTGAAAGTGGCTCACTTCCATAAACTGGAGAGGAACATATCCTGGAAATGTATATTAATTTGCTAATTCAACTTCTGTGGCAGATCAAAAGGCATATGAGAAGTCTTTCAGCTCTCAAGTCCTATCTTTCCATTTTCTGAGTGTAAGAGGAAGAACTTCACACATTCTCTAGCAAACAGAAATAGATACTCTAACTACAGCAAAACCTTTCATTAAAAAGTGAAAATAAGCATTAGAGGAAAAATTGAAAATCTAAGGCTGAAGAGCTGCTTTCCTTTCCCCTTTATTTTTGCTGCTTTCCTGCAACAAATTTAAGTCCATGCAACTGCACAGATACAAATGGTCAGAATTCATCTCTCCAGAGGAGAGAATTTAGAGAAAAAAAGAAAATGTAATCTCTCTTACCTCTGAGAAGCATTTCCTTTTGACTGCTCCGAGTTTCCTGCAGGTGAAGTTGCAACCAGCAGTTCTTTGTTGATAGACACTGACTACAGATCATGTGAATCAGCACGAGCACATCTCAGATTTATGGCTTTATGAAGCCTCACAGAGTACCAGAACTATTACACAGCACCTGAAAAATAAATTGAAAAATTACTCAATATTAATAACTTACATATTTTTTTATTGTTTAAGGGAAAATTACTAACGAGATGCCACTAATTATTGCATAATCAACATTACTTAGTAAGACTAGTTCATTATTATCTTTTAAGTCTTGTGTGGAAGATAGTGATGTTGAAGGCAAAAGGAGGCAATTTCAGTCAACCTATAAATATGAGCCTTCATGCAGCAGTTCACGTAAAACAACTTGCCTTCCAGAATTCCAAGAGGCATTTCTCCTACTGCCTTTTATAACTGAAGTCCTGCAGATCATTCTATGGTGACTTGCAAAAGGGAAATAAAGAAAAAGGCTACTGAAGAGACTTAAACGCTTTATAAAAAATATGGACTCCATTATAGGAGTTTAAATAGAGAGCTCGGAAACCAAAAGATGGTAATGGATAGCATCTCCTACTCAAACAGAATTTTCTCCTAATACAGACTAAAATTGCTTTCCACTTATTAAACATAGCATTTAGTAAGAGAATACCATTGCTAAAGTTCTGAAGATCAAAGTGTAGATCATTAGCATGAACCCATTTTGGTTGTGTTTGAAAAAGCATGAACTTGCATAAGTCATTAACAAAGGGCACCTTTACATCTCTTCCTACAACTCTGTAGTATTACTTAGTTCTTTTCCAGATTTAAGAAGTATTGACTTCAGCTAAAGTCTCTGCTCGTTAAGGATCTTTCTTCAGCTCCCAGCTAAGCTGTCTCACTTCCATTAGGGACCAAACACTCTGAAATTACACAAATGTTATGTTTTACTTAAACGGAAAAATCTAAATAAAAAGGTATCTTTGGCTTTATGTGTGCACATTGTCTCTGTTTTTAATAGAGCTTTTGCCAGAGCAATTTTATATTCAAATTCTTATGACAGTAGAAGTAACTCAAATTAATGCAGACTGACCTGAAGATAAATTTAAAACCAAAGAGTTTTGAAGATGACTGTGGTTTTCCTGCTGTAATGGTTTAGCCCGAATTACCACACAGTTTCTCACTCACCCTTCCCCTCCCCAGTGGGATGGGGGAGAGAACTGGGAAGGAAGGACAACTCGTGGGTTGACATGAAGACAATTTACTAAAATAACAAGGGAAAACTACAATAACAACAGAATATAAGGATATTAAAAATACACAAAGTGAACAATATGTGTTTTCTCACCACCCGCTGTCCCAATGACCGATACAGCCTGTCCCGAGCAGCGATCACGGAAACAAAAACGAGCAGCAAGCAAAGGAGCAAAAGGGAGCCAGCAAGGTAGAGGGAACGATGCCAGCAAAACGAGGAGGAAAGATGGATGCCAGGAAGGCAGATACCTGCCCTGGCCTGCCTCCACTTATATACTGAGCATGACGTTTATGGCATGGAATCCTCTCTTTGGCCAGTTTGGGTCAATTATTCTGTCTTTCTCCCAGCTTCCTGCATCTGCAAATTAGTGAGACTTGGAAAGCCGGACGGTGTCCTTGGTCTCGTTCACAATAACTCCTATCATCAGGGTGTTTATCAACATTCTTCACACACTAAATCCAAAACACACCAGCTACTGAGAGGAAAATTAACTCCATCCCTGCCAAAACCAGGACACCTGCTTATGATCACAAAATTAAAACTGGCCACAAAAAAAAAAAATCTCATAAATGCCAAAAGTTTATCATTTAACTGAGCAGCTGTATTTGAGCAGCATATACAAAATACAAGTACCACAGACTTTAAGGTGGCAAAACATGGAAAACTCAAAGATAAAACTTGAATTTAGTCAGAAGGGATCATAAATGTAACTGTTCTAAGATGTTGCTCTTTTCACTGCTACTTTAATGAATCTCTGCATTTGTTTTCTCAACAATAATTACTCCTTAATGCAACATAACTAACAATGGAAACGGACATAAGATCAATTCTTTCCTCAGATTTAAAATTTCCCATTTCACCCATAGGTACTTTTTATTTAGAGTAAAGTCAGAGTCCTTATTTATGTTACTGTTCAAAGAATTGTTGGTGTATTTAGTCAACTAACATTAGTATAACACTAACATAGCACGTTCTTGTCAGACTCCCATGTTTTTAAAGCAAGAGATTTTTTAAAAAAATATCATAACAATACCTAATTCAAAAAAGCAAATTAACTCAGTGTATTTTCTTCTCCATAACCAGTTTCAGTAGCAGAGCTATAGCATCTTTATGATTCAATAGACTTGAAAACCACTTTCAGAACATAGAAAAACAGTATTATAAAAATAATTTGTCCTTGAGTTTAAATTTTACATCTAGAACATAATGGAATAGTTAAAATTTATCAAGTCAACTCCACAAAGTTACTTTATACTGTTCAAGCAAGGAAAAAAAGGGAGACAAGGGCATATTTTCATAGGATGGCATAAGACTATATGTACATATCCAACTTGACTTCCTTATAAAAGCTCACAAAAGAACCCCAAACACAAAACTACAAACAAAAATCACCTAGTCATGCCTTATTTATTCCACTACGGGCTACTCACTGAAAACAGATGACGTTGTGAAGGAGTCACATTACTCCTAGCATACAAGGCATGCAGTCTGAAAGAGCATTACAGATTTAACCCATTTTGATCAAATCAAGTTTTCTGATGTCAAAACTATTCTTAGATTTATTAAAAAAATATTTTCGTGCCTAAACAGGCTTTAAATCAGTGTACTGTAAAGTAATCCTCCATCCCACAGGCAATAAATATAACTCAAAATGTAAAAGGCATGAGTCACGGTAATTCAACTTTAAGATTCTAAAATTCTTGTCCACACAAGCTTGTTTCCCTAAGAGAACAAGTGCCCTGAAATCCTGTCCATGAGGCACAGTGGAGTGCTCCAACTACCAATGAATCTTCAGCATCAATAAAGGGTGTTTTATTATTAAAACAATAAGTTTTACACAAATCTAAGATACACACAAATATACAATTTTGTATACATATAAATTAGAGTTCTCTTTTCACTACTTCTTTGTCAAACCAAACAGCATTTCCCCATTCACTTTTTTTTTTTTCTTAAATTGAAGAACATTTGAATAGATTCTGGCACAGTTGCACCCACTGAAGCAGTTATTCTAGCAGAAACACAAAGCGTGTCAGCAGGACACGATGGAAATCAAAGCAATAATGCACTTTCTTCCACAGTGAAAGCCTTCATTTGAACAAGTGGTTGAGCAGGACTGACCACAAGTTTGATTAGCTATGATCCCACTCACTCCCACAATCTCCTTTAATCACTTCAGGACATTAACAAAATTGGTGCTTGGGAAATTAGGAATATTAGATTTCTGTTTCAGAAGGAGTAAAAATTATTTTCAGAATGAACTCATATAGGTAGCTATAATTAGCTAGTAAAGATAACACCAGTGGCCTCTGCTATATTTAAGGGTTCATAAATAATTAACAAAATAAAATCTCCAAGTATCTTGTTAAATATAGGCATCTAAATCCAATTTAGGCACCTAGATAAGGAGCTTGATTTTAAAAGGCATCTGTTTACTACCTTTCACAGTACTTTTCACTTATCACTCATTTACATACACTTCCTTATCTAACTTTAAGAATTATTTAATTCAGTGATTTACAGGGGCATCTTTCTGTGCATTAAAGCTTCCATCTTTATTAGGAAAAATAAAAAGGGATTGTAAGTCACTGCTACTGCACCAGCATATCAAAAATTCACAACTGAGGCAAAAAAGATAGTTCTCCAAGATCACTGTATACCCAAAACCATCACTGCAAATGGAAATTATCAAAAGGTCAGACATAAAAAGCAGAAATTCATAAATACTAATTAGCGCCTTGCCAGTGATTGCATGATAACATTTACTGATGCATAATTGAATAGCAAAAAAAAATTAAGAAACAGAGAGTGTGGGTAGATTTAATTAATTCATCCCACACTAATCAGTTTCTGACTATTTCTAATAAGCACAATTATATACTCTCACTTTTTTTTTCTTCTTTTCTTCCTTTGTGAGTAACAAACTATCAGTCTGTCTTTCTAAAGCTAAAGGGGAGCGAGCATCATTAAAAATTATTTTTACTATGTTATTTGTAACAATTCTAAATTTCTAAATAGTTTTAATTTATTAATTTCTTAATAGTTTTAATAGCATGTAAGTTTTTGCTTCATTACTTTATACTACTAGGATTCTTTGTTTTATAAAACAGTAATTTTCACTTATCCTGTGAGAATTTGCTTATCTTCCCTCAAACCTTCTTTGCAAATCACACACTTGCAATCCAGTGCATTTATTTAAGAGAGTTAGTCCTCACACGTCAGTAGTCATCACTCGCTATCCCACAGCTGGGCTGTGGTTACAGACAGCTTGCACAGGTCCGAGCAGATAAAATGAGCCCATGTTATTCCACAGTTACAGGGTTAGTTATGTCAGGATGTAATGATCTGGATTAAAGCATTGATTTGCTAGCGGCCACAGTGAGCTCGTACATCTTTTCAGTGTACAAGGGATAAAAAAAAGATCAGAAGTACAAGAAGAGCTACCAGAAACATGGCTGAATACAGTGCTTAAAATCACACATACGTCTGGTGACGAGGTGTATTATGAGCACCATCACAGGAGCTATTAGCTGTAGTGGAAGTGTCAAACTTAAGTCAAATCAGATTTTTTTTTTTTTTTAAGCATCAAACTATCTTTTCACAGTATTTTGTTAGTCCAATGTATCCTGCAGTCCAGTGCTGGAACAGTGTCATAAAAATTACAACAGCAAGGCATACAGTCCTCTAGAGGCCATATGGAGACAATAATGCTGCAACATTTGCCAGAAGACACAAGAAGTGTTCAAGATTTGATACAGCCTCCCAGCAGGTGGGTTTCATCCATGGAAAGAAAGATTGTCATTTTCTATCATAAATACATAGGAAAAACAAAGCAAGTCAAACCTAGACCCCACTCCCCAAGCTTGTAAAACGCTTCCAAGATCTCAGGAATAGCGTTCCCCACTTAATACTCACTGCTAGTAACCAACCACAAAACGCATACACACCCTTCCAAATAACATTGCTTCCCGCACTTCAGAAAACATCCGAAGAAAAGTTGCAGGGATGAGAGGAACAGCACTTGAACCACAAAACCTAGTACGGTTCTAGAAATCCAAGCCTTAAAGTCATGTGTCTAATTGACATGAAATAAAATCTGTAAAAGCGCAGGGCTGAACAAAACCCTTTGCACCAGTTGCACATTCCCCACCAAGGACCAACCAGCAATCTTATGTTACTCCAGAACGGTTGGCACTCACATTTTCTCCTCGTCGTTGCAGGAAAAGGAAGCACAAAACATAGGCATGACCCATTCAAGAGCAACTTAAAAAAAAGCCTGAGATACAAGATTTCAAAGATGTTCATTCACCACACCCATAACAACCTCCACAGGCCTCTGGGAAGATGCTGCTAGTGGCTCTGCCTTGTCTCTCATCTCTCACAGTCAAGTTTTGGAATGAGTTAAGGAAAGCGACTGCAGAGCCCTCTAGCAGAACACCCAGAGGTATAGAAATCCTTCAAAAAATACTTTGTTTCTTCCGGGTTTGGGTAAAGAAGATGTTGGCTGCAAGGGAAAACTGACATGCATAAGCCTCTCCCCCACAATAAAATAATTCATGTACTAGTATGCAGAAGCACATCAATCCAGTCATACCCTGCAGACTTATTCTGGTGAACCTGGCTAAAATCCAATAGGGGGAAAAAAATTGTTGTGTAAAAAACCACCCTGTTATAATAAAATATCTCTCTTTACTTACAACACTCAAATATAGTAATGCTGCATTCCATGTGTGCTATACAATTGGTAAAGTAAAATCAGTCTAGCTTGCATTGAAGAACAATTCAAAAATAGATTTGTGTGGCTGGCGGGGGGGGGGTGTTGGGGATTGGTTTTGGTTGAGTTTTTTTTGTTTGGGTTACTTTTTTTTTTTTAAATCATTATCATGCATCTGCCCTCCAGAAATTTTATTCCATAGAGTGCACCATATTTTGCATAATATATTTTTACCTTGCATTTCACCTTCATGACATAGACATTAATACACCATTAAAGTGACAGCTCCTTCCAATGATGTATTAGTTTAACAGTTCACATCAGACTGTCCTAGGAAATATGGTACTAAACAGATTAAACTCCTGTAAGGCATTCTGACCAAGAAGGACTGTCATAATTGGTTCAACTACCAGACAGGACAGAATAGGATCTAAACAGGAGTGTCACAGCTTCTAAATATTTGGAACTAGACAGCTTATATATAGCAGGATAGGTACCGGGGACTGAAACTGCAGGTGCATCTCTGAAGCAGTATCTTAATACAGAATCAGATGTCTCATCTCTCATTTTCCTCTTCCAGCTAACACTTGGCTACTAAGTTGGAAGGATCTGGGATTTCGGCTGGTTTTGTTCGAGGTTTTTGAAAACCAAGAAAAACCGCCAAAAATCCAAACAAAAAAAAAAACAAAAACCCCACACCAATCCACAAAAAGCCTTCCTTATTTGCAGAATCACTAGCAGACTTTGCAAAAATGCTGAGTCAAGTACAGTTTTTGTGGCCAAGGAAGCACACAGTCAGAGGAATGCTGTTACCCCTCCAGTCCCTGAAAAGAGAACACAGAGGGTTGCATTCAGGTTGAAGAGCTGAGAAATAAGTATTGGTGAGACCAAACATGGCAGCATGATATAAAGTACAGCCATGGGAATAATGAAGATACAGTCAGTAAGGCAGATTGATTACAGGTCAGTCAGGTAAGCTGTTGAAGGGGAACTACTTCACACATTTAGAGCACTGTTAGCACAGGCTGTAGCAAACACTAGCACAGCCTTCTAGATAACTTCCTAAATCCTTTTAAATCACAGTGATTTATTGGGAGGTCTTTTTACAGATTTCATAGTTGAAGAGTACTTGCATCTTAATTTCTGTCCTGTATGAGATTTCATCACTTGGGTGACAAAGCTGCTAAGAAAACAGAAAATAAACACATCCCAAATTCATTTCTTCTACTACTGTAATAGATGAACACAAGTCAGTGTAATCACTTCAAGTGTTCTCATTCACTCTTCTGGCAGAACCAAAACTTGTCTTTGCAATCAGCTCCTCTTATACTGGGTTTCTTGGGTAAGCTAATAAAGGTTCTGAGCATTCAGGAAAGAGAGAGGGGGGAAAAAAGAAATCAACATTATGATGAGAGTTGTTTGCTTTCCTCAGAGTATCAGGTTGAAATAAATTATTTTTGCACCAGATCATTCCATATTATAGCAAGCCTTGAATTCAGCAGTACAAAGCCACCCAACAGTCATCTTAAGGAGTACAAGGCACTTTTTTCCAGAGTATGTTCTCAAGTACTGAAACTCAGTTTACCCAGCAAAGCAGAAAGACAAACCACAGAATCCCGTTATCCTTGGTGAATGCTTTAATCACTATTCTATAAAAAAGTAAATAACCTCTAAAATTAAAACAATCATCTTTCATTTCTGCTTTACTTTAGGGAAGGAAAAAAAAAAGTGTCCACTGTTGAGTTAACAAAAAAAAAAAAGGCTACTGGTACCAACCCACTGTTCCAGGCTATGATTGACAGGGCAGGGAGGTACCTACCTGCTGTCCTTAGTCAGGTGTCAAAGTACTAAAGACCAATATTAAGAACAACTAGTCTTTTCCCATCTTTATAAGGAAGGCTTTAGGTTCCCCTTCTGAGATGTCAGATTCTTCTGTCTAAAAAAACCTCAAGTTTTTGCACTATGAAATTCTTTAAATATCATTTAATTACAGTTCTTCAAACGCTGTGGCATGTTTTTCTACTCCTAAACCAAGTAAGAGATGAAGAACTAAAAAAAAGTACAGCCAAACAATTTCACTTTAATTCTTGTTATGAATATTTCTCAGGTTCCCTTCTTGATCTTTCAAGGAATTACAACTGTTTAATTTACAAGTTACATGACTGCAGGTTTCCTACAAGGATTTAAGACTGCTTTTGTTTTCTTTTTAATATAAATAAACTGATTATATATTTTCTCGTATCTCAAAAGTACAGACTAGATCATAAATAATCTGATGATTTGCAAGTAGGAGAAATGGCCTTCTAAGTACTGTAATATTAGCATAATAATTATTATGCAAACTAAGTTCCTCTACAGGACAGAATAAAGTATTAATAAAGTATTAAGAAAACAGTCTCTGAGGAAGAATTACTTTCTCTGTCAGCAACTTCGAAGTATCTTTTTTTTTTTTTTTCCTATCTTACAGTGATTACCTTGCATACATTGATCAAAGAGTCACTAGAAATACTCCCCAACATTAAGGAGCACAATGATGACAAACCACCTATTCAGCCTTAATGCAGGGTAGAGGAAACAACAGTTCATCTCACTGCAGTGAAACCACTGGGGGAAAAATAATTTTGCATCTTGGACTTTTGGGATGAAAGAAGATTATGCACGTTCGTGAGGTGACTCTACAGTTGTCACACTACAGTCATAGAGACCCTTTTAGCCAGCAACTCCCAGGGAAGACATGTCTCACTATGAACGAGAAGTTCTCTGGGTCAAAGCGGAGGTCTTGGGTCTCTTCTAACACAGCCTTCAGCAGAGTGGCAAAGTAGTGCTGTGGGAAAAGAAGGAGCAGCAATTTCTATGTTCTTTACTAATCCCAGCTGAAGTCACTTGTTTGATGTAACACCACATATTAGCTACTTAATTGCTTATTTTCTCCATGGTATTAAACTATTAATACTCCAAGCTTGCTGGCTTTGGTAAATGTACTGTAGTGCAGTGTTAAGTTTTCAGGGTTCTTTCCCCCCCTCTTCCCTAGAAGCAATTCATTATTTCAGCACATATAAAACCCATCAAACTACTACTTTCACAAGAAACACTTTAGGAGACTATGTAAGCTTATGGAAAACTCCACAGAATTAGTTTGCAACTGGTATTTGGCTAGAGGAAAAAGCCAGATATGACAGAACAAGAACTAGCAGAGTGACACTGAAATGTGTCACAGTACCACCAGTCATTCCAAGGTCCTCACTAGACCTTACCTAAAGATACACAATTTACACTCAAACCACTTGCAGCAGATTCACTGCTACTGAGCCATCATTATTGTTTAAAAAGTTTAGCAGGAACAGAAGTAGTGAAAGATGCAAGAGCACAGATACATTCAATGAAGCACATGAGGGGGAATGGCGACAGAATCATTAGTATTTCACTCTTTCATGAAGAAATATCTCAGACTTTTTCTTGGTAATTCACAAAACCATTTAAGATCTTTGGTGGCAGAAATATACTTATGAAGTATTCTGCTGAAGTGAGAAAGCAATAGGGGAAGTTTGTTTCACCATTGTTATGTGATAGCTATAAATAAATTAGATAATTATACTTTGATGTCTACACCATAATAAAAACAATTAAGATTTACAGAATGGAATAAACATATGGTTGCTGTTTGAGTTTTATTGAAGCTTCTGTAATTTCTACAAACAGGCTAGCAGCTTGTCGCAAATTCTCTCTGATTCCTTGGTAACACATTATCTGTCCTGGACTTCTTTAATCTTGTACTGTTACTTGAAAAGAAATTATGTGCTAAAATACTCAGGATTTAAAATCTTGAATTTTACATAGTTTGCTACAAAATCGTTAGCAGAATTTAACTTGAAAATCATTGCTTTTTTGTCCTAAACAGACAACTTGTTCAAGGCAGAAGACCTCAAACATTTCACAGCTCCTATAAATCTTTCTCCTTTGGTCTACATGAAAGATGATACCCAGTGAATAGAGCAGACACAAGCAAAAGAGTCTATTTATATGCTGCCAGCAATTAAGCAAAGTGTTTTCAAACTAGAATGGATGAGGGGACCTATTTAATATTAGGACTGCTTTCTGACAGTCTTAATTTACACATCAAAAGAGAAATACACTCTAAGATTTTGTCACCGTAATGGTTTTGCTACTGTATTAACTAGCAATTACTACAGAATGCCATGCAAGCTGACTAGGCTTTCAGTGCCAAGTCCTAATTTCCAAACCTCCTTAGGCTGTTATTTCAGTGTCTTCCACACTTTGAAGGGAGAAAATTACAAAGGTTATAATTGCATAGATTAATAATGTCTAAAAATGCTTACAAATGCTGTTTTCTACCCTTTGTGCAAGGAAGCAGAAAAATATCAGTTGTGGTTTAGTTTTTCCTCTGTTCTACCCAGTATTCAAGACGTAAAGCACAGGGGCAGAAGCTGGTAGACGTGTTCTCTTCTTCTCCTCCTCCTGGGAAAGTGCTAGGCTACCCTGGAACAGCTAATTTTTGCATTTGAGCTGCTTTACAATAGCACATCATGTCAGATCAGTGTCTTTGGTTGGGGGAAATACAGCCACACAACAAATCTGTGCACTCAGCAAACTTGAGAAACAGCAATCACTCCAAAGAGCCCCTGTAATTCCAAATTTGCAGACTCCTCTATGGGGCAGGAAACAGAAAGGAGAGAATTTCAGGCAACACAGAGGTTTCTGCTTGCTCTTCCCTCATCTATAAAGTTGCTGATATTACTGCAGAGTTTGAGAATATTCTTTAAAATGAGAAGTTTATTGTTTCCCTCAGTGGTTTATGATAAGCCTTTATACATAAAATCTTCCAGGTCTTTAGACAGAGTCAACCCTACATGTGACATTCACTTGTCTAAGTAGCTAAGAATGTTTTCTTTTATGAGCTACTACAGCAGTTATCTCTGAACAATAACACAGGGTTTATTAGGAAGAATGGAAAGTTGCAAAAAAATGCTGCAAATCTCTACTTCCTAGGAAACAGTTGTTACTTCTCTTATGAGGGGATACATCTGCTCTAACTTCACCAGAGAAGAACAGTCAAGGGTATCGTCCCCAAGTTATTTCAAGTCAATTTGTGTAATCCTATAACCAAAGTTGTAAAGGCTGAGACTTTGGCATAGAAAGTAGAACAGAAGAATTCCCTGCACCTTGTGACCAGCTGCATTACCATAGGACCTAAACTAAAGCAAAGAACATGGCTTTCACTGCAATAACATTTGATACCAAACGTCTTTCTGTGCCATCACCACATTTTCTTTTCTGTGGTTGTTCAAGTTCTTTTTACTGTGAAGCCAGTGTCACCTGCTGAGGTACATGAGCCAAATACTTCAGCATGGTGACAGAAACATCCTAAAACAGAGGCAGACACTTGAAGTTATGCAGGCTGGTCACACAGCTCCATAATTAATCCTTCAAACAAAATTCCAAAGAGTTGACAGTGATTTTCAGTGAATGCATTTTCCAGGGTACTTGATGAAATAAAGCTGGCTTGTAATAAGTGTGAAACAGAAACAAGTAAAATAGTTGCATAATACAGAGTTCAAAGAACTTGATGATCTTTGTATTTATTGTAGTAATTCGTGATTGCTAACCAACATAACTTTGCATTCAGCAGAGTTTCTTTCAGTTGTTCTCCATAATCACTGTATATACAATGCAATTCTCACTTTAAAAAAACCCACCACCTTAGGCTCCCCATCATTAGAAATATCTTCCCACGCATCTCAAGAATTATTAATTCATCATGATCGTTAAAGGCCAAGTCTAGAGCCACTGGTAAGCAGACATCAGGTCTAGAGCCCTGCGTTTTGCAGTAGTTACCATCAAGCAGGGCTGCTAGTACTGAGCACTCACAAATGGTCCTTAACTCTTCGTTACTGCTCCTTAAACGTCCCTGCAATTTCCTTCCCGCACTTCACTGCCACTTATTATTCAAATTAACTGTGCTGAAATATGACCTGTAAATTTGAGCAATTAAAATACATGGAATACAGTTTTCTGTCTAGAAAAGGATGTGAAAGGGATGTGTGAAGGGGAAACAAATACAGCAAATAAACGTGTTACATATACAGACATCTGTGGACCCATGTAAATCTCTCTGCACAACGAAGTTTTACTCTTCCTTTTTTGAAAGTCCCTAACAAAACAAATTTTTATTTTCCCTTTCTGCGATACCTGGGTCCAACTGCTATTTCCAGAAAAAAGGTAACAGATTTCTCTCCCTCTCCATTCTCAACATCAGGAATTCATTATCTGATAATGTTAAGTACACTCACACAAACAGATTTCTTCCCTATTCTCAAAGCTTTCTGCAGTGTAATTTTTCTCCTCCTCAGCATCAGTAGAAGCAAGATCATATGACATTATTTACTTCAATGTATCGCTTCAAGAGTGTTTATTAGACAGCAAGACCAGAAGATCCCTCTGGAGAATAGTCCTCCCCTGCTATAAACAACTGGATTTTTTTTTTTTTTTTTTTCAATATTCGTTGACTATGTTACTTTTTTTTTTTATTTCCAGGAAAATAAAGAAACATATTTTAAAGAAGAGTTAATTGTTCCTTTAAATTGACTTTAAAAGACTTATAGGAAGACGAGAATATTTTCATTGATTTTTTTGCTATAAGAAAAAGTGACTTCAGCTAAAGAGAGATGATGTACTCATAAAAGGAGCTAATTATTTTGCTAACCACCTGCTTTTGGATTTGTCACTTAGCAGACACAGATATATATTTTAAAATGATACTAAGAAAGCCAGAAAAAAGTTAAACATTTTACTAGATCAAATTATTTATTTTCATTACCTTTCTCATTCCCCTTTAATCCTAGAAAAGGAATCCATTTAATCTAATAAGGCTATTCAGCTGGGCCTTAATTTTCTTTAATTATTCAGTTTCTGTAAACAAAAATTCCAGACTCAGCATCTATCCAACCCACAAAATACAGAGCAGGAGATGAGTCCACTATTTTATTTTATGTCAGCTGCAAGTTTTTTTCTGCTTTTCCTTGACTGTTTCCATGCCACCAAGAAACTACCTGGAGGTACTAAGTACTTTATGAACTACAACTGTGTGGTATCTGCAAGTATGCATTATGAGCAGACTAGATTTAGGAATGCAGTCATCTACATTTATTCACTTCAGTTTTTTAAAAACTGTAGATTCCCATATTTAACATTTTATTGTGTTTTAATTCACTTATGCTTTAATAAGTGAAGACAGCTTTGGGGGTTGGGAGTAAGGGAATAGGTTGCAGTTGCATTTTTAAATAATTTATTTTTCAGTTAAATCCAAGCTATTTTAATGATTTACTGAACATTCTGCAGCTGTTGTATTAAACAGAGTCCAGGAGAAATTAATGGTTAGGCTATAATAGCTGGAGATTCTATCACTGTTAGTCAGCTAAATTGATTTTATTAGAATAGCCAAATAAAAAACTAAACAGCTACATGGCAATTTGTGAGCTCTCATTGTTAAGCACACTACATACTGCTAAATCCTAAAGGAAAAAACAGAAGAGTATTTCCCACCCCCCCAATTTCTCAAAACTTGGAACAAGTTTTTGTTTTATTAAACTCTTCTGTAAGAGATTGCTCCCCTCTTTAGGCTAATTTGAGGGGGTTTTTTAGTTCAATTTTTTTTTTTGGAAGTGCTCTCTCTTTCTGATTTAGCTGAACACTAAATTCAGTATTTATTAGTGCAGAATTTTCATTTTCTCTTCAATTGTCTTATCCTTAGTGCATCCATCTGCACGTACATCTACCAGCTTTCTCAGATGTCTTAAAGTTATTCCCTTCTCCAATAAACTTCACCTTACAGAAAGTTCTTCATAAGTTTCTCTGTGAAGATAAGCAATCTAACAATATTGGGGCTTTAATGCCTAGCAAAAATGTGCAACTCTAGAAGTGACTGCTGAGGACAGTTAAATTTAAGCAGCAAATCCTGGCATTCATACCCCTGCAGTGAAACCAGCAGAGCAAGTGGATTCCATCTCCAACTGCTCACTCAAGGCTTCCTTAAAAGTTGCTCTCCATGTAGCTGGAGCAGAGAAACAGAACAGATGCCTCAGCTACATCAGCTTGCAACTTGGGCTTTTAGGTTACTTCACTACACTTCAAACTTGCCCATGGTCATTCCCTTCTGCTTCCCCTTGCACACAGGTAGAATACAGGGAGCAGCTATAAAGCCATCCAGTCCCTCCTCGAATGCTGCTGCCCCCCTTTCTGCAGGAGCCACCCGTTCTTCCCACTAGCGAAGTACCTTAGTTAACACTGGTCTCGATGGCACAATCATGTGAGAACTGAGACAGAGCAAAATCAGCAAGAGATTAAGACCATATTACCAAGGTGGACAACACCATGTATTCTCAGGACATAACTGAATTTTTACAGCAATGCACCCAAAAAAAGTTCCTGGCTGGAAACTTATCTATGAAGAGTGCTCTTTTAACTGCACAGATTTGATTACAGTCATCTTGGCCAGGCAAACAGTTCAAGCGCTAAGATGGTACGTGCAGGAAACAGATCTCTAGGGATCTCAGTGCAGCTATTCCACTGGAGGAGTCCAGTCTAAATTAGATTTCAGATGAAAATAGCTGTGACTTAGGGTTATTAGACAGGGTAAACAATAACAGTAGAAATATTTATTACAGTTGCTGGAAAAGAACCCTACAGGATCTGTTTAGAAATTGTATCATGTGGTCCATTTTAAAATTTTGCAGAAAGTCTCATTTGCAACTCTTGAAACAGATGTTCTATGCATATGAACCAGATTTCTTGATCTCCCCCCTCTATATACTGGTTTTAATAACTAATCTAATTTTCTTCTCTTTTCATGATACGACTAGAGACCACATCCAGATGAAACCTACTTGTTTTATTATCATTCAACTTCCATTCCAGGAAAAGCTGAAGTGTACATTCTTGCACTTTTCTTTCATCCATTAAATCAGCCAATTCAATGTCTAAAACCCTTACCTGCCTCAGCATACCTGTGTATCCCAACTATATCCATGGAGATGGTATTGAAGCTCTTTGGAAAAGGTGCTTGGAATGAGTTATAGCTCTGTCATTAACCACATAACTACATTTCATTATTAAATAAGTTGATGAACACATTCTTCAACAGTGGTGACAGCAGCATACAGAAAAGGATCACTAGGACTACTGTAAAATCTGTAATTCCCATGTAAGAGGAGTCCATCTCAGCCACTTTTGGGAAGGGCAGAAAACTTTACATATGTCCCAACATTTTATCCAGCATAAACCAGACTGAGAACAGCTGAGTACCTGACACTTTCTGTACACAGCTCAAGTCTGCAGCCCTGAGTTTTGTTTTAGTTACTTTGGCTTTAACTGGTGTTACAGTTAATGTACAGCCTGTACATTAACTGCTCTAATCAAATTATAACTAAACTTCTGTAAGATCAGATTCAGGTCTTATTAAACATTGTTATTAAAAAGAAAAGCTGTAAGTCTGAAGATAAGAAATCTGCTCTGTATAGAATTTTGAAGTTGCATTCTGTAAAATTTATGAATTCTGATTGTACTCACATATGGGATTGATTGTAAGAATAAACATCCTATCCTTCTTCAAATATGTTTTGCCCAGAATTCACTCTAATTATCAAGTGGGTCATTTGATGGAAGTATTACACAATTTAAAACTAATCCAAATGGAAATTAATTCTTAATATTTATGTCATCATCTTTTAATATTTCTATTACATAGCATTATCTCATATACAGCTTTAAATACAATGTTTTGGGTTTTTTTTTTGTCCTTTACACCACCACTTTAGTTACTGTATGTAGCATTATTTTCTCAGGACCTTAGTCTTGACCATTTAAAATCCTTGGCATTTTGAATTCTAGAAAAATATTACGATGCACAAAGTAGCATTATAAATAAAAATTAATGAAGCTTACATCTCAAGTATTCCTATTTGGAAAACTGGTCTCAAACATGACCTGTTCTCATAACTGGCTGGTTAAATGTATCCTTCTGTTGCAAACTGTTTTGGAGCTAGGAGGGTGGCAAATCAATTTATAGTCAGCTGTGGAGTTGTGAGGAGGAAGTAATTGAAACTCAGTTGCACAATTTGGTTCTTTTTTGTTTTGTTTGTTTGGTTGGTTTTTTTAAAGAAAAAGTGAAGTGGTCTCCTAGAGCAAGTATTCTTTTGTGTAGAAACAGACTTAGGATAAAGACAAATATTTCATGTGCCCTACCTGAAGATATATATGCATGACACAGTACAGACATCTCCTTGTAACAAAAGCATGCTTCTAAGATAATTCTCACCCTCCCTGACTACCTTTAAGCTATTCATCACATCAAGCAATGGACCATTGTCATACATTAGATATCAATTTTTTTTGTAGATCAGGTATATGTTCTCTGTATATACTGCTTTAGGCATTCAATAAATTTTGACTATTTTCAAGGTTAAACAAAGTTATTTATACTGAGGGTCTCTCCATAAATATTATACACAAACAGTGACACCTACGCTATATCAATAGCACTAACTTCGACTATGCCAGATTAATAAATCTTCTCTGCCCTGCTCTTTGGAGAATTGTAGGGAGACATCTTTGGTTATGGTTTAATAGCTCTGATAAAATTTTTGTTTAAAAAAGTGTGTGTCCTTCCCCCCCTCCCCTTTCCTTTTCTCCAGTTAAAGCCTAAAAGGTAAGCAGATGAATAATCTAATATTATTTAATGTTTCCTTGATATTTCCCATTTAGGTTGTATTGGTCTGCTTCAGAGAAGATCAGAGTTCCGGGGCGGGGGGAAGGAAAGAAAAACCTATTCCTGCAAAATATATCAGTAATCGTGCTCTAAAAAGGTCACATTGCAATGCTACAGGCTGTTTCTGTAAATAAGATTATTACAGATGTATGTGATTAATTTGCCATTTTACAGAGGTTTCAGCTGAAATACTAGAAATGCCACATAGCTTCGAGAAAATAGTGTTTATCACTTCATTGAACTAGGTAGAAATTTTAACAAAAATACAAGTGACATAAGGACTATCAAAATAATTGCTAATATAATTTTATGACCAGAAATTTTTCCCACAGCTTCTCAAAGGAAAAATGCACTATAATGGCAGGCAAATTACAAACTCATCTCATATCAAAGGTACATAAGGACCAACTGTCTCAAACCTCACTATCCCAGTAGAAGCATAAGCCTCATCAGGAATATTAGAAGTAATTATATGGCCATCATTTCAAGACATATCCAGAAGATATTTTCTTTAGGCAGCAGGTAAACAAAAGTTTGTTTTGTTTTTTTAAAAAAAAAAGTGTATTGTTGCATGAAGTCAAGGCACCATGCCATCAGTACATCAACAAACTTGTAATCTATGCCATTCTGACTTGTGTTCCTCTAAGCAATATTGAGGAGTTTCAGACAAGTCTCAAGCTAAAGTGCCAAATCCTGACACAAGTGACACAAGAAAGCACACTGACAACCCACCTAATAGTTTTACCATTTTCAGGTAGGGCCACCGAAGGGTAAGCTGGAGGAAGTGATAGGAAAAAGGAATGGATGAAGGGACATATTCAATTCCACAGGTACAACCCCTAGAGAAGTCCACTATCATCCTCTTCCAGTTCAAGAGAATCTACTTAATGGATAGCATCAAACTTCAGATCAGATCCCAAGCCTATCTATGACATTAAGATGTTAACAACTTTCCAGACGGAGGGTCGGGTGGGGAAATACAATTCTCAGGTCCAATAGATTTTTTATGAGCTCAAAAATATATACATCTCTGGAAGCCGTATCACATATAAGACCTCATCCTGCTTTCAAATAGTACCACACATTGCCTTGGAATGCCCAGTGTGCTGACAATGTTCATTGCACTTAAGCAAGCAGCACTGTACTGTGGTCACCTGAACAAGGAGCTGATGCACATCGTAAATACTTCATGCTCTCATCTACGTTTTACTCACATTATTACCACCTCTTGACCAAAAATCTTCTAGCTGATCAGTAAGATCAAAGCCCTTTACAAAGCAGATCTACACTTCATAGCATGCTAGTGCTTCACATTTTTATGCAAAATAATAGGAGACTATTGGCATAATCTTAAATGCAGTCAATACAGCTATCAGTTGGTACAGTAACTAATAATTTAGAAGACTTCTGATTCAGAAAACTCATATGTATGATCTCACAAACCAGCACAGATCCAGTTTATAACCAGCCCCAGTTTACTTTTGCATTAGACTCACTGAATTTTAATGTCTTACGTTTATGGCCTACAACACTCTCCAGATTTTGCATAGTAATTGAGAGAATTTGCTGTATAATTAACTAGACATTCTTAGTTCTAGGTACTGCTTACTATTCATATCTAGCAGAAGTTGATATCAGAATGGAAATTGAAAACAAAGATAAAGCAGCTTTACATGGCGAAATTCCTGCAATTAAAAGAAAATTGGACGCATCCATAACATTAGTTTTTGCTTAATTGCTAAGCATTTTTTTTTGTCCATGGCAGGAAGGCTCATCTAGATGCAAGTGTTCCTCCAGAGAACCAGAATTATTATTTTTATGACTATTTTTGTAATTAATACATTACTAGCTGTGGTGGTTTTGTGGGGGTTTGTTTTGTTTGGGGGTTTTTAAGAGGTTTTTTTTTTTTTTTCCTTTCTCTCAGATTAAGAGCAAAAGCAGCACTATAATCTTAATTGCTCATGAAAAAGGAAGCATCTACAAAAGATGTTTTTCTCTGTGGGTTGTGGATTTTTTTTTTTTTTTTAAACCTGCACTGCTGACTGCCAAATGTATCTTCACATTAGTCCACACTTCAGGTAGTCACTGGCCTATGAAGCAATTAGTTCTCCTCAGCCCATCCCATTGCTTCCTGATGTGTTACAGCTACAAAAATGTCAGTTTTTTTCAAAATCTTGAACTGACAGTTTTGATCATTGGTCATTGCTTGTAGGAACAAGGGTTTAGCTGCTCAGCTTTAAGATGTTGACTATGTAGTTTCTCTATTAGCTTAATAAAAATATGCTGAGTGACCAACTTTGCTTATTTAATGAGCTTGTGCATTTCTGACAAGGATATTTTTTATTGCCAAAGTACAAAACAAAAATGACCATTCAAAATGCAAAGGTTTGGAGTAACACAGCATGCACGATAGTAAAAACAGACTATAGTTGATGTGGTTGGGTGCTGTAAAGCAGGCAGGGTATAGAGTCAAATAAGGCAATTAAATATTTGTAAAGTAAGATAAAAATAAAGATAACCATGAGTCCTGTGGGCTCTTTTACTTTCAAGAACTTATGCGATTAAAGCCATACAGATTCTATACATTTTAGTCTCAAACTGCACATTGCAAGAGCTACAAAAATAACTGATTATTCAATTTCTTTGCTATCAAGACACTGAAATGCTTCAATTAGTAAGGGGAAACATTTCCAGGCAATAGCATTAAAAAAAATAAATCAGTACCAGTACTATTAGGTTCTTCATCCTTTTCAATCAATGATATTACAAGTATTTAAGATTTACTTGGCACTTAAGTACAAGCTAACCAAACTTCATACGATAAGGACAAAAGCTACAGAGAGAAAAATTGAAGTTGTAGACTTATTGCTGCTCTTCTCACAGAGTGACCATATAAGGCCCTGTTGTACCTGTTTACATAGAAGAGATCAGATTTAAGTCATCCCAGAGGTGATGCACTGTGAAAACCATCACTGCTTCACAGCTGGAGACTAACAATAGATGGTTTCATAAACCGCTTCCATTAGGTCTGTATGAGGATATTTGTCTTCACTCTTCAGTCTCAGCTTCTGAAGTTACCTAATTGCCATCAACTCTTAATAACATCTGGGTTTCTGAGGACTGAGTTCACACAAGAAGCCTACAGAGCACTGCAGCAGGAACGCTATATCCAGTGGTGGGATAACACCGATGTCTTCAAGCTCTCCTAACCATTTCATCACCCTGCAAAACCACATAGAACTCACCAGCTGATTTCTGTTTCCAGAGTTCCCTACATCTAAAACACATAGAGGACTGAGTTGCAAAATGTGCCAATAAAAAAGGCACACTGAGTACACTTCAGTGTCTCCAATATCTGGTTTTCAGTGGGGTGGGTTTTTTTTTTTCTTAGAAGAATCTTCTCCATTACAGTTTCTACTCATCACTTAAAGCAGACAAGATCAAAATTCTAAGGAGAATTGTAAACACATGTTTTGCTGTTTTATCCGTCCTTTATTATTATTAAAATAATAATCACTTAGTGACTTTCTGCTTCATGTTTTGCCATAATATGTTCTTGTTTTAAAGAAAAAATGCTGTCAATCATGTGACAGGCCCTGTCATAATTCTGACATTCTTTGCAAATGTCTCAAGAACTACAGTGAGAGGTGTAAGTTATCTACATGGAGCCACAAATAAAATAGTAATAAGCCCTTTGGTAATGTCTGTTCAAGATGTTTATGAGTAGTGTTCTGTATTGGCATAACATTGTACCTCCTAACCTTTATGCACCATTTCAAAACAGTGAGTCAGGCAGATCTGATTCACATTATACCTTCCTCAGCACTCCCCAGCTGTGCTCAGAAATGGGGAAGTGGCAGAATTTCTCATCCTGTTGCAATCATTTAGGGGAAGGGATGAAGAAAGAAAAGAGAGAGCTTGCAACAGGGAGCAGGTTCAGGGACTCCATGATGAAGAGTTCAAATTACCTTGGAGCAGCTGTAGCACACAACTTCACAGGCTGTTTCACAATAACTATTAAATTTAAATTGATATAAAGGAGACTCAGGCACATTAACATCTAGTCAAATTACGTCTTCAGCAAAAGTAAAATCAGGGAAAAATGCTTTTGATCACGGTAAAAAAAAAATCCACTGACACTTAAAATACAGTGTATCTTAATCCATATTCACTTAGTTTCTGACTCAGGCAACGTTTTACTATTCTTAAATTTGCAAATTAAATCTAGATTCATGACAGTGAAAAGTTGCCTCTGGAATGAAAGCTCTAATTAACTTTACTATTAACCTATGCAGAGGGGAAGAACAACTAATAAGGCCAGCTTCAATAATCATAACATTGTCATCTGTTCAACAAGCAGAAATTAATTCCTTGCATATGAATCTAGGAAGTCTTTTTCTTCAACAAAAAATAGCACTTTATTAGAATAAGTTCTCCTATTTTCATAAAATTTCCTCTTAAGAGATGGAATAATGGGTGCAAAACCCAAATATTTCACACTACCTTCAGTAAGGACCAGAGGCTCAAACTGGCTTACTAAACTTGAAATACAGCTGTATAATTCTACTCTTTGTGTATTTAAATGTTCTGTATTATGCCAAAACAGCTAAAAATCACATTTTCATAATGAAAACTCAGTGTTACAGTTACTAGTCTTGGCTAACTGAACTTGTGTACAATCTAATCTTTCCACACTGAGGAGTTTAGAAGATGCTAATGTACTTTACACAGTTATAATGAAAGTGCTCTGAAAAGACCACAGACCATGCATCTCAAGAACCGGGAACAGGGTCATCATTCAAGTATGATTTGTGACACCATTTCTTAAGACTACTGCAAATGCTCAGGAAGATAGTAGCAAATAAAAGTCAGTTAACCATAATAGAGCAGACAATATTTAATATTTGCCAAAGTCCATAGCAGCAGAAAGACGGACTGGATTACAAGTTGTAACCTTATCTTGCAAACTAAAAAACCTCACTGAATGTCAACAGACCTTTTGGACACTTTGGAGCATTCTGGCACTCCTAGATCTTATGTTGATATATCACACTATATCAACATAATAGTATTGTTCAAGCACAGCACCAATTGTTATTGCCAGGAATTGCAGATCCTTCACTACGATAAATGAAAGCCTTTGAAATAGCCCACTGTAGTTCTTCACATAAGTTGCACTACATACAGAGCTAAACTGCCATGTCAGCTATTAAGGCAACGCAAAATCTAGTAAAGACAGTTTCTTTAACTACATGAAATATTTGTTACTTCCAGAACTAGTATAAAGAGAATAATGATTTCAACACAAGTGTAAAACAGCCACCATTCCAGACATAAGTGCTTGACTTAACCCTTTACAGCATCACCTCAGCTTACATTTCTAGAACAGATGGTACAAATTAGTCTTTTCTTATGAGTTCCTTCCACTCATTTCTTGTCATTGTCTGGTAGCAATTGCATGAAAAAAATCTGAATAAAGCCTTTATTGCCATAGAAGGTTGCTTTATTGAGAGACTAAGATCACTCAGATCGAACATCACAAAGAAATTGACTGTAGCTTGTTTTCCATTTTTGCATTTATAAACAAGAAAATGACTAATTCACAGCAAGGGGTATATCAGATTGACATTCCATTTATGTCATTTTGTTTTCCCCATCTGACCAAATACTGTATTTTAATATTTCTCAAAGAATAACATGCCCATATTGAAAGTAAAGTATTTCATTAAGGAAGTTCATAATTATAACGATATCTTGAAGATATCTAGGGCAGAGATCCAGTGAAAACTGCCTGATGGGAAGCCTTCAAAACCCACTGGGTTTGCTGTCAGCTCACCTGCCTGCCTAGCAGCCAGCTTCAGCAGCTTCTGCAGAGCCAGAGCTGTCTCAGCTCTCTGCTCTTCAGCAGGCCATCAGCAACACAGAGAGAAGTGCAGGACTTGGGCTACCTTTTAGCAGAAAACTCTTATGTCCTGAGCTTTGTTGCAGACCAAAGACTTTCTAGTCCCAACTTTGTGCCAGCCTGATGACACTGTTGTCTAAGTTGCATCACATCTTGTCCTACTGTCTGTTAGACACACCATCCCAAGCCAAAAGGATTTTGAAGTGCTCAGTTCTCATTTCAGAACAGAAAAAAAAACAACCTAGATTTTGACACACTGAAGCTCTCTATGAAATGAAATTAGATTTCTCTACTCATCTTTAAGAAATGCGTGGCACACAACTTTTTTCTATCTTTATGGAAGAAAATAGGAACAATGAACCAGGATTCTGTCTCCAGCAGGCATGCGAGGCTCCAGAGCAATAGCACCTTACTGGGGATTTGCAAAATGTGATTACTACAAGGGACTCTTAAAAGTAATCATGGATACAATACAAAAAGTAATTAAGTTTTCCTGGATTTCTTGTGGTCTAAACAAATAGTCGAAAGCTAGACAGAGCAAGAATCCAATCAAATGATACCAATTTCCTTTCTCCCCCAGTCCTTGAGTCTGTTCCCTGTTAGCTGCCTAGATCTCACAGAGAAGTTGATGTAGGACACCTACACTGTCACTCACAAAGCTGACACAAATCTTAGTTACAAGTACCAGCAGGGTACAGATCACACAAACACTGGTATAAAAAAAATACATACCTAGTGCCACCAGTTAACAAGTTTAAATGTAATTACACTCAGAACTCTTTTGAGTCTGGAAAGATCTAGTGTTCCTGTTTTAAACAGAAATGATTAAGAATCACAACACAAAACCACATCTTGAATTATAGGCATTAGTAGCAATACTAATTAGCTGAAAATGAAAACTAATTGAATACAGCATTGTTCCAATCCATTTATCTAACTTCATCAAGGTATCATTAACTAATTAAGTAGTAATACTGTAATGTACAGCTTATTAAAAGACAAGGTCATGCAAAGGCCATACTATCAGTCTCCTTACAAGAGAAAACATGATTAAGGAATGCTATCTTTAGAATGGTTTAAATAAAAGTCACGTAAGTGCACATTTACCAAATGCTTTTAGAATCGACCAGTTAGTTGAAAAAAAAATTACAATCCTTATTTAGAAGTATGAAACCACATAATATTGCTATTATATCCTCTAACTAGCTTTCCTCATATAAGAGGTAGACCAGTGATCTGGGTATATTTCAAACATAGTATTTGAGGAGGGAGAAGGCTACATAACTGGCTTATAAGCTAAAAGTAATTCAGAATCTTTCCTCAGACCTCTAGGTCAGCAGAGGTGAGGGAGGCTGGGACATTACCAGTATTACATTTCAGCCAAAATGGTTGTGAAAAGTTACCCCTTTTTTATTTAATTATTAGCCAAATGAACAATTGCCTGAAACTATAGGAAACTCATGTTGATTAATATTACTGAATGTTAGATTAGGCTTTTTACAAAGCAAGCTGCTACACAGAAATTTGCATTTGTACAAACAATGCAGATCACACTGATTTGCAGTAAGAACTGAACCTGGAAACAACTCCCCTCAGCTTCTAGGCTGTTATTTAGCCAGCAAGTAGAGTCCAGCTTTACCCCACTAGAATCCATTATTCCTCTCTCCCCACTAGCCCATCACAGAGAACAGCAGGACTTGACTCAACATAAGAAAGATTTCAGAAGTGCTATGAACACTAGTGTGAACTAACACATCGCTAATGTGTGGTAGGTAAACCACAACAGCAACTCAATGATGTTCAGATGCAACCAGCTTAAAGACCCAGATTCTGTTGTGAACAGACAAAATGATATCATTTCCCTTCCCCTTTTCTTTTTTTAAAACAAAAAACCCCACTAAAGTATACAAGAGTATTTCATAAATACATAAATTTCATTCCACACCTTTTTTTTTTTCTTTTTTTTTTTTTTAAGTGCTAGGTTGAAAAGTAAGGTCTCACAGAATGACATAGTTCCAGTAACACATGCATTGTTAAAGCAATTCCAGGAAATATAAACTTAAAAGAATGAAAGTAGTATAGGTCTATGACAAGTAAATTGCATGACTGTGGGGTATAGTTCAATACTACATCAAGAAAAATCCTGTTATACGGCTAGTGAATTAATTTTATTGCCCACAGCCTGAAAATATTTTGTCTGACATTTGAGAGAATTGTAACTGCAAAAGTATAAAACCACATCTATCTTATCATTTTCTTGTTTCTGGTGTGGGCAAAATATTACCACGTAAAGCCCCTCTGTACCCTGAATAGCTTCTTGGGAGAGCTAGGATTGCTATCCTCTTCCTGATGCCAAGTTTTATTTCACATCTTTTATTTTTCTGAGACAACTTGAGAAAGAAGACCTTTCTCTCTGTTTACAGGACTGGCAAACAATAGTTTATGTATTTGTGATTCATGTCCTTTTTTTAAAAGGCCATTATATATTTTAACATATGATAGCTTCAAAGCTAATAAGATAATCACTGAATACAGATGTCTTTGTTGAGGACCAATATCATCTGTTGGACTAGGCAAGAGGACTACCTCCCTCCTTTCTGCTCTGAGATCCAGAGTGACATTCTCACAAGATCCTCTTCTATCAGCTCCAAATGCCTAGAAGAATGCAAGCGACAAGAAGAATAAAGAGGATGTTGGAGAATCAACAGTTAAATCTATAACACTTTCTTTCCATTATCAGTAACTATAGCCCTGAAATCAGTTAGTTGGTGTTTCTGCTCTTATTATGAAATATTTGCAGCCCAGCAAAATTAGCATTCTGTCTTTGAGTAACAACAAACACAAAGTAAAATAAATGATCCAGATTTCCACAGAATAATGAAATAAAAAGAAACAACCAACTCCTTACAACTTTAAACAACGATCTATTTCACCTTTAAGACTCTAGTCTATGTTAGAATCCTACCTTGAATACAAATCAAGATTATCACTCAGATTTTAATCAGGAAATTAATTAGTAAGAAATAACAAAGTGAATGAAAGAATAAAAAACCATCATATTGTGCACTAGGCTTTTTAAACCTGACAATTGCAGTTTACAATTTCAATTTCCATGGTAATACAAAATACCCACTTAGCTGATCGAATAATTTGGCAGAAATAGATTTAATTCCTTAACAAAATAACTCTAGTGCAGTGATGTATAAGACGTTTAACAAGGGTGCTTTACTTTTTATCTTCAGGCAGTTTTGGTTTTGGTTTTTGTTTTTTTTTTAAATGCAAACTTGATTAGTAATGACTTTGGAATACAAAGATGAGAGATTGATTGCCACATTCATATTGATCAGCTTGAAAACTATACAGATTACATTTTCAAGTTTCATACCAGAAAACAAGCTGGAAGCTCATTTAGAATATTGCTTCAGAATCTGTATAAATGTTGTACATTTATGCTGATTTAAATGGCCATGTTCCTACTCCCAAGAAATGCATTTTCACCATCCTTTACTCTTTTTAGGAGCAGAATTTTTGGGTTTTATGACCTGATGAAGATTTATGGTTTAATTCTAGTTTTTCATTTTGCAGTCTCTTGGGTCAACTCACTTTTTTTAATGATTTTTAGATTTTCATAAGGAAGTTCAATGAATAACAAACACATGGAGCACATTTCCTTCCATCTTTCATGGGCAATAAAGATCCTCCTCTTCTCCCAGGAGAAAGATGAGTGACATTGCTACTGTATTCTATGATGCAGTCTTTTCAATACATGATTTTGGTCACAGCTAACTACCAGCATTACATTTATTGCCATAATTGGGAACACAATTTAGTCTAATTTACATTTTAACTTCTTGAGAATAAATTAAATTATCCTTCAGTTCAAAGGGCCAGTTCATGGCTCATGGCCCTCAGGAGGTAAAAAGCTTAAGCAAGAGACCAATGAAGAATAGCCTTTGTGCCTTTTACTTGCATAAAAATGATTTTCAGTCTGTTTATGAGTGAATATTTTATGCAGAATAATTCATTGAAAGGTTTTTTCCCTACTATCAATATTTGTTTAACTACAAATAAACCAGATGTTTCATCACAAAAATGTTTAAGAATAGAACTGATATCAGAGGGATTACACACTCTGACACAAGGTTAAATAGGATTTTTTTTTTTTTAAGTTAAACACATTCTGCCATTATTCATTTAATCAAGTTAAACGTCAAACAGCAATTGCAAATTTTAATCAGTAGTAAAACTTGACCTTCATGGGTTGTTTGAAACTAAAATCAAGCCAGCTTGCTGTTCATTGAGGTGGCGATATTCTTCATCACTGAAGAAGCAGAAAATCCTACGTCATCATCTTGTTCGTGGTATATAGCGTGCCACACTTTGCACAAAAAAAAACAGCAGAGCTTTTTCTCTTCAGCTACACAAACATGACAGCATTTAGGCTCCAGTAAGGCCTAAACAACTTAGTAAATTAGTTTCCACAAGCTGTATTCACATCTGAGCTGGGAACATTGCCACTGGTTGGTTACATTCAGCAAAATACTGTTATCATTATACTTTTGTTTCCTCCGCAAAGTTTCATAACAAGAATCGTTTAGTCATTTTTCTGGATTGATTGGCTTCATTTCAGTGTTGTTTTTTTTTTTTAGTCTGCTCTTCTCATTAATAAAGACATACCATAGTTACTAAATGACACAATTGAAAAGCACATTTGTGATAATTCATCATTATTGGTTCCAATGAATTACATGGATATGGTCTATCTCTTGCTGACATTTCTCCTAGTATTTCTATGCCCATTTTCCTGAAGATAAGTAGAGTTGTTACTTGAAATAAATGCATGACATTTGCTTGTTGTTTTGGTCTTGAAAGCAATTTTTGCAGAACAATAGTAGTGTCAAATTGAAGTTTGATTATATTGTTTAAAAACAGGAGTGGTAACCTTATTTCAAATCTGACCAAAATACTTGTCCCACAAAAGTACACAAACATCTAAAGCAGCCTCTTAAAATAAATAGTCAGGACTCATTCACTCTAAGTTTATATTTGACTGTTTAACTACTTTTTATGAATCTTGACCAATTTTCCAGCTTCCCACTGGAAGGAATTTAGGACTCTGATCTTCAGGACTCCAATTAAGGTGATCTCAACAGCCCTCATACAAAAAGGAGTTGTTTAGTAGCAGGAGTAGTTTCTGTACTTGGCATTTTTAACTCTAAGAAAAAGGATAAGGGTTTTCAGGGCAATTTCACCCCAAGAGGTCATAAATTGTTAATTAACCATCATCAACATTTTGCTTTTTTCATAACTATTTCCCAGAACTCAATTCCACTCCTCAGGCTTCTATTGGAGCACGACCAAATTAAAACAAAGACTGCAAACAAAGAGACGGAGTTCAGCTGCCCAAACAATGCAGACTATCTAGGACCTCTGTTGGTTATTTAGTATTCTCCCATTTTTCCAGAGATTACCTGTAAATTTAAGTAATTATTAAATACTAATTCCACTATCGTTCTAAACCACTAAGAACAACATTTTCTGAATCTAGAACTATTCAAGTACAATCATCACTTCCTATTTAAAATTACATTTTGAGATTACTATAAACTGCTACTTATTCACATAAGGCAAGCCTGGTTAATTCTGCATTATTTATTCTTCTGTTTATTTAAATTGTGTTACAGTGTTAAAAATCCCTTGTGTCTATGCTTTATCTTATTTTAATGCTTTTTTTGATCAATTAAAAAACTTGAAATAGATTGAGAATATCCTGTAAGGTTAGTTTAACACTATTGTCTGTCTAAGTCTTGCCAATTGTCTCAGATCTAGATCCCTTTTATCTGTGTTTATCAAGGACCACATTAGATAGCTCATTGTTTCCACTGCCATACTGGTTGACTCTAATATTCAGGTAAATCAACCTGTTAACCTTTGAAAAATACTAGGGGAACATAAATTTTCTTCCAGCACTCAAACTCTACTGCCCCAGGAGCACTAGGGGAAAGAAACAAACACACACACACCCCCCAAAAAATATATAATTATATATCATATCCTTCCTCCTCTTCAGATCAGAAATGTTTATATTCTATGAGCTAAAGTTTCATATATAAAATTCTATGCAGTTTATAGAATTTTATAGTCTAACTCTGCTTATCCTGGATTCTTCATAGTACCATTTTGCTTATTTAGTTGCTATGGAGAATTGATAGAGCGATGAGAACGTGAACATATTTACACGAACAACAAGATGCGCATTTAAAATAAGGTTAAAAAAGTCAAGTGTGTGATAGGTAGATGTGAGAGCAAATGAAGCAGGAATTCATAGTATGACATCTAGAACAAGACAAACTGAGTACCATTTTTGGCTTGACAAGCCAGTAATCAGATCCACACTGACTATGACTACGAAGCTTAGAGGTCTTAAAAATATTGACGAGGCTTCCAGAGAAGTCTAAATAATGTTAATATGCATTTAAAAAACCAAACACACAGTCTTATTCTACTCATTTCTTACTCACATATGCAAAGAAAACTATGATTTGCAAATAAAGATGTTTTTAAACTGACAGTCTGACTTTAAATTATAAAGTTCGCCTGGGTCTTCTTTCTTGAACTTCCAAACACAGTGAAAGCCATTGTGCATACCATGCTTTGCTTATTCTAGAACAGTTAACATTGGGGAAAAGCAGGAAAGTAGACCATATTACCCTTGCCTAAGGACAAACATCCTCATCCTCCTCTGTAATCAGTGGTGGCAGACAAGAACCTGCAGAGCATACTTTGATTACCAGAAGATCTGAATAGCCTCTAAAAGCACTTACCATTTTCTAATGATTCAGCAAATGCTCCTAATCTAGGTGCCACAGTTAGATACCAAAATTGTGGCGATTACGGATATAAGTCTGTCATTATCAGCCCTGGGCAAAGAGATTCTAACAGCTCAGTTAAATGCTCTGATCGATCTGCAATACAGTTTTCTTTAAATTGCACTATGTGACATCTCTCAACCACAACTTCTCCCGAAATGTATTTTTCTGGTTTCATCATATACAATGTATGAGGACAGATATTAAATGGAAGTTCAGATTTTAGTAATGAGACTATTAGAGATCAAAACTAACAATTGTTTTCAGAACACAAGTCACAAGTATACTTTTTTTCCAAGCCTTTTTTAGAGAAATAAAAAGCAGGCACCCAAACTCACTCCTTTTTCTATGCATAATCACAGATCTGTGAAGGATCTTTGGCCACAAGGCTGTTTGTATTAGATTAATCATTCTGGGCTCAGAATCCAATCACTCCAGAGGCTGCGTATCTGCAGAGTCATATGTAAAATTCAGCTAAATCTGTGAAAATGGAAAGCATCCAAGACTGGCATCAGAAAATCCTCTACCATGATCTGCCTTCCAAGCAGGAATCAGATTTGGATGCATTTAGGAAGGAAATTGCACTCTGAAATAATTAAACCTACCCTTCCCTCTTACAGCAGGTTGAAGACAGTACATAACAATTACACACAACTGTATTTTACAAGTTTTATTTCATGTCAGAATTTAAGAATAAAAGTGCTGCAATTTGACAATGACTACTGTTTTCAGGTGATCAGCCTCAAAATATAGAATAACTCTCCTGCACCCACCTCCCACAAGTTATACTGCACTCGGTCTCTTTTGCCCATGCCTGAAATCATGCTTTATGACTCAGTTGTAGAACAAAGATCAGCTGATGCCAATTCAGGTAGGCTGAACATTACAGTATATCTCCTGATGGATAGGCACAGTCTGTTGAGCTGAAAGGGATCTATTGCTCAGCATATGCACCACCCAACCACATCACACTGCACATCATTTTGTATAAACCTGAAACTATAAAGACTTTGCAAAAAGGGGGAAAGTCAATATAGGAAAGAGCAGTTTGATTAGCTCTCAACTCTCTCTTTTTCTACCACAACTTTAATGAGCTCCCTAACAACCTGCCCAGGCTCAAAGCAAGTAGGATAGAGACAGGTAAATGTGAAAAAGCACTGGGTATGATGTATCCAGGAGACAAAAGAATAACAGAAATACCGCAAGGAAAGCTAACAGTTCTCTTCATAATCAGCATGGTTTGATAAAGATAAGATTTCTCAAATACCTGTCCTATGATGAAAATATAGCAGTTAGTGTTACAAAATTTTACAAATTCTATTCACATATTGCCCTCGCCTTCTCTCCATTGGTTTATCTAACGCATCCTCATGTGCATCATTTTATTCTTGTTTTATTTCTCAGAATTATTTTTACCACAAAAAAGTATTTCAATAATGTTTAAAAATGTTCCAATTTTGCAGTACTGAAGAGTGAAATAGTATTTTCTTAGTTTTTTTCCAAAAGTTCTGTAAGGCATTCAAAATTACTGCCTCAGCCATTTCTGAGGCAATTCACATCCAGGACAGAAACAGCTGCTATTTATGAGCACATGAAAGCAATGTTGTAAACACAAAGTTTATATGAACACAAAGAACCCCACCTTATTTGACTTGGATAAATCATTAAGCCAAATATTCTCTGACAAAGTGTACTACAGTACCTCACACAGGTAGAGTAAGGTTGTTATTCACCCCTGCCAGTGCAAGTAGCTCTTGTACATAAAAGCTGGCCAAAACCTCTTAGTTTCATACAAAAGCTTCAAATCTGATCTTAAAAATCAAACCGAAATTGTAAGGCAGCTTATTACAAGCCTCCTGCACATATACAAGAGAACTACAAGGCATGAATAAGGTCCTATAAACATAGGAAAAATAGTCAGCTCTTCATACAGACCCCAACACTAGCTGTAAACCCTACCATCCAAGGACATATTCAACATACCTAATACTCCAGTTCTGAGCAAGCAACTCCTCATTTGACAGTAATACCTATAGCACACACTGCTGAGAAGTGCCACTATTGCTCCAATATCTAGAGACATCCAGCATGAAAACCAGCCCTGTCCAAGACACACTAAGCCACTTCAAAATGAAAACACTAGCACCAGACCAGCAGAAACATTTATCTGGATTAAAATACTTCAATTTAATACCTTTGTTACTAGGTATAGTGAGAACAGGAGTTGATTTCAGAGACCTACCTTCACCTATACACAATGAAATGCCCCATAGGACGCTCCTTTACTGTGCTACTCTGTGGCAGTACCAGCATGAGCCAAGAGAACTTGCTTGAGCAAAAGCAGATGGTCACTCAGTGCCAGCCTTCACCAGGAACATGGACCAAAGCTGTTCTGTGCTGTATCACCACCCAGAGCTGGTTAGGCTAAGTCATCCCAGCTGAGAGCAAGATGTGGCTGAAGGAGGTCATGGCTTTGCTCATTTACATGCCTAGGAATAATGAGCTTTTATGTAATCCTCCAGATGATGCTACACCTTTCAGTTCCTGGAATTACCATGTTACCTGCAGGCTTACTGCATTCCTTGGAGTGGCACTGGAGTTCCCAGTGCCTGAGACAGCAACCCAGAGAAATAACATGAAGGATCCTGCTTTTATTGGAAACTAGGTGGTCTGAGAAACATCAGCATCTTACTCTAAATATCTATGCTTTGAAATAATGAAGTGTTTGCTAAGGAAGCAAAGTATCCTCTCAGAAAAGTACCCTTCTCTATGCTCCCACTAGAATTCATTAGCAGTCTGTTTTAACACATCACTGCAGGAGCACAAAACAGCATACAGTACCAAGCAATAACAAATTTCTCAACAGGTACATACGCCTAATCTATCCAGCCCACTGCTTAAAAGAGACATCATGTAGTTTCTTCTCTTCAGAGTTTAAGACAGTTTCTAGCTGACTCATCTTTTTCAGGCCATAAAAACACTACTCCCCCTAGCTCTGCAACAGAGATCATAAAACATAAAGCAGAAAAGTGAGAGACACAGGAATGCAAGAAATACATCTCTTCTTCTGGGCAGCACCAAGTCAGGTGTCCAAGATCATGGCTCACTGGTAGTAAAGCAATGCAATAACCAGGCAGAAACTCAGGATAAGCTTTACCGACCATGATGAAATACCACTATCATAAAAAAGAAAAAAAGCTTCTGTTTAGTGGAAGCCTACCTTGTTGCCTCATTCTTGTAAAGAGGATAAAAGAATTGCCTATTTGGAAATAACAAAGTCATCTGTGTAGCCAAGTTATACTGCAAAAAAAATAACATCAAAGAATTAGCTGTAGACTGATGATCAGTAAGTCCATGGGCATGGATAATGACTGAATAAATAATGCTACAAATCTTGGAAGGAAATCTGAAATAGGGATCAGAATTTCTGGTTTATAGATTATGTACCTGTAAGATTATGATGCTCATCTTGTTGGCAGAGGCAGGTTTTTACAAAAACTAAATACCTAAAACGGTTTTTAGACACAGAAAATATGGTTTGTTTAATGAACCCAGATCATATTTAAAAACAACTAGAAATCATTTGAGAAAACTGGTACATGTGTAAATTCAATTCAGTAAGTGTGGTATTTCAACCAGCTTATAATTAATGAATACAACAAGATACCCACTGAAAGCCAGCTCCTAAGAGTAAACAAGTAGTATGATCTATATCAGCGGGTTAGGCAACATTATAAATGTTGTACCACAAATAAAAGTTTTGATAGTGGTTTTGCCTCTGATTTTTTTTAGTTGACCAGTAGAGAGGGATCTAGCTCACTAGAAGTTAGAAATACTTTAGTCCTACTTACTTATGTAGATATGGCATCTCCAAAACTAGATTCTCAAAACCTTGCTCAGGCAGAGGCTCCTGGATTTCCAATCCCAGTTGTCACCACAGTTCTGCTCCCTACTGTGACCAGCCTTGAGAGCTCCAAGCAGTTCAGTCCCTGCCCCAGCTGTTGCCCAATTACACTTACAGATGAGGTTTTCCATGCCTGACCATGGTCTTCCAGACCACCTGCTGAGGAAGTTGGCATGCTCACAGGATCAGGATTTACACAGGACAGGAGTATGAGAAGAGGAGCACCAAAAAAAAAAAAACAAAAAAACAAAAAAAAAAAACAAAAAAACACCCACAAAAAAAACCCAAACCCCACCTTCTTGCACTCAAACTCAGTACTGCAATTCCTGCCCAAAAAGTAGCCTGGTGACTTACGGAAATAAAAAGCAGGATCATAAAAACAGCCAACTAAAAAAAGCTGGCAACTGCCATTTATTGTTCTGAAGAGTGGATCTATACCACACAAGAACTATAATCCAGCTCTGTTGCTGCTGACTGAGACCAGAGCAATTATTTCCCTCCCTAGATTCAGAGAGGGTGAAGAAATTTTCATTTGTATTTGCTTATTTCTAGTCTGACTTCAGGGAGGAGAACATATCACTAGTGTCAAGATTCCTTCCCCTGGAACACTGAATTTGCTTTTAAAGTGTCAGATGATTTGGTGGGGTTTTTTGAATGCTGTGATAAGAGAAAAAAAAAAAACAAATGACAGCATCAATTAGATTATTAAATGGGTTAAAATTGTTTCTTGCCATTTCAAGGCTAATGAAGAGATTCTCTACAAATCCTTGTGGAGATTCAGCGGTGAAGAGAGCACACAGCTTTCTGACATATCAAGAATTTTCAAAATAAAATAAAAAAGTATTATTCAGAAAAAGAAATACAGTTAAATAAAATTACTGATGTTAGATTCACATGGAAGCTCTCTCCTTCAGCAATTAAACTTGTATTAGCAATCACAGAGTAAACTGCAATTGTAATCAATATTTCATATGGCACTCAATGTTGTAGCCAAATGTTAGCTGCCAGACCCTTGAAAAACATTGTTTTTCTGCCAAGCTTTCCTTTCATTTTACAAAGCTATAAATAAATATTGTAGAAAGATATACAGAATGGTTGTCTGATAATATTTTTTTTTCTTGATAGACCTAAGTATCAGACTTCTTTAAATGGTATAGGTGGTAAGAAAATATAATTTTGAACAGAAAAGTCAGACAAGGGTTGAATAATTCTTCTCACTTTCTGTTGAACTTTCTTGTATAATCTTTTAAGAAATAGATCAAATTAAATATTTTCCAGTTATTTTTCTAGTCATAACACTATTAATTATGTGAATTTACTCGTGTATTGAAAAGGTTGAAATTATAGAAACACGAGACTAATTTGTGAGAATATTGTATTATTGTTAGAGATCTAAAAGCAGCTGGGGGAACATTTCATTCTTGTAATGACTGCTGAGAAGCAGAAAAATACAGCAGACCAGAAAGTACAGAATAGGTAGACTAACCTGCAATTATATAACAACTAGGTTATTAGACTGTCACAAATGCAAAGGGCACTGAAAAGACAAAAACTGATTCAGACTGCTAGAAGATAAATCACAGATGTGATAATGTGGTTCAGACTTTGGTTAGCATATCTGGTTTCTTTTCATTTGCAGATATTTGTTTGTTGATATTACAGCTGCAACTATAATAAAACAGAGCAGCTGAAAGCTATTACCCTCCGCATCCATCTTCATTTTGTCAGGAAGGCTCATATATTCACAACCTAGAATTACAGACACACTTAAAACACTCCAGTAAAACCAAACCTCTTCTTTATATGTAAGAAAATTAATTTTTCTTGCATACATCTCTGTACTGAGCCCTATACCTTGATTTGTCCAGAGAACATGAGGTGGATAAAGCAGTCTTCCCTTTGATTAAACAGTATAGGATAGAGTATAGGATAGAAGTCTCTCTGCCATTTCCTCCATAACCATGCAGCAATACACAGCTTCTGATGAAAAACTGAAGAAGCAACACCAGAGCCTTAAAAATGCAGAGCCTTAATGCTGAGCCAGAGTGCAGGTGCCCCAGATGATCTAAGAAGCTGCATGGCAGTAATTACAGAAGTAGCACACTGAAGGTAAACAATGATTAATTACTGTATCTTTTTCCTGTTGAACCTTGTTGTACAATCTTCTATCAGTTAAACATGAAAACTTTAACTCAACTTACAATACTGAGAAGATTAGGATGGGGAAGATCATTTTAGTCTCTTGGGCCCAGGACCAACCTCTAGCCCCCAGTTCCAAACAGTACTGATGCAGAAGGATCACTGGTTTTTGTAGAACACATCCAAATTGGACTTAAGCATGGGCCAATGAAAGCAATGCCTAATCCATTAAATACCAGTTACCTCCCAAAAGCCTAGTGAAGCATCTAAGCAAGTTCACATCTGATACTTTATAAATTAAAACCAATACATTAAGCTTGCTTTCAAAGCACAGGCTAAGTGCCAACAGTCCATGAGCTATATCATAGAGTCACAGAATGGTTCGGGTTGGAAGAGACCCTAAAGATCACCTAATCCCAAGCCTCCTGCCCTTGTTCACTAGACCAGGTCACTCAAAGCTCCATCCAACCCGACCCTGAACACTTCCAGGGATGAGGCATCCACCACCTCTCTGGGAAATCTGTTCCAGTGCCTCACCACCCTCACAGTAAAGAATGTATTCCTTATGTCTAATCTAAATCTACCCTCTTCCAATTTAAAGCCATTACCCCCTTATTCTGTTACTGCATGCCCTTGACAAAAGTCCCTCCCTAGTTTTCTTCTAGGCCCCCTTTAGATACTTAAAGACTGCTCTCAATCCATCCTCTGCCCAGCCTGTATTTGTGCTTGGGATTGCCCCAACCCACATACAGGACATTGCATGTGGCCTTGTTGAACTGCTGTTCTGGTTTTGTTAGTGAGGGGGGGCCTAAGGTGGTAGCTTCTGTAGGAAACTGCTAGAAGTCGCTCCCCTTTGTTCAGTGGACTCGGCCAGGCCTAGGGCAGACCCGCTGCTGGCCAAGGCCGAGCCGATTGGTAGCAGAATGTTCTGTGATAACGCCTCTGCAATAACGTATTTAAGAAGGGGAAACGGGGAAAAAAAAAAAAAAAAAAAAAAGAGGGAAGAGAAGATGTGAAGAAGCTGAGCGGGGGCAGAGGTGCAGATGGGGAGGCGCAAGCCTTGTGGGCCTTGCAGGCCTTACCCTCTGGCCTCCTGCCAGGCGACCGACTGGGCCCAACTTGGTCCAGCCTGGCTGCAAGAAGTGGAGAGGAGATGAGAAGTGAATAAGATGTAAAAAGATCCTGAGAGACATCTGCCAGCCTGTTGTGAGGAACGGCTGCAGACATCAAGGTCAGTTCAGAAGGAGGGGGAGGAGTAATGCGGCTCCTGGCCAAGATTCCCCTGCAGCCTGTGGTGACGACCATGGTGGAGCAGGTTGTCCCCCTGCAGCCCATGGAGGTCCACGGAGGAGCAGAAATCCAGTTGGAGCCCGTGAAGGACCCCACACCGGGGGAGGTGGATGCCTGAAGGCGGCTGTGGCCCGTGGAGGGCCCGCTGGGACAGCCGTTCTGGAGAGACTGTATTCCGTGGAAGAGATGACCCACACCGGAGCAGTTTCACGAAGGACTGTGGGGTAGGGGTGGGACCCCACAACTGAGCAGGGGAAGAATGTGAGGAGTTCTTCCCCCGACCATGAAGCAGCGGCATGAAACGTGTGATGAACTGACCGCAACCCCCATTCCCTCTCCCCCCGTCCCACTTGGGGTGGGAAGGTAGTAGAGATAATGTTAAGATTGGGAAGAGGGAGGGGTGAAGGGAGGTTATCTTGTTCTCTGTCTCATTATCCTGCTCTTTGTAGTAATAAATGAATAGTTTTCCCCAAGTCGAGTCTGTTTTGCCCATGACAGCAACTTTAAGGATTTCTCCCCGTCCTTATCTCAAACCTCGAGCCGTTTTTCCTTATATTTTCTCTCCCTGTTCTCTTGGAGGGTGGGGGGAGTGAGAGAGAGACTGCGTAGTCTGGTCCTGATCAGGGCTGAACTACGACAACTGCATGAGGTTTCCCCACCTCTCAAGCTCAGCAAGGTCCCTATGGATGGCATCCCTTCCCTCCAGCATGTCAACTGCACCAGACAGGTTGTTGTCATCGGCAAACTTGCTGAGGGTGCACTCTATCCCACTGTCCATGTCACCAAAGATGTCAAACAGGGCCGGGCCCAATACCAATCCCTGAGGAACACTGAGGAATCACTGGTCTCCACTTGGACATTGAGCAGTTGATCACAACTTCTGGAGTGTGATCATCCAGTCAATTCCTTACCCACTGAGGGGTCCATCAAGCTCATGCCTCTCCAGTTTAGAGACAGGGATGTTGCGTGGGACAGTGTCAAATGCTTTGCACAAGTCCAGGTAGATGACATCAGTTGCTCTTCCATTATGCACCAGTCCTGTAGTAGAAGACCACCAAATTGGTCAGGCATGATCTGCCCTTAGTGAAGCCACGTTGGCTGTCACCAGTCACCTCCTTATTTCCCATGTACCTTAGCATAGTTTCCATTTTTCATCAGTTCTGTTCTACTGTAAGGCAGAATAGCCAAAGAGACATTTAGTAACTCAGTATATTGAGCTGGATATGACACATTTTTTGATTCACGCAGAGTAGTCTGCAGTACCCCATACAAAGAGTGAGGAAGCCCACATCCAGGTGAAGTGTAAACTCTCAAGACAGGCTTGACCCACCGGTTGTATTATGCAGCTGATCAGAACCCTCCCTTCCCACCAGGAAGCTACAGCCAGCTGTTTTCAGCTGCCTCTTCACCAGAGCTGAGCTGTTTTCAGACACTGTGAAGGATCAGAACAGCTATATTTTAGACCATTAAAAACTATGGAAGGAATAATCTAGCCAAATAACTCAAAATAAAGGAATAAGGAAGTTAAAACCAGATTCCTTGTAATTTACTGTAAAGCATAGACTTTAGAGAAGAATCTTGGTCTTCATGCAAGGAGGAAACATGACAAGTTAATTTCATTTATAATTTAATAACTGAAGAAATTGGTCTGTGCTGTAATGTAATATATTAAGTGGACAGATTCATATTCTAGTAGAGGCATTTAGACCACAGTAACTTCAGAGACCATTAAAAAAAATATAAGAGGGAAGTTGCTCTATGTCTGCATAGAATGTATCAATAATCATGCACAGCTTCTCTTATTGTTTGTCTTTTACAGCATAACAATATTTTCCACTAGAATTCCTAAAAAAAAAAATCACAAATTCTAACAGAAACAGCTCTTTTTTCAGGAAAACTTAATGTTATTATTAACAAAAAACTAATAATATTGGTTCAATGATTGCAGGCAACTGATAAGACATGACAAGCTAATGTATTTACACAAACAGATGGAGTATATTTAAGGACACTCAAAAACACACCATGAGAATGCATTAATGTAACATCTTCCACTCCAGCCTTAAAAAAAGTGCTAATGAACAGCATATTCCTGAGCTATTGCCTCATCTGTAGCATTGACTGCTTAGCACAGGTCAGGTTACTTGCACAGCTTCCTGATGCAGTCTCTCACTGCACCACAGCCGAGAAGGGAAGATGTAGAAAGTGGCGAAATATGCATGGACGGGTTCACCCCTGGGAGGAAGGGGAAAGCAGCAAAGGACCTCCTCTGTACGTAGACCCTGGACCACAGCAGTCACTAGTTCCCTGACACTGACAGACACAAACACATGTACACACTCACACTTACAAAACCTCATTTCTTCTCCTGGCAAGAGGAAAACTAGGTATTGAACAGTTTTACTAGAGCTCCCATTCACCAAAACAGCTTTCTGCCCTGCTCTATATTCTATATCAATAAAGAGTGTAACATGGGCAATACAAGTTTTTCATTTGCTGCACTGTATACCTAATTTAAACTGTGCAGATACATTGGGAAGTGCAACCGAACAGGCATTAAGGCCTCACGTTACTTACATAAAGCTTTATTCTAATCACTCACCTTTGCCAATTTATTTCTACTTATAAGCTGCCTAGCTCAAGTTTAAGATATACCAAATGAATACCTGCATTAAAACCGCCTCCTATAAAAAAAAAATTTGCTGAAGAGGTAAACTTCAGGGATACCCAAGGAAGGACAGTCCTACTGTTGTTTTATGTTCAGAGAAAGAATACAAATTTGGGCATATTCCTCATAAGTAAAGAACACTCTCAACCACTTGTTTTTTTTGTATTTCTGTAACCACCCAGAGCCATTAATTTTTTTAGCGAGTGGCTCATACCTGAATAAGTAATATCTGCACAAAGGTATCAAGTTTTTCTACTTACAGAGTCTCAGAACATGTATAGCCTAGCCTATATACATATATGCACTTACACTAAGGAAATATGGTATTTGCTGAAGACCAACAAGATTCCAGTCTTGGGTATTTAACAGCCAAACAAAAGAACATGCATCATACCAGCACAGAGAAATCCATAAATAAGCATTCTCCAGGCATGACACATCCTTGGATATGACCAACTGTAGAACAGGCAAGACACAGTAATGAATTTAGTTACCCAAATTCCATTAATACTTAGAGAAAGCTGAGCATCTATCACTCTCAGAAAAGTGCTAGAGGAGTTTAAAGCACCACTCCTGTAATTACTAATTAAGTGTCAGGACTTGGCACTCCCCACTACCTCTTCCCCCTTTCAGTCTAAGAACACACAAGATAAGCCTTTGTAACAGATCACACTAGAATATCTAGTATCCTTATAATTCATAAACATTTCCTAAATAACGTGCATGCAGACGTATCTTAATAATAAATGCACCAGCTGTTTGCTATTTTAAGATCTAATTGATAAACAGTGAGAAATTACTCATTATCATCGTGCTACAAAATGAGTAAGACTCAAGACAAAAAATAAAGGCACAATTTATGACACACCTTACAAACAAAATGTATTTCAGAGTTTTTTCTAAAAAATCTGGTGAGGTAGAAATCCAGAGGTAGGGCCCTTAAATTATCGAAGCAGGCTAGCAACAAATGAGAGTCTGCCTTTGAATATGTGTTTCTAAATGCCTGAATGCAGGAGTTGTTGAGTTGGGTTAATATTTGGGACCAGATAAAATCCCCTTCAACATGAACATCAGAGACAACACAACCCATCCTGGTGATCCTAAATGCACACAAATATCTCAACCAGCTCCACACATCTCACTCTGGAACATGTTTAATAAAAGCAAGGAAAGATACAAAGTAGGACATAACCCAACTTATTTAGTAGAACACCAAGGAATGAGGTGGTGGAGAAAGAACAGAGTTCATGTACAGAGAACTAAACCAGAGTCAGAAAATTCAACTTCCTTAAGATCCAGGGATTATATGGGTCCTTCTAGGGACCAGCTGCTACACACTGATCACTTAATCACCGCTTACAAATTTAATTAGTCAGAGTCAGGCTATTTCTGCTTTTCTGCGTATATACTTGCTTGGCTATATGTATTTTAAGTAAAATTATTCCTTGCTCCATCATATCCATCTTTAATACACACTTTCCTACAAATCCATAGAGCTTAAAGGCACTATTTAGATATTTATTTTCCTGATCAGAGGGTTGGAGCTGAAAAGTAACTGGGAAAAAAAAAAAAAAAAAAATCATAGTTTGCAGCTCAGAAGAGAAATCTGGATCTTGTAACCATTTTCACCTTGTATTTTTAGAATGTGTTATCCACTGGAGGTACACACCATGCTGAAGACATTCAAAAATGAAAGTTCCTCTTGTATTTCAAGACAGAAGCACATTTCTAAAGAAACTGCTAGAATAGGTTATCTTGATTCTTCTGGTAAATAACATACAGATTAAGATGTCCCAGCAAACATACTAAGAAAATCAACTAATGATTTTCTGCAAATGCCAAAATAAGTTAACTTGTACCCTAAAATTACAGAAATCTGGTTCTTAAGAAGTACTATTGAGTAGGAGTTTCAGAACTGCTTTGAACCAAGCTAACTCAAATCCATTTACAGTTTCATAAAAAAAAAAAAAAAGTCCTGTGGCTAGGAGAAAGTTTGGGCCAAAACTTTCCAGTCTTGTACTTCAAAAACAACAAAAGTCAAACTACATACCATAAGGCAACCTGAAACACTCAAGTGTACTTCGGTAAACAGTCTCTGCTTTTTCCACCTTAATCCACCTCCTGCCGCATTTTTGCCTGTGCCTAGTCATCAGCCTTGGAAGACTTTCCAAAGCAAGACTGAACACAGCCAGTGGCCTTCAGCAGCGTGACCAGTGTCCTCCCAGCTTTCACCAGGACAGCCCAGCTCACACCACAGCCCATGCTCACCGTTCCAAGGAGATGCTGCTTTTCCTGGAGCTCAAGGCCACATGCTGTCCCAAGACTGCTAGCACAACCTTGCAGCACGCTGACTCTCCTTTCACAGCTGTGCTAGTAAACCTAAGCCTTAAGTGTTTGCCTAAATTCAGCACTTCATCTTAACTGGAAAGATCAGCTCTCATGCACTAAGGCCAGCTAAATGGCAGTACGAGAAATTAGTATACCCGAATATGGAATACTCAAAAAAAAGACTGTTTTTAAAAATGTTAAAAATGCATTTCTCTCAAGCTGGAAACTTTTTTTCAGTATAATATTCAAACATTACTTTCACATACTCCTTTTTAATTTCCTATTCCTGCTCCCCAAAGCTAGGCTTGAACATAATTTGATTTTTATAGAATTCTATTTGGAATTAAACATTGAAAAGTACCATTGTGAAGAACCCAATTGGTCACTGAAGTAATAAACTTACTTGAAATTAATTCACAAGATCACCTGCAATCCAAGCATTAGGTGTACTACTGGGGAGAAACAGGACAGCAGTTCGGCATGAAAAAAAACATTAGAAATTCATTCTATCAGAAGCCATTTTTCTTGAGTAGAAAGTTAGGAATAAGTATATTATTGCAATTCTACTCTTCAGCTGTGCAGCGAGAAGTAAAATATCTGCCATTTGCAAGAAGCTCAAGGACATGAAGTCAGCCACAGAAAATTTTTCTTGAAAACAAGTATTTTATTCCTGCACCTGCAGTCTTGTCTTGCCAGATACACAGGCTTGGCCAGCCAGCTGGTCTTGCCTATCCTGCCAATTTAGTAACCTAGTTACAGTATCAGAGATCCACTTGAAAGACAAAGGGAAATAACTGCATTTTTCTGGGGAAAAGGAACCTATTTTGTTATTAAAAACAGCAGTATTGAGGTAACTAGTACTGGCTTTTGTCAAGAACATATCAGAAACAGAAAAAAGTGTCAGCACAGTATGGTTTATGCTTTCCCAGTGTAGAAGAAAGTTCTGAAAAAGCTACTTCAGGAACATGTCAGAGCATTGAATTTATTTGGAGCTATAACGCAGGTTACATATCAGAAAGAGTCAACAACTGGGTATATAAGTCAGCATTTAACAAACAGGTTGTCCTCATCTTCTGGTGATAATCCACATCAATCACAAACCACAAATCTGATCCACAGACTGAACTCATCTACAGATGTAATTCATCATTCCTCACTTGAGCCCAAATCAGACATGGTGATGCTAAGTTCACTCCCATGGCCAAGGATTGAGCACAAAATCTTACATTAATAAAAAAGTTACTTTCATTATGTACAGCTTTTCTGCTAATGCATTATTTACTTGAGAAAGCCACTCACTTGAGTGGACTAGATTCCAAGTGAGCAGGTTTGCACCAAAGATAACTATTATCAAGTGGAAGCACGGGAGACAGGGCAATTATTCTTCTTCACCTTAATAAAGAAAAACCTTGTGCAGAGAACAACTATGGCCATGGCTATAGTTTTGTGAAACATAACGTTGGAAGAAGATTTCAGTCCTGGTAACAACTTTTCATCTTGATGGTGAACAGAAACATAGAAAAGCACTGGCCTTCCAGGAAGCAAGGGATCCTCACCCTACATAGCTTAAAATATCCTTCAACCCATGTGAAAATTCTCTCAATGAAGAACTTCACAGAACACAAGAAAATATCTGTATTTATAGAAAGCTTTCTCGTCATCTTTACCTTTCCCTTAATTCACATTCAGAACAACTGTTACTCAAGTTGTCTTTTCACTGTTTACAGTGATTTTACTCAGCCAACAGCATCAAAGAAATCCATCCATCAGTTTTCAAACAGTGGCAGCAGTAGCGACACAAATTTCTTGTATCAAGAAAAGGTCCAATTATTAGAGGTCAAAAAGAGAAGGACGTTCTATCATTGCCAAGGAATATCTAATTTTTACTGACTGATCGTATAAACCAATACAAAAGGTTCACAATTACTCTGGAACAGTTCTGTTAGCTCAGGTAACAGCACTTCCAAGTTCATGTCAAAAGGTTTCATCAAAAACAAGAATAAATAACTTGTTTACATTGTAAACGTATTTGATTTACAAATTAGAAATATGACCACTAATCTGGTCTCTCAGGTTCAGTGTATTTAATCAATGTTACCTTTATAAGCTCTCCTCCCAGCAAACCAGTTGTTTCAGAACTAATACAGGCCTTAATGAATTACTGAAATGTCAATAACTGTAGGCATTAATTGGTTAGTTAGGACAAGCATTTCCACAGTTTTCAAGCAGCTCCTAGTTTGTGCTGTTCCTTATGCGAGTTCCTGTTCCAAATATTATATATTTGCTTTGCTAACATTAAAATGGTGAGGATGCTTTTCTGTATTCTTAATATTTCATTCACGAGCCCTTTTTATACAGTGATTCCACACCTGACAGCAGGCCCTAAAGCAATCATACACACTAAACAATTACAACAACTCATAAAAATAAGCAGTGCATAAAACGTAACAGAAGAACATTACCTTACAATACTTGACTCCCTCAGGGGATCCATTTTCTTTTCGCAAACACATAGTTCCCTTTGACATTAATGGGAGCTACATGAATAAGGAAAAAAACAATAGATCCTTTGCCTGAAAAACACATTCGTGTAAGTGGATATTGGCAGCCTGTTCAGCCCAGGTGATTGGTGGTGGGCTTACCTAGAGACATTTGCCTGCAGGCTATTGGTTCATATCACAAAGCTGAGAACTACAAGTGTCATTACCCCTCTGAAGATTGCTTGGTGATTTATCATCTTGGTTCATTTCTCAGTATTCACTTTCACGTAACCGTACTAATTGGGCTATCTTTCATGAACACCACTGTTTAAACACACTAGTACACTCCAGTGCTAATTATAACACAATTTGTACAGTGTTGATACAATTCTCTTCCATTGGGAAATACGCAATAAAATTAGAGATAATCTTTCAAGTTTCTAGATCTGAATAGTTAAAGGCAGTTAAATGCAGCTAGATGCAGCTCATTAAAAAAGTCAGAACTACTTCGTGTTCTGTGTTTTCCTTCAAATCCTATAAAATAATTACAAAAGAATAGAGTTAAGTAAAACAATCAAAAAGTTATAGCATTGATCTCAACTGTTAAAAAGTTGCAGAAGGACTTTATCTACATTTGATCACAGAACTACAGAAATCAGTCACATGCTTCAGTTGGTATCATTCTGGCACTAAAAGATTTTGGGTACACCTGTCAAAGCTCAGCTTGAATTTCTGATATGGAACCAAGTGCGATAGCTTTGTGAAGGTAAGACAAAAACAGCAAAAAAAAAAAAAAAACCCCAAAAGAGACAGGAGGAACAAGACATGCGTGGTAGTCTAAATAAGGCTTCCAGAGCTCACTCTGCTCCTCCTAAAAAAACTTCTGTTCTCTCCTATTCAGTCATCCTCAGCCCTTCTGTTAACCTTCCCTTTTCTGACTTTTCTCCCGTACTTCAATTTATGTTCTCTCTTCCTTAGTGATGCCTGGAGATTCAAGCTTGCTTTCAGTCACCTCTGCATGTTCCATGTCCTCTGCCATTAACCTTGCTAATTAGCACAGAGATTTTTGTGTAGCTCTTTCCAGGCCATTAACTTTTCAAAAATCCAAACTAAATACACATACGTATCTAGTTCATATTTTCTTGCTAACAAACAATGCAGAATCAGTAACACTTGTCACAGCCACTCCACAATTTCCATAGGCCTGTGAAAGGCAGAGGTTGCTTGAGATTCCCATGGTCCTTAGGTACTATTTCGAACAACACAACTGCCTAACAATGCCCTACACTGTCTTGTGTTACACAGCTGTGTTCCTCTGAATAGGAGATCAGTTCTGCCTCTATCACATAACTTGGATTTGATTTTGTTATTGATCTTATAAACACTACACTCAGATGAAGCCATTCTGCCACATCAGTACATTTGTTTTTTAGAAGACAGACAAAAATCTTTCCACTACCTAAGATTCAATTTCTTAACGCAGCTAAAAGCAATTGTGGATGCCTTCATGAAAACGGGCTGGACTCTCTAACATGAAGAAAAAAAAATGTAGTCTTTTACAATTCTGGATCTACTGTTAGGGACAGCACAAAAAAGCTAAATTACAGGCACATACAACATTGTCAGAAAAAGTGCACCACAGATTAACGCTCTAGTTTCACCATCCGCACTCCAGTTTACTCCACGTCAGGACACTAGCAGACACGTAATATTCCTCTATTTCACTGATTCCTATCATACAGTTAAAGAGCCATGGCCTCCTCTGGGTACCACTACATGCCTACTACAACAGAAATTTGGCAAGCTTGAGGAGGAACACTTTTAGGGATTGGTACTCTGTCATATCAGCTCATGGCAGACAGCAAAGTCAATGTCTCTTTATCAGGTTTAAACAAAAACAATTCAGTGACTATTCTGAAAGAGTGAAAAGAGAGATACACCCCTGTAATTTAAGGTGACAGTCGTGCCCCATTTTTAGAGTCAATCCATTTACTACGGTAGATAGGTTTTCAGAGGAGCTTCCTCCACAGAAATCCTCTTCTACACATTTCTTAATTATTTTTGCTTTGCACCACCACAGTAGCAGAGCAATGGGACCCTGATCCACAACAGCTGTTCCCAGTTGTTAACTTAACATAACTGTATCAAAGGCAGAATTTGTTCTTTTTCATGCTTTTTTCTAAAAGAGGAAAAACATTTTTAAAAAAAATCTGAAAGTCTCCTAGTTTTATTGGTTCACAAGATTCTTCACATGTATTTATGCTAGCAGATTTCAAAAAAAAATATTTTTAAGCTTTGTAACTCTCATACTGCAAGTTCAGATGCAGCCAAACAGGAACAATATACCACCAGGATGAGAAATAGTTGCAATCATTTCAGCTAGCACAATCTGCATGCACAATATTATGTTGTGTGACAGAAATCAAAACTATATTTACTGGCATAGATAAGACTGGGAAACCTTGCCATGAGAGAAGGGGCGATGGATGAAAGACTCCAGATATGAAGGAAGGGACTACATGAGTCCCTAAATGAGAAGGAAGCAACAGTGCATGGTGCTAAGACACAGTGGTTTTCTGGTACAACTGTAAGAATGCAAAACCTCCAAACATAACCTATCCTGACATGGCAATGCTTTTGCCACTGATAACATATATCAAAGTCTGAACTGAAGTTATTTGGCTAAGCAGTAATTGTTCTTGCAAGTACAATACTCTTCTTTACTAAAGCTTTTGCTAATAGACATATGGGAACAGACGCAAGCTTAACATACCCACAGTAAAGAAAAGGCTTTAAGAGAAAACGAACAGCAAATCCATTTGAAGAAATAATTATCTGCCCATAGATATCTATCAAAGAGAGAGATCAAAGTAGTGGAGTTAATTCATCATTAATTGTCTGCCAAGTTTCTAAGAACCACAGAATAGCCATTGTTAAGAGATGGTTATTAGATATCAGTTATCTTTCCAAGTTCAGAACTGGAAATAAATCCCTTGTCTCTAGTCACAGTGGGGTAACTGCTGGCCTTTCAAAAGGCAACTCTGCTTATCTCTGGGTGCACACCATAAAAGAATTCTCCAATATTTTGAAATTTAAAAAACCACACAGGAACAGAATGCAGTTGTAATCTCAGAACAGAAATAATTTTTTTTTTATTTTGCAAGCAGTTTTTGAACAGTACATTTTTATGTTGTCACCGTGACCTACTCACCCACCAAACCACTTCAGTAAGAATTATTTCTATCATGTCCTTCTAAACAGATACTGCTCTAGCAATCAGAGAAGAGAAAAAAACACCATAGAGCTGTGAGCATGGAACAAGGCTTTCTATACAAGATGTAAGGCTAAAAAGATTTGTGTCATCCAGGCAAAAACAGTTACAGATTTAAAGTCAAATTTCTGAAATCCACAAACTAGAAAGTTAATTAACATTTGCAGATACAAATGCAGACAAAGTGCAGAGAAATGGCAATCTTTTAAATGAATGGAGACGGACAAGCTTCAAAGTACACTGAAGTAACAGACTTATGTTTATCCACTCCTCTCTCAAATATCTGTAGAAACATGTCAAAATACTAGCAGATTTAAGAGTAACATGAACCATCTTGATAATTGCACTTGGCTGTGCACAAGTGTTTTGTAGATCTGTAACTCATTACTTGCAATCATATACGCCTGCCTGGAGGCTCAGCCTCTCTGAGAAGAGCTCACAATTCAGTTTTTGAAACATACCATCCTGAGACAAGACAGAGAATGGATGTCTCACACCTATTAAAGCTCTCTACTGATTTTAATTATAGCCCAGAATTCCTAATGACTCCAAGTACTGACTCCTAAAATGAAGATGATACATTGATTACAGCCACCAAGGACTTTGCAATTACAGGAGTTTTTCCCAGAATAAAGATAGGAAGGAGGGAGAAAAACGCAAAGGATTATTCTCAAGGAATCATTCTTACAAGAAAAAGAATTACGTTCTCCCCCCTTCCTTGCAGAAAGGAATGAAAAATAAATCCATTATTCTGTATTTGAATGCCTGTAGCACAGGCCTTTACAGAGTAATCTCTTGTGAAGAGAAATATTTTATTAGGCAAGAAACATTCCAGAAGAGAGCAAGAAAATCTAGTGAAACTAAGAGGTCACAGTGGTGTAACTTTTATTGGGCACATTCTTTACATCCTTAAGGCACTGAAGCGGGTAAGGTTAAGAACATTTCAGTCCTGTCATTATTTACAGGAACTCATTCCCCTTGCATTGCAAACCCCAGAACAAGCAACTATGAAATCCATGACCCTCTAAGATAAGAAGTACACATCTGGTATCTCCCAGATGCAGATAACCTTTGGTAAATGTGCAGCGAGTGTCCTTTGACTGATACACTGTGATGTTGCTGAACTACAGCAGGAGACTACAAGGAATCCTGTGCTCATGGATAAATTAAACTATTTCTCTTAGACATAAATGGCGGTTTCACCCTTCCTGCTGCCGCTGAGGGAAAGCGGAGCTCACAGAGAGAGAAATTACTACAGTCAGAAGATAAGCTTTTTCCTTGAGGTAAACCCCAAATCTGGCCAGGCTGGTCTGCACAGCTGCTCCACCTTCAATGCTTTTTGTTATGCCTCCAAGATACATCAACTGCAAATTTTATAAGCAATTCTTTCTCCAGATCAGTTTTTAGAGTTTTTTAAAAGTGCCAAAAAGCAATGCATTGGAAAGAAATAGAAAAGTCAGTGCTGATAAAACGTGTAGATAACTGAGAAATTGGAGTAGTGCTAAGCATTGAGCGGGGTAGGATAACCATAAAAGCAAGCCAGCTTAGCTGGCAAGTCAAAGTTATTCACAAACACAAGGTCAGACATTTGGTAAAATAATTCAGAATAGGGGACTGTGTCCTGGAAAGTAGCATCTAAAAAAAGATGCAAGCAGCAGATTGGGCAAACATCTGCACTGCAGGATTCGGGCCCCATGCAGAGAGAAACTGGAACTGGTGAAAGCATCTCAAAAACAGAGCTGAAATCTGGTTTTGTCATGGTGTGCCCTACTATTGTCCTCTTTAACTGAGGATACATTTCTGAAACCTACTTAAAAAAAATAAGTAGAAAAACACGTAGGTCTGAAAAATAATTGAGGTCCTGATTCAGCAGTATTTAAATGTGTGTCTAAACCTCAAACTACACTGAGAGGCAGCTAAATATTTTCTTTTTCTAGAGTCTTCAGGCATAATTCTGAGCATTATCATTTTTAAAGCAAGCCATTTTCTCTATAATTCAAGCTGGGCATGCTGCTTTTATGCAAAAGAACTGCTGTCCACACTCTCAAAAGGCACAGTGAGCCCAGCATAAATAGCTTGCAGCTCCAAAGCAAGGTCACACTTCTGCTGGAGCAGACCATGATAATGCCAACAGGTCAACATGCTTTTCCTGAAAAAATAAATCACATTCAGCTCTGTATTTTCAACATCTCTTGTCTCCCGTGAAAAACAGAAAAAAAAAATTGTTTACAAACATGTGATGTTGTTAACAGCCTTATAGAGAATTCTGCATGAAAAGTAAGAATTGCTACTTGCATGTAGCTCACAGCACATTTTTTAAAAATAAGACTGGTTTTAGCATTTTTTAATTCTATATGAAGTTAGCAGGCTTTTTTTTTTGTGATAATGTTCTCATTCTTTTCATTCACATTAAAAGTCACATGCATAACTAGCAGAGGAAAATAACCAGTGAATCCTTATGGACCTGCAGCCAGCAGAGGTGGCAATTCATTTTTCCCTAAATGTTCAATCAAAAAGAAACAGCTCATTCTATTCAGGTTTTACAAGTACTTAGATGGCCTATTAGAATGCATTAAATAAAATTTTGATGTTCTATCCTCAAGGTTAAGTTCTATGTATCTCCCTTACAGGTCTAAATTCTCATGTATACAGCCAAGAGTTAGGAAATAGTGTCTTTGTGAGACCTTAGTCAATGAGGTTAGTAAGTCAATAAGGCATCCAACCACAGGATGCTTCTCAGAGAATTTTATCAGCAGGTGCAGAACAGAGTTAAAACAAAAATTTCTTAAAATTTCATGCTCCAGTTACAGTCACAATTTTACTAGGACACATTATGAATATATACACTGCTCTAAGAACATTCATGGTTTGTAACTAAAGAACTTAGTTTCAGGATTTATAACAAACCAATGAAATCCTGACTCTTTATTTGGAGTCTTTGATTTCTGTAAGTATATTTTCAAGTTAAAAACACTTTAGCTATTTAAACAACAAAACCCAGAATAAAATATGGCACATTTTTTTTTTTGTTATATATCTCTGAAAAGTGGGAAGGGTACATTTATCTCTAATTGAGGGGTCAGACCTTTGCTGTCTGCCAAAAAAAAAAAAAACAAAAAAAAAAACAAAAAACAAATGAGAAACTCAGAATGTAGCCAGAATAATCTACATTACTTGTACCAAAAATATGCCTAAAGCAGCAGCATCCAACCCCTCTCTCCTAGAAGGGTCTTGGTTTTGCTGTTATGAAGGTTGAATGTTTGTGACATTAGCAGTATCATTTTACTACTTGTCTGTACTGTTATCAATATTCAAAGGCCTACAAATATTAGTATTTATACACTTAAGTCAAGGAAAACAGAGAATGAATGAAGTTTTAAGAAAGTAAACCTTTCTTTGAGTAGTTCAGAAGCCACACACTCACTGATTCAGGGTTACTCATCTCATACAAAGTTTTTATGAATACAATCCCAGAGCTCAGTGACTTGATTCACCTAATTTGATAGTAAACAGTTCAGTTAAAAATAACTTTTGAAACAAACATCTGCAAAGGTGAAGAACAATAAATATTTCTTCTAATTGTTGCAAGCAGTCTGCTTCACATGTGACTATAGCTAAATAATGAAAAAGAGTGTAAGACAGACATAGGACAAACTGCTTCTAAAGTGGGTCAGAGAAGAATCTTTGCTAAAAAAATCCCAACCAAAACCACAGCCTTATACTCTATTTTTTTCAATAGCCTGGTAGTAAGAGTCTTAGAGAAAAGTCAAGCTTATATCATCTTGAAATATGTACTTACATTTTCCTATGTATTTCATTTTTCCTCAGTGATCTTGACTTTATCTAAAGCCTCTTTCAAAGAAATGACAACTGGACTCAGACTACTTGTACAGTCCTCTGTACAAGGATAGTAGAGACAACCTTCTAAGAGTAGTTTACTAGGTGCTGTGGCTTCAATCCATGAGCCAGAAAAGACATGAAAGATGCATGTGTATGTTTAAATCTAAAATTATAGACAAACATTACACTAATTAAGGGAAAAGTGATTAACATGCTTCACAGCCTGTTCCCAGAGGCTCTCTTTTGCCAGTGACACCACCAAAGAGCTAACTGCAAGCTTGGTAAATTATTCTAGTAGCAGCTACATCCTCACCATCATCTTTCCCTACAGCTTTTCCCTTGCAAGATGTGACAAGTGCCCATAGTCACACAAGAAAAATGGAGGCCTGTGAAACAGCACAAATAAATGGATCTGTCAGCAATCATCAGCTCCAGCCTGCTTCCTTGTTTGGGATGGGGTAGGATGCAAGACGACCCACATCTCAACTCTGTGGTAAGGCCAGACCTACGACACAGGTCAAAGTTGACCCTAATATGTGCACTCAGGTTTTTCAGACAGAATCCAGTACAGAAACCCAAAACATGTAGGGCTCTCCGGTCTTCAGAAGTTGTTTGTCCAGATTATCTAGCAAGTCAGGCATTACTCATGCAGAGTAGAAGATGCTCAGACACACCATGCAACTTGCAGAGGTATCACAGTGTGGGGATTGTCACATAGCCTTCTTTCCCCACTAGTTTCTCTCTACATGCAGTCTGGCAGTACATTATACAGTTATTTTTCCCCTCATGTCATTAGCAGCATTCTACTGTAAACACATCTCTGCACTGTGCATCAAGTCATATTACACTTGAGGACACTCTTCACTTTTATGGATAGGAAAAAGAAGGGAAGATGACAAGGAATAACAACTGCCCATTATGACAGCCTTACAAATGTGTAAAGTTTTGACAACATGATTGTCATTAATGCACTACAAATCCTAATTAAAGTGGAAATGCACACCTTGTTTCTTCTTTCTTCCTCTAAAAGGAGTCACCATTTTCAAGTGCTGTCAAAAGTGACACCGTTTAAAGGTCAGAAAGTTGACAAAAATGTGAGCAATTAACTGCTGTCAAGTGATAGTTTAAGGGATCATACTACCAGAAGCTTGCCATATTCACAGAAAAATGAAACTAGCTCAAACGAGAGCACCTTGATCTTTCCTTATTTTTCAGATGTGATAGTTCACAAGAGACCAGGTCCTCTGTTGTTGTACTAGCTCTGGAATCAAACTATCCCATTTCTGGATGCTGACTCACTACTAATGCTTTAACTCAAAAGGAGAAGTAAATTTGGCAGATTGCATTTGTACATGTATGTTTACATGCCAGGCACACTGCTGAAAAAAAGACATAAGTTCAAGTGACGCAAGTTGCTTGGCACTGCCTGTCACTGTTGAACTTGGCCCAAAGATGTTTTTTGTCAGACAGCTCTTGCTCATATGATAAATTCACCCTCATCACTTAAGTACAGGAGTGTAGAGGGTCTGCTTTCTGAATAGTCTTCCACACACAGGACTTGCCTGTATGCATGGTTTCACAGGCCATGAGTTTCTTAAAGCTCTCTACACAGCACTGTAAGTACTTAATAAATAACATCCCCAAAGTACTTGCATCTCTTCAGATAAAAAGCAGTGCAACCAGAAGTTATTACTTGTGTGATATATTATCAAACTCAGCCTGAACTTCCATTTCCAGAAACAATTTAGGACCAAAACATTAATGAACATCTACGACTAAATCACACTTAGATACCTAGTGAGAGACAGAAAAACACCTATATATGGAATCTGAAAAGGGAAGGAGACAATAACTACTGTATTTTTTTAGTGTTACCTGCAGCAGTCTAAAAACCATCATAATATACATATTATTGTACAATAACCTCTATAATAATTCAAGGAAATTTAAAAAGAAGGTTTGATCCAGATTAAATAGGTGACATGTAATAATGGCTACAGTCCCACTTCAACCGCAGTTATTTTCAAACATGTGAATTAGCTTTTAAAAAAAAAAATTCAAACATCTCTGGCATTTTTTCCCCCCCACATTGAAAACATGCCCCAGCACAGGAGGAAGAAAAGAATCACCCAAAGAACTAGCATTATAGACATGCAATGCTTCAAAGCAAATTAAAGATTCTGCCCTGCTTTTCACTAGATAACATGGCAAACAGGTTTTATTTGCTGTATCACAATTATTTTTATTTACCAAAAGTAAGTCTCCAGATAGCTGCATTGATCCTGCTACACTTCAGGCCATTTCATCCAAAGAAAACTGTTGTACAGAAAAATGTTTTAAAAACCCAACAATAGCAACAAAGGGCATCTTGGGAAGCTTTAATAAGATTTTATTGTTTAGTGCAAGTTTAGCATTCCCACAGAACAGATCAATACTACTTGTTTCTCACAGATACATTGGGGAGTATCCTGCACTTGAATGCACCCAAGACGATCAATCCCCTGTGGCCCTTTCAGCTTTCTTCTCACCATTTTGAGGCAGGAGGCTGACTGTGCAGCTGGCAGGAACACCTGAGACAAGACCGGTATCTGTAGAATCCCATTCATTTCCCATCTTGTTCAAAAAGAAATTTTCTTCTAGAGAAGGGAATACTATGTCCAATCTGGAAAGCATGTTTCTTTACTTTGTCTCCACACATACAAGTATCTGTGGACAAATTAAAAAATTATACTTCAGTGCTGACAGTAATTTTCACACCATCAGTAGGGCAGAAGTTTGAGAGGGCTTTTAAACTCCCTGCAAAGTTACAATACTAATTTAGTAAAGGGTAGCAAAATTGTGCTGTTCTCAGTCCATTCACTTAATGTCTCCAGGATACTTTTAAATTTCCTTTAGTTTTTCATTCTCATTTTCCCATTTCACTTTAGCCTTTCTACCACTAATACTTTGTCAGGACAACATGTGGGAATTAATTACTATTTCTGTCCCTTTCTTTAGTTGTAAACATAGCCTCCTTGAGTTTATAACCAAAGCTGGCCAAAATTAGAGGAGGCTTCTGCTATTTGGTGCCTCCTCTTGCTTCTTAAAGTAGACCCTCTCATATTTCTTTATTTCATAATAAAACATAGCCATGAGAATAGCACGTAAATAGGACCAGGATTAAAGCCACCCGCAAACATACATCCCCCATTTAAATGCAGAGTTGCTGTATTAAAACAAGATGTGTGAAACTGGTTACCCCCCCATACACACTGCTACCCTCCTCTCTGAAAAAAACAAGCATCAAAACAATAGATAGCATAGACATGAGCTTAGATCACAATATTAAGCATAACAAAAAAATTCAGAAGCCTCTGAAGATGCTAAAAGCCTCTGTTTTCTAGCTTCCCAAGAGGTCATATTTTAATAAGCATTTTTCCTACCTGCTAAAGGGAGATTCCCTCATCATGACTCAGAAGCGCCGGACCACTTTTGACATTTGACATATGTGGTCACACAAGATGTGAAAGCGTAGCCAAAGGGTGTTCAAAGGCTACCACGCTGGCAGGTGAAGCCTGCTTCCGAAGGATGCGTGCTGACAGGGAACAAGTACATTCTGGCTTCACGCTGCCACAGCCCACAAACAGCACCTTGCCATTAACCCAGCCTGCCCGCTGTTTGCAGGATCTCCTTGAGCTAGATGTCACTTCTCCATCCAAACCACACAGTAAACGCAGTAATAAAATCAAGTGAGGAAAAAAAAAATACCAGTTGAATTCATAGCTGATTTTTAATAAAGATAGCTTAACTGACTGCTAAGAGGTTTTGTATTGTCAAAAAAAAAAAAACCACCAACCAAACAAAACAACCAACACACACACAACATAGTCTTGGTTTAAAACTACCCATATCCTCATAACATTCTCCATACATCTTAAACTCCAATTCTGTGACATTTTCAGAGACATCTAGAATGGCATAAAATACTGTTAAAACATCTTCCTGCAGCCCCCCCATTCTCTCCATTTGGGCTGAAACTGCTACCCTCATTTCAGTTCATACATAGCTTTAATTGCAGCTGTGATGGTAAAGGTCAATATTGATCCATTAACCCATCTACCTTGCAAGACTTCACAAGCTTATTCTCATTCATACAGAATATTGAACAATATTAACAGCTATTGATGAGTGAAAACAGGGTCAAGGACTACACCTCTGATCCTCACTGCAATATTATCTCACCACAGGCATTTCCATAAGCTTTTGGACTAGGCAGCAGAACGAGTCTAGAAAGATCCCAAACTTCAGAACTTTTTAGATTTTGCTAATTAGACACTAGTTGTCAAGCATCTGCAGTGTTTAGAAACGTAACTACGAGTCAAGTGATAGTAAAAATAGGGTAAATAGACTTGTTTAAACAAGAACTGAATACAAATAGTTTCCCAAACATAGCAGCTGGAAAAAAAACACAGCACTTTTAGTCTTAGTATGAGAACAAGAATATCAAATCTGTGCCCAATATTTCTCTTATTGTCAATTAAAACTGAACCAAGAGGGCATGCAATTCTTGACACTTAAGGAGAAAAAGTTTTGCTACTGCAACAATAAGGAACCCACTGAGGCAGAAGCCAGCAGGAGCCTTTGAAAGGGTCAGCTTTCTCTGGACCCACGTCCCATCAACGTCCCAACAGAAAAAAAAAAAAAAAAAAAAAAAAAAGAAATACAGCAAATCCAAGCCTCCACAGGATTCTGGTTGCCACAGGGTGCCAAAGCAGCAGCTTCAGCTGTAGATATCACATTATTTGGATCAGAGCTCTGATCCAAACCTCAAAGGCACAGTACAGCTCCCACAGTATTATTTGAAGTTTTCTACGTGATTAACAGATTTGCTCAGGTTTGAGTGGGGGGTCTGTTGGATTAACCTTTTCACTGCATAAGAAAATACTAACCAGAAAATTGCTTGCCTGAGTTGGGCTGTTTGATTACAATAGAAGTGCACTATCATACGTATGAGACCACCAAAAAACCTCAGGCTGGTCAAACATAACCAAGTACAAGCACACTGTCTAGGTTAAAGCAACTCAGATAAGTAGAAATATATATCTAAATGTTGACTACCAAAAATTGAATCAAAGTTTCAATTCAGTCCACTAATCATGAACTTTGAGAGCTCTCACAAAACTTTTAGGAGGGACCAGGCACAAACTCAGAGCATTTCTCAGTCTGGAAAACATGACCTGTTTGCAGCTAGAAGAGTCAAGGCGGGGGTTGGGATGAGGTTGGAGATGCCTCATGCTACCACACATTCCCTTTGAGCACACTGCTCAGAGGGCCTACACTGCAAATCATTTGCTTGATGATCTGCAGCCAAGAGCCCTTGCATCCTATTTTATACCAAGCAGCTCTAGGAAACCAGCAGCAAATAAAGCACAAAATCTGATCATTGAAAGCCACAGTAGTAATGTAAACACATTTGATATAATCTAATCTATGCCAGAGACATTATTATGAACATAATTGGGCTGAATCATTCACCACTGAATGCTAACAACATTCCTATTGCTTTACCTTGGGTACTGCTATTTTGCAAGAATTAAGAGGGAGCAGTCAGTTTTCACCAGTTCATTTCAGTCATGTCAGTTATGTGGAACTGGCTGTACTTACGTTATAGCCTCTGCTTAATAAACCAGAGTACACATTTTAAACACATTTTTCCAAAGATGAACGTCTCAGAGGTCAGAACATTTGAGCTGACTCGCACCTACAGTGGTTCTCAGAAGTGAGTAGCCAGTCAATTACGCACATTGATAAACCAGTAAGAATGTCGCACATTCAGTACAACACCTAGTGTAACTGCAACAACTACTCTTCTTTACCTGTAACAGAATGCCTGTCAGGAGCCAAAACCTGAAGTGTTTTGGGGAGGTCAAAAGTAAATCACTTCTTGGGATGCATGGGAAGCATTTATCCTGGAACCTGAACCAGGTCACTATCTCCATGTATTTCTACATCAAAGCTCCAGCTGAAAAATAAGCTGCTTTGTATTTGTAAATTATTTATTCCAATCATTGCTGACACCTCAAAGCGACCTGCTTACTGGGAAGAAGGAAGGCTCCTTACGTCAGACAAACTGTCTGAAGTAGGTCACTTTAAACAGACATTTTTTTTTTTTTAGAAGCACATGACTCATACAGATTAGTGCTTTGGCATGTATTCCATATGTAGCCACCAGCTTGAACATTAGCAACTATGAAAGATTTTTAAAAGCTTAAATACTAAATCCAAAACTAACTAGAACGAGATCCAATCCCCAGGCAGTCTCCAAGTCCAAGAGCCTTCAGAAGCCTTGGAAATCTTTTCCTACCAAACACTCCCTTTTTTATCCTGTAAGATTTAAAACTCTCCTACTGAAACGCAAAGAGCTAATGAAATCTAAGGGATGTAATCCACAGCACCCGGTCGGTGGGGACACCAATATCTAACTAAACATTTAGAACTTCAGGTTCAAAACAACTCTGTGCATGAAAAAGAACAATTCTAGACATCATCTGCCAGTAGGCAAAAGCCTCTGATGACCTAAACATCAGCCTTGCTGCTGTACAGTGTTGTTGTTTGGATCTTGCTTGTGCATAGGGTTGTCTAAATTGCTTGCAAATAAACAAGCCTGTGTTAGTGAAAGGCAACTATAACACCCATTTCCCTCTTTAAGGGAAACAATATGTAAGATGTTTCATGTTGACCACTCATTTGAGTTAAGTGTTGTTTGGGGTTTTCTAATATTTTCCTGGTTTTAAAAAAAAAAAAAAAAAAAAAAAAAAAGAGTTAGGAACATAAGAATAATTCAGGTACAATTAAAATGGGAGGTAAAAATCTTTCTTGATTATAACCTTCCAGAGCAATGGCAGCAAGGAAAGAAAATGCAAGAGATTTTTAACCTCTCTTACTTCAGTTAGGACACTAATAGGTTGCAGCTGTAATATAATAAAGAGAGAAAAGTGGCTCATATCTACACAAAAAACCACCCTTTTCATAGCTTTCAGTTCAGCATATTCTACTCTCAGTAGCAGCCCAAACATATGTGCAGTGCTCATAGAAGGAAAAATAAGATATTGGAGTAGATTCAACATATTGAGAAAATCCCTTGAGTTTTTAATTTACCATCATTCTCTTTCCTCCAGATGCTACTCAGGATTTTACAAAATTAAGTTACATAAAAATGCTTTCATTCACATGAAATAGGAATTTCATTTCATCCTATTCAGACAACCTAATAGCTGTACAGATACTGCACCCCATTTGTGTAAGAAACCACTAAAAAAAAGGAAAAAAATATATTTCAATAGATTTACATTTGCAGTAGACTTGCATCTGCTGCTGTAGAAAGTGAAGTGTCACTTGTAGGAGCAGAATTTAGATAAAATACCTTCTTGTAAAGTGTGTATCATACCCATTTACAATAGGAAAAACTTAAATCCAAGACTGAAAAAATTATTATTCATTGAAAATAAGTCACACGATCAGATGTGTAAAGATAATCCTGATGTGAATACAGTGATCTTCTATGGGATAATTTAAATGTGATTCCTTTTATTGAAGGCCCATTAACCAGGTATAATAAAACCTACAATTAATCTGAAAACAAGAACATAACATTAAGTTTCCCAACACATCAAGTTTCCTAATGAAGGAAACATTTCCTGCTATCTTTCATCAGAAGAGAAATCTAATAAAGTTTTATTAAAATGTACAGTAACAGAACAGATAGGTTTAGAGTACAGCCTCTGTACAGTGTAATGAGGTTTTGGCTCATAAAAATGCTTAGACTTTCATTAAGGAGATCAATGAACCCAAAAGAAAATTAGTTTAGCAAAAATATACATGCAAGTCCTGTAGAATACCATTTAAGTGAAAGTGTACTTTGTAATTTTCAATACAAACCAGGGCATCTTTCACAAAGAAATATGCATGAAGGAAATGCCATGGTAACTAACAAGAAAACAAACCTGAAGTCTTTGAGAAAGGGCCAAGGGGCAGCCCTGAAGTTCACAATAAACTTAAAGTGAAACACATTTGAGCAAGCTCAGCAAAGAGACAAATGTGAATTGTGAGGAAAGGCGGAGCATTGCACAGCCACAGCATCACCAGAACTGCAGTGGAGGGTGATAGAGGGAGCGTATTGCTTCCACATCGGCACATCCCGCACAGAGCCAACAACTACGTCTGAACTCTTCTACATACCCAGTTCTCAGACAGAGGTATCTGTTTTAAACTGGCTATACACCACTGTGGTGCTCCATAACAAAATATATAGCCCATATCATAAGGGGACAACTAAAAAACTAATCAAGTCTAGGACTTGGAAATGCTTGCATTTTCCTTCCAGTTAAAGTTTTATAAAAATTGCCTTTCAAGTTCCTTAAGCAATAAACATAAATCCTCATTAATAAATATTACTAAGTAACTAACAACTGTCATGTTGTAACAGCTAGGAGCCCCTCCTAGATCCAAATCAGGCTTTTATCTCAAGACCTACTGCAAATTTCTGAGGTCGCCAAGTATCTCTCTTACTCTTCTAACTAAAGGAACCTCAGCTGTCCTCAGACTGTTTTCCCCACTCCAGAAATATCTAGCAATAACACAGTTATTGTTTAGCTTCTATTGCACTCTTTGGAACCTAGGAGTGCAATATGTAATTATACACACACATACAGAGACATATACAGTTATTAGTTTCCTTCAGGTGTTCATTGAGCTGGTTTTACCTGCTCACTTGATTTCCATTTAATGGTCCAAATACCTTGCTGGAGTGCCCCCCACTCCCCTAAAGTAAAATAAACTTTATCGGTTAAAATGTAGGTCTGTTTTGTATCCAGTGCTTGCATGAACATTGAGAATAGCCACTCTTAAGGTATCAAACATGATTAATAATCTCCCAAAGGGATAACATTGCACAAAAACTGCTCTGGAATGGCCACAAGGAAAAAATAATTTGATAAGCAAATACAATTTCTGAAAGCCAAACATTGCTGGGGAAACTAGCCAAACATGGGTTTAATCTAATCTGAGTCAGACAAGCTTAAGACATTACCAAACAGCAGCAAGAAAACATTTCAGCAGACCTTTCAGCTGCATCCTGCTTTTAATCTATCCACTGTAGCTCCTTCTGCAGAACTACGGGCAATAGTTTTCAGAGAGTAATGTCATATGTTGCATTGTAACCAAATATTTGTTGATATTCCCAGTCTTGGTACCCATTATCAAGACTAAAAAAGGGTGGAACCAATAGCTTCAAATACTCTTACAGCTATCAGTAAGGCTTATGAATATAAATAGTTTCCCTCTGATCACAGCAAGATTTAAGAGACATGAACCCATAGTCACACAATACAAGGGGAGCGGGCATCCATGACAGATAATAGTACTTAAAAGAATATTACTCCTATTCAAAGTGCTCACAAAGTTTACATGGATAGCATAATGGATAACAGATACACTGAGCAAAAAACTGTACAACTAAAAGTGCAATCACAAGCCTTTGGAATAGCCGTGCTCAGGATTCCAGCCTCAGTGGTGTGCAACAAGCTCCAGGCTGGCATAAGTCAGGCAGATCTCAGCAGAGAGGAGTTTGCAATCTTTGAGGATGAACTATATTTAAAGGATTGCAGGAAGTCTCGGAGTTGTACCAGGCCTGTGTGACATATGGCTCTTCACCTGGATGCGTTCCACTAAGCCACTCCATTGGCCTGCTGCACTCTGGATAAAATAAAGTGCTTGGCTGGCCCTGTTGCCTCAGTCATAAACCACAGAAACAGCCCCCATAAAGTCACCTGCTCCCGCCTCCCTGCAAACCAGGCAGCCATCTGGGACACTCCACCAGGAACGGCCCACAGCCAAACAGGGCAGGAGGCACAGCAGGGAACGAAGGCCCTGCAGCAGAGCTGCTGGGCCATCAGCAGGCCGCTGGAAATGATAGTGGGTACAGAAGGGAAAGAGAGAAAGCCAGAGGCACTACACTGCGGGGAGACTGGAAAACTATAGAAAAACCCAAGTAAAGAAAGCAGTCTTAGCCTAGGATTATACAGTCAGCAGCATTCTCTCCCCATGCAGCCCCGATTCACTGCCAGATCTGTTGCTAGTCAGTCATCCACTGCCTGGGACAGTGAGTTTGTAGCACCTGGCTAGGAGTGACTACTCACCAGTATCAACAGCCTGTTCCTAAACAGTTTTGCACAGTAAGACAAAACTGAGAGGATGACTGTTGTCCATGAAGACCTATGGAAAGGGGACAACATATATGGGATAAAAGCCAAAAATAGATTAAAGATTGGCAAGTTGACCTAAAAGTGAACAACCATAGCCAAAGAAGCAGAGAAGGATTTCAACCATCAGAATAGCAAAGCCACGGGAAGATGTGCAGGTGAGCAAGTAACATGAACTCATGAAGAGCACCCAATGTAAGAGCTGCTTACAATAGCAGGTGACTGCGCTTCAGCACTTGGAAGATCCCTTCCAATCCTTCCTTCCTGCAAGAGAGAGGGTCAGGAGAAAGCCTGCCTTCCCCCAAATTAATAGTACTCTCACTGTCTGCAAGGCAACTAGATTTCTCCAGGGACTTGCAAACTAGATGCTCAAAGTATTAGTTTTAAGAACATTTTTACTCACCAAAAACATCTTTTGAGAAAAATAGGTCAGTTTAAAACAAGACAATCCCACGCTTGAAAGAATTGCTTGTTGTACAACCAGTAATTGATGTAAATTTTACAGTTGTCTTATTTTTTGTTACACTAAAAATTAAGCTGACTGCCAAAATATTAGTCTTGGCCTTCCTCAAAGAGCATAATACTTCCATATTAAATAGTATATTGTGTTTAAAAATGTCAGGTAAAGTTTGTTAAAAGACTATTTTTGATAGAATTTTTAAAAGCCTAAGCTTATCCTGAATTCATAGAAATAAAAACCTGTAAATCTTTCTTAGCTTTGTAAGCACTAACAAAATTAATTCAGATTTTCTTACAGTATGTACCTCTGCAGCAATATATGCCATAGTACAAAGAAAGTAAGAACATTTCCATAATTACAGTGATTTTGCTACAAAGGAGTATGTCCAATTTAACACAGCAACATTCAGTTGAGCACCCAATGGAAAAAAGAAAATAAAAGGCTTAAGTTGTAGATGAACACATTTAGGAGTCTAGAATATGCTAAATGAACAATAACATAACAGATACTCTGCTTATTCTACTTATTAAGAGCACAGGCAGCCGGTAAACCAACTTTGAAGCTAGATTAGAGTATGCTCTAGCCTTAAATCAGGAGAGGACATAAGGAAAATAGAAGTGAGGCACAGAGTTATTATATACGTTTGGTGGAAAATTGGGTTTGGGGAGCAGAGTTACATAAATTTCCTACAGTGCTGCAAGAGGCACTTTGATACACAGACTAGCAGGATAAAGCAGTCAGGAGAATGCTACAGTTTAAGATAATACCCCAGATATAACAATGTATACTCTGTCATTAAAAAACAAACAAACAAACAAAAAACAACAACAACAACAAAAAAATAACCTCCAAGATTATGGCTGTCTACTCACAAAGATTCAGAACTTTAGAAACTTTAAGCCCATGTCATTTTGCTCTCTAGTTCACTAAAACCTAGGATCAAATGCATATTAATCCTAAAGACAAGGGAGAAGATTCCCCCCCCTCCCCCCCCATTAGCCTCACCCTCCCATTAAGTATTTCCCCATCACACCACACAGAATCTCCCAGCACAGCCACTAAGGCCCATCTAGGAATGTACTCTATGCACTTGGGTTTTTTTGAGGCCACCAGAACAGCACTTCCCATTATGGAAGCTCAGATTCCCCAGCCCCTGAAAAGCCAAGTAAATAAACTGGGATTCGTTTGACCCGAGCAGCGCAGGACACCCAGCGCCGCTGCCAGGCCCGGCTGCGCAGGCAGCAGCTGCCGGTGCCCCAGAGCCGCCGCTCGGGCAGCGCCCAGGGCTCCGCTGCCGGGCAGGCTCCGCACCGACCCCGCAGCACCCTGCCAGGGGAGCAGCCGTACCACCCTGTCCGCTCACCTTTCCCAGCGGTTTTCCCTGCGCAGCTCCTGAGCTGCTCAGCCCCGCACCAGGGCTCCCCCTCGTCAGTGGGGCAGCTGAGCCACATAACAGCTAATTAACTCCTGTCCCACCCCCATACGAAGGGCACGAGCCCCCCTTCCACCTGAAAGCTATCATCCCATCAACGGGCAGCTCTGCCCTGCAGCCCCCTGTCCCCGGTGCAACCCTGCAGGCATCTCCCGGGGAGAAGCCGGGAGGCACCGAAACCCGAGGGGCTGTGCGAAGCTGAGAGAAGAGGGCTCATCACCGAGCTCAGCTGCTGTCTGCACCCCCTGCTTCCACACCTGGTTCCCATTACTCAGCAGCAGCCAGGGGCAATCCCCACGGATGGCTCCCAGCCCAGCTTCACCTGCCCCCGCCAGCCCCCTTGCAAGGAGCACAGCTCACCCTGAGCCCCCTCCAACAGCTCCACCGGCACCGGTACAGACCCAAAACGACTGAAGGGAAAGGGGGGAGGGAAGACTTTTAACCTCAGCAAATTGATGAATTAGCATTTTGTATTGTGTCTATGTCTTCTGTAAGTGGATGCACCAAGGTAATAAAGAAGGCAAGCAGCAAGAACGAAAAATCTTTCACAAAATCTGGACAGCGAAATAATTTGCTCAAGGCAAATTTAATTAATACTAATTAAAATGACTGCCCAAGAATGGTGGGGGGAGGAGGATTGGCATGATAGATTCTCACCTCTCAAGAGAACAGAAAAACTATTGCTTGGTTCAACACACGGCACAGAAGAATTTTACTCAAATTGATTAACTGTTATCTTCCAACTAGCTTAAGGTTTGCATCTCTAACCACTTAAGTCAATAGGATTTTTGACATTGATTGCAGCAACCACAGGAATCTGCTTTACAGACTTGCTCAGTGCACATCTGTATAACGCTGTAGTTCTCAGCATTCATTTATTTGACCACACATTCCCCATGTAACATTACATTAAATACTGCTGGAGAAAAAAAAAAACATCTAAAAATTCTTAGACAAAACAACACAGGACTTCCTAGTATATACCCTTTGGGCTGAAAGGCTCCCTGTAAAATCTTAATACAGTCAGTGAAAAATCAGTACTGAAGGGGATTTTAAGACATGAACAAAAACATTCTCCTGCCCCAAGGAAGGATTAACTGCTGCTTGATATTGCTGACAGATGCTTATTTCACTTGTTCTTTAAAAGTACCAACGGCAGAAATGCCATATTTCCACATGCAATCTGTGCTATGCTTCAGTTTCCCAACTGTTATTTTTTTTATCCTAACTGATACTCCCTTCCTTTCCAGAGTGACCTTCTGTTCCTTTCCCTGGACAACAGAGATGTTGTTGTCTCTTTCTAGAATAAATAAACCCACACTCTCCTACCTCATGTTTTCTAAATCACTTTCTCTTCGCTTTCCATCTGACCTTCTCCAGGTGGTCCAGCTCCTGCTTAATATGCAGTCAATGGAAAAACAGAAACAGTTTCCCAGCCGAGATCTTATCAATTATCTCTGTACCCTGAAGCAATATGGCCCAGTCTCCCCTGACATACTTCTAACACGAGCCAGTGGAGCCTGTTGTGAAGTATCCTGTGGAGGGCGGGTGAATGCAGCCCAAAAAGGCAGTGGGAGTCAAGATGGATAGAATTTTTTAGACTTTTGTTGCAAGATAAAACTACTAAAATATTTTTCTGAATACATCTAAGTAACAATGAGGCATAACATTACATTTCATATACCCCAGCAAGCACTCCTGTATTTAAATGCTTACACACAGCAATCTTGTATTCTAAGCACTCGGGCTCCATGCGCAGGGAGTACCTTTGCCTTTGCCTGTCGTTACTCTTCCAGCCTGATTTGTATGGTGCACCTGAACAGCAAAGCATGGGCAAGAATTGGTTTGGCTTCAGAGAGAGAAATTGGAGAATAAATACCTTGAGTATGCAATCTAAAAATAAAAAGCATCTTCTAGTCTAAGAGGCAAAAAAGAAGTTATACATGGTCCATGCTGCAAGACAAAGCGATGCAAAAAATAAATGCCTAGAACAACTGAATGACAAGATGGATAAGGTAACATAATACATGATAGCAAGCAGAGCATGGGGTTTTTTTGCTATTTTTTCAGTCAGGACAAGGAGGAAAATGCAGGTATTGCCCTCTGTGCCTTTCATATCATACAGCTTACAATTTTATTATGACATTTCATTATGGCCTATCCCTCCACCACTGAATATAGCCCACTGCTTTTCTGAAAGAGATGTGTGTATATTCCTGTCAGCTATCAACTTCAAAAACTTGCAATTGCAGAAGTGTGAATCCATCTGGACAAAAGGAAAAATAAATGTGATCCTGCAGCGTAGGAGTATTAAACATCTTTGTAACCTGTGTGCTTACATTGATCTCTTCTAGTTTCCCTTCAGAGGCTTTAATAAATAGTATTTCAACAAGTAGACTTCCAGGCTCAGGTTGCATGCTAGTAGGAATCTATGCCTACCCTTAGGATTTTTGAGAAAGAGATTGCTCAGATTGATGTAGACACCTTCCAAAGTAGGTACATAATAGTATAAATGATAAATGAAGACTATTATATACCCACATCCACCCTTGGAATATAAATTGTGGAGTTGACTATGGATTGAATAAAGCATCACCTTTTTTCACTTTCTTCTCAAATGCAATCGTAGTCTGTAATCATTTTTTTCAGACTCTACTTTGTAATTCAGGTGTTGTTCATATTGAAGGAAGGAGAAGCAGCCAGATTCACAGGGAAAATGTGTCATCATTGCAGCCAGCCATCCTGCAATAAAGCACTCCTCTTCCACACCAGTCGTTCCTACTCTCTTTAATTCAGTAAAAGCTAGGAAACCTCAGAATAGAGCAATGTCATTATCTTATTCTTTCTGTAGGTTCTGTAACACCTGATCAGCTTTGTGCACCCATGCAAGGAGCAGGAAGGAGCAGAGCCTGCACATTCAGAGGTCAATCAACTCATGAGATCACTTTCTTGCATTCTCGACGTGGCAACTGTGCATGTTCATTGATGATGACTGCGCATCCCATGATGGTGCAGCATGTATTAAGGTGTATTTCCAGTCAAGGCTCAGTGAACAATTAACAACCTTGCAATGATACCGTAGTTCAGTAATTCATGCAGTCTCAAACACCTCAAACCATCTGTGTTCAGAAATGTTAAAGCTCTGGTGTTAAAAGTGTTCTTATCAGCAGTTAGTTAATCCCATGATAAATCTGAGCAGTGAACTCAACAGTTTAGAAACAGAGTCAAAAGAAGCAATGTACAATTTTTACTTCAACACATTTCTCTAATTGCTAATTGGACCTTCCTGGACCATGAAGATAATTAGGTTATTTTTTCCTCTCATTTTGTGATATCTCCACTTTTGCATACACTGTGCCTGGGAGAACACAATGTTCCAGCTGAGGGAAAAAACACTGAAGGATGGTAATTAGAGAAAATAGCAATGCAGAGTTGTGACCCACATCACAAACATTAACATGTACTCAGTGAAGAGATTCCACTAGAAACAACCTATTAGTGACTGTTTGAGAAGTGCCTTAAGTTATTCTGCCTCTTGAAAAGGTGCAAGCTACTGAGTAGGGTAAAGTGCTTGTTGGCAAACTGAAAATGGAATTTGCAGACAGGTTCCACACACAAACCTCACATCAAGTCAAACATTTAAAATTTTAATATGTTTGTACACTGAGAGCATACAGAGGAGAAAAGCTGACCCAGGTATAGACAGCAAATCTGGTTTAGAAAGTGAAGAAGCTCTTATTTCTTGTTTCTTTCAAGTGAGGAAAATGTGTTTCATTATATGAGTGTTTGAGGTAATGGCATCCATATATTTTTTTAAGATACCTGTATATATTTGAAGATGTCTGTATATATTTTTAAGAGACACAAGTGTGTTGCTTGGCAGTTTGAGTACTGAACCTTTATTTGGGAGACTCCATTTATTCCTGACTCTCCTTCAGATTATGGTTTAACTGCAGCTGGCAACTACGCACCACCCAGCCACTCACTCACCCCCCTACCCTCCCAACCGTGGGAGGTGGGAGAGAATCAGGAGGGTAAAAGTGAGAAAACTCATGGATTAAGTTAAAGACTGTTTAATAAGTAAAGCAAAAGCCACGCATGCAAGTGAAGCAAAACAAGGAGTTCACTAACTACTTCCTATCGACAGGCAGATGTTCAGCCATCTCCAGGAAAGCAGGGCTCCATCATGTGTAACAGTTGGAGCCCTGCCATAACATCCCTCCGAACATCCTCCCTTCCTCCTTCTTCCTCCAGCTTTATATGCTGAGTGTGACATCATATGTTGTGGGATATCCTTCTGGTCAGTTGGGGGCAGCTGTCCCAGCTCTGTCTTCTCCCAAGTTCTTGTGCACCCCCAGCCTCCTCGCTGGTGGGGTGGTGTGAGAAGCAGAAAAGGCTTTGGCTCTGTGTAAGCACTGCTCAGCAATAACTAAAACATCTCTGAATTATCAACACTGTTTCCAGCACAAATCCAAAACATAGCCCCATACCAGCTACTGTGAAGAAAATTAACTCTATCCCAGCCAAAACCAGCACAATTACCCTTCACATCTTTCTTTAAACTTATTCCCCAAAATTAAAATGAGAAGGATGGTCTAGTTTTGTCTACTTAGTAGTTCCTCAACTCAAGAAAGTTCAGCTTCGGATATCTTGTATCCACACACATAAATCTTAAAACTTTGCTTGAGCTATGATGCCGCATGGCACCCTAGCTAGAACTCCAGGCCTGAGCAGAAACCTCTCCAGATTTTGTTTTGTTCATGTGAAACTCAGGCAGCAATTAACTGTTAACTCTTTTTTTTTTCCCTCCCCCAGTATTAGCCAGCAGTGACAGACAGCACTACCTCTTCTCCAGCCCAAGACTGGTGGAGGCAGTGAAGGGAGGTGCACTCAGAGTACAATTTCACATCAGAAGAATCTATCTTCAGCAGAAATCTTACAGACTGATTTTGCATTAAAAATATAATCAGGAAGACTCCGCAGCAATTTGCTGTGGAGACGGAAGATGTTAATGTTGGGATGGTAACTGTCTGGCCTTAACTCACAAGAAGATACAAGGTTTGTTCTTGTATTTGTTGTGCCTTATCCCATAACTTGAAGTCACATCCATGCAGACACGACCACTAAACTTATGGGCCCTCAGAGACAAGGAGGGAAAGCCCCATATAAGAAGAAAATACAGACATTCAAATTTCTGCTGAAAAAAAGGTCTGAATTTCTTTTACATTCTGAAAATTTACTGGGACTTGGAACCTCATTCCTGCTGTAGCACTCCCACCAGGAATTATTCATTTTACTCAGTAACTGTAGTGTCACATGGAGAAAATAAAAAAGTTTTGAGTTTGAGAGTTTTGAGAAAATATGCATAAAAGAGCCAGCAAGAAGAAACCGTTTTAGTACTAACATGTAACCCTATAAATTCTCTATCTCCATAATCACCTCCCTGGTTCTAGTGAGTCTGTAAAAACTGAGAAGCTTGTAAACCATGGTTTCTTGTCAATCCTTAAAAATGTAAGTTCACATTTCCATCAGCCAGAGAGTGCTCCACCAGAGAAATCCAACAGAAATCTGTCTGTGGAAAACAATCCACTGGCATTTTACCTCCTTGCAAAACTCTCAGCTACATAGCCTACAAACCACAGGTGCTGGGTCATTCCTTTACAGTTGTTTTTTAGCAAAGTGTGCTCAGTAAGGCTTTACATCCAGAACACAGGGTCAATAATTTCCAGAGCCTACTGGAAGACACTTGGGAGATGACAGGGGAAGAATTTAATTGTATAGTGACAGGCCGCATAGAAAAACCACAGACTGATAGAAAGAGCAAGCCTAATTAGCAGGAATAGGTGAGACTGATAGAAAGAGCAAGCCTCATTAGCAGAAATAAATGATGACACAGGTCTATCCAGCTGTTAGAATTAGAACAATATATGGAGAGTTAACTGTTTTATATTTACATAGGTCATATATACACTGTACAGACTTGGTGTTGACTTCATTAATGTCTGAATTAAAATATAAACATTGGAGTTCATAGAGCAATTAAGTTAGAAACATGAAATATTTGGTGCCAATGGTTTGCAAGGTTCTCAGCTCTTCAGTGAGGGATACCTCAAAATACCAAATGATGGATGTTTTGAAAACATCACAGAGAACATTTGACAATAAGATTCTGATTTTTATCAGCACTATAATATGTTATGTTTGCTGTATCAAAATAGGAAAAAAAAAGTCTATTTTCATGTCAAATTATGATTCAGTTCTTACCAACGTATTAGCAATTAGGCCAGAGAAGCATATTGATATTTGTATTTTGTGGAACTAAAATGCACTATATTTATCAGCTTCAGTGCTTTAAATTGAATATTGACAAGAAAAGATGGAAAAAAATTATTTGTTATCACATCTGCCACTCAAAATGTCAAGTCTGAGCGATGCCATTTTCCAGTCTTTCCTGATACGTGAGCATCATCAGATATTGTTTATTTTTGCTTTGTGATGGCATTAAGAAAGAACAGTCAAAACCATAAAGGTCAAGTTGTTCCTTCTGATTTGTCAAGCTGTTTGATCCTCTTCCAATGGACTTGACTTTTGGGACAGACGTGGATGACAGCAGTTTTAAGAGAACTGAAAACCAGTTCTGACATAGAAAAGCTTTTGGACAAAACAAAATTTATTGATCATAGGCCACTAAAGAAAGTTACGTTATAAAAACTATTAAGGATTTATATAATGCTACATTTATCATCATATATTACTGGCAGTTAGCAAGGATGAGTATGGCAACAGGGACCAGTTAGGCACATTAACAAAATGGCTGGATTCAATTTAAACAAAACGTCTATAAATTTGCCCAGCTTTGAGAAATGGCCCTTTTACACTTCCACAGGAACACAACTTCGCATTAGTTCAAATGATAGTTAATAGTGGTTTGGAATCCAAGATTTAAATTACAGTCCCATAATAATGACTGTGCGATCCATTCAATGATTAAAATGGGACCATAGTCCACACATGGTGGGATAATATTATACAGACTGTATATAGTTGGTACTCAGATTTACTGAAGAACCATGCCCGACCTTTATTTCTGTATGAATAAAACTCACTGAGCCCTTTGAAGGCAGGAACTGCAAAGGAAACTATTTTACTTTTACTTTCAAACTAGATCATTTGGGAGAACATTGCTGAAAAACTATCTACCTGTGTGGTATGAGATAGAAAGCTTAACAGGTGCTTAGCCCAAGAAGAATCTTCCCTTGAGGTTTGGTCATTATTAGCCTGGAGTAAGAAAATTCTGTCTTTCAGGGGTTGATTGATTTTTTAAACTAAATTTTACTTTTTAGAAACTACTTACAATTTAGCATTGTTCAGACAGATACCACTGAGTTGGAAAGGCTAGCTCTAACTGTCCCACAAACTCAGGACACATGTATTGATTACACAACTCTAAGTTATCCATGTTGTTGTATTTTGGAGGTAAATACACATATATCTGCAAAACAGCATTAGAAGAGCCAGTTATTGCTAGCAGCAAACATGTTTAATGACAAAAGAGTATGAATTCTGTAGGCTCAGCCTTACATATTCATTTGCAGATGTTAACGAGGTGGAAAATTAAAAAAGACAACAGTATGTGGGACTTGATAATTCCAACCACTTAAGTAACTTATTTTACTTGTCTAAATCTAAGATTTTCTTGGCCAGAGGTCACCAAGCTCCTAATTTAAATCACAGAAAGTGTGAAAGTGTAAATTATCAAAATTTCTTTTCACTTGGGGCTGTTTGGCTCATCTGTGAAGATGTGCAATTTAATTATTTTTATTCGATTAGAACAATATCGCTAATGAGATGTGAGCAGAAGGGAGAAGGGGCATGCAACTGAAGTTACTGTTAGAGTCTCTGCTGGTAGTGCTATTTCACCTATTCTTAAGAATAAAATAACAAGTAGATCCATGTAAGTTAAGTAGTCAAATTACAGTTTATCTTAGCCTACTTTGCATAATAAACATGTTCACCATAAAGTCCAAAACTACATATCAAAAAGAGCGATAGATTTGTGTTGACTGAGTACCTACAACGGCAGAAATTAGACATTTTTAAAAAGCGTTTGTATTGCAGTACTATAATAACTTCGTAACTAATTTATAGAATTGGGATCTTGGCTGAGCAGTCCTTAGTTCAGTACAAAGACAGGCACGCATTTTGTCACCATTAGACAGGTGGCTGGGTAACAAGACATCTTTTAGTTCTTCAGATAGGTCTTAGAGGTTTACACACCCTTTTTTTAATCTTCTGGGCAGTGGCAGAAACAAACACCAATGTTCACAGAAGCATGCAGCACTTGAAGAACCCTGCATGCCTCAAGTACCACACGTATCCCTGTGCTACAGCTTCCGAATTCCAGTCCCGAGCCCAATACAAAATCCAAGGAAACAACTTTTACCAATTTTCCTGGGCTCAGCTGCTTCATGGCTTGACTTTCAAGATTCACAATTGCATCTGACCTCTTGTACTAGACTCATCTTTGTGGTGACTAACACAAGACAAATGCAGATTTTGTTCTAATTTGTTTGTTTGCTTTCAAATGTGTACATCATAGGTCTCAGTGCTCGAATGCTGCTCAACAGTTCCTATTGGTTTACACCCTGGGTCACGACAGCAGAACTGATAGTAAATTTCTCTCCTGAAAAATATGGTAAGCCAGGACAACTGTCAAACAGCCATTTTCTCCCTTAATAGATCTAAAAAAAAAAAAAGTGGAATAATTTAATGAAACTTAAACATCACTTTGGACCACTCAAAACAATACTGTTAATAGGAATAAGCTCAAACTTAAAAGGACTACTAGGCAAACTTACATCACTATAGTCACTTTCCATCCTCATTTTTTGACATGCAGCTTTACTGAAAACTTAGCATTTTGCCTTTTGTGGAAAAAAAAAAATCTTACTTTGGCTCTAGTTCTGTCAGATCTGCCAGATTTTGTTATGCAATTTACCTTCAGTGATTCTGTGTTTTCTGTGGCTGTATGGTTTACAAGAATAAGCAATGTAGCAAATTAAACGCTGCATGTTACGGACAATTTATTTTCTTTAAATTATGAATAGGACCAATCTTACTGCAATAACAATAATAAAACTAAACTGGTAAAAATGGAGGACTTATAAGTCATTGCTGACGCGTAAAAGATGACTCAGAAAATAAAATCTTAATCTCTTAAAATAAATGGGAGCTTAGCTGTTGACTTTTATGTGAATGGTATTTCATGCAAAGAGTAATAAATGCGTATTTTCTTGAGTGTTTTAGAATGACAGCAGTAACAGAGGTTCTCAGTGGCATCTCTTCTGGATCATTACAACAAGAAAGGGAGCAAGAAAAGAAACTGCTAACAAGATGTAGGTATTGTTACCAGTCCTCTGTCTCTTGTATTAATTGTAGAGGATTGGAATTCTCATGTGTTCTGATCTGCAATAATTTATTCGCACTAATAGTCTTCAGTTAAACAAACTTAAAAAAAAAAAAGAGAGAGAGAGAGAGAATGAACATCTCAGGTGCCAATCAGGAAAAGAAAAAGAAATAAAATGCCTTTGTTTTAACACTTCTACATGCACTTAGATGCACATCTGAGAGGAACAGACATGATGCTACATAAGGACTTGATGATCCTCTAAACTCTAAGGCCAAGAAGACACTGGGGTACTTGTGGATGTTGGCATCCAATTGCTCTGCCCTCCGCCTGACTGCCCACAGCCCCAGCATGCAATTCCTATTAACGGGGTCTATTCACTACACTCACCCTTGCCCTGTCGCATCCCTCCCCACTTTCTGGCATGTTGATTGCTAGGATGATAATCGGGATCCTCATTTTCTTCCATGTGTAAAATTCCTCAGAATGACATTTTCAAAGAGGCCTCAGACTGATTGCTATCATTTCATCAGCAGCTTTCATGACTGAAACTCTGGACACACAAAATTCTTCCCGTATTTGTACAGATTGAAAGAGCTTGCATCAATCAAGCAGTAAAGGAGCTCTCTGAATGGTGTGCTCCAACAGCAACAGTTGTCTGAAGTCCGCAAAAGAGCTATGTCATGTTCTTTGCTGTTGAGCACTGTGTAAGAATTCATTGTCATCTAGATTTCATGCAAAAGTTTGATGTAAAAATATTCTGTACAGAGTGCTGAAAAGGTAGATTGCCAGCAGTGCTGGAACAAAGATGAGTTAGTTTTTGCTTTTCTTTATCCTCACCTTCCACTCCCCTTCCAACATTTCTACTTATTTTCTTTAAATTTTATGTTCTTTTACACTTACTAAAATGCACATTTACATTTGAAAATTGTCTTTGTGTACTGTCTAACACTTGATTTTGTGAATCAAAACAAATAGAGTCCTCGGAAGGATCTCATTAATGAGTATGTTTTTTATAATAATATTCAATGGGTTTACTTTGGTTTTATTTTATGTTAAAGAATATATCTGTACACAGCAAATTTAAATAAAATATATCTGTGTTCAGGGGAAAAAAATGATAAAAACACATGCAAATGTTTGTTGTATTGCTCTGGAGAAATGTCATTTTAAAGCACAGATAGTGTGATACAGCCAATGAATGATACCTTATCTACTGATCATCAGACATAAATCTCAAGATGCCTCTTCAGATTCACGCCAAAATCATGTGTCCAGAAAGCAACAAAACAAACAGTATTTTGTGCTTCAAGTACCAGACGAGATGTGCTGTACAACTGCTGGGCTCCTTTCCAAGCCTCCACAAGTGGCAAAATAGAATTGCAAGCAAGCAGTTGTCCTGTGGCTGCACCCAAATATTTCCTCATTTTTATCTAGCTCGATGATTTAAGCTGTTTCATACCATAATTGTTAACTAGTTATTTTTAAAAGAAATTATTTTAATCATAAAATCTGTTACTGTACAAGCTGAACTAAGGAAAAGAGGGAATCCTCCCATTCATTTTTGATGAATACTTTTGGACTAAGAAGCACTGTGGCTTCCCAAGGGACAGTTTGGTGTTGTCCCAGGGCAAAAATTGGTCTCCGTTGGCCCTAGCCAAACCAATCCATTTAATGTTAAATAGCTGTTGAACCTAAGTAGATACATGCATGTCCTTATATTTAGAGGCTGTCGCGGTTTTGTTAGTAAGGGGGGGCCTAAGGTGGTAGCTTCTGTAGGAAACTGCTAGAAGTCGCTCCCCTTTGTTCAGGGGACTTGGCCAGGCCTAGGGCGGACCCACTGCTGGCCAAGGCCGAGCCGATTGGTAGCAGAATGTCTCGTGATAACGCCTCTGCGATAACGTATTTAAGAATGGGAAAACAGAAAAAAAAAGAGAGAGAAGAGAAGATGTGAAGAAGCTGAGCGGGGGCAGAGGCGCAGAGGGGGAGGCGCAGGCCTCATGGGCCTTGCAGGCCTCACCCTCTGGCCTCTCGCCAGGCAGCCGACTGGGCCCGACTCGGTCCAGCCCGGCTGCAAGAAGTGGAGAGGAGATGAGAAGTGAATGAGATGTAAAAAAGATCCTGAGAGACACCTACCAGCCTGTTGTGAGGAACGGCTGCAGACGCCAAGGTCAGTTCAGAAGGAGGGGGAGGAGTAATGCGGCTCCTGGCCAAGATTCCCCTGCAGCCTGTGGTGACGACCATGGTGGAGCAGGTTGTCCCCCTGCAGCCCATGGAGGTCCACGGAGGAGCAGAGATCCACTTGGAGCCCGTGAAGGACCCCGCACCGGGGGAGGTGGATGCCTGAAGGCAGCTGTGGCCCGTGGAGGGCCCGCTGGGACAGCTGTTCTGGAGAGACTGCACCCGTGGAAGAGATGACCCACGCCGGAGCAGTTCCACAAAGGACTGTGGCCCGTGGCAGGGACCCCACAACAGAGCAGGGGAGGAATGTGAGGAGTTCTTCCCCCGACCATGAAGCAGCGGCATAAAACAACGCGTGATGAACTGACTGCAACCCCCATTCCCTCTTCCCCCCTGTGCCGCTCGGGGGGGGAAGGTAGTAGAGATAATGTTAAGCTTGGGAAGAGGGAGGGGTGGAGGGAGGTTATCTTGTTCTCTGTCTCATTATCCTGCTGTTTGTAGTAATAAATGAATAGTTTTCCCCAAGTCGAGTCTGTTTTGCCCGTGACGGTAACTTTAAGGATTTCTCCCTGTCCTTATCTCAAACCTCGAGCCGTTTTTCCTTATATTTTCTCTCCCTGTTCTCTCGGAAGGTGGGGGGAGTGAGAGAGAGACTGCGTAGTCTGGTCCGATCGGGGCTGAACTACGACAGAGGCATATTTCTCATTAGGTTTTGTCATGCAGCCTCTAATTTGCCCTCCCAACAGAAAACAGAGCAGGGAACACAAGTTCTTGTAAACAACAATCTTTCAGGAGTACAGGCTGGAGCTGGCTTTCGTCTCTCCCGTGCTGAATAGCTCAGCTTCCAGCAGGAGACTGCTGGAGCCACTGGGTCCCTTCCCGCGGCGCCAAGCCCAGAGTTCACGTGTGCAGGGTCTGATCCTAAATGAGGCTGTGAAAACAGCCGTGTTGAGTCTTCTTTACAACATTAGGTACCTTCAGCTAACGATGGCACATGATACAATGAACAGCATGGAAAATCTTGTATAAATTCATAGCAAAAGAAAAAAAATAATCCAACTAGTTTATTTAATTATTTCGGCAAACGTTGGTTACATGTTTAATTCACAACTACATTGTAAGTTATCAAATGGGTACACTTTCCTGAAAGGTGACATTCCCTGAACAAGAATGAATAAAGTAAAAGCATCAGCAATGCTTTGCAGATAGGTCTTACAGCATGTATCAGCACAATGTGTCTGAACAAACATAGAAGCATTTACAGAACAGGCTCTCAGTGTATGGTGGGATTTAGATACATTGCTTTGGTAACATCAATAAGGACAATTTTCAGGAGTAGTATATTATCAGATTAAATCCACAGAAAGCCTAAAAGTCACGTACAAGCTGTACTGATTCAGCATTACTTCAGAACAGAAACAGAATACCAATTATCAGTGCAGCAGACAGATATAACACGACAAATGCTTGAGACAAAATGTCACAGAAAAACCCATATTTCCTCCCTTTATAAAATGTTCCTTGTTTGTATCATGGGTTTCTTCCATCCTTCAGTATTCCTAAAATAGTGAATTGAGACAAAAGGGAGAAATGCATTAGCTGACTGTGAGGGGAAAAAGAAAAAAAAAAAAGCTGTACATATGCAAGCATTTAGTACATCCAAAAAACAACTGCAAGTTATTGTGGATGTAAAGGAAGTTATCCAGCTAATATTCAGCAGCGAAGCAGACAAAACATACTGAAGTCATACTCTAAGTTATTAGTCCTAAGAATGACCAAATCTTTCTTGACTTTTGCACTCAGTATAACAGATAAGATTTCTTTTGCTTGCCACAGGCTAAAGTTGTTGCTAACACAGCAAAGTGGCACCGAGAGTCAGAGTCTGCCATTAAACAGACTAATACCTTGTTCTGGACTAGCCCCAGCAAAGCATTCAGCAGCTGTTTAACTTGCATAGTCTTAAGTATTTGTTGTACTGAGGCACCTGCAAATAGCCCTAATAAAATCAATGGAACTGATAGACAAGCAAGGAATTACTTGCACATCATCCTTAGAAGTATCAGAAACCGGCTGAAAAACATTCCATGTTAAATAAAGGTATTTCTTTCACAGAGTCTTTAACACAGTTTGGAAAAGTCCTTGCTTATTAATACTAAGAAGAAAGCCCCTGAGGCCTGTGAGAAATAAACTGAAAAGTACTTGCCTTCTCTCTTCTGACTCTCTTCTACAAGCCACCTGCACAACCTACAAAGTTGTCCTTACAAAATTGCAAGCTATTTTTGCTGCCAGTATGGAAGCACTGTGTGAAGCTTATCCACGTCAAACAGTCAAACCACCTTCTTCAGAGTTTACCAGCCATGCATTTTAATGTGTTTCTGTCTTTCTAATCAGGTTGGTTGATCTCTGTTTTTATTGCATCCCACATGTATATATACACATTATACTGCTGGTGGTTTATTGAATTTATGAAATTTCTTTATCCTGCTGGACTAGCTGATGAATTCTCTACTGATAATTTAACTGTGGTAAGTAAGTTTCATCCATCATTTCCTTATTTATCTCTGGAAGAGAAAGCGATAGTCACAGGGTCTTTGAAAAAAGGTTTGTGATCTGAGCCAGGCCTTCAATGAAAACTAATAATGAATTGATAATAACAGAGTTCTGCTTAGGAGTATGAGACCTGTCATAATACGGGCTGCAAAGAAAGTTCCATTACATAGCTTGCCAATGGCGCAACTTTGGTTGAGCTGATTGTTTCTCCTGAAGGAGTTATAAATCAATAGCACACACTCAGATTAAGGAAGAAAGGTAAAATCATTCTCTTTCAGAAAGATTATTCACAGAATTTTTGTTATTGTTGAGTTTTCATACATTATATAATAATTTGATTTATATTAATTCTTATTGTGAAACAATGCGAAATTACCAATTCATGTCCTTGGCATTACAGCCTGTACAATCACACAATGAAAAGGTACCTAGAAAGAGACAAGTTATTGTTTCCATTCTCCACAGAGAATAATATCCAGATCCAAATACATGCTGTTTTACCTGATTGCAAAAATAAGCTATAGTTTTAAAAATTTCCTCTGACTTTTTTCATTATCAGTTTTCAGAAGGCATATTAGGTTTCTATTTTACATACATATAACTGTTCACCTCTTTGCCAGCAATGAAAAATATCTTCAAAATAATACAAAATTAATCCTCAGTGGTACTTCCATGAATCACATGAAACTGAAGGCATCGAACAATATTTTCTGGGATGTCAGAATCTCATTCTGAATGCAAGGAAAGACACCGAAGCAGACACTGGCTCCCTGGAGCATCAGACTGATCCTTCAGAAGAACTTCAGCCCTGAAGAAGGCAACTACCAACAATACAAATATTTTTCCAGCTCTACCTATACAACAACAAAACAAAGCAAAGCTTTCAGCTTGAAAATCCCCAAATAAAAAAAAAAAAAGGTTAGAATAATATTCTGTAATTTTTTGCACAGTAATTCACTGAAAGGTCAATAAAACAGTTACTTATGCAAGAGAAAGAACAAATAGTGAATGAAGCTAAGGTACCATTTTTTGGGCCTTCCACACAAACCTCTTGCCTTGGGGGCTGACCTATCTAGACTTTATGTTTTGAGTTAATCTGTAAACATGGAGGTGCGAGAATCCAGAATTTGAATTTTGCTTCAATTCCAGTCCTTCCTAGTACTGAAGGCAGTAATGTTTTAAGGTCCTAATTTAGAGCAACCACATTTGTACAGTCTATCTATATAGGGCTTGTTGATTTAATCACACTATTACTGAACTAGTCCAGAACTGATTAATTCCTACAGTTTCCCATATGAGTGATACTTCTGTTCGTCAGTAATTTATAGAGTTTTGTCTGTGTCAGGGGTTGTCTTTTTGCTTAAACCATTCCTTCTCCTCCTTGGTGTTTCTCCTGTTCACTCTTCCTCTTATGCCCTTAAATTAATTTTAAATAAATAAAGTGATTAAATTAAATCATCTTAAAAAGAGCAAAATCTGCTATCTCAGTTCCTCTCTTCTTTTCCATTGTGCTAAACTAAACAAAGCTTTGCTAGTCTCACAGTACTTTCTCCATTTACTTACTATATTTGTAGCCTTTTCCTGAATCTTAGTTTTCGTTTATCTTCCTTCATCTTGAAGGACCAGATATGAACTAAACTTTCATGGTTAAAGCAAGACCATTACTTACAGAATTGTACTACAGCTTTCTTACTGCTCTTGTGTACTCCTAGTAGTCAGGAGTCTGTAATTGCATGAGCTTTACTGAGCACAGCTGAGGATGTAACACGGTGAACTTTTAATATAGGAACATTTGCACTATTGAGCATTATGAAAAAAAGGAGTTTGAAGCGGAAAAAGAGACACCTGTATGTTTGGAATCTGTATGTAGAGAACATCTTACAAACAAAGCAAAGAAAAACTATTTATGTTCAGGGAAATATTCCAAAGAAATTGTGCAGAGAAATCCTCTTATCCTTTGGTTCTCCTTTCTCTGCAGTCATCTGCTGCTTCAGTCTGCACTGTGAAGAATATGTCTGAGTATGTGTCTAAGTAAAATTATTTGTCATTGACTATGGACTTCCAGAAAAATATTCTGCTTAATGCAAGCATTGCACTTTTGAGTAAAAGCACAGCGCTGTTTAGTTCTGAGCATTCTGCTGTATTATTTGCATTTTTTGTTTCATTCCAAATCACACACACTGTATTTTTCAGTCCTTTTTTCCAGCATAGCAAGTGATTCTGGTTCTTTGTTTTGCAAACCAAGTCCACTGAGTCATTATATCGTCTTTTTGCCAAAACATCTATGCTCTTTTACTTTAAACAATCCTGTTTCTTCTAAACCAGGCTTTGTAGCAGCCTTTTAGTTATTTTAGGTGTTCTGATCCCTGATACAATCTGTCCTTAAATTCAAAATTCCATGAATCTGAAAGACCTGAGTCAGTCTCATGCCTTTGTTCCACATTTTCTATTTCTCCTATGAAATTGCTTTGATTTTTATTCTGGGAATGCAGTATTCCAAGTCTCCACAGTGCAGTCTGATTTGTTTTGCTTACTTAACGTAAGCTGTGAAACAAATCTAATGTGTTATTCAATTCAATATTTTAAAACAATACCTTAAATTCATTGTTCTTTTCAGTTAAGTCTACTTATTTGAATCTTCACAAGTTATCTGCTCCACTTGGGATTACAATAAAATTTAAAATCACATTCCTTTTTGGTAACACCTTTGCTTCTGTTTATTTGTTTCCAAACTTTTTTCTTTTTTTTTTTTTCCTCCCTGCAACTATGTCATTTCTAATGCTATGAGGACTTCTTATGCAATTAAAAATAACCAAATAAGAGTTAGGAGTTTTGACACAAATTTGAAGAGACTGTTTAACACTACAGCTGCTGTAAAGGATGTTAGAGGAAAGAACTTGAGAAAGAAGGAGGATGTGGGTACAATTTCATTTCAGTGCCTCTGTTCTGCAGCACTGTTCTAGTCCTCCAACCAGCCTGACTATCTGCCTCAAGAGAGCTGAAGACCTCTCTAATTTCCCACACATCTCCCATCACTCTGTAAATGCTCCCAGTGGAAAAAGAACATACTTCCAGAACAGCCCTACCTCCTGTGATGGTTGACTATACACAGCATAGAGGGTTAGGGGGACACAGAAGGGTACATGGAATAAATTTAGGGGATATTTACTGTTTGCTAAAGTAGAACAACTCTGGCAGTGGGAGGACAGATAACAGACATCATAGTGCACAGTTGCTCTCACTGTAGAGCCTGTTGAAAAGGAATATTTTCAGAAAAAATAAAGACATTTTCTTAGCCTACTTGACAAGCTGTAGCAGCAACATATTCCACATATCAATGCATCATATCCCATAGAGTCCATGCCTCTGCCAGAAAAATTCAGCACAAATAACACCAGAGTGGATACCTATCTCTGCTAAGGAATTTCCAGTTACTCACACTTTGGTACGCTCAACACCTTGCCGATCCTACAACCCTGTGAAGCCATGCTACTTACCATAGCAGTCATTCAAAGAAATGCTGCAGGATCCAGAAAGGTAGCCCGAAATGCTTGAAGAATGTTGTTCGGCACACAACAGTCTCCTCCAGGAACCAGCTAGGGTTTCTCATAATCTCCACTTCAGCTCATTTGTTACCATTTTTACAGATCTTGTACTCTAAGATAACATTTTTTCTGTTTTATTTGGTTTATTTGAATACTTTTTTTCCCATATCCAGAAGATTCCCAGTACCAATTTAAAGATAAGCAAAACTGTTCAGTACAGACCCTCACCCTAGAAAGTCATAGATTACAGAGGAAAAAAAAAAAAAATCATTGTCGCAGACTTTCTCTCCCTCTCTGTCACACTAATCCCCTCAAAAAGTACAGAGTTAAGGTTGGATTGCATTCTACCAAGTGCCAAGAGATAAAATTTATATATTGTCCATAATATGTATCTGTGAAACTCCGACACTGCTCTAATCTCAAATGCTCCTTCTTGCACTAATCCTGTTTGCTCTCTCTTCGTCTTGCAAGTCTCTTTAACCAGGAGGTTCAGGAGGGCTTGGAGGGGCAAGCAGGGAAGGGTTCGACTGAGCACACTTGGTACAGGAGAGCAGGTGTCTCTGCAGCTCTCAGGTTCTCCAGAGCTCCCTCCCCATCAGCCCAGGCTTGGCCAGCAATGCCCAGAGGGTAAAGAGAGCGCTAAGTCATGTCCCTTCTGGCATGCTGGCCAACCTCAACATCAAGTGCAAGGGAGGACTAGCTCATAGGTGGGAACTCCAGAGCAAAGATAATCTCTCACAGTTAATAGGGGAGAGGTCAAAGGCATGGATACAGTTAGGCAGAAATAAGGCTTTATTAATAACAAGTAATAGCCTCAAGAATGACCTTTACTGCAAGGGTTCTGTCACTTAATGGGATCCAGAGTTACAGAAGGCACAAAACCCTAGACACCTGGAAGATACTGGAAGAAGCAAAGGTCTAGGGAGATTTCTAGGTCTTGTCACTTGGCAGAGAGAATACAGGAAGTGTAGTGAGTTGAGTTATTGATCCCTCTCATGTGGGGAGAGGGCACTTTATACACTGAGGATGGTGTCACAGGGTGTGGAAGGGCCCTTTGGCCAATTTGAGTAACCTGTCCCAGCTGTTGGCTAATTAGTAACCTATCCCAGCTGTGTCCTCCAGCCACAGGTGCCACCAGATCCAGTTCCCCTCCCAGGTGAAAATTAACTCTGTCCTAGCCAGAACCAGGACAAAATGGCTCTTTTTTAAGTCACTTAGGTGCTTTTGAATTTCTTGGCAATAGTGTTTAGAAAATTTTCTGGGTTACAGCACATTTAATTTCAAGAAAATGTTAGCAGCATCTATTTCAAATAATATGAAAAAAAAGGCAAATAGGTTATCACAGAGGGAAGAGGAAGAGAAAAATAAGCACAAGAGCTTGACTAAGATACATTTTCTAACTGCAATCAGTAGTCAAACATTTCAGAAAGTTTTTTTTTTTCATTTTATTGTTTCTTTAAAAGAAACAAAAACATATAGAGAATAGTTTTTTTTTTTTCTTATGGAACACTCTACAGGCTGTCAAAAGTTAAATCTTAGGCAACAGCAATCCAGGAAAAAAACTGTAACTAACGAATAAGCGGAATCTCTCTCCCAGCAGCAGGGAGAAAGTGAGTTGGAGAAACAGTGAGGAGAGAAGAAGGTACACGAGTCCTATGTAAGGCAATTCTTTCTACAAAAACAGAAGCAGCAGAAAGAACAAATTAGGGTTTTTTAGATACAAAACAGTAGTTAAAAAGAAATATGATGGGGGTCATGGAGATTTGTCTTATGCAGAAGACTCGCTAGGATACTAAACAAAAAAAAAAAAATAAAAGGAAACTAAAAAGTGTTGAAAGAGAATGTTGGGAAAAGGGAGATTCAATGCCTAAAGAAATAAATATCATATTGCAAAGTTGTTACGGAACTGCTAACACATTATCACTCTAGTTACAGATATGTGGAAGTGAAAGGCAGAAGTATTAGATGTTGGGACATTTTAATAAACCTGTGTCCTAAAAAACCCACAAGGCAAAATATGCCATACGATCACGTATACTCAACGATAATGGGGCTTGTCTGCAATCTGCCTGGGAACATCAACAGAGTCTATTTGGCCTGTCGGGAATGGACTGACAAACCAGAGAGAGCAGGGAGCTGTCTGAGTTACTACAGCAAACACTTCTTTGTTATCAGACACCCTGGATCAAGCTACAACTGTTGGGGTTTTTTAAAACAATTTTGTTGAATTCCCCTTAGTTTTTACCACCTGATGCAGAGGAGAGGATCTCTCAAAAGTTCCCCTCCTTCAAGATATTCATGGACAAGATCATTAACTTACTTCTGCAATAACAATAGGAAGAGAGTAATGAGATGTTTGTCAGGAGGTGCTGCCAAGTGTCCAGCAATGCCTGAAGGAAACACACCTAGTGGGACAGCTAGTCTGACAGACTGCTCATCCAGGAGGATGCTGAGAAAAGAACCTGCCTCTGGCAGTAATTAATGAACAGCAGAATCTGGCAGCAATTTCCTGCTTGCAACACAAATCTGAATCCATGGCTTTGAAAAAGATTGAAATTCCTAAAGGCTGAAATTCCAGAGTTGAAAAATATCACTACTGTGACAGGCCAGCACAGGCAGAAATGCCGGGGTGAGGAGACTACATTCTGGAATGCCTCTTTAATGGCTAGAAGTGACCTGCCTGGGAAAGAAAACTGTTCAGAATCCCCACAGTCTGTGGGAAAAATATTGCATGGACTCCTGCTTGGTCTAGTTTCCTTCCAGTCACCATCTAGTTTACAGTTTTCTAGATCATGTATCTTCTAAGCCATACAATTTTGACACCAGCATAAATATCCAAACGTCATGTTGGCTTGAACTGCTTGAAAGTCACACACATCTTTCGCTCTCCGCTCTCACAAATTCCTTCATTGCATGCTTACTATTAATTACAGTAAAAATTCATCAGTTACCAACCTCAACCAGAATCTCATTAATCAACAACTAAATACAGTATATGATACAACAAGCTACCCAGCATGTCTCAGCATCTTCCTTTCTTGTCCCTAAGTTAAAATCTTGAGTAAATATTCATGGACTTTCTTGAAACTGCTCCTGCCATGAGGCCTTTTCAAAGGAAATATATTCCTGATAGTGTGTTTTAGCTGAAGTATTTACAAGTGTCTTCTGCTTCCAGTGTTAAGAATCAGTTAAAAAGCTACAACTTTTGCCACATCTTTCCTCATGCAAGCTATGGCTCATTCCAGCAAAGTAGGTGAGTATGGAGCACTAGTATATTTCTTTCAATTAATTAAATAAAAAGGTTAATTTTTACCAGAGAGGTAATTAAAAAAAAAAAAAAAGAAAAAAAAAAAAACCAAAACAGATAAAACTCCTCAGTTAATGTTATTCTTTTCTTCAGATTCAGGCCACCTTTTCTTCAAGGTTTGTGCTTTCACCTGCTTTGCTGAGCAGACTTTAGATTCAGGTTTATAACAGTACTCTCAGAAGATTGCAATCAAGGTTTTTTTCAACTTAGTAAGTTATGTTTCAAATTAATTTTGTGGTCATTTCTTCACGAGGGGTTTTGTGGCTTTAATACCACAAGGGTCCAGGCCTTCAAATGTACTTGTCTCCATAATTCTAGGGATCTTCTCCAGAGCACTTTCTATTATTCCTGTCCCTTTCACTGTTTCAATTTTTATATTTATAGATATGTTTAATTATGAATAATCCAGGAAACACCTTGAAATGCCCTGCCTTCAGCTAATGTTAATCAAAGCTACCATCACAATAAGTTGCAATAGTAACAATGATTTAGAGAGCCTTCGGCACTAAACCAGTTTAAATAAATTGACACAGCACTCAAAAATATGCTAGAATGATGAATTATTTCTAATCCATTAATATTGCAAACTCCTTTTACCATTTCAAGGCTATTTTTATATGGATTCAGGGCTTATACTTTAATGTTATTTATTTGAAACAGCAAATAGAGGCAAATACTCAGCTAGTGAACTTTTATGCTTCCTTAAGAGTTCCATTTCTATACTATGTCTGCGTGTGTTCTTTAGAGAGAAGTATTTTATTATACAATATTTATAATCTGTCATCCAGCTGCTTGGCACATACAAACCATCATACCTACTTATTCAACTGGAGAGATGACATTCTGTAACCTTTGAGGTGCTGGGTACATATTTTGGAGGGATTGTTATGTAATTCTTGATTCTTTTTCAATTCTATTTAAAGACTGGGTCTTTAACAATACTAGCCTCTAATTTTCCAAATATTTTATTAAATAAAAATATTAGCCTGATATAGATGCACGCAAGGACTACCTTAATTTCAGACTTTCCCATATGGAAAAACTTGGCTTATTTGGTCTGGTAGAAGAGGGGATAACTGCCCTGTATACAGACAGTGGGAATGGTGGGAAGAGAAGGAAAGAGCACCAGGAAAAAGGGAGTAGGGGGAATGAAGGAATCCTTAGTTCCTCTGAGATTAAGAAAGAAAATGACCATTTCTGGAATGCAGAAAATTCAAATGGGGTGGAAAACTTGGGAAGTCATGATGTGCCATAAAGGCAATATCTTTGAGTCCAAGACTTTTATCATCTGTTTGGAGTTCAGTTCTCGGATCATCTTTTGACAATATAGTATAGCTCTTCCTCAGGGGCTGAGCGCTGATTGTTTCTATGTTTTGATTCCCATGTTCACCGGCTGTTCTCTTTCACTTGTGTGGTATTGATGAGGGCAACTGTTGTCCTGCCTGAAGTCTATGTTTAGCGGCTGTGAATCTGACAGTTCCATTATGCAGGAGTGAGGTGGTTGTTTTGTAATTGATGTTAATAAAATAATACACGTGCGTTCAAATTCTTAGAGTTGTGAGTCCTTTTACTAGCACTTTATTTATTCAATAGACTGAGTAATTATTATAACAAGTACAATACTCTTTTGGAATAATAACTGATGCTCCAAAATTACTTTATTCCACACAAACTGTATATTTTATCTGTATGTCTTTATTGATGATCTGGATGAGGGCATTGAGTGCACCCTCAGTAAGTTTGCAGATGACACCAAATTGGCTGGGAGTGTGGATCTGCCTGGGGGTAGCGAGGCCCTCCAGAGGGATCTGGACAGGCTGGAGAGCTGGGCTGAAGCCAATGGGATGAGGTTCAACAAGACCAAATGCCGAGTCCTGCACTTCGGCCACAACAACCCCAGGCAGCGCTATAGGCTTGGGGCGGAGTGGCTGGAGGACTGTGTGGAGGAAACGGACCTGGGGGTACTGATTGATGCTCGGCTGAGCATGAGCCGACAGTGTGCCCGGGTGGCCAAGAAGGCCAACGGCATCCTGGCTTGCATCAAAAACAGTGTTACTAGCAGGAACAGGGAGGTAATTGTCCCCCTGTACTCGGCACTGGTGAGGCCGCACCTCGAGTACTGTGTTCAGTTTTGGGCCCCTCACTGCAAGAAAGACATTGAGGCCCTGGAACGCGTTCAGAGGAGGGCTACGAAGCTGGTGAGGGGTCTGGAGCACAGGCCTTATGAGGAGCGGCTGAGGGAGCTGGGATTGTTCAGTCTGGAGAAGAGGAGGCTCAGGGGAGACCTTATAGCTCTCTATAACTTCCTGAAGGGAGGTTGTAGTGAGCTAGGGGTCGGCCTTTTCTCTCGTGTAGACAGTGATAGAACTAGAGGCAATGGTTTCAAGCTGTGCCAGGGGAGATTCAGGCTGGACATTAGGAAATATTACTTCTCGGAAAGGGTAGTCAGGCACTGGAATGCACTGCCCAGGGAGGTGGTGGAGTCACCGACCATGGGGGTGTTCAAGAAACGTTTGGATGTTGTGTTGAGGGATATGATTTAGCTGAGAAGTATTGGTGATGGTTGGACTGGATGATCTTTTAGGTCTTTTCCAATCTTGATAATAATTCTGTGATTCTGTAATTCTGTAATTTTAATTTGATCTCATTTTTTATTTGGTACTTAAGCAGCAGGACATCTTTAATAATGCTACATGTCTTTAAACTTTCCTTTCCCACAGTAAATACTGGCAGCTGAGGATAAATTTGAAAGACAGATAAAAGTCTGGAGCTCCTGCACATGTTCTGGAAATCAGCAGCTGTACAGGAAAAAAACAAATGAGTGCTCTAACAGAGAGAAAGACAGACAGGATTCAGCCATTATATACTTCTCTTTAGCAGCTACATTTTAACTGCAGAAAGTGCTATTTCTCAGCAGTGGGATCATCACAGGAGATTTGGGAAGGAACTGGGCATAATACAGTCAGAAGAGATGATTTAGGAGACAAAGGACATAAATCCATAGGAAGGCAGGCCTCGTTAATTCCACAGTTCATAATGAAATTACGTTCTCTTTCTTAGCAGCTACTTTTTTTCTATATAATTGCAATTCTGAGTTATTTTATACACATGTATACATTTACTATACACACAAATGCGTAGTAAAAATAGTAATTTACAGGGACATAGAGGAGCATATTTTACCTCTTTTTGTCCTTCCTTGATCTTCACAGAGCTTGACCACCATTCACACCCATATTCACTGAGATGTGTAACTGGTAACCTATTCAGTGAGAGATCTATCAAAGCAAGATTCATTAGGAAAAACAGCAGGTGAACTACATATCAAGGAAAACATTGAGCAGTAAATATTTTTCAAAGTACAAAGGATAGGCCGTATGGATATTTCCTTTTTGAGGGGAGATAGACGTGGTAGAGGGAAACATGAGATTTTTCAGGTCAGCAACAGTGATGAGAAAAAAAGGATATGGATGAATTTGGCTATTTGTAGGTAGAAAGAAAGAAAAAAATTATCGGAGAAGTAAAATACTCAGAGAAGTGTAGGATATTGGTAAAAAACTAAAGATAGTGATAGATGACCTCTGACAAAGCAGAGTTTTGGTTTTGGTTTCAGTATTTTCTCTAGAAACCCTTAAAAAAAAGAGGGAAAGAACATGTTTTCTTGTGTAGCTTTTCACTTCCTGCTCTCAGGTTCTAGAAAAATTTTTGTCCATGTATTTTCTTTGAGATACAAAGTAGAACATGGAAAGAACAGCAGTGCTATGAGCCTTAGTGGCCAGAAAAGATGTGCATGGAGGGAGAAATGCATTTTGATAATGAACTTTTAGTTTAGCAGCAAAACATTATCATCAGAAACTCAGAATTCTATCCAAAATAAATAAAAAGTTATTGCGGGCAACATATTATTCCAGTATCTCATCGTACCAACAGCTCTTATTGACAGAAAGACACAAATTGTATTTTTAAACTGAAGTCACAGGATAAGTGTTAAGTCTTCAAAGGAACTGTAGTGCAATCTGAGCTATAAAATGCTGGGATAATAGTCAGTTGTAAATCTCCTTGGCAGTTATGTCTGCAGTTCTAAAACTGAACTACTGAAACAGTGAAGCAATAATAATAAAAGCAACACAACATAAGTCCTGGATTTATGAATAGAATATTCTTTCATTAAAAGGGCAGAGAAACTGCAATTAGCTAGGAAAAAAAAAGATTAATATAATTTCGTCGGTATCCAGCAATGTGCTAACATCCAGACAATGAATTATGCATTCCTTAAACTAATCTGATTCTACAGCAATGCCATGTTAAACAAAAAAAAAAAATTGTAACCATGACAATTTATACTTTGTTTCTGTGTTTTGATATAGTAAGGAAGATCACTGTTAATATTTCACGGGAGTAAGGAAAAAATGGAGAGAGAAAAATAGGAAGAGCTGTCTGTCTACAAAAAGTTTGATCAATAGCAAACATCAATAGGGCTTGTGCTTCTGTACCATCAGCTACAAGGACATCGTTATACTAGCTTTCTGGCTTGCTTTCTTTTGTAGAACATTGCTCAGAAGGTTCTAAAGAATGTTTTCCACAGAACCTTAGTATACCAGTAATTAGAATCTTTCTACCACTAAACAAAAACTATGGAACCTTGGATCTTAAGGATATTGGACTGAGTCCTATTTACATACACCCTAATGCTGCATTATGTATTCAAGCACATGAACTATCCCATTGATTTAAATTAGGTTTAAGTTCAAATAAGGTGCTTGAAGTTAGACAGGGCCTTGAATATTTTGCTAAACCAGCCTCTTTTTCATCATTGATCTAGTGAAGCAGACCAAAACAATGGCAAATTTGAGTCAGAAATTGTTGACCTTATCCTCTTCATGTAGTGACTTCAGCATCAGGCTGCAGCTGAGGAAAACACATTCTTGTGGGCCTTCTTTGAAGGCATTGTGAAACTTGGTAATGGTGCTGGTGACAAGAGGTCGTGTTTTCACTGAAGGGCCAAAACTGTGGGGTAATATGAAGCAGCCGACATCTATGAGCCTATCTCATACCATTTAAATTATATTTGACAGGTCAGAATATACAGTTGTATAAAAAAAAATTCTATAATTTAGCATAACTCCTCAGCTTCCACTGGCCTTTGCATAGACATAAGGTGGGTAAAAGTATTCGCACAGCTCAATCAGTGCATCTCATTAGCAGTTTCTGCCAGCTGCTTCCTCATACTTGATCTCCTGACAGACGAGGCAGAAAACTAGTTCAAACTGCCAGTTGTGCTAAGTATAAGGGTCATTATATAGTTTGCATCAAATATCCACTGAATGAATCTGATTGACTGCAATGGTAATTTGCAACAGGGATCTTACCAACAAGAGGAGCTTAGACTGATCCTATTCCATTTGGATTAGAAGAGTCTTAGCCACATCCTTCAAAGGGACAACTAGATGAAACACTGCCCAGCATTTGTCTGAGAGAGAGGAGGATAAATCCTTTACTTTGTATTTTATTGCCAGCCTCACTCACTTCGGAACACAGGTCACACTTTCCCATTGCACATTAATATATGAAAACAAGTTAATGGAAAAAACCTACTTACATTATTTACAGTTTCCCAGCATAGCCCTCTCCTCAACAGTCAGCGTTAGGAGAACTGAATGGCTCAGTAAGCCTGGAAGCTCGGTACACTAGATGCAGCTCAGGCAGGTGAGAGAGGACTTCAAAGATATCAAAGACAGACAAGTAAGAGTAGTAACTGCCAAAAAAAATGACAGTGCAAGACCAGGGATGGATACTGTTCTGACTGAACAAAATTACAGTTGTGCAAAGTAAGTATGAATTCAATATCACATGAACTTTGCTTAGAAGTAGAGAGCAAATATCAGCTTCTATAGGATTTTACCATTATCTTCAGGAAAATTCATATGTATGAACCTTCTTTCACTCACCAACTGTTAGCAAGTGATATACTTGGAGATATTCATCAACACCTGCAGGGGAAGAACTTGTCCCCGGTACGGTGAATAGAAACCTTCACTCTTCTTAGAGTTCATTCATTGTTACTTGCAGGTGCTTCGTGAAGTTTCTCATGAAGCGAAACTGTATGAGGAACAGCAATTCCATTTCAGCAGTGGCTGTTAGTTAAGATATCAACCTTAGAGTTTCAAAATAAAACAAATATAAGTATCACCTAGTACTCGAAGGATATACATATCTATCTATATATGTGTGATACTGGGGGAGGGGGTTGTTTGTTTTAGGTTTTGTACTTGTGAACAACATCCAGCTCATTTCAAAAGAACTAAAGATCTAACAGCGAACACTACCCCCGCTATATTATCAAGGTCGCAGGCAATGACAGCTGATTAACATACTTCCGATGTTTTACTAGTGGTGATAATTCATCATCCCAAATGTTTTGTTAGTAACTCTGAAGCATTTATGTTTTGTTAAAGGAAAAAAATTTGCACCATGGTGCACTGTAGAAAAAGGATAAAAGGTAATTTCAAAACAAACTGCCAAGGGTTATTGTGCTAAAAGCATCTCTAACTTTCACAATAAAATTAAGCTTTTTTAATATGAATTATGTTGCCACAGAAACCAGCAATCTGAGACCATTTTCTGTAGAATTCATGTGACCTTGAGTTTAATCAACAGTGATGGTATTAATTTAAAAGCTGGGAAATAATTAAAAAAAACCCCAATCTGTCATTTTCTGAGTTAATAATGTTACAGCTGTGGAAAAGGACTGTTTTTCTTCAAAAAGTGTAATTTTGTAATTTGAACTCCACTGCTGTGAACACTATTGGACATAGTGGCATCTTATTAACTTCACTGGAGTTGCTCGTAATTGCAAGCACAGCTGACACATCCAGCAGTAAGATTTTGGCGGGCAAGGCTTTTAGCTTAGGAGATTTTGCAAAAGATTTTATCTTCTTATTTTGTATTTGTCAGAAAAAAACCCCTCCAAAGATAGCTGTGGCTCTTAAAAAATTATTGTTAATATGCTTTGGAGAGCATAGGGAGATCACTCCAGGGAGTTCTCCCTCAGTAGCTCCATACTCTCTCCCACGCCCTCTAATTTCCACCCCGGGGAAGCTGACAGAGATTGGTTCTACTTACAAAATTCCCATAAGTACCAAACTAAGTGCTATTAAACGCATGGAAGAGAAATTTGATGTTAAATTGGACACTTATGCTCTAAGAATAGGAAAAATTAGGAGATAAAATGGAAATGCTTGAAGGTACACATTCAGCTGTAAATGCCCAATAAGGTTTGAGAAAAAAAAAAAAACTATGGGATAATGTAAGAAATCTTTCTGCTCTGTTAAAAATAATGACATTTTATGCCATAAATTATAGGCTCTAGAGGACTAGTGTCAGAAAAGATATTTTAGCACGACTGGTGTTTTCAAAGGAAACTGTGACATTGAAGTAGGCTTCTGAGTATTCCACTTCCACAGCACTGCAAGAAGTGCATCCCATCTAGTGAGCTTGCAAAACATCATTCAGAAACATGAGCTGCCTTGTGGAGTAGTTTCTCTCTTCCAGCTGAGGATATTCCAATTCCATTGCTTTTTCCTAAGCATACTTAAACTTCTAAGAATCTTACAGTTGACTCAATGGGTTAAAAACACATAATATGCATATTTTAGTTGAAAGCAGAACTATTTCTAAGCTTTGTAAAAATATGTTCCTTTAGGGGAAAAGATAAATTTGTGTTCATATTTATTTTATAATATAAAAGCACTTCTTTTCACATAAACAATTAAAATGTAAATGGAATAGTTTTTCAATAGAATGTATATTGACAAATATATTTTTTAATCTTGCAAAAAGCAGAAGTAGCCTAAAAACATCTTTACAGCACCCAAGTGGGATGGGAGAGCAAAAGTTTTAATGTTTACTCAATTAATGCAAGTCCTTAGTGATTAAATAGCTCTTCCTAGAGTCCAAGACAGAAATTTGCATCCTTCCAACAATGTGGTCTGTATTTTAAAGCTCCATAGCTATCTACACATCTTTCTTACAGCAAGTAAATACAATATATCCTTACTCTCACGATATATCCTTACATACTCATGATAAAACTGGTAGATCACAGTAGTGAAAATAATCCTTAGAAACTAGATGTTTTTGACATGACATCCATCTAAGCTCCCTCTTGAGATCTGTGCCTACCAGATTCTGCAGTCATTCCAGTGCAAATTCAAAATGCATGCTTCTTATCATACTGGAAGTAAATATTACAAAACTTTCTTTGAAGGAACCAGAACCACTTAGCTGATAGCCCATGCTTGCAACTTTTCAAAAAAGGGCAACAGAAACCCTTGCAGGAGCTCAGGTAGGTAACCCAATATGTCTTTTATATCTCCAACTTCTTTGACTTAAATTTCCCCCCGCCCTTCATGCTCATGCACTTGGCAGAACTTTGCAGGATACTTGCAGATTATTAAAACTATATATAATTTGCATTTTAAAATATAAAAACTTCCCAGATTGTGTTTTAATTACATAATCAGTGTTTTGTAATTGTTTTTTCCCATGAGGTCTCTTTTCTGTGTACTATATAATATCACTTGAGATCCACAGGAGGCCAGCATCATTGTAAATAACTACTATATCCATTAAATTATGACCTCGAAGAACACTCACGACACAGTTACAGACCCCTGTAAAGTGTCAAAGGTGAGTTTATAATTAAGTGTTGGTATTGAATTACCAGTGTCAGTGGAAGGCGTTCCTCAAGCTGTTGTTTTGTTTTGCCAGTTCATTTTTTTTTTTTTTAGATTAGTGTTATAGACTATTAAAATGAAAAATCTTACAGAAACTATGTGCAAATTTAATTATAGTTCCCTTTCTTCTCAGTTTGGTATATTGTAAATTCTGAAGAGAGAAAGTCTAGGTTGGAAGCTATTGCTTCCTGACCTGTGCAATTATTAAAAAAAAAAAAAAAAAAAAAAAAAAAAAGGAGAGAGAGAGAGAAAAAAGGGTAATTAAATCTCCTATTCAGCTCTTAGGAAGATTATTTTAATTAAATTATTAAATTATTTTTCTCAAGGAGATCTTGTGTAAATGTAATAATATATCCCTATTTCTAAATCTCAAATATTATCTTTAAATTTAGGCTGATGGCCTGGATTATTCTACAATAGGAAATTTTACATCTTTATCTACACCTAGAAATGATTTTTAGACAAGATTTATTCACTCTGTTCTCTTTATCTTTATGGAGCAGTGTGTATACATAGATTCTCGCAGATGCAGCCTCTCAGAACCTACCAGTTGGTCCATTTTCTTCTCTAAATGATGTAAAAGCATTTGCGCAGTTGTCCTGTCATAAACTAAAGGTAAAACAAAATGAAAGCAATTATTTTTTGCAAGCAGAGAAATAGAAGCAAAGCAATAAATTTTAAATATTTGGCCTTTTGCAACTAGTAAACTGTCCAAAATATATGACTCGTAATTATTGGATAAAATGTTTTGATTCTTAAAAGGACAATCAATGCTGATAGAATTTCTTTGAATACTGAATAGCTTTTATGGAGGTTGGGAGAAGGCTAACCTTGAAATGATTCACTGCCTTTTCACAAGCCTAAATCCTTAATTATCACAAAGACAGCCATCTGTCCATCACAATCAATAGGAATAGCGGCCTAGGCAGTATCTCACAGGCAAACAACATCAGAAAAGGAAAATAAAGTTATATTTATGTCTCTTTTTTTTTTTTTTTGCAAGTTATTTTTCAGAAGTTTACATCTGATCACTGAATCTTGAACTTCAGCTTCTAGTCAGCGATGTTTATCAAAGAGTAAAGACAAAGCAGAGAATCTAACCCAGATCTTGCACATGATGCAAGAAAGAAATCTTGTTTACTTCAGAGAAGCAGACTACTCGGACCAAACTAAAAGACATTAAAAAAAGATGACACCAAACTGATTCTGACTAAGAAAAATTGTCTAAAACACAAGAACTCATAACTTTGAATCAACATGTTAAATTAACATGAGTAACATATCCAGGCTGAAGCTTTCAGAGGTAACAGAATTTCAGCGAGATGCGCATCTGTGTCCTTTTCATTTCTTTAAAGATACTTTTCTTAAGCTATGGGTCAAGATTATTCCTACTAGATCACAAAGTTATATTTCTGTCTGTGAACTCACCTGATCACTCAGCAAATAGCTTTATCTTCATCTATTCAAATGACATGAAGTAACAACTACTAGAGAAAGGAATACTGTCATTCACAATATATGTGAATAAATGCTATCAGAGAATATTTGGAGACCATTCTCTCAGTATATGTAATCAGTATAATGTAATGATGTGATGGCACGATCATTTTCCAAGGATGCACAACTGAATGTAATCAAGATAGCAATAAGCAAGAGTCATTATAACTATGTCTAAGCTCCTAACCCATGTAGATGTTAGACAAAATATTTTTGTTTAAGACTCTTAAACTGAGCGTTAATATGACATATTTTAGCTCACAAGAGGAAAAATATAATTTACAAAGACAACTATGATGGTTGAGCTAGCAGGCAGTAACTTGTTTTGAAGCCACAACTGCACTGCATGTTCCTCTTTTCTAAGGTTAGAGTCGAGTCTAAAATCACCTAATCCTACTCAGGGAACATGCCTGGAGGCTTCTAGAAATCCTGCTATGCACTTCTCTGCATTCTTAAGTGTATAAATACATTCCAAAATCTGATTATAAGAGGCTGTCTGAAGCTCATGTGAACTTACCTTGGTAAGTTCTTCTTCCTCAAATAACAGGATAATTATCCAGTTATTACTATTTATGCACTAGTATATAGTTATCTAGTTATATAGCAGTTATTATCCTGAAAAAAAGAACAACGCTGCTTTTCACTTGCAAAGCCAAATCTATAAGAATTCTAGTAACTTTATAGACACTTTTTTTTAATCCTTGTATCACCTTGAGGATGTATTTGCAAAGCAAAAACATGACGCTTCTTGTATGTGTCACTTCAACACTTTTAGAAAGTCAGCCCCCAAACCCTCTGTAGGCACAGTTTCACACCTTTGCCATTATGCTAGTTGGATACATCATAGATTAGGGTAACTTTATTAAACGGATCTTGGTTTGCTACATAGATACTTTGAGGCAGGAAAATAACACTCTAATTTTGGAAATTAAAGGAAACTGAAGCACAGAGCAGCTTTCACAGTTACGTAAGAAATCTTAGATTTAACCAGTAAAGCTCACAGCTCACTGGAGAAAAAAAAAAAAAAAAAAAAAAAAAAAAAAAAGATTCAGAAGTCAATGCATCACGATAACAACTATTCAACAGAGCAAACCATAAGAAAGGATGGTACAATTTCTCCTCATTCAAAGGACTCACACAACTCTGAGACACTTGATCCAAAAGATCTTTTCTGCTCTGTCTATCAATGAATCAAGATCACAGCAGGAGCTTTCTGTTCTTGCCAGTAAGCTTTCCTTGCTTACTCCACCGAAAACTTAATCTTTCTTCTCTTGGTCACTTTAATGATACTGGGTGGCTCTGAGGTGCTTCTTTTTACTAGAACAACTGTTTCCCTGCTAACAGAGAGCCTGAAATAATTAAGGTCATCTGATTGCAAAAGGATCTATTTTTGCTGTTCTTAAGAGGCAAAAGTAAGTGTTATTCTAAACTGAGTGTAAGAGGAACTTGAGGCTCAGAGGAGATACAGTTACAGGATGGCAAGGGAAACGCCCTATAACATGAGTAGAATCTGCAAAAATGCTAATACATTCCAGGGCTTTGCTAATTCATAGCATTCCTTATTGTGGTTTATTCTTTACGAGACCTTTGTATGTACGGTCATTTTTAATGAGAGTGCTCAGAATCAAATTTTTAAATCTTAAAATTAACAAAAATAGGACTGGCAGGTACCTTAGTGTTCTACCCAATTCCTCCATCTACCCCAAAGCAGCTTCAGACTATTTAGGGAAAGAGGAAATCACCAGCACCATCCACTACCTGTTACTGTTCAGGGGGTAAGAGCATCTGAGTAACTTCAGGTCACCAGATTGTTCGACAGCTTCAAATTCCAATTTCCAACTCAGTTAATTCAATGGAAGACATTGACTTTTATAGGATCATAGATTCACAGAATCCTGTGGAATTATCTATTGTAAAAAAAAAAAAAAAAAAAAAATAGAAAGAAACACTAGAAGTATCTTCAATGTCATCTGCTCCCTCATCCTCAAATCCAAATCACTATCAATTGTATTTAACCATTTCTGGCAAATCCATACATAAATCCTCCAATGATGGAAATTCCACAATCTCTGTGGAAATTCATTCTAGTACTAAAGTGTACTTATTATTAGAAAGTTTTCCCAATGTATCCTAACTTATCGTTATTGCAAACCAAGGTCTCTATATCCTGTGTATTAGCTACAGTGAAGAAAGAACCGTTGCTTCCAGTTACTTGACAGAGTAATTGCATACATACCTATTTCCTTATACTTTTTCCCTGATAATTATTTTCATTCTAAACTTTATTTTCAAAATATCCATTAGTTTTACATTTCAATTTCAAAATAGCTATTAATTTTAGAGATAGATTTTTCTCTTTCAAGTAAAAAATTGATAGTCCTCCTTGTATTTAAACACTATCAAGTTGTGCTCCAGGAAAAAAAAAAAATCTTTATTAAAAATTTGTAAGCTATTTTCAAAGATTTATTGAGACTCCATAAGGAAAAGTTCAGAAAATTCTGAGAAGGGAAAGAGTGTTTATCTGTAAAACCTTTGCTGCACGATTCACTTGGTCGTGATTGGTACAATTATAGAGAAGAATATGCAAAGAACAACAGTAATGATTCTAGGGTGTTAAAAAAGCTTTACAGTAAGAGGCTTAAAGAGTTCAACCTGTTCAGTTTATTAGAAAAGACTGAATGGTGCCCAGAACAAGAGATATACGCACATTTGCGGGAAGAAAAAAACCCACAGTGTGAGGCCTCTATAGTGCACAAAAAGAAGGAAGAGTGGTGAACGAAGGAAAGCTAAAATAAGCACAGAGAGATAATTAGCCACTGTAACGGTTTATCACTAGCAATGGCGGATTCCCATCTGTCAAAACCTAAAAGTCTGTTGAAATTCTGTGATTCTGGCAACAAAATTGATGTATACAATTCTGGCAACTCAAAGAGATAAAATGGGTGAAATAATACGCCAGCAAGTGACTTGATAAAGAGATAGGGTCTTCTGGGCTAAAAATTCATACTGTAGCCCTCTACCCAAACTGCAAAAATGTTAAATCTTTATTGAAAAAAAAAATATTTAACAAATCAACAGGATTCATAGGGAAAACAGTTTGCAGGGAAACATATTCCTACTTCAAGCCTCCCACAACTCTGGTTCGTCTTCAGGGAGAACAAGGGAGGAGTCTAGCTGTAACTCAGGGTATTTGTCAATAGATATTCATGTTTTGAAAAATGTGCAGATAATAAGAGAAATGAAATAAAAACATGCTTTATTAATGTTCAAGGACTTGTAATGCTGCTGTGTGAAGGAAGCAACTGTGGTGTAAGTTTTTCATCTCTTGTTTGCTGTTCACAGAGCAACTGAGAAGTAAAACATGCAAACATCATAACCTTAGCCTGCAACGTAAAGCCTTCTGGCAGAAGATCAAAGAAGACGGAACATAAAAGCTCCAGATAAGGTTTAAAACTATAAAGCTTGAACTAAAGGCATGAGAATCGACAAGTCTGTTTGTAGAAGAAATATCTTTAATAACAAGCGTTGCCTCCATGGAAACAAGGCCTTGAGTCTGGGTTGGATCCAGGGAGTGACAAAGGACAGCAGATATTCAAGATGCTGCAATTGTCTTTAGAATCTGAGATATCATGATCCTTATAAATTTTTTTTCAAAGGGGAAGAGTAAAAAAAAAAAAAGTATTGTGATGTCCTTTCTATTCTAGTCACTAAACAGCCTTGCAGGAAGCAATTTGCTAATAACACAGGAAAGAAAGAAAATGTTAGAAGAAATTCTTATATTTAATTTATTAAAGTAATTATTAAGAACACTGAACCTTCTAAAAATTATTAGAAAACCAGGCACAGGACAGTATGTCAAAAACAAAGGCTGCAGAAGACAAGTCATCCCACACCCAAATGCTCAAAAGTAATTGTCTCGTAAACAAAACACAAGCTTGCCCAGCACTGCCCCTGCACAGACATCTGCCATTAACAGCTGTCCCCTTAATAACTCACCCAAACAATTCCGCTTTCTGGTCAGCAAGAGCAATGGAGCTGCTCTGATGTATTTGCAGGATGATGTCTGGGTAAAGGACTCTCATGCCTGAGCTCTAGCTGTTATACACAATATTTACTAAGTTTCAGCACGATCATACCCTAAAATATTTTCTTTTCTTAAAGGAGGTATATTTTTCCTTACAAATTAAATACATTGAGCCATACAGTTGTTTTAACTGCTTCCCACACTAAAACAGGTAATAAATTGTGTTTCTTTCTTCTTGTCCTTTTTTAATCCCGGTGTGGGTAATTTTGTTTAGCCACTGTGATGATACTTTTATTTACTCTGGTGATAAAACCAGTACCTGTTCAACACTGATGAATCAGGAAATTCTACAACCACTATGCTAATAGGAAGAAGGAGCTAGAAAAAAAGCTTGACTAAAATTTTTCTCACACTTTGAGTACACATACTCCAACCGTTAATTTATACTTCCCTGATCCTGCAATTTTCCCTTACCCATAAGGCAGTGTGCAAATTAATCAACCCTAAAACAAATACCTTTTACTTCAAATTATGGAAATAAATCTTTAAAATTTCATGTCAATGTGAATTTAAATTAGAGAGTATTTATAGATGAAGCCTTAATGATTTTCTTTATTCACTCATTCCATTTGGTTTTAAGTAAAAATTCCCAGCTCACTGGCTCCCCTTTCTCTAGCTACTCACTCTGTAAGTGTAATGACCTTGTGCTTGTGAAACTGCTGCGTGCCTCTAGGAGGAAAATGCAATATCCCAGACGTTATCTTACAATTTTTCTGTATTATTAATCCAGAGAACTAACAGTAAAAGAGCAATTTTTTTTTTTTAGCACAAAGAAAACTAAATTAGGAAGGCAAACAACAGATAAGCAGATTACAACTTTCATAGAAGATATACAGCCCCATCTTCTTACATGACCAAACTCCAGATGGACGAGTTCACTGTTGGAGGGGTTTAGGCAGAGGGAAGCAAGTAAGTCTTGCCCTGTGACTGATATAAGATATTAAAGCTCCTCTCATCCTCTCTCATCCCCTTCACAGCACTGCTGTTCCCCTTGTTCAACCCTTGTGCCCAAGGGTTCAACCCTTGTGCTTGCTTGACCAAAGGACGAAGTGGAGAAGGGAAGCAATAATTCCCTGGAATACAGCAATGAACTTTGAACTGTGAGCTTTAAGGTGGAACCCACATACACATTATATTGAAGCTACACCACAAAGAAGGCTTTGTGAAAGATGTTCAAAGTTTCATGCAAAGATAACATGAACCTATTATTTCATTTTGCAAAATCAGACTTGGTCACCAAGTCTAGTGTCCTGTCATCAAAGTGACGGTGCAGCTCAGAGTCCACAGAGATTATCTGCTCTGCTTCTCATGAACAAAAACCAAAATCACTATTTTCAGTCTGCCTCCTCATAAAACTCAGTAGCAGCATCTGTCACATATCAGACACCTATTTACTCTTTGCTATACATCTTACATAAATCATGGACCAAAATGTATCAGTAACAATTCCCCTTATGCTAACACAAGTCTTGAAAGTTTTTCCAGGGATTCAGCAAGAGTCAAGTTTTACATCAGCAGTTTTTCCACATGTGATTTGAAGTACGCTCTGAAATGTGTGAGAAATATTTGACTTGCATATTGAAAGCAAAAGTGCTACAACAATGCATTTTCTACTGCAAATTTTTCACACTCAATGAACCAGCAAAATGCCTTTTCTGGCAGTCTGCATACTTAGAAGATGAGTTATATTTGGTAACAGGTGCCAACATAGCTTCCACTATAAACTCTAATCAATTTAATTGAATAAGTCCTCATTGGCTAGACAGATTACTTTAGTGTGGTAGAAGGGCAAAAAAGTGATAGCAACTGTTTTAACTACAGACTGGATAGAGAGATTGAAATGATGGCTCTAGAGAGAAACCTGCTCCCCAGTCAGGGGAGGGGACAAAAAAAAAAAAAAAAAAAATCTGTATATGTAGTTTGCATCCCATGCTGTACAACCACCTACTGCTAGTATATATTTAAAATTTGGTCAGTCTGGTGTAGACTGAGAGAACAGTCTGTAGGCTTCAAAACCCCCCAAAAGAAAAATACGGTCAGCACCTGTTAGAGCAATCTGACCACTAACAGAAAGAACAGTCCAGCAACACACAACTGAAAGGGAAGGATCTAGAGCAATGTTTGAAGGTAGAGGCTTTAGTAACTGGTCATGGGTTTGCTTTCCAAACCTTAGGAAAAATCAATGGATGATACAGTCAGTTTAGTTGTATTATACTGGCACTGGTCTGTATTTAATTTGCCAGATATAAGTGGATATGGAAAAACTGCAGCAGTAGGGAAGGTCCCAACCTACCAAAGGGGAGTTGTTCCCACCAGTATGCTATTTTAAGTGGCTTTCTTCTGTTCTGCTTTAACATTACTCAAGTGACAGGAACTCCAGCTCTTCCCACAACAAGTTGAGCAGAAATAATTCTTAGACAAAGTGTTCCACAACTTGTATTCATCCATCTGTGTTAGATATGAACTCTTAAATTAGCCCCCAAAAATCACTATGTGCTTTCTATCATTCAAGCAGTTCTAGGGCCTGACATTCATTTCAGTAACACTGTTATACTTCAACATTAATTAAATTGAAACCTTCAGGTGTAGTTATATCAAAATGATATCTATAGTTATTTTAACGGTTCTTAATGCAAATCCCCCTTGATAGGCTCAGATATCTCCTCTTCTGCAAGGAATGGGAAAAGTATCAGTTGCCTGTTATTCTGTTTCCCATAATGCTCTGTATGTACAAAAACCAGCTACATATTAAAGAAATAAAGCAGAGACAAAAATTTCCTGCCCTACAAGACAGCGCAGTAAGCAACTATCCATTTTCATCCCTGAGTCCTGGAAACAGGAGGGTCTGCTTAAGACTTGGATGTGGTTCACTGTCACAGCAGCTGGCAATCATGCCCAAATCCTCAAGAAAATGTAATGTTTATACCTGGAGCTTGTGATTCAGTAGGTAAATTTCTGAGAAGGTCCGTACTCTAACGTGGCCACTCGGACACCACAGCAAAGGGCTAAGTGGAGAGTTTCTTCATCTGTTTTGTCTTGCATTCCCTCCCTAAGCATTTAGCCAAACAAAATGAAGATTCAAGCTATAATAAACAAGTCTCACCAGGTTTTTTAGTGATAGTCCACTGATATAAATGCTGTTTTCATTAGCCATAGGCTCCTCAAGTCTGCACAATGCAATAAGGAGCGTTGATAGAAGGTTCCACGAGGAGACAGAGAATGAGGCTGTTTCAGACTGCTGGACGTCTGGAACATTTCACTGAGCTCAGCTGAGTTGCTCAGACTATGTTGCAAACAAAATGAGAGCAAAACCTGGCCTGATACTGATTAAGCCTCTACACACAAGGGCTCAGCTTTCACTAAGGCAATGGATATATTTAAAATAAGTCAGAGGAGATAGAGACTGCCTGCTGTAACCAGAGAGACAGGTAACACAAAGAGGACTGGATGACACAAATGAGAAGCAAAAAGCATATTAAACCAGCAATTTCAATATTACTCACTTCCATTTTTACATTAAACTTACTATTCTTTTTATTTCCTATTTCTTCTCTTAATATGATAGTGATAAAAACTGAGAGGAGTTTGTGAAACCCTTGTAGCGAGTTATTTTTGGCTCAGTACAAATTGAAATGGCTGTAACACTTTATAACATCATAAGAAAAAATGTGTATGACTCCCCTCTGCTTTTCCTTTCATACCTAACATCTCCTCTAGCTTAATTGTGATGTTTTAACACTCAGATCTAACATATCAAAAGAGAGAATTTGCTCTCTGGTGTACTGACACAGATGCCCCAATAAAAGTAACACTGATAGTCTGAATTTGTATCGCTGTAACTGACAGAAGAACTTGGATCTAGTTTTTCCTCATTGCACACCATGTTGCATACATTCTGAAGCAAATATAACAGAAGATTGTGTAAATTACTGATTAATACGGTAGCTTTAGAAACTTCCCTTTGTGTTGTCAAGGACAAGTAGTAATATGCTTATCAGCTGTAAATGAACACTGTTTCAGTGAAATCAGAGGGGCTGAGATCGTTCACAGAAACTGAGCACCCAGCAACAAGACACTAAGGACTGGATAATGCAAGGGTCCTACTCTGTTCCTTCTCTAAAAACTGTGAGCAATAGTAATGAGATCAATAAAGTGAGTCAAGACATGTTCAATTCCACACTGCAGTTTGCTGGAAAGAATTCTAAGCTAGTTAGCATGATGAAACACCCAGACACTCATCTTGACCGAGCCCAGGCACAGAAACCACCTCCAGCAGTCAATCATTAAAGTGTATCCACATGTTCATGTAGCTGTTCTGAATACCCAACCTCCATCCCTATGACATCAAGTGGCTCAACTTTCACCCAGATCTTGGCTCTAACTTTCCCATGCCCACGTGAAAAGCTCCATAAGATTAAAAAATTGCTTTGGAAAGTACTTCCATAATTGCATGGCATCCCAGAGCCTACCACAGACTTGTACTTTGAATGCTATCCCACAATTTCTAGCAGGAGTTGTGAATGTAAAGTGGTGCAGGTGGAGATAATAAAAGGTTGCAATGCCGTCAGAAGTGCCATTATTTCTTGTTGATTGGCCTCTTGTAGAGCTATTCTAATCCAGGTTTGTGAAGGGATGAGGGGAAATCAATCAGTTTCCTGCTGCTCTGGAGCCAACAGTTTTGATGGCCTGTCTTCTCTGCTAGTGCAAAGATCCTCTGAGATACATTCTGGCTCCATTTCGAATAATGAATCAGTGTGGGAACGCAACAGCTTTTGTTAGCATTTATTTGTTTAAATACAATGCTGCCAAATTAAAATTTAAGCTTCAAATGAACTCCTTTCCCCAAAGAACTCGTGAGACACCACAACATATCCTGTGCTAGGTGTATATTCTCTGCCAGCACAGTCTCCACCATCACAACTCCCACTGCTGCATACCTAAATCACACTCTCTGGAAAGTAGTCATGAGAGGGTGATAAAGGAGAAAACATTGTCTGTAATCTCAATTCACAGTAAATTGCAAGTTTAATTTCTTGAAAAATCAACAGAATAAAAATACCTATGACATCAAAGTGATAGACCTGGATAACTTCTGGTGAGGCAGGTGGGTCTGCCATGTAGATGTCTTCTCCCACTGTCAGAGCAGCAGGAGCTTTGACCAAGCTTATATACGCACTGCTCCAGTAGAACTCCCTAGGGAACAGGGGTCTATCCAAGGACATCCCTTCACTTTTTCATAACTTGCCCTGACAAATTATACTGAGCCCTCCAATTTTTTGTACTATTTACCAGACTGAGTTGTCACCTGGGAGAATTCTTTGTAACCCTCTAAGGCCACATGGATTTACACGCCTGGGCACCAGGGGCTGCTAGCTGAACCTATCACATGCAAATAAACAAATGTTTGAAAATTATTCCTTTCTTATTGTTTGCATTCCCACCCAATTAGAAAAAAAAATAAATCCATATTACTTTAAGGTTAATGCTACTGCCAAATCCAAGAACAGAGTCTAGTTTAGGACTGAATTATAAGTATCTGAAAAGTGAGTTTATTGTAGAAGTGCATCACAATACGAATTGTTTCATCACTCCTGTCCTGGCTGTGCCCCCTCCAAGCTTCTTGTGTACCTCCAGCCTTCTTGCTGGCAGGGCACGAGAAGCTGAAAAGTCTTTGACTTAATGTAAGAACTGCTCAGCAACAGCTAAAACATCAGTGTGTTATCAACGTTATTCTCATACTAAATCCAAAACGCAGCACTACACCAGCTACTAGGAAGAAAATTAACTCTATCCCAGTCAAAACCAGGACAAAGTGTTATCGGTTTCACTGCCTAAGTGTTCAACAAAACCAGCTGACATTTTAAAAATTATCACTAAAAATAAGAACTCTTGCTTACCTGGTCTTAGAAACTATTTTGGCTTTCATTAACAATACAGTGTTCTCATCCCTTTAATATCTTGTTCAAAATAATATCCATAAAGTTTTCTCTAGAAGATCATAGACAATAAGTAAACCAGAATCAATACTTCAGATTAATCAGATTCTGTCAGGTCTTATAAGGGAAAAAAATAAAAAAAGGAATGGGGCAAAGGTAAATAACTAAATAAATCAGTAAAGAAGACAATAAAATTCTGAGGGGTTGCCATCTGGAATATCAATTCTTATCCTTGTATCCAAGTGCCTAATGCTCAAGTAATTCTATGAACGGTTACAATCAAAACCTTTTGAAAAATCAAGCAACTAACACCCAAAACAGTAGCACTGGACTACTGCTTCCAGTGACTTTGATCAAAATTGACCATGCACAAACAACAACAACAACAAAAAAAAAATAAAAAAGTGGTCTGTGCTTTTAGGTAACATATATATGAAAGTGCTAAACATAGAAATATTTTCTCCCACACTGAAATTCCATCAGCAATCATTTATTTCCATGCAAAATGTCTCAACATTGGTACATGTTTAAACACAAATAAGTATCATCTAAGCAGTGAAAATATAATCCAGGCTGCCTGGACAAATTACTTGTTTTAATACAACATCAATCATGTTTTCCTATCTGGTGTGAAGGTTTCTTGGTACTGCCAGCTATTTACCCATAAAAAATTCTGGAAAGTGACTTGATAACTATAAAATTAGTTATGCTGAAGAGCTACTTGTTGTGATGTACTAGAAACTTTTTTTTTTTTTTAATGTAGGTTTTAACTGCACAATAAAAGCACTGGAAACATCCGTCATAATTTGCTGTTGGTTTTAATATTCTGTATAAACAGAATATTAAACTCAAGATAAAAATCCAAGACTTACTTTTTCATAAGCAGTAAGAAAAAGGTGCTACCTCTAAAATTGCAGATTGTACAACTGTGTAAGGCAGCTCTCAACACAGCTTAAAAGTTGTGCCAGAAGTTTCATATCCTTGGTGCAGCTTTGCCTGATGGAGACAATTTTCACACTGAGGCAATTACACCTTCAACAGAGCAGGCGCTGCCCAGAGCCAGAGCAGAGGTGGGGGGCCCAGCGTTCACCTGAACAGCCATCTCTTCTGCCACTGCTATTAGGCATCTCGCTCCTTCCCGTGCCATCCACATGGTAGCAAACATATAATCCTTTCAAGCCAGGACTAAGAAATGCACACAAGGCTCCACATGATTACATGAGCTCTACCAATTTTCCTTTCCAGACACATTGACAAATAAAATTTTAGAATACAATTTAGAACTAAAAAGAACACGATGCCAATTACAGCATTAAATACCACGAATGGCATCATTTCCCATTTCATTATTAATCACTTTATTTTATTCACACACACATCATAAGCTGGCAGCTTTGAAAAAGGATACTTCAGGAATAGACAAGGTACTTTCCCCAGGGAAATTACTCCTTCTTTTAAGTCTCAGCTTCACTTTCTGCAAAATGAGGGAGATAAATGTTATCTGCTTTTTTTCCTTGCACGGTTTGTTGAGAATTTCATCAACATTTGTATTTCTGAACTCACCAGTACCCTTTGAATAAAGGTAACTTGATTCCAGCATGATGAGTGGTTTATATATGTAATGCACAAGAGATGTTGACATTATAAGAGCCGTGACTGCCATTGGGGCACCCCATCAAGCAGCCATAGGCCTTTTTGCACTGGCACCACGCTGGATGCAGTGTCCCAGCCTGGGCATATTATGTCTTTAGCTAATATAAGTAGTCAAAGCAGCAGCCCGAGAGACTGTTCTGTCTTCTCCACAAAGGGGACTGTCATCTCACGGACATCTCACCTGAGCCCCAAGAGGGCCCCTTGACCCCCAGTGATTTGTCACCTTTACTGGGTTGGAGGGAATGCTGGTCAACAGGCTGGAGATTACAGCTCTATTATCCTAACAGTTCTGCAGCTACAAAGTCCTTAACTTAGTCTTCAACAGGATCACCCAAGGTATTTTCATCCTACTGATTTCTTTTAGTGCTTTTCTTGAAGACTGCACATTATTGGCCAAAGAACTATGGCTATGTATTTTTGTCTTTATCATTATAACTGACAGAAGTATTTTGTCTTTTAAAACTGAAATATCTCTAAACCTTGAGAGAAGTGATTTAGAGTCATCCATGTAGGGACAAATCTAATGATAAAAATCACCTGAATAGAAACAGAAATGAATTGCTGTAGTAATAGGCGATCTATAACTATAACACATCAATAAGATTAGATAAAGACTGTTATCTTAATGAATTTGTCCATATCAGCAATTCCAGTCTTCCTTTATCATATCTTTCTTGTAAGCCTTACACAACAGTTTACACACATGAAGCAGCTATTGATCTCTCTGGGAAAATGTGCTTCGATAGCACTTTCAGAAAAGAAAAAAAAACCCAAAACAGGAATATAGCAGATCTACCAAAATAGATAAACTGCCATAAACTGCTAAATTGCATTCCCTGCACACTTGGTGTGTTTTTGTATTGGCTGTTGCTATCAGAAGTGTAGGCACTGTTATCAGAGTGAAGAAGTAAGCTGGAATGGGTTTGAGGCACAGAAAGGAAAATATTTCTCCTAAAGTTTGCATCAGGTTCTTTCACAATAGTTTGGGATGTAATGGTTATAATGCACAAGGAGGGTAATGTTTAATTCTATTACAGGCCCAGGAAGCATGGACAGATTACCTCAAAAACGATCTTACTGGATTTTTTCTTATATGAGTTTAAAAACACTAAATCATTCCAAAAAAAAAAAAAAAAAAAAAAACAGAGTTGCCAGAGTTGAAAACCAGAGGCATTTCAGTGTTTGAGCAAACTGGAATCTAGAAGTCTCACATGAATTTCAGTGTCTCTTTCTACAAGCCTTGGTGGGGTCAACAAACACTAAGTAGTTTTCTGTGTTGCTCTAAAGGTCTAGACATTTTTTTTTTACAGTTTAATTTGTGGGAAGCTCAAAATCCACTAGGTACTGAATAAATAGGTAGGAAACGTGAGCTATATACTAAATCAAAAAGCATATCGTAAAGCATACAGACAGTTGGGTAAAAATCAACCCCCAGCCATGACTTCTTAATTCAGAATCACACAGAAATCAGCTAAACACTTGACTATTTTACTGTTACTAATTCCATCAATTTTTTTTTTTTTTTTTTCCCTCTGGAGCTACAACTCAGCTCCATTTGCCTACCTTTTGACAGAAAAAAAAGGACCACATATACAAGAAGCTTCATTCTCTGAGTTTCACTCTGCGCAGGACCAAGAGAGAAGCTAGATAAGCAAGCATCTTTATATTTTATTATTAAAAAAAGACAAAAACAAAATCCCGATAAATATCAAGACTCAGAAAGCAGAAGGTCCTTGGTGAGATTATGCACACCCAAGATGGCACTCAGAGGCATGAGCTCTCAGTGCAAGGTAGGATTTTGTTCAACCAAGACTAAGCATTAATCCAGACCAATGCAGTAGCAAACCTCAAGAACACACTTGGACACTGAGATATGCTTGGGAGAACAGAGACCGTAGGTACCGATCACGTATGGAGATCCACCAGAGAACATGGGAAACAGCAAGGGTGTTTTGTAAAGATGGTTGTAAACTGAAAGAGTATTCAATAGCTTGCAAAACATCAGTGTCATCCTTATTTTGATGCACCAAATGTTAACATAAGAGCCTCTCACTTTTCTATTATTAAAAGAACCCAACAAACAAACAACTATTGAGAAAACTACTGAGTAGCCCTGTCAACAGCCTTTGTCCCTTTCAGGGTTAGTGGAGTTGGCTGTACCACATTCTGGGATATCACCACTGCCTGTTGATTCTGAAGGCTTAATCCACAACTTGCGAAGGAGTGAATACAGGCATCATCATTACAGGTCCACATCAAACGTGCTCTACCCCAGGTCTTAACCGCCAGTGAGAAGAGACAGAGGAACATAATGTGGCTGAAACTTTTGCCATACACCGTTTTGCTACTTTTTAGCATAAAGGAGCAATGAGGATTATTTAACTCACCACTGAGCTTCCAGATATTCTGGAGCATGCTGGTGTCTTGAAATCCTGAACTGTCACCACATAATTACCTTTGTTAACACTTGATTTAAATTATTATTTCACACTGCACACATGAAGCCCAGAACCAGAACTACACCAGGCTAAACTGAAGAGCAGAACGTACTCTGTCCAGCATCAGCAGCAAGTCTGGGTCTACATCTCAGATATCTACACCTGCAGAAAGCCACATACACCCTTCCAAAGCTGAGCCTCTAATCCTGATTGGAAATTTGATCTCACCATTATGATATTGTTATGCATAAAAAAGCTACACTATGCAATTTTTCAGGGTTTGAAGCATTTATTGAGTAGCTCCTGAAAGTATGAGTCAACGAACCCAAGTGCAATACCTACCTTTTTAGGCAGCAGAACATAAATATATACATATATTTGTACAAAACATATTGAAAATTTCAAATATTTATTTGTACTGAACTACTCAAGTGTTTTCTACACTCTTTAAATTAAATTGAAGAAAAAACCCACCAACATTCAAAAGGTAGCTTTTCCTCTAAAACACTGCACAAAATGCAGGTTCTGCAAATCTTGTTGCTGGGAGTGTGCAATACTAGCAAAATTCAAACAAGCTCTCTGTTTAGGTCTGCCCAGGAGAGTTCAGGAGGGCTACAAGCATACATGTATTTGATTGCATATCTAGATCCATAAACTTATACATAATTGGTTTATTAATTATTCTCTGCATTAACAGAAAGGATTTTAAAATTGAATTTCTTTCTAAAATAATTATGCTTATTTATGTACAATTATCTTATCATTGCTCATTGTTTTCTCAAATCAAATTTTCATTAGAATAAAAATGCATGTGTGAAACACTTCTTGAATCACATTCAGGCCTCTTGCATGATTTTGTGCTAATTGCCAGAGCTTCTTTTGTTATCAGCCTGGACTTCAACGACAAAAGACAACAAGGCTAGAGTCTATTTCGCTTGAGCTAATTACTAAGCATTCCCCATTCAATTTATGCTCGGAGGAGTACAATAATCATGACACAGTGCATTAGCCCTGTCCCTGGCAGTGTCTGCCATGCTGAGTGTTAATTGATAGCGCAGATTCTGCTCAGGAATAACAGCGTCTTAGGCATGTCTGCTCACGATCAGGCCTCCATAGCAATTTCTTCTTTGCAGTAACAGGAAGACAGCCCCTTTTATTTTTTATGTAAGGAAATACTGGAAATTTCCCTCTGTTGCAGACACAAGTGGCATTGCTCTCAGGGGCTTATAGTTTTTATGATTAATATTTCATTTGTACCTAGTTAGAAAAAATTAGTGAACCAGAACTAAGAGCCAAAGAACATGACAGAAACAGAACAACCCACCTGGATTTGTTTTTTTAAAGTATATATTTTGTAAAAACACAGCAGTACAACTGAGCTGTCTACTTTGCACCAAAAGCACAGAGCTTGCTTAGAGGGCCAGTCACAGGTAGTAAGCCACTTGGTATTATCCAGAACCCACTGAATTTGAAAAGGTTTTAGTAGACTCAGCATTACTTCAGGGTCTTTGTGATCTTGAAAATTAAGGGATTTATGGTAAATCCTCCAAAAATCATTTCACAGGGTCCAATGAATAGCAATGGATATTTCAAAGCCATTAGTCTACCTCTATCTGGTACATCAGTGATACCATGCTCCAAACTCAAAGCACCTCTACTATAATGATCTAACACATCATCAAGTCTTGAGTGGTAAAAAGGAAAAGAAAGCTCATCCTCTGCGCTCATGCATCGTTAACAAATTACCTTCAAAAAACAAACTGCAGCCACCCAAAGTCAGCTCAAAGTTCTTCATGCTAATTGTGTCACATGGCAAACAATCTACAAGGAAACAACCAGGGGATCACGCCATCCTGAGAAATTTCAATCGTACAGAAACTTCCTGCTTGCACTGTTACTCTTTGATAATTCAGCCATTATGAAAAATCTGCCAATATATGAGAATTTGCAATTTTAAAGGACAGAATCGAGGACCCGTAGAAGTAAAAAAAAAAAATTGGGGGACATCTGACAGTGATGAAGAATTGGGTACAAACAAAGTCAAGCCATTTATTTGGAGAAGGCAAATAAACTGTTTTTCAGATTGAGATTCAGGAAAACAGATCACCCCGAGGAAACAACTCAAGTTAAAGATTAGCATTAAGAGTACACATAATTCCCACTGTCTTTACGCATGTCCTTAAAGGTTTTCATGAGTGAGGAGGGACTTTGGTGCATATATGACTAACGCATGTATATCTGAAAGCATATAAATTTAGAGACATATCATTAACATTAAAATATCAGGTTTTAAGGTTGTCTTTTTCTTGTAGAAACACTTTTTTTGTAGTTGCAAAGAGAAAAGGAGGTTAAAAAAGTGCTAGGAGGAGCAATAGTCCATGTAAGATTTGTAGCCTTGGATTAGTTCACACCAGGGAGGAAGGAAACTGAGAATTGGTTGTTTTAACTAAGTGCTCAAAGGAATAGAGAGTGTTCAACACCACCAAAGCCCTGGGAGCTGTACTGGACTAAAGCACCAAGCTTGCCATTTATGTCTGTGAAGTTCACCTCCAAACTTGCTTTATTTTGTAACCTTCCAATTTTTTAGAGGCAGAGGTACAATAGCCACTGTCATACCATCTCAAAATTAAAGAAATTACCTACTGCTAGATCAGGGCCCCTTCACCTCACCAAAGTAATTAGTTAATTCACTTGATACAACATCCTGTTCTTACCACATGACAATACTTTGCCACTTCAAGATGATTTCCCACATACGAGACACAGTGTCTGAGGCAAGCTTACCATTTGGCTATGTAACTGCTAAAAGTGCTCGAGATCCTCATTGAAAACACTTAAATATCATTCCCTCCATGAAGACAAAGATTCGCTCTTCTCAAATAGATGCAGAAGAACAGCTTCATAATGATAACATTGCTATTTACTTTCTAAATATATTATGTTTTCATCAAGGTTTGACCATTTCCAAATTTAAAAAAAAAAAAAAAAAAAGCCTGTAGGCATGGATAAACACCAACAAGGCCAAAAGTGAAACAACAGTTTTGTCAATACTCAGTATAGTGGTTGCGTTTAGCATTATCATCTATGACATACCAGCAACACAGGCAGGAATAGGCAAATTTGTGCAAAACAATCCCGACTTGCTCCCACAGCTCTATCCAGTAATTTTCATGGTCCGTTCTGCAAGATCATTTAATGCACCGACCAACCTAGAATAACACTGGTTTGAGCTGAGTGACAAAAAAAAAACCCTTGATAAAACAGTGAGTGCTGTTATTAAGCTATTAGATCCTAAAAAACATACCAAAGACTTCTTACTATCTAAACACTAATAAAGACACAACCAAAAGTGCATCTTCCACCACTGTTAGCACAGAAATCTCCTCCTCAGGCAAAATGTTTGAAGTCAGTATTTTGCCACATGCTAGTATCACAAAGCCGTGCCATGCATGATTAGACCAATTTCCACAAATCAGCCCAAACTTTCCTGAAGCAGCAGGGAGAGCACAAACTTCTGCAGAGTGACCCACAGCGAGGTGCCTGACGGACTGAAGGTTTATCCTGCCTGAACTGCGCTCATCACAGCCTGCTGTGCATTGCAACAGTACCCTTCAAAAATCCAGAGAGACGCACTTAAATATGTATCTCTCTAGAACAGTGTCTGCTGCCATTTGCAAGCCTCAGGGCAGCCTTCACAGATTGACATTTCACTTCCCAGTGTCATTTTCCAGGTTGGTGTGGAGGCTTTCTTCAATTTAGGAGTAATATATTCAGTACTGCTGTACTAAACAGAATAACTGTTACTAAAAGTGTTCTTTTGTTTCATAAAATCGTTAGCTTACTTGCACCTATGAAAGTGAAGTTAAAAGTATCACTGCTTTCTGAGGAAAACAAAATTTTTTGTGACTGACAGTTTAAAAACAAATAATTTGTTTTAAAAAGTGTGACACCAGCTCACTAACGATGGTGTTCTCCAGTCACACAACATGACCGTGCATTTTGAGTTACACAGAAATGGCAGTGTTAGGACGTCAGTCTCATATCACTCACAATAATTTTCTTTTCTCTCTCTTCTCTCATCTATCATAGAGCACTGGGAAGTTTCTCAGCACATTTACTTCTGCATTTACATTCAAAAACTGGACTTCTTTCAGGTCTCTTGCTGTAACAGGTAGGTTCATTGGCACACTCATTAATTTTTAACTTAAAAGCAGAGATGAGAGAAACAGCTAATCCTGTAGCTGGTACGGGTAGCGCTTCCATAAACTGCAGTAGCACATATGCCCATAGCTTAATCTTTTAAACGTGGTACCTTCTTGTTTGATGCAGCTGAACTATGCAAGGCAGCTCCATTGTATGGCTTTAGGTGCAGCACAGCTGGGAGGTACATCATACAAATGAATCATCAGAGCTCTTCCGAGCGCTGAGACCTCCATTTTCCTAATTTACATTTCAAAAGGGACTGCAGTTTGAAGTAGTGAAGAAATCATTTGCTTTTGCTAGATAAGTGCTTTTCCAAGTAGGAAACTCAATGCCAATTCTGAAAAGTGTTCTGATATTATTTCCTTCTGTATTAGGACAGGCACAAAAGACCTCTAGAGCCTCTCCATTAAAAGCTGCCCAGTATTTCTACAATCTTTGACCATTTAATCCTCCCACGGAAGGGCAGGTCAATACACTCTACTGCCTTGAATCCTTGGCAGAAACACTGTGTTCTTTAAATATACGCCTGTAGGTTACAATACAATTAATAGATTGGAATAAAAACACCTCCAAGAGGCACTGTCAGAAGCAGCATAGAACGAGAGGATTATGTAAGTCTTGTCAGAAAGTTTTTGGGGACCAATGCTTAATGGGAGCTGCAGCACAGTCTGTCAGCAGGCTTCTGGGCAAAAGGAGGTGTCAATTGCTCCAATCTACCGCCATCCATTCGTACAATGTTTCTTAACTCTCATTAGATTTCTGCAAGACATGATGCTTTAAAATTTCTAAGGGTCCATCAACGGTCCTAAAGGGAGCTGAGGAAAGAGGCAGAGCACATTCTCACACTCTCTTTCACGCACACTGTCTCACTCCCTCTCTCTGTCTTGGGTATTGTATTCTCACACTGGGAATGACAGTGAAGTGACCATCACTACCACCTTTCTTAACACTCCCAGGAAAGTACTCTGTATTTGAGCAGCTCATCAGAGGTCCCAACATGAGTTACTATATTTGTTTCATACTCATCTGGGTAACAAAAATTGTTAAGTCTCCCAAAATCGACCTTCAACCATTCCCTCTTTAGTATGATCACTTCTTCATCACAGCATGCCAGGTCATTATTACATGTTTTTCCTACAATTGAAACTCCAGGTAGAGGTAACAAAGATGCCAAGGATTCCCACTACAGAGAACACAGTAGCACTTCCTAGCAAGTGTACCATGCTCCCTTGCTCTTACAACAAAGCCTGTCATGAGAATAGGTAATTGCAAAATAAATTCATTTCTGCAATGCCAAGAAAGATCAAAGTGAGCGTGGTAAACTTTAAATTGTTGCTACTAATTGTTAAAGCTCCTGTTCTTCAAACATTCTAACTGCAAAAACTCAAGTTTCTCATTAACTGTATCTGGATAATTATGGAACTTTTTGGAGAGAGGAGACAGGAGAAAAATTCTTTCAAGAAGCAAAGAGGCAGAAAACTAGAGTGGCTCAGTGATCGCCCTGTAGCTATCTTGTTGAGTAATTTTGGAAAAAGGAAAATTCACAATGTGAACTGAAATCCTGACCCCAGATGTAACGGAAAGCAATTCAAATTTGGCTTCCTCTACCTGGGAGATTACTTTATCTCTTCAGTGAAATTCATGGGTGTGGATTCTTCCTTTCTTCTCTATTTAACCTAGCACATGTAATACTCTGTAATTACTTCACAAATACATATTTGCATATAATGAAACAATTATGTACATCATTCAGCCACTCTATTTGAAGTTACCAAATAATTCAAAAATTAATTGCCTTGTAATTTGCGGGGTTTAGCTCTTCAGTGCCCTGAACGCCCTAGATACTCCATGACAATACATTATTTGACTGGAAGGCAATATTAAAATTAAAAATATTGAAAAAAATCTAGCAAAGTAAGTCTCTCATGAAAGAAAGTCCATCTTGCTAGTAAATTTTACAAGACATTCCAATACATAAAGTTTAATACACCTAATGAAACCTTTCAAGAGAGCTTATTTCAATAGATAACAATTCCTTTAAGGTGTAGGCAAATCCTTTAAGAGATATGTTCTTTTTAACACCATTATCACACTCTCCTGGCAGATGTAGTACTAAATTCTAATACAGAGCAGCCTGAGTTCAGCATCTGAACACCTGTTTGGAGGTTAAGAAAACCCTTCCACATAAAGCATCCTCTTGGGTGGCCTAACATGGAAGCCTGAAACAGACCGCAAGAAGAAACTCAAACACTTGCTTTTCCAATTTGGAATTGGCATCAGATACAAGCCAAAGTCTTGAGAAACAGGGTTTATAAATATTTCTTTAGGAACTACAAAATCATCTATGTCCCATTCTCAGTCTTTCTACCTCGAGAGACAGTATCTGTCTAAAGCAATAAGCTTTAATACAATTAGGTGATGACCTGATACACCTGAATGTTTCTGGCTATCATTGTTTCCTGGGGAACAATGGTAACTCCTCTCAGGATTCAGCAGCATGCATTATCACATGCCATCTTGCACCCATGCTGAATTTGGTGTACATGACCAAGTGCTGAATTTGTCCTTTCCAATTAACTTATCCACTTCAGTCTTTGATTTTCACATTTTTGCATTTGATTGTGGTGGCACCTGGGTAGCAAAATAGCAAGTCAATCAGGAGACCGTGTTTTACTAAGACTGCTTTGTTTCTTCACAAGAAAACTAAATAAGAATCGGCTATTCCTAATGTCACTTAATTGCGCCTATGAAAGAGACTTAATAATATTTCTACCCCAAAGTTTTTCACATGCAGGTAAACACAATCACGAAACCTTTATTTAGTTCGGAAGAAGAAGAGTTAAGACCATGCCAAAGCACTGACATGAAAAGTTTAAGTGTTTGGTGGCTTGCTATGTCTAGAAAGACTAGTGCTGTTTATATACCACCAAGAGGTAAAGCAAAATGCAGATCTCTGCACACTGTCCTCTGCCCACTGGAAGTGTGTGGTACCTACGTTGAAATCTTACCACTGAATAGGAATCAGCAGGACAGTACAAGGAGTAGATACCTTAATGATCACAAATACATTTTATTGTCATGTTCATACATAGGAAAATATATTTCATATTACTGCAGAACTGAAGCCTAGCTTTTGTTTTTATTCTCGCTAACAGTAAAACATGGAATTTGATGGGAGCGGTGGCATTAGTTTGACCTGGAATGATAAGATGTTGTCCCATCCTGAAAATAGAGTCCTCTAACAAAGCCAGAAGCTAATCCAGCCTTCGCTCCTTTTTCCTACCTCAGTCAGTGGAAAACATTGCAGAAACAGTTTATGCATGCACAATATTCTTAAATCACATCTCATAGAAGATTTGAACTTCAAATGATTGTATGTTTTGCTTTGAATCTACAAATTTGGAAGCTTTAAATAAGTTTTGGCAATTAACAATTCAGTGTGTTCCAAGGTTACAGCTGGTGGAATCCCTTTCAAGTGATTTATCAGCCTTTTAGTGATACATCTGTAGTTTTATGAGTATGAACCCCAACTGCACTCACACACTGTCCCATGATCCATTCTTCTTATCGTGGCAACATTGTCTAGAGACTCTAGGGAAAAAAAAAAAAAAAAAAAAAAAAAAAAAAAAAAAAAAAAGGACTTGGACTCATATGCACATCAGAAACAGTAAAACATTTCTTAACTCAGTAAAACACAAGCCACGTTCATCTAGCTCCCAGCATTTCTTTGGGTCTCTGAAGTCCCCTGTTCTTAGTAAAATGTAGTTTACTAATTTAAAGCTCATCTCTGTTGGCCATCACGTAGTTCACAAATACTGTATCAATTTCATCAATATGAAACTAAGCTCATGGCAATTCGAGCTGACTAGGTTTAAATTCAAAGCACAAAAACAAATGCACTGACTCATGTGTGTTTAGCAAAGACAAGATTTCCTTTTGAAACACAGCGAGGAAATTAAAACTTCTTGGACTTCACTACTGCAGTATTGTCAAAGCAGATGACGACACTAGAATTACAACTACCAAATATTTTCTGTATAAAAGCTCTGCAGAAAACAGTAGTAGAGTACGTTCAAGTAACTTAAACTGAAAAACCTCATTAGTGATGAACTTTTGACAACTTCCTAGCTCCTCAGAGGGAAACATACATGGATTTATAGAGCAATGCCTCACAAATGGACATCCATGGCTTCAGGGCAAATCTGCCAAGCTGAGTGCAGGCAGGGAGCCAAGATTCTTGCGGCAGCACATTCGTTGTAAGCTTCTGCCTTCCTCAGCAGTGTCCTGGGGCCAGGAGCCATGGCTCCCCCCAATCTCCCTTGAACTTCAGGAAGTCAGCAAGAACACAACAGCTGGGAAGTACATTTAATTCAGAGGATAAAGTATTTTGGCACTGTCAAAGCAATCCAAATTGGAATAAAATTAGACAATAAAAAAAAAATAAAAATCTTTATATTTGCAGAAATCCCAGAGCTAAGAAAAGCTGACACAAATCTTCAGTTTAAGGATCTGGGAACAATGGGGTGAAGTGACCAAGCAGCAGACAGGCCACGTACAGATCAGCATGGCACCTTTCCTCCTCAGAGAACAATCAGGCAACAAGCAAGTCATCTCAGCAACTACTCATGGAAAAGAAGGCATGAGACTGTTTCAGCCATCCTAGACTACAAGCCAGCTGTTTTTCCTGCCTTACCTACACAAATAATTCTGATGTGCTTCTCTAAAAGTAAATGAGAATGACATTCTCCTCCCTCACCTTTTCCAAATTAAATCCAAGGTTAGGGAGGAAAATAAACCCATTTTACTTCTAGTTCAGCATTGCCTGACTCTTCTTCTTACCACATGATAGCAGAATAAATTCATCCCCAAAAAAGGTATCCAGATCACAGCATGGTTCCTGGTTTAAGCTTATATTACTGTCTCTAAGGGAAGTGACAGCCATAATGAACAATGTCAATTCAGTCAGAAGCTGCAGCTGAAATAAATAGACTGTTAACAAATGCTAGTATTTCTCTTTGTTTCACATTGCTTATGTCAATAAAGAAAAGCATTTTAGACTCTGAGGAAGGGAATTTGGACTGTTTGGTTGGAAATCTAGTTAAAACGTTTTCCTCATCTTAGATCATGTTGGAACTATAAGCCTAAGATTGCTGTAATTAGTTAGGATCCCTATAACTCACAGGGATCCTGGGAGAAGGAGAGTGAGGGAACATAATGTTTAATTGTTCCTCAATAAACTGTTCCATAGGGTTATTTTAACATCAAAACTGTTATCACAGAAGGAGGAAGCTTTTAGTTTAAATAATGACAATTTGAGCTTCAAAAATTAAGGTCCTAGGAAACTGCAGTCTCAAATCTCAGTCATGGTACCTCTGATCTTTTCAAATATCCTTAAGGATATTTATTCCATGCTGCTCAAGCATTCTTCAGATAGTTCGGTAGAGACAGCAAAGCAACCTGGTTTTGCTCTCCAAAGCTGTATAATAAAGTGCTAATAAGAATTCCACAAGTGCGATATCAAGATGCCAGTGTTTCTCTGAGAAAGCTTTCATCTACGTAGACCACAATCTTTTTTTTCCTGTACAGACAAGTAGAATGTGATTTTCAAAAGAATTCACTTTAGCCTGACTCAGAGAGGAAAGTAAACCTTCTAGTGATTTCAGAGGGAAGAGACTATTAATAAACACTTTTATTTAAACTTAATAAATTTGTCAAAACTGCAATACATTCTGACTTGACTAGATTGAAAGTTAATGTCATGTAGCTCCCAGATATGCTCTGTCCTGCTTCCTTTAGCATATTCCACATGGAAAACACCAAGATCATACAATGAAAAATAGAACTTTCCCACTTCTAAATTGTATCTGAGAGAAGTTCATAACAAATCATTCATTCAATTAATTTCACTTTTACTTGTTCACAAATTGCCTGCAAAACACTTATAATTCTCTCAAAGGTACTACTTCAATTAATTCACTGTATAATTTCAGTGAACAACTTTTCAGCTGCAGATTGTGACAAGTGTTCAGTATTCATAACTTGAAAAGTGTTGATTAGCTCTGACTGATCTGGAGATGATTGATCCTTTGCCAGTGATGTCTGAACAGGAGTCAGTCTCGCCCGTAGCCCACTACAGCTATTCCTGCTGTGCTAACCTGGCATTTGCAAATTACCCAAAGGCTGAGCTGTGTCTGCTATATACTTGTCAGTAGTTCAAATCCAGCTTTAAAAGGAGCACAAACCCCCTTCTCTTTAAACTAGATTGCAGGAACCCAGCTTTGCTTTCATGTTGCAGGTAGATAAGTACATGGCTAGCTTATACCTAAATGCCCATTTTTTTTTCTGGATGGAGGTAAATTTGAAAGAATAAAAGCTAAGTCTAGCAAGGTTTGTTGAAATCAGAGTAGCCGATATCAGTAACTGATTCTCTCACTGGTAACAGCCAACAGCACAGGCAGATTCTGGAACAAAACAAGGTTTCTGCTTTGCCTCTACTGACAGCTACCACAAACCAGACCATTAAAAACAATAAAGCTAATTAGCAGTTCATGTAGAAAAAAAAAAAAAAAGCAAAAGCCTATACCTATTTAGCAGTAAAGGCTGAGTCGCACAACTGCTGTTTAACTGCTTGCACATATGGGTCTGAGGAACTAATACCAGTCATGATTTTGAGAAATAAAGCATTTGCTATACTGTACCATCAGCTGATGTGTTTTCCTATTTACTAAGCAGCAATCTCATCTTGGGTTATCTGCGAGTTGAAAAGTAGAGGAGTCCAGAAAACAGGCTTCAGAGAGAAAAGCAAACTCAGGCAGCCTTTTGCCTGCACCAGAGCACTACCTGCTCCACCGACCCAACTACACACAGCTGGGTTGTCACTGAGCTCCTGAGACATGGCCTCAATTTACCATCTACACTGATGAGGTACCTGCTCTGAGAGTTTGCCTTAATGATCTGTTAGGTGTCTTGTCTTTGTCATATTACACACCAACTACAGCTATTAACAGCTGACCTTCTGTTTCTCAGTCATCTTTGTTCTTTCAGGACTAATTTTAGTTTCACTATCCTCACTTGATGCTATTCTGTTACTTTTCCTTACAATTCATTTTCCTGCATCTCTCTCATCTGAAAGCCTCCATGGTAACCACCTAACTCTTAGCCATTGAGACAAATACTCGTGCTCAACTTGCAAAAACTCCTGCCTTGCCCCACGTCTGATGAGCAGTTTGACCCCGACAGTGTGAGCATAACATGTCCACCAGGCCTGAAGGAGTCTGTCACTTAGCGCATCCATACAGCTTGTTAAACATCTGGGTGGCCACTCACAGGCACTTCAAAAGAAAGCTAAAACCAGCAAAACCAAAAGACAGTTACTGTGCCTGAACGGGTAGGAGGGAAATTCCTCAGCTGGGCGTTCAAAGGATAGGCTTGGGATTACGCTCCCTGTTTGGAGCCTAGTGAAGGTGATACACTCAGCAGAACACAGCTCTCTGACTAACTATCTCTGTACACAGCTGTCCTTCCATTTTCCATGTCCAGATAAAATGTCCTTTGAGATATTCTCCTTTGGCTTCATATGCAATAAAATGTCACAGTGATGCAAGAAATACCACTTTTGCAGATGACACTACAAAGATATATCGTGTTAATGTGAGCCAATGCTGGCAAATACAACTGGAGCAAGAGGCATTTGTACGTTGTTTTCAAGACACTGACAGACTTCAAGAATTATCGGCCAAAATAAAATGCTTGAGCAAAACTGCTCACTCCTGTTACAGGACTTTGTCTCCTCTAGATTTAGACAATGTATCTCACTTGGAGTAACATCTTACTCCCCTGAAATTAGTGAGACTGTTTGCAAGAGAAGTTATCATCAGGATTGGCAATGACATGTCATCCCATAACATTCTGGTCCAAACAATCTGCTATGCAAGTCCTCCAGGACATGGATTGTCTTTATAGTTACACAGTAGCAAGCATAATCATGGCAAATATTCAAATTATTTAATGGATATTCCGACACTTATATTCCGATTATCCTGAGAAAGAAAAAAAACACCCAAATTGCATACATATGTACATTTTTTTTCTTTTTTTTTTTTCCCTCCATTAAATCCTCTGACTAATCTACAAAGGATGGGGAAGGATTTTTACATATACAGCTCCCATTAGAAGTTATGGAGTTTGAGTAATTAAATAAACATAACATTTAAAGGCTGAGAAGTTGAAGCTAAAATTGGCAGTACATTTTAGCTCTTTTCTACCGCTCTGGTTTGATCAGCAGAAAATTGGTCTTTCTTTGAGTTTATTTTTAAGAATCTTCTAGAATATAGCTTACTCTTAGAAAAGATGATTTGCTTTAAATATATACATCGATTTAAAGACTTAATAGGGATGAACAAAATTAGGGATAAGAGTCAATGGAGCATTAGGAAAATATCTCTGCCTTAGAGTTTAGGGCATGTCACCAGCAGATATCTATTAATGTCATAGTTAAACTGACTCCACTATTGAGAAAAATCTTCACTATTATCACTCAGGCTACATTAATGAAACTATTTCATCACATCCCTGGACTATTCACAAAGAAACCTCTGTCAAAGAGGCACTTTATATATAAAACATCTTAATTTCTTTCCTAGAATCTAAATGAAGAATGTGATTAAAAATTTTAAACCACAGCACAACAGATTACTCATTTTGTAACAAAGACAATATAAAATACATTGGCTTTGCCACAGAATATTTTTATAAAAGCTGGTTTATAATTAGTTTTGCAGCAAACAAAAAAAAAACCTAAAATGTAATTGCTTTAATAAAATTAGTCCAACCTATATTTCAATGATGCAAAGTCTTGTCAGGCCATAATAAGATCAAAATAGATTTTCCTCTTCATTCCATTTGCAGTAGTGATTTTAAATCCAGAACTTACTATTATTCTTCTCATGAAATTTCCTCCTACTTTTCTACCTACTTTGGTAAGAGCCCGGGTTCCCATCTCACACTGTACCAAAGCCTGAAGTTACTCTTCAGTTTTCAGAGTCTGAAAAAAAATACACAGAAATCTGTAATGCTCACGTTACACTTAGTTATTCAAATGTATTAGGCAGTATTAGAAATTGAAAGAAAAGAAAGTTGCTGCCTATTGTAATAAATTAATTTTTAGGTTGCGACATCACTTACCACATACAAGCATTTCTTCTACATATGGTTCTCCTCCGAGTAGAGTGGTTTTCAGAGGCAATACGTTACCATGCTATTTCTTCTAGTCAATGAAATCTGAGCTGATAGCAGCATTTGCTTCTACTTCTACACCTTAAACCCTTCCTTTACCCTCGCATAAGTAATTTGCAGTAAAAACATTATCTTGTCTGGAGTTACTGTCAATAGTAAAGACTCTAAATGCCAAATGGTAGACAGACATTTGAGAGAAAAAAAAAAAGTTGTATGAAATAAACCACATAAAGAAAGACTGAAGAGGCTTCAGATACGCCAAGGAATGAGAAAGTGAAAGAAAACCTGTGCATCTAACCAAGCTGATACAAAACAGAAAACAACAAAAAATCTCAAATCTAGAGGAGCAGCACACCAAAGCCAGACAGTGTTGGATAAATATTCAGATCTATGAGGAACTTTGTGAGAATCAGCTGTGACAAAACAGACCACAATGCAGAGACTAAATTCTGCTCACTTTGCCAGAAAAGTAGAGGCTTTCCAGCATTTTCATATTGTAAACCATGTTCTAGCAGAAACTATGGCAGGATTTCCCTGAGATAAAGAATTTTTTCCATCTCCAGTGTAAACTGCCCCATTTTCCCCGAGTATTCAATTTGAGGGAGAACAACCTCCTCTGTGGGAGTACCGCAGCGGACTGTACTACAGGTTTGGCTCCTGCTGTTTCTGGCAGGGCTTGGCTGACTGCTTCGTTCCATGATCCTGCCTATTCCAAACCCAAAAACCAAACAGCAAATGAAGAAGGTGGCAGTAGCAGCCTGCTCCAAATGTAAATGCTACTGCAAAATTTGAACTCCGTATCTCTGAAATACCTGCTAACTCCCAAGGAGCCAGATGCAATTAGAAAAGATTCTCAGAACATAAAACTGCAACTGCCTGGAAAAATTAAACCAGGCTTAAATTGCATTTTGTTTATGTACAGCTAGCCAGGTAAAGATGCAACATATAGACCTGTAAAACATGTGCAACCTTGCAAAGATAACTATTAATAATAGCTAATTCTGTATGTAAACCATAAATAATTACAGAATTCCTTAAAACTGAATGCTAGTGGGTGCTTTGTTGTTCAAACGTCAATCAGTCTGAATGCTACTGATTAAAAGATACATTAAATTACCCTGATGATTAGGGGAGATCTGCTTAGCATTTTTAATTAATTCTTATGGAAACTTTAGAGACTTGTTTTAAGAAATAAATCAGACAGAGAAAACAATATGAACAGCTGTGAAACATTTTTAATAATGCTTTCCCATACAAGGGACAAATTTGTGCTGTGACCTATTTTTCTAACTACTGCCTTTAAGAAACTATGTTTCTTAACAGTTGTAAGTTCAAGATGTGACTCGCCTTAGAAGATGCTTGAGTTGCCCTCTTTCCAGTGTTTCTCTGAATTATTGCATGTGATCATGTCAAAACATTCAATTGTGAAACTCTAAGATCCATTTCTTTCACATTTTATTTATTTTACTTTCATTTCTAATCTAAAAGATAAATTTATTCCATGAAATATCTTATTGATATTCAAAAAAAACCCCCAGAACAGACCCTGTAGATTGCAAAATTGTTTTGCTCAATGCTTCTTCAGTATAATAATCCTGTAAGGCTTACTTTGAAAAGACTAAGGCAGCTCTCAAACCTTCGCATCCATTAAATCTGAAAAAAAGAATTCCTTTAATTGCAGCTGTATAATGGTTTATTTCTATTTATAGTTTCTTTTGATGCTTTGCTTTGGAATCTGCAGTACTTTGGAGGTCTGGAATATTAAACAAAAATTAAAAAGCATTATTATAGCTTTAGAGGAGGCCAGGTGTTTCCTGACAGGTCCATATTTTTAGGGTTAAGGCTTTGGCAACATCTCTAGTAAACACGTATTTATTTATTTGCTTGGGCCTGAAACATCAGTTTCTCTGCAAACAGGAAGTAAAGTGTGATCAAAATAGATGATGCTTTATTCCTTTCAGGGAGAAAATTGGCTTTCCTCCTATATTTTTGTTGTTGAGAGATGCATTTAAAACCAGGAAAATGGTTCTCATACTTCAGAGCAGCAGCTAATGTCCATCTCTGCTTTCAGCAGCCACGCTAATTAGAGGTATTCAGAGTATTCACTTCTTTAATGCAGAGTTAATAGGCCATATCCTGCCATCAGTCACACCCATGCAACCCATCTTTAACTTCATTGATTTCTAAAGGATTTTCAATGACAGAACTGGAAATACAATTTATCCGTTTTGGTACCTAGCTCCATAGCCTATTCTATGTCATTTTTTCTCACTGTTAGGTCTCTGGATATCAGTTAGCCAAATGCAATAATTAAGATGCAAAATCGCTTGTATTGTTCTGTATGAGACAGCTATAGAAAGGTGGATCACACCTGCATGTTTCTCTCCAGCAATAAAAATCTAACCACCTTGAAAGCAAAGAAATAATACTCTTTTATAAAGACTTTCTGCTATGACTATGTAGAACTGTAGATAAACAACTACCACCGCACAGTTTTTCTGTTTTCCTGTGGGCATATAATATCCTGTCACTTAAGACAACCCTCTGAAATTGCAAGAACAAATAAGTGTTGAAAGTATTTTTTTAATAAGAAAAATTAATTATTTGCTCAGACTCTTTGCAAATGGAAGAATGGGATCCGCAGAGTCTCATTATGTGACATCAGACTTCAGGCATCCATCTCTCATGATGTGTGTCCTGCAGTGCAGGGGCAATAAGGTCAATGCACCAGGTCGGCATCTGATTTAACACATATGAGCACGTAAGTGCTCAGTGTGGGAGTAAAAGTCAGGTGTGCTGCCTGAAAATCTGTAAGACCATTTGACCAGGATTCCAGACAGACCTATTGCTTCTGCCAGATTGTCAAGTGCCTATAAATCCTAAACAAATATGTCGCATGGAACAAAGCGATGAGATATGAAGACACCTTGGTTTCATCAGTAAATCAAACAATTAGGATTTCCTTGTTTAAACAGCTTCTATAGCGTCACTCCTTATCTTCAGGAAGAAGTATGAAAAACAAGTCATAATGAAGTGTTTCTTTTGAACTTAGAGATCAGCTAGAAAGAAGTGTACATCTAGGATACAAGATTTCAAATCCAACTGAAGAAGATAGGCTCCAGGTGATGCTTCTGTCATCATACTTCACTGCACCACTCAATCACCGTTTCCTTTAACAATGACTAACTCTGTATTTAAAAAATACCATTTGGAACTACTGCCAAAGACAACTGGAAAAACTCAGTGTCAAATACCTTCCATTAGCTGCACTCTGACAAGTTTGAATGTCTGAAACAATTTGGGAATGTCATACACATTCCATGAAGCTCCTTCACTGCCTTTCCAATTTTTTTCTAGTATGTTCTTTAAGCCAGTCTTTCATTTAATAAGTTGTCCTCAACCATGAGGACCTCAACAAAATTTGTCAGTCTTAGATGAGTTGTATGCAGATAATTATAGATATCTTCACACCTTAATATGAATATTTTAGAAAGACAAATTTAATACAGACAAGAACCAATCTGCACATGTGTTTTCATCAGTACAATTTGACCATTGTTCACATAGTTACAGGGATGGACAGAATTTGGACCTTGATTCATTGGTTGATATTCCTGGAAAGTGATTGGATAGGCCACCTAAATCTAAAAAGAGGTATCTCTCTCTTTTTAACGAATTTAGGACAATGGCCTAAATTGTTTATAAATAATGGAGAGAGACCTAGATTAATCTACATCCTTATAGTATAATTACTTTTGCATCCTACTTTACCGTATTTATTTTTTAAGTATGTGTGTTTATCTCATCTTCAATTTTGAAAGGAAAAAACACTGGGGATTACCTCCCAAAATGAGAGAAGTTTGTCCTGCTCAAGTCTAGTGCCTTATTCTGTAATCCTTGCTCACGTGAAACTCCAACTGTTTTCCAACATGTAAATCTTGAGATAAATTCAGCTTTCATGAAGCTAGACTCTTCTAGGCTAGTGGTAAATTTGGACCAGTGGGAGTTTTGTCTTTATAAGGATTTCACAGTGAGTTGCTTAATTAATTTCTAATGAGTTGCACTGTGGTTTTGCTGAGTACATGTGTTATTTTTTTTTCTTTAATTGTGAATTTTCTTGGTTCATAGCACAACTGTTGTGTCCCTTTGATGTATAATAGATACAGAAAGTCATAAAGGCAAGCCTGGAGCTCTCTGGTTTAACTGCATTTAGGTATGCAACCAAATTGCTTCTCCTAATATCCATTATGACACTTGCACCAGATATGTAATCTGAAGCCTATAAAGTAAAACATAAAATTCTCTTACAGACTTTTCAAACTACATTCCAAACTTCATCAAAGCGTTGCCCTGAGGAACTAATCATTTTCAGAGTTATGATCAAGTGAGTTATAATGTCTATGTTCATAATGGAAGTCATATCAGAATTAAAACCCATGCAGCTCTCAAGAAGATGCCAAAAAAAAAAAAACCAAAAAACCCAAAACCAAACCCGAACCTCAAATCCAACCAAAAACCCTAGGTCTTTGTCTCATTTTGAAGCACAACTCACAAATAATTCTTTGGCAATTTCTCCCATCCTAACTTCACCATTCTTATCTTATACTCTGCTCTGACAGGACAGTGACTCTCTTATGAGTGTTTGTACGATGAATTCATTTCTCTCCTGAATCTTTAAACAGCTTGTTGACTGTAATTTGACACTATACTCTATAGGGGACAGCACAGTCTCGTCTTTTCCCTTCTTCCAAATATTTGCCTTCTCTAGTGCAAAACAAAGAAACAATTTGTTTCCAATCAAATATCTTTACTCACTGGAAATTAGGTACCAATCCTTATGCCATTGTTTGTGGTGAATAGAAAGTACATCAAGCAGTGATACTGACGTCATTTAGACCATCCAGAATTTTACTCAGTGGGCTTCTGTAACAGAATTTGGCCAGTTGTGATTATCTGCAAGGCCAGCAGTCAAAAATTTCTCAATCTGCCTGGCGGTGCCATCTTAAAATAAATGCAAAAAGACAATCCTGCCATTGAGACGAGTATCTTAAGACTCAGCAATGGGTTTGTGAGCTGTAGCAATTCTGTAATTTTGGCACTTACTGCTACTATAAGCCTGTGAGAAGAGGAAAGTAGTTCCAGTCTTGGTCTGGTAAATTACACTCACATAGAAGACCAAAAATCACCACAGTCATTCCTGTTGGTTGTAAGCCATTGTATCCCTGACATGCTAAAAAAGAAATATTATTTTCACATTTGAGTCGTATAACAGATGAGATGTGAAATGAGTGTCATGGATGATAAACACCACAATGGCTGCTAAGTCTTATGCTATGTAAACAAAAATTTATCTGCTCACTGCTATGTAAAATTAACAATAAAAATTACTGTGGAATCTGGGTAAAAAAAAAAAAAAAAAGCATAACTTCAGAGAGAGAAGAGTCATTACAGAGGAGAGCAGCAGCTCTCCTGGCCAGCTGCAACTGAGGGATATTTCCTGTTGACTTTGATGGGAACTCCAGCCTACGCACAAAACATTGCTCCAAATACTCTTCTTCCTACCCATTTGTAGAGATGATGAGACTAGCAACAGCACTATACAAGTGAAACAATATTTGGGTTTGGCTTTAGTGGAACCTTTTTGTTCATTCAAAGAATCAAGAAAGCTCAGAGTTTTGTGCAATGCACCATCCCATGGGGCATTGCACAGCGATTTCAGGGTGGCACAGTGGTCTCTAACAAATCAAAGCCTTTTATACAGAGCTGAGGGAAGGGCCCTCACCAAAATGCTACCTATTGCTCTACTCATAACTTACTGAAATGAAAAATCTCTCAGAAATGCATTAGTCATACTGTACTCCTGCATGACGATAATACAGATTGACTAGCACACCTGGAAGAAAGAAAAAAAACCCGAACAATTGCAACAATAGGATAGTGCTTCGTTAACTGTGACCTCCCCTCCCAAACCTCTCTGCTGTAATAAAGAGCAACTGCTATGAACAAGAACTAACCTATTAGTAACCAAATTCCAGTATTACTGTAAGCATGATTAATACAATCCCTCAATCTTATATTAGCCCCTTAAATGGCTTTTTGCTAACTGTGCTGTCACATACTAACATGCTGCTGCAGGAGGAAGGGCTGAGTAGCCAGACTGCTGTATGATTGTCTTCTAAGTGCTCTGTGGTGGCCATTCTGAGGTTCAAAAACAAACTCTTTCCTTTTTCTTTGAAAAAAAATGCTGTGGGCCAGCATGCAATGACAAGCACTTGCGCACCTTCACGCTACTAAATTTTCTCCTTATATAGAAGGACTCCCTACAGGTTATTTCCTTATTAAACTTTGATTTCCTTATTCCAAAACTGAACCAGTAAGAGTATGGAAATACATTACTCTCAAACAAATAAATCCCACAGCCTTTGCTTTTTCCCTGCAAATCAAACACCACAGTGATGCACGACTGTAGATACAGATATGTGCAAGGAACTACAGAACCCAAATAGGACAGAGACACCTTCTATAAGACACAAAGAATGAAAAACAGCTATCAGAAAGAAATGAAAATAAAAACTAAAATTTTCTGCTCAAGAAATGAGTATTTACCAGCTCTTCAGACTTTCAGTAATTTCTAAACTGTGCCTGCAAATTGAGAGACTGTATCTTTTATGAAAACAGCTCTGAAGGGTAAAAGATTATCTCGTATTTTTACCCCTAAGATCTGGGGAATTCTCATCATTTATAAATGGGAAGTAACGTAACTGAATGCGAGTGCAGCATAGGGGGCAGATATTATATGTTTGTATATGTGACATATATGTGTACAGACAGTACATATATAAAAATGTTTATGTATAGAACATTTGAAGAGCTTCCTGCTTGACCATAAAGCAAAGTGTTGAAGCAGGTGCTTTTTAAAAAGTTTTCATTGAAGTACACTGCAACCAGAGAACAGTTCCCATTAAACTGGATAGAAAGAGATATTGGGTGAAGTAATGAATGGATACCATTATCCGTTTGTGAGATGGAGATCAAGAGGTTGGTGTCAGATTTTTTTTTGTCTGCTGGGTATAATAGTTTTCTACATTATATAAATGCAAAGGAAGAAGTGCCTTTTTATACTTGTTGGATTAGCTTCAGGTTTTCTGTGATGGGAAAAAAATTGCTTTCTTAGATGTGCTGCCTGGATTTGCTGGTTTGTGCCATCTTAGAACTTAGTTTTAAAGTACAATTTTTTTTTTTAAATGCACTTTTTAGGCAGCTTAACAAAGGGGATCAGTTTCCTCTGCAACATCTACAGAAGAACCGTTAAATCATCCAAATTATCCCAGGAAAATTCTGTGAGATACCTTCCTTATCAATATGTTCTTCTTTCTCTCTAACTTTTTAAGCAAATACAATTTACTTGCAAGCAGAAATCTACTTGTAGTATGCTGAACGTGAATTTTACAATACATAGTTATGGTAGGTGGATAAATTACGTGAGTAGAGCCAGATATATTTCAGTACAACCATTTTCCAGTATTCTAATGAAAGAACTTTTTAAGTAATGAAAAACTGCTGTCTGATGGGATCTCTCCTCAGTAGCAGTGGTGTTTTGTTAAGCTGGTTAACACTGTTCATGGCAAACATTTTACTTCCTTTCCACCTTTAATTTTTTGTGGTTGATCAGTACCCATGAAAGGACTCGGACTATGAGTCCTGGAAAGAAGACTTTTCTTCTTCTAGTGAGTGAAGTACAGACACTGGCCATCCTGTATTTTGTGCCTTAACATGGGCCCCAAGGATCCCTGGTATGAGAAGAAAGGCAAGCCAGGTCTTACAGACTGCTAAAATTTAACCTCTCTTCTGAGGCAGTCAGTGACTGCAAGAATAAGAAGTCACAGTCTGTCCCTTCCTTACCATTCCCACTTCTGTACTCAGCAGATGATGGGCACCAAGAAAAAAAATAGCTGTGGGACTTCCAAAAGGATCAAAGCACTCTACAAACACACATCCAAGTACTTCAATGCAACTTGAAATCTCTTGGAAGTTTTTGACACTTCCTTTTTGGGATTTCAGTACTTTTGCATGTAGTGGTATCGCTAATATACACGAACAACAACAACATATGTGGCACAACATGTTGAAATGGCTATTTTCTCCTTCTCCTAAGAAGCAGAACCAACTAGTTGTGCCAACAACGTGAAGCAGTTTGGAAGCATCTGGGTCATGGCAATCCCAAGCACAAATACAGGCTGGGCGGGGACTGGATCAAGAGCAGCCCTGAGGAGAAAGACCTGGGAGTGTTGGTAGACGAGAGGTTCAACATGAGTGGGCAATGCGCCCTTGCGGCCCAGAAGGCCAACCGCATCCTGGGCTGCATCAAGAGGAGCGTGGCCAGCAGGTCGAGGGAGGTGATTCTCCCCCTCTACTCTGCCCTGGTGAGACCCCACCTGGAGTACTGCGTCCAGTTCTGGAGTCCCCAACACAAGAAGGACATGGACCAGTTGGAAAGGGTCCAGAGGAGGGCCACAAAGATGATCAGAGGGCTGGAGCACCTCTCCTATTAGGACAGGCTGAGAGAGTTGGGGCTGTTCAGCCTGAAGAAGAGGAGGCTCCGGGGAGACCTGATAGCGGTCTTCCAATACCTCAAGGGGGCCTACAGGAAAGATGGGGAGAAGCTGTTCAGTAGGGCCTGTTGTGATAGAACAAGGGGTAATGGGTTTAAATTAGAAGGAGGTAGGTTTAGATTAGATATTAGAAAAAAATTTTTTACAATGAGAGTTGTAGAGCACTGGAACAGGTTGCCCAGAGAGGTGGTGGATGCCCCATCCCTGGAATCGTTCAAGGCCAGGCTGGATGGGGCTCTGAGCAACCTGATCTAGTCAGGGATGTCCCTGCTTCTTGCAGGGGGGTTGGACTAGATGACCGTTGAAGGTCCCTTCCAACCCTAACTATTCTATGATTCTATGATAAGAAGTAATTCCACAGGCAATCAAGAATCCTTTTGGTATTAAGTGGATTCTTGTGAATTTTAGAGGTCACTAAAATATATACTGTTGTCTTTACTTACATGAGAGCTCTGTAAGGCTGAGTATTAAAAACTAGGTGATCTAAATTAGTTCTCTTAGTGCACACTAAGTCATTTATAAGAAGCTGAAACATTCACAGTTCCATTGACGTCAGTAAGACTGGGTATGCAGCCCTCAAAAAAAAAAAAAAAAAAAATCAGGACACTCTGCTCTGCTGTCTGCATAAGTGTTTGTCACAACATTTGGGCCCTATTAAGCCCACACAGACTACTTAGAGGTAAGAGGCTCTACATCCTATTAGGCAGTCCTTCAAGTCATGCAATTTTATGTTCTTCCCTGTCATTTGTTCTAGTCCCGGAAACCGAGCTGAACAGCAGAATCCGTATATATACAGTAGCCAGTACTGGCCAATATAATACAACAATCTGTCTTTATTTAACTTTGAATTGATTCTAGGACTGAATGATTTGTTTCAGTACAATATACCAAACTAGTGTAAATCCACGTTTCAACAGAACAGGGCAGTCCTCAAAAGGCATGGCCAGTTCTGAAAGCCTCGTCCCCACTTTTGTTTATTGGATCTCAATTTATCACCCTTCCAGACGTTCCTGCTTTCCCATATTTTCCCAGAGAGGAGAGAGATGGCTGATGTGCTGCTAGACAGATGATAAGGTGTTGCTGATCTGAGAATTTGAATAGTTTATTTTAAAAACCCTATTCAGTTTTGCAGTGACATTCTGTCACCTGATTGCTGCTGGCACATTGCACGTGAAACAGCGGAATTTTCATGGCTCCTGTTTGTCTAAAATAAATAGGCGAACACATCCAAAATATATTTCATATGTACCTGAATATATTTAGATAAAATACTTTGATTCAAGTGATTTTTGGTAGGGAAAAACCAGCTGGCAAGCACTATATTCCTTCTTTTGCTGGCAGCTATAGCTTACTTTTCAGCACTAGTGAAAGGAAGGCTCAAACCATCATTTTACAAAAACATATAGTCTTCAGACTGTCAGAAAAAAGTTTGCCACAATTTTTTATTAACTGTTTTTGTTAATATTAAATTGAGACTAGAGTAGTATGCTTGCCTTCATGTGAGACTGAGAGAAGTATTGATATGTCTGCTATCAAGTGCGTAACATTTTCAAGTCAGTTCCAAGAGTTTAAGTAAAGGACACATTGTAAAAAAAAAAACAAAAAAAAAACACACAAAAAACAAAAAACAACCCACACAAACCAAAAACACAAAAAAAACCACCAGAAAATCTGCAGATCGAAATCATTGCCCAAATATAATGCCATCTATAATGCCATAGCATGTATCCATTCTCAGATACACATCATTCCTGAAAGATGTCTTAGTGCTTATTAAACCTGCATGGGCCAAGAGCCTCTGCGTCATCTCTAATTCAAATCTTACAGGGAAGGTGTGATTATCTGGTCACAAACTGTTGCTTGGTTTTCTCTTTCCTAAGATTTACCAAGTCAATGACTTACAGAATTTTTTTTTTTTCAATTTTAAAAGCAATTAATGGTAGCAGGTTGACTTTATCTCAGCAGGCGTTACCTGTAAAATCAAGTGGCAGTGCTTGACTACCTTCACTTTAACTATTTCACTATTGATCTTTTTGGCAGCCCCACTAAACTGGTGATTATCAAAACCTTACATTATTTTATGTAAGTAGAGATATTAAGATAAAAGCTAATTCTCTCTGGTTTACTGTCTCAAGATACGATCAGGGACAGCCTTTCAAATTAATGTTATATCTGTACCTCCTCAGCAGAGGAGAGAGGGGAAGCATGTCCTCTCCCACACACAGCATTTGCCTTTGCCACCTGCATGCCAAACATTGACACTGACTGCTCCAGTCTTTGTACACCAAAAGACTTCCCTTCTGAGCTGTCAAATCCTACAGCTTCCCTCCCTTCCTTTTCTGCCACAACAGTTTTCATTTCATATTTTCCATTTAAAAATCTGCAGGACTCAAACACTCAGCATTTCATCAATTCTGCCAGCAAGTACACCACACTGTCCAATTCGAGGAACAGGAGACAAAGCCTGTGTGAACTATATAATGTGAACTCTAACAGCCATTGATAGTCTTGGGAGCAGCATGGCACAATCCCGGGACACATGCGGAATCCAACTGTTACATGAAATACAGATCCTGTCCTTCCTTCCAGGGGTATTTGAGACAGGTATTACCCTTCCTTCTCTGACACCACAGTCATGCATCCTCTGTGTTCACACATCAAGAACCACCACCCTACCTTATGCAAGGGTGGAGAAGGAAAGCCTGATTTTTAGCACATAGGAAGAACAACTGTTAAATGAAACAGCCTCCAGTGACCTAATTCAAGAAAGCTTTGTCAGGTGTTAATCTTTCTCACCTTTTATACATCATTCCCTGAAGTACATAAGTGTTCAAAATAAGTTTAAAAACATTCAGAAATGTGCGAGAAGTAGCTGTCCTCCTGTGCGGCTCCTGCAAAGATTAGAATTCCCAATATAGTCGCTGGTTGCAAAAGTGCTTTTAAGCTGCTGTTGCACTGGGTTTACGTCTGAGTGCCACTAATCAAATTAACTGTGATGGCTGCAGTAAGCTGTTTATAGAGATGAAAGACCTACCCAGAGAAGTTTCTGTTACAGCTTATGAAGCTGAACTGTTAAGTACATAAACACCCACCGCACAGAAAATCTTCACTTTTATTATTTCTGCTGTTCCTCGCTGAAGGGTCAAGAGCACTTAATTGTTCTTGTTAAGTCTTGCACAAGCCCCAAATCCCTCTTCCCATCACATAACTGTTTTTTTTTCTTTTCCCCTTGAAACAAAAAGCATTTATTTTTGTTGTCTCTCAAAAAATAAAATAAATAAAACGAAAGGTAATAACAAGCAGTAAACTTAATGGTTTAATGGAATGTATTACAGTATGATGGTCATGTCAAGCTGCAAGCTTTTCCCCATGGTATAGTTAAACACAGAAAAAGCAGTCAGGAGACTGTTCCAAAACAGGAAACTGCAAACCAGGCACTTGTAGCCTATCAGATCCTTGTGACTTTCAAAATGAGTATCAGGCTGGGGGTGTTTGTGGAAAGCGTCACTGTGCCACAGGGGGAAAAAAAAAAAAAAAAGAGAGGTAACAGAGCAGCAACTGGGATTACATAGGAGGCCCCTCACATGCAACCAATTACCTGCAGCTACAGTAACAGAAGAAGACAAGGGAAGGCAGCAGACAGCATTGTTGCGCACGGATATGGACGGTCTTAGCTCCTCACCAGGCTTGGGAGCAGACGCCTGAGGAGTAAAGATTTGTGAGCTTTCTGCAAGGGCCACTCACAAAAGATCCGTAACAGGCTCTCTCTCAGTTCATGTTAGCCCATTTATTTTACTTCCTCATAAAAATAACTGCCTTCAGTGTTAGCTGAGGAAAGCAATGCAAAGTACTGAAAAGATTACTATTTTACTGAAGCATATAATAAGACTTCCTAGGCATTTGTAAGTTAGGAAATCTGTCTCCTCTTTCAATTTTCTCATTAACATATCAGAAAATCATAAAAAGGGTTGTACTTTTTCAATATTTGACACCAAAATCTCTGTTCTTGATTTGTACAGGTCAGGTTAGGTAGGAAGAAGGAAAAACAAAGCCTCAGGCTGCTGTTGGATCCTGCAGTCCTTGCTAAATAAGTACAAGATAACACTGCCACTAATGAGCACCCATCCCGGCACAGCCACACAGCGGACACAGAGCTAGCAAATCCTAAAGGTCCTTCTAAATTAGGTTTGAGAACCTTTCTGACAGGAAGATTTAATTAGTAGTATTAATAATGTCAGAGATCATCTCTGCCTTTTAAAGTATTCCAGTACTCCTAAATAAGAATGTAGCAGGAAACCGTGTTTTCACGTCTCTCTTGTATTGGGAACCATTTATATATCCATTGGATGAGAGAAAACTGAGGTGTTTCCCTGAAAGATTTTTTTTTTTTTTAAACAAAGTTTTGAGCACTTACACTCCCAATGAGAAAGATGTGGAAAATGGATAGTAGAATTTTGTACAATCATTATATCAAATGATAAGATCTTATGACTCAGTCAGTCAAATGAGTACCAAGTTTCACTTCTATAATCCAACAATGAAGAAAACATTTCATCTTCTCACCACTCTGCCATCTGACATCCTGATATATTCTCTTTTTTTTTCCCCCTCTCCAGTTTTAGCTTTTAAGGCTAGCAGTGCTACATTAATTCACATTTTAAAGTGGTTCTCTGTAGACTTCACAAAAGTGCAACTTTTTTTTCAGCTCAGCACAAATTTCTATGAGCTGACAATTTACCAGAAGCTTCTCTTTGATCATTTTGTTGCATAAAATAATTCTGTTCCTATCATTCATCTCAGTACCATAACTTTTCTGTACTTACAGAGAGCATACATGTCTTAGGTATTTGCTTCTTTGTGGCTCTTGGAAGAATTAATCGTGATTAAAAATATTACAAACACTTGCATTAGGGGATTAGGGTAATTTCTAAATAGAAAGTTCCAAGTTGTTCTTAGCAAATACCAAAATAATAACAAGCCATCATTTAACTAGCTCAACAGCTATTTTAGAATTCAAATTAAGATAAAAAATGATAACATGAAAATATTTTCACTTTATACATTATGCACTAGATCAGCCCTCAGTGGTCAAGTTATAAACATTGCAAAAGCGTAAATACATAAAGTGGGACAAAATGGTATTAAAGCTTTGCATGTAGAAACATGAAATAAACCCTAATGTCCTGATACAGCTTCCTAGTAACTGACAGCATCAATTTGGCCAGATAACTTCCAGAGGCACAGCTATTTTTATTCACTGTAAATAGTCTCTGATGTTAGAAAGAAAAACCTTTCTCTCAGATAAAAGCTGGCTTTTAACAAAGCATGTCTTAAGCTTCAAACTAGCCATGTAGCATAATTTACTTTGAAACACAGTATGCTGATGGCATTGGATGCATCATCCTGATGTTACATCAAGACAGGGAATTCTGAAATGGTAAGCACATTAGTAAAAAAATTACCTTTAAAGATCAGTGTTTGCATCCATATAAATAACACATGTAAAACAGATGTCTTAATACTTGAGCTACTATTTTAAGTACAGGCATAAAAACATTCTGTGCATGTAAAATGAGATGTGTTGCAACAACAGTCATATCTGTACAGAAAGTCATAGACCTTGCTGCTGTAATATCTGCCCCAGCTGCTGTTCTGCCGCTGGGATGTCTTTATACTCTGTGTGAGGACACTGCTGTGCTGGGTGAGGGGGTGACCGCACACAGTCTCCAGGCAGAGGAGCCAGGAGAAGAGTGTACAGATCTTGTCTTTTACTCCGAGCTGCAACAGCCCCATGCTCTCCACTCAGGTCTCAGAACTGCAGCTACGCAAGGGCTGGCACTGATTCTCTGTTTTGCAGCAAGGACTATGACCTATCATGAGAAAACACTTTCTTATCTTTATCAACAAATAATGAAGTTTTACTAGGAAGCCAGTGGCTAGACCTCCATAGATATAGTAATGCATGATTTCTTGCCAAGGAGAGATGTGAAGCCTCAGCAGGCAAGCCTGCAGCAGTAAGGAATGCCTTGTAAAGGACTTTGTTCCCACACATCTCCTAAGGCCTGTAAAAGGCCCAGGGAGACTTTCAAAGTTCAGGGTCTACCCTCGTCCTTGCCTCAGCAGCAAGACAGAGCAGGCTGGAGGCAGGAGGCAACGGCTCCGCTGCCCTCAGTGCTGACTTTGCCGCTGACCAGGCCGTGCAGCACCCATCAGTGCCTGCCAGACTGTGGCCATGCCTGCCAAGGCAGGCAAAGGGAACGCTCACAAGCGCTGCAAACATGAGACATGGAGAGGAGCTGCTCCCTCTTCTCGCCCTCCTCACTGCCATCGCACAAGGTGTAGCAGCAGGCCGCATGGCTGCAGAATGTATTTCACCCATCTGAGCCACAGGGCCTCTCATGACAAACACTTTTTCATGTGTCTGTGCCTCATCTTTGCTATGGGATTTGTCTATATATCACAAACAATCCTACAGCCGTTGCCAGGACACGAGCAGTTATCTGAAGCCTGATTTTATGTCTGCATTCCTTTGATCATGAGTGGAACTGCCCCTTGGGGACAATGTAGTGATTTTGTGTATGCCTGAATATTGTATGTGTGGTGGTTCCTTTCCCGTGTGAAAGCCTGCACACCTTCAGGATAACAGGATCAATCATGGCCCTGCTGAAGTCAGGCAGCCTCTTTCCACTTCCATAAGGCTTTGGGTCTGCTCCTTAATGTCCTACTGATTAACTGTATTAAGAGATACACGCTTAGCTTTCTCTAGCTTATTCACTGTAAGTGACATTTCTTTTTATCTACAAATATAAATTGTTTTGCTGTTTATATGTTTTTGTAAATTCCTTGCTGCATGTTGAAAAGCTGCTCTATCAGAAGTCATGAATATTTGTCTTGCTAGGTGTATAGTTATGTATTGCCAGAGACATCAGTTTCATTTTTTTATTAGATAAATATGTACAAGTTGTTATAGTTAATAGGACAGTTTTACACAAGTCACGCAGGAGACAAACAATATATTATCTGTCCTACATAGCAATGCAAACAGCAGAGAGCATTTGGATTTTCAGCGTCCTCGAGAAGTGACTTTGCTATTACACTAACAATGCCCTAGTGAGCATTAATTTTCAGGTAGTAACAACCCTTGAAAATAACTCTTTCAGTCTAATTATATTGCTGGATTACAGGAAGCCTTTCAGTGAAGTTTATGGGACAGATTCTTAGTCACTGTAAACAATTGTACCTCCACAGGTTTCAGGAGGAGTAATCCAATTTATATGCGAGGCCTACCTCTCTATTCTGTAAACCCCATATTAAAGGTTATGTAATAATTAAGGATAAAGGAATGAAGAAAAAAAAAAAACAAAACACCCTAACTCGATTCAGGCAACGACTTTGCACTTACTGAAATGAAGATGAACAGAATCAAGCTCCATGAGATTAATTATAACTAGGAGATTAGTTTGGTATAATAAAGCACACTTAGCATAACATGGAGAACTCTTCAGTGCATTTTGGAATAATGCATTTTAAATTTGCCAGTTGCCTCTGAAGGTCCCAATCCTGTAAAGTTAAATCATGAGCGAGCTTTATGTACTATAAATAATCCCACTGAAATCACACTATTCACAGAGTAGACAGGCAAGCAGAGCTTAACTGTTGGGCAAATTAGGGATCTAGCTGGAGAAAAGTTCCCTGGCTTCCACATCTCCTTCAGACTTGACCTATAAACAAACAGGGAAATGCTTGGCATTTTGCTGAGTAGAAATAGTGCTGGTTTTCAGTGGTTTTGGTTCTACTTCAGAGAAAAATCTATTATTTCTCAGATGAATGTCATTTTCACAAGAAACCACATAAAGGTCTCATTCTCTGTAGACTTACTTTGTCTTGCTCCCCCAAAAAGGGGAAAAAACTATTCTCTCACAATTGCCAGAATAAGGAGGAATATATAATTCATTTTTATTAATCTTGCTGCAACTCTTGTCCCTAAACTTGTTTGAAGCCTGTATTCTAGATCAGCAGAACACTGTTACAGCTGGTTTGAGGCCCAGAGCTGCTAGGTGTCATATACCAAATGAAAAAATCCATGCTGCAATAAGTTGCTACCTTGCTCCACTAAGAAAAATATTTTTCTCAACACAAATACAGGGGAGTAAAAAAGACTGGTGCTTTTAGCTGAAGTGTGTTTTAGAAAAAAAACACACTAACCTGAGCCAGGGCACAAAGCCAACAACTGCTACATCAAGAAACTGAAATTTACATTTAATCAACCTCAAGTAGGGACAAGAAATCAATTTAACATACTGTTTGCAGAACATTTACTGTGGAATCATCTTGTATGATGCAGCACTGCTAAAAACTACCCCCACAAAAATCAGCTGTTATTAAGGAAAGTGCAATGGCCAAAGAAAATATGCCACAGGAGTCACAAAAATAGAACAAGGAATTTCTTTATTTTGTTTCCCAAAACTTCAAACATAACCTTTCATAAATTGAATGTTAGATCTTTTAACTACCAGCACAATTTCCTGGTTACTTCTATAAACTGGAGCTTTCAAACTCCCACCTACTCCCAGTGATCTCTGCATACTGGGTTATTTAATATTCCCTCAGTTTATCTCAAGTCTCAGTGCAGCAAGGCTTTTTAATTGCTATGGCCCTAAGCATGGAACATGAAAGAAAGGGATATCTGGGAGTTTCACTCTATATTTTTCATTTAAAGGCCTAGGACCCTGAGGCATGTCCCCAGTCATTTTCAGTTGTTTCAGAGCTCCCATTTACACTTGGAGCATTCTATCTTCATGGGGTACTTCTTCAAGATATTTAGTGAGACATGTAGAAACGCCAAGGCTCTATCAGATTTGTAACTGCTTGCAGCAAGGAATGGGGTGCCTGTATGCGTGGATAGCGAAAGGGACTGAACTGCTAAATTTGCCAAAGGGGTCTTGCCCAAAATATCATGGCCTAGTTTCCTATTAGTCATTCTGGTACAGTCTTCCTAATCCCAGTACTCATTCATTAGCATTTACTCTCCACAACCCAAATAATTCACAGCTCCTTCAATACAGCAGCATTACACTAATTAATCTAGCTGTTGTCACAAGCCAAACAAGAGCTGATAAGCTCAATATGTTACATTAAGTATAACCAGACAGCTCTAGAGCATTACATTCACACGGTTTGCTATTGTCATTTTTTATATAAAAGGCATGATATCTTTGACACCTTTAAATTAATGTACTTGTATCATTTTAGGTTCACAGAAAAGGTAAAGTACGTTTAAGAGGTAAGGAATTTCCAACTAGCAGAAGAAATTTGGAGTATCTCAGAACAACTGTTCTTGTCAGGTGTTACCAGTGACAGACACGCACTCTGAGCACAGAAGTGTTTTTAAAATGGAGATTGAGTTAATGCAGAAACTGCAATAACTCGCACAGGAAAGGCACCACCAGGTGGATCGGCAATGCAAAGTGACAAAACCGACAGAGTCCTCTAAGCTTTGGTGCTGACAGCTCTTCACCAAGAGGGAAGTTCCTCTGACAAAAAGTCAGCAGGAGCAAATGAAGCCCATTCATCCTATATCCCTCCCCCAGGCAGAGGGGTGTACAATTGCAGCACACTTGATTCTGTCAGCTCATACACCACGTCAAGACTATTTGAAGCCAGTGAGGGGGCTGCCTTCATCAATGTCAGGGCTTGAACAAGAACACAACAGTAATAAGAAATTACCTTTTCCCTCTTGCCATTAGTCATATCCTAAAAGTATATTGTGTTTGGAGTCTTGGACTTCTTGACGTGATAGCAATACTTCAATGTTTCAGTCAGAATAATCATGACGTGCTAACCACTGCGTTAATGAGAAAAAGAGTGCCACTGACTTTGGAGGGTCCGCTTCGAAACTGTAGGCAATAACGTAGCCTACCTCAAAAGCCTAATGCTGCTGTGCTTAAACTCTCTCTGCTATTTTTTCATCTGGCTTAGCTATCTCTTACATTGCAATGTGCAATATACGTGAACTTACTTTGCTCTTGTCTGAAGAACAGCATGGCACAACTCAATCCAAGTAAAGCCTTATCACCAAGGTCAAAGGGCTGGTATCTAGAAAGTTGAGAATTTGCTGCTCCCTTTAGAGGTACTCTGACATCAGCGAGAATTAGATCCTGCATCTTTCTCTAAATCTCCTCCTCTTTAAAGAATATAGTATATATTAATTAATCCAAACAATGAAGATAGTATTTCACGTCCAACTTTTGGACTATTACAACTTTGCCTGTGAGCTTTAAAAGAGTACTAGTTACAGAGACGTAAATACGGGCCCAAAGAAATTCACTAGAAATTATACATATGATGAAGGAAAATAATCTCTACTGAATTTAAAATATGTTGTAGACTTAGATTTTCAATTTATCCTTTGCTCTAAAGAAGACTCGCAAATAGGTATAATGGTACAGCAGAAAAATAAAGAACCTCTTACTGCTGGGGAATATGCAGAGGTGGTAGATAAGGGTAAAAGCCAAATATTCTCAGTGGTTTTCAACTTCACAGACAAAAATGCTGTACATTCAAAAACATGGGAAGGTAAACACACAAAGGTAAAGGTAAAAGCTGGCTAAGGTAAAAATCTCCCAAGAAACAGAATATTTGCCGCTAACAAAGTGTCAGAGTTTAGCCCTGTTCAGGACCAAGCTACACAGTCTCTCACTCACTCGCCCCACCAGTAGAAGAGAGGTGGAGAATTGGTAAAGAAAAGAAGGTAAAACTCCTGGGTTGAGATTATAAAAAAAAAAAAAGTATGAGAGAACAATAGAAAAAAAAGAAAACAGAGATGGAAAATAAACAAACAAAAAACCCCAATAACAGAAAATACTTAGGCACGTAATTTACAGTACAATAGCTCACAGTGGATCCTGATGCTCAGCTCCCTCCAGAGTAGCAGGAACCTTTCCTCGGCACCCTCCTCACTTTATACACTGAGCATGGTGTCCCTTGGTGTGGAAGGGCCCTTTGGCCAATTTGGGTAACCTGTCCCAGCTGTTGGCTAATTAGTAACCTATCCCAGCACTTTCCCCCAGCCACAGGTGCCACCAGTTACAGTTCCTCTCCCAGCTCAGGTGAAAATTAACTCAGTCCTAGCCGGAATCAGGACACCAAGATAGTAAAATTGAAGAATTTATGCACAGAGAAAGAACACGTGGCCTAAACAGACCATTTCCACTTCCAGTTTCTAATTATTTGAAAATCTTTGATTTCTGCTCTTTGATGCTGATTGTTGCATACTATGCATGATCTCTGTTTTTTAAAACTTATTGTATTTTAAATGATTGCTTTCACAAGCGATTTTGTTGACATTAACATATAGTGAAAGTTATTCTGAAGGATATTTTTGTAAAGCCAATTTTTCTTTAGTTTGATTCAGAAAGAAAAAGCCTGTCCTTGGAACTCAGTAACATTTTAGACGAGCAGAGAAAAAGAAATTATAATCCTGCCTTTCTTTGTAAACTCAGTTACGACTTACATGTACTTGCTGTTGTTCATTAAAGTTTCATCAAAAATAATGACTCATCAGTAGAAGATGAAGCTTTGCTACAGTGTGAATCTTTCAGAGATTTCCACCTGAATTTCTCAGAGAAACTTACCTAAATATTACTCATTTGAAGTCAGTAATAACTGTGTCATAGATAAAAAGAATATGACAAATATTGCTGAGTGCTGTGGAACATGATTCAAAAATTATATAGAACATAACTCAGCAGATACTGCTAGAATGTCAAGTATACTGCAAGCACTTGGAAAACTGCAGCTGCTTCTCCACTGAGAGTTCCCAGTAGCCATGTGCCTCAGCAGTTAAATGAAATCGGTATTTTATTAAAGCTGCCAGAAGGAGGAAGATTTCCATGAGAAGGAAAATATGTAGTTGGTATGTTACAGGCAGTTTAAATTTATAATAAACCCTCAAAAGTTGTAGATCAGGCCCTGCTGTAGGGTAGTATTATTACCAAGCCTGGAATGCTTTAGGGGAGATACAAGAAAAAATTAAAGGGAGAATGTTGCAATGTAACAGATTGTCCTAAAATATAAAGCTTAGGTATTTTGAAAGCTAGAAAAACATTTAATTTGTAGTGATCACTGTATATCTAATGATCGTCACATTCCTATTCATATAAATTTTTTTCAGAACTTAGCACTCATCTGACCCAGGAACTCTGCATGACAAATACGCAGAACTTAGAAATCCTTTGATGGCTTTTGATCTGAAAAATTATTTGACACTATGTTTCATTTTAAAACATTTTCACTTCAAGAGGATTATCATGTCTTTGTATAAAGAGAAATCACCCAAACCTGAATCATCTGACATAACATGCACCAACTGGAAAAGAAGGCGGCAAATGAATAGAGCTCATATAAAAATGAATAGAGCTCATATTCACTACACATTGTGTGCAAAACTAGTTACTTGCTTTATGAGGGATTTTTGGAAAGTTTAAAGCAGCTGGAGTGATAGGTTTGTTTTGTATGCCAAACTAACCTAAAATCTTGCAATAGGCAAATGGAGCATGCGGCTAGCTGTAATGTTTTACTATCAGTTGAGTAAATGTATCTTCTTTACAGAGAGTTTTTGCACATTAAAAACACACAGGAAAGATATTAGTCAACGCTTGCTTTCTACACTTGGTTTGATCTGATGCTTATGTGAAATAAATATGGTGGCAGGTTGGAGAACAAAATAGGTATTGCAGAACAGAAGATGCTTACCTATAAGAGTATTTCTATTAACTAGTGAAACTACTTGTCTGTGCAGTGCAACCAGGATGCTGAGTGGGGCACAACAAAAAACTACACATGCCATTATTCCTAATAGTTATTATTCTACATTTAGATTTTTACAATATCATTTGTCGTCAGTTTATGGGGACCTTCTTCCAAAATTGAATCGAACTTCGAAAGACAAAGTCTGTTCACAAAGTTGCTAACACCTTGTGATCTTTGAGAATTCTCAGAGTAGGAATTCCTAAAATACCCAGTAATTTTTTTTTCTTTCATCCTGACTGGTAAAAACAGCCAGAATCACATAGAGTTTATTTTAAGAGAGATTATAATTTCATTTTACTAATAAAACAGTCTTTCAAGCAAAAACTTCAAATGAATGTGTCTACTTTGCCCTAGGACCAACTTGAAGTTTTGGCACCCACAGTGTTCCTTGTCAAGGAGATCACAGGCCTGCTACCCCTTAATCCTTCTGCTCATTTTTTTTTTGTTTGTTTGTTTTGAATCTTACCCATCTTGGCTTCATCCAATCCCCGCCAGTTACTGTTGCTAAAGAAGACAGCAACTAGTCTTTCATTTTTTGCATGTTGCTAGTGATTTTACAGACTGTAATATGTCTGTTTACCGGGTTCAGAGAGTGTAGCCTCTTCACTCAGACACCAAAGCTAAGGACCTTAACATTTATGCTTTAAATATTCCTTTCTCTACCTCTTTTTTTTTTTTAATCTTTGTCTGTGGCAAACCGAAGGAAAAAAAAAAAAAAAAAAAAGCATTCAGTATTCACCTCTTATAGAAATCCCAAAATTTCTGGTAAGTGAAAAATATCAAGAGAAGAGGAAAAGAAAGATTTATCTAATGCAAAAGGGCTGTGAACAGACATCAGCAACACTACTTTCTTAATGTCATTTCCATAAGACTTTCCAGTACTTTCAGCCATTACCAACACTGTGATGTGGGAAATCCGGTACAGAAGGCTACTTCTAGATTTGGTATTCTACTTCCTTCCTTCCTTCTCTTGGCCGTGCTATGTTTATCTTTATGCCTTCTGCCATTCTTAGTCGCTTCATGTTCTCTGAAAACCATCCATGATCTTTCAGTCAGGTTGATGATTAAAATAACTCTTTTTTAAAAGTAGAAGAAGAAAAAGATTATGATTGTGGATATGATAGACCTGGCATTACATGGAAGAAAGACTCTCAAAAGGTAGAGGCTATAGGCAGCAAATTTGCTTATTTGACTGCATTTATTCTTTCAGTCATAAACCAACTTTCAATTTGCAAATTATCTTTATGCACTCGTTCAAGCTGACAGCCAGAGGACAGACTCCATCCCAAGAACAGGCTAATTATCCCCAGGGCCAAAGATTTCAAAACTTGAAAGGAAAACAAGAATAAAATAAAAAAAAAATTCAGAAAAATGAGAGACTAGCTGTTCATAATTTCTATTCTTAGTGTATATTTGATGAGATGGTTTAAACACATTGCAGTGAAAGGATCTTGATTACCACAATGGCTGATGCAGTTAGACTGCTTATGGGGGTGGAGGATGTCACAGACAATTCCTACCCACAAGACTGAAATCAAGTCATGTAAAAAAAAAAGGCTATCCATTTTATTCTTATGCATATACGAATTGCTAACACTCAGAGGTAATTGACAAAATGGTTTATAACATTTCTATAACAAAAAGCATGATTATATAGTGAAAGATGTAGTCAGACACATCAGAGTGACTTAAAAAAAAAAAAAAAAAAAAACCCCAAAAAACAACCCTGTACTTACCATCCACAGAAAAAGGAAAGAAAGTAAAGGTTCCTTCTAAAAGCCTAAAAAGGACTCAGTTAATAATGCGAATTCCCTTGAGTAATTCCTAACCAGATTATAAGCATAACTCAAATCTAAGATTTGCATGATACCCTCAAATGTCATTATTGATGCTTGATTGTATTAATATATTCCTGGTATCAGCTAGATAATAATGAGTTCCCACTTTGTGAATGATTCCTTAATTTGTAGGTCAGTGTAGGATATTGTGAAAATAAGTTCTCATTATATTTACTCCAGTAAGTTTGTTGTTCACTGCAATTATATATGAATATAAAAATTTCCATTTCTAATTACAGGGTTTTTTTCCCTTCAGACTATCCGCTGCTACATTTTCGACTGTCATAATCAGTCAGAGAGGATTCTCTCAATGATAACAAGGCAGAATGGAAAATTCAAACCAACCTCCACAGACAGCAAGATGTCTTTCATTAGATTTTGGAGCATACGGCTGCACTTCATTATTTCAACCACCCCGATAAATACTTTCATTGTATATGTTAAGCAGACTGGGAAAAATATGGAAAATGGAAGAGTCAGAGATTTAAACTACATTGCTAAGTAATTACATCAGAAAATGTGCCATTTACTGAGGGTTTCTTTTTTCCTAAGTGAAAAACATTAAAGAAAATGCATAGTAATTATTTTTCTTAGAGGATGCAAACCTTTATACTGACAGGAAAAAGAAATGGAATAGTATATCCATTACAATAGATGCTAATAGGCATCCCAAGGACAGTGGTACACAGTATCTCACAATACTTCAGAAAAGAAGGAAAATCAAAGCAGTCCAGCATACAGTGATTAAGGTTTTCAAGAGGCTCCTTTCTGTATTACAGGGTTGAGCAGAAAGGTTCAGAGACCTTCTAAGACAGGGAAAGCACCAGCACAAACAATTCCCCTTGGACACAGATATTATGGTCCTCAATTCCATTGATTTTTATGAGGCTATTATGTACTGAAATGAATGCTGTTTGATTTAATGAGACTTTTTATAGATACAAATTGCTTTCCTTAATTGTAATGGGTAGCATGTAGGTAAGAGAACAGTATTGGATGCTCTATCTTTTTGTGTATACGAAAGAGCAATTTCCTGAGCTGCAGGACTGAAATGTCCCACCCCACCAACGAGATGGGAGATGCTGTTTCATCTTTGGGGTGGGGGGGTGGGGGGATGGTGGTTTGTCTGCTATTATTGCTGAACAAAGCATGTTTCATCCATGTTTTAAAAATAATTTACATGCAACTGTCTTGTTGCTATATCTTTTAGTTATTGCTGCAGAAGTGTTTAATTATCCTTAACACCTGGCCTGAGCCCAATATAGTTGATGAAAAAATTTAGTAGGCTTTTGACTAAGCCTATTGGTATAGCTCAAAACTTCATTTCTACTCCCAAATCTTAATTTGATATCAGGCCACAGTACAATTATAGCAAGTTCTATCCAAGAAAAGATAATTTACTGAGATTAAATTGCATTACACTCATCATATGAATTCTAGAGCCACTGGCTACTCAAAATATCAGTTGAAGTAATTTGCTTTAAAGAGAGCAAACAAACATATAAACCAAAATTAACAAGTATTCCAAGTATAAACTCAAAAATGTATTGGTATTTAAAGTCTATTTGCCTGAGTATGAAAGCAGAATGAAGAGACAAGTGTTAAGCAGTGGCCAATGTAGAACATACAAGGTTTGGGGGTTTCCTGTCCATATGCTAAAAATACAAGAAGCAACATGTGAGTAGAATGGAGGTGGTAACTCTGTGAGGATGATTCAAAGAATATTGCAAGCCTAACACATCTCAGTCTTTGTTCTTTTTTTCTACACAGCTTATATAATCAGTAATAAGTACTACTGCATATTAATAATTTAGTCAATCTTTCGTTAACCTTAATATTTCAGATCCTTCTCCATGTGAAACACAGTATCATGACACATTATGGTAACTTACACTGAAAAAAAAAAATCACATCAGTGTCATCATTTTAGTGGAATTCTATCTGAGTAAGATATCTCTGTCCATTCCTATTGTAATTTAAGTTCATTCACTGATTGCTACAACGACCTTCAAACTTTTTCTAGAAGCGAGTTCAGATTTTCTGTGCTGGCTGTTAAAAAAAAAAATCTCACTTCTTAACACAGACAATTCTTTTATTAAATAGACAAAAATCATATTAGTTAATTGACTTCATTAATGTGCTATAAGAATTATGGGATCCATTATGATTTTGCATCTTAAATTGATCACACTTAATGAAACACCCAAGGCAAAACACTAATTTTTACCATTGCTACAGGGCTTCTGCAAAATAAATGCATTCTGACAAATTACAACTTCAGCTTCTTTTGGGTACAGCAATTGAGAATATTAAATGTTTAAGTAACCAAAGGAGTCAAACCGTTGGAAATGACAGGAAATTCAAGTCAAAATGTCCCTCTTCTCCTGGTGGAACGGTCTAATCCAAGAAATCACATCTCCCAGTAGGTAAAGAATATAGAATATGCTACATATGTTTTCATCAGCTATTAACTCAAGGGAATTAGTGAGTAATATATCATTTAAATTCAGGACGAGAGAATTTTCCTTTTAAACCAGCACTCCAAATAGAATTATTTGATATGGCAAGAGGAGACGGAATCGTTTAAATCTTTTTCACTAGCTAGGTGAGCTCTAACAGTTAAAGGGCTAATTATGCCATTGGTGCCTAGCTAACTGAACCTCTCTCTGGCAACAATTACAGCAGCTGCCTCAGACTTGGAATTGAGCTACTGGAAAATGGACGAACACCCGTGGCAAAAAGAAAACAAACCACAAAAGCAGAACCTGAAAAATCAAAAAGAAACCAGATGTCCTAGTTTCAGCTGGAAGAGAGTTAATTTTCTTCCTAGTAGCTGGGATAGTGCTTACAAGACCTACAACATGCACCCTGACTTCCTTAGAAGGAGAGAGATTTTTTGCTGTACCTATAGAGCCTGAGCAACAGAGATGCACTCCAGGCACCCTGTGACCTCGTTGCTGCAGGCAGGAGCAGCACGCTGCATTCCCTGACGTATATTTCCATACACAGATGCCTAGATGGATGAAGTTTTAGGAGATGGGAAGCAGCGAAAGCCTGGTAGCAAAACCCACTGACAACTGCTCTCTTATCTCTCAGGCCAGAAAAAAAAAAAAAAAAACCTTTCATCAGCAACAATCTCTAATGGGAAGATTTTCCCCTTTGTCCTCCTCTTACAGTGATCTCTGGGTGCTTTCCTCCATCCCATTTGCTATTTTGAGCAACACAGGGCAGGTTGGAGCAACATCTGTTTTTTAATACTTTCTTCTGATCTGGGGGGACCTGTAAGTGGACATGTTTCTATTCACATGAAGGATTTAATGAGTTTCCAATGAAATTTGCTATCACAAACAAATATGCAAGCCATAAGGACAAAAAGAGCATGTGCGTGCCTCAGTTAAATTTCAAATACCCAGAGGACCTATCTGAATTTTCATCATGTCCTGCCTTTTGTCTGTCTGATATAGCATAATATGTAAAAATGAAACAATTAGAATCTAAGCCTTTTACTTGCTAAAATCTCCAAGTTCATCAAATGGAAGAGCTTTTACACTGCCATGCCAATGTGCTCTGTGCCATGATAGCAAAACAGGGACAGAATTGTCCTTAAAGCTTGTGACTATAATAAACAGAATATTGTGGAAACAATACCCTACATAGAATAAAAATCCTGCCTTGATTAATTTTTTGCTAAATAAAACCAAACATTAAAAAAATAAATAAATAAAACCCCTAAAAACACTGAGACATGAAGTTCCCAAGGATTTTTATGTTCATCATTCATTCATCTTTTTCAGCTGTTTATTTGTTACTATTTTGTTTTGCCAGACAGTGAGATTTCACAGTTTAAAAATTGTCACAAAAGAACATCTTCCTTATGGGCCCATTCATTTTTATAAAATTACAGATAAAAGGAGCAACTGGATGATGTTCTTACAAAAAGGGTAGGCAGTAGGAAGCTGTGCCGCAGTAAGTCTCTTGTGCACTGTGTTAGCAGCTCTGTGATCAGAACAAGGGTTATTTTCTCTTCTGGTGAATGAGGCAGAACAAAATAGCTACAGAGAGATGTTCTCTAGCTCCTGCTTTGGAAGATTTTAACTGCAGTAAGGTGAAGTGGTTGTAGTAAATTACAGTCTGTTTACTTAAGCAACTTTTAAATCACCTAACAGGGGTGAAATTCCCTGAAAAAGCTGGAGTTGAAATGGTATCACAGACACTCATGCAACAATTAACCCCTCAACTTGCTTTGGTTTCCAGTCATGTCACAATTCTGAAGTATTTGAGATGTGGAGAAACAGAAGCCTTCACTTACTGATTGGAAAACATGGCCAGCATTAGGATCTAGATATTTTCGCAGATTGCTTGCATCTTCAGGCTTTTTTGTTTTGAAATTGTATTAATATATCTGCTAAATAACATTTGTGTCTTTCCTGCTAACCCACAACACTTCATGTATTTTAACCTCCAGCTCACCTATAAATATCCATGATATATCTATAGCAGTCTAATCAATAACAACAGAAACAAGAAAGTATTTGCTTAAGTCAACAAGGAAAGAAAAATATTGCAAAACACACAATACACTTCAATGCAACATAGTTTTCACACTGTGACCAGTTAGCTGTGTTTTATGTGGCACTGGACATTCATTTCCACATGGACATTATTCATATCCTACATCTACACTCCAGCAACATGGAAAGGCTCTTTTCCGCTTGGAGATCTATCTTTTTAAAGAAGAGCCAAGTCTGTGACGAAAATGTCATACTTTGTTCTTACTGCTAAAATAATATAAAAAAGAAAAAAAATAAAAATCAATGATCAAGTAATTTCTTTGAGTCCTAAGGGAAGAAGTATGCAAGCTCCACATATCTGACTGACCTTAAATTCTTCTTTAATGGTTTTTCATTTGTGATCAAACTGTAACTTGGCATCTGAGATTGATGATTTATATTTTTACTGTGGATTGCTGTTAGACTGCCTCTCTTTTATTTTCTTATATTGTATAGAACAGAAGAGAAACATATCTCCAGTTCTGCAGGATTCCAGTTTCACTGCATGTAATTTGACAAACATGAATCTGATTATTTTCCACCATTTACAAGACCTTTAAGAATCTGGGATAAACATAGAAGGGCACTATGACTAAGTGCACAGCACCACATATAAATTGACAGTTACTTCTAGGAAGTCCAATCTTCTAAAGCCACAAATTAAAACACTTCATAATACTCCCATGAGAATGGAATTATGTAATAGTCAAAAAAAAAATGGTGCCACGTGCTCCTTAGAAGTCATATCAGTGTCTCTATATTCCTTAATACTTCAAAAGAAGAACACCTAACTACAAGTCTACAGGGCTAAACATTAATGTCTTTGCTAATTCAGGGACTCTGGTGATTTACAGCTCATAAATATTCTTGCCTAATACAGGCTAATAACCTTCATTGTGTGCAAATTACTACATTAGCCCCCTTTTCAAATGAGAAGGACAGTCCTGCCACTAAATCTTCCAATGATTTCGTCACAAATAAAGAAATTACTCTCTTCTGTTATATGATGAGCACACACTTGTCAGTGTGGATGGAAGTCTCTTATTTGGATCTTTGCAATACCAAAAGACAAGAAAACTGTAAAATAGTGAGCTTTTTGGTAGCTGTAATGCTCCTTACCAGTGGCTTAAGAGGAAAAAAAAGAAAATCTCAAACACATATTAAAAGAATATTCTCATCAAAGTGCAGAATAAGGAACTCATTACAGCCTTGAAAGTGTCAAAGACTAGGTATACACTTATGAAAATATTAAAAACAATACACCCTGTGTCCCAGAAACTTAAATTACTTCTATGACAAGTCACAAAAGTGGAGAAAAAACCAACAGACTACTTAAAACAAATTTCTATAATCAGTTTGCTGAGGGACCTTAGCTATCTGAATTTTTACAAATGGAAAGCTTTAGTACCACATTCCCAATTATTATTCCTTTCTCTCCTTACAAAGGTATTATTCTTGTGAGCTTTTATTCATGACATAAGAGAATCATGCCTTAAGACAGAAAAATGACAGAACATGCTACCTCATAAGGGCTCAGACTTTGATGGTTATTCAGCAATTCACGGGATCTCCGTATTTTGGTCGCGTACAAGAGTGGATTTATTCTAGAAGATGAAGTCCCCATACTAGGTATTCAAGGTAGTTTTACAGAATTGCTCTTCCATAAGAATATTTTATTGCAACCATAAATAAGTATTTGTAGAATCCCAGACATAATTGATGTTGGCTGTGAGTAACTGTGTTAATAACAGCTTCCTCCAATGTTCTAAACAAAATTTATTTATGGCCACACAGGAACCATATAAAACACAGTATACACACACCACTACAGACATCAAAAACTGATTAAATAAATGATGTTTCATTTGCATGTGAAGGTAATAAACATTCTTGCATTTGCTAAATTTATTTCTGCTTTACACCACACTCTGGCCCCTCAGTAGCACATAAGTCTCTGCATTCACAGGAGAATTCTAGCATTTCCTGACTCTTCAACGTTCTATGTATCCTCAGGCTTCTTCTCCTCCCATACTATCTCTACATTATTTACTAGTATTCCTGTATCTAGTCTCACTTCTCTCTCTTTGGAGTAACACAATCTCTGTTATCAATCTTCATGCCTTTCTAAAACCCTAGCTACAACACATAAATATTGACTCTCTTTATGTTAGGATCAGTGAAGCCAGTAGCTTAGTCTTGCTTTACATCAAAGATACATTCACACACAGTTTACAAAGAGTTAATAAAGTTAAAAGATTAAGCATGGTTCTCGTGAGACCCCACCTGCAGTACTGCATCCAGCTCTGGAGCCCCCAACATGAGAAGGATGTGAACCTGTTGGAGCAAGTCCAGAGGAGGCCATGAAGATGATCAGAAGGCTGGAGCACCTCTCCTGTGAGGACAGGCTGAGAGAGTTGAGGCTGTTCAGCCTGGAGAAGAGGAGGCTCTGGGGAGACCTTATAGCAGCTTTTCAGTACCTAAAGGGGGCTTATAGGAAAGACAGGGAGAAACTTTTCAGCAGGGCCTGTTGTGACAGGACAAGGGGTAATGGTTTTAAAGTAGAAGAAAGCTGATTCAGACTGGACAGACTGGGTCCCCTTCCAACCCTAACCATTCTATGATTCTATGAAATTATGGCTAGGACCTGGGAATGCCCCAAGGAGAACTGACTAGCTCTTTGGATAAACAGATCTACTGACCAAATGGGGATGACTCATCCGCATTGTTTCCATCTCTCAAATCCCACTTAAAAAAAAAAAAAGCCAAAGGAGCACCGAATCTTTTCCCAAGAGCTCATTCCTACAGAAACACTACAAAGCTGCTATTGAGAGAGTTCAGCTGGGACAAGGAATGTCTCTAGATGCAATATGCTAAATGCATGCTGGCCATTCAAAAGATTTGCAGATTCACTTCGTGCACAAATGCCAAACTGGCATCAAGCAAAAGCAGATCTATGTTTATCAACATAATCAATAGACTACATAGCAAGACTACATGTGTCATAAAAGAAAGGAAGAATCACTTCTGCCAGTGCAGAGTTTTAAACAGCAGTATGAAAATATTTTTTTACTCCAGATTTAAGCATATGCCTCTTACATGACATTGAGAAAAAGCGTATACCTTTTTTTCCATAAGTCCTGCTGACTGCTCTGGTTTGGTAAAACCACTACACCAGAATTGTTTTCTGTGCATGGAAATGAAGTAATTCAGCAGCAAACTACTATTGCCTTAAACTTTACATCAACACAGATGCTTGTCTCTTCAATTTGTGACAATTCCAACTTAAGTTAACTCTATGAATTGTAAATTTTATTGGATCCACAAGTGACTTGTCTCTTCTTATCCACCCAAAGAAGAGAAGAGTCTACAAAACTGTACTTCATTTGTGGTCCTAGATTGACTCTGATAAAAGCAGCATTTAATTATTTTCCTCATTAATCACAGCACAGAGTAAAATTCCTGCTAATAAGACACCACATATCCTCTATATTTCTGATCTGTGGTTTTGGTAAAATTAAATTTTCACAGCACCTAAGCATCTAATCCTTAATTCACAACTTCCAAAGAACTGGAAAACAGAGAACTAAGGAAAGCATCTTCTTCTTAAAAAGAAAGGCTACGTAACATATCATACAATCTCAGAGCAATGCAATTTGGCAAACACATTCCCAGAAAGCTCACCTCTTTATTTCAGTTTATATATTGGAAGCATGTTTCAAATATATTCTGAATATCAGTTGAACCACTTTTTTCGTAAAACAGCAAGTGAGAGTTTTCTACACAGGAATAGGAAAAGCACATTGTAGCTCCTCCTTAAGACTAGCAAAGGACAGGGGCATTGACTGGGGCTTGCTTTCTCTGTTTTCATGTGTTTGCAGTTGGAAGCAGTTTTCAAGGACCCTTCAGCAGCAGGGGAGGCAGGCTGAAACCTTTTGGTGGGCTCACAGGGCAGCGTTATGGGGCTGTGCTGTACACAAGGAGGAAATGAGCAGCATGCTCAGAACCTGTTCCCCTTGCATTTTTTTAACAGCTCTTACATACAACACATAATAAATCTTTCCAAGCTTCTCTTCACATAAACTGTTCTTACTTTCCAGGCACAGAAGTGGACTCCTTTCACAGTGACAGACTTTTTTTATTCATTTACACTGGGGTCCTATGAGCAGTTTATTTTGCTCCTCACTGAGGAGTGAAAAACAAACAACATGAAAAACATACTAAAACAAGATTAACTTTTAAGGACTCCCAATGAGAGAGACTGACACAAATGTAGGCAGCCAAAGTACATTGGACACGAAACCCAGAGTTCAGGGCATACATAGAACGAGGTAGATCTCTTCACGAGGACATGGGAAAGTATTGAAGCCTTTTGTTAAACAACCATAAATTGGCAATATTTGTAGAATTTTTCAGAAGAATACAAAAATTCAATACTCTTAATTTTAAGGGGGGAAAAAAAAAAACAAAAACCCAACAACAACAATAAACTCTTAAGGATTATAAAAGTTTGGTCCAAGCTCCATCTCTTAGCTCAGACGTGGTATCAGCCACAAAAGCATCTTTTCTAAAAATGCAAATATTTATTTTGAATGCTGGCAAAGCAGCACAGAGGAAGATTAGTGCAGTGTACTGCTGAGCAATTCATCAGAATTTGGAAAACCATAAATTTTATTTTCCAAACTGTAAAACCTTAACAGAAAACATATACACTGTTAAAGCTCTAGGTATTTTTAATAGTATTTCCCAGAACTTGCTAAAAGACTACAAAACATTCCTTCTTAAAAAGACTTGTGAGGGATATTTTACAATTAAAAAATACTCCCTTCATTAAAATAGAAATGGTGATTTTTTTTTTCAATTTGATGATGTTTTGCAAAAGAAGAAAAAAAAAAAAAAAAAAGATATTTTGTAATTTAAAGTCCTATGACTTCACGTTGAAGGTTTGGGGTTTTTTTTCATTCCACTTAGATTTTTATTATGTTTTGTATTTGTCCTCTCCAGCAGTCACACCAATGGTACTTATCACATAACTAATAAGAATATGAAAAGCCTTGCAAAACAAATTACTAGGGAGGAAGGAAAAACAAAATTTCTGAAGTAGATCTTTTGAGATCTTCCTGTCATGTAGAACTAGGAAAATATCTATTTTCATATTAATTTTCAGAATAGACTAGACTCATTCTCTAGTCCCTCCAGATACATAGGAATATTTTATTATGACATATCCAGATCAGCCCTATTTAAGATGTCTATTCCAGATATACTTAGATTAATTTCTCACAGTTTTAAAACAATGATGCAATCTGTTCTCCAGCAGTTAGATCATTTTATATGGTGCCCGGTCATTGTTTTATTTAGATAATATAAACACTTGATCAAATCACAACCCAGGGCAGAAAAATACTGCTGTGATACAAATCAACTCTGACTGTATTTGGTTTGGATGTATCTTGATATTTCCCTAAAAAAAAAAAAAATAAAAGAGTACATCTATAAAAAAAAAATGTATGTGCATACACATATATACACATAGATAGATTTATATAGAGCCTCAATTTTAAAGTATGAAAATTGACTTTGAACTTAACCAAAAGCAATTGTCAGAGGCTTTAGACTGAGTCCAAACAGAGAGGGTAGCACAGTGCTGGCATCTATCTTTTGCACCAGCAATTTGTTGGTTTGCTATAAAAAGACCTACACAGCTTTCAGATGCTGCAGTTCAACCAGGAAGAAATTCTGGGAAAGATAATTCCAGCTGTGGTTTTCATATTTTTCCTGTATAAAAGCAGGAATTTTTGTGCATTTGGGGTGAGGGATAGGGGGTATTATTTGTCTTTCTGGACAAAATTCTGTTGTTTGGAAGCAGTTATGATTCAGTATCTCTATTCAGCTTTCAGGGTCAGTTAATTATGAGGCAGTGCTTCACAAAGCAACAGAGAGTGAAAGCTGATGTTGTACAAAATCCCTAGAAAGTCAGAATTTTCAAAGAAACGTGGTCGAATTTAAAGCTCTCTCTCCTCCCTGAAGTGTACACAGTTTAGATGTACTTTAAAGCCAACTCCCTTCTGATTGAATGCTATTTATGAAATGTATTTTATCAGATTTCTGTTTGCCTGTAAGCATGATCTTGTCTCTACTTGTTTCTTCTTTATTTATTTTTAAACAGTAAACTTGAACATTGTTTAGAGGTACAGCTAAGATGCAAGTATTCTACATTCCCTTCCCTTTCCAATCACTTTCAAAAATTTTCTTTCCAAACAGAAGATAAATATAAAAAACAATTTCTGCTTCACAAATGCCACTCATGTGGAATTAAACTAAATCACGCAACGATTAACAATATGTTAATGAACTAAACCAGAAGTTTAATGGATACCAAAAAAAGCACATTTCTAGCAGTTATGGTGAGCAGATTATTTTAAACAAAAGCTTCCTGCAGCTAAACACATTGCACAAACAATAAATTTCAGTTTGTGATGGCAAAAATTGATTTTTATTTGCAACAATTGGCACATTCAGCAACAGGCAGAGACTCCAAACAGACCGTGCTTCCTGCTACAGATAACAGGGCAATTTTAGCTTGTAAAAAATGGAGCGTAGCTACCATAAACCACTTTTTTTTTGGCAAGTGATCACCACATCTGGTATTCTTAAATAAGACACAGTGAGGCAAAATCCTAGCAGAATATTTAGCTGTGTCAGACTGAAATTAATGAAATATTGGCTTCAGTAGGGCAATAGTTGATGTTAAACTGATCTTACTACAACAAGAATTGAGTTCTAAAGTTGTGAGATAAAAAATACACCTGATATAAGTGTCCTTGTTTTATTCCTAGTAGCTGGTATAGTGCTATGTTTTGGATTTAGGATGAGAATAATGTTGATAGCACACTGATGTTTTAGTTGTTGCTGAGTAGTGATTATACTAACCCAAGGACTTTTCAGCTCCCCGTGCTCTGCTAGCGAGAAGGCTGGAGGTGCGCAAGAAGCTGGGAGGTGGCATAGCCAGGACAGCTGACCCAAACTGGCCAAATGGATATTCCATACCATATGATGTCTGCTCAGCATATAAAGTGGGGGGAGTTGCCTGGGGGGCTGCAGTCACTGTTCCAGGCTGGGCATCAGTCAGTGAGTGGTGAGTAATTGCACTGTGCATCACTTGTTTTGTGTATTCTTTTACTAGTATTATTATTATTTCTTCCTTTGCTGTTCAATTAAACTGTCTTTTCTCAACTCACGAGTTTTCCTTTTTTCTGGTTCCCCTCCCTGTCCCACTGATTGGGGAGGAGTGAGCGAGCGGCTGCCTGGTGCTTAGCTGCCAGTTAGGGTTAAACCATGATAATAAGAAATAGGTGGTTTGTACCTCTTAAACAACCTGTTAGCCTGAACTTTTTTTTTTTCATACACTCATTTTACCTCTCCCTCCCTTGCTGGATTGAAGTCTACAATTATTTACAAGCAGAAATATTAACCAAAGGTAAGTTAGGTCAGAAATATCCAGAAATATTTTATGAATGTGTTTTCATCATCCTCTCCAAATTCTTTCAATACGATTTAACATTAAAACTAAAAAAAAAAAAAAAAAAAAAAATTACTAAGATAGAAATCTCTTAGCCTTCAGAAAATTACTGCATTGACTGTTCTTTTGAACTATCCATTACTATTTCTCACCATTCCTTTGTTCTCTATAAATCTCAGAAATAACTAGCAATGTCACACAAAAGCACAAAAACACTGGGTGACATTTGACTGTATATTGTGCGTCTAGAAGTCAGAGGAGAAATTAAATTCACCGTTGCTTAAACAGCAGCTTCACCCATTGCTGCAACACGCAGATTCTTTGTGTGACATAGAAAGAAAGGACTTCAGTACCATGTGTGACCTTTTCCTGGCCCCCAAACACATTCTGCATTTCACTATCAGATACACACAAGCTCATCTGGGTATATCAATTTCCCTCATTCCCAAAATGCCTTTGTTGTCCAAATAACTTTTTTTTTCTTGCTAATGACAAAACAATTTCAGTCATTTTAGAGTTGCCATTAATATAATTTATCTTCTTCAGTAATGGGTGTAATTCTGTTTAGGACTCTTTAGAAATGCTTTTCTTAATGTAGTCAACTCATTTGTCTGGCATGGATCTATTCTGTTTTTCTATTGTCCAGATGCTCATAAAAAACAATGTATAACTGACTGCATAGTCTCATTTGCATGTCTTCCCATCTGTCCTTGTCAAGCAAACTTTGTTTTATTATTTACTATTGGAAAATTAACCTTCTGTGCCCTTGAAAAGTGATTCAGTCACCTACATAAGGTAATTTATTGTTCTATAGAACTTGTAAAGCAGATGCCTCTTTGCAAAGGAGGACCCTATTATTAGTGAATAATAAGAGAGGAGAACAAGCCCACGGGCTGTTCTGCTTCCCAGCAGGAAAAGCACAGGACTGCACAACACTGAAGTTTTCAGATCTGGGAACTTTCTTTCTAAATGCTAAACATCAGAGATAACAGGCTTTCCCAGCTCAGCTGTGCAAGACAAATGAAGGAATTATAAATAAATAAATAAAAGGCTACAAGAGAAGAGAACTGGATGTGTTAGACCCTTCAGGTCTGCACTTCTTCATAACTAATGCGGACTTGGTTTAGTTACGTTATCTAGCTTAACGTCACTAGGGTCTCCACAAGACACTCCATCATAATTTTATGATTCAAACAAAATATGTATATGACACACAGAGACTGAAACTTCACAGTGTTATAAAATTATTCCTGGAATGATGCCACAATACATCCGGTTAATAGGTACTGAAACGCGCCTCCTGTCTATACATACACATTTAATAATATCTTGTGTCTTCTAACATTTAACAAATACAAAAATCAGACAGAAAAGTGAGAAGTGAGATTCATTTCAGACTGTTTTATAATTATGTAGCAAGTAGGATTTGCTTATTTTAGATCATGCACACCAATTGCAGCCATAATCCTGACTCCGTCACCTCTGTATGTATTCAAGACAACAGCAGCACCCACACAGACACATGCAGAGGGATGTATTTCCCCGAAAGGACGCAGCAAGTCCTATAATTTATCTTTGCATATAAATGGGGAAAACACCTCTTCATAGGTGAGGAAAACCTAGAGTAACAGACAAGCTGTGTAGGTAACCACAACAAAAGCACTATTCCTTTAGATGGCCTAAAATCTTTTCATTTTTTCCTCCAATCAACACTCCAGTTAAGTATCAGAGTCAGGAAATTTCTGACTGGAAGAAATACAGAATCAGGCTATTAGCTTTACTGAGAGTTACACACTTAACTCCACTGATGGCAAATTCATTTCTTTCCTGCCCACACAATGCCGATGCAACACTGCCACATGTCCAACCTTTATTTACATTTAGAGCACTTGTAAAGAGGAAATAGTAAAAAAGAGAACAAGCAGAGCCTAATTTTGACTTCTAACTTCCTGTTTGAGCCTTACTTCTTCACTAAAAGGATTTATCTTCCCCAGTTGTCACAATTACCACCCAAAAAAACCCGAATAGAAACAAGAAATAAAAACTAAGCATGCAGAGTTTGCACAATTCTGTTCAGTCTCACCTGCTTCTTGTTAGCAAATGACAAGAACAATTTAAAAGGGGGCTTGAGCCTGCCTTATACACACACCTGAGCAGTCCCCATTCACTCAATTGACAAGGAACAACTTTTGTCAGGAAGAAAGGCTGAGTAGTTTGGTTTCAGCATTCTTGTACAACTCTGTTTTGCACTCCCATTGAACACAAAAAAAGAAACTGGAGAAGTGTATGGGAACAGAAATTCATTTCTGTGAGGTTTCTGAAAACTAACATGGTTTAGACATACCACCTCCAGTACAGGGCACATGCTGTCACAAGAGGTCATTTAAAAAGCAACATCATGGTAAAAAAGTAGTGTGAGATACAATGCACTATTTTCCTGTGAGTGAGGTTAGACAGATATGTTCTAGAACAGCTTTTGTAATGAGTATGCATAGCAGGCTAGAACTGCCTAAATACATGGACATCTGTTCTATTATAGTCACAGAAATGGGATCAGTTACCTTTGCACTTGAAGGATATTTCTTTAAACCAATCACAAGAAGTCAATTGTGTTTTCAATTAATTCCACAAAACAGCAGAGCATTCTGGTGCATTCACTTTGCTCTGAAGTGAGTGGTGGCTAGGTCTTGTAACTGCCCCTCGTGTGCTGCTATGGAGAAAACCAGAAGCTTCCCCTCCCCATCTGCTTTGCACAGCAGAGATATCTCCAGCCATCTCTGTAACCAGAGCTGCAAAAATTTATTACCTGCTTCAGCTGAGCAAAACACCCACAAAAAAATGTATTTGTACAAACAGATACAACAGCAGCAACGCACTCATTTTCCTGCTATAGATTAAAATTAATTTTATTATGACACAGGACCTGACTTGCATTGCTTTTGACTGATTTTGTAGCTTAGTTTGAACTCCCAAGCAGTATGGCTGTTTCCAATCAAGAACTCTGGATATATCTAAGGAAAGACATTAATGTATTCAGACACTAACAGGAAAAGGAAAAAAAAAAAAACCATAAATATGTCTATATACACACACATAACAGTTTGACTCACTGTCAATAGAAGTCCTTGGGTCTCACAGTGTTGCCTGAGAGCATGCTGGGTATTCAGATACAGGCTTTCCTCATTAACTAAAATTAAAGAGCAATTTGACCAATCATCTTTTATTTCTAAATACCACAAGACAGCTAGATGGAAGGGACCACTCTTGCATCATTTTGCTAGGGCTTGTTCTTGCAGTACTAGAGTGGGATACCAACTTGAAAGGGGTTTACTTCAAAAACTTAATGAGAGAGTTATTTGGTCACACTTTATGAAATGACATGGTGCTTTTCTGCTTCCCCTTCCTGAAGGACTTTGGAAAGAGAAAGCAAGCACTGGTGCCTGGCTCTGCCACTCCATAACCCTGGAGGAGATGTATCAGGGGCACTGGATGAGGGGTGCCACTACTTTGCACAGAAGAGCCCAGGTTACCAGTGTATTTTTTTCAGTGTGCATTTTCAGTTTTCTAAAAGTCAGAATTTAAACCTAGCTAAGTATTTATTGGTTTTCAGTGTGTATTTGCAATGTGTAGTGTAGGAAATAAATGTGAAAGGAGATAAAGAAATTAATGTACACACCTTAGACAGGTATATCTTCTACTTTCAAATAAACACAGCGCTCAGACTTCTGTGGGAGTCCTGTGTCAGTAATGACTAAATAAAAACTTTGAAATCTACCTTTATGTGCTTGTATATGTTACAATTTTAAAAATGTGCTGTATAAACATACAATATCCTCAGGAAGACTACAACCATCCAGGAAAAAAAGTAGATCAATTGTAGCTTCTCTTACTTTATTTTTAAAAAATGCAGTATTGTTGGCATACTGGTCTAACATCTTAGAAGTTCTATTAAAATAAGTCTTTTGTATTGTTCTCAGATTTAGTAAACCGCCTCCTTTGAAATACTGGCTGCTGCAAATGGAAGTTTTTTTAGGAATACTTACACACACCTGAGCACAAGTGTTACCAAGGCAGTAGTCTTACTTCCAAGCAGCATCCTGTGGTCCTTTGCTGAGACTATGCAAAACAATTCAAATTCAAACCAAATTTATATAATCGAGATCATTCGCATCTCAAGTGTATGGATGTGTCATTTGAAAAAGTGCCTTCAGGTTGATCTGTGTTGCTCCCCTGTTGTCCTGTGCCCACCCAGGTATCCTGTATCTGGTAGCTGACTTCAGGTTGAGAGGTCTCTGGGAGCTCTCCAGGTGTCTTTTCACAGAGTGTAGCAGCACGGGCCATTGGTGATCCCATGTGCTATCATAAGGCAAGTAGTAAATCACAACTGATAATCTAACTTAGACAGCTGCACCCCAGAACAATTAGCAGCTTATAAACTTGAAGCACTGCTCTAAAGCTAGAGGTTTATGCTATAGCCAGTGTGGGAGTTTGGTGGATTAGCTCTGCAGACTATTTACCAAGCTGTACATTGAGAGAACATACTGAAGCAAAAAATCATGAAGTGATAAATTCCTCAGGATGCTGCTCTAATCAAGGGAGTTTACAAATGCATGTCCTGCCTGTGAACATGACTCAAACATGGAATTATTTAATCAAAAGGAAATTTAAGTACTTGAAAGGAAATAGAGGCTTTATCAGCTGCTGTAATTGTTCAGCTGAAGTGTTCTCATTGACTATCTGGTGGAACTAAGGTATGATTCATGAACATATTCTGCTGTCACTTCCACCACAGATGCAAGTTAACTGCTGAAATCTCAGAACAATTTTTATTTTGGTCCTGCTTAACTGCAACATCTTCTGTCATTGTAAAACATAAGTTATCCAGGTAGAATCAATCAAAAACTAAACTAAAATCAGACATCAAAACTTCCATGGCACAGGTTCATTTTCCTCATGCTAAAGTTGATGGTCCAACAGTGAGATGAGGAAAATTAGGCCCTGCAGGAATGGTGAATGAAAGAGTTAAGGAAAGATGTGGTTTTTATTTAGTGTTGCAACACGAGCAGCACAGGGCAAAGAATCAGCCGAGTGTGTTCTATTACAACAAGAACAACAAAAAAGTCTAGTTTAAAAAAATAAATCAAAAGCATTAGTACAAGATTTACTTAAGGATTATTTTAGATGTCACTTTGACAGAGAATTTTGGTGGGGTTTTTTATTTTTTTTTTCAGTTCTAAATTCACCTTTGTTGCCTAGCTCTTGCTTCAGAGTTGGAAAGTCCATTATGTTCCTATTGCTCAGGACTGATAAAAGGACAATTTATCATCTTTTGCTCAGCACCTCTACAATGGCTAACAAGAGTAAAGAAATTCTCACAACTTTTTTACACATCCTTGAGTAGAAAAACAAGTAATAGAACACCAGTCTGCAAAGCCTCAGTTTATTAAATAATGTCAACTAAATAAAGGCAAATTCAACAGGGTTGCCAATAATTGGATGAAACTAGATTCACACTCACATGAAGATAGCTCAGATATCCAGCATCATGGCTACTGTTGAATTCTTGAAGGAAGGAAAGAAACAGTGTGAAAGACTTCAGGACAAGTGTCCAGCATCCACTTGTTATGCCTGTCAGAGACACACATCTTGGCCTTACCTGAAACCATCTCTGAGAAGATATGTAAGTAGCTTGAAATCTAGACATGAGACTCAGTATTGGAATGACTCTTCTCAGACTAGCAGAGATGCTTTATTTCATACCACTGAGTTACATGTATTTCACTGCATCTGAAACCAAGCCATGATGATTTCACCTACTCTAGCTGTGTCTGGAAAACTCCATTTGCTTTGATACTTGCACAAGTGCAGCCAAATTACTAGCCTAGCACAGTATGATTCACAGTGACATTGGACTGGTTCTGGCAAACTATGTCATTCTGCTTCCCCAAAATCTGGAATCCAATTTAAAAAGATAATTAATTTCCAGGGGATTCCTAGGAGCAAATTGGGAAAGAACAGGGAGGGTTTTGGGTTTTTTTTTTGGTTTTTTTTGGGGTTTTTTTTTGTTTGTTTTGGTGATTTGTTTTTTGGGGTTTTTTTTTGTTTTGTTTTGGGTTTTTTGGGTTTTTTTTTCTTGGTTTTTTTTTTCCTTACAAATAAAGAATGTTTGCAGAAGATTTTTAGGAACTTATTTATTCAAACTGTGTTCCAAAATATCAGAGGTCCTCCCAAACCAAGTAAGCTCTGCATTTCTCTGAAATTTGCCAATCCTTGGTTGGGAAGTGCAGCATTCAGGCAGCTGCAGTCCCACTGAGTGGCATTTCATGCCAGGAATAATCTATCTAGCTTCAGTGTGTACATTCACAACCTATAGCACTACTCCTACTGACCAAGGATAACAAGAATATCCCTTATGTGTAAATAATATAGAGCACTGTATATTAATTTATTTAATATTTGGCTATATTTTAATCTTATGGACATTGAAACTGTCATGTACTCCATATTTTATTTCTGTATATATTTCTGCTATATTTTTGTCACCATGATTTTTATCAGAAGTCTCTAATTGTTTGCTGACATGCAGGATTTAAGTTTGACTTTGAATATCAAATGGTCATATAATCATTGGCCTCCTTTCATATTCCATTATGTTAAACCAAAGCTGCAGAAACGGGATTATTTCAGCCTCAGAGTGGTTCAGAGACATTAAATATTTAATAAGTTTCTCCTTTTAGCTGCTGAGTGACTCTTGAAGAACCATTTAAAAAACCCCACTGTCTAACAGATGCAACTGCAAAAAAATTCATTGGCATATGCAAACACTGGTTTATTTCACACTGAGTTGCTATCCTCTTTTGACAGCAATGAAGTGACAAAAGAAGGTAAGAAATGAAGCACCTGAATTCTGGTATCATAACGCAGATGTTAGATCCAGTGAACTATGTAGATCAGGTCAAGTGTACCCTGTCTTTGCTACCCCTAGAGAGAATGCCTGGTGTATCTTCAGCTGTAAGGGCAGAGGTTTTCATATGTAGCAGCATGACCTACATTTAAGGTGTATACACCCTTTACATTTTCAGTAAACTAGTAACCTGTAATTAACATTTCAAATGCAAAATGTAATGCAGAAGGGCGGTGCTGTTCAACCTACCCTGTCAAAAGTAATCATCATTTCCCGTTCTTTACACCACAAAGGCATATGCATAAAAGATATTTCTTCTGCCACCTTGCTACATCTAGCATCACAGTGACAAACAGGAACACTTCTGACAACACAAGCATAAACAAACATTTCAGAAAACAACTGTATGAACACAAAGGCCTAAACGCTGTCCCTGGTGCAGCAGAAGGGAAATGTACAGGTCTAAACCATAAAAAATTTACAGTGTGCATGGAGACACAAGGCTGAATTCTTCAGATAACTAGGAGCACTCCCCATATTACACCTGCTGCACTGGATCAGACACCGGACACACAATTCCCCCTGTGTTATGGTGCTGTCTTTTGGCCTAAATCTGACAAAGGTGCTTTACCTGATTCATGAGCCAGCTGCTCAACTTGTTTGACTTCTGGCAGGCCCAGAAGAGTAGGCAAATTAGAGATACCTTAAAATTAGTCAGGAAACAGACTGTAGACTGTTCTCATCTCCTCCTTGCATCAGAATGCTTAATCTATTTGGGTTGAATTCTGTTTATGTTGCTGTTAATGAAAAATTGTTACCTGATTGCCTCTGGAAATATAAAGTGCTAATGTGACTTCCAGATGAAGCTGGCTATCTCCTTTTCACACATCTCCTTCCCACTCTCTCCTGACTCCTGTGAGTGTTTGCAGTGACTCAGACATTTCTTCTGCAGACCCTTGCATGACTGGGAAATGGCAGTTGCTTCCACTCCATCAGGCCTGACAGCCTGTGGCCAGTCTCCGTGACACTCCAGATAGGCAAGTAACAGCTGTGGGAACACAAGTTGAAAACTACTTGATGTAGCATGTAAGTAAAAAGAAACATAACAGTAAAGTCATTGAAAATCCTTAAATTCTTCAAAAAGTATTGAATGAGTTATAAGAAGCCAAAGGTGAAGAGAAATTGAAAGCAGTTACCAGTGCTAGCAACGTAAGTCTGGGCAGGGGTGGGAGGAGGAGTGGAAATCAATATTCATTGTATGGAAGACTTTTTGTAAGAAATTTTACAGTAACACTAGAACTGAATGCTCCTATATGAAATGTGTCAAAACTGGGCTGTTAATCATTCGGATGTTCACATTTATATAGCGTTCTGTGAAGATCTTAGGAAGGCTGGAAAGATTATGCACTTTAAAAAGACAGAACAATGAAAAATTGATAACCATGAAGTTTAACAAAGGTTTGGCAGCTAAGCAAAGAGAAAAACAGATGACTGAAAGCACGCCTAGTTCAAACATTACCCTGGGGATCTGTGCTATTTTGTTATGTGATTTCTGTGACACATCACAAGTGATTAGTGCTCCAAAATAAAATAGGACACTGGGTCAGATCCTGAATTTAGTGAGGAACACTGACCGCAAGCCCAAAAGTAAAACACTGAGGTGAAATACTCTGCACTTCCCAAGTCTTTTACCTACCTTAAATTCTCCCAAGACAAATTATACTATAAGGCAATAGTCCTAATAACACTCAGTTGCTGTGGTGTAAGCAAACAGGTACTTGTTAAAATCTCTCCACCCCATGCACAGCTTCATTGCACCATTAGAGAGCATAATCCACCAGTTCAGAACCACTTCAAACACAGAACTGTATGGAGGGGTTTCTAGCAGAGGTCCTGTCTTCTGGGAAGAAAAGTTACTCATGTCACAGACTGGGGAAGAAAAAAAAAGAAAACAAAACCAACAACAAAAATAACAAAAAAGAAAAACCACACACACACACAAAAAAAAAAAACCCACACAACAAAAACCAACCAACGAAAAAAAAAACCCCACAAAAAAAAAAAAAAAAGAAAAAACCACACGCACCAAAACCAAACCACAACCAAACCATTGCCAAGAGCCTGGGGAGACTGTCTCAACTGTCAGACTCTCAGTGTTTTAAGTACTTCAATAAGGGATAACATACTTCCTTAGCACAAAGAGATTTCAGAAAATTGTACATGAAAGCCGAGAAAAATTGAGACTCCACTACTGCAGTAACTGTAGAATGTGTAAAGTTTATGGGTAAGTATTTACTAAATAGCATATTTGGCAGAATTTTGTTTATATGCTTGATTATCAGGATTTTACAAATGTAAATAGGAACAGAATTAAACAATTCTCATTCCCTTGAGAAGGGTAGCACTGAATTAATGTAATATTAAAAAAGCTGGAATCAAACCTAAAGACTTAAAGTAGTAGTGAAGCTAAAGATTAAAATTCTAAAGAAAACTTATTTAAAGTAACCTTGTCAGTAGCAAGAACACACATAATGAGACACTGGCTGAAGAAAGCATCTGCCCCCTCATGCATATGAACTCATTATAGATATAGATAAGTACGTATATCCTGTTACAGCGTAACTATCAATTCAAAACTCACCAAAAGAAGCTAAAGAACAGAGAGTGTTTACTTGAAATACAAATTTGAAGTATCTTAAATAGAATGCTGTTTTATTTATCATTTTTAATTGGAAAAAATTCAACTAAATATCAAAGATATCTTCCTTTAGCTAGCAGAGTAAAAGATATATGTTTACAATCTTCTATCCTTCAAACTTAAAATAGGTTCTCAAACTCAAATCAGACCTTTAATATAATCAAACACCAATTGGGGATGGAGGTTTTTTTCTTTCAAATCCATTTACACATTAAGATCTGCTGAATTAACTTAGTTTATGTCTGAAAAATGAGACATACCTGCCTTAGCTCAGAAATGTATCATAGCAGGATCTTGAATTTATCTCTTGAATTTATCTTTAAAATACCTGCGCAAACCATGTTGTGAGCTTGTGTTACGCTGATCATTAAATCAAGAAGTTTTTGAAATATATCCTCCTCCAGAAAAAAAAAAAAAAAAAACCACAACAAAACAAAAACAAAAAAAAAACAAAAAAAAAAAAAAAAAGAAGATGGAGCTATGGAGCTGCAGAGTGCAGTTTTCTGTTTGACTGTAAGAAGTTATGCATGTTAGGAAGCTGGTTGCCAGACTCCACCAGAGAACTTGCTCATCAGGTTTTCTGTCCAGTCAGCATGGTTTCCAGTGTCATAAGTGCCAGAAAGCATGTTAGCTCAGTCTAATTTGTAAGAAGTACAAAGTAATATAAAGCTTCCAGAACAAAAACCCGGCAGTTTGCATAACATCTCAAGAGCCCTAAACACTTGTAAAGAAACAGAGTCACAATCTTGCCAAGAATGAACTCGAGTCATAACATAGAACTGGGTGCGCTGTAGATTTCTGAAGATAAAAGAGAACCCTGATTTCATGTTATAAACAATATTGTTTGTTATCTGGTTTGCAAGTGTGGGCACTGGATGTACCCTGCAGAAACAGAACTGAATGTTAAAGAAGAAAAAAAACTTGAAAACCAACAAACAGGACAAGCAAGTAAATGCAAGCTACTAATAGTGGCTGCAGAATTGCTCACAGCACGATTTCTCTGTATTTTCAGCTCCTCCTCTAGTCAGCTGCCAGCTCTCTCCTTTTGCAGTAGCTGACCACCATAAAGAATTAATTGCTTTATTTTAGTCTTAGAGTTACTAAAAGGTCGAGAAGGATAAGGCATATAGAGAGCAATAGCATAATATGGTTTTTCTACTCTTTGACTTTGGTACTAGATTTCCTGGACCCTCATGAACAAGGCTGAATATCAGCATTTTGCACAAAAAGAGGTGGCAGAGGTTGCTAAGTTGCACCTGGCCAGGAGACAAATTTAACAGTTTTAATTTCTGAAACAATTTGCTGCATCATCTAAATCACAAGCTCATAGAACAGAATCATGGAATGGTTTGGGTTGGAAGGGACCTTTACAGGCCATCCAGTCCAACCCCCCTGCAAGGAGCAGGGACATCTCCAACCAGATCAGGTTGCTCAGAGCCCCGTCCAACCTGGCCTGGAACATTTCCAGGGATGGGACATCCACCCCCTCTCTGGGCAACCTGTGCCAGTGTTCCACCACGCTCAGTGTAAAAAAATGTTTTCCTAATGTCTAATCTGAATCTACCTCCCTCTATTTTCAAACCATTACCCTTATATGTAGCCCATACCCCTATACGTAAAAGAAGAGTTGTACCAAAACCAAATATTGACTAGCTATCACATGCAAATACAAAATTAGAAGTTCTTCATGCAAATTGTAAGCACAGTACATGATCCAGGAAACCAGGCAGGCATAATTGAAACAGGAAAAAGCTTATTGTACTTTCATGGTCTACTCATATGCATAAAATCATGTTTTACTGAACTAGGTCAGAAAGCTCAGAATCTTGCAGGATCGAGTGCAGAAAATACAAAATGAGGACTAAAAAGAGAACTGGCAAAGAAACAGCATTCTGCTTTGTGTAGTGTTCATAACATTTTTTCTACTATATCCAGTCTCTAGATTGCTCAATTAATTCTATAGGCATTGTAATTTTTTTTTTTTAATTTCTACACTTTTTTCCTTGAAGTGCCAAGAGATGATTTCATAACATTGTCCAGGCATGTAGGGATGATGTTAGAAAAGCAGAAGCTCAGCTGGAGTTGCGACTTAGTGACCAAGAGTAAAGAGCCAAGAGCTTCTATAGCTCCATTAGTAGTACAAGGCGGACCTCAGAGCTCACCCTGCTTCAGGGCTGGAGATTGGATTGAGGTTCCTTCCAACCTGAATTATCCTGTAATGTTAATAATACTTTTAATACTGAATATTGCATTAAGTTATCTTAGTTATATTAGTATTTAGTACATTAGTAACTTAGTTACATTAATTATAGTAGTTTGAATAATACAGAAAAAAAAAAAAACAACTGAAAAAGACGTGCATGACTCAGAAATAGCTTTTGTGGGAATACATAAAACAAGTCCAGAATTTGCTTTTCATAAGTATTGTCTAGTATTTCTTTAAACTTCATAGCTACAAACTTTGCAGTAATTTGTATTCTATTAATACATCCAATGACGTATTGAATTCATAGAATATTCGTTTGCCATTTTTGCATGTATTCACACAGTGGTAACTGCAAACACAAATCCATTGAGGTCCTTTAGAGCCCCATAAATTGGTGCAAGTTTACACCATGTTCCTGAAGGTTTAAGGTGTCTGCTCACTGTCCCAGAAGACACATTAAAAGACATTTTGATATATAGGGCAAAACTTTTGGTTTATTTTATTCTGTGGTAAAAATCCCATTAACAGCAACGCACCTACATATTATTCCAAGTCAAAGGACAGACATAGACCATGGAAAATACTATTTTCTGTCAAAGTAGCTAACCTAAATAAAAATATAAAGTCTAGGGGGGGCAAAAACCTCAACATACCTAAATGTTAACCCTCTGCTTGCCCCCTCTCTTCCCTTAACACATCATATTTTTTCCCTTGTAATTAACTTGTGCTGTCTCCATCATACCAATTTTCTAGAATAGGAAATAAACACTAGGTAGCAATAATTAATTTCTCAGTTTTCTTCAATGTAAAGTGTTTTAAATCATGTAGAAAGTTCTATTTTACAGTGATATTGAATGTCTTTATGACTTTCTGCTAAAAAAAAATATTTTTTGCATGAAATTTTTCAAAACATTCATGATAACCAAAGAACTTTCAAAAAACAAACATCCTGGCTAGCTGAAGAGTTAGGAAAGTTGACATCTATGGGTAGAAACAGTTTTAAAAAGTAAATATTAATACATTAGAGACAGTCAGCTCTTAGAAATGAGAATTCTAAGAATTCTATTTCCCAGTGTCTGAAAGAGATACATATATTACACTGCTAGATAATAGTTCCATTTTGTTCTTTCTGGAGCATCCCACTGGAAATTTTCTTAAGCTCAAAGAATCCTTCTGTATAAATCAAGCTTAATTTAAAATTCATTCTTGATTTACTTATAAAATGCATACTCTTATTTCTATGAAAGAAAGAAACAATACTTAGCAATCCTAATTGCAGGAGGCTTGGCTTATCAGGTGAAAAGTTTTAGAAAAACCAAAGCCCATAATCAGTGCTCAATGGACTTTTGACAAGGGCACATAGTGATAGGATAAGGGCGAATAGCTTTAAACTGAAAGAGGGTAGGTTTAGATTAGATAAGGAAAAAAAATCTTTCCTGTGAGGGTGGTGAGGCGCAGGAACAAGTTGCCCACAGAAGTGGATGCCCCATCCCTGGAAGTGTTCAAGACCAGGCGGGACAGGGCTTTGAGTGACCTGGTCTGGTGGAAGGTGTCCCTGCCCAGGGCAGGGGGTTGGAACTGGATGATCTTTAAGGTCCCTTCCAACCCAAACCCTTGAAGATATTATGTAAGATCAGGTCCGAGAAGACAGCTAGGTGACAAAGCCTTTTACCAGAGTTCAGCAAATTAGGTGTTAACATTCTAAATGTGTCTTTTTTTATTTAAATGCTTAAATAAGTAGTGAGCTTTTTTATTTATTAGAAACTGAAGCATTGAAGTCTTATTTCTCTGAAATGCACTACAGGCACTTCAAATATGGGACTCTTCAGTTAATCAGTACCAGAGTACTCTAACTCACTTCATGCAAACAGCTTTTTATAAGTTCATACACAGTTGGCTTTCTTTTTTTCACAGAAAACTTGGGGAGATAGCTATAGAACTCTCAAATAAACTCATTATTAGCTGCACACAGAACAGGTCATAGGCAGTTGCATACCAACTATCACAAATAGTTCTACATGTAAATGCTAAAAGACTTTCAATTAGTACTACAAAGCCCAAACTTTATTTTCGTAAGACTCTGTTATTTTTGAGCAGAAAACAGAAGTTTTTTTTCCTCAAAAGTTTTAATTCTGATACCACTGATGACACTAGCTAGTTTTATACTGAAGATGGTGCATCGTATTGGGCAGAATACACACTTAACGGTGCTCACAAGAGGGAGAACTGTGAACTCACCATCCTTGGCTGGCCTGAGACAAAGCAGTCTTTTCATTTGAACTACAGGTTGCAGTTCAAAAAATGTAAAAAGATTTTTAAAAATAAGTGCATCAATAACACACACTCCTACTGCGCAGTACATGGAACTGGAAGCTGCTACTTAAGCAATAGCTGCTAGTCACTAATTTTCAGTATCTGGCATTCCCCTGACAATACCTTTGTTTTGCTTCTAGTACATTCTGGTGCTGTCAAATGGGAAATGAAAAAGCCTTCATAAATATATCAATTGCCTTCAGTCTGGATATATACATTCCTCTAAATGCTATTAAATATATTCCACACCTCATCAGACTCTGCTCTGTGTGCCAGTGTCTACCTAACTGCCAAAAGCTGCCCAAAGATGCATTGGCTTTAAACAATGAATGCCATAGCATAACCCATTTCCATTGTTCAAGGGGAGGGGAAGAAAAGAAAAAAGAAAAAAAAACACACCACCAAAAAAAAAAAAACAAACCACCAAACCCAAACTCCCTGAAAGCACAGATACTCCCTCTGCAATCCAGTTGCATCTATTGCTTAGTGCTGGCAGCGCGCTCAGACTACACAAATTCCACCCTCCAGTCCAAAGGGAAAAAAAAAAAAAAAGTCAGTAGCATCTCTGTTGTTCTGCAGATTTTATCTTGGATTTCACATCAAATTTTCAGTGTTACTGCTTTCCTTGCTGCCTTGGACTGTTGGCTGTACAATAAATGCAGGATCACTTCAGAATGAAAACCTAACTTCTATCTGCTGTTAAACTGGGAATTGTGAAAGGCTGGCCAAATCCTTACAGAAATAATTGTCCTTGTCAATTTTTGATGCGACATGATACTGGCATCCTGGAAGCTGCATACTAGGAAAAAAAAAAAAAAAAAAAAAAAACAACAACAACAAAAAACCCCAAACAAACGAAAAGAACAGTCAAACATTAAAAGAGCATCTTTGCTTTACTAAAATATTTAATTATTATTTTATTGGTAGCAGTAAAGACTTATCAAGGCCACCAATATTTGGAAGATACCTTGGTGTAAGCTCCTTGTCAGCTTAAACATGCTTGGCAAAGGCACGGCTATCAGAAGTGATCAAAAAGGTCAAGAGAAAACAGATACAAAGTCTAATACACCAGATCCACTCAAGAAATGAAGTCCAAAGAAAAAGATTTAAAAAAAAAAAAAAAATAAATCTCTTGCATCTGTGCTTGGGGGCAGATCAATTGCTGAACTTTCTTCTTCCTTATCTGGCTCTGGGCAAGAAACCAAAGAAGTAGAAACATTATAGATTTTCCTTTATTCAAACTCAATTATTTGAGTCCAAATATGACTTGCACTTGAGCTGAGCATTACCTCACAACACAAAAAATACTAGCAGTTTCACTGGCATTAACAAAAAAGAGCGTGACCCTAAATAATTTAGATCTCATGTTAGAATTCAGTATTCCCGTGAATCTCTAAGCATCCAAATGTAGCCTTCTTTACACATCTTTCTTTACATGCTTTTTTTTTTTATTGTACAGAAAAAAGAATAACTGTTGGTAAAAGTCCCTTGCTATGGATTCGTCCTTGTTTGCAGAAGTTGATGATGAATGACTGGCAGATGAACATTGATCTAAGTTGAATCAGAAATTGCCTGAACCACGAACAATATGAAATAATCCCACCAGATGGGAACTCCAATCACTATGTTTCTGACACCAATACAATAAACACAGTGTGCAAGCAGACAGATACCTTATTTAAACACATATTAATCCGTATTTAGGGGAAAATGTGTTTTCTGACAGCTGTATTCAGCTCTCTGCAAGTGAATGATAAATTGCTTGTGCCAGCTCTTAAACACATTGAATTGGGAAACTAAACTATACAGAAAATATGTAGTCTGCCTGCCATACCTTCTCAGACATAGTTTTATGCAGTTTAAAAGGAAAGGACTAGAAGGAACCCAGCAATATGTACACAGTCTTCCTATCACTACAACTGCTTGTTTTCTGCAGCCTTCTCTTTGCTAACAATAGCCTCTTAAGGAGCAAAATACTTACAAAGGAGAAGAAAAAAAAAAAAAAAAAAAGGGCTTGAAATCCACATACTATTTTATTTATTTATTTTTTTTAATTTCAGCAAGATGTAGAAGGGTAGCAAAACCTGGGCTCCACAGTGATGCAGACATACACAGATAAGCTTTAAAATCTCTTGGTCCAGTTAAGAGAAAATTATAACCACATTATAATAACCAGGCAAAAGTTGGAGCAGATAGAAGTAATAAAATTTCAGCACTCTAGTCTGAGTACTTAAAACTATTTAACTGCCATTCACAAGAGCTGAGATTTCAACTTCTTACTACGGCTTACTGCAGTTCTTCCGACTATTACTTCTGTATCCCTTAAACATGGTAACTCCCCAGTGACTGCACAGTAAGACAGCAAACACTTCATAGCAAGACTGTGTTAAACCTGTTGAAATTCTGGTGTACATGCCATAAAAGCAACAATTAATAAATTATCATTAATATTTACCCTTGCAGAAGAGTGGTGGAAACTTCTATGATTAACCCCTGATACTAAGCCAATTCAAAAATATTGCTTTAAGTGGGATGATGATTTTTTCCTTAAAAGCATAATTTCAGGCTTTTTGTTTGAAGTACTTTATATAAATACATATACTCATTCTTCAAGTTGATACAGTAGTTCTGGGTTCTGAATACTCTATATCCCTGTGCTGGGATTTAAACCATAGCACAACAGTATATATTAAGCATTTCCTAATAAATATCAGGACAGGGGAAAGCTACAATTTCATCCAGTTTATGTTCTTCAGAACAGTAATATTTTCTTTTCAGTCCCCTTGAAGTGTGAATGATAGTGACCCCAAAGGGTGGAAAGAATTAAAAAAAAAAGCTTAAGAGTAGGAATAGAGAAGATCAAAACAAACGCTTAACAAGACAAGGACTGAATGTCTGGAGAGCAGCGAGTGCAGGAAGGACAGCCATGGCAGCAGATTAAACAACAGAAACAGAAGTCTTAGTTTAATCACAGGCTTGCAGGTTCATGTGCTACACCTGTCTCTATCCAAGCTGTAGAATTTCAGTCATGAGTTTTCTGTTTTTCCCTGTTTTTTTTTTTTTAATCTCAGTATGGTTCCAGCTTGTCAGGTATTAGCGATGTAAACCTTAATTACTTATGAACAGGAATAAATTTAATTTCACACTACAGAATTTCAAACTTATTTGATTCCAATCACAGAAAGATAAAACAATGTGTATTAGTCTGGATAAGAACTCTGAAGCTTTATCCTAGAGGGACAATTCTGGAGATTTTTCTAATGATTTATCCAAAGTCTTTAACTAATTGACCAGGCAACTACTTGTAGCTTGTGGACTGGTCAACAGACTAGACCCAGGAAACAGATTCCGTTCCCAACAATATATTGGTCTAGTGAGTCCTTTCCCTAGGCCAAGAAAGAGCCATTGCTCCTCTGACAGGTAATTTCACAGTCTTACCTCCAGGATCCCGCTTGGTTTTGTTCCGAGCTTTATGGGCGGCATAGAGTTGAAAACCAATCCAGCAGTAGGTGTTCGCCACTTGAAGAACATACCAAGCAGCTGCTGCTTCCTGTTCCTCAGCAAAGGCTCTATTTTCCCAGGATAGCCCAGAAAAAAATGGCCACTAGAGCGAAGGGGGACACAAACCCTTCATTAAGTAAAGCAGTTGGAAAAAATAACATTTTTAACACAGATTAATAAAATTTTACAGAAAATATCAGCAAGCAAAAACTTAGATCAAATTAGCCCAGGTATACTGAATCTTGCCAACATTTTTCTCCTTGGCTTCTATTTTTCTTCCTTTCCTGCTAGCTCTTCGCATTTCTCTTTCAGATTATCAGGAGCTCCCTTTGTTTGCATGTACAAAATATCTTTTAAAAACTAGAAAGAAAATTCTCCTTCTCCAAACCATTGTTATCACAGACCTACAGTTAACAAAATGCTCTTAATGAAGAGGCTGCTACATCACATCTACCTTCAAAAGTGGCGAGTGTGCAGTGCTTCAAAAGAGACGCTCTCGAGACAGAAACTGTGGTTAAGAGGAGGGTAAGCAGTGTATTTATTTAGCCGTTGATCTAGGATGAGAACATAGACTATTGGAAAATTTACCATTCCCCTACCACATATTCCAGCTACAGCTACATTTTATAAATGTAACTGATAGCATGTTTTTCTACTGCAGGCTGTGCAAGACGAGGCGGGGGTAACTGTAACCAGAATAGCAGCACTGGTGTGTTTCACATGTTGACAGAAAATGTTGGATTTTTGATCCCAGAAATTCCTAAAACAAAAGGGGAGATTAGTTTGACTAATGCACTCTGCCTTGAGTGAATTATACGCAGCATCCATGAAAGTCGAGCGTGAGGAGGAAATAGGGAATTTATGAAGATGCACACACACAGTGTTTCTTATGTTTTACAGAGCTTTGTGGCCACCACAGGAGGCATTCAGGTAGGAGGGAATATACTAATCAATAGAGACACAATTGAGTCTTGCAGAGCAGAGGTCAGGGATATACATTTCCATTTTATAGGAAAAAAAAGAGTTAGATAAGACTAGCAGTGGACAAAGACAGAAGATGATCCGTTTTCAAAGAATGGGACAGAGAAAGATCTCAAACAGCTATCAAACTACACATAAGAGAAGAGCTGGATTTCAAGTTCTCTTTCAAACTGGCCTTAACAGTGATTTCAAAGTGCACTGAAAGAATTAAGTTCTCCTTTGCTGCCTCACTGTCCTGACAGCTGCAACGTATCTTAATAGAGAGAAAGATTTGGTGTCATGTACTCTAAGCCCATGTTTTAGTTTTCCCTGTCATAACTGCTTCCTTTTCCATAGCAGAAGTTTAGACTTCTGTTTCACTGCAATAAGCTTGCATGCTATTTTTTATCTTCAGTTTGTTTAGTGTCAAAGGCAAATCTGGAGGAAGACGACAAACCGAGACCATATTTGTTTGTGTAAGAGCAAGCATGCCAGCTAGGGTTAGTGCACAGACAATCTCTTAGAGCACACAAGCAGCCATGGAAACTCAGGGTTTTGGGAATATCTCCTGCCAAGTTTCCATGGTCACTTTTAAGGCTCATATTGCCAGACACTGACCTTCACGTCAATGAACTTCCAGAAAATGGGAGGTGACAGAAAGTGAGGTCACAACCTTAAAAAGCCCTGAACCCCCAGTCCCAATTCAACTCAGAAGCGTCAGTCAGAGTGGAAGAGACAACTGCTTTCTCCAAGCTAGAAGTTCACATCTTTGCCACAGCTCACAGTTACATTGATGTGGGAGGCAAATTGCAACCTGCCCAAGCTGCCTTTATAGCTACTCATTGCAAGTCTCTGGAGAAATTTGAGTAATCCTAAAAGAACTAGAAACAAGCAGCCACATGCACGACAAAGTATAAATCACGAGTAAAGGGAATGAATGACTTCACTTTGCTGGTTTGTAAGTTACGAAAACTAGTTCTTATGGTCAAGTCCTGCAATTTTTACTCTAATCTAATGATGAAATTAATTTATGGCTCCTAATATGCACAGAGCTGCACTTGATATTAGGGGAAATTTTTGCCAAGTGATCTGTATAGAAGACTGTTGAAGCTTTCCTTTTGTATTCCCTTCTCACTACCCCATCCACCAGTGTTACTCTCGGGGAAAAAAAGAGGCTACACTTTCCATGCTGTGCTACAGCTCTGTGAAGCAGGCCATGGAGCACATAGACAAGGAAAATATAGGAAAACAGACTAAAAGTATTCACAGAGCAGCTAGTTATACTGCTAGTGAATTCCCACAGATCATTCAGTGCCAGCAATGCAGTAACGACAACTGTGATTGCCATCACAACACAAAACTCCTCACTCAGTGTGTAATTCTTATTTTTGATGGACTTGACTTCAGCATCTACAGCCAAAGATTAGAAGTCCAGCCCTACACATTCAGGACACAGTAATACCCACAGAAGACTGTTCTTCACACTTAAATGAATAGAAGCAAGAAGCCTGTTCAGCTGTTTCTAATGCTCAAACAGGGAAAAGTATTTGTCCAGACTTTAGGCTCCTTTTGTTGCCAATGAGAAAAGATGACTGAAAGGGATATGAATTATATTTGAAGGTAGGCTTGCAGGGGAGGGACAGAGAACACTAGTGTCCTGGTTCTGGCCAGGATAGAGTTAATATTTACCTGAGCTGGGTGGAGAACTGAAGCTGGTAGCCCCTATGGCTGGGATAGTTAACTAATTAGCTAACAGCTGGGGTTAATTTACCCAAATTAGCCAAAGGGCTATTCCATCCCATCTGACATCATGCTCAGTATCTAAGTGAGGAGGGTGCTGAAGGGAGGTTTCCTGCTACTTGGAAGAGACTGGATGTGGAGATCTGTTGTGAGCTATTGTACTGCATTTGTGTTCCATCACTGTCTTGTTTTCTTCTGTCATTACTGTTAAATTTACTTTTTGTTCAATCTCAACCCACGTGTTTGTTTTTTTTTTTCCTTCTGGTTTTCTTTTGTTTGCCAAATCTCCTCCTATTCTCTCGGAGAGTGGGGGGAGTGAGAGAGAGACTGCATAGTCTGGTCCCTGTCGGGGCTGAACTACGACAACTAGCCACACAAAATACAGGAGAACATATTTTGATATCATGTAGGGTATTTAATCTAAATATCCTAGAAATCCTAAATTCCAGTTATCTTAATACTGACCAAGGCTTCCTAGAGTAGAGAAATAATTGTGCTTAAGTGTTAAGAGACCTGTTGCAGGTACGACAGCTCTATTTCTGACACCCATTCAGAACACAGTAGTTTAAGAGACCTGGCTAAGGGATTGTTTTATAAATACAGGAGATTTTGTCCCTAAGAGGTTGCATCATTTGATGGCTGCCCAGTAGTCTGTGTGAAATGACCTCATGGTGTCAAATTGCTTTCTGGAAGAAAAGCCTCTGTGAAATTAACAATCTCAGTAATTCCCCCCCAGTCTCCCTTGAGTTTCATCATTACCATGGTTATAATTAACCCAGGACACTGATTAGAACACTGTTATTCCCTACTACACAGCTGACTACTGTAGTGCAGATGGGATCCTACTATTTCCCATGTATCCTAAAACACTTAAATGAACTGTAACCAGCTCAGGCAACAGCTATGTGTTTGACTGGGTTAAAATTATGATGTAAACTTAGATAACAGACAATACATTGATGAACACAGGCCTAAATTCTGGGTTTTATGGATATGGGTCATTTAGAAAAGGTCTACAAAGTCAAGGCTGACGTGTGTGGGGAAAGAAGATAGAAATTAGTGGCAAACACAGATAGATGTACTTAATCCATGCCTTGTCAAAGAATGATTGTGGAGCCTCACTCCTGCCCAGCAGCATGTAAAGTTTTTATGGAGAATAAGTATGGGTAATTTTTCATACCTACAAGAAAACTGAAATTCTTTCAGTTAATTATTGTAATTGTAATGATTGTATATTAAAAAGTGACTATATAACATTAGATTCTAATAGAAGTGTTGGTATAATTTTAATTTTCTGTTGACTGTATACCTAGTGTTACAGTCCCATGAAGATCCTGCAAGTAGTAGTAAATGCAGTGCAGCTTTGTACAGGCAGTAGCTCTGTGAGATAGGGTAATCTTAATCCAGACATACAGGGGAAAATTATTTAAACACAATACTAATTTTGATTTGTCTACACAAATAGAAAAACTACTATTTAGGTTCTGGATACTTAGTTATCACTGAAAAAAAAGCACATCTATAATACACCAAGACAGCATTTTCTAGCCACAAGAGAGGAAAAAAGTGTAATTAATTTTTTCCCCCTCCTTTTCTGCACAAATCATATTAGATCCTGATAACCAGCTCCAGATTCTTCTAAAGCTGTCCAAAGAGGTAAGAAGCTCCTTATGTTTTATCTGTATGTCTAAGATTTTTTGTTCTCATATCACAGAACAGTGTGCTACTTATGTTTCCTGAAGTGGAAGAAGCAACATGGCAGTATTAACAAAATCCTACTTTAATCCAAGGAGGTTAACAGCCATATGTTTTCTAGATAGAGAGACAGGATCCTCTTGAGGACAGTTAAGATTCAGGTTATGCTTTCTTGAAGGAGTGTCTGCCATCATCACCAACAGAAGAGAGTGTAGGGAAACTAGATTCCCTGGGCTAAAATTAACCTATGTAAAATACCCTCTCCCCTTCACTGTACCACCCTCTTTGAACTTACATTATACATGTGTTTTGGTTTTGTTTTTGTTTTTTTTTTTTCCCTGTGGGCTGGAAACAAAGTTTGGCTAGGTTTTCTTGATAACACCTATGTCATGGGTATGCTCGTATCAGCTTTTTGAAAACTTTACTTCAGAAAAGTGTAAATACAACATGGTTATTCAGGCTAATCAGCTGCAGGGAGGTATTAGCATTTGGTGGGGGGGATCAAAGAGACCTATCCCATCAGGAAACTCTTCTAGGTTAATGTGAAGAAAATGCATCACAATAAAGTTAAATAATTCTCTTTCTGGCCATGCTTATTCTTTTTGCGACCTCCGAGCAAATACTGAAGTATTTTCCAGACCCACTTCATTTTTTTTCTAGGCTGAAAAGAGGACAAGAAAAAGTCAGAAGGCACTCAAGTTCTGAAAGCTAAAATACCTTCAAATCTTTAAGCCTCAAAGAAAATTGTACAAAATTATGCCTATTAATTCAAAGAGCAGCAAATATACAACTCTTTCTAACCTAAAGTATCAGCAGGTATTTATTTACACTTGAAAACTTCTGTATTCTTGTGGAATAAAAGCATTTCTGTACTGGCACAAGCCGACATGTTAATTTTCCCCTCAAATTATCTTGTACATTTCAGTGAATGGACAAACACACAGTGCTGTAAGCTAATAGCCATGTCAGGCACCTCCAGAAGAACAAGGCTATTCACAGATGTTACAAAGCAGTATTTCACATCACATGGAATGGTGTGTGCTACCAATATATTCTTTTACAAGTTCTAGAATTATTTTTCTAGAACAAAAGCTGCAAAAAAAACCCAATCTCAAATTTAGAGGTAAATAGATTAATAATTGCTTATACAATATACCTATTTTTTTTTTCCACATTTGAGGGCTCAAGAAGGGCTTAGGTGCCTGAAAGCTTCTCTACTGCTTTCCTGGTTATATCGACTGATTTAAGAAGTTAGATATCTCTCTTAACAAACCTTGCCTCTTTGAAGGATGATATACTTGTAGCATTTAAATTAAGTGTAATGGACAGCAAGCTGGGAGAGACAGCTATTACAAGTTGTAGTCATTTTCCAATCTTTTTGGAGAACAGCAAGATTAAGCCTCTTTAAGAATAAAACTCCTGAGGATGACGCATAGGTTTTAGTGCCTATACCAGGTGCTATTAAGCAGTATAATGCACTGAATTGAGCAACTTCTGCTGGAATAAGTCAGGTGGGCACACTGCATCAGTCAATAGAGCTACACCAAGTTTACATGAGCTGAACTGATGTTCTTGTTTGTAATCTGAGTGAACACCAATGAACAGAATTTAGAAGCATTTTTCTAGCTCTACAATTATGGAAGATTATTTATCCAGGTTGTTCTTCTTTTTTTTCTACTTAAGTAGTTTAAATTGCAATTAGAAGAGTAAAAAAAAATATATCTATTTTTAAGAGAATAAATACAAAAGGTCAGAGTGCTATAAAGACATATGTAGAAATAACCCCAAATCTAAAGCAGCTAACCAAAGTCAAGGTCTCAGTTTTGCTAAGAAAGTCAATTTTAATGTACTTCTCTGAAACAGTTTTTCTTTGCATTTGAATTCTGAAATGCATCTTTTAAAAAAAAAAAAAAAAGTTTCCTTCTGTTGCTCTTAGAGTGTCCTCTCCCCTCAAGCAATTTCTCAAAGTAGTTTCAAGAGGAAACTGAATGATTGGAGACTGATTGGTCTCAAGAGAGCAAAAGGGGTTGTGTTAATTTTTGCTAGCTCAGTAACTAGAGAACCTGCTGAGTAGGATGACCTTCTTTTTATACTGCATAACATTATGGTCAGGGACCAGCTTTTCCAGAGATATTCATCTGCTTAACCTCAGAATGAGTTAAAATTCACTCCTCCCATATAATCAATTTCTTTGCTCTTGCACCTACAGAGAGCACCACAAAATCCAGATAAACGAAGCAATTGCTCCAAGAACATCATGGTGGTTTGAATGAGATCTATACTTTTTCCAAGTAGCAGTAAATCACCCAGGGGATATTATGCCAATGACTAAAAGCAGACAAAAAAGTGCAGCTTCAGAAGCGGTTCGGCGCATTTTAATGTCTTTGAAAAGCATAGAAAACACTCCTTTCTGCAGCCCTGTGTCAGAGGAAAATTACCATGCCCTTCTTTTTGGCTTTTTGGAAGTCCCAGAGAAAGAAGTTAACACAGTAAATCTAACACTACCCAAGAAGTGCCTGGTCCTCTCCCATAACTAATCAACATCAACAGAAGCACAGAGATTCTTTCCTACCTAAAAGCCTCCACGCAGCATTTCTAAATTTGAGGTATTTGTCTCCTCTTCTTCTCTCAGCCTTTTTAGTACAGCTGCACAGCCTTAGGAAAGTGCAGAATGACTGAGCCAAGATATCTTTGATCTGGACTAGTTCTCAATAACAGTAAAATTTAAGGTGTCATGAGTTTCAGCACAGAACCATTACCCAGTAACCTGGTCAGCTTTTACTGATCACCATACTATGACTTAGCTACTTTACACTTGCCAGTGCGGACTACAGGTATAGCTTCTGCAGCAGCATAGCTCTGCTCAACCCAAATATTAATAGATCTCTTATGTTTGAAATAAACTTCCTAAAGATTCTGAGACTGGTCAACTGGAAAAAGAAATGGAAGCAGTAGAGAAGGTCATATCTTTATGATCCCTCTTTTCAGGCTTTCCTTCCACAATTATAAATAGTCAGTACTCTAATGTTCACAACTCCTGTAGAGCTCTAGACTCAAAAGTACCCCTACTGACCACTCAACAGGATCCTCATCTTCTTTTTAAAGTCTGCTCTCAGGTGAAAGTCAAACAACAAACTGAAACTTATTATTATTGCAGCTGTCTTGATTCTGAGGAAACACTCACCAAACCCAGTTTTCAGCTTCTGTTTTCTAAATGAAGTTTTAGCAAAGAAAGTGATCAGTTTCAGCTGTCAAGCTTTCTGATCTTCAGTCCTACCTAAACAGATCCTAATAGTATATTTTTCAAAGGAAATAAAGATGACTTATATAGAATCTTTTCTTTTCTTTCCAAACAGATTTTGTATTGTCATTTGTAATAATGAATTAGACATGTTTGACCAACTTTGCAAACTGGGCTATTTCAGGTATAGGACACTGCTGGACATTGCACTCAAAAGATTCCTAGTCATCTTTGGAAAAAGCAGATCTCTTTCTGTGTAGTAACTGCCTTTTCCCAAACATAACTAACACATGTACTTTCCAATAGGAATTATGTGAAACAAAAAAAAAATACTTCAGTCAATTATTACAGGCTAAAAAACCACCTCAGAACAATGCACCTGTTGGGGAAGGAAGGGGGAAGTAACAGGCTCTCTTCAAGGCAGTCCATCAACCATTTAGTAAAAAAATGTGTTTCCTTGTTTAAAAAGCAAAATACATTATATAATCTGTGAATACACTGACCTGAAGTTATCATTTCCAGAAAAAAAAAAAAACAACAAAAAAACCACAAAAAAAACCAAAACACAAAAACCTCCACAACTTTCTTCACAAAATTAAACCCAAAAAAAAAAAAGCCAGCTCAATAAATCTTAGAGTCAATCCTGAAATGCTAGTGATGCTAGTGTTCACAAATTGCTCTGCCCCTAAGACATTTTGGAAACCTTTGTGCATCTTCAAGGGAAAAATCTTACCCCAGTTGTGGGTTTGGGACATGCCTTGGTTCCAATTATTGGCTAAAACCACACATATGATCCTATAATAAATACTGAAGTTTTATCTTGTAGATTTCTCTTGATACTGGTACATTTCCCAGAACGTTCATGCCTCTTTTCCCGATTCAGAGCAACTAGAGTACAAGGCTATGTGCTCTTCCTTTTACTGTGACACTTCTAGATATATAAGAACTCCTATCCATAACAATCTCAGGATAATGGATATGATGATGCTAACAAGTATCATCTGTAACTAGATTTGTTAAAATTCACAGAGCAGAAATCTTCCACGGTGGCTACAGGAGATGCCTGCTGGATACAGTGTTCTTTATACCCTTAAACAGATGTTCATCCTGCTTATTCATTTTAATCTGCTAAAAGTGTCTTAGCTAGAAACATCTTAAGAACAATTTTATCAGCTTAATTGTCCAGTAAGAAGTATAACCTGGGATATGACTAGAGCACAAAGAATTATCAAAGCCTTGAGTATGTGCCCATGTGTAGAGTGATAAATTGGCCTTAAACTGATCCCCAGAATAACCCTTTTTCTTTCAGAAGGATGCATCTTCATAGAATTCCAGCATGTAGGTTAATGGCTCTTATAAATCTTCAATAAGAATATAAAAACCATAATGAAATACTTTAGACTTAACTATGATGCAAATCATAATTCATCTAACTCCAACAAGTGATTTCCAGAGATTTGACAGTATTTTTAAAGCTGTTTCCTAAAGAACAAGAGATTTTCTCTCATAAAGCCTTTTCTTAGGTTGCCTTATGAAAGAAGTTGTCCACCAGTGAAATACCCCAGTAGTCTAGAACTCTACCCTGTCACAAAAGGAAGCAGACAGCTACTTTGATTTACTTGCTTATATTCAGCTGTCTTGCCCCTCATTTAATGCAGAGACATATTAAGAAGATCAGGCAAATAGATTGAATTTGTTATGTACCAGTCAATATTAGAGAAGGTAGTATGTTATTTGTGATCATAAATAGAAAACAGCACACATTAATTGCAAAATGAGGTATCACAAATTACTACAAATCTGCTTTACCATCTCTATTTCTCATTATTTCACAATGGCTTTAACAACCTTTACTCTCATCTCACTGAACCAGAAAACTTAATTAGGGGAATGGAGTAACAGTTCCTGGGAGCTGACTACATGTATTTTGCTTAGTGATTATCAAATCTTATCTACTGATAAGGTCTCATCTCCCTTCTTCAGAAACCAGCTCTCTATATGTGGGAAATATTCTATTGGTTTTATCTAAGACATAAATGAACTTAATCTTCACTGATATATTTCTTCATGGTCTAAGAAAACGATGGTCCTTTGTCAAGTTCCCTATGCTGAGATTTTGTATTTCTAAAGTATACGGTCTAGATTCCCCTGATGGATCCTTATTTGGATTGAAGCATAACACGACATATTTGGTTTATGATGTTTTTTAAAAACATTTTCCAACACTTTATATATAGTTTTGAACTGGATTTTTCTGCAGCAGTATCATCATCATACCTTCCCCAACAATTCGAGCCTTAAAAAAACCCAACTAAATCAACAAAAAACCCACCAAAAAAGCCAAAACATCCCATCAAAATCAAACTAAATAAACAAAAAAAACAATTCAACTCTAAGAGGCACAAAGATGTAAAAACTAAATAGTTGACCTTCCCAGCTGTACAGTTTTCAATGAAAACAGTCATGCGATCAATGATTTTTTTTTTTTCCCCCCAAAACACAGAGGAAAGAGAATGAGTATAGCAGGTGCACTTTACAACTGTAAAGTTTTTTCACAGCTGATGGCCATGACTCTACGTTGCTTCAGTATTTTGAGAAGAATTCAAAGTAGTTGTATCGTTTCAGGAATAAGTACTTGCCAGTTTTTATACTTTTTTTTTTCATATGAATTCAATAATGAATTGAAGAAAATGAAGAGTTTCCGATTTCTGTATCACAATACAGTAGGGAAGGGCTCCAAGGTAAGGGTGGGAATTTTTCCTTAACAATGAAATGTAATCATGCCCAGCTATACAAAATAGTTACAGAAGTAACTTAGGATCCTTGCAAAAGTGTATAGATGTCTCAGGAAAGAGATCTGAGTTTCCATATCCTCTACCTACATCTCTTTTGGAAAGAACAATAATATACTGAAATAAAATAATTTTAATATCATTATTTGTATATAAGATTTTTATATATAAATTCATATAGATCATTTTAAAAGAGTTTCCAATAATGTCAATGTCTCTCAAAACACAAAAATTCAATTTAAATGATGTGGCTTCATTTTTCCCCTGCTAACATAAGTCTTAAGCATGTGATTATTCATATCCAATATAAGTAATAATGATAACAGAGGACTTGACTCTGCTGATAATATAAATCAAAATTACCTGCAATATATTGACTACTGCCATTACTTGCAGATAAACATTTAAAAACCTGCATGATTAGACGTCAAAGCACGCCTGTTTTATATTATAATCCCATTGATTTTATTATATTTCTCTGAATTATTTGTATAAATATTGAAAACACTGAAAATCCAAACCAATCAGAACTAATGATTTTTTTAGTGCTTGCATAGATAATTATTCAGTATCTTGTATCCAGAGAGAGTCTGGTTTTTGACAGATTATCTATTGTTCCTTTATCTCATTTGTCCTGAAATAGAAATATTTTGTGTATTTTAAGGTAATAAGTTTCATATATATAGCAAAACAGTTCAGGATTATAGGTCCTTATTAGTTAATTATTCCTGATTAGTTCATTCTTCATTAGACTTCTAATTTTAAACAGGTATAATCAAATTAAAAGAAAAAAATGAAAACACATAATTTATGTAATCTATGTTTTTAAAACCTGTACCATAATTTTGAAACTGAAAACTTTTCCTCTGATATCTTCTTAAAGTTATTTGTTACAAAAAAAAAAAGTCACTGGAACATTATGGGATTATTAAGAGGGAGGAGGAAATGGTAAAGAAATCATTCTCGGTGTGAAACTCTTGGATATCAAGATGATGCTTAGAGAAGCTAGGGGTTTTTTTAAAGGAACTGTAAGGGTTTATTTGAGAAGGTGGCCAAGCATGAACCCCCACAGAGCCATCCAGACACACCAACTCTACTGGCACCAATTTATTGAGATATGTGACATTGTGAAACAAATGTTTACTGAAAAATACTGTCAAAAGCCTTCAAAGAGCTTGCATAACTAACTGACATTGTTGAAATTTTGCATTAATATAATCTTCCCCTCATCTCTCAACACAGAAACACTTCTGTGTTATAAAAACACTGTCCAAGTATTGCAATCAGAACGATTCCTCTCAGGACAAAATGAGTCTTACTGGATTTACCTGTGAAATACAGCAGTATTCCTGTTCTATTGCTTTCTGCATATTCCCGGGATGCTCCCTGGCAGGGCTATCAGGTCTGTACTGAAAGCACCAAATTCAAGGGAGTTAGAACAGCAGTGAGTGGACCGACAAACTCCTGTTAGCCCTGCTGGGGAAAACATTCCAGCACTGACTGTGATAATAGGGAGGAGAGGAAACGGAAGATTAAATCACTAGTCATACGAGCTTTATTAAAACATGTTTTAGTTTAATTGTTTAAACTTTAAAGAATGAGTCCTGTATTTATTTTTCATAGGGAAGCAGATACAGTCTGGAAAGTAATACACTCAGAGCAAAAACTCTGAGGATCTCACTTTACAAGCAGAGAAGACATCTAGGAAAGAAAGATTATCTTAAATTGTCAACTCTTAGTTTATTGTAATTACAAAGATTATTTCTGGCCACCACTTTCAACAGGCATGAAGCCACAGAAGGATGTTACTTCCCACATTTCTGTAGTTCCTCATGACAATGCAGTCATGCTTCCTATTGACCATTGTCCCCAGAGTCAACTGACTCTAGCCTAAGCCAGGCTTTTCTGGTTAGGAATTCAGAAAAATGCAGAGACACAGAGCAGGTGAGTGGTGACAGGAAGATAGAGATCTGAGGAGAGATGAACATAGAGAGGGGAATTAACAACAAAAAGTTGGTAAGTAGGTATAACATATTGAGTTCTAAGGGTGTAAGAGAGCCATATGTAGCAAAGAAAGGGTAGTAAAAGTTATTTTTTAAGCTTATTACTTATATTTTTTGAATGCTTATGGCTGACACCAGTCTTCAACACTGCAGAAACCCACATAAGGCATTTCTTTCTCACACAAAAGGAAGGGATAGAATTATTGCTGAAGATCCTGATGATCCTTACAATAACATACAGAAGAATTTAAATTATTTCATCATATATCTACTACAGACTTTAGACAATTTGTATATGTCTATAGTTTTCAACTGTCTACTGTAGTCTTTATTAAAGTTTCTGCTAAAAATTCCATTGCTTAGCATTCATGGAACCAGTGTGCATTAAGCAAAAGATGATGAACAAAAGTTATGAAATGTTTATCAATCCATCCTTTTTGAGCAATTAAATTACAAGCACCTGCATGCTTTGGTATGTAATTAAATTTCCTAAAATACCTTTCCTACTGATGTAATTTAGATGTTTCATGGAACGTTTAAAAGTTGCAATTGTTCCAGTTAATGTGCTGTTCAACAACTGGCATGACAGACAGGTCAGGGAAAGCAGTCTGTTTACATTACACAGCTTCCAACATTAATGACTTATGTTAGTAGTAATAAATATGCTAAGTAGCTTTTATGATGCTCTAGCTTGGAAAAAATATACTAATTTATGGTTCTCCAAACACATGTTGCAATAAGCAGTGTCTTCTTGCAGCACATAAGGGGAAACTATCTGTGGTCCCTCTAACTACCAATAGATTACTGGCATTTATTTGCATTACCTTGCCTTCTGTGGCAACAAGTGTCACACTGATATACTCCCACAGAAGAATGCTTGCTGAAAAGCCCAGCTTTGTAAGTGTGTTTACATTTTTGAAGTATTAAGATGAACATGTTAGGACCTACCACTTTTTTTCTCATTCCACTCCCACCTATCCCACATCATTCCCGTTGATGAAAACTGAGCTACTTCAATCCCGCCTACCCAACCTGTCATTATAGACAGAAGTTATACCCCTCAGGCAGATCTCTACGTCCTTTAATTTCTTGCAAAGTTTTAAACCACAAGCCTTGTGGGACAGGGACAGTTATTTACTACATGTTTTTCTCAGACCTAGCTGAGGTTTTCTGACACCATGGCAATATTTAGCCACAAACTATGTCAATGAGCAGCACAGCCATCTTGACTCCTTTGTCAAGGCTGGAAATTCCAAGCTTGCCATTAATATGCCTCCAAAAGCAGGAAAAAAAAAAAAAAAGGCACATCTTAGACTCATTTTTGTTTGCTAAATTACAAACAGAACTAATGTAGGGCACATTTTTTTTCCTTTCCTCTATTTCCCTTTCCACAATTCCTCGTAGAATAGCAGAAACTAAGATCTAGAATTTCACTGACTTACAAGACTCTTAATTCTTTTATTTGTCTTTGTCTTATTGCATCTATACAATTCCCCTAGTAGATTAAGAAGCCTCAGAGGCTATTGCTCAGATTAAGCAGTAGCTCTTACTGTAAGCTTCTTATTCTCAATGTTTCCATCTTCTGCTCTATCCAGATGATTAAACAATAAGTATATTACATCTTTCAGTACATCTGTCAGTTCGGGTCCCATCACTCAGCCTATTTCTGACATCGCCCGTTGCAACAAGACTTGGTATCTGTCCTTCATATAGGCAGTGCATTTAGTCCAATTTTCAAGCATTCTAGAAAATTGTCATATTCAGCGATGCCTATGTTATTTCATATGCTGCTTGTAAAAACAACGACATTTGCTGCCACTTTCCACCATCTTCCAGTACAAAAAGACCTATAATGAGGTACCGGGCAATTCCATTACTTAAATTACAGGTGACACCAGGTGGGCCTATTCAGCCAACAGAATAGTCTACCTTAAAAAATTGTATCAATCTTCTGAAGTATAATGTGCCCATTATTTTTAAGGCAGCCTTCTGCCATGGGAAGCAGGCATGATCCCATCCATGAACTTTCAATAGCTTCAAAAAAGTGGAATACTATTGCAAATTCTACCAAAAAAAAAAAAAGACAGTTCAGCACCTTAGATAATGAAGAAAATAAAATACTCTAAGTGTGATGCATTTATATTTTTTTTCCCTTTATTGCTGCATCCTCAACAGCTGGATCAGAAAGTTAAATAAAGACTAACACAAAGAGCTATATCCAGGAAACATTTTATTATGAAATGTCTCAATAGACTAGGAAGAATATTTGTTTTTCACTTGGAACATATCTATTTGACAAAAATAAAGATTTCTTTCCTATTGTTAGCTTCTAATCGTGGGCATTTTATATTGTTGATGTTCATTAAAATATTAAAATAAACTTGAGATATTAGGATGTGCCAGAATCCTAGAACTTGCAGCAACTGCAAAAGTGACATTCTTCTGGCCAAATTTTACCAAGTTCAGGCCCAGTCCTCCAGAGTGTGGAGGGTTTCTTTTGACTTGTTTATTGGGATTAGGTTGCCAATAAATAAAAGACAGATCTGAATGGGACCCAAATATTTTTTTGTTACAGCAAATAAAGCTCCAATAAGTAGCATCTGGCTACTACCCATCATTCCACTGGCTCTGAGGCAGCTTCGTCCCACCAATGCTGTCAGTGACTGAGTAAAGCCAGAAGCTGGGCAGCAGAATGGAGGGAGTGGGATGAAAATAAAATAAAAAAAAAAAAATAAAAAAAAAAAGACACCACCACACCAAAAGCAAAACCAGCCCTTAATATTTGGGCTTGATCTGTTGGACAGGGAGTGTCCAGCAGTAAGTACTTAACTAAACCAGCTGAATAAAAACCAAAGCAGAAAAAGCAACTTTATTATAGAGTCATGCCAGGATAGAGTATGAACTTCCCTGTGCAGAAGAGAGCTATAGTAATCAATCCTGACCAGAAATTACTGGAACTACAACCAGAGTTCTAGTTTCTGAAAAAGAAAAAAAAAAAAAAAAAAAGTGTTATTTACATGCAAAACATTCCAGTCTAGTAAGACCTTTGATAATGGAGGTGAGTAGGAGGGGATGTAGCAGCTGTGCTGTTGCTCCATGGTTATTACACCTAAAGAAGTAGAACGTGTAGAGCTCCTAAACAAACTGTGACAATGAAAAGTCACCTCTTGTCAGCTCTACAAGGACTAAAAGACCTAACAAAACAATGATCTCACTAGAAAAGCCAGGAAAATGAGCCTTAAGCAGCTGTTGGTTATGTAACAGAAAACAGTAGCATTCCAGAGTTCCTTGACAAAATGAACAAAAAGAAAACAAATGGACAAAAAGAAAAAAAAAATTTAAATCAACTTTCTCCAGCACAACTCCAGTCAAACAATATAAGTATTCAACATTTTGCATATCAGTCTTAAGTCTTACATTTCTTCCTGTGTCAGATAAGATAACTCTGTTACCACAAAACATTCTTTATTTCCATTTAAACTTCTCATCATTTAAACCAAAGGCTTGAATGTGCATTTCCTTTCCAACTCCTTCTCCTGCCTGCTTTTCTAGAAGCAGGGTAACAGCCACTGCTTGGCCTTTTATCTCTGGCAAATTGGAACAGTATAAAAATGCAATATAAGTCCTCATTTAGTTGGAATAATTCCATTATAATGACAATTTTTAACTCTGCACACTCTTTTCTGTGTCCTGGAAAGTCTGCGGCATGTTCGTTCTTTATCCAGCATCTCTTAAAACTTACAAGAGCAGAAGCTGGGCTTCACTTTTGCAAGAAAAGTCCAGCCAAAAGACTGCAGTCAAACACTGACAAGAACAAGTGGGAAGAACAGTAGGAGCCCAGGTAAATCAGGACATATGGAGACAAGATTGAAGCAGGACAATTGAATTTTTGAGTTATAATAGATTGTGAAAAGTGAGGAAACTCCGCAGTGGCTGATGAAAACAAGAAAGGTGTTTTGGGAAAAGGAGGCAATGGAAAAATAGAGGGGCACAGCCACTTCAGTATTCCCAAACCATGAACCCCATACAAAAAAAAAAAAAAAAAAAAATCTAGAAGTCTGGTGGGATTGTGCCTCCCAATTGCTCTAGACCCAGAGTGCCTCACAGCATACAGTCCTCGTAATTGCTGCTCCAGATCTCTCATCCCATCTCAGAGCAGCCCTTCACTCCTGCTCTCCGTCCTCCCACTGGGAGTTCCAGACGTAGGCTCCACTTTCTAAAATCTGTCCACACAGGCCTCTGAAAGCAGAGGGTTGTGCAACTAGGCGATGCAGAGGGGAAGCTAAATGATCTTATACAAGAACACTACTATTTTTCTTTTTCTAGGGTTTTTAGGCATTTGATTTTTTTTTTTAATCTTCAAAAATTTTAGAACATTGTAGAGCTTAGTTTGTACTGTTTCACAGTTTCAGATTTCTACATTTCCATAAGGGTTAAAAGTTGCTTTTAGTTTTAAATGAAAACTGAAATCACAATTTCATAACTGAATGAACTTGAGTGTTCAGCCAAAAATCAGAACTAGCAAACTGAAAATCTCAAGATTTGGCACCACTCTGCAGGAAGCTACATAACATGACAGCTGTTGGGAGTTACTCAGCCTCTTCCCAAAGTGAGCTAAACACAAGCCTGCGTACAAAACTGCTGAATTCATTTATTTTTCTGATTTGCTTCAGGATTTGAGCTACAAAGAACCAGGAGAAGGATGTCCAGAAACCCAAAGCAGAGCACTGACCTGAGATACGTATGAGTGCTAACCTTTAACAGTATTTTCAAGTGTTATCTCTATGGGAAGGGAGTCATTCCAAGACGTTACAAACAGCTCTTTCAGACGGGAAGGTGGCAGGGTCAGTTTCCTCCAGTTACTCACAGTACAGAAATTGCATCTAGTTCTGGTGCACTGGATTCCAGCATTTGTAAGATTAAAGCACAGTCATTTGGCTTCTTGCTGAGGAAATATGTTGTTAGGCTAAGGCCTGATGTTAGGGATCATGTTATATATGCAAATTACCATGCATATTCATTAGATATGCAAATAAGAACAAAATCAGATTAATCCCAAAGCCTAAAATCTCCAGCTATCGTGACCTACAGGCTTACATTGTGCATGTATGACTGCTTGTTTATCACTGACTTTGGCTTCCTTCATGATTAACTACAAATGAACCACATACATGTAATTTTTCTATGTAATAGATGCTGTCTATATTAAAACAGAACATATTTCTTGTAAAGACTTAGTCTTCCAATTCCCATCCAAAGATTAGTCAACATCTTTGGATTTGTCAGTGTATTCCAGCTACTTCGGGTAGCACCAGCTTTCTTTTTTAACCCTTCATTAAATGGAATGAGCTGCCAATGCAACAACTCCAGTTACTTAGTTTTTGATTGGTTTTCTGAAGTATTATACAGAAAAAAACTTCCCTCAGGTCTGGTCAGCTGAATGAGGACAGCAAGTCTACAGTAATCTATGGCATCCAATAATAAATATGTCTTTCAACACACTTGTGTTAAAATCTTTACTACACTGGATAGGCCTATTCAGCTACTGAATAACTAAGTTCAGTTATGATAGTCAGAATTAATCAACTTCAAATTTATGAATTTTATACTTAGTCCAGAAACTACCTTCTACTCTGATGGATCCCTGGAAAAGAAGACACAGAGTTGAAGTCACTCTCATTGAAAAAAGTCAAGACCTGCGCTTTTCTCCAAAATACACCAAACTGTCTATTACCTTCATAATGCCAGAAATGAGAGAAATTAATTTGTGTTTTAACTGGATTCGCACATTATTAATTTTGATATGCTAACTGAATCCTGAAGAACACAAATAGTCAAAATAGTTTGGATTTTACCACATACACAATTTCAGCAGTTACACAAGGCTCTGTAGTGAAAAACATTCTCGTTCAGTCATGAATTAGTCCTTTCATAGGTGTTGATTTTAGTATGAAACAAGTTTTCACCATTCTGTGTATTTTGATAAGAAGCTTCCCATGTTTAATGTGCCAGATATTACTGATACGTCTGCAAGTATGTTGATTATGTTTATACTCTCTTCAGATCTGCCTTAAATGGCCATCCAGTCCTTGATCAATACTTTATATTCCTTAGATTAAGTGCCTTTAAGGAAATTATGGTATGAGCTTTAAAAGACAATGTTGTATTTAGAAATTTATAAATAAAAGCCCAGAAAAAAATATAAGCCTGAAATTCTTCAGCTCTGAAGAATTCTTTCCCTATTTGAGTTCTGCAATTGATCCTTGTTGCTATATTTTAGACATTTCATACATTTAAGTAGTTGCCAGGTCTTGGTCACTGGGTCACAGGGCAGTCATAGTTCTGCTCCAGCACAGATGCCACTGGAAAAATTGTAGTGACTACCTAGATGCTTATTCATTCAACTATGGTAATTCAGGAATTATTTTGATTAAAAATATTTATACTTTAGTTTTCACACTTACAAGTGCTTGTTAACAACTTCTGACACATTCAGTTACAGACAGATACTCCAAAATCCATGAGGTAACTACTGAAAAATCAGGAATTGGGACAATGTTAGCATTAGCCCAGAGTAAAAATATGAAGAGAAAATAAATTTAAGTAAGTATTCCCTCAGTGAGCAACATTCAGTTTAGGTTGTGTGCCTGAATATTTTACATTCCCAGAATGAAAAATTCAACAGGAAACATGGCGGGACACACACACACACAACATGACAATTACAATAACAAAACAAAACAAAAAAAGGGTGCATAATTATAGCACAAGCCAAAGAGTCTGTATTTTCCCATACCTCCTAGAATAATCAATATCCAACACAAATTACTTTCAAGTACTCCAGCAGGGGTTTTTTTTGCCTTGAATGTTTCACTTGATAAACCTAGCAAAATTCAATAGGAGAGGATCTGGGCTAAATCTTTTCAGTAACATTAATTTAGAGGAACAACAAAAGAGATGGATTTTATCTGAAGGGATCCAGACTGCATAATTTCAACACTTCATCCAGATGTTTGTACCATAACTCCTCTTGCTATAGGGCTGACTAGCAGTTAAATGAGAGAAAATTATAGATTGCTAGTTTAAAGCCTGGAAAGTCCAAGTCAGTCATTAGATACTACCAGAGTTTGAGAGGTTGAGTTTGAGAGATATTTGGATTGCATCCTTCCCCAAACTCACTTTTCCTTTGTAAAGATAGATCACATTAGGTTGTCATACTCTCCTCTCTCCCTAGACTCCTGCCCATCCAGAAGGGCAGAGCTCTTGACCCCAGCTACAGTACAGCTCCTTCAATAAGACACTCTGATCTCTGAATATGCCAATATCAGCAAATAAACATGTGAGAACAGCCACAATCTTCGCAAAGAAAAATAAGAGCATTGACAAAAGCTAACTCACTGGACGAATAACACAATAACCCTCAAGATTTGTCTAGAAACAATGCAGGATTTGCTTCCTGTAACCTATGGTTTCAATAGGTGCTTATTAAATACGTTTAGCCCACATCAGTGAATATTTGGAACTGAGGCAAGTTGCTGCAACCCCAACAAAAGAACAGATGGCTGTGAAAGCTGCTGTTCATATGCCAGAGATCTCATATGTATGCAAATTTGTGTTGCAGTATATATCACTAGAAACTGAGACACAGACACCCCCCCCCCTTTCTAACTTCAATGTACAATTAAAATATTGATAAGTCCTGCCTTTTTCCTCTTGCCAGAAGCAGGAATGACCATTGAACACACAAACCTTCCAGTCTCACCTTACCCCCCAAATCCCACCCAAAAGTGAAATCTAGAAGACCATAAGCTAGAATCCAAGTACGTCTCAAGAGCTTTTCCTTTGTTGCATTCCATCATGCTTTATAATTATGCTTCTAATGCAAAAATAAGGAGAAAACAATAAAAAAAAAAAAAAGTATCTGAAACATCACCTGCAAGATATTCTGGCCAGATTTATTAAGGTAGAATAGTAATTTTTAGCTCTTGTATTAACACAGGCATTTTTTAACTTTTTTTTTTCCTCTCTAAACCCTTGAGTACCCACTAACGTGAACTATTAAAGTGGAAATCACGTAAATTCACATTTAATTCAGTGTCAATCCTGAGTAAGTAGCATAGTTCTCGTCCACATAGTGGACGTAAAGTGCTTCTAACACCACCTTAGCTACTATTACGTTCCAGATAAAAATGACTTCATACCATTTATCAACACTTTGTTTTAAGTTCCCACACAAACATATCCACAACTTGAAGCACAAGCAAATATTGACTTCATCTGAAGACCGACGGCTGTTCTTGTGATTACTCATGCATACTGGCAGCATTTCTAACCACCAATATAGGCAACGGAAATTTTTACAAGCATAACATAAGCAAACTATTTGTCACATAATCAATGCAAAATAGGTTAGCAGACTTCGGAAATGTTACAGAGTTCAAAAAATATTTGATGCAGGGCCTTAACGTGCTTGGGCTCACCAAATAATCAAGAAAATTATTTTTTTCTTTCTGTGAGAGAAGAAGGAAAATAAGGGAGAAAAAGGAGGCATTACTGTTATTCTTGGCTCTGGGTCAGATGGGTCTGGTTTATTCTGCTGAGTGCAAAGAAGAGTGGAATGCTGCTTAAAGCTGAACAAAATAATGTTAACATAGATTGTGACTACACTCTATCTGGTGCTGTGGGAGAAAAAAACCCCACACACCCACATGAAAATATTATTTTGCTCTCAGTGAGGATATGAAGAAAAATAATTGTTTGCGTGAAACAGTGTGCAATCATTCTTTTCTGAAATGAGCCAAACTGAGAAGAAGTAGCAACTAAAAGGTTAAATTCCACATTAAAATAAGAAAATGCTAAAGATCAGTACAGCCAAAAGCACATGCTTGATACTAGACTGCTAAATTCATACTCAGCCACATAAATTAGATGTTGTGGATTTAAGTGGTTAGCCAAGGAAGAAACATTTGTAATTCTGATCTCTGAGTCTAAAAACAAAAGAAACTATGATATATTAAATAACATGCACACATATACATTTGTCTGTAGTTGCACTATGTATTTGAATATGTGTCAAATTATTTGGAATGAAGTACTTACGTTTAGTGTAATATATTCTATTATACAGGATGTGAAAATTTGCAATAAAAATATACTTGAAGACTCTGGCCTCTATTAGTTAGAAGTCATCACCTTTTCAAATTGATTGAATGAAATTCTTTAAATGTCTAGTGAAAATGTGTTGATCTAATAAAGACGTACCACTAATTAGTATGTCATTTCCTGCACACACAAGCAGATGTGCAGGATACATATAAAGAGAGAAAAAGAAAAAAAAAGAAAAAGAAAAAAAAAAAAAGGAGAGCATGCACACTAATGTTGAGATGGATTCTAGAACTACCTTGAGAAACACATAATACAAAGTGCAATTATGTTGCTAGAATCAAGAATGGACAATCCTGTACCAAATCCTCAAAATTCATTGACTATACATATGGTTGTAGTTATAAAAGTGTGATAAAACTCACACAGGTTTCGAAATTAAAGTATTTTAAAAAAAAAATCTGACACCATCACTTTTTCCATAGAGAAGGTACATGTAGCTTCCAGCCTGTAACCAACTGTTTGCAAGACAAAAGAAACAGGAAAGGAGGACAGAAACAAATGTCCAGCTGGGGTGAGCAGCCTTGAGGTTTGCTGTGGGATGATCTGCCAGTGTAAGCATGGTAACACTGTATAACAAGCATGATAACACTATACAACAGGGTCAACCATTAGATTTCAAAGGACCGATCCATTGTTAGTTACTATGGTTGTAAACCAGCATTACTCTTACATATCTCTTGACTGGAGCAATTTGCTCAGCTCGGTACAAATCAGAAGTAAGAAGTCCTTGTTCTGCAGGTCTGTACTGCAAGGTGCCAGCTATTTAGTTCCACTACTAGGAAGCCATTAGTACTTAAATGCTTCGCAAGAGCAAAATACAAAACTCTGATCTGGCAGGATTAGGATGTCAGTGCATATAAAGCAAAGACACAAATGAGAAAGGAAGAATGCTTCAAGAATAGGAGACTCAGGAGATTACTGAAAGAATGAAAAACCTTTCAAAATACATCCAATTAAAATAAAATATGACATTCACAATGAGATAAGGATAATTCTAAATAAAGCTCCGCACAAACAGGAAAAAATGAGGTTGTTTAATACAGAGAAAATAATCTTTGTTCATCACTGTCATTAATAAAGAAAAAAAAATTGTATGTAATAAGAATTACACTAATTCCTTCACTTTAGAAAGAGCAATTCCAAGGCATTAGAATTATTACTAAAAGAATTAATTAGAAATACTGGACACTATTTCTTCCTGTAAAAATATGAAGACAGAAGATTGTTTTCTCTGTCAGAGTCTTTGTGGCATCCTATTTTCAACAGCAGGCCGAAAGAAGTGATGTTAAAGCAAACAGTGCCAGAATTTCCAAAGATAAAATCAGGTGATACTGAGGCAGTTGCAGATATTGATGTCTCCAGCAATTCTGCCAGGAGTTACTGCCCCCACGGCATCACACGCATGTGCGTCGCGGCCACTGTCAGAGTCTGGCACATTCACACAAACTGTCGGCAAAGGACGCCAGAGTGAGCGGATGCTTTGCCTGGAGACATATTTTATGCTGCCAGCTTTGTTCTCCTGGCTGTAACCTCAGCTGACGGGATGGGCAGGCAGCTGGAGAGAATAATGTCTTAATCTTTCATTGTTAAATCTACTGTAGTTTATTGGTCTAAGTCCTTTAATATTTTTCTCCTAAAAGAACACTCAAATCACAAAACAAAGTTGAATTCAGCCTTGGTGAAAACAGGTGCAAGCACAAGGACATCAGAGGAATCTTTCTATTATGCCAAGGCCACAGTTGTGCATGAAACGATATTAACCATATAGCAAATGAAGGGGGGGGGAGGTGGAGAAGAAAAGAAAAAAAAACAAAAAAAAAACAAAAAAAAACAAAAAACCACACATACCACTCCCCCAATCCATCATGAATCATAAGATATAAACAAGGATTTGTGGCTTTGCATCTGCAGACAAGCATATATTCTTCTCAATCAGGTCTGCACTTCCAGACACTCAAGTGGTGCTCATCCAGCAAGGCACAAAGCACAGCTAACATTAAAAACTTTTCTGCGCTCGAGTGTGTGTATATACGAACAGAGTAGCTCTAAGAAACAGCTCCCTTTTATAGCTTCCAACTGCTCTGTACAAGGGTGTAATTAGTCTCAGTGCAGTATAATTAAACACACTGATGACTTGGTGACCCAGCAACATTAACTGGGCCCAGGTCATGAGGGTAAACACCACTGTAACCTTGTTGTTAAATAATATGGTATTTAACTGCAATTCCACCCGGATTGTAGGGGTTTATAGACATTGGAATAAACTTGCTGTAGCCAACACTGGGAGAAGAAAAGTGTGCATAAGTTTTTGTTCACATCTTCTATACCATTTATCTGTTTCTCTTTTGGCTCACTTTCATTGACTTCACTTCTGTGCTTTACGGAAAGATATATCACCACAGAACAAACCCTTGCTACCCGTGGTCTGCATTATGGGTGATAGCTCCCATTGGTTTCCTTAAAATTTCCCACAGCTATTTTCAATAATGTTTTTTATCAACCCCCATTAGAATAGCTTATAGCAGCCTCTAAACAAAACATGTAAGTCTCAAAGGGCTGTTGGTACACTTAGGCATACACTAGAGCATTGACTGGAGCAGCTTTATGTGCTGGGGCTATTACTCAGGTGAGGAACAGAGACTACCTCATAACAAACACGTACCCATACTCCTGAATAGCATTATTATACTAGCAAAACTCAAAGGTAAATCAGCTCCAGGACAAAGTTTTTTTTATGTTTTTTTTTTTCTGTTGTTGTTGGTTTTTGGTAGCAATGGTAGCTTAGGCCTTTTATATTTTCTATCACTGCTGCTAGCCTTGAGTTCCTGCCCGCTCACCTATCTGCAGTCACCTTCTAGTTGTGCAAAAGCAATCATTTGTGGGGCCAGTTTGTGATCCTGAAGAGTGAACTGCTCAGCATTGTAACAAAAGGGAGGAAAGATTCTTTGACTTACATTAATCTGGTTACAGTGTACTACAGCAGTGAAAACAAGTGGTGGGAAGCAGAAAGAACAAGTACAGTAACTGCTCAAGAGAAAAAGAACTGCCAAGAAAAGGCTCCTCACTATCACAGCCTCCAAGACAAGATTTAACCTAATTAAGTTAATTAACCGGAAAAAATTGAGAGAAAGAATAGCTGCCATTTGAGAGAGAGGAAAAAAAAAAAGTGAAGCAGAGAGGGCTGTTAGCAGGAGCTTGAATAACAGATCATCAGCATCTGCAGAACAGAAAATAACAGTGTAAACAGTACAATCTGAAAATTTCCCAGGGACCTGATTGACAAGCAAATGTATTCACCTAAATTGAACTAGAAAGTAAATATGCAGAAAAGCCATCTAATCTGTCATGTAGCCACCACAGGAAATTAAGTCAGCAATTACGTACAGAATGAGTTGCTAGTGAACTCTACTGGACTTCACATTTAAGCAAATACGAAGAGCACACCATTTCCCAGGAATATCACAGTAAGACCTCATTTCTATTACAAAAGATTTTCACTTGAAGTAATTTTAAATCTGCTGAGCTCCATCCCTTATGGTCCAAACCTGAGCTTTAAACCCATACATCTTCCTCTGCACCAGTCACATGAAATTTGAGCACCAAAATAAATCTCCTATATACATGTAAAATTTGAACTGTTATAAAGGTGATGATCTTAGCAAAGTATAAAGAGAGTTTCTGAATTATTTTCTCAATGCACAAATTTTCACAGTCAGGAAATCCTAAATAGCATAAAGACTTTGATAGAATTCATTTTTAAAATCTCATTTTGTGGAACACAAGTAATATAAGTTTTCAGGACAAATAAGTTATTCAGAAAATTATAATCATCTGAGAAAAGGGCTTTGAAAGAAAGTGACTTTATCACCCCAATTACAGGAGAATAACAATATAACCATCACCACATCTGTATGCAGCTGTGATGCTATAATTCAAAAGCTAGAGTCAAAGCACATGAAATTAAAAAGCCTATTCAGAGACAACATACACAGAAGAAATAGGCAGGATTAATACCTTAAGAGCAGAGGCAAGCAGCAGCAAAGAATATCTACCCAATGATGACACATTCTTCTAAAGGTTTCATAACATGCCTTATCTAGTGGCAAGTAATTTCAGTAAGCAGTAAGCTCTCCCTCTGTTTCCACAGATGGAGTAATTTTATACTTTACGTTAGCAGGATTAGAAAAAGGAAGCTGGATCACTATAAGACATCATAGGGAAAGGCAAACTGCCGAGGTATAGATATTTTCAAGTCCAGTGACAAAGTTCAGGAAAACAAAGAGATGCCTCATCCTGAACTGGGAGAAAGGGTCTAGTGTGTTAGGGCATGAGCCTAGCCTTTGATTATAAATAGGTCCCCCATTACCTTGGGGAACTCACAAGATTAGAACTTCAAAGTCTTTAGGTTTCTTGGCACTACAGGAATTGTGTATTTCTCCCACAGACCTCATCAATAAGTTACATACAACAGCACTGTGGTAGTTGTAATGCAGAAGTAATACATGAAATATTGTGCACGTGAGCAGTGAGTGCCATTCCTGCAGGATCACTTAGGACACAACTATCCTAAGAAAGAAAAATGGGACTTGACAGAAAGCAATCGAAATTAGCAGGAGCCTATTGAGGAGTATGTCACAATGTAAAATACAAAGGAGGCTTGTATTTTAAAACAGGAAACTTCATTGATTCATACTACACATTTGCAAAGATTAAATAAGGAGCGTGGCTTTAAGCATTTCTACAGAAAACCATCAGCCACATCGGGCGGAGACTGAACACAAGGAAAGTAGAAGTTGCTTGCAGAAAATAAAATGAATATGCAAGAAGTGGAATGGAAGTGATTCGCAAGCAGTGGGGAGACAAATCACACCATGGCTTAACTCCGTTCTCTACTCCAAACACAAATCAGGATTCTGAGGTTGTTGATCCTCACACATTTCTCATAGCTCAATATTACCTACTGTCATACAGTGACACAACAGCTTCATTATGGTTTGCTTATCTCTTTTATACTAGTACTTCAATCTTTTTTTAGCATTATTTTCTACTTCCACCTTCTGTCCAGTTTCTATTCTTCATTCTTCTACACATAGTGTGTACTGTAAAACAAAGACCTGAGAGAAAGCAGAGTTAGAAACCAAAATGACAATCTTCATCCTACACCTATAACAGTTTTCATCCTCAAGACTGCCCATTTAAAAAAAAAAAAAAAAAAAAAAAAAAAAAAAAGAATATGACAAAACCACCTGACTTGGCATAAAAATTAAGAAAAAAAAAAACCAAAAAACCAAAAAAACAAAACCCTAAGTGTTCTTCAAGTGTTTAGAGATTCCTACCAAGAGTAGGGGCCTGCCTCACCACCTGCCTCCATGTAAAAAAATACATGTATGCACAGGGTAGAAGAGAGGTGATCATCTCTCCAATAAAAATAATACGCAGCAGCATAATTAAACAGGAAGGTCCGTTTGACTATTCTAGTAGCAATAGGCAGCATATAGTAGCTTGATAATTGGCATATTAAATAGCAGCTAGACATGCCAGATTCAGTATGCGCAATTTTAACTAAGAGTGAGTCACTGCTGCACGTCTGGATACTATGAATTTGAATTTGGCCATGCCAATTAAAGCTCAGAATTCAAAGCAACTGAACTAAAAATGTATTTCAAAAAGTGATCTCTCTTTATAAATATTCTTCACTTCAGGAGGTCGGGGGAGTATGCACACCAGATGCAGGCTTTGGAAATACAGCTGAGTCATGAGCTAGAATAAGAGAGAAGTTGATCCGCAGAAGAATACAGCTACTTATTAAACTCAATTCAAACATCAAGAGAAATAAAGAAAACAACACAGAAAAAGAAAACTCATTCTCCTAACTTTTCTTTACATAGAAAGTAGCAGAGTTACAGATAACTTAGCAAGAATAGAAGAAAATCTAAATAATTGTAGAACTTAATTGTATTATGATGCACAAATACAACTTAATACCTCTAGTTATTAAACCTAAATAATAAGCATGGGATTCAGCTGGCTTTTAAACAGAAAGATCAGACCTTAAAGTCATTTTCTACCCTAGACAAGCATCTCTGTCAGCAAAGCTATGCCAATAATAGAAACTTCCTATTTGGAAAAAAATATTATGAAACTGAAGTCATTTGACTAGCTCTAGACAGAAAAGCAACACTTCTGCCCTTTTATTTTTTTTTCTTTTTAAGAGATAAGTTTCAGCTGCAGCTAGACATCAACAATAGCCAGCAGGAGTTTGGCTATCAAGTGAGTAATTTTATTATTGCACCATACATTTCTAAAACACAGGAACACAAGAAAGGAAAGCTTACACAAATAGTACCATATCTCCATCATGAACACTGCCACTTCAAGTCTTGAGTACATGGATAAACTTTTTCTTTGTCGAAAGGAATGAGACAGTGCCTGGTGGCCCAGCACAGCTGCAGTGTTCGCACAGAGCAGCTGGTTTCACAAGCCACAGCCCTGGCCTGTCACACACATTCAGGGAAATTAGAAACAGCAGAGTTCAGGGGTTAAGAGACAAGTTTACACAACACACAACTACCCAGAGCATTACTGGAATTTGCTAGTGAATTCTCTCTCAGGGGAAGAATTTGTCAGGGATGTTTTCAGAAGAGGAACAATGTATAGGAGTTTTCAATCACTCAATTTGTAACACGTCCTGACAGTTAGCAGGCTGAGGAATGAGAGACAATACTTAATCAAGCACAAGTTTTACAGTACATTTCTATGGTTTCTGGTTTTAATTTGATAACGCAGCCCATGCTAACATACTCTTCCTAAATTTTAAATGCAGTGTTGTGTGCACAACCACCATTAAAGCAGTGACACACACTGCTTCCTTCCTCTACTTCTTGCATTCAAGCTTCTCTCAAACCGCTCATCCTACGTAGAAAACTAATTTCTACTTTTGATGTCTTTCCCCAACACCTGACACTTTGTGCAGTCAGAGGGTCTGTACTTTTCTCTCAGCAGGCAGCAGACTACAAAATAGCCTACAACCTCATGTGGAAAACAAGTAAATATTTTAAGTTTAAAGTCAGTATATTTTAATGCAATGCAACTTCACTAGTTTCCATAAGCAAAACTTCTGTGCTATTCAGCAGAGCTTTTCTACACGCAAGTCTCAAGATCAGTTAACCTATTCTTGGGAGGACATTAAGCTTTGCAGTCTCCTAACTACTGAGTGTTTCATTTATCTGCCTTACCAAAGGATACGCTGCAGGGAGATAAGATATGCACTTCAGAGTACCAGCCATGACAGCAATGCCAACGCTAGAGCCTTCGAAGGGTTCATGGACTGCCACAACAATTCATCCAGCCTAGAGTCTTCTGGTCACCTGGGAGAGAAGTGTGCACCCTCTCCACTGCTGGGAACCTGTGGCACAGTCCTGCTACAAACAGCAAACACTGCCAATACCACAAACCAATGCTTCTTTCACAGAACAGCCTTGCTGACAGCATTTCCTCATACCACCTGCCATATCACTTAAGTGAGTTCTCATCATTTACGGGTTCCCCCCACTCCTTGACAACAGATATGCTATCTGACCTTCCAATACTTTCAAATGTATTTGAAAGACAGAATGAAGAGGAATTAATTGCATTGTTTAAAAACCATCCCTATAATATGGATCTTACTGAAAGTTATTTGAACATCACTCATGCAGTCATACTATCATCAGAAGAAGAATCCTGCATTCCAGCATTCCCCATTCATTACCATAAAATGAGTAATTGGCATCATTAACATTCTTCCCAGATGGAAAGAATGCATTTCTACATTGCAGCTAAAATAATATGTTGTTCAGAGATGACTATTCTTCCACAGGCATTCAATGGCAATTTAAATTTTCTATTTATTCCTTTTCTTTATTAAAGACAACTAGCTAAAGCATTCCTTGAAGTCTTAAAGAAACTAAAACACCATTCAAAGGACAAAACCTGCAACAACTATAAACCATCAATGACTATTTTGGCATCTGAGCATGACAAATTCATATCCATTGCTATGAATAGCAAAAACAGAACTATAACTAGTAAAATAATCTAAATGTATGAAATAAAAAACATGAATTCCTTTGTACAGAAAGCATACAGTAGAAACCAGTAGCAACTGAGAAAAGCTTGTTTTTTTCCTTATGAAAGTTTATGCATGCTGTGATTTGTATGTCTATTTTTATAAAAAGCCAGTTCTATTTTATATAATTAGAACAGCTCTTGAGGCAAGAAGAATATAATAAGCAATAATGACTTCGAACTGAGAAAGCCTCACTGGAGTTACCACTACGTCACAGCCGAAGTGCATTGCATAATGATAGTTTTGTGAAACAAGAGACAAAAGCAATCTTAGGGAGGAGCAGCATTCAGCTGCAGACATTTTTCCTACTCCTTGGCTGTGAAGATGAACGCTTGGAAAGCTGACAAGTTTTCACAGGCATGACTGAGCCCAGTCCTTGATTCAGAATTAAATGGGACATAAGGCTTTGGCTGGCCAAGATCACTAAGCATGAACAAAAATTAAAACTAAAATTACCTTCACTGTTTATACCAGTGTGAAAAAACCCCAAAAGTAATTGGGAACAGCAGTGTTTATTGTTTGGCATAGATCCATCGTTACTATGGCCTAATGAAAAATGAAAAGAAAGCAAATTAACCTGAGTGTTGTTCCAGCCTGAACAATAAAAAGTAGTAAATTCTGTGTTGCCCAAATTGAAAAAATAAATGAGCTTTGTTTATACCTATAATCTATGTATACCATAGATTAGGCCTTAGTTTTTGTAATCCAACATTATCTTTTTTTGTGCATTCCATACTTAATTTGCATTCGTAATATTTCCAGTGTCTGCTAGTGCCGTGCTGGGATGGACATAGTCTATTACATCTTTACCAGGATGCTGAATAAATTAGTAGGAAGGGTCCACAGCTAAACCAAGGTTTTCCATATTAATGACCCTGCCCCACAGTAATATTGAGATGAGGAAATTATTATTCTAGTTCTTCCTGTCACCCACAGCCTCAGCAGGCAAGTACTCAAAGCTAGATAAAGGCAGTGTCTCCCTAACTACATGCCCCATCTAGAGCAGTGCAGCTCAGAGCTGTTGCCTTCCCACTCAGTGACTGAAGCTGTCGACTACAGATTAAACCGAACTCATGAACATTTACTCATGTCAGAAAATAAAAGGTTTTATAGTGCTTCATACTTCTTACAAGCTTAGACTGAGCTAACATGCTTCCTAGCCATGTGACACTGGAAACCATGCTGACTGAACAGAAAACCTGATGAGTGAGTTCTCTGGCAAAGTCTGGTAAACAGTATCCTAACATGGTTAACTCCTTACAACCAAACAGAAAATTCCATGCAGGTACATTAAAAAATACAAGCTAAAATAGAAGTTTATCAAGTAAGGTTTCCAGTTCCTCTAAAAAATCTCTAAAAATCTGGGTCACAAAACTATCCCTTCTCACTCCCATTCCACCCACTGGAAGTTAACGGCTTATTTTTTCCTAAAAAAATACGTAACTTCAACCTATTCAACATTAACCGAGAAAAAAAAAAAAAAAAAAAAAAAAGCTTAAAATGATTACTGTAATCTGATGTTTCAATCTTGAAAAAAAAAAAGTGGAAGAGTAATTCTATGTCCAATACTTATCTCCATTGACTTCAATACATGCAGAGTCAACACATCATGTTTCACCTACATACACCTGAAGAGACTCTACGAATACACAGTAACTAGCATTGGCTTAGAAGCACAGAAATTGCTCAAAATAAGTCACAAGCAAAAAAAAAAAATAGTCTATATTTATAGTTTTAAAAGTTTTTATATCTACACAGAAACATAGCCCTAGAATCAGTAAGAAGAAAGTATGGTTAAAAAATGGTAAATGCTTGTAAAACAGCAGAATTATGAGCAACTTCTTGGCTAAATTTGGGCCAGTGATAAAAGCTGGGAAAGGCTGTGGAAATTTTTGAGTTTAAAATCAAATTGCAGTGGAAGACAGTGTTGAAAAAAGTAGAAGTAATGTCGGAGAGCAGACAAACATGTAAGTCACATTAACACTGGTTAACTTTCAAAGCTCTTGTGAGACCCCACCTGCAGTACTGTGTCCAGCTGTGGAGCCCCCAGCATGAGAAGGATGTGGACCTGTTGGAGCGAGTCCAGAGGAGGCCACGAAGATGATCAGAGGGCTGAAGCACCTCTCCTATGAGGACAGGCTGAGAGAGTTGGGACTGTTCACCCTGGAGAAGAGAAGGCTCCAGGGAGACCTTATAGCAGCCTTCCAGTACCTAAAGGCAGCTTACAATAAAGATGGGGAGAAACTTTTTCCAGGGCCTGTTGTGATAGGACAAGGGGTAATATCCCTGCTCCTTGCAAGGGGGTTGGACTAGATGGCCTTTAGAGGTCCTTTTCTTAAAACAGTTTGGATTGGAATATTAGTATTCTATTTCAGAAGACTGCTCATAATGAGAGATGATTCCTTTTCCCTATTTATTTAGCTTCATATTCTCCACTACACACATGCTTCTGTGCATCAAAACAACTCACAAAATATGCAAAAGAAGGTTTGGTGGGACTTTGATCTTAACATCTTTAACAGCACTAGATTTTTGTAAAGCAGTTTAAAAGTTTTAGTTTATAGAAACAAAGGTGTGACTACAAGAGCTGTTGTTCTATGGGATCAAAACAGTCACAGAAGGCAGTGGCAAGGACACTAGAAATCTTCGCTGTTATATACAAAGTATAGGAAATCATAATAAGCTGTAATTGCGTTGATGATTCATTGGTCACTCGAACGACACAAGTTTAGCAAATCACCAGTGTACTAGTTTTGGCTGGGACAGACTTAATTTTCTTCACAGTAGCTCGTATTGGGCTGGTTTGGATTTGTGACCCAAACACGGTTGACAACACAGGGATGTTTTAGCTGTGGCTGGTCAGTACTTGCACAGCATCAAGGTCTTTTCTGTTTCTCATGCTGCCCTGCAAGCAACTAGGCTGGGGGTGCACAAGAAGCTGGGAAGGGACACACTGGGACAGCTGACCCCAACTGACCAAAGGGATATCCCAAACTATATCACATCATGCTCAGCAATAAAGGTGGTGGAAAGAAGGAGGAAGGGAAGGACATTCAGAGTTATCGCCTTAGTATTCCCAAGTAACCATTACATGTGATGAAGCCCTGCTTTATTGGAAATGGCTAATCTGCCTTCCCATAGCAAGTAGTGAATGAATTCCCAATTTTGTTTTGCTTGCACACGTAGCTTTTGCTTTACCTATTAAGTTGTCTATCTCAACCCCCAAGTTTTCTTACTTATACCTTTCCAATTCTCTCCCCATCTCACCACAGGGAAAATGAGTGATGTTTAGCTGCCTGCTGGGGTTATCCCAAAACAACTGGTCATCATTGTCCTCTCCAGTGGAGAAGAGATCTTGACCGATAGTTCTGTTTCTCCTCTCCTCCTCTGGGAGCTATAATTTTCTATAGCATGAATACTATGCTACCTATGCTTTAATCCTCATCAGCCTGTATACGCACATGGTGAATGCACGAGAAGCCTTATCAGAACTTATATTTCTAGTAAAACAGTGTAGCCATTCTAGCTTCCTGCCACTTCACTGTGTTCTCATATCAAAGCTTTCATATCCATAGCAGTTTCATTTTACTAAGCTAATAACAACAACCTATACATCCTGTATATCAGCAAAAAGATTCCTGGAACCACAACTAATAGAAAAAAAAAAAAAAAGAATGGAAAAACTTATGCTACACAAAGGTGAGTGATGAGAAAGTCTATGCTCAAGTACAGGCCTCTGTTAGTCTAAATAGGTGTATGACAGGGTTCAGATGGTGTTACAGTTACCGCAGTGTTTCTAGCTAGGGTATCCAGTCAGAGCAATGAGAGGTGGATAACACTAGTGAACTGGTATCACACAGTTCACTTCTGTTCTCGCTGTCAATGTAGGGCCTTTTTTTGATGTAGATGACAGTATCCCTTCCTGCCTCATTTATACTCTTTCAGCTGCTTCCATTCCCCTCAGGAATCTCATGTGCAACAGTCTAATCTCACTGAGCTGAACTGAAATGTAGACTATACTCCCTTCATAGAGAATAAGAACAAGGAACAATTTCCCTTTCATTTGGTGCTCTACTCAAGACCTCAAGTTGTAACACACAAAATTCAGCAGGATACCTATATAAGTACTGAAAGAGCCAGGTAAGCACTGGAGAGAGGCTTAGCTCCACTCATTTTTCCAGAAGGGCAGCTGGATCAGCACTGAAGTCAAAGTGAAATATCACTGGCTTGTAAATTACTACAGCCCTCAAACAAGTGTAGAAAAAGACAACAAACATGACTGTTCCTGAACTAATGCTTCCTGAATTCCTCCTGTAATACTTGCAACTTGCTCAGGGTTTTGCTCAAACAAAACAACAACAAAAAAAACCCAAAACAAAACAAAAAAAAAACCAAACACAAACCCACACCACACCTAAAAATGTGTTTCTTTGCACTACTCAAAAATAAAAGTTATTAGAAATTACATTAGCAGTAGTATATGAATACTACACTCAGTCATTTTAGTTCCCTGTACAACAAGGTTATTAGTCTTAAAGTTTAAGTTGACTTCATATGCTTTAGGTCAAAGATTTTCAAATATTTACACAGGCTCTTATTCTGAACTTAAGTCTGTAAGATCCTATCAACTTTGCAGTTTCTACTCATCCCTTTTCTTTACTCTAACCACAATAAGAATGAAAATGCAAAAAAGATGCACCACTTTTATTACAGAGACAATTAACCATTTCTTAGGACACTTTGGCAAGCTGGCAATGCATCTCTGTCAGTCTATTTTCACAGGTAAGCCTTTGCCTAGTCATAAACTGGTAAATCCTCTTCACTTTAGAGCCAGCATATGCACCTCTGTGTAGACCAGGCTGTCGCCCTTTGTCCCGTTCCTCCGAGAGTAGCTCGGTTCATGTCAGTGAGATCAGTGCACGGGCAAGGTACTAAGAGATGAGAGAAAGAATATTGAAATCTCATTGCTTGGAACTTCTTGTTTAAAGTTAAAGCACAAAACTCTGAGTCCAGAAGAGAATCCCAGCTTCTGAAAATAGCTAATGTCATTACATTTTTCTTTATGAGTTTGATTCAGTTTATTAAGGGAAATTTCAATTCCTCCTCCCTCTCTATCCAGAAGAAAATAGACCTTAAGTAGATCCAACTGTTTACCCTGTAATTTACCACTTTTCCCAATATCTTTAACAGCACCTTTTAGCTGATTATAAACAAGACTAACATCCAGACATAAAAATCCATTCTCTGTCCTCCAATACAAGACCAAAAAGACATTTCACAAACAGCAAGATTTCTTTTTAAGTAGACAGCCATCAAAAAAAAAAAGTATTTTTCTCACTACCTTGGCCTTGACAACACTGTATTTTCCAATTTCCTACATGCTTCTTAATGTTATGCAGTGTCAGTCACACCACATTATGTCATTTTATATAGCAGGTCAGAAGGAACTGCCATGTTCAGAGATACCTGATATTTTGCCAAATCATTTGGCACATCTCACATTCTCATCAATTTGAATTACTTGTAGATCATTTCAAAAGACAGACATAATTACTGGCAACCATTCAGAAAATGGTAGTCTACTGAGTGCTTTGCTGGCCTTCTGATCCATCTATAAACTGTAAGATGGACAGATTTCCCTAAAACAATGTAACTGTCAGATTAGTCTATGTGCAATTCTAGCTTACAGTTACTATCCTGGGGAAATGCTCTGCAATTCCTCCTTACAGTGAGCAGTACTTCAACTCTACAGTTTCCCTAAAGGCATCTTATAATCAGCGTTATTAGGAATACCAGATTCAAACCCTGAGGCTGAGATTATATAATACTTGTTAATTGATTCAAGTATTAATTCAACACCATATAATTGCTAGACTAAGCATGTATCTTTCATTCTTTCAAATATCTAATTCTTACAGTAAATTTACACCATCTACAGTAATTAAAGCATTCTTTACATTGAATTCTAGACAAACTATCCGTTTATGATTATGCACATCTATTTTTGTGTCACCCTAACACATTGCATGTAGGAGTACAACAGGCAAACAATTGATAGTTAAGGTTAAGTTCTGGTTATACAAACAAGAACATTATTGAAAAGGCCATGGGTAATGAGCCCAAAACAAAAATCCTAATACATGTATCACAACACTGGTCAACACAGATAGTTTTAGGGTGGGTGACAGATCTCTGTGGAAAATACTGTTGCAAAAGCAGAGAGTTTCTTTCTATGCAGAAAAACCTTGCAATGGGAAACTGTACAGGGAATTGTCAACTAACTACAGCTCAGCAACAAGAAAGCATATGGGATTAGATTGGAAGAGCATTAATTTTAAAGTAAAAGAATACAAGGCTCCTATACACAGCAAAAAGACTACAAAGCAGTGGTGGTTTGAAAGTAAATAGACTAGAGACTAAAGATTTGTAGCAAGTTTGCACTAATAAAAAACAAACATGTGGGCCAAGAAGACAGACCAAGAGCTGACATCTGATGGATCTGACAGACTATGCATTTGGGAGATATGCAGAAAGCTTGCAAAGGAGCCAGCAGAAAATGGACAAGAGTAAAATAATTTCCATGCATTTTTCATTTCCGTTATTGAATAAGAATGAATTCCCTGAATTTAAAAACTATTTTGGCACGATACATTGGATAAGATAATTCTTACCTTTACAAATTGATCATTGCTCTCTTTTCATTCTCCTTTGCAAACGGAGAGCAATTCCTACCTTCCTAAAATAGGAACACTTCCAAATGACTTGTGTTTTGACAAGCCACTGCATAAATGGGACTAAATATCACAAGAGTATTTGTCAAAGCGTAAAAAATACACTTCATAATATAGTTGCTTATAATGGTTATAAGTAAATTAAATGCATTATCAGAAGAATTACATTTTGCAAATTTTCAGTACAAAATGCTTGCTTAAGGTGTGGTGGAAATGAGGTGAATTTTTTTTTTTATATCACATTCTAAGTCGGACAATGGCACATGTCTAAAAATGGACTTAAACTCATATTGTAATTGCACCTCTTATCTTTCAATCACCTTTTTCCCCCCAAATGAAGTTCCTTAAAAGTGAATTACCTCTTTTCTCCACTGGCTATAAAAAAAAAAAAAAGCTGTGTAGTAAATGTAAGTAAGTAGACACATGAATATGCCACCAACATTTCTTTACTAACTTTTCTTATTATAGAGGCAATTCAGCTATGCTACTATCATATTACCACTCATCCCAGACAAAAACAGTGAATGGAATGGAACAATAAATAACAGTTTTCTTTTCTGATCAGAGGTGAAGCAAAACAAAAGTTTGTTGCAGAGGAATACGAGTGCTTTCTAATTTTGTTTCCATGAATAAAATGTCAAGCAATATTTTAAGTCAACCAAAATGTTTCATTTTCTCCTCCCAAAATGTTTTTCTCCCTTCCTAGCATTTAAAGAACAGCAGAAAAATCTTTGGACATAAGTAGTCAGTGTGGGATACAACCACATACAGTGTTTGTTTCCAGATGTTCATTTAACCGCAAGTTTGAGCATTAAGTTCCAAACACTAACAATTTGAAAAGCTGAGGCGGGCAGTGGGAAAGATTAGCAAAGCTCTTCACAATCCCTGTAGTATCTACAAACTATACTGGACAGGTAAGGAAACTTCTGCATCTGCCCTTTTAACTCCCACTGAATTACTGTAATTTGTGTTTTCATTTAAAAGAAGTTATGTATTTCTCTTTGTAAAGAAGGAATTTCAGTATAGACATGAAGAAAAAAAAGAAAAAAAAAAAACAGGGAGGGCTACAGTCTTCTGAAAAAGGGCAGGTATCTGCTTCATTCCAAAACAGTAGATGTGTTCTTTCAGCATTATAGTTCACCCTCAATGTCCGTAGAATCTGACTTTTACTTACATCCTTCATTATTTATAATAGCTCCTGCAAACTAATTTATCTGTTTGTTTGTTTTCTACTCTGATTTGGAATAGCCTTATAGAACACAAAGCTTCTATCTTTCATTAGCATTGTTATAGCCCATAAGATCACAGTCAAGATCTGGTCTAGAACAAGGTACTTTGGTAGGCACCTTTGGCCCAATTAAATTTTTGGACTAATGCTACGAGCTGTCCTGCACGTGCTGATCTACCTGCAGGATAAAGGCTTGGTTGACTGTAATGCAAACACAAGTGTCAAGCTTCACAGACTGAATTGCAAGATCTGAACAGATAATTGTGGAAAAAGAAAGGACCAAACTGAAAATAAGATCACTTAATTATATAGCTGGGTATTATATAATACAGTACAGGCTGATGGCTCCTGAAGGTACTAATTATCACTACTATTTTAAGAAACATCTTCTACGTGGATATAAGACACCACTTATTCATACAGTTTGCTTGTAACCGATATCTTAGTGGAATTTGGGCTCCAAGAAACATTATTATTTTTTTTTAAACTACTTCAAAATAAAAATTAAAAATTATTGATAATTTTTGTTCCATCCTCGTACTTAATTCAATAGGACCATTTTTTTTCCTTGAAGTTGAAAACATATTTTAGCACTTTGCAGAATTAAGCAAGAACTTAAATCTAGAGGGAGTCCTGCGAGACATGGTCAGACACAGGCAGCAACCCTGCAGTTCATTCAAAGAGGTTCAACAAGAATCTCTGTGGAATATTAACTAACAATAAATCCTCCTTCTTAAAACACACACACACAGAGGATTTTGCAGCACTATGGCAAAAGAAGTCCAGATAAAAACATTGTTTGCCAAGGTCTTGTGTGAACAGATCCCACACTCTCTCAAAATGAGCTTGATTTCAGAACTGTATTATCAGTTCTGTGCATGGGATGCTGTGCTGTGGAGTTAATAAGAGAACACTGCAATACCCCCCAGTATGGGGAGAGGCAGATGGCCACAGCATGCTTTCATGCTTGGTGGGGTGTTATTAATCTATGACCAAGAGAGCAGGTGGCTGTCATAAATTGCAAGATTTTTTCCACAAATCATTCAGCTCTCCAAAGAAACAAAGTACCTGAATATGCTTTTATTATGTCTTTTTTTTTTAAAGAAAAAAAAAAGAAAGAAAAATCAAGAAAATGTTGCAACCAAGTGCTATTTAAAGTAATTGCTAAGTTTAGACAATGGTGCATAGTGATAGGAGAAACTGGAAATGCTACATCCAGTAGCCTCCTGTGTCTCAGTACTTTTCCCATTAAAAATTATATGAAGCACATATTCTTGAAGTAACGGAGCTCTACTTCCAAGGCAAATGCAATTCAGGAAAAACTAAAAAATGCACTTCGGTAACACTGGACTGGAAGTATTTTCAGCCCAGCATTCTGCTACCAGTGAGCTTTACCATTCATTATTTGCACCAAGAGACTAATAAGGTGTCCCTGCTCCTTGCAGGGGGGTTGGACTAGATGACCTTTGAAGGTCCCTTCCAACCCTAACCATTCTACGATTCTATGATTCTATAAGGGGCCTTGCTTCAGATCAAAAATACTGCTGTATTCAGAGCATATTAGTAAAAAGTAGCAAGAGACCAGCCTGTCTTGGAGATCACCATCAGGACAGAGAAGACACCCAGAGAGAAATGCTGAAAATGTTTATCATTTGTACAACAGGGAAGGTAGCAAATCCCAAAGGTAAAAAATCCTGAAGAGCTCAGCTCCCACTTAACCATGTAAGCGAAGGATCCACATTTGCAGAAGTGCTCTGTTTTAAGCAGCCTGTGCATGTCCACGCTGAAATAACAAAGCCAAGCTGGAAAGTGAATCCCCGTATCCCATGATCCTGTCCAGTCCTCTGACCAAAACACTGGCTCCTACCAACCACAACAGACTTACCACAAAGTCAGCCCTGCCGCAGTAAGGTAGGTGATTTTCCAAAAGCATACATCCTGCATGAGGTGAGGAGGAGTAAATGAAAGTAGTGTTGTAGAAGGTGGCACCTTACTGCTGAACTACTAGCTCAAGTATGCTTGAATACAACTAATATATGTCATAATACATTAAAATTGTCCTTTGAGTTATTGGAATTTTATCTGCATGGTTAAAAGCAGCTATGCTATTTGCATAAGTGATTCAATGTTTTATTGACATTCCTTACCTAATACCACTGGAACTTTTTTTTTTTAAAATCAAGTAAATGTTGCAATTTTAATTCAGTTTGCCCTAATTGTTAAATAATTTCTGCCACATTTTTAACAAAACCCTCAAGGCAAATAAAAATTGACTCTGTGTGCTCAGCTTCAATCTGTACAAATTGAATCTAAACCATTAATGCAGAGAAGGTGATGTGTAAAAGGCAGAGGAAGAATCCCAGGGGCTCTCTGGGTAACAGGGTTATCTTACTTGTGCATCTGGTGCCTCATTCAAGGAGCTCTAAGACTCTGGAGTTACAAGCCTAAGTCCTGACATCAATGTGCACTTCTGTGCAATAAATTGTGCAGAATATTGTGCAATAAATTGTGCACAGCAATAAGGTAATAAGCAAAAAACTAGTGAAACTTATAAAACTATAAGAAACTAAAATATAAACAGAGTAAACTAATATAAGAATTTGTGGATGGATTTTTTTTTGCATTTAACTTTAAACCATTTGTGGCAGATGGCTAAAGGGGGACAGCCAAGCAAAATCAGATAGAACAAAATCCTTTCTATAACATTCTGTTCAAGATTTACTGTAGGACAAGAGGTCATATCTCAGGGAGAATTTTCCTGTGACAACTACTGCTAATAAATGATAATACATTTTCCTTTAAAAGAGACAACATACGCTATTATAGCAATATAAAATGATGGTTCAAGGGAACAAGCAAAATTATTTGAGTACACAATATGTTAAAGAACAATCAGTACTTGGCTAATTTAGAATCTTAAAAATGTTTACAGGACAATATTTATAGAAAGCTAAATGGTCTGATGTGGCTGTTTCTCCTTTTGATTTACATCTTTTCTAGGGCCTACAAAGGCTCTAGTATACTGTTTGAATCATTCCTTGCCTCTTCCTCTTCAGATTCTACTTTAGATGGAGATTGACAGAAGTTTAAGCTCTCTTGAATCATAGGGGGAGGAAAAAATAAAGAAAGGAGTCAAATTTAACTAGGTGTTTGGAAAAAGTTCTGAGTGAATTATCATTCCCTCACTTTTATTGTAACATTAAATGAGGAATACAGAATGACAATTTTTCCCTCTAAGCCTATAATATAGCTTGCTCAGCATGTCAGTGACAAACGCAAACACTTTAAAATATTCAGTCTTTTTAAAAAAAAAAAAAAAAAACAAAACACAAAACCACAAACATAAACCACATATCCTCTTGAGAGTAGGTTCCTCTGAAGGATCACCATGGTAAACTGTAACCCAAGCTCCAATTGCAATGTTCTCTGAAAGAACATATTACACAAAACCTCATGTAGAAACAACACACAGATGGCAGGTTATTGTCTGGAAGGAGAGCCTGTCACATAATAAGCAGGACAATCTTTTACCAGGATAGTATAGAAGAAAACTTACACAATGGGGATTTTATATTAAAGGACTCCTGGGTGTAAAAAAGTCACTAACTTTTATTTTAATAATAAAAGCATAATTTAAAAATTTTTCTTCTTTTAATTAATTAATTTGGTTACACTTTTACTTTTCTCAGCCTCAATAACAAAAACAACTTTACCAGTAAGTAGAGCTAGTAAGTACAGCTACGCAAGAAAAAAGTCCTATCTTGAATGAGGATAGAAAGCCAGTTTCAAAGTTTCACAGATAAATCTGTCTCAAAAAAACCTCTTACCTCTGTCAATTCCAGTGTCCCTATTCAATATAAAGTTTCAGATTTTATAAATTTACATTTCCAAATAAACTCATTTTGAAACATTAAAGGCACACATTATCTACAAGAGTATATGATGTAAAGAGTATATAATGAAAAGTTTAGGAAAGGCAATTTCACTCAAGCACAATGAAAAAAGATATTTTCCTTAAAAATTCCCAATACTGCTACTCTTCTGTTTAACTTGGATCCAGTGAACTAAACAGAACACTGCAATAGTGGCATTTAAAAAAAAAAATTATTAAATTGTATTTCTTTACACTATTAATATTCTGCTTGTCACTTCTACAGTCTTCTGGGCACACGATGGGTTAGATAAGCGAACAAATGAAAAAAGCAGCTAAATCTACCCTGTGTTTCAATCTAGCCAATGTCACTGGACTTACTGACTCAATTTCCATCCACAGGAAGAAGAAATAATCTACTGCAATACATGCATATTTAAGTAAAAGTATCCTTTTATTACAGAACCTTTTGGACTAAAACAATCTTCCTCCCAACAAGGAAAAAAGTGAGGTTTTTTAGCTCAAATTAGTTCTTCACTCCTGTTCACCAAGCTGCTCTACTCAAAAATGGTAAGAAATTAGGAGATAGGACTGAGAGAACTGACTAAGCCTATTACCACCATTGAGAAATAACTCTGGGATTTGTATCTTCAGTGTCAGTGCCCCAAGAAAGATTGTGTTAGTAAATTTGCTGGCTAAGTACCTGCTAAAAATACTTTTGAGAAGACATAAGCAGATGCACATTGTCTGCTAATGAACACAAACGAGCAGTGATGTCTGAAGGTAAAGTAGTTGTGCTATTTCATTTACAATCCAGCTTCAATCTGATGATTGTTTCCTTCCTTAAACCAAAGGCACTTTTTTTTTTCAAGGGAGGACAGTTTAAAAAACAAACAGAACAACCACCTCACTATGTTTAATTGTAACAACTGTTTCTGTCAGCAAGGTCATTCATTAACTGCAGCACCACAATAATTGTCACTATTGTTTATTGCATGGGTTGCCCAAGACTTTGTATTCTATTATAGCATTGTTGAATAGTAGAAATCAGACAAAGGTTCAGGCAAATGTCATCATCATTTAACCACCACAAATGTGAACTGCCGTTTCTTATCTGCTTGCAGTAATAGACTTATCACAGTAGGCATTTTCTAGATTGAGACCAGTGGCTTTAATTTTACATATAATCATTAAAATCTAACTGTTGTGAACTTCCCTTGGAGCAGACAAGATGTCTAATATAGCAGTAATTACTGCTTAAAACTTACATTATCGCAGGCTATTTTAAATGTAAAGGAAGAAGTAGTGTTATGATAGTCATAGTCTTAAAATACACAGAAAGTTAAGATACAATCGTTGAAGAGGAGTAAAATCAGCAAAGAAAAATAGCCATTGGAAAAGAGCAAAATCCCACAGAAATCATTCTGACTAGGTAGTGTTGAGGAATTGAGCGTGGTTCTTCCTGCAGTGCACAGGTCTGCAAAGCTTGATAATATTAGCCTCAACATTTGAGGCAGTACTGTCACATTGATACAGTGCTGCCTGTGGGCAAATAACCCTGACAGACCCTATCCAGTACAGTCCATGACACAGTCAATCTGCAAATAAATGCAAGTTGACTACATTCTTTCCTCAAAAAGTCACTTCAGAACATTGCATGCCAAAGTATTTGAGAAGTCAAATTGACGTACTGAGGCAGATATGTTTCACAGTTATGAGTTTCTTGGACTGTTTAGGAAAAGAGATGAGCTTATACTTTCAGAAGAAAAAGCTTAGCTCCCCACAATATATTTTGAATTGCAAAATTTAACATACAGAAGCCCAGTTTCTACTTAATTGAGAATCGGAAGGACTTAAGCATCAACAGCACTAGACTAAACCGTTAAGAGTTTATAGAAATTCTTTACATTAATGTGTTACGAATAGATATGAGCTGAGACAACCAACAATATCAGAGCACCAAATACTCTTAGAGAATATGCATAGATTCCAGAATTAGGCCCCTTTAAAATGTACAATTCAGAGGCACTTTCGCTGGGAATAGCTTAAATGAGGCTTTAAATGGGTGCAAAAAACTACAAGACAGGATGGGTTTCCTATTACCCAAGCACTTAATAATATAGAAATAATTTTAATTTTTCTTTAAGGAAAATGTTATTTATTTTTCTCATTGCTGCTGTGGTCCTAGATTAGTATAGGCAACAATCAAAATCTGTATGCAGAAATATCACACTATTTCTCTTTGCAAAGGACTTTGGCTACCCTGTTCTCCAAACACTGTCATTTTTACCATTGTTTTAACACATACTTTTCATCTAAAAAGCTGTTAAAAGGCCTCAGCTCTGTTAATGCAGGCTTTCCTTTATTTGACACCAATGATTTTTACCAGGTCACTGGTTTAATGCCTTTAAGCCCTTGATAAATTAATCATCAGTGCGGTCAAATGATTTTGTCAACTTCCTAACAGTATCTGCAGTTTTGAATAACTGGCTCCCAATGGACGATCTGCAATGAAAACCCTTTAGCAATTTTTTAAAAATTTCCTCCCATCCACAAGAATTACAGAATTACAAGGAGCATGCTACTATGATTACGATACTGTATCCCACACTTACAGATGACAAGGCTTGACACAAGGGTGGAGGGGTGGTGTAATTACATTAGGGCAAGTGAGGCATTTTTCCCTCTTAGGCATACATCAGGAGTTAAACACCTCCTGCAGTCTGCCCCTCTGGACCAAATCCAGAAAAGCATTTCTCCTCGAGATAGTCCTTGCCGATCTCAACTAGCTATATGCATTTTTTACATTAGGCATTGTTTAAATGCTTGCTGGATCAAGCTACAGCACTACTTTCTGGATGAAAATGCAAAAGCATACAGCATAAAAATCTTTCACACACATAAACACACAAACATTAATTTGACTTTATACATCTTTGTCCGTTTAACATCCATTCAAAAAAAAAAAAAAAAGAAAAAAGAAAAAAAAAGAAAAAAGTGGCATTATGTAACAGAATTTCAGTCTCCCTTCTAGAAATCAAATTAATTCCTAAAAGAATTAGAACTCTTAATCCTGTTACAAAAGTAGTCCATGTGGGCCTAAAATTGCTGATAAGAGAGTACTTAAATTAAGCAAATTTATATTATTGATGGTTCTCATGACCTGTGAAGAACTTTTGCAGTGAAGGACAATTCCAATTACGAAACTATTCAGCACTCTAACAGGGTCTGCCTTCCTCGAAGAGTACTATAGGCTTTTGGAGCCAGCCCTAAATGAAACCTGCAAAATATATCAGTGTAGGTGACATAGAGAAGGCACTGATCTGAATGCATGTCTGTTTGGGTCAGAAATCACAGAGTGGTAGATTTTCAGTCCTTGACAATAGACAAAAATGCATCTCCCTGAGGAAGAAAGGGCGTAGGCAGGGTGGCTGAGTGACCTTGTTACACTGAGCTCGTCACAAGTCAGCATTGCAAGACTGCGCTCTAGGGAAGTTGTGATGTTATTAAAGCAAGACAACAGGAGAAATATTGCCAGAGGCACTGCTACTACAATAAGGATTTGTGAGAGGGGTAAAACTGAAAGAAACAGGAAAAACAGTTGGGAAAGAAGAACATGACAGGGGATGGGTAACCAGCAGGGCAAAGGGGAAGAATAATATGAACATATACAAATCTAAAGAGGATGACTACATGTTCTGTATTTTCACAAAATTCTTGAAAGTCTAGGCACAATGTAGTTACGGTATCAAGGAGCTATAGACAGACTAAAATGTATCCTATATGTTACAGTTGTGCTGAACAAAGGATGAAGTACTTTTTGTTTCAGCAGCTACAAATCACTGAAAGTAGAACTGTCATTAAACTATAGAATTAAAGAACAATCAAGAGTGAAGAAAAAGCAGTCCTTGTCTTTGTGCTCTAAGAGCTGTGTTAACTGCAGTATTTAAAGAGCTACGTAAGAGAAAAATTCATCATCATATGTGAATAAGATTCATGCAAATAATACTGTATTACGCTCTAATCTTTATATCAGATTCTGACCCGAAAGAGACTGTGTCTATTTCCTGAGATAGAATGTGATATCTGACACTATACGTAACTGTCTAAGGCAGTTGATCCGACACATATTCCTCATTTTTTCCCCCTCACTCATTACTAGTTTTCTATTAGTTGAAAAGGTGGTAGAGTTACAGCATGATCTCTCTTTCAATTAAAATTTTAAAAATTCCAATTTAAAATTGCCATTGCTCATTCCTGTACCAACAAGCTTTCAAAACAAATGACAAACTAAAGGCATTATCAAATAGCATGGGCAAGTAATGTGCTTTCTATTCAGGACACTTATGTTGACACCTCAAAATGAAAGAGGGGAAGGGAGTGGAGGGCAGGCAGAGCAAAGTCTAGTTGCTTTGACTTGCCTTAGAAGAGTTGTGGTCCCCATGCATTGTTGGAAACATGACCAGTACAGTACTTATGACAGAGCTAAACAGAACATGTTTGGCTCACAGAATTGTAATTTTAGCATTAAAATTGTTGGCTGGCAATTTCCAGGAATTTGTAGCTGTTGTTGCCAGCAAGTGCTAACAATCACCAGGAGTCAGATTCCAGCTAAGCCTGTCAGCACTTAGGTTTTTGGCAAACATTACACAGATAATATTTTGACGCCTCTGTGATCATTTGCAGTTCAGACAGATTAGAGATCACAGGTTGAAGTACATCGCACTATAGTGCTCTTTACAACAATTACCCTCTTCTAGTCTTTGAAATGAAGACCAGCATTGCTTCTACATTGTAACAACAGATGTTTCTGAAGTAGTATACATTCTGTATTTAACTTAAAAGATGGATCGCTTCCATCTTCGTACTAGTTTCCACAAAACAGTCACTTGCATAATGCCTGTCTATAGAGTTTCACTCAGTACATTTGATAAGCACATGACTTCAAGGATATTCAAAATGAGGCACACACCTTTCCTTTCAACTCTAGCACTTGGAAGAAAATTCTGTTATTTCACTTCTACTCTGAAAAGATGGACAAAGTTGTAGAATCCTGGGTTTTGTTTTTGTATTCTTTGCCGAAAGATTTGAAAATCAAATGAGATAAGATCCCCTGAAAACACAAACTAACAACTTTCTGGGTTGAAATCAAACTAGATCTACTAAATTTTAGAATGCAACATTGCTTACTTCAATAAATGTCTAGCCCAATATCTGTCAAGCTGTGCAAAAGACATGCTATGTGGAAGATAATGGGTTTTCATTGGAACTTGGGAAAATTCCAGTATATGACCTTAAGAGTCAGAAACTTTCCATATAAAATGCAATGGCACAAGTGTCTAAACCTTGTAGCTATATGCTTGTACTTGTTCAAACTTAGGTTTCAAAATGCTATCAACCTCAGTAGCCACCTACTGAGGCTAGACATTTTTCTTTTATAGAAACCCAAACCATGCATTCACAAGAGAATGAGCAGTAATATTTATTTAAACAGATAGGAGGAAAACAGAAGCTTATCTCTAGACTATAGATTTCATTTGTTGAAAGTTTAAATCTTCTGGATGCATATGCAACACTATGAAGAAAATAAGTTTTCAAACTGCACAGAAGTTCAAAACTCATACGATTGTTTCGTTTGCTTTGATATCTTTCGAACTACTGAACTATAGAAGTCCTGATGTATAAATAAATCCAACTCCTCTTAGAGTCAACAAGAGTTGCAACTGCATACAAACTGAATAGCAGCTATTATATAGTAAAATGCCAGAAGGCATTTTGCTTTGTTTCAAAGTTTGTCTCAAATTTTCCATGCCTCGGCAGGCTGTTTTCACAGAATTTAGTGATTTCTTTTAAAGCAAAAAATAATTGTAGACTTTGAGACACACTGTCAGAAAGTGTTTCTAAATTTGGATGCACAAGGCCTTAACAACCATTGCACTCCATCTTACACAATCTTCTAAATCACTACAAAGTAACTGCCACTTCAGAGGGAGAACTGTCTTACATTAACACAAGCAGAGCAGAAGATAAGTGATCACAGGGTGTAGGGCAATAATGAGATGGTGCATGCTCCAAGCAGTAGCATTTTTTGCTTAAATGCAAACATTTTCCAAAAGACTGACTTTTTCTAGCTATTGACTAAATAACTTCTGGGTGCCCATAAAACATGGGGTATACTTCAGCAGGCTTGCAGTTCCCGCAGAAGAGCTTCACACTCTTGACCACGTTCCTAGTTAAGTTTCAAACCGAATAGTACATAACAGCAAATGAACTTTTCCCAAAACCCAAGTTTTCTTTTGTACAGCATCCATATCTCAATGTTGAGGGGAAAAAAAACCCACCAAACAACAATAAAAAAAAATACCACCAAAACTTGGTGCAAAAACCATATTTTAAAGCCATTTTGAATGAATCTGAGCAGAGCCTTTAAATCCACTCCTCTTTGTAAGTACAATGTTTAGGTCTGGTCTACATTTGAAAGTCTGCAACTCAATGACGTTAGTTTAGAATATTCTCACGAAAAGAATCATATCACTCTCAGAACTTGTCAGACTTACACCAATATGCCACTGCTCACTATCTCATCTATGCAAAAACGTAGAAGAAATATGGCAGTACTTGTATATACTGCACATGCATTCATATGCTAGCCATGTAGATAAAAGCAACATTTCTTCAGACAGCTCCATGAGCAGGCTGCTACTGCAGGCTCCTGTTCAGCACGAGACAGGCTCTGGCTACTAAGCTGAAGAGCTGCTCTTGGGCAAGCTGATACTGCCCTGCACAACAAGCAGCAAAGGTTGGCAGACCAACCACAGCAGGAAAGAGGGACACTACATGTTAACCTGCTGAAGGCGATGCCCCCTCCCACTGTCCCTAAGGCATTCAGCATGTCTGGCCTGCACAGGCAAAGCGCTTGGGCAGCACTACTCAGCTACTGTAACTCTGCCACCATTGCAAACGAGGGTTGCAGTTTCAGAGTAATTTTCAAGCTACTGGACTGAATACAATAGGTCTGTTTTTTTAGCTGTAGTTTATTATTTCTGTTCACTATTAACTTTTTCCAGTACATTTATGAACAGGATAACGTGTCATTTGGCAGAGGAGGTTATGTCCTATCACACTACAGAAAATTGCTAAGATGTTATCATCACAACTGTAAATTTAAACTACATTCTAGCTTATACAGTATTCAAGCTGTTCAGATCTGCACTGCTAGACTGAACAGGAGAGTTCAGAGCTCCAGTCTTAGATTGTGTGTTAGATTTCTTGATCAAATGGTTTTCCACAGAAGCACACAGTAAAAACTCAAATGAAATTAAAATGGAGAAATACCCTAAAAAGGGCTCATCCTGAACCTAGCACTCCCTGCCTCTTACTCTCCCCCCTCACATCCAGTCTTCATCTCTCAGCTTCTTGCGGCCTTTCTCATCAGATTCACATTATCTACTTCAAGCCTCTCACAGGTCTCCTGCCTGACTCTACCCTGGAGGAAATGCATTATATCCATGAACTCTGGCCCCAGGAATGTTGCCTCTGGACCATGTATTGTACAGGAATCTGCCTCCTTGCCACAGCAGCTGGAAATTGCAGACCTGAAAATTAAACAAGTTTTCAAGAAACTAAAGTAATGTGGAATTAACCTTTGTAACAGCTTATCAAGATATCAAGCAGGCTTCCAACACTCACCATGTCATCACATCAAAACCTGAAGATTAGAGATCAGCAATTGTTTTAGCTACTGGGCATGACGCTGGAGCTATCTGTGAAATCTTTCCACATGACATATGAGGTCATGCAGTTAAGATTCCTTCTAAAACGTATAGACAAGATTATTAGCCTGTCATATTAAAGAGAGCTTCAATTACGCCACCATTGTTTTACAGATTTCCAAGGGAGACGAGTACCACATCATGTGTGTTTTGGCTGCTCAGAACTCTACAACATTTTTCAACAGAAGGAGAGAGAGTTTTGTTGGTATCATCAATATTCTTTGGACAAATTATGTCCAAGATTGCCTTAAGGAAAAAGCAACAACAATCTAAGCCTAGAGTCTGGATAGATCACTAACAAGACATGCACAGGAGATGAAGTACAAAAGGTGTCTTGTTTACAAACCAGCACCCACCATCAAAATAAGGTGGCTGAAGTTAACATGATATAATAAAATGTATTATCTCTCTGATTATTTCAGCAGTATCATTTCAGCAGAAAGTATTTAATTATCTTTTATTCTCTTTTATTTTACCTAGTGGAGTCATATGGTTATCCTTAATAGTATTACTAACTTTTTAGGTCATGCACTTACATCCAAACTATGCCTCCAACAGTTTTATCTGGTACAAACAGTAATTTAATGTAACCTAATTCAACATATGTGTTTTGATATTAAAAAAAAATAGACACAACAAGTTGGTAAACAAAATCCAGGCTAGAAACACTATACATATACATCACCAGGGATACAAAGCAGTTAGATATACTAACATTTTTGACACGATCTCAAAACAAGGAAAACTACTGCTGTCACTTGAAACTAACAATAAAAGGCATCTCGTTTTCACTCAGAAAGGTACATTCATGTTGTGATAAAATGTAAAAAAAAAAGTAAAGCTTATTAAAGTATTGAGGGGTTAATTTTTAGTTACCTATAAAATCTGAAATTATGCCTCTGCCTCTGAAATTATACTCTGCTCTCCAGAGTACCTTGTTTTCTGACAGCTGCTTAAGTAACCAAGTTGTATACTGAGTACACAGATGTCAAAGCATTCATGAACTTGAACTAAAGCACCACTTTGCCATACACTTTTACATGGCTTTCAGTGTGTTGTTCGAGGATGATTTTTTTTTTTAGGCAAAATAGTAGGAAAAAAATCAACCCCCCAAAAATTATATTTTTTACAAAGAAAATAACCATGCCAGTTGAGGTACTAAGGCAGTTTGTGCCTAAGCCCCAGGACCCACACAGCTGTGCTCAGGCAGCAGGCCCCAGGCATGCCTGCAGGTCTTGTGGGCCTTCAGGGGCCTGGGTAGCGAGATGTGGATTTTGGTCTGTTTTCACCTGCATAATGTGTGTATTCTGTACACTTAAAACAATCTAAAAGACATCTCCAAAAGGAGAGCCAAGGTAAACTTACACTGCCAGCTTCCCCCATCAGCACTCTCAAAGGAGTTCAGCCCATTGCCCCCCCTCTCCGGGGCCTGCTCAGCCATGGCACGCCATTGCGGCTGTCACAGCAGTGACAAGGAGGATCCTGCTGAGGAGATGAGCCCTCCATCCCAGGCCTCACACCTACGCACAGCACAAGACCCCCGGGGAGTCAGGCTGCCAGATCACGCTTTGCTCACTGCAAGACGTGTCACAGGCAGCCGGTTTAGGCAGCATGTAACTCACAGGCTAGCAGGCAGTTTCCACAGCAACTGCCATCTTAAACAACAGCAACAAAGCAACTCATGACCCCCATATCCCTGGGGTGCACAGCTCTCTGGGTGAGACAGACAAGTGTGAAAGGGCTGCCAAATGCCAGTGGGGACACTTCCTCTGACTCTCCCTTCCCACATCCTCCAGCGCATCCCACTCCCTCCTCCTTCCCTCAGCATTTCCCCCACACTCGCCTCAGGCTGGAGACAGCCCTGCCACCACTAGGCCTAGCCAGGCCACAGAGATGCCCCTCCACACTCCTGTTAACTTTGTCAGCAATTGTCTTAGACCATTGGTTTTAGCAGTTTTCTGTGTTTTCATGCAATGCTCTTCACCACATTATTTATGTGTGTCTGTGCCTAGAACTAGACTTTTCTCAGGGAAGAACAACATGGCACCACAACAGCTTGGGGCCTCATTCACCAGGGCAAGGAGGGAGGTGGCACAGCAGGAGCCCAAGGATGAACACTCAGCAGCAACAAAACCAGAAACAAAGAGATATAAGGGAGAAGGGTGTGAAAAGCAAGTTTTTTTAACAGATGAAGCAAAAAGTGTGCCTATGCTGTGTTTTTCAGAAGCACTCTTTTAGTAAGTGTTGGCCACAATGTAGTGCAAATAGTGGTGCAGAGAAAACAAGTGATACCCTTTATGGATAGGCCAAAAAGCTTAAGATAGACAAAACTGCATGAAGTTAGCCATCATGTTTTAAAAGTAATTCCTAGAGGTGACTGACAATCAAGTGGATTCATGAACCACAGTTTTACAGAAACATGCTTAACCAAGGATTTATTGCAATATTCATTTTTCTTTTGCAACTGGTGAGTTATCAAATTCTGAGAAGCCAAAATTAGTCATGGAAAACTCACCAGCAATCTCCAGAATCTCACCTGTTCATATAACTACCAGCATTTTTAAAACTGGAACTATAAGGAACATCCCTCACTGGTATGGAGCTGTACCAGCACAGCACAGAGCTGGCACATGGTGCCTGTCTGCACAACTGCTAATCTATGCCAAGAGATGTGAAAGAGGAAAGAGCAAGACAAAAAGAGCTAATTGATTTGGATAAATAAATAATTCTGAGACAATCGTGATGTTTCTTCAAACAGTTTGTTTGTGTTGATGAAAATATGCTGAACTGTTCACTCTGCCTTTCAAGCTGGGCAGCTACTGACTCACGTCTTAGTACCAATTTTAGTGATGTGTCTTCAGGGTAAATTTGTCAATCTAGAAACTAGTAAAGTCATTGCACAATTAGCTTGTGAGATTAAGCTGTCACAGATTATAAAGAAGGTTAATCACCAAAGTATTTAAATACATATTTACTCTGATGGATTTTTTTAAATCAGTTGATGTGCAGGAGGGCCATTTCCTCATTTCCTGCTTCAATTCTGTGTTTACCTAAAATAAGCCAGAAACTTGGTATCTGATACAAAGCAAACCTGAAGCTTGAAACAAAACAGGAATATTGTGTTCTCCAGTAAACCACCCCATGGAATTCTTGTAAGCTTCATTAGGCATATTCTTGAAGATGAGGTGGATTAATAGAAAATGTGCAGCTCATTTCAGTAAGATCAACAGGCAAAACCATGGCAGAACGTAGCTATCTTTTTTCCCAACTTAATAATGATAAATATTCCAGTAAAATTGTCACAATGAATTTGTTTCTTTTTCCTTTCATATTAAAAATTATATGGCACTATGATTTGACCTGTCTCATACAGTAGTACATAATCCCTGCAATATCGATGAAGAAGAACTCTTTATGCAGACTGAGTTTTCCTTATATTTCATAGTTTAACTTATAAATAGTTCCGTACCCAATGTCTCCATCCAGTTGAACAACCAATATACAAGCAAGGCCCTAGCATCACAGGCAGAAGTAATCAGCCAAGATCAGATCTCAGGAAGAAAATCAGGCAGGAACTCGCTGCTGGATAATTAGAGTCATAAAGGCTCCAGTCTTGCAACTGATCCCACTATTTCACTTCTGTAAATCACATATCAGTTTGAAGCATCTCTCCCCCACCTCCCGCCCCCCTAAGCTCCATGCTATTTAAGAGCTGGATGAGACCCTAACCATAACAAAGCCATTAATAAAGCAACTAGCTTAAAAGACATTGGAATTTCACCTATCTTTACATTTAGACTTATTTGGTTAAAATTCAATGCTATTTATCCTAATAATAGGAATGTTCACCCATTTCCTAGTCAAATATAACTTTTTGAAATTTTACGGTATCTGAGGCTCTCAGTTTAACATTGATCTTATCTACAGATTTTCAGTACTACTGTGCTCTATTAAATAGTTCTTGCAGTCTGTCCCTTGAAGTCACCTTGTGTCAGTGGTAAAGGAAATTATCCTTTTTCACACTATGGAAAAAAACAAAACAACTTTTTTTTACAGCATTTTACTAAAGATAAAATTACATACATAACCTTAGGCAAAGAACCAGAAGCCTAATGAAACAATGATTTTAGAAAAGGTATATTGCTATTAGGACTGGAAACATTTGCAGTGCTGACAGGTTTTCAGAGTGTTTTTGAAGAAGAGCGAGCAGAGTTGGAGTATGTTGAAAAGGATATTTTTCCAAAAGGGAGGGTCAATGCAAGAAACTAGCCGATGGGAGAAGTAAAAATGAACAGAAAAAAAAGAATATAGGCCTTTTGGATTTACTGCCCTTGGTTTCTCTATGTAGTTCATAAAATATGCTCACTAGTAGACCCTTTACACTAGTGGAATGAGATCAATCTTCTTTAACATAAAACAGAACTGCATTTAGTGTGTATTTTAAACAGTAATTGACTCTGAGATCATTTGGGAAAATAAACTAAATTTCATTAAAGAAGATAATACCTTTAACCAAGAAGCCACAGAAATGATGGACTGACGTGGGCAGTAAGTATGCACACCAGAGATAACAACCACCCTTGTAGGAGGCAAATTGATTTTCTGCTTCTGTGAAGCCTAACAAATGGTTTTCTACCACATGCTTTGTTCCCAAATCACTTTCAAATCAACTACCACATTTGTCAGATTTACTTGTTTCCTTTTTTTTAAAAAAAAAAAAAAAACCAAACAAAAAACACAAATACCACATAAATCAGATGTTTATCTTTCAAACCTGGTATCATCAGACCTCTAAAAGCACAGCAGCTGGTAGATACTGTGCTAGGAAGTTTCCCTTCATGCCCATTGTAACAGAAGCACTTTCTAAAGATATTGTGAAGCATAATGTGATGATTAGAAATGATTGACTGGCTTTCTGCCATCATGCAATTTACTTGTTCTTGATTTATTACTTATGCAACCTTATATGTTTAATAAGGGTAGACAGATCCAGCACGGGATTGAGAAAACATCATTTATTTCCTATGTGCTGAGCTAGCTTTTTTTTTTTTTTTAAAAAAAAAAAAACAACAACCTATCCCACTAATATATAGCTGAAGCATGCTGGCATAAGTTCCTGCTTTTCTCTTCATGTGCTATGTAGCTGCTTGCTATATTTAAAGCAGATTACTGTCCATAAGAAAAATAATTTGTTTGGATCCAGTAGAAACACACTGAGGTATACAGCACACTTGTCAGAGACATTAATAGAGACCTTAATAATAAGATTCACCTCGACTCTAGGGTTAAGCTCTAGCTCACCCTCACTGTAGACAGACCAAGAAAGCTGCAGTGGCAGAACACACCCACAACATCTCCCCGTGCCAAGGCCAGCAAAAGCTAAAGGCAGCACAGCCCAGACAAAACCAGTTAGTCCCTTGGGTAACCCCATTAGCTGTCTCTGCCAAGGTTTAAGCAACATCTCTAAGCTGTTGTCAGGACTGCTCAGCTAGGTAAAACAGAGGCAAGAAGACAGTGACAAACATACTTGCCAACCCCTCGGGTGAACCTCAGATGAGCAAAAGAGAGGCCCAGGCAGACACCAGCTGGTGAACGCCAAGGGAGCTGGGGAGGCCCAGGCCAACATGCTGCCAGTGCTTTCTACCAGCTGATAATACCTCCAGGATTTCACCCCAAAACATTAAATATGTACACACACATAGTACCTCTCACAACAGCAAAAGGCAAAATCATTCTCAGTCTTACCTGCAGCTCTGTATTCCGATTTATTTAACTTATTACTCTTAAACAGCCAAAGAGAAGCAGAGCTAGGGCAAGACAAAAACACCCTTCCTCCACACAGCCACTGTTAAAAGAGCTTCTTAACTAGGCAGGCAGAATTTAAACTTCCTCTCCCCAGAAAAAAAACTCTCACCTAAATCAGCTACACAGCTGCCATAGTCACAAAGGTGTTAACCCCTCCTCTTGCACAGCTGATTCTGCAAGCACAAATTATCAGCCCTTTCTCCATCAAAATCTGCAAGGCATAAACCAGCCCCTGAGTGGTAACTCTATTTGAAATAGTCATTATTTCCCAGGTATGAATTCAGGCACCCATAGCATAATTTCATCACTTGGGTTTAACTCAAAACATGTCTCAAGCTGCCTGATTAGGCAGTCCCAAAAGTTGCTGAGCCAGTCTTGGATCAGAAATCATTTTCTCAGCAAGATATATTTTAAGTGAATATGCTAAACGGGATTAAAGAGAATAAAACATAGCCAAATACAGTTTGTAGGTGTTCCGTACCTCTTAAAGAAGTTTGATTCCCTGTAAGCACCCAGGGACACCAAACTGCTGTGATTTAACAGCAATTTGAGCTGAGGATAGAAAATGAAGTTTTTTTAGTTTGTTACTTCCTCTGACATGCACAGGTTTAGCTAATTTAGTTAAAAAAATAGGGAAGCGGCAAATTCCCCCTAGCAGAAGATATTAAAATGAAATAATCTTTAAATGGCAACAATGGATGCCTTCTTGCTTGGACAATTTAAAACTGGACTAGCCAAAACACCAACGTCAGATACAGCAATCTTCTACTGGCATGGAATTGATCTGGGAGAGGAAGAGAATCTTTCCATTTACAGTGATTGAATATTTATTCCATTGGTATTAAACCAATTCAATTGCATTGAAGCAGTAACAAGCATATCATTTTGTGCTACTGAAAATGAACTTCTATTCTGTAAACAGTGAAAGACAGAGATGTTCAGGTCATGTGTTGATTTTGCATGCTTTCATGTGCTATCATCTGCAGCAGTATAAACTGCTGCAGGCCAGACTGTCCTTGATTACACCTGTGCAAATCCTGCTGAAAACTAATAGATTTGGACAAGTTTATCCAAAGATGTTTCTTAAAAAACAAACAAATGAGGGCAAACAATTTAAATGATGGTATAATTTAGCCTGTGGTGCTCTTACTAACAGCAGTAGGGTTGAAAAGGAAAGTATTCACCTTGGCTTTGAGATGTTAGGCAGTGTTTACAGGGCTAACAGGGATGAAGGGAAGTTTTTTATACATAAGCAGAGCACAGCTGATGAAACTACATGACAAAATAAAAAGTTATCGAGTCATTGACACCTTCTTTACAGACAAAGCATAACTAGGCTTCAATTAGGCTTGAGAGATTTTTTTTCTCAAGAGACCTACTCCTAGAAAGCAAAATCTCCAAATCCTGACGCAGTCATCCCCCATCCATAATGACATACCATACTCATCTCTTTATAGAAACTACTTTTATTCAGATCATTAATATTAAAAAAATAAAAATTGTTCATGCCACAAAAGTAAAAATTACAGTTATCTACATTCAAAGTTTAAAAGTTAATTAAGTAATCTTCTTAAAGATTATGCCACCAAGTTCAAAGTAAAGCAGAAAAGCAAATAGGGTTTATGTTCTTCATGGAGAAACAGCTCATACACTACTTGTGCATGCCACAAAAAAAAAACAACAAAAAGAAGGTAATGAAGATTATTATGTCATCTATCATCAAGGAATCCATGGCATTCCTGAGGGATTACTGGTACTAGGGAGAAACATTACACTTAGATTAAGGTAAATCAATATAGGGCTAATCAGAAAACCATTGGTTCTTATTGATTTGGTGCTGGAGAGCTGAGGTTAAGAACACCGTAGTGCTTAATCTATCAGCATTTGGAGATGAACTGAGTAACATTAACATTTCCATGAGAATAAATTCTGTAAATCAAACTAGTAGTAAATTGGCCTTTGCACAAAAGTATAGTAACTATGCTAGTGTCCTTCCAGAAAAACAAACAAACAAACAAACAACAAATTAACTTTCCCCAGCTTTTTTTTTTTCTTTCATATTTGATGTATCAGCATGCCAACTGATCTAACCCACCACTTGTATCTGCCATTGGCAGAGATTATGAACTCCAAAAGTGGTGCCCATGAGCAGCTGGAGACAGTAATCTCTGAGATCTGTAAAGAGGATATAAACCACAATCTCACCCTACCATTTTTGCTTATTGCTCTGAGACCATGGGGGCTACAGAGCAAGTTTTTCAATCCTGTCCTGGCTTGTGGAGTAGCATTTACTCCACACTCCATTTGGAATCACGCCTAGAAATGGTGTGTATGTGAACTGCCTCAAGAGATGAGCAGGTCTTTGCCGAAGTACCTCTAAAGAAAGCCAGGCTCTCTGTTCTGTCTTACACATAGAGCTGACAGTACCTCTTACAGTTAGCACATTCAAAGCCTTCCATGATAAGACCTATTTTTATTTGTTTATAACTTTGCCGGGGTTGACCATTCCTAGGAATTTCTGTGCTGCTGGGTGCTTGCCTCAGGCAGAAGGATTTTGGAAAATATCAGCTTAAACAGAGGAGCCACTTTCAAGATGCAAGTGAATAATGATTTACCATTCAAAAAAAAAAAAGAACATTTCATTTAAAATTTTTAACATTTTCAAGCTAAAGAGTAAGAAATTGAAATTTGACAGAGGGAAAGTATCACTGTGATGTCATGGTGTGAAAATCCTCCCAAATTTGGTTAAGAAATAAGCTTACAAAATTTCAGTTCCCACGTGAACAGCTGAGGTCTTTGGTACAGCCTGACAGTAAAATGCTTTTAATATGCAATTTCTAGCCTGAACTAAAGAAACTTATTTTTCCTGTAATTGCACAATTGCCATGAGTAACTTAACAACATCCTTGAGAAACAAGAAAAGAGAAACTCCTCCTCATATGTTTTCTGTAGCTTTGGCACTGAAGAAAAGGGTGAGCTGTGTAATTCAGAAGAGTTGGGAAGAGTTTGGAAAGATAGCAAGGTAGAAAGACTTGACAGAGATAGGGAGAACAAAAAAAAAACCAAAAAAGTATTGTAACAAAAGATTGAAGAAAATAGAAATCTAGAATGGAATTTAGAAGGGAAGGAACAAAAAGAAAGGGGAAACTGGAGATAGGGTAGGTAGAAGCACAGTAACAGGCTAGGGCAGGGAAGGTAGTGACAAGGTCCCACGTGGGCGGTTCAGGCAATTGTCATCAGAACAGATGACATCCAAAACACACACATGTGCTAACACATGCAAATTATACTGGACCTTTGTTATCTACACGAGGATCTGTGATGCTTTGCATCCTTTCTCCTCTGGTAGAGTTGGCAGGATTCAGGCTAAATTCAGTTTGTCTAAAGCCTTTCATTGTGTTCAATCTCACCTGCAGAAGACCTGTAGTAAGGAAGAGGTCAATAGTTCAGCAGCATCTCCTTTCGCCTAACCCACAATCATAAAATGTGGAGTATTTTGTGGTTTTTGTAAGGATTATAAAAACAAGCAGCCCCTTGGTAGGTATTTAGTCCCAGGAAGGGCCATAAAATTGCATTATAGCAGTCTTTTGTTCTCTTGTTCTTAGCAGCCTTCGGTTTCTCCCTTCTTATGTAGATGTAATTAATTGTCTGTTGGTGAATATGGCCATAACCTGCTAGATTTGGACATAGTTGTTAATTATTAAACAAAAATACTTTCTATAATTTACAGGTTTCAGAAATTTGAAGTGGTTGGCCCAGGTACACAACATCTAGCAAGAGCTGTTTTCCTTTCCTGTTTTCTGCCAGAATGTGTAGGAATGGAAGGCTTTCCACCCGTATACTGAAAACCTAGGTCTTCTAATCAGAGATCAGAGGCAAGGCCATGAAATGTAGGAGATAATTTATTAACTCATGAATGATATGTGGAAAATTATTTCGTATAGTATGATGGAGAAGGGAAAGGGTAGAATTTGCCAGTTGCAGTTATCAAAGCAGTGCAGACTTCACTAGAACCATAATATAATTAAGAAGATGTCTCTGATCAAAGTAAGTTGTGCTCTTGCTTTTGAACTCATCCTGAGGAAAGGCTCAGTCAGCATTCTGCTACTGTAAAACTGAAGCCGTCAATCTTCAAAGTTATTAAAGACTTTAGAGTACTTTTTTACAATGAAAAATCAAAGTTTAGCTAAGCCTCTAAGTATGTTATATTTGAAGTAAGCATTTCCTCTAAAGTTTCAACTAGGTGTTTCACTTGCTATTCTAAAGGATTTTGTGATGTTACTTCACACAGCTGAGCAATAACTGCATCATATTGTCATTTTTAGTGGTTCCTGTCAGCATAGTTCAGTCTACATAGAGGACACCATTTTGGGAGGTACAGATTTACTCCCTTCAGCTGCCGGCAGAATTAGATAATACATGGGATTATTTTATTTCTGAAGATCCAGGTCTATCCTACCCTTAAGGAAAGGATATCTGGGATATTAGATAGGTTATTTCTGCTACAAAATCTAAAGATAACTGCAGTGCAGCCACAAGCATCACTACTGTCAGCCATTGCTAAATGTAAATATTATGTTTGTTCTTGTGCCCTAGGTAGAAAAGTGATGCATTAGAAGAGGTACATCATCCGACCTGGGCCAAATAAGAGACTGTGGAGATCACTGTGCTTTAATTACAAGTCCATCTCCATACTTTGCAAGATAATTTTCCATAAGCTTGGTGCTTCTCCGTTTCCTTATGGAAAATGGATACAAAAAAAGACAAAAGGCACTTGCATTTCTGTTGCTTGATTATGGATGAAAATCAGATACATCTCAGATTAAATTACTGATTCAAATTACAGATTTGATGCTCAGATTCTGTGGGAATAAAACCTTTGGTTTTTCCCAGCCAAAATGCTCTCAAACCATGTACAACGTTCACCACTTTGCCATCCCTGAAGTGGAAAAGCCCACAGAGGTTACTGGTAGCTATGTGGGACTCTAGCAACCTCCACAGCTATCTCTGGGCACTCTGCACTGTTTCCCTTGATTTTAATAAAGACTTGGCTGTTTCTTTTTCGTCATATCTTGTAATTTTTTAGCTAGCTCTTATTCCAAGCCATTTACTGTTCATCACAGAGCTTCCAGCAGCCATCAGTCAGCAGCTGTTCCGCAACTCAGAAATAAATGATCAAGATTTTAGCAGGATCCTTTAAGATTCATTTAAGATTCTGCCTATGACAAACAGAAGGTTCATGTGAGGCTTCATAAGGATTTTTAATGAATTGACCAGGTAGTTGTTTTTACTGACAACAGTAAAACATACAATACACATTTGACAGCACAGGAGCTGGTTGGTTTTTTTACAGCTAACAATGACTGCATATTTAGTTTCACATTTACTGAATGTGGTCTTCTCTCATTTTTCGTTCCTCAAAGGAAAGAAAAAAAAAAAAGATAAAAGAGAAATCAGCATAAAAGTAGTTCTGTTCCTTACCGCTGAGCTCTAATGACTAGTTTTCTCTAGCAGAGCTGATTTGTATTCATTTTCCCAGTAACTATGCTGTGTTTATCCACAGTCATTGCTGATGAATGCTAACAAGTAAGATCAAGACTGTACAGAATTCAACCCTTTTAACTAGCTTTGCAGTAGACAAGCTGCTATTTGTGAGTAGCTGGGGTTGCAGTGCTGTTCCTAGCGCTTGCTTCTTTTTAAGACTAAACATTTGAGGTGGTGGCAAGAGAACCTCTGCTTCATTGACCAGGTCTTGCAGGGAATGACTGTACTTTCAGAAATGTCTGAGTTCAACAAAAGGAGTATATATCATTTCATAACTTCACCATATCCCTGTCATTGTATGTGTGTATCATCTTTATGCTTGAATGCCACTGTGAATGGATGTCTTTTCCTAAAACTAAGCTGGGCACATGAGCAGGCAGTGACACGAAGAAGTAATTTTTATCAAATCCACATTGCGTTAATTATGCTATGTTTACTAGGTACACACAGGTTACTGAAAAATCAGGCTTCCATTGTAAAACAGTTTCTCCTGAGATTCAAGTAATTTCAGAAAGCTTAAATACAAACTGGGCTGACTAATAATAGAGTGCTCTTGATATACAAAGCATGTTAATGCTATAGAGACTTTAATGTTGCCTGAGTCATTAATTTGACTGTACTAAATTCCACACACTGCCTGGAAGCAAAAATCTTTTCGTTGCACAGGTCCGCAATGGGAGATAAAGACAATTAAATGGGTTGAAGAAAGTATACAAAAAAAATCCTAGAATATGCCTGAAAACAACTACCAAAAGGGAGCTGCATTTATCTTGGCCTTTTGACAGTTTTTGTTCCTCACACCAAATTGCTTTTACATTGACTCACTACTTAACTTTAAATTTTATACCCAGGAGCCTTTTGGGAATATCTGATAACACACAAAGAGAGTTTCCACAAATGGTTCTATTGTATTACACACTCTGGCTTCACAGATTCCAAATTTTCAGTTCTCAGCCAATGAAGCACTTCTAGAAACCTTCAAATGCCACCTTCAATGCCATTTCTGATTTGAATGATTTATCAGTCCTATTACTTTATAGCCATGTATTCCAGAATCATTCCTGACCAGTCACAGCTGAGCCAGGCATCCTAGTTCAACTGCAGTTTGCATACGGCAGTTACTGATAATCTGAAAGACATTCTAGAATAAGAAGTTGTTTTTCTAAGTAGCATTTGCAAAGGCACCTCGGTGACTTAATGACTAAATATCCTTTTAAAAATCAAATGAGCTGTTATCTAGGAGCCCGATTTTGAGCATACAGCCAGCTTTCAATGCACACACCTGCAGTCCCTTCATGATTTTGAAAAGCCCAGTAGGTTCTTTAGCTGATCTTTAGGCATCTAAATGCATTCAAAATCTTGTCTTAAGTCATAACTGATATTGAGACTTGGTTTATGAGCTTCTTTGATTCTTGATCTAACTTCTGAATATTTTAGCTACTACATGACATGGTAGAGAAAAACAATACAGCAGCCTTCTTGCTGTTGTATTGTTTATATGGAGCGATATGAAAGCCGGTTTAAATTAGCATAAGGCATTTCATTGACTTCAACCAATTTTGGATCTGGCCACAACTGACAAAAAAAACCTCCGTTGATTACTTTTAATAGTGGCACTTTTCATCTATTTAATTATTCCTCACAATAGCCTTTGAAATTATTCATTTTTTGCACAATGCATAGATAAATTATACTGATAAAGCATAACATGACACCGTTATTCCCTAGGAAAATGGTCATGGCTTTTGTTTTATTTTCTAGATGTTTAATGCCACTAATTCTCCATTTTCCCTGAACAGAGATACCTATGTATATTATCGTTTCCAGCAGAGATCAAAGGAAAATTTAATTTCATGGCTTATCAATAAGGAAATCTTTCATTTTCCCAACTAATGTTTATATTCATAGGTTGGAAACTGAGATAAACTCCCACAGAAGAATAAAAAGGCATTAACTTTCCTGTGAAGGCTGCAGTCTGCTTGCAGTTAGAAGGAAAGCAGCTCCTGCCAGGCTGCTTGCTCCCTGACTAGATGGTGGGCAGAAAACGAGAATAATTACAGTGCTGCTGCTTCTGCACCAATGTGCCAATTAGCACAGTGGACTCTTCCACCAAATAAAGGGGGAACAGGGACAGAAGTGTGACTTCCTCCCTTGAGACAACCAGAAAGGTGCTACTCCAATCCCTGTGCTCTGTTGCATATGATATCACTGCTGTTCCTCAGTTTGCTCTTCTGAAAAATGAGGAGAAGAATATTTACCTTGTGCAATATGTAGGGATTTGATGATAAAAAGCATAGAAAGCATTGATGTTATAAGCTGCTGAGCAGGTCTATCAGATATAATTTCCCACTAGTCCAGGAGATGATAGGGATCCTAACCTTACAGGATCACAGCTTCAAAGAATTCAGCCATCTTTTCAAGCATGCCATGAATATCAGCTTACCAAAGACTAGCATTTATGTTTGACTAGGGTATAGGTACAGTATAGGATATAAGAGAGGAATATATATGAAGATGTCCTGAACCTGAATTCATTAACAAATTCAGAGCATAATTAATTACTAGCCAAGGTTATGTCTCCAAGAATGACTAAATATGACTGGCAGGACTGCTCCGATAAAACAAATGTTCATCCTAAAATTGAAGGAGCTGTGAGAAATAAGGAATGCACAGAATCCCAGAGAGAATGACGCACATTCATCTTGTCTATACTTGCAGGATCGTCAGCCTTAAGAAAAGACATATGACTACAGTTTTCTAATAAAAGCCTGCATTACATGAGAATGAGATTCATTATGTTGATAAGGATTTTAAAGTATTCATTTTGTCTCAGTGGGAAAGGTCAGAGTCAGAGAAGCAGAACTGTTTTGTAATCATTTTTTAGCATAAAAGGCAAATATTGGAATGGGATTATCCTTGACTGATAAGCAAGTCAACACCTGTTCGATTGAAAGCATGTGATTGATCCCAAACCTCCTCAGTGAAACACAGGGTTGTGCTTAAGAATCCGGTGCAACTCATGGTTCATTACTCAGAAAGCAAAGACAGCCTCAATGGCCTATTTCAAGGAACAAAATCTCCAAGAATGTCATTTTGATTTCAAATCCACTTCCATCCTAGAGAAAAAGTCTGATGTGAAAGTACATTTCTTTCGCCTACAAGAGGTAAAAGAGATGTGTTCAGATCTCCTGGCCTGCAGGCCTCTGCCATTCCACCACAATGAGGTAATACATATAATTTTTTTCCAATGAGATGAGGAGCATGAATTCCAAGTTCTCCAAATCACCAAGATCATATTAGAGAAAAAACAAACAAATATATATATATACACACATATCTGAACTCACCGCAGGGGTTTTTATTGGAAGAGGAATCCTTGGTTGCAGTAGAATCCTGTGCCTAAAATACAGAAAAGGAATGTGGGTTTTCTTCCCTCTGGGGTTTAGTCTTGTTTATTTTACAAGGCTAACATCTCTAAAAGGTGACTTATGCTCCAAAGCCATGTATGAGTAATTTATATAATTTAGTATATAAATTATATCATTGTATATAAATTAGATCATAGTATATAAATTAGATCATTGAAATTCTGACTCAGTAAAGCACTGAAATACATGCTTGAATGCCACTGTGAATGGATGTCTTTTCCTAAAACTAAGCTGGGCACATGAGCAGGCAGTGACATGAAGAAGTAATTTTTATCAAATCCACATATTTGTTTGGCAGCCCCATATTGTATCCTCTGTTGCATCAGCAGTTTGCTTTTTATTTTGAAGACTTCTAAGCAAGTATTTTGTTTAGAACCAGATTGCCAAAACAATAGGTATTGCCACAACCAAAAGACTGACACATGTCACCAAAGTCAGACACGTACAGGACAACCTGGGACAACTCCTTATGGGCAGAAAAGCTCTGCTGAGTTTTCTTTCACGAAAAAGTCCAAGTGTGAAAGACAAGTCACAGGAAATGAGAAAAGGAACACCTACAGAATACTGGTGCTGTGGCCCAGATGGTAAACTGGTAAATTAAATTGTGAAGTAAGAGTTAGAAAGGAGCTTCTAGTATCTAATAGTTTAACTAAAAGTCTAGAAGAACACCAGAAAAGTTGTGCTGACAACCATTTTCACATAATAGTTTTTTAAAATTTCTTATTCTACCCTAATGTGTCAACATAACAGTATTGCCTATCTTGTCAAGGCTCAGAAGGAAACACATAGAAAAGGAAAAGCTGAAGAGACAACAGTGAAAGCAAAAACATAAGTAAGAGAAATGCAACCTGACAGGCCAGTTTCAAGCTTTTTTTTTTTTTCCCCCCTCTTTCTCCTAAATATAACTGCAGTTTCCTGGGGTACATTAGTGCTCATATTTTGACCCACTACTGTTTATCACATAGGCATCAATGTCATTCAGCTTTCATTCTGATTTCATTAGTCATTACAACAACTCCATGTTACAGTCTTCTCACCCTTCACTTCAGGTTTCTGGTTATTTCTATCAAAACTGGCAACTTCTTACTACCAGTGAATTCTGATGAATATAGGGAAATTTAGCAATTACAAGGAGCCAAAGGCAGCAATATCTGAACTTTCTCTGCTCTGTAGAGTTCTCTTGTATTACTATAGCCAAACAGGAGGTCTAACAAGTCACTGTGTCTTGTTTTACAAGATCTTACTTTAGGAAGACATATTTAGTTTGCCAAGACTACGTCTTACTCCAAACAACATGGACGTAACCAGGCTTCTTATCTTTCCTGCATGGGAGTCCCACTTAGTCACATTTTGGAGGTCATTCACATTTCTCCTTGAAATAGAAGAAAAATAGAAGCCCTGTCACTGCAGCTAGGCTACATAGCTAATCTATGCCAGGGAAGAAAATATGACAAGGGCAACTACAGCAGGACCAGTTCTTCAACATGTACGTTTTATAGGAGAAGTCAATTAGTACTGAAGGACAATACAAAGCCTCTAGAAATTACTTTCTGTCATAAGCTTCAGTATTTCACAGTGATCTTAAAAATGAACAGTCCAAATTGTTTTCCTGTCTACCATTTACAAATACACAGGCACGCAAAGTGAGACAATTCGCACCCAGCTGCAGCTATACAATTTTCAAAGGTAAAATGAGATCTCACTTAAACACTAGTCACACCTGCACTCCTCCTTGTGCGCAAAGAGAGCAAGTTACTTTTAAACCAAAATGTACCAGTGACCTTTGCAAAGTGCTTTTCCAACCTCTTAAACATCTTTTTTCCCCCTCCATCACTATTTTGGTGTTTCTGCTTCAAAATGCTCTAAATTTAGCTCTGTCATTTCCATATTACTTGAGGGGCAAGCAATAGTTGCTTATAAAACTATGTCATAAATTTATGTCAAAATTATTGTCATAAAATTATGAGATAGCAATTTCAGCTTCCAACGTATCTGTTGTCTGCAGCATTGTTTACAGTCCTTGACACAGAGAGCGCTGAAAGTGTTCTCTCGTAGTCATTGTCATTATGCAGACATGTGTGGATTCAAACCTGGATTCATACGGTTGCATTTTTCAAGTTAACCAAAGCAGGAATTCTGAAATTCAGGCTGGCTTACACTTTTGTGGAACAGCTACAAAAAGATAAATAATACCTGTTCAGCATAAATGCACTGGGACAAAGTTAACTTGTCAATAATTTAAAAACTTATCAGAACCTGCAAAGGGTTTTACACAGGATCAGCATTTTTGCCACACGCCCAATAGCAATTTTTCAGTATTAAGAGTACTGAATTGGAATTTATTGTATCATTAAAACAGCCCAACTCTGCAAGCTACAGAGTATTTGGACACAAGTGCAGTCTCCTGAGTGGGAAGGCCTCAAAATCAGTTGACAAATCTAGGAATTATCATAAAACAAATGTATAAGGTGGTAGTGGAGACAGTGGAATGGAATGGAACAGAGTAGAGTTTAACCCAGCGTCCATCAAGGTTTACTAGTACAAGAATCATAAAAGGCCCAAATATTCCCAATTTATAAAATGCTTCAAAGTCCATGCTAGGTACCTTAGGGAAATACAGCAGAGCACTGAATCCAAGTAGCAATGGAGGAACGTCTTGCCCAGCTGCATCTCAGTCAGGTGCTGTCCTCAGATGCACACACATTCAGATTTCTCTACACAGCTGAGGCTCGTGCATACCTCATTTGCTCACATCCCCATTAATCATGAGACATAGCATCAGTCTACCTTCCTTCTACACTTCAAAAAACTCTCTAAATCCATCAGGATCCACTGAAGTTACTCGCATCTAACACCTCACCTTTCTAAAGCCTGGTGCTCCTTTTTAAGATTCAACAAGACTTGAGCATTGCCAAGAGGAATCGACCTATATGAGCATGCAGCTTTAAATTAAGAGCATCTCAACTTCATTACATGTGGTACCCTGGAAGGCTCAGCTGAGTGAAGAGTTTACAATAATAACTCAGCACAATAATTACACCAGTCTCAGATCTGTTGTTTTGAATTTCATCCATAACCTTCAATTTGGGTTTCACACACATAGATACCATTGTAGAATTGTCAATTCAGTTCTGCTTTGCATATAATTTTGTTTAGCATTCTCAATTCCAACTACTACTTGTACTACATCACATCTTTGTGACAGCTTGCTCTCAAGCTAATGGTTCTTGGCAATGCACAGTAGATTAAAATCATTCTTATTAATATTTTACCATACTAGCTCTATTCCAATATAACTCTGTAATTCCATCTGCCTCTCAGCACTGATGAGTTTTTCTGAGCTCAAAAATCAACTTAAAACTGATTAAACTACTTTAAAAATTGCATATCTTTAAAAAAGAATCTTGAATTATGCAGTATTTTAGTAAAAGGTATCATGGGCAGTATAAAGCACTGCGGTTCCTAGAACATACTCCTTTCAAATAAAGTTCTTTTTCTCCCATTTCAATTAAAATATGAACTTCTGTTACTTTGAAATACATACTTAACATTTTAAACCACGCAGCAACTTTGTTTCTAGAACTTAGTCTAACATTTCAGTATGATCTGACCTGTTAGTTTTACACTCTAAATATTTAAGCCACTTGCTTAAAATACTGAAAAATCCAGATATATGTTGATAAATGATTAATCGTTTACATTTTTATAATACCTTTCATCCAGGAAAATTAAGAATAGTTTTACAGATTGTACAGATTGTTTGCCTGTTCCTGTAAAGCAGTAGTTGTGCAAAGCAGTGCTTCAGATGTTGAATACAGGAATCATTTAATAATAGATAGCAACCTTCCACAGAAAGTAGAGTAATTTATCCATCTGAAGGTGAAAATTCAATAATTTCATGTCAGTGTAGTACCCTAGATCCACACTGGGGCATTGGCTAATCACTGGAGTGGAGAGTGTCTCACGACTAACCTCTGGGAAGCGCTCCCCTTTAGGCATACAGAATTGTGTCTGTACAGTCTCCCCCGATATCGATAGGTCTGTGCTGCTATTTGGAGCCGGCTATCATGGTGATGACAGCTCTACTGAAAAACAAACTCAAAATCGGAAATGTCATTTATTGTTCCAAAACCTACACGCGTGGATGAGAGCCTTGGCTGTTGCAATGCTAGGCTGGGTTTCAATTCAGGAAATGATACCGTCTAAATGATTTCATGACCTCAGTGGTACTGCTATACCTCTTAGAAAGTATACATGGTATTTCTGCTAATTATGATCCATATGCTTAGTCTGTCATGCACGTTTTTGCTAAGCACAGTGACATCTCTTCTCCATATTACTTATTAACTTCTGTCTGCATTATTTTCTTCAGTCAGTGTTTGGTCAGCTTGCTACAAGCCTCAAGACAGGGCATGGATTCATCTTAAGAATGAAATAGGACAAGACAGCAACTCAGAGGGAATTTATGTAAAGTCTAAGCAAAGCAAGTGACTATGAACACATTCAATAGGTGTTTTATATCACGTAGGAGTGACCTGCAGTTTTCCAAGGTGCAATTTTTGACCTAAGCCCTGTCAGATCTGCTACCTGCCCAGCTGAGAGACTGCCTCTGGCCCCCACATGGAATGCGGCAGCTGAAATCAGCTAATGCCCCAAGGCCAGCCGCATTCTGAGAAAGCTACTTCAGCACCTTTACAAACTTCTGCCTTATTGACTTGAAATAGTCAGTTGTCTGATGTTTAGGATGTGCTGCAAGATGTTCTGGTGTTGTGTTTTAAAAGTGCTGAAGGGCAACCGTGCCACAGGTGCAGTGCTGTTATTATTAATCACTGTCTCTGCAGAGTTACTGAGTTAGGTATTTGGTGATTACTAGCTGTTTTCTTTCTACACTGATTACAGCGTTTATTCACCAGTTTTCTGTGCTTTAATTTGGTTGACTGAAGTGCCTGGAGAACAGATAGTTTTGGTCCTTTTATAAATTCAGAAGAAAAAAAACCAAAATAACACAAAATAAATCTGCTCTGGTATTAACCTACATTCAAGAAAAGTGAACTACTTAGCTCATTTGCAGCTTTAATTGGGCTTTTCCTGATGCAAGGGAAAATCATGTCCTCAGTGGAAGAAGCCATTCTGGGGAAAAGGCAGAGTGCCCACCATGTGTTGTTTCGAGACCAACCTTGCCATCCCAGGACAGGCAGACAGCCATTCTGGGCACAGAGGCACACACTTCTACTTATTTTAGGAATGACTAGCATCTCCTCATTTACAGATAATATTAAACTAACTGGCCAGAAGAGACCTAACTGTAACTCCTAGCTACCCGTCTGTGCCCACTCAGGCTGCTTCCAGGAGTGCAGGACCTGTGTCCCACCCCAGTCCCACCCAACCCCTCCTATCTTTTTCCCCAGTGATGGAGAGCAAACTAGAATGCAACAATGCCAAGTGAACTGGTTCATGGAGCTAATTCAGAAATTCTTGAGCTGAAAAGCTTGGGTTTTTTTCATGAGTTTTCAGTTCAGCTGCATGAACTGGCACACTAAGCTGCAGGTTTGCCAGTACCTAAATGAGGATGAGAGCAGGAATACAGAACTGAGGGTGCAGCAGTGAACAGTTGAACCTGCAGTCTCAGCTGCTCTCTGGAAACTTTCTTGAGTGTTAGGTTGGCTTTTCACAGCTACAAAGGCAGGGAAAGAGCAAAAGTTATCTCCCCCAGTAGCATATGTGCAGATCAAAGGGGAGTTTTTTTCCCTTAAACTTATTTCCTGAACCTGTATTTTAAATCTTCTCCTAAAACATAAACCTGAATTTAATAGAAGTATTTGGACGTGAATTAAAATCTCCCTCTTTAAAGTCTCATCTCCATCCTGCTCATCAATGAATACTGTAGCTAGGTTCTGGTTTTCTGTCCCATCTAGTTCTGGGCTAACTGCATATGAATGCAGTTTAGTTATTCCAGATTCACATCAGTGAAAATAAAAGCACAATTTCTCTCTCTTAACTAACCAAGTAGGGGAAAAAAAACAAAACAAAACACAACAACCCCAAACAAATGCTCTCTCCAGGGGAAAAAAAACCATAAAAACAAACAAACAAAACCAAGAGCCAAAACTGTGTAACTTCAACCTAACACCATTTACAAAAAGCAAGATAAAGCACACCACTGCAAAACCTAAAATCTCACCTCCCATAATGCTGGCTAAGCTTGCCATTCTTTGGTCCACCATCTTACTGTTATTAGCTTTCTCTTGCGGTCTTTTACAAGTGCTATTTTCCATATAGCTGTTGTGTTGTATAAATTTACATGAAAAGGTCACACACAGATTTTAAACTACCTCATATGCTTTGATTGTAAAAATTAAATCTCTCAATAAACCTCCCTGTGCAGTAAAGACTGTCAACTTCATAGACTCAGAAAGCCCTAACATCCTGAATCTTAAAAAAAAAAGATTAAAAGTGGATAAGTTATTATTTTAGATAACTTGGAAAGGTTTTGAAAGTTAGGTACAATGTTGCCTTTTGCCTCAGGCCACTACACTTGAAACCTTAATCATTGGTGTCTCCAGCACTCTGGATACGCAGGTTTTAATAAAACAGAGCTATCAGACGTTTTTAAGTCTCTACCCCTTTAAAAGTAGTAGGTACACACATAATGTGCCATCACGTAAAGAATTATTGGCACAGGTTTGCTATGACCTACAAAATTAAACCATGGCTTCACTATTTCAAACTTGAACTCATAAAACCTTTGAACTCATTACATTATCACCCTGTTCTATAGATAAATAATTGAACTTCAAATCAATATATAATCCAATTACTAACCTTGTGAACAACAGACAGATCTTTCCCACTATTCATTTTCCTCTACTGTAAATGCATACATGGCTGACATAAAGATTTCTGGATGTCTAGTTGCTTATAACTTGTTTCATGTTTGCAAAAGGAATGTGATTTTGATGATCTCAAGTCAGAAGTTGCTCTGATTAGAAACCACTCACAACGCAAAACCTCTAACATCCAAACGAAACATCCTCTAAACATCTGAAATGGGGCATCCACATCACTACCATTTGAAAAGAAGTCTATGTGCACACTAAAAGGACACATCCCATAATTTAAAAAGCATAGGTGGTGTACACTGCACAACGAGATCTTTGGGGGAAGAGCAATCTTTTGATTCTTTTTGGTTTGTACAGCATCTATATTGTAAAATTAGACTTTTCAGTCTGCTGGCCTTCCCTGATGTGCTGTAGGTCTCACTTGGGAATTTAGAATGGTAATTCCTCCCCCCTTCCCTTGAACAATTAAACTGTGATCTGCAATGCAGCAATAATTTACCATGTGGCTCCAGGCAAAAAGCCTACTGCAGATTCTCTGTGAGAAATGCTATTAACACAGCTAATATCAAGGTCATTCGCAAAGCCCGTCAAGAGCATCTATAGAAGTTCCCCATCCTTTTGCAAATGCTTAAGCTTTAAGGGTGATTACATTAACAGATGCGCATAAGATCTGATTTTACTGAATGAGGTGTAGCATTTATTGCCAAATGATTTTAATGGCTTGGGAAGCATAAGCTCCAGACACAAATGCATCTCCAACAGAAACAGCAATATACAGCCTCATTTAGAAGTTTGCAAAGACAGTATGTCTTGACATATAAACATAGAGTATTTTGGGGGCGTGGGCGTTTAGGGAGTTGAAACTGTGACCTCTGTATATTTTCTTACATACTGCTAAAATAAACTCAGAACTAAAAACAACCTGTTACTTCAACTGCTTGTAAGTTTTAGGCAGTTGGCAGTAAATTTACTTTTATATAAATAAATGTTATCTCATTACCAACAATCTCCATTAGGCTCTAGCAGACCATGAAATAGACTTTGCAAGATCAAGCAATGTGCTAAGGCCCAGAAAAACACTACTTTAGCTCCCAGCTTCAGAAATTATGAGAGAAATGAAGCACTATATTACACTTTGAAGCACGCACGCCAAATAAGCCTTTTTAGTCAAGGCATTAGGAAAGAGAAGTGCAGATTACTCATAACTGTGAAAAGTACAGTTAGGTTCTTTGGCACCTGCTTCTTAGCTTAATTTCATGCTGTTATTAACCACTTACAGAATGTGCTTTTTTTGCAAAGGAGAGGTTGTAATATTTCTAATACAGGACAAGGAAGAACCCTTTTTAGACACTAGGGGAGACAAATACATTTCTAACACATTACCAGAAACAACTTCCCTGTTCAGAGCAAAAAAAAAAAATTACAGATCTATGGTAAGGAAAAAAAAACCAAAGTAAAGCAAGAAAAACCAAAAATATTGTTCTGAATGTGAACTGAAATATTAGAGCTTTCATTCCGTTTGAACAGAAATAATGTCCAGTTTATAAAACACACTGAGCTTTCTATCTCTTGGTGAGGCTAAAAGGATAAATTTTAAGTCCATTCACTAAAATAAGACAGGATCAAATTTCATTCCCTAGATGCCATAAGACATCTAAAACTCAAACAAAATGTAAACTGGCAACCAAATGTAGTACTGAGCTATAGTATCTTCAATCAGCACTTTGTTGGAGAACAGTGATTTTTATTTTTATTTTGTAAAAGAGGGAGTTATTGCACCCAGCTCCAGACCTGGCAAAGACTTAGAAACTTATGTATGGGAGGAAAAAAAAATTAAAAAAAAAATTAAAAACCACACCGGGAACAAGGTTTTGATTGGCAGTGGGTGGTTCAGGAAGGAGACCTGTGGCAGGGTTAGGGTTAGGCTATTTTCCTCCAAAGGCAATGCTTACACAGCCACAGTGCCTGTCAAGACAAGTTTTAATCCTTTGCTTGATTTCAGGCAATTCTGAAAAAGGAGCTGTGGCTTCAAACTTAATTGTACTCCTCAAGGTTTCTTGTCAACTCATGTTTGCAGAGAAGAGATCCAAATTAGTATATCCCAAAAGGGAAGATTAGCAGAATTCAACCATTAACAATTTTTGCCTGTCAGCAAGCATTTGACCGGCCAGCCCTTCTCTCCTAACTGTAGCACTGGTGTCCTTATCCTGCAGCGAGACGGAAAGCAGGGGAAACCAACAAAGTCCATTGCAAATAAGTTTAATTCACTTAATACCTTCAGAAACAACTTGTTTCTCTTAGCCAAAGAAAATATATTTTCCAGTCTGTGAATACCATGTTAAAAAAACATTTTAAAAAGAGAGTGTTGTCAAAATTCTGTATTTAGCACTTCTTCCAGCCTTACTTTTTCTGTATCCATATTTGAAATTAATCAGAGTGAATTTTTAAATTATCATTTAATTTAATATTACCTTATATGTGTTACAATTGATACCAAAGTTTTGTGACACTGAAATCAAACCATCACAATAAAATTATAATAATGATAAAGATAATACAATAAGTTTTAGAAGTGCATTCAAATACAGGTATATAGGTGCTTTAAATTGTCCATAAGTGATAAACTAAACACACTTTTGTGAGAATTTACAGTGTACATTCATTTTTTTCCAGCAATTCCAGCTTTTGTTTTTCAAGACATTAAGAATGATCAAAATTCTTTCCAGAATCAGCCATTATTCTGTGCAATTAGCTTCTATCTTTGTATCTATACCATTAGGATAAAATCAGAGCAAAAAGATAAAAAATAATTTGTTTGCCATGTTAGTGATGTTTATGGTAATAGCAATTTACAGGTTAAAAGTCTCTGTATTATGAACTCTGTATCCATTAAAAGAGGGTAGGGGGCATTTACAACGAATTTATCTCCTTTCTCTCCCCCAAATGACTCCAGAATGATGCCCTCTCTTATGTATTAGATTATTTCTCCCAGGCCACACTCCTGAAATCAGTTGAAAAGCTTCTAAAATGAGAGATCTCGAGAGCTTAAGACTAAGACTGTAATTCCTTTGGGTGATTATAGGTTTTTCAGCTTTAGCTGATAAACAATAGAGGCCAGAAAAATCAAGCAACGCTTCTACTGAAACTCACTTTTGCCCTGTTCCTGCAGCTCCTTTGCTCTGTTACCTCCTGAAACAGCACACAGCCCACCACAGCCGCTGCTTTTCACGGTTCTCTTGGTCCAGCTTCCACGTTCTTGGGGCCATTTGCCATCATTTTTATTATCATGTGACTAGCAGGAGATAGAGATTTCATTCTCTGCCACTGTTTACTGATGAATTTCAGGCAATTTGACATGAATACAAAACTGTGAAGCCCACAGAACCTCGTGTTCAAAAAAACAGCACAGTCCTGTGGGGTTGCTGGGGTAATAGGTAATCATTGATTTCCACAGGCAGAATTTTAACTGCTAAAAACTGAAATCCATTTGAGAACAGTACTGTGGGCACTCATCTATCTGTCTGCCTTTGAGAGACATAAGCTCACTCACTGCAGGGCTCTCCAAAGGACCTGTACTCAATATCACTTCACTGCTCTGAAGTGGATTTAGTGCTTTTAATGACTTCAAACAAGTCTGAATTATTCTATCCGAGTTCCAGTACAGCTGCTATCATCCAATTATCCAAGTGCCTGGAGCAGTCTCTCAAGAGTTAACTTCCATTCATCCCCTTTTGCCATGGTTAAGACAACCTTGCATAGCTCTTCCCCACAGAGCTTTTCTCAGCCTGTCAGAAAATATTTCCCGTTCACCTCATTATAATTAGGTCATGTTCAATAAACCACTAGTCATTTGAGATCAGCTTATCGTCTCTCCTCACAAGACAATATTACCCCAAAATCCAAGAGTCTTAAACTAAGCATAAATAGTTGAAATAAACAGTGGGAGCTGGTGGGCGATTGCCTTTGCATCACTGAGGCTTTTCCTTTACTTATTGAAATGTTTTCATGTTGACGCAGGAGTTTTCTTGCTTTTACTCTTCCTGTTCTCTCCTCCACCCCACCAGCCACTGCCCTGGACCGATTTGATATTATGAGACTTCTCTGCTCAGGTGCCAGAGTTACATTTAGCACAGATATTTCTGCATTCAACTTCCTTCCTCCCTCAGAAATGACTCTCTGTCATAATTTATGGAATAAGAGTCACAGGGGCAGAGGGATCCAACTGCCATTGACTTTCCACTTCTGAACAATTTGCCTTTGTTCTTCTAAAAATATTTCTGGAAATGCTTCTATACTCCCAAAGCAATACAGCTTCAGTGCCCTGTCACTTAATGACCCATTGCACATATCATGTTTGGCAAATAAACTAATCAGAAAACCACTCTTCCAAAATACTGGATACAGTTGGGGGTACGCAGGCTAGCACTTATTATGAATTAATTTGCAAACCAAAATAGAAAATACAGGAACCATATATTATCCAGCATTATTGGCTTAATCGCCTCATTTTTAAACAGTCAGGTTGAAAGACTGATTGTTCCAGAGGGCACCTGGGTGATAATATGCAGCTTCATTGATAATGTTTACTAGAGGGTTTGGGTTTTTTAAAATGCAAATAAAAGCACAGTGTTATGGCAGCATTCTGAAAATGGGTTTCTTAGCTCTTGAAAGTTTTACAGAAAAAAGGGGATAGCACTACAGATTGTACAGAGCTGCTTTTCTTTGAGGACAGATTTGTCTCAGTTTTGCCAGGAAAAAAAAAAAAAAATCTGTGTTTACCTGCTAAAAGGCAAAGTGTCTCTGTGGAATACCCCTTGGAAAACCCCAGCGACCATACACAAATGCTTGGTGAAAATGACAGCTCTGCACATCTCTCATCAAGGATTAATGTGTTGAATCTGAAATACGTTTTGTTTTACTGTAACCACATTTAAAGGTTATGAGCCATATGTAATGGAAGTGTGACATTTCAGGAAGCCTTCATCTTTGAAGTTCAAAATACCGAAGAACCTTTTACAATTTTAAGCAGCTATCCTGTGCACACACTACTAGAAAAATCACTTTTAATTTTCACTTTTTAAATCTCATTTGGGAAATATTAAATGAGAGTTCCACATTCATATATGCCTCTTGTGTCAGAAAATCCATACAAACAAATCTGACATCTGTGCAATGGTATTTTGCTTTGTCTGTTTCTTTAGCAGAATTTCCTGAATATTATCCTCTCCTTTATTTTCTTTTTTTTTAGGTAATATTGTAAAAATTCATATTTCTAGAAGTAGTTTTTAAATCACCATCTGAAAGAGCCTCTCCATTAATTATAAAAGGACTAGAGCGTCAGAATTAGGCACTTAAGAGGTGATATTCAGACTCTCTCTCAATGAAGTTAATACTTAAAAAAAGAATCCTCTGTTATCATGCCAAGTTAAAATAAATTTTAGTTTCACTAAGGTTAACATTCTAAAATAACTACTCAAGGGCAGTCTCAAAAATTTGAAGCAGTAAAACTGGGTCCCTTTTTAAACCAAGGAAAACAGCGCTGCATCGCCTACTAAGGAGCTACTCTCCTCCTTTGCAAGTATCTTTACTAGATACATAAGCTATTTACCAACTGAAAAAGTACTAGAGATATGTGAAAATGATGATTTCTTTCATTAAATCAGTTTACTCAATTTTCTGCCCTCCTTCAGTCAAATATTATTCTAACTGTAAGAGGAAGTTGGAGATCAAACTTTTAAAAAATGTTAATCTAATTATATACTTAAATTAGCGGAGAAGCAAAATTGAAGAGAACTCCCAGTTTCCACACTTGTTATTCAACAGCTGAAAAATGAAACATATATAGACTCTAAAATTTACAGAGCATATTCTTTTCACTATTATTAAAGCCTTTTAGTTGCATGATCAGCTTGATGTAGTCATAATAACAGTTTCCTAAATATTTCATTTCTTTTTAACTTTCTATTCTGGTCATTAAAAACAAAAGTTAATGGACGGCAATCCCAGTGCATATTAAGGTTACATCAAATCTATTTTCTCTGGTGTCTACTAAAGGTTTCCTGAAAGGATGCATGCACTTAATGGTCCTCAAACGTATTTTAAACAAACACAAATGTAAACTTGTTTCTGTGCAACTTCACTTAAACTTCAGTTTAGTGTGTGTTTAAGAGCTTTGCTGAATCCATTCAGCATTGTGGTATAAGGAAGATCACAGCGTTAATCTTTCAAAAACAGTTCTATTAGGATAGACTTGTTCTGATCCTTTCAAGCTGACAGGAACGCACTGGAGTAAATAGAATGGAGAGCACAAAGGAATCTCTCTTCTTTCCAAGACAGAACAAGGAAAGTTACTGCTGGAACTCTTGAGTTACTTTTTTCCAAAGAAGTTTGCACTAGGAAACTCTGCACAAGCAAATATTACCATATTATAGTATGGCATGTAAATGCATTCACTTCACAGTATTGTAAATCTACATCTAAAAGCTGAAGAAAAACCAAGAAGAAAAATTTGTATGCATAACCTGGAAGAAGGGTGGGGAAGGAGTAAAACTTCTCAATCTATAAAATCCTAGAGAATCTGACCCAGCAATACTTATTTCCTGAAAATCAGAACTGTAGCCTAGATTTTTCATGTATTTTACATTTCAGGATTAACCAATTCTTTGCCACCTCTCAGCCTCTCTTCTGCACTTCAACCTACTTGCTACAACAAACTGCAAGGTATTTTCAAGCCCACTTCTCAGAGGACTCATGGATGCCTCTGAGCCCACGCACCTGTATTTTCCTTCTATGAAACCCAGTATATGCAAAGGAAACCGGCTGGAAGATTATTATGCCTCTCCTACCAGGCTTGGAAATGCTTCCCATTTCATGCTTTACAAATAAATAAGTATATAGATGTTGTAGTACAAACCTTGAACATTCACTTCTCTGAGAGAGATTTTCACAGTTCAGCCACACTGTAAAGCCCTGAAGATAGCACTTCACTTACCCAAAAGGATTGCTTAGCAGGCTTAAACAGTTTCAGCAGCTCTCAAGAGTTCCCTTCAGGGAAAGACTTGGCCTAGAACAGTCTACTTAAAATCCATATGCTGTACACCAACGGCAGTGATTTCTCCTGTGTCCTTCACTGCTGGAACCTCACGCTTTCCTTGCTGAATTGTAAAGTGGTAAAAGATTCCCTAGTTCCCTGCTGCCACCATGCCTATGGACAGTATAAAATGGTAACAGTTAGGTTGGTGAACTGCAACAGCAGCTTCCAGTACTGACCAGGTTTGTTTTCCTGTTACCTCCTCCCACATCTTTTGCTGATCCATCTCCATGTAGACTAATGCCTAAATTGTTATTCTCTGCATCAAGATAGTCTCCTTGCTTCTCTATTTTACAGAGATCTTTCATGGAGAGGCTCAGTCCTTGCAGTCCCTAAGGATTACCGTAATATAAATTACTTCTACTAATAATGGTATAATTATTCATGTTACTACGTATGTCATACAGATAAAGATTTCTAACAGCACCATAAGCAAGTCCAGGCTTTGCTTTGATAAATGTGAGCCTGTTCTTAAATAACAATAGTAAAATACAACCTTACCACTTAAGTATTTTACACATCTCCTATTTATGATCTCAGTGCAGCAGCCATCCATATTCCCCTTTCTGAAACAGCTCTCTACAAATACCAGCCTTCAAAAACTGGTAAAGTCTCTGGTAACGTACTGCACCTACTGGTAGCACAATAGTAAGGGAAATTAAACCCTTCGATTTCAAAACTTTACAAAAACATTGACACACTGTCACAGTGTTGTTCTAGCGCTCAACCATTACTTCATGGAAACCCCAGCTGTAGATGTCCTTTCAGTAGGGATAAATGTGTGTCAGATGTCTGTCTCTGGGTAAGCCACAGTGACCTGCCCTGCTCTTCAACACAGTACAAGTTAGCAGCAAAAGGAAAGTGCTGCCTAGGGGAAAGGAGATTGGAATGAGGTATGTTTACTATATTTCTGGTAGAAGAGTCAAAGAACCTTTCCCCTGCTTCTCTGGACTATTTGTCTTCAAAACATAGCATTGTCTTCCAAGGACTTTTGGAGGAAGGACTTCTCTGGGACAGGGTGGAATAGCAGGTCAGGAAGTGAGTTAATTCAGTACTTACTCTGGGAGAGCTCTCCAGGGATTTTCAAGGATTCATGGCTGCATTAGTGCTCGACTTGATTCAGAGTGAGAATGTCCCTGGGTTCCTGTAACAGGACAAAAACCTTAAACAGTCTACATCTTACTACCTCTCCATGAGGGTGGGTAGGTAAGATCATCTCAGATTCTTTTATTTCTTTTTCTTTTTTCCTTTTTAATTTCCCCAGGCATTGTTTTGCTCTGCTGAAAACTAAGGTTGGCACCAAAATCTTCATTTTTTACAGAAATCTTACTGTTATAGATTGGTTTACTGTAATGAAGATCCTCTATCATTAAAATAGAGACCTTATGCACAGCAAACGGGAGGAAGTGAGAGGGTTGCCACAGCCTGCTGTACTATTTAACTGGCAATTAACACTTCTATTATTTTATTCTTTTTTCACTAGAAAAACAAGTTGGTATTTAAGAGGATATAATCTAGAATTTACACTATCAAAGTAGTTAAATATTGCTGGGGTTTGGCATATTCAGCAAGTAAGATAAATGCTACCACTTTCCACGCACAGCTTTGAAAATGTGGTCTGTAAGTATTAAAACATTCCCAAACATACTGGGAAAAAAAACTGCAGATGTACAAACGAGGATGAATAAAAAGGGTACCTGTGACTATTTTGACCCCAAAATTGCCCTCAATATATAAAATATATAAATTTTAGAAACACTGCCTGGTTTTGAAGCCCTTGAATGCATGCAACATTTTTATTAAGAGACCAAATTACTTCAAAGTATTTCTGACACCTTGGACATCTATTCAAAATTACAAAAGCCATAAGGCATTTGTAGACTGCTGTCTCATTTCCCTCCATGGTTTGTCAAAGTGCTGTGAACGACAAAGGGCTACTTACAGCTATCTGTAAATAAGACAACTAGCAAGAACCTAGAGGCCCTATCAAAAGGATAGAGAAGAATGGGCCTCAATTAAATATATCATTAAATAACATAGATCTTTGAATTGCAAACATATGATCTGGATACTCTGTTAAGTAGTTTTTGTGTAGGGGAATAATCTGACCATACAGCTCAGCCATTGTGAATGACTGCTCAGTACCCCTTTTTATTACATTGACATACAGACAGTGAGATACTGGTGAAAGAGAAGTTGCCTAGAAACTGGACTCAGTCCAGTCACAGTAACTACAGAGGAATGGCCAAGATATACGGCTATTCCCAGAGTTAAACATGGTTTTCTCTTTAGCTGGACCCTGGCAAAGGCAGACTGGCTAATGCCTGCCACTGTAGGCTTCCTTTTGCAAGCTACCACTTTGCAGCAAACTGAACTAGGAAATAATATATCCCAAGTCCTTTGAACTCTGAGACATTGTGGAGGTGAAGCATTCTGCCTCCACCTGCATGCTGCTGCACTAACATTTTTTTGTTTCCTGAAGAGCAACCAGTGTCCACCAACACTTGCCCTTAGACTCTTTTGTTGCTAGATAAGGAAAAATATAGCTCAATTTTTTCTGGGTCTTGATTGCACAGCAGAAAGCAGTTACCAAAAGGAAATCAGCAGAACAAAAGATCAACATCTACCTGGACCTCAGGGCGATTATAGGCTGCTGAACAGACTTCCTTCCATGGACATCTCTCAGCTGCCTGGACTGAAGGTCTATTTCAGCAGACATCCTCTTCTCATTGTTTCTTCTTTGGAAGAAACAACTCTTACCCTGGTTCATGGTCTTCTAATTATATTTCTTTTCTTTTTGTTAAATATTGAGCACAAATACATCTTGAAAACAGATTCTGACCCCCTCCCTCCCCCCCAATACCTGCTTTTCCTGCAATTCAGTATGCTGATATCATTGTATACCAGATGCAAATTACCATGTGTAGCTCACTGGGAACAAAAGCTCTTCTAAATGTAATCTCTTCTCTCTGGATGACTTTCCAGTGTGGGGTTTTTTTTTTAACTTGGTTCATTCTCCCTACGATGCATGTGAAGTAAAGAGCAGTTTGACTTACAACCACACTGCTATGGTATATTTTCAATTAGCTCGCTTTCTCTAACCTAAGCAACTACATAATAGGAAAAACCTCTCTACCTGGAAGACTATGAATTACAAATATTTCTGAATTATCAATAAGATGATTAAGGCATTGTTGTAGGTAACTGATTTAACTGCAGTTTTTATGCAGCCCAATTTTTCCTGCCCACTCCGTGACTGATCTGGTATGAAACAGTAACATGGCATCTAAACAGTAACTCCTTTACCTTTTCAAACCCAAAGTCAGGTTAAGACATAGCCTTGAATTAATTGTACATATATGTTGAAGGTTTTACCTTCTCTGGAAAGGAAGATGGGAAATGATAGCAAAAAAGAAAAAACTTTGAATGTCGAGGAAGACCAAATGTAAGCAGATGCAAAATGGTTTCTGAGGCTCCTTTCCCTGCCCTTTCAGAGGGACACAAGAGCAGGGCAAAGCTCCTCTGCAAAAGGCACCTCTACCCTGTGAGCGACTCGCTGACGTTTGACTTAAATTTATATCACAGCAACTTTTAAAAATACGCAAAGCCTTAGGCTTTAGGCACTCAGAGACTGTAACTGTCACAGTCCTGATCAGAGTTGCTCTTAGTGTCCCCACTACGCTGTACCAGTATTTGTAGTCATCTTCAGTTCCCCTTTAAACCCGTATCTCCTACATCTCCAAGTATTAGGTAGGATTTTTATATATTTTTTTTTTTAAAAAAAAAGATAGATACAGGAAAATATTGCTAATGAGATCCTGTGTCCTTTATATATTTTCATCGAAGGCTTTCCTTAATATTACATAGGAGGGAGAGACACACTTTTGTTTCTCTTCAAAACCACATTTTCTCTCCTAACACTTAGTTTTTGTCCATCAAAAGCATAATTTAGAGCTGTTTAAATACATTTTGCTCATTTCTAAAATCATAAAAAGCTAAATCTAATCACATGATGTACAGCTGAGACCAAAAGCATGTTTTAAATTCTTTGTTTAAAATTACTGTGAAATTCTAAAAACTAGTGCATCTGGTAATCTAATTCAATTGTCCACAACATGGGCTCCAAAGAAAAATAAGTAATACAGCAATCTGAGCTAGATTTTTAAAAAAGCTTTAAAAACTAATGGCATAAATGACTACATAAGGCTATGTTTCCATCATGTTAACTCCCTACTTCCAGGTACCTCATTTTTCAAAATGTAGACTTAGAAATTAAGAAAGATTAATTGTAAGCCAAAGAACAGCAAGGTCTGCCACTTGCTGGAACAGTTCTTTAACCACAGCAAATCTGAAATCTTGTTAGGGATGGTCTTCAAGTCCAAACAGTGCCTCTTTAATTTGAAAGTTATCTTCCTTGACTCAAAAGTCCACTATTAATATTACTTTAGTGAAGTACTGCCAGTATCCATTTAAACCATGTCTGCAGTTCATTAGCCACCCCAGTGTTCAGGTACCTGACCCTGAACCATTGACTTCACTGGGAACTGCCAGGTAATCCAAATATATAATTGCTTCACAATTACTAATCACTTTCCCCTGTGTTTTAACTCATCTCTTTAGTTCAGGTTCGAGATCACTGAATCTGAAGGGCACTTTTACCCTGTAGTAGCTTATATAGTTGGAGATACAAGTAAGAATTCAGGTATCATTTTTATGTAGACGGACACCTCTGTCTATAGATCACATTTTCAAAGATGATAGAAGAAAAAAAAAAAAAAAGAAAAAAAGACATTTTCATACAAGATGACATAGATCATACAGGTCTCCTGAAGCAGGATCCCATAATAGGATGACCAGAAAAAGAGTCCTACAGTCTCACAACAGACACACGCAGAAGCGTGGAATCACTTAGGAACTGCTGTGCTTTGGAGATTTTCTTGGGTACTGGCACGTATGTACGTTACTGCTCAGGTGCTCAGCCCCAGGCCAAGCAGGATCCCAACTATCAGCCTTTTTTTAAAATTTTTACACAAACACTGTAGAAAAATTACTCAGGCAGTACATTGCTTGCAATGTACAGCAGCACACAACGCAATATTCACTTATTCAAGCAGTACTAAAACACAGTATCTGGATCAATGTGTCTGACCACAAAAATTTTGTTACCTGTGATCCACTAAACATTCTTCTGTATCTAACATAGGCTTAATTAGTAACAGAGAAAGCAAGTTTGAACAATTTGTGATTTTTTATGTATTCTGTAAAAATTTATAGGATGAAAACCATGTCCCTCCTAACAAAGTTACCATTTTTTTAATTATTTCATCCCACATCTATAAAAGATCTGCTGTATGCTTTCTTAATCACAAAAGGAAAAAAAATAGAGATTTTTCTATTTGTACAGTGCAAACATTTCTTTCCTGTCTCTGATGCTCAACCTTGTCACTATGCTTGTCATGATCACAAAGCAAGTGTGACATGACATGGTACCTTACATGACCCGTGAGTGAGCTATATGAATACTGACTAACAGAAACCCACCTGTCACAGCTAAAACATATCCAAGCACTTTGCCATACAGCAACAGCAGATTAATCAACGGAATGGCTCATTGTTTAGATATGAACTCTAGCATGGCTGGGGCTTTGGCATCTCACAGGAACAGCAATAAATCCAGGCTAGTGAGGGAGTCCATAGGAGCACTGGTGGTTAACGCTGCTCTGCTGTTCAGCACTGCTGTTCAGCACCCTGAATTCCTATAATGCTCCTTTCCTGCTGAGACAGTAAGAAAAAAAAGTGTACTTGATAAATTCCAGCATAATTTATGATGCTTTACTTACCCAAGTTGTACTTGCTTCTTCCATGAAGTGCTACCATTCTTTGTTTCACTTCCTAAACCACTGTTTCTAATTTCTGGACTTCTGCTAGGTTGTAGTCTAAGGCTGGTGAACTGATCTCTCTCCAAATCAGCTAGCATATTAATATCTTTGTGAAATTTTAATATTTGCTAAAATCAAGATTGATGGCAATGCAGATTTGGAAATTTCTGATACAGTGATTGCTTGCAGTTCCAGATACTTTTAATTCACACAAATATACCTCGTATTCTGGCTACTGTAATGGTACCTAAGCAATGGCACAACTTTCTTTATTTGTCTACGTAACAGAGAAGTTCGGATAATCTACTAATTAAGAGCAGTGCTAGAGACCAAAGACAGGACAAGTGTAACTGCAATTGTATCCACACCGCACATCAATTTTAGTAGTAACAGACAGGAAAGAGAGTTTATCCTGGGTAAATCCACGTCTGATACAAGTGATGTTTTTGGTGGGCAGTCAAAGTTCAATTTGGACTGCTAGCCCAAATACAGAAAAGTGTCTAGAAACAGTCATAATATAAAAATGTGGTTACACTTGGCAAAAGTGCAATATAAATTTAACTTTTTGCAAGATTTTGATATGATAAAGGCAGCATCATTAGATAAGTCTCATGAAGAGTAACTCCAGACAAGTATGAAATAATGCAGAACAAAAAAGATATAATGAAAAGTCATCTATAAGAATATATTTTCTCCTTTTCACAAGGTTTTAGCCTTAAGAGGGAGGGGTTACATTTGCTCCAACACCCACGAATATTCTCATGCCTCCAAAATCCAGGCATTAAAATAAACAGTCTGCTTTAATTCTGCATGTAAAGATCTTTGAAATTATCAAAACAATCAATAATCACAGTTACTTATCAGTAAGGCACTAAAATATAAATACAACAGTGGCATGTAAGCTCAGTTATCACATTAGAAATCAAAAAACTTACTTAAAAATGACTTAAAATTAGAATAGGAAAATCATTAGTCTGTTCCAAATAAGGACTGGTTACAGATTAACACCAATATAAGATCAGTCTTTAGGTTTTTAGACATCAGATCTGTTGATCAAAGTGACTTAGATAAAGACAACAAAGCAGGGAAATTAGGTTATCAGAATTCTCACAAGTAAAACACTTCTATGAAGTAAAACACCAGTCTTAGCCGAGAACTTGGAATCCAATCAGAATTTTGCAGTAGTAGCTTATGCTAAGTATACATATATGTACATACATGTATATACATGTGTGTAGATATATACAAATTTAATTTTATATATTTATATATGTAAAATTTGTGTATATGTGTACATACATGTATATACATTTGTATATATATAGATAATATTTGAATATGATATTTGTGAATAAATAAGATAAATTATTATAGCCTTAAGAACTCAGAGGAAGTTCAGTCAATGCAGGATCCTCTCACTCTGTCTAGTGAAGAACACATTTAGCTATTAGAGTCTGTGTTTACATTAACATTTTGTTTTGGAGCAGTAAGGCATATTTGAAGTTAATCTCTCGATCACCTTCTCACTTCCAGGTGCTGGTTTGGTGGCACAGCAGTGTTGATGCACGTGAACCAGGTTCCTTGCAGAGAAAACTAAGCCAGAAGCGCTTCTCCATGTGCATGTCAAATGTCTTCCAAGCCCTAACAGATACATACAAGTACAAACTGCTAATTGAGCATAAACATACTGAAGATATTCAGTCAAGGAGACAAACCTCATTTTAGGCTGAAGCAAAATCTCAAGATGCGTACACAGCAAAGATGTAGAGGCTTTGGGACCAACGGTACATTCACCAACGCTGATCAGCTCCTGCTGCACTGAACTACTCGGTAGGAGAGACATAACCCCGTACCAGCAGACACAGCAGAAGACCATACCAGGGAAAGAATGGCTATGCTCAGGGGACAAAGACCTCATAGGTTTTTGTTTTCTTCCTATTGTACTTGCTGTTAAAGTATCTGGATAATGCAGTCTCATACATTATAAACATTCAGAAATTCAGACATCTGTGTCCATAAGCAAAGAATTTCTACAAAACTGATTAAAAAAAAAAGATTTCTGACAGTGTATGTATTTGGTGATGCGGCAGGTGTACTTCACAGCAAGTATACGTCCTATCAAAAACTAGTTATTGATCCACTTTGTATTGTAGCACATTTTTTCACGTTCTAAATACCACCATGCTTCCATTAGCCAGTTTCTTTGCACCCAATCTCCACCTTCCTGAAAGGAACAAGGAATGAGATGACCCTTTGTTTCCATTGCCAATTAATTATTAAGGAGAAAAATACAAAGTTAGTGGAAAGCAAATCTGATCTATTTATACTATGATTGTACTTAATGATTATGCTGAAAATAAACAGGATATAAAAAGAAGAAATATAATTTAATATCATATGTATATATAATTTTACTATTTGGCAGAGACAAAGTACCACCTCTTCTAACAAAAACTCTAATAGTAAAGTTTTGTATAATGTGTTTGGAAAAAAAGCTACAGTATTCCAAGTAATTTGAAAAAGAAGTAGAAAAATATTGTAATAGAATAGCTGACAGTATCTGCAAAAAAAGAATGGGGAGGACTGTAATAGTGTGTACAGCTGAGAAGAACTGGAAGGTGAATGGCTGAAGCCACAGCTTTTAAACTCTTTTTATCTTCCCTGTGGAGTTCTCCTCCTTTGTAAACTAGGACATTTCTAAACAGAACATCACCACCAACAAAACAAACACAATCAACACCATGTAACTCAAAGAGTGTAAGGCTGTAGTCTGAGCAAGAAACATGGTTTTCCACCCTTGGTCAAGTTTGATGTCCCTCTAAAACAAATGAAGTGACAGCTGCCAGTCTCTAAAAAAAGAAGTCAAGTGTTCACAGGTATAGCTTTTATAAAGCAGTAAGCAAACTAAAATATAAGTCTAAATAGTTTTTTTTTAAAGTATATTAATTAATACTCCACATTAGAACTAAATGACAAGCAGCAGATGAGTTTCAGGAAAATATAACCCACAGTATGCTTTGCCATATTCATGTAACTTTGTGCATTCACTGTACAAATAACTCTGCTCATTCACTGAGTGTGCTGGCTGTTCATAAAGAGCGAGCTCCCTTAAAGACAGCAATTCCCAGAAGTTGTTGACAACTACATCTGCTTTCTGCCAAAACTCTAAATTTACCCTTAGGAAAGCAAGCATGAGCATGTTAAGCTCAACCATCTCAACATGTCGTTTTTAAAATGAGTACCTAAATAGACAACTAGAACTGCTCTTGATAATCTACAGTAAGTTAATTAGGCCCATTATTGGTATACTAATTTTCTACTGAGAGGCACTGAAGTCAACAAGTTCAAAATATTCCCCTGATTTTTTATTTCCTCGGATTTCTGATCATTATTTAGTCGTGCTCTCTCCAGACGGAGGTAGGCCCTTCTTCCAACAGTGAAACTGTAAGCTAAACTGCACAGATTAAAAATTTTAATATACAAAACTGCCAAAAAATCCCCACAAAATAAGAAAAATGTAAGTTTTCTTGTAAGGAGAAAATATCTATTAAGGTCCACGTGACACTGTTGCACACTGAACTGCTAGATTTTACAGAAAACCAGACATTCCTATTTCAGCCTGAACAACCAGAGACGATGAGAACTTTCAAGTCAAAATTAAACTGCATTAATGGTTGGCAGCAGTGAAATCAGTTGCTCAACTATTTTGAGGATTTTCAGAACTGTTTTTTGAGAAAAAAAAAACCCTAGAAAATAAAAATTAACTGAATTTTCAAAACCCTATTCCTTTAAAAAGATACAGAGCATCTATTTAGGAATCTGTAGTTATACCAAGGGCACATTAAATGGATGCACTAAGCCCTCATTAATAAAATAAAAAACTAGAATCTGTAGTAAAAATTAAACATATACAAAAGCATCATGTTCAGAATAGAAAGATGTGTGTTAAAATTCTTTGACTAAGAGACAAGCTATTTGAAACCCTGACCTAAAAAAAAAATGTTCCTTTTTCTATCTGAACACAAGCTGTATATTAAACAGTCTATTTTTCTTTGAAGTATATTCTGCTTTTGCATTTCTATTCTTAGAAGACTGGAATTAACCCACCAAATATAAAAAAAAACTGCCTTAGATATTTTTTCTTTTAAAGTCAGAACTTTCCTGCTCTGACCTGAACATGCAAGTCAGTATTTGTGGCAAATATTCGTTACTAATGCTCCTTAAATTTGTCTAGCTTTTGAACCACAGAAAACAGGTATATTCTCATGCTCACAGCGTGGCAACAAGACTCATTTGCTACCAAAACAACAGACTCTTCATTGTCCTAACATCACATGCATACTCTACAAAGACATCCAGCAGCCACAGGGCCTTTCTGCATCTAGCTCATTAGTGTAGTGTACAGTACAAGTCAGACTACCAAAGGCTTTTGCCTGGAAGAATAGTGAAACATGTTCAGAAAAATCAGTATGAAATATAAAAATAATTTGATGCTTAGCAGTACCCCAGGCAAACCGACACTTGTCAGATCTGGAGAGTCGCATTACAAAAAATGACAATTTGGCATAGGAAAAATTTCTTCAAAACACTCTAAAATGAAACTAGAAGGAGATAAATGTCTATTTAAACTAGTTTACATCTTGGAATGTGATCTGGAAGAGAGGAAAGAGAAAATAAAAAACTAGAAGACATTTAAAGTAGAAATAACAGTGATGCTAATAATGAGTGAACTAGTCAGATGAAGGCTATGAAATAAAATAGCAGGGCTGTATATTGCAACTTAAAAAAAAAAAAGTAGGTGAAATAAACACTAATGTAGCTTCCATTTGATAGACTGGATTTTTAAAGGGTTGGGAAGACTGTGAGACAGAAAGAAACCATGAGGAACTTCACAAGTGGTTTAAGCAGGCTGTGCAGCAAGTATTCAAATTGAGAAATACAGTTCCATAATGGAACATTTCTCTGATGCTCACTAGGCACGTGCATTTCACAGAGGTTTCACAGTCCAGTCTATCCTAATCTCCAAATCGCAGGTTTCAAACAACATAGGTAACTAACAAAAGAGCTTAAAATTAGTACTGAATTGAGACACATCACATGGAAAAAAAAAACAGGAATCCATGACAGCACCATTGCTGGTGTCTACAAAAACATTAAACTGACTGTGGAGAACCAAAACATTTGAGTGCCTTTTAAAGGCAGCCAAGGTCTCTACTCTAATAAATGTACAGAAAATCACATTTAACATAGTCTTTGTGGCAAATTGGAGTAGCACACAAAGTTTAACATATTTGAAGTGTCTCCTTAGAGAGTATCTCACAATAAAAAAGTACCTGTTAAGAAAGTACCAGATACACTCTGTATTGAAGTCCAAGGCAACCAGATCAGACTATGCTATATGTGGAAACTGTTAAAAGAAAAGATGCAGTAGTTATTCATTCTAGATTCTTCTTAAGATCATAATGACCTTGAATTTTGAGGCACAACAGAAAGTTTACAAGTTTCAATCTGCACGTTCACTGTTCCTGGAGATGTAAGTTGAGGCAGCAGGCGTACAACTAAAAAAAATTTTAAAAATCTAAGTGTTTTTGAGACAAGTTTTTCTGTTATTTACACAGGCTCAGAAAGTCAGAATTCTCTATATGCTCTAGTATAACTCCAGGACTTAGGCTTCAAATGTACATGCTCACTGAAAAATCCAAAGCAAAGGAGAAACATCAAAAGTTATTATATATTTATATTACATTAACTGCTAGAATATTGTACTGGAGAGACAGTGGCACTAGCAATATAAATGACTCTAAATACAATGAAAAATAAGTTTCTCCAGTAATAAAGAGACTAGATATCAACTTGTTTCATTTGAAAATATTTTCTTTCAGTTAATAGAACACAAAGATATGGCTTGATCAAGTTGTTTTTAAGAAAATTAGTCCTACTTACGACAATCTCTACAACAAAAAGATTCCTGACAGATCATTCATACATTGGATCAAACAGTGTAGTAGAAAGGAGGAGGGGGAAAAAAGTTCCTATCTGTCACTTTTGACGATGGTGCATTCTGTAACACTACAAAAATCAGTTCTATGTATATTTTAATGCATCCTAGACTGTCAATCTTAAAAGACTGACTGATCTGAAAATGAATATCTGAGATGAGGTTCTTAAAGTACTCTTTATTAATATCGTTAGAAGTTGCAGAAACAACTTTCTCGTAATATAAAGGCACAGGGAGACAGTTTTGATAAAATATTCCAATCAAACAGTAACTTACAGTACAAAAGGACAATTGTAATGCACATACAAACCCCAAACATCTCATTCAAAAATATTTTACTGTGTTCATCAATAATAATGGGCAATGACTAAAAATATAAATTGTTATTGTACAATAAATATCTGATAGGTGCAAACGGAACAAGATTTATTGCTCTCCACGATGTTTTCCCTGTAGTGGTTTGTTTTGTTTGTTTGTTTGTTTGTTAAGTTCCAAATTCCTTTTATAATCGGCTATAGTCACTTATTTCTGAGGGAACTAAACCGGAAACCAAATCTGACAGGACATTCTGACAGTTACAGAACTGCCACAAGTAGTAACCAGAACTGGCAGTGTTTGGTTTTTTTAGAACTTTAACAATCATGCTCCACTCGCTTATTGGGAAATGTGGTAGATGTTTAAAAATCTTAAGCCTTAAGTGATAAGTCAAGACTTTTATGGTAGAGTAGTATTAGCTTGTCTGAGGGTTAGTCTATTTTCTTCAAATAAGTGGATTTTATGATGAAAAAAATAACATGGACCTTCTCTGACAGCTTGTGCTAGGGCAAGTATGTAAAATGCTTTTTAAATGAGAGGAGAGATGAAAATTTAAAGGTGCATTGGGCATTCTAACTTCAGAAAATGAGACAAAGGATTAGGAGCAAATTAAGACTATATAGGCAAGGATGACTTAAAGTGAGAATTTCGAATTCTAAAATATCTCTAATAAAGAAACCAAAAAGCACTCTACATCTTTATATGGCCCCACTTTTTGAGCTTTGAGAAAGAAGGACCACTCAGTGAGTTTGCATTTTCCTCACCTTGCACTGACAGCAATTTGGTGATGCAACAGTTTCCATCAGTCTTTTGATGCAGTATGAGAGCCATATGAACTTTGCTCCTCAAAGTAGCACATACTACCTTGCTCTGATTTCTTTTTAGCTTGTACGAAATACTGTATTACGCACACATTTAAGAAATATTAGAGTCCTTCATTACTGTTACAAGAAGTAATATGCATACATTTCCTAAATGTATCTTTTATGAATAAGACTTCAGAAAAACAAAGCATTACAGTAGTTGTAAAAAAAAAAAAAAAAAAGAAAAAAAAAGGAGGAGCAAGCTTTGAAGTGAGTTCTTGTACTAGTAACTGAGGTTTTTATAAAAACTGTAATTTATGAGAACAACTGCAGATTTACACAAATCTCAACAAATCAATTTTAACTGCACTGGCAGTAGTCAAACCTCGTGCAAGAAAAGGTGTCTAGAGTGAATACAGCTTAATCAATTTAGTTGATAAACCAAAAGATGAATATTCAGTAAACTCCATTACACTTGAATACAAAAGAATTGGCAAGGATGTAAAACAAACTGCTAAATTTCTAAACATTATTATTCAAGTTAGGGTTTTCTTCTAGCATAAGCATACGGTTTTAGAAGTTCTTCAAAGAGTAACCTAGGACAATGGAAATTTTAATTTTGAGAATTATTAGCTTCACTACAGTACAGCATTTTTTCTTTACTATTTGTTTAGAAACTAATAAAACCATTTTCTTTGGTTTATGCTTAACTACACTGGACTAGGGATTTTTTAATTTTTAGTCAAGCTTCTATCCCCAATTTAAATTAATACAGGTCTTTTTATTATAGTCCCTCTCCAATTCTCAAATTATCTCTGTTAAAAATAGAGTTTGCTCATACCATGATTTCCTGCTAAACAGTCATGTGTATATACTGGCATGAAGGGTAAAAGTTTTGTACAATAATTACATTAAGTGATATTTCCTTTGACAGAACTACAAAAGACATCAAATGAATGTTAGTTCAAGTCACATTTGAGTTTATGATGATCTTAAAAAAAAATACACAATGTCTAGGCATAATAAAATACAGTGTAAAACCCCCTAAAATTAGACAGTAAACATGGGAATCCTGCACTCACAGTAGGAATGTACTGCACAGCATTAACATGAAAGCCCGTTAAACTTCAAACAATACAGACAGCTAGATTTACCTGGATGGAAATACCACTTCAAGGTGTTTAAACAAACACAAAAATGAGACAATGATGTCAGGAAAAAGACCTTTAAAACAGGCCAAGAGTCTAACTTGACTTTCCAAGTAAGAACATCAGCTTCACAAAACTGTGACACTAATGCAGTTTTATGTAAAGTACCCTTTGACACGCAAGCTGTCAATTAAGCTATCACAGTCTTTTTTGACCTACTCCCTTTTAAATAGTTCGGGAGGAGAGTCAACAGTGGCTCAAGCTTTAATTCAGCAAGTACCTTGTCTGTTTGCAAAGGATCATTATAACACCATAAAATTATATTTTTATGGTATTTAGAAAACTGATAAACTACAGGTTATTCATTTTCTCTTTTTAATACATAAGTTCAAAACTTCATCTTCTATGTGTCTTTGCAATAGTGTTTTAGCCAGTGTTGCAAAAAATTTTCACTGTGGACTACCTCACATTATTACTCAATTGTGCAAGGTATTCACGCAGTTCTTTTGCAGCTTGGAATCTACCGTATCGCTTCTTTGGGTTGGCACACTCATCCAGCAAGGCCTCAAGTCGGCCATCTTTGGCAATTTCAGCTGGGGGGTCATGAAGTAGTCCTCCAGAAGTGCCACGCCATGTGGCATGTCTTGATAAAAGGTTCTGACAAATAGCATAATAATTGTGGTCCACAGTGACACGAGCACAAAGAATCTCTTTTGAGAAGGACAGACAAGCTTCTTTATCACAGTCATCAAATTTGCTTTCATACCATACATCCCAGTTTTCAGGTTTATCTGCGAAATATAAGGAGACAGTAAAAAAAAAGTGAGAGAGGAGGAAAGAACGTGTGTCTGAATATAATCAGAAGCTGAATACGTAACAAACTGGTACTATTTAAACTACAAAATAACTTTGTTTAGATGAACTCTTAAATGTTTTAGTCTAAGATTGCATCTGACAGTTTGATATATCCTTCTGCTGAAGTGTGCCTGGCAATACAAAAAAATAAGGGAAAAAAAAGAAAGAGGGGAAAATAGACAGGAAAGAGAGGGAGGCAGAAAAAACAGCACACTAAACACATGAAATCTACATTTGCACACAAACCCAGAGGAAAAAACATAGCACAAACAAGTACAAGAGAATGATCCACAGTTGAAGTTGAGAGAAAAACAAACAAGCAACCTGATTTGTTTTAGCAACATAGATTTGGTTTCTCCAGTTGCCCTGGGAACTAACACTGGCAAGTAGTCTACAAAAGAACAAAAAAACCACTGCAAAGCCATTGCCATCATCTTCTAAAACGTTATCTTCCAACCTCTTACTTTAGACACGGTAGTAACTAAGAAGTGTGTATAAAAAAGTAGATGCATTACATATAATCTTTGAAGAAAGAAAAAAAAAACAACAAAACAGATGGCATTTATGTATATGTAGAAACCCTTCTTTATATATATTTAAAAGGTTATCAAAATTTGAAGGTGTGACTAGTAGCCTTGTCACAAAGATTTCTTTAACTTAAAACCCGATTTACAGAAAATATCTTATACAATAATAATACATAAAGGTTACTAAATGTGAGAGCTCCTAAGTTCTTACTACTTCTTGTTCGAAAACTTTCATCTTAAGTCTCTAGATTACTGCCTGCCTTAAGAAGAAGTCCTTATCATGGAGTATCATAGTTTAGCACATGTCTTTTAGCACTGCGATGTACAAAGAAAAAATTATCTGTGTCTGGTAGTATGTGAGCCGACTGTTGGTCTAGGAAAAAAAAAAGTGTACTGAGGGATGACTGCTAAAATGATAAAAATATGATGTAAAATTTGTACAATGAACAGCAAACTTAAAATGTAAAAAAAAGCCAGAAAAAGAGAATGGGGGGAAAAAAAAGGACCTCAGCAAACTCAAATATCATATCTCACAAAGACTACAATTACATATTACTGTACAGTGCAATTGGACAGAATGTACATATTCAATATCTCAACAGGCATATTAATCACTCTAGACAAAGATTGTTTAATGAAACTTTCCAGAAGATTAATTAAATCAGTATTAAATGTCAAGTTTATACAAAGACTGAGAACTTTCTTGTGTTATTTGTTTTCTGTGTTTCTGATTAATTGTTAAATTGAAAATCATGCAGCAAAATCCTAGTTAGATCCAAATTAGCCTGAGAATTCTACACAACAGCTGTAAGCATAACACCTTCAGCGTTCAGCTTCTGCAAGAAGCTACGTGCTCCTATTCCATGTATGCATCAACTTTTTCAGAGTTCATCTGAACTCATCTTTGTGGTCATCTTTGTGACTGAGCAATTCAGACATGCTCCAAAAGTCAAAGCCTTAAGTAATATTATTTTAAGAAGGTGTAAAAAGAAGGGAAAAAAAAAAAAAAGTTTATTTGTGTGGCTCATAAGTACTGAAGTAAATGTACTGGATATCCAACACATTAAGAGGTTTTCCTGGTAGGCTCAAATAATTTTAATCTAACCTCCTTTAGAATGTTTAATAGATCCAATTTAAAAAAAAAACCAAAACAAAAAAAACCACAAACACCAAACCCCATACCACTAAAAAAAAAAAACCTTCCAAAAACATACTTCCTTGTAGAAAAGTGGGTGGATAGAAAATACAGTCTTAAAGTTAATTCAGTAGCACAGCATATGAAGTCTATTCGTAAAGCTTAAAAAAAATCCATTCACCCAAAGCAAACTGGAATCACTTGGCCTGCTGCCATGAACTTCTGCAGAATCTAGGGTTTCATGTTCAAGGTCTCTAGCCCTTACGTCTGTAAAGTGTCCTCATAAGCTCAAAAGGAATATAAACCCATGTAAAGCCACTTTGTCAAACATCTCTCCTGCTACCACTGCTTTGAGCTTTTACAGTTGACAGAAAGATGAACGAATTTTCACTATTCCCATTTGGAAACAGCACTAAAATTACCCATTCCTTCAGTTCCATTATTACAGAGCACCTACCTGAACAACTGAACTAACTGAACCAGAGGCAGACTCTGTAACTAAGACAAAGAGGGCAGTAAGACTGTCTTGTCACTCACAGAAAATAGAATGCCAAGACTTCTGTCTGTACAGACGTTTCGAAAAGACAAAAGGAACCTCTCTATTTTAGCTAAGGTAGAAAAGTCAGCCAGCCTGCCCATCTGTCTGTCTGTCTGTCCATCCATCTGTAGGAACCCGTCCAGCATCCAAACCCTCTACTCCCACACCCATCTCTCCATTTAAGCAGGAGTACAGAGATTAAAAGTATGTGTAAATCAAGTTCACACAAGCACAACGCATCATAAAATTGACAAATTGGTCAAGTTAATTAGTAGTCTAATTGCAGAAAAAAAGCTAATTAGTTTGTTAATTAGTAGTCTAGTTATAAAGCCCAGAAAATGGGTATTTAGCCACTACATAGACTTTAAATATTGTGCTTGCAGGGAAAGAACCAAGAGACATGGAGTGAAGGGAAGGGACAGAAAGAAGAGACTTACTCTGTCTGATTAGCCTTTTGTCTGCTACGAGAACATTTTCTGCATCTACAATGATAACTTTCCCATCTCTTGGTCCAACTGCAAAGTTGTCAAAGCTGACATCAAGGAGGTAGAGTGCAAATTCAAAGTCATTATTTGTCAGCTGCTCAGCTATTTCCATTAATTGCCAGGCCAGATCCACTCGTTTCTCCCACGGTGCATTAAAGTAACTCCACAGCTCTTCTCCAACGTAATTGACAGCCACCATTCTTCCACATGCTCCCAAGTACTTTGCGAACGGCCAACCCTCATCAGATGGAAAACTCTGTATATAAAAAGAAGTTTTTAAAAATTTCATTAATACATAACAGCTTAGATTTTCAAAGGATGTTAAATAAAATTTAGGAGAGACACCTATAAATACCCATCAACATAACATTTCACATACTTCTGAGTTTGTAGGGGAAAGAAAAAAACAACACAAAACATATTTATGTGAGCAAGAGGCCATGCTGGACTACTAAGTGGAAACAGAGGACATGAGATAATAGACAACCTATATGCAGCTTTCCATACACTATATATACATATATATTTTAATATACACATGCACAATTCCACCAAATATCTTTTTCTATTGGTGTTTTATATGCATCTGTTATACTAATGCAAGTGTACTTCCTACCAAGATAATTTTGCATGTTATTTTTAATTAAAATCATTTTTTAATAACCTAAAGAAAAAAGCTTTAAAAAGTGACACCTCCTTCTCCCCACTACCCTGCCCTTCCCATTTTCCCCAGTCGACTGGATTCCTTTGACATCCCTCTCACAGAAGGCCTCTCACAGAAGGGATTACAGAATAGATTAAGGTAGAAAAGAAAGCCTAGGGTTTCTTATATGTCTCGTACTCATTAACTTTATTAAATGCTGCATACTGTGTGTTTATTACACACAGACACATAACATTTTTATCAACAGTAAAATCTGTCTCCAACAGTAGCTTTCTTGGAAGTTAACACAAGAGTCTGAATATAATAACATACTACAAGCAATAAACAATTTAAAAAAAAAAATCACACCAGTATATTTTTCCTACTTGAGTTGTGGTGAATGTGCCCTAAGGCTTCAATACGAACACACAAGCATTTAAAAGGTATCCTCCATAGTATGCATCAGGAAGCCACCATAAAAATATTACATTTAGAAGCTTCAAATGAGTAGAAGTTAGCACTAAGAATACAATGTACACTAATTTCAACAATTAGGAGATACCACTATGTGCACATGTTCCCTCCTTGTGCACTACCTTGCTAGCATGTCATCACAAACAACTCAATCAGTTCTGCAGTGATGGTGTAGCAAAGGTTTTACCACAGCTGGGTTGAATGGCATGGTGGGTTTCAGTCTGAATGGAAGTTTTATACCTCCTGGAATCCATGATGGCATAAAACATTTATAGTAAATTGAGGAAAGAGACACTGGAAGGAAACACATCATGTAGAACAGATCTGAACTACAAGACCAGTCAGGGAAGAGGTGCCCAGCACTCACTCTTCTATGTACGTATACCACTTAAAAAAAAGTAAATAAATTCAGAAAAGTTAGAGTGCTTACATACCCAATCACCACAGCCTTAGAACGCACACCTCCCCAACAGCAATCCTTAATTTTACCTATGTCTGTGCTTCTTTTGATAATAGTTTTGATCATTTTATCTTAAGCATTAGGCATCAGCTGACGCTAAGCCAAGGTTAGAATACTGATGTTCGTTAGAAACACTAGAAGCTCTGGAATACATGAGGAATTGCAAGCTGCATCTACCACCAAGAATTAATACTTATTCTTGAAATGCAAACAGCAAAGTTCAAGCTATATTCAATTCACACACTAAGACTTCAAATTTAGTGTTAAAAAAAAAATCCTGAAAAAACAAAATAGATTTGCTTAGATCACAATAGTCAAACAATAATATAAATCACCAATACATACTCCAATCTTTACTCACAAAACTTGCTTGCATATTTCGCTAGTCATTTTCTGTGTAAGCATGCTCCCATGCAGGAATCAAGTTTAATTAAAAAGACCACTAACTGGCCTCTGACCTAAAAGGTCATTGGATCAATGAATCCTCTAGCAATATCCAAGAGGAAAATTCTTATAATTGTCTTCTCTACCTTTTAAAAGACACTGCTGGTAAACACACAGGAAGAAAAAGCAAAACTGGAACACTTCCTCAGCACTGCAACAATAGTTTCTCTTGGTTATATCAAATTCTCAGCATTTAAGAACAGTTGCAGGTTTCAGGTGGTTAAAAAAAGTGGAGAGACTGTCTCCATCTACTAAGTTACTTCACTACAAAACTGGAATCTTAGTTATGGAATTTTTAGGTACAAAGGCTACTAAAGAAAACATTTACTGAAGTACATCAAAGCCTCTATGTATGGGCAATACAAGTGCCTCCATGGTGCAACTTCTCCCAGGAGTTTATAGACAGCTACAATTCCTTTCTCATCCATTCTGAATCATTATCTGAAGAAGCACAGAACTATATACAAGTGACTAGGAAAAAGGAGTAGTTATTATTCAGAGTCTAGACTGTACTTCCCCCTCCAGCCCCCCCCAAAAAAGGTAAAGAAAAGGGTTGGGCATTCCTTTCCACCTCTACACCACTGATACTGGAGAACGTCACTTGAACACTCCATATGGCTCCCATTTTAAATCTCCAGCACAGAACTGTAGAGTCTCCAGCACAGCAAACCAGTTCACCTACCTACAGCGTGCTCATTTCCGTCCTTCTTATAAAGGCCTTTCAGACGGGAGAAAAGATTCAGGGATGAAGTTTCTGCTCTGGAAACATGCTCCTTGCCAACTTCTAGGCTAAGTGACTCACAGCCCTTCCTTGTTTTCATAATGTAAAGTAAGGATTGTTTATACACCTTATTCCAAATATATACCTGTCAAAGAAGAAGGAATCGATGTACTTCTGATCAATGGCAGAGGAGAACCTAAGACGCTTAAACCTCCAGCATAACAGCAGCCTGTACTATTTTGATAAAGTTAAGAACAGAAAAGCTTAAGGCAAGTATGATTACCAAAACCATTAATTACTTAACAGAAGGTAGCATCAGAGCATACAGGATTACCATGTTAAGATTTCAATTCTGAACACAAGCCTTATAATGTTAGGACACATTGTTTAATGTTATCTAGCTACTCTCATCAAGAAGGTGAGCTTTCTAGTTTGCACAAATGAAAAACGCCCACTTCCACACTTGAGTGGTTTTTGTTAAAAGGACATGACTTAATGGTCATTAAACACTTATTGTTTTATATAATTAAAGCATTTAATAAAATGTTATGGAGGCAGTAACTGAGCCTGTATCTAGAATGAAGGCTGAGTACCAGGTTAACTTGTACCTAGCTTCCAGCAGTGCTTGCTTGGAACACTTAAGAACAGTGCAATTAGTTCATCTACAGTCTTAAAATTATTTAATATTTTAAAGATAATTTTGAGACAGTAGAAATACCCATTTATGTGTTAACACTATTTGATAATTTGATCATACTGGAAGCTGAGGATCCATTACAGACTATTCTGGCTCAAGATGTCCTTTATAGAATTTTCAAGGATTCTTCAAAGTTTCCACATAGCTAATCTTGTCTATATGGTACATGTGAAGAAATTAAAATAATATTAATATCTATTGTTCACATAGTTTGCCATCTTTATGGCAAAAGGCATTTAGCTAACCTATAACATGGCAAGCATGGAAGACAATTTTAGGGGAAATAACTGTTGATGATTGCTGAGAAGAATCTTCCTTGGATAGTCCAAAGGACATCAGACCCATATTAGTAACACAACAGGTTCAAAGTTTTTAGGGTGCCTAAATATCTGGACTTCTACTTTATTTTGATCAGCTGATCTACCCACATAGGCAAATCTGGTCATGAAAAATCCTGAGGATGATACAGAACCAATTTGATGGTTTTGAGATCAGTATGATATTTGCAAGCTGTGATACCATATCAATGGGTAGAACTCGTCTCTCACTAACTGAATCTACTATGCAACAAGGATTACATTATCCAGTCTTCAGGTTTTTTATCTGTGGGCTTCAGGGCAATTTATGAAGATGGTAAGTACAGGCAAATATCCACATATCCACTAGTTCAAGGCAAGTCAAGTGATACATTACACAGTTAAGAAGTTGGCTAGGAGTTTTTGCTTGTTTTGTGGTTAGCAAAATAGCCAGATAGCCTTCCAACAAATGAAGTGTGTGCTAATCCAGTGTTTCTTACTTATTCCACTAGCAGACCAATATAGTGAAAACTCATGCCTGAGCATCAATAAACACCACCAAAATGAGATTTCGTGCACATTTATCATTACTGTATTCAGTCCTGGATGAAAACAAACGAATAAGCAGATGGCTGTTGTCTATCAAATGAAACCAGTTATTTACAAAGGAACATGTCATTTCACTCAAAAAGAAGCAAGCATGAGCTAAAGTATAACCTCCAGAGAACTCTAGGCAAGCAAAAATTTTTCATTCCAGTGAGTGGGATCGAGGGGCATACAGGAAGGTTCAAAATACTGCCTACCAGTATCTACCAGGAAAAAGTCACACAGCTTAGTACTGAGGAAGTCCGAATATGTGTGCCTTCCAGTCCTGTACCCATGCAAGTCTACTCTAACCATATCTTACAAAAACAAATTTGTACCTTAAATTGGTGAAAATTTACTCAGCTTCATTTTCTGATAAACATAGTTTTAACTGATTTAATCAACTGTGCATAATATTTTCATATTACTGGATTTTATCAGCACTCAATACAATATATTAAATTCAATTGCTACAGCAATGATATCTAAATATTTTTATTTAAGCATGACTTTGGACCACCCCATTCCTTTTCTTTTCCACCCCTCTCCTTTCCTATATTCCAGTCCTGCTCTGCTTATGCCTTTGTCTCCTCTTCCAGATAAAAATTCAACCATGAACAGTTGAACCTGGCAAAGGCCACACTATCATTGGCAGTGAAGGTGTCCATCCCTCCCAACCCATCAAGCACACTCATTTCAATCCCCTCCTCCATGTCACTAGGAAAGCAATGCAGCTGGTACTTGCTGGACTGGTGTTCAGTTGGATCAGCGGCCACACCACCATCCCATACTAGTGCTGACAAAAGGAAGGGAGAAGGCCTGAATAGCCGGGTGCAGAAGAGAGGAAAGGAGCTAAGAGCACCTTTCCTTTCCAGCAGCAGCAGGAATTTATGTAATGGATTATACTGATTTTTGAAAGTACAGCGTTAGTCACAATGGTACACTTATCTATTATGCTTCCTGCATTGTGTACACTGAATTTCATTTCACACAAGAAATTCTAGAAGCAGTTTGGCTTATTAAGAGGTGAACATCCCAAACTTTACTAGTAAAATATCTGCATGCCATACTCTAACACAGATATATTTATAACGCAGTGGCAATAAAAAGATCTTTTGACAACAGGAGTGCAGGGAATCCTGCCAACATCTGCACATGTACAAACAACATCTCTGTTTTGGCTCCCTTCCAACTGGCATGTAGCAGCCACATCTACACTTCATTACCCAAATCAGTAGCCGAAGAAGGGGATAAAAATATGTATAAGTGCCTCATTCAGCAGTTTTATATTCACTCGGTGAATCTGACAAGAATATTAATTGAAGTGCAGATCTATTGCCTTTGCAAGCACAGATTTGTAACTTTTTGTACTATTCTACTTTGAAATAATTGTTCTAGATTAAATTGCAGCTAACTTAAAATGAGAATTTTTTTTCTTCATGCATTAAAATTCTGAAAGCCAGTAAGACGTGAACACACATTTGTACAGGCATTAAACATGTTTTCCATTTAGAAACAAAAAGCTCAGTAGATAGCTGTCAAAAACCTCACATTTCTGTGAAGTAATACATAACAGTTTTTATTTTAATTCTAAAATTATTATTAGTATAAATATTTAATTAGATAATTTTGTACTTGAATATGCTATTTGAAGACTTTAAAATGTGCATTTGACAATTAAGATAAAAACTAAGCTCTTGTTCAAACAAGGAACAGCTATCTGACAAAAGAATCTGCAATTCTGATGCTCCCGCTCAGATTTTATCTGTGAATATACACACAAATGCCATGGAAACCAAAGACAATTAAGCTTTTTAAAGTGTTTTAAAATATAGTAATGCATATTAAAAACTACAAGCAGGTAGCTTAGTAAGTTTTCCCTCATTAAAGTTGTTATACATATTTCTCTGTGAATAGAGAAAGACAATAGTCTAATGGAAAAATAGAAAACAGTACATACAATAAGAAATTCTGCAACTTCCATTCCCGGTGACATATATATCAAAAAACTATTTTCGTTGCCCCAATTAATGTAGCCACAAGATATCTCTTTAAGCGAGGCTTAAAAACCTAAGCCCACCCCGTCAAAGGGACAAAGGACACTTTGTTCCTGAGAGAATAATACTGCATTTATGTCTTTTTTAAAAAATACACTGTAGTATCAGAATAAATATTGAGAATTAATAGGGTGAATTTATCATTTCACTGAAGCATAAAACACACGATCAGTGCATTTGTCTTCCTCACTTCCATCTGTCTAAACATGAGAAGATACACAAATCTGCCACTGGTTTTGAATGTTCAGAGCTGTGAATTAGATCATGCGGTAAAAACTCACCAGCTTGAAGCTGATAAGGTCTATTGTAGTCTGCAATAACACAAATCCCCTTTGAATTAAACACTTAAAAGAATATTAGTTTATCATAATCAAGCATATAATTCATCCTAATAATCAAGTCCAAAAAAAAAGCCAAAACAGTTTAATTATCAGCTGACATCTTTGAGCTACTGTTCCATTGTACCATTAAAAAAAAAAAATGCTTTTTATTTTCAAAACCACTCCAGAAGATGCTACATGTCACTACCAATTTTTGTATAAAGTGAGTTCTATCTAAAAAAAAAAAAAACAAACCCAAACCAAACAAACAGAGAGCTACACCTTAAATATAATTGAATTGAAAAACATATGAAAAACGGAGCAGGGACTTCTCTTCCTGCTGCTTATGATCCTGAAGACCTTCACAGCAAAATTACACTCTTTGTGACACTTTCGCAAAATCATCCTACTAAACTCTGTTTGCCCAGGCACAAACTGGAATGGCAAGCAGAACTTAAATAATATGCTCTTCCTCAAAAGGAAAAAAAATTAGTTCACTCTCACAGGCTACTGTTGATCCTGTAGTGTAAACAGAAGTAGCATTTGTATTAGTCACCAAGGCAAATAAGTAAAGCTCTGGAACTACGCAGACCTGGAGATCAGATTTTACAATGAAACTGTTCAGATCAAAGGAGGTCAAGACATAGATGCCTTCTGTTGTCAGAAACTGATCTGCATTCTAGAAGATGTGTATTCAAATGTATTTGTTAATGCTAGGGAGTATAATGAAAACAATTTCACTCTCAACTGTATGCCAAATCATTTGACATTCAACTAAAACTCCCACAGAAGCAAATACATATGTATAGCCTACACACAGAGTGAAGAGTGGATTGCATTGAATATTCCATGTACTAGTATTCCGATTGCACCTACTTTTCTTTCATTTATTTGACTTTTGTTCAGTTTTATTACATTTCAACCAGTTACTACGTATACAATTCATATCAACAAGAAGTACATACAGGCTTAACTGACATCCTATAGGACAAAAATACACAGACAACTCTAAACATGAACTCACTCAGAATTAGAAGTTGCTTAATGATTAAGTTGAACACTTGAACTGTAAAAGTTGTATTTCATTCACAATGTTAGCAGAGGTATGTAATCTCTCCAAACAAATTAATGAATAATGATTAAACATAAGAACCATAGTATAGAAAATTTAATGTTGTATTGTTTGTTACCTGTTCAAATTAGTTTACAGTTTGTAAAAGTTTGTTCAGATTAAATTTTCAACAGATGAAAAAGATTACTGTCTACTTCTCATCAGTTACAAGTCTGGAATATATCACTATAAAAAATTCCTAGCAGAGATGGCCTACTCTTGTTTCTGAAAGTTAATTTGCAAAATCAAAAGAGACTAAAACAAAGCCTCAGTTACTTAATTCAGGAAAGTAAAATACAGCTCCCCCTCTACATCAGACATACCAGAAGCAAATGGACAACATGGGTATTTCAAGGTTTGGAATGTAGGGTAATACACTTTTCTTTTGTGTTACTGACAACTGCTCAGAGTTACAATCTATCAGGAGGGTTTCTGTTTAAGTCTGTATAGTGATTTCTCAGCAGCCTTTAGATTAAGACAGACATTTATTTTAATACATACCTCACAGTAACTTGAAGAATTTCTACAGTATTCTAAAACATTCTTTTACTTTACTTCCATGTCGTCACTTCAGAAAAGTTTCACCAGCAAGCAAGATGAAAATAGTTTTCATTTAAGGAACATAATTAAATATAGTAACATGACAAGTATCAGCCAGTTCTAGCCTAATATGTACACTGTATGTCAATGCAAAAAAAAAAAACCACTTTAATTTTCAATGCAATCAAATCAGTGGAATAGTCTCATAACAGGAGGTTACTGAACCTGAATTCAACAAAACAGTAATTTTTCATTTCTTTTTTAAAATGTGCACAATAGAAATTCAGAGATGGACAACAAATTCAATTCTTTTCTCCACAATACTTAGAAGTATGTAAAACAGAAACCAAGAAAGACTAAAGCCTCACTTCAACATTTGAAGTTTAAATTCCTTGCTTTTTGAATTATCTTTTCTACAGATGTCACTCAACTGATTTGTGCAAAAAAAAAGAATTTTAGGAAAAGATAAGATCTGAAAAGAAAATAATTCTTTTACCCATAAAGTAGCATGAGACATTCCTTAAGCCTAGTTTACACTTACTGCAAAAAGAAAAAAATAGCTTTCAAAAAAAAAAAAAAAAAAGTCCAACTGCATGGGACTAATTTGTAAGTGGGGAGGGGAAAGTAATGATTTATAATAATCTGCAGCAGATTATGGTAAATCTTTAGAATGGAATAATAGATGAAATTGCAGATAGTCAATTTTTTATTTAAAAGCCTCAAATCAACTGGAGGTAACATGACTATCAACAACTGATCTAAACCAACTATTTTTTAACTTTTCATAAAGACCAGATTTACTTTCATTTTAACAGCAAAGTTTGTGTGTAAACTTCAAGTTTGCTTTGAAAACAAAGGAAATGTGCTGTCATTTTAATACTGCATCTGGCAGCACTATACACGAATACAATAGCCAGAACAAAGTACTGCAAGACCAGCTCTAGAGGTACTTCTGCCACAAGTAATAGAACCTATGTATCAGTTTCAGCAGGACAGATGTAAACTTTCACAGCTAACCATAAGACCTTAGGAAAAATACAACCACTTTACTGAAAAAACACAATTTTCTTATCTAGAAACAATTTCTTACTTCAGCAGTAGTGAGTTAATACTGTAGTTTCCACAATACCCATAACAAAGAATTATCCACTTTGCCCATTTTTTGGGGGCATTGTTGGTTTTGGAGATTTTTTTCACGTTTAAGTACAAAACTTAAAACTTTACCACAGGCCTTCATGTTTTGGACAATGTGTGGTTGCATCCCATGGCTCACAGCACAGCAGCTCACAGCACAATGACAGCTGCTCAAAAAACTGTTAAGAAACAGCTGCGGTGGGAGGCTGATAGACATCAGTGCAGAAGCTCTATGAGAAGAAGCTATGAGAAGCTCTGTAAGAAGAGCTTCTATGAGAAGCTCTATAAGAGGTACATCTAGAGAAAGCTTAACTATATCCCAAATCTTTCTGTTGAACTGCCTTGGTTTTGGAAAAAAAAAAATCTTAACCAGGATTTGAGGGGGGTGGGGGGCGGGGAGAATAACTATTTTTATAAAAGTCAAAGACTGAACAACAATCTTAGCCTCTATGGAAATTAACAATATGCAACAAGCATTTTTGGTTTTACAACAGTAGGTTTCAGTTTCTATTCACCACTGAAGATAAAAATTAATCATCTTACTTCACAAAGCTGAATAACATCCATTATTTGAACACACATAACAGTTAAAAAAAATGAAGACAGTTTCTCCACCACAGTTATTTTTAAAAGATAAACTAGAAGGTGGGTGGTTTATAAAAAGTCATAGGGTCAGGATAAATCTACTTATATCCATGTTGGTTCCATGAATTCTGCAAGAAGTGAATATTCACACTGTACTCAGTCGGAAATCCAATTTATTTTTAAAGTTTTGCTATTTCTTCACAAGACAACGTTAGCTGACCTATTTTTGCAAGTGTTTGATGCACAGTCATCATATTCAATTATGAATCAGATGCCATGCACAGATCCTATCCTCCAGGTGACTCCTATTTATAATACTCTGGTTTCCATTAAATGAGTTGAAGGGAAACACAGCAAGTTTTATTGTTGCTTTTGTCCAAATAAATTGTTCATATGTATATAAAATATTGGCTTAGATGTCGCAAATTTTGATTACAGACCAGACCTTATTTTATTAAAAAGTATTTACCTTTATTGCAGGAAAGGACCATTAGAAAAAGGAAGGAAAAAACCCAAATCTATCAGAAGTTAAATCTTGAACATTTACACTTCAAGTTAAAAAACTATTTCCTCAACCCTTGCATACAGGTTGTTTCACTCACATGTAAATTCAGATAAAAAATGAGAGGATTTAATTACTGACTAGTTTAGTGAGATTCTATGAAAGTAAAAAATATTTTAGCATTTAGAAAAGATGTAAACTGTATCAAATAATAACGCAGCTGTCCTTCCATTTGCTTCATGAAGTAAAATAGCAAAAGGGGCTGAATTCTTCACTGAGTACACCTATGCAACTGTTTAACTAATGTGGACAAAGAAGGTTAACAAGAAAGCTATAAAAAACACAAATACCGAGTTAGGATTACAATAAGTAATCTATACAGAACTGTGCTGTTTTACTACTGTTCAGAGACTTGTAACAAAAGTATATCATGCTATGGGTTAAGGCCCCACCTGAAAACTTCCTACAACAAAAGCTGTAAGTTAGTTTTGACAATATGCAGTTTGTAAGCAATGCCACTTAAGGAATAATCCATACTCTAAACAGGCTTCAAACTAAAATTCCCAATCTCTGATAAAAAGTCTTAAAATTCACAAATTACTAGCTCTAGTAGATGATTACAGTGAATTTTCTAATATAAATCAAAGATCAAGCTTTAAATTCATTGCCTATTTACATTTGGCTGCTCCTGTAACTTAAATACACAACACAAAACTTGAATGCACTGAACACTGAATTTTGAAGTTATCTCTGCTTCTAAACCAAGACTGTTACTCATTACAGTGTTTTAAACAGTCACAGTAGTGTTTCATGAAAAGCTCCTGGCAAAAACTAGCAATACTTTTCCTTGTGCTTTCCGGTGACAGACAGCATCAGTTAAATGCATCCATTTTATTCATTTGAAATTAAAATCTGAATATTCACATGACATCATGCAGGTTTCCTTTCTTGGAAGCAGCTGATTTTTAGAACAAACCTACAAGTCTCATTCCCCTGACAATACCTGCCCTCATCAATCCTAGAAGGACTATACCATAAGATGTTTTTACATATCTTATATATAAATACAAGCAAACTTCTCAGTAGTCAGTTATCGCTTCTGGAAAGTAACTTCACCTCTCATAAAGAGTGCCTTGCATCTTGCTGTTGCAATGTCTGCATAACAGAGATTTATCGGTTCCTTACGTGTTTCTCGGGTAGAGGCTGAGAATGGAGTGGTATGTGACATGTTATGCAAATGAGAAGAGTTCATTCAGATTCAAATATTAAAGATATTTCATTCCCAGCTGAGGGAAGGTATTCAAACCTTCAGTACCCATTACAGAAGTTGATGAATACTCTTCTGGGAAACACATTAAAAGTGTTTCAACACATAAAGCTGGCCTGAAGTTCCCCAGAAATATTTTACAGGATATGCCTATTCATCAAAATTTACAAGACTCTGCAAAGCACTGGTAAAGCACTGGTAAAGGCTGTCTCAGTTCCCACCAGTTCAACCTCTCAGCAGCACCATCACTTAAGATAAATGGTGACCAAAGTGCTTGTTAGGTTCATGTCCAAAGATTTTTCACCTCTTCAACAGATTTGCTTGACAGCCTCAGGGCTCATCCACAGCTTAACAAGAAGCTGACAAGAATCAAGGCTCTTATATCAAGCACTGCTGCCCCACTGCCTTTGATCCATCCCACAGTAGTAAATGCTGCAGCTGTGCCATACCCTTTGTCTGTAAAGAATATATTGGCCCTGCAAATTACGAAGAAACATACAGAGGTGTTTTCTGGCCATCTAGGTCTATGCCCAGTATGGTGGAATCAGTGTTCAAAACCAAAACTAAGTCGTATGAAATACTGCCAAAACAAATCAATTCTCAAAGAATTTCCAACTACATTCAGCAAAGCACAGTAGTTTTGATTTTCTTACTTAAGGGGTGTTTCCTTTTCCACTTGCAGTAAAATGCAAGAGACATACTGTATCCTAAATCTGCCAAGAAGCAAACTGGAAACTTTGAAAACAAAACCCAAGAGCTGTACATGGAGAGACTGAAGGGCAGAAGGCATACTACTAGAAAATATATTTTTAATTAAGTAGAGTTCATAAATACATTCTCTACAAATGAAGCAGTAGGGGAATTTGCTGGAGGGTAAAGCCTGCAGCACTGCTTTTTGAGCATTAGATATTTCTTGGCCTCTTACTGGAGAAACAGCAGATGTTTATAACAGTAATCATGCAGAGATGCTTTCAATCGTATTTGCAAATATTCTTTTTGTCATACATCGGATAAAGGCAAGGACAGTCCAGTAGTTAGACAAAACAATTCTGAGTCCAAACTTACACACTAAAGGCACACTTGGAGTTACCTCGATAATGTTAAGTGCCAAAATGCAAAGCTTCCGATCTAAAGAGATATGCAATAGAAGCAACTGAGTGGTGCCACAGAATAAAAGTTTCCCACAAATTTTTCACCTAAAAATTTAGATTACATGTTAAAGCACAAGTTTCTGGACTGCGCACATAACCAGTCCATCTAACTGAAGAAGAAAGTACTGAAAAGAGAGTACTTTTCATTTATTTGCTGTTTCATTTCTAATTTTTACCATGAGAAAAACAAAAGTTATATTTAGCTCACATAAGAACACAACATAGCACATGAGTCAGTTTTCGACGAGGAAAGCACAGTGGCATTTAAGTCTCTACCCACTATCTATTAAACTACAGCCTAAGAAACTAATCACCGATTCCCTTATCTGCCTAGGAATATATGTAATATGGGAGATGCCATAGAATTAAAGCCTAACACTTAACTGTAAGAAAGACATAAGCCAGCAGAAAGCATCTGCTTTACAGCATGCCACCCCCCACGGCTTTCTGCAGAAGAGCTGCTGCTTTCACCGTTCGCAACCGAACAGAAAAGCAAGCTCCCTGCCTCGACGAGAAAGGCAAGAAAGACGGAGAACAAGTTAAAGCCTTCAGGCATGGTAGCGCCGAGGAGGAAGACAAATGGAGAAAACGCACCAAGACGTTAAGGAAGAAACAAAAACTATGAGACTGACTGAGATGAAGAAACGCCTCCAGCCCAGAGTGGAATCGCAGACCCCTCCCTCAGCCCACACACACCTCTAATCTTTACATAAGAGTCACTGTCAGAGCAAAGAACTGGCGGAGGAGCCCAGCGTTTCGCCGCCGTTGAAGGCCCGCTTCCCCACTCTTCCCCGCGCACAGACACAGCTGCGTGCGCCCGGCGCGGCGGCAGAACGAACCCCGGCCACGGCGGGGGAGCGGGGCCGGAAGGGCCACGGGGGGCGCTCGGCCGGGATCGGGCTTCCAGCGAGGGGCCCGCCGGCCCCCACCCGGCCGGGGGCGGCTGTGCAGCACCAAGGAGAGCAGGCGGGGGGGGGGGGGGGCGCCCACCTGGGCCCTCCCGGCGCCGTCGGGCGCACTTACCTGCAGCACCAGCGGCTCGGGGTTGAAGGCGAGGGTGATGAGGAGCTGCATGCGCTCCGAGTCCTTCAGGTTACGCAGCAGGAAGCTGCCCGAGTCCTTGGTCTCGGCGTAGCGGCGGACCAGGCGGTCGAGCAGGCGCTGCGAGGGGCAGTGCACCAGGTCCGACCAGCCCTCCACGGCGTCGGGGGTGAGGAGCCGCACGTCGCCGTTGAGGCTGGCGAACTCGGTGGCGTGCAGGGCCTGCAGGAGGTCGCAGCGGCCCCTGCCGGTGGCGCGGCGGCAGATCTTGGTGTCGATGTCGGCGAGCTCCTGCGCCGAGCCGAGGCGCTTGAGGACGACGCGGCGGCTGCCCTCGCGGGGCTCCCCGTAGCGCGCGAAGTAGACGTTCTTGACGTTGAAGAAGTCGAAGAGGCGCAGGCGGCCCCAGCTCTCCAGCCGCAGCTGCCCGTTGAGGAACTTGCGGCACCAGCTGGTGCCCCAGCAGGCCGGGCACTTATTGAGCTGCAGGAAGCGCCGCTCCGACAGCTCGTTGCGCTGCAGCGAGGCCAGCAGCGAGTGCGTGTTCAGCACCAGCGCCGCCGCCAGGCTGCCCAGCACCGCCAGCTTCACGTAGCGGTACAGCCGCCCCAACTTCAGCGACACTAGCCGCAGCATCGTCCCGGACGGGCCCCGGGCCGGGGCGCGCCCCCCCCCGCCCTCCGCCGCTCTCGCTCCCCGCCCCGGCCGCGCCGCGGCTCCGGCACCAATAAACTCTCCGCCTCGCCGCTCGCCCGATAAAAAGCAGCCAAGTTACTGAGGGGACGGCGGGGAGGGGGAAGGGAGGGGAGGGCAGAGGGAGGCGGCGCCAGCAGCCCGCCGGCCGGGGCGGCCCCGCCCCCGAAGGAGGGGCCCCTCCCGCTGCCGCCGCCGTTGCCGCCGCCGCGGAGGTGGGCGCGAGCCGCCCGCCCCCCCCCGCTCCGGAGGGGTCTCCTCCTCCCTCCTCTGCCCCCGCCCACCCGGGGAGGGGCCTCGCGCGAGCGCCGGCGGCGGTTGGCCGCAGGTGACGCGGCGCGGTCGCGTGCGGCCCACGCCTCTACATTCCCCCGGAGGCGGGCGGAGGGGCAGTCACACGCGCGGGCTGGGAGCTGGGGGGGTCCGTGCGCGCTGAGAAATGGGGCGGCGCGAGGCTCCTTTCCCGCCTCCTCCTCGTGGACCCCGGCGGGCTCGTGAGCCGCTCGGGTAGGGGGCGGACGGGCAGGCAGCTGCTGCTGCCGCCGCCATGTTGTCTTCCTCTCGGCCTGTGGCCCCGGGCAGAGGCGCTCGTTAGCTGCCAGCGCGAAGCGGCCTCTGGGCCGCTGCCTTGGCCAGCGGTGCTGCGCGATCGGCGGGATCCGGCCTTGTTGCTGCCCGTGCGGTTTCCATCGCCCCTCACGATCCGCCGCGAGCGCGCGCCGCCCGCTCGCTCTCAAGGGTGGCCGCGGCGGTCCCGCCATTCTCGCCCGGCCCGGCGATACCGGCGGCAGCGCGGCTCAGAGCTGCCGCTAAGCGGCTGCTCGCTGACACGCATCGCGGTGCCGCGGCTCCCGCGCACCCAGCGAGTGCCCGGGACGCCCAGGCGCTGCGGGACCCAGTTTCTCGCCCTCGGGGAGGGCACGGCCCGTGCGATGCCGGCACGCCCGGCTGGCTGGTGGCTGGCAGCCTGCTGTAGCTGGAGCCCTGGCTTTCGTGCCCCATTTACGGTGCTTTTTATCAGGAAAGCAGCACTGAGGTTCGTGCAAAACACCTGATACAACTCTGCAGTTTACAAACTACCGATAGAGTAAACTCACCTGCACAAATCAGTTTGGTTTGCTGGGCCCACAGGACAGGTTTTCCAGTTTCAAATTCCAGTGCTGGCACGGACAGTTCATGTGTTTGGTGATGTCTTGGTTTTATCGTGGGACCAGCACACCTCAGTCCTTGGAAATGCAGTCATCCCATCCCAAATCTGGAGGGAAGAACAGGCTGTACCCATTTAGTCAGGTGAACAAAGACTGTCGTGTGCTGTGCAGGCTGCCTTCACAATCTTTCTGTGTCAGTGGTACTGGCTGCAGTTTAAGAACTGTTCTGTAAAACTAACAAGGAACAGAGAAAAAGATATTAAGAAGGAGAAAAAAAGTGAAAGTTTTAATTATTTCAGTACTGCTTTTCTTAAAGTGAGCCTGTACTCTCTCAAGTTTACAGACAATCTTCATATTGTCTGTTCAATCCCAAAAGTGCAGTATGATCACTGGGGGAAGAATTGTAGCAAACTGGATAATTTCCAGTTATTTAATTTCCATGATACAAAAAAATTAAGTGCTTAGTATCTAGAATTATGGAAATACATTTGTCTTTTTACATTATCATGTACTTATCTCCCTATGTACTGTGTTTGGACATTTATATGTAAAAAAAAACAGCTTAAAGAATCCATCATACTGACATTTTGTCACTCCTTTGAATGTGTGACCTTGCACCTCTTGGTGTTTATCAAGCATGACCATATCTCATCCAACGTGCCTTGTTAAATGCTGTTTGTAGGGTCAAATTATACAATCAGCAAGCTCTAGTCTACAAACCACTGGTTTTATTAGAAAATCAATATATATAGTCTTCCTTAACTCAAGTCTTCATTTGTGGACACACTGCTTGATGGCACATTTCAAATAGTTATAACAGATCCTGAAAGATGAACTGATTTGTTTGCTGGATGTAAACTCCAAGCTCACTAGCCAAACATGTTTGGTCTTCTTTACCTGCTGGTAATGATTTTTCATTTAATAACATTTAGTCTGTAACTTAGTAAGTTACTAACAAATCCAAATATAAACAAATAAATTGAATTAATGTTTGTTTTCTACATTGCTTAATTCTCAAGCTTTCTTATTTGCTCAGTTATAGGGAAACAGCTTGATCCTTTTGAATATAAACAGAATGTTTTAATCTTTGCTAGATTAAAACATCATTTTAAAGTACAAAGAATCTTTTAAATAGTTTAACTAATATGCTTTTCCAACAATATTGTAGTGTTCTTAAAGCATTTGACATTCCTAATCCATAAACAAATAAATAAATCTGCTGTTTCTAAACAGATCAGAAAACTTGTTCGGAGTTACATAAAAGTTGCTATTATTTCTCGTTTCATTGGTATTCATTGGAGGCTTTGGGGGTTGTTTCTGAGGGATAAAGGAAGGTAGAGGCTGCACTTTTACACAATGTGGCTATAATTTGGTTTCACAGATTTACAAATTTTGCTTAAAGAAACAAAGGAGACTGAAAGGAAGATGCAACCGATTCCATCTGGAAGACTGAAAAGTGAAAAAAAAAATTGAGGCAGACTTGGTATGGAAAAGCAAAGGAGGGAGAACAACTGAGTAAAAAATTATTAATTCTGCAAGAATGACACATTTATCCTGTAACTCGTAAAGATTGGTCCATTTCAAGGGGAAAGGGGAATCCATTTCAAGGTGCAGGGGAATGCAAAATAAACTAGATAATGCACTGCAATATATGTATTTCCTCTTTTTCTGAAGTTGCCTCCCTCTGACTCAGCTTCAAGATAAACTACAGTAGTTTCCCTGTGAAGACTTCATTATATGTGACAATGTAATTCATCAAAGATTCCAGTGACTGGAATGAAAATGCAGACCATCAGTGGAGTGCAAGTGCATGAAGTTCTCTGATGTATAGCAGGTTAATTTAGTTACAGAGGGCTTCTTTGCAGTAGCTCAACAATAGGATCTCAGTTTACTGTATGTTATGAAGTGTCATTCTAACAGTTACTGGTGGCTCCATATATGGATTTTTTTACATGTCCCGTAACAATTTTGTCTTTGAGTTATGCATAGACCTTTAATGTAAGTGGACGTAATATATTCCCACTGTTTTCAGAGACATCAAGAGGCTTCATGAAAATCACAGACCGAATGGCTACAGAGACATCTTACACAAAATTTAATTATCTAGTATATTGATTTCAGAGAAGACTTGAATACATCCAGGCCTTTTCTCTCCATAATGAAAAAAAAACAAACAACCACCTAGAATTTAAACAGTTTAGAATGAAAAGATAATCCAGCAACTCTATGTAAAGGTCTGATAACAGATTGGCTTACTAGGGCACTTCACCCTGAGCTCTTCTATTTCAAACTACAGAATGAGCAACTGTCCAAAATGACAGCTATCTCAAAATCCTTGCAGATACTGCAAAATAGTCTAGACTATCCTTTTTTTTTTTTTTTAAATTATCTAGAGACCCATTCCCACATTGAATCACAGAATCACCTTGTCAGTTTAAAAGTAGGGATCATTGTCACTTTAACCGGGCACATCTGAAAGATGTGCCAGGAAGAACAATTCTAAGTTCTGCACCTTTATAATCAAGAGCTTATAAATTTCTGTTCACATACCTCAGACTGACTCCACACACATAGTTCAGAAGCGTGTGTCAGCTGTGTCAGGCTGCAGAGGGCATGCCTGAGATTTCAGAATATTTTGCCTTTTTGCGTTGGGCAATATGCACAGATTGGGACAAACATTCAGTATTCTCAGACATCTTTCAAATTCAATCTCTTGGCAGAAAAGAGAACATATCTGAAGAAGGCTGGATGTGTGGCTGGGCTGTGTAAACTATCTGTCCAGCCAACCAGGTATCCCAATCGTCTTAGAGACCAAGAGGGAGGGACACTGCAGTTGATTGAGGCCATGTAGCATAACCTGTGTTCTGTGTTCTACCTTGTGCAGATTCAACATCTATTTTACTATGTTGTACCACTTACTGTACAGCAAAATTAAATCAGTAGTGTGGTTCTGGAAACATAACATCTAAAAGGTGGTTTAGGTTAATCTGTTGTATAAGAGGTGGGAGGGAGTGTCCTTCTTTAACCAATAAACAATTGCAGTAAATTGGTGTTTTAATTGTCTTTGTACAATCCTAACTCCTACTTAGAGTGCAAGCAAAAAAAAATTAAAAAGCAAAGGTTACTTTTTTAATAAATAATCATCAAATTTTAAATTGGGTTGAATTTCATGCACGTAACATACTGTACATGCAGCAGAATAACACAGAAATACTGGCTCTGTAGAATTTTTGCCTTGAGTAATTTTATATTTTTCCTCAATTTCTTTTTCCTTTTCATAGCTGTCTAAGTATTACATGCTTAGAACAGCTGAAACAAGTTATTTTGCTGAATCAACATCCTGGCAAATGTGCTTTATCATCATGATATGAACATTTGCTGATTATAGCACTGAACTTGAATATCAAAATTTGCAAAAGTATTTTTAAGTTCTCCTTTCTCTTTCCTCGCATCTTCAAGTATAGGTTAAGGATGGGCATTATTTTTGTCCTTTAAAGTCAACATCTACTTTTGTTCTATTTTCATGCAGTATGTGTAACAATAATGTTTCAGTGCTTATGTTATTGTGCAAAGTCTGTTTCTCATGGAAAGTTTGAAATTCTCAATGAAAACAATTATTTGTTTTCGTCTTCAAACTTTATACAATCGTTTTACCATAAGATCTTTTATTTGAGTGCAGAATTTTGCTACTTTTATGTGTAGCTTGACTTTGTTCAAGTAGTTCTATGTGTAAGTATTATGTATCATTTGATACATCTGTTTATTTAAATTTATCATTACTTAACATGGATTTTCAGGTTTGTCTGCTGGGAGGGTTTAGGTTGTTTTGGTGGTGTTTTTTTTTTTTTCTTTCTTCCTATATACCACTCAATTATCAGTCTGCAAGTTTTATTTTATAGTAATCAGAATTTTCATGGCATGGAAATTGCGGGCCCCTGAAAGTTCTTCACCTTGTTGTATTATTTTATGTAAGTATGAACCTGATAAGACTGCACCAAATTAAATAGAAGATCATAGACTGGACATTGGCCTGGACTTCTAGTGAGCTGTCCTGGGTCTGATGTCACTGATTTCAAAGGATTATTTATAACTAATTACTCAGATTGGAAGAAAGGAACTGAAAACTAACTCTCTAATTTACCTCATTGTATTCCTTTGGTGGTGACTGTCCATCTGTTAATAAAGTTATCTTATTGTAAACAGTGAAAATCTATAATACAGGAAACCACAGGAATGCTATTGGCAACTTTTGAATTCTTCTTTACTAAATCCCCTGTTATTATAAATCAATCTCTTAAGTGACTCTGGGAATGCATTGCTATGGTAACTGTGATCCACAACAGCAGCTGCTTGCTGTTTGTTGCCGTTGCATATATATGTTAAAGATGATAATGTCTCTTCTTTTAATTTTAATGTATTTAACCTGAAAAAAGACATCAGCATTTCAAAAGCTACCCATCTAATGTCAAAGGAAGCCAATCTATGAGTTAGGTTTATTTCAGTTTCAGTCTTAAGAGTTGTTGAAGATTAGCTAAAGCCCTAGCTTTAATGTGATATTGTGCCATGAGAAATTTCTGCTCTAAGGGTAACACAACCAAGTCCCTTCCATACTGTTTTGTCAAATTCAAAAGATTAGAAGATTTTCAAGTAATTCAGTTTCAGAAAATGTCTTTATTATCAATAGTTATCAAATTTTATAGTAATTCAATAGTTCTGAAGAAGTTTTCCTCCCTTGCCAGACTTTCCAAGAGGAATATATAATTGTTCTGTCCCAGTAGGGTTGTTTTTTTTTTTAAATGTCCCATAGAACTAAAATCCAGTCTGTTGTCCTCCTGTGCTACACTGTACATTACGTTTTCAGAGATGTCTTTAGATCTAAGCTATGCCATTCTGCTATGCCATTTAGATACTTACTAAACAAAGCGTTGCTTGGTCCAGCAGGCAGAGGAAGTATGAAGTGTGTTCCTTATGTCAGTAAGAGTGAAATAATGCCATTAATCTTCTTAACAATTTTGTGATAGAAGTATTTTATGTTATCCCTGCTTTAAAGATGAGGAAAATATAATACAGAAAGATTACAAGTCAGATTGAAATCTGTAATATTACTTATAGAAGTAGAATATTTCTTGCCATAGAAAAGGGTCAAAAGAATTAAAATCCTGTGTTACGGTTCACCATGCTGGTCCTGCTGTATTAAAAAAAAAGTAAACTAGGACTGGAAAAAGTTCAGAGAAGAGCTCAGGGGTTATCAAAAACATAACTTCCTTACTAGAAACAATTAAGTAAACCAGGACTGTTCAGTTTGAGAAAAACATACCATGATAAAAGTCCAAGAAGGTGAGTGTAATGGAAAGGCTAGATATAGATCTCAGATGTTCATCATCTTTTCTACTGCAAGAACTACAAGAACCAATTAAAAAACCCACAAATTAAGCTAGTGGGATCCTCTCTCAGAGCAATAAAAAAAAATAGTGCAATGGGTAATAGGGCTGTGGAACTCCTTGCCAAAGGGCATTGCAGACACTCAGAGCTTATATTGGTTCTGAGGAAGACTGGGCAGGTTCACAAAAGAGAAGCACATTGAGACTAACTGAGTACACAGGAATTGTATCTGACTGTGGAAGTCCTTGAGCTGAAATGGATTGCTCAGATGCAGAAAGTCTGCAGAAGTATTAGGTGAAAGTATATGTCCACCCTATTCCTACATCTTCTTAGACATCCACTTCGTAGATGCAGTTAATGACAGGATATTGGTCTACATGGATATTTGGACAGTAGGCTTGTCCTTAAATGTCCATACCCTGTAAACAGCATTGCCTTTCCAAATATAAAACAACAATAAGGTATTTAATCTTACTATATTTGGCTTTCAGACATGAAACTAATGCAAATATTTGAAAGTTGTTGGCAGATCAACTGTTTGACAGTAGGTCCATTATTATTCTGTTTATAAAACATCGTATTTTAAAACGCTTGATCTTCAGTGTAAGCTGAAGGGTTTAAGCACTTGCTTTCATGTCCATTTATTGATATATTTTTAAAAACCTAACTGAAAGTTTGGATGTAGAAGTTCTTTTAACTGCATTTTGCAAACTTTCAAGAGTAGGAAACACCAAGCTCATTAAAATTAAGTCATACTGGAAGAAATTAAGAAACAAAGAAACAGTTGTTGACTCTGAAAGTACTTACCATAGAAATGAAACGTATAAGTTAAAAATTGCTGACACAAAGGACACTACGGTTTTAATAGTTGAGGTTTTTTCTGTTCCTTAAGGAATATAGCTTAAGGTATGTTCATACCACGCCTGCAGCCTTCCCACTACCAAAACCTTGGCACATAAACCCAATACAGAAATCTTGGAGGAAGCTAAATATTTTGAATATGCTATACTTGCCAAACAATCTTAAAGCTCCACCTGGCAGAGGAATAACTAACTATCTGAAAGGAAAAGAGAAATGAAATAAATTTTACTGTCCTACAAACTATGTGCTAGAACAGTTTATGACTAATGAGGATGGTAGTAATGAGAAATAAATTCTTAACTGTGATAACAGGAATTTAGTTTTAGTAAGGAGGGTAAAATACGAAGAATAAAGACTGAACATACTGTATGGCAATAAATATGTTTAAAAATTAAGGTTAGATGTACAAAAGATAGAACACAAGTAGAAATTGGTAGATAAGTTTAAGATTCATTTTCTCAAAATCTTAAAATTTTGAGAAGTTCCAATCTAACCATGGAGACATGTTTTACTAGCAAAAATACTTACGTGCTTGAAGTTCTGCTGTGTTCAGAAGGGCTGAGCATCTCTTACAAGCTTTAGTCCCTTCAGAATTGAAAGCAACAGTAAGCAGTCCTTTGCCAATGCCACCTGAATGGCATAACTCAATAGGATGAAGGACACATCTACCAGATGTATTGCATCCATCAGTCAAAGCTACTTACCTACCATCCTGTGTTTGTATTCCATAGGTCGTAACAAAGGATTTTGGATTCCACTTTGAGGGCCAAGAGCTGAAAACCACAGCATTGGCTGTAGTGGTACTCTTTGTGAATACAGGCACAACAACCCAAAGACCTTCTTCCTTCTGCTGAATTGAAAAGTCTGGAAGTTGGCCCAGTAACTTTTTTTTTTTTTTTCTTAATTTCCTAAGTGAAAATTTAACCTAAAGGAATATCTTAAATCTCAAAAAGTTTATAAAAAGAATTTAAAAAGCAAGTCTTGAACAAGGTAAAAAAAAAAGTACCACTTACCTTTTTGTCTTCAAATGGTTTTAATAGGGCTGCCAATATAACTGTGTCTTTAAGTAGAGCTTCTGTAATACACTGCAAACTCTATTGTAAATAAATATAATTAAGGAACTGAATGAATAATTATAATCAAGGGATTGCACCATTTTAAGAGTTTTTGCTAAGGAAGTGAAGGTCTGAAATTGGCTTGTAATTAGAAAATCATTGCAGTCAAGATTAGGCTTTCTAAGTAAAGGATTAAACACTGAAAACGTTACCCTGATCCACTAACTGCCTTCATGCCCCTCCATAACTAAGGATACTTTTTTTCCCATGGGGACTCTTTGCACCCTGTTTTCTCCCACATAGGTCAGAACTAAAGTCACAGGTGTCCCAGTTGTTATCAGAACTGACACGATGTTTCAGATGTACCAGCATGAACTCTTTATAAGTTCAAGTGTAAATGACAAAGGAACCACTGATTCTAAACACAATTATACTTGATAAGTGAGAGCATCAAAGAAGTGTATGTTAAAGCAACAAACAGTAGAGGCTTTTTTAAAGGCATGGAAGGCTCACTGACTCAATGAGAACAGGACTACTAAAGAGAGTTGAGAGATTTTCTTCTGCTTTAACACTGTTTATAAAGCTTGGATTTTTCTGGAAGGGAGAAAATTCCCAAAAGGTGAAATGAGGCTTTTACATCTTACAATAGTGGATAAACTCAAACTAATTTCATTACTCTTATATGAAAGAGAACACTTAGAGAAACAGAACCTGGAGAATAACAAACCATACCAGGAGGTACAAACTTCTAAAAAATTTTAAGGGCCATGGTTGCAAAGAAAAGTCTGACCACCTAAGAATTTAGCCCACCTCTTCCCCCCAAAAAATACAATTAAAAAAAGAGTGTAAGGCTTTTTTTTTGTAACTGTTAAAAATGTTATTTAGTCCAGAATCAGCACTATGGTCATCTAGGAGCTATGAAAAGTTCCAGGTTGTCCAGTGATTAGTTAGTCTAGGAACAAATCTCTCCTAATTGCAGGAGGCTTGGCTGCTTTGGTAAAAAGTTTTAGAAAATTCAAAGCCTGTAATCACTATTCAGTAGACTTTTTACAAGGGCATTTAGTGATAAGACAAGGGGTGATGGCTTTAAACTGAAAGAGGGTAGATTTAGATTTAGATATAAGGAAGAAATTATTTCCTGTGAGGGTGGAGAGGCACTGGAACGGGTTGCCCAAAGAAGTTGTGGATGCCCCATCCCTGGAAGTATTCAATGGGTTGGATGGGTCTTTGAGCAACCTGGCCTAGTGGAACATGTCCCTGCCCATGGCAGAGAGATTGGAACTAGCTGATCTTTAAAGTCCTTTCCAACCCAAACCATTCTATGATTCTAGTTGTCTAACACAAGCGAAGCTTATTCTTATCTCCAGCAAGGAAAAAAATTCTCTAGAACAATTTCATATTGGCTTATGCAGGCAGTTTTTAATTTTCTTTCTTTTTAGTCAACCAACCACTGAGGATTCCTAAAAAATTCAATAAAACAATCAAAATGTCTTGGAAACAGAATTATCTTTCAACATTGCTGTTTTACAAGTTTGGAAAAAATCTTGCCGAGAGGCAGAATACACTGTGTCACACTTAACTGTAGCCAAAGACTATTTGTTTAGAGCTGACATCAGCACTGAGCATGGAGGCATAGCTTATTCCCATCTACCTGTAAAGTACAACAGAGCCATACCACTGCTGTCCCAAGGTCTTATAACAAATTGATAAGAAGCCTAGAAGAGCAGGACTCAGGCCTTGTGAAATTAGCTGAAGGCTAATGTCCAGCTGGACATACTTTCCTCAAGGAAATGGACTAGATGATCTTCAGACATCCTTTGCAACCTAAATCCATCTGTGATTCTATGATTTTTCCAATTCAGAATTACAAAATAAACTGTTCGTTGATTAAGCAATGGATTTAGCTCAATAAAGGGATAACTGACTGAAATTTAATTGTATACAATGTGTAAGATACCAGACTGGATTATTTAATATTCTTTCCTGGTCTGAGAAACTATGAAGCTCATGAAAATGCAATCCATTTTTTTAATGTTACAATATTAGATATACCACAAGGTAGACAAATAGATTTGATGTATACTGTCACCTCTTAGCACTTCTACTGAAGTTTCATTGAGAAATAAAAAATAACAAATTTCTGTAGAGTTGGCGTAACTTAAAAGCCACTTCTAGCTAGCTTTTACTTCAGCCAACAGTTTCGCATACAGAAAAACATAAGTACTTACACTGCTTTGCAGATGAACACCATAACAAGGGCTATGTGTTTGCAGACCTCATAATAAAGACAACTGGAATAAGGAATATTATGGTAAATGATGCCCCAAACTTTCAGGAAAGTTGGTTATGTCCACACAGCTGAGGTTTATAGAGATCAGAGCCACAGGAAATTCAGCTTAAACAATCCACAAGGATATGTTTCTTTAATTGTAAGAAGCACATCTAAGTGCAAGAGTATTGTTTCAGTGATTAACAAAGTGGCTACAGACCTAAGTGAGATAAAAATTAATTATTAGGAAGCAGAGAATTAAAATGGAATAAAAAATCACTAGTAAAAAAAAAGTGGGAGAAAAAAAAATCATGAAAAAAATTCAGAAAACTCATTAAGAAAGAGAGAAATGGGTTTAACCACTCAGTAATTAAAGAAAAGTCCACTGATTCATCTGCTACCTGACAGCTAATTAAAATTTTCTAATCACAGAAAGTTAACAGGTGAAGATATCAAAAAGGGGAAAAGTACTGAATTTGTGTCTTTGAAAAATAGGGAGCATAACCACAACCATCGTTAGAGCTGGAATGGTCAGGAAAAACTTGGGAGATTAACATCTTGAAAGGATGCATAGAATCTCAATGCAAGATTTCAACCAAGCTTGAAATTCTGTGATATTACAAACCATCTTTTCCTTCTGTAATTGTTATTATGGTGGCCCACAGTGTATTTTTGACTTTCAACATTTATCTACAGAAGCAATACTCAGTTTTGCTTTGTATAACTAGAAATATTTTTTAAATGGACCTCAAAAGTGCTGCATGGGCATAGTTTATTCTAGGATAACATGGATACAGTAGCATATTCAGAATAAGCAAGAGTGTTAAGATGTACTCATATAGAAGTAGAAGCAGTAGTCTAAAAGTGGGAAAACTAGCATATGGATCAAATTATAGATCTATCATAGTGGGAAGAACAAGAGAAATGAGTAAAGTTAGATTCACTAATCACAAAACAGATCGAAAGATAAAAAAATAGCAACAGAATGAAAAAGAAAAAAACTTATTTAATTCTCTTATAGTTAGTTAATGAGAACTAAAGCATTAGGGATATCACAGACAGAAGAGTTCACGACTTTTTAAAGATGAGTTTGGGAACATAAATTATACAATAGTAAAAAAGGGTAAAGCAAATTATACACATAATTCGTATCTATTAATCATCTTAGTGCTATGACAGTGAGCAAAATGTGATCACCTGTGTTCAAATAAAGGTTTGGCGTGCAAGTGCACCATGTTCAGAACTCCCATTAAAATAATTTTACTTACTACGGTTTGAATATTACAACTAGAAAGTATAAGCTTAACCCAAAGCTAAATAAAATGAGTATCCTACTGTCTGGCCTTGTTTGCAGGATAACAGTGTGCAGAGGTGGAGGCTGGTTTCTTTTTTCCTACTCTTAAATTCACTGCATGATCTAAACTTTCATTAACTGGAAAAGGACTAGAGACATAAGATAAACAAATATATTCTAAGAAGCTGTTATTCAGTTATTTTGCTGCTGACTAAAACAAAAATGAAAGGAAAATTGCTTGACAAGGTCAAATATTTGGACAACAATGAAGACAGCATCGCCAGTAATATATATTTTGAAGTTTCTGACTATCCTAATAAATAGGTTTTCTTGTTTGTACTGTAAAGCACTCAAAATGATGTAAGTTTAAGGCCTCTCTTCATACCTCCAGTTCGATTTCATGAGTAGCATTAGCCTTGAACATTTGCCAGGCTCAAAGTCAGCTTAAAAATGTTTGCAGTGTTATTCTGGTCATAAACAATGACTAAAGACATAAACAGCAATAAAAAAAAAAAAAAGATGCCCTATATTTCCTGGAAAGCAACAGTCTGCTTGATTTTTTAAAATTAAAGTTCTGGAAGAAATGAGAGGATACAATTAACGTAGCACTATTTGTTTCATTTTCATTTATTTCAAATTTGATTTTCACTGGTTTTGGTTGAAAAATTAGTAGTTCACACATTAGTCACTGGTCTGACAGATGACCCCATATTTTTTTAACTACGTTCTATAAAAGACCATTATATGTTGTTGCTGGTTACATACTTAGAAAACATGGGCTCATTAATTCAGAAATATTTTATTTTAAATTTCTTGAGTTCAACAAACTTTTGCTGTATCCAAGTTCTCTCTCAGAACTCTACCAGGGTGCAGCCATGATAGTAATGGACAATCTGAGAATCTTTCTCTGTTATGAGATGAAGCGATAAAGAGCATCCACCTAAACAACCTGTGCTGGTGGAGAGCGAGCGAGCAAGCTGCTTTTTTTCCCCTGTCTACATATCTAGTCATAAGCGTTCTCAAACAGTTCCCCTGTGAGTGCACTACCTGATGTTTTGTAATTGACTGAAAGTTAATGACAGAACGTGAAGGTAATTGAAAGGCTGGTGCTTACTGGCCACACTGTTAGAAGGCAATGTGCTTTGGGTCTTCAGACTGAAGTGGTTTATCCAGGGAAGTCTGCAGATCAATTACAGAGCAGCCTGATTTTGTGTCTGAAGTTTGATTTCAAGATCATGGTCTGAAAATATGTGGTTTCCAGCATGTAATGAATGAATAGAGCTGTATTTTGTAATTTGCAATCCAAAGAAACTCACTTCTAGCTATCTGAGGTCATAGGATTGAGAAGAAGTATTATAGTGTTATTTTATTAAAATGGCATGTCTTTCATGTTCACAGATCATTCACATTTCAGAGCAAGTTTTGCAGCAATCCTTATCAATCACTGATACATCTTGTATGAGAGAGAGAAGAAAAAAAGGAAATGGCCTTCCCAAGGCAAAACGGCAATAGTTTCATCCTCTGATTCTGAATCAGTTCCTACAGAGACAAGGTCGGCAAAATTACATACTTTCTGTACTTTACTCCAGCTGGTTATAATGCTGGTTATAATGCAAGAACACAAGAGCTCAAATAGATTTTTTTTACATGGTGTGCCATCTGGCACAAAGCAGTCTTACAAATGCTGCTTCCCTGCTCTGCTTTTGCAGATCTAGTGATGGCATAATTGTAAGCCCTGTCAGTTTTCAGTAGCAAAGTTAGCTTAATTCAAACTATCTGTAGGTATCAAAATCACTGTTGCCAGATGCAATGTTTCATGGTCTCAATTTAAGGATGATGTTATATTTCCATGCAGAAAAATTCTCCAACGTTAAAAGTACATTTGAAAGTGTAGCAGGAGTAAAACAAGTAGGGAATTATATCTGTGACTGGCTGGTATATTGGTACTTAATGGAGTAACACATCAGGTAGCAAATGAGTTATGTCACTGTTATGGGGCCATATTGTGATCTCATTTCCTCAGATGCAAGAGAGATGAGAATCTGCTTTTAATAGGTTAAGCAGTAACAGAATGAACCATCATGAAGTAGTGCTGCTTAAGTGTTCCCAAGCAGCACTATCAGTACATCTCAGTACTGAGGCAAGGACGCATGTCTTTGCAACTTCCATTTCATAGCATTCTGAATGATGCTAGAATGTGTGGTAATGTTGTGGCGCTGCACAGATGGTGATTGGCATAAAATTACTCTTTCATTTGTGGCCCAACTCAGACTTCAACCTTAGGTTGAAGCAGGGAAAGGACAGTAAACCAACTCACTGTGACAGGTTTTTTTTTTTCTTTCAATGAAATTTTTAAAGGACTGGCTAAATGCTGCTGTTACTGATGAAAATCTTGTTTCCTAGACATAAATGCTACAAGGGAAGAAAGACCACAGAGTTTATAGTAAGAGCACCATGTATTCAGATATGCTGAATAACCAGGTCTGCAGTTCTGAAAAATACCTCCTAATGCAAAGATTCCATCATATTTTTTCCACACTTATTTATGTAAGGCACTAAATGGTGTTGATTTAATCTTCCTCAGCACACTGTTCAGTTAACAGAAGGCTCTCCTTCAACCTATTTGTGATATAATACACATTTCACACTGTAGAGGTACACAAAAAAAATATGTATGCTTGCATTTAACAACCATAATTTTGTACTCCTACAGTGCAACTGTAGGAGTACAAAACACTTCTGAAAAAATGGAGAAGGGTATTTCATATGTTTCTGATTTACTTACTCTGTCTTAAACTGCGGCAAAGCAGTTGTTACTGTAGATTTACAGGAAAAATGAAAACATCACCCAAAGCATTGATTATAGCATGGGATTTTCTAATTTCCCAGAAGATTCCAAGCATGTGTCATAGTTCTGCAGAAGTTACAAGTGCCATATCTGAACAGATATTTTTTGGTATGCCACTGTAATACTTTACTGTTTAAGCTGAATGACTGGCAAGATCCCAACTTTCTGTGAGTCTGCAGTTTTAGAAATGCCATTCTCCCATAGAAACCTCTGTGCACTGTGGAAGTGACTTAAAAATGTAGGCCCATGAGTTCCACTCAATACTTTAGTGCACAAGGAACAAAGACGTTAGTTTTCTGCAAATGGGATTGAAGTGGAAGGCAGAGTTAAAAGAAAAGATGCGTCTTCTGTATAGCTACTGGCAGGCTTTCTTCAACAGCATATCATATTTAAAAATAACAACATCTTCTGGTATTATTTAAGAAATAAGTGTCTTTTTTCCCCATTAAATAACACTGTATTAACTTCTATTTGCTTTGCAACAGAAGCTCAAAAAATGGTATTGCTAGCAACTTTTGCTTACTGATATGAATGTTGGAAATAAAATCTATTTACAGTACTTTTGAAAATGTTTTCTCACATGAAGATGTTTGGACAATTTAATGTAATTTCAATGCTTCCTTAGGATAAAGCATATACTCTATTTAATAATTTTAGCTAGTATTTTCACAAGTAGAAGCCTAAAGTGTCTAAATTCATATATAAAAATCTGAAATGTGATTCATTTTTATAATGAATCCAGGTAGAATGGCAGAACACAAGTAACAAGTAGTGAATTGTTTGTTTATATGGCAATATCATGTTTATGAACTGCAAAACGAATGTGTCTGCATTGAATTTAGATTGCACAGAGAGAAAAAGCCAAGCCGAAGTAGAATAACAGTAATTTGTGGCTAAGCAGATGACTAATCAGGCTAACCGTAGAATTCATTCCAGACCAAAAGTTCATTTTAAAATACATTGTTTATCTGGCTAGCTATTCTTATGGTCCCTCACATCCATTTCAAATTAGTGATAAATTTGAGAAGAACTGTCTCAAAGGGGTTCTTTCAATATCAAAAAATCTTACCATTTTCCTTTACAAAATTATCATTTTAGTAGAAACTCTAAAAATGTTAAGGAAGGACAAATTTTTGCCAATTCCCATTTGGTATGCAAACAGTCCTCTGTTTGCCTACTATGACTGTAATTCAGTTTAAGATGTGCTCTATACACATCTTTTAAAATGCCATATATCTTTTGAAATATCACGTGAAAATGTACGTGACCCACTTTTTAAAAAAACAAAACAAAACAAAACATTGCAGTAAAAGGTATTTTTCAATGGACAATATACATTTTGGGGATATGCTGAATGAGGTATTAGTCAGTAACTTTAAGTAATATATTAAAACATTTTTATTGACTTTTTTTCCTAAGAAGTCTAGCTTTTATGTGAGATGTGAATTATTAAATTCCATGAAACTGATTTCTATAGGGGATTTAGGAGACTTTGAAATCTGAATTTTCATGGGGAAAATGCAACCCATTGTATTCCCAGAATACTAACATACTCTCTCTTTTCTTCTACCATCTTAAAATATGAGAAATATATATCATTATAAAACAATATCTACATTCCAAATATTTTTTAACATACATAGTTCCTAGATAAAGAAACAACTCATGAAGGCAGACAATGGTATTTTCAGCTTAACTTCTTTTAAACCCCCTAAAAATTAATTAGTATTCTAGTAACTGACCTTTTGCTTACCCATAATGTGTCTTTCAACAAAAGGCCATGTTCAAAACCGGACTTAAAAAATACTCAAACAAAATAGCCTGTGCTTTGCTGGCAGAGTCTTCCAGAGTCACAAAGAGAACTTTTAAGCTTGCACATTAACTCAACCTGGCAAGCATGTTTTATGATGTAATATAACCCATTTAACACCCTCAAAAGACCCTGTTTTTTACCATGTGGAATATTGCGGAATATATGAAGAAAGGCTATTTCTCTATAACTTTAGAAGGTGGGAAGAAGATGGAAGCAACAACAAGAGGACTGCTGAATCTTTATGACTGTTATGTCTCCAAATCCAGTAAAATCCAGCTCGTCACAAAGCTGCAAGTTTTCCTCTTTTCCAAAACCAGTTCAATTCACTGCACTTTGGAGTGACAGAATATATGGATACACAAAAGTTCTGGGGTTTGCTGCTACTAAAACAAACAAAAAAAGGACTGCTGTGAGATACTGATCTATTAATCCCTTATTTATGGCTCTTCTCATTTTAAGGAATCCTAGTTCTGGTAGCAAGGACCTATCCTATCTTCTGTACACCTGGAGGGCTGTACTCAGCAGGCAGAGTGTTGCCAGCTTTATACTGTCAGACATGGTGGAGAGAACATTCTTCATGGAACAATTCAAGCTGTGCTCCAGACGAGAAAAGTCAAGCAATAACAACTAACTACAACACCCTTTTTCTTTCTTTTTGCTGAAGCTGCCTTATAAGGAACAACTGTTTCTCCTGGCCTGCATCCAGTGGAGGTGGAAGATGACTAGCAGGAGAGGGGACAATAAGGTGAATAAAGAACACTGTTAACAGCAAGTCTGAGAACAAAGCAGCAATACCACAAATGCTAGCTCTACTTGAATAACTTCCTACCAGTTAATATCTGGGATACTTAGCTGATTTCTCCTATTATTTCCTTTACTTTTAAAGGATGTTAAGAAGATACTTTGTTTTTCCTAAGAAGCACCTAAGCTGTAAGAGACATGAACATCCACGGAAGTCTCAGTGTCCTGGAAATGCACTGGTTAATCAGTTAAGTATTTAAGGAGCACTTGCCAGAACAACATGCGTGATTTGAAGACACACAAATCTAGCCTTATTCCAAGCCTTCAGTAAACTGGGATGGTGAGCCCCTGTAGCTCCTCTCTCTACCAGTGCCTGAGAACTGTCAATTTTAACATGGGGCATCGATGGAAAGAATACCCTCAAGCAAAGGATTAGTATCTCTTCTCCCTCAGATAGCAGTAGACATAGCTGTAAGTTTGTTTGTTGCTCATTTCAGACAGTGTATTCTTACCAGAAGGATATGGAAAATAATGTATCTCTTTCAAATACTAGAATGCAGTTTGTCCATAAATCATACAAGAATGCACTAGGCATCCAAGCAGAGTATGTGAATAATCCAAAATACACTATGTATTCATGTTAGAAGACAGGAAAGAATTCCTCACATGCCTCAGAAGTAGAACAGATTAGTCAGTACATAATTCATAAAAAAGTTTTCTGCAAAGCAGAGTAGGGGAAAATCTCACCAAAATTACTAGTCTCCAAGAATTTTCAGTATTTCAGTCCTCTGTGTCTCCCATAACAGATTGGTGGAAAATGTTCACATAATGCCAAAGAAAGTGAAACTTCAGCCACAAAAACAAAAGTTCTAATGTTATTCCATGACCAGACTGACAGAGGAATGAAAATGTATGAGTCACCATATGATTCTTTGAGTACGATGGAATTTATGTGTAACTTTTGAATTTCAGCTCCACGTTATAGATGTTTTTTGTGTATATGGCTTCTTCAGACTGCTAACTTAATTCTGAACGCAGTACTTGCTTGCTTCCTCTCTTCTCTACCTGCAACTTAAAGATCCAGAAAACAAAACAGTAAGGCACTGAGCAACTTGGAGCCTGTTCTAAGCTGGCTCGGACTTTGGACCAGATGATACCTGCAAGTCCCTGCAAACCTGAATTATTATTTCATTCTGTTTTTATGATGCTAAATCAATCAGAAAATCAAAAATATAATTGCACAGGACTCATAATAGACAGTTGTTAACAATTCATGAGCGTCTATTCACAGATAACCTAGCATGCCTAAAAAGCAAGAACAACCAGTTTGCCGAAGAGGCTGGTATCAAAACAAATAAATACCTAATATGGACTCTGATCATCAGAGGATACTGATCACAGAGGAGAGCAGAACTCGTAGGAGAGGATTTTTTTCATGACTTATTTTGGAATCCTTCCACAGCTTATGTTGGAGAGCAGATGAAGAAAGAGAAACAGAAATGACTGCTGCAGCAAGAAAAAATGCCAAACTTTGAGGAAACTAGATGAAGGGAAAGGAAAGAGAAGTGAGCCTGGATTCCCTCACAGTCTTGGCCTGGGCCCAAAAAAATGCTACAGAGCAGTAAGCACACCAAAAGCATGGGAGTACACACAGAGTTCTAGTGTTCTGCATCTGACAGTATCTGGGGAATGACTCTAGTAGTAATCTGTACAAAATACGTGCTGATAAAAGGTGTGATTTACTAAAGATTTCAGGTTTTCTGTTATAATCACAATGCTTCTCCATTCCATAATTTCTCTTAGCATACCAAAAACTCCACTGTGATCATTTTGCCACAGATCTTTAGAAAGGGATCAATGGTAGTTATTTCAGGTAATTTCATTATTTTCTTTCATCTATTCCTGACTGCTTAAAACAAGCAGATTTTTATGCAAAATATGCATGGTGGAAGTCTATAAGAGGGCTTCTGAGTTTTTTTAATTATGCAGCAGCTGTTGAAGTGGGCGTGTCAGAGGTTTTATTCTGAGCATGCTGAAAATTAGACATTTTGTAATCTTGCCTGTAACTTAGACTTTATTGAGGGGATAAAGGGGAAGAACTTCTGTTCTTCTGACACACAGTCACAGCAGCTTTACACGTAGCTTCACCAAAACAGTGGATAAACAGGAGAACAGTAATGAGTTCCTGAAAAGGCCACTAGATGAAGGAACAAGCAACTACAACAGTCATAATATATGAAAATTTGGGTATTACCTAACAAGACAAACATAAGATTGATCTTCAAAGATAGCTTCTTCAAAATATAAAATATAGCGCTTTCCAATCTCAACCTGTACTTTAACTGGATTCCCACAACTTTAAATCTACCTCCAGGATACCTTAAATAGAACAGAAATAGCTCAAAGGCAAAGTTGACTTTAAGACATTCTTCCATTCCCATAGTGTAAAAAAAAATTCTAAAGAAACTGCCAAGAAATAATGGCCTTTGGAAGAATAGCATTCTGTCTACCTTTTCAGTAGGGTTACCCCTTCTGGGATATGAAGATATTTCCTTGAAAATGTTTACTCTCTGTCACTATTTCCACAAAGCAACAACAGGAAAACATTTCTCCTTGAAGAAAAACGTATTATCCAAGAATTTTTAAGATTACATTTTTGTTTTGCAGTCCCTCTCTTTAAAAGAATACATACACAGACACCTCCACCAAGGACCACAATATTTTTGATCTGAGAATTGACTATTTCTATAATATTCCAAAAGAGATAATCATTTAAATCAGTCTTTACTAAAATATAGTCACAGACATGCCAGTTTTGTTACCGAGTTCAGATGTTACTAACTGAATGAAACCACACACTCTTTGCCACTGTGCTGAAAGTGGATTCCTTTTGGAATTTATGCACATAGGAGTTTAGGACCAAACTGTGGTCTCACTGAAGTTAATGACAGAACTCCCACTGACTTCAATTAGAACAGAATTTGGCTGACAGTCTCATTACTGAGCATTAACAATTAAAAGAAGCTCTTACAAGCTGTATTGCTGTGTAAAAGGGCATGAACCATGTAGCAGATTTCATTGAACCCATAGCCAACATTCATTGCTATAGCAACTGAGGTTCTAACAAAGGTAGTCACTGTCTCTGTAATCATCAGGTGTCTCTATAGCAACTAGAGTTTCCAGAGAACAAGAGAAAAATATTTGAAGACTGTCAGTTGGAACAAAAGAGGTCTGTGAATAAGAAGGTTGGAACCAAAAGCAACATAAGGGTAAAACATGGCTCAGAGCGAAGAGAAATTATTGTCCGGAACCTACACAGACAACGGCAAAGGAAGAGAGAGCACAGGCCAAGGGCTAGACGTGATGAGAGAGGGAGCAGTTCAGGCTTTCCCTTGGGTAAGAGAAGCAATATGGCACTCCAGGCAGATATTCCCAGATCTAAATTAGTTATGTTTTGGACATAATTCTCTTAAAGAAAGGCCGCTTACTACAAGAGGGAAGCAGGGCTAAACCTTGTCAGCAATAGGATTTTAAGTCCACTGGGATTTTCAAAAGCAGCTGCCTGCACTTCTTGTGCCTACATTTCTTTACAAACATAGCCCTATTTCTCTTCACAACCTATATTCTTGATGATGGTGATAGCACAGTGTGATTATGTAGGAACGATGGTTAACTGTTCTTAATATTTCTTATTTACAAGTTTTAAAACAGTGTTCAAGTGAAAACAGGAACAGCTGCTGTTTGGATACTGATAGAGATGAAAACAGCATTGCTCATCATAGGTCTGTTTTAATAAAATATGTTTTTAGGCTCTCAGGTAGGAAGATAGCAGGGTTATCTTCACATAAGAAAGGCTAGTGTATGTAAACATAAACTCCCACCAAAATATACTTTAATTATATTGTCAGAACCTATACGATAACAATTTTGCCCTAATTTGATTCCTACTGACCTCAGGGAGATATGAATTTGGGCGAGATGTTTAATTTAATTAGGAGTTATCCAAAATGTTCATGTTCACAGACTAAAAATAATTCAGACCAGCATGCTTCCTCTGAAAATGAAGTCACAAAAGTAATTATATATTCCAAACGGGGTCTTATCCAGTATATTGATGCACTACAATACGTTTCTTACATAAACCAAACCACTGTCTTTAACCTGAAGTCGACAGAAGATACAGTGCTGCTAGAAGTCAGATTTTCATTTCACGTGTAAAGAGAGCCCTCTTGTGGAATACACTTTCAGATTCGACTCATGAGAACACACTCCTTGTCATGCAGCAGCCAGTTAAATCAGTAGCACACAGTACAATGTAATATCATTTGTATCTGAAACAGAAGTCACCAAGTGACATAGTGACATACATTTGAACAATCTACCTGAGGAAAAACAAAAGCACTGTAGCAATATACTTTGTCAGTCAGCTTTTTTTTTTTTTTTTTGCCTTTTTTTTTTTTAAGATTTAAATGTCAGCTACAGTCGAAATGTTTGCGGCTGCGTGACAGTCAGATTCAGTTGCATGCCTTTAGTTACTGTATACCCAACACAATTGAATCAGTGATGTGCTATCACTGTTCAATATGGAAAGGTGGGGTATTATTAACATCAACAGCCCAGGAGAGCTGATTGATCTTCAAAGATAGCTTCTTCAAAGCACAAGAACCTCCCAACATGCACAAAGTCAAGCAAGCATGGCAGAAGGACAGTGTGGATTAGGAAGGAACACCTGGTTGAGCTCAAATTGGAAAAGAAAGCACAAAGAAGGTGGAAGCAGGAACAGACAACCCCGGAGGAACACAGAGACATTGCCTGAGCATACAGAGAAATGCTTAAACGGTTGGAAATGAAACTTACTAGGGATATAAGGAAAAAAGCTTCTATAAGTACACTGGCAGCAAAAGCGGCTATTGAAAATGTAGACCCATGGCTCAGTGGGGCAGAGAAACTAGTGACAAAGGACATGGAAAGGACAAAGGTATTCAGTGGCCTTTTTGCCTCAGTTTTTACTGCTAAGGTTTGCCTTCACACCTCCCAGCCTGCAGCAGAGTCTGTGGGACTGATACATTAGGTAACTAAACCTAAACCAGTGGATATGCACAAATGTATGGGAAACTATAATTTAAATATTAATTTAACTACAATTTTAAAATTTAACAATAATTTAAAAATTTTCTTTACAATTGAAGTGAAATCTTGCTATCTAGACTTTTTTTCAGTTTACTAAAATATAAAAAAAAATACCACAGTACAGTAGTTCAAGCTGAAAATGAACATTAAACCTACAGAAGTAAACTTGGAAATAGCTCCTTCATAATCCTAACATTTAACAAAGTGGACTAATTTAAACTGCATAAGTAGATAATTGCATTTTATCATAATTTCATAAGAATTCATCTTTGTTATGAACCTATTGGCTAGAACTATCTAAAACAGAGCAGATCAACTGTAATTTGATAACTCGTAGAAGCAAACAGTTCTCTCTTTCAGAGCTTTAGTATCTCCAGAAGTGCTGGCATTTCTGTCTTCTCAGAGAGAAAAAACACACAAGTATTTCAGCGCTCTCTTAATTGAAATTGTTCTGTAAATGTTGGTTCCAGCCTGAACCTTACAGTATGCTGAGCTGGTCCTTACATCCCAGGGTGCATTAAATTCATTGGTGCTCAAAAGGGAGAAAAGATTTTCTTCTGTTGATACAATGCCTGGAGACAATGACATATGAGCAGAAATATCACAATTGTCTTGGGAGATTAAAAGTCCAATTCCACTCAACTCAATGTGGATTCATCATAATTAGTATTGTATTTTGATTAGGCAATAAAACAGGCTCTGAACCAAGGAGGGGAAAAAACCAAACCAAACCAACACTTCTGTATAGAAAAATGTATTCCAGTAAGCAGAAGGTATTTTTAAAGCTATTTTTTGACTAAGAGTAATAGCTGTAATGTATTAGATGTATAGATTATGTGGCCTTATTTCTGTCGCTAGAGACTCTGTAATCCAAGTAGATAGAATACCAGCAATACAGAGTAAGCAATAGTAAAAGCAGAGTCTGACCTCAGAAAAAAAAAAAAGAGAGGAGAAAATCAATAGCAACCAGCAAATAAACTGATTTTATAAGAAGGCTCTTCTAAGCCTTCTTCTTCTAAGCAGCAGCAGAACGGATTTCAAAATATATTGAGGCCCAGCAGTTATAATAATAGATTCATAGAATGGTTTGAGTTGGAAGGGACCTTAAAGATCATCCAGTTCCAACCCCTCTGCCATAAACAGGGACACCTTCCACTAGACCAGGTCACTTAAAGCCGCATCCAACCCACTGAACACTTCCAGGGATGGGGCATCCACAACTTCTCTGGGCAACCTGTTCCAGTGCCTCACAGTAAAGAATTTCTTCCTTATGTCTAATCTAAATCTACCCTCTTTCAGTTTAAAGCCATTACCCCTTGTCCTGTCACTACATGCCCTTGTCTAAAGTCCCTCTCCAGCTTTCCTATAAACTCCTTTAAGGTATTAGAAGGCCACTATAAGATGTTCCTGGAGCTTCCTCGTCTCCAGGCTGAACAGCCCCAACTCTCTCAGCCTGTCTTCATAGGAGAGGTGCTCCAGCCCTCTGATGATCTTCATGGCCCTCCTCTGGACTCACTCCAATAGGTCCACATTCTTCTTATTTGGGGGATCCAGAGCTGGATGCAGTACTCCAGGTGGGGGTCTCATGAGAGCAGAGTAGAGGGGCAGAACCACCTCCCTCAACCTGCTAGCCACACCTCTTTTGACACAGCTGAGGATATGGTTGGCTTTCTGGGCTGCAAGGGCACATTGCTGGCTCATGTTGAGCTTCTCGTCAACCAACAACCCCAACCCCTTCTCTTCAGGGCAGAGGAGAAGGATCTCTCAATCCATTCTCTGCCCAGCCTGTATTTGTGCCTGGGATTTCCCTGACACACATGGAGGACCTTGCACTTGGCTTGGTTGAACTTCATGAGGTTTGCACGGGCCTACGTCTCAAGCCTGTCAAGGTCCCTCTGGATGGCATCCCTTCCCTCTGGCATGTCGAACGCACCACACAGTTTGATGTCATAAGCAAACTTGCTGATGGTACACTCAATCCCACTGTCTGTGTCACTGACAAAGACGTTAAACATTGCCAATACCAACCCCAGAGGAACGCCACTCATCACTGGTCCGCACTTGGACATTGAGCCATTGACTGCAATTCTTGGAGTGAGACCATCCAGCCAATTCCTTATCCACCGAGTGGTCTTTCTGTCAAATCCACATCTCTCCAGTTTAGAGACAAGGACGTCATGCGGGACAGTGTCAAATGCTCTGCACAAGTCCAGACAGATGACATCAGTTGCTTTTCCCTTATCCACCAGTGCTGTAACCTCATCACAGAAGGCCACCAAATTTGTCAGGCACAATTTGCCCCCCATGAAGCCATGTTGACTGTCACCAATCGTCTCCTTATTTTCCATATGCCTTAGCATAGTTTCCAGGAGGATCTGCTCCATGATCTTTCTAGGCACAGAGGTAAGACTGAGTGGCCTGTAGTTCCCCGGGTCTTCCTTCCTTCCCTTTTTGAAAATGAGGGTTATGTTTCCCCTTTTCCAGTCAGTGGGAACTTCACCAAACTGCCACGACTTCTCAAATATGATGGACAGTGGCTTAGCAACTTCATCTGCCAGCTCCCTCAGAACACTGGCAACTTTAGTTTAAAGCCCTCTTCATCAGCTCGGCAAGCCTATGAGCAAAGATGCTCTTTGCCCTTTCTGACAGATGGACCCCATCAGCCCCCAGCAGACCAGGTTTCTCAAAGCAAGTCCCATGGTCTAAGTAGCTGAACCCCTGGCCGTGGCACCAGTCCTGTAGCTATTTGCTGATTTGCCTGATTCAACTGGCCCTTTCCAACCCCTTTCATTTGACTGGGAGGACTGATGAAAAAACTAACTGCACTCCAGAGTCTCTTACCTTAAACTGACCCAGCTCACTACCATGGGTTTAGTGGCCTGAAGTGGCCTTAGTCCACAGTATTTCATAGGCAGTTGTGTATCAAAACAGGAGCTAGCAAGGCAGATCTTGGCTGGAATAGATTAAAGAAGGATAACCGGTTGTGATCCCACTAATCCCGTTCCTCTCTGTCTGGGGATTTTGTGCAAGTGAGCTGTTACAGAACATTTGTTATCTGTGCACTGGCCATGTGGTTGATTTATCAGTTTCAGAATTGGGTTTGCTTAGGTTTTTATTTACATATGTAGATGTACTTGTTTTCACTTTTGGCTGTTCCTATGCTTGCGTAATTGCCAATGCTGCTAAAGCAATGTCTCTTTGCTTGGAATTCCCACTAACTATAATTAATTACAATTTTTACATTGTGCTCCTTTTCTGACTTTATATTTTTCAAGATGAGAATCTCTCTACTGATTTATAAGACTCCTCTTGCTTTCTAGTCAATCTTTATAGTTTCTGTAAGAGTAGAATTCTACATCTGCCAAGCTAAGGAAGGAAAGGATTATTGCTCTGTGAAATTCATACAGTAGAGTTGATAAAATGAACACAGATAATAAGCAAGACTACTACCTCGTGTTCGTAAAAAATGACATGCCAAGGGAAATGAAGCAAATATTATTCGTAGTAAGAGCATGACAGTATGAGAATTACTTGAAACACTACTTTCCAACAGAAACTTATTTTGGCTCTCTTGGCCTGTTAAATAACGTTCAAAATATCTTCCCTGTGAAAACTTCCTTCATACCATTCCCTGGTAGCTTGTTCTGAAAACCAAAATGTAACTTTTTCTTTTATCCAGATCCCTTCCTTCTTGATTATCATCTGTTATCATATTGCAAATGTAATGCAGCTGCTGCAAAACATTGTCGTTCTGTCTGACCTGTAAACCAACTAAAACTTGGAGAGAAGTTATTCCAGTTAGGAGGGGAAATTGATGAGGGGGCTGGATACCACTGAAAATGTGGTTACATATAAAGACTGTGGAAAGACCTGAGCACATAAAGAATCAAACAGATTATGAGTTCACATTGCCAACAGTTTTTCAAGTGAGATCTTTCTTCAAACACTGATAAGGATTTCTGAGGCCATACTGTGTTTCCATGTCATTTTTTTAATAGAAAGCTCTACTTTTTCAGTAGAGCTGCTTCTCATCTACCCAGACTTATCTTTTTTTTTTTTTTTTTCCAGCACTGTACTTAGCAAAACATTCCTGAAGAAACACTGGAGAGGCAATTTGGTTTAATTTAGCTCCACAGGTATCTGGTTCTGTGTAGCTGTGCTTCTAATAAAATAATATTGCATACAGAGAACAATAAAGCAGTTATACCATTCGTCACAAATATAACAAAACTATCTAGATTGAAAATTTTAATACAGGCTTTTTTATTACTTAGAGGTTTCACATTGGCTATTCTCCATGTATGATCCTGAACATTTAGGGCATCCTTCTGAGTAGCCTATACATACCAAAATGTCATCAGATTGTTAAAAGCAGAAAGCGTTCTTAATGTCCTGTACCAGTTAGTTCCAGTATATTTCCCTCAGTAATGTAAGTATAAAATACTCAATTGCAAACATGTTGCATCAGATAGCTTGCCTTAATCATCATATCTTCTTTTTTTTTTTTTTTTGCATATTTCAGATAGTGTATAGCAATAATATAGTAGTGAACTCTTATGTGGATTGCTGCAGCTGAACATCTGGCCCACTTAGAAAATATTAGTAACTTAAAACTGAGATAGGAAAATTTTCCTTCTCTACATCCTTTGCCATTGTGATATTTTTCAAATGCCTTATCTGATACAGAAGGAATAGAAAATAAGCACTATTTCCTATTTGTAGAGGAAACTTAAAATAATTGAGTGAATGCTAAAAGCTGATATTAAGATTACTTTTTATTCAGATACCACTTTTCACTCAATGATCTCAGATAATTTACAAATATTAATGAATTCCTAAAAGCCTTGTGGATTATGTAAACATTGCTATTCCTAATCCTAAAATTAGAAAGCATTGTACTATCTGTAAGGAATCAAGTCAATGGTATTCCACAGATGTAGATATTTTCTTCAGTCTGGTGCCAAAACAAACAAAACAATTGTGTGTGTCTAGATTAATTTGTTAAGTCCAAAACCTATTCAGTAAGTGAGACTTGAATCAGTGACTTAACTGACTTAAGTTAAGCATATGCTGAAAAGTTTGTAGAGCTGTGACACTTGGTCTTAATTTCAAATACAGTCTTTTTTTAAGCCCTTCTATTGTTAAGATTTAAACTTCAGAAACTTACCAAAAAAAGTGAATTTTGGAATAAGCCTGTGATTTTTAGTTCTGTAGAAACAAAATAACAAATAAAAACAGTTAAACAAACAAACATAAAACCCCCCTTATTTTCTCAGTAAGGGCAAGGGTTTGTAATATCGGAAGCAAGATTACTAGTGTCTAAATTCTGATTCCTGAGGACAATGATTTTTTGACTAAAGCTTTTCCTGATACAAATGTCTTCTTACATAAAAGAAGTCTGAAAACGCCTTCAGTGCTTCTCTAGAAAAAGAAGCAAACCCCCCAAAACCAACCACACGCCATTCCCTCTTATGACCTTATAGTTCTTTCTAAAACAGTTTCACACACAGAAACATGACTGATCAACCACCACACAATTTAATTGTTTTCACATTGTGCCCACTTTTTAGAAAATTTGTCCTGAACGAAGTCTGGTCTTTGGTTACCTCATGACCATTTAAGTTAGATTTTAATTTTTTTCCCCTTGAATTATACTTTTCCATATAAGCAAGCACATTTTTAAAAACCCACAAAACAAACCACACTTAAAAGCGCTATGCCAAATTCTTCACTGGGAAATCAAAGGCAAGGAAACTGTACTACTTTTTACCCACTAATATATTGCCTAGCAATTTATAGTGTATATGTGATAGTCAGCATATTCTTAATAGTTTTCTCAGGATGTTCAATACACTCCAAAATACTTCATATTAAAGGAGAGAAGCAAAAGACTGGAAAATAAAGAATTGAAGTTGTTTATGCAATCTAAATTCTTTCCTCTTTACTCCTAAGCAATATACCTTTTATTCCTATGATCACATACTGGTTTTTTTAATGTAACTGATGTGACCAGTATACAAATGGATAAAAGAACAAATAACTCAGAAATTCCCATCATTTCCACCTCCTGTTATGAGTCAATACATTATGTTTATTATCCCAATCTGGTACTAAATCTAAAATTATTTGTTTCCATTTAAGTTCTGGCATGGTGCAAATTGCTATAGTGGGTGACTTTCACAAACATGCATCAAATTATCTTGTGAGATAGGGCAGAATTGTAACCCTATTTTGCAAAAGGGGAAACGCAGCTTTGGGAAATTAACGTGTTTCAAATACTTCATACTGCAACAGCTCTAGCAGTAAAACTCAGGAATTCCTTATTTTCTGGTGAGAAATATGGGTTCAGGTAAATTCAAATAGAAAAGGGAATTGAACTTGGTCTCCCAAATCTGAGGTGAATAGTCTAATCACTGAGATTCTTGGTATAAAATGACCTCCTTTCACCATTTTGTGCTTCTTTTCCATTAATTTTATAAGCACCTGCAAATTACCTATTTGACCAGGCTAGCAAAGAACTCTGGTTTTCATAATAAATAAATCTTTGTTTTTCATTGTCATAAGATACTAATGTGGTTATTTTCAAATTATTATTATTTTGCTTTTGATATTTCCACATTGGACATGGATGATCAGTCTCAGTTAAGGTCACTGTCATTTCTAAACTGTTAATATGATACCCAAATCAAGTCTTCATTTTTGTTTTTCTCCATTATAAAAGTTACAAGCCTTGGCTATGTAACTAAGATTTTAAGAAGAGTTGCATAAGTTGCATAATGAAATTGGTGCACCCAAGTCCCTTATATGTTATTTTGTCATTCAAAATAGAGTAGTAAATAATTGTCAAAAAGTACAAGTTAATATAAAAGTTTTCTCCTTACTTGAAATTGAGTTGCATGGTTCATTAATTTGGGAAGTATCAGATGGTTTTTGCCAAATTTTCATCTCACACGGACTCCATTGATACTCAGTTCAGAAACACAGTTTTGACTTAAATATTCCAGACTATGTTTGGAAATTATAAGGTAAAATTACAAAGTGAAAGAGAAAATGAGAGAAGCACAAAGGAGAGAAGATACTGAAACAGTGGAGAGGACAAAGTAAAACCAGTGACAGAAATTGAAAAAAAAATGTCTGGTAAGCACAGAAAAAGCATTAATTAAAAAAGAACTAGAAGGAAACTGCTTTTCATACCAAGCGAAAGAAAAAATGAAAACCTGTAAAATGTGGTGAAATTAATTTATACAGACAACAGAATTGACTGACAAGCAAAAATTATTTTAAAACACTGTAGATTGAAGCAACAGCGCCTCCTTAGGAACACTCATACTATTACGCGCTACAGCCCTGAAATTACTGTGAGTACAGATATCTAGGTATTTATTTCCATTTTATACACCTTTGACAAATACTTGACTTGGAATGGGTACTGTACAGATTAGTTTGGACCAAAATGTTTAAAAAAAAAAAAATTAGGAGATTGTGACAAAAAAAAATGAGAAGATTGTCCTTTTTTAATGAGAAGCAGAATCAGGGTTTTTTTCTGATGAGAGTTTATTTGTGATCCTCCAGCATAACACATATATCGCAGCCTTGGGCTCGGACAGAAAAGTTTCTATGAGTATTATCTATAAATAGTAAGATAATTTCTACCGTTTTTCTGGCTTAATTGAGTAATGTAAATGGAAACACGCAAACAGCAGAAATGATGGAAAGCAAATTCCACGGTATATTACTCAGTTTGATAGGATTTCTTAAGAGCTTTCAATTCTAGATAATTGGACCTTTGCTTTTACAGAGATCTCTCAGTCTTTCTGCAAGATCAATAAAAGTTCAAGGCCTAAATCTTGAAATCCTTATTCATTGTTTCTTTTTCTGTCTTTGCACTGTACAAAAGTGCTACCTTTATTCTATGCCATTTACACTTAAAAGTGGGAAAAAGGAAATACTCTTAAACTTCCAAAATGTAGTGAAGGTTACTATGCCATTCTTTCAATGTCAGTTTTTCCATCTTAAATTACCAAGACAAAATATTATTTTTAGGATAGCGATTATGCTGTAAACTCTAGGAACAAACATTATGAGCACAGACCAAGTTTTACCACAACATTTTAGAAACTGAGAGAGCCTGAGCCTGAGAGGTGATTTGTGCATCAACAGCTGGAGCAAGCGCAGACCAGCGATGCAACCGTAGCATTAAAAATGAGACAGGGCGGCTTTAAGAGAGAAACAGGAAGCTGTAACTAGAATCCAGCTGAATTCTGAGCTGGGGCACTTTACCCTGAGGCTGCAAATGAAACAGATGTGCCTGCTGTGAATTTCTGTAGTATCTGGACTTTTTGGTACCAAAGGTGAAAATACTTTCCTTCCTGTGATTTTTTTTTTTTCTTTTATTTTGCACATATTTTCCATAAAGGGAATGAAATGGAGAAGTTGAAGAAATATGCATTAATGGAAGATGAAGATCGCTTTTATCATCAGGGAGCTGTGGAACTGCTAGTCTTTAACTTTCTGCTCATTCTTACAATATTAACAATTTGGTTGTTTAAAAACCATAGATTCCGCTTTCTGCATGAAACTGGAGGAGCTATGCTTTATGGTGAGTATAAATTCAAGTGCCAGTTTAACATGGGACTAGGTGCATATTTATGATCAGGTACTTGAGATCAAGTGCTGACAAAGCTCTAGAAAATGTGCTGAATGAAATGTCATCAGCTCCATAACTGTACAGTAAAATAATAACGTAACAACATCTCTCATGAAGTAGCTAGATGCTGACTTGCTAAGGGCGTGACTACCATGAGCTGGTTATCCTCACAATGTGCACGGTGTGTTCCTCTGTGGGCAGCCAGCCACTGCATGACATTTTGGGAGTTACGGAGTTTACTGTTTTCAAAATAAGGAAATGCCCACAGTGAAAGAGATTATGTAATTTGCTTGTTTTCCATGCTTATTTTCTATAATATTCAAAGGTGTTAGACTGAGAAGCCTTGTGGATCCAGCTATGTTGTCAAGTAAAGTTTAAATGATCTTGAAATTTTTCTTTTGTTTTTTTTTCTCTGTGCCTTTGAAAAAGACTGTGAAGACTGCCGCTCTCAAGTCTTCTGAATGCTGTCATTGTACTGTAATTTCAGTTTGCCTATCTAGTTCTAATCTTCTTTCATGAAGTTTTGCAATGTTGTGTATCACTTACATGTAGAACTTTCTGCATTATCCACTGATAATAAGCACTCACTAGTTTAATGGTATACATTTACATGATTTCTCCTGTCATTCTTTCTTGCTATTGTTTTACTGTGAGAGAAATGTGACTTCCATTTCTGTTACCATAAAACACATATAGGAGGGTAACACTGTCAAAATGGAAGATATAAATCAGCAGCTCAGTCATTACGTATCTAAATGCCAGCCTGTTTTGACTCAGACTCATTCTATGCACATCACGTACTCTAGCATTGTAATACCCAAAAATGGTTTTGTTAAGATTGCATATTCTGAAGAATTTTTGTTTATCATGGCACACAGCATGCAAAAAACTGAGACTGAACTGCAAGCTTGCAACAGAAAAGGCAACTGATCCCTACATTTTGAGATAAAAGCTTCATTTGCTTTTTCTTTGTCAAGCATTTTAAGATTATCTCAGTTCCATAGGAGGACTGCAGCTGAAGATCACAGTCTTCCTTGTATCCTTTTCAATCTATTTCATTAGATAAATTACCTGTGTGAAATTTCAAGAACACAGGCTATTTCATCTTCTTGGCTCACTTACTATCTTCACAAGTGACTTGATACTTTGAAGGAAAGCAAGTAAACAAGAAACTCTTGTATTAAGCCAGTCACTGAGCCCCTAACACCTGAGTGAGGAAGTCTGTGGGATCTCTTCATTCTCATCTGCCTTGTGTTTATTTTGAAGTTATGGGAAAAAAATATTTAATTATATGCCCTTTTTCTAATCTTGAAATCTCTTGCACATAGAAAACACACTGAACTCAACTGAATCAGTTGAGACTGAAATACACATCACAGGATATTTAGTTAAATACAATGGTTTTCATTGTCAGACATCATCTAGACTGTTGTTTAACAGTTTTATGGGGTACAAGCTACTGGGGTTTAATGGGGTACAAGCATCACTAAGAATACATTTGCCTGTTGCATTTCTGTTAACGTCTGTCAAAAGGAAAACCATTAAACACTGTGCCATATATTAATTACAATCAACTTGTAAATTATGACTATGTTTTTCTAATTACATGGGTGACTCTTCTATAGTAGCTTCCTTTACACTATTGTGCTGGTTTTTTGTGTGTGGCTGGCGACATTTGCTGAAGATTTAGACAAAAGCCTATCAAAATAGAAATGAAATATGGGAGAATACAACATTACACAAATAAATTAGTGTTTAATTAGAGTTTTATCTATTTGTTCTGTTTTGCTGCCTGCCCAGAACATAATCTGCACATCATGAGGATAACCACTTCATTATATTCTTTTGATGAGTTAAGAGATTACTGTTCCGGAAGGACAGAGCTTTGGAATTATTAAAATATTCATGAACAAAGGAAACATTCCTCATGATTGTAAATAAACTATCTATTTAGTCTTGCATTATTTATGGCAACCTTCAAACAGAGAAAAAAGCTTATTCATCATCAGTCCAAAAAGCTGATGATATCCTTTTTATCTTTAGGAATTTTGGATATGGGTTTAGGTGTCTTTAGCTTTGTGGAATAGCAATAATGAAAAGAAAGTGGACTTTCAGAGGTCATGATAGAGGTGTCAGATCAACAGGCAGCAGCTTTGGGGGAAAACCTTCATAGCAGCAAGCACTGACAGTGTGCTAAATCCTGCCCTCACTTATTTTTTTGCCTTCACTATCAGAACAGTTCTGCTTTATACTTGTTCTGTACAACCAAAAGTGTCTGCCCTACAGTTTGCTTTACTGCAGCCTGTTGAGCTATTTGCTAGATACGCAAATAGCAACACAAGAAACTGACAATTTTGCTTCAAGGGATAGAAGAATATGGCCACTTATTTGCAGACTGTCCCCCACAGTATGATAGATGGGTCTGTGTTCCTTGTCAAGACAGTGTGCCTTACGCATATAGCAGTGGAAAGGATGGAGAAAGTGAAATATGAGGAAGACCAGGGGGGAAAAAAAAAAAAAACCAAAACACACAGTAATACAAAAACAGGAAGAAGTTTCACAGTTACTGCAAAGTGCTGAACAGTCACAAACTGAACACTAGGAACAGCCTGATAGAAAGTTCTATTTAAAGTACAGAACAAATAAAAGGGTTGTTTTGTTTGGTTGTTTTTTTTATAAGCTTTGTAGGAAAATGCAGTTTTAGGTTGAATAGTTTCAGCTAAAAAGAAAAAAAAAAAGCCCATACTGGAAAACTATCCATTTAAATACTTTAAAAAAACTAGATTTTTTTTTTATTTTATTTTTTTAAATCAAAGCAATGGTTTAACACTAAATATTGCCCAGAGAGGTGGTAGATGCCCCGTCCCTGGAAACATTCCAGACAAGGTTGGACAGAGCTCTGAGCAACCTGATCTGGTTGGAGATGTCCCTGCTTCTTGCCAGGGGGTTGGACTGGATGGGCTTTAAAGGTCCCTTCCAACCCAAACCATTCCATGATTCTATGATTCTAAATATAGCTATATTCAAATTAAAAATCTTTCTGCAGTTGCAAAGAAAAGCTCCAAAGCATTTAGCATAACCCAGAATTAATTCACAAGAATTAACTCAACAGGAATTCAACATTATTTCACAAAAAAAAAAATGATGTGTACATGTATATATATGCACATTTCAAGGCATTTAGCGTAATAGCATTTATACACTGAAATTGTTTTGTTTGTTTTACTGTGAGAGATATGTGACTTCCAGACTGAAAAATCACTCACAAACAACGAAGAAGAATATAAACTTACCTGTTTAGTCATTCATTCCTTTGTTTTCCAGTATCTCGGAAGACAATTTTCTCTGCACACTGTAGCTTGGTTTGAAAAATAGACCCCAAACAGTAAACTCAACTTACTTCCTGATTTCTAGATGTCAAGGAGGCAGGTGAATGTGAAAGAGTAACTTTGTTCTACCCAGAAAGGGAAGAGCATCCTTTATGTACATTACCAGCACAATTTTCTACCCAACAGCATAGTCAGAATTAGAGTGGTAGATTATCTATGCAAGCAATAGCAAAAACTGAATGCCACTTCTCTGAGATAAAGAGTAGATGGCCTCTCTCTTAGCACCAGACCCCAGTAGATGGTGTCTTACTATTAGACCAAATAAAAGACTGGCCTATTAGCCAGCTCCTGCAGGGCATGATATGTTTAGATACCTCAGTCATAAAATGTTAGGTGTCAAATTCCCCATATAATACATAAGTCATAGCCTTCTACATTACTGGGGGCATGGCCCAGAGCTAGCACAATGAAAAACTGAGTGTAAGTATCCAAAGTTCTGATCCTCCCCAGAATATGTATCAGGGCTGCATACAGGTGCCACCAGTTACCTCTGATTAAGAGGCTAAAGCACTCCTGCAAGTAGGCAGCCAGAATTAAACTTTAACAAAAAAAAATCTGCAGACAAACAAAAAAAAATTATCCCAGCACCAACCCACCAATACAATCTGTGCCTTTGACCAGCTAGGTTAATTAGCAACTTTGGCTGAAATTGTTCTCAGCTTGAACTGTTGTCACCCCTAGGGAATGTTGATACCCATTAGGGTGGAAGCAAGGCTGATTGAAGATGCACCTGCCTTCAAAGTTGTGCTCTGTGGGACTAGTTGATCGGAGTGGAAAGAAAACATTAAAAGGATGAATGATAGAATAAACTCACAAGAAATGACTTTGTGTTGTAGTAGTTAGAGATGCTTCCTGAACTTTTGAGGGGATTGGAGGAGTGGGATTTTTTTCTTTTTTTCTTTTTTTTTTTTTTGCTTCCCTCAAATTGTTTAGCTCTTGGTAGGTGTGCAATGGGAAAACGGACTCACAGTAGCCCTTCCTCAGTCCCTTCTGAGGATCCTTTGCAGCACGTTTAGAAGTGAGGCACATATCAGAGTTCTTGAATCAACTTTGGTGGAGGTGCCTAATGATTAGGCAATATGATTCTTAAAGCTCCTAAATCCATTATGCCTCTGGTGCAGAATAACTCTAATTTACTTTCAGCTGTGGGTGTGTTCTGTGTACCCCTAATTCTCAAAGGCAGCAATGGATGTGTAACAAGTCCCAGAAAGAGGAATCCCTAGCCCTTAATAAAATAACAGAGAGTACGTCTTTGTATTCCTGACTGCAACATTCATAATGAAGATGGATTGTCAGGAGTCAGAGAAAGGCATGGGAAAATCACTATCAAGGCAAAAACTGACATTTTGTAGTGGGTAGATTAAAAAAGAAATAGCATTCTTGAAGCCAACAAAGAAATTTGGAAGAAATTCTGAAGTATTTGGGAAAACCAAGTAATGACTAAAACTACATCCATGAGTGTCATATTAAGGAAGGCATTTTAACAGCTGACTAGATAAAGTTCTGGGGAAAGAACAGTCCTGTTTAGCTTAGGAGTTTGGCACGAGTGACTTAAGAAATCCCTTCCAATACTCTCATCTATTATTAAGGATTTTATCCTGCTTCCACTGAAGAAATTGGAAAACCTGCATTGCCTTCACTTGAAATATGACTAAGCTCTAGTTAGAGTGAGATTTTGCTGCAAGATCTTACTTTAAAGAAAATTTAGACTTTTTAAAAGAAATCTGTAGCATCAGTTACAACCTTTTCTGGTTCAATCCTGTATTTATATAAATATGCTTAATTAATTAAATGAAGCCTTGGTACTAGTTTTGAAGGAAAATGTCTTAAATAAGGGGAAGCTGAGATGAAAACATTTGTAATTGGATTTGGACTCCTAGAATACAAGATAGGTACTCTACTTTGTGCTAGTACACTCAAATTTAGCCTTGCATAAGAGTTTGCATTTACAATTATCTTCATACTTAAGTGATGTAATATTATTTGAAACTTCTTTATTCAGGCTAACTAGTATGTCAGTATAATACCTGCTTGTGATGTCAGGTAACAGATGCAGCATCATTCCTGACTCATCTTCAGGCAGTTTTAACTGACAAATTCCTAGAATTATATGGTAAAGCCAAGCTTTGTGTGTGTGCCACTATGAAATCACAACTATTTGTACAAAAGATATCTTTTTACATACATGCTTGTATATACCAAAGTCCATAGAACTTTGTGAGAAAAATTTCATGTTTATTTATTTTGCCATTAAACATTGTTTGCAAGGAAATTAGAAAATATTAGGTTTTCTTCATAGTAGATGCATCCAAATTATATTTCCCAAATGTGTTTTTTTTTTTCTTTAAATGACCTATAAAGAATGTTTCAGAAGATATATTACAAAAGCATGATTTCAGTTTGGAAGGGGAAGTAGTGGAAAGTACATTATACACCTATTTAAAAATGAATTATTTCTATCACTGTGTAATCTGTGCTCCTGAATTCTATCATGAAATAAATGTTATATAATGATTTAAAGCAGAAAGTGCATTCCATAAATGATACATCTACTAAAATATTAAACACACTCTTCCCAGATTTTTAATTCACTGGGGGTTTTATGTAGGGTCTTCAGCACATATCCCATTATTTATATTGACACTTGCAATATAGTGTAGCGATAGTAATTGTCTTTGTCTGAACCTTCCATAGAGCATTTGAGAATATTCTGTATCAACCCATCATTATGGATCCTGTCCACATTTTGTTCAAATTTAATACATTATAGAATTTTCTTGAGAGCTACAAGGACCTCAAAGCCCCATTGATGCCCTGAGAATATCAATTGTTAGAATCTTCTCTAATGTAATTTCTCCAATAGTTATATGCTGCTGGATACTCTCACAATTTCCTTGTTCTTTCATTATCATTCCATTATTTGTGTGGCTCTGCACATTATCTGGATCTGGACTCTATCAGAGGACAAGATCTAAAGCTGATTGAAGAAAACCCAAAAGGCAAACTTAATTCCAGTTGTAAATCTCAGTCAGTATTGATCTTTATTTCTCTACAGCTACTGTGTTCATATTTTTAAAATATTCCTTTTCTGCAAATGGATTTATTTATACTCAAGAGCTGTCTTGCAGGACTAGGATCTACAATACTTGCATTTGTTTCCATTCCAGAAAATTCCTACAGAGACAGTTTGAGACTAGAGCTGAAGATAACATATCTTCACAAAATGCAGAATAAGAACAGTCCTCTACTCTTACTCTAAACTTGACACTACAGGTTGAAATAATTTGCCTTTGAATAATGCAATGCCTTACTATAATTGAGAACATTTGTTTTCATTTTTAAAACTATCAGAGTTTGACTCAAAGTACATGCTACATTAGCCAATACGACACACATACTAGGAATCTGAAAATGTTGTAGGGCACAGTAGTCCACTTGGCTGTACAGCAGAGATGGTAGAGGCAATGTCAGCCACTCTCCACTGATCACCCTTGAGCAGTTCCATATTTCCATTCTGAAAATGGTATGTGTACAAGCCATATAAACAGGTAAACTTCAAAGGCTAAAGAAGAAGAATTCTGAATAATAGGATTTAAACTCCTATTTTAAAAATTACTTTCATGTTTTCAGTTCTTTGTTCATTATTTTTGAGCTCTCAGTTAAACGCAGCAGTATTTCCTTAAAGTCTTGTCTTCTGTATGCAGCAAGACGACTGATATTTGTACAAATAAGTATGATGTTAATTGTTGCCGGTGTAACTGAAACAAGGCTAGTAGAAAAAAACATTGTCCTACATAATTTTGGAAGACATAAGTGTGAGAATCTAGGTAAAACCATCCAGAAAATGCAAGTTAATATGACAAATGCTGTAAATGAACAGGCAAATGTTAGAGACCAGGAAATGCAGCAAGACAAGAAGTTGGGCAAGCACAGAATTGTGGGAAAGATAATGAGGGACATAAAGGGAAATTTGGTAAGCAGACGGAGAGGATGCAGCAGGAAAGGAAAGGGAAATGAAAGAGGAGATAATGGGATGGGTGAACAGATTGTAACGGCACTTTCGTCTAAAACACTTATTTCTCCTGACTATGGAAAACCTATTCCATCTTGTGACTTGATACTGATTCTAGCAAACTGTGTTGTCAGATATTCCTGTTCTTGAGTAGTCTTTTTCTGCCAGTGTCCCTGCATAGGCATTGGTAGACACATTTCTGTTACCTGAGCTGATTAACTCTATATAATATCCGATAACAGAAGTGCAACAGAGGTTATAGTTTAAGACATTGAGTGATAGGAACGAAAACGGTAAGGGAAAAACTAGAGGTCTTCTATTCCAGACAATGAGAAGGAAACATAAAGTCTTGTCCAAGCATCAAATGAAGTTGAATTTTTAATGTATTTGGAATTATATTTGAAAATCAAATATGTGGTTCTTCTAGAGGAAATCTAATAAAAGTAAGATTAAAACCTTGACTGTTCTAACTAATTAATGGTTTCCTGGATTCTGACTCATGGTTTTGGACATCTGGGGCTGACCACTATAGAAGTCACATTTCACAGTAGCACGTGCAGTGCTTGCTTCCTTTTCCCATATGTGCTCTCCCCTAAAATTTTGAGGAATTCTGTCTTTTACTACAGCTGGATTTATTATCTCATTTAGTGCACAAATGCTGTACAACTTAAGAAAGTGGCTCTGGGATTTTCTACTGCTTATCTAAATCCTCTACCATTTAAAGAAACCAACCATACTGAACAATAGATACAAAACAAGCATAAATGCATATGCATAGTAAGCAGGCAATACAGCTGTTACTCTGTTGTAGCATCAGTCCAGGAAGCTACAAACTTGCCTTCCACGTATGCTAGAAAGCTGCAGTTCAGAGAGTTTCTGTTTTGGGAAAATGTGACAATAACAAAGACATCCTATTTATCTCTGTAGCATTTATAGTCACAACTTAAACATCATATTTTTCAGATGCTTATCAGCTATTTCCTGTAATTTCATTTCTTTCTTATCTTTCCTTAGTAAGTATATCTATCTAGATGCTTAGATGTCTTCCATCAATATTTAATCTGAGTATTAGCATTTTATGAATGTGTTCATAATTAGTAACTGTAAAGCTGTTCATCGTAGACATGGAAGTTAAAGCACATAGGACATAAAAGAAACATGGAAATTAAATTTGAAACTAAATCCAAATCTCTGAGGGTGGAAATGTTATCTAGCTAAATATTAGTCACCTATCCTGAGGTAATTACGCAAGCTCCCACTAGAGTGAACAGAAAGAAGTGTACTTTCCAGAGGACCATTGCAGAAGTACTTTTTCCTCTCTATTAACTGTAAAAGGAGACAGAATGTCCATCTTAGATAAGAGTCCTAAACAGTAGATAGTCAAATCAATTAATCCCAATCTTGATCTTCCTTTCTTTCTTCCTGCTCTTATTTTCCCATGTTATACAATCTCAAAATACACACAGCCTTCTACAGAAAGCAGAATGTGCCTGAGGATACTGTGTCAGAGTTTTGCCCCACGAATGAAGTGTGTAAAATGACCGAAAGCATGGCTGATTTTTATATGTTCAGTACAGCACATTAGTTACATAGGCACCCCCCTTTTCTAAACATCCTTTGAAAATGCAGTGGTTGAGCAACTCTGTTAATAACTGTATCAGAATGACTCTAGCAAACATATCACAAAAACAGGAGTACAACTGAGCATACGTCAGACCTACATGTGTAGTCTAATGAAATTAACATTTTGGAAGAATATTTTATGGTCATCCATGAAGTGCTGAGTGAAGTATACCTCTGTGAAGTTGGAAACACTGAGAAAGTGGTGTCCTAGCTTTAATAAGAGTTGATTTTTCTCCAAATCAGTAATTTGCATAGCATCAGATATTTAAAAGTACCTGAATCTCTTTGTTTTGTTTTGGTTTTTTTTTTACTCTCCAGGCCTTGTAATGGGATTAATTATAAGATACGCAACAAAAGCATCAGATGTTGAAAGTGGAAATGTTTATGAATGTGAAAAGCTGAAATCTGGACCATCCACTCTACTAATTAATATAACTAATCAAGTCTATGAATATCAATACAAAAGAGAGATCAGCCACCACAATGTCAATAGTCACCAGGGCAATGCAATGCTTCAAAAGGTAAAACCCATCTTATTTTTGTTCTCAGCTATGTAAGGTATTTCTTTTATTTACACCATTGAGAGAGGAAAACAAGTTTCAAGCTAAAATGTGACACAAAGAGAGGCTATTCTGAATTTAGAGTGAGAGGGGTAAGTGAGGAAGAAGAACAGGGAAGGAAATAAGGTGTGGTAGAAACCTGATAATCATTTAGCATACAACTGTCTGTATGCTTCCAGAATAGTTGCCTGAACTCTTTTAGATGGCAGTCTCACCTCCTGCAGACACTGAGTTCACTTGCAGACACAGCTGTTACCTTGGATTCATCGCCACCAAAACTTTATAAACCCCAGTTAGATGTTTATTTGTCCTCTGTCTTAAAAGTGGCTTGCTCTGGCAGCATAATGCAAGGGAAGCTTACATCCAGTATACAGCAGACATAACTACAAATTCTAAACATTTTACAAAATATAAATTTGTAAATATGTAAACTTCCATAGATAAGTGTTTTGGTTTTTTTTATAATGCTTTAAAAGCATTGCAACGTGCTCATACATTCATTCACTACTGCAGTGGTCCTCAGGGGGGATTTCACTTGGGGCAACAGCATTGTGGCAATTCAGGCTGGATGCAAAAAGGGAAGTGTGGGAGGAAGTTTACAGAGTCTTTTACAATGTTGTGGCCTTTTCTGCTTTCCAGTATATAACAAATAAAATATTTTCTATTTTATAAATATAAATGTATTTTCATTTATATAAATAAAGTATATTTTATATTATATATATTTTCCCCATCTTTGCAAGATTTATTTCTTGTAAGACTGACTTTCTTAAAAAAATGACAGCAATTTAATGAACTCATGAGTCCAGAGGGACTTTTTAAAACCTGGATTTTATGCTGAAAGACATCACATAGTCACATGAATCTTCTAAGCCTTTACCCAATGTTTTTTTTACAATATTGCAATATATTTTGCTTTTTTCCAAGTATTATTGTTTATCTAGCACAATAATACATGTTCCTGTGTATCATAGTGGTTATCATTATAAAAACTTTTAAGTTATGCTTAGAATGTGCACTGAGGAACTCAGCAGAATTTAACCATCTGTTCAAATTCCTTGCTGATGCAGCACCATTGTGTGCCTGTCTGTCCTTACTGCCAGGCTCTTGCATTTCTCAGAAAGAACCAGACTGTCAAGGACTGTTACAGCTGTGGTGGGTGGAGACAGGAAAATACTGTGGCAGTCAGATTAGTCAGATTTTGCTGAATCTTCATCCTTTTTCTTGCTAGTTGGTTGCAAGAGGTTTGTCTTAGTCAATGTGTGTGTTTAGTTTCCAAGGCATGTGCACTAATCCATTACATTTGAACAACTTTATTAACCTGATATACTGACGCTGATGTGTTATGAGAAAGGAGCACTAACTTGCACAGAAGTTTCTGTTGCCCTTATAGAAATTTGCTCAATGTTCTTTCCATAGTCTCACTTTGCTGGAAGATTCTTAACAGTCTCAACTGTGAATTATTGGAGAGGCCTCAGCCTGCCTGGATTTTCACTCCTTTTTCCTTTAAAATCTTCTGGCCAATGCCCTCTTAAAAAGAAAATAAATAAAAAAAGGAAAGAGGGAAGAATTCAGCAGTATTTAGGAGACAATAACAATGCCTGGCAGCCTTCCTGACTGGCAAAAACAGTAACATAAAAACCAGAAAACACGATCACACCATGCTCTGGTTTTTGTACAACTGTAATTCCCTTTTGACCTCAGTATAGGAGTTTACTAAGTGCATTTACCAGAAACAATAGACTGCGGCATAACTTACCAACATGTATCCTTTAGAACACGGTTCTGAATAATAAAACGTGCAGTCAGGATTTCTGATGCCTATGGAAAAAATATTTTAATGTATTTGCTGAAATAATTAAAAAATTAACATTTGAGATTGTTAATTTATAATTGAGGAAAACCCTTCTTCTGTCATGTTTTCAGTGAAGTTACCAGCATAGCTAAAGTTGCTGGCACATTATGTGCCTGCTAGTTTTTTTCAGCTTTATAATTCAAAGTAAGCAGAATGGAAAAAAAGGCCGAGCTCTCTTCCTGTTTAGCAAATCAAGCTGTCTGGTAGCTAGAAGGCACGAGTAATTTTGTAGGCAGGTCTGTGGTGGTTTAGCACTCGTCACCACACAGTTTCTCGCTCTCCCTTCCTGTCCCCAGAGGGATGAGGGAGAGAAATTGGGAAGAAAGGAAAACTCCTGGGTTGAGATTAAGACAGTTTACTAGAATAGCAAAGGAAAATTACAAGAATAGAATATAAGGATACTAAAATATACAAAATGAACAATGCACGATTTCTCACTGCCCAATGCTCAGTGACCAATACAGCCCGTCCCGGGCAGCGATCACAGAAACGAAACTGAGCAGCAAGCAGAGGAGCGAGAGGGAGAGAGCAAGGTAGAGAGAGCAATGCCAGCAAGTGAGTGATGCCCCCCCACTGTGGGCAACCCCCACTTATATACTGAGCATGACGTTTATGGCATGGAATACTCTCTTTGGCCAGTTTGGGTCAATTATTCTGTCTGTATGCCTGCCAGCTTCTTCCACCTGCACATTAGTGAGACCTCGAAAGCCAGAGAGTGTCCTTTGTCTTATTAGCAATAACTCATAACATCACTGTGTTTATCAACATTCTTCACATACGAAATCCAAAACACACTGGCTACTGAGAGGAAAATTCACTCCATCCCTGCCAAAAACAGGACAAGGTCTTACTCTTTCGACACTAAATAATTAATCTAGAGTACTGTACGCTTAAAATATCAGTTTATCTGAAAAAAAAAGGAGCTGCAAGCCACTGCATTAATTACATCCTGTCGCTTTTAGAAGTATTGGTATAGTACAGCCTGCTGACAGAACAGTAAACAGTATACAAGCTTATTATATTTTTCCTCAAGCAGTGCTGTGGTTTTAAACAAGATTCTGTTTTATTGAAAGCTACTTGTAATGAAGTGCAGTGACTGAACATGTTGTACCAACAACAGCTGGAATCAGAACTTTTTGACTTGCCTAACATCATCCTCATTCTAGCATTACTTTAAAAATTTTAATGGGTATTTTATAAACTGTTTCTGGCTGTTGTAGAAACAAAAAGGTATATTTTGCATGATCAGGGCTGACATTACCCAGGCATTTGAGTGTAAAAAACTGCAAAGGGAACAAAGTGGTGTCTGCCGCTGTGCCAGCCAATGGCTTGGAACTGGAACCACGAAGAGATTAACCCAGCAGCGTACCTTCAGTCCTGAAAGCAAATAGCACCTTAGCTATGTCTTTGCAGAAAATCCAGTTAGTCTTTTGCAGAATGGCTGAATCTAGTCCTTAGCTTATTGAAGATACATGGAAACCTCTTTGCCTATAAAATAGATAAAAGATATACAGGCAATAGGATAGCATTAGTGCCTCTCAGATTTCATAACACAGTGATAGGTTGCATCTTCAGTAACACAGAGATAGGTAACTGTCACCAGAAGCAAATTACAGTTTCATTGCCATGAAAATATGACTTACATTGTCAGCATATACACAAATAGAAAAAACAGCAAGGCACTAAGGATGTAACTGCTAATAATTAAGGCCATCAAAAACCCTCAAATCGAAATCTGTAAGAGGCTTTATGACATTTGTGAATTTCCTGTCTGCACAGGCAGTCCTTTTGCCAAAAAGGACAATCTGTGCTTTGCTACACTTACATTTTGTTAAGAAGTAGAAAGAGCTAATAACTGTGGGGAGTCTAGAGCTTGTTTTGTTGCAGGCAGCCCAAAACTGATTGACAGGATTGGACTGGTTATATTTTACAAGATGTGTTACGATGGAAATGATGTTAGTGAAGCAGTCAGCAGGTTTATTGAGAAACTTTAGGACAACAGAGACCTGTGCTGGCACCTTAAAGGAACTGATTATACAGTTATAGTTTAATGAGTTATGTCACATCTGAGCTACATTACCTAGCTACATTACCTGCTAAAAATGTGAGGTAAAATATATTTTTGATCACTTTTAGGTGAAAGCGAGTGACATAATAAAGATATTCAAAATGTGCACAGTTTTCATGTGCAGTAGTTCTGGAAAGCACATACTAGCTGACAGCCAGGGTTCATTAAGTAATGTTAGCCAGCTCTGTCTGTGCCTGAATAGCAATGTTTCAAAGGAAACATTACCTTGGTTTTGGAGGCATATGCCTTTTCTTTATCACTGCTTTGTTTGTGGGGAATTGAGGAACAACACTCATGATGTGTCTTTCCTGGAAGTGAACAGGTAGCCCATGTCTGAACCTGTCAAGTTGGATGTCTGCTAGTGCAGATACTTAGTACCACAGGTAACACTACTTGTATGTGTTCCCTGTAAAATAGTGCATGACTAATTTCCCTCTTTAAGGAACACTTTTCAAGTAGTATTCTACATAAATAAGCAGTAAGGAACTACACATTAATACTTGTAAGAAAATTACTCAGCATAACATCCTGGCCTGCAGACACTGAAGCTGATGCTGAGCTTAATCCAGATAAGAAGTTGCAATTAAAACCTACCCTATTAAATTAAATGCTTCTTTATTTGTTCTTACCCTCTCTTTTCTCCTTTCTGGCAGATGACATTTGATCCTTCCATCTTCTTCAATATTTTGCTGCCACCCATTATATTTCATGCTGGATATAGTTTAAAGAAGGTATGTGTCTCTTTATTATATTACAAAAGTGACTGAATGTGATTGCTGCTTTGTAAATCCAACAGGTCAGTGACAGAGAAAAGAGTTAGTTAGCAATTACATTGCATGGGAAGAACTTGACAGGAGTGGAAGAAAATGAAAGATGCATGGACCTCGTTCTGCTTTCTTTCTGCATCAGTCCAAAGATTTCATTGTGTGGTTTATAACACCTGGGCACTCCTGTTTACAGAAGAGAACACTTTGAATTGGTGACACTGCATGTAGGCAGCAGCCTATCTGTGTTTTATATGCTGCATAATGAGAGCTTTGTTTATTCAAGGGATAGGGTTATGATACTGTTTGCATCAGATACTTTCAATATCAACTTCTGTTATGATACTGAAGCATTTGTCTGGATACAGAAAAAAAAGGGAATTTCAATTACATTCAACCAGGCACAAACTTAAACATCTTAAATTGTATTTTCTGAAATAACTGATGTAGCCTATATTGTTTCATCTTGTAACAAATGGCACTTCTAGATGCAGTATTTCAACTTGTTCTGAATGTTCTTTTATTGACTGTATTATAAAGGACTTTTTTTTAAACTTTTCTCCCCAGAGACATTTTTTTCGTAACTTAGGATCGATTTTAACCTACGCCTTTTTGGGAACTGCCATCTCTTGCATTGTCATAGGGTAAGTGAATGCCGCCTGCTGTTATTGCTGGTATTTTTTCAATTAGAAACTAAACTGTAAAAAGAATTGCAGACCCTGCATGGTCAATATACTTCATAACTTGTGTAGCAGATAAAGTAATTCCTTATCAGGGAATGCTGAGATGGAAAAGGCAAAACAGTAAGAACTGTCTAGGGCATTAAGGAAATTGTGTCCTTCATTTCTGGTCTGTGACTGATGTAAACATGAACTGCTTTCTAAAACCCTGTAGCTTTAACCATCTGTCCTGAGAAACAGAACCATTCTCTTGACTGAAATTCTGTACTTCTAACCAGAATTCCCTCTAGAGAAAAGCAGATCTCTAGCAGAAAAGGAAAGACTTTAAATCTCAAAATGGGGAGGAACAGATACCTAGTGAGATATATATATATATATATATAAAATAACTGGAGTAATTTCAAAGAGTAAGTGAAACTTTTTTGGTTGAAGATCATATGCAAAGCCTCAGTCTGGAACTATGTGTGAATTTAGCCTGGATGTGACTAAATGGCTTCTGCAGAGAAAGAGGAAGGGAAAAAAGCAGAAGGGCAAAAAATCATGTTTTATTTCAATACTTCCTTAGTGAAAAATTTCTATTTTTGTTTCAAAATTTGCCTAATTAAAGAAAAGATTTGCTAGTCAGAAATGGACTGTATATGTCCAGAGTGGCATAATGTGAAACTTTTGTTTGTCTGTTTGGTTAGCTCAATCAAAATTAAACAAACCATTTTAAAAGCCTTTGGGATCTTAAAAGTGCATGCATTTCACAATATTTATGAATGCCACACAGACACTTCAGCTCTCATGTTCTGAGAAATTCCTGATGCATGTGAAAATGAATGACCAGAGCTGGAATCTGCAGTAAGCGGCTGTCTGTGCCTTCACAGAGCCTTACTGAGAAAAGCAATGCAGCGTTCACAGTTTAACCTTTAGCATCGTTATGCATCCCATGACATTTCTGTGCTACGGAGTGGTGCAGAGACAGCTGAGCTAGCTGAGTCTCTGTGGTCTTAGGTGATGGAGCAGTGCTGCATGTAAGCGCGTAAGCCTTGCTGAGAGGCCTTGATCTTGCTGGAATTGTGCAGAGTCAAAATGGGAAAAAGTCACAGAACTTTCTGGTGTTCAGGTTTTAGATAGGAAACACACTGCAGTTTGTAGGATTTACTTGTAGTCCTGGGCACAGAACTCTAAAATGTACCATTTAAATCTCTGCATGATATCGAAAAATTTATGGAAACACTTCAGTTTTTGTGAAGGCGCTTGAATTTAAAACTAGTCAAAGTTCTGTACCTATGAAGAGCACTTTCAAATTCTAGAAACAATTAATTTTTTATTTCTGTCTTTTCCCTTTCTTTATAACAGACCTTTAAGTAAAGACATATGTGCTGCATCAAGGTATAAACTCTTTGCTGGCATTATTGTGAGATGGAACTTTCTCCTTTAATGTAACTTTGATAATAGTAAAACACATGAATGAGCTATAACTTAAGAGGTTAATTATTTTAAAACGGCTCTTTTATAGGTGTCTAATTGTATCTATCTTGACATCCTAGATTCTTAATAATCAAGTAGCTTAGTAAGCATAATGTACCTGAAGCACTGTGGCTATTAAATGTTCTGCAAGCTGTGGTCAATCCAAATGTCAGGAAATTTTAGATTCCACAATAAAAAGAAACATTCAAAGTATGTTCACCCTCTGTGCTGAAATACAAGGAAGTGTAAGCTCTGTATATACCTGTTTCCTCTTCATGTGAAAGGAAACCAGTCAAGAAAGGATACTTTCAATTTCACTCACAAATCTAACTCCAGGAGACAGTGTGCCTGTCTTACTTATTGGAGATGAAAAGCTTACTCCTGCTTTTCTTTCTGAAATTTTGCTGTCCTTGAGAAATGGCACCTCATCATCCTCTGACCTCTCCTATTTCTTGTTCTCCTCTGGAGAAGGATGTGAGGCAGAAAGCTCTGGATCTTGGGGATCCTTCTTTTCTAATCAGAACACGCATGGAATTTTAAAGACTCAGAATATACAGGATTCCACAAAATAAATAATTAAACAATCAGAGCAATTAGCTGCCTGGTTGCTTGATATCCCTACATTTAAACTACTCTGTTCATTTCTTTGTGAGACTCTATAGCTTGTGATAGAGCTCCAAATGCATTTGTCCATGTGAAAGAGAAACAGCAGTATCACAGCACTGTTGCTTTGGGGGCTAAATGCCTGCATCATAGATCCATGAAGATCACAGCTTGGATAGCTGCACCACTCATATGTTTCCTTCATCTTTATTTGCAGTAATATACACCACAGTAAGACCTCACTTGTCTTAGCCATTGAACATTTCTCTTGTGTAAACCAATTGCTAATAGCTCTGTGAGACTGCAGAAAAGGAGTAGGGCTGTCCAGCCCAGTGATGCTCTTAAACCTGCATTTGGTTTCTGAGCTCTGATACGTGTCATTGCCTTTTGTAAATGGAAAAGGCCAGGGCAGCTTCCATAAGCTTGTTAAGAGAAATATAATATATTGAGTTTAGCCTACCAAATACCGTCATTCCTCTATCCATGTTATTTTATCTAAAGCAGAAAAAAATGCAGATAGAATCTACTACAGAAAGTTCCTACTAGGTCCCGCAATTCAAAGTTCAAACCCTTAGTCAAGGACAAAGATCCAAAGGAAACCCTAAGGTAGAGGAGTAAGCAGTGAGCAGCACTGGGCTTGTACTGTGTTCCATACAAACCCACAATCCCCACTGAAATCATTGCAGAGAAGGCAAATAATATATTCAGAATAGGGCTTCTGTGATTGTGGAGCATGTTTGCGTAATGTACATGTCAGGATAAGAATTGGATAATGAGAGCATGAAGAAGAAAGATTATATAAAAACTTCACTGAAGGGAACTAAAAATAAGTCACGTAATAATCACATCCTAAGAGAGAAGGAATGAAGACCTATAGTTGTTACAAAAGAAAGGACAGAACCCTGAGGTATTTCTAGGTTGCATTCCTGTAGACAAATATTTTGTGCATAGATATGATTAAACGTGCTTAATTTTTATTATATATGCACAAGACATATACACGTACAGTACATCAATACACATGGGCTTAGACCACGTCTACCTGCAGCCTCTCACTGGGACTGTGCTCTTCCTGCCTGAGTGAATTACAGAGCACGCCACTGTGAACTCCTCTTCTGGGGCTCGCTGTAGTGACAGGGCACAGCCTATAACAAAGAAGGACCAGACCTGTCTTTGTAAACCAGAAACGGCTGGGAAATATTGTTAATAAAGAACAGGAACATCATTTGGATTGTTGCAAACTCTTAGAGTTCTAAAAAGTTGTCACAGAACACACTGATACAATTGTGCCTGTCTTCTCTTTGTAAATCTTTCTTTTTGAGTGAAAGGCTGTCTTCTGGCATCAAGAAAAAGGAACTGTGTGGAATTTGAGTGAAAAGGCTATAATCAGATATTCCCACTGAGGGCAGAGGAAGGAGGGGTAAGAGGGATTGGGTTTTTTTTTTTTGTGAAGGCAGTACTGAAACATAATTGCTTTCAACTTAATACTGCTCTAAGGAATGCCTGCCCACGTTAGCTGTAATACTGTCCTCGGTCACTTAACACACATGCAAGTTATGGTAATTTCCAAGCTCTCCCAGCAAGGCCAAATTATGCCCTTTGGACCAAGTCTGACTAGCAAGGATCCATGCAGAGAGATTCCATGATGGAAAGGAGAAATTCCCCGACTCCAAGCCATATTGACTTTGCAGATTTGCTGAAGTTGTCCCCTTCATGGTGAACAGAGTCTTCTGACTCTGGCTTTACATGATATATCATATAAGATCCAGTCTCTCAACAGATACCTTTTCTCTCCCAGTGGTTCCAGCTTCCTGTCTCCTGAAGAATAGTGTGGGATGATAAGTGAGACAGCTCTTTACTCCTAAGAAAAATCATACAAGTTAAGTGTCTCTGAGGCTTTTGCTGATGCAGGGTGGGCAGTCTCTTGCTGAAACTACTTGAGTTTCATAAACTCAGAGAGTAATTTAGGTTGGAAGCAATGTCTGGATATCTACAGTCCAACCTCCCAATAAATGCACGTCTGGCTTCAAACTTAAATCCATTTTGCTCAGGGCTCTGTCCAGCTGAGTTTTTAATATTTCCAAGAATTCAAATTCCACTGGCTCTGTGGGAGCCTTAACCATCCTCACTACAAAGATTGTTTTTCTGTATACCCAAATGGAATTTCCCTTGCTTCACCTTGTAACCATTCCCTCCCATCCTTTCACTATGCATCCCTCAGAAGGTGGCTTCATCCTCTCTATAACTATCTATTAGTGGAAGACACCAGTTAGCTTCCCTCCTGGTTAGAAGAGAAAGCTAAACTGCTTTTCTCCAGGCTGAAATAACTCAGCCCTTTGTCCCTTCTCATACTTCCTGCCTGTCAGACTCCTAATTATCTTGGTGGTTCTCTGCTGGACTGTCTTCTATCAGTCTTTCTTGTACTGCAGTCCAAAACTAGATGTATTATTCCAAATGCCACCTCACAAGTGCCAAGAAGAAGAAACTAATCACTTCTCTTAATTTGCTGACTTCACAAACACAACCTGATTTGCAGTTAGCCTTCATAGCTGCAGTTGTGAAGTCCACTTCTGACTCATGCTGAACTTTATGTCCTCCAGAACTCCAGGGTTTTTCTGCACTTAGCTATCTAGCCATTGTGAGCTGGCTAGCTATGCTGTGTGACTGTTGCATGGGGTTATTTCATCTCTTACTATGCATCTGGATATTAGCTCTATATTGATGACTGACTGTAAGTTGAAGCAGCACTGAGCTGATGCTACTCAGTGAGCCCAAGAAAACGGGACTGCTGAAAAATTAAATAAACATCTGCTCCCTCTTGCCTTTTTTATTTTACCTTTTAAGAAGAAGCAGGGAGAAGGGCCTAAATAGCTTTTACAAAGAATACTCTTCTATTCTCCTACATATTATTTTTAATAAACTGTGCTATCTGATGAAATACATCTTCCAGAATTTATGCTCATGATAGATATTTTCAGTTTTGATAATGGAAAAATACTCAAGTATTTGGAAAAATCTTGACGCTATGGTAACAACCTGTCAGAGCAACATATGAGGTACTGAGTGGCAAGGGGAGCAGAAAGATTTGCAGTTTTTTTTCACCTCTTGAAATAATCTTGCATTCTTTGATCAGCATTGTGAGTGCCAGACAGGGCCAAGATGCTTGTGCACAGGAGCACTAACTTGATGAAGCTGGCCTTATCCGTGATTTTTTTTTTTTTTCACTTGGGTTCTCTCGAATTGCAATGCCAAAACCACATTTTAGATATTCAGAATGCAGCATGTTTGCAGTCACTTACTCATATTTTTCCAGCCTGCCTAGTACATTTGGCAAGCCTTGATTTTTCTGGAATTTAAAGTGCTCTGACTGTGCAACTCAAATAGCAAACTGCTTGCAGACAACTTAGGCCAAGTTTGATCCATCTTTGTGGCTGCAGTGAGAGTTTTGTTTGAGTAAAGCTGAGATAAATAGGGCTTGGATCAGAAAAAAATAGAGTAATTGTAGTTTCAAGACAGTGAAGTTACGAAATACAAATAGCTAATAAAACTGGTGTTAGGAAGAGTTGTTCCAAGATCCTCACTGTTTTACAGGAAAAGATGTAGGTGTTTATATTAGCTACTCAGTTTGTATAGCCGTCTCTGGCTGGAGAGGTAGGACTTCTCCATATTCCAGCTAGAGCCAAAGCTGGTTATTTTGGCCTGATTAATTCCAGTACAAATCTATGAGCGTATGGATGCTTACTTTAGAATAAATATATCAGATTGTTTCATGGTAATCAGTGATTAAAAGTGAACTTCTAATTTAAAAAAAATATATATATTTCTTTTGTGCATCTGTGTTTAACTGCAATGACTAACAGTTTGGACAAATAAGTCTCTTCTGACATTTAAAGTGTAAGAAATAAATAATCATAGTTGATTCTCACAGGCAGTCAAGAACCCTTTCCCTTGCCATTCCTCACCATTCTCCAAATTAATATTCAAGTGCTTGTTGCATATGATCACTAAAAGCTGAGCTTATATGATAAGATATAATAATTATAATATTTTCTAAATTATTTTTTCAAATACTGAATCTTAAATGGTTTTGTTTGAAAACCAGAACAATTTTTGTTTTAATACACACCTATACTCATATATAAATATATGAGAGAAGGAAAAAGGTATCAAGAAATATAAAATACACTTCAAATATTTTTGAGAAAAAAAAAATCAGCATGCTGACATAACTATACAATCTTTGTTCTCTCATCAGTAAACGCACCCAAACATACTTCTAAAGATTAGGAGACCAATTCCTTCCACTGGCACACCATTTAAACAGACTATTTACAATTAATCATTTTTAGTAGAAGACAATCTTTCAAAACAAACAAAAAAATGTGACCTGTTTTTGGTGTGTGTGGTGTATTTATTCCCTCCTGAAAAGTTACCTTATTTTACAACCTTCTTCTCAACAAGTAGCTAGCGCTGGCCTTATAGTAACATGAGAAAGGACTATTGATACTGATACATCGATATATTGTTAGATTGACATATTCTCAGTAGACACAAGTTCCCTCTCTTGTTAAGCACTCGGAAGCACACTCCTGAGAGGTTCAGCATGCAATGGTTATGTTTACTGTGTACTGCATGACTGGGGTTTTAGGGGTTTTTTTTTTCATAGATATTTCAGTAGTTTGGCAAATGCTAGATGGATGTTTAGTTAGGTTATGGGTGTGTTCTGTATTACGTTCTGATTGAAGCTTAATGGAATATACAAATGGGGTCTGCTGACGTGACACAGTCTTGAGGTTATGATCTGACTATTCTTTCTCATCTGAGGGCTAAGGATAGACTTTACAACTTGGAAACTAAACACTTGTAGCTATATGCTTCAGCAGAGCAAAACCAAATGTTGTTTGGCTTGAATCTGCTGTATAGTGCTGTGGAATTCTTCTGGATTTTGGAAACTGTTTCTGTAAGGAAAAATGGGGCCAGGTTAAGGGTAACAGAAAGAAATCTCTCTGTTACAGAGCCCTCCAGAAACTAAGCAAATACCTTTACAAGGATTATCTGCTGCTATACCACCTAAGCTCTTGCCTTCCCAGATGATCGCTTTTGTATTAATTCAGAATTAGTTCATATACAAGAAAAGTCATGTTTTTTTTTTCTAATTTGTTTTCTACTGCATGTTCCCACCAAACAATGATAAAAAAAAATGCCCCAGGTCCATCTTTCCTCCACATACCACCTGTAAATAGCAAATGCTTAACCTCCCCACAAGCAAGAATAAAAGCTTTATTTTTGGTACAAACAGAAACTGGTGAGGGCGAATGTCAAAGTGTCTTGGTGCTGTAGAAATTAACTGAGGGAGAAGGAAGGAAAAATTATATACAGACTATTTGCCCTCCCCAGTGTTAAAACTCCCTGAACATCAGATGTCTGGCTTTAATAATTTCTATTAATCTTTTGAAGCCAGATATTCAGCCTATGACTGGAAATAAAAACAAAACTAGTAAGCAGGCATTCATTTGAATGTAGTATAACTTTTCTAAGAGTATAGTACCTGTGTTGGTACCCTTTGGGGTTTTTTGGCTGCTTTCACATTTCATCTTGGAGTGAATGCAGGTGTTTTCTTTCAGTCATGAGGCAGGACTGCACCATTTTTGTATTGACTTGAGGAAACTCAACAGGCGTGATTTAGCTGAAAAACCAAGCTAAATCTCTCCGGAGTTCTCCAGAGCAGGCAACCTAACCATGAGCCCCGGCAGGAAAAGACCTGGTGTGTTCAGTCATTAATGTGCAGCTCAGTGCCCCAATATGGTAGCTTTGATTCTCTGGTTGGTCCAAATCTAAAATAATGCTGTTGCAGTCTGTGAAGTTGCAAGCGCAGCTCACAGCTGCAGTTGCAAAGGGTAGTTCCTGGTTATCAGTTTTGTTTAAAAATGCTTGCTGAATCCAAAATGGGTTAGTAAAATATGAGTTTAGAGAAGCGTGAAAATATATACCCATCATATCTGTGTGTGGGAATTTTGCAAAGGGAGTAAAAAGCGCAAGAGGCTGTCTTGTAGACATAACTCTCAGAGTTCTACAAGTTTTAAAAGTTATAAAGTAGTTTAAAAAGCCTCTTGTCAACTTATGCATAAGAAGCTGTGTTAAATCAAGACACTGATATAAAATAGTGTTTCCCAGACCACTAACACCCACACAGAGCTGAAAGTTCTTCCAAGAGTACTTTGATGCATTCGAGTATGTGTGTTGCTGCAAGTTCAGTCAGAATTTGTAGTTATTTCGCAATAAACATCTGACATTGTTTACTGCAGCAGAGCTGATTATGCAGAAAACAGTTTCTCTTCTCATAAGCAGATGTGATGAACAGCAGGGTGTAATTATTTGTATCTTCCAGAAGAACCCCTCAGCATACTAAGGATATTGAAAGAATTGTATTATAGGGAACACTAAAGGTATGGGACTGCAAAGACAAACAGAACTTGGAATACCAGGAGATTCATCTAAAATCAAAAAGGATGTTTAATTTGCTCTTTGATACCCAGTAGGTTATCCAGGAATCTAGCAAAATATTTAAATCATGCACTCTTCTGAAAAACATGCAAATGTCATTTGTTGCAAAATAAGAAAAACACTCGCGTCACTATTTCCCAAGAAGAAACTCCACACTGGAGGGAAGAGTTTGTTTGGTTTTGTTTGTTTGTGGATTTTTTTTTTTACAAAGTTTCTTCCCAGTTGCCTCGGAAGTTGAAGTTTTTTACTGCAGGAATAAATACTTTTGGATAGATCTCCTGATGTCTTCTTACCTGACCTTAGAATCATAGAATCTTTAAGGTTGAAAAAGACCTCCAAGATCATCAAGTCCAACCATCAACCTAATACCAGCCTGTCCACTAAATCTTCATGGATCCTTTAAGAACTGATAACCAATGTGGTCTCCCCAAAGACTGCCATCCCCTTTTTCTCTGGCTATAGACTGCCCATACACCTGTGCAATCCAGCTCCCTTGGCTGCAGCATGATATGGAAGTCTCAAGTTTGCAAGACTATTGCAGTCTCTATTAACTTTCAGGGAAAACATCTCTACAGACCTGGTGAAATGCAAAATATGCATCACTTCTGGCCTCAAATCCTGACAGTCCACTGGCATTCTCAAAAGTACATGCCCTTTTCCAGAACAATTCCAGGTTACAGAGGAGATGAAAACAGAAGGAGGAGGAGGAATACTGACTCTGGTATATTTGTTCTTTTTCCATCTCCTACAGATATTATTCCACACTGCATGAGAACCCTGGACACAAAGCATATGACCGATGAAGGTATCTCTACTTCAGCCCATGCTATGCATTGCTTCAGGCCATACGTAACTGTATGGCTTTACTAGGTAGTGCGCCATGCCACGCTTTCTTCTGGGTTGAGCTAGGTGGTGACATGACCTCTATCAAGTAAACAGGAATTTTTTAATTGGTTGCAGTGTTTTGAGCTCCTTGAGGGTGAAAAGGGTAACAAAAATTTAAAACAGAGCAGGAAAATCCTGTTCTGCTTCAGTAGGAGCCTCCTCCAACCTTTAGTCTCCTCCAACTGTCCAGTTTACTGTTAGACAGATAAAATTTGGAAGAGTACAGGCAGTAACTCATTAGTGTGCTTGACTTGGAGCAGAAAGGGAGAGGGTGACACAGATGTCCTACCTGTTACCTTAAAAATTTCAAAATAAGCCAACTCAGGGTACCCACCCATCGACCAGCATTTTACATATTCCTCTTCTGAGACAGCTGATCAAATAGTATTGTTTGCATTTGATAAATCTTTTATAGAGGACAATTGCTATTAGGCTGAAACATTTAGTAAACACACCAGCTTTCATGTTGGCTCTGGGCTAGATTCTAGACTCTGTGGAGACAGGACTTAGAAAAGCTGGCCTGATCAGATAGTCAGATTCTCTACAGTGAGAGACAAATAACATTTAAATAGTATACAGAGCTTTTCTTCAGCTCCTGGTTGTTTCTGAATATTAATTAAGAATCTACAGTGTTCCCCTAGTCTTGGCTCTCCTCTTAATACTTTCTGTCTGAGAACTCCACAGTGACATTTGACTATGTTGATAAACTGCAGCAAGTTCAGTGGATGGCCACGAAGATGGACAGGGGCTGGGACATTTGCCCTATAAGAAGAAGCTGAAAAAAACTGAGCTTGTTTAGCCTAGATAAGAGAGGCTTTGAGGAGAGGTTATCAAGAAGACAAAGCCAGGCTCTTCACCGCAGTGCATGGTGGGAGGACAAATTGACAGACATAAATTGTAATTTTAAAAAGGTCTGATTTGATATAAGCAAAAACTTTTTCACCCTGAGGACAGTCAAGCATTGGAACAGGTTGTCCAGAGATGCTGTGCAATCTCCATCCTTGGAGGTTTTCAAGACCTAAGTGGCTAAAGCCCTCAGCACTCTGGCTTGATCTCATAGCTCACCTTGCTTTCAGTAGGAATTTCGACTAGAGGTGCTCTGTGGTCCCTTCTAACCTAAGTTAGTCTACAATCCTGTGATGCTATAAACAACAGGCATTACAGCAGAACGTATTCTGCCCCTAGTCCATTCCTTTCAACTTTTCTACCGCTTTTTCTTTTCATTCAGTTATCTTAGTCCCATCCATATCCAACAATTTGCTTCCCAGGCATTTTTTTTTCTCCTCGCCTTTTTTTGAAATACGGAGTCTGCAATAAAAAAGTCGTACTGAAGAAAAATTACTAAGATTATTTCACTTCCTGCTGCAGCAAGGACTTTATATATGAAGATGTCTCTTAAAATACTGATTAGCCTTTGTTCATAGCCAGCTTCATACCTTAAAAAAAATTACTTTATTTTCTGTAATATACTGACTGGGTACTTGCTTGCTCTTTACACGATCACCTGTCCCCAGCTAACCATCCTCTCTCTGAAGCTTAGCAGCAACAAAAATTGAAATGTTAAAAGACCACAATCTCTACTCCTTTTTGACCTCTCCCTTACTGGGAGTGTGGTGCTTTTATCTGTTATGTGGTATTTATGTGTAGGCTGGAAATTCTGAGCAGGATGTCATCACTGGTAAAAAAAAACAAAAAACAACTTGATCTGTAAAAAGACAATGACTAATAGTGAAACTCGTCAGCAAGAATGTAAGGTCACGTATAGGTGCATTGACTGACCTAGATACTGTACCATCAATGCCTTTTTATAGCCTCTTTATGTTGTATGAGAAGATTGCTATTATTCAAACTGAAAATGAAAACCAAAATATTTCTGTAAATTGTTCACCTTCCTTTCACCCATCCTTACAACCCACTCAGCGGTGAATATAAGGAAAGACTCATTTTGCTGAGGAATAGGGATTATTTCCAGAGTTCTGCTCACCTATTTCATTTAATCCAAGTGAGACTGCACATGAAAATATCAGGTATGTTCCCTGAGAATTATCTTCATTTATTTGATTTGGGAGGGGAAAGAGTGTGCGTTCATGCAATCTCCATGGAACATATGTATCATAAAATGAAATTAGGACAGCAGAGGAACCTATCTGATGTTGTTCAGTCCTCTTGCAAATCATGTCACCTGGTTTATGCAGTTGCCCTCCATTGTTCATCAGGATATGGATACAGCTGATTTCAGTTTCTCTCCCTTCAGAAAATGTTCTGAGTGAGATCACTCTTCACCACTCTTGTCACAGTCATTGAATAATTTAGGGTGGACTTGACCTTGGGCCCAATCCTCTGATGAAAAGGCTAACTTCAAAAGTTAGAGCAGGTTACTCTGAGCCTTGTCTGGGAGAGTTTTGCATGCATCTCAGTATCCATCTCTGAGGAACAGCATTAGTAACCAAGTGCCTGCTGGATTTCAAACCAATTTTCATTACTTTTTTGAGCTCAGCAGGAGAGCAGGTTTTCCACCCACAAGTCCTTCCATAGTCAGTAACTTGATTTCACCAGCTTTCAGTAACCTTCCTATTAATGCTATCTTATCTGGCCTGTACAGAAACCCACGATTTGTGCTACAGCATAGCGATATTCCCTGTCGAACCTATCTAACGCGCAGACCTTCTCATTCAAAGATGTTAAAATACCTTTTCAGTTCAGCTTGATTTCTAAGAAGCAGAATATTGCTCTCGCTTTAGATGTGGAAAAATGCACTTGCTGACAGGTTACGGCATGTGACTGTTCACACAGTGTCAGCAACAGAGCTGGGAGACAACTCCAAAGCCCTGTGCCCTGCTCTGATCACTGGGCTGTGGTACGCCATTTGCTGTACAACTATGAGCGTCTGAAAAGCATTTTTTTGCCATCTCCATTCAGGTGGCTCAAAAATTCCTGTACAATGGAACAGATAACAGCCTCAGTGAGGCCAGCATGGGAGAGCACTGCCAGAGCCAGAGGGCTTACAGATGTAGCTGGGTTACTCAGAATCTGGTTTCCTCTCCAAATCACAACCCCGTTTTGGCACCTTCCCAAAGCAGCCCTCTCCTCTGGCCAAAAGGAACATTTCTGTTTGATCCTGAGTCAGGCGTCTCGGGCAAGAGCCTTACTCATGTTTTTGTCAGGACTCTGAATGGTCCCATTTTGCTGTTGAACTTTGTCGTACGTCTAACATGCTGCACGTGTGGCTGTACGGTCTGCAAGCCCTTTTCTTAATCACTTTTAAGATACAAATAGACAACGAGAGAAACAGCGGACAGCAGTATTTAACGACAGCATGCGGTACTGTCGTGAGAAAAACTGAAAGTAACGCAGTTTCGGGGCGGGAGGGCCGCCTGCCCCGTCCCCGCTCCAGGCACCGCCGGCCCCGCTCCTGCCCTTGCAGGCGCCGCCCGCAGCCAGCAGATGGCGGCCGCGCTCCGCCCGCCTGCCCGGCCCGGCCCGGCCGCTCCCCTCCCGCCCGCCGGGGCGGGGCCGCAGCCGCGGCCCGCGGGGCCGTAGCGATGCGCGGTTCGTCCGGACACCGCCTGGGCTCCGCGCTGCGGCGGGCTGCGCTCCGCTCCCCTCCCTTCTCGCCGCCGTTTGTCCCGTTCGGGTGGCATGCACCCAGCTGGGCGGGGAAAGTCGGTAGAATAAATGTCAAGCTGATCCAAAGGCAGATTTTCTGTTAGTTTTTAGGTGATTAAAGAAAATTATTAAGGAGGGAAAGAAACATTTAATTTTATGTCAAGCAAAACTTTTTTTCCAAGTGCCTGGTTTCTCCTTAGAGCTGTTCTCTAGGTTAGTGGTGGGGGCAGCTATCCACAGGGTGGGCCTAGATCAGGGGCATCCGGGTTCAGGATAACTGGAGTGAAGCAACGCTCCGATTCCAAATCAGGAAAAGCCACTGCCAGCTCTCTTGTTTATTGTGTGACAGGAATAGCTTCCAAAGTCTGCAGGAGCCAGGGCACTCACTTCTCTTTTCTCCAGCTTTGAGCAGTGGCTGTGAGGATATACAACCAGCTACGAAACAAGCATTGTCCTTTACATCTCACTCATCAAACACTGATCTATCCAAGGATTCTGAATAGCATAGTAAATGAAACGATTCTGATGAACTATTATTAGAAAACTAAGGATGTCATGGATACGAGGGAATCTTAGTTAAAACTGTAGTCTACTGTGCCTAAATCTCACAATGTTCATGATCAGCCTGATTTTCAGATGGTTTTGCTTAGATTCCTACATATTGACTTAGTTACTGGAATCGTGACACAATGATTTAAGGACATCACTAAAAAATTTACATTAGTTATGGGAACACTTGCAGGACTGGAAGTGCCTCAGAAGCCTGAACTAGTTCTTACAGTGCACTATTCATAAAAGGGATAGACTGCAAAACCCATTACAGTTGCAACCTCGCACTGGCAAATTGCAGCCTCATTAGTAATCTTGGCAAGACGACAGGGGTTTTACATTACTGATCCTCTTGTTAGCCCCTGAAGTGTGTGACTGAAGCGCTCTTTGGGGAGCAGTTTGTGGAAGTGAAGGTTGTAAATATATTTCCTTTATAGGCAAACAGATGCTCTCTGTCTTTGGGGCTATCAAACTGGCACATTCACGAACACACAACTCACTTAAAAATAAATGAGAAGAGAAGGTAGTAGTTAAACCTGCCAAAAATTAAGATCTAATGATAACTGTAAGCACATGCATTTTGTCATATTCTTCCAGGGAACCGAGACACATAAAGTAACTTCTCCCTCTCCCTGCAAAACTGTCTCTTCAGTGGTGTGGATGTTCTGTATAATTTTACATATTACAAGGATGACTTTTTTAATGAAATAACACATTAATCTATTAATGATTGATTGACCTGCAATGCATTAACATTACTATAGCACAACATTATCGGACAAGCAGTTCATGTACTCCACTAATACAAGGAATTAAAATAATTAGGAATAACTGCCACAGGTGTCCACAAGCACTCCCTCATGTGTCCGTCACACCACAGTCTGGCTGAAAGTGTTTGTGATGCATGTAATAAAGGAGTATTATTATCTCTTAACTGTGTCTGCGAGCTAAGAAGGTAGCAAGACTTTTCCCTTGCTGGTAGAGCAACTGAGTAGGAAAAAAAAGAGCAACAAGAGTAGCAAAGCCAGGATAACAAACCGATTAGAGTAGCAAGGAGAGCATCATCAAATAGTGATCAAAGCTCATTGTGAGGGAAAGGCACCTTTGGTTTCAATGTTTGCCTTAAGAACAGGTGCCTGTTAGTAAAATCTGTAAGGCTCCAATAAATGTCCATGAGTGTCAGTGTTCAGAGAGAAGAAACCAGCCTAATAAGGACAGCTGGCAATAGTCACCCAAGGTTCATAAGCTATTCAGACTTCATTCCTTCAGAGTATCCACCCTCATTCTCTGGCTAAATTGTCATTTCATAGGCTTTCAGTGCAGGGTAGAGATAAACAGCCATTGTGTTCTAAAGGTAAAAATGTTCAATATAATGTAAGGACCAATTCTTCTTTTTCTCATACATTCTTTAAACGGGGTTTAAGGTCTACTTGGAAAAGCTGTGAAGCATCCAAGCAGGCTGCTTCCCCATTAGTAGAGCACACTGGTATCAGTTCAACACATTTCCCAATAATTCCCCGCAAATGCTTTATGCAGGACAAAGTTCCACAAAGCTTCTCAGATAATATTGCCCCTGATTAAAGAGCCTCAGGAAGGGCTTCTCTGCTGAAGAGAAAAAAATGCCACACCATGAGGTTAGCTTGTTGTGGGCTGTAAACAAGGCGATTGTAGCTGCACTGTTCAAAACTGTTTCTCCTCTGTGTTCTTTCTCTGTTCATTATGTACTCGCCTCTGGGTGGCTTCTGCTTTGAAAGAATTAATTATTCAAACTCTGCCTACATATCTCTTTTCAACAACAACAAACCCCATTGTGTTACAAGGACAAAACCCTTTGGTGACAGCCAGGACAGGTGGCTGAAGCCAGGCAACACATTTTAAAGGTGTGCCACACTTCTGTGTTACCAAACTTGGTTTTGTTGGCAAACCTCATTCTCTTTGATATTTGAGGATATTTATGTTGTCCAAAAAAAATTCATATTCTATGATTTTTTTTTATGCTTCATTATGAAGAAAAACTGGAAAACATGATCCAAGTGCAAACTAAAAGCTGAACAATCCAAAGAGTATGAACTATGTCATTTAATAAAAATCTTACTTGAGGACTTATTATTTTTCTTTTGGTGTTTTTATAACATGTTGGGGATGGAAACACTGTAGTGTTATTCAGCCAAAATCCCTGCTGGAATGCTCTCTTCTTTCCATAGTGATACTATATAAGCCCGTCTCAAGGGAACGTGTAACAGTGCAGTGCCAAGATACTGTGCTGAGATATTTGTGCCTTCGTACTTCCTTTTCTGCAGGGCTTTTTGCTTCTAAAAGATGTCTGAGTTACTTTCCCTTCTTTCTCTCAATTCTTTGATCTGCTTGATCATTATAGTCTAACCTGTTCTTAATTTCCTCTTGCTAGCCCATTTTGAAAGCCTCGTTTATGATTTCCAGTTGATAAAATTGCCATTGGGATGCCCTTTTTTGTCCTTTAGCATTGAACATCATCACTCATGAACAGATGCTGGGGAGGCAGATGATCTTTCAAATGCAGCAAGGAAGACTAGGAGGAAAGTGCCGGAAGCAGATTCAACTACTTAGAAGCATGTAGTCACACACTGGTGTTAGCTTGCTTCGGGTAGGGAGGGGAGCGAGAACTGAACATCAAAGTGCAATGGAAACATAAAATCCTTAGTGCTGTGATTCCTCCTTTGATCTGTACTTTTTCTCCTGGCAAGGTGTTGCAGGCAGTTCTGTTTTCTATGCCACCAAATAGATTCAAGCTTCAGTGAATGTAAATGGAGCTCCTGGACCCGTTTTATACCCTTCAGAAGTTCTAACACTCACTAAAATTAATTTGAGATTGAAAATGTTTTCAATCAGCAAAAGCAGATACAAACAGTCTTTCTAGGACAAACAAGACTCAGGTATTCTTCAGACTCAAGCTGCAACACTGCAGGACGAGAAAGAACAAGAAAATCGGTAATAATCCATCCTAGGGGACTCCTTAGGCCGGGTCAAAGTCTCATGCTGCATGGTAGCAGCAGATTGGCTTCTGGGCCAGAAGCTTTGGTGCAGAATCCCGCCAGTTGTTTTGATGCTGTGTCATGTCCTAACTGCAGCCAGCTGAACTGTTTGCAAAGGACGTGGCAAACAAACTGCACCAAATTTATACTTAGAGCTCCCTTTCTGGGTTTGTACTGGGAGCTGGGAACACCCCTGAAACAAGCTCATGCAACGTTTTGAGAAGTGAAAAGCTACTGGAAGACAATGATATCCATTCTTTTAGTTATGTGCCCCAGAAAACGCTATTTGCTTCAAACTAGGTTTTACCTCGGTAAAAACCTGCTGCTTGGGCAAGATGTGGGCAGCAGAGGGTGCCAAAGCGCAGTACACAAGCGGACTGGGGGTGCTGGTGGGCGCTGGTGATCGCCCCCCGCGGCGCCCGGGCGGCTTCGTGCAACTGGACGGGTGTTTAACATTCATTTCCAGTCTTGGGGCTTCCTCATCTATGCAGTGGGATCAAGATTTATTCCCTGATCCCTTGTTGCTAGTGCTGTTGCTTAACTGCAGACAGATCTGCTGTCCTCTTCTGTCTTGTCTTTCATATAGTTTGGTTTTTACCATCCATTCAGTTACTAGAGAAAACATTGTCATTGTCATTTCCTTGTACAGCCCAAACATCTGCTGACTTCAGTACGTGTTGGACAAGTGTGAGCAATTCTGTAACATCTCTAACCCTCTCAGTGCTCCAAAACATAGACAAGTTAACATAGCAAGAACTCCAAACTGAAGGAAGTAGAGATCTTAAGGCCAATTTTTAAAGTTTTGTTAAGAAATTTCAGAAATAGTTACTAACTTAATTACTTGGAGCTATACCAACAGGCAGCCTAAACCAGTTAATGTTTACATCTTTCCAAAGCACTTTTCATTTTTGTGAGTATTCTCAAAAAATTTTTTCCCATCTGTTGAGGCCCAGCTTGCTTTAAGAAAGACTTCTCTAATGTCATCCGAACAGTATCTCATGAACTGTGGTTCAACCTATGGTACAAATTGCTACTGGCAAGCATTTTGAGTAATTGATTGTCCATATGAGATTAAAGAAAGAAAAAAAAAAAAGATTTCTGCAACTTACAGCTTATAGTGAAGTCTAAATAGATATTCTATAGAACTGTGTTGGTGTGTTAAACAAATTTTGCTACAGCTTCTGTCTAGTATCAAACCCAAAAGTTACTGTAGTTCATAGTAGGCAATACTTAGTGTTGCAATATCAGCTAATTCATATCAGTGTCCTCCCAAGAAGGGAATGTTCTTAATTCTTGCTCATTTAGGAATATAATCTTTCTCTGATCTTTGAAGTGATGAAATGTAGGAGTGGATCATGGAGGCATAGAAATTAGAGCAAGAAAAGAGCTATTAGACCATACAGCTCATTATTCCATCCTTAAAAGGCTACTCTGCAGTGCATTCTTGGGTACTTTGTCCAGTATACATAAAAACCTGGGAGCATGGAAATAATGAAGGAGCAATTCTAGTGTGCAAAAGTGTCAGCTCTTTTCTCTCTGCTTTGATTCAGCTATAGGATGATGCAAAGCAGTAATTGCTGCCATTATAGAGAACAAATCTATTTGCATTTCTACAGTGCTTCAGCTCTAGCTGTGAATGTCTAATCAGTCTTATTGCTGGAAAAATATTTTCCAGCCTCTTGTCAAATCTCTGATTGTAGTGCATTACTACAAAGCCACTTAACTCCACCCATGTCCTAGCCCACATCGATAGAGGGCTGTGGTGAGAATCTTTGAAGCCAATGCTGGCATGTATGAAACATAATGTAGCAGTGTCAGTGGTTCAGTAAATATTCCTTTCACCTCGAATAGAATACTGCCTAGAACAACATGCAAGGGTAGCTGTGCTTCTGGAAGAACTGTAAAATTCTGAATAATGCGTGTATAAAGATCCCATGGTACACTTTTGCAGGAATAGTGACATTTGCCCAAACGTCCTCACTAGCTTTAGCCATAATAATTACATTGTGTTTTTCTCACCCAGACTTCCCCTGCAGTTCTGATTGTTGGCTGTATTTCTCATTCCCTGTTCTACATGCTTTATTGGAGTGATAAGCACTATTAAGCAACTGCTACATTCTGACACATAGCTGCACAACGTGACACATATTTATACATTTACTCTGAATCAGAGTAAGTTGCACCTGCCTGATTCTACCAACCAGTAGTGTTGTTCTGCCTGTACAAACCTGGAAACTTAAGATCAGTTTAAGCTTAGTACACGGTTCTCAGGTCTCATATAGCCTCTTTGTTTCCATCACCCAGTACAAAAGTGCTGTAACCTGGCCAGGTTAAAGGTCCCTATAGGAAAAGGAGGTGGCTGTAACAGCACAGAACTGGCACGCTGTCAAACAAGGGACGTGCTAGAGGTGAGGACAGATCATTCCTTGTTCCTAAGTTCCAGCTCTGCTTGCTACTTGATAGCCCTTGGTTCAACTGAAGGAGCTCTAATATAGGAGGTAAAGGGAAAATGTTGTTCAGTCACTTGTCACAGACTTGGTGAAAAAAAATCAAAAAGTGTAACTTGCAATCAACTAATCAGCTTGCTCTTACAGGGAAAGTTGAGTTTACTTTTCTTCTTTTCATTATCAGTTAATTTATGTTAGTAAACGCTATGTCTTATAAAGCATTTTATCATATGAATTTGGTGTACTGATAGGCGAATGTTTATATGATTCATCTGACAGAATTGTTCATGCCTACAAAAGAAAAGAGGACTCTTTCTCCACGCTCTCAAAGACCAATAAAGTATACAAAACATGTTCAGAGTGGTGTCAGGGACTGACACTCATGCCCAGTAAACAGTGATGTAAGTCCAAAATTATTTGTGCAGTTACTCTGTATTTACACCCTATTGACATGAATCAGTGTCTAGGAACGATATTCAATATGAGCAAGTGAAGAAAAGGAGAAACACCAGTTTTTTAGTGTTATTTTCAGCTAACCAAATCTGATATGCTGCCTTATTCATGTTTGTATTTAATTTGATATATAATTCACAGTTCACATGAGTTAGGCAAAAATTATTTGTCCCTCAGTTTGATGTTTTTACATACACATTTAAGAATTATATCCCCTGTAATCCACTGCCACTATGTAAGAGCTGTTCCAAAGTCAAAATCTTTTTATACAAATATCTCAATCTTTTATCATCAAAACCATTTATTCTTCAGATATTTACAAAGTAAATGTTCCATGTGAAAGCAGCCAATACCTCACAACTGCATTTCCATTTAATCAATTTAATTATAATTCATTTGCCTCACCCAGGAAACATTTAAGGCAATTTTCCACTTAATCATTTCAGCTAAAAGCTACAGCAGTAGCTTTAGATTTTAAAGATTGTCAAACCTCATTCTGTAGAATAGGAAATTTTATTTGTTAAACAAGACACACAACCATTATGAAAACCCTGTAATGAGAATAGCATGTCCTGTAACTGGGCATGCGCAGGCCTGGAAGTTTAGAAAAGTGCCCTTCATGAGACGCATCAAGTCAATCTGTGCTAAAGATGTTACTTCCACAAAACTGCTCAGAAATGCTGTCGTAAAAGTCTCTTATACATTTGACTTGTAGCTGTGTAAATCTTCTTAAGTGTTAGTAAAATAAAATACAATTCCTTAGAAGGTTGTTCTGCCTTCAGGAGAAAGGAAATGAAAAACTGAAAAGGGAGTAAAATAGATCTTGACACATCTGTAGATTTATGCTAGAGGTTCAGCAGTCATATATCCTGCAGGATCCTATAGGTTTATATCTTACAAACCAGAAGGAATAAGCAATAAGATCCACCTACTGCCTTCTGCTAGCAATAGCTAACCAAATTTCATGGCAATTCCTAAGCTTAAACGAGACCTGTCCTTGGTTCTTATTAGGGAGGATCATGGGTGTACCTTGAGCCACAGAATGTACTGCTGTGTGGTTGGGGTTTGTGCAGCATGAACTCCCTTAAAAGAAGAAAAAAATAATTTCTACACCAGGTTTTTTACAAGATTGAAGTCTGTGAGCAGAAATTTATGAATCACTTCCGTCCAGATCTGACAAAAAGCAGAATGCACTCTGAATATCTAGTATATTCTTGGTAGTGTGGACAGGAGGTTTTCATTTGCATTGTCATTCATTACCTTGAACTTGTGAGTTGCTTTTAAACGTACTTAAAAGCACAGGATTAGGGAATGACTTCTCTAATCCCATCCCTCACACTCTCCACAGAGAGCAGTTGCATAACGTGCAATGTGTTTGGTTATTATTAGTCTTTGCCCCAAGGGATTTTCTATGAAAAGGCTGAAGCAAGTTAAAGTCCTCTTGAAGCTGAAGGTAGATATTTTTGGTAACCAATCTGGTGGAAGTTTTTGGGACCTTCTTTCAGGCCAGTCACTGGTATAAGCCACTCCCTGAGGCTGCCTGAGGAATAGGGACTGGAATGGACAGTGAATGTAGAAACACAAGTCTTATTTCCATCTAGTTGCCCAGTCTTCACTCTTTCCCCATTCCTAGTGCTCCTCAGGTATGTAAGTAACTGAGATATCTTTGCTGTAGATGTTTTCTGGCATCAGAAAGAAAAAACTCAAATCTTCAGCACAACATTGTCATTATCATAATTAGCCATAATTACAGAAGTGTTTTAACAGATGCCTATTTGATGCATTTTGATATAAAAATAACAAAACTACAGTGAAGAAAGAGCTATGTTCTATGGAGCAGAACCAAAACACTGTGTGAAAGATCTGATTAAAATATTTGGGTACCTACAAAACAATGCCATCTGTCCAATATAGTAATATAACCAAGCTGGGGAAGATACAACTCATAAATACTGCAGATTCATAACTGCAGACTCAGCTTCTTTATAGGACCCTAATTCATGTAATTTTTTTTTTATTATTATAACTTCAGAAGCCACAAACCTATTAAATAAGGGTGTTAAATAATATCATGCCATTCAATAAGTAGCACAATAATAGGCTTCTTCAGCATTCTGATACTATATTTATGTATTGAAAAAATATTTCTCTCCAGCACGCCAAATAAGGATAGAAGTATAAGTGGGAGGATAACCTGTTTGCCACAAGTTAAGTAACAGTATCTTGAAGCTCATGTCCTGCTGCCTCGTTCTGAATCATATCAGGAAAAATAATTTCATCTTGAGAAGTTATTTACTGGCCTAGATAGTTCCTATTTCTGAAAGTCTATCACAGTAGATTAATGTCACATTATACCTATCTGTATTCCTATCATTCTGTTAATTTTTTTTCCCAAGAAAAGAAAAATTGCTGTTTTCGCTTGACCAATGAACATCATTGCATATTAGTACTCTTATGTTCCTAGAAAGAGGAGCTAGCCTAGACACAAAAAAAAAATCTTGTAATTCTCCTCCATCCTTGTTTGCTATCAGAAGGATGCCGTATAAAAAATAAAACCAAACTTAATACATTTGTTAAAGGTTGAATAGGTTTCTTTTCCTATCTACACACTTACAGAGATTCTCAGAGTTTCAGAGGTCTAATTTTTGAATTTCAGTTACTGAGGAAGAAAATCTGGTGGAAGACTGAATCATATCCCAAGAAGTAACCACACCCTAACTTAGAAATGTGAAACTCAGGGTTTATATTCTTAAGTGTCTCTTATTTCTATGGGAGATTGTACCAAGCCCAGGTCAATACCTGAAATCTCCCAAGCCTTAGCAAGGTCCCTGTCTGTCCTGCAAACATTCAAGTGTTTCATCAAAAAATATATTTTACATTTCAAAACTGCACTATAAATTAAATGTCCACCTAGGTTACCTGACAATCTCCACTTACAGTATGGGTATGAATTCCTCTTTTTTTTTTGTTCTTGAGCACTTGTATCATTATTTGACTGAGCTAATGCAATAAAAAGGCTAAATGGTTTCAAACATGTTTCTCTATAGTTCATTTCATGCACTATTTTACAGCAAGTTCTTCTCTAATCTAATTTACATTATTCTGAAATCACAAACTGATCGTAATTATCTTTTAATGGTAATACAAGCTCATTTAAAGGGAACATCAGGTACTCCAGTGAAAACCTACTGCAAATATAAGATCATAGAGTTCATGTATTTTGATAGGAAATAGTAAATGAAAATACTTTCATATTTTATATGTAAAATTCATTATTTACACTGTATTTTTAAATGTAGGGCAAAAATATTGTTGTTTCAGAATCTTTGGGGTTTTTTCATTCTGAAATTTAGAGAATAGCTGAATTATTAATGAATTAGTTCAGAGTGAATAATACCCAGAAGCATAAGTCTGTCTTCCACATTGACTGATAGCAGGTTAGTATCTAGCAATGTTTCTGTACTCGGAGAGGGAGTTCAGAACATTATTGATTCTCACTTTCCTGACACAAAATACTTTTCTTCCTAATTTCTGCTGAATCAGACTTTATTTTCCTTTTAATCATTCAGTTCTGTGAGGTTTGAAGACTTTCTCTAGACAGGTCTTTCATACTAACATTCCAAACTGTCCTGAAACCTATTTCTGAAAGTAGGATTTTGCCATTACATGGAGTTCTGAAGAAAACTCATATAACAGGTTTTTTGACACAGAGAATGTTCCTGAGGTTGAAAGACAAAATGATCCTCATATATCCCTCTGTCAATATAATAATGAGGTAATACTCAATGATATGAAAGGTTAGCACATTTGAAGCTGATCAAAGATGAAGAGAACAGATACAAACTTTTGTTCTTGGTCTTTAGCTAATCTGTGATACTTAATGCTATCAGGTGTTGTTAAAGCCATGGACTTAGCAGACTCCTTAATAAAGTCAGACATTTATATTGATAATGAGATGGGATTAGGGGTCTTCACATATCAGAATACAAAGCACTCACTCCTCTGAGAACTAGAAAGAAGCTTCTCTTAGAGAAGGCAATGTTTTAACTGGCTGCAGCAGGTTTTCTTGTACTTAAAAAAAACATGAATGTTTTAACCAGGCTAAATTCACATTGGTGAACTGAATTCATTGCTGCCTAAATTAATTAGCAAATCTAATTTACCTGACACCCTGACTGACTTTATGTTTTAGTTCAGTATGGGACAACAGTTATGTAACCCGAGAACGCAGACTTATTGACATTTAATTACAATGTTTTTAGCTCCTGTAGGTGATACCCTGTCACTACCTTATTTTTCCTCTTTAAACTAGGTATTCTACCACCTTCTGTACAACAGTAATTTAGGCATTTATAAAATAATCTATCATTATTGTATCTGGAAAATCTTTTATCTGATTTTTAGGTTTTATTTTTACTGTCATGAAGATACTTGTCTCAAAATATACATGTAAGCTTGCCAATTATTCAGTATCTATTAGAGGTTCTCTCAATTAATAATACTGAGTAAAGTAAATCTTAATGTAATGTTGCACTTTGTAGTGCAATAAAATACTCTGTGGCACTATGATTTGCACACAGTACAGTTGACTGTTTCATGGCTCATTTGCCCAAGTAATTATGAGATTTTACTCATCACTCAAAGATCAAGTGCAGGTTTTTCATTGCAAAGAGATTCAAGTTTTTATGTATGTAATGCCTCTCATTTAAATAGAGCTCAGGAACACAGGGATCCTGAAGCTGTGTTATACTCATTAGAGCAATATTAAAAACACATTAAATAATATCGTGCAGTTTTGAGCTGTGGTGAATTGGTTTGTATGTCTTTGATGCAAAATGTTGTCAAACTATAGTACAGTAAGGGCTATTTGAAAATCAGTCTGAGAAAAAAAGACTTTTAAAAAACCAAACAACCGGAAATCCGGAAATACCATTTATTGACAGTTTCCAGCTATGCCTGGTGGCCTCAACTAATTTTTCAGCTAATGTAGGTCCACACCATACTCCGTTTTTTTCACTCCTCACTTACTTTCACTACATTGGTAGCATTACTTCACAAAATCTACAATTGTATCTTGAAATTTTGAACCTGGGCAAAATGGGGTTTTTTTTCCGTTTTATAGGAAGGCATCTCTATATCAGTAGATTTTTTTTCCATGGTCAAATACACTACAGAAGACTAACCAAAATAAAATTCAGACTGACATGTAGCAATTCTTTACTTTCTTGAACATGACTTCACAGGATGTTGTTTTTAAGTAAGCAAAGGCTCAGACATTCAGGCTTTCTGACCACTTGGGCATTCTGCATAGTCTCATTCAAGCCAGTTCTAAAGCATCAAACACAAATATGGTTAGTCTTTCCTAAAGTTAGACTTGGCTCACTCAGGCATGACACCCTTGCAATTGGGTAGAGATACAGCAAAGGGTTCAGATGCAGCAAACACAGTAACCTCTGGGCTTGCTTTCAGTGACACAGTGATGACAGACCAGCACAGGCCTCTGCTCCCATCTTGCATACACACAGCTTGCTGAAGCCCATGACTGGCTATGTTTGAGTGTGTTTCCATGGACTCCTCCCCGATTCAGTGCAAGGACAGTCTCTTGCTTTAGTCCTGTACCAATAAAGGCAGGTTGTAGAACCTGAGATAAATATTTTGAAGCATGTTTCAGATCTCTTCACTTTTGCTGTTACCAGTGGCCCCCAAACTGACTGATATAGAAACCTGGGCTGGCTTTTTTTCATTCACGTTCAGTATCTGTTTGCTTGATTGTTTGAATAACCCTGAACAGCCATCACTTTTCCAGAAGTCCAGTACTACAGGACTACCTATAGTACCATGGCTACTGAAACACAGCCTTTGTTACTCATATACATCATATCTCTGAAGTGTAAGATGTGTTTCTCTCCATTAGACCTTCCATGAAAATTTCTGATTTAAGAAGCAAACAGAAGATAATCTGTGACTAATAAAAAAAAATCTTTGTGGTAGATCTTTTCCGTGGCTCATTGGGAAATGCTAAGCAAAAGCACTTCTTTCATCACCTAATATCCTGCCAGGAGTACAGCTGTGCTGACTTAAATTGTTTGTCAGATCTATTGATGCTAAAGCCACACATATAGTTCTACTACTCAGTTGTTGAACAGTCATTGTGCCTCAGATAACTAGGTATGCAGTGGATGTGTAAAGCCAGTTTCTCTTCCGTTCTTCCAGTTATTTCTATAGCCAAAGGGGTTTTCTTCCTCTGTGATTTATACAGAATAGCTTAAGGTAAATTTATTATTGGTTTATTGTTACCTGAGACACTTCACTGAGGTTTTATCTTGCTTTGATAAGTTAGCAAATGATTTATTGAAGAAAAATCCATGCTAATACCCTTTCTAGTGACAAAACTGATTTAAAAGATGACAAAAAGAAGAATATACTAGTACACAGAGCACTTTAAAATAATGAATCACTGTAGCCAAAACATTTGATGTGAAGCATTCCACTGCACAGAAAAAAAAAGTTATAGGAATATATTGGTATGGTAGAAATAGAAAGATGAGAATAAAGGAATGAGTATTTCATTTTCATCTCTACTATTACGTTTTTCAGCATACATTTAAAATTCTGACTAGTGACTCTTACTGTTGTGATATCAATCAGTCAATCACTATGTTACTTCATAAATGAGCAAGAATAAAATAATCTTTTCCTATTGTTGGCTTAATAATATTGCTATTCCTTGTGAAAAGAAAACAAATGTAATTCAGGTTTTTTTCATCTTTTGCTTGCATGATTACAATCTGTAGCTATGTTCAACTGGCTTCAGGCTACAAGATAACCATGTCTAGATAGAGTAAGATTCTTCAGGGAGTTAAAATATGACATGAAAAATTCTCTGCAGATTAGAAAACATATTTGGCAAGAAAGATTTAAATTACAAGTCTCATTCATGCTCATAGTACAACTGCACAAACACTTTAAATCTGGAATTATGCTTTTTAAACCTTTGAAACAATAAAGACCCTTAGCAGTGACATTCAGTAGTGATATTGCAATTAATAACAAAACTGAAGAAAATACAGCTGCTGATAAAATCATCTGGCAGGTGGGGCTATCTGTATTGAGGATGTGGTATGTACATGGTACATCTTCACTTAACAGTTTCTGTTATATTCTAATGTCCCCTACAGCTTTAAATTAAGAGCAGATTCTTTTAGAACTGATAGGTTTTCCCTTTAGCTTGCATGTGAGGATACAGTTACTTATCAAAGAAGCAGCATCCTATAAACCAACCTGCCAATGTATATTTGTTGCCATAATTTTTTCAGTTTGCTCTAATGCAGATAGATAAGTGCTGTGATACCATTTTATGCAAACCGACGTTTTAGACAGAATTTTTTAGAAAGCAAAGCTCAGCACAAGTTTTTTAACCTAACTGCACCATTCAGGCGTATCTTTACCACGAGAGACTTGTAGGATTTATTTCAACTTGTATTTTTTCCATCTCACATACCTAAGCTACCATCTGCAAAGGTAGCCTGGCTGTCATTGTCATCTTGTCCACCTTTGTTCACTGTTCATCCATATATAGCCCCTCTCAACAGTTCTTTTGGACACCATGTTGTCTTGTGTTCCCAGAAATGCCGGTAACTTGGGTTGTTTTTTTACCAGCTGAATTTAAATATAATACAGCCTTTTGTTGTGTGTTTATAAGTCGAGTATGCTGCTTACTGACTTGTTTCTTATATGGCCTTTCTCATCTACCCATATGGCTACAATTCTTCCCAGGCTTTCATCTCTGCTGCACTGATGACTCCAGTATCTCTTTCCTTCCCAGATGCGGTCTGATCCCATTTGTGCTATTCACATTGCTTCTGTTAAAAATCATTCTCCCAGCCCCTTGACAGCTTCTTTCTTTGCATCTTTCCTCCAGCCTCCCCATTCTATTCTGCATCAGACGTACCCTGCCTGCCTCCACTTTAAAACTACCAATTGTCTCTCTTACAGTGTGCTGGATAGACATTTTCCTATTTGGAACTCTCTGACAAGAGCTTCCCAAAAATCCCCAAAGTGGTTTCACTATCTCTTTTTAGATCCCTGCTTAAAACCAGCTCTTGCTAAACGAAAGTCTTGCAAAAAATAGGCTTCTGTTGAGCTGCATCTAAAAGTCTCCTTGAGTATTCAGATAGTTTCTTGTGTAGTAATTACTCTGTAAAGTCCTTAGGAGAGAGCTCTTTTTTTTTCCCTCTGCATGTAAACAGCAGCTAGTTCAAGAATGTCCCAATCCCAGAGTAACCTTCCTAGAGAGCAGCTAAATGAATAAATTCACTGGAAACTTCCAGCAGTACCCAGACAGCCAATGTGCTCTCCAAACACCTTTTCTCAATGCAGGGCAATAAAAGATTAGTAGTAGCAGAACTGTGGTAGTAAAAAACCTGAACCTTTTACATATGGAGATTCTTCCCCCTTTTTTTTTTCACACAGGCAAGCTTTAATTCAGTCCAGCTTCAAAACTGTAAGGACAACCCAATGCTCAGAAGTCATTAAAGCCTTGCAGAATTTTTCTTCTGGTTCTTTAGTGTCTGTTATTTACTTTGATTTTTTTGTCAGTCTAAGTTTATTTTGTGTTGCTGTACTGAGATTTTAGGTGGTTGACTTGCCAATTAATTCTGGAAATTACGGTAGTTAAAGCTCAGTTTCCCAGAAGATTATTCTTACTTCAGCAAGTCAAATATTTATATGGTATCTCCTCTACTGTGTAATGACAGCATTGTATGTAGCATTTTTTAGAGATGAGGCACTTTTTAATTGCCAAACTTGCTTATGCAAGTTGGAAAATTCTGAATTCTCCTGTGTTTCATTACATTACTGTTTTTTTTTTATTTTCCTGTTGAAGTGGCAAAATACTTGCTCTAGCTTGATGGGCTCCTCCCCACACTTTCCAAAAAATTTTGTTTGGGTGTAGACAATGTCAGCTGTCCTGCAGCAAAGCTAATTTGAGTTTTAATCTTCTATTGTCTACTTTATTAATGTTCCAAATCCATGACCAAATCAATTGTTCACAAATATTATTTGCTGTACCAAACCATCACTAAGTCCAACTGAGAAGTCTTCAGTGACTGTTTATTAGTGATCAATTTACTTGCCATTTCTTTCTAAAGTATAATGTTTCTAATCACCTAGTTTCTGATCACACAAGTAAGTTGCTAAATTTGTATATTTACTCATGACAGTAAGAAGCTGATACGGAGGTAAAGCAACACCAAATCAACTCCCTGCTCTGTACTGATAGTATGTAGCTCCTTGAACAGTCATATATTCCTAGATGCAGAAAAGACCTGGTTTGGGACACTGTCATCTAGCAGCATTCAGAGCTTTAAGTTACCTATACAAAGCTGGAGGGACAGAGCAGAAAAGAATGAGACTTCAAAGTGTAGGCTCCAGCTCAGACTTCCATCACCCAGGATGAGGACTCAAATCACCCGATAACCACATCACACTTTCATATTCATGCACTTTCCAGCTGTTTAGTTTAATGAATAATGGCTAATGATAAACAGGTGGAGCAGCTTCCTGGCACTGAGAACCTCAAGTCTCTCTTTGGCATGTTCTTAGTATCAAGGAAAAATTAAGAAGGTAAACAAGGTAAAGCAGGGTTTTGAATCTGAGGTTCACATAGAATCATAGAATGGTTTGGGTTATAAGGGACCTTTACAGGCCATCCAGTCCAACCCCCCTGCAAGGAGCAGGGACATCTCCAACCAGATCAGGTTGCTCAGAGCCCCGTCCAACCTGGCCTGGAATGTGTCCAGGGACAGGGCATCCACCACCTCTCTAGGCAACCTGTGCCAGTGTTCCACCACCCTCAGTGTAAATTTTTTTTTTCTTATGTCCAATCTGAATCTACCTCCTTCTATTTTAAAACCATCTCCCCTTGTCCTATCACTTTAGGTACTGGAAGGCCACTATAAGGTCTTCCCAGAGCCTTCTCTTCTCCAGGCTGAACAGCCTCAGCTCTCTCAGCCTGTGCTCACAGGAGAGGTGCTCCAGCCCTCTGATCATTTTCATGGCCTCCTCTGGACCCACTCCAAGAGGTCCTTGTACTTCTTATGTTGGGGGCTCCAGAGCTGGACACAGTACTCCAGGTGGGGTTTCACATGTCTTGCTCTATTAAAGTTGAGTGAAAAGGGACTGTGAAGTAGAGCTACCTCTTTTTCATTCAGCTTTATGTTTTGTGAGGGCCAGGTCTCAGCATCTCTGTAACAAACCTCACTGACAAGATGAGTCATTCACTAGTTTGTGAATCCCAAAGGTTCTTTAGACCAGTACATGCATTATGTAGTGCTGCAAAAGCCCCCCCAAAAGACCTATTGAGAGTTAAGAGCCTTTACAGATGAAAATTAAGTGTAGCAGGGCTCTAAGGCAGCAGCTCTGAGGATTCAGATTTTCAGCATAAGTATCCTATGTAAATAATTTCATGAACCTGTGCCTCATTCTTTTTGTTCCACAGAATACTACTTGCTACTTTATTTTGGGAAAATAAAAGAACAGTATCTCAAGCGGCTAATACAGTATTCTAAATGATGCACAGAAAATCCAGACATATACAGAAAACAGCAGTTACTGTATAATGTTTGTTATCAGAGAAATAACATGTAGAAGACAAAGATAAAGGTCTCATAGTTTAAGGGGCAACTACTTTCCCAAAGATTTTAAAATATAGATTAAAAATAGGATTTTAAAAAGTATATTAAATGAAATTACTTTGCAAGTGTATTTTAAAGTTAATATTTTCAAAGCCACATTGGAAACTAGGGTTACATTGATTTGCAAATCAGCTACTACTTCATTTATGCAGCCTTGAAGATCTCAGTTCTGATATTCTAAAATAATAATAAAATTTAGTGTTTTAGATTAATAAAAAAGTAAAAAAAAATATATTTCACAGACAGGAATTGTAAGAAGGAAGTACCATCCTACTAAACAGATTTGGAGCTCCTAATATTGTTGACTTGATTTCTGCTAATAGCCTACTCTGTGTCAACAGTGAGCACTGGGTTGGGAACACATTCTAGTGGAACAGGAACATTGTGGAAGAAATTCAGTCATTGACCCTGACTTATTTACAACTTTTTAACAGATATTTTGATGTTTTTTTAAAACGTATATATTAAATGGATTGTTGAAGATGAATAAAGCAATCAGATTTGCTGAGACTTGGTGGGTGTAAACTTGCTAAAAATAACCTAGATGTATCAAATGAAATTACAGCAGCCCTAAAAGTCAACAAGACTGTTTTTTTTTTCAATTCTACTTTATAATAGCAATAGGAACATCAGTGCAGGGTGTTTCTTTGGGATTAATGCCCTGCTGTCATTGGGGTATGCTTTCCTCATTGGATTTCCATTAAGAACAGTTATGATGTGTAGCACTAGATTGTGTTTAATATCACTGTTGTTGGGAGCTGAAGTATCCAGCTGAGATCCAGCTTCTCAATTTCTAGTGGAAAAGTCACACCACATCATCAACTAGTAATCTAAAAAGAGTTGTTGCTAACATTTCTCATCAATAAATCACTTTATTATTTAAATTTGACTATATATTAGACTGTGTCACCTGAATAATCTCTGTCACTGAAGACAATGATAAAGCCAGAGTGAAATTTTTGAATAATAAAAAAAATAACAAACTGGAATACGCAGAGTTAGAATGTAATCTCAGTTTTACCAGTATAAAATGCAGAGTAACTCCTATGATTTAGAACTGGAATTTCTTTTAGTTCTAACCTGTAAAACTGAGAACAAAATCTGATATCATGTGCAGGATAACAAAAGAAATTTTATTTAAAATATGACATGCTCAGTTTATGATATATCTAGAGAAAGACAATAAGGTAAATTCCCATTTTTTTTTTTAGTGGATGCATGAGTATATCCTGTATTATGCTGAATTTATTAAATTATTCTCAGCTGGTATAAACTGCCATAGTTCTGTTAATTTTACAAACATCAGAGAACTTACTCCAGTTCAGAACTGCCCCTGGTTTCTAGCTTTCAAAACAGCCTCTAGATGAATATTTTTGTGTAGTTAGGAAAAGATTACAAGAAATCAAATTTTGAGATTATTAGAAAATTATAATAAAAAATTGTTTCTGTTTTGAAGTTATTTAAAGTTGTTGTGAAGTTATTTAAAGTGAAAGGCAAGTTGTGTTTTGTATGACTGTGTCTAGTAAGAAATCACCTATCATTAAGGATCACATCAATGTATATACAGCTTTTAAAGATAAGATAGACCAATGTGGTTTAAAAGTTAATTTACAATAGGAAATTATTTCTGTGCATGTTTTCATATGTGTTAGGTGGAGGAGGTACAAGTACAGATTCTTGTGGTTTATTTAAGCCAGCACTCCCTCACATAATTCAAATGTATGTCTGCACTTAGTTGGCTTTCTGTTTGAAAAAACATTGGACCTTTGCCACTTTACCATTACCAAAATGGATTAAGTAGTTCATGAATTTAAAAAAATATATATATTCTGTGTTTGCTGTTCTCTTTTCCCTGCTGGATAAGGGTTCTCATCTCAGTGACTAAATCAGCACCATTGTTTAGTCCAATCTTCAGTTTTATTTCCCTTTTCAGTGCAGCCAAGAATTGAACAGTGTGTGAACTAAGACCAGGTTCTGTAAGTCTTCTACAGTACTAAACTTTATGACAAACTTAGACCTCCCATATCCATGGGAGGCTCCTGAGTCCAATTCTGTCCAGTTCATCTGCAGCTCTGTACAGACAGCAGAGTCCGAAGAGTATCTCTGATCAAAACTGCAAGTAGGTTTGGGCAGTTAATTCCAAGAGGCATGCAAACGTTCGCTTCTATTACTGTTGCCTTTTGACACAATTGCAAATCAAGATAGCAGCACCGCAGTCAGTTTTTGAAGAACTCATTCCTTAAAGCAAACACGTTTATGCTGGGGATAAAAAGACTGATTTCACTGCAGGGTCTTCAATTGTCATTCTTTGTGAATGAAGAGAAGGTGAGCTGGTCAGTCAAGGAGACTCACAGCTGAATGAATTGTTTTAGAACAACTGGTGGCTAATTGTTTGTGTAAATCCATGCACAAGTGCTTAGGACCATTGGGGAATTCTGTGGTGACCTATCTGTTTCCTTCTTAATGTAATGCTAACTATATGTCAGAAAATCTACCGCTTTGTAAAGCATCTGAAAAGAATTTGTAATTAATCCTCAGTCTGTTTGTTTAGTAGCGCTTTATCTCCCACTCAGCTCTTCTGTACTTAAGTGACCAGAAACATCTTAGCAGTATAGCTGAGGGCAAAATGGAGCTAAGTGTGTGAATGCATGCAGCTCTGTTTAAATTAATTTTTTAAATTAATTCTCTAGTTAGAAGAGTACAGTTGTCAATGTATGTGTTGTGTTTATGGAAAAGGTATTGAATGCAACGCAATTTTTATTAACTAAACTGGAAATGTACAACAATTTGAAAAATCTATTACAGGTTCTAACAGCAAGTGAATTCCTTTATTCAAAATATTTCAAGTGTCTTGTTAGAATGCACATCTCGGATAGCATTACCTAGTTATATAAACCAATGATAACATTTCCTGTGCAACTGGTGAGGATTTAGCAGTGTATTTTGGAGTGTGACTTTCTTGCGTCACTGTCATTGTGAGTTATTAAAGTCTCTAAACAAGACAGATACTTATCTGGAACTTTGAGTACAGCTGACATTTAAAAGCTGATAGAATAAAACAATTCATTTAGAAATATTAGAGCAAGCCACAAAGCTGATAGTAGAACTGTCTTTGTTTAAATGTTCTACAACATTAGACAAATTAGTCTTAATAATGTCTTCTTAAGCTTACATTATCTTTCATTTTGAAAAATAAACAGCTAAAAGCATTGTCCTCTGCTACAAGCAGACGACAATTATTCAGAAGTCTTTGCTTTTTAATTGTTTGTGACGTTTCAATATAATTCTTGAATAGTTGAGTAGGAAATAGAATTTTTATATGACAGCAGTTTATGTTCAATATTCATGTGATACGTTTATTTTAAAGAAGCTGAAGAGAATAAGAACCTGCTTAATACTGTGAATTAAGCATCAGTGGTGTATACTGTGTCTGAATGCCTGTTTTGTCTTTCCCCTGACAGGCTGATAATGTATGGTTTTGTGAAGGCCATGGTACACATTGGCCAGTTAAAAGGATGGGAATTCCACTTCACTGACTGTTTATTTTTTGGATCACTGATGTCTGCCACAGATCCAGGTAACTCTTTAAAGCAAATTACTTTTTTCAAAAGTCAGAGGAGTAAATAAGAACATAACGACTGCGTGTACCACAGAAATGTTCAAAGTCTCTCTTCTGGATTTTTTATTCCCATAGCTGTTAAAAGTCTGATATTCTGATTATCTTAAGTCAAATTAGCTCCAGAGATCCCTTATGTTTGTTTGAATAACTGATTTACTTAAGTCTAGCTCACGAACTTTATAAATGAAGTTGCTAGGTCGATTGGAAGAATGTTTTTCTCCAGTCATCAAGATGCATATCTGTTCATTGCTGATATGAGAACCGCTGTAATGCTGGAGCCTCACGTTTAATAATTTAGACATTGCATTCATGTGTGATCTAACCCAGTTTAAGGACATGGGGAACCTAGCTTTCAGATTTGGCCATATAAATATAGTTTATAAGGTATCAGTTCACAATTTGAGTGGAGCGTTTCATGATAAATATAACTCTAAAAAGACATATACCAACAGGTTGACCTGAATTTGCAGATATGAGATTTAAAGCCTAGAGTTACAGTAAAGAGCTAAGTCTGGGAAACAGACTCAGTGAGTTTTGGAATCACAGAATTACAGAATCATTTAGATTTGAAGGAAACATCTGGATGTCTTCTAGTCCAGCGTCCTAATCAAAACAGGACTAAACTCGAAGTTAGCCGAGGTTTCATGGTTTTGTTCTGTTAAAAATGTTAATAAGAGTATTCTAATATTGAAAGGAAAGTATTGCTTTTTGCATCTGTGGGACAATAGCGAAGGAGGAGGTGAAAAAAGGATTTTTTAATATGTTATCTACAAAGAGACAATGTACAATGTATTCTCAAAGCAAGAGAAAAACACATAAAATGAAAGCACAAAGAAAACCTAGGAAAATAAATTGCTTATGGAAAAAAAAGGTTGCTTACAGCTTCCAAGTACATTTTCTTAACTGTGCTACGAATAGAGTTTTGCAGTTGGCTTAGTTTCTTCTCCCATTTTCCAGTCCAATACTATTTAGTTTCTCAAATTAATATGTTAACTTATCGGGAGAAATATATAAGACAAATGCACTGATTTTTATTATAATAGTATTCAATCACCACTGATTAATCTGTAACTATCATGAGAAAAAAAGATAAGCTCGTCTTCTGCCAAAAGGAATAAGAATTGACAAGGATTACTTTTCCTAGATTTTTAAATAGGCTTAAAAAGCTAACACTGCAGTTGAGAAAACTACTTTTAGTGTGATAAACTATCATTGATTAATACTGTTTGTAATGATTCTTCTGTTTATATTGAGTGTCTCTGTATGTCCAAGAGTTTTTAAATGTTCAGTCTTGTTCCCTCTATTACCTATTCACAATATTCTAAGCTGTTACATGTTTTTATTAATCTTACCTGTAAATTCCAATCCCTTAGAGAATCCTTAGAAAGACTTAGACAATTTTGAATTAATTTTTTTCTTACTTAAATGGTAGACATTGTTGAAAATATTTCATTGTGTTGTAGGAATTGCTAGTGAATTATAATCTCAAGCCATGTAAAGAGCTCATTGGAACTCCAAAATCAGTTAAAATGTTTTCTTGGAGAACGAACACATGCTAGGGCATAAAATAATAAGTCTAATAATTTTATATGTGATATCTAGCTTTTTTAAAAGGACAACTCTGGTAAAATTTTGTTAATCTTATAGAAGTAGAATAGAATAATATTACTGTCCTAAATGAAATAATAAATGCCTGTCAGATTTGCAACCTGATTTTTCATTTAATTCTTCACTATGTAGGATTATAAGATCATTTAAAAAAAAAAAAAAAGACTTAATTTCCCTTGGCTGTAGAAAGTATTTAAGTCACAAAAGATGTTAAAAACTGATCTGTTGACTTGACAGAAGTTGTTTTGATTTAGTTCCTTGTTCGTAATAGTAAAAATGACTGATAGATTGTTACACATTAAATGAAGGGCAGTAAACAAATGTATGCCAGCTAAAAGTTGCTAATATTGTTAGGAAGAAGGAAATAATGTCATAGCACTCCATAGGTCTTTGTTTTGAAGGGTATTTAAAGATCTTTAAGATACGGACTTCTGCATAAAATTAGTTCAGACGAATGATTGCTCCTGCATGCTATGCTCTCCCTTACATAGAAAACTAGCACTTGAACTAAGATAAGGAAATTAGTTTATGACTGGATATACTTAGGACTGTGTTTTGCACTACAGACTGTGATCCCTAAACATCTGTGATACTTTGGGATGCCTCAAAAAACTCTCACATCTCAGTCCCTGAGCATCAGGGACCTGCAAAATGAGATTTGCTCACGTGCGAGCACGCGTAAGGATATTCTGACATCTGCAAGGCAGACACAGCAATAGACTGCTTCAGAGTACTAGTGGTTGTAAAAGAATAAGGTGAATGGCCAAACAAAACTGGCACATGAATGAAAAGATTTGACCTCTCCCTTAGCCACAAAAACAGAGCTGGAAAGCACAGCTTTGGTAGTTTGTCTTAGCTGTTGTTATTAACGCATTCTGTGCAATGACCTTCCAATCCAAAGACGTGTCATATATCTTTAGCACTTCTTTTTTTTTTTAACTTTTGACATTTTAAGCATAGAAAACAGATTTACCTTCACAAGGTTTGCTGAAGCACAGCTATTTCTGAGCTATATGAACTCCCTTACCTTTGGTCCTATTGATAATCACAAGGCTCTTCTCTATTTGAAGTTACTATGGTTACAGCTGAACTGAAGCTGTGAGTTGTGCTGCTGTTATTGATAAAATTGGATATTTAACAGAAAGAGCAGTTTCTGTTTGTCATAAAATCAAAGGATTTTGCATGAAGAAGCATAATTTATAAATACAGCAAGGTAATAAATTTTATACACTGGTTATGTAAGACTGTTTATAAATGTGTTTTTAATTAAAATGTTTTTATGCTTTATTCTTATTCACCACTGAACTAATCTGGGAGTGGTGTGACTGATTAGTAGGGAAAGGAGACTATAATTAAAATTGCAGTTGTTGTTTTTAGAGAAAAATGGATAGGAAATATAAGTGAGATTTCTCTCATCTTATTTTCTTACCATTTGATACTGCCCTTCTAAAGGAATTTAGGCCCATGAGCTATAAAAGATATTAATAGTCCTAGTCAGAAGATTGAGGTACAATAATACCAGTACTTTATATAATGGTCTTATTTATTTTCTGAGCTTCCTTATTCTTTTCAAAAATAATAGCAAAGAAGTATTGGATGTAGTTAGCTTAGGGACTGTTGTAGTTTGCTGATATTTCAGTTATACATACTTTTTACAGGAATTCATAAAAAGCCAGTTTGTTTCTACGTGTGTCAAAAGATGTCTTTCACAAACCAGCTCCACAGACACTTATTCTGACTTGGGTACAACCGAAATAATGCTAAGCTTAGCATCTAGCAGATGTTACCTCAGTCCATGCGAGTCCACTTCTTCCAAGGAAGAAGTGAATCAGATTTCTATTGGCACAAGTACTGTGAAAATCTTAGGTGCTCCACTATTTCATGCTTCCCATCACTGAATTTTTTCATTAAGTTCACAACCCTTTCTGAGTCACAAGCTCTCATACATCTTATTTCTATTTGTGTTGTTTTTCTGCTGCCATAAAAGGTATTTGTTTGCTCTCCCCCAATTACATGTCCTTCTAGCCATCTAGTTCTTGACCTATCTCTATCCCTGTCCTCATATGCTTAGATTGAAATAAAAGATGAAGAGATGCTGTGTACCTTAATGAAAAGTAGTTTGGTATTTTTATAATACATATTGTATTTAATGAATTATACAAATCTTTGAGATGTTATCACACAAAAACAAAGCCCTACTTCCTGTTCCTCAAAAGTGCCTTCAGAAAGCCAGAGGCCACACTTACTGCAATGTAGTATCTATTGTCTTTACTTAGATATGAAAGTTCTCGCAGATTAGATAGATTACTGTAGTATATGATAGCAAATACTGAATTTTTAAATTAACTTCCTTCAGCTTTGAAGTCATCCATCAGACAAAACATTATGTGACTACTTTGGACAATGATGACTATTCACAGAGCATTGTTCTATCCAGAGAGTAATTTAAATTAACTTTCTTCAATAGCAGAGCATCACATCCCTTTTGATATGCCCATTCTGAACTACATCCGTAGATTCTCATAATTAAGGAAGGCAGATGTGCTCTTGAGGAAATGACTAGATGGTGGTTTGCAAAACAAGGTGAAAATGTTTTATTGAACTCTTAAACAGGGTGGATATGCCAAAGATTATGCAGTTCTCTGTTCTCATGCAGGTACTACTTAATGTTTTTATTACTGAGTTGGCTAATGCAACAGAGGATGCTTCTTTAATGTAGAATATTATGCTGAGAGGAGATTGCAAACACTTCGAAGGACAGGATTAGAACTCAATATGATTCTTGCAATAATTTTAAATCAACAAGGATAAATGCTACACTTAGAAATAATCAACTTCATAGAAGATAAGAAATGAGCATTCACTGCTAAAAGGGATTTCAAGTTTACAATATGAAAATGAGTCATAAGTACCAATACATAGCAGAAAAAGGAAAGCAGGACTTATTAACATGTTCCACAGCACCTTTTCACTCTATTTCTTGACAGCAAGTGTCAACTACAGTACTTGGATCTGATTTTGGGCACTATATTTCAAAAAAGATGTGGATTGATTAGAAGTGATTGGAGTGCTAGAAAACATTACTGAAAGGAGGAAATTGAAAGAAGAGAGTTTAGGGAAGAGATGTCTGAAAAGAGTTTTGCAATAGGCAAAATGTTGCTAGAAAGAAAAAGGGAATAAATGTGACAAATTATTCGTGTCTCATTAGGCTAGGAACGGAAATTACAGACTTGAAGAGCAGGAAGGGACATTTAGGTTAGACATTCAGGAATAACTACATTTATAAACTGTATGAATACTGAAGAGCAGGTTAATCTCCCCTGGGACTTGTGGAACCAGCATCACTTCAGTTCTTTAAAAACAGATCAGATAAATATCTGTTAGCGGTGGTATGGCTGAAGCTTGCTGTATCTTGGGCCAGAGCAGAGACCAGAATTCTTCAGTCAGGGAAAGGCAATACTGTAAAGAACATCCAAGTAACCTCCATTGCAACATTTGAAATGGAAGATACCTCCTGAGAATTGAGTGAACTAGGGATTCTCCCCCAGAAGAGACAATTGATGCATTACTGTGTTGCTTGCTTTATTATTTTGCTTTCATTTGAAAATATTTAAAGTGAGATTTTTGGAGTAGAGTTGGGAAAGAAAGCCAGAAAAGAAAGCTCTTTTCCTAGGAAGCAAGAGGAAGGAGAGGAATCTGAAGGCGTCTGTCTAATTGGCTTGGCCTGCCACACATACATACCAGCAGTACATTGCAGTTTGATTACTCTTTTCTTTCCTTCTATCATTATCACAAGGACAATTAATGTGAGCCCAAACTAATTAGCTAATAACCAAAATCTGGAAGTGGCAAATAGTTTTAGAAAACAAGTCTGTTGTTATGCGAATAACATCAAAGAATGGGAAATTAAATTGGGTCCACATTTAGCACATTAAGACAGCATTGCTCATCAAGCAAAAACCTGAATACAGATATTTGTAAACAAAGAAAATATTTTTGCCAATAAAACTTCTTCCTACACTTTTGAGCTGTTCTAAGCAAAGAACTCATCTCCTAGTTTAAATTAAAACTGCACTGGGAGTAGATGGATGAGGTTACCAGGATGGTTAAATATAACTAGCTAATTTAAGTATAGCTATATCAGCAAACGTTCAGCTACACACACCTCTTAACTTGTCTTCACTAGAACAACACTTCCAAAATTCTTCAAAGATAACACATCAACAGAGATCACTTTGACATAAAATCTCAAAGGAGAACTGAGAATCTATTTGGGGTTTATAACCTGATTTTTAGATTACACAGATATTTAAATGCCATTTAGAAAAACTTATCAGTATGATTTCAAAATTCCAAGAAACATTATTAAGACAAAGCATAACCATCTGTCCCTGGTTTTGTGTGAATTATCAGCAGTCATCCCAATGTAAAAGTACATAATTTTCATTTCTGAAATGTCAGATGTTAACACAGCATCCCAGAGACAGTCCTAATCTTTGGGATTCCTGGGCTATGACGACTGAGACAATTGCACAATTATGCACTAGAATGAGCAGCAGTGAAGCAGCGAGTTCCTGTGTAATTTTTAACCATACATATAATTGGGGGCCTTTACATTAAATTCTGTTTGAAAAGAGAAAACTCTGCTTCATCCATGAAAATACAGAATAATAATATCAACAAAGAACATGCATTACCTTCTTCATTTGGAGATTACGAAATACTAAGTAGATCTTGGGAAGGATTGTGATCCCATATTTACAAGTAAGAAAACTGAGGCATAAAATAACTAAGGCAACCTTTAATATCAATAGGACTTAATTACCTGAATATGAGCCAAGTGTCTAAATGCCCTTGAGGATGTGTGTCTAAATGATTTGCCCAACTTCAATTTAAATTCAACACACTATTTTTTTTCTATGGCACTGATAAGCTAAAAATAAAATATAGCATATAATTCAGGGAGAAAGAAAGGACTTAAATTGATGATATGATGAAGGAACCTTAAAATGGGTTACAAGTATCCAATATCCTGATCTGGATGAGAGAGCTTCATGACTACAGATAAGTTACACTTGAGATTAAAGGGGTTGGTGGGACAGCGTATAAGGTTGTTAGACATGTACCTCAGTGAACATTTGTAACAGATGGATGCGTGTTACTGTATCATCAAATCACAGAATGGTTTGGGTTGGAAAGGACCTTAAAGATCACCTGCTCCCAACACCCCTGCCCTGGGCATGGACACCTTCCACTAGACCAGGTCACTCAAAGCCCCATCCAGCCTGGCCTTGAACAGTTTATGGGATGGGGCACACACAACTTCTTCTCCTTAAAACAGGTAAACTGCTACTCTCATCATACACAAAGTCCATGGCAAAATCCAAGTCTTTTCAGCACCCTTGTTTCTCCTTGGTCATAAGATCACAGTCCTTTATGCACAGTAAAATATGCTGTGACATTTTCATTTATGCATGATTCTCTGTATGAGAGGCAAAATTTCTTCCTAACTCAGCTGAGGCCCCAAAACTCACAGACTTGCTGGATTTAAGGATCTTGTACACTTCAGTTGATCTCTTTTAACTTACTGTTATCCACTTGGTAATAAATAGGACTGGACTTCTCAAAATCCATATTCTAACATTGCTTTATTTTTTTAACTGCCAGAGGAATATGAAAATAACAAACTCGCTTTGCTTTGTCTCCATACAGTGACAGTCCTTGCCATTTTCCATGAGCTGCATGTGGATACAGATTTGTACACACTCCTGTTTGGAGAGAGTGTCCTAAACGATGCTGTGGCTATTGTGCTGACATAGTAAGTACACTCATCTCTATTCTTTCTTTAATGAGATAGTTACAAGCCTTAATTGCTGATATAAGTCTCACTGATATAGTTTGTGCAAATATAGATAGAACATAAGAAGATTGCATCACAGAGATATAGTTCTGCAGTTGTTCTCAGTTTGTTAAAGACCAGAAATCAAATACTGTTAATGGTAACTGTGTATCCAGAATACAATTTTATTTCATTTTCTTCAACCTAGAAAGCAGTATATTCTGTAAAATGTGTGAATTGAATTGAATTTAATATTATTTCTTTTCTCATCTAAACAAGATATCTTGAAACAATAATGCTGACTGAGCACCTAGGACATAGGACAACTATAAAATTGGAGATAGGTTCTTTTTACTTTTTTGCAATCTGTTATTTGCTAAGATTAAAACCACGAAGTGGCACACAGTAGCTTAGTTTTTGTACTTCTGCCTATTGAATCTGATAGAACTTCAGCTGATAATATTACCTAAAATGTATATATAGCCTTTTTATTCTCAGCAATCCTCAAACAGATCATGAACGATTGGCTAAAATCACACAAGTATGTGCTGTCCTAAAAACACAGATGCTAAGTACCTGATTAACAGGATCTCAAGTTATCCTCACTCTACATGTATTATATGCTTCCTGGAGATTTGCTAGAAATACAAATAATCCTCTCAGATCATCTTAAAAAGTAACAGAACTCTGCAAAATCAAATTCAGTGTTCTGGGATACTTGAAGATGCTTCACAGTAAGCCCCAATTCAGTGCCACCTTTCTCCTTAAAATACAGTTCCTTGAACTAGGGTTTATCCTGTCCTTCAGAAAAACAGAGTTTATAGTCATTAAAAAAATGAGCTTTATATTTTGTCTGAAACCCCATGGAGAAACTTATAACAACTGAACTGCAAAAAACTCAAACAAAATTGTTTCACAATACAAAAAAAAAAATAGCATTCCTATTTAATTAGGAAGTCTAGTAGTAGTCTAGTTACATTCGCCTACACTAAACTCACGCTGTTTTTAGAGCAAGAGTAGTATTGTCAAATGCCATCATGTGTCTGAGCACAGCATTTCATGATCAGATACAGCATGGCTGTCACATTCAGTGACTGTGGTTGGAATGTGTCACTTAGGAAAGCATCTAGTACATCAGATAATAAGATGTGCAAAAGGAAAGCTAAGCAAAGAATAAAAACCTGAGTAGAGAGAACAGACAGAATAGCATTAAAGCAGCTACTAGAATCGGAAAGAAGCGTGTAGGTGACAAAAAAGTCTGAGATTTTTTTCTCTCTCACTTGGCTTTGTTTAATAAAGGCCTAGACATTTATAGCTCATTTAGACTCTTCACCTGTTAGTGCAAGGTTCCTATAGACTGTGGAACAGTTTGTCTACAAGGCACTCAGGGAGACCCAGAAGATTTTCAGTGTCTGTAGTTTTCAGTTGCTGTGCTGTCAAAACACATGGATGTCTTCAAAGATGCAACTCAACTGCAAAGCCAATCTAGGGAAAAAAGTACATGATTCATGAGTTTCTAACCTCTCCTCTTCCCAGTACTCCAGTCTAGGTTATGACCCTCAGACTGTACATGTATACAGAAATCTATAAGAAAGATGTCTGATACAAATGCTGGCTATCTCCTTATATTTTCTTTGCTGTATGTATATGGGAGATTACAACTCTTTTTTACTATAGAATCTCTTATTACTGGAAAACTAGTGTATTTTTCTATATATTCAGTGTGACTGATACCTTGACTTCTCTAATACATTCAGTAATTTGTAGAGTGTGAAGAGAATATATGCATCATCAGTTTCACGTGTCATCGATTTCTGGCTTAAATAATCAGCTTCTGCAGAATGTTTCTGCAACCTAACATGGTCTTCCTTCCTGTAGCCTTTGCATAAAACTATACGGTTAATAATACCAGCTTCAGTGCATTAACACCCCACTAAGCCAAACCAAGTTTAAATGAAGAATATTATTTTTCTATCACTGCAAAAGAACAGCTAGGTTTTTTTCTCTGTAACACATACCTCTTTTCAGGATGGTGCAAACACAACATGTTCAAAATTACAGTAATAGAGGACTATTTAAAAAGGTGTGAGAACAATGTTTACAAATCTGGAAAAGCAACAAGTAATTTTGTACCCTGTGCAATGGTAAACAGAAAATAGAATAAGAGAATACACAGTGTCTTTCATCAACTACCAGAATAACCAAGTTAATGTTTGCAGGAGTGATTCACTGCAGGAAAGGGAAGAAGAGAAAAGAGGGAATGCCCTTAAGGCTGGCTGTGGCAGTTTGGCAAGGTGCAGCTAGTATGCCTGTCTGCCAGCAAGGCTTTACATTGATATCTCTCTTTTCCTTTAGCTTCTTCCTCCAACCTCTATTTTTCCCACACTGTTTATCACTTAGGAATGACAGTTTAGGAATGACAGCAGCTGGACCAGCTAACCCTATGTTTTTCATATGGATGTAATACGTGTGTTGCTGCAACAGTACAGGCACTGTGGCCAAGTGCCCTCAGAAAAAAACTGACCCAGAACACAAGTTCTCCAGGGCAAATTAGCAACTCTCCTATCGGCCATCTTGCCATACCAGACACCTGGATGTTTGTGATAACAGCAAGATTTCTTTTATACTGTGCTGTTTCAAGAGAATCCGTGCAGGAGGGATCACTGTGAATCGAATTGACAGCAGTGGCTGCAGAAAGGCTGACAAGCTGTTGTGCATCTGGGAGAGCTCATACACACAAAAGCCTTTATAAGCAAGGGTATTGTAGATGTTACAAGGATTTTCACTTATATAAGTAACTTGCAGAGTTGCTTACAATTTTTCATTATTAGGACAAAAGTCTACTTTTAATAAAGTCTCTGAGAATTCTCACAGAAAATAAACACTTTGGAAGAAAATGAGGATTTAAATATCCAAAATGAGTAATTTTTTAGCCTGTTTTATGTCAAGGATTCAATATATTCAAGAAAAATAATAAGAGTGCTACAAGACAGTACTTATTAGATGACTAAACATGTCTGCTTTTACCCAGAAAAAAAAACTATATGACTAATTATGCCATGAATCTTTGCTATGTACTTTGTTTTCCAGGAAACTGACGTGGCACCTGTGTCCACGTTCTATGTCTATTTACAGCATAAGCTTTATCTGTAGAAGTTTTTTTATGTATGCTAACATTCAAACAAACAAAACGTATGTAGGAAAAATAAGATATTTGAGCTTCTTCTGCATGTGTTTAAATATGCTTATAGTCTTTATGATTAAAGATTGTTTCACTATTTGGAATTTAATTTTAGACAACAGGTTATGGCAGACTTTTATGAAAAGATGTTTCCCATCATATTTTTATTGCAATTTTTAAGAAAGAAATCATTCTCAGTTCTTCAGATACATTGTATTTTGTCACCACGGAGTTTACCTGACTTTATTCTGTAGCTTCCAGAATGAAAGAATATCATATTTAAGATTATGTTTCTTGTGTCACTGTGTCATAATACATACTGCATAGAATAACATATTTTGCTTTTTTGGGAGCTGGTCGATGATGTAGTGAATACTTTCATAAAAGATTCCAGATGACAGCTTTTTTTACCACTGTTTGTGTCCTCTAATTCCTGGGTTTTCAGTAACTTCAGGTTTTGTTTAAAAAACATTAACAACAAAATTTAACTTACAAATGTTCCAGCACACATAAAGCCATTCTCTTAGCTATAAATTTAATCTTCTGCCATCCAAATCCCTGAAGATCATAGAGCAGCAGTTTGTTCAGCTTTGGAGATGGCATTCATGCTACAGGATGCAACATTCAAGGTGATCTATTTCATTCATAGATTTCAGACCCAGGAATGTTTATCATTGCTTAGCTTTGTAGATAGTGCTTTACAGACAAACACAATGAACTGTCTGGGTACCTAGGCACTTATCAGTGGTGGACCACATTCTAAAGACCAAAATTGAGAAACATTCCAGTAACTTCAGTTGGAGTTGTGTGTGATGAAGACTGTAGAATAATTTAAGGATATTTTTGAGGAAATCATTAAGATTAAGCTCATATCACTTTCATTCCTTTTTCATTGTTCTGTCTTCATACCATATTGAAGATCACATCCACATACATTTTGAGTGCACATGCTGTACTTTTGGACTTGGCATAGTTTTGACACATTTGCAGAGAAATTTTCTGAAAAAAAGGTGTGGCAGAAGTTGAAGAAAAAACATTGAATAGCTTAAGATGTGACTGTAAAGTAGCTGAACAGGTCGTTAGCATTGAGACAGTATATTTAGCAGAGCTATTTAATCTTTCTCATGCTGAGTGCTCAGTGAGTGCAGGGTGTGGAAGGCAGTAATGAATACTAATATGTGTTCCCTGCTAACAAGTTACCTAAGAGAACTTTATACAAGAGAGGTTTCCATTGTAGTGAATAGCAGAAGCGTTCGTATCATCATTATGCAAAAGACATGACTTCATTTCTTTGCTGGCTCTGTACCATTGCTCAGTGGGCCCGATGGGTTTCATCCCATTTCTGGAAGAGGTGATAGTGTGGAAGTCACATACATGAGCAGCAGGGACCTCAACATTTGGCAGTGTCTTTCACAAGTAATCAAAACAAGTGAGTGGCAACCAGGGGACACAGGACATAACATTGTGATATGTGTGACATGTGGCAAGGAATGGATTTACTAACTCTGTTATATGCGATTAAGAACAGTTTGATACATGAATGAAGTGGAAATCCTGGAGATAAAAAGAGTGGTTTATTAGGCACTGTTAGCAAATAGCCAAAAATATGATTGCTTCAGTACTGACTCATCACATGAAAAAAATAATGCTTGTTTCTCTATTGCTTTTGTATTTTCAGGCATGTTTTTAACCATATATTAATGCAGTTTCTTAGTGTCTTTTACTATATCGTTTCAGCCACTGGAGTGAAAAAGAAACTAATTTATATTCTATTTATTTCCAACATATATCTGAGTGTAGACAAGATGTTATTCACACATCACTCTGTAAGTAATAGTGGAAAAAACCCCTTCTATTTGTAAGTGGGCTCTTATGTACACACAGCTAATAGCTTTAGCGTACCTACACATAAAACTGTTCAGCTCGTACTTGTTTTTCAAAAGCGTATAAGCCTCATTCCATGCCAACAATTGTAGAAAGTATGCACAGAGACACACTTCCAACCAAGTAAGGAAAGAGGGAAATACAAACACCTGTGTCATCTGTCAGATGACAAAAAGTTAAAAAGGATTAACACATGCAACATTTTCCTCCTTAAAGAAAATAGGTGGCATATAGATTTCTAAGGGTGGGAAGAGATGGTGAAATGGGGATGAAAGAGAGCTATGAAAAGGATAGGAATTAAGACAGCCAGTTCCAAAGAGGGGTGCGCTGCAATCAGTCTATGAATCAGAGTTTAGAGAAGGCATGAGATTCTGACAGAAACACAGGGAGTTGTCCTCAGACCCTTTCTTTGTAGCTGTTTTTATGTAAATTAATTTGTCAGAACTAGAGGAATGGAGGCTTTTACAAGCTCAGTTTGAGCAGTAGCAGGCTTAGATGAGTGATTGCCTTTGCCAAACCTGACCTGGGACACTCAGATCAAAGTGAGACTAGCACTGGACCACAACAGGCATAGGAAGAGTTGCTCCATGGGGCTGACTTGCATGACCCTTGACTTCTTCACAAAGATCTAGGGATTTCAATGCCTTTGAGCTACAGTTCTGGACAAATGGCTTGCTAGATCTCTGGACTCAGACGTAGCCTCATTCCAGATAAATACTGTTTGTGATTTTATTCCCATGAAGATTCCCAAGAAGGGGTGACTGTAACACTGTGGAAGTGAGTAAAATAGTATTACTGGAAAACCTGAAAGAAATTAAAATGCTGGATGGAAGCTCAGACCAAACATTTCACTTTCTGGTTCCCTTTAGACAAGATGAATTTGACTGCTATTCCCAATAGTTTTAAAAAGGCTTATGTACCAAGCAGCCTTTCAAGCAGTTAAATAACAGGAACATAAAAATTAATATAGCAAGGAGTTAACTGCAACAAGTTAGTGAGTGATTTTAAAAAGTGGATGAGGAATCCTTTCCATCTATTATTTCTATAATGATTAAATTATGGTTGTCCATCTGCTCTTTTTACCTTTGAGGAAGGGTTTAGTCCCAGCTTATTTTGTTGATGATAATTAGAGTTTCACGTCACTGACCATCTGGAACAGGAGATGTGAGCACTGGGAAACTAACCAAACTTGCTATTAACAGGAACTTTAAAAGAGCTTCTTTCCCAGAATAGAGGAAACCCCACATAAAAGGATGGTGTCCTTGCTTAATAAAACTTCTTTCTTTTTTCTCCATGAGCCTTACTGTACAGACTAGAGTTATGCTTAAATCAGGGAGGGAAATGGTATGGAATTTCTGTAATGCTTGTTATAGATGGAATTTCAGTATGAAAACAGAGACTTGGAATAGAATGTTTTCAGGAGGTAATCCTTCTCACTATGGTCTTTTTTACACTTTTTAATATTTCATCTCCCTTTTTCCAATATCAGCTCCACATTAAAATTGCACTTCGCTTCTAGTTAATACACACTAAAGGTCTTTCTAGTTATAAGTTATCTAATTGGCTCCGTTTTGTTTATGCGATTTATTTGAATAGGCAGCCTTCAGTTGCAGTCTGCTAAGCAAGAATAGATTTCACAGAGTACTGTTATGGAGATTGCCCTGAGGGATGTATGAAAATGTAGCTTAGCTCAAATCAGCTGGGAATGTCTGTACTTGTCATATCCAATCAAATCAGACGAGCTGCAGGTATTTCTGTCCACTTACACACAAACAAACCGGTAACATTTAAAGCTATGAAATGCAAGCTCAGAATTAAGAACGCTGCTTGCAGCACTTGCAAGTCACATCTAAGAGGCAATTATTTAGCTACATTTTCCATACAAATGACCGAATTGGCGTCAAAGCTTCTTCATTTCAAAGATTTCTACTGGGAACTCTTCAGAACTGAAGTACACCCTGGTACGAGTCAGCTTGTTTTTTGAGCTCTTCCAGATGTTTTTTGTTATCCAAATAACCTTTCTCTAGTGAATAAGACAGATTTTCTGAGAGCAAGATAATTACATACAGAGTCTAATTCTACTTACAGAGACAACTCCCTTTTAGTTTAAAATTAACGTATTGATACTATTTCCCTTGAAGTGTTCCAAAAGAAAGCTCATTTTATCCTCTCTGGATGAGCTATTGTACATAAGAGTTTATCTGGTACTTGCAGTAGATAAAAATATTTTTCAAGTCTTCTTGGCAGGGAAGACAGAAGAGGAGTATGTATTGGAAAGGTGAGGGAGAGCTTGCTTCACCGTTTAAATCCTCTCCAGAAATATAGTATTGAAGAGTACAGCTTTCTCAAAGAGACAGAGGTTTTGTAACAACAGGATAAACTCCCATCAAAATTATTTTATTCTTTGGAGATCAGGTTATGATTACATGAAAGAAAAACCTGTTTACTGTGGGAGAATGGCCTGCATATTTCCAGTGGCTACCCAGGCGCACTAGGAAAGACTAAAGACTCTACTGATCCCCTCTGTGATCCCCTCCAGAAGCTACGTGCTCTTTATACAGTTTAATTTTAATTTCATCTTTCTAACCTGCTCTAAGTCTTTTTTTTTTTTTCTTACTAACAGCAACATCAGGTAAACTGGTTCCTGCTGCAAGCCTTGATCTTTTTAGACTCAAATCTTTCAGCTACTGAGTCTGTTAGAGTGAACCGACATAACTTTTGACTGATACGAAATTATTTTGTGTGTGCACATATATACTTATGTATGCATAGGGAATCATCCTTAAAGCACATCAAAATAATGCAATGTTATCAAGTACTCAAAAGTTACATAATGTCTCAAATATATTTTCATATCTTACAGGAGAGGAGTTGAGCGGCACATTCTGTAAATATCTTTTAAAAAATAATATTTTTCAGTTTATTTTTTTCATACACAGAAACCTCCCTCTCTCTATACCCAAGACGTTATTTCAGTGTGCACGTTTCACCTTTAATGTTTTGAGAATATACTTTTGTCACTTAAGCAAAGAGAATAATTGATAACAGTAGGATGCAGCTGCCTTCTCTGAGTGCCAGGCACAGCAGGAGAAGAGACTGTATACCTCTAGCTACTGCATTTCATAGCTACTTAAATGGTGAGACTCAGCAAATTTCTATTCTCAGACTTTATTCCCGTGGTTATAAAGTTCCACTCTCTCATTGTTTCCACCTGCTTCTTTCTCCTTTATCTTTTCAATGGACAAGGGTCACCATCTCTGTCTGGCTCTGCCCACCCCCTGAAGTGCATGACCTGCTCCACCATTTCTGCTGCAGTCACCAGTCCTTTTGTCTCCCATCTGAGATGGAAATAAATTATTTCTAAAGATAAACTAGAACTGTAAACTCTTAACCCAGTCTTCTTCATCCCTAAAGCCAAGAGATACCCTGCCTTTATTTCTGATACACACACCTCTTTGTTATCCTCCTTATTGTGTTGTGACAGAGGAGACAAAGAATGAAATAGTGATGCTGCTGGTCAGTTCAGAAGGCTGGTGAAATAGTAGACGGCAGAGTTTGGGGAGCAGCAGTTACAGGGGAAAAAAAAAATTTAGGTTTTAGATGGCACATGCCTAATACAAATAAGATCTTAGAAGATTTTTAGCTGATGAAGTTTATGATGTTTCTGCTGAGATTTGTCAACTAAACATTTCAGAAACCTTTAAAAACTGCTCAATTTTGGCACATTTCACAAGGGTGAAAGACACATGAGTAACAGATGGGTAATTTCCTGTTTCCTCCCCTTAGATGTAACAAGTCTCAATTTCAAAGTGGTGCAGTGAGAAAGCTTTGTAATTATGTGGTTGTAAGGTTTCTGTCCCAGCTAGACACAAAGGTATTCTCTCTATACTGGTTCTGCAAAATGGCTAAATTAAAAAAAAAAAAGAAATAGTCTTCACCAAAAGTGCAAATGCAACATGGAAATGTCGTCTAAATGGTGTCATTTTGAAAAATCCACAAACCATGAAAAAAACCCAACCAAATAAAATGAAGGCATTGCCTGACTGAAAGACGGAAACACTCAGGGCAGCAGTTGTTCAAGTGGCTCTGAGATAGGGCAGCGTGACAAAGCTTGTTCATTGCTACTGCGTTTAGGGAAATGGAACTTGCAAACATTTCCTATAAAGACCATTGTATCAAAGAAAAAAAAAATCTATTCTTGTTATCAGTTTCCTCTTAATGTGTTTAGTACTTTGATGTTCCCTAATTGCTAATTATAATGACCTACATATTCTGAATGTAATACGCATGTGCATATGTTATTTGGATTCATAATTAAATTTCAGCACAGTTTTGGGGAGAACTACTGACACTAGAATTTGCATTTTCAAAAGGAAGGTTTAAATATTATTAAAACTTTGAACAAAATAGTCCCAACAATACATTGAACAAACTGATACTTGCAATTTTCCCTTAGTAATTTCTCCATTACAAAATCTCACAAAAGTGAAATCATTTTTAAACATACAGCATTTTCATTTTATATCCCCATTCACTGCTTATTTATACTCACTTAAAAGAAATCAAACAGTTGTTCCTTTCTGTATTGTTCTACTGATTGGTAGCAAGCCCAGCCAGAAAAGATAGTGAGAGAAATGAGAATAATAGAGTGCCTAGCAGGTTGCTGTTCTCTGCCTCAGACACACCAGAAAAGGGTTATAGCTAGAAAAATATTCCTGAAGAAAATATTTCAGCCTCCTGGACCATGTAACAGTGTATATCTTCTTTATTACAGTATTTTTATTCATACTGAGTAATATTAAATGTATTTCTAAACCATAATTTTGGGATGTTCACAGTTTTACATCCTATTTCTAGACTAGCAAGACTCAGCCCATAGCTAGGAGAATATTTTCATTGCGCATTGTTAGAATGAGGTGAATGCAAAAGTTTGTGAGGCAAGATTCCTTCATTCTAGCCATTACGAGGGTAATGAAGCTAGTCAGAATTATTTTAATTTTATTAATAGCCGTGTTTAAGCCTCATGGAACTGCCTGTCTGGGGAAAGTATCTATTTTAAAACTAAGTGGTGGAAATTAGTGCGTTATACTAAATGTTTATCCATATTTCAACGGAGTCTTCACAAATCCAGAAAGAAAAATTGTCTGTTTGGCTGCCTATCATTTCTGAGAGTGCATTAGATCTAGGCCACAGGTAATACCTTAATTTTAAACAAAGAGAGATCTTACTTAACGCTTTCAATCTTACCACTGAGGAATACATCATGACTAGCTGCCAGTTATATGTCCATAAACCTTAGCATGTGTACTTATGAATAATGCATCTTATCAAAGCAAGAACTCCCATCCAATATATTTGGTATTAGGTCTCTTTGATTAAGTGATTTACAGTATATTTAGGAAACTATGGGGTTTTTTTAGTATTTTATTATCCAGATTACTTTCAAGATTCCAATTAACTTTTAGATTGTTCTTCAGGAGTGGCATGTGTTTAAAGTTGGCTTATAATTTGAAACTCCTGTAGCAGGGATAGGTAAATAAAGACTGTACCACGAGTTTTGAGAAAAATATCCCTGAAAATAAAAGTCAGAAATATGGAATGTTTCCTTGCTATAATCTTTAAGGATAAAAAGAATTTTTACCATTGTGATTGCCTTAAAGTTTGGGATCGAAATTCTATCCACGTTAACTTCACTATCTAACTGGTGATTCCTTCTCTTTGTTTTTGTTCGCTTTTTTTTTTTAACATGAATAAAGCTGAGTAATCCTCCAGAGTAAAGGGTATTTGCAGGTATCATAATCATCACTGACTTAACACTTGAGGAAAACATTTTCCACAAGGTTCAGCAGCTACCTCTCTGTTGTTCTCAGCACCCTGAAGCTGCTGAAATGAACCATTGAGGCTGTGGATAGCCAGCTACAGTTTAGAATGGCTTCAGCCAAAGTAGTCTTTTGCAGCTCCTAGGCAAGGAGAAACGGTACAAGACAGATGCAAAGCCACTTTTCGACCCATCTGCCACCCTGCCCAAGTCCTATACTCTGTCAGACTACACAGTCTGTCTCTATAAACACCTCTCTTGCCCATGCTTGGGGCAATTGCTTTTCAGTCAGTGGTTGCTACAGATATAACTCCAAACTTTTTTTTTCACTCTGAAATAAGTCCAGAGCTATTCCTTTATCACCTTCTCAGAAATTCTCTCTTTAATAGTTTTTTTCTCTAACATGACTTTAATGGACTATACTTTCACAACACAGTTGATTTTTTTCCAGTGGATGTACATGTGTTGGGATTTGTGGGATTACACCTTACTGCCCAGTAATTTTGTTTTAATGTTCTATGTCTAACATTAAAGGTATAGCAGTGATTTTAAAGAACTTCAGGCTACAGAGTGATAAGGCAACAAATAGGTAAGACTGCAATTTTAAAATTTCTACCATGGCTTGGATTTTTCTTTTTATAAGCTGTAAAAACCAAAAAGTTAGCATATTACCAGAAAGGTAAATGAGGAGAACTTCAGGAATATTACTGCCATTCTCCATGCAAAACTGACCAGCTTTTCTAGCAAGCCTTTCCCTAAGGTGAAATTTCATTCTGTTCATTTGCTATATTTGGATCAGGAACAGAGACCTACAATTCAGAATATCCCTCAGAATATCCCTAAATCCTCCTCCTCAGCTCCAGTATATCAAGACAACAAAACATGTAACATGTTCTGTTTCTAACATTATTATTGCCAACAGTAGAGCATACAAATCACATCTGGATTTATTTTAGACTTTCTCATGATAACAGCTGCATTTCTTGTCTTCACTTGGATACATTTTTAAAAATGACAATTGCCATGGCAACAGCTGCCACCATTTATTATAAAGCAATAGAAGTGGAACTAATATTTGTGAGAGAAACTCTGTTATGGGATAGTATTTCATTCAGACAATGCCAAAGTCATTCTCCCCTAGCCTTTCCATTTTTAAAAAGAAAAATATAGAAAATATTTTTGATAATGAAATGTAGGTGGATTGAATTGCTCGGGAGATTAGAAAGATTTTCTTCTTTAGATTACTGGCTCATCTCAAATCCAGATTAGCAAGAGACAAAAATTCTCATCTGTTTGGTGGGCACATTAAAAAAATCGATAGGGGGACCAAAATTTGAAAATCTCATTCCCCTAGCTATGTTCTCAACTGAAGCACACACACAGCAAATGAGTACATTGGGTGTGTCTTTACTGGTGGAAAAAAATACGAGACCCATCCTTGAGAAGTACTAATGTCTAACGCAAAGGAAAAATTCACAGGCAGTTTGCAGTGCTAACAGAAAATAGCTCAAAATGAATTATCCTTCCCTTAAGCTTTTGCTTCATATAGCTTGCAACATTCTATGCTACCTGAGGTCATAGTGTACTATCTTCCCTATTAAAATGTGGCTAAATAGGGAAGTTTTGCACCAACCTCAAGATCATGTTGTTCCAAGTCAGGATTGTGGTAGGGTCATCCAGTGTATGGTCCAGGTGCATTAGAAATCACGTGGCCCATTTTGTTTGCCTATGTTTCTAATGTTTCTCAGAGCATTAAGATTTTAAAAAAAAAAAAAAAAAGCTACACAAGAATCTAGGTAGAAGATCGACAAACCAGTAGGGTCTATGATTCTATGAAACTGTACTCCAGATGTTGAAAATGTACATGAAATGTAAAACTATTTTCCTACTTAAACCCCTTCTGACTATGATAAAATGTGTTTGCAAGCACACACTGTACAGGGACCCCATACCATGTTATGGACACATACCAAGGATCACATTTCTTCCTATTTATTACACATTAGAGACTCTTAGGCATGGGTGAGGGAGAACATTGAAATAGCAAAAAAAAACTTCAAACAGACTCTCAGACTCCTTTTACTCTAATTTTATGGGATTTAATGTAGTTTATCTTCATCAATTGCCTTCTTACAGACAACATTCTGGAAGTAAAAAAGCCCGAGGCTGTTGATAGGCCAGAAATTTGGCACAGCACTTTAGTACTGGCAGTAGACTTTTCATCTTCTCTAGCAACTACCTGCATCTTCTAGCAGCAAACTTAGCTCTAAGATATAATATTTTAAACACAAACTGTAGCTTACAGATCTCTTAACAGAAAAGGAGTACTCATGCTTCACCAACTACTTACTCTAGGTTTGCTCTGAACAAAGATTATAATTTAGTCCAGCTTCATTGAATTACCTTTGTGTCACAGACAGTTTATTTCAGGGAGGTAACACAAAGGAAAAACAGAAGAAACATTGAAACTACTTCTGTTGTACCTGAGAAAAATGTACGAAAGCATGTGGTTCATACATTATATTTTTAAGAGACTTACATCTGGTAGAAACCACAAAGATATGGTTTCCTTTCAGTTTCTCCTGCTCCTTCACTTAATGCTTTGAATTCTTTGCAGCATATCACCAGTAGCATGCTCCCAATTCTATCCTTCCTCTTCGACATTCATAGGTAAGCTTTACAGCCTCTGTTACACTTAAAACAGGGCAGTTACGTGGCCCAGTTGAGGCTTGGTAGACCAGTGGTAAGAATGGGATTCTTGCCTGTTTTACTGACAAAGAGCAGAGAAGCAGTGAAAGAACAGGCTATTTGTTTTCCTCAAGATGAGGGGGGCTGGGCACTTAGAGTTTCCTCACACTGTCTCTGGGAGTACTGAGCTGTCTACAAACAGGTCACCTGTGAATTTGGAATGCTGTCTGTGAACAGAAATTAGACATACCACCCTTGAATACATCAGTCTCAGAATCTTCAGAAGCAGAGGCCACAGAAAACCTGCTGTATATGTTCTTTCATTGATCAGCTGAGCAATCTGATATTGCCCACTCATCCCTTCATTCAAGAGGATTTCAGAAAAGACTATAGTGTACTTGCAGTACTGTTTAACCAGCTAACTCTCAGGGAGAAGTTGATTTAAACCCCAAAGGAGGGTGATGGAAGTAGGACTATGCATTTGTGAAGAACAAGGAGTAGCTGTTACTACAAATGCAAGGCTGCTACTCATCCCTCAGTATTTCACACTGCAGACAGGTGTAGTGAGAGTTCTGCTCCAATGTTACGACAATGAGACAAACCCTAAATGAGGGGAGTAGTGTCTGGTATAAAATATACATAATTTTCTGTTATTTCAGTCTTAAACTTCTCCAGAGCAAAAACATGGGCTGTGTGATTCTAATAAAATTACAATTCAGTAAAGGTTCAGTGCAAACTGTTTGCACTTAATCTACTAGTTGCCCATAAGGGCAAAGGATTTTTCATTGGCTAACCAAGCTCCTTAAAATGGTCCTTAAAGGGTTTGGGTCATATTCTACTTTTTTTTTTTTCTTTTGTGACACCAGTGTAAATCTTGAGCAACTGCTTTGAATCAGTGGAGTTACTTCAGATACTCATCATTGTAATAGCAGTTTGAGGCAGTTTCTCATCTAGAGCGCTCAAGCAGAATGACAGTAAATCATAGTCATTTAGCAGTGATCTGCTGCAGCGTTCTAACGTGTATCGCTCAGTGCAGGCAACCATCAGGCTACAGCGTTTTATCAACAGGGAGGTAGAATTCAACTGACATGGATAAATGTCGCATTTATTTGCAAGAGTGCAGTCACTGTAAAAGAGGAAGGTAGTTGAAAGGCTTCATTGTCTCATCCTGGAGTTATCCCAACAATTTTAGTATGAAAGGGGGGTTTAATTAAGACCACCCATCCTTCCAGTCATCACCTTCCCTACTTCTTAGGGACATATCAGTCAGTGTCTTGTCAGCATGCTCTGAAGTTTTAATCTTTGCAGTCTGTGCGTGTAGAGTAAATTAGGTCCCACAGTATCATGTTTTGCCACTTTCGTACAAATAAACCTGAGCTGTGAATGGAATTAAGCCTTCAAGAGCATATTAAACTCTTTTCCCTCTGCTTATAGAACACTTGCATTTACACATTAATTCAACTTTTCTCTTTCAAAAGAGATATATCATTTTCACTGAAAATTATCTCAGGGTCTTATCACCCTAGACTAATGATAAGAACTGTCACATGAACAGAAGGTTGTGCAAATGTTTCTTATAAATGTTTGTCAGTTCTGCTCTGAGTAACTTTGGATGCTAGTGACTCAGATAGAAGTATAATAAAAGGGTGAAAAATGAAGCAGAACGATATAAAGGTGATAGGAGATAAAGATCTAGCCATATATGAAGAAAGTAAGTGCCACACACTATTTTATTATTAGAGAAACAGAAATCATTAGGTCGTTTTACAAGTTCAGATGGTTGGGTCTAGAAGTGAGAGAGCTGATAGTGGATGACAGCTCTCAACTCAGGTATCAGGAGCAGAAAGGCAAAAAGATAGTTCAGCGTCATAGACAAATGTTGGTAATACTGTTAACATATACAATACATCTAATTTCCTTAATAGGACAATATATACATTTAAATTTCAGGTTCTCTTTTTGGGTTTGTTTTTTTTTTTTCCATTTTCTTTCTGTTCAGGAAATAGTTTTAGCTGATATGTATCTTGGGGATTATTGCACTTCTTTGGTGCCTGAACATGCCCTTCACAAAGTATGAGGTGCTATTATTTACTGGATATAGTTCTGCCTGGGTTGTTTAATTAGCATGATACAGCAGATTTTTCCTTCTTTTTTCCTACAGATATTGACTGTATAATTTTTTTTCCTCAGTCATTGTATCTTGTTAACTCAGAGAGTTAGTGGTTTGGCACATCTCTTGTTTGTAACTTTTACAGTCATGTTTTCTATGCAGAAAAACTGCATATTTTTTAAAGTACCTATCTAATTTAAAAGTTCTATTTTGCAAGTCGTTACAGAGAGATGCAAGGCAGATGAGAAATCCAGCTCTTCATATTAACACAATAATAATTTACTTTATATATAAATATATATATCTATATATATATATGCTCCTTGGTGGTTGATTCTTTCTACTCTCTTCGCAGTTGATGAAGCCACTAAGAGGTTCCTAACTGGGAGGACAGACTTCAAGATGCTTTAGATACACAGCCCATTTCTCTTTATGCAATGTTTGAAAATAATGGAAATTAAACACTGAGTTGGATTACAATTATGATATCCAAAAGAGAAAGGATCATAGTTGAAGGCACAGAAATCTGTAAATTATGTGCCTTTTGATATGATCAGCTCGTAAGTAAGGACAGTCAGACACTGGTAACAGCATAACACAGAACGTAGCACATGCTGTCACAGATGACCCGCGATCTGCTGATGTGTTTCTTTCCTCTCAAAGATATGGGACAGGCTCACTGGAAAATTACTGTGATATTTTCAAATAGATTTATGAAAACCAGACATTTAGAAGCAATAGCAGTCATTTAAGAATGAAACATTCCTATACCAAGCCTCAGATAAATGCGAACATATTTTACTATTAAAGCTTTACATTTTTTTTACAAAGAATTTTCAGTCCAGATTATTGTTCATCAGGATTTATTTCTGTCAAAGACAAAAATAGGGTAATATTTGCTGAGAACGAGGTAATGAAAAGTTAAGATACTTGTAGAGACGCATTAGGACAGCACATACCATGTCTCAGATGCACGGGGTAGAGAAGCTCCACGTCAGATCAGCTATGACTTTAGACTTGAAATTGTTCAGGCTGCAGGCCTATTACATCATCACTCATTGTTAAAGCTGTTATCTCACATCTCATCTCCTTTCTACCTGTCTTCAGTGACTACAGGTCAGTAGTGACCAAGTTCTGATCAGGATCGGACAGAGGGGGATGTTCCCAGCATCTCTCTCGGCGGGGCTTGCACAGGTCTTTCCTGGGCACCAGGAAACCCATCAAGATGGGTGAGCTACCAGGTCCTTTTAAGGTGAAGGTGGTGGAATTTTCAGGGCAAGAATGGGATCACCATGATTAAAGAGATGGTTTCTAAGGCTCCCTAAGGAGGTAGAGCAGCCTACCTAAGGGTAACAGCTAGGGAGGCAGAGGAGAAGGAGAGAGAATGACGGATTTTCTGCAGTCCTTGATGTGTGAAGGTACATGAGAACGAAGATCTACCTTGAACAACAAAAACTACTCATTATTTTCTCTGACTGTACTGCAAGCTACTGCCATGTATCAACTTTGGAACTGGTAACAAATTCATTTTGAGAAAGATTTCCATAAACAGTAAGAGCCTTATACCCAACAACAGTAACTGCTAGTTTGGTTTAAAGTAAACAAAATTAAATGTCCTATAATAGTTTCTAAAGTCTGGAAAAGCCTATGAAAGAACAAAAGTAAGGACAGAAAAGAGAGGAAGGCAAATATCCCATGACGCAGAGAAAAAGGAACAGAGTGTAATCCCAGCTAGAAGACAGTTTCTAAAATAACTGCTGCACCTTTTCTCTGGAATTAAAACCAATAGCACTACTAGCAGTGTGCTGAAACCAGGTTGCGAGTGGAATAAAACCATTATGTGATGTATTGCCAAGGAGAATAAAGTTTTGGATATCCAGAAAAATTAAGGTTCAAATGCTAGCCACTTGAGCAATAACTCAGCCACCAGTAAGTTTGGGGTTTTGGTTTGGGTTTTTTTTGGTTTTTTGTTGGTTTTTTTTTTTTTTTCAGTTCTTATACACATATAAATAAGAAGCTTAATATGTATATTTCTGTGAAATCCATATTTCTGGAGCCTCAATTCTCTAAACATTTGCCAATATCATCAGGAATAAATTCCAGGGGGACAGATTTCTTTACACAGAAGTATGTACAGAAGACTCATTTATGTTCTTTTAATGCACCTCCTGTGCATTTGTGTTGCTTACACTGTTTTAAACGCGTCTGAAAAAAATACAGTAAGCTTGTTTGTTGTTGGAAGCTTTCATCTAGAGCATCTCTATATATTTGCCTCAAACTACTGTTACAATTGGCTGCTTTTGCTAATCCTAAAGCCTTCCTACGCTGGTGTGTCTCTTCTTTGCTCTTCCTTAATTTTCTGCAAACCTCTGTTTCATATGTGCTTTTGTTGGCTTAGCATACTCACATCCCAATCTTCTCTAATTTGTTTTCATTTTTATAGTTAATCTACTTACTGTGTGAGGAGCTATTTTATGAGGAAGTCTGGAAGGCTTTACCAACCTAAAACTTGCCAAGAGAAGGTGCAGGTGTCTGGTGCTATGCATGCGCTGTCACATCTGTCTTCTAGTTCAAAACTTACATTGTGGGAAAATTACAGTTCTGACTTTTCAGCTTCCTTCCAACACTTTTAGAAAAACTGTATAGTTAAAAAGTTGTGTGGGAACAGAAATTGATCAGTTCAATCCACTTCTCTGAAAGCTCCAAGTTTTCCAGCTTAGTATAATGACCTACCTTTTTCTGATTAAGTATAATGTCAGAAAAAAAAAAACTTCTGTTCCTTCTTAAAAACAACCTTGAACTCTGGATTTTTTTTTTTTTTACCTGGCCTGTTTTACTTTTTTTTAATTAGCAGCTGCTTAAATCACCATGTAGTTCTATAATTATTTATCCCCTGAGGGAGATCTCACTTCATACAATGAAGGTATTTTTAAGGAATATCTGACTTTCCTGTATTTTCAGGTACATACTTGTTTTTCTTCAGACTGTTCCTCATTCTCTTCCGTACAGTATTATGTGGATCATAATAGCGTGGCAAATAGGAAGGAGGCCACTGGATAAGAGGAAGCCCTTTGAATTAGCAACTGGAAAGAAATCTTCCTCTCCAAAGATAATAAGCTGCTTGTTTTCATGTCAGTCAAATAGACAGAAGAAGGAAGAAAAGAATAAACCAGTTTGTTTTCTGGTTATTTCTATTCATTGTTTCCACATCGTTCTATTAGAAATTTTCTGCTGTTTACATACATTTTCCTTCTGATGCTTGAGTGTATTCTCTTCAGCATATTGTCTTTTCTAAAATTCATCTAATACACATATTACATCACTTTGGCTTACATAAAACCAAGGATCTTTGTACTGTTCTGCTAGTTACAACTGATTAACATCTCTTTATTTGATGCTGCCACACTAGCCCTAGGCATGTCAGGCCTTTACAACAACAAAAGGTAGCAAGATTTAACCTCATCTACAGATTTTTCCTCAAAAATCTTCCATGACTTACTGAAAAATCTTTACTCTAATCCTAAATACTTTCATTTAAAAAAAAAAAAAAAAAAAAAAAAAGGAAAATACATTGTGTTACATTCACAGGCTGGGAAAACTTACATGTAGAAAAATGATCTTATGAATAAATGAGATTTTCCTTGAGAATAACTGAAAATGTAAAAAGTAATCAATTAAGATGTAACTACTCTTTCTACTGCAATAGCACTTCTGCTAATAATAGACACCTTTAGTATTATATCCCTATGTCAGTCCATAGAAAGAAACATTTGCCATCATGCTGTGCTTTCATCCTAACATGATCTTACCAAATGAGGGGAGAGAAGTGGAATAATCAGCGTGGTACAACTGGCACAAACTGTTAATCCTTCTTTGTTTCAAACAAAAGCTACCATCCTAACTTGAAATGTATTGTATAAGTAAATATTGCCTGTATTTCCTTTTTGAAAGTTGTGAGAGCACTTGGTCCTGTCCATTGTTATTTGGTCAAGGAAGCACAGAAAAACTGGAAAGAAAAAGGGATCTGTTAAATAGTTTTCTAATATAGAGAGTGCTGGCTAATCATTATAAGAATTGGCAAGTAAGCTAAGTATTATTCTTAACTCCAACCTGAAGGAGAGACAGAGGTTACCAAACTTACATATAGACAGATAGAAGGGGCTGGGGCAGGTGTTTATGAGATGTCTATCAAGCACTCAGTGAGGATCCAACAAAAGTATTTTCTTCCTGCCCCTCCACTCTATCCCATTATGGTGGCAGATAAAGCATATCTTTGCCATTAGTTCTGTTCCTTTATCAATCTCTGAAAAGTTTCCTACTGCATTAATTTTCAGCGTTTGCTTAATCCACCTCTGATACAAATTTACAGAAATAAACCCATTATTTTTCTTACGCTAGTTCAACAATTAGAAAGCCTCTAATATTTAAAAACTAAACACAGTTTCAAATTTAGTATCAAACCCTCACACACTGCTTGTTAATGAACTGCAATCAACCCCTTTTGTATCAGGCACAGAGAGCAGACAGCAGAAATGGAAAGTCATGCCAGTGTGTTTCTTGAATTGCTCTCTGAGGAAAAGGAAGAAGAGTAGAGGCACTGTAAGTTTAATTATGGTTCTCTCCAGCGTTAAACTTTGCAATTTCATTTTTAGGTCAAATAATTGGCTTGACAGGAAGTACTGGAATAAACAGGATAAAATTATGTTCTGTTGAAATACAGCTCATATAGAAAAATTATCTGGTAAATCAGAATGTATTTTAGATGCTTGAAAGGGATAAAAGTTAGTGTTAAAGAAGAAACAGATTCTGAAAAAAAAAGCTCTAGTACAGAACAATGCAAAATGAAAAATAGAACTAAACACTCTTTGAGCTGTAGGGAAACCTGAGTTCTGGGAAGACTTAGACCAGAAACCACAGTTAGCGTAATGAGCTTATGTTGTGTTATGGTGTTTTTAAAAAGTCATGGGGTTTATGGGCTACACTGAGTAGAAAAAAAATTCCCAGTAAGAATGAGTCATTCCATATTTGTTCCTGAAATAGCTACATTAAGAATAGGTCTCTTTCTTCTAGTTTTCTCCATACGTGACAGCTGTTGGTAAATTAGAGAGCAAACTAAAACCCTAACCGGTCTTAACAAAGTCATCTTTTCTTGTCTTAAACTTAACATACTTAACAAAAAGCCAGTTAATGGCTATAGCTTACATTTGGCTATTAAATTTTCACTCCACATCAAGATTTTTTGTTTTACTTTTTATTACTGAGCATCCCTTCTGTAGGCAGAGCCCATCAAATATAACAGAAGAATTTTGCTTAATCTGAGAGCGTGGTCAGGTTGACCTCTCTGAATTCACCACTCAATGCTTGTGGCAGCACCGGTGGCACAAAAGATCGATTCCTGATTTATAGTTCACTAAGGAATAGAGAACAACTGCTGCAGTCTCTGTTTACTTATTTGGAACAAATATTGGAGAACCAAGCAGCTGCTTTGCTGTCGAGACATGCCTAAAAGTTTTAGCTCTAACAGTTCTGCTTGCACTACCCAAATAATTTCAACTTTACATGCTAAACAAAGCCCTCCCTGAGTATACAAAATACACTTAGCAAATTAGACCATAAACATTCAATATCACAGCTGATAGGATTTCCTTTAATAGAGCTACTCTGTCAATTTAGAGAATGTATCTATAGCTTAATATAGTTCTTTATTTCACATGGGATCTAAAACAATAAATTTTGAGTAGACCAGAGACAAGAAACATGTCAAGAAATATATGAAAGCAAGAGAAGCAAAGAATTATAACTGACCCAGGTCTAAGAGAGTCACAGTTGAAAGAGGACTGAAAATTTAGATAGCAACATGTTGCCAATTAGCATTTCCTCTGGGAACAGTATTTTATGTACTTATATTAATAGCGCTTTCCGCTACAAATCATCTCACTAGTTCTGTAGTAGTGCTAATCAGCGTAACTGGAGATATCAGATTTTGATGCCTACTAATTTCTGTTGGATTGGATAAGTGTTCAGCACGATATGGCTTTAGAATCCTTGTGCCTTTTTTTTTTTTTGCATGAGATCTGTTTTCCCATATCTTCATGTTATTTGGAGATTCCTAAATGAATGCAACTGTTTAGAAAATTCTCCATACAGAGCTTCATCTCTAAGCCTCATCTCCAGATGGAAGATACAAGACTGCAGGGATCACGTTCTTAATATGCAAGAGCTTAAAATATTCAAAATATTTTAAAATTTCTAAATTTTTAATGCTTAAAATACCAATCATTTTCCAGCAATGCAAGCTGCTTTCTGGAATCCCATGCCAAGCTCAGTACATTTTCTTTGACAATGAACATAAAAGACCTACAGTACCGAAAACAACAGAACCACAAAGATCTAAAGTGTTGCTTAATTAGTTTGGGAGGCTTAGAGCTATTTTGTATCTGTTAAATTTAATGCTTCAACAACTAAAAAAAGGCATACATATTTGGTGTTACTACTGTTCTGGGCACTAACTGACTAGCAGCAAATAACAACACTGAAACTAAAAAAATATGCTTTAGTGCATGGCCTTCCCTTCAGCAGCATCATTTCCCATTCAGAAATACCCTTGATGGCTGCACTCAGGGGTGGGATTCAGGAGATGACCTGCAGCAGCTTCTTTCTCTGGGACAGCATTCACTCTGTCCACAACATTTCCTACTGTTGAGGTGTTGGTATACTTTCAGCTCTATTTATGAAGGGTTATACCAAGAGGAAAACTACTAGGTGGTTTATGAAAAGATTTGGTACCTACTGTGATTTGTGTCACACATTTGAGCCTCAGCCGTAAAGCTGCACTTTTTATCAAGAATATTTGTGAATATATGACTCCTCTGAAGACATATGGACAATAAATAATTTAAAGTTATTTATCTTCCCTGTAGTTTTCTTATACACCTACCACCTTTCAATGTTTAGTTGGCCTGGAAACAATATTCGTTATGGCACTTCTAGTATAAAAATGTTTACTGACTGGCAGTAGACTATTGATTTCCAGTGCGATATCTTGAAAATTTCCCCCTCCAGTCTCCATCTGCTTTGCTCTCCCATCTGCTATCAGCTCAGAGAAGCCTTGTTTTGCATTTTGAGTCCCTAAAAATGCCCATTTTCAATTATTGATTCCAATATCAAAACAATGCGATTGAATTCATTATTCCTTTTTCTCTCCCTCTCCCCCATCCCTTTGTTTTCTTTTCAGCTCTATATCCATTTACAGTCCCAAGGAGAATCCTAATGCGTTTGATGCTGCTGCTTTCTTCCAGTCAGTGGGAAACTTCCTGGGGATCTTTGCTGGATCATTTGCTATGGGATCCTCTTATGGTGTTGTTACAGCTTTGATATCCTTTATGGTTTATTTTCAGAGAGAAAAACCTATATATATGTTGGAAAAAATGTGTGACATCCAAGACTGACAATCTTTAGTTTGAGCCTGAACCTTTTCACTCTTGATTCAAGACTTTGAAAACAAACAATTAAATCATAAATTGACAAGCAATTTCACTTGTCAGAATACACAAAGAACTTAATATGCCAATTTCCTTTTAACATTAGGCAAGACTCTAGTCTTTATTTTACTATTTGTAAATAATTACATATTTAGGAAAGTGTTTTGAAGTATTTTTGAGGTTAAACTATAAGTTTATGAACTACAGCAACTTATTTATGAACTGCAGACTAGCAGCAATTATACAAAAATACAAGGCAAACCCTAGACTACAAATCAAGTCAGTTTACCTAAACTAGAAATAAAATCTGTGGCCCTGCATTTTTTCTTGTGTTTGTCAGTGAAATACTATCAGTTTATCACGTGAAATACTATTCTAGAAAGAGCAGCGATTTTCTTCTTTCTTGCATTCATGCAAATGTAAAGAAATGCCAGCTTGTTTACAAAACTGAACAAAATTACTTTCTTTTCCCTTTTTCTGGGAAAAGAATATCAAATGCAACCAATTAGGCATTAGTTAAAATACCACAAAAGTATTTGAAATAGCTGACTTGTAGAATTGAACCTGTTTAAAACCTGTGCTGGATTTTCCTCTTTGAGATAATTTAGAAGCTGTGCAGTTTTTCCTGAATTCAACTTGTATAGATGAGAATAGTGGGGGAGGCTTGCTTTCTTTTGTCCTTTATCAGGTTGGGGGCAATTTTAGCTTACAAAACACTCGGGTTTTTATTTTTCCTTAGTATTCTTTTAGCACTTGACAAAATTTACAAAGCTATGTGAGTTCCCTATGTTGGAGACAGGTCTGTTTTTCCTGCTATCCTGGAGTGCCTTCTTATCAGCAGAAGCCGCTGGTCTTACAGGTAAGTGTTGCATTTTGTTCCATAAAAACAGTTTTATAATATGCCTCTAGTATGGGAAAATGGCATGTTTATTTGGGGCATGACATCCTATATAAAGCTTCTAAAAGCTAGTTGCTATACTGGAGATGGTTTCATCTTTAAGAATGAATCTGCAGAGATATTGAATTATTCTTCCAGACAAAGACTTGTTAGATCAGGCTGAAGTCCTCAGTCTTTCTTCCCTATCCTCCCCTACATGTCCCCTCTCTCTTAGTCCCACTATTAATCGTGCCACAGCTTTAGGACCAAAGATGATGGTAAGTATGAGGAAGCAAGTAGACAGTGCAGCGTGCTTGTCAGAGACTGTGAGCTCCTCGGTATGCCCTCCACGTCCTGGTCCCTCCTCCTTTTCACAATTATCAAATGACTGAACGGAGGACAGGGTCATCCTCAACATTGCCAGTGGGTTACAGCTACCTCTGGATTTTTTTTTTTTAAATTAATCTTGTTCAGTGCACCGACATCAAAACCTTTTGCAAAGGGAGAGGTGCAGTCATGTCCCAGTGACAGGTGGAAAGATATTTGATCTGTTTACTTTTTCATTAACACTGAGAAAGAAATTGTACAATCACAGTGAAGTACATATTCAGAAACTGCATTAAAGAGTCCACAGAAGTTTAGGCAAAAATTTTAACTGGATATAGTTTATCTACAGAGCAGCCTATTGTATAGTGTGATTTGAAAGAACAAATTTTCTAAGACCATGATCATTTTAATGTTCTTGATGCTGTCATCTCTGAAATCTAGTGTTCTAATTAATGTCAGGGAAAGTCAAGAAAACTGCTCACTGAAGTGTTAATGCAGCCCATGTTGGTTTGTTTGCAAAATTGTTCAAAGCCTTTTGAAGTCAACAGTTAAATTTTTGCTGACTTCTATGGAGCCAGCATGTTACTTTTTTAATATTAGCCACATAATCAAACTGTTTCTGAATGGGCATTAACATCTGCATCTTCTGGCATCTTTGCCTTGTTAAACATACAATTTTGCATCCCGCTTACTGCCAAAATCTTCAGGCCAATGAATAAAAAGAGAGCACATGAATTGAACAAAAGGGTGATATTTCATCACATGGAGAAAATCAGATACCAGCTGGAATAAAAGTCCATTTTGTGTCTTAACAGCTCTTTAAAAAGTGACATGATTACTACATAAAAATGGAAGCAAAGATGCATGATTGTTAATCACCTGCCTCCTACTCCTAATCCAATGAGTTCCAAGGAAAGACTTTTAAAATACATTCCTAGCTAAGAAAAAGGTTGCTATGTTTCAGCAAATGCACAATCAATAATGTTATATGTTATACTCAAAAAGGGGATTTGTAAGGGAAACACTAAAATACTTCAGAGCCTCAGTGCTGCACCAAAGGTACTTTCCATTTCTTGAGCATAGGAACAGACTGTTTGTCCAGACAATGAAACCATTTGCATTTGTCTATTTTGCATCCCACAAATGTGATGGCAGACAGCATAGTCTCTCCTGGTAGTCATTCTGAAGAATGTTTCACTTCTCTTTTCTTTTGCAATATGTAAAATATCTGAAATAAAAGACTTAATTATTGAACAGCACAGATAGTTTTTACCGTACCCATGGTAAGGTATTTTAAATGGACAGAGAGAGAGCCAGAGAAAGAGAGTGGAACCAAAGTAAACTTCCAATTTTAATAGAAAAAAATAGAAAACTGTTGGGGAAATTTAGCTATTTCTTATAAATAAAGAAATTTATATAGGCCTATAACAGAGAATTGCACTGCCAACACACAAATTCCAAGGAAGTATATCAAGCCCTTTTAGGTCTGTCACTCTCCTTTTTTTTCATGGGTGTGTTCTGAGTTTCAGGTGGAAATTGTTTCATTACACTGTTGTGAGAAGGCAAAGTTCAAACTAAAAAGTTTTCTCAGTTGAGTCATTGTCATTTAGTTTCTGTGAAAGGCTTTTGTCAGAAGCTGTTAGAGTGGAAAAAACTCATGGAGCCTTTCTTGTAGCTTCAGAAGTTCAAAGCTTTGTTTTGTAAATGCATTGACTTTATCAGTACTCTAACATTACACTTTAGAGTGGATATTTTTAGTTGTCTGGTTTAACCAATTTTGATGTTGCTTTGATCTTCTCTCAGTCTCATCTGAAATAGCTCCAACTCTCCTCCTTTCACAATATGACTTTAAACTTCCAGTTCAGCAGGAGAATTACTGTATTGATTAAGAAATTTTCAGCTGACTTGGTTCTGTTGGAGGTATAGATTTCAGAATTGGCTCTAATTTCTCATACCCGTGGTAAGGAAATCTGTGTAAAAAGCAGTTATTGTGTGCAGTCTCCCACACAGGGATGTTATGTATAAAGCATCTGTTGCAGAAGGTGCAGGAAGCCCAAGGAATAGCCATTGTTCACAACACACCCAGCACCTAGCTCTTAATCCATACTCTACCTTTTCCAGTCTTTCCCAGCTTACTTGCTTTGCCCTTTATCTTTCTTGATGCATACATTGTCTGTTTTTACAGTCAAGTGTGTCTATCCTCAAAAGCAATCATCAGAATTAAGAGGGCATCATAATCATGCAAGGACCCTGCTGAACCACTTTATTCAATGAACTAAATTCCTAGTTTGAAGTCTTTGACTTCAGTAGGCTTGCTTCAAATATTAACTTGATCCATTGTACATTCACGCCTATATTCATCCTCATTTTCCTTGGATATTGTTTCCTGTGTTCATTCCTTCGAAATGAACTTCAAAGGATTAACTCTAGACATCAGTATATCCCTGTAGCTATTAAGTAATGTAATTGCAAAATAATTTTATTCTTATAACGCTTTCCACACTAGTTCTTCAATCACTACAAGCCTTTTGAAGTCTAATATTGAAGTACGTCATAATTTATAAATAATGGACTATACTGGTTTTTGTGTAAGTATAGTAGGTGGTAGAGCTCACTTATTTAGTTTACAGATTTTCTTAAATAAAATGTAAATAGAGAGTAGTACAGGTGAACATTTAATGAAATATTTTATTCTTTACCTCAAGACATCCCATGATATATAACACACAAGATATTGCCCTGATCCTGGTTGAAAAATGGATGTGATCAAACCAGCAAATCAAAATAAAAATCTTGGATGGCTACACAATTACTGTTATACTGATAACTGTAAATTATAAATTAATCTTATAGCTGTATCATCAAGCTGTGACATATGCATGATAAATTGATTCTTATACAGTAGAATCTAATTTGTGCACTTTCTGATTTGCCCCAAAGTATATAATTCCTGACTGCTAAGCAGTGATAGTAACAGGGTACTATTTTAAGGTCAGTGTTAATATAGTTGCTTTCATTTTCAAACTCCATTATAGAGTATTTACTAATAGTCTATGAAAAAAAATCATAAATAATTTAAATTAAACACTTGTCAAAATAAATGAAGAGAGTACATATTGCATTTATTGACTGCTTGTTCTCTTGTTCTATAATTAACAAAATTTGCTAATTTTTAAAGGACCATTCAGTCTGTGAAAGATTCCATTATGAACATGGGCATTTAATGTTCACCTCAGTTAGACCCTCTTTATCTACAGCCATTTTAGCTAAGTAGATACGCAAATAAAGAGATTAATATGCCTGTAAAAATGCACTTGAATATATGTACGTGAATTTATGTGTATATATGTATTCAATTAGTGCATAATTCAAGGTCATATAGAATTTATCAGTGTAAAAGCATCAAAATTACAGCCAACTGCCCCTGATTTTTACATGACGAAGACCTGTGCTATATAAAACTAAGAAAGACAATAGATCTTGAAGAAAAGATGTTGGAGGGGATCATCTATGTTCCTTTACTGGTTTTTCAGAGCCCAGTTTTCTGACCATTATAAAAGAAATAGCCTGTGATAATAAATTACTGCTGCTTCTTTACCCTCAGCAATTCTTGTCTGAACATTCCGTGATAGGTCTGACACCTGCTTTCTTATGCAGAGGCTCACAGGAGAGCGCAGTCTACCTAGTGAGAAAGCTTTTCCTCCAGAAATAAATAAGCAGCTTGTTACAGCTGATGTACCCAGAACAAGTTCAAACATCTGGTCTCTCACTGGGACATTTTTGTGCTACCTTTCTATTTAAGACATAGCAAGAACAAATGTCACAAACTTCCATTTCCTTTAGTACTGCTGACAAAGTGCATTTATTCTCATGGCTGTTCACTGTTCCTACCTGTTTGCTGTAATTTATCTTGGATCCATCATCTACCTCATTGCTTTTCTAAAATGTTGTAACCAGGTTGTCTTGTATCACTCTCAGAAAGGATCTACAAAACATTTCTGTCTGCAGTTCTGAGTACTGTGGGCACAAGGCAGCTTAGTACCTTATTGGCTTTAGTTCACAGAGCTGACGTTATTCTGTAAAAGTAAGTTATTCTGGGATTTACATTCTAAACTTTGTGGTTTTCTTTCCTTTTTTCATAAGTAATGTACTATGTTGTGTCATACAGAGAAGTAGGTAGACTCCTCCCAGTAACGAGGGAGAAGGGATAGCTTGACATCTAGGTCAAAAGGAAAGAGAAAAGAGACCTCAACTCTCTTAAGCTGTAGTTCTGCCACTCCCAGGAGGAAAGGATAAAATTTGAGTCTAATTAGAAAAGCAGGCTCTTAATAGATAAGAAGATGGCATTTGCACTGCTGCACAGAGACAGATAACAACTGGGCTAGTTTGCCACCAATTACTAATCCATTACTTTCCTGCAGGACTTCCAAGAAGGCTCTGTATGATCTATGTGCTATTCTAAGAGGGGGAATGTCAGGTGGATCCTGTACTTTAGAGGAAGCTCTAAACACACTTTGCTGATGTAAAAGCTAGATCCAATGCTCTGTGCAGTTTCAATTATCCCATTCACCCTTTCAACAGCATCACTTGACCAGACTATGCACACACTTGAGTTCAGCGCTTGGGTCTGGCTAATTTGGGTCCTGTCATAGGTACAGCCTTTTAAGACAGTAAGGGAAGAAGAGAAAGGTGATTGTTTTTAGAGAAAAGTACATATTCTAGCACTGCATTAGGCTGAGATCAATGACCAGATGCATAAAAGGAGGATAGTGGAGTCTTATTGCTAGTGAATAGGTTTAGAACAAACAGGGTAAGCACTCTTAGCATGTCTAGAATAAAACCTGTTATGTCTCAACATAGAAGTTCCAATCTGAATTGAATTCAGCAATTCATTTGGGGTTACGAAAGTACAACACTGAAGCTCAGGTCTCACTTAAAGCAGCCAGGTGCATTACGAATGATCAGTCCTCAGATGAGGGCCTAAAAAATTTCCCTCAGCTCTATCTTTTGTTGCTTTCTTTCACTTCAACATAAAATCAACCTTAAATAACTCCAGAGATTAAAGTTTCATGAACAAAGCACAGCTTGGGTACTGCATTGGTACAGGTCTGGTGAAAGAAGCCTTAAATGTTAGCTTTAGTATCAAGAAAATGATTAGCCACACTTCGTACCCTCAGGGAAAACAGACTGAATAGGGATATTGTTGCGTCTGGGTTTATGGCCTTGTTACTGCAGCCACTTGATGCAGAAGGCAGTGCCTCATTTCCTGCCACTCACACATTCAGTCTGCGCTGGGACGTGCCCAGTAGGTGCTGTGGAGATATTCTGAGATAAATATGACTCCAAAGTAAATGTTACCTGATTTAAATAATTTATCTATTATCCAGTCTTCATTGTTCTCTTATGCCACATTTCACTGCCTTTCATGAGAGACCAGTTCCCATGGCTTGCTGTACTGTGGGATTTGCAGTACGTTGGGCATCATTGGAGGGGCATCCCTGAAGCTCCGGAATGCTTTGAAGTCGGGATGAAAAACAGTCAACTTTATTTATAGATCTTTTCAAATTAAGTAATATATATATTTTTTTTATCCACTCTTTTTTTCCACAGAAAGGTACAGGTTTGAGTTGTTTGGGTTTTTTTCTAAATATGTTGTTTGGGTTTTTTTTACCACTAAAATACCTAACAGATGGAGACATAATGTCAGTTTTATTGTCTCAGGTTAGCAAATTCTGAAGTTTAAATTGTGGCCAGTCACTTGTAGGTTTGCATTAAAAGCACACTGCATACTGCCCTTCTCTGACTAAAAGACAGACAGTACACTTTTGCCTATTTGTGAAGTGATCCAAAAAAAGTTTTTGTCTTTCAGTGACAATATAGGAATTATTTTTAGATTAATGCTTATAACACACTGTCATGTTCATGTTCACACCATCAGCAAAGTACTTTTAAGGATATAAGTTACTATTTGATCCTATATTATCCTATAACCAGTAACAATTTCAACTACAAGTATTCAACAAAACTGATATAAGACTAAGTTCTCCGATTGTATAAGCAGCTAACAAGCTATCACTATTTCTCACTTATATAAGGAGCAAAAACATCAAATAAAATGGTAGGCTTTCATTTCTGATAAAGCCTCTTCAAAGAGATTGAGCTGCAGCTGAGACTTTACTGGTGAGAATCAACATTTCACTGCAAGGTTTCTCATTTTTTTTTTATATTAAGTGAAAAATTTCAGTAACTTATTGACAGACACAAGCGGCTGTATTGCACTGAACAGCTGATCAACCATTTCAACTCAAAGCATCCCCTGTTTACTTTAGTTAGCATTTGGTTCAGCAATTGCAGTACTAACTATCTCCGTAATTGTACACGTGCCACTTAAAAATGAAACAATGTAACAGCCCCGAAACGTGAGCTGGGTCTCCAGCCCCGCAGAGGTAGAGCACTGAGCGCTAAGGACTGGTGAAAGAGCCATCGCGCTTTATCTGCCTCCCTCCATCTAATAAATGCTTTCTGTTTACAATTCCAGTGTTATCATATTTGTTCTTATCAGTTTCTCTGTGAAAGAAAGCTTGCAAAAATTTAACCGTCTAATTTATGTGCCATACGCAGTTCACACAGTATTTTGCTGCCCAGCTAACTTCAAAATCCAGCTTTAATAGTCTTACAAAAAAAAAATCCAGATTGCTTTTTCCTTCTAAAACGTTCTGTGTTTGCCTCTTTAGGTACTTCTCTTTCCTTTGTAGTTGCATTAACATGTAATTGGTCGTTATTCTTAAGTAATCATTTTTATGGAAATGCATTACAAAAAAATTTTCTCCAAGCCTTTTAATGAAGCCTTCATTGTGAGATGCATGGCTGGTACATATTAAAGCCTTCAATTGGAGGAATTTAAATATTCCACTGCATTCCCCTGGTCTTCCCTGGAAACAGGTTATCTGGTTCCTACACTTGCATAATTGCATGGTTCAGAGCATTTATTCCTATTGTAAAATCAGATTTAGGCCATTTTATTCCTCATGTCACTCAGTTCTCTCACTACCCATAATTAACAGTTTCTTAGCAGTCAAAAAACATTTTATAATCGTAGTTCAATTTAATAGCTAATTTTAAAAATGCAAGTCTTGGCATGATGATGATTCCTATTGAAGAAAGTGAATCAGAAACCCTTATCTCCACTTCTGTTACTGAGTCTGGAGCTAGTGATACTTAGCAACATTATTGATTGGGTGTGTTTTTTAACTGAAATGTCATTGTTTGAACATCCTATTGTATGCTATTAATACCTTGAGAATTTTTAAACTCCCCGGATCAGTTCTGCACAAATACAGTTACTGAGGAAAAAAAAAACTGAATGCATCTAAGAGAACAATTAGACCTCACAAAAACATAAACTTCCTGGAACGTATTTAGGCAGTGACAATCTCACTACTACTCCTCACATTATTTACTGCAAAGAAAAGTCTTAGTGTAGCTTGAAAAAATAAATATCAAATCAGAGATAAGAAAATAAATATTCAAAACCAAAGACACAGCAGTTAAAGCTCAGTGGAATTTGTCATGGCTGCAGAGATACATAGTACAGGTAAATTTACAATACAAAGAGAACCCAGAAGCAAAGAAAATGTCTACAGTGGTTTTTGGGGAAAAAAAAAAAAAAAAAAAAAAAAGATTTGCTTTCTCATTTTCTTTCTGATGACAGTTATCCCTTGTGCCAAATTCATCTTAGAATTTTACACTCCATACTTTTTTCTTCTATCTAAGACATATTAATACCAGGCTTCAGTTCTTCCCAGAAACAAGAAAGGCTTGCAAGTAAAGAAGCAAATTTTTTTTTGGACAATATTTTCACAGTTAGCAGTCCAAAGACAGTTAGAAACTTGAGAATGACATGGTAAGGTAATAATTACTTTAACTGGTATGTGACAATGTGCTGTTCCCACACACACACTCTCCCTCAAATGAAATAGTTTCAACATTATCTAAATTTTTACTTTACCATTTCCTTATCCACACTGCACTTTGGTGGAAGAGGATATTTCACCTACCTCCAGGGCCCTCTTGCTGCTAAAATGCAAGGATTTAGAGGTTTGGATAAGCATATTAAACAACATATCGAGGCACCAGCACTTTCACCTGACACTTGTTCAGTACATTACCATCCACTTTTCCTGTGATTGTATGAAGCCTGGGTGCTTCTACTAATCCTTTTGAAGTAGTAGCAGATTGTTTTATATTGGGTTTGCTGTGCTAAAGCCTGCAGCACTCTAGATTCTGCCTCTTTACTGAGCCTCTTCTCACCCTTTGTAAATTCAGGAGAGTCAGCATCCTAGAGAGGCTGGAGGAAGCCTTATTCAGTTTCAAGTTCAAGACTGAAGGCACAGACGGGGATTATTTTCGCAATTCTACTTCATGCTCTTCACTTGCAGTAGAAATATGTTCAGTTCATGCTAGTTTAACTCAATAAATGCCTAGAAAGCTGCTGCAGAGTAACATTGCAAGGTTGGATATTGCCTAAACCTGGACAGGTATCTTTTTGCTCGCTTTCTTGCTTCAATGTGTTTCCTTGGATTCATCAGTGTTATTTCAGTACAAGTCAGCAGCCTCTGAGCTAAAAAATACCTAACGATTTGCAGAACAGCCCATGAGGAAGCAGAACTAAAATGCTAATTAGGGCATGTGGTAGCTCTTGGACAGGAGGCAGTGAGTAGTAGGGCTGAAAAGCACTGGGGGTGGATGGTGGAAAATGGCCAGTATGTGAGCCCTGGAGATCACAGGCAGGCAGCGATCGCACTGCAGGCTGGCTTTGTGCAAAACCAGTTGTTGCTCATGTAGCGTGCATCTAGAAACCAAGCAGAGCTCGCATGCTTCACATGCTTCAGGAAATGTGTGCAGAGGTTTTCAGAGGAACGATGATTGGAATGGACACGAACAGCCCCTGAGCTGTTATGTAAATAATTACCTATGTAGACATGCCCCAGGTTTAAGATAAGCACAGAGCTTTCTTCCTCCATGGGCATTTACACACGGCTACTGGTAGACACTTATTTTTGGTTTTCCATTTTCTCCCTCTGTGGATTCCTTCTGCCTTATCTGTGCCCAGAGCTGACAAGAAATTGCAGTTACAATCTTATTGGCTACTTTAATTATAATACTGCATTACAGTGATGTTAGTCAATTATTCTAGTGAGTTAGGGCCAGGGAGAAAGTATTAAAATAAGATATAACACTATAATACAAATTTATTATTATTCCTGACAAACCTGCTAGCCTGCTCCTCAAGACCTCCCACAAGCTGGTAAGTATAATTACTGCCACATGGCTACAGTCATTGACCTAGTCACTCTGGGCAATGTAGATTGCACCTGCCAGAGCATAATTTTTAAGCAATGTGGTGTTGTCCACTTTGCACATTGTTGCACACTGTTTATAAGACTAACAACCAGGCACAAACTGAAATTACTTTCCCCTGTTGCATTCATTCAGTACCAGGAGCTCTCAAATCCTTTAAATGTAATAAAATTATTTTTTTCCTTTCTTATTCAGTCTCTGCCAAAATTTTCAAATAGTCTGAGGTCCTTCATATTACAATTATGTTAGCCTTGCCTGTCAGTCAGATTACAGTCAGATATTACCATGTGTTAATTCAGACAAATTTTCTACAGTTTTGGGCCAAATACACAGCAGTGGAAATGCTATGAATGTGTAATGGACCAGGTAGAATTTTCAAGACCTTCATGATTATTAGCAAAGGAAAAAAATATAGTTTGTTTGTAAGATGCTCATATATTTAAGTTCTTTTGTTATAAAATGTTGTTAACAGTCTAATTAGCTTTTTTTTTATGCAATCCTTTCATGAACCTAAGAAAGTAGAAGCAGCTAAACTCTGGCTTTTCTTTGAATTTCAGGTATTGTTGCAGTCCTTTTCTGTGGAGTCACACAGGCTCATTATACCTACAACAATCTGTCATCAGATTCCAAAATGAGAACTAAACAGGTAGAGTATCGAAATAACAGAGTTTTTGTCTTCAACTGCTGTGAGGAATAGAGACACTGGAATATAGCTGGATGGGATTTCATTAATGCAAAGGAAGAGGCTTATGTCTTCATTAGGGGAAAGACTGGAAATTTTGCCAGGAAAACAGTAACAATTCTCTGGATAAGCAAAAACTGTAAGAATCTGTTCTTCCCAAAAGACCCAAAACGTCAGTCAAAGAGATAAAGAGTAAGGAGGTAATAGCTTACATTAGCTTCCGTACAAAAATGCTATGAGGTAAAAGGAAATCAAAGAACTCTGGTAAATGAGAGAAAAGTGGTCTGACAGATCAGATCCATGTCGATTTTTGCAAGGGGACTGTATAAACTGCATTCTGGCCCACAGACTTGGGCAATGGCACCGTTTCATTTCTGCCTCATTGAAAATCTGACATAGTTAGAAAGGTAATGTGTTATTTAGAGTTTAGAGATAAGAAATTTAGTCATCTGGTTTTTATTTGAACAAGTGACTAGTGCAATTGTAATTATTTTTCAAAACTTGGAGCTGTTATCAGTACTAAGATATATGGCATTACAATGTTCAAAATACTTTTCAGCACAAAAAGTAATTTTAGACTACCTTACCACTACCTAGATCCCATAAGAAGTCATTTAAATGCAGTTTTCTTCCCTTTTAATGTTGACTCGTATGTCCCAAGAACACTAGGTTGTAGAAAATCTATCTGCTAGAACAAAATGGAAACATATGGTCCAAGACTATAATTTTCATGATGTAATCTGTACCCTTTTCAGCAATTCCTCTGTTTTAAGCACTGAAAATCTTACACAGAAAATTTTGTCACTTCTTGCACATCTCACTTTAATAAAAAATCCAATTTTCTATCAAAACCAGTTTGACAGAAAAAATACTGACCACCGTATCAGTTCAACTGTCAGACTCTCTCAGATTTTAAATCACAAAGAAGGTTCTGGTCAGTACTTCCAGAATACCATGTTAGCTATTGAAAAGGATGTCTTCTCAGTTGCATTTCTTCATACCAGCAGAGGCTGATGCTTTCAAAGAATATTCCAGCAGAGAACTTTTCTCTGTAGGATACAGCTGTATTGTAAGGGAACAACATTCATATCTACTATAGAATTGATTCTATTTTGCAGAAATAGCGAATCGCATATGCCATTATTACCCTTGTGTACAACTGTTACAAGGCTTTTTCAGGGATTCATCTGCCTGATTTAGTGATGCATAGCCTCAGAGAGAGAAAGAGAAAAAGAAAGGCCATGGTATTTTTAATTACATATGAATCTTTTCAACTACTGAATTAACTAGCATTTAGTTTAAATGCATACTAGGTTTTGTTCATGTTTACTCTTTCAGTCCCTTCCATTCAACAGTGCAAAACATACTGAACCTACCCCTGAACACACAGAAAAGGGATTATCTGTTTCTCTATGGAGCTATGAGTTTTATGCACCCGTTCTATTCTGTTTTTCTCTTCCCTCATAAGCTCTTAATCCGCAGCCTCCCTTACGATATGGTTCAAAAATTGTTGTTAAATTCCTTTGAATTCTTCTAATTTATTTTATAATCCAAAGATTACCCTTTCATATGCAGCTGTTTCAGCGAGACCTGCATTGTCTCTTTCTTTCTCTCCCCCTAAGAATTCTCTTCAAGGAAATTTTCTAAGCCACACACTTGGCATTCTCATAACCATATATGACTTCAGTACATTTTAAATGAATATTCTTGCTCAGACAGATGGTTTTGCTCTCAATCTTTGTCATTTTTATTACTCATTACTGGCTAAAATCAAAAGCTTTTCAGTTCATTTATAGAATTATTCCAAGGCAGTTTCTCTCTTATGTCAGATCTTTCAATAAGGACCGGTAAACTGTAATGCGCACTGACAAAATAGTGAGTTAAGGCTGAAGCTAAAGCTAACAAAAAAACATGGAAATTAGATTTAAAACTGTAAATCAGATTGTAAAATTGTGTAGCTGTTTTTAAACAAATGCTTTTTCTTGACTGCTTTGTGTAATTTTCTTTACATTTTTTACTAGCTGTTAAAATTTCATAGCTCGATGGTAAAATTCAGTATACAATGACTGAGGTGGTGTTTCTGGCCATGATGCCGAGTTCTGCATTTCTCATAATACCTCATCATCTGCTCTAAAAGAATGTATTAAAAAAAAAAAAGACTGATATTATTTTCTTCAGATATTGATATAACATGAAAACTTATCTACAGTTCTTAAATGAGAATTTAAGAACTTCTATTAAGAATGCCTGTTAAAAGATGCCATGTAATTATTAGTCCCCATGTATCCTTATTATCCAGTCAATCACCATTTAACATTCCATGAAAGAAAAATATTAGATTTCAAGCATCTGAAACTCACACAATCTGAAAGTATAGAGTAACACAAATCTCGTCACAAACAATGAATTATTTTAACACTGTCATAAGGAAAGTAAGATAACAAAGATTTAGTGAAAATGCAGGTTTTAAAGAGTTTTCATTCAATCCAATTATCCCGATTCTTGATAAGTATTTATAAACATTCTCTCTGTGGGTTTTTATTGTTTGTTTTTACCATGAATGATGTTTTATGGCAGTATTTTTCAGTCATCATCATTGACCTGACTATGGTCATAGTGATTTTAACATTAAAATTGACACTGCCGTCCGAGGCAACAAGGTTAGATCAAACAAAGAGTGCTCCTGAGTTTCATACATTTAAAGTTTAATTTATCCAGTGTATCTTTAGTGAAGGAGAAGATGAAACTGCTAGGACCTGATCAAAAGCTATTTGATTCTGTGCAGGTTTCCCTAGAATTCTTTACAGCTGATAGTATAACCTCACATTATGCTGCAGGCAAACTGTTGCTTCTAAGTCTTGGGACATTATAGTTCAGATTTTACATTAGGTTCTTCAGAGGTACAGCTGGGTTGGGCTGATTTGCTCAGCTACAAGTCAGTCAGTGGCTGGGCAGCGTGTTGCTAGATAAATAGAAATTACTGGTTTGTTGAAAGCACTCTAAATCCCTACAGGTCAGCTCACAAAGGGATGCATGGACAATACCGTGAGACATTCCTCGCTACTTTTTTTTTTTTTTCTCTGCCCTTTATCAGTTTCACTCAAATGCCAAACTAAGATCAGCACAATTTCCTAGTGGTGGAGTATTAAGAGAAGCTTCTGACTTTCTCTAATGGCTATAAACGTTATTCATCATACTTATAAGTTATACCATTTTCTGGTTATGTACCATTTACTCTAGGGAACAGCCACAATGAAGAGACCAGGGAACACGGCAATACCTCTGGTTGGTTTAGTGTGCGAGGTTATGAAGAGTACTGCTTTCAGACAAAACACAGTGCTAGCAAGTTATAAATTCTGGAAAGGGAATTCTGAAATGCATCTCCTATGGAAGCAGAGCCAGAGAATTACTAGAAGGCACAGCAAAGCATGTCCAGCCAGCAAGGGGGTATGTGACATACTTCCCTGCCTGTCTCCATTCATTCCAGCAGTCTAAGCCTTGTTTACATAGTCACCTCCGAAATAGTTGTGTCTAACAAGCTTGTGAAGGTTGCTTTCTCAAATTAGCTGTGATAGCCTAACCACATTAGTAGTCAAACAGTTACAATTTTTGCTGATCCTGATAGCAAAGCCATTAGGGAACACCTGCCTTATAGACAAAAGCTTCTGGCCTGATTGTTCAGCTGCACTGGGCGTGCAGTATGCACAAGATGCCGCATTAAGATTTCAGTGGCCCTTCACCTCCAAGGTTTCACACAAGCTTAAGAACGAGGTAAAGGTAAAACAAGAGAACTCAGTGCTCCTCTGAGTAATTTTACAAAGGATGTAGTTTTACTAGGACTGCTTAAGCAAATTAACTTAGACAAAGGGCTGAAAGATCAGATTGGTCTTTGGGCTTTGCTCACTGATGGACATAGTACTTTGCTTAAGATTTTAATCTCCACACTATAGAGCAGCCATTATTATCTCTGATTATTAACAGTCATCCCTTTGCAGAGGAGCAGCTAATATCTCCTGGAAATCCCTTGAAAATACATTAAGCTTTCAAAATTTGCTTAGCTCATTTATGGTATCGCTGTACATTTTCCAACAAGGAAACAGGCTAGAGATAGTCAGCTGGTTGCTGGATCATAAAGTGAGCTGTATTCCAAAGACAGTTTAGTGTAAAAGGGTTGTGTTTATAAGCGTATTAATTTAATGCTAATTAACCATATTAATTTAAACAGCCTGACAAAAGTCACGAAACATTTTTTAATCCCTCAAAAACTGTAAATCAAATCATTATAGTCTCTTGACCCTGATACATCATCAAACAGCCTCAGTATAGACTTTAGACTTGGTGCTGTTCCATCTATAATTATAGACTCACTTATGAAGCAAATAGGAACATAATAAGAAAGTATAACTTAAAAAGTAAAGTACATCAATGGAGGTGCCCAAATCTACTGAAAGGGGGGTGGGAGGGGAGATTAATTAATCAAACAACATTTAGTAAAAAGAGCTGTGTAGGGCTAAAGACAAAGAGGTTGATGAAGGCAGTTTTTGACTCACTGTATCCAAATGAAGCACCACCACTGTGATCGAGTCATTCTACTGCTTTTCTGCTAGCCTAAATATCTTGTAAACAACTTGTAAGCAGACCTACACTCAGAATTGAAACAACAGGTCTCCTTTCTCTAGATAAATGATACAGTGACTATCTTACAGGAATCTTCCATCAGCTATCTCCTCATAAGAAAATAAATAATGCACTGCAAATTCTGGTCCAGCAGCAGAATGCTTTCTCCTGAGGTTGTTAAAAGCACACGCCAGGAACTGCAGCTACTCTTTCCATCTTTCTGTGAGAGAAGAGGAGTGGCTGAGTAGAGAGCTATGTATTACTATTGCCAAAACTGCGTCATTCTGCTCTTTGAGAGGGGTCCTGCTACGGATACCTAGCACCCATATTGCATTTGGGAGAAGCAACTCTCTAAACGCATAGGGAGCAAGAACACAAAATGAAATGGGTTTAGTGCCCTGATCTTAAACCCTCCCCAGTCACACAGGACATATGTGTGCCCTGTGGCTTTGGTCCTGCTATTTATAGGAGTGTTTAAGAGGCCAAGCAATTAGAGCTGTGCTTACTTCTGAAGCACACAGCCTATATTAATTTATCTCTGGTTAATGCCTACTATTTTCTATTATCAGACATTGGATTGTTTGTAGAGAATTAGTTAACACTTCTAAGAAGAAAAGGCCATACAAATGTCAGGATATAATGGCTCTTCCAATTCAATCTCTTGACTTTTAAAAAATTCGAGAGTATTTCTAGGCTGACGAAAACCTTACTTACAGAAAAATGTCCTAATGTAATTAGCAAAACAGCAACCACCACAAAACATAATTCTTATCCTTTTGAAATGAGCAGACTAATTGGCAGCTGTTGTGATCTGTTCAGGAGCTCTGTTTGGGAAGAAATGACCTTTAAGGCACTGCAAGAGGTTAGTTGTTTCCACACAAATGATTGAAAGAGAGAAAGACTGACAGAAAAGGAAGTTATCTTTCAAACAAGATTACTGCTAGTACCAGATTGTAATCAGTCTTTGTATATGTGCTGTGCAGGAGGAATCTGTTTTCCCAACAATCCACAATTCTCAAACCATAATCACAGTGCCTGCAGGAAAATTTCATAATAGCATGTTTTTCATTATTTTCTGAGGTATATAGCATTGTTGGCTCTCTGATATAAGACAACATATTTGATGGCTAATACTCTGTCTGAGGGTAACATGGAAATTCTTTTTAATACATGACACTCAGGTCTGACACTCTTAAAAAAGTATACAAGAGGTCCTTGCCTAAATGATCAAATAAAGTCCAAATTCCTAGATACCATTAAACAGGTTGCATGCATTAAGTCCTTTCTTCCATTTAAGTGGAGACTAAACATAAAAGTTAGCTGTGCTGGGCACTGTCTCCTGGTTCCATTTCTACAGCTGAACAAAACCCCCTTAATTGCCAACCTACTTGAACCCTTGTAAGTTCAGACTCCTAAGTGGGACTGGGGCTTCAGGTAGTGCTGCTCAGGAAGGAGTCCAGGTGACCAACTTACAGTGCTCTATAGAAAGGCGTGAAGAAGAAGCTACTTCAGGTAACAAGAATAAGAAACTGAAATAGCATACGGGAAGATTCCTTTCTGTTGGAATAGTGTAACTACAGTTTTGCCCTTGTTTTATCCACTTTTTCTTAAAGTAAACACTTTGGAACTAAGTTACATTAGGGAAAAACCTTGCTCTTGTTTTTATATTTCACGCTGATTTTTTTTTATTCTTCCTGAGGCAAGGCCTATAGCAACACCTTTGTTTTACACCTGCTCAAAATTACCAGGCAGGACAGAAATTCCCCTGTTCTTTTTCTTTCTGAGAGAAGAAAATGATACAGACATAAAAATGTCGTAAGCACAGAGTTAAAAAAAAAAAAAAAAGAAGGAGAAGAATGGCTTATGCTGCATTTAGCATAGTAGATACCTGAAATTGTAGGTAGAAATTTCTGTTAACTTTAAGACACCTAACATATATTGAAAACAATAGAAGGTAGAGTTTTAGACCCTTCTCCAAGTCCAAAAGCTCATATCTCTCTTGATATTTGCCGTCATTACAGCTCTAGCCTACGCACCCTGAGGAGAAGCAGCCCCTCATTCTCGTCCCATGTGTTCCCTCCTGAGGCACTAAGGAGCTCCCACAGTGCTGCAAGGCAGGCTGGCTAAGCCATGGGCTCCTGAGCTGGACCGCATAGCTTGCTAACTCCGTGCATCTCTGTAGAGCCCCCGGGTCTGTTACAAACAGGCTGCCCTCATTTATAAATTGCCTTCTTATCTCTAATTGAACATGCACCACATGCACAGTGCTCGTAATAATTATTACCTTTAAAATGGATTGCAATTGACAGTAAGCATACAATGAATTCCAGTTCTCTGCACAGCTATTTTCTGTGTTTAGCAGAAAAAGCTGAAGATTGGAAATGTGCCAGATGCATTGTTTGACCAGATGTACCATAAGATCTTATGGAACCCTGTAGAATAGTATAATGCTAGAAAGAAAGCTAAAGCTGCTTACTGTATGGGTTTAACAAGAAGAATTATAAGAACACAAACAAGAAACTCTTGATTTCTGCAAAAGGAATTATACTACCATGTCTTTCAATCTTTATTTCTTAACAAAATCCCTCATTATCTGACTGATGTTCCTGATTACTTAACTATGCTAAAAGGATGTTAATCTGCAGTTTCTTTATGTGCAGGTCCCCTTAAATTTATGTGGAAATGCTGTAATTGTTTCCTCTCTTTTAGCTGCGAGCTACATGATGGTAAACAGCTCAGAAACATTGCTCCAAGTAAACTGATAAATGGTAGATTTTAACAATGGTATATCAGCAATTAGCTGCATAATTTATTATTCATATCATAAAATAGCTGCTATCATATCCATAATACTGAAAATATTAGGTGTCCATATACAGAAACCTCATTAGAATATTCAGTTCTATATTTCATTCTTGCATCTCCATTTTTCTGCACCTGCTTTAGTGATTCTTTAACTGAGAATCTGCAGATTTACTCTGGCCTCATTAGTTCCTATCAAGCATATGTCCCTTTGTCATCAGCATTTTGTAAGGCATATCATATTCTACTCTTACACACGCACTCCCCTGTAAATAAAAATAGTATTTTGGACCTATGAAAAATATATCGTTTCTTGATAAACAAAGGAAAACAATTTTCCTTCATTTTGCTTAAGCACAGGAATTGGAAAACACACATGCTCAAATAGAATTCATACCCTGAAGAAACCCAGAACTGTAGTGAAAGTATTTCTACAGATAAGCTCATCTTGTTGAAAAATGATGTCATTTTTGATGCTGGTAGGCTAAGGAGCATAATGCCATATGCAAACTAGTTTCCAAATAGCTTCATTAAAGTTTTTACAATCTGTTTAAACATTCAACATTTTCTTTAAATATTAATAAAGTTCTTTGATTGTTAAGGTTACAGTTTACTCTTTACAGCATAGTAGCAGATGCCAGCAGTTAGCTAACATATACCAACTGGAATTAAATCCTATAGGCCAAAATCTCATTAGCATATGGAGAAATATGTAATGGAATTCCAAACTGAGACACATACTGTAGTTTCTTTGAAAGGTGCCCTGAATCACAAATGAGACTCTCATATGTCTTCATCTGTGCAGTGGAGTCAAACTGTATGGGGCTTGGTGCAGAACCAAAAGTCTGGTTTATATAACTACGCAGATCATGTAATTTTACTTTGCACGCATCTGCTATAGTATGTGTCTCAATCTTCTCACAAAAGGTTTAAAGAATGACCTCTAAAAGGTTCTTCTTACTGTAGAGATATCTTAGGGATATCCCTTAGGATAGCTTAGGGATAGCACTTATCCCTAGTTTTTAAGTCTGTGTCCAGGCAAAGATTGAGCCTTGTACCCCACCTCTGTAAAGCACACCTATAGTTTTGTGAAGAGAATTTCCTCTAAGTAGGTAGGCTGTTAAATCAAGTCCTTTCCTAATTATTGCTACCCTCCTCGTCACTGCAGCTGTGGAATCCATAGAGAGAAAAAGCAAACCAAAATCAATCTAATCCTGGGCTATGAACATATTCTTGCACCATCAACATGTAGTGCTGAAACAGAGCAGATATAAGTAACCTTAGAGTATGTATTGTTACCTATAGTTTAAATTATATCGTTTTCCATTTCACATTTTACAAAAGTTGACAATTACAACATTCCCTTAAACATGTAGGCAGTTACAACTCTCATCTGAGAATTTGTGACAGAAATAAAAAAATAAAGGTAGGATTCTTCATTTAAACCTTTCATAATTTTTCATACAGGTAAACTAATTTAATAGAGTTTCATGTCATGAACCAAAGCCCTTTGACTTTAATGAGATTTGGCACATGCTCTAAATGAAGAGGTTCCAAATATGATGATAATGTCAGTAAAAATGTTCAGATTCTTTCTTAAAATATAATTGTGTCATAATGGTAATAATTTTCTCTTTAAAATAACTTTGTCTAAAACACTGACACTTCACATTACTGTGTTAGGTGATTTCAAGTACAGTGTTTATCAATAAATTCTCCAGTTATGAAATGAACCTCTAGAAAACATCATCTGTTTTGTATATTGCTAAATTGGAACACGGTAAAATTATTAAGCACATAGGTTTACACAGATTTTAATGCCGAGGCCATTATTAATAGATTCCTTTGTTATAACCCTGCATTGCCTCACACTCGCGTGAGTATGTGTCAATGTCCATTATTGCTCTTACTGTGGGGACACTGTTTGCTAAAGAAATTAAAGTAGCTATTTCTTGCATGGTTAGATAGGTAACATTGTGATCTTTCTAGAGCATCAAACGTTATGTCACAAATGTGCACTGACCTCACCAAAAAAAGCCAGTGTGGTTTGGGAGCTAGCAGCTTTACTGGTGTTTTGAGGCTTCTGCTTCCCCTGCGAACAGCAGGGCTTGTGCCCTGCCCAGAGAGTCTTGGCGCAACGCGGGGCCTTGGGGAATCGGAGCTGTTGTGGGATTTCTGACACTACCAAACTGCTGTTGACAAAGATCCAGTCTTGCTATCTGAAATAAGTTCTGTATATCTCTCCTTTTTAACTTGCATGATTCTTTCATGACTGCTGATCCCTTATAATTCTCTTTCTAGGGATGTCATCTGCAGAACTCCGTATCAGCTAAAAAAACTGCACAAAAGCCTTGGTCAGAACTTTGTAGAAATATGTAGCTAACACTAAAATTCTCACACAATAAGCTGCAAGAAGAAAACAAACACATGTAAATAAGGCACTATAATAGTCTAAAGCACTTGTCAGCATCCCGTCTGTTTAGTGACTGCACAGCTGTGTTTCTATTACACGATTAATGTATTTTCTACCTTCAAAAGAGACATTTGTACGAAACGGCAGCACAACACAAGAAATACTAAACAGCTGACCTAAAAGTACCGGAATTCTTTACAATACTTTCTCCAATGTGTTCTATTCTGTTGGTTTCAGTCAGAGTCACATTATAGCCAGACACAAACCTGCCCTACTGAAATTAATTAGGAAACTATAATTTAAAGTCAAATAACTACGGATTCGTGTATACTTGCTTTGGGGGCAAGATTTCACCTTTCAATCTTTGCACCCTAACAACACCCAACTGTTGTAGCTTTGACTTTATTAATATTTGCCCTTTATTAATCTTTTGTGCTTAATAGTACATATTCATCTCCATTGACTTTTACAGATACTGTTAGTGTATGCAGGCACATACACACATGCCCACATATATACTCCATGCTACGGAAAATGCACATATAAACAATGCTGATAATTTCCACTCTTCAATTTGAGGTTTATCTTCTGCAATTATCTTTCATCTGCAATTTTTTGATGTATTTCAGAGATACAAGTGCAGGGTGTTAGACAGCCCTTCACCACAGCCAATTATTTACTAACAGTGGAAGTATGAAGGTTGCAGCCACTTTGAAGCTAACTTGTATTTGATGACAGCTTTCTGGTGCTTTATCCAGAAGGTGGTCCTTTGTACTGTTTTCAAAAAGTACATCACCAGCCAGTATCTGACATTTTCTGTATTTAAGAAATCGGACGCTTCACGCTTAATGTTCAAGGAAATCCTCCTCAAATTCTAGGTCTCATTTACCTCATCTCCATACAGCAGGCACTCTAGATTATATGTTTAAGTGTAGAGGACTGTTAGGTAAGAAGTGTCACATACTCCAATACTTAACCAAAAAAATGTGACACACAAAAACATAGTTGCTATTCATATTTCTCAATCTTTTTGTCCAAATGAATCATTGATTCTTGAATAGCAGCCTGCATCAAGAGGCAGGGAAGCTGTTTAAGCTTTACTGTAGAAATGAAACAGAAAAAAAAAATCCCCAAATTCCCTCCCTAAAATTTGCCATGTAAGAACAGATCAGTGAACCTACTACTCCAGTATCCTGCTTCAGAAACTGGTACAAGAATCTGCAAATAATACTGTCAAACATAACTATAGAGTAGCATTCTGCCAGGATAATGTAGTTAAAAGTTGGCTCATCAGTTATAGGTGTTTAAGAAGAATAAATGGAGCTTAATATCATGAGGATCTCATGCTGTTCAACAACAGCTAGAGCAAGAATAGTTCTTAGACGGAGGGTGCTCTCCCTAGGTTAGAAAGAGGTAGGGTCTTGTGTCTGTTTCCCCTCTGGTCTCTATAAACAAACTTATAACAAAACAGCATATGTACGGAAAATCCTGAACTGTACAGAAAGTAGTACAGTTATTTAGTAAACACTCTTTTATCTTAAAACAGGCACTGAATAGAAACAAAACAGTATGTCATCAGAAAAACACATGCAAATACAGCTACTGTTTTCTGGATTGAGGTAAAATAGTCTTTCCTGGTTTACAATTCTACAGCATTTTTCCACAGGTAGTTTTATAGACTGTAAAGGGAAGCATCAATAAGGGTAGATAGAAGCTGCAACATAATTTCTATAGAACAGGTGCAAAGAGAGCAAATATTTGTCTTGTAATATGTTAGATTTGCTGTGAAATGAAAATCTTAGTCATGAACATCACAATTTTTTGCAGTCTTGATTCTCGCTAGAAAGCATGGAGAAAAGACATAACGGATGTAATAATTTTTTTTTTTCTTCTTCAGGATAGATTAAAGGCCTTTATATTGGTTACTAGTTCCTAATATGTCAAAAACTAACTGAATTCCTATGCAACACCCAAAACATGGCAAGGAAGGAAATTGTTTTTATGAACTCACTTCAGGAATTAATATTGGAAAATATTTCTTCTCAGCAAATTAAAATTGAATAAATCACATTTGTCCTCCTCAGAAATTGAATTGATCACTTGAGGTTAGGACTGTGATGGCAAGTTGCAGGAGAAAAAAAAAAAAAAAAAACACTTGAGAGGGGTGAAAAAAGGAAGATATGATTGATTTTGTATTTAACTTTTGAAAAATCAGCAGCAGTTCCTCTAAATGCAGAAACACAAAAGCTGTATTAGGTCATTGCAATTTTAAATACAACTAGATTACGTAGAGAACATTACTATTTTTCTTTGACTAGAAGGACAACCGTCATGTTTTAAAGCATCTAAATTTCCTTTGTTAGCTGAAATTGGCTTTGGCAAAGCCACAAATTGTTTCTTTCTTTTGCTGCTTTTTTAACCATTGGTCAGTGATGCACTGTCACTGCAAAATGTCCCTGCTTCCACCAGATTGGCGATTTACTGCCCCAGAAGGACACCTTCCAAGAAAGTATCTTTCAAGTTCAGAAGAGGTCATAAATTTCATTATTATTATTATTATTTTGCACTTTTTAAATTCTTTTTTTTTCTACATATAGTTTATTCTCTGATGTCAGCTTTACAAGAACAATGGCTTAATCCTAAACAGCACAGGCTGCTCATAGCCTTTTCATTTTCCATTGCTATAACTATCCCTCTATCAGTGAACAGAACAGCTATCAATGTTCCCAAAAATTTCCAAATTCATCACTAAACACAGTGATTCCAGTACCATCATTAATTGCTGATAAGTCAAATGTTCTTTATATCCCTTCAAACAGTTTTCTGGCTACAACCTGTTATGGCCCATCTTGAGCAGAACCCTTCTTTACTACTTACAGAACAATACAGTCCTGCTGAAGTACACATAGAGAGCTTCACCTGCAGTAATCCCTGAGCACGAGCTTGATACAACAGAGCACTGATGATTCCTCCTCCTTTGTGCCTGCCAAGGAGTTCAGGAATTTAAGATAAATAAGCACTCTGAAAACAATAGTGTCTAGTTTGTGAACCAAATAATAACGTAGATGACAAGCTGTAGGAGCAACAGCATCATCCTCTCTGTTTTGGCGATACCTTCCATTAAGGTGTCATTCTTGGGTTATTTTTAGTACAACTTAGTGCCTGATTTATAACAGCAAAAGCTGGTTGTGCTGCAGCAAAGGGAGACAGTGATCTGAAAAGGTTCCCTCTCTTACAAACTGACCTATGCTTGAACAAAACCAACAAAGCTTGTGGTAACCTTTCCTAGGCAACTTAGCAAGACTAATGATAGAAGAATTAATTTCTCTACAGCTAGATCCAAAGTCTACTGAAGGCAACACATAAATTCTCATGAGGCTCTGAATCTGCCTATACTACCACAAGTCCACACTAAAGTTACTACTGCTTTCCATGCCTTACACATATAAGAAATTATTATATCAAGTCTTAGATTATGAACAGAGTCATTTACTTGTCAATTGATTGATAAAATCAAAAAACAAAGTTCTTTTTGAGGATTAATTTGAATTCTGTAATTAACGATACTGACAGATTCATTGTAAATAACCAAACTAAGCTTCCATTCACCTCTGAGGTCAAACCTTTTTAGAACTTTTGAATGCTTTACTTTGTAAGTAATTCTCCCTGTGATTTTCATTGCTCCAAGTAGTTTAGAACAATAAAAAGATTCTTATTTAGGTGCCTAATTCTTAACATTTTAGGTTTAAACTTTTGTCCAGCAAAGCCATTCAAGACCTATGGCATTTTTAATAAAAGAAGAGATTTGCCTTGATGTCTGGGCCAACATTTTTTTCTCTACTGTTGCTAGTCAGAAGTGTATTCTGTGCCAGTAGTTTATCCAGCTTCTCCCAAGCTGAACTTTGGTGGCTTGTGTGAGAAAGAATAATCCATACTGTGTAAATACAAAATACTGCTGGCCTTTCCTCTCCCTTGGTGCTGCTGTTTTCTTTATTTCTTTTTCCTTTTACTTTCCCAGTTCTTCCTCAGGCCTTACGAATCTTTTAAACCTCCTAGCTCTATAGTGGAATAGAAAGTTATTGTGTGCCTTCCATAAATCTGTTGGGGTGAAATTCATTGAATGCAGTAGCAAAGTCTACTGATAAAAAAGGCCAGCATTTTGCCCCAGGACTTAAAAGATCTTGTAAGAATCTCTCTCTGCTAGTGTGTGTGTAAGTTTAGATTCAAATATACTTGGATATCAAAATTAGCACCATAAATAAGGTTATATTCTATCATGAATTTGAGTTACTTTTGCTAATTCTTTCATCTAAGCATGTTATTCTAGAAATGAGCATTATATGGTTATGCTGTGATAATTCGTTATAGCTGTATAAAAGATGTCAGGCAAGAGGTTCAAATTCAAACTTTTTTTTTTCTGATTTTGAAACCTCTAATCAAAAGAGAAAGATTAAAATAAAGCAATTAGGCTATAATAAAGGCTCAGAAAAATTACGGTAGTCTGAATTCTCACTATATTTTCATTCAAAATAGTCAGGAAAAAGCAATTTTCATGAACTATTGATTTATCAATATCCTTGACTTCATGGAACATTTTTGATAGCTGGGTTCTAATTAAGTAGCATTATTAAAATATAATAAATTTCATAACCATCACTTAACATTGACTGCTTGGGATTTTAATAGCTGTCTGTCACCTTCAAATCTCTCTTAAAAAGTACAACCAATTTTGCTTCCTAGTTGCTGCTGGACTATTAAAACTCTCCCTATTTTGATGTCATGCAAGAATATATTCACATAAGACGTAACCCTAGAGAGATGGCATTCCTCCACGTTGCTAGCAAAGTCAGTGCAAATAGAGGAGGCTTACAGGTACCTGCAAGAGGTGGATGACATTCCTTCAGCAGCTATTAAATCAAGTGAAACAATGTAATATTGCCATCAGTGAGTAAAATTCACTGAACTTTGCTGGAAATAAGTTGTGGATGTAATTCAGCTTTTACCCAATACCCTCATACTAATATTATTCCCTTGAGAAGAAAGAATGCTTTTTGTAATTCTACTCTTACCCTGTACTCTCATACTGACTTTATTCCCTTGAGATGAAAAATGTTGTTTAAAATATTAGGATTTGAGAAATCTTACATATTTCATCTCGCCAACAAGGGGACTGTAGCATAGAGCATGTTCTTCTTCTTTTGATGCTCCGTTGAATAATTCTAATTTTATTGCAGCTGAAATTGGAACTTTGTCTGTCCCATCTTCTAGGTGCATTAATTACTTACCTAGATAATCTCTCTAACACTCAGTGAAAATTTAAGTAGTTCTATAAAATGGATCAAGTTGCAAATCTATTTTGGCATAGCTTGTTTCTCTAATTGGCTTGAACTTAACAATGGGGGTAGAGGGAAGGAAGATGTAAAAAGAAGGCATTTGCTTTATCTCGTTCCAAGGAAAACTAATACAGTTTGAATATCGTATAAAATTTGTCATTTGAGTTAAACTAAAATATTGGTATAAGACAAACTTGGTGGTTACAGCAAGGCTTAAGGTATAGATAACCTGGATCGATTCCTTCCTCTGCCAGTGAGAGCTGAACTGCAAGCGGCACTTTCCAGAACAATGTCTCAACTTAAAACTGATTTTTTACACATCCCCCTTAGTACTTACAATGGCTGAAAGTAATAGGAAAACAAAGCATATTTGCTGAATGATGCTTTTTTAAATACATAAATAGTATGTCAATTTTAACAGACTTTAAATTTTAAATACAATTTTTTTTATGTAATATCCACTTTTTACAGATAAATTAACCAAAGCAAAGCAAATAGTGGTTTCAGTAACTCACTAAGCTAAACACCTAAACCAAGTGCCCAGATTTGTTCTCAACCGGTGTTTTTGTAATTAATACTCTACTCTGCAATGTGTTGACACTGGTGATTTATTACAACTCTTACTTTAAAGCTATAAACAGATTTATAGACTTTGTGGAGAGGTAGAAATGGCACATTACAAATGAGGTTTTTTCGTTTTATAGAGAAAAAAAAAAAGTCTTATTACTATGGGTATATTAACATGGTTTCTAATATAATTTTCTGGTAGCCTTGGGGACACTAATGGCCGCATGTGAGCACTTTAATGCCAATTTCATTTAGAGTAGAAGGAGGTTAGCTGTGTGTGCGGGAGGCCAGGGAAGGGAATTTATGGTTATAGACAAAATACTTCCAAGGACTCCATATCTAGGATTCTAATCCTAACTTTTTTTCTTTTTTTTTTTCTTTTTTTTTTTTATGCAAGTAATCCCACCTGCAAGTACATACATTTAAAATAAGGGAAATTTTTGAGTGACACTTAAGCAGACCATGGACCATAGCATGGACGTGGTTTATGGCTACTCATAACAAAAAAAAAAAAAAATAAGGTGTTTTTCAGAGGCTAACATGTATGGCCTCTCTCTTGGAACTTCTTAGGTGTCCCAGGAAATTATAAATTCCAGATGAAAACTTATTCCTCCTATTCTTCTGCTTCTCATCAAAAGGTCTTGATATCTCATCTTTAAAACACTGACAGAAACATTTGTGTGAAAGGCATAACAATTTGGGAAAATGCTTTTATGGAAACTATTTCTTAACATGGTTTTCAGAAGATCTCTTTAGAATAAATTGTTTTGTTCTGATGGGCTTTATGCTGCACAGCGCTGACAGTTAAGTGCTTAATGGAGTATCTCCATGGGCTCTGTTACTGTTGAATAAAACACAGAAGTTGAAGAAATACTAAATAAAACACTATCCCTGAATAAAGGGATAAAAGTGAAGTCCAGAGGACAGTGGATAAGGTTTATATTATATCCATAAGCATCATGTTCCAGGAAAAGGCCTTCAGATCTTGCTTATGACAATAACTAGTTCTGAAGCATTTGATTTGATTTTTTTGTTGTTGTTAAGTCAGGGTGAGAAATTTGAATAGGTTGCACTCCATGAATAATTGTGTCATAAGTGATATACTTTTAAAAAGAGAGAGCAAACTATATGGGGAATACAGAAGACGCTGAAAGAAGCTAACGAGCTAGTTTTACCATTCTAAGGAGCGGAATCTTTCATAAGAGACTATATCATGGCTGTGCCTGGAATAGGAAGGAGCCTGCTCTAAATTAGCTATTGAAATAGCACCTGGATTTTTGCTATACAAAGGAAGGAAACTAGTCTGGATGTAATCTTCTAGCAAGTTGGCAGTGCTCTGATAGCAGATCAAAAGGCAAAGAAACCAGAGATAAGAGAGGAAAAAACTCAGCACAGTTCAGCACCAAAATTCACAGGAAAAAAAAAAAGAGATTTGGATTTTATTTGCTCTTGCAAAAAAAAACTAGTTGATGTCCAGCAATATGATTCAAGAACTGCAACAGATTATAGCGTTGCCTGTTTCAGACAGATGATGTGGCAAAAAGCATTAGATACACTGTAAATATAGGCTAAAAAAACTAATAGGCCTGTGCTGGTGGCACAGGGAACTGGCCCAGTGAGCAAAGGAAGTATATATTGTTCATGTTGATTGGAAACACGTAGTCAAGAACTAGGGATTTTTTTTTTTTTTAAATCACTTACTGAAATTATTCTGAAGGTTTGAAGTCGCACTGAAGTAGGAAAAAACAGGATGCATGTGGCCAGAAAAGGAGGTAAATTTATAGGGAAATGAAAAAGATACACTAAACTGAATTTACAAGAAATACCTAAAAACTGCATCTTGACTAGATTGCTGGAAGACAAGGATTGAGAAGTTTAAAAGCAGTAATGTCATGAAAGCACGTCAGGCAACAGTAAAAGCTTGAATTTACTGTTGGAGATTATTGAGAAGCAATTGAGAAAGAAAAGTATACAGTAAAAGCAATAATATAGCAAAACCTGTTTTCCTTCAAAAAATGTATGGCAACAAAAAGTTTGACAAATACAAGAGAGAAACTTTAGTTTCAGAAGCTGTGTTTCTAAAATGCATCAGTAGTAGATCTACTTCACATTTCTTTAAGTCTTGAATGTGGTTTTGTAAATGAAGAGGGAAATATCATTCAGGGTTAAAACCTCTGGAGCACCTTTATCTTATCCCAACACCTAAAGTATGCAGTTGTGGCTCCTCATAGCACTACCTTTTCCTCAAAAGATTTATATATATATGCAAATGTATTTCTTATATATATATACATATGTAGATCCTGTCACAACAGTCCAGATATTGTTCAAAGCATCAGAAAAATGTGTCAGATGACATTCCCACAAAGAAGTGGGATCATATGTGCTTCCAAAATAGAAATGCACAGATTTATCATAATAATTTCTATGAGTTGCAAGATCCCATACTTTGAGGTTTTTTGACAACTAGTTTCTCCCACTTAAATGTAATTTAAATAATGTAAATCTACTAACTTGCAAATATTTCTTTTGTTTGTTTTCATGTTGTTCAGCATTGCAGCACAAAATGGGAGCTATGGAACCTGTGCTTGGGATAACTGATGGTGCTGCCACGGGGTCTGAAATATCTACCCATATACTACTGGGTTTTATACCATTTTGCCTCTGAAATTTGTTTTAAATAATGATTATAACAGAATCATTTGTTAGATCTTAGTGACTGTTATTGGATATTTCTTTTTAGAAGCACAAACATAATACAAAAAATACATAAGCACATTGAGGATGAATAAAGTGTCTCCATAGTAACATTCTGGATAGTGACGTATGACTGATTGTAGACAAACTGACAAACTTCGGCCCTAATGCTGCATCAGGATTTGTTAGCATAGTCTCCTTAACCCTAAAAATTACTTCGAAAGGGAACAGACCTCTTTTACTCTCCTCTGTAGTTCTAGGGCAGCAATGACTGATTTTTTTTCCAGATGTGGATAAATATGAAAATTTATTTTATTAGTTCTTATATAATCAGCTTCAAATGCAATCAAGAACATCCCCTCAAGGCACATGAATATTTTGGCTTTGTTTGTTTTTTTTTTTTTTTTCATAGAAGAAATCTTAATGTAATCATGTATTTTAGGCTTATTTTATAATACATTTAAATGATATTTTAAATACTTTGGTTTGAAATGAGTAATTGATACTGATGTCCATACAGTGCAATTAAAGTTTTCATCTGCAGGATAATATTAATGATAATTTAAAAAGTCATGTTATATTTTAAAGCACAGGTTCTTAAAAGTCCACTTAGAATTTTTTTTTTCCTCTCTCAGCATTAGCGTACCCATACCCAGTGCCGTATTACGCGCAGCCACTTGTGTAACCAGGAGCCATTTCCCAGGCTCACCTGTGTAAACACAAGTGAAGTTAAAATCCCTCAGCTTCCTTGCAGTCTGCATTGAAGCTTGTATAACTTACTTGCTGTTTATGTATTTTATCAGTTGTCTATGTCAAGCTTTCATACACAAATCAGAGAAGAACATGCAACCAACTACAATTTTTAAAGCTAAAAGACACCACATATACTGTAGAGCAAATTAGATGGTTTTAAAATCCACCCTTGAAATAGGTGATTTCTGTTCCTTTCATCAACAGTTCTGTATTCCAAGGGAACCTGGTGATAAACAGTAGTTACAGACATGAGTCATAACTATGTTCTTTCTCTCTTGTTTAAGTTGTTCGAGTTCATGAATTTTTTGGCTGAGAATGTCATCTTCTGTTACATGGGACTCGCACTATTCACGTTCCAAAACCATATCTTCAATCCTCTTTTTATATTTGGTGCATCTGTATCCTTTGCTTTAAAGAAGTGTATCTCTATGTACATGTATATATATATTTTATATATATATAAAGAATGTGTCCTCCATGTAAAAACAAATGGCAACAAGCAGACCAATTACTTCCTTAAATACTAAAAATCAATTTTTTTTTAAGTCTAAAGGCAATCATTTTTATTACGTATATCTCAACAGCTCAATGGCTCAGTGCATGTAAACACATGGGCTTCTGACAGTTGCTGTTTTGCAGATCTGCTACAAGGCAAGCTTTAAACCAGCTGGGGAACTTTTGCCACTGGTTTACAAGTCGGGTGGGAAACTGCGATGTGTAACGGACACATCTGTGGGGACAGGTTCAGGCACACAAAATCTTTTTGCCTGTCCAGAGTCAGTAGAGATCCACAAACTGTAGAGCTGCCTCCAGACAGGTATGTGCCATAAGCAAAATTTCCCCAAGCTACTTAAATGATATTTAGTCCTTAAAAACCAAAGAGCATTGCTCAGATCTTTCCTTCTTTGTTTTTGATATCTCTGGTGTACATGGATTTATTTACACTGTCATATGCATTAGAGACTCGTAAGAAAAAGAGTCTTTCCAATTCTGCCATGGTTTCTCAAGAAATTTGTTGCTTACTTGTACGGTGAGTGGTATTGATTCTTTTAATGCTGACAATTTACACAATTTTTTTTTTTTATTCAGAGCAGCAGCCCTTTGTTTATCGCTTTTTGATGAACGATAATAGCTTTGAAAGTTGGGACCATACTGTTTACTCACAGTAATTCTTATGTGTAATTTCCAAATTGATAATAAGAACTGCATCACAGCTCCCTCGGCTACAGGGTGGGATAGATGGCAGAGAGGATCCCAAGAGCCTACTGCACCCCACCACCACAGCAAGGCACGGGCAATACCGTGTTCTGCACTCCTAGCATGGGAAGTCCTTTGAACGTGAGAGCAGCACGCGGCACCCCAGATGGGGACTGTGCTGCAGAGCACTGCAGGGACCTGGCTCTCCAACAGACTGCAACGGGGTTGCACTGGGCAGCTGAGCAGAATGCGTGTGAAGCAAATACTGCTAATGCACGTTCTCCCAAGTCCACAGGAACTTTAAGCAGCTCTTGGCCCAGCAGATTTGATACATACGGACACTGCCACTCAAGTACTTCATCTGTTCTACAGTCCAAAGTATATCTCAGACTGAGAGAGACGTAATTGAGACCTAAGAGTTAGAAAGCAAGGGGAGGATAGAACCTGCTAAAAGCATATATAAGGAGCTCTGAGTATCTTTTTTAAAAAAAAAATCTGAAATAGCCTCATGTTTCTAATTAAGGCAACTTTTGGGATCATTTCACAGAGGAGTAATAAAGAACTCCTTTCGAAGAATCTCCAAAGGGAAAAAAAAAAAAAAGCAAAGAGTGCTAGATATACATAATATGAATAGTCAGGAAATAAGAAAGTAATCATGTCCAAAAGCACATTTATTCTTTGCAAATTGCTGCTCAAGGCGATAATGCTGTCTCTGCAATTGATGACAGGCATTTTACTGAAGGACTGAAGATGAAGTCACATGTGACACAAATGTGATGACTAAAAGTAGAGTGATTGAAGTGGGATCTATAATGATGAATATAAAACCAGGATGTCTGGGGAAGACAATTGCAGCCACTGCACAGTTTTATAATGAAATTGGAACCAGAAGGATGTGACATGTAAAATATGATGGAAGATAATCTCATATTAATTTTAATTACACTTTTTAAATAACTATGGAGAAATACTGTGTTTAAGTTAACTCTGTTTTTGTCAGTAGTTCCTCCACCATTTTCCTCAACATCTTACATTTTAGGTGGCAGTTTTTGTAGCAAGAGCTTGCAACATATACCCTCTTTCATTCCTTTTGAATTTGGGTCGAAAACAAAAGATTCCCAGGAACTTTCAGCACATGATGATGTTTTCAGGTAAGTGCTATTTTGGTATTTTTCCTGTCCACATTTAACAACCGACAAAGATAGTTATCTATCACTAGAAAAAGCCACATCTATCACAAAAATATCATTATCTTAAAACTCAAGATAGTCACTTCAAAGCTACTGAAGCAAATGGATGTATTCTCATCAACTTCACTGTGCTCTGGACCTATTTTAATTAACTTTTTGGAAATCTACCACCCAGGAAGCCAGTCTTTCAACCCATTCCCCATCTGTCTACACTTTCATGACAATTTGGAAGTATCATGTTTTTATGTTGTGTTGTTTGAGAGGCACCTGTAGTATACCTGATAGTATGCTTACATTCCAGCAAATAAATACCCAACTTTTAAGGTGTCAGTACCAATACTCAAATCAGACATGGTCTCTGGCGATTCCTTTAGCTTACAGAACAGTTTTACTTTGAAACAGGAGACTAGGAGGCTTTAATTCCACAGATCTTTTCACATGTATTCCAGCTTGGTATTTGAGTACTTTATTTTCCAAATTCCGATTTTATTGATTTTTAACTCTGGTTGACATTGTAGAATTAAAAAAAAAAAAAAAAAATCCAGAAGAGGGAGCCATGTTCTACTCTGATTTGCACGTCATTCTCTGAACTGTTAAAATCTCAGTAGGATTCTATATTTTTGGACTCGCAGAAGCTAGAAATACCTCTGCTTGCCTTTCTGATGGTAGTTAGCAGACTCACTAAGCTAAAAATATTTTTTTCAGTAAAAGACAGAAACACAGATCCCTCGATGCCATTTATGAAATAGTTTTCTAAAATTATAAAGTCAGTGCTTTTTTTTTTTTCCTTTCTTAGATTTCCTGCTTTTTATACAAAAATCTATTCCATTTTTTAATGGAAAAAAAAGTTCTTGATTGACAGCCTTGATGTACACTGATCTATTTAGCCAGATAACAAGTAAAATACAATGCACCACATTTCAAGCTTCCTCATCAGCAGTACTCCCCATCAGGGTGCCTCATTTATGTCTATATAATTCCACCTCTCTTGAGAGCAACACAGTAGTTCATTTCTATATCCATTCAACCCTTCTGCTAAAAGCTGCCACTGAAAATGTCGGTTAATACTAGCTAGATTGTAGTGAGAGATGACGACATACATCCATTAGGAACTGGCTTTCAGACTGCCCGGTCACCTACAATCATTAGCCGGTTAAGATGTATATGTAGATCACTCCAGTAAAGCTAGCAGGTGGCCAGCTAGACAACAGCATGAAAAACAGCTTCATATCATGAGTTATCTAGCTCATTGGCTCCATTTTTGCTTTTACTTTTCATCAGATGAAGTACAGAATTAAAAATCTTCTAAAATGTATCTTATTCTTCAACTTTTCTGGCCTCATTTTCTCCAGTCAAATTTCATTCTCCACAGAACCAGGAGCAGAAAGTAGCCTGCAGCCAGCAACTGAACATGAGAACTCGCACTCACACATTAGCTTTCCAGTACAATCTGGCAGCTGAAAACTGAAAATAGTAGTATTGAAAACTTCTAAAATGTCAATGTTAAAATACTTAGAAAGTAATTTTTAACTGTTTTCAAAGAAACACTATTTTTGTAGAGAAAAATGTTTTTACAACATTATAAAAAAATAAATAGCGTCATATGCAAGTAGAGCAATAAAAACCTGCCTCTCACATGGCCAGCAGCTTCACACTTCACACAACACTTAGGGTGTGGGGATTTTCTGTGTAATTGTACATTTTAACGTGCACTAAGAATTGTGCTTAGTTATCAATAACATTCTTATTTACTATAAACTGATCATACTGTATATAATGATAAACAGAAACGACAGTGACTGCCAGAAGAGATACACGTTTCTGATATGAGTAAACAATGCATGGAATTTGAGTTTGGAGGAAGGAGCTTATTGCCTTCACAAGATCAGCAGCAATATTCTGGTATAGCACCAGGTTCTCATCGATCACGGGGAAATCTGGGCTTCACTCGCCACAGCATCACACTCTCAGATGTAGGAAAAAATTAATTTGTGGTTAGTCTTGTTTTCCATCCTATCATTACCAAATGCACCAAACATTTACTACTTTCTTTACTGAATTTTACTGCTATAATCACCATGAATATCGAAGTCTGAAAAAAGCAATTAAGGTCAGGCAAGTGTATTGTTGATTAGCAATTGAGTATACCTTACTCTGCAAAGAATTCTACTGAAGTCATTAAGTTCTGCTTTTTGAGGAGAATTAATACATTTGAGAAAAGGTGGAAGAGTTAGGGCTTGGAAGTGGATTATGTAGCATTTTGATTTATTGCACTCTTCATCTGCTTCTGACACTCCTCTAACAACACGTTACAGAGAGTGGATTCACTTTTACAACTATGTTTAATCATGATTCCTGATAATATTCCATTGTGAATGAAAACTAGATTCATCCTTGTATAATTAAGCCTGAGTTTCTCAAATTAAGTTCAACATTGCTAAAATAAGCAGGCCAGCAGTCTCTGCTCATGTGAAATTTTTTAATGTCTTAAATTGTAAGGGAGCTATCGGTATACACTCGTGGCCTATGCTGCATGAAAAATGCCTCGTTTCAGTTCAGACCCTGCTGTGATACATTTAACTGGTAATAAGATTAAAAGGGAAGGAAACTAAATGGATGAAGATAGATTTATTAACAGCAATAACGTGTTTGATATTTGGGTATCACTACCACATGACCAGGAGAGGACTATTTCACAGATACAGTACTTTACCTTCCACTCTTCTTCCAATATCTCTATTTACTTTTTACCATGCTTTCCTCTTCTCTACAGCATATAAATCAGCAAGAGAGTCTTCTGGGACACAGAATGCTACAGGGGTGGTTGCTGTTAATATAAGACATTACAGCAGCAGTGGAGTCTGAAAGGGTGGAACACAAATGCAGAAGAAAAATGAAAAAGAATGCCTGTGTACAGACAGGTGTTGTGCCGGCATTTACATCTGCACACTCATACATACATGGTGGTGGGAAGTATCAAAGTGAACTTTTCCAAAAAGACAGATATGAAAAGAAATCAGCTAAAGATAAAAGAAAGCAAGAAAAAAAAGAGCAGAGAACTACAGTTGAACCGAAACACCAGACCTAAATACAGAAAGTCTCTCCGCACTACCCACAAACACTAGTGCCCTCAAAGGCTCTTCAGAGGGATGACTTTGGAGTGATGTGTGTTTGTGGAGTGTGAGCAACGGGTGGATAACAGCCCAATAGGATGCTCCTTTTCTATTCTGTGGGCCTCTGAAGCTTAATGCTGGGGGTGGTTTTCTCTGGGGGCCCTGACACTTTAATTAAAGAGTATCTCATAAAGATGAATCCCTAATGGCTGGCACCACTAGCAGAAAAATCTGGTAGGAAATCTGTGATAGAGCCAAAGGATCAATGGATCATAGTACAGATGTGGAGCTGCTGCCAGTGCGGCATCTCTGAAAGATGAGGGGAGAGAATCTGCTAATGGTTCATCAGAGTGTTTTCCTTCTACTGTGCCACTCTCTCCAAGTGTTGCTGAGGTACCTATGTCCACTGGAGCCAATCATTCCATTCTGCTTTGTTGATATTTTTGTTACAGAAAACCTAACCTTCCTTATCTTCAGTCTGTTTCAGTATCTTACCATCTTCTGAGGTTGTTAAAATTCCCTTCTTCCGTGTTGTTACCTGAAATGTGTTTTGATATATGTAATTGTGTTCCTTGCTTCTCATTTAGGTTATATTCATCTGCTTCCCACTGCTTTAGTTGGAAGCAAATGCTTTGTTTGATTATTTATTTTACTTTAGTTGTATTTCTAGTTGAAACTGAATGGGTTCTCATAGACCACATTGAGCCTTTTCTAAATGAAAAAAAACAACAAACAAACAAACCAAAACAACAAAAAAGTGAAAGTACTCACTGTTTCTCTAAAATGAAGAAATACCCAATCCAGTGCTCAAGAAGTAGAGAGTCTTAACGACATATTAAAAGGGTTTTTTTTAATATTCCCTCTTACTGAAAGAGATGTTCTAGATTTAATATGGCACATACCATTGTGATACAGTTGTGGAAAGCAGCATTGTTTGCCACCAAAATGTAGGCACCAATAATTTAAGCATTTAATCTGGGCTAGATTAGCACTATAACCACTGCAAAAAGACCATTTCAGTCATGGTTTATTCCTTCCTCGGTTACATATTTAAAATGAGCTGATTTTTTTTTTCCGTAAGAAAAGAGTAAACCATGTGCATCCTTAGAGATGTCTTTTACATTAAACCAAAGTCAAGGACAAGCTCACTTGTTGACTACAGTGTTATCTTTATAAAAGCATATTTTAAACCTCCTGCTGCTGACCATTTTCAGCTAGTGTAACTGCAGTCTGGTGCTTCCTTGCAGCTTTGTGTCGTTCTCTGGATAAACTGCCCATCTTCTACACCAAATAATTCACATTCTAGCTATGTAATCTTAAAGAGCTTTAGAGTTCTACTCCAAAAATAGCTGCATTTAGCAGCTGATTAAATGATTCTGTATATGCCATCAGTGCCTTACAAGAGGTTTAATTATGAGATTTAATCTCTCAATACTTGCAAAGTACTTTTTAGATTCAGTATGTGTTGTACACATGTAATGGCTTTGCTCTTTACACTTCTGTGTTTTTTGGGTTTTTTTTTTTTTTAGAAAACAATAAAGTAAATTTAAATAGACAAATTAAAAGCATTGGAAAGTATAGAGTATTATTTGTATTATGCATCCTGAGGGCTGGAGGCACTAGTGGGCTTTTTTCCCCCCTCTTCTTTTAAATGTAGCACTCTATAAAGACCTATTTAGTTAGCTTATTACTACCTATGGAGCTTTTTTTAAATTCCCTGTTAGCCGTTTTCTACACATTTCTAAGTTTTTGTTTATTCAGTCTCTGTAGTTGTATAATTTTACAACTATTATAATATTTCAAGTACAAAAATCTACATCTCCTTTTTAGATACTTAAAATCATCTTCTAAAAACTATACATTGTTCTTAAGTCATAATTTTTTTGACTGTTGAAAGATTTTTAAAGACATTTTAAAGAAATTTTCTTTTTTTTTCCAAGAAAGGAGTAGGCTATCTGGGTACAGATTTTAATGCCAGTCCTCTTTCTCATTTGTACCTGATTTCGTAAGTAGTCCCACTGCAGTCAGTAAAAAACCACAAGGATAGATTTATTTTTTAACATGCATGAAGTCCAGATTACTATTTAATTTGCAATTATTCAAGACAAAGAATTCAGTGGATGTAAAACAAACGTGATTATTATGTGAATATGAGAATAATTTAATTGTCCACTTTTGCAAAGTTGCTTACATTGCACTAAACTTCGTCCTTTCTCTTAGCACAATTCAGCATTTTATAAGTATGATCATGGTCTCAAAACTCCCTCTGCCCTTGGAATTGGGTTTCGGCTGAAAAGAGGACCATTCTGTTTCTCCATCACATTACGTTCATCACTCGTCTTTTTTTTTTGTCAGGTTTACGTGGTGCAATAGCATTTGCACTGGCTATTCGAGACACAGAATCCCAACCCAAACAAATGATGTTTACAACAGCACTGCTTATTGTGTTTTTCACGGTCTGGGTATTTGGCGGGGGCACAACACCAATGCTTACGTGGCTTCAGATCAGGTTAGTACTCTCTTTACAATATTAATCATCGAAACAGAATGCAGTTGCTGTGGATCAATCACTAAATTCCTACAACTAAGGCTTACTTAAATGCTTTTGAATAGAGCTCTACAAACACAAAAGAAGTATTTGGCTCCCTGATATAGGCTCCAGACCACAAAGAACAGGTTCTTCTCAAGTTCATTATGGGTTTGGACCTAGGTCAGACCCATCCTTATTTCCTAAGAGTCTGTTTCACTACTGTTCCTGTTAGACACTGGGAATTAGCGTTAACAGTGTCCTCAAGGTTGAAGAGCAAGCAATAAAGGTAGATTTTTTACCTCATTTAAAAATGTAATTATTACCCAAACATGTCATAAATAATGTATTTCTGATTATAATGTGATTATACGAGAAAATATACCAGTATTGGTGCATCATTCAGCCATTCAATTATTACTCATTGTTTTCTATATGCTCCTTCACTATATTATTTTTTTAATTACTTCATAGTCACTCGTATTCACAGACAGCAATGAATAACAAAGGACGTTAAATGAGAAGAGAGAGGGAAATAGGAAGCTGGAATAAAGAGTATCCAAGTTAAATGCAGTGTCCTGCCAAGTGTGCTTTTTTGAAACTCCACTTCTAACAAGCGTGTAATGCTATTGCTGAGTTCGGGTTACTTCACAATCCATTTAGAACTCACTGCCATGGTTCATAAGGTCAACAAAAAAAACCTCAATATCAAGATAGGCTTGTAATTCAGACTTCCTTATTTTTGTTTACAAAATGATGTCTGATTAACAAGCCTTCACGTCAGACTGTTGCTATAAAATACCAACTGAAGATAACTAAATGGGAGCTTTAACAGAGAGCGTAGATAAAAGCTTGCGGACATAATAGGGACTAGTGTACAAGTGTGCTGTATAAACATAAAATGCAGGCATCCAAATGCAATGTGGGGGCTTTGTGTTTCTGTGACAGTTTGATTATTTTTTTATCACATCTCTACATCCCATAATGTCAATCAAGTTCATTACAGTTTGGATATACTTTGCCACTATCAGCCATCTTTCTGAGATTTGCCACTTTTGCACTGTCAGTCAGCAACAGAGTTGCTCTACATGGCAGCAGAAATATGAGTGAAAATGAATATTCTCATTAGATCTTGTGGACCAAATCAGTTTGGATTATTATAACAGCAGATTAAGGAACAACTCTGAGAACACAGTAAGGGAGAAAAAGGAGATGGGCAGTAGTCATGTGTCTAGTCTAAGGACTTTGCTCGCTAGATGCCTGTCCTGGTCTAGCTCTCCAGGTAATTTTTAAATGAACATTGTCAAGTGCTTTCTCTACCACAAGCAATTTAATTGGATGCAATGGCATTTCTTCTGCTTCTTAGTACTACCCAGAGGTGGGAAGGCTCACAGACCACAAGTGAGGGGCTGACTCTCATATTAACTATTTACACTGTTCAAGGCAAGCATGTGCTTCTTTCTTTACCCACCTGTACAACAGATTTGACCAAAGACACTGAAAGTAGACAGTCATTATTGGTCTGACATGCTCATGTGTTTGGAGATCTCCTCTGAATCCTAGCAAATCTGCTGGGCAGATTTACCAATCAAATAATTTGGTTTTGTAACTGGGATATAGATTTTCTCACTATAAAGCTATTAGGTTCACAGTTCCCACTTAATTTCTTGACATCAGAAAATACAACTTCATAAATTATGAGCGAGTGGTCACACTGAGATAAAACTTTAAATAGGTATCTTTAATGACAAATGTAACTTGAGGCTCTGAGTTCTTTTTATATTGAATATATTTAACTGTCTTTATAGTTTATTACACCTCAATATAGGATTTTGTCCTCAGCTACCATCATTTGTCATTTTAGTCTTAAGTAATTCTGTTAAGTAATTGTATTTAAAGGTGATGGTAATTCATGCCAGTCGATACTTGTAGGGATTCTAGCAGATTTGGGTTTGATGAGAGAGTTATGGGGCTGCTCCAATTACACCACCTTGCTTTGTGTACTACCCCCAGTATGCTTGCAGCTGTGTCTGAACAGCAATTCTGAGCTGCATCTATCCCTTTTTTTTTTTTAACATAAAATTAGAAGAGAGAGATTATATTTTTCATGCCAGTTTGGAGGGTTCAGCTCACAAAGCCAAGGCAAATTGTATTATGAGTACAAAAATTCTATGATTGTCTGTGAAGAGAGTCATTGGAATGGGTTGGTATGTCATCAATTACAGAAAAAAAAAAAAAGGGATGAAGGCAGTGAAATGCTACAACTATGTCTGTAAGTACAGAAAGTAGGAGACTGGTCTCATGCTAGCCCTTAACTGTTCAATTGATGTGAACTTACATCAGGCACTATGCCAGGGTAGTTTGAAACCACTTCTGTGTGATTCCCCAGTGCTTTAGGGAACCAGATTTCCCACTATGGTTCAAATCCAAAGCACAGTGCTTGATCAGTTAATCTAAACAACTAGAAATAAAGTTATTCACATTATCAAAATTAGGTACGTACAGGAAAAGAAAAATATATGAATGGCTGCTTTAAGGTCACAGTGACTTCACTGGATTTCCCTACGTTACCTGCAAGTTGCTGTATAGGTAACCCTTCTCAGGAACAGTCAAAAATACAGCAATCAAGCAAATAACAGTCTAAAGTGTGCTTTTTTTGCCAATTAAATATTTCATCATAAAATGACTATCCGGCAGGTAATGTATTTAACTGAACAGGATGCATTCAGAGAATAATAAAGAGGAACATGTGATTTCTGAGACTGTGGAGGAAGTAAATATTATTCTCAGACATTTATTTTGTGCCCATTCTAGCTATATGGAATAGGCTACAGTTCCTATCAGTAGTTCAGGAGATGCAACTCAACTCCTCAAGGTTAGGTAAAGCCTCCTCCTAGAGATAAGAGCTTGAGTTTATAGGTTAGAGACCAACTTATCCACATTTTGGTTCTAAAACATAAATAAATCTATCATCCATTAAGTTGAAGATAGATAAAAATAACAAATTACAAATAACTAACACTCATATCTACCGTTTGCTCTACCATAATGCATTAGTGACAGTCAAGGTGAAAAACAGTATTCAAGATCTGTACAGTCTTATTGTAGATTATTGTGTATATATTATACTGTGTTTCAATAATTTGTTGCATTGTCTGTAATTTACATTGTGAAATTCTCATAATGGTGACCAAGACTCCTTGTACATCAAAAGAGTATAAGGGAATAGAACAATGACAATTTTTAAATAATAGTAGTAATCATCTTCTGAAAAAATCAATCTTTGTTTCCATAACTGGAATTTCCATAATCTTCCACCTCTCCTCACAGCAACAGCATCAGGTGTGCTTTTTTTTTTTTTTAGTTAAAATTCAACCTAATGTAAATATAATCTGTCACACTATTTTTAGAGAAAAGATTAAGATGTGTCCCCCAGAGATAACTACCAGCTGATTTATTGCAGGAATATGTATGGCTTATACAACACTTGCAAATTGTTGCCAAAACATGTAGTAAGATATACTGTCAAAACCAACCACGTGCTACTGAAAAAGGCTCCATTTCCATCTCCTGTTTAATGTAGCAGTATCACTCAGCTATCTCACAAGGTTGCAGAGGCCAGCTGTGCTGAGAGCTTTTTAGAAAAGAAGCTTAAATGGATCCCAGGAGTTCTCCCAAGTTTATTAAGGTTCACAATTATAGGTCCCTTCATTTAGCAAATGAATCATATTGAAACATATGCTCCTAGTTAAACTATAGCTTGAATCTAAGAAAGGTTCTTAAAGCCTTGGAAATCTGACCTGCTAATGGCAGAATTTGTGTCTCCATATGTCAAAATACAGTTTTAAAAGAAACCCATACCAGTCATTCTCATTATTTTTCTAATATTTTTACCCATACAAAGTAGCCTTCAAAATGAGTCTTAAAATGCTTGGCAAATCTGATTTTTAAACTTTCTTCTATAAGAACAGAAATGTTTTATTTATTTTAGCTGTCTCCTGTATTATATACCTGAAACTGAGTTTCAGGAAGTGTTGAATGTTCCTTTCTGAAAACTGGGTCCTATTTAAATGTTCCCAGTTGTCTGGCACGGTAACATAACATTTCTGAGTACAGAGGCATATGCACAGTCTGTTACAGTCTTATCAGCTGGCATTCTGAAAGCAGAATTGGTTGCACCATGTTCCTAAATAATACATTGTCTTTTGGCTTCTCTGGGAGTTATAACTAGAAAAAAAAATTACCTTTACTCCCCATGTGAAAGGACTACAATATACTGCTCTTAGCAGACAATGAATAAACCTGCATCAGTGTATAAGAATAATATCATGATACATCAACAGGAAAACAAAGATAGCCATTTAAGCATGAGTTCACAGTCAAATTTAAGTATTCAATAAATGTGCCTTCACAGATGTTCAGTATTACCTGCTAATGCTTTTGGATTTATGTCACCCTTCATTCCCCATGCTCTGATTAAAAATAGAGCGCTACATTTTACAGTAAATCTGCAATGAGAGGTTTGGGGATAAAGGATTCTTCTGACAGGCAGAGGAAAAATACAAAGCTGTTAATAAAACATGTCCTATAAAAGCATTGTGCAAGGTATTAGGTCCTGTTTGTTTATCATCATCTCCTGTGTAAATGTTTGTCAAGGGATTTCCAGACTCTTTGTGCATCTCTTCAAGTGAATAAGGATATTTTTATTCTGTATTCTAAATAAATACTAAGCAGCATTGAATAGTAACTTCTAATACTGTGCCTATCTGGCCGTTGCCTTTGGCATGTATTTTAGAATCTGGCTATGTCTGTGTGCCTGGCTGCCCTTAAAAACATGCCATTTCTAGTTCACTTAACTTCAGTTCCAAACCTCCAACTTTCTCTAAATACTAATGCCAGAGATTAATGCATACCGCATTTTTGGGGGATGACCGAGGCTGTTCAAACTCACATTCTCAGCAGGAGCATCTCCTTATTGCACTCTTCTGTGAGAAAGCACCAAATCAGGACATGAAATTAATCAAACCAACTAGTCTTATAATATTCAACTACTGCCTTCCCTCACTTCTAATTGACCCAGACTTTTGGATTATCTTCCAGAGGTTTCCCAGAGCTCCACTTATTCTTTTTCACAGATCAGATTCCAGCTTTATAACTACAGACAGTTATTTCTCTTTGCACAACTAAGCAAAACTAAACCTAGAAATGTCAAGTTTATACACTTCCAAAACTTTATTTGCATCAATAGAACAAGAAGGTCTCTGATGGTGAATAGCAGCTTCTTTTGCACTACATTAGCACTACATACCTTAATATAGTCAGTGATCTCTGAGAACACAAAACATAGAAATGTGTCAAGTGTAAAAAATACAACTGAAAAAACAATCTAATGCATGTAACAAATAAGAGGAGAGGATTCACATCCTATGAATTGAGACTCCTCAGATCTGTTTGAAATGAGTACATAAGCAAAAAGGTTATCATTGCTGTGGAGACTTTTCCATTTTGTATGGGAAACAACGTTGACTGGCTAGGAGTAGAGTGCAGGTAAACTAGGAGCAATATTGTTATCAGCATTAAAAAAAAAAAAAAAAAAAAATCTCTCATTTGCAAGGGCCAAGCACGCAGTAGCCACCTGTCCAGATCTACAGCACTGAAGGAAAGGAAAAATCATTTACGGATTACATGTATACATATTTCTATTACTTCTATGAAGCCACCAAAGTCAAAAGAGTTGTCTCAATAGTCATTCTATTTATTCTTCATAGACTAAATCATTCAATCAATTCAAATATATACTCCTTATTGGAGTTTTGACAGTAAACCTGCACTGAATAACACCTTAGTGAGAAGTGGTCCTGTCACCTGGTTAAGAGCAGCCTCATCAGAATATGGTACTGCATTACTGAGTTCTGCTCTGCTCATAGAGAACAGCATGAGGTAGTACATCTCCTTCGAGTCATTTGTTATGATCTAGATTCACACAGGAGTTTGATCTTTACTGCTCCTCATATATTCCTAAATTAAGTGGAAGATTTACTCTGAGTAAATGCATCTTAGCTTTCCTTTCTCAGCCTCACATCGGTGCACAAGGATTATCCCTCCTGAAACACTGCTAGTCCTCGAGATACTCTCAATTCAACAGCGAAGCGCATACATTCATCTCTTCAAATAATCCATAATACAATAGTTATAAATTATTACGAAACTGCTTAATTGTTTTGCTTGTATTCCTTTGAACACATTTGCCTTTCACTATTTGTCAAGAGGAAGGAAGGTCAGTTTAGAAAAGGAGGTTTAACTAAATGTTTTCTCCCGGCCTTGGCACATTCTCTCTTCTATAACTGTATTCCTTTGGGTCATATTTTCTCTAGAGTCCTGGAAAACAATTTTGTGAAAGTGAAGCATCTCTTGATTTACTATTGAAAACAGAATGTCAGCCTAAGTATCTTCAACTGTAATTTGCGAGTCACCACAACACAGAAACAAACAGTTCAATTAAAGGCAGTATGTTTTCAAGTACTATTATATTTCTGTACACTTTGTACTGTTTATTATTTGTTTTGGTTTTAGAATACTCATAATCAGTCTAACTGGTGTTCCCTCTCAGTAACAGAAATAGCTCCAACAAATAAAGCTATTTTGTTTCCAGGGTCATATTCCTCTTTAGCCATAGTACAGTAAGTATTTTAAATCATGCTGCAATAAACACTCCTCTTGAGAGCCCCATTTCAGCCAAGCCACTTCTGCCCACTGAGTTCCTTTTAACCCAGATACACTTTCGACAGAGATCACACTGTCTTTGCCTGGAAGGTCTTTTAAATCTTAACGAAACCCTCTGAAATCCAGAAACAGCTGTAATTTAATGTAACAAGTCTAACCATTAATACTGCAGTTATTTTAAAATTATTACTGTCCTTAGTTGGCCAACTGTCTGCACCTGCGAACACCTAAAGGACACCATTTTGCCTGGCATCTTTTATACTGATGCTTGTTTGAGTGTTCCAGCACTAAAAATACTGATTGCATACACATGAGAAACCACGTTGCTGACTCCCTAGGCACTCCTCAGCATGAGAATATTACCCATTTAAGTGCAGACTACTGGGTCACAGAATCTACACTGCTATTTAAAATGCAAGTTTCACAACTGCAAAGAACACCTTGAAAATTATTCAAATAAAACTAAACTAACAGGGAAGCATTTGTGTGAGTTCATGGACAGTCCAAAACAACAGCTCAGAGAAACCACTGTCCCACAATTATCAAAGAAGTGTTATTTTCAAGATGCGCAGCTTTGCTGGTGAGCCCCATCCTTGCTCCCACACAACATGACAGCAAAACAGGAGTTTAGGGTTGACTCAGGTAGGAACCTTCACGGCTGTCAGTCACTCTCTGTCCACCAGTGGCTACAAGCGATGCAGGAGGACAGAGGAAGAGGCAGAGTTTTAGCTTCAGCTATAAGACACTTAGCCACTATAATTAACTATCAGCAATTTGAAGTTTGGTCAAGCACATTAGAAATCATTGTGATTAAGCATTTGAGTAATTTGCACGGTATTCTATTGATTATTTGTGACATGGCTCACAGAGAGCATAAGGCCAGATTCTGGTTTATCACTTCATTCCCTTTGATCTGCTGTAGTAGCAGAGACTAAAACATTGGCTTAGATTCTAGTCAAAGATCTTTTTTTTATACAAAAATATTTCTAGATGTGATTCTTTCCCTTTGCCTGGTGGTCTTTGCCACTTCTTCTGGGTTTATGGGTACGAGGGGTAATGGTTTTAAAATCGAGGGAGGTAAATTTAATATTAGGAAAAAATTTTTTACAATGCGAGTTGTAGAACACTGGCACAGGTTGCCCAGAGAGATGGTGGAAGCCCCATCCCTGGAAACAGTCAAGGCCAGGCTGGATGAGGCTCTGAGCAACCTGATCTGGTTGGAGATGTCCCTGCTCCTTGCAGGGGGGTTGGACTAGATGGGCTTTGAAGGTCCCTTCCAACCCAAACCATTCTATGATTCTATATACCCACAGTGTGTATGTGGCATCTACAAGAAATAGGAAGTCATCTGTGTCCCTGACTAAAGACATATTAGGGAAATGCATTCTGCTTCAAACCCTGAGATGTTCAGTATCACACATAAAATTATCTGTGAGTAAATAAAACTTCTTTGGGCACACCCATGCTGAAAGGGTTAACATAATAGCTGCTTTATAATAGTAGCTAGAGCACAATTAGTCTGGTAAATGCTATAAGTTAAGAAGCAGTGTGAAATTGGACATTAAATGTATTGGATGTTATTATAAAAAGAGAAAATGGGTAATTTCCCTTCATTTCTGTCTGAAAATGAGAAATCGTCCAGGTAATGAATCTCAGTGATCTGCTGAAATGCCTATCATTTATTTGCAAGGTACTTTTCTGCTAAGATAAGGAGTGCATTTGATCTCTCAGAGTTATTCACCATAACATTTTGCCTGAATGATACTAAACAGGGTTTATAAACATTTGTGCTGTAATAGTCCTTGATAACAAAATAAAATACCAAAATACAGAGGACTTGGGCTTTCTGACTCCAATTGTGAACGGCAGTCCTGGGCAGCTGTTAAATGGAAGATTTTGGATTGCAGTTGTGACTTGTGTATGACATGGACCTGACTCCTGCTGTCAACTCGGTTGGTCTTTATTGTCCAGAGGGATCTAATTTTGGGCACAGTCTCCTAACATAGCAGACAGTTAAATCCCATCTCACATACCTTGTATTTCTAGCTCCACATGGCTCTTGAAAACAGAAAAGGAAGGAAGAAATGAAAGATACACTTTTATTGCTAGAATATTTGGAACAGGAGAGAGGGAAAATTACACAGCAGTAAGAAAGATTCACGCCTTTCAGTTTACAAGGAATAAATGATAGGATGAATTTTCCACATGCCAAAAGCCCAGAATACTTTATAGATATTTCCAGAAAATTATAAATAAACCTATAGTTCCCAGCAGTATTTGTGTCAATTAAAATATTTATTTTATCTTTTAAAATACTGTTGCTTTGATATGTCCAAGTATGCAAAAGTTTTCTTCTATTTCATGCAGTCATTTTTTTTCTTCCAGTAAAACGTATCTCCATGTCATACAAAAGGTGGCTGCTATGCAGCAGTCAACATGATTAATTTGTTAAAACTACAAATAAGGAATGAAACAAATCTATCTGGAAATACTGCTAGGGAACTTCTTAATTAATTATCTGGGACTTTAGAACAAAACTGATGATAAATTACTTTCTACAAAAATATGACACATTAATGTAGACTCCTATTCCTAACTAGTCTGCAAAATTAAATTGGTGAAAGCATAAACCAGCTGACATCAAGCACGTGCCAAAACTATTGTTCGAGGGTACAGAAGGCAGAGAAAAATAATTTGAGCCTTTAAAAGTTTGAGATAAGTATGTAGTACAAAATCCCGGCTCTGGAAAATATAATGATCACATTTACTGAGATGAATCTTATATCCCTGCTTTGTAGGTATTTATTAAGATATTTCTTAACTCTATTTGTCAGATATTGTTGCTTTTTTTCCTCTGGAAACTCGCTGAACTTTCACATTTTAAGAACTGTGTAATACTGTCAGCTGGCCCAAAAAATAGAAGGCTATGAAATTAATACGTTCTTCACATTTGTTAATTTGCTTAATTTCCAAAGTGTGTTTGGTCATTCCTCACCCATTTGCTTGACAAAGAATATTAGAATTTCTTCAGTAAGAAAATAAGAAATGATTGTTTCTTTTTGAAGGGATGAAAGTTTTAATCTGATTTTGACTTAAAATATTGTTTCGGTCTGAAAAAAACAAAGTTTCTCAGTCTCAGGTTTTTTTTAAAGCTTTCCTGTGGTTTTCCTTTCTGTTATCAAGTATTTCACACAGTGACAGAACATTTAATTCAATTTTTAAACCATACATGAAGCGTAGGAAAAAAAAAACATATCTTTTGTCTTCCAACAAGAAAAAAAAAAAAGATGCTAACTGGGAAGAGAATTAGGCCTTAATGGTCTTGTACAGTATATGGGCTGTGATAGAAATCTTCTTGTAAATCTAAACAAATAAAAACAGAGATTGGTATAACTGGGTGTATCTGGGTTTGCAGAGGAACTCAGTGACGGAAGAGAACCGTGCTGCTTCAAGTTTCCTGAAACTTTCAACTCTCATCTAACTTTCCTCTGGAAATTCTGAACTTTCTCTTCATTTTTAAAATGCAGAGTGGAAGAAATGCTCTGGCACCCTTCGTAGACAAACCTATCAAATTGTTCTAGAATAGTTGGATGTGAAAGATTAATAAAAGCAGATATTAAGTAACCTAGGCTCTGTGTAGCAGTGTGAGCTTTCAGCATTTAGTAAACAGCTTATCACACTAGAATACAGGCTTTCTACAGTGAATTATCAGTGCAGAAACAACCCAACAGTGATTTGCTAGTCAGTACATCTATGAGATTTAAATAAGAAAATTACCTTTTATCTCAGCAAGAAGTAACTGATTTCAATGCACTTTAAATATATTATCAGTTTCTGGATTTTTTAATTCTTCAAAGAGAGACACCATTTTGTTATGCAATGACAAATACTGTAAAAGAAATCTTGAAATTGTACATAAAATTTTGGTTTTATAAATCCAAGATATTTTCCGTGTAAATAAATATATAACAGCCTTATCACTATCAAATCTAATTATAATGGCTGCATGCTATTTTGCCACTTACATTGAAAATCTGAATCATAAACAAGTGACAAGTTCTTCAATTTAGATTAAGCAAGTGTCACAACTTTCAATCCAATTCAATATATATGGCTCAATGTGCACTACACTTACATAAGAGAAAGAAGATGCATGTCCCAGAAAGGAGCGATACATTTGAAATGTGAAATTAATTAATCTTTCCTGAGTTTCACAGTGTCTCTTGCCTTCCTAGTCTTGTCTTTTAGCTAGCAAGCTCCCTGGGGCATTTTCTACCGCACTCCGAGTAGTCAGCAATCATCCTAACAAAAAACTACACAAAATCCATTTTAAATAGCCTAGTTTATTGATGAGTTTGTCAATAAGTGTCCTTTCTCAACAAGACGAAAAGTTATATTTCATAGGGCTTTTAAAAAATTAAAACAGGTTTTGTCTTTTACAAATCAAGTCCTGTACATATACCCTCTCTGGATCCCAATGTTGTACCTCAGACACAAGGAAAATCCTTTAGCTTTAAAGAAGCACTGTCTCACCACGTTTACTGATTCATTACGGTGCAGGGCATGTGGAATTGTAAGCATTAGACTTGCCTTTCAGCTATCAAGTTCTCTTGCTCTGCTCAGTCAGGTAGGGACCTGGAGCCAATGTCAAAGGATCAGATATTTATGAATGCACCAACAGAACTAGCACATGTGCCTGAAGTCACCGGCCACAGAGAATTACTTAGAGCCCCAGGGAAGCTGAGTGCCAGCGGATAAATGGGGACAGATCCTCAGCTGGTGCAGGCTGTCATAACAAGGTTCATTTATTTTCTTGGCCTGTAGGCAGAAGTATAATATGCTTTGGGAATCTCTGATTGAGGCAATTTCTCGCTCTGTACTTTCTCACTTTGCCTCTTCATTATCTCATGCAAGCTCTTGCTTTCATTGTCATCCCTGTTTGAATTCAGATGTTGGCTCATAGTTGCTACGTACAAGTAGTTTGTACTTATTTTTACAAGGCAAAACAGCTGCCAACACACTGCAAAGCAACACAAGAAGCGTAAGTGAAACTATGAATCTTTATGGCACACTCCCTGTCTCATCCTCCCAGCACTCCTCTTCCACTGCACTCCTTCTAAATGGCAGCCGACCTCAACTGGCTGCTTCAGGCTTTATGCTCAAGCTGTACAGGATTATAAGGAGAAGAAAATAAAATATAAAAATCCCTAGAAGCTTTGAAAAATGTCTCCAAATGCTCTTATAAAAAGATAAAGGCTTTAATTAATTGAAATGCAAGTGTTTTATAAACTTTAACTACAGTTTCACAGTTAGTAAGTTTTATTCAATACGGAGGTGACTAACCCTTCTCCCAGGTACTCAGTAAAATGCTTGCAAGGACTGGTGCAGGCCCCATAAAAATCTCAAAGCAGCACATGTTTAGGAGAGAGCCCCCAGCAAATCAAAAACTCCAATTCAGTTCATTATTAAAAAAAAAAAAAAAAAAAAAAAAAAAAAGAAGGAAATTTTGGACTTGAGATGGACAAAATTAGCATAATCAAGAGGTTTGTAGCCCCAGTTGAGTTGCTGACACAAAAGGAAAAAGCTAGTGTTGTCTTTGCTTTCCCAGAATAAGCATTCACAAATGCAAAATAAGTGCTTTATATTTCCTAAATTCTTCTGAATACATCATGACATTATGCAAATATATGTATATAGGTTGAATTTCACCTAAGTTAGGGCACCAGATCTGGGCTTCTAGATCATTTACATTCCACTTAAGCTCTTATTCTCTCCAGATGAACAATTTTATTACAAAGTCATGTATATTTAAAAATGTGAGACTACTATATTCAAGAGTAAAAAAAAAAAAAAAAAAAACCAAACAAAAAAACCCCCTAACATTTGTAATTATTGTACTTTCTGAACTCTAGAAAGGGACTCTACATACTACAAAATAAGGTCAGTTCCTATAGTTCTGGATAAATACAGCAACTAAGGTAAAAATGTATCTGTTACTGCTGTTGTAGAAGTAAAACTCTCCTGCAAACCAAAAAGGAAAAAAAAAAACCTGAATAACGTTCTATCAAAGCTCAATATTGCTCCATGATCACTGTGTGACTAGGAGAACTTACACTATCATGGATTACACCTGGTCCAAATTTGCCAGCTACACTAGAGAATATTTTTTCCTTCTGGAACCTTTGTAGTTCAGAGTTGGAGAGTCTGTCTATGAGCATGCACACATGCTTATTTTTATTAATAATAGTTTTTGCATTGTCTAGCATTGCAAATGGTATAACTATAGAACAGTATCTATTTTGGAGACAATAAGTTTTATATAAATGGCCTACATATTATTTGAAACAGCCACAAGTTCTAAATGTATTGCCTGAAACTGGTAAAGATGGTCAAATTCCTGAAGGAAGGATTATATTGCAAAAGCAAATGTAAAAGCAACTGAAATCTACACTGTCTAAACTAAACAGTGCAATTATCAGACCAAGATTATAGTGACATAAAACAATTCATGAATTAAAACCAACATGGTATGAGATAAGCACTAGAAGATGAAGGGAAACATGTTTTTCCAGCATTTCCGTATAGCCACTCTCTGTCAAGACTATCACACTTTAATTGATATTTACTATATCAGAAGCATATAATCTACATAGATTTTTTTTTTTCAATATAGTAACAAAATTTCATAAAATTACTTTTTGAGTGATTTTTTTATTCTTTGTTGTTGGGGGGAAAAAAAAGTGTTGTAAAAGAAATGAAAAGTTAAATTTTCCATTAATGAGTGTTTTAGAGCATTGCCTTCAAAAATAAAATGTCTTTAAAGAGGGTTTCAACATGAACATGCAGAGGTGTTTCTCTGCCATTAAAACTGAAAGGGCAATAATTGTTGACACTGCACACATCAGACAATGAAAATTTAAGCAAAACTCTTCCAGTTTAGATTGGAACATTTTACTCAGTCTGACTTTTCCCTAGGTTCTTTCTTTATAAAATTTGATTTGTAATTTCAAGTGTAAAAAGAAGGTGAATGCCCAGAGTTGGCAAAATCTAGTAAGCACGCACCTGATCTGAAAACAGATAACTAAAATAAAAATAAAATAAAAGCATGTTTTAATTTCACAGTAGGTTTTTTTTCTATATTTATATGACTGAGTTGCAGCTAACTGAGCACTCTCTGTCCTACAATGTTTACTTCTAGATGAGGAACCCTGAAAAATCCTGTTAATACTTACTCAGATTACCAACTGCAACGTATCTGCCTATGAACGTAGGACCTCAGCTCTAAAGGCTGTTGTGCTGCATGGTTAAGACCATTTCAAGAATTCAGAAACACCATTTTGATTTGCCTTTTGACAAAACAATTATACAGCATCTTTGAAGGCACATTCTCCAATATACCATATATCTGTTTTATACAGCCTCGGGTCAGTCCATCCGTACAAGTCCTTACTATCATTTCCCGCTGTTCTGAGTGTTTCAGAGAGAACTTAGGTGAACGTATTTCAAACCAGGAATTAAATACAAACTTAAGCAACACAGCTAGTTTACTGACTGCTTCTGAAAAGAGCAGCCTAAATGGAAAGATCAGTGACCGCTTTCAGGCAAGGTACCTTGCCACCAGCCCTCAGCAGCCAAGCCAGGAGCATTTGCTCAGTGTTTTGGCTGTGGTGCACATTCAGCTTGTCCAGCACTACTCTTCAGTTACAGTGGCTGTGCACAGAACTGCTCCCCGTACCAGCTTTGTGTGATAAATTGCAAACATTGATGCGAAAGATGAAGTGCAATGATATGTTTTCCCCCATGCCGTGAGCCCAGGGAACTTGGAGAGTTGGTCATCTCATTATTTAGACGAATGCCTCAGGAGCATTTAATGTTTCACTGTGGGTTAATCACATTAGCAGTAATGTATCGCATCTACAACGGCCTGGGCCTCTTTCCAAAGCTGTGCTGTTTATGTTAAAGGAAAATAAAGGAACAGACACCTAAAGTGATTCAGAGAACAAACATTTTACTACTTGAAAAGTCATTAACATAATGCACTGGAGGGAACTGTTATTTCTGAGCCAAGAATTAACTAGCCTCATCTGTAGGAAACTGTCAAAATACATCTAAGCACTGTTTCTTTTCCTTATACAGATCTTTTGTAAAATCAGTTCTCATTTTTCCTGGCTGGCAAAGCTCATTAGTAGTCTAAGTAAGATGCCAACAAAATGGCCTAATTCCTGACTTTTTCTTTTTTTTTGAAAGCTATATTCATCTCCACAAAGTTCATGAAAGTAGCAATTAGGACATTTGCTATGTGCAAAAATGATACTACTTATAATGCAGTGGTGTTTGTCTTTTTACATTAACTGAAAATGTGGTTTTAATAATGTTCCAGGGTTGTTTTTATTAATACAGTTTCAGAATTGTGTACAGAGCGTTTGCTCTGTAGACTTCATCACAGTATGGGGAGAGGTATAGTAATAATACTGAATTTCTTAAAGCATATACAGGCTGATCAATATCCTGTTTTGCATACTGCCTCTTATTCAAAGGATGAAACAGATGTTTTTGTGTGTCTATACCTCTCCACTTCACAACATCTTAAATTAAAGAAAAAAAAAAAAAAAAGCTCTTGCCATTACTAGTATCTCCTTCTGTCTGCATGATCACTTGTCCTTAACACATGTAAGCTGATATCAGACCTAATAGGCGCTATTCAGAATACAAGATCATTTGGCTTAAAGTAAGGGAAATCAAAACATACCTTCTTCCCTCCCACCCAAAACATATACAGGGCAAAGAGTTTGGATGGGAGGCATCACAGTCACCTCATGACAGACTTGCCAGTCTGTGCTGTGATCCAGTAATATTTCAAAAGCTCAACTTTGTTGGGATTTACTAGGTTGGCACTCAAAGAAATAACCTCATTACCACCAAAGAGGTACCAGATTCCATCCATTTTCCTAAGTCAATGCTGCATTAATGCTATCATATGTTATCAAGGGATCCTCTTGTTCTAGGAGTCCCACCTCTAAACTGGAAACATAAAACTCAGGTGAACACTAAATAGCAAAATGCAGCCTTACTGAGAAAGTAATAATTGCACTGTGTATCCCAGTTACTATTATGTACATTCCTCACATCTAAAATTCTCTGGCCGTTTTAGAACATTATTCAAGTTACATTCTTTCTCACGTGTTATTATTTTTCAGTGTCTCTAATCACAATGTAGTATTCCTGAGTGATGTGACCTTGTAACCATGGTTTTCTCCAGACGTGTCTGCATCTCAATTGAGTCTGAAAAGACTTTTTCCAATTTAGAATAAACCGAGATTTTTATTATTTTGTAACATATTAAATATTCTACTCTTAGCATAAGAGATTCATTTTAGAAAGCTGCTGGCAGCAATGGTGTTACCCTAAATTTTAGATTTGCTGAGGATATGGAGTTTGGGTTTTTTTTTTTTCTGTAGCCAAGATTAAAAATAAAAATTTAGGAGGATTACTGTACTTTCAATCTTTCCCATCCTTTTCCCATAGATCTATGTCTGCCTACAAGGAATCACATACCTGTTCAATAAATAAAGAGTGTAACTGAGAAGAGCAGTGACTATTAACTGACTATGGCCGTGTAGCCTTATGACACTGTTCTGGACTTTCTCATTGCACTTGCTCTTCAAAATAAGAGAGAGCTTATAGAATGCTTGAAAAGCAGGCAGTAAAATGCTTACCTTGTACTATAGATCTTGGTTTTTACATAAATGAGCTGCATCAAACTGTTTCTTTCACTGAGAAACTAGCAAATGAGAGCAACACCAAAAGTGCCATTCACCAGTCCATCTGCTAATGACACGTATGTCAGATGAGCGATGCCAGTACAATGATAAGTGCAAAATGACCACCACATCCCTGTATAGTTTAGGAATGCTGGGAGATGGCACAAATATTAAGGAAAGGCTCTTTGGAAACACTCTGTGCTGGTCTAACTTTGCTCCTTTTGAAGTCAATGACACCAGTGACATTGACTTGAATGGGAGCAGTTAGGCCCACCCTGAGCGCCTTGTGAAAACCTCCCCTCACACTGCAATTCAGCATCTACACAAAAACCAGTGGGGGCATTTTGGAAAAGGGAAGGATGAAGAGAAGAGTGCTCTTTTGGAGCAGAGGGAGGGGAATGGCTGACACACAAGCAGACAACATCCAAGCCAGTCCTTACTGAGGAATGGGGAATAGAACAAAGCTTTGCCAGACTGCCAGAGAGATGTGAACGTTGCCAGGTTCCTAGAAAAACAATTGCATCTGATACACACATTTTCTAGAGAAGGATATAAAAAAAGGGGGGGAAGTGGTGGAGTTTTCCACATACTTTAAAAGAGAAAGATAATTAATCTAGATTTGGACTACTAAAACACCGTTTCATGAAAGGCTTTTTCTTCTCCCTGAGGCAGGAGCAGACATGCGAGTGAATTGTTACTCAGCAAAGTAGAGCTATAAACAGCAAACCAGATTGCTGGATCGCATACCACAGCGCAATAAAAGATACAGGAACAACATATGACTATAAACATATATAAACAGGAAAACCAAAAATGAAGGGGGGGGGGAGTTAAGTGACGGAGAGTTTCACAGAAGAGACATCAGTAAAAAAAAGAAACAAAATGGTACTGATCAGCTGACGTCCTGGGTGGATGATTAACACTGCTGCCAAGGGTCCATGCGTTTCACTAGCTGTCTATGGGCCACACGTTGAAGATACTTAATTGGGCAACTCCCGTGAAGTCCAAGAAAACCTTTCTAGGGAAAGCACAGACACACCAAATTTCTCACACACTCTCTTAGTACAAGAGGCAGGAAGCAACTGTGAGTTTTGATCCCTAAAGACTGCACACACATACATATATACACACAAATGTAAAATGGCCTTGCCCTACATTTTCCAGAATCAAGCATTAAAATGGCAATCACATGCAGCCCACTGCCTGAATATGAAAAAGTCCTGAACTGACTTGCAGCCATGTGCTACGAGTTAGATCTGCCTAGTTAGCTATAAGTAGTATATATTAGTGCAAAGTGAGTGTGCAGAGTGGGTCTGGCAAAGTCAGTAGCTGCTGTTTTTTCCAGTTTGACATGGAAATTCACTGTAGTTCATGCAATTACTGTGTCTGTGGACATAAATACACAACCTGCATTTCCTATCCAGCTAGATGGGGTAATCTTTGGTGTAAGCCTATGTGTCATAACGTAATGAACAATATAACAAACATCTCTTATTCTAGACTGAGAATCTACTACAATGATCTTTCCTTAAATCTGAAAACAAGTCCCAGTTCTTATATTGTTGCCACACGGAAGTTCACGTTGTTTTGGTTGCTGCCAGCCTTCGCGCTGATTTTATTCCAATTCTATTCACATGTACTGACACTATTACAAATGATGATTTTTTAAAATTCCACAGAAGTTAAACAATGCTCATTTTAGTCAACTCTCGTTTATATTTTTAAGCAAGAGGCCTAATTCCTCACTGCAAGTATATTCACATAGCACAATGACATTTATAATCTACTGTGTATGCCAGAAGTGTTACTGGGATGTGAATCACTGCTTCTCAGAACTCCTGAGCTGGAGTGCCATGCTGTTCTGATTGTAACACATCTGATACTGCATTCTGCCGTACAGATGTACCTCATTCCTTCAAAGTGACCAAGCTGTTTTAGCCCCTCCCGCACTATCAAGATAAAATAGGATTAACAGAATAGAGAATCAGATACCAGATATCTAAAGATCCAGTTCATCGTTCTAGTTACCAACCGCATAAGTGCACGATGTAAGTGTAAGCCGTCATCTATTTTTAAACTTTAGCATTTTACTTCACACAGCTGCACAGCTGTTGGGAAGTGATTGGTAAAATTTTATGCAGTGACATTATCCACAATTTCGCAATCTTTTTCATACTTAAGATCACATCTAGAGATTATAATTTGTGGATGTCTTATAGAGCACTACAGTTCCTTCTTCAACCTTATCTTCTGTTTGCATTTACACATTATCTTAATGCATTGCAGCCCTTCTTTACTTGGAAGACATTTATACAGTTATCATAGTAATTCAGTTTAATTACCAACTCTGCAACCAGGTAGTTTTCTGTATATCCACCAAAATGGCCCATAGACCTTTACCATAGGAGCAACGTTTTGCAGTAGTGTTTCCAAAAAAATTATCTTACCAGTTTTGTAAAATTACAAGTTCAAAAGTCAAACTATGGCAACACTTATCTCTTACTCACTTGATTCTACAGATTTAAAATCATACTCTTTGTTCTACTTCAGTATGTTGTGTATATAAGACAAAGCATTAGCCACATGACAGCTGTCTTATAACCATTTAGGAAGCATCATTTACCTGATAATTTATTTTAATCCTTCACAGCATGAAATTAAACTGATTTGTTCTTTCTGCTGTGAGACACAAGTGATTGTTCTTGCTTTGAAGTGTTTTCATTTATTAACAAAATCAGCTTGAGCTGAACTTTGAAGATCTATGCTCACGCTATAATTTTCCGTGGGGTTTATATGTCATTCAAAATATTGTACTATAAAAAAAGCACGTTTTTGACAGCCTCAGTCCACAGCAATAGCAATATGTAGCAGCAATATAGCAATCTAGAAGTAAAAGCAGACTTTAGGTGTCAGTTTGTTAGGAATACAGATCACACTTACTGCCACATAGACAAGAATAATGGCCTGAGCAATCGTTATTTATCCTGAAGGTTTTTTAATTTCAATTGTAATGATTTATTAGAGATGGTGAAACAATCTTTTTTGTATTTTGCTCATGTTTCTAGTCTTTACAGTTAATAATTCTGTATTGAATGCAATATCCTGATGATGGATAGCTACAAGCTTCAGATTTATTCATGCAAAAATATTCAAGACTCCTGTTGCAAATGCTGTTTAATGGCCATCTTTGAAAATTGGGTTATAAATCACTTACTCAAAAAACCCTTCCTGCTGTGTGCAGTTTTTGAGATATAAGCCGAGGCTTAAAGACTGTGTTAGTTAGAATGAGACAGCCAGTGGAAGGCTGAGGCAATTGCACTGAGAAAGTGAGCTCTTCCAGTGAAACCTTTGACAAGCAAAGAAGCCAATATTGTTATTAATTATTTTACAGCAGCACTCCTAGGGTTCTAAACAAACTCATAGCTCTGCTAAAGCTACATTTTGTACAAGCACCATGAAGGATGTGCACTTACAAGCTAAATACATAAAATAGATGAGCAATGGAGTGGAGGAAGTATTATTGTCTCCATTTTACAGTATGACACCACAACTGGAAAGAGATGCCAGACTTTTTTTCTCCTAAATTGCCTTTGTTTCTTCACTGATCTAGAAAAGGAAGTAAAGGAGACATGGCTAATTCAGACCCTTATCTGACAGCTCTGTAATAGCATGTTCCTTCAGGTACACACTCACCATTGCACACTTAGATCAGGGAGACTGTTACTCATATTAGGAGATGTTTCTCTTGTAAACTTTCCCAAGCCTCATGTTTTGTTTGTTAAATCATTGGCTGAGTTAAATAATACACATATAAACAACTGTTTCTTGGGGCTTAATTGGTGCTTGAAGTTGAAAAATGTTTGGCACAACAGGACAACATCAGCAGAAAAGTGGATAGGGCCACCACCCATATTGTCCTCAGGCTGGTATTTACGCCACTGCAGAGAGTTGTGGTGTGGAATCACCTCAGTTTGAGGTGGCGGATGAAACCAGGCTTCTCAGTTCTTTGCAGGACACTTGAATTGATCAGTCATTAAATAAAAAAGGGATAGAATCAACCATGTGCTCTCAGGACACGTTTTTAAATAAAAGCAGTCCTGGCTGCTTCATCTGAAACACAGTTAATTAGTGTGAGTATATGGTAGGTGTAAACTAGACTAGGTGGGACTGCAGGCAAGATTCAACTTGCGTGAACCAGGCTCCATTCTGCAAATACAGACAGCCTACACAGGCCTAGAAGTAGAATCTCATTAATTAGAATTCAGATTTCAGACAAACGTCTCTATTTACAGATTTCCCAGCACCTAAAGTGAGGAAGGGTTGCGAATCACACTTGTAAGTATAGACACCAAAAGTTCTGCTCTGCATGCCTAGATCCTCAAGAAGACATGAGGCTATACATTTTCTTTGGCTTCACTGTAGCAAGCAGACATTTTATCCTAGTGTTGACTTTGTGGTGACTTGAGGTGAGGGAATTAAAAGTTTGCAATGCCTGAATAGTGATTTATTACTCAGTATTCCTATGGATTGATTTTGTATTTCTTACTAGTGGTTTCCCTGACAATTTGCAATTTACATCCATTTTCATTTCAAACCACATAAGAAAAACGTTATCAACTGCTTTGTATTCAGTGACAAAATTCCTCCTCTTGTTACCAAATGCATTCTGACTGTTGCTAAGAAAATGATGCACTTGATAGCACACAGGGATTTAAATACCGTCAACTGTAAAGGTTATTTCTGCGGACTAATGCACAGTTCCTAGCAATGCTTAGGCTTAATTGCTAGACATGGGCTGAAGTCACAGGCTTTGCTTCCAGATTCTGACTATGGCAACTTTGAACAATCTCTGAATCCAGGTTTTTATCCCGCCAATATTTAAAAACGAAAAAAAAAACACACACTCATTAAAAAACATTAAAAAAAAAACCAAGCCACCAACCAACCAAACATCAAAACAAAGAAAAAAAAGAACAAAACAGAGCAGCTTCCCTGGTTTTGAATTCCTTCATATCTCGGGCACTGGAACCTAAGACATTACTAAAGCCCATCTAAATACATAGAGTGGATAAACTCCACTGCAATACAGATCTGATTAAACAGTCATTGCATTTGTTTTGATGGAAGAGAAGGCATCCTAAATGTTTAATATATAGAACAAGAAGATGCAAAAATAAAAAGGCAGAAATAAAAGCACACAGTATTTACAAAAAACATGAAGCAATGAACAAGGAATATAGAGCAACTAGGAAAGTGGAACAAAAGGACAGAAAAGGGAAACTGCAAGAAGTAAAACAAGATAACAGGAGAAAAGAGACAAAGTTGACAGCAGGAAAGGAGAAAAAATACTAAGAAAATATTTTTCTGACCATCCATTAAATCTCCTGACACAAACAGAGAACCGAGAAGGTTAAAAGGGCAAAGACGTTTATACAAATATTAACAATAGAGTATTTATTGGAAACCTTCATAGTAATTTCTACAAATTTAAGTTTGCAAATTCTAGTGGGAGTAGCATTAGATCAAGCAGGTCTCTTCAGGAAGTCAGGGATGTAAACTTGAAGTGTGTATCTGTGCCTAATTTCAGTTGTCTTGACTGTCTCATATAATTTGTTATGCTTTGGTCTTTTAACATTTACAATTTTAAAATAGCATTCTAGTTCATGTCAAGTATATCAGAGTTAATTATAGCAGACCATGATTTTCAATGCTAGGTGCCTCATGTTAGGCTCCCAAGCCTATGTTTGGATATGAAATAATTAGTCTCAATTTCAGAACTGAATGAACTAAGTCTGCTCAGTGCATACTTAATAAAATTGCTAATGTTCAAATTATTATATTATTTATTGCTATTTAAAAACTTTCACATAGAATGCAAAGAATGATCTGATCCTTTTCCCAAGGGACCTTAAATCAATATGTAAGAGTATGCTATGCACACTGATTTCTAGTGTGAGATACAATTCCATGAGAAAAACAGCAACAGCATCTGATCTTGTGCTTTAAACGAGAGTCCAGACCAAAGGAAAGCATCAGCTGTGGCTCTGTGGCATTCATGTGGCTTAACAGCCACCTTTTCTTTTTCGTATGTGAAAAATCCAAGACAGAAGTGTGATTTCATTATGTATTTATTGTTGTTTTTTCTGGCTTTAAATGTAGTACTCCTGTTAAGATTTCATGTGAGTATCTTCACGTGTGCCATATTGTAATAATCTATAGTCTGCAGAATAAGCAAAGCAAAACAGCTAGCTGTCTCATGTAACTATAAGGATTAGAAATTATACCTGCAGAGAAGCTTAAGCATACCCCATATTCTGCAAAACTCTAAATTCAGATTCTTTTTCTATGCCTGTAGATTGCTATTGTCAGTGTGATTAGTTAGTAGCTATAACTGTTATGAAACAGTATTACAGCCAGAAGCTCTGGTTCCTATTGGCCCTGTTGCCCACCCTTTTCCACATTTGCTACTGCAGTCCTTTCAGTCCCAGGTGAAATGTTTTCTGTTGTCTTAGCTCATTCTATAATAAACGCATCACAACTCCAACACACACAATCAGTCAGAACTGGCAGTTTCTCAACTGCAGTAAGTTCAGAACTGCATGAAGGCTAAATTACTTCTGTCCCAGGAGACTGATTCTTTGAGGTCAAGTCAAGCTCATTAATGAGAAGAGAGTAGGGAAGTTTGTGCTGTAGCCTTTCAGCTGCACCTGTCATGCGTAAATGCTTTGAATTTTTTTATTTCCAGAACCCTTAACTATTGTACTGCTGGTCTATTCCTGTGTTGGCCAAGTTGTGTTGTCGGTGAACACATCGAGCAAATAGGCATAGTCTAATAAACAGGGCATGTAACTGCGTTTAGAAGACTGGGATTCTCTCTCTGATTCTGACCTGTTTAATGAGTTTGGGACCATCGCACCTGCACTTGTGCCATTTTTTCAGACTTCACATCCCGCTGTGGTTATGCTGTACACTGTGCAGTGCAGGGCTGTCTCACACTGCGTGGCTTTACAATGCTGAGCACAGATACGGCGTGAGACACCACTGTTCTGTTCTGTACATGACAATAACAAATCCAATGCCAGACAGATGGTTAAACCTCTACATAATGTTTCTTTTTTCCCATGTAAGTGTTTCCATTTTAATTAAATGGGAAATACCTAACTTGCTTTACTCCAGACTGATGAATAGGTTAGTGCCATCATAAGCTTCTTCTAGCAATTTAAAGAACAACAGGACAAAAAAAAAAAAAAAAAAAAAAAAAACCAAAAACAAACAAAAAAACCCCTAGCTATTCATGGTCTCCTTGTTGAGTCAGCACCAGGATCGTTATTTTTATTAAAAAGATAAAAATACACCTGAAGGACTCAGATTTGTTGAAACTGAAGAGCTATGTTAGAGACAAACGTCTTTTTTTCTCCTCCATTCAATATTTACATATAAAAAGCAACTACTTTGCATACAGTTCCTGTTGTTGTCTCTGACTAAGCGTGTGCATAATATTTACCGGAAAGAATGCTGATGTATGTAATTCTTGATATTATTTATTTTTATGTGTTATTACCAAAAGCAAAAATATACTCAAGAAGGAAGACTGTCAGAAAAACAATAACACAGCTTTAAATGAACACCTAGTGAAAAAGCACATTTTATTTGCATCAGTAAATTCTGCATTGGCTTGGTGGACCTGATACTATGTGGGAGCTTGTGAGGCATTCAGGGGCCATTGGTCACCTTAGCTGTAGGCTTCAGGTTCTCGTGATAAGAAGGTTCATTATTCATCATCTCTCACTGCTCTCCTTCCTTTCTTGGTGTGAATATCAGGACAAGCCTCTGTCATTCAACTCATAACATTTCTCAGTCGCATTTCTCCTCAGTTCTGAGTATCAGCCGCATTCACAGTATGTCAATTCTTCCAGCACATCACTTTTAACAACCAATTTTATTTTTTTCCTGTCCATACTAGTAAAAATGCCACCTAGATTCTCATCTTGCACATCACCCTGTGCAATCTCCTCTCCCCTCTGGTTTCCTTCTCCCTACCTTGGTGTGCCAGTAAAGCCCTTTCCAAATGCTACAAGTTGTCCGTAACGCAGTACAGTCTAGAAACGCCAGAGTCCTGCAGTCCTATCCTCCACATACCTCTCTAACTCCAGTTCCTCCTCAACATCTCTCTTCTGCCAGTAATTAAGGCTTTCATAGCACAGGTTAATGACTTGATTGTCTCTCCCCAGAGCCAGAGTAAAGATCTAATCTCAGGTGTTATGAGTGGCAGTTATAAAGAATCTCGAGTTTCCTGAAAACTTATTAAGAACTTCCATGTTTCAAAAAGTGATCTTAATGTTTTGCCAGCTCTTCTCTGCACTTCTCATTTAGTAGGAAATGAGTGGCACAGGAGAAACATGTCTACCCTCAAAGCTCTCCAATCTATCAGACCATTACCATATGTCTTTGTTTTGGGTTTTTGGGTTTTTTGGGTTTTTTTTTGTTTTGTTTTGTTTTTTTTTTTTAACAGAGTTGGCATAGATCCAGATGAAGATCTGAAAACAGAAGCTGCAAGCCAGGTATGTCCGGATTTTAGATATACATACTGAATTAAAAATTGTTCAGTTGTTGGTAGATCATGTTTGTCAAAAATGGTGTTACATCTGAAAATGTTTTAAACAGGCAGGTTGAAAATAAAAAGGAGCTGCAAAGTATCTTTGCTGTACAAAGTACAGAGACAGGAGATAGGGATAATTTTGTAACTAAAAATGTTATATTTTTGAAGAAAATTATAAATAAATGCAAAGATAAAAAAAATGAAAGTTCTAATAAACAAAATGGAAGTATTGCTTTGACAAATCCAAATATTTATCACCTTCGAACTGCTGCATTCATGGTAATGAGACACCTTGGAACAGTCTTTAATTCCTTGGAATGAAAAAAGAGAATGTATAATGTTCGATTCTAGTAGGTGAGGATTCTGAAAATATTTTTCAGTTATTTTTAATATGGAAACCTAAGTACACAGTGAACTTGAAAGCTTTAAACTAAAGGATGCGATTTAACAAGCTGCAGCTATTCATCTGTCACCCTCCCTTGTTTGTCACACGTGTATGGCATTATTTCAAATGCAGCACTGCCTGCAACAACCACAGAAATCTATGGAGAGTCAATACACAGAGACATGACATGCTTCAGCACGCTAAGCAGAACAGCAGTAGGACTAGGCAGAAGCGGTGCTACAGCTGACAAGTTGCCAAAGCAGAAAAGCACTGATGCTCACGGTGTTTCTGTTTCTAGGTAATACCATCCCACGCACTTTTTCAAACTGCACAACTGGAGCTGAAATTCACCCAACAGTGATATAAATGTAGAAAATAAGTTAGATCAAGACATGAATAAGATACTCTAGTCGTTTGAAAATACATCAAAGATACCATTAGGCAGAATTTTACTGTATCTTACATACTGAGTATTCTTAACATTTACACATTTGCATGTATCTGAAGGCATTTAGGGTCTTAACTTTCATTGAAACTGAGTGAAATTCAGATGCATAACTGTCCTAACGGGTTTTTTTCTTTTCTTTTTTTTTTTTTTCTTTTTAAAAAAAAAAAAGTCATTCATATCTGACCATATCCTTAGTTTTACAACTCGGTCACTATTAAAAGGGCAAGCATTTGCCATTGCACCATGCCAAGATACTGATTTATTCAGAGTTTGAGAGGACTAATCATTAATAGCACTCTCCTAAGCATCTTGGTAAGAATTCTTGCAATGCCTCTCCCCAGATTTTGACCAAGGCCAGGACACAGAACCTTAATCTTAATCTATTCTTGTTTGGATTTTAAAGTTATGTAATTCCAGAAATTTCCTACTTTGCAGCACTCGTGAATTAAGAGAGTGCTGAATGCAATGTAAAATTGAGTGAATGTATGTTTTGTGAAAACCTGATTTCTTCACAAGTCAATAGGCATCTAATTTTCTCCTCCTTTTATTAAAAATGAAAATAATCATGTTTATGAATAACAATAACACATTCAGTGTCCTAACTGTGCCCTGTGAATTAACACCTATCTCTGTTGACAAAATTCAGCAATACAACACAGAAGATGTAAATAAGTATAACACCTTTCATGCCCTATCATGTCCAAGTCAGCATTCCTTATAGTAGTAAATTTTTACCTTAGAAAATAGTTTTGCTGCTCCAATTATTCCTCCCCTTCCCCCCCTCCCCGCCCCATGGTATTCTGTTTTCATTTGTCTGACTTTTTTTATATTTGACATCTCAGTGTTCTACTAATTCAAACCTCTGTGGCATTCTCAGTAGCCCTCTTCATTTTAACTCAATAACTATCACAGTTACTCAATTTATGTCAGGTTATTTCTTTTTATTTTCTCTTTCATCTCATCTCTCTCATTCTTCCTCTTCCCCTTTGTTGCCTTTTTTTTTTTCCCTTTATTTCTAATAGGATGTCTTTATTTCGTTTTCTTCCAATGTTAGTGTGTCTTCACAGTGAAAGCAGTTGTTTTTGTTGCATATATCCCTGGACAAATAACATCTCAAGTGCCTGTATCTCCCACTGCCAGTTAAAGCTCTCACCCAGATGAACTTTAAACCACGTGCCAACTGTCAGTGCCATTAATTGGAGCTTCAGAGGGATTGTACCAGAAATAAGACCTGAGTATCTTCTCACAAATAAGGTGTTTAAAAGACAGTAACATTAGTGGAAAATAAATCTCTAGGCTCTTCCCTTCTCAGCCAGAGTACTCAGCTAGAACAGGGAAGCAACAAGGTGTGCTACAGAAATTTAAATCTACCTCCTCTATGACCACTCTGACTACTAGGACACAAGGTATCTTGCTGTGGGAACCTCTCAATCCACTTGTGTAACCAGACCTGGATTTTTTAGGGGTAGAAAAAGCCTTAAACATCTTCCACCTCATAAGCAGTGCATCAGAGGCAACAGCAACTATACGGCTGCATAACCCTTTTCCTTTTCTACCTCTTCATCTTGGTCTTCCTTCTTTCCTTCCCTAAATTCATCTTTCTCAATAATTAGTATCTGAACTTCACCATACCATGACCTCGTCCATCAAAAGCATCACTCAGTTTCTTTGTGTCAGTTCTGCCTTGCCTTTCCTTAAATGTGTTTATCATCAAATCATTATCACAACATAAGCATAAACACTGAAGAAATAATAGCCTCATTCATATTTATTTATTGATGGACTGTCATAACTCAGTTCTGAAAGAAGTGAATGACAATGCACACTACATATAATATATATTGTTTTATCGAAAATTATATACAAAGACAAACAAAAGCAGTTTGCTGCATATCTCACACATTCAGAGTATAAACACGGAAAGCTAACACAGATAAGCAGAATGCAGGATACATAATCACTAAGCAGAGTTACAAAGCTGATGTATTAAAAGAAAAGCAAAAGCTTTTATGGCAGTGGGCTTTTTAACTAATTTCCTGTAAACAAAGACAATCAATAGCATATTTTATTCAGATGGTTTACGTATCTCAGAAATTCTGCTGTGTTAATCTCTAGTGAGACAGTGTAAGAATATATTTTCTACAAGTATTTTGAAAAAATGTTGTAGATGTAGTATTGATCTCAGGAGAAAACTAAATAGCCTGCAAAACACCTATCAGTATCATCTCTGTGAAACCAGTGTTCATAGTTTATTTAACCATCCCTATATCTTTATTAGTATAATAAGGACATTATTTATACTTTTCCCATCAGTTTAATCTGCCAGCTGGTTGGTGAATTTCTTGCAAGTGACTAATGAGAATAATCTCCATATGGTTAGTTCTCAAGCGAGAGATGAGAAACATTGGCTTTCTCACTTCCCAGAAAGAAAACTGTTGCCCAGAAGAGGTGGTGGAGCGTCTCCCCTACTTCTACCTTTCTGAACTATAGGGAAAGTGAAAAGTCACTTTTTAAGGTTCTAGGATCCAAGGACCTGCAGTAGCCTGAAAGCATTCACACCAACATCTCCTGCCAGTCCTCGACTGTACTGGTTACACAGGAGCTGCACTACGGATAACTACCCAGATTCCCATTAATACAAAAGCTGATAACGCAACACAGATTTCATATACAAAAGGAAGAAGGCACAACATATGTCAAACTCAGAACTCAAACAAGCCAGAGCTTACAGGCCACCAGAGCAGATGTGGAACAAAGCAGCAATAAACATTAATGCAAGAAACAAAACAGATCCAGGTCAGGACCAGCAAATTGTGTGAGAATTGTACTCTGGTGTAGACTCTTTTGTCCACTACGTTCATATGGGAACATGAATGCAAGAGAAAACTACATACACAATGAGTTTGGAAAGAGAAATTAACCAACACCTCTATGGCTTCTGGAAACATTAACAGTCAAACCAAGGACACTTTAAAGAGCTCTCTGTGCTTTTAACCAGCCTTCCTCTGCATTGCACTCATTGGCTGCTTGCTGCAGCCCACTCCATGGTATGTCTATTGCCATGCCTGTCCTTCTCTTTCTCATCCCTGTACCTGTCTACCCTAGTCCTTCACCCTCTTTCTTTCAGAGTTTTTGTTGTTCCAACCTAACACAAACCTTACCTGCCATCACACTTCCTGCTTAAATGTTCCAACCCCTTCCCAATCTGTATCCGTCTTGCCAAAATGCAGAAGTGCGTTCTGCTGCCCAGTTAGGGATTAGTACCATCTTCTTCCCCTCGCTTCCAGCCTCCCCAGTTGCTAGGAGCAGTTGCTAAAATACTCAATTTAGTAACAAGGAAATAGATCCCAAGAATAATGTTTGGTTTATTTGGTGCATTTTTAAGTCCACTGTGATCACCTGTGACATTAGTGAAATCATAACAGCTACAATATGGTGTCTGTCTCCATATATCCTAATTCATAAGTCATTGAAATCAGTGTAAAAGTTCCCATGTGCAGTTGGCTTGGAACTAGAACTTACAGTTTTGAGGATCAGACCATATATTATTAGATTAAAAGATAAAAAATATTAGATAAATTGGTTTAAAATTGCATAAATAAAAACATTACCATTTTAAAATAATCTAACTTGCAGCAAAACACAAACAAGACAATAATGAATTCTTCAAGAACTGGCAATCCCATTCCTAATTCCACCCTGCCACTATTTCTTCTGCAAGTACTGATGTGATGCTCAGAGTATGAACAAACTAGCTATCTTTGTACAGATGACTGTTTCTAATGTAGTATTCCAAAAATGAGCCTGAGTAAAAGGACAGTCCATCTATCTACCTATGCCACACATCCCAGATTTAGCTTGCAGAATGGACAGCAATGTTTTGAGTCTTGTTTACTCAGTTGTGTTCCTCTCCCCTTGGAAAGGGGGAATGACAAACTGGCACAGCAAGGAATGACACGTTGTTAGACATACAAAAATTGCATCTAATCTTGTAGGAGTAAACCAAAGTAATCTCTCAATGGCAATTAAATTGAAATATCATTTTATTGATCTCAGAATATAGTGCTTTTCAGCTGCCTAATAAAATTGGAATAATTAATAAAAGTAAATGCTTTATTCTTCCAATGAGTATATAGCAATAAGAAGTGTGCTATATAAGCCAATTTCCTCCTGAACTGATTCACAGAGATGACATTTGTGCGTCAAAGAAGCTTTTAAAATTAAAAAAAAAAAAAAAGTGCAGTTAATTGTAATTCGGTTTGACATGTATTTTTAATATTGGAACTCCATGTTTTATTTGTTATGAAAATGCTTTTCACTTTGTTCATTTGTTTATTTTGCAGAGTGCATCTAACTTGGATAAAAATACAACCAGAGCTGAGAGTGCATGGCTGTTCAGAATATGGTATGGCTTTGACCACAAGTATCCTTTTCTGTTGTAAGCCATAGATGATAGCTGCATAACAACTAGCACCTTCAAACTATTTCAGAATCCAAAAACAATTATATTTTTAAAAACAGAAGTGTAATTTATTTTAATGTGTTTAGCACAGAAAAGAAATTTTGAAAGCTCAAAGAAACAGAAGGTCTAGAGAGACTGGACAGTGCAGTGGCAGCGCCTTCCTGATTGAGGCTATGGCGAGTGAGAACTAGCTAAGAAGCTCTGCCCTATGGTAGTATATAGACAATACATTTAAATAAATTAACCTTTTTAAATTTCAGGATAAAACTAATCCAATTGTTGATCTGATCGGGTGTAAATTCCGTGCTTGGGAAACCAGGAGGTCAGAGACTGAAGCAGCCCAATGGCTGCTGCCTGCTCACAGATTCAGAAGGCAGTAGCTGCCCAAAAGAAAGTGAAAATAAGACAACAGTGGTTTACCCACACCTCTTGCAAACAGAGAAAGATGCACTCAATGTGAAGATGTAGCTCCCAGGACTTCCCTGGAGCTCATGTTTCCCATTCTCTAGATTCCTGAACCTTCGTGCTTCTATTCACATTCCTACTGAGGCATGTACGGTAGAGATCTTGAATACGGGTGTCTGATGCTTAATACTAGTAAGTCTGATTGCCATGTCTTTTGCATAAAAATATTCTTAAAAATAACATCCTCTCAAAGCCAAGGTCACTGAGGCCTATGCAAAGATGGTAAAAGCTGACATTCTAATTTATTGTCATTTTAGACTGACTCTGCAAAGGCTTCGCATAGCTGTCAGTGAGATCCCACAGAAACAGCCATACCCTAAGCCTTTAACAGAGATATACGATCAATGCAAGAGAAGCCCGTCTGCTAATTTCCATGCATACTGGCTCAGGAGCTGAACAGGCAGAGCTCTACCAGTAGTCTCCATTATTCAAGAGCACGTCTATTGGTCCATTACCCTGCACTACTGAGTAGAGATTAACACTCAGGCTACACGTATGTTTTTCTGATACCAGCTGCAGCAAGCCAGGATTAAATATTTCAGCTGATAAAATGTAACTCTCAGGGAATACAGCTTCCTTAAAGTATTCAAGTGAAGTTATTCTTCAAAGAGACTTTTGATGGAAAAAACATCTTTTTGGTTAAAAATTAATGTAGTGCCTTAATTCATCTACCAGAGCAATTTTAAGGGTCAAAAAGCACTCAGCATTAAAATGTTTCCCTAGGATAATTATTCAAGAATACTTCGAAATAGGAGGTAAATGTTATACATATATATATGTATAACGTAAAAATATGTTGAAATGTTAATGCTGAATACCAGCATAACTGGATTTAACTACCACCCAGTCCCAACTCTTTTTCAGAAGGAAGAACCTGTGATTATGCTATATCTTAGAAACTATAAAAGTCAGAAGGAACAGATGAACGGGGGGGGGGGGGGGGGGGGGGGGGGGGGGGGAATTGCTCTGAAGGAAAAAACAAACAAACAAACAAACAAACAAAAAAACAAAATGTGGAAGACGAGAACAGGGCAGAGGCATGAGTTAAAAAAACATGAAAGAGACAACAAGGGTAGAACTAGAAAACAAGGGGCAGAGGCAGAACGGAAAGAGAAATTAATATGAAAAAGTCAGACAACAGTATATGCAAAATGAAAGGCTACAGAAGCAAGACTTCTCAGAGATTATCTGTATGGTAGAGATCTTTGATATGAGTGCCTGATGCTTTATTCTATAAAGTCTGGTTACCATGTCTTTTGCATTTCAAGAAAATATTTTAAGGTTTTTTTTTAATAATATTCGTAAAAAGAACAAATTTATTCATAAGTGTCATCTCTCTTCCAGTCAAGTCATAATCTTTCTTTAGAATTCAGATTTTCAGAGACTATAGCCCTGCCATTATCCTAAAAATATATTTTTATTACAAATAATACTTCTACATTTTACCAATCCTGAAAACATATTCCAATGGACCTGCACAGAATAATGGTTCAACCCACCAATGCTGTGACACACAGCTCTGAGCATTTCTTTGGTATGGCTATTTCTGAAAGACATTCTCTTCAGGGAGAGAGAAATTATCCACCCAAACTTCCTTTGTCTTTCCCTGCCTAATGTTACAAAGCTGTGCTGCTAAATTTAGAAGAAGAAATTGTCACGTAGTACACTATTTGTGCTGAATACAAGATTGCATAAAGGATTATGCAATATAAAGTTTTCAAAGAAAAGATACAGCAAAATAATAATCTATCTGGTTATAGACTTCAAAAGCATACAAGACTGACATTTCTATAGTTTGACATTTGCTCTTGGGCATTAACACAAATCTACCCACTCTTCTGACAATAACACCTCTTATGCCCATTTATTTCACAAGGGAAAAGCCAGAGGGAGGAAATATCACTGAGGAAATAAAAAAATGTGTGCTGTTCCTTGCTGTTGTAATGAACGATTTGCACTTAGTTGAGTGGTCTCAGGCAATGGCAATGTGCCATGCTAAGGTACAACTATACAAAAAAAAAAACCCCTGAAATTCTATTTGAGTACCAAATTTTATTTTTATTCTAAAAGAAACAGTAGGAGCTTCCTCCAGAGCCAGCTGGGTTCAATAATAGTTGTTTGCTTTATTTATCTTCGAATCAGGTATTGACACTCGAGAAAAACATACAGTTCTCCAAAATCTAGGCTAAGAAATGTTAATATTATAATAATAAAAATGAAGAATAGAACATTTAAGTACTTAGAGGTATCTTGGATTTTCATCTCAATAATATAAACAATTAAAAAAAAAAAACCCACCACTTGGTATCTGACAGAGGGTAAATTCCAGTGAGTATTTCAAGAATTTATCAGGGAAAAACCCCAAGATCTATAATTCAGCACTATACATATAGCTTTATATTGTTGTTTGTGTTTTTTTCAAGGCAAATGTCACCAAGTTCAGCTAACAAATGAGTAAGTAGGTGGACATTTCGTCCTGCAAGGGCAAGCACCTGTGTATAAAGGACAGAGCTCCAACAAATAATGAGCAAAATTGTTCCATCCCAGAGCATCCCACAACAAAATTGTAACTTTACTCACAGCTAAACTTGCTTTCAACTCTTCTCAGTCCCAAACCTCTTTACTTGCTTACTCCAGCAAATACCACTGGTTTTTGCCTCCTTAGTCCTAAGACATTGTGTACCTGACTAGAGCCAGAATTCCTCCTCTACATAGGCCTGTATTCCCAGTTACAATCTGCCACTAAAATGAAGGTAAAACAAACATAAGAGTCTTGCAAACAGTCTTCACTTGTTTTTCCAGCTACTTTAGTCTGAACTCCTGCAATAGTTTCTGGTTTAGCATGATCTTATACAAGGCTTTTTGTCCACTAAGGCTTCTTTTTCTCTCTGTATTCATATAATTCTTGCTTCCTCGTTTTGGGGCATTTTTGCCCTTGCTAGCTGTTTTGTAGCATCCGTCAGGAAGATGGCTACACTGTTCTCCCAGCTTCTCATGCTGAATATTGAGAGGAGAAGGAAGGATTTCGGATTGCTGCACTAAAACACAAAGGTGCAAAAATAACTGAAACTGAAGATGAAACAAAGAGAGCACAATGTATGTGCTAAGCTGTTTCCATCCATAAATGCTCACCATCTTCCTAAGGAGGAGCCTACATTATGTTGCACTTTATCAGGATAGACTGAAACTTGCCTTGAGAAAAAATAGTTACTGTATAACAGGAAAACACATGCAAGATTACAATAGAAGAAAGCAAGAAGGGAAGGAAGAGGGACAGACTTCAAATGCACGGTAAGTTTCTTTGAATACCTAGTAAGTGCTAAATTGTAAGACACAGGCTTTGGGCCCAGCTGCAGCCAAGTCTAATCATTTTTTTTTTGGCAGTGGGGTGAGGATGAGATTGCCTGTGATGTGGTCCTCAAAGGCTAAACAACCTGACCAGAGCACCAATGCTGTCTGTCTCTGGCACACGTGAGGGGTGAGAGAGCACAAAAGAGATATGACAATTGTTAGCTGCCTAGCATGGGTATCGTGAGTATTGCAACCATAGGCCCACTGCGTCCTCGACACTGCTCCAAGCTACCGATAGCAACATAGCTGTCTAACTTGCACAGAGCTTTGCTTTTCGAGCGGCTGACGTGCACGCTACTAGAGAGTAGGAGAGCTTTCTCCTTCTTTAGATTTCTTTTCAATCTGAGGAACTAACATTTAGCTGCGCTGAATAGAAGCAGGAGTCTGGGACAGAGCAAGCCAATTCTCCATAAAGCGACTTCTAAAAGCGTTTCTACTGGCGCTGCAGTTATCCATCATTCAGATGCATTCCTTTCCGTTTAAAAAAAAAAAAAAAAAAAAAAAAAAAAGGTTGTTTGTGTCCTTTGCACTTACTTGAAATCAGTCAGCCAAAAGGAATTGTATTATTTGCAGACTTCAAAAGTTTATTATCCTTAACTTACCAGGGCACCTATAATTTTATTTCTCCTGTGCTTTGTATGTGGATAAAAGAGACACAATGGCTGCCTAAGAAGTAAGATAAGTACTATTCTGTGCTTGTGAGAATATGAAAAAGCCACTAAAAGCAAAAGTGCATTCCAGGGTGAACTGACAATCAAAGAAAAATTCAGCATTTTGAGGTCTTCAGCTGAATTTTCCTTACAGGTTAACTTGCCACTCTCATATCAGAGACAGACATCTTTGGAAGGAGAAGACAAGAGGCTGTAAGCATGCATGTGCACACCATTTTCTTTTACCTGCTGGAGAATGAAAGGTTTCTTACTTACTAATATCCTGATTAGGTATTCTTTATCACTTTGGTGATAAATAGCAAAATAGCACACAGTGTCCTAGTTTTTGACCAGAACCTCATTTTGCTAGACAGTTTTCAAACAGAGAAAAGAATCTTATCTCAGAAAGACTTCAGTCTAATCATGAATCAAAGAAGCATCACATAATGCAATGTAAGCAAATTCAGGTACCACACAAACAGTAACGTAGAATTGGCAAGCAGGAATCATAGTATCGATATGGCAATAGAGCACAAGAATCACCTTTGCGGGTGTTACAAGCAGATCATACTAAAAACTGAAAGGAAAGCACAAATCCTAGTAAATGGATTATAGTGGATATCATAACATGAACATGACAAGAACAGCTGACTGTATCATAAGGCTTGCTCAAACACTGCAAACTTGAGCGGTACAGAGTCCCTGGAAGGTATTTTATCATTAGCAACAATGGTCTGAACTTGGTTCAAAACTCATTCCAACAATACATTTTCAAGCATGTGATCTAGAAAAACTCATTGTTCTATTTACAGCACAGATAATCAGTATATCTGATTTGGTGCCATTTCCTGGCCTTTCCAAGGACACAAGAATGTTGAAACTCTGCAAATTAACCTAATAAACAAGGCTAATTATTAACCAGAATAATAAGTGACTTTAGTTTGTCCTCCATTCACAGAAAGAAACCTGTATAAATAATTCTTAAACAATTCCATGCTGAATATGCAAGAGGAAAAAAAAAAAAAAAAAAAATCATTCTAATTTGTGAAGTTTCTCTCATGTCAATTTGACATATGATCCTTTTTACCCTTCTATTGCATGAAGACATACGTAAAGATTATCTGTTATGGTTTCTTGCTGTTTTTACTGCAAAATATAAGCCTTTGAACCCACCCTCTCCCCACCATAAAGGAAGAAGGGAGCTGCAGGAATTTTGGTTCCACAAAATATAATCAAAAGGAGAAAAAGTTTGACATTTTTACTATTTAGATTTTTCATCCTGACACTTAGATTCAGTACATTGCAAAAAGGGCTATTTACATGTTTAAAACAAAACAAAAAAAAAAGGGGGGGGAAAAAGATGAAGGTAGGGGGAAAAAGGAGAAAAGGAACTGACAAGGCAATAGAAATATCACATTCTTTTTCATAGTGTAATTTTCTCTTATATAAAATAATACAATAAATAAGTCATTCTGGGAGAGGACTTTTTTGTGCAAAAGGTTTTACTTCACTGGTAGCAAATCCATTATGTGAAATCTCTTGATTTCTTTAAAACCTTCATAGTAGGGGAAACCTTATGAGATTTTAAGAAAATTAATGCCCAAAGTAACGGTTAAACAGCATAGGCATGGGACAAGTAAAGAGAGCAAGCATGTCACTATTATTGTGATCTGAAAAAAAAAGGAAGTGCTTTAATGTGAAAAGAGATTCACAGTAAGGCCAAAAAAAAACCAACCCACCACATTTTGTAAGCTGTTATCAAATTCTTGTTCTTATCCACTGGAGACATGCGGGGCCAGGATCTATCTTCTGTTCTTTGCATCAAAAGGGCATTGATTTTTCTAAGAGTTTTGCATGGTATCTAAGGCAGAACCTGGCCTACAGCTTATTTTAGACAACTAGATGTAGAATCGCCAGCTCTTCTATTTAACATCCACGTCAGTTGACATAGCATACTTTTTGTTTGTGCTGTTCAAGGGGTTTTCTCAGTCTCTGATAACAAGGAGCACAACTGAATATGAAGACTGTTTCACAGACCCCCGTGGCCTCAACATAAACACATGGGTCTTTATGCAACTTTGTCACTTTCTGTCATGTAAAAATATATTAAAAAGCATTAAAATATTGAATAGCTAGAAAGTACAATCCTCAGCCCACAAGGAGTTCTAAAGTTTAAAAATAAAATTGTTCCTAGAAGAAATAACCTGTTAATCTTTCCAGTACAAAACAACTCCAAAGCTCATTTTAAAAGTCAAAGTTTTTCTTTTTTTTTTTCCCAGTATTTTTGAAATGTTTCTGAAGCTCGTTAACTGCATAGGAGTCTGGCAGCCCACCAAATAGGTCAGAAAGTTGACAAAAGATTAGAGAAGTGGAACTGGAGCCTCTTGAGCCCTCAGAAATCTGGCTTTTGCAGGGCTCTCAGCAGAGGCTGTTAACGTGCCCTCTGCGTGGTTTGCCAGAGCCAGGGGAGTGAAGGGGAAGGAGGCAGGGAACAGGTAAAACTCCTGTCTACAATGCTGCTGAATCTGCCTTTTTTAATTTCAGCAAACCACACTTTAGACACAGGGATAACACATCTGAAAAATTTTAACTGGGTATAACTGATTCCTTCAGTATGTTTTGGCAGCTGGCATTAAAGAAGCCCACTTCTCTGCAAAGCACCACTATGTGCCTCATCCCTGCCCACGGGCGAGCAGCCAGTCCCCCTGGCCTGAGGAACCCCTGCACTACACCCAAGAGCTGAAGCATCCAAGCCATTCCTCCCAGATTTACCAAGGGCCATTTCTGAAGCTACAAGGCAGACCAGTGAACACTGACAAGTCCCACCAAGAGCACGTAGCACTTCATACACCCAAGGCCTCAGTCAGGCAATCCAGCTTACAGAAGTGTTTTCGTTTTTTCCCTTAATGTTATTTTCAGCTGTATGAAGCCATCATATACAGCTGTAGCACATTAAAACTATACAGCATCAAGATTTACAATCTAGCATAAGAAAGATTCAGCACATACGCTACCAAGACAGAAGATTCCTCATATAGGCATATTTTATACAGAGGTGCTGTATTAATAGTTACTGACCAAGAGCCAAATGTTCCAGCATGGACAAAAGACACAGCTAGAAAAATTGCTACGCTTAAAAAAAATACCATCCAGTTCTGCAGCTTACTTCTACCTGCATAGCTGTCTGTGACAGTAGCTGTCAAATCAAAATACAGAACTTGAAGGAGTTGATCTAAAGCCTGCTGAAATAAATGGACCCACAGTTTATTGACCTCAACAAAATACAGGTCAAGCCATCTTAGTATCCTATTTTATTCATAAGTATTGATTATTATTCCATATGACAATTTTTTATTTTTCCTCCCTTTCTCACTTTGTTATTACAGCATACAGTAGCATGAATGTACAAAGAAGCAGAAGCCTAGGCTTGTATTAGTCCACTCAAGCATGAAATTATAGTTTGTTGGCTGACAATACCTAGCAGCACCCAGGAGACTTAAGTATGATATAAGACTACCAGAAGCTTATAATACAGATTTAATCAAGCATAACTTAAAAGCTTCTTTCAAGTCTCTTACTATTTCATTTACAGCCCTGTATGCGCAAAAAATTACTTTGCATTATATCTAAAGTGTTTTAAAACATCTTTCTGCACATATATCGTTTACTGTTGCCTTTCTAGTCACTTAGCACATATCAGAATGCTTGGATGTGCGTGCAGCACATGCTGCCTGTGTCACACCATCTATAAATGGCACTTCTCTTTCAGCGACAATTGTCACAGCAAGATAATGATAACACCATCTAAACAAGAAATTAGTAATATTTCCTAGTAAGGGTCTGTTATTAATGTTAAATTATAGTGGTATTCCTGTAAAAGCTGTGAGACTAAAGGAATTCAGTATGATTAAATTTATTACCAGGAATGCCAAAGGGCACTTTCCAATTTTCCATTGGAAAGTATTATTGAGTTGAACTCTTTTACAGAAGCTGGTATCTGGATGCAAAACCCCTGAAGTCACTGACATGTTCCAGTGCCTTCAGCGGGTGTGGATGAGGCCCTCCATACAGGTCTTAATTGGAAGCTTAGTCTGTATGCTGGTATTCTTCCAGTTTCAGGTGGTTGCTCTGGAATACACACTGTTGGTATCCTTAGTTTGTGTTGGCTATGATAGTTTTGAGTTGAGTTAAACTACTTTAGCACACTTTAACACAGAACCAGCAATAAGGCTGAGGCAAACATGCAAAAGTATGAAAAAAAATATTCCCCCCACACACACACACAAATGTGTAAGAAAAAAAAAATGCCTCTAATTTTAAGAAATCTCTAGCAATCAGTGATTCAAAATAATGCAATTTTTTTGCAGCAGAGAAATTCCAGAGTTGTTTTCTATTTTCTGATATTGAAATAGATGCCTGATTTACTAGAACATGTGCATCATCACACATTCAAATATATTGTGAACCAACCAATCTTAATACCAGTTCTTAATTCAGCACTTCTTTTCAAGGAGATGCTAATGGAAGATGGAGAGGATAAATCAGAAAGAAAATACTGATTTAGGACTGACTACAAGTTTGCATGAGGTATTGCAGCAGATCACCACACCTTATGAGTTCACTTTAATTGTTGTTAGAGGACGCAAAAGTCCTGAACAGGGGAGACACAGGCTGCCTCTCAGCTTACACTACACTACAAGCTTCAAGTACAATGGAAGTCAGATTATAGTGCCTGTCGGAACACCATCTGTTAATTTAGGTGCCTAAAGAACCAGCAGAGCACTTCTGAAAATCAAGGCTGTGGCCTTTTATTTTTCATAAATGTAGACCTAGAACTCAGGAACTCTATTTCTGTAGATAGAAGTCATTCTAGCAGAGGTTTGTTGTTGGTTTTGTTTTTTTTTTTTCCTGTAAAGCTAGCAGCATTCCTTCCAGCTGAACATGTTTGCAGGTTTCTCAGTGACAGATATTTGACAGAATTTATCATCCTGACCTTCTTTGCATGGTGTGGTATACTTAGTTACTCATAGTAAATATAGCATTCAGATTTATATATCTTGTCCTACAGGCCCAGAAGCTAAAGAAATTTCAGTGACAGGATTTTTAGGACCTAGTTGTCATAAACAGTCCAGTTTGATGTACGATGAAAATGAGCTGCAGTTCCAATCACAGCACCAGTTCTACTCTGACTCCAGCATCATAACCATAAAACCTGTTTCTCTCCACTCTTAGCAGCAGAGGGACATAGGAAGATGTTATGACTTAGCCTGTGGGTTTGGTCTGTGACAGAATGGGATAGCACAATTATTTAATGAACTTTGTTACTTCTACTTTTAGAAAAATGAGCCGTTCTTAAAGGTGAGTAGTAGTAGAATAGGTGGCAGCACAGAGCATTTCCAGATGCTTCCGTTGTGGCTTAGTCACAATTGGTCATATAGGTGCACAGAGGGGGAGGAATAATGATTAGATTGTAAAAATCGTAACTTTGACAAAGTGTATATAGTTTACTTAAAAGATCATGAAAATAATTCCAAAATTTTGCAGATTCGGTGTCCTGGACTTGCCATTTCGCAAAGCAAGAAATACTATCAGAGAAGGTTAGGAAATGCGTATTTAATTACATAAAAGAATGGAATAAATATTTTGATCTGACTATTTTCATCAGGTTTAACTTATGTATTAAACCTGGAAAACATTTTTAATCTGTTAAATATTTATTTAAGAATTATTGCAAAGTATGTATTATTTATGCAGACAGTTTACAGTTTTGGGGTGTTTTTTTTTTTTTGGTCTTCCATGTAATTATGTACTGAGAACATAGTTGTGCTATGAATGGTAAAATTTCACCCAAATTCTAAAAAGTTCCTAGCCAGTGCTGATGAAGAGTGTTTTGCTGTTTGTTCATGAGAAACTTATAGGAGGTGCTTTATTCAATCTGCTAAAAGCAAACTGGTGATTTTCTGAACTGATTGTTTCCCATGGTAGTTTAAATATTTAATTTTGGGTATAGAAATAGGGAAAAACAATTGAAAAATGAAGCATTTCTCTACACTTTTTGAAATATGGAATTTCTTAAAACAACCCACTGATATTGACCATAATCTTGATATTTCAAACAGTAAATTGTTATTTATTTTATCCTCATTAGCCAAACATCTGTTCAGTACTACCTGTTTTACAGAATAGAAAGCCCCAGCTTTGCAACACCCATAAGTAGTTCAAGAGATTCCTTTCTTGTTTCGTTTTGTGTTTGGTACACCACTAAGGACCTGTGGTGTAATCAGAGATTACTTGAACTGTGATTGTTACACCACTGCGATATCATTAAGTCTCAATTACACTAGTAAAACAAATGATCCCTATTCAAGTCCACCATTTCCCCAAACTACAGGGAAATAAACTCCATTCTACATCAATTTAAGTTGGATTCCTTGAGAAGAAAGCATGGGGAGAGTGGATTCTTCCTCAGCTGTTGCTCTATCCTCCATAGCCCTGGTCAAACTACTCATGCTTTCTCATTCTCCAGTGACCACATGGAAGGGGGGGCACAGCCTTCGAGAACAGAAGCCTGAATTACACTTTAACTGTTGACAGGCCCATTTGAGGAATTTTGAACAGCAATTAAAAGCCCTAATATTTTCAATGTGATTAAGATAAGAAGTGATAGATCTTTCTTTAATGGGAAAGCACAGAAATGGTTTTTACTCATTAAAAGCCCAGTATGATTTATTCAAAGGTTGAGTCCTCATTAAAGATACAGAGTAGTGCATGTCACAAATGGTTAAGGCTTTTAATTTCTTTGTGGATTATTCACTGAAATTTGCATTGCTACACAGCACAAACTATTTTTGGATTCTGCATAAATAGAATATCTAATATAGAAATACATTATAATGAAATATGCAATAATGCAAGTACCCATAAAGTGCTTTTTATGTACCACAGGCATCCAAAAGTTTCAAATGTATAAAATATGATTACACTTGCTGCACAAATGACTGCATATCAGGTTCATTCACATTTAATTAAAACTCAGATTAAAAATACATATATACATTCTGCTAAGACGTAGTTAAACTGCTATCAATTCTTTGTATAATGACCAATATCAGTGGGAACTGGAGTGAATAAAGATGTAATTGGTCTTTAGGGCTTGGTCCTTCTAGCTAAGCTAGAGACTTATCCTTGGTGCTATGCAGAAAATGCTATTTATTAATGATCCATGAAAATGCAGATAAAGCAACTCTGGATCTGAATGTTCCACAAGCTGCTACACATGAAAAGAAGCAGGTTTTATGTTTATTTACCTGTAATACTCAATTCAATAATACCTTAAATCTTCAAAATATACAGAAGAAATAATATGAAGAAAATGTGTATGTATACATACACATGTAGTCCATCTTGAGCATAATATATGACAACTGTTATTTCCCCCATTTTCACTCTCGCTTACACAATGGTGCAGCCTCGGTAGCAGAATTCAATAAAGCATGCCTTCCACACAGGCTGCTCTGTATCTTGCCTGCTAGGATATTCTTTTAGGAAATAGAAACAGTTCATTTAAACCTTCTTGAGCTAAGATGAACAAAAATCCTGACCTTTCACTTCCTAGATCAGTGCTTTAATATCTAGACTATTATGTAAAAAATGGCCAGTAACCCACCTGGCAGCTGAGATTTTTTGGTTGACTTCACTGCTGTCTCAATGAATTAGGGATGGTAGAAGGACACCTAACTTATCACATCACTCTAGGAAATAAGGCAGAAGTAAAATATCCCCACAATCCTCTCCAAATTACAGTGATGCTGACATGTCTACCTCTTTGATGCCTTGCTTCTCCACTCAGGTTGCTTCTCAGCATGCATAGGGATATGATTAGGAACCCAAGGACATCTGTGGCTAATCATGCAGGTGACTTGCGGTTTATTCTTTAGAGTGTGAAATGCTAACCCTGCCTATTCTATTTGACTATGCCTCTTTCACCAGTATTTCCAATAACATTAAAGGATAGTTGAAAATTACAATTTTATTTTAACTTCTTATATAGTAATAAATAAATCTACATCTCTGTATGTTTTTGCTTTGGGCTCTGTTGCCATAGCCATGGATGAGATCAGGTTGGAAGCTCAGGGCAAATGCAAATCAAATGCTTTCTCAGGAGTCCCTCATAAGGTACATCTGGGAGCTGCTTCCACAACCCTTCCCTGAGAGGTGTGCACTTCCCTAGGGTGGGAGGGGAGCTCCTGCAGCAGAAGCCTCAGCAAGACCTTGCCCCCAAAATCTCCCAGCTGGGGAGATACACTATGAGCCTGTCACTACAGACAGATATTTTCTGCTCAAACTTTGAGGTAAATAAAAAGAACATTCAGATTCTGTAGATCAGTTCACCAGCTGCAAAGCAAAAAGCTATAACTCAGTTTATCACAAACAATAACAGAACAGGAATTAACATTAACAAGCTAATGCTTCATCTGATTGTGAGGGGTTTTTTTAATCTTGTTTCTAATTAATTTTGACAGATTGAATTAAAATGCTTATTCGCTTTGCAGTTGATGTGCATGGGGCCCTTCCTGACTTCCTCTCATAAGATTACGAGCTGTCAGCATCAGCCTTTGCGAGCCCTTTTTCTTCTGGACACTGGAGAAGAGGACTAAAGTCCTTATTTCCATTTGTTAAATATTTTTTATCTATTAAGAGGCTTCTGTTTTTCAGCAAAGTTTTCCTGCTTTTTATTTTGTTTTGCTTTTAATTTTTCAGATATAGCAGCTTTACTTAGCTTGTATATTGATGCATAAGCTCCCATTTTGATTGTAGAGCCCCTTCACTATATTCTTTTTTAAAAGCCTTCCTATGTTAGTTCCAGCTGAAGTACCAGAGGAATAGGCCTCTCATTCTTCTCTGTACTTTCTGTCAAAACACTTGCAAGAAACATTTTTTTGAGACATTTCAGTTGGAATTAACAAGAGAAGACTGATTTCCTAAGGTATGCATTCCTTCTGACAGAGTCAACTAGACAGGCTGCTTCAAGAGAAAAATTACTTTTCTTGCATTCTTTTCTCCTTCTGATGTATGAACAATTCTTATTATCATTAATTCAGATTCTAGTTGCTTACAGAGGTGGGTGTAAGCTCCTTGGCAATGCACATTTTTTGGAGCTACTGTGTGCAAAACTGCAACTATCAGACAGTGCTCAAGCCTGATTCTAAAGAGCTGTGATCTATCACACACAGTCAGGAGATGATTGGATTCTTATATTTCTGCACCCTGTGTCTCAATACCTGCAGTCTTGATGACTGCTGCTAGAATGCACACATTTCAGGGAAATAGAAGCAAAAGAGGAGAGAGAAAAAATCATCTAGCAACAAATTTCAGAGTAAATGATAAAGAGCTTGGAAGGTCAGGGATTATAATGATTGTGCACAGAATTTCAGCCAGTCCTCTGAGACTGTGCATTAATTACATCTGTAAAAGTTGTGTTATCTGAGCATAGAAGTGATTTCTTTGTTCTGTGTTTATGCTGCCTATGTTTTATTTTAAAACTATAGTTATGCAAATTGTTGCAAAAATAGCATACGTTAAAAGTATATAGATAATTACATGCAAAAATAGCACACACATTCACTGCCAGCTTGGATTAGTGTCAATAAAACAACAAACAACCCAATGAAAAAATAAATCCAAAGTAAGCCCCTTGGAATGAATGGAATTGATATGATTCCTGACATAACTTAACTCTTGCTCCAAGTGCTAAATCCAGCACAGATGGAGTCAGTTATTGTGCATTAGCTCTGCTGTAACTGACAGTGGAATTTTCCTTGGTAACTCCTTCCTGTTTAACTGGGTTGTGAAGATCGATGTAATGGTGGCACCAGGCAAGAATAGCCAGTCTTGAAGGGTGCTTGGTCCAGCATACATTTCAGTGGTTATCGATAACTATCACTATCTGGGAACAACAGCCACCGTTACAGGTACCCTGTGTCCTGACAAATGAAAGGGTAGATACCTGAGCTGTGTGGAATGCAAGATCTTCCTCCTCCTTCACATGCAGGTGCTGAAAAAACTACTCCTGATTCCTTTTGCCCCAAGACACAATAAAAATCATAGAAATAAAGCTTAAATGAGCTCTTCTGGCTCTGAGTAATGAGTAAGAATGGTGTTTGCAGACCATTCCTGCTGAAGGCTGAGATGCTTTTTGCCTGTCTGCTGTGAAAGCCAGAGTAAACCCAAGCTGAGCACAAGGAATCTGAAAGCACAAGGGCACCCAGTTACACTACCGCCCTTTCCCTGCAGAGTAGGGGCACAGCCTTCACATGTGTCTTAACACTGGAAGGACCATCTTCAAGATCTGTAACCCAAGTAAACAGCTACATGATGTAAGATGCTCTCATAAGTATATCTTAGGTTAAAAAAACTTTGTGTATACAGACACAAATTGTAAATTGTAGGGACAAGCAGAATGGAGAGCAGACAACACAAGGGGATCAGGCAGATATTAAGAAGAGACATATTTCAGAGTGCATGTAAAACATGTATTCAGTGAGAATACAAGTGAAAACTTCACTCAGCTTCAGTATTCCCTTAAGATTCCTACTTTATTAAATAGTATATCACCAAAAAAAAATCTAAAGGCAAATTATTACTGATATATTAGGGGGAAAAGCGGCCTACATTTAAAGTTGTATTTGCTCTATTCACAGATATGATGGCATTTTAAAGTAGCATATGACCCAACTCTCTTTCTGAAATGCCATGGCTAATTTACAGCAACTGGGAAGATGAGGAGAGGATGCTTATGGCTTCAAACTTAGCCAGCAAATTAAAGCTCAAGACCAACCAATGCAACAATGCAAAGAAAAGGTAATACATTAGCTGTGTGAAATGAGAACAGCCAACTTTCAGCAGGAAGTTAATTCTAGAGCCTTCCTAATGCAATTTCCAAAGGAAGACAACATTGGTCAGCTGGAAGTAAGCAGCTGATCATGATTTGTAGATCTGCATTAAAGCCATGAATGATAAATCAAGCTTTGAAGAAATCATTAACCATCATTTCACTTGTTTATCCTTCCCATGCTGCCATTTACAGAATTGAAGTTAACCTCTTCCAGTTTTCTCTCAGGTGCTGAGGGAACTGTTTTGCTCTCCTGCTAAGGAATATATTTAACATTTCTATCGGCATGCTTATTCCTTCACACTGATTGATTTAAGATTAATCATCTAATGAGTTTGAGTATGTAGCCAAAATACATGCACTTTAATGTGTTCCAAGTTTCCTTCAGTTCTAAGAGACTGCTTAGTGACATTTCTGCATTCATCATGGCACTAGCCTTTTCAATGGATGGCCAAATTATTTCCAAGACATTTTCTTGAAAATGTATCTGCTTTCTATCCTCATAATCTGATAAATCTTCAATTCTAATCACCAAATGTTACTGCCAGCATTGCAGTACCTTTGAAATTCTTCAGTGTAGCTCTGCACAGGGGTTTGAGACAGTGACTGTTAAGGAGTTAGCATTTAGGTTTTTCTTTCAAGCTCTTTCATCCTCAGGGAAGCACTTCATCAACTTCAGTTCTCGCTCCACTTATGTCAGTATCTAGTTTTGATTGGTAGTTTCCCCACCTATTTTTTTGTCTTTAATCTTCACCCAAGTCTGAAAGGCCCTTAAATCTGTAGCTCAGCTCAAGCTGAAATTTCCAATAGACGCCAATGTTTTCATGTTAGAATTATTCGTTTTCCTCATTGCTTTTTTATATGTGTTTTTTTTTTTTCCTAAGTCTTACTTTTAGGTGTTGGGTGGTTGGTTTTGTTTTCTTTTGTTTCAGTTGCAGGGGGGTGTTTTGTTTTTGTTTTTGTTTTCAAAACAAAGACTATTGTTACTGGTAAAACATAGCAAAAAGTAGCAAAAGATCAGATGAAAACTTGATCATTTGTTTTGCTGGCTCATAAGATACAAGTTTCTTTGCACACTTTTTAGTGAGGATGTGCACGCTCTCAATCTTACAGAATGCCTGTGACATTCTCAGATAACTTCATTGGCAGTATCAAAAAAAAGTAGTATAGAAAATGAAAAATCAGAATATCTATTTCGTAAGATGTACTTGCGGCATACGTGACAGAAGATGAAGCTGTAGTAAATAGCTTCAATCTACAAGGGGAGATAACATGCTTTCCATATGATATAACTCTGGTCAATCATTGTAGCTGTAAAAGAATTTGGAAATTGAAATGAGGCTTTACTAAGAAGAGACAAGAAAAGAAGAAAAAAAAATCATGGCACACACCAAAAGTCAGAAGCGTCAACAAGGCACAAAGTACTGGGCCTTTTAGATCCCCCTGTATCTGTAAGACAATTAAAAAAAAAAAAAAACCATGAGCTTTGTTTTAAGTTGATGGCTTTGAGCTGCCGTTCTGCCATCTATAAGCACTTGTCTGTAGTGTCTATAATGTTCTATAGTTGTATTAGGCTACCAATAAATACTAATCCCCTAGGAGCATACTTGTAAAACCCATCATCTTTTAAGAATCCTTTGTGCCTAGAATATCTGACCATACATTAATTAATAAATTGCTGCTAAAACAGATTGCAACACAACTGCTTGATACCATATCTAATGTTTTCAGACTCTAAGACTCAGCTGTTGTCTATGGGAAATATTTTCTCTGAAAAGTCTGAAGGAAGTCTAATAAAACCTGAAGAGTTGAAACTTTGATAAACATCGTAAGTCATGCTTCCTTAGTAGACTGATCCTTTTGATCATCCCACACGGGTTTTTTGATTGATCTAAATTGTTGCATGTCAACCATTAAGAACACCACCTGCGTAGAAGAAACGGTATTTTGATGACCTCCAATCTATAAGTTAAAAGATCTACAGAATCAACAGGTATTAGTTCCATAGATTCATTGTTTTTATTGGAATCATCCATTTTCTCATCCAAACCAGTAGCATGGTTTTCAATAGTCTTTAAAGACGCCTCATGACTGGTTTTAAGAGCAGATTTTACCGTATATACAAACTGTATTTTTTAAACTTCATATTTGATCATATGCTAAAGAACATGAATTAGATATATGCAAAAACCAAGCACAACCCTTTTCATAAATATTAGTTGAGCCATATACAATATAATAAAACTCCAAACTGAGACATTTAGAACCTCTCCATTTACTGTGGCAAGGCAATTTCCATAATTACACAGAGTCTACCACCACTGTAATTATTCCTGTTCTTCCACACAGGACCAACTGCTGTGTTTTGAACTCATCTATAAGGGGAGAAATACAGGATCACATATTTAAATGTAGGCTCTACCTTGAGCCTGAAAATTGCAAGCCAGCAAACTTGTGATTCAGCAAAGCCTACTGTGGTATTTTCTCCAGTACCTAGAAAAATCTCCATGGCAGATAATAAAAAGCCTTTCTCTGCAATAGTAGTTTTGATATGGTAAGAAAAGAAGTGCTGCCCACTGCTCCATTAAAAAAACCACCTCTTGGTACTCTGTGAAACTACGAGGTAGCTGAAATCCTTGCCTTTTTTTCTCTGACAAAAGCACTAAGTTGACTCCATTTGCAAATCAGCACTTCATTGCTGCAACACATTTAACAGCTTATATTTTATTTAGAGACTTCTAAAAGATGATGTTCTGAGAATTCAAGTGCAAGTCTCGAGGTTTCTCATTCTTGACTTCGATATACCACCAGCATGGCCACGGCTTAGGAAACTGTAAGCTATTAACACCAACAGGCTGTGACTAACAGTCACTGGAGAAGGCAATTTGATAACTTTGTGTGAACAGAAGCCTATCTTCTGATTTTCTTAAGCATTTGATAATGTCCTGTTAATGAAACTTAACTTGCTCTTTATTCCCAATAGATGAGAACATGGTGTGTATCGTGCTAAATCAGGCTAATGACTATGATAACTCTTGCCTGTTTGCTTATAGTAGCCACAACGCCTGTCCTGAAAAATGAGTAAATTCCCTAACAATTGGTCCACGCTAGGCCATGCTGCTCCTGCAGTCGCGTTGCCACCAGAGCCTGAGCCAGCTCACGTAACAGCTAGCAGGAGCAGCCTGCAGAAGCTGCGGTTGCACCTCTGACAGCAGTACCAGGGGTATCATTGAATCTAGAGGATAAGTGACAAATCAGAATGAGTTTGGCATTCCATAAACAAAATGATGTCTTGGCTCACAGAGCTGACAGCTTTTTAGATGCTGAGGTAAGGTATGGGTGTAGTCTTGGAAGGTTAAGAATGGCCAAAAGACTATGTGATTTTTATAGGATGCCTAATAAGATCTTTCACTGCTGACAGCACAGATACTCAGGGAAATATCTAGGAAGAAAGGGCCAGAATAGAGGTACAGCTCACCCACTCCTTTTGCACCCTCTGCCAGCACAGCACATGCAGTCCCAGTGAAACCCCAGCAGCAGCACCAACCCACTCCCCAGTGCAGGGCTTTTGTAAAACCCACGTACTCTGGCTGTCAGGAAACAACTGAGTGCTTACAGGGCCCAGGCCACGTCACTCCCATGATAACTGTTGCTGTTCATTCTCCAGCACCACTATGTGAATGTGGAGTGGGCGAGAGGGACTATTTTTCATTTTTACTAAAATTAAAAATATGGATACATAGATTTTTTTTTTTCCTTCAGCAATTTCTTATTTTTCTGTACTCCAGTGTTCCCTTAAAAGCAAACTCTTCTTTTTCTGTGTTTACAACAGGATAAAAGTGCAATTCTTTCTGTGGGGGACTTATTTTGAAGATTGAAATTTCTCCCACGTACTTTAAATACTGGTCACAGCTGGTTCCCACACCATTGATTCTATGCCATGCGGCACTGGTAGATATAATCTACTCCCGAGAATTAATCACTTTCTGTAATGATTGGCATTTTCACCAATTAGCAATCCTTCCATGAGATGCATATGTCAAAACACTATGCAAGTTTGTTTTCATGCTGCTGCTATGTGTCTTAATTTTGTTACACTGCTTGGACATAAAAAAAAAAAAATCAAGGATATTGCACAACTTTTATGTTTTGGGTTTTTTTTCCCCCCTTAAAAATGGCTCTAATCTTAGGAGGTAAATTTTGCAAAATACAAAAATATTCAAGAACTGCTGAATTAGAAATCCCCTGAAGTTTTAAGGAGGCTCTTAAGGAAGCCCCTACATTCCCCACCTATCTAAGCATATGATAGGTGTTTGCAAGTTAAAGGATTCTCAGGCTTCTCCTCCCCGGTTCAGAGCAGTTTCACTGTGTAACTTCACAGAAGTTGCACGGGCCACGATCAGCACCGCTGGAGTCAAAGGGAGCTTTTCCATGCATTTTAATGCATGCAGATTTGGGGGGGTTTTCCACCCAACATTCAAACCAAAGGTCCATAATGCATGTATCAGTAGAGTGTGTCAGCACAGGTCTCAAAGCACCTTACAACACTTATTATTTCAAAATCACCTATGATGTAAATATTACTGTTCCCTTTTTGCAGCTGAATAAACCACAATACACAGTAGTTAAGGTACCAATTGTTGACCCAGGTCTGTTTCTACAGATGCAGTAACAATAAACTGTACCTGTAACTTAGCATTCAAAGATGATTCACACTTTTTATGAGGATTTTTTTTTTATTTTCACAAGTTGTGGATATAACAGTACTTGCCAAGAGATAGGAACAACGCTTGTGTTATGGTAGACAGTCTGGAGAGAAAAACTAGAATGTTTAAAAATGATGAAAAGAAAACTGTAACTTGATAGATACCTATTTTGCTATTGCTCCAGCTCTTATCAAAGCTTTCTCATTAGATTCGGTGTCATGAGAGAAGCAAGCCACAAAACTGGCTAATGAGCATTTCTTACGCTATCAGCATGCTGTCTGCAGGCAGAGTCACTGTTCTTGCTACAAAAAAAGTACGTTGATGTTTGGAAGAAATAACAGAACAAGAAGCATGTTTGAGAATTCTGCTTTTGTGCAGATGTTATGCAATTGAAGAGAAGCAAAAAAGTACCATTTCTTTCATAAAGAAGAGTGATGAAGACATGACAATGCCACAATTGTGCAAATGTGTCATTGCATAAATACAGAACTGAATGCTTCTGTACAACAGAAGCATATGCTGTTCTGTGAAAATAATGGTTTTTATGTAATCCAGAGGAAAAAGAGAAAAAATAATTAAAGCAATTGATATAATAAACTAGGTGGAAGAAAATCTTAGTGCCATCAGAACAGGTGGAAGCATTTCCACTAACATGGTGAAGTCAGGATTCCTCTGTACTGGACTGAAGGCTCTTCTCTCCAATTACTGATTAGCATTGACAGTGAAATGTGTTTTAAGTGACAACAAAAGGCAATTTTCTAGCAGAATGGATTCTAAACAAAGGTCAAGCAAAACTGTACATAAGCTTGAGGTCAGGTTTAATATGGCCTTCTGGACAAGAAAAAAAAGAGGAATAATTTCCCCTTTTGCAGCTAAACAGTACAAGTTTTGGAAGAAGCCTTCCTTGACCTACTTAAATGCGGAAGCCTGATGACTCCAGAGGACTTCCTACTGGGAAGAAATCTAATAACATCTGTCCCTTCCAAAATGCACACACTTGCCAATGTTAGAAGACCTATATTCTTATTTTCCTATCCACCACAAATTCAAAACACATTTTAACAGTATGCAAACTAACACCTTATAGTAACTAAAAATATATATTCCCCAAAATTGACATATCCATTTGATTTACTGTTTGAAAATTCATGATAGACTTGATTTTCCTTGTATTATTATTACGTTTTTCTTCTCATCCTTCTTTCCCTCTAAGGGAGAAAAACTGATGTATGTGTCTTCTGAGGGGAATGATTCACTGGTTCCTGCAGCTGGAGTGCCAGCCTTGGCTATTCTTGGAAAACCCAGATGAGCACATATGGTTACTTCAGAGATTCTGTTTATTTTCTACTTCAGCTCTTGTCAGATGATATTATTTACCTTTGCAGTAATCTAATTTGGGGGAAATAGTTCCAAAGTACCACAGGTGGTAAAAAATGGGACTAAAATGCACCTTCTTGCATTTTTCAATGACTAAAAATGTTAGCTATGTTTTGTCTTTACTAGTTGGCAACCTTTTAAACATATCGAAGCTTATGCAGAAAGCTGCTCTCTTTGAGAATCTGATTTATCTCACATATCAAGCTGCCACATAGAGGCTTCATAGATTAACTGAATATATCCAAGCCCTGGTTCTTAGCTAGCATCCCTAGCCTTGGAAATTCTAAGGAGTGTGGCACAGCCCTATATTTTGCTCCTTTTAATCTGCATTCTATGATATTTTCTTTATTTTGCTACCTTTGAATCTTGTCTCAAAAAAACCATGTTTACCAATGGGTGATATACCTATGATGTGTGACCTTCAGGTCTCATCATATGCTAGATTTAGTTCTCTTTTCTTGAAGTTTCTGGTGTGGCTCTGAGTTTCATCAAAGATCACTATGAGAATCTCAGAGTGAGTGATGCCTTCATCATCTGCCCTTTTATTTGTCATATTTCTGTGAAGCAGATAATACTGTATGCCAATCTAAGACAAACTGCCATCAGTAATGTTGATCTAGTAACATTTACCAACCAGATTAAGAAGATTTTCTTAAAGACAAGCTTGTTTTTCTTTTCAGTTTAAGGACATAGTGTCCTTACACCATACCATAATGGCAGGTTGGCAGCTGCAGTAGTATCTGCCATGGACAGAAGAATGAGCTGTTACTTTGATAGGTGTGGAGAACATGCATCTTGAACTTCAGAACAGCGGAGGGATGAGTAGTATAATTCCACATGAAGTATTAAGCAATCGTTTTCCATGTTAAAACCACTTTTTTTTTTTGTTGAATTTAGATACAGACTATTTAATCTCTTAGAGTTCAACTATTTAGATGTTCCTCATAGGAGAAGCAGAATGTGTCTCAAATACCATCAAATTACATAATAGCAGCTAAAAATTTTATACTAGCTAACACACAAACTATTCAGTCCCTAATATTAAAGTCTAATGCCTGATAAATCCAAGCTAGAATGAAAATTAAAATACACCTTCGTGCTTTACTCATACTGTAGTAAGTGTCAAACAACACTAAGGAATTTTTTTTTTTTTTTTTTTTCAATGGATAGCATTCTTTCAGCAGAGCACACATGTTTCAAGTCACAACTAAAGAGTATGTTTAGATTCAAGAGTAGAACCTTGAATGTTTCCTGCTGTTCTTTGGACAGATATCAAGCAGTTCCATCACTTCTTGCTTTCCTAAAAGCTAGAGTAAATTATATCTAATCTGCAAAAACAACTTGTATTGAGTACTATACAAGAAACTTGCAATGTAATCCACAAACTTAATTCAATCATAACGTTCAGTTGACATAGAAAACCATAGAGCAAAGATATAAAAATCAAATTTCAGGCTTCATAATCACAGAGGTCAAACGTTACAGCTACTTTTGAAGTATTTACAGGTTTAGATATAAAGGAAGGTGGAAAAAAAAGTAAGGTAGCTGTTACTGATGATGAGTTACAACATGTTATATTAAATGAATAAATTTTGAATGTAATTCTGAGTGTAAAAAAAAAGTTATTACCTGTATATTAAAGAGTGAGTCATGAAGGAAGAGAAAAATACCTGGAACAGAAACTATAAAAAGGCAAAACACTAGTAGGGAGGAGGTTCACCTGAGATTACAGGATGCTGTTTTATCCGTGTCTGACCAAATGCTGACCTGACAAGATACATAAACTGCCTTACCTCAATTCAGTAGTGAAACGAGGAATATCAGACAAATCTAAGTCTAACACCGCAACCAAGGAAGGAAACTAGCCAGTTGTATAGCCCTCCCCTCTTCCCTGTGAGCTCCTCCAGGAAGTCTCCCACAGTACCAGCTGTCTCCTTTCCTGCTTTTGTCAGTGGCTGGACCCACTTGGGATGATTGTCTTGCCATAGCCCTGGCTACGGGGGAGCAGGGTGCTGAGCAGAGGAGGCAAGTGACATTTAGTTGGTGAAGGAATAGTCCAAGAAAAATTATAGAGAAAAAACATTTTTGGGAGGACAAGTACCTCTGATTATTTTTTTTTTTATTAATTGGCAGACCACTATTCCACCTCTTTAATGAGATATCAAGTATGGTATGATTATTTCACCTAATGTTTTAAAGTGACATTAAGACCACACAAAAATAGTCCTATAGCAGAACTGCCTAACATGGCCAAAACCTAGTAGTTAGGCTAATTTTTTTTTTTTTTTTTTTTTTGCAAAATGCTCACTTAGCTATGTTTTGTTTCTGTATGTTTGCTATGAACACCTTTCTTACTGACTTTACCAGCCTCTTTTTTTTAGTGTCCAGATTCAAACATGCAGAGGATAAGTCAGTCTGGGTACTAAAATAAAAGCAGTTATAGCCTTGGGAAAGGGTCAACTTTATTAGAAAGTACTATGGCCCACACACCTGGCTTTTTCGGTACAGGAAATCCTTAGCATGACTGGACAATAATTGCTGGATAAGCACCTAGGCCTGCAGAAAGCAGTGCATCTCAACACTGGACGGTGCTGCATTTACAAGCAGGGACGATCAGCCCAAAGTTAAAGATTAGCTGGCATTTTTCATAGTGGAAAGTCTTCGTGGCTAACAGGTGTAAATGAAATTCCATAAATTCTTCTTCCACTTTGCAGGTAGATGTCCTAAACAGACTTTCTAATTCTAACAATAATTTTTAGATTTAGTACAGTAATTCTCACTTTTCTATTTCCTCTTTAGTCTGTCACCCAAGGATATCAATTACTTCTTGCTTTTTAGTAGATGCTGACTTGATTTGCATAGGTGTCTCACATGAGTTACCGCTTCTATTATTGCATTTCTCTGTGTAAATAATTTTCTCAAATGGCTGCAGTGCTGAGCTAAAATATGTATTATGCTCCTGATATATTTAGAGCTTTAATCTTGTTTCATATAGCTATAGCATAATTTATAGGATAAACCCGAATAAACAAAACCACTGAATTCAAGGACACTTTCAGTATATTCAACTAAAGGTACAAGCGCATGAGAAGCAGCATACCAGAGTATCCTATAATTCCTGAAAGCGTCCAAAACAAGTCAGAAGCCTCCAAGCTTTCACATATGCTGATGCTTATCAGTCTAAATGGCAGATATGATACCTTTTCATTTGTGAACTATCCCCAGAAGCACTTACATTTTGCAGTGGCTGAATTTCTGCCCCACATGTCCGTATTTCCAACAGTGGGCAAAAGCATGCAACCTAACTATAACTGCTGTTGTCATCCTGGAGTGACTCACAACACTGCCATCCCTTGCCTAAGTTGCCAGCCGGCTCCTATTCTTTAGGCATGCTCAGAAGATGACAAGACCATCTGAGTGCAGCTTTTCCCCATCCCACCAGAGCTCACTGGCTATGTAACCTATAAAGAGCCACACATTTGCATCAAAGACTGAATCTCAGTTTTTAAAAAAACCTGGAAATCTCTTCAGGTGCAGATATCTGTCATTTTTCTCCCATTACAGCTACTTCATCTTATCTAAGTAATTAAATACTCCATGAGGCAGAGAAGAAGAATGGACTCTAAAGCCTGTCTGTGCCTCATGTAAGGAAAATATTGGAGGCATTATTTTCAGAGATGTCTAACACCAGATTCCAGTTCAAGATCCCAAGAAGAGATAGAGACCCACTGATGGTAGCGCCTGCCAGAGCAGAGCACTAAACAAGGAGAAGTACTTACGCTTCGCACCCTCCCTCAGCATCTCATTCCTCTGCAGCTTCACATTCTCACTTATCTGGACTGTCAAGTCTATTTATACTTAAGTCTTGTTATTATAGAGCCCAAAGCTCATGATTCCAGCAGGCACTTTGGGATCCTTCAATTAGGTAGTGCAGCACTGAGTGTTACAACACCAAAGTACCCCAAATAATCCATTTCAGGAGTAGTTTTGATGGGGACTGTACAGTACCTCAGCAGATTTAGCTCTCACTCCTGTGCATGCTACATGGCACCTACACAAATGAGTAACATCAGGGAGAAAGCTGAGAAAATGGATTATTAGAGAGGGCTATAGAAATGAATCTCTAGATTTATTGTAACAAAACAATATTATCACTACACATAAAATCTTCATTACATCATTTTTTTTAATTATTATATAACTACCACCATACTTTGTTGACAGCTAGTTACAAAAAAAAATCAGTTACTTCCTTTTCTGTTCTCAAAAGAACAGAATACCCAGGCAGTGGCACTGGGTATTTCTGTTTCAGAACAGAAAGTCCTGCCCAGTCACACTGGCTAGACAGGATAAGAGAAAAGGGAAGTAATCCATCTTTGGAGGACTGGGTTGCATAAGCTTGTTAAATATTTTCAGGTGGCAGTTTGTTTTATGTGACTGCTGGTCTGCCAGTGTTACTTATGAAAAATCCCTCTTCCTCTGTTCTCAACATTACCCAGTTAAACAGGTTGGAGAACTTACACTCAATCTTTATTCAACATCACACTAGCTCAGTGGTGATATTTTAAAACTTACTGATTTAAAGTGATGCAAAACCTTGAGTGGACACCTTTACTGCCCTATACACTGAACATACCTGATTTATGATTGAAACACCCGATTTAAGTTTCAGTGGTACAGCTCTGAATATAAATGTCCCCCAAGCTAACAAATTAAGTAGCAAAACACAGTAAAAAGCCTGAGCATTCTAGTAGTTGTTTGGAGAGATGCCAAACTTTAATAACACAAACAGAATAAACAAACTTTACAAACAGATCAGTTTTTCAAAGGTAACATCTGTTTTACACTGGCTCCCGGTGTGAACAGATTCATCTGCACACACATACAAGTAGGGTCACGGGGACTCTATTTAAATACCCATCAGCACGCTATGCCTTCATCAAAAACTCTGATGTGAACAGGACTCCAAAAGTTTCTTTCTAAAACAAACCAGAGAACTCTACACCTATTTTGCAAACTTCTTCATATGAATAGTTATATTAAGCCCTTAGAACCAAAACCTCAGAATATTTCTTTGTTTCTAGTAATGTTTTTGCAGTCTTTCCATGCCTGTAAGCAAAGCTACTTGATTAATCCTTCAATGATATAAATGAAGTTTAATTACCCAGATTGAGAATGTTTTTAAAGGCTTCTCAGACTAGGTGACATTTAGGCATGTTGGTTGCAAATAAAGGAGGAGTTTGCTTTTTTTCTTTAAGTAATGTAACTATCAGTACCCCAAAGAATAGAACAGAGTGGACTCTGCCTGTAACACAAATGTATTCTCCCTTCTCAGAGGCTGTTAGATGGGTGTTTATCAATAACCATCCTCTCTCTGTGGACCATGACAGACAGTTGCCAAGACCTTTTATTTGGTAGGCATCACTCAGGTGTGTCCAGCACCAGCCTATAGTCTCATGAAAACAACTGCACTCAGCTGTGCTAATGTGTTATCACACTTGCATTGACACATAGAGGTTTTATTTACTCAGAAACGCAAACAGGGAAAAGAGTCTGAAAATCTGAGACAGAGTATTTCCTTCTGGTTCCAATTTTTGCATCCTGCCTTTTTGCTAACTCCCTGAGACTTCCAAAACATCAAGACTGTGCTGTGCTAGGAGTTTTATGACTGCTTTGGCTTATGATATGTTTCATCAATTTAAATCAAATTTTCTGCAAAGCATATGACACAGTCTACTTATATCAAATATACAACAGAAGGTGCATGAAACAGCTTGCAAAAAGGATGGTTTATTTTTATTTTACAAGTTCTCCAAAGAAGCAGAGATCAATACTTCAGTTAGAGAGAAATTAGAATTAATATTATGCTATGTAAACACAGAGATAGTAAATAAAAAAAAGAATACCGCCTTTACTCAGCTGTCATACACATTGTAAGGAAAATGGTGGGTTTAGCGTGTTGAGGTTTTTTCCATACTTCACAATTGCATTTTGGTTTAGTTTCTTTTCTACAAGTTAATTTCCTATCATCACTTTATAAAACCTTTACGCTCTTTGTTCTTTCCCAGTACAGTTTTCATTAAATTTTGTGCATGATTTGAAGTTATGGTGCCCTTGTAAACACAACTCTTACTAACAAACAAAATTATGAATTATTAATAGCAGTTGTCAGTTTGGGGACAGATATCTGAACATTATGTTATTCTAACATCTCCTGGGAGTTGAGCAGGTAGAGGGGAAGCAAGCAGTACCCTGCAAAACCTAGGAAAAGAGGCTGTGTGCACTGAGTCAGAATCTTCCTTCATGAATTATAGGGCAGCAATAGCTTCACCTTTCAGCAACAGCTGCACCAACAGTGTTGCTCAAGTGCTTAAGAATAGATTATGCACTCTGCTAGTTCCCTATCTCAGCTAATGACTCCTTCCTACCATCGCATCCCCCACATTCACAAGGTGAAATGCCCAGAGATTCACCCCAACACTTTGCGTGAGATCATAACCACTGCAGCTGGTCATGAATGCGATGCAAGAGGAGAGGCAAGGAGGAAGGGAATACAATTTGACCCTTGTGAGAAAATACTTAAAGCTCCATCATCACACTACTAAGGAATTTTAAATTTCAGCCCCAATAAAACTCAGATAAGCAGCTGTGTTTGGCAGGAACATTCTATAATTCATTGTAGCCAGTTTCAGGATCAGATAATATTCAGGAGTAGAAAGAAAATCAGTGCATTAATGCCCAAAAGCCAAAGGTAAACTCATTTTGAAGAAATAATTCCTGCATTGGGTAAAAAAGTACTGAATAAGAGCAAGTTAGAGACTACAAAATGAAAAGCAATAAAAACATTGTTTCTTTATTATTTTAGTGTTTGATTTTTTTTTTTTTACTTTTCCTAGTTTTAATTTTGATCTTTAACCAAACAATATAAAAAAGATAATTAGGGCAAGTTCAGAACTGGAAGAGAGAGCAAAGTGAATCACAAATATTTCCTAAAACAATCATCCCTTGGTTGTTGAAAAAAAATGTTCAAAATAGAGTATTTTCTGTACACTGTTAATGCTAGGGAAAGACCTTGAAGTTGATTTAGCTCAGCACAGTATGGCTACAGACTGAATGAGTTGTCTCAGTTTCCTCAGCGATGGAATCATAACACATGCAAATAAAACTACCTGACACATGGCATCTCAAAACGATGTTAGGTCTGTTCAGAGTTCTGTCTCATCCTTAAACAAACACAGGAGCCCGATACACCCATTCAGACAATGTTACTGCACCATAAGAGATAATCTGCTGTCATCTTTTCTTGGGGGGCGGGGGGGGGGCGCCAAAGAGTTTCTTTGTCAAGAGAGTGCTCTGCTGTTAAATCTTTCTACATCTTAAATTCTTTCCACTTCTTTCAGTTTGCTCCCCTGAGAAGGTTCACAGGAGAACACTTCAGTTTCCCAGAGTGACAGCAGTGGAAACGTGCACTTCTCAGGCACCTTTCCCACACTGTCAGAGTGCTTCACTGTAAGTGGCAGTCAGCCTGATACTATGAGAGAAATAACTAGGAATAAAAAAAAAAAATACCAAGGAAAGAATTATACAGAATGTAACTTATTTTTATAGTTCCTGCTATTCACAAACACAGCAAGGACAGCCATACGTTGTTACTGTACATCACCACCACCTTCCTGTGCTCGGCTCTGACTTGGAACAGGCGTGTTTAGCAAACTAGGAAAAATGTAGGCCTTTTTGTTTCTTGTGTAATACACTTTCCAACATGCTTCACTGCCTTGTGAACCATAAAATTCAGATTGAGGTGTTTTGTTTTTTTTAATGTCAAAGACCTGTCATCTTGGAAATCATGACAGTTCACCAAACTGTTTACCACAGGCCACCAAAATATCATCCTGTCTCATAGTGTTAGCATAGGGTCACATCACTCCAATAACTGCCTCCAAGAGTTCAGATAAACAACAGTATCTCCATGGTTTCTACCATCATTCCAGTATTGTTTTCTTTACCTCACTAGCAAAAATAAAGTGAAAACCACCAACTTATGATTACTCAGCATAGTCTACAGATTTTTAGGAAATCAATTTCTCCTCCTGCCGGACAGCATCACTGAACAGTAACTGGACTGGAGGAAGTTTGACTTTTAAAGGGTCAGCTCTTTCATTTTAAGTTCTTTTTAAACATGCTTTTCTGGAATTTGTCATTCACAATTGCTGATCAACTATTATTTTTCCCTTTTTAGCCATTGTCCTTCTAGGAAAAGAGAAATCATTTACCACATATAAAAAAATATAACACCTAACTGGTAAATCTTTAAACACCCTGTGAAAGTATTTGCAAAGTAGGTAAAGGTAAAATAAGAAAGGCAGTATAGCACTTTGGCAGTCTTAATCTGAGACAGCATTTGAAAGGAAAATATATTTAGATTATAGATTCATATGCTGTAATTTGTGTCTACTCATCTGCAATAATATCATTAACCTAAACAAACGTGCATGAATTAATTCAGGAGTCAGCATTTAAAGAGGATGAGGAATCAAACTGAGTATTTTACAGCAGCTCAGGACTTTGTTCCTTAAGACACAAATGAATGCACAAAGGTTGAGAAGTTTCACAATTTATAGTAAGTCCAAAAAAGGATCTTTTACACGTCTTAAAAAGAGTATCAATTAGGAAAGTTCAGACATTTGGAAGAAAATTGCTGCATAAAACCTAGGTGGTATATACATAAACCCACATTAACTAAGATGAATTAGTCTTTTCCAGGACCCATAAAAAGAGTGTGGAAGCCTGTGAACTCCACGTACTGTGGATCCACTCTTACAGAAGAGAGGGGGGGGGGGGGGAATCAAAACCAGCACAACAGTTCAGAAGGATAACTTCTAGAATATCCTTAATGCTATATGTTGGACATCAGGCTAGCTGCTCTTATTTTTATTGCTCTGAGGCACATGAAAGATGTTGCTTTTTGTCCACTGCATAAGCACATGAATACAAATACTAGGAAACAAAATACAACACAAATGTTTGCAAACAGGCCAAAAGTTTTAAAGCTAGATGCCTAGCTTTTATGGAAGGCTCAAATTAATTGCTTCCTAATTCAAAGACAGATTATGTATCAAATACCTTTCCTCAGCACGTGCAGACAACCTGTTGCCAACACTGGATGAAACATTAAAATAACAACACAGGTATCTGAGCACCATTTATATCATTACGAACAAGCAGGCTTCATGGCCACAGTGGCTGAACTCTCAAAGGAAGCTCAAGTAAATAATTATGACAAACTGGAGTTCGAATTGCAGTATGATTCCTTTCCCATCTTTTCCCCTTTAGATACCTGTCTGGTACTGCTAATTTCAGAAGTCTGGTATCATTCCATTTCTTTTATACCATCCCACAAACAAGTATACAAGGTCACACAGTTCAAAAGGACAGGGGATTTTCTTTTTTAAATGACAACATAATCTTATGACATGCAGCTTAATTTGCTGTCAGAGTTGACTTCATGAAAAGGATCTAATCAGGTAACACTTACTTGTGTCAATAACATTTTTTAAAATGCTTTATTAAAAAGTGCCTCTTCTCAATAGATTGGTGTAAGATTAAGCTATTTGAGATCCCTGATTGCAAAAGTCAGATGAGTAAAGTGTTTAAAGGGTTGAGTAAAGTGAGAGGAGTAAATTTCAAGTTTATTTAGGTTGATGGCATTACTGCAGATAAAGACACAAATCATTTTACTCTGCATATGAATCTGTCATCTAAACACATTTTCATTTCAAATGCTGTCTCAGATTAAGACTGCCAAAACATTATACTACCTGCCTCGTACCTCTGTCTACTTGGTAAATCAGTGTAACTGATGGTGATATTAAAAACTTGGCATTCAAACTGGAACTAAGTCACTCCAATGATAGAGTACCTTACGGCTTTTTATAAAAGTCACTCTTAATTCCTTTTGATCTTAATTTCTTCTGGTTTCAAGTCTCTTTCAGTCTCAAAAATAACCAATACGAATCTTTTAAAGCGTAGCCCCTTAAAAAATTCTCATTTGTCCGACAAACACAATGTGAGTCAAAAATAGTTATAATTACAAGCCACAATACTCAGCAAGAATTGTCATGTTCTTTTGAAAATCTGTCTACTTATCTTGAGTTTGAACTATAGATGCAAAGGCCTCTGCTTTTCAAATGGTAACTCTCTTTGAAGATATTTTAAAGATACTTTAAATCAGAACCAGAGAGATGCAGTAATAAATTCTCAGAAACAGAGCAGATTACAACATACTTCAGATAGGTCAAATACCACACTAGTAATCCTGTTTCATGGAATGATAAACTGAAAAAGGCATTTACAAAGCAAATCATTGACTGAGCTAGGATTCCCTCCCCGATGGTGTATTTTTGTTAAGTTCATGTCATATTTCTGAAGCACTGAAATACAGTGCCTGATGGAAGTGTAAAGTATGATTACACCTTATTGGTATAGTTTCTGCAAAGAGCAGCTAGTAATTAAACACTTGGCAAATTTGTCAGAATAAAATTAGATTAAAACAAAACATTTAAGCAAGAGTCAAACTTGAAATATAGGAAAAGATTATTATCAAATTCTTTTAAACAGACAGATTTTTTTATATGCTTTTGCTTTTAAAAATGTGTCACAAGCCTAATGGATCAAATTAATTCCATTTCTCCACTATAATGCTTCATGGCCCCTGATGAAAAGCCACAAATATATCAATATACTTGCACTCACATCCACAGAGCTGCAAACAAATGTAAGTCCCTGTTATTCAAGTGGCATCTTCACATAACCAAATCTATAAGCTACAAGAAACATCCTGAAAAGCTGCTCTTAAGGTATGACAAATTTATCTAAGCAATTGTTGAGCAAATTGCATCTGTTTACTGACACTCAAAGTCATCCTGCTTTTGCACTGCGACTAAGAAGCTCTCCTTGCCTTACAAGTGATAAAAATAAGGACTTGCCAACTAAGGGAGAAAATGTATTGAACAAGAATATTTCGCAGTGTGTTCTCATTTTATTAGTCACTAGGTGCTAGACTGTATTTTATACTATTAAATTTCTTCCCTTTCTATTATTGTTGTCCTCAAGATTATCTTTTTGCTCAAGTAATCTAATCCTCCTCAGTACTGATGACACCACTGGGTTTTGTTTTGCACCTGTTTATGAAATCTGCCTATGAATACTACTTTGTGCATCAACCTACACTTACGTGTAACGTGACTGCTGCCGAGACTAGGGCCTCAGGCACGCTCCATACAACCTCTCTCCATTCTTAAATGCCCTTTGCAAGATGACCCAAGCTGGCTAAATGGAAAATTAATATCTTATCCATCTTCCAATGCATACTGTTCCCTTTTGTCTCTCTCAAATGATATTTTCCCATGAGGCCATGTACCTTATATGCTTTACTTAAACCTACATATTTATTTGGTCTGTTACTTCAACTTTGTCCAGCAAATCAGTTATCTTATCAAAGATAAATACTGGCCTAGTCTGACACAATCAGCTTTTATTTAAAACACATGGCATTTTATCCAATTTTCCATGTAACTTTATGTCCTTGGATTACCCTTTTCCTTCAAGAGGTGTTCAAAGACTACTTAGTACTGAGGTCAGACTCAACCCAAAATACTTACAAATCCTCTGTCCTTGATGACTATCCTAGGTCAGACAAAGCTCTATTTGTATATATAGTTGAGCCTTAACTGTGCTGGTCAAATATTTTCCATCAAAACTGCTTTCAAAATAATAAAAAACCCCCACAGCTTTCAACTGGATGAAAGTGCTCTTGGAAAATTCTGACTTTTCATTGAAATGTCAGGCACATAAACCCAGAAAAAATTTCATCTGAGAAAACAGTTATTTCTATTATAAATGTTAATTTAGCATCTTCCAGGAATTGTAGTTTGAGTCTCTCACTGATGAAAGAGAGCTTTCCCGGGTGTGCAATAGTCAAGAACTACTGTGACAATTTCCAGAATAACACCCACCACCACACAGGGCTTCTAAGGTGTTAACTGATTACATTCATAAAGCTTTAATTTTAGGCTGCACAAGACCTTTTAAATTATCAAGTCTGAACTCCTGGACATCAGACTCTTAAATTTCATTCTGTATTGATTTCAAAAACTTGTGCAACCTAAAGGATACCAGGTATCAGGAGGGTATCAATTTGTAATCCAAAAATAGCAGCAATGCTGAGTTCGTTACTTCCCTTAGGAATATTTTCCACTAGTTAGTCACTGTTAAAACACCTACTTTGTGTCTTTTAGCACAGATTTAGCTTATTGCCTGCATTAATTTATTTTTTAAAAAAATAAACATTCCAGTATCACGAAAAGGCACTTAAAAAGTTCATTAAGTTACTACTTCAGCTTTTCGTTTATCTTTAGAATTTAGGGGGAAGAATGAGGGGGCTCTTTCTTTCTTACATCCTTCCCAACTTTTTGAAAACCACTTTAAAACATGGACCACCACACTGGCCATGGTATTCCAGAACTGGTCTCGCTACTGTCTAATACAAAAAGCATTGGCACATTATTTGTATTCTCTATTCGCTGTTTGCATGCAACACTTTCCTCAGAGCTCATGAAAAGTCATGGCACTACAACCCACCAGCATCACAGGGACGTTTGCCCCTCCTTGCTTACTTGTTTCCAGAATGCATATTAGAGGAAATACATTTGAATGAAACCAGCTTACCAGGCAATCCAGGTACAGCTACACGGCTGCTCTGTCATTATCGTGATTTATAGTCTGCATCATCCACATGTTTTATCATCAGTGACTTCATAGTGACAAAATTACTGAATATCAAATTTTCTATTGGCCCCTCTAAAACCTGCATTCAAACATTCACCAATTCATGGCACTTCTCCATTGGCAATTACTATTTCCAGTCTATCAACCAGCCAATTCTTAATCGATTTAATATATGTCTTATTGATACTTCTGAGAGCTAATTTTTTATCAAAATGCCTTAAAGCTTATTAAATGCGGGTCATTTTTTATCAAACTTGTAATTTCATCCAAAGATAAAGTTAGATTTGTCTGACAATATCCATTTTCTATAAAAACATTCTCAACAGCCTTATATGTAGAGGTTAAATAGATGCTATTGTCATTGTGTTAGGTTTTTTTCTTGAAAGTCACAGGAAAAATGTTCCAAATACAGCCTAAAATGGTGTATCTCCAAGGGCTATATTAAAGAGATAGGAAAAGGTTTCTAGTACTAAAACATCAGAAAATATGAGTGTATTTTTAAAATTCATATTATGTGATTTAAAACTAATTGATTCACTAATGCTGGACTGGTCTTTTTTTTAATTTTTTTTTTACAATTTACAATATTAAGAGTGAAGGTAAACATAGTCTAAAATAATTTATTGAAAATTTAAATTATGTCTAGTGCAAGACAGTAAAAATTTCCAGTTCTGGCAAAATCAAAACATTTATTTGACCCTTTTCTCTTCCCTATTTCTTTTACACTTTTTCTAGAAAAATTTTACTTTAACCTTTCAGGCAGCTCATTTCCTGGTACAGCACTGCAAGCTCTGTATCTTCTAAGAGATTACCTTGATGCCAGTCATTTCTGTACTGCAGTGTTACATAAAATTTATTAAGTACTCAAAAATATGACTGCTACTCTGCTAAGATAAAACACATTTATAAGCTCACTGCATTAAGTTTCCACACTTTCTACAGAGTTTTTAGGAGGTTGCGGTTTTTTTTCCTGTTTTGTTTTGGTGGTTTTTTGGGAGTGTGGTTTTTTGGGGGCATATTTTTTTGTTTTGGTTTGGTTTCCTTGTGTTTTTTGGGGGGTTTTTTGGGGGTTTTGTTTTTTTTTTTTAAGGCACCATAATAGATTTTGATAAAAAAAAAAAAAACTAACAAAGGTTATCATTCTCCTAATAAATAATAGATGACCTTCAGTTTGGATTATTAATTAACAAGACAGAAACCTAGATGTAGTGGTCCATACCACAGTCCTAGAAAGCCTTGCTAATTCAGGTGCCTGTGGCGGTATCGCATGCCTCTGACAGGAGCTTGGAGGACTCTGTGATGTCAGTCACTGGGTGACATGCCAAGGAGTGCCTTGCCTTGGGAGTCTTAATGGTGAAGCTCTAGATAAGAGCTTATTACAGTTCAACATGAACAATTCAGTCTAGATGGCACATACCTGACGTCACCTCAGTTAGAAATCGAACTAACCTATATTGTATTCAGATTTATCACTTCCAAACACCTTACAGGACTTGCAGTTCACACACAGTGAATCTGGTCCATTGCCTTAGCTCATATGGAAAGCAGGAGGCGTGTCATAGCTGCTGCTGCTCAAAGCTCTTTCACACTTTGAGAAACATAGGCATTTTTTCCAGACAAAATTTCAGTTGCTTGCTTGATCTTCTGTCCTCTGCACCATAGCACTCTGGCTGTTACTGAATTAGGTCTAGCTATGTCATTGCAGAAGACAGGTTATTTATAGGGCCAGGCTATCCATGCTCCTCTCACAAACTTAGAAGTCATTTTTATATCTGCCAGGTCTTAGTCACAGGCATCCCTGGAAACCAAAGCAAGCAAGGCTGCTAACATAAATCCTGAAAGCTGAAGTCCCTGAAGCTTTGCCTCACTTCCACAGCAGACTGCTGAGCTATGTGAACATGCTGGAGAGAGCCAACCACACTGCTGAAAACAAGTGCCCTCTGATTTCAGCTAAGGTGGAGTTAATTTTCCTCCTAGGAGCTCGTATAGTGCTGTGTTTCAGATTTAGTATGAGAATAATGCTGATAACACACTGATATTTTAGCTGTTGCTGAGTAGTGCTTACATTAACTCAAGGACTTCTCAGCTTCTCGTGCCCTGCCAGCAAGAAGCTGGGAGGGGGCACAGCCAGGACAGCTGACCCAGACTGGCCAAAGGGATATTCCATACCATATGACATCTGCTCAGCCTATAAACTCGGAGGAGCTGGCTGGGGTTGGTGGTGTTGATCACTGCTCAGGGACTGGCTGGGTGTCAGTTGGTGGGTGGTGAGCAGTTGCACCACTTTTTTTTCTTGGGTTTGGTTTCCTCTTTTTGTTGTTTTCTTTTTCATTACAATTTATTATTATTTCAATCATGAAGCTATTCTTATCTCAACCCATGAGTTTTCTTGTTTTTACCGTTCTAATTCACTCCCCCCCTTTTCACAGGAGTAAAACAGATCAATGGGCCTAGCTATCCAAATGCTATCATCCAACCTAAGCTGTCTGATGACAGCCAAGCAATAATTTTTAAGTTCACCAAATCAGAACAGGCCGTACTACTTCTAAAATGATAAGGCAAATGACTACATTAGTTTTATGCGGGGAAAGAATAGCTATGAAAAATAAACTGAGCCTAAGTTCACACAGAGTTAGGCTTTTGAATACAAATCTACATTTAAATCAATTAAAATGTGAAGGTATTTGGAAATGAGCAATTAGAGTGAAATCTGAGTAGCAGTTTTGAAATCAGATCTGGATTAGGAGTTGAGCACAGTTGTCAGAGATGGGAAAGAAAAGCAGTGATCTCAATGAATCTGTTTCTTAACCAAATCACATTCACGGAACAGCTACACTTGCTCATGCACAGGATAGCTGGCTTTCGTATTACGAGCAACTCCTGACTGAAACCCCGATAGCTGACCTCCATCTGTAATGAAACACAGAGAATGAGAAAACCTCATGCTCATTCATGCTGCACTGTACTTTTCCCCACCTCTATTATTGCCTGTATTTGGGTCAATGCCAGCATTGGTACATGTGTGCAGCGTATTGCACCAATAAATACAAAATAATTATGCCAAATTAAAACAAAAGTATTTTTCATAATTTATTTCCAGAATCTTTCACTGGAAACATAATGAACTGTCAGACATGAAGCAGGCAAAGTTTAAGAGACTGGCTTAACCTCTCTGAAACCGATGCCTAATACCTGCAACATCTCTAATAACATGTCAAAATAATCCATTAAAAATAATTGCAAAATCATTTTATACTTTTGCCAAACACAGCAATGACATTACAAGGGCGTAGATTTACTCATACTGTGGCAGATCCATTATTTACCATCATGCTGATGTTCCAGCAGCAAACTGAAGAAATAAAACCCTCCAAGTACCACAAAAAAGTGAGGGGAATTCCCTCACACCTCCCAGACGCATAAGGTCTGGCATGCCCTGTTACCTTGCACAGCTGTAATTGTGTTACAGTATCAGGTCACACTTCCCTTTATCACAGGCTCCATGATTTCTTCAGGCAATGGCTGCCACACCTTGAATACCTACTGTAAAATCATACATCTCTGTTTGCCTGAAAGCAAGTGCCCTTTAATGTCATTAAAGTCCCACATTCCTTTAAAAGTGTACTAAAGCAGGAGAAAGGCTTAGAAAAATCTCATTGCAGCTTCTCATCTGGAATACGATCCCTTGCAAAACTATATCCCCTTCAAGTCTTCACTCTAGCAAAAATAATCTTATTTTTCCACCTTTGCCCAACTATATTTCTAAGCAAACCATAGAAGTCACTTCTCATACTTGCAAAAAATCTGTCTTGTTCCCACTCCACCCACCCACCTCTGCCCCATGCATTTCAAACTTTCTCCATCACAGCACCCTTTCCTCACTCAACATACTTTTCCCCAGCATTCACAGGCTCGCAGGAAAGCCTTTTGTACCAAGAGGAGCGTAAGAGTTTGGTTATCCCACTCCAGACTAGTGTGATGTTAGCAGCAGTAAGATGAACTATCCTAACTGGAATTATAGTGCTAGTTTTTCCCTATTTCTATTTTATGTTTGATAAGTTTCTCTGCTGATCAAAAGGCAGTTTGGTATCTTCTAATATGTATCCCTTGTACTGTTATTTTAATCTGCCACTCTTCCAAAACAGAATATCCTGGTTTACCTATTTAAAATTTTCAACTGTATTATTAGGATAAATACCTCACATTTCTTTCACTCTTGGCAGTATAAAAGCTGCTATTATCCTTGTTCAGTTTTTTTTTTTCCTAGGACAATCTGCCATCATTCATTACCCTCAATTGTTCTTCGCACTGAAATTTGCATACCTCTTAGAGAACATCATATCATGAGGGTTTTCTAGCTGGTCTTTCTCTGTTTTAAAATACATTTTAAAAAGTAAGTTCTGGCTTGCCAGAAGGTCGCTTTCTTTGGATTACAGTGGAATCTATTCCTGTGCAATATGTCTTCCCTTCCTCAACACTGAGCCCTTCACTTCTTAACGTGCTTTCTTCATAAAGCTATTAGAGACTTACAACTTCATCCAGCTAGCTAATTGTGCATATAACACGGGTTACACATTGGAAAAAGCTGCTGGAGAATCTGAAGACAATCTCTGGACCAATCTGCTCACAGGACTAGAGATTCTTAGAGGATATATTAAACTAAACAAGCTTTCTATTAACAAGGCTTTACAAAGGCTATCCTGCTCTCCGCAGCTCAGCTCAGCATAGGGAGATTAAAAGGCTGCTCTTTTTAAGGCACCCCCAGCACCTCTTACTCATTACCTAACGGGCCAGAAATACAAGTCATTACTGGACAAAATACTCTTATGCAAAAGTGCTAAACCACGTCCCGATCGTGCTTTTCATTCTCTTCCATATCTGGAATCAGTGTGGTTTCTCACAACTGTAAAAATAACCAATAATATAATTTCATTAACACATTGTCGCTGTCAGATTTGTTGTGGTTTTCACTCAGAACAGGTCACCTGGGTGCCCTGCTTGTGTTTTGTAGGGATACAAACATCCCTATCACAGTTCTGTTTGTACACCCATACTGGGCCAAGAGAACAGCTCTCGGGTCTGTCTTCACTACTGTACCAACCAGTCCTCAAAAGACTTTCACAATTTTCATTTTCTTTGGAGCTACTGTTCTCTTCCCTGCTGGCATGACACACATCTCCTTATTTAGTCTTTATTCCACAGTCTTCCACTAGAGGAAGAGAGATCCTGTTATTTTTAGGGAGATCATCCTAATTTTTTTTTCCCCTAAAAGATATCGTGAATTATCACTTTTGTTTCTCTGGTTTTGTTGGCATCTTAACAAACACAAACAAGCATCAGAATATAAGACACATTGTTCCTCCAAACCTTCCTCCACATTCACAGCTTATCCTTCAAAAAATTGCGCAAGAAGAGTTATTTACAGGACTTTAGAATCATAGAATCATATTTCCCTTTCAAATTGTACCTTTATAACTGCAAAAGCATCCTCTGAATCTTGGCAGTGCACAAGCTGGAGACTTGACAAACACTCTCCGCAGATCTGAACTATTTTAACTGTTATTGTGCAGCTATATCTATGTAACAATGAAATAGCTGATCTGACTTTCTGAAAAGATGCCAAATAATTATTTTCCTATGAGTATGATTTTGATGCACTGGCTTTAGCTCTCAATCCATATCACCAAAGGCCCATAACAAAAATATTACTCCAGCTGCTGCTTACAAAGTTCTTGCAGCCATTTTATTGCCGTGCTTGCACTGTAGTATTTTAGTTTGAGCAGAATAATGCCCATCTTGTTTGGAAAGTCTTGTTCATATTACTCTCTTACTATCCCACTCCTTCCACCACCCTCAGGGTCTCCAAGTTCTCCTCTCCCAGAGCAGAGGCACTACGACCATTGCTATCCCTCAGTATCCATCTTAGTTGGTGCAAGTTCATTGTACCTGATAAAATTTACTTATTAGAAGTTTTTAAAAGCTTTATAGTTTTCACTTTATTTGGTTCAGATCTTTTCTCTCTTCCTCTGTGAATTACTGAAGTAATTCATTTGAGGAAAAAAAAAAGTGATTTGTACTTGTACTTCACCATGCTTAATCTTTAAGCTTTGCTGCCCCTGCATCTTGCAAATGATTACGTTCGTGGTGCCACCGGTACTAGGATTGTCATTAGCAAGGCGTGTAACCACTGCCAGTCCTCATTCTTCACACATCTGTTTTCTGGAATCTTTCTCAGGCAGATGGTGATGCCAAGGACATTCTCATGAAACAGTCTTCCACACAGAGTGCAGAAATCCCTGCTAACTTGCTTCCTCTTCTACATTCGCTCCCTCTGCCAGTACCAGAGCTGAAGCATTTTATACAATGAATGCACTTCATATGAAGAGCTTGAAAGTGATCTCATCTGAGGCAGCTGGAATCAGAGTCTTTTTAAAGCCCTAAAGGTCTATGCACAGCCAGGTCACACCAGTGTTCATCTTTTCTAATGCAATAATTTAGCTTACTCAGGCCAATGGTGTCTCCAGTTCTGCAATCATGCTAAAGATGTACCACATGCAGAAGTTCCCTTTCTCCAGGAAAATAAAGCCTACTGCCGAGCCATTGGTAGACCAGTTTTGCAATGTCCTGAGGTGTTTTCTATGCTTTCAAACATGCCAGGAAATCTTTTTAAGTTTTCTCTGAGGTGAAGTGTCTTTTTCTGAATTCCATGACCGTTCAGGTTTCCACAAGTTTAATTTAAAGTTTTTATTTCTGCAGCTGTCTTTAATGCCATAATAATATCAATTTCTCTGCAATAAATATGTTTTTTCTTCTGAATGCATTTAATAAAGTATTTCCTAATTATGAAAATGGATGCCTTTCACACGCTTCTAGTTTCCTTGGTATGTAGGATGCTGTGTTTAGTTTCTTCTATTTTTGTTCAGGAGTTCTATTTTCTTATGTCCTGAAGTGAGATTCATTTCAGCAAACTTTAGATTACTTAATTATTAGGCATCTAAGTCTAATCTAGTTGTTCAGACTTTTATAGTCAATAAAGGGAAAGAAATTCATCCTGGTTTCAATTCATTCCAATTAACTCCAGCACTGCAGGATGAGACTAACTGCCTTAGGATTTAGCCATTTCTCTTTATTAATGAAAGAGACTGGTAGATTAGATTTCTTCCTGATATAATACTGTAAGGTGTCTGAAGATAAGGGAGATGAATCCTACTAATAACATCAACTTTGAATAACACATTTTTCTGAAAACTCACACGCATGTCATCAATGTTGATGTTGCTAGTGCCAGTCTTATCTCTTCATTGTGTGCAGCTGACTCCTGTCCCTCTCTGTTGGTGCATGTTTTTAAGTTGGTTCTATTTTGATGAGGGTATTTTTTTGTTAGGTGGAGGGTCATTTCCTTGTTATTTTACCACTGATGTCAGGGAGGTTTTCTTCTTCCCTTTAGCTGCCTCATATAGTCTGCATCTTCCAAAGCTCTTTCTGATGTTAATCTGACATTACTGCCTGTTCATGTATTCCTTTTAATCTTATACAAGTATTCTTCTATCCTTTTGCATGCCCTATCCTTCTATTTTCAACAGTAGTTGCATTACCCACTCAATTATATAAACAAGTCTCCATTTAGATCTTGGATTTTTTCATTGCATGGAGGTGTTGTGTTATATTCAGGATGTAATAGGCTTCAAATAACTTGAGTAAAATGCCTCATTTTCCCCGTCTGCTTCAGTGAGCTTCACAACTAGAAGCCCATGGTCTGCAAATATCCCAGACATTTAACTTGGTGCATACTAGAGAACAAGCCACCTCTCAGTCCACAGCTACTTATATATAAAAAGACCTGACGACTAAGATAAATTCTATTAACTCCCTCCATTTTGTCCACATCTCTGCAATGCTTCCAGTTTCAAAGTTGAAAGCAGCAAATTTTTGGCCATATTCTGCATAAAAGCCAGACTTAATTCTTTGGGTCTGACACTATATCTGGCTCTAGAAACTGACAGTCAGACAGACTTTCCTGTAAGGATTCACTGAACTAGTTTTTATTACCACTCATTTCCATCCATCCTCCCTGCTCTCAGACTTAAGACAAAGAATCTTAAAAAAAAAAAATATATATATATATATACACCTGACTATTTGACTTTGCAGGACTATAGTATGATTCCATTTATCCTCAGTTGTTCAGTATTTGAAGTTACAACAGTAGTGGGATTTTTCTTTAAAAAAAAAAAAATTCTATGAAAAGAGAAGAAAGTCACAAAGAATTAGAGCAGAATTCACTAGTAGCAACTATAAGTTAAAATATCATTTATACCAGATTTAGTGATTCCTCTCAGCTTTCTCCACAGTGCAGATTAGGTTCTATTTACATGTAAAATCACATAGATCTCAGTCTTTTCAGAAACATACCTGTTATTGTAACAATTAATTCTAATACAACCATATCCTGCACTTTTCAACCAGTCTACACTCGTAACTCCCTGTCCTCTATAGAAAATTCCATGGTACGTGAGAAAACATCATCCTCTCTTGCAAGAGTCTGGAGCAGAGACCCCTCTAAAAAATTTCTCCTTTGGGTGATTTTAATCTACTGTGCATGCACTTAAGACCTAGAGATGTCTCTGTGCCTCACCAGCTCCGACATGCACACAAGCTGTTGTATAAAGTAACCAAATAATCTGAATCAGCTGTTAGCAGGAGTCAGTAAAAAAAAAAAACCAAAACAAAGCATCATTTGTCCTACAGAAAAATAGATTGGACAGAGCAACATCTTTTCTTTGATACCTTTCTTATGTATGTTTCTTCATAAATACAAAGTAATATTAAACCCACAACATCACTAATTTACAAACTCAGACTTAAAAATATTCACAAAGGTGATACTTAAACAGGCTACAAACCTCAAGAAATCTTAAAAATATTGCCAAAGGATAGGTTCTGAGAGTGGTGACACTTACCTCTAGAGATTTATGCCTACAGTAGAAATACAGTGCCTAGCCATAGCATAGTAAATAACATACTTCTAACAAGTGTGTATTTACAGCACAGTTTAATATAGGAAAAGTCTCTCTGGAAAAGTGACTAAAAGTAATTTTGACTCGTATCACAAGAATTCCTGTACTTTGGGGCTTTAATAGTAAATATTATAGTGTTAGCTGATTTCCCTTTGGGAAGGATGGGATTACTTTGAGTCCCCATTATGCGACCAGGCAAAAGGCGAAACAGCTTCTGGGCCAAACACAGGGCACGACAGCACTGAAGCAGAGCTGCCATATGGATTTCTAACTGTAGCCACATCATCTGCTTTGTTGGGTGAGTGTGAAAGGTGTTGTGCAGGTGGACTAGGACTCTTCCTCCAACAAAAAAAAGTTGGAGGAAGTGAACCTCCTTTAACTCTCAGTCAGAACAGCCACAACATTTCTGCCAGAACATTTTCCCCCTATTTGAGCATGCTAATACCATTATTTTATCAAAACGATAAATACCAACCATTCTCAAAACTTGGACAGAACATGTCAATTTAACAGTGTGGTCATCTGATGCTTACTGGCTAAAAGAATAGAAATTTTGAGATTCTGATTTTTCATCCTGATACAACTGTTTTAAAAATATCAGAACTTTCTGCATAATGGAAGCCCTAGATGTCCTGCAGTACAGCTAGCAGCAGTACTGTTTCTCATCGAGACTACCTGAGACCTCTCACTTAAACTCTAGTTCAGGTTATCTGTATTTTTGTGAAACAGCAACAATATAGGAGGAAAACTTCCATAATAGATGTTTGTTTCAAGCATAATATTTTGGGGAAAAAAAGAGTAAAAATTACACAATTCCATGATGGGGGGTGGGGAAATCAATGGAAAAATTGGTATTTGATTATGAAAGTAAGAAATACTAACATGGCAGCACTGTATATGGATTAAAATTCTATAGATGTGCACATATAGGCATCCTGAATTCAGTTTTCCAACTTAGAAGTTACCAGCTTTACATTAATAATGCTCTTTAGCACTGTGTGTCGTACAGTGTAGAATCTGAGAGATGTAAGCAAGCTGTTCTGCCCATGGAGGGCTGAAGTGCAAATCTAGAAATCAGTTGACTGATACAATATTTTCCTGCTATCTTTTGAATATTAATTTGGTTCGGTAGTAATTTCTGAGTTACGCTGAGATGTTTATACATAGTTTCTTCCAATTTCTGAAGTAGCCTTAGTGCAATACCTACCTTTTCTATTACACTATTTAAATTATTTCTCCCTGGAGATGCTAGGAGATGCAGCCAGAACAGCTGGAGTGTGATAAGACTTCCTGTCAGCCTTAAAACGCTGTAGACCCATGCCTGATATAGTTCTGAAATGCCAGCACTGCACATAGATTAGAATTCCTCTTTCATGCTGCACTGAATGATGTGATTATATTTGTAATACTATAAAGCAACTGTGTCAAAAATAAAGAGAAAACACTTATGGCATAGGTTATTAAAACAACGGCAAATAGGCCAGTGCAATTTAAGTTCCTTTAGTGGGCTGAATAATAACTACATAAATAAGCAAAGAAATAATTTGTTACAGAATCAGAAGCATCACAAGCAGCACAAGAAAATTGTCTTCACTGCCATTGTGCATGGACAATGTAAAATGAACATGTCAGAGCAAGTGCAAAAGGAAGAGGACTTAAAGCACCTGTTGCAGCCCAAATGAAGTGCCATTCACTCAACTTAAGAACAACAGGGCACACACACAGCCACCGGTTAAACACACCAGACAAGAGTCTATGCTAAAAGTGGTGGTGGCTCAGAAGACTGAAGACTCTGGCGAACAAGTAGATTGCCTGTTTCAGCACGCACCCACTATTCCTACCTGATGTGGTGCTAGGCTTCACACAAGCATGAGAGGAAAACAGGACTCAAATTTTTACTGAGAGGTATAAAAGATCATTATAAAGTTATAAGGCTGCTTAGAAGTAAGGCCTAGCTCAGAGATCATCAGATGAAGGAGGAAACCTAGAGTAATATTCATCTTCAGTTACTTATTCTGGAAGAGAATAAAGGAACAGAGCAGACAGGACTCAGTATAATCAAATTTAACTTCCACTACACGCCTGTATTTTTCATGCTAGGTCTGACAACACAGTTCAAACAATTCAAGTTGTTTGTAATAACAAAGCCAATATTTCCAAAGATTAAAAACCTAGAATTAGTCTCCTACTTTCTTTTTTTTTTTTGCCTTTTAATTAGGTTTTTCTGAAGCAGTGAAAACAAAACAACTCTAATTGATGGCTTTCATACATGGCTTTTTAATAATAACTTAACGCTTAGCACTTTGGAGGTTTCAAACACGATTGGGAGTGGATCAGAAAAGGATTTTTATTTTATTTTACCCTTACAGAAGCAAAAGGATCTAAAGTTTCCCTACACAATTTGATCTCATGAAATTCCCACCTTGAATATAGTTCCGAGAAGAATTTATATTAAAATTTTACAATCTTTTTTGAAGCAGGCTCTATTAATTTTTCACACTAACTCAGTATATGACCTTGGATGAAGAAATCAGTCTTCTGACAGATGCAATTTTTTTTTTAATTAAAAAATGCACACACAAAACCCAGATACTACAGACCAACTTCCATGGCTGTAGTATAGAGGACAGCAGAGCAAGTAATTTAACCTTTCAACCTGTAACTGTAATCATAAGGTTGTTTCTTCAGGATACAGAATCTTTACTTTGTGTGCAACACAGTGATACAATCAATAGTGAAAGAAAAGGAGGCACTGGAATGGTTAGGATTTAAGACCCACTGTTACTTACTCTGTACTTCTACAATACAGCTGCAGACCTCTAATCACTACTCGGTTTTACATTTGTTCCTTTCTTCTTCAAAGAGCAGAGAGAAAGAGAGGGAGAGAGCATGAGCAAGCAACCAAGAGAAAGGAGCAGTGGGAAGAAAGTGGGATGACAATCAATAAAGCAGGTTTTCCTTAGCAGCAAAAATAGCTGACAGACCTGCTTCCCAAAGAACACTGCAAATTACTTTGCAAGTAATAGTAGCAGAGAAGATAAGTCAGCTTGAGGGACGCATGGGAGAGCTGTTATTGACAGATACGAGGATGATATAATTGCTCAAGATGAGCAGGTTTTTCCTTTTATCTCAAGGAAGCACTTTTGGATGAAAAGATTGGAAAGACAGGTGCAAGTCAATAGCAAAAAGCCTGTTCCTAACTTATTTACATCATTTTATATAAAGGAGCATTAATGTATGAAGTTTAAGACAAATGCGTTGAATGCTGAAAATAAAGTATTACAGAGAACAACTTATGTACACTCCCAGTGATAAAGAAATGTAATACTGGATGAAATATACTTTGCCTATTGAAGAAATGCACTGATTTTACAAAAGGCTGAGTATGTGTTTAAAAAAATGTTCACTACTGTTCTTACATAAAGTAGCTGATAAGGTTGCATCTTAAATTGTTTCCTGTTAAAACGGCATAAGAGATCACACTTACAGCAAACAGTAGACAAGAATAGTAAACAGGATAATGTAGTGCACATTTCCTCTCTTCCAGCTCTGGCTGCATTTATGTATCCCTCGACACATCCTGTTCAGCTATTCTGGTACCCTTCAAGACAGATTTTGAGCATCAAGTGGTTTGGGTTTTTTGCTTTCTGCTTGGGGTTTGGTTTTGGGGGTGGGCAGTTTGGTTTTCAGTTTCAGGGTTTTTTCTTGTTACTGAAAAACATTAGACAAGACTGATGACAGGTGAATGTATGCAGTAAATAGGTGAGTAAAGAGATGGTATTTCCTATGTTTCCATTCAGTTAAATGATTCCCTTATGCTTTAAAATTAAATTTCTTTGTGTAATAAAGAAGCATGTTAGTATCAACATCTGTATGGGAAATATTCTTTAACAAACTTCACAGATATCTAAAACCTATCTTAACCCACACCGGTCCGCCTCTCACGACGACATTACCTGAATGGTGTAATCCTGTTGCCAGACTGCTGACCAGCCCCAGTGCATACAGCGTAAGTACCTAGCTTAGCTAACTGTATTTAAGGGGTAATTCAAAACCAGCCATACTCAATGAAACACTTCGGTAAAATCCATTTTCCAAAGCTTATTAAAGCTAAGAATTACATAGTTTCTTCAGGGTTGTGGAGATGATGTCTCAGAAGGTACACTGCCACATTTTCAAGAATGGCCACTAATACTGTGAGCTTCAAATATGAGTTACATGTTCCAAATAATTCAGCCAGATGCTGAAAGTATTGGCTATCCATCAGTGGTATTTAAGCACTGAAATTATCTTAAAGATCTGAAGTGTATGTTTCTCAACACTGCTACAGAGCAGAACATGGTAAGCAACTATTTGCTTTAATCAACATCAAGATGGTAAACTAACACCTGAAAAAAAAAGTAAATAATGAAATAAAATAAAAGTGGAATTGCATCACACTTGTTTTTCATTTAAGCTTTAACAAAAATCCTCCTCAAGAGTCTCCCACTGATCTTTTTCTTTGTTTGAATACAGGATCAACTGAAGGATGATGACAGAGATTATATCATAAATAATGATGAATTGACTGAAAATTATGAATCATCTGCTCACAGACCAGTGACAGCACAGGACAGAACAGGATCCATCCAAGCTACAAACAAGGAAGATATTAATGAAGGAGACCTAGGATTAGGAGGGTACAAACTCCAGCTTGAACACACTGCAGGTCAACCCCAGATGAATCCATTGGCATGAAGAGCGTTAATCACAAGAAATAAGACCAAAGAAATAAAAGATGCTATTATGTGAGCAAGATGCTAGAAAACATACTAAGCACAAAAAAAAAAAAAAAATCCAAGAAAACTTAGATTTTTATTAACTAAATGCCTGCTCCCCCCGTGAAAGAGTTTACCATCATCCATATACCTAGAAGAATATGCAGGTTTTCTGACTACAGCAGTTTTTAATAATAAAAAAACGTAGGGCACTGCCAGGCCACTGTAAATCCATTACAATCATGTGTTATCTCAAATAATGCTTGACTGTACCATGCCCCTCACACGTACTCAGGCCTTTGAATGCCGCTTATAGTCTTTAGTCAGCTGAAAGAGAGAAATATCTTCCTAACATATTCATGCTCACATGGTGACAGCACTTTTTACATAGCTGGTCCTAAACAGGTCCGGATAGCTACAACTCCAGTAGCTATTACACTTCTAAGGAAGAAGCAGAAGATTCTTTGTCCAATGAGCACGTGAGCTAAAAATACTTAAAATATGCATTGCAGCACCTCAGTTTGGATAAATCAAGCTCCTTCATGCTCACAGTATAGACTTCTCTCGATAACCAGACCAACATTTGCTTTTTAAATGCACCTTATAGCCTAGTCCATATAGGGTTGAACCAGGCTGCCACAAAATAAACACCGATAGTAGGAGACATTGAGTCTATGAAACAGCAACAGGCCCCCTTTTATTGCTGCACTGAATAGGCACGACCACTACTGCAACAGCAGTTATTCCACACAGCATTTGTCATTGCAGCTTCACAGTACACAAAGCTTACACACCGGGAAAAGCTTTGTTGTTTTGCCAGATTATTCTAAACATACGCTTTGATTTAAGAAGTTGACTGTTTCATTTCTTGTTATTCAAGGAAAGCTAGTTCATTCTAATCTAATATTTCTGCAAAATAGCTATATCTTAAGACTGGCTGCTCCAAAGATAAAGTTTGTCCATCTCCCCATTTATGCTGGGCACCCAATATCACACTAGTGATGAGGACAGCGGTGGTTAGACATAAAATAACAAGACGACACTTTAGGGATGAAAGTATTAATTGTGCCTGTATACATACAGCTAGCTGCCACATACTAACATCAAGCATTATAGCACAGATCAGCTTTTGCACATATCAGTTAAATAGTGCAAATACAGGGACAGAGCCAGGCTTCTGTTGTTAGAGCATGTGTTTTTTCTCACCACAGAAGTTTCAACTAAGTATGCGTGATAATGTTCCCACTAAGAAGGTTAAACCATGAGGAGTTTTAAATAAGGTTACTCTTAATATACAAAGACAATGAGTAAGCAAGAAATTTGTAATCTACAAGAATAAAAATCAAGCCATCTCCATGAACAATCATAAAGCTGAATAGATCTTTATTTCACCACATACGGAAGCTGAAATACAAACTTAAATATAATCAAGTTTTAGTCATTCTTTTCCAGGCGAATTAATTTCTGGTCAAATGTAACTCCAGAACAGCTGTTTTAAGCATAAATTTGAACACTGGAGTTCTATATGCTGTTACAAAAGATGAAAAGCTTAACTAGCATTTTGTTTTCCCCTAAACACTAATCAAGGACCTTCAAAGGATCTTGATTCCCGTGTGGTTTAAGACAAATAATATTCAAGCATGATAACAAGTTGTGAGAAATACTAATGAATTTCCAACTCCCTGCTTTGCCTTGTTTAGCTGCATGAGGTGGGAAAAGATGCACAGCAGGTTGCAAGAAGAGATGGAGAATGGATGAGGAGGTAAGGTTTTACAGCCCCATGCTGTGCACTGTACAGCATGCAGTGGGACACAGCAAGGATAACAGGAGGCAGGATAAGCAGGTAGAGACGCACGGCAGTGAGGTGAATATGTGGCAACACAATAGGAAGGTATTATTATGGATGGGTGCTAGCACAGTCCTGATTTCAGTAGCCAGAGTTTCTGATTTCAATCTTTAGAAGTATTGAATGCATGTCACCAGGCTTCCTAAGCTCCCTGGGAAGCATGGATCCCAATCCTTAGATTACAGTGCAAATCAATAAACTGCTGCAGTATTATAAAGATGCAAAGCTGTTTTTCACAACTGGAAATGACAAGCTCTTCATCAACAGTTCCACTCTTAGATCCTACTCCAAAATGCATCACATAGCATACTCCACGGGGCCTCTACTGATTTATTTATTGTGCTTATGTCCAAATTTCTCACACATGAGCAATGTGATAAATGGAGAGCTCTGGGGTCTGAAATTCTCTGTTTATCAGAAAGTCTGTAGTGAATACTTGCCACAGTCTTCTGCCTTCATGCCTTAAAGGGCCACTTTAGTCAGTAAAGAAGATCACCCCTTGTAATAGAAGGGTGCATACTTCACATCTTCACAGGTCAGATTTTTATGCTAAGACTATCAAGAGGCCGAATCAGTGGTCCTAGTAGGATGGGTATTTATTCTCCAGGCCCATGCTCAGCAACCAAGTATCATTGACTTTTAGGAAAACTGGTAATCTGAGCTGCAAGCAAACCTGAAACTTCTAGTAGATAGTAATAAACGTCTCCATTATCCATTACACCACTCAGCCTTGCCATTTCCCAATTTTAAGATATTCTTTTCATGACACACAGACTGAGAGAGTTAAAACAACATTAGAACAGATTATATATTTGTATTCAAGGAGAAATTACTGGCAACTAGTAATTCTGCACGACTGTTTAAACAGAGTAATGGATGTTAAGAGAGGCCTTTAATGTTAATTTACAGTTCATACGCTGGAGATTTAAACTGCTCAATACCACACAGTGTTTGACTGAACGTGTAAGTCACTCTCCTGATAAATGTGAAGCTATTCTTCCTATCCGAGTTAATCTAATAAAACACTGCTTGGAAAATTAAATGTAAAATGTATTGTCAAAATGTAGTGACTACATACTTAGTATGAAGGCCAAAATGTTAGGAAAGATTGAAGTCTGCAATATTGCTAAACCTTTCAGGTTTCAGAAGTAATAAACGAAATTTCATACTGAACTGCAGAGAGCATTTGGCTAAGGTTGGAAGCAGCAGAATGAATCCCAGCTACATAGCAGAGCCAGTCCAAAAAGACACTGTACTAAAAATACCAGGTCACGATGATAACTTTCACAGAAGTGCAAGATTTGGCATCCTTACCAAAAGGGGAGGCCATTGGAAGCTAACATTATATTGCAATGTTAAAAGCTAAAACTTTTCCATAGTAACCACATTAGTGCCATCTTCAGCAAACCGATTAATCCCGTGCATAACTTCATCAGCTGAACTAATTGCATTGAAGCCATGAGAGCAGTTCACCCCCTTTCCACCTAGCAAGTTGTGTGCCTTGCTGGGCTGAGGATAGTCTATACAATAGGTCTGTCTTTCCTCTTGAAAGCGGGTCTGTACTTTGCTGTCAGCTATCAAGTCATGCTGAGCATGTAACATCCTCATTGCTATGTACGTTTGGGTACAACATAAATGGAGCAATATACATAACTATTTCAGACACAAAAAATTATTTCTTGTCACAGAGATTGAGAATTCTTGGGATACAAACATTAATTATGGACTTCAGAAAATAAAGAAAATATCCTGAATACCCACTTCAGAGACTGGAAACAACTTATTCTAAAAATGAAGCTGGTTTTCCTCTACTTCCTTCTAGCAAAAAGGGTAATCACCCTTTTCAACATCTTAAAGCAAACCAGTTCTGAGCATTTTAAACAACTTACACAAGCAAGCTCATCTCTGGCAATATAATCCCAACAGACATGAGTTTTGCTCAGTGAACTGTAAAAGACTTGTTTTCATTTTTATTTTATAAACAGTCTTTCAGAACTTGAAAATTCTCTGTCTGATCCAAATTTCCTACACCAGCATTAATTTAACCCACAGCCTTGGTCCCAATACCAGTCAATTTTCAGATCATGAAGTCACCTCCTTCCTTTAGCTCAGCAATTATTTTTTGCAGTGGATATTACTGTTCAGTTAGACAAAACACCTGAACATGGCTTTCCTTGAATACTGGTTTGTTTGTTGCTTTGGTTTTGGGAAGTTACATATACATTTTTTACATCATAATCACATACTGGAGTGCAAGTTTCTGGACAGTATGAAAGAAAACTTTGTCTGCCAATGCAGTACTTGTCTTTCTCTCTATTCAGCCCTTTCAAGTGATTCAAGGAACAGGACAGCCTAGTGCAATGACGGACACCAGCCAAGCAAACATCCCCTTCAACGCAGCCTGGTGGTGCAAGTCACGCTGCCAGGTTTAAAACAACCTACTGGACATTCTGGCATCTGTTAAGAAGCACAGACAAATTCTTCAAAAAGGAAACCATAATGTCTGTCAGCTCCATGGTGCCAATCAATGGCCCAGGTTTGTCTTTCCTATTATGAAAAGCACAGGGATTTCCCTACAGTTAACGCAAGGTGTGTCAAGTCTCCATCTCCCTCTTTGGCTCTGTTCCTAACAGCCCCTTGGCACCATCAGCATGGGCCCACTGCAGCTGCACTGCTAGAAAAGCCACCAGCCATGACTGTCTCATACTTCCATGGAATTCTGCAGGAAAACCCCAGTCTTCATGTTTCCAATTACACCCTTCCAGCTTTCCCACTGTTAACAAACCACATTGGCTTCCTCCCACATCAGCCCACCTTGGCTCTGGGTAATCTTTCCTCTGACACCCAAGGAGGCAGTGAGTGCTGCACAAGCTCTGCTGCATGATACACATAACAGGAATGATTCTGCCCACAGATAAGCCTTTTTTTTTTTCCCACCAGTGGGAAAAACAACATTTTGCCCACTTAATTCAGTGTCACTGCTCAATGCTGTTCTACAAAAATCATATGTGAGATACAGAAGAACAGATACATTTCAGCCCTCAGAGGATCCCAAATCTGAGCAAGTCAAATTAACATCATCCTTCCAAGGACCTGGCAGGGCTTGAAATTCTCATGCCAGAAGCAGTAGAGAATACTCAGGAATGTTTTCCAGCTACTGTTCTACACCATTCTTTACGACAGCTGTCTGCTTCTGGTGTGCTACAGCAAAGGCAGATAGACATAAAGAAAACACTGGTGCTTTATTCAATAAGCACTTGAAACTAGAGAGCGCACTACGCCTAACAATCTAAACACCGAAAGAAATAACCTTATGCCATAATATTAGGCATTATGCAGGCCTAGAGCAAATTATATACAAGTGAGTTGAAATAGGATAATATCTCATAAGCATGAGATTTCTTATTCCAGAGGTACAGTGTCTTCTAAATATAGCCCAGAACTTCAGAATACCTACCTGACTGGAAGTGAAAACATAAGAGACAATGAAATGAATGAAGGAAGGAAAGAGGAAACAAAGAGGGGGGTGAAGAATCGCTGCCAAAGATGATACTCAAATTGAAAAAGATAAGAAAGATATTCACAGCAACTGCAGACTAAAACTGAAACTAAGTATTTGCCAGTAGCATGAGAAACTAAGAATTAGGCTGAAGAACACTCTTACAAGCTTTGCTAGAGTCACATCCCTGACACTACTGCTGCACTGTAAAAACTTAGGCATTCCACAGGCCCCCAGGGAGCCACCACTGCCAGCTGAAGGCTGACCAAATTTTTTTAAAATTAAGAAAAAAGACCCAAGGTGAAAGGCTAATCCTTCAACAGCACTGTTAAAGTAGTAAAAGCAACATAAGCCTGATATTTGTAGAAGTGTGGAACAAAAGCCCTGAAGATGTAAGTTCTTCAGTTTTCCTTATTTCATCTCTCTCTCCTTCACCAGCTTCCCCCCCCACCCCACCCCCAAGTTGTCTCTTTCACTATCTCTGGTTTACCTTTATTTTCAGATGAAAACTTTACTTTCCCCATCTCTTGGGCTAGCAAAACTTTGTGAAGTCCTTTTCCCCCTTTGCATGGTGTCCTCACCCAACACAATTTTAATAGTTCATCAAAAAGAAACAAGTATGATGCAAGAGTGGGTGAACTATATAATGTCTACCCCAGGAGAGATCATATCCAGAGACAAGTCAGTCAAACACATTGCAATATCCTTTAGGCACTTCACTATGGCTAGTAAAGAGCAAGTGCTTGTCTATTTTAACTACAGGAACCAACAGGAGCAAAAACCTCAGAGCAAAGCAGTAGAAACCATACTCAGCAAGGCAGACATGACATGGTTTCAGAGCCAGCCAGCAGTGTCATATAAGCAATCTGTCTGCATGTTCTTCTCCTATAGCAAGGAGGAGGCAGCTTAGCCTTCAAAAGCCAGGGCACACTAGCTTACACCCACTGCTGGGGGGGTGCCAGCACACTGACAATAGCTGCAGAGCACCAATACACACCACCCTAAATCCAAACACACTATCTTTTTCCCCCTTTGCACACACTCCCACTGCCTGGGGCAGCTCCCGGAGGAAGAGCTTCCTCACCCATGGGAGAGCTCATTTATCTGCCACAGAACAAGCAGAGGTTTCCAGCTGGCAGAGCAGGGAAAGTGGTGTTGCTCTTACTGCTTCATGGTCCAGGCACGTTTGCCTCCTGGTACTCCAAGAGCCCTGCTGTCACTGTTGATTTGAGAAGCGACTGGAGCACCTTTTCTGATGTATCAAGCACCCATGCTTGACGTTAGCTTCCAAGTACTCTAGTTTCTGCTGAATCAGGTCTATTAAAAAAAAATTATCACTGTTCTGTTTCTTAACTGTTTTGTTTACTGCAAGGATCTGCCTGCAAGCACCAAGGCCCTGATATTTACAGAACTGAACATCAGTAATAGAGAAACTGCCATGGACCCTCTAGCTCCCTAAATTTGGCTCAGAACAAGCATCCTCCCCTTCTGAACAAGCACCCCATATGCGAGTATCTGGCAGGGTTTCACACTGGCCTGGTTCATGGGAGAATGCAATGGTCTTTCCCTAAATTGAGATCTGAAAGCCCTGAAAGAGGATTTCTGTATACAGGCAGGAACACGGATGCAGATTCCCTGACTGTTAGAGTCATTCAGGTGCTCTGGGAGGGTAACTGTAAACTACAGCTTTGCCAACAATTAACTTTCACTTAAAAAAAACAAACACATAAGGAACACTATTTGCATGTATTTGTAACTACAGGCAGATATTCCAGCTAAACTTACCAAGGAATAACACTTACAGCCATTTTACAGATGTTTCATTTGCTGTACATAAAACTATAAAGTTATTTGGAATATTCCCTTATGCTCATGCAACATCCACAGTGAACAAATAGTGGCACACTTAGTGTGTACCATGAATATACAGTCCAAAACACAGTGTGAATGCATTTGCATGAACAAAGTAATACTAATATACATTTAAATTGGTTTTATGTCCCACCTTATTCAGAAGTCTGAGGAAAACTGGTTTATTCCAGACACTTGGCACCATTTTCTGAAACCATTTAAACTCCGATTAACAAGGTTTATTAAAGAAACAGATCCATTGGTGCCCTTAAAAATAGCCACAGCTCATCACTGATTTAATGTGGCTCCTCAAAAGATTTAGAAATGCTTGTATAATGAATATTACCTGAATGACCTCAAAGATTTTCATTAGGTGCTTTTCTAAAAAAAAAAAAAAAAAAAAAAAATTAAAAATTCACCACAGTGTGCAATGGGAGTAAGGAAGACCACTACAGAATCAATTCTATCCTTAGAGCTTTCCAGATGATTTCTAGACCTGTCAATGACTTCTAGTTACTTAGAAAGTTATTTCAGTATCCCTCCATCTGCTGCACTAACCACCATGCTAAGTGGGTGACCTGAGCCAGCCGTCTGTGCGTTCGCACCGCTCCAGCCTCAATGACTGGGCAGGGGAGATGCTGCCAGCAGTGCACAGCCTCTCCTTTGTCACTCTTCCCTTCACATCCTACAGGAACCTGACCAAGAATAAGTTGGAGCAGCACATGATAACCCTCAGTTAATCTTCACTACTAAATTAATTTTTCAGAAGTCCAAGGTTGTCCAAAGATTTGCTTCATGTTAAACTGAGCCATGATTTTTAAAAGTGAGTCTAAGCTTCAGCTCCTAAAATTCACAGGCTCCTGATTAAATCTAATTTTTGGAAGTGATTAATACCTAGGAGCTCACACTGAAACCTACTGCAACCTTAAAGTCGCACTGAAATTAGCCCATCGGAAGTGCCAAAACACTCACTGCTGTCAGCAGGGCTTGTAAGATAAAAATGCAGCATGAAATGCACCATAAAACGCACCTTGCTCTGATCAGCACAATAAGCTCCTTGGTCTAAGAATGAATCTGATTTCCATCGCAGCATGACTCAGCTACTGTGTAAAGAACAACATGGAGACCTAAACTGTACTGATCCCTTTCAGGCCGTTGCTGCTAGATTTGGGATTTTTTTTCCTTTTTCTTTTCTGAAGTTACAGCTACCTAGGGAGGATCAGCTGAACAAGTGAGGAGTGGTGACCACATCTTTTGTTCAGCCTCCCAGCCAAGGCAATGTGGAGCAGTCTGCATGACTTCTCAGGAGAGCCAGGATTTGTATGAAAGCCCACTCTGTGTTGCAGCTTATTCTTCCATGGCTGCTCCAGCATATGCCTTCTGTATGATTTGGTCTCTTGCTCAGAACAGCCTTACTTGATGGGGATTTTCTCAGAAAGGTGTCACTTCAGGACACAGTAGCACAAGGCTAGAGAAGGCTAGAGATGCGGTGGTTAGAGCTGAACAATGCCTGAAGCTCTAGGATTCTTTTTGGTTTTAACATCCAGGATTTACTCATGTTGAGAGCCCTAGTTGAGAATCAGCTTATTTAGACTCAGCTTTCACCATCTGTTCTTCCAAATTCTGAAAACATGAAGAGAATATGCTCCACAAGCAGCTACAAACACAGATGAGCTCTGCAATTTATATTGGGACATACTGCATACAAGGAAAACAGTTCAAAAGATCTATGAGGTTTCTCCTTCGGGTGTAAACTGAGGATTGAAGCTCTAATGCTTCAGCTTTGCATCACAGTAAAACAATTCTCTGGTTTACATGAATTTGCCATTACACAGCTCTGCAGTATTAAGTGAGGCTCAAACTCTTTGAAACTAAGGCAGCTTATAAGATTTTTCTAATTAAAGATAAACTGGCCGACTTCATTAGTATGTCACCTACCTTCACAGTCCTTACAAAGAAGTTTTGTATTACCTAGAAATTAATATTTCCAAATAATTAGCAACTTAAGCTACTGCTACAATATAGTTTAAACTATTTTAAGCTATAGCCACATGAATAAAGTGTGGGAATATCTATCTCCCTGATAACACAGCTCCCAGCCCTTACTCCTGACTTTTTGGCCTATTTCCACCTACTTGACAAATCATGCTTCAACAAACTCTGGCTCAGTTTCCAAGACTTTATAGGTACCAGTTACCTGTAACTGTGCTGGGATAAGGTATTGGAGCATCCCTAGAGCAGGCTTCTGTGAAGGACTATCCAAAGGACGACCTGCTCCACCAGCTCCCGGGGCACAGGAACCCAGCCAGATCCTGCCCGCACCTGCATGGACAACTGCCATCCCAGGCAGACAAGAAATACACCCTTCCCACTCTCCTCCTGCAGGGACTCCTATGTCCACATTTTCCTCCAAGGTAAACTGATTTGACAAAAAGCCACTATCACTGAAGATCGGAAAAACAAATCACTTATTCCGAGCACTTATCCCTAGTGCCTGTCACAGTGTTATGCTGATGCTTCCCTGAAGATGGCAAACTGTCCTCCTGCACTGGCCCACTCTCCTTCTTGGTGTCTTCAGAAGGGCCAGATCTCCCTCAAAACCTTTGAAAAATGCTGTATATATGAAGCTGAAGGTCAGCAAGCATCACCCCTTTGAAGGTAGCCGCAAACCCTCTTGCCCTCAGAATCAGTCAGGTCCTTTTTTCCCCCTCTATATATAAAAATAGTCTTTCTTGTCTCAACATTGCAGACAATTGGCAAAGCCAGTGCAAAAAAATCACAGGACAAAGTCAAAGTCCTCTGGTCTGACATTCACTGATGGTCCATTTTCTGCACCCCTTGGACAGTCTTTCCCTTTGCTGTTCCACTGCACTGCCATCCATAAGCTACAGAACTCAGAGCACCATAGTTAAATTAGCTCTCATGGTTGCAGGGCACTTGCTGTAGAACTGATCAAAAATACTGCTCAGATGTTTTGCAGTTTAAAAAAAGCACCTTTACATCAAAATCAAACATTGCACAATACTGTGCTGATTTCGCCAAAAGCTCTGTGAAATGGAAATCAATATTCATCACTTTGATTGTTGATTTGTTTTGGTTAAAGTTTCACACTTTTGTATCCTTACTGCATTAAATGTTAGTATAGAGGGATATTATTTGACGTCATATACCATACCCAAATTCAAAAGAAATTTAAAAATATGGAAATTATTAAGCAATACTGGTTCAGGTTTTCATTCTGGTTCAGAATGGGGAAAATATTTCCAATACAAGAATTTTCTGTCCCCCGAGGATTAGCTGTTACAAAAACACCAACATATCTCCTTGAACCGTGGTAAGCAGTGTCTTTTTAGGCTGCTTCCAGGCCCCGAGCCCAAGCCAACAGCCCTGCCAGGGACACAGGACATGCACAGGGCTTCCCAGATAAAAAAGAAGTATCTCTCTACTCCAGCAGTGACAGAGTAGTAAAGAATGTCATTTATCACATGAACTCCAGCACTCTCAAACCAGCTAGCTTCCTCTCTCTGCTGGCTCCCTGTCGGCTTCACCCAACTAAGCTCCATCCCACAACAATCATCTTTTTCCATGACAAGGCCTCAAAACCCCCAGAGGTTTAAATGGGAACATGACGACAAAGCCAGGAAACTCATGCTAGTTTAAGGAAGGACAACTGTCTATTAATATGTTCATGGGCAAAAGCATCTGTTAAACTGCAGTTAAGACTAAAATTATGTTAAAATAATTTATGAATACAAAAAAAGAGAAATTTCTTGCATAAATTATTCTGTATGAATTAAATGCCCAGCTGCACATAGCTGGTAGATTTCTGTTGAAAAACAAAATCATAAGTCATTCACAGAAGCTGTCTGTTTGGCAAATGCATTCATTTTATTCCCTTACATAGAAAATGAAGACATTTTCAAGTATCACATCTATGTCAAAATGAAACCTATACAATAGGAATCACACATTTGTGAGAACTTGGCAAGTTCCGCAAGTTTGCAAAGTTGGGGTTTTGGAGGGAGTTTTGGTTGGTGTTTTGTTTAAGAAAAGTTCTGTGGGGCAAAAAAAAAAAAAGGCATATCAGGAAGTTTATATAAAAATGGGGTGGAAAAAAAACAGCACACACACTTTTGAAGAGACAGTATATTAATCCTTTCCCCAGTAAAATCTCTTCTGCTAGCATAAAATCTAGACTTCTACTTTTAGAAGAAAATGCTTTAATTTTCTTCAAAATCTTTCCCTTGGACTTTTCTCAATTTGATAACATGATTCTAAACTAAATATTTAGTTTCAAACTAAAAAGTGGAATAATTGACTTTTTCCATAAAATCTAATTGTTACTGGCTCAAGAGAAAGCTGAGAAGGTAGAAGTAACTAAGCAGCATCAAATTTCCATTTTTCTGCATTTTACCCCATTTTAAATGAATTAGAGCAATTGGCAAGTTTTAAAATTTGAAACAGCATTCAGTTTCAGAGAGGAAAGAGGAGCTAACAGACATTTCTAACACTCAGAGGCAGTGGCCATGGTCTCAGTCTCCCACCAGCACTGGGTCCTTGGTGCCTGAGGAGAACAAGGAGCAGCAGAGCGCTTGCAGACTGCACCTCTGCCTGCCAGCATGTCAGCAGTGGGAAACCCACCCATCTGCCACCACAGCTGGGCCACCCAGGACCTAGGCAGCTATCTCCCATGTGGCTCCCATCTTTATTCCCAGTGTTAACAAGACAGATCTTGCTGGCAATGTCTACAATAGCCCTGTGATACATAAGTTTTAACCATTCTGTTTTTCAGATGCAAGCAGAGCATGGTTCCCTTCGGAGAGGGGAAGGTTACAGGGACCCAGTGTGATCTTAATTTCAGATCTACCTGCCAAAATCTTGATCTGTGCATAAGTCCAGCTGCAGGCTTATTATTATGTGGAGAAAAAAAAAAAAAAAAGCTTAATCCTAACTGAGAAGTTAGTCCTAGCAGACAGTGTTCTTGTGCTAAGAGAGTGGCTTGCCATGTGCGGTGGCAATTACCTTGTAAATGCTTCCCTTTTTGTGAGGCTGCTTTTCCCTGTCTTGCATCAGTGGCTTGAATTCAAATACCCAAAGTAGGTTTTACAGCAGTCTGCAGAGCTGAACTGAGCATACGTCTGGACAGTGCAGCCAATCTCTCTAATGCACTGCCAGGACTATTGTTTTTACCAAGAGAATAAATCCTTCTGACTAGGAACCTGCTTCGCTTTTTCCTACCTCCCCCCCTCCACTTAATTTGACTTTTTTTTTTTTTTTTTTTTAAGGAGGGAGACCAGTTTGATTTCAGGAATTTAAAAACTCAGAAGGCAATTATAAAATAATTTTGCTGATCTTTGAACTCAAAGGGGATACCATAAAAAAAATGTCCTGTCTGCCTTTCACCTTAAAGCACCACCTTCCTTTGCATCTGGGGAGCAGATGAATAAATGGATCCTCCTCTTCATCTTGTTTTGGAGAATGTAGCTTAGAAAGTTTACCAGGACAAGCATCCCAGCTACATGTCACTGTGCATGTGTCTGGCCTCCTTGCCAGTGCTGCCAAGCAACCAAGCTACCAGGCAAGCAGTGCCTGGCCTTAGTTGAGCCCAAGCATGCTGTGGTACAGGAAGGCAAAGCTGGGAGAGAGCCTCTGGAGTCATCTTTTCTCCTGAACTGGAAGATTAACCCAAAATCAGTACCCCAAGGAATGGGAGGACAAGGGACTTGAAGGCACTGTTGTTGCACAGCTGAAGTTAACAATGGGAGTTAAAAGAGAACATTTCTGAAGCAGGGTTTATTCACTGATATTTTCTTGCCTGCTGAACCATCATTACTGAGAACATGCAGTTTAGTGCATTCCCGCTCTGTTTCCTGGCCTTCAGCAAAGGAAGGGGGAGGAGGACGACAGCGGGCAGAGTGAGGAGCAGGTCACTAATGGTCTTGAATTGCATCTTCAATGGGATACTATCCACTGTTGGGGGTTTGGGAGGGTTGTTTTCTGGGTTTGTGGTGGGTTTTAATTCCCTCTATCTTCCCATCCCATTCAAAAAATTAATGAAGGAAATTCATTACTTGAATTCATCTCATCTTATTTCAATGAAGCATCAAATTGGGTTTGCTGGAACCGATTATGTGCAAATTAGCAACCGTTAGATAACTGAGGGGTCCTATTTACTCCAACAAACGTGTTGCTTTGCCCCTGTTGTACAACAAGCTGCAGATGGGGTGAGGTGTCTGTGTTCAGACAGATCCGCGTTATGGTCAGTTTACATTAGGACTAGCAGAGAGCCGAGATTGAGCACTGCAGATAAAAGCTGACCCATCTGGTAGGAGCAGATTGCATGAGGGCCTGCTTCTTACTCCTCTCGCAAAAAAAAAAAACCCACACAGAAGATCACAGTCACACTTAGGGTAGAACAGGCCCTGTGCTACCAGTCCTGGGAGGGGCCAGTCCCTACCCCAGGAACCAAGACCTAAATAGTCTCTACCCCAAGTTTTAAAAGGCTGGGAATCACAGTTTGAGTCTCCTAATGCAACTCTGGTTTTTACTATTTCCCCTCATCTCCATAGCCTTGTTTCTCCCACACAGTAACACACCTAATCACCAGTCTGGCTCCAGATCTCCTCTAGGTATTTCAACTTTCCAGTGCCAAAGGGAATATACTAAACATTAAAAATCAAAATAAATTATTTCACAACTAGTCAATAGCTTTTCAGGCTCTTCCTTAAACCTGAAGCCATAGATGCCTATATATGCCTGTATCTTGGAAACACTGCATTGTTCATGCTGGGGAACACAGCAATGACCCAAGCCTCTGCCACACATGCCAGCACTGAGCACAAGGCACATAAATAAAACTACAACCTCAGTCCCATTGAACGTGCAGGTCTCAGAGCTTCATGCCATCACCAGCTATCTCCCAGCTACTGACAAAACTAGTGGCTACACAGCTCAGCACTTCAGCTTTTCCACTTTTAAAAGAGCCAGTCGCTGGCACACTGTCTCCTCAGAATGTGCCAATGGCACACAGGCTCCATTGAAAGACAGTGTTCCATGATATAAAGCCTAAATTTTTCTTCCCTTAATTTCAACCTGTTGCACCCAGCATGTTGCTCATCATTATGAAAATGAAGCCTCTTTCTTCTTAGCATTTACACCCTCCAGAAACTTGAAGGCTTTAATGTTCTCATAGAAAGCAAGTTTACTTTTTCTGCTTTTTTAAATGGCCTGAGCCAAGGTCTCTTAAGCTGGGAAAGACACTGGAGCATAAACCACATTTCTCTTCACTTCCACTTTTAAAAGTGAAAACTTAAGCAGAAAAGTGGTACTTTCAGCCCTCACACATTTACAAGCTTGGATAAAGCAATGGACATAAATCTCATCTAGAACAACCTACATTTTTGTTGCTGAAGAGGCTGACCCTCTGCATGAATACATTTCTGACATTTTTTCCAGAAAGAGGGTCAGACATCTGACCAAGAACTCATGATTACCGCTGATCTAAGTGACAGACAGCACAGTTGTCCCCTGGCCTCATGGTGCTACAGGACTGAGTCAGGGAGAACAGTGCCACTTACTGAATCAACAGAACCGCTTCACACAGTCATTTTGCAGAAGGTTGTTTGTCTGGGGAAGTCTAGTACCACTTAGCTTTAGCTGTCACCGAAGAACCCAGAGTCAAAAGCACTATGAAGTGTAAATAAAACTGAGACTAGCAATACCATATGAGCTTCGCACTGTCTTCCCAGCTGCTTCCCTTTCCTGCCCCAGCAAAGGGACACACATAACCTGACTGAACATTTTCATTTGTTCAGCAAGGCTGCTGGCTGTTTCCACTCCTCCAGACAAAGGGTTGATTATTTCCTCTCATGTTAATGACTGCTCCTATAGGCAGGTAGGCTGCCATCTATCTCTCTCATCACTGCCTTTCCCTTTCACAAAAAATAAGATCCCTCCCTGTGGCACTGCGGGGAACACAGAGCCCTTTGCATCATCTGCAGTACCTGCCTAGCAAAAAAGGCCAGGGCTTTTACTGCTTTGAATATCCCCTCCTGAGACCCACTATACTGTCAATTCATTTCACTAGCCTCAATAATGTCCCCTTTGTGAAGGTCTGAAAGACAAATCCATCCTTGGTGTAACACTACTGCCCTCGGTGGAGTTGTAGCAAAAAGGAATTTGGACCAAACTCTTCACTTTGATTTGCTTTAAAAGCTGCTTTGCCCATGTATGTAATTATGAGAGGCAGATTCCTTCTCTCCCAGTATCAAACTACGCCTCTGTACCTGCTATTTCATCTTAAGCAAGTCTATAACTCAGATGGCTGTGTTATGTGAAGCCGATCAATAGATGCTCTCCCACCCCTGCCAGTATTAATTCAACATCAGACACATCTTTGCCACTTGCCTTTTTAATGTTTTTGTGTAGGACATAAGGGGGTTGGCAAGTATTTTCATTAGTTTTGTGTCTCTGTTTATGATCGATGGAAAGCTTGCCAACAACACACCAAATGCTCTCAAACTAAAGTCAGTTCAGTGGCTGCGATTTGATGAATTGTGACTGACTTCTAAACCCCTCACTTCTCAGGCACAAATCCCTCCTGCTCCCCAGTCACTGAGGTAATGACTAATACCAGGCTCCCCTAGTTACACTGGAAAAGGGGAAGTGCTGGGGATTAGACAAGAAAGCCTCCTTTTCAGGCTTTCATCCCCATCAAAAAATTAAATATGATAAGAGAAGCCTATTAACTATATTGCTCCTTTCCTTTTCATCCCTGGCTATGTGAATGCTGTACACAGGTCATTTTCCTTTCAGTTGATATTAACTGCCATTTCCTGACTGTTTCCCTGACATATTCTTCTCCATTCATAAGGGTCCAGTCTTTTCTCCCGTTCATCATAACCATGTCAGCATATCTGTGGATTTTTACTCCTGATTCTTATCTGCAAAAGATAATCAAAAGGTTTCATTCTGGCCAGTGGTGGGCACCCCCAGCTCTCACTGAGGCATGAAAGTCAATAGCCGTCAAACACTGATTCTTATTAGTGGTAGAAATAGGTAGGCATGACAAAAACAAAACAAACCAAAAAACACACACACCAGATTAAGCCTTCCCCACATCTTAAAGTGTAGTTAGCAAAAGGAAGTAATACTTTTACATTGACCACAGGTTACTGCAATACTAGTAAGCTTGTCTTTTCTCATAAATATGAAGCCCAGTTCCCTTATGAACTGAAGAAATAATAGTGTATCTTCATTTTTTACTAGCTGTACCAGAATCACCACCTCCGTCTCCCACATTTCCTCTGAAAATTACTCCATGGCACAGGTAGCCTTCATTATACGCAAGTACTTTTCCTGAAGCTGGGCAACTTTAAAGAGTAAGGCTACAAAAATTAAGAAACTTCTCATCGAAGTTGCACAGCATGTGTTTTACAGCACAATTTTCTCAGGGAATTCCCATTCCTATCATCCACCCCTCTGTTTCACTACCAGCACCTACAAAGGTAAAGCAATTACAGTCTTTCAGCAAGCCAGGGATAACAGCAAATGGTTTGCCTATGAAATACATCAACAGTTCTCAGCCTCAGCCAGAGAAATTCTCAGAAATTAAAAACTTATTAAGCACAGGATATAATTAGCTTTTTGCACACTGTAAATAGGGCTTGTTAACAGAAAAAGTTCCTAAGAAAGAATAAGGAGCAATCTCTCATCTAGTGAGGTTGCACAGAAAGGTTTGGGCTACTGTTCGCAATACAGCACCTGAAGTGCCTGAGCATCACTAATCACAGAAGGCTTCATTAGATTTCTCTCTATTTTCGTTATGAGAATAAGATTAAGGACAGTTTGTTCCTTATAGTGTTTCCTTAAAGTAAAGTGATCTTCAATACTGGACTGCATGGGGTTTTTGCAGCTGCTGTATGACAGATTCTAATCACAAATTTCTCCTCATGAAGAAAAATAAAAGAAATTTGTGTAGTCAATATTTTATTCTTGTCCCCAGTACCAAGGATACTGTTTCCTATAGGAATCTTTAACCAGTATATTCTGGACAACACCCATCGTAAACACTGCCTAATATCTGCCCAAGTATTTCATCCTAGAGAGTACTATAGTTCTGAAAACCAAGGCACACACAGAAGCAGTTTTTCAGTTTGCAAGACAGCTGCTATCCAGTCGTTCAGGCACACAGTCTGGATTGGAGTCAGGCCATTTTGTTCCCCCAGCCCTTGGCAGCGTGCAACGGGCAGTGTTTTGAGGCAGGAGGACAGCATCCCTGCAAGCACTCCCTGCTTGCCAGCCACGGTTGCTAGGGAACTTTGTCATGGCAGAAGTGTCAAACAGAGCTGTTGTCACAGGGCTGCTGCTACCACGCTTCTAACCCAAAAGCCAAACCACTGCCCATATTGCATGAGAATCCTCACTAGCTTTGACATCTTTCAAATTACATCAAGACTTCTTTAGCCCCCATAGAGAAAGAGCCGCTGCATTATGAGGCAGATTACGTCGACTGCAAATTAGTATCTAACATCACGATAGAGCATCTTTGCATATGAGCACTGCATTTGTTTGTTGGGTATTGGTTTGTGGTGTGTTGTGGTTTTAAAAAAGGAATTATATCTTCAGACAGTCAAATCACACTGTTTTACAACTTAAAACTATGTCATGTTAGATGAGTAGCTTATAAAGGATTAAAAATAACTAAAGAATAACTGTGCACTGCACTCTAAATGCTGTTTTACACTTTTAGACAAAAGAATTCAATGTAGATTTGCTGCTATCTTAGTGAAGGCAGGAGGGAGGGTGCGGGTAACAGCAGAAGAATCCCATTCTGTCTTCGGCACCTGCTGGAGAAAGGGGTATTGGGTACAACCAAGCCTCTGATCAAGTAAAAATCTGTAGATTGACAATCTGGTTATTAATTTCCCTTGCAAATGCAGCAGGTAATCATTTGGGGGAAGGGAGGGAAAGTGAGGGGGAAGCAGTAAAGCAAACACTGCAACCATCCTACTTCCTCACCCATGGCTTCCATCTCTAACTGCAAATTGTACCAAATGCTGAATCAATTGTTCCATGACCTTGCACTAAGTGAAAGGGCAAAAGAAGAATCTTTTAAAATGATAAAGGTAAGCTATCACAGCTTGTGAAAATAGTAATCAATAAACCACTTCCCATTTAACAACTCTCCTTCTAACCAGATTGGGATTGAATGCACTCTGCCTATACTATTAGAGAAAAAAAATAAACCCACACATTTGGGCCAAGTAAATGCATGCAGGACACTGAATAATCCTTTTAATACCATGATTCGAAATCACAAAGTTCACAGTATGCGCCTTATCTAGCCGCAGAAGTTACAGACAAAGAACTTAAGATCACCCCTATTCTCACAGCAAGAGCAGCATAATTCATTCTAATTCTGTGACCTGTTCTCCTAAGTATCCCAAGTCTTATTTATTTTTAATCTTTATCTGCACTGAAAGGTCAGAAAAGAGAAAAGAGACTATTCTCAGTTCTGCCAGATATTGGGAAGTCTGTTCCCACTATTTTCTGTCTATGACTAAGAACTACTATTCTGTGAGCTTATTATTTGACTCTTGCCATTTCACAGTTATTCTTCACTTCCCACCTATGTCCTCCTTTTAAGCTGTAACATATTGCTGGGACTCTTATAAACAGCTTCCCTACAGCTATACACTTAAATACACTTAAATTGCAGATTAATTATTTTTAAAGCTATCTGGGCTCTTCTGCTGTTTACAAGACTCAGACCCTGACTGGGGTCTCTGAGCCTTCCCACACAGAAGCAACTGGTGCACACACCCATCTCCAAACTAAGTGTTAGCACAGAGAAACATTATTATTTTTTCAATGGTTTTCAGGGTTATTTGTAGTAAAAGCAACTCCCACAAGTGTGCTTTTTGGTCACAAAACACTTTCAGCCTCCAAATTCCTTTTGCCCACTGTGCTGGAATATTCCAGTTTCTCTTTTTTCCCCTCTGTGCTCCATTCCTCCCCTTTCACTTCACAGTACATCACATGGGATATTAGCAGCCTTCCTGGCTTTTCACCTTATTTTCATTTTTAGTCTTTTCCTTGTGGGTGTATTTACCACTACACACATCTAGCATGCCCTGTGACAACCTCACATGCAGCAATACTCCACTGCCCTGTCCCCACATACCCACAAAGCAGCCTCCTCTGCCCATTGCCCACCTCATTTCTCTCTCTGGGTATGGGGCACTGTCTCTCAGGTGGGCACTCAATGCTGCCACAGTCCCACCCTTCCCACATGGTCTCTGAGCCTGGGAAACTCTCTGGGCTCCTCCATTTTGCTTCCTTAGCTGCTGACCTCCATCTGCCCCAGTGCTTCAGGCAGGTCTCTCACAGGGCCTTCATCATGGAGGTATTATGTGCTGAAGTTGTTCAACCAGGCTGTTATTTGAATTAGCTCAGGATTTCTAAAATAACATTTTCTGTTACAGCTGTAGGCTTGGCCTTATGCGCCACTGCATCCCAATGATTTGTTTCTCCTCCTCCCCAAGCAGCTGCCATTCCCTCTGGAGCCCCAGGAAGCTGCTTTCCTTAGACAGACCATCAGCTCCCCCACTGCACTTATCATCAGGAATGGGAAGCAGGACTTAATTCCCAACCAGTTTCCCCTCAGTTGCTGGTTTCCTGGAGCAAATGGCAGCAGTTTGCACTCCCTGGGTGCTGGCCAGCTAGGCAAAAAGCCCAAAGAGACAAGCAGAGCAGCACAAACAATTCCCTGTCTGGTGCATCATCCTGATTTTAATTCAGTATTCTGTTTATTATCCAGAATATTAAACTCATGTCCAGCTTCTGTGCAGCCACAAGAAATTCAGACCATGAGAGTGTGGGTAATTTCTCCGGGAGCAAACCAAACCAGGAGTACCAGACTACCTCCAGTCCTGCTCAAAGTTGTTGACACGTATGTATATCCTTGGAGGAGATCAGGCTTGGCAACAGACATTTGCAGCTTATTACTCACAGACGCAGAACTGCTCTGAATAATGGCTCTGTTTTGCAGCATCAGACTGCTTCTCCAGCCCTGTTGCTTCCAAAACACTATGAGCAGCTTCCTGAAAACCCATAGACCTAATCCTCAAGGTCTGCTTTTGCCCAAGGCCTGAGCTTGCCTTGTTACATGAAGGAATAACTGAGTACGAGTACATAAGTCCGCAGAGTGTCCCCTCTCAAACACTGGAGACATGGAGAGCGTGATTTCCCTACAGTCAAATAACAAGTCATAACAGGGGATTTGCTCCCCATCCATTACCAAGCTCAGAAATGGAATCCTGAAGGAAGAAAAATATTCACAAATCCATGTCAAATTCAGCAAACAGGTTTTAAACAGAAGCGTACATAGGGATTCTTGAAAAGGTTTAAAAACTTAATTTTGACATTTTCAAATTAAGTTATGCCTCTTCAGAAGTACAAGAAGATTTTGGCTTCGCATTTTCAAAATAAGTCTTTAATTTGTCTGAAATAATATTTCTAATCATCAGTTCAGGATGGGGAAAGGGTGAAATAATCCAAAAATCAATTTTGCTTTAAATAAAAAAGAAAAAAGAAAAAAGGATCAGTTGCCATCAATGTTTACTTGTTTCCCATTTTGTTGAAAAGTATATGCACAAAGTTTGTTTTACGTAAATAGTGGTGGGTTTGCCTTTCAATTTTTCAGTTTGTTTTTTATACCAAAATCCAGTTTTTTAGCAACTCTTTCTAGCATCAGTCTATAAATCACTCTGCTTTCTTCTACAGTTATGAATAGTGTGTAGCATTAGAAGTACTAAGCAGGTAAGTACATTTTTGCAAGAGCTGAGCCCGAAACAGCAGTAAATTAAAACTCTTCAAGCTTGAATCATCTCAAATGTATGGATACCTCTGAAAAAAAAAATTGTATTTGTTGCTGGAACAGCTGGATGAAATTGCATAGGGCAGCTTGGGAGGTTACACAACATTTTCTGTGAACAAGTATTACCTCTCCCATTTTTGTCCCACACGACCCTCTTTGAAAAAAGGTGCAATTGTTCCTGTATTTTCACATGTATACAGCAGCCAACTGCATTTCTTCCAGACTGTTTGATGACACCACTAGAGCATTTAAAATGCAATTCAGTTCCCAAGAAGATATCATATATTTGAGTTTGGATAATGCCTCAGCAAACAAAGGGATGCACATGCATTTCCAGAGGAAGAAGCCTTACATCTACACAGCTGGATGCCTATGGCACATCATTTATAACAGTCAGCCATGCTGCTTCTAGAGCTACTTTTTGCATACACTACAAGGTTAGATATATAGGACTTCGTTTATTTTTTTTCTACTCTTTTGACAGCAGTCTTTCTAAAGCAGTATCTAAGTTTAAAGGGCTGTTTTGCAAGTCAGCCAATTTGAAATCAGATCCAAGATCAACAGAGCTGACTCCTTGAAGGCACGTTTTTCCAGCTGACACACACAAATATACCTTCTTTTCTCAGTCACTAATTAGAGCAACGTCAAACTAAGTCTGGCTGTGCAGTATGCTCACAGAAACTTCAAAGACACAGGAAAAGGCATAAGATTATTTGCTCTGCACATTTGGCTGAATTGCTGTTTTCCCCCCGTGGTTGCCGGGAGTGCACATAGCAGTTCCTTTTGTTACATATTTCTGTGTTGTTTGTGGCACTCTGTATATTACTGGTTTCACATACTTGAACAGTGCATTGAAAATAAGTAGAAATTGACACTATTTAGGGTGAGTAAACATGTACATAGATAAATCAAGTTATAGATACAGTTTATCTGCAATGCAGTCAAGAACTGTATCTGCAGTACATAAGAAAACAGACTGGCTTTGAGCTAGACAGCTCCGTTATCCATGGCAGTGAGACTGCAGATTCCCGTGTCCATCAGGGCCTGTACAAGCCCATTCAGGATCTTAAGTGTCCTCTCAGTAGCTAAGACCATGCCCCCAAAGCATGGCCACTTTCAGAGGGGACCTTTACCACAGCTATCATCCTTGAGTCTTCACACGGATCAGTTCTGCCTTGAACTGCAGTAAAGGTATACTCCTGCTAGTCCCTTAACGTCTGCACCTGGCTTTTCCTCAGAAAAGCCGAACTGCTGATCCTGGACACGTTGTCACAACTTCCCGTATGATGCTGATGCCATAGCGGATCACTTGGACTGGAAGAACAAGAAACAGTGAAAAAACACAACTGAAAACTACTGGAAGACTTTTGCGTTCTTGTTCCTTACAAACGTACAGTCTTGCAAGGTGATGTATATCCCTGTGAAACTGCTCAAAAGCCTCCCACAAATGCTGATTAGTGGTAAAGATACTGAAAAACCTCACCTGAAAGCACAGTGCCTCACATGCCTGAGTACTCACTGGGAAGAAATTCTTGAATAGTATGCCTAATTGAAAGTTGTGCTTAGAAATTAAAAAACAGATAAAACAGGAGAATTTACTTCTGTGTCTGACTTTTTTCTTATATGACCTTATGCAATTGCTGTCTCCATGTATTTTTCCATAAAATACACTTACTAGCAGACAGGAAAATTAATATACAGAACTTATTTTATGGCACATTGATTCCCTTGAATAAAATGTAATAGGTGTAAAACAGTTTATTTGCTATATTTTACAGGAGGGAGATCATCCGCAAGTTGGACAAGATCTTTGGTGGAAGGTTACAGTCAAATCATAATTACAGGTCCCACAAACTGCCTTACTGGCAGAGCCTGTGCACACATGGTTTCTGCCCAAAAACTTAACTCCACAGACCACTACTGACCACAGATGCCACTGCTCCAGTTGTTCCAGGTCCTGACACCAGAGCTAAGACTTCAGGTCTTCTTAATCGCTTAAACATGACCCTTAAAGAGTTCCAGCTCTCCAAAGCATGTATTAGTTTATGTTTAACTTTCTCAGATGTCACACTGCAAGGTTTACATAGAAAAGGTTATGATTTTAAAGAATGCCATCAAAGCAATGAACACCTTACATAGTTCTTTAGAAGAAATCCCTTGTGTCAATATTAGGTTCTATCAGTGATAGAAGTGTCAGATTCTTAGTCACTCTCAGTGCTCACCCCTTCTCTTAATTCCATGGTTATTCTGACCTCCTTCCTCTGATCATTCACAACCATACACAGCTGATGATATATATAATCCTATCAAGATCAAACTTGAAACAGTCAAGCATGTTTTGACACTGCCTTTTAGCTGTGCTGAAGAAAGGTTTGTTTGCAAAGGCAAACTGAAAACTGCTTTCAGGGAAATATTTTCTGGAGTAGCTGCATCATCATCTTTTGTTGAGTTCAAACAAACAGCTATTTCAGTAAAATTTTGTTTCATAACTGTCTTAAAAAACCTTTACTCAGTAAATCACACTCAATTGAAATTGTCGTCAAGTTAATAGAAGTTTTGCACTCACACAAAGAAAAGTAGGATTGCCGTGTCAAGCTATGCTAAAAACTAGACAGTAACACAGGTCCTGTCCATCAACCCACTAATTAAAAATACTGGAGGAATACAACAAACAAAACCCTTAACTTGTACGTGTTTGGTTTCACCTAATTTGATGAGGTCTTCTATGGGTTGTAGAATTTTCCTTTATTTAAGGAAGCACCATATTTCACAAATAATAAAATTCCAGAGATCCAAGAACTCCAATAGCCAAGGAAAAACTATGAGAAATTCTACAGCAAATGCAGGAGTTTCTGCTTGGGTTTACTGCTATATATAATCTCATTATCATCAGTAATTAACACCATAAGCTGGTATCTTTAATAAAGGAAAACAAACATTGTTTATCTCACTTATGTTGACAAAATCAAGAGCAACTTACTGAACTACTCTGGCATGAGATGGCAGCCAGACTCACTGTGAATAGAAGGATGCAGTTTACAGCAGAACACAATGCTCAGTGATGAAAAGCAGCATGCAGAGAATAAGTTATCAGAAATTAGGGCCAACCATATCTTTAGGTGATTTAGAGACAGCCGTAAAATAATTCTAATTCAAATTAAAATTAATACCACTGAATACAAAATAATCACCAGAAGATGAAAGGGCTTTGTTCAGGGCAGCATTAATGCTGAGTGACTCTCTTCCTTCAATGAAATTTAAAAAAACCTACACAGTTTTTAATAAGTTATTGTATTGCCTGCTTCAGTCCTTGTGGCTTTTCACAGCATACATTTGTTTTAATGTTGTTTAGGCTTGTTGTTTCCCCCTTCATCACTTTCTCCTCCTTGGTGTATAATTAAGTGTTTCCCCCAGACTATGTTGTAAATTAGATTTTTAGTTGAGCCATTCTTAGCTATAAAACATGAGTGAATCTTGGGTTGTACAAACACAGCTAATTTATGTTTTACCACCTTCTGAAGAGAGACAGACTGAAGGAAGCCATCGTATTGCTCACAATGCTTTTCTCAGAGCTCATCTAAAGGGCTCAAACAGCAGCAGCCTCCACAAAAGAACTAGCAGGGGTGCTGGGGTGCGGGTGGAGTAGAAAGGAAAGAAAGCAAAGAACTTTAGATAATAAACTAACACGTGGAGGGTGTGACAGAGCATGGTCTTGTGAACTATTGATTTTATAGTAGAGCTATTATAAAGTATATCCAATTTTAACATAACACAGTAAAGAGCAAAGGAAAAAAAGCAAGTTCTGAGAAACATAAGCAGTTAGTTAAATAACTGTTTTCCATGGTATATTTGATCTTCCTCTAGAAAACAATCCATTCCTCCTGCTGCATCTTTACTGTAAGAAAAACATTTTTGTGCCTGTTCTTCTCATAGTGCCAAGAGTTAACTGTTAGCCGGGCAAATTATTCTTTCTGGGAGAGGAAAATAAAAGAAACACTTCCTCTGTTATGCATTATTAATTAGCTCCAAGTTGGAGAGGGTGGGAGTTAGCAGAGAAGATTGGCAATGCAAAAAAACGTTCTGACAAAATATGCATTGAGGCAAGCTGTGTAAGTGACTGCTGCCAGCCTGGAGACAATGGCTCCATTGTTCTGCAGAGTGAATTGATTTGGGAGCAATCTCAGAGGGTCCACCAAGGAATAAAAGGTAACATTTTTGCAAATTCAGCTCGCTTTCTCTGGTTGAAGAGTAGGTTTTCTTTTTAGGAAAGGATGTTGAGCTGTGCTCAGTGCCCAGGCTCTGTTATTGTAAGCAATAACTGTTTTGCCAACTTACTGTATGCCAATTTTTATGTAACTACCTAATTCAATTAGATAAAGCAAAGAAACATGCCCTTCATCATGTTTAAACAGGCTTGAATGAAGAATTAAAGTGAGAAAGAAACATGTGATGCTAGATTGTGGTATTAAGTACTTAGACATGCCTTATAGAAACCTCTTTCCCTCCCCTCTCCCCCACCCCCTTAATCCCAGTGCTTTGAACAGTGGCCATGAGGCCAGGTCTTCCTTGAGGCACAGAAGACTGTAGCATTGCAGGGAGGTAGGACCAATACAGATACTGTACTGAGGCATAACACCAAGAACCTGTTAGCAAAATGAATGGACAGGAATGTCAATTTTCTTCCCACATTGTGTTCTCCTTCCCATGGTTGACTTGTATGAATGACAAAATGGTGCTAATGGTGCCCAAATGGTCTGCAGTGACACACATCCAAGACTTACTAGTCTGCGGAACACTTCACATCCATATTCTTTGTTCTGACAAACCTGGAAGAAGTGCCTTTCCATATCAGAGAGATCGTATTTGCAACTCTTGTGTTTTAAACCCCAATTGGAAGAAACAGCCCATATTATTTCTTTAGGTACCTCCCATCAATAATTTATTGGCATAGTAAATCACATTGTCCTTATCCTTATTCTACTGAAAGGGAACACTGTAGACTTATAATCTCAAAATTCATCAGTTAAATTAATCCAGAATAATGCAAGTTCTTCTGTTCAACCCAGCAGCACAATATCTGCTTTTATGCAGGACCTCAAAGCGATAAAACCAGGGTCATGAGCAGTGTTCATTGAAAGATGGAAAGAAGAGAAGGAAGAGTGTATCAGTGCGCTGCAAACGACAACAGTGTACATGGAATGAAAGTCTGACTGACCATGAAGTCTTGTGAACAACAGCAATTCCCCTTCTATTAATACTGCAGCCCTCAACCTCTTCCTTTTGTTCATGTTGCTTCCACACTGTTTCATTCTCCTTACCCATCTTCTCTTCACCTGTCCCTTCTAGGCTGCCTTTCTCTGGTTTTACATATTTCCAGAGAGTAAAATACACAGATGCAAACTAGAAATTCAAATGCAGAGATTCCCCTGTGACACTTCACACTGGGTGATAACAATTTCATGGGGTTTGAGTGACTAGGTCTGGATTCCAGAGCTCAGATGGATTGGATGTCAGGTTCATGTTCCCAGGAGTCTCCAGACACAGGGCTGCTGGAACAGGCAGTCCTACACAGGAAGATCTGCAAAGGGCCTGATCCAGTTCCCAAAGGGAATAATTTCATACGGCTGCTGCAGGGGCTGCATCAGCCTCCTCAAGTACCAGTTTCTGAGGATTTTTCTGTTGTGATTCCTTATAAGCACAGAATAATCTTCAGTCAGCTGAGCACTAATGAGTGTCATGTTATACAAAAGGGTGGAAAAATTATATCAGGACATAGCTGGAATCTATTCCATACACAGACATATACATTGGGTTAGGTTTGGACTGGAGAATATTCCATTTAAAAGTGTCCTTATCTACTTCATTTAGCACCAATTGATTGTTTGCATTAATAATTATTACTAACACTGGTGTTAGACTACCATGTTTTGTCAGTTTAGGGGGCTGTTTGTTTTCATCTGGGAACAGAATTTTCAAGTCCACAATTTATTTTTAGCTGACATTGGTTAAATACTTGAGCATATTTTTTCTCATGCTTTTAAGTGGACCCACACAGGAAATAGAACAAGGTATGTGCTGACTTAAATATTTGTCTAGCATAGGTCAATACACAATGGTTTGTCTTTTTTTCTTTTTAAACTTACTTCTGTCTCTGGTGTTATCAAGCCTTCGTGTTAAACTGCATGTACTTACAAGAACAGTTTTCACTTGAGTGGTGGGGAAATAACTACAAAAGGTAGAAGCCCCTGATAATGAGCAGGCTCCCCAAGCACATGCTGAAAAATTCTCCAAATTCTCCTCTTGTGAGTGGGATTAACAGATCAGACCAAGCCTTATTCCCACCATACATCCCATCTTAGAACTAAATGCTTCCCCCTTTGAAATCAGCCCCATGTTCCAACAACTCCGCAGCTTAATTCATTGTAAAAAAAAAAATTGACTATGACTGACAATTTAATGTGGGATTACAACTTGTGGTGCTTATCCTGCTGTTATTCGCAGGGTCAGATTTGGCTGCAAAGCAATTTTCCCAGAAGGTACAGAATAGAGGCCTCTTCAAGAGCCCTCTGAGCCATAGCAAATTAAACATGGACTACTTCACAGTGAATCTCAGTTTTTGGCCAACAAATTTATGTTGAACTATCCTGAAGCAGTCTTATATTTGAAGCAGCCTATGGTCCTAAAAAAAAAAAAAGCAAGCTGAAAATCCATTTACCTGAAGGATTTTTCCAGCAATTGCCCCCCAAATACATTCACAGCCCTTCAAAACAATCACATGAATAGTTTTACAGAAAATAACACTTTTACACACTTACAATTACCCATACATTTCTCTGAAATTATTCAGCTGATTAATACAGCGAGGTTATGCCAAGGGCAATAGCTCTTCAGCAGTGTCCTTAGCTTGAAGTTTGCACTAATTTTGTCAAGCCTAATGTAGGGATCTTGTGCCCAAAACCTTTCTGATTTTTTTCCAACTGCAGCAGCCATTCCAATTGAAATAATTTATTTCAAAGTATAAGTTTTGTATCTTAACATGTGGATGACTGCAGGATGCCAGACCTACCAGTACTGCTATGTAAGTATCACCCAATCTACACTTTAAAATATGAAAATCAATACGCTAAGGATGCCAGATCTTCAAGTCAGAAGCATAATGACTTAAAAAAAGTAACTGAACAAAAGAAAAAATTGAATTTTTAAGTTTATAATACCATCCTTCTTTTGCAGTCCTAGCAAAGCAGCAGCTTTAAGATATTTGTCCTTAAATTGTGAGGTACAGTTTGTTAAAAAAGAAATCTATGCTCCTGCTTAAAGGATGTCAAAAGAAATATATTTTCACCATGTTAAATAATCATTCCAAAGCAAGAAGAGCTTAGAAATATGCTCATATCTCAGGTATTTAATGCATTCCCTCTCACAATCAATCTCCTTCTTTGCTCCCAAGATCTCACTCTGACAGCAGAAATGCTAATGGATGCAAGATGTAGCAGGCACACTGTTCCAAGGCTGTCAGAAGAAAGCTTTGGTGTGAATAATGCTGAGGGCATCTGGGTTATGACATACTCTGTCTGGCAACATGTGTTAAAGACAGAGAAAAACTAATAGCTGAACATTTCAAAATAGATCTGAATAGCCTACAGTACAAGAAAGCCCAATCCTTGGGATCTGCTTGTCAGCATAACTCCCATTACACCTATCAGTAATTCACTAGTGCAGGGACCTTCAAGATAAAAATTTACCATTAAGCAAAATTAAACAGACTGCTTGTTTTGTGGTGCCTGCAATGTCATAATACAAGCTGGTTATGCAATTCCTAAGTGAACTAAGCCAGCCTCAAGACCAAGGCAGCAAGTTTTACATACAGGCTACCAGTGTCTTGCAAGTATCCCTCCAGCCTTCTGTACTGCAGCCTGTCCTCTACTAGATTAAAGAAAACTCAACTTTCACTCAAGATCGCACTTACTTTAAAATATGTCTCAAGATATAGGCAGCATGCACCCAATGTGATGTTACTAAACTCTACCTCACACTAACAACCCCATCATCTCCTACATCTTCACTGCCAAGAGGCCTCCTGGTACAAAGGTAAGAAGATTCAGTCAAATAGGCAAATACTCATGCAGCAAGCTGGCAACACAAAAAAAATACAGTCCTTTATATTCAATAATAGCTTCTGAGAAGAACTTTCCAGCTTTTCTGGTGAAAGCAAAGACAGGGGCAGGGAGAATAAACCAATGAAAAGCATTTTCTTTTCATGATTAGGCGAAGGCCATTAAAACTTGAGACACTGAACAGGAGGAAAATAACTGTTTTGCAGGTTAGTCATCTTCATACTGGGGTCAACTGGCCAAATGAAGCACAAGGACTCACATACCACTGAAGTTGTGCAGCAGGCTGGAACCTAAAAGTACCAGAAACAGCCCCTTTTGATAGGCATCCAGCAAGCTATCAGCACAATCCTTAACAGGACAGCCTGTAAGGAGAACTAGCACAAAACTTTCACATTTATGTTTACACTGTATTTTTCTTTCCCAACAGCTTGCCATTTCACAGCACCTGGTGGACTTCTCAGCCTTCAGCAGGGGGTGTAAACTCCAGTGTGTATTGCAAAGTTTTGCTATTGTAAAAATAAATAAATAAATAAAATAAAAACAACAAACAAAAAACCCCCACACACACACCACAAAACCACTGAGCTTTGAAGAGAAGCAGCAGGCAAAGCTGTTAAAATACATGCTTAATTCACAGCAATGATTGCAACTCCAGTGCTACAGACTAAGGGAAGCCAGCAGGAGAGGGAACCCCTACACCTAGGCATTCCCAGAAGTGTTTTGAAAAATTTAGTTCTATATTTTGCTTTGGACAATGCAGAGATGTTTAATTTTAATTACCATCAGGGTGCCGAGTGCACAGATGGATGCCTGTTAATTGAAGCTACCACAGTTTCATGTAAATTGAAAGAATAAATCAAATAAATATCAGCCTCCCAAGAACATTCAAAGTAAAAAAATGGCAATGAGTTTTGGAAACAACGAAGCAAATTGTTGTCAGTGAAAAACAGCCAGCAAATATAACAGACCTCTGCCAGCAGACACCCATCAGTAACAGCTCTGTCTTATCAGCCAAGTCTGTAGATGAGAGGGACAGCCATAACCCAGGCAGACATACTGTAGGGACAGACCAATTCAGTCAGGTGTTGTCTTAAACCCAGTGGCAACAGAAATAGCAATGCAAGTTACCTCTCCTGAGGCAGGCACAGGAAAGAAAAAAAAAAATCTAGTCAACATGTGAAACCAGAGTAAGCAACTAAAGTTCACCGCGAAAGATCACTGCTATGTCTTTAACAGCAAGGCATGAAGTAGGAAAGCAAGGATAATGCAACACAGACAGCTAGATAAGTCTCCATTAACAATAGTCTCTGCTAGATGCAGATATTCAACTGAGATATTAAAATCCTCTAGTTAATTTAGAACTCCACAGAAGTGACAAGTTCACAGCCTTGAATACTTAGGAAATATTAAAGTAGGACAATTTTTGCAAACATTGCCACATGATTTTTGACTCTGAAAACAAGGACCTCAACTGTAATGATGGATTCTTGCCAGAATCAGTATCTGCAGTCATCAGCATCTTACTTGAAAGAGGCCAGTGAATAGCCTCAGTCTGAAGTTACTTCCAATAAACACAAGCCTGAGATGAACCAAAAATCACCACAATATTGACCTCATACTTGGCAACAGACTGAAGAAGCCACTCCACTAGCTGCTCTGGGATATACTAGGTCAGCAGAGTCCTGGGACAGTCCCTCAGTTTTGTGCCTTTCACTGGGATTGACAAGAAAGGAGCAGTGCTGTTCACAATACACACACCCCGCCCCCCGCAAAGCAAAACTCTCCCTTGTCTTATTTGACCACAGGTGTGACAACTGCAGTTGAGCCATGTTATGGGATCTGCATCTGAAGAGAAATAAGCCAGAGACTACAAACTCAATATACAGAAGTGGATTCATGAATGAAACAAGCTTCCCTAGAAAAACAGCAGCAGCAGACCTACCTTGACAAGGAGTATTAACTGTTTCCTTAAAATACAATATCTTGGTAAGCTGCAATACTCTGTATGGGAAATATAACTGATTTTATGGGTGATTATTCCTGGTTACAGGCAGCATAAGAAGAACAAGTAGAGTCACAAATAACATTAATAACCTGTACATAAATTAGTCTCCATATTCTATCAAACTGTTTCACAATACGGAAAGATCTCATCCTGTTCATAAAACATTTGCCTGGTTTTCTTATCTATAAAGAGGAACACAGAAGAGTTTTCAGAGGAAAGTTTTCTACAGGTAAGGCTCAAGTCAGCCATGGTAGGACTTAGATGTAATATGCCAGTGTCTTTAAAAGCATAAAACAACAAAATACAAACTGCAGCATCTTGCTAGCTTACCAGAACAAACAGCTATGCAAGACTAGTATTAGGTATGGCTATTTTAATGGTCAAATTCTTCAGCTATAAAAACAAGGCTAATCAGTCATATTTACAAAGTACACTTTAAAAAAAAAAAATCAGTATTGAAAGCAAGCATTAGTTTATTCCAATAGCTTAAACAGTCTAGAGAGACTTTCAAGACCAGCATTGTTCCTATTGCCATTACTTGCAAACATCCTCTCCAGCTTGTATTAGAACTTGCCAACTGGAGAAAGTGAGGAAGGTATCAGTAACACAAAGTATGAGGCACCACAGATGGAAAAATTAATTTTAGAGACTCAAGGAAAAGATGGCTAGGTTTACACTGAGAAATGTAGTCATACCTCCCCAATCCTAGAAACAGTATAAACACATCATTGCAGCCTCCTGTTTAGGCTAATTAGCTCTGCTGAGAAGGAGGGTATGTTTGCAGAGGCAGAGCACAGTGTTAATGCAGTTCTGCTGTTTCTGGGACCTACCTTGTTAAGCACTGCACTGTGTAGACACATGCTAAATTACTCCGGATAACAGCCATTATTCCTCTTACACGTCCCTCTGAACACAGCTGAACTTCTGCATTTGATTTTAACATTGCATTTTTAAAATCTCAACAAGTAAAAGCAGCCAAATATAACTCACAAAAGGTCAAAACCCAGGAAAACTGAAAGCTTATTTCTGCCATATTAAAGGACAATTTAAGATATTTCCAAATATAGCATCTGTAGATTGGTTTGATCCATTTTCAATAACGTACATACTGCCTTTACACAGTAAATAGATTACCACCATACATATCAGTCAAATATTAAATATTTCATCTTCTGAATGTGGTTCTTGTAGAAATATTTTACAACTGCTTCACCTATGACACTCTGCAGAGCTGTACGTGTCAGTTTTGTCTGAATCTATGTATCGAACTACATGATTGTGGCCACAAATCCCAGGACTAAACGCTCCAAATAAGAGCCTTGGTACCTTAATTAATTGTTCTTGCCTGTGGCTCAATCTCAAGCCCTGTTTCAGATGACTTTGAAATCTCAACCATTAACACAGAAAAGCCTTTTATTAATTTATTAGACAGCCTTGCCAGCCTCCCCAAGATCTGTTGGCCACTTACAAGATGCAGAGCACCTGCGAACTCAGAGCAATGTTACCGATACTGGGGCAAGAACACCCTTGGGAAAAGCAATCCAGAAGATATGGCTGCTTCACTCCTGGAAGGATGATTACGTTTTACTGAGTGCCTAACACAGTCCTTGAAGCGGAAGCCAATGACCACTTCAATCTGAATGTTCTAATTAGTGGGCTACAAAGCCAAGGTCTTACTTGTCCACCCTCACCCCTGGTGTCACAATTAATGCCTTCTTTTCTGAGCCTTGGCCCAGCTCGAAGAACTACATTTGAGATACAGAAGGCCAGTGCAGTGCCCCTCCAAAGTCTGCTTTAGACTGATGGCTAAGAAAATTTACAACAAAGGAATGAACCCTCATGTCCTTACTACCTCCATGAGTGCTCCAACAGCTTGGCTATCTCACCAAATACAGACTGTAAACACTGCCTAGTATCCCTGGAAATTAAAACAAAAAAAAAATTCACATCTACCAACATGCACACCTGATCTGGCTCCCAGGTCACAGCTCAGCCCCTACCATTTTCAGGGAGGAGTGGTGCCAGAGCATCATCTGTCTTGCACAGCCCTTCACGCCTGCTGTGGAGCAGTTACAGACCTTCAGATGTAACCCGAGTGCTGCACAGCCCCATTTCAGGGCCAGCAAGCCATCCTGGTGTAGGTGCTACACCACATGCCTGGTGCAGGGGATCTGAACACAGCCCTGAGGCAGCCCACATTTTAACACATGCAGCACCTTAACTTTATTTTACAGTACAGAGTTTCAGTATCAAGCCAGCCTGACAGGTTGCCACCCCTGCCTCTGCCTCCCAGGCACTCACTCCCTTCCTCCCTACACCCACACCTCTGAGGTGCAGGGCCATGTCTGCTGGTCATGTGACTGATGCTCACAAGATTTGTGACATAATCTAGGTTAAAAACAAATAATTTTTAACCCAGCCTCCCACTCACTGATCCAGTTCATAGCACAACATCACAACAGTCACATCACAGCTGATGCCTGGCTGCAACTCCCTGCCTCACTAGCAGGGAGGAAGAACAGCTGGAGCTGCGGAAAACAGTGTTACTGCAGAGGCCATGGACTGTGGCTTCAGAGGTACCACATCATGCAGATGCCCCCCTCCATGCCCAATATGTTTCTGCATTCCCTAGAAAGCTCCAGTGATGTGGGTGTAAAATAGTGTGATTTCAAAAATGTTGTGATGAGACTACATGTCAACCGGGCTGCTGAAAGCCTCATGCCCATATAGTTCATCTCTTTCCAAATGCAGCACTGTTGAGCTCATTGGGATAACACCAGCCTGATCAAGGAGTTACACCAACCCCTTCAGCTTATCATCACTGTTCTTCAGGTGACAAAGGACAGCGCTTCACAGAGCGAGATCCTGACACTACTGCAGTCGTTAGGTCCCTGCCTCCCACCGAAGCAGGATTTCATACGTTTTTCTGCTACAGAGAGAAGTGCTGGAAGAAGACAATTACATTTTAGGAAACGTGCAAGAAACTCCGCTGTTATACATTTAACCCACAACAGCTCTGAGTACCTTAGGAACACCAGTATTGGTCTGTGTGCCACATTAATTTACCTGCTTCACCCTTTTTCTCCTCAAGATACATGAGGAGTTTCTAATGCATCAGCAGTCAGAAATTAAAATTTACATCTCTATTTCCATCAAGTTCTTTTGCAAGCCAGCACTTCTTCCAACATTAAGTAATTCACTAATACTAAGTAGTGAAACCCTCAAGGTCCAGAGACTGCTTGTAAGGACTTAAACAGAAGAGCTGGAGTCCTTAGACTCCAACCGTACATTTTAGACATAGTCAGCAGCAATAAATTTACTGGTCAGAGGTCCGTATCTCCACTGAAAAATGTTTCAGGATCCACAGACAAGGTTTTAAATCACTGTTTTTAAGTGACCAAATCCATCAGCATCTACTGACATCTCTAGTTTTCTTGTGCAGTCTTCTTTACTGCTTAGACATTTAAGCAGGTATTTCCTCTTTTCCTGTCCACTTCACAATTTCATTTTCTTCATACAACTTTTACCCTAACTTTCTTGCTGAATCAGAGCTGCAGGCAGCTCACAAACTGGATGAATATAAATACTGGGGATCATATCAGGCATCCTAGCATCACTTATAATTTAGCCATTCAATACAGTTGGCCAGCCAAGCTAAAAGTAGTGATTCAGAGAATTTTAACTCCCCCCTGCACAACACCGTCACAGAAGAACAGTTTGGATTCCGGTCATTCATCCCTATAAATCAAGCAGGAGATATTGATCTCCATGCTAGTTGGAGATACTAATCAGATTACCCAACAGTCCCATGCTTACAGCATCATCTGTACTCCTTGAACACTGTAGCATCACACCAAGCAAGGCAGTGGCTTGAACCTCCTACTTGTCTTAGATCCTAAGTGAGCCACAACCAAAAGCTGACAGTAAATAGCTAATGTGCTCACATCCCAGCTTTATTCTCCTCCTCACTTGCAGGCCAGTTTCATGGCTGCACCGATCACTTGCCCATGTACACACATTAACAGAAGGAAAAAAAAATACTACAGCCACCGCATACAGTAAGAGCAGTGTTTGGTATTACATTAAGCTGAGGCCACGTTCAGAGCAACTCCTTAAACAGCATCTCTAACCTACGAGGCAATCCCTTCACACAGTACATGAGCCAGGAGCGCAGGGTGCTTTGCTGCTCTGCAGCTCTCAGGTAGCCCCTTGCCGGGGACAATAGACCCCAGAAGAAGGCACATCTAGTAGAGCTTTCCCATAAAAAGAAAGGATTGTACCCAATCCTGATACAGAACAACTGAAATAAGGTATTGGAAACTAGTCCTCAGTACTCAAAATTTCAGCCAAAATTACTAATCTAGTGCTAATTATTTGAAAAAGCACAGATGTCCATTGCTGTGTACCAGGCTGTGGACATTGTTTGAACAAGCAGAAGTTTAATCTCAAAAAATAAATACAGGCAAAGGGAAATATTCCTGCTTACCAATTAAAAGATCATTTGCATAACCACCATCTGGAAATAAAGTACTTCCCCCTGCCCAGTTAAAATGTATAAAGACACTCCCTCTGTGCACAGTGGATATGCCTTCAATGGCTGTTGCTTTCTTCTCATTTTGAGTCAGATACTGAAGGATCTTTGCTTACTGCTCTAAATCAACTCTGAACATACCCTTTGATACAGCTGTTCTTTCCCAATTGCTCTCATTACTGTTACTCATCTGCTTCTGTCACTTACTCTGGATCCTGTCTTGTGCTCTTAAACATAAATGGAGTTTCACCATTGATTTCAGTAACAATAAATTAGGAAAAGGTATTATTACTCACAACACAACATCATCTGACAGCAGCAAGTCATAAGGCCCAACACAAACACTCCTTGCATCCAATTTATTTCTTATTACAGTGATGGATGCCAAATCTCAAGCCCTTCCTCCTTCTCTCCACCCCAAGTAACTTTCTGCAATGAGAAACTGAACTCTACATAAGATTCATCACAAAAGGGCTGAAGGATTATTCTGGGGGATATTGCAGATGAGATATTTTCTGTAGGAACACAGTAAGCACTACCTCTCCAGAGCAGCAGAATCAAATCTTCAAGTAGATATATAGGATAAAGACTGCATCTAGGGACAAAAATAAAAAAATGTATCACCTTAAATACCGCTATCCTTACTACTAGATTTAGAAAATAAAAATATACAAAGTTTAAAATTATATATTGAACTTAAAATTAACATTGCTTTTCATGGTTTTCTGTACGCAAAAGAATTGTGATGTTCAGTATGTGTATTATAAACTAAATAATGCGTTCTGATTTGATCTGTAGCCTAATTCTGAAGCATATGTTAGATTTGATTTAGTGCACATTGACTAGACTACTGACATGGTTTAATTCATGTTATTTACAATTGGGAGAGCTTGATGATAAGTAGAAAACAAATTACACAAGTTTATTACACCCTCCCTCTCACTTACACCAATGAGTGACTGTAATGAGAGTTATAATCATGGAAGATTTAAAGAGATGGACAGATAACTGTGTTGCTGGTTCAGCATCCAGAAACACAACATATGCCCCACATACTGATGAGGGTACATTATGCGCAGACACAGTTGCCTGCAAAGCACTGGCACAACACTATCCTGGGCTTCCCTCTCTTGAAGCTGATCCACATATTTGACTACGTAACTCGTTTGCTCTCCATCACCAAGTGCTTTCGGTGGGGGCGGTGTGCCACACAAAGAGCACAAACTGAGCAGATGGTTGCCGATTCTTAGAAGACAACATGTGTTCCTGTAGCTGGCACTTAAGATGCATTAAAGATCATTTGATTTCACAGAAATTTGGTCTTGCATTGTTCATTAGGCTGCCATAGCCATTTAGTACCTCAGTCAGCCAGAAACAGCTTTATCCCACAGTTGTGTCCCATAATCTCACTTTTCCTCTCCCTTATTCTCTTCCAAAACAATCCAAATAACACTAGCTATCTATAATACTGGCCCTGGGGGGTGCAGAGTTATCACACGACTACCTTGAACCCTGTAAATTCAAATAAATTTGGAAGAAGTACTACCCTTTTCAGAAAGCATTCATGCTAGAAAGGCTCTAAGCCACAGAATCTATAAGCCAGCACCTTCTCTAGGAACAGAAGTGATTAGACAGTATTTGAACTTTATTATCCATAGGAAAATTCTTGATTTTAAGATTTGTACCTGACCAGATTCAAGTTACATGATTTTAAAAGGAGAGGAAAACAATTAAGATATATTAATAAAGCCTACTAATAAGTTTCTATCCTCTTAAACATTCACCATTCTAAAGTTATAACTTCAACAACCTTCTGTTGCAGAACTTACCTTTGGTACAGTATCTCTGAAAAACTGCAATCCCAGAGAGCAGAGCTTTCCCTGGGGAAATTTGCTAATCCTAAAGAGCTTTTTAAGTTAGCTTCTTTATTTATTTTTTTTTTAAATGCACTCCACTAATACATTTGATCATCACCTTTGTATTAAAACAAGGTACCACATCTGAGGTTCAGAGCCAGCACACTGGGAGTTTTCTAGAAAATCCAGTAATGCTTTTCAGAGAAAAATTCCCAGCTAGCATGCCTTGGATTTGGCATGATTATGAATCTGATAAGCTTCACTCAAATATTCATCCTTCACTGAACCAAGAAGGCCATTGATTTCTCAGTCCATCAGATAACCAGCTGATTTTGTTATATTACCTACTGGACATTTCTGCTTTCCATCAGAAGAACTGAACTTGCCACTGACATAGAGGCACTCAGTAACAATCAGATGCATTGTCTAACAACTCCGTTCATGGCCCATTACAGCTGATGCACTGCCTATCACTTCACATACTGAAATGCAAGGCATTTTGTGCTGAATGTATTTAAGAATAATACACAATCAAATCTGAATCCTGATTCATGGCGATAATGGAAGTATCCTTTTTAGTCATTCCACTCAATCAATCTGCATATTAAAGGCTCTTTTCAAGTTTTTAGCAGTGGAAAAAACAGGGTGAAGAGACACGGCCCCGCAGGATAGCACTTCAGTAAGCTTATTCTGATACCAAAACCAACCTCACCCACACATAAGTGTCATAGTTTGACTGTTCATAAGGCATATGAACAGGGTATGCAGGGAACAAGGACTGGGATGCATGCATCTCCCCTGTCTCAAGTTTGACTTTCTGGTTTTCCTTCAGGGACTGCACAGTGAGTATTTTCTGTTACCTGAAGAGATTTTTCTAGCACCAACTACCAGAGCCAGCCTGAGCTAGTACTGAGGTGACTGCCAAGGCCATCATTTAACTGGATCAGAGACTGCAATACATTACTGAAACAAATACTGCAAGTGAACTTTGATAGATCAACTGTTTAGCTTGATGCATCCACTTCCCAAGCTGCTGTAGCTCTTCCCAGATTCACAGTATCGACTTTCTGACAACAGATGCCACTACAGTGAAACCACAATGAAGCAGCAGATAAGAAAGCAGGAGTGCCAGATCAGCAACACCAATTCCTACAATGCCTTAGAAATAATAGGAATGTTCAGGAAACTAACTGCTTTTGTAAGAGGAAAAATAATTAAAATATTGCTGGAAATAGAGAGCAAAAAAATCTCTCCTTGCTTTCACTGCATGAGATCATATTAAATTCCTGTTAGGGCCAGAAGTGTTTCTCTGGCCCCTAAAAGCTCCATTATGGGAAAATTTGTAAACACTACCCTTACTCCATGGGCACAGATTGCTGTGAAGCGCTACATGAGAGACTGAAACAATTGCCCACCAGAGACCTTGCTAGGATGTGGCACAGTTCCAGAATGGTGCAAGTGCTGGAGCACGTACTGCTCTCTGCTAGTGCAGAGCAAAGCATGCAACTTACAGGGGCATCCAGTGCAAGATGAAGTGCTAATGACTCTGAAGAAAGCCAAACCCAAGAAGGCAGGCAAGGAAAAAGTAGAATTCAAATAGATCTGAATGCAATTATTAGGGATTTCAATTCCACTTTAGGGAAGGGGAGTATATACTTCAAAGACTGCTCAGCTTAACAGAAGGGAGGAAGTAATTTTACTATGCTGTATACTTCATTAAAACAAGGAACATCTGTACAAAAAGTGTATTTGCCACCTCTTTACCTAGCCTCTGTTGTAAATACAAAAACTCAGTCCTGCCCATACCTCAACTCTCAGTCGTACCCTTCAGAAGTTTATTTTGATTCTGCTGCCTGGTAAGTTCTTGCCATTACGTACATAAATGAAAGCGATGCTCATTTCCGTTCTTCAAACACCAAGTCTTTTGTGTGGCCTGCTTATGCACCACTTCAGCATAGGAAAGATTTCCTCCCTTTCTAAATTACCTCAAATACAGTTACTCTTTTTACTTAGGAGGGGGTTATGCAAGAATTAAATGTCTGTGAGATAAGTCCATGTTCTAATCTTAACACAATAATATTTTTAACTCAGCATAGATTATTAAATCAAGAGTATGTTAAAACAATGTGCTAAATTGCCCCCTGTGCCTAACCATCTCCTGCTCCTCCAGGCACTGAACAACCTCTTGTACCACAGCACCTACCCTGTATACATTTATCACATGGGCCAGGTCTAGATAGTTGGAATGCAAATGTATATGTGCTTAGCAGCATTGCTGGACCATTTTTAAGAACATATTTTCAGAAGGTCTTTAAAGTGATCCACTGTATTTTTATGGCTTCTGTCTCACAGCTGTGGCTCAGAACCCTCAGTTATTCTCAGGGCAGCAAGACAGAAACTGAGTTCTTGGATACAGGCCCCCTACCACATGCAATGCCCGGTAGGCTGCTCTAGGTCCTACCTGGAGCTGTCACAAACCCCCAGTGTTGTCTAGGAGCAACATCATAACCTCTTCCAGCCTCACTACAACCTGTCTGCAAAGAAACTTCACTCTCCTTAGGAAGAGGTGTCACACACATGCCCTGAGGTAAAGGTCACACCACCACCAGAGAGTTAACAAGATTTTATGGGTAAGTACATGGACAATGGAGGGAAGTAGATCTACATCAGTGATATACCCAGCAGCCTGGAAAAATAAAAGTGTTCTGCACGTCCACAAGGGTACCAGTGTGCTGCATTTCTGTCACTATGGCAGTCCAATAAAAGCAAAAGATGCATTGCTTTCACTGAAGTACCAGAGAGCTGAGTTAGAAACAGTAATAGCTTTGTATAATGAGGTATTTACTATTCATGTTAGAATAACCATATGTCAAACTAACTTTTTAGACAATAACATGGTCTATTCTGTCAGGCACGTTATCATCTCCTCACTGCCCCACTTGTTCATCAACTCCCAGAGCACCCAGCACAGCCTTGCACTGCAGGATGCTGGTGCGCTCTCACAGCCAGCATGGGCACAGGGAGCCTATTCACCATCTGGATATCACAGGATAGCCCTCTTCTCCCTCTGAGCCCACCTGCATGACACAAAAGCAGAACACCCAGGCACCAAGTCTCCAAAGACAGCATCTGGGAGCCCTTTGCTCTCCTCTGAGCCCTTAGCAGATTAATTAAAGAAGAAATAAGAAAAGTGGGCATCTTGATTTAGCTTCAGTAACCTAATGCAGAAGAACTGCTGGGAACACTTGACATAATTGTCTTAATTATAGAACAGAAGTACTAACTAAATAGTTATGAGAGATTTTTTTTTTCAAAAACAAACCATTTTAAATGCATCATCTGCCTGTGCAGTTAGTTCCTCTTTCTCTAAAGCCACATTTAGAATTTTCATTTTTTCCATTTCACCTTCCCACATGGATAAATTCAGCAGCTACCCAAAAGGCTGTTACATGTTGCCTGTACACTTAAGCCAAGAAAATCTGAAGTTCACATGTGAGAATAATTTCTGCTTAATTTATTGTTTCAGCCAGGAATTACAGATTATAGGGACAGACATTCATGGTGGTCAGAGCTGTCAATAGGACTTCAGCTGTGAGCCCACACACATGCATTTTCTCAGCTTCTCCTACGTAGAGACTCATAAGAGAAAATGAGGAGCCGTTACTAGACACTGTACCAAGGTCTGAAGCCTGCAGTGAGGAAAGAGTCCATTGATTTCCTTGATAGGACTTAAGAAATCGGTAAGCACAGTTTACAAGCTCTGCCACAATGAAAGCCAGCAATTGTGAAGTGTTAAACTTGAAAGTAATTCTTTATTCAGATAGAAGTGACAAAGATAAACAGCTGGTTAGCACTCAGAGCAAAGCACTTACCCAAGTTATTCATTATGAAAGGACTAATTAAGCAACAGGGAGCCTGATCACCTACAGGTTCTGAATGAGACAGAAGTGAGGAGATGAGAGCTCACCTGTGCAAGGTGGGTAAGAGGTTAGGGCAGCCATGGCCATTTCAGGGAGAAGAAGAAGGGAGAGAGACACAGCCACTTTCTATTATTCAACAGCTACTCCAGGCATGGGATGGAACTGCCACTAGATACTCTAAAGGACTCCATGTTAAGCCTCAACAACACTGAAAAATGTCAAGGAAATGCACACAGATTTTTTTTTCCTGTAAGTTAATGCATGTGTATGAGGAACAATCAACTCCAAAGCCTCTTTCCTTACCTGTAGGAGATTCACCTCAGCTGGTGCACGTCCCTGAAGAGGTGGACATAATCAGGAGCACTCAGGCAGCCAGAGTCCAGCAGAAGAGCATGCCCACGGTACCAGGCAGGACATGGTGGTACCACACAGCACACAGCAGTGTGCCAGCACGCCACAGCACAGACAGAAGCCAAATGCCCTCAAAGAGGGAGAGCACCCACAGGGCCCAAAGCCCACACAAATAACACCCTCCCACCATTTGGCTGCAGCCAACAGCCCATGGATGCCACTGCTCCACAGAGGTCCCTCACAAGCTCCAAGCCATTCCCCAAAATATACCTGTTGGCAGCCTCCCACTGCCAGACAGCTCACCCCACAGCATCACCAACAGCCTGACCCAGCACCAACCAACCACCCCAGCTCCCAGAGCCCTTCCCTACACACCTCATTCCTCCATCAGAGCCCACTTCACCAAAGCATGGGTTTTGTGCCATAATAAGTCATTTTTAACACCTCCCCAGACAAGTTTTCTTCAAGCTTCAGTCCCTCCGGTTACAAGCCCAAAACAACACTCCTCTAGCCCTGCTGACACCAGGGCAGACAGACCACTGGTACTCATCTCCTCAGCACAGCTTAGCACATAGCACTCCCAACATGCTCCACCTTCACCCACAAACCTCACCAAAGTAGCATGCCAACACCGCAGCTGCCCCCACCCTCTGCTCACCCTCCCTACCAGGACAGTACAGCCCCCGACAAGCACTCACCTCCATCAGCCCCATGGCGCCTCACAAGCTGCTCCTCACATGGCTGCCTCTCCTGCACAGCACACAGCCACCCACATCGCTCCCGAGTCTCATTTTTTGCTTCTCTGCATTCAGGAGCCTCCTTGGTCCCAGCCAATGCTCTTCAACATGTTTAGTCAACTCTTTACCCCAAAGCACACCTTCTACATGGTGCCCGACCATGGGGGCCTCACCACCCCTCTCCATGAGCCGGGGCACAGCAAGGCCTCAGGACCGAATGGTGCTTTTGCTCGGTCTCCTTCCTGCAGGCTTCCAGCAGTCCTGGGGCTACAGCAAAGCAGCCATAGGCACCAGGAGCCCACAACAATCCTTCTCCCAGAAGTGCCTCTCCACAAACCCACACAGCAACCCCTCTCCTGCCAGAAACAGGCACTCCCATCCTGCATTTATCCCCCCTGAACCCCGCCCTCGGGAGGGCTCCTTCACCCAGCCCCACCTGAGCCAGCTGCTGCCCGTGAGGCTGATTGCACATGGCGGCCCTGAAACCACCGCACCTGAGAGCCGGCTGGGCCAGGCCTCCAGTGCACCCGCACCCAGCAGGACACAGGGACAAACACAGGCAGAAATAAAAACAGGGGAGCAGCTCAGCCCCGTGCAACCCAGGAAGGCAGGGAAGATTTCTGCTTTTACCCTGTTTTCTGAAGAAACTGTTACTTATCTGGGAGGCAGAAGGCACACCCCCTCAACCGCTTCCAGGTGTCCCTCTCCCCTGTCAGGTGTCAGCATTCCTCATTAGCACCTGCAGCACACTGCCTCCCGAAAGCCCATGGTTATGACATCAGATACCACATTTTATATTTAAAGCAAAATAAAATTGAGGGGTCACAGGTGCGTGAGTTGTGCCCCGTGGTGAGGTCTCCTGGGTTAAAACAACACAGCAGGGATCCTCTGGGCAGTGGCCTCTACATCACACTTCTATACTCTGTGTTTTTACCTCTGCTCAGCAAGAAAGAACGTGCAATGAGGGACCAGGTGTTAAACTCTTACAGAATAAACAGCATGACGGTCAGCACCGGCTGCCTCATGCTCATTCCCATAGCAGGGCAGAGAAGCACAAATAACTGTTTCCCACCACTTACTGTTTACAGTTGTACTCTTTGAAACCGATGTCCTTTACCCCTGCCAGCTCTGATGCTTTGAGCAGGAGCTACAACCAGCAAAGCAGGTGAAAAGCATGTACCACCATGGAGGTCAGCATGCTTCAACCCTGAGTTCTGCTCTGGCAGCCAGGCGTTTTTCACTGCTTTATGGGTGGAAAGACCCCAGATGCCTCCAACCACCCCAGTATGGCATTGGCGTTGCATCATACGTGAAGGAGACAGCAAGCAGGTACAAGGGCATCCTGAAGAATGAAACAGGTCACTACTCAAATGACTAAGTTAGTACACCTGAAAAACACCTCCTTGCTGAGTGTGTAAGGTGTTTGATTTTAGTAAATGGACCAAATAATGGGAGAGCTGAAGGGCTGATCCCAGACTGGTACAGCAAACATCCATAGGAAAGTGGCAAATAAGCAAATATTGAAAGCTGCCAGAAGTTATTCTGGAAGTTCTACAAACACTAAGTATGTCCCTTTTCCATTTTATGTCTCCCATGATAAACTGTTATGAGACATGCACATGGCTTGAAACCGATAATTACTGATAATCCTGACTGGTGGGAGAAGGAACCATCTGGCAGATGGAAAAAAGAAGGTGCCAAGAATTTAGCAGACTAGGGGGTTCCTTGAGAATTTATGCATAGAGGTCTGAGGAAAGGAATATTTAGACAAAAGGTCAGCTATTCTGTTTCTATCTATACCCAAAACAAATTGGAACACCAACAGTATCCGAATAATTACAAAAAAAATTATTCCTGTTTGAAATTCATCTTGAAATTGTGAGGAAAATCAGTGAATCTAAAACTGTAAGTGTCAGGAGTGAGGAATTCTTTCTGCATATCATGATTAATCGCAAATGGTTACAGCACACAACATCAGCACATTTCATCTTATATCCTTCAGGTTTCTATCCTCTCTGCTTTTAACATGCAAATGCCTTTATTCATCCTTTCCTGACCTTGCTGCATGGTATAATTTGTTTCTTTCCATTTTACATAATAGTATTTCTTTCTTCTTATAGCAGAGAAAGAACAACTTGTGATAGACTCCACTTTGTATTCCTTTCCTTTCTTTCAAGTGAATTTCTTATGCCTCCGGTCTCCTTTTTATCACCCCTAGGTAAAACAAGGGACATTGCTGGATGCAGCATCCTAATTGTGAATCCACATTTTTCCACGGAGATCACTGCTCAGTTACCATTTCGCTGCTGACCCTTCGCAACAGCTGAGCTGCAACCAACATCTATTGCAGTCAAAGGGAAGTGAGGCCATGACCCACATCAGCAGTCATAGACAAAGCACAAAATTAAGGGAGTAGACATGTATGAAACATAATTAGTGATTTGGGGACAGTTTTGCTGAAGCATCATGGTTCACCAGGAGGACAGTCAAGCACTGCAACAGGTTGCTCAGGGAGATTGCGCAGTTTCTGTCCTTGGAGGTTTCAAAGACCTAGCAGGATAAAGCCTGGAGCAGCCTAGTTTCATCTCGTAAGCTGGCCCTGCTTTGAGCAGCAGGTTGGACCAGAAACCTCCGGAGGCCCCTTCCAACACGAATTTATGAGGCCATGATTTTCAGAGGCACCCTGAAATATAACTCCCACTGACTCCTGTATAATATTCCCATTCCAATGAAAATGACATGTAAAGGCATTCTTGAAAAATCCACTTAAAGCTTACTAGCATCTTCAGAGTCCTTAAAATTGTAGCTGCAGGGCCGCTTCCAGTTAGCAACTTCAGCTTTCACTAGTGCTGTTAGAAACAAGTTGCTCAACAGCTCCTACCAGCCATCGATTCTCAGACTGCTTTGTTAATAATTTTTCACTTGGGGAATTCCTCCAATCTGATTGTCATCTTGTTTTTCAGCAGGAAAGTCCTATTTTCATTCAAAGTCCATCAGAATAATGCCATTGTATCCAGACACAAGTTTGTGGTACCTCATACTAAAAGGCAGGGAACCTCAAGCCTCAAAGAAAAATAAATACAAGAAAATTTTCCGACTTTCAAAGTTAAAGCAGTCCGTGTTGTACAGAATCCGTGCATTTTCTTTGCAGAATTGATAACTTACCTGAAGAATCATGGATGTCAAGACAGCAAAGAGCTCTTACTTAAACACATTAACACAACTCATTTGGTACCAGTGAATCTAAATACACCAGACAAACCTTATTTACTTTAAATGTGTGCAATATAACAAGTATTGCTGAAATATTATTCCATGTATTTTTTTTTATTTTAGAACACGCGCACATTTTCATAAGATCTTGCTCAGGAGCTCCAATACAAAATGTAAACCACATCCAGTGACTGCCAGGATAACTAGCAGAAAGCACTGACCATCAAAGTTGGACATATCAATGGCAAGCAGTCTCACACTCACTTAGAACCTCCAAATTAAATCTGCTTGCCTCTTCATATGCGTAATTCCAGCAGAGTCGTATTTATGCTGGTACAACACCCTTAATTGAAATGGCACTAGGATAAGAACATTTTTTTAATCCATTCAATTGAGTACCACAGCCAGCATTTGCCTGACGCTCAGTCTGTTCACATAAAGCAGCCCCACAGAACTTGACATAACTGGCACTCACTGCTCCAAAACCCATGTCTGCACTTAAAGGGATGGACGGGAGCAGAACTGAAACGCGGGCTCTAAGGCCGCCCCTCGCGGTGTGCAAATGCTCATGTTAAACATCCTTCACTTTCAAGGACACTTAAAACACACCACAGCAATTAGAGATGAAGGAGAAAATAAAGAATGATCCCACTCTTCTTCTCATGGCCTACAGGATAAGAAACACTTGTTTCAGAATTGATTATAGCCACCAGTATTTCATCTCTAGAGACCCGAGTTCAAATCGTAACTGAAAAACAAGGTTTGTGGTTTTAAATTAAGTCAGATATGTTCCTCTTCCCAGTCAGGGCATGAAGCTTAACATCTCGCAGATTACAAAGCAATCGGAAAAAATTAAGAACTTCCTCCTTTTGTTAGAAAGACCGAAAGACACTTTATCTAACCATTTTTTCATTATCAGCATTTAGGTCAGCGCCAGCAACTTGCGCACTTTCACATGTCTTGTGTTTTACGTTGATTCGGTGGAGGACAGAGGGTTTTCCTGTGTTTTCGTGCACTGAGTGATCATTACCCTTTACACCACTTGTACAATTTTCTGGTTTTGTTCACAGCAGAAACAATACGTAGCTCCACACTGGCCTTTCTGTTCCATCAAAACGATGCGCCAAGTCTTCAAAAGAGCCTCCCTCCCAGTTCAGTGCAACTGAGTGCACCCTGTACCTTGTGTATGCTATTGATTCGTCACTAACACAAGCATTAGCTGCACTCGAGGAAGCACACTGTAATTAGTAAATCAGACAGAAAGTACACCTAGGCAATATTTTTAAGCGGAAGAGTCAAGTATTATTTAAGTATTCTGACCTCGGCTAGATGTCCCTCCTCACTACAGGCAGAGGTCTTTTATAACCATGTTCATAATCTTTCAGATATCCTACATTTTCTCTGTAGTTTTCCACATTTAAAACTCTTTTTTTTAAACTATGTTTGGCTTCTTTTAATTCCTCTAATCCTCTTTTCTGAATATAAAAAGACTAAAAACGGCCTCTTGCCAGTTGTTCACAGTTATTTTTTTAATGGAGCAGCATTAAACGTAGGGCTTGGCTGACCAGCATTGCACAACCAGAGTCCCATTCACTTCTCCTGAAGCTTTACCTGAACAGAACTGCAGTCCTTTATTCTCACAAAATGAGCTTTGCATTACTTCGTCTGCTCACCAAAACTTGCCCAGGTACAACTGCACGGTGTGCTGGGTAATTCCTTGCTGCAATGTAGTAGGTGGAGCTCAAACGACGGACCACATTCAGATGCTGTAACTACTGGCACGCCGTTCCTGTCAGCACAGTGAAGCAGCTGCTTGCAATGCACCGTTATTAGAAGAGCTGTGAGTGCTCTCTCAGAACGACAGGATGAGCTTTTTAGTATCATTACAATCAAAAGGAGATTTTTGGAAGCTAGGTCAATCAGGCTCGTCTGTTTCACACTCCCAGAGGCAATTAATTCCTGTTCACTTTACTCACCCAGAAAACTTTCCCAGAGGAGACCAAGGAATTCTGCACACATAAATGACTATACTTCAGCCTCTAAAAGCAAAAGAGCTTAGGCTCTAACACGCTGTCATGAGAAAGCCCCATTTAGAAACCGCAGCAAAGTTTCATACTGGCGACAGCGGGAGCCGACATCGCGGCGCAGTGTCCCAGCGCGGAGGGGAAGCTGGGCTCGGTTCCCCACGCAGAGAACACCGCTCTGCAGAGAGGCTCTGCAGCTCCCCGAGACCGCTCACCGTGCTGAGAGCAGCGCTGGCAAACACCACGCGCAGCTGTTATGAGGCAGAGAGACAGGAGTGTGCGGTGGGTAGCAGGGATGCTTCATAAGGCAGCGAATGGATATAAAGCGACGTGCTCTATAAGCAGATCAGATTTTCAAGCACTGCCCCAGGACACACAGATGGAAAAAAAGAAAAAACCCATGGGGTATACAGCCCAAACCCAGATGTCCAAAATCCACTCAGAATATACACAGTGGTAACACAAAACACTTAGTTTTCTAAAAATGCAAGCACCTTAATATGTATTTTAAATACCAAATTAACTATCTCTCCCATTTTTAGCACTGCTGTCTGGAATTCAGGAATACATCCTAACAGGCCAACTATAACATCTCCCATTAATAGATATTATTTACGTTGCTTGTACTGATGGTGAAGATGAACCGAGGGAACAGACACGTGTAATGCAGTCACTCAGCAAGTGTATAGGCAACCTTATGCAATAATCTTTCAGCTAGTTTATTAAATGTGTTTCCTTTTCAGAATAAGTTCAACATCTAATGCCAAAATCTCGTCAAGAACTCAAATAGCTTAGTAGCCAGTTATCAACTCTGTAACTTAAAAGTACTGATACAAGAAACAGACATATTACACATCACTAAAATTTTCAGACAAACACGCACACACACACTTATCAGCATCCTGTTTATATCAGTTTATTTTCACAAATCCATTTCCTTTTTCCTACTCATACTTTTCACATTCGCTGAAGGCACAACACCCAGATAGGCAATGTAAAATGTGCTTCCTGTAGAAAAGTCTATAGTCTCCTAAGAGAACAGTTTGGCAAAACCCCTCTCGTTTAAAAACTCAAGTTCCAAAATGAGCCTTCAAAGAGCAGCAGAAAACACCACCAAAATTAAAATCTGCTTGAGGTGTCTGCGCTTCTCATACGCAGCACACCACTTAACCTTTAATAAACCAGGGCTTTTTCCGGAAATTATAAAACCAGAAGTAGTAAAATCTCGTATTTTTTTGATCAAGTTTTAACGATGGGACCGAGTCTCTAGGAAAAGCTCCCAGAAAGAGCCAGACCACCATCTGGCTCCACTGGAGAGCAATGACAGTTCACAAGAAACGAGTATCTAACCAGCGCTCTGAAATCAAACGCTAGGTCGACTCCGGAAAAGCTCCACTGTAGCTGTGAACACACAGCTGTACGTTTCCTCCCACCTCGTACATAAATATACCCTTGGACACTTAGACAAAGGGGAAAAACAAATAATTTTATGCTTTTTTTCTATGCGTCCCTGTTATGCCTGTTACCAATAAACATCAAGAAATATCTTAAATAGCTTATTATATTGTTAACACTATAGAATATATAATTTTTTTCCACACATGCTAAATTTCCAGTATGATAAATGTCTTTTTAAATCCTGCACTTCTTTTCACGCTGTAGATCCACTTCTATTTGACAGTGACTCCTGGACATACATGTCAAGACAAAAATAAATACTGTTGTGATGGCAAACGTTTTAAAACTCTTAGGACACTAATACAGTGGCACTTGAAAGACTTTAAATACAACAAAAAAAGACAATAGTTAAATAGAAAGCTGCACTACATTTGTGTGATCTGTACTTGTTTCTGTGAGAGCAGCTCCTAATCTTTGAACACGTCAAATGTTGCACTCCAGCCCTCCACCCATACCCTTAAAAAAGTCCATGTTGCTATTTTAAGCAAGCATCCCCTCCAGCTGTATATAAGCAACACTGTAATTCCCAAACAATTGAGGTAATTATAAAAATGAATATCATTTATTGGATTTTTTATTACTATCATATCTGAATATTTGCTTTCATACAAAAGTCTGATTTTCAGCATTATGCTTTCCAAGGGCGTCCCCTCCGCACCAAGGGAGATAAAGATGTGTTAGGAATTGTGCAAGAGTTTTTGTTACCATCTTCAAACCCACAAGAACTCCATAAACGAGATTTTGATAAAGCATCACTGCCTGGCATTTTAGAGAAGGGGAAAGGGGAACGCGTATGTTCAGTTCCACTTTATTTGTATTTTTTTTTAAATCGCATCTAACCCAATGCAAGGGGGGGGGAATTTTAAAAATAAAGAAATCATCACATTACTGTTATGTTACCCTTCAGCAGTCTTTGGAGGAAACTGGAAACCAGGCTGCTTTTCCCAGCTCCCTCCCTCACTCAAGCCAGCCGGAGTGGCTCCACTCCCCAGCGAGGCTCAGCCATCCCCACGGGTGGTCAGCAGGCGCCCGCTGCCCTGTCACAGCCGCGGCTTCCTGAGCAACGTTCTGCTGAGGTCCTTCACCTCTTCGGGGCTGCTGACCCTCTCGTAGCCCAGCAGGGCCATGGGCTGGTGACAATACTCCTCGACCTGCTTGATCTGCTGGTAGCTGAGGGCAGTCCTCCAGGCACTCAGCGCCTGGGTGGCATTCCTGGCCGACACCACGAAGGGCTTGGAGGAGTAGCCGGGGCCGCTGGTCATGTTGAGGGCGAACTTCTCCATCTCCGGGCTGACAGCCAGGTTGACAAAGCCGTAAACTTGCCGCAGGGTCTTGATGGGCTCGACCACCAGGTCCTCGTAGCGCACAGCCATGTAGTTGCCCTGCAGCCAGTCAGGAGGGTGCAGGGCGGTCTGCAGGGTCTTGGCCATGCTGCTGCAGATGACCTCCATGGCACCCAAGGCATGGTAGTCCGAGCCACCACCCCCCTCCTTCTTACTGCCCAGCTTGTGGCCGGCATCCAGGAAGGGCATGCGATGGATGCGGGGGTCCCTGCTCCTCACCACCTGCAGGCTCTCCCGGATGAGGCCGTGCCGAGACTTGATGCGGGAACTGGCGACGGCCCGGGGGTCCCGCACCAGGTGGATGACTTTGAGGTCCAGAGTCGGGTCCCGCATGAGCGGGGCAAGGACGGCCAGGTCAAAGACGCGGACGCCCTTGATGACCAGTGTGCGGTACTTGTGGCACTCCTCCTGGAAGCGGCTCAGGCGCTGCGGGGGGCACTTCTTGCACACCCGGTCGTCCACCATGCCCACCACCTCCTTGCGGTAGGCCGGGCAGAGGGGCGAGGAGCAGATGACCTTGTTGGTGGCCGCCCCGAAGATGCCCAGCGTGGTGAGGTTCTTGCCGGCGCCCGCCGTACTGTAGAGCTGGAAGACAGAGAGGTCGCAGCGGTACAGGGAGCTCAGCATGTCACGGGCCGCCCCTTGCAGCGAGACGGCGTCCCCGGGGTACAGCTTCTGCCAGACGTGCCACACCGGCTCGTAGAGGAAGAAGACCTCGGGGTTCTGGTTGAAGAGCTCCCCGAAGAAGGACGACCCCGAGCGCCAGGTAGTGAAGACATAGACCAGCTGCCGCCGGGCCCCCGCCGGACCGCGGCTCCCGGCCGGCGGCGGCGGGGGTGGCGGCGGCGGGGGTCGGTGGTGGTGGGGGGCGGCCGGGGGCTCCCCGCAGCGCCGCGGCTCCCGCCGCCACTTGTACTCCAGCAGGTTGAGGGCGGCGAGGAGCAGCAGGAGCGCGTAACCCAGGCACAGCGCCAGCGCCTTCCGCCGGCACACTTTCATGCTGGGCGGCGGCGGGGCCAACTGTTGCTCAGCGCCGCGGCGCCCCGGGGCCCGCGGCGGGCAGCAGGGCGCACCGCCCCCGGCGCCGTCTCCCGGCCGGCCCCCCGCGCCCGGCCCGCATGGCGCAGCCGCCGCGACGGCCCCGCCGCCGCCGCCACCGCCCCCGCCCCGCCGCTGCCCTACTTAGCAGCGGCGCGGCCACCCGCGCTTCCTCCGCGCCGCCATCGCCGGGCGGCCGCGGGCGCCGCCGCAGCCCAGCTCACAGCCGCCGCCAGGGTGAGGCGGTGCCGCGCTCTGCTCCGCCCCGCAGCGCGGGGGCGGGAGCAAGGGACGGCGGGCGGGAAGGCCTCTACACTGCGCAGCGCCGCGCCGCCAGCGCGCATAGCCCCCGCCGTCGCCCCGCGCCGCAGCAGGAAAAGCGGGGCCGCCGCCGCACAGCAAAGGGCCGCGGAGGTGCGGCCCGAAATGGCGGCGCCCCGCCCCGCGCCCCCCATTGGCGGCCGCCGCCGTCACTCCCACCGCAGCGCCCCGCCGCGAGTCCGTGCCCGTGCCCCAGGCGCCAGTCCCCCCCTCGACCCTCGGTAACAGCCCCGCGGCACCGGCGCCCGGCTCGGTCTGGCCCGGGACGCCGGTGGGCGACGGGCGCTGTAAGAAGTAGTTCCCGTGTGGCGGTGGGTTCCCGTCAGCCCTGCCCCGGGGGAAGCGGGCTCCGTCCCCGGTTACGCCTCGGACAGCGAAGCTGCGCCGGTAACAGGAAACGGGAAAAACGAGCGGGGAGAGGAAAAAACCAAACATAAAAGGCGCGAAACGGTTTAAGTCCCAGCTCCTGTCCTGGGCGTTGTTAAGGTCCTCTCACAACTTCTCCAAAAACATAAAAAAAACAAAAACCCAAAACCCAAAGCGGGTGTTCCCGCTAGAGCGCAGAGGAAGGTACCTTCCGCCGGTTCCTCACGCTATGTCACAGCCGCGGCGGGCACCAGCGGCCCTGCCGCCTCTAGCTGCCGTTAGTCCCGGGGAAGTGCCGGCCGCTGCCGCCGCTGCAGCCCGGGCGGCCGGTTAACCCCGCACCATGCCGGGTTTTCTGCCAGGATGAAAGCAGGCGAGGCTGGACCCCAGGCGCTGGCCCCGGCTCGCCCTCCCGGCCCGCGTGTGCCCGGTGAGAGTCGAGAGCGGAGGAGGCGGCCTCTGCTCCGGCCGCGCTCCCCGGCCGGACCCGCGGCGCTCTGTCCAAATTCCCGCCGCCCCGCAGCGGTGGTCGCACACTGGCAGGAGTTTTCCATAACTTCCGTGCATTCAAGCCACGGCGCTGCATGAAGTGCAACGTAAGCAGTGGTGCGGCTCCACGGGTGCTTCGAAGAAGACGGGCCTCCCCAGAACGCGCCTGAAAGCGGCACCGAGCCAGCCCGCTGCCTGTAGCAGCACGGGCTTCCCCGTGCCGCCGAGATCTGTGCGACGCCCGGTGACTCTGTCCTGTCCTGGCATTTTCTCAGAGCTTCCCCCCGAGGGAGATCTGAGCGGGCAGGGGGGCAGCTGTGCCTCTCTTCTTTCCACTGCTTGCTTTACCCAGCAGCTCTCACCTCCTCCTAGCCTTTCCCCTCATCCACAGGGTACACCCGGCCCACCTACGGCTCAGGCACAGACCCCTTCCTTCCTCCACCATGGATGATACTGGCAACAGGTTGTGCTGGAATATTTATTTTCCGAACAACACAGCACACGCTTTTACACTCAGAGTGGGTAAAGCACAAACGCACCCGGTGTGTGTCTTGCCTGGTAGCACCCTATTTTAAAAAGGGAACAAAACAGTACAATAGGCACAATGTGTAAGCAATCTCTATATCCCTTATATCCAAAAGATTTCTATATTCCTCCCAGATTTCCTACAGGGATCTAAACAGCCAAGCTGCCTCTAAGGAAAAGCTTGCAAGCCCCCCTTCCAGCCCCAAAGCGAAGGGTGACAACCACAGCAGGAAGGCACCGCTCTTCCCTGCTCACTCCTCTGGGCCAGGACGCTTCGCAGGGTGGCAGCGTGAGTGGCGCAGGAAGCAGACCCCAGCCCGAGGCACCAATGCCCCCGCCCCGCGCCCCTCCGTCCTGCGGGAGACACAGCTACCACACCATGTGGGGCCAGTCGGGAATCATTTCACAAGCTGCAGTGACTGTGGTAGCAGTATTGAAATGTTACAGTGACCTTTCAAACAGAAGTAACTTCTTAAGAGCAGAATTAAAACATCTACTAAATATTTGAGAAAAGTCCATATTTCATCAAACAGTGAGGGGGAAGGGGAAGCCATGTTTTAGCTACAGCATTCCAGAGGAAGCATTTAAACCCACATTCGGCAAAAATAATTTGTATCTAGTTGCCAAAATAAATGCAACGTTTGAACCCGCTGAGCTTAGAACAATTGACTCGTAACTTTTGAAACATAATACATAATGAAAAAGGATATACCTCTGAGGCACCTTGCAGCATAAAACTCTTGCAGTTATTTCATTCTTTAGTCCTAATCCTGGAGTTCTTCACATACAAAAGGACTTCTGCTTATATTCCTTCTGTAAAGGCACAGATCAAATATTTGGCTTTTATTTGCTCACTGAAGATGAAGTGACCTTCACTCAGCTAAAGCAGAAATGTTTATTTTTAATTTTGGAATGGTCTGTAATAGCACCAATTAGGCTGCGTTAAATGATGAATAACAGCAGTACTGAGAGACTGCAGTTCATAAAAGTGTCCCCCGCCAATTTTGTACTGCAGCACTAATGCAATAAAGGACAGACTACAGGGAGCAAAACCAATTCATAGCAGTGAAAAATCATTAAAATACCATGAAGTTCAAATGAGTCCCTTCTTTCCATTTCACTTGAAGATAGGTATGAAATTTTGTAAAAAGCCTACAAAGCTATCTCCAGTTCTTACACAATTTATCAAGTAACAAATAAAGACAAGCAAACACAAACTGCACGTATAACATTTGAAATGGCAAAACTAATCAGTAAACCCAAACATTAAAAGCTGTAATTGGATTCTGCACCTTCCCTGCTGTTACACAGCAGCCACGTCTTTCTGAATCAGTGGGTGCATGAGTACAGACGGTAACACTGCCTACTTTATACTGCTCCACCTCTGCCTGGGAAAACATGGGTCCGGGCAGCTCTTTAATTCGGCCTACATGCTGCAAAATGGAATCTTGTTTTTCAAAACTGGAGTTATACATGTATTTATTCTGTGCAGGTGGACTCGCGCACCCATGCAGAACCCAACTGAAATCAATCGAGCTCAGTGCAGCTGCAATATTCGATCCTCCCGGAAAAAGTTTCAGACCCGGCAGTCAAATTATCACTTTAAGAAACTCAACATCAATGATTATTTAATAAGTTTATACAGAAAAGATTTATCCAGCTAACTTTCAATTCACACCAAGTTTGGGGTTTTTGTTGCTTTTTTTTTTTAAATAATCTACACGTGCAAAGTATTACACTATTACACTACACTATTACACTTTACTAGCAAAAAACCAGGTAACTCACTCTGCAGGTCTGCTAATGAAGCTGAGGCACGCTGTTTCAGGCCATGCTCACTGTATACAAAGAACTCTCCTTAAAGGGATTCTGAATTTTGCTTTTTCTTCCGCACTCTGGGATTTAAAGTATTTGCTGATCTTTGAGAGTAAAAGTGCAGGCAGGTAAGCGCACAACAGTTGTCATCCAGAGCGGTACGGCGAGTCCTTGGCTGTGCTGCGGGCTGGCCCGTATCAGCTATTTGGTAAGGCACAGCAGCGTGCGCTACCAGAGCGACGGACGGTAACAGTGATTTTAATTCCCACAAGTAGCTGAAAAGTTCACACGCACACTCCAAGTTTAAAAGACAGATTTGTAAAAATGTACAAAGATTGTATCAGTGAATCAATCATCTTCTGCAAGTGCTAACAGAAATCACCATCAGGCAGCTGGCAGTTAAGAACAACCCTTGGCTTTTGCACTGAAGTGAAGAAAAGATATGTAGACTATGATAGATAAAAAAACACACAAAAGACTGTGATGGGACATGGTTTTGTAACAATGAGCCCAGGGACAAGATCCTCGCCGAAGAGGACTCTGATAACTTCTCTACTTGCAGAGCTACCTCCATGGTTTTTACAGCTGCTCCCAGACTTAAAAAAAAAAAAAACTATCATGAAAGAGAGCCACAGCCCAGTGAAATACTGAAGTATTTGCTTGCTTTTAATCATGAGCTTAAGTACTACTGTAGCTGATTGAAAACTGAATTAAAATCAGCACCGTAGCGAAAGAGTTATTTTATATCTTTTCAAATAAATTCTAGGGTAAGGGGTTTTGCTTAGTCTCTCGAACCCAGTTTGGAGAGCGGGTAGAGCGTATCTCAGAAGGAGGTTCAGGCTCTGCATGGTCCTACCATTGTGCCTACGCGCAAAACCAAAAGAATAAAATCTTGAGTTTGTGAAAGAGGAACATTCCGCAGCTGAGCAGATACAGCCCTTTGCAAATTTGTTCAGATATTTCAGTTTACATTTTCCACCCTCTATTTTACTTCATGCCAGTCTAATTTAGGCTCAGTAGTTTCAGTATACTAGATCACTTATGTCAAATAAAACAACTTTCCTTGAGAAGTAAAATTAACCATTAAAAAATAAAATTAAAAAACCCCAACGCTTATTTCTAGGCAAGCTTCATTTTTTTAAACATTACATCTTGTTTGCTTTGATAGAGCAGAAAAGAATGCATCTTTTCATCTGCAGGTAGTTACACACCACATCACAGTCATCCCACCCAGGGGCTGTATTTACCTCAAACTCTGCAGCAAGCAACGTATAAAGTGAGGGGTAAGTGTGATTAAAATTGCCCAATTTAAACTCTCAGGAAAAAAAAACCCTCTTTTTTTTTTGCATTTAATGCTTAAATATTTTATCTTACAGTTTAATATTTTATATTTAGTAACTATATTTATGATTTTTACATGTAATATTTAGACAACCCAAATCCTTACTAGTTGAATAATTTCTTTCCTCCTGAAGTGATACTTTTCCAAATTCCACCCCCAACGTTCCTTCTTTTAAGTGATGGGGCTGCACAAGGTTTGATCCTTACTGGAACGCTTCCCAACTTGATTTTTTTTTTTTTTTTTTTTTTTTTAATGCTTTAAGAGTTGCCTTTCTCATGTTCACAAGGACGCAGTGGGTACAAGGTGAATAATTTCTCCCTGAAGTCAAACTTCCACAAGATTTTATCTTTTAAAACAAATTATTTTTAGATGAAAGATGGAGGTTTATGCTGTTATGCACATAGCGTGCGATAAGTTCTGGGTGTTGATTTAAAAAATCCTGCGTATCTATTCAGGATAAATACAGATGCCAAATTTCTCAAATACTGCTCAAAAGTGAGATTCTTAAAACTAAAGCAGAAGTTACAGATTGCGAAATATCACCAAATTTATGTAAAGTTGAGTAGCTGCTGAAACTTGGAGATCTATGAATTTGTTTAAGATTGTATTTTGGTATCACCACTAGAGATGGGTGAGAAAAATCTGCACAGCAGCCTTTGGAACTGCAGGTGTTTATGTTTTGCACCCTTCCCTTTAGTACCGTGCATAGCTTCTAACATCTTCAAAGTTTCGTGCAGTAGGGGCTGCTGATTTCCCTTGAAACACACTGATTTCAAATAATGCTGAAGTCTTCAGCAGCCATTTATTAAGCGACAGGTGCAGCAATCTGCCTTCTGAAGGACTCATTTTCGCTTCGATGTTCCTTCTGAACCGTGCGTGCAGAAGCTGTGCTGCAGACGCAGCTGGCATGGACCGAAATTAAAGCAGCTAGTCATAAACCTGAAATACACAGCAGAGTGGACAACCTGTCCGTAGCAAGCTGTTCCCCTGCCTGCCCCTCCGCCCCTGTTTCTCCGTTCTATTCACCTCCAGTTGCACAGGTGACATTTTCAATAATTTCGATAAATATTTATAAATTCCTGTTTGTGCAGCTGAAGGAATTCCAGAACTTTATGAAAGCCCTGAGGACACCGCAGTGTAGTTAAGTCTCTATTTGACTTTTATTAAAATTAGAAATATTTTCTCAGCTGTTGTGTAACCGTTTTATGCTCTAAAGGAAAATAAAAGTTTCTGCTTTTATAACCACGTACCTTGAAACAACGGGCAACAGACTGTTTCACATCAAGAGTTTCCAAAACCTTTGGCACGTCGCACGTAAGAGCTACCTTAGCCACACACATCAGGGTATCTCTGAACTCGTCACAAACAAAACCACAGACTGGAGTTAGTGTCTTAGCACCCCACTTCCATGGTTTGCAGTGCCCCAAAACCCCTAAAACTCTTCAGCTGGTCAGTGCACCTCTGCCCCTCGTTAACATCCCCATACCAGGGGGCTCTGCCCAGGCACAGGTGCCACGCAGGGCATCACCCCCATCCGCACCTCGTGCTGCGCTGCAGGGTGCCGAGGCCTCGCTTGCCTCTTGCCTCCCTGAGGAGAGCAGGCAGCACAAGCCACGCAACAATGTTCCCTTGGATCTAAGCATTCAGATGATGGAGCAAAATAGCTGATCCTTCTTTAACTACAGATTGGACAAATTTAAGTCCCAGGGAAGAGCGTCCTCAGTCCTCATCTTAACATTCAAATACAGAGCTCAGGACAGAAGAGAATGAGAATTAAGTGTTTCTCATGTAACTAACACACAAGATGCTATAAATTACTGTCTAGGAAACATCTTGAAATTAATCCATTGCATCTCCTGAAAAGTCAGTGAGTAACATAAATCATTCACTATTAACTCTTGAAAATCTTCAGGATTTGAGAAAAAGGGTCTCCATCTGTAATATTATCAAATTTCTACTCCGGATCACAATGAGGACTTCCTACGGGATGACATGAAAGATAAGCACCCCTGGTGAAACTTAACTGCTTAGAAATCAGACCTTATTGTAAACTTTTTTTTTAATTATCTAGTATAGTTACCCTCTGTGAAAACAGACGAGAATCCACAGCCTCTTAATTTACACAATGGCCAGAATTCAATTGAGTCTCATGTCTTAAATTTTATAGCCAGTTCTTTTCCGGAGTTTGCCCAAGGCAATATTCTCCATTCAGTTAATCAGCAGACAGTTTTTTTTCCCATAGTGCAGGGAAGATAAACTAAAATGCAAAAAAAAAAAAAAAAAATCATCAGCAACCCAAGAGATGCAGATTTTATGATGAAAATTATCAGTACCAGCTGTAATAGCCTCTATACCATAGTAAGTTCTGAAGGTTCATCACCAGTCTCTGAGCTTCTCTGTTCATAACAGTGCGGTGTTAGCTCTCACAGTACCTAGCAGGTGAAAATATCTGGCTAAATCATGCCTGAACCAAAGGCATGACTTTAGCATGGCTAAAAAGATGAAAACTGGTTTCCACCTCCAGTGACGACTTTTGTGATGATCTTGATTACTGGCAGTGATCTTGGAAGTTGAATCCTGAGCACGGGCCAATTCCCCAATCCATCTTCTACAAATCCAAAGTGTTTGCATGAATTCCACTTTTCTCTTCCCATGCCAGCTAAATCTTATACCCAGAACAGTCTGTGATACATAATTAACCTATTTTGCTAGGTTAAATCTTTTCACAAAAGATTTGAGAGACCTATTACATAGACCTTATGCTTACCCTTTCTTCAAGGACACTTACCATACACAAGTTCTAATGACCTAAGTAATTTTCTAAGTCCCAGACCTAGGTTATAGAATGGTTCGGGTTGGAAAGGACCTTTAAAGCCCATCCAGTCCAACCCCCCCTGCAAGGAGCAGGGACATCTCCAACCAGATCAGGTTGCTCAGAGCCCCGTCCAACCTGTCCTTGAATGCTTCCAGGGATGGGGCATCCACCACCTCTCTGGGCAACCTGTGGTCCACCCTCAAAAGCCCAAGAAGCAGAATCAGGAAACAGATTCCCCGTTTGCTTGGAGGCAGCCTCTTAACAGGGTCTTGAAGAGTAAAAATGATGATCTGTATTTAAGGCAAGCAGCTATAGGAAGTTTTCCAGTCCACACTACAGTGAAAATAAAAATGGAGCAAGTAGGTCCAGGGATATCACAGCACATCATGTTTCTTGACTGTGAGCTCTAAGTGAAGATTGTTAGTAATTGGGACTTGTAATCTCTCCCAAATGAGTGCTCTGGGCTCTAACAAGCTCAAGAGTTCATATTCCAGCCTTTCCCATCTTGTGGAGGCATCTAAGATCTCTTTCCTTTTTTTGATCTTTCAGCGATCTTGCGGAAACTACTATCTTGGAGGCATTTGCTCCTCTCAGATTTGACTGATGGGTTCAAGCATCATTGGAGAAAAGGGGAGATGGAGCACATCCAGTGTAACAGCTCACTGGTGCTAAGAGGGATGCCCCCAGTTCTGCATTTCCTTCCTCCCATGCATCTCATCACATAAACCTGCCTACTCTGTGCTTTCCTACCCTTCCACAAGGCAAGTGGTTAAAGAAGTGCTAGAGCTGCTGGTGGGAAAGCAACAGGAGTACGTGACTAGAGCAGAAGTGAGTGGGATGCAGAAAGCAGCATCGATTCAGCCCATCTTATCAAAACACACGTTCCAAATGACAATACTGTGGATGAAGTTGCATGTTACAAAGGAACTGTTACAAAAAATGAGGACCATCCTGCTCACTGTCCACCCGTTCCCTGCACTGAGCCAATTAAACTCACTAAACCAGCAGAAAGTCACCCAAGTGACTTGTGTGTTTTCACAAGCACACACATGAAAGTGTTTTCCTGTTATGAATTGAGCCGGCTACTCACAGGGCACAAAAGGCAGCAGAAAGGACAGAAAAGTGAAACAGAAAAAGGAGGCAAAGGGAAGGCAGGAACAGAGCCTGCCTTCCCCACAGCAGCAACAAGCTGCAACACAGTCCCCGCCTAACACACAACCTCATGCTAAGGCATGACGTGGGCTCTGTTTCCTTCACCTGACGTTCCTGCAAATGGTTTTAGTTATTGAAAAGCTGCTCCTCATCTCAATATCTGAGCAGCAGTTCCAAATGGGAGATTTTCTTTGTTCCAGAGAGGATTATACAAGCAACTTACCCAGTGAGCAGCCCATGCCTTGCTAATGGGTTTCTAAGAAGCAGAGAGGTCACTGTTGACTGTAGAACAGGAGCAGCAATTACAGTTCGACAACACAGGCAGAATGAGCATCTACCAGCAGAAGAGCTGGCGAGGGGAAGAAACTGCCCTTAGCATAACATGCATGAACATTGCTCTTCTCCAGGTTAAAAATAAAACCATTTCTGGATATCGGCAAACTGACAATTTTATTGCTGCCATGTCATTTGGAAGACTTTCTGCATAAAATACAAAATCAAATGCAAGTAAGACAAAAAAGTTCATGTGAAACTACCATTTCCTCTTTAAATAACCACAAACAGAAAACTTTCCAGCTTATGACAGAGTTATACAGTAAAACAACCCCGCACAGTATTAGACATCAGATGTGACAAGTGGAACAGGCTTACCTATGAAAACAGACTGCTGACAGAAGCAGGTGGAGGATGCAATTGCTTAAGACTTCTGCATCCTACGTGGGAAAAATACACGTGGACAAAATTAAATTAGCATTTTAGTTACGATTCTTACAAAACCAGCTTACATACTGAGGAGCAGCAGTTACGGCAGTGGTATGAACCAGTACTATACTGAAAATCTTGCAATAGCTCATGCAGCATTGAGAAGAAATTTTCAAATATTACTATAGCTGTTTTAATAAAATATGAGTTTATTAACTCAACAGTCTCATTCAGAAAAGTAAACTCGGGTAATTTTCAAGGTTTGATTGCTAATATCAAGTTCGTAATTTGATAAATATCATTATACTGAATGGTTGATTTTAAAATAACAGAACTTTAAAATTGTCATCTAGATTATTCCACTGCTGCTGTCACCAGCTGTGGATAATTCACTGCTCTTCTTGGACCTTAATAACTGCCCCAAAATCTAGATTTTTCAACAAAGAAAACGCATAGGAACTAGACCAATCTTTACTAAAAAGACAGCTATTCAAATACCTTTCAAAACTACCTTTACCTTAATGCAGCCAAATATACGCGTCCTTATGTAAGTATTCAGTGTAGACTCCCAACAGTTGAGAAACATCTCACCTCAAATTCCTCAAGCAGCTACATGAAAGTACAGCAAGCCTGCAATCTAAAACTAGATACAAAGTTTAGACCTTAATCCATCTGCAGAAATACAACAATGCTTCTAATTTTTATTTTTTTAAAGCATTAATTGCACCAAAGGACTGTAAATGCACATGGAGGAAAAACCCACAAGCAAGCTGCCTGAAGTCAAAGACACTCAGAACAGATGTGCCATTTTTGGCCAATCTTGCTTTTCTCATTTCAACATTCTAGTTTTTAAGTCAAGTTACATAAAGTCCTTCAAGATACCTTCCTCTTACAGGCATAGTTCAGAGACAGCACTATTTTCTTTTCAACATGCCAAGAACACGCCTCAAACTTTGGTTGATCCCCAAGAACCTCCAAAGGATAAAACTGGATTTCCCATTTTAGTGCTCCGTAACTTAGAAGTCTCAGGCAGTACTCATGCCAGACTGGAAGTCTGATACAATTTTTACAGTTTCAGCTATAAAATCTGCCTCAGGAATTTATTAAATAAAACCAGTACAAGTTTGAAAGCTATCATAATGGTGGAGATTATAATAATTTCGTAATAGAATAAGCATGGGAGTACCCTTACATGCAGAAAAACACGATGAGTAGAATAATCCAGCAACTTTAAAGGGCTCATGTGTGCTTAGGCAGAGCTGCTATATTAGTACAGAAAGTGATTTATAAATGCAGAAAGTAGGAGTACATTTGGCATCACTGGGACAGATGAACTCACATTAGCAATAGCTGCGATTCTAAATATATGCTTTGGAAAACATAATTCATTACCCTTGTTCCTAAGTGGTTTATTCTTACACTTCAAAAACCTCCAAGGGGGAGGCAGGGGGAGAACACATGCACGGTGCCTTGCGCCAAAGTCATAACCTGACACTGACTTTCAGAAACCAACTCTTCCTCAAATAGTATTACAAAAGGTATACGCAGCTGGTGTGCGGAGAAGTCAGAGGAAGTCAGAGTTTAAAAAAGGCAGTCCAAATATAAACACTTCTGTAATACTGGTAAGGAAAGATTGTAATTATCAGAAGGAGACCAAGCAGCTTTTCTCCATGGAGACAGGGCCCACATGCTTAGGGCAGGACAAACCAAGTCTTGACAGACCACTCACAGAGGTCCGGACTGGTTCAGAAAAATCAGAGAGGAACTTGCCATTCTGTAACTAGAAGGCCTTCGCATAAATATCTGAATGTCCTATGGAGTGCTGGGTAGGCTTCACCAAAACGTACCAGTATGACAGTCTCTAGTGCCTACCTGGCAATACACCATATACACTCTTTTCCTACCGTGGTCCCCACACCGAGACGCGCCTCGCCACGAGAGCTCAGCTGTAGCAAGCTCAGTTTCTCCACTTTGGGTAAACCTGAACCCTAAAGCATGAATATTTACCTCAGACATCATCCACAAGGCAAGGCAGGAGAGGACAGAAAAGCCCCATATCTACCCATGCCTCCTCCCCCCTCCCAAAGCGAAGGGTCGGACGCTGACTGGGGGGTGTTACAGGATATAATAGGCTCTCCTCTCCCCGTACAATCACAAAAACCATTTGGAAACACTGGATCACACCTCCTCAGCTCAGAGCTTCCCCTCCAATCTCAATGCTACTTTCTGAATCCAAGGATCAATATTTAAATTACCCCCATCCTACATCAACCAGATTATTTTGACCATTTCACCCCAAAAAGCTGCAAAAACACAATTCACATAGTAAGGGCACACTGCAACACTGCAACTATACTTTGCCACTGCAACATCACCTAAGGAAAAATACATTTCACAGGCAGCCTGATTTTCAGTCTTCAATATTAATTTGCATCTTTTACAAAAGATTTCTTACCAGATGCTGCCTCTCCCACCCTTTCTTCCCTAGGCAGAAAAGCCTAGCTATAAACAAAACTATTTATAAAAGAAGGGAAAAAAATGAAAAGAGTAAGCAGGATCAAAAGATGCTCAACAGGAGAAAAAAAAACATGTCATCTAGTTAAGTATACAGAGTCTTAATTGCTCTTAAAAGACTATTAGACACAAAACAACTTTTCTAAAGCACAGGATATGAAGCAAAGAACAAGAGGTATAGAAGCATGTTTAGAGAATAAAAATACTGAAAAAAGGTATTGCATAATAAAGCTGTTACAAAATAAAGTCTAATGGGTGTGCTCCTTTAGCTCTCTAGCTACTTGGCTTGAGCCTTTTATAATCACTGATGAGAATTTTATAAGCTGAAATCAAAATTAATTACTGAATAGGATGGCTAACCTATAATGCCATTTTAAGTAATTTTTCTACCCTGAGGATGTTTAGCTGTTACATGGAATTCACAATCAATTCTGCAGATACAATATTCCTATCTTTAGTCTCTAAGACTAAACTATTTTTAGTCTCACTTTACCTAGAACATTGACATTTATCACATCGCCATTTATCTTGCAGCTGTTTATAAAAGTTATAGTTTTAAAGAAGTTAAACTCATATTCGTATTGTAGCGTTAGGAATGTCCCTGTCCCAAACTGATTTCAGTACCTACCTCTTGCTCTATAAAACCTTACCTAGTCCGTGCCAGGTGTGAATATACAGCATTTAAGAAAAAAATAACTCATTTTCTAATAGTTTAGCTACCAAAATCTGTACATCTGAAACACTTTGTGTTACAGAAAGAAAAATATAAAAAATAAACTCTGCCTATATTTAAAAGATTCTTTATAATGTAATCTAAACAGATATAAGGTGTATTCTTTTCTCATTACCAATGCATCTATTCAGTACTCATTCTAAGAAAGTCTTTCCAGTACACATGCATTCTCCATATTTTCGGTATTGCAGAGTATCTCTCAGTTCTCATTAGCAAAGATAAGTCTTACTTAATTTTCACATTTGCAACAATTTATATAATCTTGTAACAAAGCCTCTCATCAAAAAAAACCCCAAGAATTTCTTTTTTTTAAGTTAAATATGCACATTTTTCAGAAGACAATTTAGATCCTGCTTCTGAAAATGTTGCCTCTTAGGCTCTATACACGTATAACCCTGGCACATTTATAGAATTCTAACAATGTAAAACCTGTAGATACACAAGTATATTAGCAGGCTATCATCCTGCACACTGCCTGTAGTTAAGTACAGCTTTTGCTTTTAGAAACAGTTCACAGGAGGCCAGATCCCTTTTCATTTTATGTTTTTATTACAATCTGCCCACACCTCCAAGTATAAACATTGAACCCTCCCCATTTCTCATCCCTCCCCCTCCCACCTACAGAAAGGTTGCAGGGAAAGAGACCAAGGTGAAGTGATTTAAAGCCACATCAATGCCTAATACACAGAACAGGTCTGGAGAAGGGAAAGCCTAACATTAAAAAAAAAAAAAAAGTTAAACAGCCTCTTGATTCCAAAATATGAATAAATAAGATACGTAATAAAATTTTACTTTTTTCCCATTTTGAAGAATTTCCACAACAGAGGAATAAATTCAATAAAATAATGTAAAAGCTGGCCTTTTGGAGTAAAAATCAGTTTTAGAAAACAATAGTGTACTGTAAGTTGCAATTATTGTACCTGTACTTAAGGAAGAAGTCACAGAGCCTCAGGCTTGCTGTCCTGTTATTGTTCCCGATGCATGCCTTAAATATAGCTTGTTATTTGTATATCACACATATATATGATATACAGAGACATACAGACGACACATCTCTGCAGAGGCCCTTTTTAAATAAATGAACAAAATCGTTACTCTGGTGTCACAAATATTCCCTGCAATTAAAATGGAGAAATACGAAGCAAAGAATGACTTGTAAAGCTGATCGTGGTAGGTACCAGACTGTTCAACTGTAAAATATCACGGTAGGAAAGAAAACCCATCCACTGGATGCAAAAGGTGCTTTTATCTGGATAGTCAAACTAGCAAAAATAGCAACAGAGCTATTACTATACTGAAAGCTCTAAGCACCATAGTATGTCTGAAATACACAGTACTTCCAAACAAACTATGAATTCCTTGAGAGATCTGTATCACCAGTGGGGCAAAAAAACAACGTCTTAATTTTCTGTTCAGATTTTATTTGAAATCTAATTCAAATTGTCAAAGCTACAAAAAGGGGGAACATTTGAGTTATTTCTGCTATGTCACAACATTCTAAAACAAAATATCACTACTGCCAGCAGATCAGTTACACACATTTCTGATGAAACTTCTAAACACAAAAATGTTTCATTTGGGAAATAGTCACAATGAAGATATTTTGTACAATATAAAACAATGACAGGTCTACAGATGCCGATACTCATGAGTATAAACGTGCATTCACAAAAAAAAAAAAAAAAAAAAAATCAGGAATGCTTTTTTGTTTTTTAACAGACTGTTCAGGCACAAAAACAAAACCGCATTTCCAGTAAGTGACAGCATCATAAAAAATATTAACATTGTCAGTGTTTGCTTTTCTTTGACTTCTTGTGAGATCTGTGAGGAGAACGGGATTGAGACCTGGATTTTTTCCCTGACTTTTTAGGGGATCTGGATCGTGATCTTCTTGATCTTTTGGGTGTCCTGGAGCCAGATGGTGACCTGCAAAAAATAAATTTTTATGTCATATACCAACTGATAACACCAACTTTTTCTGTAGTTATTTGGCATTCATTTATTGAGCTAAACAAGGAGGAAAGTATTTTTCCTCTAGTAAGGGGAAGTAAACAGAATGGTATCTTGCTTTTGAGAAAAGGCAATTTTTCCATTCTAAGGTTTTTCACATATTTTGGGTTTAACTTCAGTGCTTAGAATCCACAAGAAAAATAACACCAGCTCATGTCCTTCTTAAACCAATGTAAGGAATTCGCAAGCTTCCACATATGCGTTAACCACCTTGCTTCTTGTATTAATAGCAGTCTACATCCATACAGAAGAGAACAAAAATGAAAAATCATGTTGAATTGTGTTATGCTGAAATACTTTTCATTCTCAAACATGTTCAGCTTGTGATGTAGTCCCACAGAAAAAGAACAGACACTGTATAAACGTACTGTCATCTAACCCACATCTCATACATTCATCTGATATAATCTAAATCGAATCACCCTTGTATTAACTTTAAAAAGTCTCAAGTACTTTTCTACTTCTATTTGAATTCCTAGCTTATAGCACAAGAATCTGATTACTGTAAATATGTACTATGATTTTCTCAACAGCGTAGAAGGAATTTTCCTCATCGTGTTTGAGGAACTGTGTATCAATAAGATATTCTACACTTCAGCTTCGAAGCTGAACTTTTGAGTTTTGAGCTACAAAATCATCAATGCAATTAAAAAAAAAAAAAAATCTCACCCCAAGTTTGACATTAACTAATGACATATATTTGGGTCAGTCTGGAGAATACACAATACCTACTTCAGAAACAAAACCCCATAAGCAGTACCTAATACAGATTTTTTTCATTTAAAAAAACCCCAAATATGGGAGAGGAGCTTCATATGAGCAAATCACCAGTGAAAGACTGCATGCTTACTATAATTCTACAAGTTCTATGGGCCACAGAAGATTTTTCCTTTGAAAAGAAAAAGCAAGGTGCTTTGCTTTAAAGCAGTATTTCTCAAAATTATCAGTAAATAGGTAAACAAGAATATAAAAGTGAACAGTCTTGAGCTGTCAAGGCAGAAGGCTGTATACATTTCCGACAGCAAGTGTCCAAGGATATTAAACAGGAACATGCAGTATGGTCCATTAGGAGAGAAAATACTTGTGTATCAAATATGGTTTGCTAAAAAAAACCACAGAAACAAACAAACAAAAAAACCCAACAATTAAAACCACACCTATGTACTTAACTTTCCTACAGCCTGAAACAGAGAAGATACTAGCTTACCTTTTGGCTTTTTTACTGACATCTCTGGGAGAATCTTTATGTGATGATCGAGAACGTGAACTCTCTTTGTGGGACCGTTCAGAGCGCTCTGAGCGTTCCGATTTTGGTGACGGAGATTTTGCTCGTCTACTGCCACTGCTGCGAGATGGGCTAGGTGAAGTACTGTGTCGTCTTTTCCTTTGTAAAGAAAGCAAATACAGTTATGTTCATACACACAGAGAAGTGAAAATGTGTACTAGGAAAACAGATTACTTTCTGTAGACACTTTCTTTTGCCAATGTGATGTTAGATCCTTTTAAGCAATTAAAAAGTAGTAGGCTTTTTATTACTTAAAAAAATTAATATCAAGTTCAACATGTGCATCAGACTTTCTCTGGTTGAAAAAAATATTAAGGCCTGTGACTCATCGTTGTTTATTGCGGTATAAAAATATTCTGTCATCATTTCCTGAAAAGCAAGGCATTTTACTGTATCTACACTTAATACCATGGAAAAGTTTGTCTATACAAAAATTAGAAGATCAGAGTGTTACAATCAACTACCCTAAAACTAGCTGTTCTTAAGAATTTGCACTATGAGCTGAATAACATTTAAACCACCACAAATCATTGGTGGTATGACTTCAGTACAGTTTTCTGCCTAACACACTGAAGTCAATTTACTGCTAGGACAGAGGTAAATATACCCTGTTTGCAAGTGGCCATTATTTTACCATGTTTCCTCAGGGCCTAAATGAGCCAAAATGGGATTCTATTCAAAAGGGTACATCACTTGGCGCAGGATAAAAAATGATAATACCTTTAACATTTTAAAATGTTTTAATAGCCAAAACACGCATTTTTTGTTGTTGGGTGGGTTTGTGTTTTTCTTTTAAAATAAGATGGGTGACACAATGCAATTTCAAGGCTGCCATTGCATACAAAGATACTAACTGTGAGGTTTTTCCTCCCATCCACTTTACTCCAAGGAAAGTCATACCTCTCTTTTCTTGTTGGTGTACATTCCTCCTTTTCCTTCTTATCTTTGGACCGGGATTCAGATTTTTCCTTGTCCTTTTTGTCTCTGTCCCGTTCTCTTTCCAACTCTTTTTCTTTTTCCTAAATTATTAGAAGCATTCATCATTTCAGACAAGGTGTGACTAACCATTAAGTAAAGACAATCAAGCTAATAACAAACAGCATAAAAGCACTGGGTACTGAAGAAACATAGCACATAATCTGGGAAGGAACTAATGGTCACACCATACCCGCTCTCCAAATCTCCACTACTGCTCTGTACACAGCAGAAACATTTATTGTAACACAAACACTAACAAAAACACGAAAGATGTCACCCTACATGAGACAGTCTGAGTATCCAACTGAAAATTAACAGTCTTCAATTTCACAAATCTCAGGGAAACATTACAGCTGTAATAGATTTTCTTAACTAAATTAAACACGGAAGAATACCAGGAACCTCTTTCTACTTAAACCATATGCATTCATCTTCCTTAATCTAGATTGAAAATTGGGATAATCTCATAACAGCAAGAAATTTAAAGACAACACAAAAATACAAACAAGATTCTGCAACAAAGTCCACTCTGTCTAGAAAACCCCACAAATATGGTCCATTTCTATATAACAACTGGACAATTTTGAAAGAAAATATATACCCCAAACACATCTTGTTTGATTGTCAAATTGTTAGAAAACGAATCATATAAAAATCAACCTAAACCAGCAGCAAGTCTGAAAATAGAGATCAAGAGGTGTGCTTCTTTCAGTACTGGCATAAAAAAAAAAAAAAAAAATCCTTCCATGGCAAAAAAATAAACAGATATTCCCTGCATACCCCATAAAGAAGAGGTGATTTAGCTAAATGAAAGAAAGAGGGCAGGGTGGTGGGGGGGGGAAGGAGGAGAGGGGAAGACAAAAACACAAGTGCAGGAGTGCAGGAAAAATCAACACAGCTATACTAATCCAGTCTCACATTTTCTTTATGTTGAAGACTTATTAGTAAAATTTTGAAGTGTCCCTTATCATTATATCTACTACTGCAAACTATTGTAAGACAACTAAAATCAATGGGCTCTTAAGATGTGCCTCGCTTATTTGATAGTGAACTAATTATTTCATCTTGATAAACAGCAATAAACAGTATTTTAAATACCTTTAAGTTCCTATTCTCTTAACAACATACAATAATACTAGGAAATTTACTCTTGGAAAGCTTATTCTATACTAAATTAGACAAAAAATTATGACCGACCACCAAGTTAGTGGGAAACACAATCAGAACCAGTATTACATTATTACTATACAAACTAACTTTATTATGGCATTAAAGCAAAAGATAAAGTTATTCCCTTAACAACAGGGTTATTGTTTATTTAAAGAACACCTGTTATCATTAGCATTAAATATTTCTTAACTAAATATTACCTTCATCATTGAAAATGAAAACAGAAAAGATAATTATTAAAAATCTAAAATATTACAATCTAGTTGAACTAATTCAACAAAAGGTATCTAACAAAGTTATCAGGATTATGATTTCTGGGTTTTTAAAGCTACTGTCTCACAAAACATTCTGTGCTTACTGCAGAAATCACATCTTTCTCCAAATCACAGAAAACATTGAGGAAGTGGGAAGCTACCTTTAAAAGGGAAGTTACTTATAAAAATTGTAGTCTTAACTGCTAACATCAACCTCCAAATGTGTAAATCTCCTTCAGGGATCAGCTTTCCTAACTTTTATAAGTCTCTTTCTTCAAGATACTGTGCAAAATTACGTTAGTGAATTAGTCGGGTATTGAGCACCAAATAATGCAAAGAACAAGTGACACACAAACACCTGCTGAAAACTGCCTGTTTGTATTTAGCTTCCAAGAAACTGCAGGGGTACCCTATTTCATCACTGATCTGTCAAGCTGTGAAACCAGATCAGAGAGGCAACTGCCACTCACTCTCTCACTAAACACATTGTCCAAACAGGTTACATGTTCTTCTGTTATGTTTCAAAGATTCAAGATCACATGACATCACATATATGATGCTAATTTTTAAAGCTGGTCTGACTTCATAGTCCAGAGAGGACTACTAAAAATGGTAATGGTACAGAATTGTTCACTTTTGGTATGAGCTGGAATTATCCAGGAAATCTTAAGACACTGGAGAATCAGAAGCACATATGCTGCTGAACACTACTCTTTCTCTTCCTTTGGAAGCCTTTACCACAATGGATCAACTACTAAAATCAAAATGGAAAGTCTGATGAACATTTTCAACTGAGAGCTCTCCCTTTCCTTTCCCACACCTAACAGTTTGCTTTACGTAGTAGATCCAGAAGCGACCTCTTTAAGGTTTCAATACATTCTAATGATACCCATCAGTAGAGTATGAAAGACTACATTATTTTGATTAAAAAGAGAGATTATATCTACTCTGCAGAAAGCACTTGGATTTAGACATGCAGTTTGACATTACAGTAGAATTTTAATGAGAACCATGTGTTGTTATACTTAATGCCACCTTACATTTTATAAACTCAATAAAAGCCTATCACAGAATCAGAGCCAAACATAAAGAATATTTCTTACCCTCTGGAGCAGCTTGTCTCTATAGTGTTCAACCTGTTCCTGAAAACTCTGGCCTGGTTTCTTGGGTCTTTTCCCAGACTCTAACTCATCCTGAAACTTCATCACCTTAAGCTGTGAAAATAATACTGACCATTAGGTTATTGGGCTTATTATTATCCAGTTAGGCAGGTGGCTGAAAATGAAATTTCCATGATTTATAATCCGTGTTTTTCATTCTTTCCACACAAGTTTGTGCACAAAAAGGTACTAACTTTATTTAAACTAGACCAAAGCAACAAAACCGCATAATCATCTGCAGGCAACTGCAGACATGTTTACAGATATGTTAAGAACTAAAAATAAAGGGATTTTTTTTTTTGTTATTCTACTAAATTCTGTTCCCATCAGCAGAACACTGTACCCTTATACTTCTTAGGTCATTATCTGTTCTTGTTTTCTTTCAAAATTAGATAATTCACTGCAGGTGTCTTAATATATGGTTTAAATTTCTTTTGTCTATTCCAAGTTTTCCTTTAGAAACTGCCTTTTTCTTCATTTAACCCTAAATATTAAAATCAAATTACTGACGGAATTAGGACATAAAATAAATGCATCTCCTCTTCAAGGCTGTTTGGACAAAGCGGCTGATTTGAAACAGGTGATTTTTTTTACGTACATAATACTCTCTCATGTGCTATCAAGCTTTTTTGGGGAGTGGGGAGGAGCTTGGTAATAAGTTATGTTATGGTTAAGTTATGTTTGTCAGCCCTTTTCCAAACATTTACGCTTTGACTCTCCTGTATTTCCTGTTTCAACACCGACCCCAACAGTCACATATATGAGTAGATTTTTCCAGTCCTTGAGGTTTCATTTTTAGTAAACACAAAAATATTTTTCTCTTTAGAAATATTTAACTCTTCCACACTGAAAACACATGAAGGAAAAGACCGCAACTGTGTCCATTTTGATTATCTGAAAGGATTCTTCTTCTTCAGGTCCTCAATTCCCTAATATGAAGTAGTCACAAAATCAAACCCTAAAGGTTTTTTCTTCCCTCTCAAATGCAGCAGGCCAAACTTGATATCAAGATACCATATATTCTAATCAGCCCTTCCAATTACTGACTAAGCAGAAAGGAAGGGCATCACAAAACAGAAACAACTAAAAAAAAATAAAAAAGAAAAGCATTGCTATCTTCAACCACAGTACATTTCTGAACAAATGTTCTGCTAACGTCCCTCATTTGCTCTACCTAGGGTTTCATTTTTGCTTACATATATATACTCAGTGTCACCCTGTACCACCTGTTCTGGAAAGAAATCAAGCTTGCATTCTCTACCATCATCTGAACTCCAAGGCCATTCGTTGCTTCACGCATTCAGTACCGAACAGGAGGAGTACAGAGGAGGCTTCTCTGATACAGGAGGCCTCTCAAGCTGCCATGCTACAAACATGCCTGCAAGATACCTACCTTGTTTTCCCAACTGTATCACTCAATTTAAAAAAAAAACCAACCAAAAAAAATGTCCAAACCCCATACCAAAAAAACAACACAAATCACAAAACAAAACCATGTCCTTACAAGACTTGATTTCTTTACATGTTTAACCAGCAAAGCTGTGACACTCACTCTATTTAACCATATTTTGAAAGCAAGGAAGCATAAGCCTACAGCCCAAAGTAACCTGAAATTAAGGAAAACTAGGAATCCTATCAACAGGCTGTACTTGATTTAATAAGCTAATCCAGATGCAAAGAATTGTTGAACTTCTCGAAGCCTGTCTTACACGCATGTCACACAACCCACTGCCAGCAGGAAATTTAAAATGCCAAGAGGAACTATTTCCATGTAACTTTTCCAATAACTGTGGGTAGAGGCGGGGGAGTGAAACGTGGTCATTAGCAGATGCGTAGAGGAAGAGAGGAAAAATAGGAAAAGCCTATGCAAAAATCAGGCTCAACACCTCCCCAGACTCCAGCTATGTTAAGACCTTATAGTTTACTGACATAGCTGTGGTCTTCAACAGACCGATCATCAACGGATCTCTCTTCCACATACTTGCTGTATCTCCCTCAGAATCAATGTAAACTGACCCCTCTTAGAAAGATGCTGTGGTTAGAGGAAATCAGCCCTTGTACATTCCCTGGAAAAGGAGATTAAGTGTTACAAAATGCTGAGATAGTACCAATAGCTCACTATAGAAAGACCATTCTCTTCCACCTTTCTTCTCCATTCCTACACTCCAAGCAAAGAGTTCCTCGACCACTCTGTTCGTTGCAGCAGCTGCAGTGCTTGGCTGAGCCTTCCATGAGCCTGAACAACTCACTAACGCAGCAGAAGCCTACCCTGCACCTTCAATTTTTTTTTTCTGCAGCATTAGTGAGATGCATTGGCTCAGGGGAAGAATGAGCCAGCGCCAGAGCTCAAAGGTAGGATCAGGATATTCTGTTTTAGCAGAGGTGAGTAATAAGATCAAATCAGTTCATCCTACACCTTCACGTATGGCAATTTTTGCTACGTGCTCCAAAACATCACTACTGTAACTGTGTTTTAAAAGAAAAGGAATTATTTAGGTCCCAAAATGCAAAAAGGATTCTCGAAAGAATTCTACTGGTCAGAATTACTACATGAACTTACATTCGGTCATCTCCCTTCACCATTTCACTATTCATAGTATATTGGCCATAGTAAACGCTCTTCTTATTGATCTCTCCATGTAGAGTGTATGACGCTTATACTCCTATCATACATTTCCAGATACCCCTCAGGAGAAAGAGATACTTTAAATTTAGGCTTAAATCTGCTTAAGTATCTAATCAATTACTTCTGTAAAGTTTTGTAAAAGTATAAAATTTTATAAAAGTGTAAAAATTCCACTTTGTAAACTTCCATTTAGAAAGAACTAATATATTCTTATTAAGGTTGTTATTCTTTAACTATTACTTGTTCAACAAACAAGAACTATTAAGCCGGTTTGTCCTTAGAAGTAAATACATTGACTTCATCTAGACTGTCTCTGGAGTCAGTAACATGCATGGTAATGTGGAAGGGGAAAAATGTTCAAAACTTTATAATACTAATTTCTTAGACACAGCAGTCTCCCACAGCAGAGAGAGTTTAGAGGTTTTCAGAGACTGCAAATGCAGAAGCGTCAAATATCATCGGAGTTCCTGTGAGCAATCTCTACTAAATGCTCCAATGCAGGGATAGTGTTTCTCACTAATGACAAGAAGGTATCTCTTGTAAGTTCAAGATAAACAGCTCCACGACATGCCTCTTGTTTATTGGTTCTCATCTTGACATTTTCCCCCTCTCTCCTCAAACTCATTTGAGGAGAGTTTAAAAGATTTAGCCTTTCCTAGAAGTTGAGGTCTTGATTACAGACTAACCAGTAAGCTAGCAAGCTACAGAAAAAGGTAACATCTTGCTGCCAAGGTTCAGGGAAACCACAGACTGATGCAAACTGAAGCCCTGCCCATAGCTTTTTGCATTTTGACACAAACAGGTGTGCTGTGGCTAGCCCCCCCTTGCTTAAAATGAATCTATTTGCAAAAACTGTTCTTGTTTTTCTAATCTTCTACTGATACTGTTCGAGTCCACACACAACGGCCTAAAGGAGGGAAAAAAGGCTTTTTCACAAGAGGTTATTCTAGTTATACAGCCTCAGAACTTAAGAGGCCAGGTTCAAACACAACTTACTTGAGGTAAACTAGCTGCATACTACATACTAGGATTAACTAGGAAGTTAGTGACCAGATGGTTGAGGAAAGCTAAGAATTTCTGCTTGATATATAACTGCATACAAATCTAGACTGATTACAGACAGGAGGGACATCCAAGCAGACAAAAGTGTTTTGTTTTTCCTTAAAAAAGACTCACCCCAACAACAGCTGCAACAAGTTCGAGACTTTGCCAGAAGTACTGCAAAATGTTTCATTGAAAATTTGCATTTTGCAGTGAGTCTATCAGCAGTGGAATTTCTGCAGCTACAATATTATCAACAACAGATGACAGCGGTACTGATGTACACACGCGAAATACCTCTTCAGCCCTAACAGACCTCTGGAATGCTCAACCGCACTTATAGAATGCCATGTGTCTCGGAGCTAAGGAATTCCTCACTTTCGTCTTTGTGTAAAACAGAAGTAGATTTAAAGATTTAAACTAGAACAGAATCTGCTGAACTAAGGTAGTCATTATCTTCTAAGGAAGAACTGCTATAACTAGTGAAACTATTGGTCAAGCAAAAGCCAATTTGTCTCATCTGTAATTATTAAGCTGCAACAAGTAAGATATTTAAACAGATATCTTTTTGCCATTTTGCAGTAGCCTCAAATGAGCTAGGTACAGAAACCTCCACAGACTCTGAAGACCACAAGGTTATATTGTTATACTGATGATTACAAGCCTCAGATAGCTCCTATGACTTGATGAACAAATAAACAAAAAAGTGAGTATTCTCCATAGTAAGCACAGTTACCCAGAGAAAGAAATAATAGAAACTGTATGGAACTTCAGTTTCTTGACAAAGGCACACAGGGTCTTGAAACCCGGAAGAGGCCTCAGACACAATCTACTCTCGCAGACTATGCTTAATCTATTCTTACCTTGTGCTCCAGTCATTCTCTGTTGGAGACTGAATACTACACTAAAGGAACTTCAATCTTGTCTGGTACAGCAACTCATATCAACAAAGCTAAGAGAGTAACTTCCTTTCCTTTGGTACAAGCAGGAAAAACTTCTTTGGCTCTTGGTAGAAAAAGAAATCGCTCCTTAAATATCATGACACACTTTTAGGGGGCAGAAAAATATCTCTGTTTATGCACTAGGCAGGGGGGTGTTGACAGAGCACAGACACAAGACAGTATAGCAGAATCCAACTGTGCATCTCCTGGAGCTCGGTGGTACATAGCGGAAGGCTAAACAGGAAAACGGAATGAAGATCAATTAAGCAATCAAACACTCCTATAAGTTCTCAGATGGCTACCACAAATGTGAGCAAAGGCAGCTCCTAAAGATGACAAATCTGATCCTTTTGGAAGCACCGATACATCTGGATCATGAAGAGCCAGTTTCCAGCTGCAGATGAAGCCCGCACTGTGTTTTTCTGGGGTAGGATTACAAAATCTAGCACAGCAAGATGGAGACAGAAGTAAAGTACCTTAGAGAAAAGTCCAAAGAGGACAATGCTGCTTCATTTTGTTTGTAAGGTTTTGTACACTCTGAGGAAACAAGCTTGATGAACAATTTAGGCAACATAAAATTCCCATTTTCCTAACACTTCACAGCACTGAGGTCTCTTTACAAAGAAGAATACACCTTTCTTTTCTATGTCCCTGGGTTGGGGAAAGAGAGAGACACACATGCACAGCACCATAAAGACCATTGTGAAATTTGAGTGATAATGAAAAGCAAAGTGGCAACTCTTTCCACACTTAAAAAAAAAAAACCAGTAAAGAAATTACTGTTCTTTGGTGCTAAAAAAAAAAAAGTTTCTGTTCTTGCTAAGTCCTGGAAAGAATTCACACTTCAGTAAGATTAAGAAAGGTATGGGGGGGAAGGCAAATAAAGGGTTAATAATCTGCTCTCTCTGATGGCACTGCCTGATGGCTGTGGCCAAAGTTTGTTTCTTACTGCACTTCCCCCTTCCAGCTGACACACTTAATTTACTAACTGCGCCAAGAGAAAGAACTGTTGTATTGAAAGAATATTGTTTGTATTAATGAATTCTAAAAAAATGCATGAAAAAAAATGTGTTTTGGCTTCCCCAGTAGTCACAGTGTAGACTGCTAGAGAATCAGACTTCACCACTTTTCTTTCCAAAGGTTTTACACAACATTTTTAACAGCATATATTAGATGCATAATTGTTAAAACTGGCAACTAGGGTTTTTTTCCTCAGTTCTTTCCCTCAAATTTAATGATTAATGTATTCTTTGGCAGGGAATGGGAACATACTAAGAAGAAACTTTGAGTGCAAATGCTTTGAAGTGGTACAGGGAATACTTTCCTGTCAATGACAAACTTGAGAAATTTTAAAATGTCATTTAAATGTTATTTAAAATGTCATTTTAAAATAATGTCTGAAATGTTCTGAAAATTTAAAAAATTACAATTCTTTTCTGGTGATTCCAGAAGTCTGAAACTGAGATAGTAATTTACTTATAACAAAGAATAAAGATGGCAATATGCACCTGAAAACCTCAAATATTTACCATCTAAAGCTGTTACAGACAGGATACATTGATGAAAGAACTTACAACCCTTGTGCAGTGTAAAATTGACAACGGTTAAAGTAAATAACTTCCTAATCTGCCTCCACAACTGCCAGGAAAACATCTGTAAAACAGATACTCAATCTGAAAGGAGCCCTTTCCATAACCGCTACAGTCATTATTACAGTAAAATGAAAACTAGTTTCACTTGTACCTTCATTAGTCTAACATCATGGATTTTCTACAGAACTACTGCCACCATGAGTCAAGTCAGACATAAATCTCATTTTCTCAAATTCAGCATTTACTCACTTCAAATTGCTATGCAACATGAAACTGCCATGCAAAACAAGATGTCTCTAAGCACTTAGTTATAACTGATTACTTTTAATAATCTGAATTATTAAATAGAAGCACATTTGGGAGAAACAACAGTTGTGACATTTTACACCATTACTGCTTGTACATCTTAAAAGAATATTATGGGGCTTTGCTCATGTCTGATTTTAGCTAACTGGTATATTACAGCATAAATAGGTAGGCAGCCACAATTCCACCTTCAAAATATTACCTGAATTATAATCTGTCACTTGGAGATGCTACAGCTGCAAGAAGGAGCTTAGCAGCTTCTTAATACAATTTCAATGCACTGAACAGAACACACAAAAATTTCAGTATTCAGTGTATCATGGGTTTTAATACTGAATACAAGCTGGAAAGTCACATGCAATTTTAAATCTGTTTTTGCATGGCACTGAATGACAGAAAGGCTTCAACACTAGACCAAGGTCATGCTATATTCAAGTTACAGTTACCCTCTCAGTCAACCACAAGCTCAGAAATCACCATGAAGACATAAGAATCTGTGCTCATCAACCTTAACAGCTATACTAACCCCTATGCTTGGACATAGTGAGCCCTCTAAACTGTACATAGATCTTAATTTAAAATGCCTCATTTCCAGGACTACCTGGTTTAGTTTCATCAGCTTCTTTGTTTCACTGCTGACACAGTGAAAATAACTACTTTTAAATGCAATAAAATAGAGACACTTCAAGGCAAGAGACAGCAAGAACAAGAAAGGCATAGGAGTAAGGCCACATCCAAAAGTCATTCCCACTTGCCAAGAGGAGGAAAGCGTAGAGGAACCCAAGCAATCTAAGCCTACCAGTGGTACTGAAAAAGGACACTGAAAAATAAGAGTAATTCTCAATTTTTCATTTCTTCCTGCATTATTCTGAAGGACAAAACAAGGCAAGGCAAGGCTGTAAACGAACATACCTCTAAAAAATACCCTGGACTAAAAAAAACCCAGTGTAACGTGACTATAATTATTTCTGTAAAAATAACTCCGTTACATGTAGAGAGCTCAGGGTGGGGGAGGATTGGAAAGGTACAGAAGAGTGGCACAAAACACCGCATGCTGACCTCTATCTCTCGGAGTTTGGCACGTTTTTCTTCACTCATTTCTGAATACTTGACTGATGACTTGGATTCAGGCATTTCTTCTTTAATAGGATTGGAATACATGTGTTGCTCTTCTGACTTAGAACTCTGAGTGTCTTCCTCATCTTCACTTTCTTCTTCTTGACTTCACAGAAAATACACAGAATTAAGTGATATATAAAAATATATTTAAGATAATTATCTGTTACAAAATCTACAATCTCTCTTAATTAGTTTCTATGATTAGTTACTAGGTTTGAAATCTGTTAAGTAAGATTATATTATGTAAAAGTCTGTAGCTACAAAAGTCTCCATCTGTGAGACAGATATATTAAAATTTTCATTTAATTAAATGGTTAGTTTCCATTACTCAGATAATTTACACTTTTCATATAAACAGAGTGCAGAAGAATTCTTGAAACTTACAGCCACCAAATCGGTATCTAACTCTGCTACAAAACAAGTCCATTATCTCAACAAAATCTCTTTAAGTATTGTAATTGTGTTTTTCAGACATCATAAGTTTTGTAAAAGAACAAAATTTACCACATTTTTGCTTTTTGGAAACAAATGTGAGACATGGCAGATACTCAACATCATACTCTCAGACTGGCCACTAGAGTGCTGCAGTACTGCGTACGGTGCAGTAAGACAGGTAAAGCATTACTAACAGATGCTTTCAATTGACTAAAGTAAAAGACTGCTCAAAACCAACACATGGCACGGAGTCTATTAACATCCAAAGAAACATATATATAACATATACATCAGAACATTATTCACTGTGTTTGTCTCAAAAGCAAAAGGCAGAGGTTTAGACACATTCAGGCACATCTGACATCAAGATTTCCCAACTGTAAAATACCACTACCTTCATTATTACTATTTGATATTAAATTATCAAACCAGATTCAATTTAAAGATCATGGTTAACAACTCTACCAAATCATAGAATCATAGAATGGTTAGGGTTGGAAGGGACCTTCAAAGGTCATCTAGTCCAACCCCTCTGCAAGGAGCAGGGACATCTGCAACCACATCCGGTTGCTCAGAGCCTCGTTGTGTTAGAAAAAAAAAATATAGGGGCCGAAAGCATGCTGCACTAACATCCTGATTTTCCTCCCTTTTCTTATTTTCCTACTTTACAAATTTCATTTTTGTTGTGCTCTAATAATACATATATATCTTACAGGCAGTTCCAAAAACACTCAATCTTAGAGACAGAATGAAAAAGTATTTACTTTTGAATTTCCTCCTCCTCAGACTCTTCATGTTGGTCAAAAAGCTCCCACTTAGACGTAGTAACAGCTAGAAGAGACAGTAAGATAATTTTAACAAAATTTTTAAAAAGCTATCATTTAATCTGAAAACTTGTATTTGTAGATATAATAAAAATTACAACACGATAAAACTTAAGAATCTAGCACTTAATATAGACTTTCTATTTCATAGAAATACTCAAAACTGCACGTTATTACAATATTTATTGTTTACAGAGCTATTCACCTAGATAGCATATCACATACCAGTAAATCCTTCAATAGCAGCCAAGTACTTGTCAGTTTGTAAAATCTTATCTTCCAAAGAAACATTTAGGAAGACGGCCAACCACATATCCAGGTTTTTTTCAATATTTATTCTTAATGAACTTGAAATTATTTTTAAAAGTTGGTAGGTTACTGAAGCAGAACAACAAAACCAGAAAACATTTCCTTCACTGAAGTTACAACCAAAAAAAGGAAGTTACAATGGAAAATCCTACTGTATTTCTACGGAAGTAATATTAGCATTTTTAAACAGATCTGCTGAAAACAATCATGAAATATGCAAGTGACCGTAAGCTTTCTGTTTACCTAGCAAAATGTTTTAGTTTAATATATACTTTGAAAACTAACCTTGAGCTTCCAGTTCCGATTCATCCACTGCTTCCCACTTTGAAGGGGCAACTTTAAATATAGGCTCATTCTTTTTTGAGTCTTCAGCCGTATCCACTGTTGCAGAAAGAGACACAGAAAAATAATTTCCAAAGCTCTTCAAAGGTTCAAATGGAAAAACATAACAATAAGATTTAAATATTGCAGCATATTGTACCATTTTACTCTTTGCAAAGAAAAGAAATTAGGATTTGGAACCTGATGTGCATAACATCGTGAGACAGCTACTATGTCTCTGAAGCAATTACAATCTATGAGTGGTTTTTAAACTAATTCTTCCTAGAACAAACTGAAATGAACCAATTCTACACTTTACAAAGCTATATGCCATGCTAATTCCTGCCTGTACTTGTAAAAACTATTCAAGAAAAGAAAAAATCATAAAAAAATTGAAGATTCAAACTGAAAGTAAAAGTTGAAACATTTCATACAAGGAACTCCATCAAGATCATCATCCAGTGATTTAATTGGGACTCCATCCAAATCATCAATAGGAGCAGCATCAATAGGAATTCCATCCACATCTTCTAGTGGAGCACCATCAAGCTCTTCCTCAATGGGAGCACCGTCAAGATCATCTGGTACTTCCTGAAAGCAAATAATAATTAATTATTTCAAGAACAAATCTAAATTGCCTTTTTTTTTTTTTTTTTTTTTACTTCTCCAATTATTCTCCACCAAAATCACTTACCTCTGTTTCTTTATCTTCCATGATATTTACAAGCCCCAAGAAAATATTCTGTAGTTTGATCAGAAACGGTTCTGGATAGATCGCCCAGTCTTCCCATGCTCGGAAGCATGACATTACCCGTTGCTAGAAGCAAAAGGAAAAAAAATGCTAATGAATTTGTAGTAAGGAACTTCAAGTGATTGGAAACACACCACAGAGGACTACTACTGTAGAGAGCTACTCTTAAGTCGTTCTATACTGAAGTATATTACAATGATACCATGCTCAGCAAGATTAGTAATTTTACAAAGATACGTATATAGGAGATACTCTTCTTAAAATCTCACTTGGATTTCATTTTCCTTTTAAACTCCTGTTACATTACCAAATTTCAGCTGTTCACTGTTCACCCCAATAGTAAATTTCATTCTGCCCAGATGTTCAAAGCAGGTATCTCTACTAAATGTAACAGAAATTATCTTTCCCTTTGTAAAATAAAATAACTAAAACTAACACTGGCTTATTCATATTATTGAAATGAAATTATGTTCCTACTTCCACTTTTTTGTAGAAGCAAAGTATATTTGAAACTATGGGCTTCAGCTCAAGCTTGACACATTAAATGTAGCTGTATATATATATATAAAAATCTACTGCCTGTCTTTACCATATGATTTAATAAACAGTTTTAAAGTAGTAGATAACTAAAACTGATTCTCAATCTAGAGCAACTGGGAGTAGAGAAGGTAGGACAAAGAGGATAAAGACCTTAATACAGAAAAACTAACTATACTGTAAGCTTTGTATTTAAAGCTTCTGATTTAAAATAAAGGAAAAAAAAAAAGAAATTTAGAGACATCTTTTAAACAAGAGAAGGAACAGCTAGGCTGAGCACAAGAATGATGACAAGCAGATCCCTCCATCTCAAAAATGATTCTCAGCTACTCACGGTTGAACTTTCAAAAATAAAGCCTAACTATCACAAAAATGTTAAAAAGTAATGTTATGCTGTTATGTCCAGCAGTTTCTTTCCACACTGAGCAGCCCATATTTATTTTTTAAACTGAAATATAAGTGGTCCAAAAATAATCAAAAAGCTAGAAGGCCTTGTTTGCAACTGAAGTATTAGATAGATATCCTCTTGACTCCACAACTATACATCTACCGGTACACTTCAGCTGTTAGAAGCTAATTTTCCTCCTTAATTTCAAGGCTATCTTTGCAAGAGAGAATTTATTTTTCTTTTTTCTTTTTTTTTTTTTTTTTTTTAAAAAAAGCTTAAGTAGGAAGCTTGAGGTTTAAACCACCTATCACAGTATGCCATCTCTTGTGCAGGAACATCTATTTATCTGATTTCTATGTCACATAAACAACAACAAAATACATACCTTGAAATTTTCAGACTGTAAATGGCCTTGTATTGTACGGTAAGTAGCATTGAGATCAGAGAATATCTGACATAATTTTGTTTCAAAACTAGAATTAAACATATACATTTCTTTAGTTAAACTTTATAATATGTTTTCTGGACATACATAATTCATGAAAATATCTGGGACACAGGACTCAAAAGCACAAGGTTCTGATCCCTATAGTAGCCATGAACTGAACTATAAAGCAAATATGATTACTATGTGTTAAATCACCTGAGACAACAACAGAACTGTGAAGGGAGATCTTCACATCTGCTGCAGTCTCTTTATACAGCCTGGAAAGACTCGAGGAGGATAAAAGGAGTTTTACAACTTAGATACAATGAAAGAATTGTCTCAAAGTTGAACTTGTGTTTTTTAAAAGTCTTAGTTATGTTTCTATTCTAATTTACTCAATGAAGCCCTCAATGAAAGCACAGCGAGTAACAGCTGCCTGACTTCCCTTGAGCTTCTCTTAATGTGCAAAAAATAAACTGGCACAGCAAAGACACACTGCAACAAGAAATATCATTTGCAATCAGTAGAGTTTCGTAACATGCTGTACATTCTCTATCATCCTACCATAAGATGAGAGAGACTCCAGAAAGCAGACACAATCAAATATCTGAATAGGACAAAGATATCCTCCCTTAGGCATTTTTCCTAAATTCTACTCAGAACCTTAGAAACAAAGTATATAATCTCCTTATGAGTTCTCCAAACTTGATGGAGAATTAAAACACATCTTGTCCTGGTTCTGGCTAGAACAGTGTTCATTTTTCCCTGAGCTGGGAGGGGAACTGGAGCCGGTGGCCCCCATGGCTGGGGAACACAGCTGGGATAGGTTACTCATTAGCCAACAGCTGGGACAAACTGGCCAAAGGGCTGTTCCACACCACAGGACATCACACTCAGTGCATACGTGAGGAGGGTGCTGAAGGGAGCTTCCTGCTACTTGGGAAGAAACTTGGCATCAGGATTTGCTAAGCTATTGTACTATAATTGTTTTCCATCTCTGTTTTGTTTTCTTCTGTTTTTTCCTTAAATTTCTTTTCTTTTCATCTCAAAAGTTTTGCCTTGTTTTCTTTACCAATTCTCCTCCCCATCCCACTGGAGGGTGGGGGGAGTGAGCAAGAGACTGCGTAGCTTGGTCCTGAGCAGGGCTAAACTATGACATATCTTTTAGTAATAAAATTCTGTTTCAAAAATTGACTTTTTCATATGTATTATTTGCTATATCATATCTTGAATATTACCTACATACTCTTTCTGTAAAGAGGCACATCAACTATCCTCACCTCTAAGAGGTTCCATGCAATAGTCGCTTGCGTAGGGCATACACACCTCTTTTTGCATTACAAAGCAATCCAATGCACTAACATGCTACATCTTACATATTCTCATGCAAAGAGATGTATTATCAGGGTCGTAACAGCATCCTCACAGAAAAGTGTGAACTTTTCTACAACCACATGTATTCAGACATGTACAAAACTGCATATAAGGATATTCTCTTTTTTTAATCACCAATCACCTAAAATACTGTACTTACAATTTTCTGTAGTAGGAAGCGTTGGCAACTTTAGCTGAAGAGTTGTATAACACATCTGACACTAGATATAATCTTGCAATCTGCAAAAAAGAATGTTCAAATTAAGATAAGTCTACAGTTTAAATTATCCTGAAAATACAAGCGTTTTTCCAGAAAGAATACAAGACAGTTTAAACTATGCAAAAGTGTAAAATAAGAACTAACTGTAACGCAGCCATATTGTCAATAAACACATTAAGAGGCAATCAGCCCCCTGTTAGGCTACAGGGTACTGGCCACTCGAACACGATATTACATAGTATCACAATGGACAGATCATGGCGTTCCAATTTTTATTTCCTTGTTTGAACCATTCTGAAGTTCTGAACTTCACATTAAGGCAGAATACTATTTACAAGCAGGTTCAAAAACAATAAAAATATATAACAACATCCCACAGTAAACAAGTATATTAAATTAAAGCTCATGTTTTACTACAAAACCCCAATGCCATCTGAAACTTAGGAAATAATGCTTGTAAATTATATGCACGTGCTGTTAAGCGAGCTTTTCCCCCAAAACACAAGATTACACAAAGTCCCCACACCTTCTTAGGAAGAGGAGTCTTCAGAATAGACAATGATTCTGTAATGCAGTCTACAATTTCTTCAGCAGCTTCCGCATTATTTAAACAGAAAACCATTGCATCCCCTATGTCATTCTTCCGAGGTGTTAATCCACGCAGAATTTCCTCTAATTTGTCCCTCTGTCTGAAACATCAGGAATTTTAATACTTTCAATATAAAATTAACAATACTTTGGGGAATTTCCATTTAACTATGTTTTCAATTTTTCCATCTTTATGAGAAAAGCAATTTTACATATTTTTATATTCTGTTGCCTCAGTTTTTTCAGTGAGCTATGAAGATATGCATTCACATTACATAAATAAAGTGCAAAAAATTATCTCTCAAGGTTTGACTGCATACAGAAATTAAGCATATATAACTGAGAAATATCTAATGTAGCAGATCAGTATCTCTAATAAAGTAATTCTCTTTTTGGATTTAGTTTAAGCCTAAATCAAAATAGATAAATCTAAAGCATGCAAATAATTTCTACTGTGGATTAAGAAATATTAGATTCAGAAAGCTAGTAAGAAGCAATTATTTCACACTCTTAAAATAGTATTTTTTCGATCCTTTCAAAAAGAAGATATAAGAAATAAATTACGTATTTAAAACTCCAGAACTGTGACTAGTATTATAACTATGATGAAAAGAATAAAACAAGAAACAATTCCACGTACTAAGAACAAAGCTGGAACAATAACAGCAAAATTAAGAAAATCATTTATGTATTTCCACTACCACAGCAATCCCCAGCACACTTACAATTCACAGCAAAGAACTCTGATGATCTGTCTCTTCCTGCTTATTAACAACTGCTCCCAATTTTAATTTCTGATGAATGGCATTCATAACTTTAAGGTTATAATAACTGTTTAGTACATGGGATCATAAAAATGGTGAGAAAGTTGCTGTTCCATCAATACACAGGAACAGAAAATGGAAAAAAAACTCTTAACTTCCCAATCTCGTTCAAATAAAGGGTTAATAACAATTGGATTGAAAGGTTGAAAGGACTCGTTGTTCAGTGATGACAAATCTAACCAAAACCAGAATGAATTTAGCAACAAGTATCATAAAAAAAAAGACTAACTGAAAAGCACTGAGGTTAAGAGAGTTTCTAAGTAATGTTATGACAAGCATGACAACATTATAGGGATGATGTATTATAACTACAAAAACACAACACGAAAAAAACAAGCAGATGAGCAGTTAAAACAGCAGTATAAATTGATGGATGTTCATACTCTTCCTTAAGTGCACCCTTCTTGTTCGGTTCCTCCACAAATGCTTCCGTTTCTTGCTCTTCTGACATCCCATGCAAGTATGGATTCAACGGTGGTGGCCTCCAGAAGGATCCATTTTTGAACATACGGAAATCTTCTGTCCTCCACTTGGTTGGAGCATCTCCCTACAAAAAGACAAAAATATTTTTATTTTGGTGTTATTTTATTTCATTATGCTTGAAATTATCAATTGTCACTAAAATTCTACTTGCCTGAAGAATTGAATAAAGCTTCCATCTATAATATACATGGGCTGGAGTCTGGTTTTCAAATAAAAACCTAAACCAAAGAGCAAAGACAAGACACAAAACATATTACAAATTATTTAACTGAAGCAAATTCAAAGGAAGTTAAAAAAAAAATATATCTATAATCAAACCCTGTTCAGAATCCCACCTCAGCTACAGAGTGAACTCAAGATAGCTAAAATCACGTACACCTAACAACACAGCTGTGAAGAACAAGTGCAACCACTCCATGCACATACACAAGCAATCTGCAAAACAAAGTGCAGAATTCCACAAACGTACAGCATTTCTCAGAAGTTTTAAGTAGAACGAACAGGGTCAGAAAGAACAACTGTGCAGCCCCACAGTGAAGCACAAGAATCATCAGTGCAAACAGTCACTACAGGAGCAAACTCTGCACAACTGTTGCAGGAACTCAGAGTTCTACAGTTAGGTTGCTCAGATGGAATACTAAATGACTTAAAGTTTTCCACCAGTAAACTGGGCTGTCAGAACACTCTGACAAGATCAGGGGGGTGGAGGACGAGAAGGGGAGGGGGGAAGGAGGGGAGGCAAAGAAAAAAAAAAAAAAAGGCAAAAGCAGCCCATTTTTAATGGCCAGGATATTTTGACTTGCATATTTTCTCAATTTGTACATAAAAATCAAAACAAAGCACTTCAACTTTACTGTACATAAAACATTTTTAAAAAGTCATTTTCCCCAAAAACATTTTCCACAGATCGCATTTCACAAGAAATTTGGCAACAGACCTTTTTTTATTTCATTAATGACAAGAGCTGGAAATTCTAACAACTTCACCATGTCAGCTAAAGTTTAATCCTATTTGCACTGACATGAAAGAAAAACTACTCCCAGCTGTTGCTCAATGTTAGAAATTCGGCTCCAGCAAGACTGGACTTTATATTGAGTTAGCCTGTCTGTTTTGAGGTTTGAGGGTTTTGTGCTACTGCTTCCACTGATGACTTTGAATCCCACAGAGAAGTAGGCATTACTTTATTTATTATATATATTTTATATAAGTACAAATGTATTTTATAGTGTCTATCTAGTATTTTATTTCTTTATGTATACGCACAGGTTAGCAACAATTAGAATAAAAGTCAGTCTTCATAAAAAGACAGAATTTGTACAATTTGTAAAATTTAAATCCGCACATATATACAGTAAAACCACTTCTTATTAGTATTTCAGAAATGCAAAATATTAGCAACAGTGAAAAGAGTTAACACTATTTCAAACCGAAGCAAAGTAATAAGCACCTGAACATCGGGTTGTTGATTTCTCGGTTCATGATCATGGCTTCAAACATAGGCCCTTCCCGTACCACAAACTCTATCATTCGATGTATCAAAGCGAGCAAATTCCTACAACAACAACACAGTTAAAGAAAAATTGATTCAGACCTAACACTATATAAAACTACACTCCACCTAAGATACTACAACTGTGCAGGAGATTATTTTGCTGTATTGTTAAGAAAACTGTATAAAAGATAAGGTAACATGGAACATATCATAGCCTTGCATCACAGACATGGGCATTCTAAAATGAAAACATGCCTAGGAGTGGTGGAGTAACAATTTAAGAAGATACTTCATTCCTGATTTTCCACGGCTTAGCCTACAACCAGCTCTTGCCTAGTAGAAGCTTAATATTCTTTATGCATAAAAATGGGCAACCGAACACCAAAGTACAATTAACTACTGAAAACTAAACCCTCATCTAAATTGTCTAGAACTAAGACCAAATGTTAGCTAGAGTTCTTCAAAGGAACAGTGGCTGAATATTAAGCTCAAAATTAAACACACATACTTTTGAATATTCAATAGAAACTGCATTCAGCTTTCCAACTATTAAAGTATGAAAGGAAAAAGCAAATAGCCTTCTTGATCCCAAAGCAGGTAATGGTTTTACTAAATTTAGATAATCTCTTTTTGGTCAAGACTCAACTATTGGCATAAAACAAAACTGTCCATCATTTCATGTCATACCATCCAATGTTTCCTCCCTCACACACTCAAGTGAACCAAATCACAATTAAAAAAAAAAAAAAAAAAAAAAAAATTAAAAATCTGTATTTGGCACTATGTCCTGAGACAGGCAAGAAAGTGCACATTTTTCAAGCCGCATCTGAAAATGCAGAGCCACTTATAAGCATACTAACAGCAGACAGTCATATCAGCTTTATAAAAAATAGTGATCTCCAGTTTCCAACCTTTTGGGGTTTTTTGGAAACAGGATCTTGAATTTCAAATATGGGTTACCTATATATATCAAAAGGTTCACAGCATGTGTCCTTTGAATGTGATGCAAACAAAAAAATTGCAGATTTTTACATTTTTAAATTTATCTTCTTAGATGTAACAAGTGCATATTGGTTCTTTACACGCATCATTAGATTTCCTTTCAGCAATTTTTTAATTATTAAAATTAAAAAATTGTTACATTGAAAAGCTGCAGAATTTTCTATTACTTCTTAGTAATGAGGTGATTATTTTCCACCATGAGTATTCAATGTTCTATCACAGATATAATGCACTAGATAAAAAAAAATTCAACTTAAAAACATTGTAAGAAAAATCTGCCTGTCATCTGCAAAACTTTGCAAATGTTCTGCTTTGTACCAGCTAGCATTAAATCAACATTTGCCTCAATTATTACACAAAAAAAACGAACAGCTACCTACAGCTCAATTTTCCTGTCTGTTTGCTTTTTATAATCCCAGAAACACTGTAAAGAGGACATAGTCTCAATAATTCTGCAGCCATTTTATTTAAAGTAGTGTTCTGAAAGTCTAAATAGTAAGACTATTCTTGTTACATGAACTGTATTTGAAAACATCAGTAAGAAAAAAATTTGCACTTAGCCTTCAAGCCTCCGAGCTATAACACCATTAATTTATTTTAAGATACATTCAATGTGATCATTTCTGGCTTCCTGCACAACCATGCCATTGGTTTTCATCTAATTTTTCTTTCATCAAGTACAATAAAATTGCATAAGAGCAGCTTATGCTTGAAAAAGAACATCTGCTTTGGAAAGACTTCAGGCATATGAAAAAAGATTCAGTATACCCCCTATCTGAGAGACGGTGTTACATGCATCTTGGTATATAAGATGTGACTACTTGAAAATTAATTTCCCAGAAAAAAACTTGATTGTGTACACTCAAGGTTTTCTGCTTAGTAAATGCTAAGTAGTAAGAGATGTTAAAAACTGATATTGAAATTTTTCAAAGGAGAATAATTGAATGTATTATCCCACTGAAGTCAGTCAAAATTTTTACATGATGCAAAGGACTAGGTAATAGTCTTAGCAGTTATCATTAGCATCTTTGTAAGTCATCAGGAAAAGAAAAAAGTATTTTCAAATACAATTCAATTAACATGAGCTACTCTTATCACACAAGCTTTCAAAACACTACAGTAAATAAAATGGAAACACATTTTTCTCTGAAACCTAATTACTCTGTAATGACTGTACAGTTTTATAAGTACTTGTTCTACTACTCAATGTTTTTCAAATCAAGACTCCTTCTGGTCGCCCTAATTGTTCATGTTTCTACCCAAAAACTGTACTGTCCTAAAACATCATCAAAAACACTAGTGCATTTGACCATCTATTAACAAATATGTTAATACACTACTATAACTAGCTTCACAAATCTTTCTTCCCCCCACACACACGCAAAAAAAAAAAAAGAAAAAAGGGACTTTGTGACAATTAAAACACAGTGTAGTAAAAAAGATGATAGTTTTAAGTGCATTATTTTAAAAAGTCATTTAGCTTAAGTTGGCCAACAAAAAAGTTTTTCAGTTATAATAAAACCACATTTATTGGAGCCGATCGTACCAATGTCTGGTCAAAAACTGTATACTTTCCCAATCCATCCCATGATGTTTTCCTGGTCCCCCGCTGCCGCAGACAGTTCAGCTGGTGTTGCTCACCAAGGCCAATGTCAAAGAGAATTTGGTAATCTTTTGTGCTTATTTACTTTTAAAACAGTGTTGTGTTCCTATGTTTGGGAAAAGGTTTTAGCTTAACTGAGCAAGAGTATACCTAAACTAGTGTGAAGGCAGGAGCACTGATTGGGACCAAAACGTAAAAATACCCTTGCAATACAGAACCACCTTTCTCAGCAACCAGAATTACAAATCAAAACTGATTTTTAACTGAATTGGTTACAAAACAGACAAGCAAAAAAGAAAAGAAAAAAAAGCCCACAGCACCATACTGGAGAGAGTTGCATCCTAGCTAGGAGGTACTCAGAGGTTTACGTCAGGACTTACACAGTGTCTCTAAGCTAAGCTATTTGACCCTAGCGTTCACTAGGTAACTTCATCACCCTGCAACTATTTCTAGTGCACAAACGCAATGCAAAAGATAGTAACTCTTTGTTTTGGTGAGGATAGATTTAAGTAATTAAGATAAGGATAGTAAGACTGTGAAACACATTTCTCTCAAGTGTCATGAAAGAACCATTGCTCAGTCAAGCCATTACCTTTTCCTCAACATCAGCATTTTTCTTTAAAATTCTGAAGGGGAAATTTTCTATATTTAGATCAGTAATAATAAAGAAAAACATGTACCTTTCTGTTGGGATAACCACTTTGACTATGGCTTGCGACAGAGTCTGTATATGAAGTCACATCAGATAATAAACATAGAATATGTGAGTATTGTTAACAAGTAACAAGCAAAAATATACATATGCAATGAAAATACTACATATCTATCACAAGTTTTGCAGGCAATCACTGCTGTGAAGTTATAACTAAGCAATTACACAAAATGCAAATGGTTGTGTCAGTGAACTATAAAGGTTCACTAATTGCAACGTATCAGAACATTCCTGTCAGAATGTACACTGATGCACTGAATAGGTACTACGCTGAATATAATTAAGAAAGGAGTTCCAAAATTTATGAAAAGATTCTAAATTGTATGACTTGGATCACGTCGGTATTACTTTATTTCCAAGTCTTCCAAAAAAACAGCCCTAACATTTAAGTGTCATTCAAAGAATCAACAAATTCTTACAAACGTAAATCAAGTTGGTTTGTGATTACAAGATACTTACCCTTTTTATCAGCTAATATCCCAGAAAAAAATGTTTGAAAACTGACTCCATAAGTAGCATAAAATACTTACTCAATGTCCAGTTAATTACCTTCTACACAAAATACATCAAATCCTCTAGTGTAAAAATAACGCTACCCAAATTAAAACGTAGTATTTTCTCTACAGAAAACAATTTAGATACTGCAATTTGGCAGCCAACAAAAAGGGGGGACGTAGGAGAAAAAAATCCAGGGAGCCTGGAGGGGGAAAATGATAGCCAGATTTAAGTAGCACTAAAATAAATCCAGACCCAACATACTGTACTCTAGCACAGACATGAAACAGAGCTTCAGGAATTAAGTAGGTTCCCTTGGGCTACAGCAGGGAGCCAGTGAGTTCATACGCTAAGGGCCGCCAAAGTCAGCCTGAACAATGTAAATCTATGAAGCCATTGAAATACTGCCACAGATGTAGTATTTAACAATGAGATACGGCCCAGGGTACTGTAAGTTACCTTCTCAAAATCTTCCTTGTTTTTTGGTGGTGGTAACATTGGAGCATTAGGATTCTTCAATCTCTCTCTAGGCTGGGCATTAAAAGGCAGTCCTGACGGAGGAGGCGGGAGGGTGTGCTCCATCATAGAAGGTGGAATGTATATTGGATGTGGTGGTATAGGTACAGCTTTGCCCCAGCCTAGTTTCATTTCAAATGACATAATCATCTTGCCTGAAAAAGTGAAAGTAAAAAAAGAAATCAAAACAAACACCATTCTGGTATAAACTGGCTCTAGATTGCTAGAGATTTCTCCATGCAAGTGCAGCATTTAGGTTTGCCTGCCACAGTTTACTTTCTCCTTACATTGTTGATTAGTATATCACATTTATCAGACTACATGATGAAAGCTTATAACATGAAATGTTTTATTAATCTTCCTCCAATGTACATTTTCAGGAGACTACGGTACACAATTACTTGAATTCCAGTGGGACAAAAAAAAATTAAAAAGCTTTTGATAGTCAGCACATCAGAATGAACAAAGTAATTTTTAACTGTTAATACTTCTGCACTTCAATTCTTCAAAATGTGCATAATAACAAATTTCAAATTATGTTATTCAAAACCAAATGTAATAACCAATTAGACCTTCTATATACTGTAAGCCCATTCACGAATGGGCCTAGTAAAGTATCATTTTGAATAAGCTATGCAAGGGCAACTTTTCATTTTCTATTAAGGATGCTGACTTTTTATTTTCAGGCTCTTCCTGAACTCTAAGGACACAGCTGTCTTCATCATGTAAGATATTTTCTTAACTTTTTTTTCAAGTAAAACACAGACAAATTAGTCCATATGCAAAATTACATCTGGTGTAGTACAGTTACCTTTTCAGTATTAGGAATTTAGCTGTTATTCAAAAGAACATATTTATAACCAATTATTGATTATACCCTGTACACTAGTTAAATTTATCCACAAAAAAAAAGTTATTGTTGGTAAATAACCACACTTAATAGATTCCTTCTTAAAACAATTTATTTACAGAGGAGAGATTACCAAAGATTACTTCCTGCTCACACCTTCAAAACAGTCAGGTATTTTACATCTTTACCCACAGCAAAAGCCACCAGTACTCCCAGCCCTCGCATTTGCTATAGTTTTATGACAATCTGCTGCCGGTAAAAGTCAGTGTAAACTAAAAATCTCTGCCAGTGTGGTATCTACTGGAGTTAGAGCACACCTATCACTGTCTGATAAAACAACCTGAAGATGCACTTACAGTTACTCAAATTCCTACAAAGATAAGTACAATTCCAAACCGAGAAACCTGTTTACCATTTAAATTCTTTAACGCTCTTTCAGCATCTCTCCTGTTCATAAAGGCAACAAAGCCACAATTTCTTTCTCTTGCTCTTTCTTCATCAGTTCTTGGCCACATAATTTTAACACTCGCTAATGGTCCGAAGCGTCCAAATTCTTGACATAACATCTCTTCATTCATCTACATGAAAAAAAAATGTAACAATTAGCACCTTGCTACTGTACTTCTAAGAAACCTTTCGTACTGTCTAAATGTCAAGATTTCATTTTTCTGAGTTTCTTGAAAAACACTTCATTGACAACTCCACAATGTGATCTACTGCAATAATAATTTTTTTAAATTGCATTTTAAACTGAGCACGCTCAAATTTTTAAGATATGATCCACCTTGCACGGAAATATCCATGGAAAAACAATTTTAACTGAGCATTTTTGCATCTAGTAACTGATAGTACAAACCTGAACTTTTGCACCATCGCGTACAGAGCATTTATTCAAATCAATACTGCCTCTGCAGTCACCACTTGTACCTAGTATGTGTTTAAACATATGTGTACAGTTTAAAATAAAAAAGGGGGTAAAACGCCACCAGAAAAAAGTTTCAGCTGGACCCAAATATGCTAACTCTGCACTTCACTCCTTGGCTCCAAACTTACTTGAGGATTAATGTTTCCAAGATACAAATTTGTTGTGCTTGGATCTCCAACATCATGTGACCCTGGTGCATAATCATCCAGTACTACAATGATGGAAGAAAAAAAATCACAAAAAAAAGAAGTCATAACTCTTGCTATGCACTTAAGTGACAACATTATATTGAATGAGAAAAGAATCTATATTACCACCAGACGATCTGTTTCTTCTTGAAGGAGCATCCACTGAATAAATAGAAGAAAAATACATACAATTTAGTCTACAAATTTTGTAGCCCAAACAAAGATAAAAAATAACATCTACTTACTCGAACGACGCTGGCCATCCGAATCTGATTGAGGTGGTTCAAAACGACTCAATCTACCTTTTGTTTTATGTCTTTCATCACGCTCCTCTTGTATTCTACAAAACAAGATTAACATAAGTAGCGACTTAATCCTACTTTGAGGTCTTTATTCTAAAATTTTCAATTAACTTCAGAAATATGAGAATTTTTAATATTAAACAACGGGCTTGTTAAAAATTTCAAATTGCCATATGTTTGAATTTCTGTTTAATCAATTGGAATACATCTACCAGAATTATTCCAATTGCATGTTCTCACATTCATACTGTGTTTTAATCTCAAAAAGAATTGAGTTTGTTTGAGAAGCAATTTACAAGACCAGAAACAAGAATTGTGCTCTGAAAAAGTGACTCAATTTCACAATCTACTGCCAAAGATCCACTGACTGTTCAGATGACTTTTCAAGATGCACACAAGTACTTAGTGTCTATCTTTTCTAAGCCTCATTCGTGTAGACTGTCATCTTGTAGGGCAGAAGACATTCTCACATGATCATTTCCAGAACATACAGGACCTCAACTCAGTTTACACCTCTGACGACAGTACTCACACAAGTAACTATTTGGTTCTTTGTAGTTTGGCCTTTAATCCTTGTACAAAGATACTGTGTACCAGGAACGTAAGGCTGAGAATCTGCCTTCTGAAGCATTATTCAGCTTGTTTTTTAAATTATGCAAGCTGAAGAACTTCTCTAAACTTTAATTACAAGTCTTATTTCTGCATTAACAGAAAAGCTTGACCTGTTACTGCAAGTCCTCTGAATATACTTTGAGAGACACTGACAAAACTTCTTATTCCTCCTGAGCCCGATACGCATTTTAATTTCCTATCAATCTCTCTGCTACACCTCCATCAAGAGAAAAGTCAACATCAAAAACCTGGACATCCTCACACACATTACCGTACCCACTTGTCTTGCTGTATCTTCACTAACTTTAATAACCCATGAGACCATGTTAACAAATATTGTCATTTACTGGCTCGCATGTGCTAATTCATAACAGAATTGCATGCCCAGTTCCACTTGTAAGTAACATACTGACAGGAGCTGTCAAAGGAACAAACCAAGGTTTCAATTTTTTATCCTGGTAGATGGCTGGTTGATTCAATCATCAAAGCTTCTATTCACATCTAACTGATCCAAAAATCATCTTAAATAGCTTTGGAAACATAGCCAGTCATTTACTTACTGGGATCTCTGAAATAGTTTACGCATTTATATGTAACTGTTTTGGTTAATTGCTCTGGCTATTCTTCTGCTTAGGAAGGCAGTACCAAATTGTTTCAAAGGACACAAACATCTCTGACATACAATGTAATCCATTCATTTCAACAGAAAAAGATTTAAGTCATCATATCAGGCTTTTTTGGTTTGTTTTTGATCATTTTATAGCCTCTGGTCGATGCTAGATTTCAAACAAAGTCCTTTCCACCAACAGTGGAACTAAACACTTATCACAAACCAGCATAAGAAAGGGCAGAAGTATGGCAGAAGTATTAAGGAACATCAGAGAACTAGTTAGACAGCAACTGATTATGCAAACAAATCACAGACACCTATACTGAATACCTAGCAGCATGGGTTTGTCCTCTGTTTAATTATTACTGAAATTGCTAGTTAAGTCATATCAGTCCACAAGCCTTTGGGGGGGGCGGGGTGTGAGAATCTACTTTGGGAAACAGCCTAGCAAGAATGATCCTAAATATTGCCTGTAAAAACAAGGTAAAAACCTTGCATCTTTTTTATTTAGGGTAAAAACTAGTCAAACTTACTGCTTTAATTCTTCTTTGAAGAGTTCCAAATTACTCTTTTTCTTTTCCTTCTCTCCCTTCTTCAAAGGCTAAAATTAAAGATACATCAGCCAACATTTCAGCAGATAAACAAAAATAAAAGTTATATGTATACAGCAAAATTTTATATAATTTCCATGCATCTTTTACCCACAGCTTTCAAATCAAGTAGACTACAGGAGGAAATAAAAAAAAAAAAGACAAAACGAAACAAAAACAAAAAAAAAACAAACAAAAAAACCCACCACAGACTTGCAAATATTAAGACTAAGCGCTACGAAACACAAAGCTAGAAAATATAAAAATAAGGACAGCTTAAACTAAACTTTGCTACTTCTCACTGTTACAATATAGCACGTGTGATTAAACACTCTCTACAACATATAAATTTAAAATATCTTGCTGTATTTTGTCAGTTTATTCCACTCAAAAACTTAGAAGCTGTGTCCCTAGCAAATCGTCATGCTCTAATTAAATTGATACATATGTGTACATATATATGTAAATTATTTTACATATATATCTATTCAATTATTTATTCTACAGACAAACATTCTATGTAAAAATACTTTCCTTCTCTAGCTTCCTTTCAGACATAAATACAGGTCTGAAGAAACAGTTACTCTAAATAGTTCAAAATCCTCAGAAGAAACACTCTTGAACAACAAAGAATATGGATATTGTAATACTTTTTTTTTTTTCACTGTAATATATGCACCTTAACTAACTCATGTGAACTCTTATCTTCAACAACATTGCTTTTATATAACCGAATTTAAATGAAAACGTTTCCAATAGGCAGACATACAAAATATTTATTGTGTTACACACTACAGCTTTGGAAAAACTGGACTTCCTACTCACCCCAGGCAAAGTTGTTTGTTTGTTTTTGTTTTTGGGGATGGTCTGCCAAATAAATAAAATCATTTTTACCTCATTATCTTCAATCACCATTGGACAGGGCAAGTGAGTAAACTGATTGCATTACTTGATAAGTATTTATAACAAATTTGAAAAGCAGTAATATTTTTACAGTACAAATACTTGCATATGACAGAACAGAGCTCAGCATAACAAAAATGCTACAATTAATTTCTGTAACTGTACAGCTTTAAATACAATGAAAATCAAACCTGCCATCCAGTATTACCCCACTAGTCTAAATTCGACTTTTACTTAAAGCTGGAGGGAGGCTAGGATGCGATTACCCACAAGCATCACATTACATCTTAATTCCCACCCTAACAAGTAGTACCATACATGTTTCACTTAAGCTTAAAAAATTGTACTAAGTTCTATTAAAAGACTTTCTAAAGAAGTCCAAGACATTAATTACACATTACACACACATAGTAGTAGCAATAATCATAGGAAACTATTACTTATCTTGAAGACCAAGTTTGTTCATTATATTTACATTACTTTTTAAGATGAAATCTCAGTTCAAAACAACAACAACAAAGTATCAAACCATGCAAAAGTCAAAACAAATTAAACAAAGGTGTTTGGCTTCAAAAATGTGCAAGTTGCACAACTTCCGTGGTACAACTCAAAGAGATAAAGGGACTTCTCAAACATCACTAGTGAAAAAAAATAAAAAAAAAATAAAAAAAAAACTTCACCAAGGAAAACTTGGATCAATGCAAAGGTCTTTTTTTCTTTTTTTAAGTTATAAAAACCTGAGAACAGATGGCAGCCAGAAGAATTGCTTCTAAAACTTAACAAGTTTTCGGGACTGGAGATACTGCTACTTTGCAACAGTCACTAAATCTGTACTCATGAGAAGTCCGCCTCAATTAGCAGGAAGACAGTAAAAACATACAGTAGCCAAATCACGGGTACGCCATGACAGACAGAGGGCTACTGAACCTCAGCATTTCATCATCTTGTTATTTGCTACTGGATTTAAACAAATCAAAATTTCCACCTTCTTTTAATATGTGACAAATGCAGATAGAACTACAATGCAAGATCACATAGACCTTCTTCTAAGCAATTCCTAAGTATGAGGTTAATATTCAAGGATGAAACTTACAGGCTTTTTGGTTTCTATCATTAAGAGGGATGGAGGCTTCTCATTAGACGGCTGGCTTGGTTGATTTTTTTGATCCGAAAAACGTGATGAAGGCTTATAGATTTTACCCCGTTTTTCATCTGTTTCATGCTCCTCTGAAATTAAAGGCAAATTAAAAACAAATTATATTAACTAATGCCACACAATACTGTTCATTGGAAAGAATGCTGTTGTTCTTCATTCTTGTTCATTCAACTCAATATTATTTCATTTTTTAAAAAGTTATAATACAAACATTCTGTAATTTAACATCTTTTAATATGAAGAAAAAAGAATAAAGATCAGGTATTTTAAAACAAAGCATTTTTTCCTCTGAAGTTTAAAAGATAAATCACACCACTAACTACCTAGTGAGTCAAAGCATAAAGTAGATTTTTAGCATCGTTTCCTTTGCTGCTTCTAATGAAACATATTAATTTCAAAATACAATTCATCTTTATTCAAAGCCAAAAGATCCACCACCATCCCCCCCAAAAAAGGTGACTTATACCTTTAGATGCATTAACGATTCCTCCTCTTACAAATGTTTTCACTTTATTACCATCACTTCCTTCAAAGGCAGCAAGGAATTCTTCATAAATTTCTGCAGCAGCCTTCTCATCCTCCTACATAGCAAATGTTAATCTATTTACTATCACCACAGAACAACCTTCACTAGACAGCTACTCTTAAATTAGCTATGTGACATTCTCTTTTTGTTTTCTGGAGTTCATGCTACAAACTGCTCCAAACAAAAGTCTTCATTTTAGACAAGAATTCAAATTTCTGAGAAATGTGGGAAGAATACAGTGCGCGATATGTAAAGCAAATAAGGCCTGCATGCTCAAATATGACTGTGCATTTACAAGAGTTTACACGGCAATCTAACATTCAAAATATGCCAAATAGAAAAGATCATATGAAGGACTAGCATTATGAGACTGGAGCTTTGTTGTCCTAAGCATCAAAGAACAGTATGTATTCCATCTTACCGATTATGATAAACCCATGTGACTGAAGGAGATTAAAAACAGGATCACCTTTACGCATTTTCCAGAGAATAAGTTAATTCAATGACTTAAAGTTGAGTGAGACACTAAATTTAGCACCACCGTGTTTCTTTAGGCTAGTATTTCCAACAACTTAGCAGGAGATATCCCACTGAAATATAGTAAGAGGTGTGTGTAAAGTTCAAAGGCCAAAGTTTTCAGAACTTCCACTTTACCAACTATAAGCTAAGTATTTCCTAAAATTTGGATGCCTCTAAGTATCCTAAAACTCAGCATCAAATTTTAATGTTTTATTAATTCCAAAATAATTCATTAACAAAAGTACAGTTTACAGAATAACAAGAATGCCTACTGAAACAATTCCAGAGATCATAGGTACTCTTTCTAATTACTGAAATCCAATGACAGAGAGCAAGTGAAGAATGTAACCTAAGGTGACGGTTGTCTTCATTTTGAGCAACACAGCAATCAATAGATTGTCATAATTCAGTATTTCAGGAAGCCAGGGAACTTGATTTCTCACACAGAAGGGGAGAGAAGCAAGTCCCTCCCTCTATCCTTAATGCCGTGGACGCCAAGAACAAATTAAAATATGTAAAATATAATTCACTTTCATTCCTAGAAAACTGCAATTATCAAAAACAAAATAAGGTAATTTGGTGATTAAGTTAGTTATAATCAAAAAGCAAACTTATTTCAGCTCTGCCTATAAAATAAAATTTTTGTTGTATACCATTACCTTCTTTTTTAATTCTTCTTGCTCCTTCTTGCTTAGAGTTCGTTTGGCAGCACTCATTTTGCCAATACTGAATGCTTTAAGTTTGCTTTCCATTAGAGGCTGCAAAAGGAATAAGAAAACAAACACTAAGCCATTTACAAAACAGTTAAAATATTGTTACTCTTTACCTGGGTCTAGATTAGAAACTTTCTAACTGTATTGACTTAACCTAAACAAAACAAAGAACAGTCTTCCTGTACTTCTCTATGAACATGCCATTATCTAATGCAACCAAGAAAATTAAATCTATATTCTTTTCAAAAACAGATCATCCTTGGTTTAATGAAAAAGCTTTTAATACACCATTCAAACACAGCTGAAATCTGAAGGGTACTTGCTGTAAGAACCTGGAGATGTTATCAGTACACAACACAGTTTCTAAACTTTTGGAAATATATACTTTGCACTGTAGTTCCTTTTTGATCATTGTCATTGTAGTTGTAAAAGCTTTTCTGACTAGTTTGGTCAGAAGAATGTTTGCCCAAGGTTGAACAGATGTAACTGAAGAACAAAACAGATGCTGAATTTCAGTTGTACTTCAAGGTTGTATGTAATATTTTTGCTTGAGGAAGAAAACGCATTCTTGAGGTATAAATAAAACAAAAGACCTCACACATTTAGTTCCTAAATTCTTTCTATTTTAGGCAATTTAACCTCTATTCCTTCCTTCTTGAAACCCTGTGAAGGAAGGACTCTGTGTAACAGTCATTTTTTGAGAGCATGGAATTAGAATGTTTAAGATTCTATTTAGGCAGTTAATAGACAGTAAAGCGTTGAGAGAGGAAAGACAACAGGATGAAGATGATGTTCAAAAGACATGAGCAACGGGAAGGAAAGGAGAGAAAACATAAGAAACTTCTCTGGAAAATCCTAGCATAACACAGTAATTCATAAAGAATCAGCACAAGAAAACAAGGGGAAAAAGCCCCAAAAGTCCAAAACATAAGCTATTAGCCTTTATCTTAAAAATACTTTAGATGCTCTTACACAGCACAAAATGATGCTTAAAACTATCGCTTTTGCAATGACAGTTCTTAAAAAAAAATCACCTCAATTTAATAAAACACAAAAATGAATAAGTTGACCAACTTAACTGTTGTCTTTTTTAAAAATTTCAGATGGCAACTGCAGAAAGAGTTGCCTCTAGGAATAACTTCCTTTGTAAATGGCTTTATTTCTATTATCAGCTTCCTATTCAGAACTTTTTACATATGAAAAAGCACTTTGAAAAACAACTGTTTGAAGTATCTTCAGTTTATAATCCTTGTCTAGTATCACAAATACCTCTTAGCGTGTGACCAAAATGTGCCAAGCGTATGACCAAAATAGCTCATATTTCTCTGAAAAATGTTCCCTACTTCATCATAAAAAGGAAAAATTATCAGTTATAAATTAATGCAGAGTTGTCTGTGGAGTTATCTGGTTTATGACACCATGTTTGTCAACATGAGCTGCTGTGACAGGCTTATCAGGAGCTTTTCATGCATCTGTGTGTTTTTTAAGTTAATAAAATCCAGTTTTCCTGTTGTCTAAAAGACAGCTTATATTTCAGTATGACAAAAAACCTTGGCAAAATGTGGGCATACTGCCACAGCACAGCAATGCAGACAAAACAAACACCACACTCCCACTCAAGGCTTATCCTGTCATCAGAAAATAATCTCTCACAGTAACGTTACAGGATACCTGCACATCAGCCATATGAACATATGTTCTAGTGCTTCCCTTGAAGCAGTTGTAAGAGAACAGGAGTTCTGGCACCAAGAGCCCCCCAGTGTAGAAAGGGTCTCAGGGGGAAAAAAAAAAAAAAAAAAAAAAACACCAACACAAAACAAAAACCACTGCCTTGAAAGTGGCTACAGCAATATAACGTTAATAGGATTAAACTAATTTATGCCTGACAGTTACATTCCAGTAGGCAATTATAACTATTATTCACCATACGCAGCTTCACAGAATTCCTAACAACAGAGATGAAGAAAATTCTAAAAGTAAAGATAAAACTTTTAGCTGAGTAATCAAATAACTGTATGAAAGCAAACTCTCATTAAATATAACACTGCATTGACTATAAGAAGTACAGAAGTCCCCATTGCATAGACAACACAAAATATTCAAAAGAAATTTAACAGTAATTTTCCAAATTGTAGTAAAGCAAAGCAGCATCTACTTTACGAAAAGTTTCTGCCATCACAATTTGAATAATCATAGAGTAGTTTGAGTTGAAAGGGACATTAAAGATCTTCCAGTTCCAACTCCCTGCCCTGGGCAGGGACACCTTCCACGAGGCCAGGTCCCTCAAAGCCCCATCCAACCTGGTCTTGAACACTTCCAGGGATGGGGCATCCACAACTTCTGTGGGCAACTTGTTCCTGTGCCTCATCACCCTCACAGTAAACATTATGTAAGAAATGCTTGTCTTACAAGCAACTTAACAGCTGGTAACTGACTTTTTCATACACAAAATCAAATTGAAATCTTGAAGAAAATCCAAACCACAGAATTAATAGTCTGGTATTAACGCTCTGCTTGGCTCTTGCTGCCTGTTTTCATTTGAGCTTAGAAAGAGGTAGGCCTTCAAGCAACATACCAACCACATGACCAAGCAAAGGTAAATTATTCAGTCTAGGTAATTATGCTTACATTTTGCTTTAAATACATTCTACAAGAAAGTATATTCTATTAGATAGAAAAATAAAGGATTAAACTAGGGCCACATTGTCTCGTTTTTGAGAAGCCAACTGTATACAAAAAGACACTTTAATATTCATGGACTCTTATGATTAATCACCTCATGTTCTGAGATATTCCTCAGTGTAAGAGATAAAGATATACAGAGTCCTTACAGCTTCTTCCTGTTCAAGTATCTATTATGAATGCAATACCACGCAGCAGAGCTTCCTACACTACTGGTAGTTTGAAAGTTTCAAGGAATATTTTTAAACTGAAAAATCAATGGTTCATTTACAAACACCTACAGATTAGATACCAAATGCACCAGAGCCTGCCTGGAGCAAACAGTTTTCTTTAGAGAACAGATCTATTCTGAGTTTGGTTGGATTTTTTGTTGCTGTTGTTTTTAAATATTTTTGGACTTACATGTGTATCAGAAGACCCAGTGGTGTGTACTGCATCTGGCACTCTGACCTGAAGAGAGAATGAAGGCGAGGTGAGGCATAGGAAAAGAAACAGACAACCAACCTCTGTTCTTTTGTTGTTTGGGGTTTTTTTTAATTCATTTCTTAGAATGTGATTTTCATTTCAACTTCAACATCCAAATATATAAGAACAAAGACACATACAATGTATATTAATGATAGATCTGAACAGGGTCACAGCATAAACAGTGTCAAGGCAAACAAGAGATTAAAGAGAACACTGTTCTTGCTACCATTAAAAACATCTAAATTTCCAGAGTTGGATTTTATAAACATGCTATTAACAGCACAGCAAGGAAAAAAAATTGTTTGTTACAGTGAATCTGCAAGAGTTGTCATTAAAGGCTGTTTAAGATTACAAGAAGTACTTGATGATATTTGCCTTACTAGAAAATAATTACCAAATCTGCACTTGGTACGTTGTGCATAGATGGAAGCTAGCCACCTCAAGAACACTAATTCAAGTCCCAATTTCTGAGTATGTACTAACATAATTAAACTGCAACTGAACTTTAACATGTAAATCAGCATATGTACAAAATTTGATCAGACTTTTTTTAAAATCAGCTTTTTAAATGAGTTTAAGTGATGGAGAACACCCCAACAAACAGGACTGAAGACATTTTTAAGTTACGTAATGCCCAAACTTCAGAAAGTCTCTCTGACATACATCTACTATTAAGACATAACTGCCTGATGCACAATTAGTATCTAAATTGAACTTTAAGTCAAAATAAAACATTTCCATTAGCCGAAATCTGTTTATCAGTTACAGAACATTAGCACTTATCCTTATCACCAGGAATTTATAGTTTCTACCAGAAACAGTAATATATGGTGCTCATCTCCCGTCTCCCAAAATGGACGAGCACCGAATGCTACTCTAGAAGATAATTTAGGAAACATTGTTTTCATTTTGCAGCATGCTTTTTCATCAACTATGACAGAGACATTTATCTTTGGACAAGCATATTCCTATGTTTTATAGTCAAATAAATTTAGAAAAAGTGGTACACAGCACTTCAAGAAGCAGAACTAAGTCCACAAAAGTAAAGAGAGACACAAAGACACAACCCTTAAAAGCAAAACGCTCCAGGGAATATGTTTGGGGTTTTTTAAGAAAGAGGAAAAAACCCAAACAAAACAACCAAATTATGTCTTACTCTCAAAGACCTCCCAAATCCACTTACCTGCAACAATATACATTGCTCACAAGGTACATCTTTGCACAGAAGTTAATAAAAAGTTCAGTTCACATGTAGCAGTTTGTTAAACTATACATGGAAGCAAATATCACAAGTATCTTCTACTAATACCACTTCCTGCAAACTTTTCCTCTGTATTTTGCGCTGGATTTTTTTGTGATTCACAACTGCCCATAGCACTCAAATCAGTGATCTGTTATCCACAGTTCTATGTACTGCAAAAATCTAGCTTAAGAAAACTTGTCCTCCCCCACAGTTCATAAATGTATAGCACAATATCACATAGATAAAAGAAAGACACTGTGCAAAAGAATTTCAGAGCTTGAAAACGGCATTCTCCCTGTTGCCAGCGGCCACCCTGTGGCAACCAACACATCAGTTACAATTCCATCCTTTGAAAAAAAAAAAAAAAAAAACCCAAAAAAAAAAACCACTTAGACCTGCAGTTAAAAAGATAAATCAGGTGGACTGCTACAGTGCAGTCTGCCTTAGCGTACTGACAGAGTCAAGACCTAGCACTGCCTGGGGGAAGGAGGCTGTTTGGCAACAGCAGAATGAAATGACCATTTCTCAATTCTCCACATCTGTTTAATTTACAGAAGTTTTGGAAAGCGACACTTTCCAACCGGGGTGGGTGCTGAAGCTGCTTAAGTGAAGACAACAAACAAGGCATCACACACAGTAACAAACGGTACCAACATTCAGTAAAACGACATTTAGTACACAATATCCAGAGGAAGAACATTTAAAAAAGTAACAGACACTAAATCTGCTTCTCCAGAAACAGAGCAGATGATACTGCTTAGAAAGGCTTTCAATGCATGGCAGCATGCAAGAGATACTGCAGGCTAACAGCAGGAAAGCAGGCCAATGATCAAAAAAGGCTGGAAGTCGCTGAGCTAGAAGCACAGCAACACTCCCCAATCCACCAACACAGACCACAGCACTGTAGAGCAAGCCACTCTGAACGTTAGCCAAGGAACAGAATTTCTACTAACGTGCACTCTGAAAACTAAAAATGGTTTCAGCTTTTAGACCAACTTTATCCCACAGCAAGTAGCAGCTTTGCAGAGCCACATTATTCTCCTCCTTAAACAGTTCTTATTTTTAAGGTCTTCTCTTCCTATCTACAAATTTAGTTCACACCTTTGGTACTGCTTCTGACCATTCAAGAAACTGTACCCACAAAGGACAAGCTGAAACGACTCTTGACAAAATTACGCATTGCTATCTGCCAGTTGCTAAATAGCAGTTATTTAAAAAAATAATTCTCACAGTACTGCACTTTGCATCCAACTGCATTGCCTTGACAAAAGGGGCCATTTTGTTTCCTTAAGAGTTACACCAGATGAGTTGACTCAACAGAATCACGCTGTCTTTCTAACATTCACAGAGAGGAGCATTTTAGAAGATGTTGCCCACCTGTGCTGAAACCTGGAGCAAGATTATTTTTTCCTCTTCTAATCACGTTCAGTAGCTCAACTGAACTAACTGTTGAAAGAAACATACCCAGAGCTCTGTCCTGCACCTGACGATGTCTGGGATGTGAGGATAGCTCCTGCACGTTTAAAACACTGACAGAAAAAATGTGATGAGTCCATCTTTCAGTCATTGCCAGCATAAACAATCTACAAATGTCCTCTTATCCCCAATTCACTCTCTACCACTCTGTATGAAACCTATCTTTTTTTTTTTTTTCCCTAAACCAGATCATTTTCTAGTTGGATCACTTTCTCAATATCTCACTGCACAAGTCCCTCAAAGAATTGTGCTAGCACAACTGAAGTAGCAATGCAGGCTGCTGAAATGGCATTCCAGTAAAATATGGCCCTGTCAAACCACAGTCTTGGAGGTCAGGTCGCTCAAAGCTCCACTACTGAGTCTTGTCAAGCTTACTCAACCTTCAAAGTAAAAAAAAAAAAAAAAAATTAAAAAAAAAATCTTCAGAGGACAATACTGTCTCAGATTCTGATGCCTAAGTTTTCTTCCAGCTTCATGGCAGCTTCCAAAGAAAACAGAGAAGAGACAACTGCTCTCCCAAACCTTCCTTCCTGTCAGCAGTGCAAATGCCCATAAATCAAACTCTTCAGTGTTTCTCCAAATTGAACAATCTCTAGATAAAACTGGCACGATCATGTTATTTCACAAATATTTAAAACATGCTGTATAAGATAAACAAACTTTTTAAAAAATAAATTAATATGGATGCTATTTAGTAAAACAAAGAGCAACAAAAGCACAAAAGCTGCCAATAAAACCCAGGAGACAATCCGTGGCTTTCCAAATGCTGAATGTTATTTTACAACTGTAATGGCTACAATTTAAACATAAATAAAAGCCTTGCCCTTACCAAAACTAACAGCTTCAGGGTAAAGTGTTTACAAAAAACTGGTATAAGTACTCTTACACTGTTTCAACACCTTCCACTGATTCTGCCCCCATACTGGGCAGCAGCTCACACTGAAGCACATCACTTTTGCAGATCTAACTGATCACCTAGGAAAAAGAGAGTTTGGGAGGTTCACCCCCAAATCACACCAAATCATCTGAAGAGGACAATATTTGGGATGGAAAAAGTAGCTAATGTTGGAACCAGTTTGTGCCACCACTGATACCAAGGAAAAGCAAATGGAATCACAGCTTAATTAAAGATGCTGAAGTCCAGCAAAGGCAAGGAGGTTTCCAGCCCATTTGTCTTTCTCGTTCTTCCTTTCCCTATCAAACTGTCTAGAAAACAAATGCTTGCAAACACCTGCAAATTATTTTATACCTGATCTGTTTACTCTTTAGATGTACTGGAACAGTGCATATTAATATTATTCACTATTTAAATAGACATCACTTGCAGACACAAAAGTAAATGTAAAATATTTGGGTTTTCTTTTTTTCAAAGTACTTCCAAGGAATGCTACTCCACTATAACCTTAAACTCAGAAGAACAGGAGCTGCCAATATGTAACTTCCTACTACTGGAGCGGAAACGAGGACATCTCCTTTTATGATTCCATCAACACAGGAACACACTTATGCCTCTCCCGCTCCTGGATCCAAGTATGTATTATCACTATTTTCTTTGGCACATAAAATAATATTAATTATATAAAACAAGTAGATCTAGAATGTAAAGCACGGTAAAGAGGCTACTGGAAACTCAGCATATACGTCTAGAGTCATGGGAAATTCAGGGGTTAGGGGGAACTGCACAAAGATGGCAAGATACAGGACCTCCTCAACAGGCCTCAACAGACTAACGCCCATGTGTGACTTTACACTCTCCAGCAGTCCCATTGACTTCCATGGGTTGGATGACTTCGTATGAAGAGTTAAGTGTCTGCACATACCTCTGCCGAACTGAGATCTAGGGCAGAAACCAATTCTTATAAATTAGTTATTACTGTATAGCAAAAAATATCGGTGCAGAAATAGTAAACGACACACAAAGAAGTCTATGATGTAACTGTGAAAAGAAAGGGATCACCTCTGGGCTGGTTTTGTATACATTACTGGTTGCAGTAATCAGTAATTAAATTATTATTCTATGTCTAATTTTACTTGAAATCCAAAAAATGTCTTATTCCCTGGAAGCTATTCTTCATAAATTAAGATCTACCTTACTACGAAGTTTTCTGTCCAGCTCTTCCTTGCAGTTCCAAGCCAAAGGCAAGATCCAAAAAAAATGTTTCCTGGCAATATTTGGAATAGATCATAAAAGGGAAACAAAACTAAAACTCTCCTGCTGTAATAACACCAACTGGGTAAACATGCAAGGCCTCTTGGAAACTAGATTTCAGCTAGTCTCCTACCAGCAAATAAATAAAAAATAAATAATCCTGTTTCAGTTGAATACAAAAAATGAGTAAAACCAATTAATCTATATAGCTGTGGAAACTCCTGAGCCAAAATTTGGCTTCTCCCTTGACTGATTTACACACTTACATGCAAAATCAAAAACAAACAAACAAACTGGAAGACATGTACTTCGGGCCCAAGGCTTCCACAAGGCCGAGTGAAAGGGAGTGTCACTAATACCTGATCCTCAAACCCTCACCTGCCAGCGTGCCCCCCAAAACATATCTTACCCTCTACTCTCTTGGTGGGAGAAGGATGCTTAGAGAGCAGGCAGCTCTGTGCTGTTACTACTTTCAGTGAGCCAGGCACTGGTTTCAGCACGCTGCTCTGGACAAGCTCGCCAGAACTCCGGCACTACCTCTGGACTTCTGGTCTGCCAACCCAACAAACAATAATTACAGGAAGTAGAGCGGGTACAGTGAAAAGAGCGGGGAACACCACAGTGATTTTGTGAAATTTGTAATTCGAAAAAAAAAAAAAAGAGACTCGATCTCAAGTTATCATTTTCCTTCACACTCACAAGTTGGAAACTAACCCCACGCGGGCTTCACTCCACGGGAAAATCAGGACTCCCAGCGCGAGCGAAATCAAACGCGTATACGGGCACGAGTAAGCCTCGGGCATTAACTAACCGTCCCCATCCGAAACGAGGGACGCGTCGCTCGTAGCGGGACGGCCCACGGCTGCGGCCACAGCGCGTTCCGCCGGGACCCCGCTCCCCCGCCCCCGCACCCCTCCCCCGGGGGCACTGGGACGCGAGGAGGCCGCTGCCGCCGGCCCGGGATACAGAGGCGCCCAGGGCGGCCCCGGGGAGTGGGGATGCCCCACGAAAGACATAGGCCCCCCAGCCCCGCCACCCCACCCCCTCCCGGGGCCCGCAGTCACCCCGGGCTGAGAGCAGGAACGGAGCAGGCCGCGCCGACCGCGCCTCGCCGCCCCGCCACTCCCAGGCCCCGCCACCGCGTCGGCAGACGGCAGCCGTGCCTCCCTGCGGCGGAGCGGGCCGATGGGCCGCGGGCCACCCCGCGGAACGGCCTCACCTTCCCACTGGTTTTCTGCGAGCCGCTCGGCGCCTTGTCCGCCATCTTGCCTCTCCCCTCGCTTAGCCCTGGCGGCGAGGAAGCGAGCGCCGATCCCACCGAGCCCGCGAGCGGAGGGCGGGAAGCTGATGGCCGAGCCACCGATGGGGCAGCCTCCGCCCGGGCGGGGCCTGTGCCCGTGCCCGCGCCCGCTCCTCGGCGGAGAGGCGGCGGCAGCGCGGGAGGTGCGGCGGGAGCGCGACACCTCGCGTGGGTGTCTGTGTCCATGTCCCTCCCGCGCCTCTTGCTCCCGCATTAGCAGAAGAAAACACAAATGAGGTCGCTAGGCAACCCAAATCTGCCTAGCAACCAGCTGCGGTAAGGAGGCAGCGACCGGCAGCAGCGACACCCGCTCGACCCCCGACCCCCCGGCGGCCGGGCTGCGGCTGAGCGCTGGGCTGCGAGGCGGCCTCAGCGCTTCTCCTCCCCCTCAGACGGACACGCAGCCCCGCGGGAGAAACCCTAACGCGGGGGACCGGCGGTCGGTCACGCGTTGTCTGAGTCCCTGCTTTCAGGCGGGAACAGCTCCGGTGGTGTGAGCAGGGCAGCGGCGGGACTGAGCTGAGGGCGCGGGGAAGGCCCGCGGGGTGGGTGGTATGGAAACGCCCGGAGCGCGCTTGGTGCGCAGCTGGGGCCCCAAACGCGCGTTAGGCGGGGAGGCCGCACCCGGCGCCAGCTGTGCTTCAGCCGCCTGCACGGACACCGCCGTGCCTGGTCGCGCGGTCCGGAGCGAGGGCTCGCCCTTGCAAACCCTCCGTTACCGGGCTTGATAGCGCACCGCCCCCGCAGCTTTATTCACTGAACGCGGCGCAACCGGGGGTTATAAGCACAGGTCACGTTGCGTTTATCGCTACTCGTGCGTTCCCGTGCTGTTGCGGATTCTCAGCATGATGCGGGAGATGCTGGGGTTGCGGTAAAACTGAGGAAAAGACAGTGGACAAAGCTTTATTTCATTTCTGTGTAACTGCACCGCCCCGCGAGCGGCAGGAAGAGGCAGAAAGAAAGCGAAAACGAGCACCCGCGCGGGAGCTGGAGGAGAGGGGGCAACGCCTCCCGCAAAGCCGACAAACGCGGACCAACCCGCAGGCGCAGCAGCGCGGGCACGGCGGAGACCGGCGGCCCTGCTCGCTCGCCCGCCACGCGCCGCAACCGCGCGCGCGCCGGCAGGGGGCGGAGCCAGCCAGCCCCTCCTGCCACGCCCCTCGGGTGCGTGAGTGCGGGTCAGGGCCCGTCCTTCCCCGGTCACCCGCGAAATAGCAACTCATCACCGCCCGGCAGACGCAGGGTGCTTCAGGCTGCCATCAAACAAGCGGTTGGCCGGACGGCGCTGCTGCAACTAGGAGAAAGGTGAGAGAGGCGGAGCAGGGTCATCCGGCAGGAACAGGCGTTTCTCCCTGCTTTTCCAGCCTCCTTCCTGCCATCCTTTGCGAAATAACCACGCAAAAATTTTGTAGTAATGGATAGGCAGCTAAAGATCAAGAGATACCAAATGTTTATTGAGCTGTCTTCAGCAATGAGCAGTCACAGTAAACGTTTGCCGTACCTACAGCTGACAGCACCTTACCATCTAGGAGCTCACCTCCAGCTCTGCAAGACGGCTCCCCATTTCTGCAACCACTGACGCGGCTTTCTGTGGGCACCCCGTGGCTTTGCACAGTTCTGAAGTGGAATCACTGCTGGCTTGGAGGGAAGGAGGGAGAAATAAAACCCACCCCTTGACAACAGGATTTTGGGATAATTCCATCAGTCATTTTAGGATTTGTTGAGCTCCACACTTGCTCACAGAGGAGCCCTTCCACAGGAAGGAGTGGTGTTGGCCAAGGAGCTTTTGAGGTGGATTAGGCAGGACCTTATTGCTTTAGAATCCAAGTCAATTCCTTCTCTTCCCCGTCTTTCTTGTTTTCTTGAGACCCAGTTCACCAGCTTGCAGAGGCACAGGATTAGTGTCATCTGTGACCTGCTTTTGGATTTTTTTTAACATGGTTGTGGAAACAGGTGCAGCAATGGGTTGGAAGCAAACCAGCTGGGGAACTTGTACGTGATAGAAGGGGCACTTAGGGCCACAGGAGGAGGTGCCAGATGCTGCTCAGCTCTCCTGGGACTGCATTAATAAACTTGATATGAAAGAAAGGCTGACACTTCTGGATAAAACACAAACATCTAGCTGGAAAGATGAATGTGCCATTGGATGCTAGATTTTTGAGGCCACTGATGTTTAGAAAATTTGTGCTCCATTTGGCCTCAATCCCTTTATTTAATCCACCTCATTAATCCTTTTTAATTATCTACCTCATTGTTTAAATCCTCTGCTTACTGCTGAGCCTCTACGCTCTTTTGTAATTAATAAACTGCACCAAATTAAGAGCATCACAATCCAGAGCATGCTGTGAAAAACAGGAAAGATAGAGTTTCAAAGGTCATCTCTAAAGATATTTTTTTCAGAATGAACTGTACGCCTGAATCTGTGCTATTTATAACACATTGCAGTAGTACAGTAGCACCCGTGTACAGTTAGTGAATGACAACACATGTCAGTGTCTTGGGCTTCATGGGAGAGGAAGGGGAGGGAGGGAAGGAAAGGAAGCAGCAAGATGCAGAAATCTATGGAGAATTAATGCTGGAAAGGGTAGGCTAATAATAATATTAAAAAGGAAATATTAGAGATTTTTCATTATAATGCAGTAGGTCTGGTTGCGTGCAGATGTGGGAGTTGTTTATTAACTGTTGTTACAATGAGAGATATCATTAGACAATATACTAACGAAAATAATGAATTATCATAAATAATTAACACTAAGCTACATTAAGTAAACCACATGCTGGTGCATTATCCTTGTCTTTCTGGCTGCTTTTTTCCCCACTTCCAGAGGAGATCTCTCTCTCGCTGTCACCCCAGGCCTGGGCACAGCTGAACCGCCACAATCCTTTTGCAAAGGTGGGTGTGAGGGAAGGGGAGAGGAAGGATTTAAAGTGCTGTGGAAGTTCCCTACCCTGTAGCAAAGGAAGCACATTGGAGGGCACGAGGTGGGCAGATGGGGAGTAGGACAGAAGTGTACAGGGTACACGGGGTGTACAGGTTTATGACTCTGTGAGTCATTTCATGCTCTCAGTTGTGGCTCACTGGTCCCTAACGCCGCAGGCTGGGTGTGCTGTTTCCCTGTTGCTTAGGCAGCAGTCTTCCAGCTGCTTTTCCCTTATTCCACCCTCCATCTCCTCCCACCCCTGAGACTAAAAACCACCACTAGGCAAGGATCCTCTGTATACTCACGTGTTGCTCGGGAGCTGTGGGTGTGCAGCAGGAGAGGAGAGCAGGGCAGAGGTGGGAGGCAGGCAGCACACGCAACTGGAGCACAGATAGCATGAGCTGAATTGAGATGCTTTAGTAGGGACCCCCAGAATAACAAAAGAGCCAGAGAGGGCAATTTGGCTCTGAGGTTCCCAGCAGCCTGGACTTGTTGCTCCTGCTCTCTCTGCTCTCTGTCTCCTGGTGGGAGTGGGCTCTTTGTTGCTCCGTCTCTCAGTGCTGGTGTCCTACCTTCTCTCAGCTGCAAGTCCCGCTCTAGTCCTGGCATTCAGCAGCCACTTTCTCTTCCAGAACCCTGCTGCTCTCCTGGGACACGTGTCCTGTCGGGGAACCTGGGTTCTTTCTCCCTCTGGGACTCCTCAAGCAGTGAGGCCCATTATGCAAACTAGTCACAGGGGCAACATCTGACTTGTACTGTCTGGCTGAGAAAGGTCGGTAATTTGCAGTGTATTTTCCAGGCATGAGTGCGAATATCAAATGAAGTCTTAATTCCAAAAGTTCTTGTGCAGCTTCTTGTCAGACAGAATTAGCCTGCGTGGCTGGAATCCAGATGTGCAAATTTATCAGCTGTTTAAAAGCATGGATGTTGAAGATGAGTGTAACAGCAATCTTTCCTTTGTCCATACCAAAAGTCCCTCCTTTCAGCTTACTAACAGTGAGCAGCACTTTGTGCTCTGGAAAACGCTCTCAGTCAACACGTGCAAACAAAACCATTTCTTAGCCATGCAGTTTGTGAGTGAGGGTTCAGTCCTGAAACCCTTGCAAAGGACAAGTTGTACTTTGCTCTTGCTGTGAGCCCCTGGCAGGTGGGAGAGTGGTGGATTCTGACCACCAAAACGTGTGAGACATGCTTACACTCGATATGCTGTTCTTCAGCATGGTGAAACTAATTTCACTGCAATACTTATGTTCAGATTTTCTGTTGTCCAGAAAAAAAACCCAAATTCTACCTCTGATCTTTCAAAAAACAAGTCAGAGAAATTTTCTTAAGTGTGTTTTTCCCACTTTGCTGAGTTTAGCTTTTTTTTCAGATTATTTCAGATTGGTTTTATTGCTGGCTTTTAAAGCACAGAGAGCACAAACCTGAAAATATCCAACTTGAAGGTAAAGAAGGCAGAAAATTAGAAGCTCCTAGCGAAAGATAGGTTAAAATGAACATTGCTTTGCAACCATGATGGTGTCAGTTATTGTTATTCCCTTTACCATATCTAGCTTTTCTCACGTCCAAGTGAGGCTTTAAAATACAAGTATCACTTTCACTTTTCCTTATCTATTGAAGAATTATGTTTCTAAAGTATAATTGTGCCTAATCAGTTACTCAAGAAGAAGAAAGTTATGCAAGGATTCCCGTTTATCCCGTCTGAAAAAAATAGTGGGTTAGAATCTCTAAAGGCAAGTTAATCTCTTCAATATTCAATCAAAGCCCTGTGCCTACTCAGTTATTACAAAAGATCATAATCGCTGCAGTAGAAAATTACCCATCAAGATGTTATTTTCATGAGATTGATACAGACTTGAGAAAGGATTAGAAAAAAAAAAAAAAACAACACATAGAACAAAAGGACCATGCTTGTGTGTCTATGTATCTATTAAGATGTTCTCCCAGATAAACTGCAAGGGAGAGCTACATTAGACAAAGTTAGATGAGGCTAAAGCCTCTCTTTCTTTCACACCTACTCTTCCTAAATAAATAGAGCCAAATTCTACCCTCACTCGTGGTCAGTGGGGTTCCACAGAAGATGTCAGAAAAGAATCACATTTACTAAAGAGATTTTAGTGAAACATGATAAAAATCCAGAGCAAACAATATGTTGTTACTCAGATAAAACTTCTTGTTAAGAAAGAAGTTGGTAAAATCTGTCTTGAAGGTGAAAATACAGAGAGGAAAAAGAAATGAAAGAGAGACAGAGTTGTATGCTATAGGATTATGTCCAGCAAGAGCTCTTAAGATGGATGTTTGCCAGCGCGAGTGGGTTGAATTGGGTGAGGCTGCAGGTGTATCTTCAAAAGCCTCTTAAATCTTCCAAACATCCCCATTGCTTGCTCACAAGATGACTTTCTCTCTAGTGGTAGATTTAGGTTAATTTCTTTACACACTCAGAAAGGCAATGGATAATAGGAGGGCTAAGTCAACCTCTTCTCCAGTGTGCTGAGTATGCTAGAGTGCAAAAGATGAAATCAGTTTCCTTTTTTTTTTCTCCTAACTAAAAGGCATAATTTCACTGGGGAAGGCTGAAGTAATTCAGAATGCCTTATAGGGCTTTTGGTATTTCAGATGAAATGATACCTTGTGAAAGGACTTCAACAATGAATAAAACAAAAGTACAATACAGAAACAAACTCACATTTAGTATTTTGGCACATCTTTTTCTTTGAGTCTTCACCCAGCACTGATTAACATTATCTTCCATTACTTACCTCATCAGGCACTGCCTTCATCAGTGTTTTAAGAGTCTTCTCAAAGATTAGTTGGAGAGAAAGCCTGCAGAAAATTCTACACATGCTAGAAGAAACCCTGGTATATGCTGACCATGCCCTTCTAAATATAAACTCTGGTTTAGAGAAATGCACTGAGGCCTCTTCATGTGCTCCATTACGTGGACTCCTCTCTGTGACCTCCAAACGCCCTGATTTTCCCTTGCCTACCACATAATAGTCATGTAATGCTAACCTTGATGGACTACATATGAATAAGAGGCTATTTTGAGGTTGTAAGTGCTTTAAATTGTAAGCTTCCCAGTGCACTGCTCTACAGCTGGCTTGGGAACAGAATAATTAACTCAATGTAAGATGTATGCAGTTGTCTTTACGAAAGCCCGATCTGTCCTCAGAGACCATGCTCCCCTGTGAGGGGGCCGCCTTGGAAAAATGCAAAAGATCCAGATAGTTAGTAATGAGTTTCATTAATGTGGCTGCTAAAGCTGCACTGCTGTCACTCGGCAACGATGTGAACAGTGATCTTTAGAAGCTCTGAGATCTCCCTGGCACTTTCTGGCCAGACAAGGAGACCCAGGTTAGGTGTGTGTGACATCAGGAGAGCACTTGGGACAAGCCAAAGCTGGGTCCCCATACAGAGGCAGGGAAAATAAAATTTATATTCATTTTACACAGCTTGTATGTATCTGTAGTGCAGTGCTAACAGGTAAACCCACCAGGGACAAAGCAAACCAAACTAGATAGCTACCGTGGGCCTGTGCTTCCTCCAGAGGAGCCTGTACGTACAAGTCTCTCAAGTGATTCTCAGCTCTGTAAAACAGAAAGCCCCCCTCCCCCTAAATAATATTTTAAGACATCTTCAAATATTACAGGAAGACATCAACAGCAGTGAGGAATTTCCAGACATTTATCTTCTCTGCAGCATTACGGCATATCTCCACAAATATCCAGACAGTCCAGTGGCCACTGGGACTGCGTCAGTCTTGAGCCACAAGCAAGCCCTACCTGCTCCTCCCAGCCTGGGCTGCCCCCCATTAAAACACAAACCAGTGGGTGTCTCTCCCAGGAGCCCAGGCAATACCCCAGTACTCCCTGAGGCAAGAGGGCTGAACGCCTCCCACATCCTTGAAAGTCTGGAGGTTGTAGGAAAGTCAGAACACGTTGAACGAGCCCTGCCGCTGCTGCGAGGCCAGCAGTTCCCAATCAGCGGCGGATGCTGTTGTTGTTTAGACACCATCTGTTGCAACAGCTGCTGGTGGCTTTCCAACAGGCTCTTTAACGCAGGTCTAAAACCAGATTGCTCCCTGTCAACCACCTCTCCTTATCTAACCTTGATGAGGGACACTGAAAACTACGGTCACTTCAGTCCTCTCCCTTAGGCCCTGCGATGGCACTGAGCACTGCAAATGAAAGTATCGCTTAGGGACTGGGAGAAACCATCACCAGAGCCCTACCGAGAAGCACCTGCGTGTGTGGTGTGAATAGGGAAGGGGAGGGGGTCTCTTCTGACAGCCCCCTCCCCACCAGCTGCATCTACGGTGATGCAGCAAATGCTCCAGCATCCAGCCTCTTTCCTCTTCAGGGCAGCCTCTCTAGCACAGAGCTGCCCCATGAGAATAGTGACCTCTCCCAGAGGCTGAGCAATTTTCGTTTAACCCCAAAGAGCCTTTCCTCTCCCTAAACCACACACTGCAGCGAGTGGGGGGGCCCTGCTCGCTCCTGGTGCGGCTGAGGCTCATCGCGGGCGGGTTACGCAGAGCCCTCTGGCAGAGCGTCGGGTTGGTAGGGCCCCGCACGCCACCAGGCACCCCCACCTGCCCTCTCGCCCTCTAAAACCGTGGGCATCAGAGCACGTTAGGCCCATTATCTAAAAAATAGGTCTCTCAGTTTAATATTTTACTCCTCCCCTTGGCTTTTCGGCACTGTTCAGTTGTGTTTATTTTCCTAGCAGGACTCCTGTGTAACTTTTATAAAGATTACAAACAGTGTCACCAGTCTGCCCTACTTTTGACAGTTCCGTAAAATCAGTGTTTTTACTGTAACAAAAAATGCATTGAAAATCACTTTCAGCAACAAATTTTTAGTGCTTTTTTTTTTTGGTGCCAATTTTAAAAAACATACTTATGATTACCTCCTTGTTCAGAAGATTTTACGCATTGTCATGATTCACTATTGAAGAAAAGATTTTTATAAAATTGTTTAGGCAGAGTGCCCTAATTCCATGGGACCTCGTTTTATACCATCTGACCATACGTATACATCTGAGTATCACCGTGTGGTACAGATATTTGAAAAGCCAGCGCTGTCCGGGGTTTAAGGCCGTCTGAGAACGAACGAGAAGGGAGCCTGGAGAGGGCGGGGAGCAGCCCCTCGCTCCGGCTCCCGCCAGCGCCCGCAGCGGTTACTGGTCGGCCCGCACTGCCTTCTGCTTCCCGCAGACGCGTTAAGGTACCGTAACGCCCGTGCAGCGCTTTTCCCTGGATTTTTATATTCCCATTATGTAACTCTTCTGCTTGCATAACCGCACGGCCGGTGGGGACGGGCACAGAGCGGCTGCTGTCAGACCGTTACCGGGTCTCCCTCCTGGCCGCCCCGCCCGGAGCTGCGGCAGGAATCCACCCAGGTGTCCCCTTGTCGCGGGGTGCTCCCGGGGTCTGTCCCGTCTGCCGGGGATCTCCCGGCCCCGCGGGGCCACTCCTGCCCTTTCTCGGGGCTTCTGCCACCCGGGCCGGGCAGCAGCCCCCACGGACAGCCGATGCCCATGCCCATGCTTCCTTTGTGCTTTTTACACCGAAACGCCTCCGCGGGAAGGGCCGCGTACAAAGCAGGTGGGGCTGCCGGCTTGTCCCCGTCCCCACCCCCGGCGGAGCTGCCCACAGAGAGAGTGCCCTGAGGGCTCCGCGCTGCCCGCGTCCGGCCCCACACCTCGCTGCGGGGAGGCTCGGCCGGGCCCGGCCTCTCCCCCCCCTCCCCGCGGCCGCATCAATCATTAACGGCGGCTCGGGTATCCGGCGCCTCCCTCCCCGGGAAACCCTACCCGGGGCGGCGGGGGCGTCTCTCCCCGCTCCCCGGTTGCGCTGGATGCGCCGCCGGTTTCCAGTTACCGCGATGCCGGGCGGCGGAGCGGGAGGAGCCGCGGCGGTGCCGCCACTGCCCCTGCTGCAATGAGTGATGCTGCCGGGGGCGGCGGCGGAGGAGCGCAGAGCCGCGGCGGATCCTCCGCCGGCGGCTGCGGGAGCGGCGGCGGCTCTACCTCAGCCGGGCGGCGGGGCGCGACGGCGGGCGGCGGGCCGGGGGCGGCCGGGGGCAGCATGTCGGCGGGCGAGGCGGACAAGGACGAGGCGGCACCGGCGCCGCCGCCTCGCCCCGCCGCCCTGCTGCGGTGGGACGAGGTGCCCGAGGACTTCGTGGAGTGCTTCATCCTCTCGGGCTACCGGCGGCTGCACTGCTCGGCGCAGGAGTGCCTGGCCTCGGTGCTGCAGCCCACCAACGAGACCCTCAACTTCTGGACCCACTTCATCCCGCTGCTGCTCTTCCTCACCCGCTTCGGGCGGCTGCTGCTGCTGCGGGGCGCCGCCGACGTGCCCTTCCACCACCCGGCCCTGCTGCCCCTCTGGTGCTACGCCTCGGGGGTGCTGCTCACCTTCGCCATGAGCTGCACGGCCCACCTCTTCAGCTGCCTCTCCCCGCGCCTCCGCGCCGCCTTCTTCTACCTGGACTATGCCTCCATCAGCTACTACGGCTTCGCCAGCACCGTGGCCTACTCCTACTACCTGCTGCCAGGGCTGAGCCTGCTGGACGCCGGCGCCATGAGCCACTACGTGCAGCAGCAGCTGGGCTGGCAGCTGGACTGCAGCCTGCCCATCGCGGCGTACCGTGCCCTGGTGCTGCCCGTGGCCCTGGCGCTGGCCGTGGGCTGCACGGCCGCCTGCTGCCGCAGCCGTGCCGCCTGCTGCGCCTACCCCTTCGCCGTGCGCACCTTCGTCTTCGCCATGCCGCTGAGCATGGCCTGCCCCATCATGCTGGAGAGCCTCCTCTTTGACCTCCGCACCCGCAACCCCACGCTGTTTGTCTACTTCTACCGGCGCTACTTCTGGCTGCTGGTGGCCGCCTTCTTCAACGTCAGCAAAATCCCTGAGCGGATCCAGCCAGGGCTCTTCGACATCGTGGGGCACAGCCACCAGCTTTTCCACATCTTCACCTTCCTCAGCATCTACGACCAGGTGCACTACGTGGAGAATGGGCTGGCCGAGTTCCTCAAGGCACCCCTGGCCGCCCCCACCTATGTGGGCACTGTAGGGTATATGCTGCTCCTGACACTCTGCCTGGCTGTGGTTGTCAGGAGGTTCCTCAAAGTCGCAGACCTCTGCAAGCAGGACTAGCTGGGTCAGCGACCCTTGGGACAGCGACCACCATACCAGTGACCCTTGCGCTGGAGACCCTCAGGCCGATGACCTTCAGACTGGTGACCCTCAGACCTGCCCCACCATGTCCTGAAGATGCTGTGAAACGTGAGGGAAATGCACCTGTGGAAGAACCAGGTCCCTTTCGCGGAGGGTTGCCAGAGAAAACGACCACGGCAGAACTGCTCGTGCTCTTTAAACTACTAGGTTACCAGGGGAAGCAAGCAAATGCTTACTGGTATGTTGCTACTTAGAGTATAAGCTGAAATAATTTAGCTCTGCTACTAGGAAGAATGCATGAACTGTGAATGCCACTTACTAATTTAATAACAATTAGGTTTAAACTAGCTCGGTATATACATATATATATTTATATATCTAGCTATATCTTTATTAGCTACATATATATGTGTATATATGTATACACCTGAAGACACTTGTGCAATGATTACTCATAGACTTTTCATCGACTCCTGTGTGAAATTTCCTAGCAGATTATGCACTGACATTTATCTTCCTCTGTGATACTGTAACAGGCCTTTGCAGCCACATACTGGATTTTAAATGCAAACAAATCGATAGCTATCTATAGTTTTTAAGGTCTTGCAGCCTGTTCAGCCAGGGAACAATAGATTTATCAGAGAGAGGAAAAACAGCTGTGAATTATTATGGAATTACCAGTTGATGGAGAGACTTTAATTAGACAGGCAGTGAGTGGTTGGTGTAGCCACTCAGATACTAAAATAAAATAGAGAGATATGTAAAATAACTGAACCAGAAAGGGGTCAAACGAGTCTGGAACAGGGGTGGGGGGGGAGACGAAGGGCACTGCATAATGGCATGGCTTTTTCCCCAGCAGGTCGGGAACATCTGTCGCGTTAAGGGGGTTGCTAAGGGGCCCCTTTATCTTCCCTGGTAAATCACCCCCAGATCAGACCCTTTCGAGGCAAAATCAGATGCCAGACTCTCTATAAGCCCCTGCCAAGCTCGGTAGGAGTTCTGTGGATGTAAAGAGAGTAACTGATGCATGAGATCTCATTCTGGATCTTTTAAAGAATTACATGGAACTGGTTTCTTCTGCTCTTTAATTAGAGCACTGTCAGATTTACCATCCTAAAATTAGTTGCAGAATAAGGGACTGCTGAATCTGAGTTCAGGACCTAAACTCTGGCTCTACAAGTACTGGATACTGGCACTTTCTCATCATTCCCCACCTTTTCCTATTTTGATTAGTTGTGGCTGCAGCTGCGTGTTTTGAAGTCCTCTTTCAGAAGCTTGGGGGGGTTCAAAGACAAGAATTACGAGCTATTTTCCAAAGCGGTATCTTTTCACAGCAGCCCAGGTATTATCCTTCTCACATAACAAACAGCTAACTCTAGATTCTATATAGGGAGACATTTTTGTAAACGATGTATAGATTTTAAACAAATGCGTTTTGATGTTGTCTGACAGAACAAGTATGCAATAATTTTACACAAGTGGGTTACAACTTGCAGTTCAAGTGAGAAACTTATATACCCCGTTCTCAAAAAGAAGAGTGGTATTTCCTTAGGAAACGCTGGTGTCATGCCGCACAATAGCATAGTGGCTCTTTACCCCGGCGTCTTTGCCCTTATACATTTCTGCTTGGATCTTTCCCATGTTCACGGACATAGCATCCGAACACCAAGAAAATGTTTTGAGTACACTCCCACAATTAGTAAGACAAAGCCCCTCTTGTTTATAATGGGAATATAGGGAGGACTATAGCTAGGGATTATGAGGTCATATCCTTAATATGAGTCAGAACCATCACAGAAACCAATAATTGATATGTCCTGTACCAATGTCAGCTTTGTGAAAATTTCCCTATGAAAGTGTATAAACTAAAAGAAAATTACACCCACTTCATTCTATCTTTTATCTCAACACATTTTAACTATAATGGTTTGGATCTTCTAGATTCTCAGTGAATGATGAGAATGGCCTAACAAAAATATGTATTCTTTGCCAGCCACGATTTGCTAGTATATAATTTGTGGTAGGGTCACATGTGGTCTCTTAAAGAGACTGGCTAGAATTTTCTGAAACAGCAGTTCCTAAGCTGTGGCCTCTTGAGTAATCACTGATGAGCCATAAAAACCAGCATGGCCCTGTGTGACTGGCTGTGTTCTGTTTTAATTTGCCAACCTGTATTAAAAGAAAATTAAAACTACATGAAGTATTTTTAATTTACATATTTTCATTAACTTTTGTCATAAATACGGCATTGCTTTATTCAGCTGCCAGTAAAGCAGAAAATGATCTGCACTACTGGGAGAGGAGGCTGGTTTATAAGTGTTGTGCTTTGAAATGTGCTTTATATTGTGAAAAAACCCTGGAAACTCAAAATAGAAAGCAAATGGATCAAGACCTGCAACCATGTCATCCTATGAATTTCCACAACTGCAAAAAAAAAAAAAGAGGCCAAAATCTTTGAGATGTGCGGTATTCAACTTAAAATAATAGAGGCATAGTAGTTAGAGCCCAATGACTCATCCAGGTTTCAAAACTAATTACTCAAAAAGGGTTTGCCTGGGAGATGCCACTAGCATGTCCAACCAGCAATTAAAAACTAAGAAAGAAATCAAAAAGGCCAGGCAATGCAGATCTCAGCCCTAGAAGACAGCTCAGAAACAAGCAATTGTAAAAGCCAAATGTAAAAAAAGGCTTTTGAAGTATACTGTATAATGAATAATACTTGTGCTTGTCAGTCACAATGTAGAGGACATCTCAAGAGGCAATGTCAAAAAAGGCTGTTGCTAACTTGTAAAAATACATTTGATATTTGCAGTTAGGCCACACAGGGTTGTCTATATATATCTCAACGACAGATAACAGTATAAAGGTTGGATTGCAACCAACTGCAATTTTACTGGAATCTTACTGCTGTTACAAGGGTCGCCTGTGCGCCCCAGTCATGCTGCAGCTTTGGTACCTGGCTCTGATATTAAGAATATTGCTTCATTTAAAAGTTTCTATTGGCAAAAGGTTGAGGCGCGTGTATGGGCCTGAGCACTTGATGGAATCATTTGTAAATGCTGGTTGCAAGTACTGCTCTCTGAGCCACTGTAAGCAGGCTGTATGAATCAGGAGTGAATGGGTACAGTTTAAGAGTTCTAATTAATATATGTTTGTTTGTCTGTTTGTTTAAAATGTGGCTAGAAATTAAAAAGTTACAATAAGTATGGAGAATATCTAGGGAAATGCTACCTGAGTGTCTGTGATTATTCAGTGAAGGACATGTATGTAGATAATTGCACTGTTTGCCATGTCCAATAGTCTCTGTAAATATGGACAAAACTGAGTTAAAGAGGTTAAAAGTGGAACAAGATATCTATAACTATAGTGCTTGAATTTGCTCATGTAGAAGTGAATGTCAGTATTTGCGCGGCTTGTAAGGGAGCGGGATCTCTTTTAGTATGAAAGCACACTTGGCTGAACATCCATAAGCACGTCCAGAGCTTAGACAGGAGGTCTAAAGGTCTAACCTGCAGACTAGATGCATAAAGTCATCCCAGAAAACAAACTTTTTTTGCTAAGTAGCTGTCATAATGGTTTTATTGCCTGAGTACCTGCCATAAGGTCTACACTGTGGACTCTACAGCTCATCTTTAAAACCAAAAAGGCTTTTCAGACCTTTTGTGGTAGAATCTGTATGGGGATGGGGGACAAGGTGAGGACTGGAGCAGAAGGGGATGGCCTGAAAATGCCTACGTGTCTGTCCGTCTTTGGCCCACACTGACCTTCAGACTGGCATAACTGTGCCAATGTGAACTGACTGTTGGTGGGACCGGTTCCCAGAGTGCTGACGGCATGGACTGCCCCCCTTGCAATCAGCATGTGCCTAGAACTGCAGTCTACACGCTGGCATGTATTCAATGAGCCTAGCTTCTGGGCACATTTTCAATGAGCCTAGCTTCTGGGCACTTCTGAGTCACCTGTAAGTTTCAGGCTCATCTTCGTGTAAGATTGATATACCTGGTCTGTAGTAATTATCCCGTATTTTGTGGCGATGCACTATTTCTTCTTCTGCAGTGTATTCATTCGAATGTCACTATCCAGGGTATCTGTGCAGTTCTGAGCTGCTTCGTTAGCAAGACTGGCGTCTGCAGTCTGGAAACAAAGGGAAAGGTTTTATCTGCATGCTGTACTTGTAGAAATTTAGCAGTTAAAAGCAGAAACACATTGGGTTTTTTTGCTAAAATGATAGTTTTGCTTTGTTGTCCAAGTGTTGTGCTTATTATTATTTGCTGAATCCAGCTACTACGTTGGGTTTTTGTCAACAAAACACCTGCAGAAAATGACAGTATGAAAGTTTAACTTCATGTTTAAGTAAACTCTCTTGAGGCAGCACATTCATAAAGTATTACTGCATTTAACTCAGTTGATTAGCATCCACATGCCTTACAGAAGCAAATCGTACCTGTAGTAATCGCCCAGATTATACTGTTTTTCATTGCCTGTGAGAGTAAAAATGACCAAGTAGCCAGTAACAAGCTGAGGAGTCAGGCACTCCTGGGTTCTTGCCTCTGCTTTACCACTACCTGTTCTGTAATCTAGGGCAAGTTGTTTTAAGCTGTGTTCATTTTGAATGAATTTAATTCATGTAAAACACTGGAATTGTACCAGGGTTGAATTTGACCCTCTGTGTCTCAGTTTCCACATCTGTAAGATGGGGAGAATATACCTTACCTACCTCGCAGGGTTACTCTGAAGACTATAGCTAATGTTTGTAAAGCACTTAAAATGCAAAGACCCTCCTAGGTGCTAAGAAGAAATATTACTGAACTCCAGCAGAAAGAATGTTATATTTTTCCATAGCTCCTCATCTCCAGGGAGAGTAACATGAATATTTCTAGATCATGAACTTTTGTGACAAACCCTCATCATTGCCATACTCCTAGGAGGTTCACATCCTGTATCCTTTGGAGCTGATGGCAAAACTTCCACTGGCTTCAGGCGGGGGGCAATCAAGACCTAAGCAGTAGTGAACAGGCTGACTAAATGCATAAAGGTCAAGAGTAAAGCGAAAACATACATGAGTTAAGTATTCCTCAGAAGTTCTCACTGGTGACTTGTACCAACAGGCATTGTAATGCTGACGTGAGGCCTTGTTGTTCATTTAGCCATGGATTGTATTCCAGTTACCGTGAGACAATAGAGCAAGATTTCCCATCAGTGTCTCCAAGACACTGATGATGTCTCAATTGCCATTGGGAATTTCAGCCTACTTCAAACTGCAAAACCTGAATTTGGATCTTTTTATCACATATGTGTACTCTTCCTTTGCTGTGGAGCCCTGACTAATCATCCTGCTAACCCACTCTGCCCTTCTCCTGGAAGGACTGACATAAACAGCACCACTGAGTAGAGGACAATGTTTTTAAGGGCTTTTCTAACTGGCAGCAGTAGTGGAGACAAAAAAAAAAAAAAAAAAAAGACAACAAAGGTATTAAAGGGTTTGAGTGGTTCATTAAATCAAAGCCTCTACCATTAGAAATTCGCCCTATCCAGTATATTCCTGGCTTCTGTTAGACCCCCATTAGTCAGGGCTACACAACCAACACCCAAGTTACAGCTGAGACTTTACTCTCAGATGAGATGCAAGATGCGGAGGAAGCGTCACATGCACTGAAAGACACAGACCTCCATTCAAGATGTTTAGTGTCTTGGAGCTGGGTGTGGAATAAAGTTAAATTATTTTCACAACTTGCTTAGACAGATGCTGCTTCATTCCACTGAATTCAGTAATAAATTAATGACCAAGACAAAGGAAGCAGGCTTTTGCTCAAAGCTCCCTGTAAGGAAACACCACCAGCAGACTTCTGCTTTCAGGGCAGTTGCTTCCTGGGCCATACTCAGAGCATGGAGGATTCTGAAGCAGGGCTTCACTATTTCATGTGGACGCCTCAGGATTTGTGGTTGTAGCTGGGGGTTATCAGTATGGAGAAACAGTTTATAGCAAGTCAGTTCTGCCTGCTAGAAATTCAAGCACGCTTTAGTAAGAGGTATCACATTTAAGGGTCTGTGCATGCAATGAACAAAAAGTGTGAATTTTGTTTGGTTCTGTTGGGAGGGTTTGAAAACTTACTCTTTGTACGCTTTTGGATGCTGACTACTGTATATGTAATGACTATGCATTTTTAGCAAAAAGAAAGGTGTGAGCTATAAATAAAGTTGATTCTGAGTAAATTTTTGCAGAAATGCATTTATAAAGTTTTTTCATTTCTTAATATAAATTACTGTGACACCTGTAGGATCAGAAATGTGTTGAATGTAGTTATCTTCAAACACAGATGTTGTTAGCATAAGTACAGGAACTTCCAATTCTTTGGATAGTGATGTTGGTATTTCTAAAAACACTATACCACAGCAAAAGTATTGTTGTTATTTTATTGCCTTTTACATTTTAAAGCAATAAAAGAGCATAATTGCATTTTTAGTTCTCCATTATCCATGTTAACTAATTAATGATAGGCATCCTGTTATATAAAAATTCATTAATATGTATAAGGAGACCAGTGTTCTGCCTACAGTGCTCACTGAAAAATCATGAAATTGGTAGAAACAGCTATGTCAAGAATCACAGCAAAATATTGACTGCAAAATGAAGGGAGCTATTTGGCATCAAATAAAGTCTTCCATTTGGCAGACTAGGAATGTTCCAAGAGGCAGAATATTGTTCTCAGTCCAAGTCAGGCACCAAAAAGCAGTCAATGAACTGCAATTACATAAAGTATCTGCTTTAAGCCATCTGTGTCAAAATTCAGCGGGACACAATGTAGCCCGACGTAATTGCAGGCACCCCCTGATATTGCTAAAAGGCTGAACACAATGGAAAACTGTAGGATCTTCTAGCTGAGGTTTGGAGAATTCCTTCAAAAGTCCTAAAATTCTTGAGAGCTCCTATGTGCAGAATTTGATCATTCTATTTGAAATACAGTAATGACTTCAAGTATTTGATGAACCCAGCAAAAACATCCATTGCCTCCTCACAAACAGATGCTTCAAAAGACTACACCCTACAAATAAACAAATAAGCAAAGGCTTCAGAAGACTGCATCATACTGTTAACATTTAAGACCTTTCTAACGCTATCAGTAAGCTCTGGATCTGACTGCTGGACATGAACACGCTCGAGGAAAACCTCACAAAGCTGATGGAGCCAGTGAGGATGGCAGAATATGGAGCAGAGTGGAAAGCACCAAAAGTCACTGTTAGGACAGGTAATTTATTGAGGTCAGTAGCTCAGCCTTCAGCTGAGATGGCTTCACAGTTATTCTAATAACCAACTGAAAATCTGAAGGCAATCTACATTTTGTTACCATGACATCACTTCCCTGACAAATGGCCCTAAAAGTCACGACAGTGTATTTGTGGAGGAACAAAGGGACGTCTGATAGCTTTAACCTTTAGATTTTATTCTCTCATCATAGGATAATGTATGGTTCGTAGAATCTGTGAGTGGAGATGAAACTAATTAAAAAATTTAAAAGCTGGTAAAAATAAAAAGCAAATCAGTATTAATGCTAAGGCTAAATCTTGGTTTCAGTAAGGAGAGCCTCTGGGGCAGACACTACAGATGCACTCTTTTCCATCAGAGAGCCCTCTGTTACAAGGCAAATTTCCTACCAAGAGTGGCAGTACACTGCTGTTAGTGGGGAGCTGGAAATACTTGTTTTGCCAGGGAGCACAGCCTTTGGGTATATGATATATGCTTTACAGGAGAATGGCAGCAACAATACCACACAATCTTTTTGGAGAGTAAACAATTTTATGGAGTTCTCCAATTTGAGTCTCTCCTGCCCTTAAGAGCTAATCTATTTGTGTTCCTTCTGACTGATGAAATATGAAAATATAATTTTCCTTTCTTTTTGATGTTAAGCATACTTCTCATCTATTATCCTCTGTTTGCTAGGAAACATCTACTCCCCATCCCTCTCCTCTGTTGTCCTGAGGAACTGTGCAATGCCAGTTGTACAAGAAGAAAAAACATGATTTTTCCCTCTTTATACGCTGGGCACTCTATATCCGCAGTCCTGGGGCTATGGAATTCAATCACTGGCACACAGTAGTGTCCCAAAACCTCAGCTTTTCTTTATAGCGGCACTTGGAAAGACAACTATGAAATGTCAACAGGGGGGATAACAAGCAGCAGTATCTGAAGCACTCAGAAATAAGATAAATAATGAGCAAAAGGTAAACAGGTCCCTGTAACAGCTTCTCTGGTAAGTTTGTACACAGAGGCACTCTCATTGTCCCAAATATGGCAAAGCTCATACGCATATGCTTAATATGAATATATGTTTATCTTTGTTCATTCACAGGGGTGAACTTTTCCTGATATTATGTGTGCTATAGAAGGAGAGCCCTAATGAGCAGGCAGTGCCAGGGAAATGCTGCCAGCAAGAGTCTGGCACAGCAAATTCTGCCATTCAGCCCGAAGGCAGGGTCCTGCCCTCTGACACCCAAGACTCACATTCCCTCCTCTGCCGTAGTCTTTCAAAGCATTCTACTTTCAGACCATTGTCTGAAAGATTTTAACACAAAACAAAGAGCAAAATACATATATAAAAGCTAGAAAAGCACCAACTTAGTCATGAAATAAAACCACAAATTTTCCAACTGTAGCCATTTCAGTAAGAAAATATTGTTTCTTGTAGTCTGGTAGAAAACCATAGCTTGGAGTAAACCAGTTTGGAACAGTCATCAGACTCACTAAGCACTATAAAATACATTAACTAGCCCACCTGGTTAAAAAGAATGTATATTTCTGTATTATATAGACTCAAATATTAAACACAGAAGCCAAACATTCTGTGCAGAATACCTTTGTCCCCAGCAATAGAGCATGTTCCTTCAAATTAGAAGTATTCCGCTCCAACAGAAGCATGCCATATCCTTTTTTTTTTAAAGTTCAGATGTACTTTGGACACTAAAAAATAGTTTGACTTAACTGAATTAAGTGAAACATAGGGAATTAACGGTATACAAGAGTGGAAAACCTGCTCAAATGCAATATTCAAGTTGTGTAATTAAGATCACATAAAGTCACAGCTAACTTGGCACTCAGCAGCCATATCATCTCGGAACCAGTATACAGCCAGCGTATCTTAGGATCTGCTTCTCCTGAGGTGATCTATAATCCCAAGGACATAGTGAATTGATATAATGAATGGCAAATACCTCCATTACAGTTAAGCTGTGATGAGTATCTTCCTATATTCAGACATAAGGCTGAATTACTTAAATGCTAAATGCATTCAGAAAGCAACATTTATTAAAAAGTTGGTAGTGCCCTACTTACTTTGGTTGAGGTCTCTGGCTGTTACCAACAAGACATTTTAGAAATTTTCCTCATTAAAGGAAAAAAAGGGAAAAATTAATCTCGTAGAGTTGACAAGATTTGTTGATCTTGACTTTGCTGGCAGACTTGTTACATAGATTTACACAGAGCAAATGAACTAGTGGACTTACAAATATTACCAAGTGAAGTAATCACTGCTTTCTCTTCTGAAAGCCACAGTGACTTTCTCCAAGCAGAGTTACTGAAGACCCACAATGATTTTGGCCATCGACCTTCACAGCAGTTGCAGCTAGGAGCGCAAGTCCTCTGTGGCAAGTACAGGATGTTCACCTAGTAGTATCAAATGCAGTTTATTGAAGCTTTTACATAACCCCAAGGATTCATAGTATTCATTAGCCAAATATGCACATATAGCTAACAAGTATTTATCATTTTCAGGCACTGTAAATGTCATGATTTCTAGCCTCAGTGTCGGGCAGAACTGCCAGGTATGTCTCAGACACGAGTGACTTCCAAGTTATTACTCAACACTAAGCACTCTTTGTTTTATAAGCCATTTCAGGTACCCAGTATCTCATGAATGAAAACATCTGCAACAAACAGGCTGATAAGTGAATCTCTAAGGTTAAACCTTCCCATGTGTACTGTAATAGATTAGCAGTAGTGATGTTCCCTTCACAAGTGATTCATGAACTAAATTCACAAACAAGCCCCAGACTCCATTCCCTTCCCTTTGCATTTTGCCTGGAAGGCACAAACAGCCTGGAGAATAATTCTGGTTGGTAAAAAGCCCTCTGACCCTATTTATTCCCTAATCACATCGCTCTAGTACTGACACAGAGGATGCAACAGGAAAGCAGAGCAGCACAGCGCATCTCCTCTATGCTGTGCTAGTTCTCATGTGGCACATCGTCCCTGGTGATCCCACCGAGGCTGCCCCCACGGACATCAGTCAAAGCAGCCTGAGAACCAGGCAATTACAGCCCTGCCTGCCTGCTGTGCCAAGTGAACCTCAGAATAAAGAGATTCAGGCCTGCTGTTCAGAAGAAAGTTTCGCCACATTAGTCTGTGCCCAGCAGACCTGTGGAGGACACTGAGGTCAACCAGCAGGAGTTTCCTAGACAAGGTTTGGTCTTAACTCGGCTTTAAGAAAACAAACCTCAATTTTCAAACTCAGCCACCGGCTGAAAGCTCACAGTCAGATTGAATCCTCGTACTTGACCAGCCCGAAATGAAAAAAAAAAAAAAAAGACAAAATAAATCATTCACATATATTGAAAAATGTCAGCTAATTCAGATTTTTAATCTGCCCCAGTCAATGCACAGACTGAACAGCAGCATAGTGGGGTGTGTGAAGATCGAGCGAGGTGTGGTGTAGCAGAGTGTCTATTTTAAACCGAGCCGGCTGCAGTGATTTTGGGGAGCCGTCCAGCGCGGCGGCGGGTCTGGCGGGACGGCCTGGCAGCCAGGCCGGGGCCGGGCAGCGGGGCCGCCAGGAGGAGCGCGCAGACCGCTCCGGGGTGCAGGGGTGGCCTCCAGCAGGGCCGGAGGGAAGCCGTGTGCCTCCACCACGGACACATTTTTTCCATGGTAGCTAGCTGCTGTATTTCTCATTTGCAGCGCACGGAGAGGAGCAGGGGAGCGCTCACCAGGCGCCTCTGCCACCGCCCTGTTTTCCCTGGATGCTGCACAGCGGGTGAAAGCGCTGCCCTTTGTGGGTCCCCTCCGCTGGGCACCTCTCCTGCCCCCAGGGCTCATTTGGAAGGGATGTCCCATCCATATAATGCTTTAAGGAAGAAGCTGGCGCAGACAGCCTGACAGTCTGGCAAAAATAATGCCTTCGAGGCAGCTGCTTGCTGATATAATCCCATATGAAAAGAAAAACTGTTTTGGAGGGGATGACGCTGCCCTCTTAGGCATTCCTGGAACTTACACCGAGAGTGAGTCAGTCAGAGCAGGAGTATGCGTCTTGTCGTTTAGACTTTTTATTTAAACCTATTGACTAAAATAAGTTCATTTGTTCTGTTTCCTTTACCATATACATACCACAGCAGATACAGATTAACATACCTTTTAGACTTACATATCAGTTTATAGCTAATATCTGCTAAAGAAGCAAAGAAACAAAACAGATAATAGGTAAAAAAATTTCTAAATGTATCCCCTTGTGCAGGATTTCATCCTCCAGTACCTGGAAGGCTGCAAGGTCAAGCATTTGAAAGTCTCCAGTTCAGAAATATGTCCATTCTGACCCAGAACTCTCTGTAGGGATTTCTCAGGACAAATTCACAGCAAGTGAGCAGGACCAGCCCTGGTAAAGCCCGAGCTAGCCATGAGGCACACACCTGGCTGGCATGACGCCACGTCTACCTTGCCATGGTCAACCCATTGCCTACTGGATGTGGATGTCTTTTTTTTATTCTGTCACTCAGTTTTCAGACTGGTCGATGTTCGTACAGCCTACCTACCACATTCCCAGCTAATGTCAGACAATGCTCATGTATTTCATGCTACAGTTTTCAACACCTAAAGCATTAATAAGTGCTTCCTGAAATATTGCAGTTCTCTTTTTCTCTCTAACACTGAAATGTCAATTAAAGTATTACAGCAGCGCTAAGATTCAATCCCTGCTTGCTAGTTAAGCGCCTTTTCCCCCTCCTTCAGCTGCAGAGTATACATGTTGTCCCCTGCTCATAGTTTCCCACTTGAGCAGGAGCTGTTGGACTAGCTGTGCTGTTTGTAAAGCAGAGCTGACGCTCATCTCTCCTGCTCAGTGATAGACACAGATAGTAGCTCTTGGCTTGCCATGATCTTTAAGCTGTCCTGGGGAGCTCCGATTCGTTTCGGCCAGTGACACTTCCCTTCCAACCTGCAGCCAAAGATCACACAGCACCTCCAGAACAGCCGTGCTTTCCTATCTGCTATTCACCCTTTGAATAAGCCTGTTCTGGGCACAGGCACAAGGCAGAGCTGCCCTGATGCTGCCAGATGATCTGCACAGTCCTTGTCAATGCTGGGATGTGAGTGAGCCTGGTCCACTCCTTTCTCATTTAATACCAACATACCCCGCATCTTGTTCTGGCACAAGCTGTGCAAGTCAGCAGCCTCACTACATCAATGCAGATCTAGCATCTCATAAAAATGTTTCTGAGATTTTTTACTATGCTATTTTCTTCCTTTCAGTCACACAGTCTACCTATAGGTAATTTTTTTCTCAACGCTTCAGACATATTATATAAACTAAGTCTAAACACAGCCTATCTACATATAAAATATCCTCGAAAGTTAAATTCTAGACTGAAGAATTTGCTTTGGTAATAGCAAGATTTATTGTTTTTTCTCACCAGATTTTGTTCTTAGGATATCAGTCATCATTTCTTTATCAACAGAATTTGCATATCTCAGCATGACTGATTAATTTCTAAGTCTGATCAATGAGAATCCAGAGGCATGATCATATTTTTCGATAACAACTGTAAGGATTTACTCTCAACTAAGAGTGTGCAAAATGTTCTGCAGTACGAGCCCCATCTTTTGTGCTCAATGTCAAACATAACAGGCTTCTAATTATAGAACCACCACAATCTGTCCAGCTATTCCAGCCCTGGATCTGCCACAGGAAGCATCTCATTAGATTATAGCTAATGCAGTAACAGTGATTCTTTCTAGTGACATGATAAGAACAGAAAGGTTTCACTTGTTGGGAAGTTTTTGCATCTACAGCACTCTTCCAGAGGATTTAGCAGGGTGAGTTTCAGTTACAGTTCCTGTTACACAAATTAGCACAGCATGGGCTGAACCACAGAGTTTTCATAAGGCCCTTTATAGGTAGGAAGAACAACCATCTACAGGGTATGCTGATGCTAAGTCTCCATTTTCAGACCTCACTTATAATTGTGCATTCAAAGATTTTTATTTTACAATGGGAACATAGTGGAAGAAATAGGAATGTAACGGGGAAATATAACTTTCCCCACATTATCCCTTAACTCAGAGAATTTTCTTGAAAATTCCCACATTCCCTTAAATTACTTTCAGGCAGAAGTATCAGTCGCTTTGGGGCTAGCTGTTAACAAGATACAATAGTTTCAAGCTGTTGCTCAGCTTTGACTACTGCAGGCAATATTTCAGATATATTCTCTGGTCCAGCTTGCATTACAGTGCAATGTTTTCACTAATGCTCATTTGAATAGCTGTCTTAAGCCCGCACTGAATTTCTGTGACACAACAGACTTATGGAAGGAAAAAAAAAAAGTGATGCAGAGGTGCCAGGCTTCATGGCTCTCCAAGCTATATGCAAAACCTTCATGCTCCCATATCCTGCAGCTGCACAGCCACAGCTCTCGAAGGATCCTGGCCTCACGCATGCTGCTGTGCAGCCCCACAGCCTTACATCCGCTACCACCAGGAGAGCAAGCCGGTGGATATATTTCCACAATGCGTCTCCTCTTGTCTAAGTCTTCATACAGATTCTGCACCAATTTTTATTTGCTCACCTGTTACATCAGCTACATAAACCAGGTTCAATGCAGTTCTTGCTGCTCAGTCATCCTCCTTCCATCTGCCAGAGCCTATGTAATATTTAACTCCTTAACTTTTAAGTATTCATCACAATATCACTCGGTGGATTCTTACCTCTTGCTGACAGCTGCTTGGTCTTTCATAGCTTTTACATAAGACATATAGATGAGAAAAATCTGTTCTGTCCCTTCCACCTCCGAGTTTCAAGAAAGAGAGACTTCTCTGCTTTTACAGCAGCTTTCTGTCAAAATTTTATTTTAAAATCTTTTAACCAAAAAAATATTTTAAGGGTTGAAGGTCATGTATTGTTCTGTAGTCAAGAATTTATTTTCGGATGTCAGACAATACCGTGCTTTAATTATAGAGTCCTCTGAAAGACCTTCCACAGTCTATGAAGTTTTTTTTTGTTTTATGAAAGTCATTTTATTGGCAAACATATGACTAATGAAAGGGATATGACTCTATGATTATTGCAATATGAATTATTACACTGTTTACAGCTGAGCTTTAAAAACAATTTTCAGACAGCTCAGTTTTGATGACTAAAGCTTTAAATGTCTTAGATATTTTTACTCCCTTCTCAGAGACAGAGGTGTGAATTTCTAATTCCTGATGCCAGTTTTGGTCAGGCTTGACGTAGGGGTCTGCAGGTCAGACATATAAGGTGAAACCGATTGCTTGGAAACCCTGAGAACAGCTCCTATTTCAAGTTCCTTGTTCTGATGGCTTAAGTAAGTCGCTTCAATCAGACTCGAATAGCTCACTGCAGTAGCAGTGGCTCTCTTTGCCCAAGGTAAATCTACCATGCCACCATGTCACCCACCGCAGGCCTCCAGATGTTTTTGACAGTGATCTACTTGTGCAACTGAGAGAGGGTGGACAGTGGGAGGGTGGGGGGCACACCAGAGATGGTGCTTGTGCTATACCCTGCACTGCCTGCATCCGGTGTTCAACTGTACAAAACCAGCATGTGGAGCCTGACAGCCCAACTGGAAGCGAGCAGAGATTTAGGGGAGATTAAAGGCAGGGTGATGAACAAGATGCCAGCACCAAGAACCAAAGTCTCTGGGCTTTGGGCTAGGGTGCTCAGAGGTGACCGTCCCCCCAGCTCTGGACAAAACAATGGTCTTTGCTGTGAGTGATGAGAGGCTCTTGGCACACTTTCTGTTCTGGCTGCTTTAAAACCTCTGCGTGGGATGTTACCTGAGGCCAAATAGAGAAGCAATGTCTGTGTTCCCTTCATCTATCTGCTGGCAGCTGTAGCACCACTGCCATAAAAGCCAGGCTGATGGATCTGATACCTGATTTTAGCAGAGACTCACTGCCAGAAAACCCAGGCCTTCTCAACACCATAGTCATAGGACTGTCACACCTAGAGCCGTTATTCAGGACCAGGTTTCACACAGGCAGTGGCAGAAGAGGTGTCACAGGTACCTACCTTCTTAAAGTGCAAATCTTATCAGTATAACTTCCTACTAGGTGTTGCTTTGCATATTCATCTTTTGGTCCAGATTTCATAGTTTTCCTACTCTTTTATCCCATCATACATCTACTTCTGTTGTATGTTAGCCATCGGGAGAATTTTGGCTTAGGGGCCACATTATACACAAGGTATCAGTAAGACACCATCTTTGTGTCAGTAACAGTTAAGTGTCTGCATGCAAGATGTCTCTCTAAGGTTCAGACTTTAGCAAAATGTGCATATTGAAAAAAAAAATAACAGCAATGCACAGGAACTGTCTATGCTTTGTGAGTTCTCTAATGCTAACTCATATGAACTGGAAGAAAATGTTAGAAAAGCATGTCACATTGTCTAATTCACAAATCAAGATAAAGTGAGAGCAGTTCTCCTCAGCCTGTGCATAGCTTAAAGCTTGGTCCTTCTGCCTTAGCCCTGAATAAGAATTTGTTGCCTGAAATGTTGTCTGTCTTTTTAGCTGGTCCAATGAAAACTCATCTGTGCCTGAGAACCTTGGCTTGCTTGATGTCTTCAGCAATCACACTGCAAAAACATTACTGCCAGAGCTCCATACAGCCATGGCTATTCAACTGGCAGGCAGGTCTCAAGAGTTCTTTATTCCTGTCAGACACAAACCATTATAGAGCAGCATTCTCCAAGAGACAGAACTGCTTGTGGGATGCATAAATACTGGTTTCCCTTCCATTGATGTCAATGGGAGCAAGGATAGAGGTATAATGTTATGAGATGCTAAGATCTTAAAATATGCTCTGAATGATTTCTATTTTAAGAGCTGTTTTGCTTTGGAGGATGAAAGGTCTGTTCACTTAATATGAGGAACAAGGCCTGTCTCAGAGATGTGGAAGAACATCTATTCATCCAAAAGCTTAGCTATTTTGGGAATAATCTGTAAATTATTTTAAGAGTTTGTTTAAACTGTTGTTAACTATACCTGGCAGATTTCTGTCGAAGGCATGATTGTTTCTTTAGACTTCTTCATTCCTGTAAGGAAATTTTTTGGGGGACAGGACTTGTCACTTCTCCTGCTGACACTGTTCTACTTTGTATAAATAGTTACACATTCACTGTGAGTGGGACTAACATCCCCATGCTCCCCAGGAGGGTTACCGAACCACCAAACTAGAGCATTGTTTTTACTCTCACCAGCTGGCTCCATGAATATTTGAGTATATTTTACAAAGTGGGACTGTTCCAGTCAAAGGTGCCAGGCCACTGCTGTGAGGCAGAAACCTAATCTGAATTTGGAGAGGAAAGGAGACAGGAGAGGGAGTTCCTCTCAAACACAGGGAGGAATTAGATTTTGTGAGGCATGTACTGACTTCTTCGGGAAGACTAATATGATCTTCTCTTCCTCTTCCTCATTTACACATCAATTTATGTCATTATTTTGACAAACACTTATATAAAAACACATTTTTAGCATTAAATTGAATAGTTTGAACCAAATGAAACTGAGTTTGGGGACTTAATTTCATTTAGAAATACGAAAAAATCATATTCAGCTCCTGCGTACTAAGATTTTCTTTCCTGTCCAATTATCCAATTCAATTCAATTATTAGCCCAAACTAACTTAGAAAGTCTTTCCAAATAATATCTTGTTTATGAGTATGGGGTCTACAAAATCTATGCCTTCTATCTTAGTTAATCAGAGTTCAGGTAGGTAATCTTCGCTTTCTGCCTTAAAAGCTGTGAATTGTACCCATTGCCGTATTGTGAAGGGCTTCTGTAAAAGACAAGAAATTCACCGCCTGGAAAAACTTCATTTCCATCAACTGGAAAGCATTCAACTAATCTTCTGAAGAAATATGCAAAAGCAGGGTTACTCTGATGCCCTATTGCTGTTTTAGGTAGTGATCATAATATCTACTTCCATCTGTTCCCAGGGATACTGAGGGGCTTACAGGAAGTATTGCTACCAGTAACTTTCTTGCAACAATTCTGTAAGCTGTTATCTAACTGATAGCCAACCTAACACTAGACACATAGTCAAGGTCTGTTTGGTTTGACAGTTCTGTATTTCTCTTTTCTGGATTTAAAAGTCATAAAACCAGACTGATTTATCCCAGAATCAAATGTTTGTGTTTGTTGGTTGTTTTTGTTTGGGAGTGTGGATTAAATTAAAAAAAAAAAGTAATTACTTTTTAATAAACAATACAGGTTCTCTATTTTCAGTTGTATTTTGTACACTTGTGCTTCTAGTAGCTATTGAGCTTGCATTTACTTTTCGATGGTATTTAGACAGACTTCATCCCTTTTAGGGATATGCATGACTTTATTCTGGCCCATGGTTTAACAAGTAGATTAGTATTTTGAGGGCAATTCAAACACCAAACTAAACAGAAACAGACAAATTTGGATTAGGAGTGGAATTGACTGCTAAACTACCCAAATTTGAATGGCAGATTTCACCCCAGCTTCTCATATAAATACAAAGTACCTGAAGAATTCTGAAATTGAGTCAAATTGTCAGAATAAAGTTGGAACACAACAACGATGCAGTATGATCAAAAGTCACGTTCAAAAAACTCTGTGTTTGGATCAGACCTCTGATCATTTTTTAATAGCTATAACCTTTGGGTATGAGTTTTGCATTAGAGCTTGGCTGGGAATGTATGCTGGACTCTTCTTCTACATTACAGAAAATGTAAAAATTATACTACAGCTATAAATTCATAAATTAACAATCCAGGGCGGGTCAGAGATATAGTGCTACAGAAGATACTCTGAGCTTAGAATCCATTTAGTTTAATTAGATGTATTTAAATTTCACTTAGGTTTAAAGCAGATAATTGAATAATGGTACTTAAGAAGAGACTCTGGGGTTAATAATACCAGAAAATTATTAAGGAATCCATAGAAACAGGCTTTCACATGGGTGAAAGCCGCAACCATGAGAGAGTGATAACCACGAGACAGGCCAGCAAACACATCAGGCGTATTTAGGGTGGTGTCAAGGCAGAGAGAAGTGTCAGCAGAGTTTAAGAGCCTAAGAAGCAAGCACTTTGAAAACTTAGCTGGACAGCTGAACAGAGAGATGTTGTGCTGCATAGACAGTATCATAATCATGATCTATTGGTTGTACTTACAACTCAGGCTCCATATGAAACTTTCTCTCATTCCCTTTCAAGAGCCTATATACCTAGCCTCACATACCTGCACCTGTACCTATTTGCAGCAAAGAATTCTTTACTATTTGACATTGTGCAGAATAATTATTATTGGTGCACTGCAGTACATCTGGAAATATGAGGGAATGCTGGCTCAGCATACCTCAGGCAAAGTACTGCACCTCTTAAAGAATGATGGCATACATAAAACAGGAGCACAAGAGCCTGATCAGTCTTTCATACACGCTGAAAGCCAGGCATAATTTTTTTGAAATGGACGAAGTTACAGTGGTACAGCTCTCCAAGTGTACAGCAGGTAAGAACAGAAATTTAATAAATACTTACCAGTCCTTGTAAAGTCCTCTAATTACTCATTCAAAGGTGCTATGCATCCGCCAGAAAACACCATGTGGTAGAGGCAGGCATTCTTGATTCCTTTCCTGCAAGGATTAAGAAGAAACTTGACTGTAATCTCAAGAATGAACCCAAAGACCAGGCTTAGAATCTGAAATTACTTTTCTCCTCTCAAAGTACCCTTTCAATAAGTGAGTTGAAACATTTAAGCATAAAGACTCTTTCAAAGCAGTTGCCTGTGCTCAACCATCCACCTCCAAACTGAAGTTAAGCATAGTTTAGGAGGACTGAAATTAAATGACAATATTACTGACTCAGTCTGGCCTTATGTTGTTTGGTGAATGTGGGAAGTTTCCTCAGAGACTGTTGAAATCAAAATAATCTAAGGCTCTTCAAAATATTAAAACAAGTAACTCCCGGAATACAAAAAGGATAAACTGCTGCTTGATTCTGGCCCTTCACTTTTGATTCCTAAAGTACTAAAGGGCTGTTGCTAAGTTAGAACTGCATAGAAGTTTCATGCAACTGTTTCCATAGAACATTAAAAACACTGAAGCATTTTTATACCAAGTATATATCTAATTTCAGCCTATAATGCTGTTTCTCTAATGATTTTCCAGTGTTTAGGTTACTTTTGTGATACATTTTGTAAACAAAACTGCTGCTTTCTGGAAGTCTCTGGACTTGGCTCCTCAAATTTCCATGTAGATTTCAGCCACTTTTTTTAACTTTTGGCCTTAATGCTTTAGCATTTAAATGTCCTATAATATTTAGCCCATACCAAGAAACACTTTGTCTAGTGTTCAGACCTGTCGCTCTGCAATACTGTGCTGAAACTGATACCAACAATTACACTTATTTACATATTAAGTAATGATGATTCCATGAAAATCATTACCCAGCAACATAATAGATCCCAGATGTGTTTAAAAAAAAAATAATATTAGGCTAAACTCCAAATTCTGGTCCAGAATGCATGTGTGCATCTCCCAGGGCAGTAATTCAGCATTTAGAAAAAGTAAGCGTACCATTGTAACGCACATGGCGGATAGCTGAGTTCCAGCCACCACTGAAATAATCTGGCCCCAATTTTGCATTCCGTGACCCCTGTACTCTGATGGGAAGGAGGCCATAGGGACTGAGTGTAATTCCCCTAGTCAGAACTGCCCAGCCCTGGTACAATTTGTTGTTGTACAGGAACATTCCTAATTTACATCAGTCCTGCAACACCCTCCTTCTTGCCAAAGACTCTACGCTCCGAAGATGAAAAAGGACAGCAGAGGCTACAGCATAAACAACAATAGGAATCTAGTAAGTCTTTCTTTTTATCTCAATATGAGATTGATCATTCTGGCAGAGAATAGCTGTAGCAAGATGTTCCCTCCCAAGTACTTCAGCTCTCTCAACTGGATCTAATCTGCCTGTTGAAGAAAGGGTATTTTCCCTGTTCTGGACTTTCATCTTTGAGGCAGGAAGTCCTTCAGATGCAGACTTCCCCATTTCATCATTCAGATGTAGCTGTTGAGCTGCTCAGTTAAGTTAGAGCCTCCTGTTCAAGTCAAGAAAACAAGTGCAGGAATTATTACGTCTGGTGGTAATTTCCTTGTATTCTCCCACCTCTTGTTGCACAGACTACCATATCATTGCACATTTTGTAAAGAGTTCATTCCTCATTGTCCCATTCCCGTACAGTTTGTGGTTATTTTGGAAGCAGATAGTGAATTTTCTTATCAGCGGAAGTAGGAAAACAGTATTTTAGTCAGCTGAACTAAAATTGTTCACAACACTTTTCTTCCTAAGAACATATGCAGTAAAAAAAATTAGATCAAACTGTTCTCCTTTTAATGTACAGCTTTATAAATAAGAGTAGTAGAGGGAAATCCAGAAAAAACAATGAGACTATTGGCATGAAATAGTTTCTCACGGGGCTTAGTTCTGATTTCCAATCTGTGTTGTCAGTAAACTAATTATAATATGTGAAACTGCACCGTGAGACTCAGGTCCCACGTATCACCTGTGCAATAGCAGTATGACAGCATAACACATTTGATGCTCTTTAAAAATGTCTCTATTATTCAACTACAGCATTCAGAAGACAGAAATAAAAAAGAAACTGAAGCTGAGCGCCTTAGTACAAATGTACTTATTTATAGAGGATGTAAAACTTTCTCTTCCTTGAACACAAGAGAATTAAAGCACACATAAAAAACCAGGCACCTTCTTTGCTCATAGTTCCAGTTTTCTTTTTGACAGCATTCTTCTCCAGAGCACACTTTAAGCCTGAAAGAGACTTCTCTAGAGCACCCTTGATGCCTTTTGCAACTTTTTTTTTCTCTGCTTCTGCACCTATAGCACCTGACAAGGTCTATCACTGTACAGTCATAACTCCTGAGTGGATTCACATGTGCCTTTACCTTACACCTCTGGTGTTGCTTGCAGCCAACTTGAAGGGAAGATGGCTGTGACCATCAGTTTGTTAGCACCACCCAGTGTGTCGGTAACACAGTAGTGACTCCAGACTCTCACTCGTTTTCTTCGTTGAGGTCAGAGCTGAGCTTAAAACTTTCTGGTGGTGGTGGTACTTTTGGAGAGGAGAGGATGATATTGTGCTGTAGATTGTTCAAAATATCAGCTCTTTCAATTTGTCTATCTATAAACCAGACTCTACCCTAAGTCTTGAGAGATTTATTCACATACAAACATGAGATAGTATTTTCTTTACAGGAGGACAATGGATCCAAATATTATTTTTTTTATATATCCCTCATAAAAGTAATTCTATTTTGTATCCAGAAACAGAAAGTCTTTTTTTTTTTTTTTTTTCTATTTTAGGGACATAATTTTCTAACTCCTCTCGTATTTCCTTCCCCAAGCACAAGCATAATTAATGGTCTCATGTTTCTTTCCCACATCCGCCAAAGCAAAGGGAACCTGCTTTGGAATTTTCTTTCCTAATATTATCTACTTGAATACTTGTTGATTTAGATTACATCAGGCCTGGGATAATGGCTGACTGAGTAGCTGATCTGTCTTTGCTTTTGCAGCTCTCTAGATAAGAATAGCATTTATTGACACTTGATGATGCCCTTCCCCACGCGGGGCCTTGGAAGCTCTCCTGCAGAGACTGAAGTGCTTTGCTCCTCTCTGTCTGCTGCTACAAGATTCGGCCATGGGACTGCCTGAGTCACAGATACCTGCAGGCAATTCAGGCGTTCTGCCTTTTTAATTTTATGGCCACCTACCCCATGGTTTATGTTCTTGTTCCTTTTACGTACTGAATATTTTCCTCAGAACAATGTGTTTAAAATGCACTATTAGGGAGATAGCTCTTGCTTAAAAGTATTATTTTATAATCCATTTGTCTGATCAGTACTTTAGCAATTTCTCCACCTGCTGTGTGATACGGTCATTGTAAGTGTACGCTCTTGGTTAATGGACCCTGGGATGCTTCATAGGAAATGTTGAAACTGTCCTTTAGGAGGCTTCTACTATGATGGAGTGTCTGTTCGCTAGGTTATGAATGTTTCAAGCATCCTGCTTGACAGCAGACTCTCTGGTTAATAATTATTAGGTCTCTCTGGTTACAGGAATATTTGCAGTTTAGTAGTAGTTGTCCAATATATCATTGTTATATTATGATGAAAATCAATTCAACTGATGATAAATCAGGACCATTCTCCTTAATATTTTCTTATGCTGGCAAATAAGCAACTGACTTTGAACAATAGGGAGTAAAGCTTTTTTTAAAAAAGAATAGTTGGATACCAGCTTGTAGTTCTATAAAGAGAAGAGGCAAGTAGAAACTGATGTCAGAATTGCCCAAACTGACAAACGGAAGGGCTAGAAGGTAATTTAGAAAAGCCCTACTGAAAAACTGTACCACTTTTATGATTAATGCATCGCATCTGGTCTCTCTGCTAAATTATAATATGAATTATGAAATTTTGCAAATATATTATATATGTTATTTATTGAGGTAAAGCTAGCAAAGAGACACAAAAAAAAAATTAATAAAGGAATGTAAGCTCAGTTCCTAGGAAGTTCCTAAATTCCTAAGAAGGTGTGGGAATACTGTCAATACTGCATTTGCACTTGCTATCCCAGTATCAGAAGAAAGCAAGGGAGGGGGAGGTCTATGACTCACCACAGTGATTTTTTATATAAAGCCAGAAACCGCATTGTCATTTGATAAATGAACCAAGTGTGAAGCTTGACATACAAAAAGAGAGAAGAGTGGGAATTCCAGCCTGGGGAAGGGTGGAGGCTCTGCAAGTTTTCCAGTGACAACTCTTGTGTGGTTTTTTATTTCTATAAAGTAGTGGATTCAATTAAAGACGTAACATGGACAAATCCTTGGCTTACAGACCAAAGCAAATTTGGGAATCCTAGGAACTGGGTGGGTACATCAGTTTGTAAGTCATTTTAGGTGCTAGGATTACCAAGAAAATAGGGATACGTCCTCTGTATTGCATGTTGTCCAGAGCTATTCTGAAAAGGGACAACTTGCAATTCCAGGAAATAGAAAAGTTATTTTGGAAGTTAAAATATCAAGGTTTTGGCATGCAAGACCACATTGAGAGAGTTGGGGTTGTTTAGCCTGGAGAAGAGAAGGCTGTAGGGGGACCTTATAGCAGCTTTCCAGTACCTAAAGGGGACTTAGAAGAAGGATGGGGACAGACTTTTTAATAGGGCCTGTAGCAATAGGACAAGGGCTAACAGTTTTAAACTGAAATAATGTAGATACAGACTTGATATAAGGAAAAAATTTTTTACACTGAGGGTGGTGGAACACTGACACAGGTTGCCCAGAGAGGTGGTGGATGCCCCATCCCTAGAAACATTTAATGCCAGGTTGGACGGGGCTCTGAGCCACCTGATCTGGTTGGAGATGTCCCTGCTCCTTGCACGGGGGGTGGAGTACACAGCCTGTAAAGGTCTCTTCCAGCCCTAACTATTCTGTGATTCTATGATTCAAATGAAATGAAAAGCTGTTGTTGAGAGCATTTCATAAATTCAAATAATTTCACAGTGTCAGCCAAACAGGACTTGTGCAAAAACACTAAGAGAGCACTTAAGAGCACTTACATCTTTTTGTCACGGTACAAGGGATTTTGTACAGCTGACTCTCCATAGAGGAAAAGAAGATTTGGTGAGAAGCCTGAAAGCTGGAGCATAAAGAATAAGAAATTAAGCTTTTAGGGAGGGGGTTCATTTTCAGTTAGATCAGCAGGCTGTTCTGGCTGCTGCACAGCAACATCATTATTAAATTTGTCACAGGAAAGATGTTAGGGATGTGTGGAGGGACATGTGGAAGAGCAGGACCACCTCCACTTGATTTGCACCATCATTTACACAGACTTTTCAAAGAACATCTCAGTGACAGGCTGTTGCACAGGGTTACATTTCAGGTACAGGTTTCCCATTTCCACTTCAGCAGTTGTCTCATTTTCAGACTGACAAGGCCACACTTGCCAGACATTCATTACGAAATTTGTCTTTTGTTAGCTTTGTGTACGAAATGTCTTTCTTCAGCGACTGATGGGGAAAAGCACTCATCCCTGGATAACCAGCATCACTAGCTTAGACCAGGAGAGCTAGCAACAGCTGATGGGAGCAGAGGGGTCACTCAGGTTGGGCATTTCTGCTAGAGCACTACAGGAGGCAGTGTCACCCTAGGACAGCAGGCATTTTTTATAGTTACTATGGCACTAGCTCTATCATTTAAATGTTAAATAGTTTATCACTGAAGAATCATCATTCCAAGCCTGTAGATGCCACGCCTCAGGGACACATGTAACAGAAAATCGTTTTTGTTCTACCTTCAAAAAGAAACATTAGGAGAGAAAGAAAATTTACTTGTGTTGCAAAGCCAGCTGTCAGAAGTCAGACGTGCTTTGTGCACATTGATACAGACTCTTTGCTTATACAACTCCATACTATTTTTGTCACATAACCTATGCATCATTTACGCAAAGAATACATACACAAGGCAGCATAATTAAGATTGCATGAGAGACTATAGATGTGCCCTCTTTTGGTTTTGAGCTTAAAACCTTTGTAGCTTAATTTATATCCATTTTCTACATAGCGTTGCTAACCATACATTTCGCGGTTTCATCCCAGCAAAGACAGGGACTCTAACAGATGCTGATCAAGCAACTTCCCGACCTCAGAAATTAAGTATCATCAGTTTATGAAAAGGTTTATTCAATTTGGTTCCCTGCAACAATAGGGGACTGGGCTTCGTGAAGAAGAAAATTCACTCCCATTTCTGTGTTCCTAACAGATATTAATTTAGCTTAAGATTCATTTCAGTGCTAACACCTTTATTTATGGGTAACTACTTACTGGCCTTTTACTTTTCTGTTCCATCTGCAGCCATCGATGGAAACCAGCCATACATCTCTGGTTTAGTTCATGGGTGAATTCTCTCTAGCAATATAATTTACATTTGGTAAATACAGTTTAATTTAGATTGAGTGCCTCATTTGTAATCTGTAATTTAGGGCATGTACCCGGATAGCCAATGCCAGGGAGTGATGCTGCTGCTGTTGCTCCTGATACAGCAAAGTAGCAGGAGCCTGGCTGGCTGTGTTACATACAGGTGTGTGTGGCTTTCCCAGCAGCCTGTTCTCTGCCTTGATTTGCTCATCAGCCCTGAATTGTCCCTTTGCTGCACAGATCTGTAGATATTCTTGGGTGTCTGATGCAGAACAGTTATCACAGTAACTGTTCAGAAGTTTAAAACTTCTAACCTTTGGAAGAGGTTATAAGTCTGCAACAACCACATGTACAAGAGTCCTTGAATGTGTAATCCATGGGAACCAACAGCCTTTGCTGGCAGTTTTGCATGGAGGCCAGTGGATACAAAGCCTGAAATACTTTCTTGTTTTCAACTAGTGCGTCTTCTCTAGACTTCAAAAATGTTGACAATCAGAGAGAGCAGCAGGGAACACATATGTTTGTGGTGTGAGGATTACACAGCTCTCTGTTGTATAGTTGTATACTTTGACTTCCATATCTAGCAACTTTTATGAACATTATATTACCTTCACGACTAAGATCAGTACACCTCATGGTAGTGGTTAAACTTTTGGCTGCTACCCAGCATCATGTTGGTCATGGAGTAAGTGTTTCCTTTTTAGCTTTCTTATTTCCCATTTCTGTCACTTCAAATCAGTTCAAAACACAGCTGCAAATATTATCTCTGCTCTGATCGCTTTACAATCTTCTCTGCTTCCACAGCCGCCTTTTTGTGGGCTGGGGTCCCTGCCCCAGTCCTTCACCAAGCCTTGGCTAGATGCGTCCTGCTCCTTCCTCCAGCCCCACTGGGGGATGTGGGGCTGCCCCTCCTCAGACACTCCCACTTGCGGACACTTGTGCACTCATACAAAACCTGGGCCCCTGCAAAACCCATGCACACCTCAGCCTCTGCTCATTGTTGTCTTCCCTTGCCTCTGGATACACGGGAATACTGTTGGTACCTCTTACTTACCAGCCATCTGGAGGCTGCCTCCAAAGATCCGGGATGTCCCAGTAGCAGCTGCACCACTCCCACACAAATCCTCTTGGAAATTTAGCAAGCATGGATCCAGGTTATTTGACTGCTTTCTTCATCCAGCACTGCAGAAGGGAGAGTACAGGTATTACATCTGCTAAACTGCAACATCCTCCTTCTATTAAATCCTCGGAGCATGCCTCCTCATCCACAGCACTTCTTTAAAGACTTGGGAGCAGGACTGCCCTTCTTTGTATTTTGCCATAGGAATGTTAAGTGCTTAATAAATAAGCTAAAAATAAGATAATAGGTTTATATTCTGCCTTGCATACAGCAGAATTTCCGTTTAGTTCCTCCAGTCTTTGCTTCAGTTGGCCGTGCCTGAATACTTTCCTACAGACTTACCACCTTCTCCTGCAAGCGGTGCACACAAGAAGAAACACTTAAACCAGCAAGAGGGGCAGGCTCTTCTTAAAACAATCCGCAAGAGATAAATTATCATTTATTGACATGATAATCTGTATGTTATCCTCCAACAGCACTAGCAATGTGGTTTCTATAAACTTTTATTTAAAAATGTCAAGTTTTCTCATGTTCAGTAAGAATACTGACTTAATTTTTCATCTCTTTTCTCAGTCAAACAACTTTGGCCCACATCCTACAAACACACAAGTATTGAGTTCATCACTGTGAGCCCTGCCACAGCCCTTTAAAGGGTATCTTTCACAGCCAGAGTGAAAAGGTTACTGAAATGGGTCAGGACGACCAACTGGTAAACAAAACGAAGCATTTTAAGTTTACTTTAGAATTTAAATAAAGAAGAAATTTTAAAGGAGCATTGCTATTTTTCAAGCACTGGTGAAGCTAAATTGCACAAACGGTGACACTGAGTTCATTGACGATTGGGACGAACCCCCCCGCCCCGTGCCACCTGAGGACAGGGAGCCGGGCGCGGCGGGAGGCTGCGGGGGCGGGGGCGGTCCCGGTCCCGAGCCCACCGGCGAGGGGGGGACGTTTGCGTGCGCAAAGTACGCGGTGCCAGGGGTGCCCCCGGAGCCCAGGCCGCAGCACCGCCGCCCACCTTCTCGGGCAGACGGCGAGGCGGCGCTGGTCACTCCCAAGGCAGGGCCCCCGGGGGAAGGGGGAAGCCGGCAGCACCCGCGGCTCCGCGGCCGCGCAGCGCCGCGCCCCACGGAGGGCGGGCGGCCCTGCCCGACACTGCCCTGCCCTGGGGGCGGGGGGCCGCGGACGCCTTTGCCTCCTCCCCCGGTCCCGCCGCACACGGGAGGAACAGGCGGCAGCCGGAGGAGCGGCCCCAGCCCTGCCCCAGCCGCCGCCGCCGCCCGGAGATGCCGCCCGCCGCCCCGCTGCCGCCGCCTCTGCTGCTGCTGCCGCTGCTGCTGGCGGCCGCGCGCTCCGCCGCCCCGCTGCACAGGTACCGCGCCTCCCGCGCGCCGCCGCGCCGCGCCGCCCCCGCGCGCTCCCCCCCTCCCCTGAGTACTCACTGCGCGTCCTCGGGGCGCGCGGAAACCCCCGCTGCCCCCGCGCGGCGCTCGCGCGTGTTTTATTGCCCGTTACTGCGTGAAGGGGCGGCGGGGGGCGGGGGCGCGGGCGGGGGCTTTTCCGCGGAAACAGCCGGGTGCGGGAGCAGCCCCAGCCCCAGCCCCGCACAGCGTACCGAGTAACGGAGCGCAGCGCAGCGTTATCATCGCGTGTGCTGTGATACCGCACGGCGTGCTGCAGTGTCCTGCCATACAGTGTAATATCACATGTTGTGCTATAATGTCCTGTGGTATAGCATGATGATATAATATATCGACGATAAAGCAATATCCCAATATCTAAAGCTGTTCCTGTGGTACAGAAATCTTCTGCAGCGACTTAGTTGATTAACCCACCTAAATTCAAAGCACTTCAGGGTGAAATAGAAAGGAATTAAGTTATTTTAATTACAGTGCTATTTTAACTACTATTACATACACTACAAAAAGTCATTGCTAACGACTTTTTAACAATTATTTTTTCGTTATGATAGCAATCTGCAATGGTGTATCACACCACTACACCTTCCATCTTCTGAATTAAAGAAGGAGGGAAGGGGAACAGTCCGTGTAAACCCAGAACTGAGGTCCACGTAGTTCATATCCTCTGCGCCTAAGTTTGCATGTTAAATTGCACATTCTAGGTCAATAGAGAAATTATGTAAGTAATGAGACCTATGTTTAAAGTTAGTGATGCTTTTAAATATTTAAGCTGTGTTTTAAAGACAGTCCATGCCTTTTTACTATTGTACAAAGAATAAAAGAAATATATTTAAAGATTAAGCACTATTTTTTTCCTATTATTCTCAGGCCTACGTTTACATGTGGAGGAGTTGTATCTGGAGAGTCAGGGTTTATTGGGAGTGAAGGATTTCCTGGAGTCTACCCTCCAAACAGCAAATGTACTTGGAAAATCACAGTAAGCATTTTTAACATCACAAAATCAGTGCTGAAGACAATGAAGAGCTATTTGTTGTTAATGCCAGTGTTTTATATGGGGTAACCTGAGTGCAATGATGAACTCAGTAACTCGGAGCAGCTCAGCTATCTGGAGCTTTTTAGGGTTGCTGTAATATGATATTAATGGCTGAAATAGAACTGACCTTGCCTAATGTCAGAAGCAAATTTTTACTGGCTTCCATAGATACACCTCTAATTGTTTTAAATTAACCCACTTGAAAGCAAACATCTACCCTTCCAGTTGCTGCAGAAAGCAATAGTTAATTAGATCAAAATGGATTAAAGTGAAGCTTTGAGGTGCAGATAATGAAAAGCAAAATTCATTGTCAAGAAGACGTAGAAAAAGTTTCAAACAAAACCAAAAAATTCGGGCAGGTTTGCTTGTAGTGTGCTAATAACAGTGTTGTGCCAGCCAAGAGGTCTGGAGTATGTCACAGAGCAAGCTGAGAACGCAGTAAGGAAGTGTTGTTACATTTGTAAATGACCATGCGAATGCATGGGGGGGGATTGATATTTCGATGCTGAAATGAGACTGTAGGGCAGAGGCACTGTATTCATGGATGGCAAATGCCATTTAACAACTGGCACTGAACACTCCGGTGCTGGATGTGCCCTTATCCACAGGCTCAGAGAAGGGGATTTGAATGAATGGTTACTTTTCCTCACACCTGCATGAATTAAGCCCTCCAAAACTGCTCACCAAATTGGCTCTCCACTTTTTAGGCACAGTCCACTAAGAACTCCTCTGACATTCAGGCCTATAATATGAGCTTTACAGAAAAAAAAAAAAAAAAGGAAGTATAAGAAAGTATAAAAAAAAAATTAGTCTGTGTGTTGACACGATCACTGAAGACAACTTCAGTTCAAAGGCTGCGTTACAGGCTAGGTGTTGGCAGTAGAATAGGATGTCACAGGATAATTGTCTCCTGCTACTATAGAGATGCTGACGCAAAGCAGGAGACATTGATCTGTTTACAGTGTTTGGTTAAAACGACTCTTGTACCAAATGAGTGATGTAATTTTAATCATTTTATCTGAAGGATACCAGTGAAGCTGCAACAGTTGCTTTTTGCGCCTTTATATTATTACGGCCAAATTAGAGGTTACCTTTAATCTGTGACTGACCTTATCCAGAGGGGTATGATGTGAAATACAGTGGATGCTCATAAAGAAACTTGCTTCCTGCTGTTGAGGGACTGAGATTACAGCAATTTACAATCTGGAGAGCAGACACAAGTGGCATTTGGAGTCCTACACACATGCCTTAAATAAAAAGGAAAACACCTCCAAAGTTAGTTTACCAATATAACTCAGAATTAGATCTTCAGAAGTTCAAAATTGAATGTGGGGGGAAATAATACTTCTGATTATTACAGCATAAAGTTTTTACTATTTAAAAAATCAGATTACAAATGGAGGCAGCACTGAAGACGCATTTACTGAAGTATCCCATGGATCTGCCCTTCATCCTATATTGGGGGTAGAGGGAGAAGAGAACAACTGATTGTATTTTAAAAGTCCATACAGAGTGGTTTCATTGCAGACTTAATGTGGCTGTTGCCAACAAGGTCCGAGCATCCGGATCAGCCTGGACATTGTGAGAAGCGTTACCACAAAGCTGTAGCAGAGCTGTGTCTGCACTTGGGCTTTCTTGACTGCGGGAGGAACTGGCATTTCACGATCATCCTGACTCCTGCTTTTCTGCTGTGCTGCCATTTACTCCTGGTCTTCAGCTGCTGCATACCTATTCTCTGTAGCTCACCCAAAGCCAGAGAAGGGCTGCACAACTGTAGTAGTCTAGGCTTTCTTGTGCCCCACCTCATTTAACCCCTGTTAGATGACATTGTTCACTAAGCCAAGCTGATTTTTTTCCCTCATCAATTGCATAGAAAGCCCCGTCTTTTGGATGCGCGGGAAGGATGTAAGGATGGCAAGGACTACAAAACTTGCAAGACCAAGCCTGCACCCTCATTTTTAAGAGGATGATTTAACAGACTGAGGGAAAGTGGTACACTGAAGGGTGTGCTTAGCCTGAAATTAAACAACAAAATCCTTTCACCAGATACTGCTGAGGCTCAGAATAGCTTGCAGTAGCACCCAAGTCAGAAAGCCAGTTACACTGCCATGAAGAAATATGCTGTAGGTACTGTTAGGCTTCCTCATTTAGCATCTGATCTTAGAAGGTGACTAAGACTTTTTGCCTGTCTGTTTTAGCCAAGGGCTGTGAACACCTTCCTGAAAAAACTCTCCCTAATGCAGGATCTGACAAGTCTGCAGGACTGGAAGATACACTGATTCACTTGCGTCTGGGTCATGAGAAGCACGAAGCTGTTCTTTTCTCAACTACGGGATCTCATCATCTTGTAGAAGAAATCCACAGAGAGGCAGAGTGACAGCTAATTAATTCTTTAGAAGAAAATAGGGTTAGAAAACATTATGGGTAATGCAGATAAAGCAGTGTTGCATTCTGGTATCAGCTGAAAACTTTCCAACTGGTTTGCTAAAACTAGATGAGTCTCTCTAACTCAATTATGGTTCTGTTATTTCAAGAGACTGAGACTTTTTCAGCTGGCTAAAGAAAACAGCTTCTCTATTCTAAGAGCTCTAAGAAGTGTTCAGCACATGCTTGTGGTTATATTACAACCTTGGCAGACTACCCAGCAGCTTTTAGCTGGCTTTGCTGAGAAGTCATTTGTACAGCTATTTCCTTTCCTATAGTAATGTATATAGCTTTATCTAAAATATGTCATATGCATTTACTTTTAATACTCTGTAATCCTTCTTGGCCATCACCTCACATAAATGTGTCACATAGGCTAAGAATCTGGACTGCTGTCCTGTGTTTTTCTGGCAGACTGTGTAGTTCCCATAAAACTCTAACAACTTTATGTGCAACAGTAACACTGAAGACTATCAGAGTTATGTAAGGTTATATTTCTATAGGTTCAGGAGCTGTGTTCCAGCAGGTTTGCTGACAATAAGCAAGGTTTGACAAATTTACTTGTGAGGGGAGTTGGGAATGTGCCCTAGGGGAGCGAAATATTTTAAATCATTTTCTCTACGTTTTAAGCATTCATTTTCCCATGTCATTGTGAAATTGCCCTTCCAGTAGAGACCAGATCTTTATGCATGGTTGTATTGCCAGAAAAGAAATAGCTGAACAGAATTTAGTGCCTTTGTCAGGGAGAGCAAGCTAATACAGATTTTTTTTTTTAAATTGTTCCTTTGTGGCTGGAGAGGATGGAGCTAGGGAACAAGTGACTAGGCAGGAACTGTGCTTCTTTCAGGATGTAACTTGAAATAACTTTCACATTCTCAGTAGAGAGAAGTAATGTGTTTGGCTTGCAGGTAGCTGATGTATTTTTCAAGTCTCCCTAGGACTGCTATGGCAAAACATACAATCAGCATTTTGGTATTAAAGATATACCAAAATATATTAAACCCATATACAATATATGTTTAAAAATTAGTTGGGATGTAAGCGTTTTTCCCCACCAAAGCATTATTTTCAAAGCAAATAATCTAAACCAAGTAATGCTGAAAATTATGACAGTTTGGAAATCCTCCCCAGAAATTAAGAGGCACAATGATGAAGAGGGCTTTGTGTTCAGTCAGAATAACAACAGAAAAACAGCTTAACTACTTTAAATGTAAGTGAACTTTGATTAACATTATATGAAATACCTGCAATGAATAACAAAATAAAAAATTTAGGGACCTTATTTTGTGCTCACGTGTATATATAAAATAATCTTGCCATTTTGAAGAGGTTAATAATCTGCATGAATGATTTTAGGGAATTATACTTTAGAAAAACTCCCCCTAAAAATTCAAGGAGTGCTATTTTCCTTTAGCCTTTGGTAGGAGTAAGGCATCCTTTACATGAATTCAGCGTCATAATTTCTGATTCTAAAGAAACTCATAGAGTTAAAATAAGAAGGAAAGGGGAGGACAAGTATGTGTCAGTCACCCTCAGTGTGACAAGGAGAGGCAGAAGCTAAAACGTCTCTGTTGTTGAAAGATACCAGCTGTATGGATAAAATAGAAAAATAAGGCACACCCTGCAGGGGAAGCATCACATATTCTTCCTTTGATTCTTCCCTCTTGTGTTGTTTTTTTTTTGTTTTGTTTTGTTTTGTTTTTTTTCTTAAGAGCTGCAATTCCTTCCAATTATTTCTCTGAGGTATCCCATAATCTCATTGCATCAGGCTCAGACACAGCTCCAAGTAAACAATACTGAGTCACACTGGCCTTTGCTTTCTTCCCTGTATTCCTCATGGAGCAATATTTTAAATGTTCTAGGATAAACACTGGCAGATTTTAGCACATTAGTTCTCAACATATAAAAAAGGGGAATGGTAGAAATGAAAGAAAAGTATTGTTTTGCAAAGACGCCTGTATTTAGGGCGGGATTCCTTGGGAGTAGCTACAAACTGGAGCGGCTGCTGCCAGAATGTGGAACCATCATCCTCTGCACTCTTGAATGTCATCTGGTTAGACCACAAAATCTCAATTGATTTAACATGCTGGAACAAAATTGTTGTTAATAATGACAAATATTATTTTAATAAGCAATGATATTATTTTATAAAGTAATGGCAGAAAGTAGTGACTGATTACGGACCCCAGATCACACATTTCTGTGAATGACTTATCTTCCCAAATTCAGCTAAATGTGAGCAAGGATTATTCTGTACAACTAAAACCTGGAGTAGGCTCCTAGTTAAACATTCATGACCATGTGTTTTTCCTACACATTTTCTTACAAACTGTCATGAAACAAAACTTAGAAACACAGTACATCGGTGGGGAACAGTCTTGACCAAGATCAACTAGACTGAGCTAATAGAAGCTAGAGAGATGAAAAACTGTAACGAACTGTAATTAGATGGTAATGTAGTACAGTATACCATAGACAGTGGTGGAGAGAGTAGAAGCAAGCATACAACAGTGCACAGAGTTGCTTGTACTATGAAACAGAAAACCCAAGACTTGAGTGAACGGTTGGCTGGCGGTTTGGAGCATATATATGTATATATGGAGCAGTATATATGGAGCATATATACTTCTGGCAAAAAGGCTGCTTTAATTTAACTGCCTAAATCTGACTTTATCTGACTAACTTTACAGCCAGCATGTTTGAACTGAATTGTCCAGTCGCACAGAGTTTGTAGTATAACCACAAGTAACATTCAGGAATACCAAATTCCTTTTAGCTCTTTTTCTGTTAAAATACCTTCTTAGTGATTCAGACCAGAAGACAAGTGAGTGCAATCATAAGAGATTTAGTTATGAGAGCAGTGATTCAAGGAATCCTTTCGCTTCACAGAGGAGCTTACAGTATGACCATGTGTCTGTATTGGCCTTACGCTGACTAGATATACATGTTTTGGTTTTTTTCTGATGCCTGCTATAGGGCTTGCTCTCTTCAGTAGTGAGAGTTTTAAACCTAACATCTGGCTTTAAAGTTTTCTAAAACATAGTCACCGTGCTTTGGAATGGCTGGGTAAGATCAGATGAGTCCTGTGGTTTTGATGTAGTAGAAGTAGTAGTGATGTATGTCAGCACTGGGGAACCAAATGCATTTCTGAGAGAACTTTGAACCTAAAGGAAAATACTCTGAAACCAGCAATAGGAACTGCAGTGGGGCTGGTCAACCAGTCTGTACACGGGCCCTGGGCAGTTGAAAACGGCTCATGTGAAAGTCTGTCCTGCTGCGGAATCAGTATTGGCACTGGACATAAAAGCAGCCGCATGAATGAGTAACCTTAACATACCTACAGCACATTTTTCACTACATCTACAGCTGCTGCCTGTACTAGTGTCCTCTGTGGGTTAAGTGGTCACTTCCATCTACAGCACTTCATCTACACCTGACAAGGCATTTTTAACTGCTGAAACTCACAACATTGAAAACACTGTTTGACAACTTCATACAGGAACAGTTTAGGTGTAGTTTATCTCAGACTGGTGTTTTAAAATGAGTCACTGTTAAGGAAGGAAAAAATTAATGAACTCTTAAATAAAGTGGATTAAATATGGACTAACTGCAGATGTATTAAGTGTGTGTTATATATTTAAAGTAGAAAAGAATAACAGTGCCTCAGTAAAATAAAACAGCTGTAATTATTTTAATAGGTAACCACTCTACCAGGCTATGAATTGAATACAGATAATTACACTCTGTGTATCTAGGGTCCCTCTATACTTTAAAATACCATTCTCCTTCTTCCTGTCCTGTTACATAGCATGGAGTGCTTTGTTAGAATAGTTTTCACTTCTCAGTATGCTGCTTATTCTCTTAAAAGCTTGCAACCCTATCCCAGGAAAAGTTCTCCTCCTTGTAAATGATTACATTCTCTTCGTTTACGTCCTTCTCAGTACTCTTGCCTCTTCTGCAATGTCCAGAGATGCAGGCATGTAAGAAGATTTGCTCTGTCTTAGGTTTCCTCAGATGTTTCAGAAAACAAAACTCCTCTCTGTTTTGAGGACACTTGCTAATGGTTCTTTTGAACTCTCTGTTTATAGTTTTACATAGTCTTTCCAAATATAATTCTTTCACTGCCGTCTTCAAGCTAAATGTACCCACTCCAGTAACTAAATATTAGGGTTGTACAGCATTAGCCACAAAGTTTCCAATTTTATTTATAAATAAAAGTTGTGTGTCAGTAAATGAAAAAATCTTTCAAACTATGAAACTTTGTGACACAAATCAGCAAAATAAGAGAGGCCATTTGCTCAAAACTGTAAATTGCTTGTTCAATTTTTTTTTTTTAAACCATATTAATCTCGTCCTCCTCACTCTATTTGATGACAGGGAGCTGCATGGCTGATTACATAGTTCCAGTAGAAAATAAGAGAAACATGCCAAGCTGAACTGGGCAGTGATGGTATATAACCAACTATATGAACCTGGCTATACAATACTGTGGATCAGGAAGAAGATAATGGCAACAGAGATAATGGCCAGAGCTTTGTTTTCATGATTGCTCCAATATGATTTTAAAAACCACTCTGCTTGAAGTATAGTTGACAAAAAGAGCTTATCTGACGAGAAGTGAAGGATATGAAAACAGTCATGCAAACAGTGAGATATGTGGTGTCAGTCACACTTCAAGATACCTCTCTTCCTCCCTCCCTCTCTGTCTCTCTGCAGGTCCCAGAAGGAAAAGTGGTGGTTCTTTCTTTTAGATATTTAGATCTGGAAAGTGACAACCTGTGCCGATATGATTTTGTGGACATATACAATGGCCATGCCAATGGACAACGCATTGGCAGGTTCTGTGGTACTGTGAAACCAGGTGCCCTTGTATCCAACAGCAATAAAATGTTGGTGCAGATGACTTCAGATGCTAATACTGCTGGAAGTGGATTCATTGCAAAGTTTTCTGCAGCAGAACCACATGAAAGAGGTAATTGACAATTATATATGTGATGAAGACAAATATAACTGTACAACTCTATGGAGAGCCACATAAATGCTTAAAAAGATGCGATGCCACAGTAATTAGGGATTGTGCTGTTCAACGTATTCATTAATTATCTTGCATAGCAAATAGCAAAGTCTAACTGTTTAGCCACTGTAGTTAATCAGAGTAGTAAAGAGGAGGGCTTGTAAAAGTTGCAGAAGAACTGCACCTAGTAGCAGCATGGTAATAGCTAGTCAATAAAATGGCAGATTAAATTCAATACAGATAATGTTGCAAATAAGGGGAAAACACCCTAACTTACAGTGCAACAGGCTCTGAGTTGACTGTTACCACTTAGGAATGAGATTTTTAGTTTAAAATACGTAATTTATGAAAAAAAAAATAGTTGAGCATCGATCCAGTGCTCAACATGTATGAAAAAAGAAACAGAACCTTAACAACTTTTTAAATAGGGAATAAAGACCAAACAACAACAACAACAAATTATGCCACTATAAATCCATAGTGCATCTACATCTTGAATACTGCATGTCATGACCAGTATGGAGGAAGTGAATGGGGACCACAGTCACTGTCTCTTCCAGTACAAAAACAGACGAGCAAGTGGCTGCAAAAGAAAGGAGAGGGTGATTTTTCTCAGTGAGCTGTAACGTGGTGGAGCCCTGTGCCAGGAGACATCGTGGATTGTCAATTTTTACACTGGTTTAGAAACAATTAGAAAAAAAAAACACATGAAAGAAAATTTTGTTAGGGATTATTAAACATAAAGGCATTGCCTTGTGCTTGGGAAGGCCACGAACTGCAAGAGGCTGGGAGGTTACAGGGAGGTGGTATTGCTCCACTGAGTGACTTTTTCAAGGCTTTTGCTGTTAGCATGATACCAGACTGGACAGGTTGTTGGGCAGATGCTGTGCTGGTGATTAGTAATTTATTAATCCTTCCAGTTGTATCCCTGTATTGATAACTTATTTAAAGATATATTAAATGACTGTGACGTGATAGAGTTAATTTAATAAAGAAGGTTTGTAATCATATTATAAATAAGGATTACATACCTGATGTAGCTTTGTAATTTGGTACTGGGAGGAGGAGATATGGAGGAAAAAACCCTCTCCATGGGCCGCAATTCCCTCAGGAACGCTGGTCAGCCCCGGCACCAGGGCCTGTGGCTCTTCCTCCCCTGGCCCTGGTGTTCGCAGGAATGCTTCTCACTCTTTCTTAGCCCCCTCTTCCTCTCTGTCTGGCATTTTCTGCCCTTTATTAACTAAATTTTCCCAGAGGTGCCACCAGCTGAGCTGAAGGGCTCAGCTGTGTCCTGTGGTGGGGCCGTTGCAGAGGCGGCTGGAACCGGCTGGGCCCAGCCATGTCTCCCTCCCGGAGGCCCCCGCAGTAACACAGGCGCGTTAGTCCCCGCCGCACTCTGCTCAGCACGGTGTGCTGTACTTGCAGGGGATCAGTACTGCGGGGGACGCCTGGAGAAGCCGTCGGGGTCCTTCCAGACGCCCAACTGGCCGGAGCGAGACTACCCAGCAGGAGTCACCTGCTCCTGGCACATCGTCGCCCCGAAGAACCAGGTAAGGCGCTGCCATTGCCCCGCCGGCGCAGCCCAGCTTCCACTGCCCGCAAGGCCTCATGCCTCATCAGCAGCCTGCTTGCACGACGCGCTGTCTGCATTGCACCCAAACAATACAAATGCTGTCTGCCTGAAATCTGCAGATTGTTATTGAGGTACTCAGGCGGAGCTCATGGAATTTATTAAAATCAGAAATTACTTTCTCCTGCTTACAGTACAGGGAGAATATATTCGGATGTCTCTTGCACAGGGATTTCCAATGCACATTTCATAAAGTCTGTTTTATTTCATATTTTGAAGGCTCTATTCTCATAACATGCTTAATTAGCCAGATGCTGTCAGAGCATATGGTACCACTTCATTAAGACCTGAAGAGATGTGGCAGCAGACCACGAGGGCTCATTTGCCACTGTTTGTCACACATGGCAAGCACAAGCCCTACGCTGTAAGGCTAATCTCAATCCTAGCTTCACATTTTCTGGTTGTTGCCGAGCCATCTGCTCTGTACCATGGCAGGAATTCTACAGTGACTGAATGTTTTGGTCATCCAAGCGTGTTTGGTAGGTTGCTTTTCTTTACCACGTCCAGTCTTTTCAATTCCTCTACATGTAAAGACAACTTTCCTCTTAATCTTCTGCTCATGACCATAATCCTCCAAATAAAAAAAGCTGCCCCAGATAAATATATTCTTCAGATCTTTCATACTTTTTCATTTACCAAGATATTTTCTCCCTTGAACTGAAGCAGTATGTCAGCTTAGTCTTTCCTGTACTCCTCTTTAATCCACATTCCTTGCTTGCTAGATACAGGTCATTTAACAATCCTATAGATAGGCAGTGATTTTTAAAACCTTATCTGTAAACTGCAGATTACTTTGGTTCATTCCAAATATCTCTAGATAAGCCTAAAACCTTTTCCTAAGCTTGCAGAGAAGCTTTAAGAAAGGATATGTAAGCATAGAAATGAGGGCATTATATCCTGTGCCTTTTGAAGATCCTGTGCCAGAAATCTGCAAGTTTCCAAATACGTATTTTTCATGTGCTGCAACAGTGGTTGTCTGCATGCAAATGAGGCAGAATTTTGACAGTGACAAAAGCCATTTTTGAGGAAGTAGTGAATAAGGATCTCTCTAGAAGTGCACATGAAAAGCTGTTCATTCTTCCATTTGCCAAAATTTAGGTGCTGTTGTCTGTACTTCCCTTTCACAAGCATATGAGCAATGAAACAAGGCATTCTTTTCCTTCTAATACAAACTAATTATTACTTCATTTATTATAGAAGATGGAGGAGCTTCTCATGATGGTGAAGAGCTTCTATTCTATCATGAAATACTTCTTTATTAGTGCAAAGTGCACTTATGAACAATAGTAAAGTAGGTATTATGGCCTGCTGTTTTGCCTGCATATGGAAAAATATAGCATTTCTGCTCCCAGTTGCATTACTTCTTTCTAGACCATCTTTTTGATCACAAGCAGATTATTCAGATGGGTACTTCCATTTAAAGTCCATTATTTCATCATGATGACAAGGTTTTTGGAACAAGCCTGTTACTCATCTGTGAAACCAAGTCCCCCTAGGTTACTCATACTTTATGGGAAACAAAATGATGTCTTACACATCTGAATAGTGGAAAAGCATATCCAGGCAAAACTAAGACATCAGGTGATAATGGCTATCATTACTATGAACGCAGAACAAGATCATTTTTACTATGTCAGTAAATCATATACAGTGTATGTGACGTACAAATGACTCCTTTTTTTTTTTGTACAGTCTTAAAAGATTTAATATCATCTTTGTTTGAGACAGACCATTAAAGAGAAGTCTTGCATATCTACGATCAACACAATTCAGTGTTGTCATTCAAGCCTCATTTGTGCTATTTATGGGAAGGGGATTTAAATACCATTGTGCTTCACATAAAGAAGCGACTTAAATGCATATGTTACCGCTGTTTCAATCATGCAGTTACCTTGTGTTTTCCTTCCTTGCTAAACACAACTGACGGAATCACACTGCAGGACTTCATTTCAGAGTAGTAAATTCCATTTCTGTTTTCTTGTCCATTGTTTTTCTTTCTTAAGTAGAAAAGTCCATAAATACAAGTCATATTTGAGATAACAGCATCAGTACTGGAAATACCAGAGTCCTACTTGTTCTCACTTATAACTTGTAAAGTGCCAACATTTATGGAAATGTGTATGGAAACACACTTTCTCTTGGGTTTAGTTCTACTATTTACTAATTTTCTTTCTATCAATATTTTTGCTTCTGACTTTTTTATTTCTGCACCAAGTAAACACAGCATCAGCAACTACAGTAATTCAAACCTTGGTCTTAAAGACATCAGTGAAATGGTTCTTCGCAACTTTGCCTTGCTTTTTCTTTAGCATATCTTGGATGATACAATGGCTTTAAAAGCCCCTTTCCTGTGGTTTAGATTTTTTAGTTATTTTAAAAGCAACATAACACCTAACACCTACTATCCTGTTTTAACTCACTCATAAAAATAACTTTATCAGGTTACTTGCATATATTTGAGAACAAAATGTTTTATAAAATATTAGAGTCATATGTTGAACTATTTGTTGGAGAGAAGTCACGTGGATTAAAGTGCTTTCTTCCACGATCAAGTGGATTAAGAACTTTTCCTTTATGGAAAGCAAAATCCATTACTACTTCATATGAAGAGGTCACTTACTATAAAAACCACTAATAAATTCTGCATATCAACATCTTAACAAGTTATTTACACTTTCCCTGCAGCTAATAGAGTTAAAGTTTGAGAAGTTTGATGTGGAGAGAGACAACTACTGCAGATATGACTATGTTGCAGTGTTTAATGGTGGGGAAATCAATGATGCTAAAAGAATTGGGAAGTACTGCGGAGACAGTCCACCAGCGTAAGTAATCTTCTTGAATTACAAACTTCACTACCGCTATGTGTCATTTGGCTAACAGTTCTGTATTAGGCTTCTGAAAGATTTTTATTCTTTTTTAAATTAAATATGACATTTTCTACCTCCAATTGAACTCTTAAGAGTTGTTTAGTATCTTGTCTCTCCCTAGGTTTTCCCTTTTCTCTCTCCCTCCACAACTAGCCCTGGCTCCAACCCACGTTCCGTCCTGTCCCTCAAGCATCACTAGAGCACTGTCTAACACCACCAATATTAATGCTGCTGCTATTGATATTGGTGACGTACCAGTATTAATAATAGCTGAGCACTAGCATCACTTAAGATGTATGTTTTGATTACAGATACTGAAGTACAAGGATCCAGCTGAACTCTCTAGCCCCTTGGCTCATTACTCGCTTTATCTGACTCATTTCCCCTCAGCCACTTCCCTTCTGCTCGTTCCCTGGCTGCTCCTTGCAGGGCTGCTCAGCATCTCTTCCATCTATGCCAAGGCACATTCTCTCATGGCACAGACTGCTTTCCTGAGCATGCTGGATAGCACAGCAGGCTTTCACCAGCTTTGCTATCAAATTGCTGGCCCCAAATCCCCTCAGCGCTCCTCCCACCCCGCACCCCCCCGCCCATAACTTCAGTTTCCTTCAGCCACCTTAGGCTTTTGGTCTGGGGTTATACTTTTTTTCTTTCTTTCTTTCTGTTTGAGTGGTGGTTTTTATGTTTGTTTTTTTTCCCAATTTGAAACTTCATATGTAAAGACATTTCTTTTCAGGCTTACATTCATTTCTTTTCAGGCCCCCTTCTTGTAGTAAAGTTAAAAAAGCTGCTCTATAGAAAGATACTGACAGTAGAGAGTCTTACAGGTAAGGTTGTTCTTCAAGTGCTAGGTAATTCAGCAGTGCAAAAGGAAGAAGTGCAGAGGCAACCAGGAGTAGTTTCCTAAACCACCTCTCAACTGTGGCTCGGCATCCATCCCCACAGCATGTCAAAGCTGTAAATTGGTCTGCCAAATCCTAGTGGGCTTCAAAATACAGACGTTTTAGTATGGACTTTGTGCAACAGACAAATAAGGGCAGAAGACTGGGCTCGGACCCAGGCCACATAGCTTAGAGATGAGATTTCCTGTTACAGAATGTTAGAAGTGTCCCAAAAGCCGATTTTAGGATAGGATTGCTTCCTAACTGGAGATCCAGAACAGAGCTTGAATACAGTCACTTTCCCTTGCAGAGCTGTGTATAGGCAGCTCACATAGCCAGTGAAAGGGGGAAAGTGTAGCTCTTGGGGATTTTCACTACCTCTGCAGAATTCTCATTAAAAATTATGAGCTGGGTTCAGAAAAACAGTAAGGAGAAGACCAGTGTTGCAGAAGAACTAGAAATCATGGTGTGTAAACTGAATTGTGAAGCAAGCCTTCTGTGAAGAGTGTTAGTTGCTTGTCTGACACAGTAATTATGCAAGGTGGATACCGATAATGTACCAGGGCATTCTGTAACGGATTTGGTGGTGTAGTCCTGGTGTTCAGGAAGCAGAACAAAGCTCTCAGCTGGTAATTGGTGCCCTCCTATGTTCACAGCCTGTGTCAATACTGCAGCAAGAAAAGTGTGATCTGCAACTACCACAGCATCTGTAAATTACAGAATTCCAGATATCAGGCACTTACTTTTGGTTATGTCAGACTCAGCCATCAGAGTAAACTGATTCCTGAAACACCTGGCAAAAATGGGAGACAGTCACAAGTTTTTACTTCAAAGGGCCGATCAAGTATTCTGAAGAACTCCTGCTCCTGAACTCTGTCCAGCTTCCTGGGAAGAAACAACACAGTCATTTTAGTAAAACTACAACTTAAAACCACTTTGTATTTTCCTCTCTCCTCACCACAATTTTTTTTGCTCCATATTTTTTTTTTCCTCTTTCCAAAACCGGTGGTTTTGCTTGAAAAATTTGTGTTAATAATTATTAATTAATATTGAGGTAAGGTCTGTGGAAAGCTCAGAAGAATGAGAGAAGTGCTGCTTTGGCTAGACTTGCATTCTTTACGTGTTTCTCTAACAGCAGTCTTAAATCAAGTCTCATTGCACCACATCCACATCCAGAGGCAGTTAGTGTCACAGAAGGTACTATGAAGTTTAAGAACTGAAAACTAAAGCACTGAACAGCGCTTGTTTATGACATTTCAAACCCTAAGAAAATACCTCCATTAGCTCTTCAAGGCCTTGGTAATGAACAGCCAATCTTAGACAAAAATTGAGCCCACAGAAATAATAAGCCCAAATATTTTCTTTTTAGTGTTTTTGTAGAAGAATGACAGAATTCAACATTGAATTCATTTTCTTAAAAACCTTCCAAATGTGTAATATATTTTTCATTAAACAAAAGCAAACTTTAAAAACCCACACATTTACTTACCTCTGCTATGTACTAATATTTCTTTAATACACTTTCCCACTGTATCAATCTAGCCCCTTCCATTCCATGGAAGTGAATTCTGCAATGAAGTCACACAGAAGAATTTAAAGATACTCATATTGACATAATATTCAATAATATTCAGGAATCAGAGGTTTAGGTGATTCATCAGAATGTGTTTCACATTCATAACATCAGTGTCTGACACGCCAGCAAAGAAACATAGATCCCGGTCTGGGGGTAGATACTGCATTCAGACCAATAATTAAAGTGCTCTCTCTTTTTTTGTAAGAATGCTATTAATTCTTTTTGTCTTTGACATTCAAAACAATGGGTTTGTTTTTTTTTTTTTTATTTCAGGCCTATTCTGTCTGAGAGAAATGAGTTGCTCATTCAGTTTTTGTCTGATTTAAGCTTAACAGCTGATGGTTTTATTGGCCATTATAAATTTAGACCAAAAAAGTTACCCACAACTACGGTTCTGCCTACCACCACAACAGTTCCTGCTATCTCAGGTAAGTTTTACTGGCTTTATTTTATTTCTTAGAAAAAGTTCAAGGACAAGGAGAGGGTTACGTAAAAATGTAATAGAAAGTATATTAAAAATTACAGTTTTATGGTTTGTTAGTATTTCAAGTGTTGATGTAAGGAATTAAAATTAATATACTCAAAGGAATATCTTAATATACTCAAAGGGGAAAAGGGGAATCTACTTAACATTATTAAAAGGAAATCTATCCATGCAAGAGTTCAGTGCAACAGTACCTTGTTCAGCTGAGAGAATATTCCTGTCTTTTCTCAATTTTTGACAGTTAATTAGTAAATTCCATAGAAGAATGGGTGAGCAAAATTGTTTTGTATAAGAAGTTTTAATTATTTAAGGAAATAGTTTTATTTAAAGGAACTCTTTCTTCTGTATAAGTTAATATGTAAAAATCTGACCATATTTTTCTTCATATAGTTATTAAGAGCAAGCAAAATTGGTATGGAAGCCACCTGAGCCCTCTTCAGATTCTGTCAACATCCTGTCAACATGACACTCTCCTAGAATGATTTTTATTTAAAAAAATTCAGGGATTGGAACTTACAAAGAAATGTGCCACGCTAAAAATAAGTTTCCTTTTATATTTAAGACTAGACAGCATATATGAAAGATCAGAGGAGGATTTCTCTGAAGGTATTGCCAAAACTACCTCATTACTGAGATGCTGAAGGGATACATTCTTACAATTTCTATAACCCGAATGCCAGAGATTTAAGATACAGTTATAGCAAAAAAACCAAATTATTTATGATGTTTTCGCAACATGTAACCTGATTTGTACTTAAAATGCATCAAAAGTCAGTGGCCTGTCAGCAGGAAACCAAGTTGCTGTGGTGCTTAAATACTGATAATGAAAGGTATTTAAAATAAATGAAAAAAATTATAAAAATGAAATCATAATGACCTGTAAATCATTCTGATGTGACTGCTACTCTAATAATAAATAATTCAGCTCTTCTTCACTATAAAGCACTTAATGCAGTTTTTAGTTCAAACACTTGGTCTCAACTAATCCAGGCTGTCAGAGATCTCACGCTGGATTTGTGTTCAGGGCTTTGCCATTGAGTTTTGCTCTGTGACCTCTTTGTGTGTGCACATGCTAAAGAGGTGTACTGTACTAATTAATTCCAAATCAATTTTTATGACAACATCAGTGTTAGAAAATAAAAACAATGCAAAGTCATATGAGAGAGGACAACAGAGGGAAGGTGTTCAAAAGAACTTGCCAGGCAGACAGAAATAAGAAGTCCTTTCAGTCTCTGATCAGTTGTGCATGGTGTAGGCATTTCTGATCTTAAAAAAAACAAAGCACACCAAACCTCTACAGTTTAGTTAAATTTCTGATCAATCATTTGCATTCAGAAGTGTCCAGTTCAAATAGGCTTAGCTTATTATATTGCAAGTCAGACATGTTCAAACTTGCACAGAACTGCATTAATAAAATATTTAAATTCAGTAGGCACTTTCAAAAATTCCCTCAGTCTCTATCTTACATAAAAACATTAGTACTTGAAGAAATAAATAAGTGATATATAATGCATTAATAAAAGTAATGAAGATCAATCCAGTACATATGGTTAAGGAATGGACTTACTTATTTCATTGGGTCAAGTCATGCATTTGTCTGTCAGTATGGCTACATGTGAAACGGCAGGCAACTGAACTTTTAGTTCAGATCTTCTCCAATTCATATTTTGGTAAAGTACCTGACTCATTTGTACAGGCATTTAACTTTCTAAAGAGTTTCATTGAATACCAGCCATGTGAAAACTGAAAAAAACCCAAACAACCAAACCCCAAACAACTCCACATGAATGAAAAATATGAGGTCCAAATTTTTTACTTTGGATTTGAAAGACAAAACACCAAGTATGCAGATCTTCTAACAGTCATGGGCATAACACTGAAGACAAGTAATTTTAATGCCATTCAGTTGAATCTCAGAAACTTGCAAAATCAATTCATTCAATTAAAAGAGAAGTACAAGTATAAAATAATAACTGGAAAATTAGTCAGAAGTTGTTTTTCAGAAAGTGTAGGCTAAAGGAAACTTCTGCAAAATGCTCCATTCCAAAGAAAGTAAAAAAAACTACAAAGATATTCTTCATAACTTATTTAGTTTTCTTTGGAAATTAGGGTTATTTAGGAGTTTGAGTTTTTGTAATCTCTCCATCTCAGCTGCATATTTCCAATAATTATGATGTCATTGACCAATTCCAAACAAATTTGAAGAGAACATAAAAGCCTTACACACACTGCATCCCAACATGTTAGGGATAGTAGCTGAGTGAAGTACAGACTATTAACATCCACCCAAGGAGGAAAAAAAGCAAAGTGTATTCATTTGTTTGTAAACAAAACATTCTGTTTCAGAAAGGAAATGTCAATTCCTAATGTTAAATAGATACTTCAAACATTATGTTGTGTTTCAAAATGTCATCAGTAAAATCTATACTGTACTACATGTTATGAAGCTATGTGAAAAATTTAGAAAAAAAAAAAGTCAGGAATTTGAACTCTGATCTCTTCCATCACAGTACAGTAATTTCAGAAAAAAGGCCAGCCCTCCTTTCTCAAGTGTTACTGTAATGTAATGTTATGATATTTCAAGTGTACTACTAGGGTCGTGTGGCAACAACACTGAGTAAGTTCATCCCTTGCAATACCAGATCTAGTTAAGGTATACGTCAGGATTATTCAATTTTCTTCTTTTTTGTAGCCATACTGCTTTGCATTTGTATCAAATACCTAATTCCAATTTCCTTTTTGCTCTTCAAAAAGTTGTGAAACCAACAGTTGCCCTCTGCCAGCAAAAGTGTAAGAGGAGTGGGACTCTTGAAAGCAATTACTGTTCAAGCAACTTTGGTAAGGAAGCAAAGTTTTCTTTTTAGTTATTTACTTGGCACTGTGTTTTTAGACTCATAGGAATTTTACCAGATGTCGTTCTGAATTATCTTTAATATATAGGCTGTGTTTTCACACCATCTTGTGTGTGTATCTGACATTAGTATCTGTGTTTCACTCAATACATTCTTGGAGATATTCCAGAACATGTACTGCACATATGTCTGAAACAAACATCCTTTCTCAATCTGAAAAGCAAATGACAATGTAAGACAACCTCCTGCAGTACTGATTCAATTACTGTGTTGTCATCTGATCTGTCTGGAACCAGCCAATACACATTTTATGCTGTACCTGCTGACGATTCCACAATTCAGTTTATAGATGTCCAAAGTACTTTTAAAAGAAATTAGAAGGCATGGAAGCTTACAAGCACTGCTCTCCACACACAGACACAAATCACTTGGGAAAAATGATGTCTGCTGTATGTTTGAATGGCATTGTCACTGCTGATTTATTCAGTTATGTCTCAGAGTATTTTCCCATATTAATACTGGAACGTTTTTTTAATCCCCTATAATATGCCTAAAAAAAACCCCCAAACAAACAAAATTAAAGGTCTCTCCTTACTGACCACACCTCAGCTCTTGTGGCTGATGGTAAAGGACACTCTATAAAACTCATTCTTTTTCCTCTAGCATGAGGGTAATAAATCACATTCTCCTCTCACCTTTTGTCAAATCCTTGAAATTTTTCAGTCTTTTCCATAGCAGGAGTAAGAGTAAAAATATTTTATATGCTGCTATGAATGCAAGTGTATCCTAAGGTAAGAACAAGAAGTGTGCTGTTTGTAGAATATGATTTATTCTAAGTTTATTTGCTGACTTTGTGAATTTAGAAAATAAGAGCTATTTCTCTTTCCATCATGCATTTCATTTTTATTGTTTCTAGAAATATAACTGCAATAACCAGCATTTTAATATCCACAGTTCTCTTTTGATTGAACTTGAACATTCCTATTTAATTAAAAGCTCTAGATTAAAGGAACCTAATGTGCCAAGTTACATTTAACTCAAAATGTGGATTATGCAGATTTGTAAAATAAATCTGGCTGCATATACTTGATAACTGAAGATCTAATTGATCCTAGGATAGAATAGCTTATTTACAAAAGGTGATCTGAGAAAAAAAAAAATGCTAATAGCATTTACCATTCTCTTTTGATAAAGATAGCCTACAAGTGAATCTAGTAATCCTACCAAAAAATTTTCATATTGAGAGGTCTTTGGGAGATACGATGGTCTAATCTGTAGTCTAAATTTAGTTGAAATCAGCAAATTTGTATCAGTATCAGCCCTCAGACAGATCACAATCTAGGTCCTAGGGCATTAACTATTCCCCACTACTCATTTGAGAGTGTCAGAGGGCTGGGAATTAGCTTTTGGCTACAACATTTTCAATTCAACTTCTCCACTGTTTTTAAATCAGTATTAATTAAAAGTAGTATCAAATTGTAGTGTTTAATTGAAATTATTAAAACCTAGAACTGGGCTTGCAAGAGACTGATACATTCTACAAACAGTTTTACATTTGGTGCCACCAAAATTTATCAGTAGTGAGTTATCTATTACAGGCGATAGCCACATTTTTAGTTACAGTTTCCAGTATTGTTTGTTTCCGTATTATGGACCAATATACTTATTCAGTTTTTATGATGCCTCAGAATTTGTGTCTAAAACATAACAACAGTGTATCAAATGCATTGAATGTCTTTTCTTCTAGTAATAACTGGAACTGTCATCACAGCAATAACGCGGGCTGGCAGTCTGCATGCAACAATATCAATCATTAATGTATACAAGGAGGGAAATCTAGCAATTCAACAAGCTGGCAAGAGTATGAGTGCCAAGATTGTTGTTGTATGTAAGCAGTGTCCTCTCATCAGAAGAGGTAAGTACACAAAAACCCTACTTTGTTTATAAAAGACAAGAGTTTTGAAAACTGGTGTTTGAAATATGATCAAATACCAGCAAACTACAGTAGTTGCTTCTATAATCAGAAACTAATATTATAATCAATTTAAGATAAAAATAACTAGTTATCCAGGTTTATATTGCGTTTTAAAGTTTTACTTATAAAGGATTAGACTCACTTAGATCAAAGGAGGTTTTTTCTTTTTTGTTAAACACACGTGATATAAGGTGAAATCTGATTTGGTCCTCTCAAACGAAGCCCAGAGTTTGCTTTTACAGGTATGTATTTTGGAGTTAGCTTTCATCATACACAGTTATTTAGAAGGGAAAAACCACAACATGCTAGACCTAGAAGAGCTGTATGTCCCAGCAAATGACAAAATCAATGCATTTCCCTGCTGCTTCTCTCCTGTATATATTTACATCTTTACTGCAGAAATACTAGTAGTATTAAGCCCACTCTGTATCTGCAAACAGCCAGTATTTCTAGAGCTTTCTTGAACACTATTAGACAGAGTAGATCAAACAAGATAATTTCCAGTTAAATATAACAAGGGCTACCTGTATGGTGTTATAAGAAATACTGAGACTATGTTTCATTGAAGTAAGTAAATAAAAAGTAAAACAGTTTTCAGCTCTGCTTCCTGAGTAAACAGGTAGAATAGGAGAACATAAATGGAACCATAGCAGGAAACAGTCAAAATAATTTAATAAGCATAAAAAACCCCCTTGATAACATTCAGGATGCTACTGGTATTTAAGTATATGAATTCAAAGTGAGCAGTACCAAAGGAAAAAATCCTTGTCAGAAACTAGCTTTTGCTTTTACCTTTAGTTCTCTGGAAACCAGACATCTGCATTTCTGTCTGGGAGACAGAACAATGTACTTGGTGGAACAAATTGTCTCCTTTTAGGCAGACTGCTGGCACCAAACCACACACTTCTGTTTCTCTTTCTAAATCTCAGTTAATTATTTAATAGCCATTACTTAATATCTAAACTTTTCTGCTTATACCCACTTACCACTCCATCCAGCCAAAGGCCTTGCAAACCTCTAACTCTTCTAAGCCATAAAAACACATATATCCATCAGATTCCTCCAAAGCCAGAGTTTATCACACATTAAGCCTACCCTGCTTGCCTGACTGCCTCTCTATTTGTCTAGAAAATATTTATGTCTCTGGAGGAGAAAAAGAGAACGAAACTACTTAAGTGCATTATCCTAGAAGCTGGGCAAGTGAGAAAATATCCAAAATTAATGCGACACATTCCACTTCGGGTGTTAGTAGCTAAATTATCCAGTGGTTATACTGCATTTCTAATGTCTTTCAGATTAATTTGACAGTTGACATTTAATGAATATCTTCTATATATTTAATTATGTAGTAGATACTCAGTTACGTATCTACTTGATTTTTACATAACTGTACTTCATTGCATAACAAGCATGGCGAAGATGGGTAAGGAAGTATACGCTTTAGGTAGGAAGGAAAAAGTGTTAGAAGGCATCGGTAACGAAGTGCAAATAAATACATACCATAAATAAAGAACTATACTTACCATCTTACGTCCCAGATTTCTGTCTCGTAATATCATGCTCTCCTTTGCAGGTCTAAACTACATCATCATGGGCCAGGTAGAAGAGGACGGTAGAGGGAAAGTGTTCCCCAACAGCTTTGTCATGAGTTTTAAGACTAAGAACTCAAAGATCCTAAATGCCTTGAAAACCAAAATATGTTAAAACTAAACTCTGCAGCTGCATTCTATCATCTCTCCTGAAAAATAATTTTCACTTAGTATAGGTCATGAAAACACAACTAAGATCATGCTCCCCCTTTCTTCCCTCCCATCCACCCAAGCACACCCTGGAACAAAGTGGTATCCATTACGTGTACCTATGACGAGGAAAACATCCTCTAAGTCTTAAAGCTGAGGATTTGCAGCACAGCCATCCGATCTCAAACATACCAAATTCCAATTACTTGGAAGCTGTTAATTTATAATTGTTCAATTTTTTAAGGAGTTGTGTATGTAAAATAAGAATTCTAAGTGCAATATTTATAGTAACTCATTTTAACTTAGCTTTTTCTCTGAAGTTGTTTTATTACATGGATTTCTGCATTATTATCTGTGCTTAATAAAATATTTTAAGATTAAATTGTACACCAACTAGTTATACATTATGTATAAAGCGGGGCAGGCTAAACATAGAAACTCTTTTTTGATCATTTACATGCTTTTGATGGTTTGGGTCTTGCACAGTATGACTGACACTACACTTCCTTGCTGATTAAGGGCCTGATTTTTCTTCCATTGAAGTCAGTGAATTGATTAGAATAGGAACTGGATTTACTCTTCAAAGAATTAGACAACTGTAAAACAGCAGCATCCTTTAGTTAGTAAATGTCACTATTAAGTTCCACAAGGTAATTAGGGAGGAGGAAGTTAGCAATTAATTCAGTGGCAGTAAAGTACACATGCAAAGAATTTAAGTTTTTGTCTCTCCTATGAAAGGACAGACAATACAGCAATGCTCAGTCTGGCACCAGTAGTGTAAAGAGTAGCATATCTGTCTAATTTATTTCATTCCTATATGCAAAAGGTTGAACAAGTAGCTATTTTGAGAATAAGTAATTAGACAATGTCACAGTTAGATCTTTGTCAGGTCTGTCTGTTGTATACAGTTATTTGTTACTCTGAAACTGGAAAGGCTATAACCAAAGATGGAGGAATAGAAACAGATTATAGGTAAAGAGTAATACTGAGAAGTTGGAGAACATTTTGGTCAGAAGCAGATATGAAAGACATGCTTTTAAAGCAGCTTAAATCTTGAATACTAACAAGAGTTACATGGATGGAACAGAATCCAGGATCCTTTAAGTACTTGTTTCCTCATATATAAATACCGTACCTGAGTTCTTTTGATCATCTGTAACCATGGGCAGGAAACTGATGAAATACACAGCCCCTACTAGACGTACTCATTGCTTATTTCGGCAGTGGGGTGTGGATTACCATTCTTCTTCAATTATTGATTCTCACATATAAGGCCAAGAGGTACTGCCAGAGCGCAGCTCAGCAGCATCTGTTCTGAAGGCTTAACAGGTAGCTAGGCAGAAGACAAAGGATGAGAGGGAGGCACAAAGGTACAAAAAGGCTGTGCTGGCACCTCACCTCAAACAGCTCACATGTAGCCACACGGTACAGATTGCGAGGCCTTTGCCTTACTGACTAAACCAAACAGCATTTCTCAATGGAAATGACAGCAACGTTTGTTTGCAAAGCAGATGTAACTTTGTAATATGAAAATTTTTTAATTGTAATTTTAATTTTCCAGTATTGATTCCTATGCAGATTAAGGGGTTTTATGCACAGTGCTCTCGGCATTTCTCAGCAGCAGCCTAGGGAGAAGCAATGTGGAAATGATGCTCGGAACTGTCCCGAACTACAGCAATCTATTTTTATTTATGATGACATAACCATCTGTCATGCAGCTTTTTTCAGTGAGGCAAGAAGAGTCTGGCGGCCTGCTCCTCTCCCAAATGGTAGGTAAGGAAAGCTCCTGCCTGCTCTTCTCAACACTCCCTTTAGACCAGTTTCTTTCTCAAATCAAAGCACTGACAAGCAGTAGCTCTTCAACAGGGAAGAGAAACCAGGACGTAAAGAAACACAGAGCAATGCCAGTTTTCTCAAGTAAGAATTGGTTACAAAACATAAGTAACAACTATTACAAGTTTTAAAAGCCAATGCAGGTACTGGAAACTTCAGACATTTAAATACAACCTGCAACCAAACAGAATCAAAATTATTTAACTGCAATACAGTTTCTAAAATTTCAACTGAAATAATAGTCAGAACCATAGTTTAGCAAGAGCATGAAGTAAGCTTTCAGTAATGAATGGTTTTGACCTTTCTGCTGCAAATGGAAAATGCATGAAAATTTCCATCTCCATTTTTCGTTCATTAAGGCAAAGTTAGCTCTAAGACAAAACAGACATTAACATGAAAGGAAAAAAAGATTACCATTTGTCAGTAGTCTCAAAAACCCCACTTAGTCCTTTCATGACTTGCACTATAATTTGTACAAAGAAATTCTCAATCCTATAATCAAGTAAACTCTAGCTTCTCCAAACTCTTCTTTTTTGACATCCTAGTTTAAAGAAGTATCACAGACACCAAATATTTTCTCTCTGTGCATGAACTGTTCTGTGAGTGTGTGTAAGGTGGATCTCAGAGCGCCAACATCTGCAAAATACTTCTGGAACAACCAGTACTGAATTGCCAAATGAGAAAGCAATGATGATGTGTGTAATGCAGGTGAGCTAGGAAAATCTAGGTGATAAGACACCAGTGACTAAATGGTACAACGCCCTCCGTATTGATTAACAGCCATGTAGATAGGAAGATTGCAACAGCTTTCAAACACAGCAGAGATGCAGAGTGTCATAAACTAAGGTGCTACAGACAGCAAACCTCTCTCTGCTATCTACCACTTTACAGTATTTCAGGGACAAATTACATCTCTGCAACCCCCGGTTTCAATCCAACCCCCCCATAGTGCCTTGAAATACGACAATTCTTCCTAAGGACACACCCACGCTGTAGTAGAACACAGTGCGACATGACAATGTCCCAGCTAGCTCTGAGTGACTCTGCTTAACATATTAAAAGCAATTAGAAATAGTTGCATTAGCATGCTGCTTCACACAGAGAAACAGACCCAGCCTCCCAGAAGCACTAACTGGCGTGAGGGGAGTGCCAAGCAGCTAATGGTGCATCGAGAATCCAGTCTAGCTTGTCTGGAACTAGCTCGGGGATCACTTCACGGCACTGCGTGAAGCCATTTAAGTGAACTTAACTGGATGGTTCCATAAGGAAAAAAGGGAATAACACATGAATACCAGCTACCTTCCTTAAACTTATTATCTTAACATGACAAAGAAATGACTTTCAATATGGTACCTGATGTACTGTGTTTCAAATACAACTAATATTAATACAATCATGTTTTTCAAAGAGCTTTTATTTGTCTGCTTCCTTTCTTGGAAATACATAACATAAACAGCACACAGTTTTTATGTTTGTGTCTTATTCAAACATGAGATCTGAGCCCAAATACAAAATTCAGTGATCCTTTCTGCTTGAACACAGGAGGTTAGCTTCTTATTCACATGAAAAGCCAACAGACTTAGAATATCACTATACTATAAGACTTCTGGAAGCAGAGTATTAAACCCTAGTTGAGATATACAGAATTTCATAGTACAGAAAATATATGACCTTTACAAGAAAGAGTTTTATAAGAATTCCTTCAAAAAAGTAAACATTCATGTGAGCCTCCACTCTATCAATTTCCCAAAATCACCTGTAGTCAAAGACCACTATGGCTACCTGCGCCTTCTGGACATAAGACCATTCTAGAAGAGCACCATCATAACAGTAAAATTGTCAATCAATCCTTTAGCTGTCATAAATATACTTATTTTGTAATTAAAAATACAAGAATCTTACATTTCTCCATTACAATTTGTCAACTTGAATTATATATAACCATATAAAGCTAAATGGGACCCTCTAGCACAGAAAATCCACAAAGCCCTTTACTGTCCATTGTAAGCAAAGTTAAATCACATGTTTTCACAAAACATAGTGTTCTTGACACAAAAAAAATGTTTAGCTTGGCAACAACTGTGGTAAAAAAAAAGAAAAGGAAAAACGACAGACAAGTTTAAAGTAGGATATGCAAAACCTGTCTGAAGCAAGCCTTCCTAAACAACACCTGTCCAATGACCAGATACACCGTATGATCTCACAGAAAGAAGTGTACAGCATTTCACAGGAGTTGTTCAGCATTGCAAACAACAGCACTCACATGCTCCACCTCATTTTTGTTAAATCACAGGTTTTAATAATTCAACTAATTTAGAATTCAGATTTCAAAAACGCAAGATAGTCAACATTTAAAAGTTCACCAGTTAGTTTTAAAATTCTGTTCCCAATCTTAATATGTATAGTAAAATATACTTTTGAGGCACCGCCGATAAATCCAAGCAGGAATTGATTGTCTTACATATAACCATAAACATTCAAGAAATGGTCAGTCTATTTTGAGTTCAAAATTTCAATGTTCTTGCAAAAGGGAATAATCTTGATGATTTGATTTTTCTCTATTCTATAAATGTTACTATACAGTCAATGGTAACATACAAAACTTGGCACTAGAACTGCCTCTCTCAGAGCCATACAGCCTTCGCATGCACTGTAACCTACAGTTAAACATAATTTCCAACTGTGCTGGAAATTTCCTATTATTCTATATCTGACTTTTCTATTAAAAATAAACATAGGCTAGATTTTTGTTTTAAAAAGCCTATCTCCTCCTGCAACTTGAAAAACAAGTATCAAAAAGGAACAAACAGCAAAAATAGAAAGAAACACATTGTGCTAGTTATGAAGCTCTGACACCTGACAGCCACAGTCTGAGGAACATAAAAAAATCCTATATACAAACTTTATATACATACTAAGATTAAGAGCTTAAGAAAATTACTGTATCTTTTTTTTTGCATTTATTTCCACCACTTCCACATCTAGCTGCAACTCATGCAAACGCTTTTTCAAATGTATTATTGTGCAATAGTTGTCTTCTCTATTTGTTCTGGCAACAGAATTAGGTCACCATTTTCACCTATGGGTATCTAAAAGTACACACTTTTTGTTTAAAAGTTAGGCCTTAGTTTCTTGGATAAAACATAGCATATTTAGAAGTTCGAAAGCCAAGCAGGTCTCTCATTTCATTCCGGAATTTTGACAAGTCTTGCCGCAGTTCATTTAGGTTTTCCACAGTTGCCTGATCCGTGCTTTGCATCTTCTGTCTCATAGAAGTCAAGTAACGGTGGACTAAGCAACACATCACCTTTTGATAATTCTCATCCCTCTTTTGCTTCAGATTTCTCCATTCCTTGAAGCAAATGTTACACACTTACTATGGAAAAGTTATTTTTGAGCCCTAAAGCCTGTATGCAATTACATATAACACACCCACTTTATGGACACATCCTGATGCATACAAATATACAATGCATGTAAATAGCGTTATTATAATCTGATGTACCAGCAAAACTGAAAGTTCTTAATCTACCTGGCTTGGTAATCGTCCTACGAGCAACTAAGAGTTCCATAATCCTGAACGCTTCTACGCACATTCCATAAAATCTTTTAACTTAGTTTATATAATGGTATTTTTGTCAGCAAGAAGACGCAAAATTAGTGTGCAAAATTAAAGGGTACAATAAAAATGTTTATTTAAAAACAACAAAAAATATCCCTCCCCCTAAAAATGAGAGGCTTCAGCGATCCTTTTTGGTTATTTATTTTGACACTTCTGTAATATCTTTAAAACAGATTACCCCCCCCCAAGAATACTCTAAGCTCACCATTTTTTGAGATTGGCACATATCTCCTTGAGGTTTCCATGAGTTTCAATCAATCAGAGCATTTTTTCCAGATTATTTCTGGGGGAACTGGGGTTTGGAGGGAAGGGGGTTGAAATTCCCCAAACGGGAAGTTAATAGAATCTTACTTAAGGAGAAACAGGTAACAGTTATTTATTTATATTTTGGCTGCTATGCACATTATTCTATAGTCCCTACAGAATTCATACAGCAGTGTGCTGATTCATTTTAGCAAGCAGCACCTTTCCAGCTTCAGAGCCTACAGCTTTCCCAGTAATTTCTTACCTTGAGGCTGTTCTGACGTTTCACTTTGCCACTTGATGTATGAGAGCAGATCCATTTACTGAGACTGTTGAAAAGATAACAGATAGTCTTGGGAGAGGGAATAACATTGAAAGGTGGAGGTAGTGTGCATTTGTCATCAAAGTAGCTGAGCCAAAGCTTGGCACGAGCAAACTTCCATTCCTTATCTTCATGATTCTAAAGCATCAGAAACATTAACAGAGATCAGAAGCAAAAATATTAACAGGTTATTTTTTAAGTTCTATCTTCTCATATCTTGAAAACTGGCCATTATTTAACTTTGATTATATACTATTTTAACATATAGACTATATTGTATGTAAATAAACGTGTTTTAATATACTAATATTAAATAATTAAAATAGAAAACATATCTCTTGGATACACTAGGTACTCTAGTGTAAATACAAAATTCAGCTATGAAGTTACAAAGCCCCTATCAAATGCTCAAGCACCACACCTTATCAAGAACAGCATCTTGACTCGAATATCAAGAAAGTCTTTAATTCCCAGAGGGCTGAAGTCTTGCACATGTTCAATGTGCAAAGTATCCATTTTATTTGGATCAAAGTAAAGAAAAGTTTCATATTTGAAGGAAAGATGCCCCTTGTCAGCTCAGAGACAGAGCTCATCCATGGAGGTCTGTAGATTAGTCTACAGTTCGTAGGAAGAAATTTGTATAAAATAAACGATACAGACAGCAATTATTGGTAATTAATCAGAAACCACTTACTGCTATCAGCTGAAAACTTTTATGAAGCATTGCCACAAGGAGTTTAGTTAGTACTATCACAACCACCACATTGTAGGTACCAACAATAACAGCACCCACAAAAGACTGTAATTCTTCACCATAGCTAAAACGTGTGACAAAGATGGCTACATGTGCCAGGGAGAATATATACCAGAACAGAGCAAAACATGTGCCAATAAACCTACAAAAACAAGAAAAAGAAACCTGGTTAGGTAAAGCAAATACCTAAAGTGAGTTTACTTAATGTAAATTCAAGTTTAGTGAAAAATTCCAGTCTTGTTTAATTACTAGGAATTAAGGGCTAGAACAATACAGCTATTTCATAGATATCAAACTCACGAATGGAATGTGTCATTGCTCTGTTGTTCGCAGAAAATCCCTGCACAGTCCTTTTCTTCATTTACAGTAAATCCTTTATCATAAAGTTGTGTCAATCCAATCGTGAATGAGAACAAGACAAGAAGAAACATGCCCAGAAATTTTCCAAAATCTTGTAACATCTGCCCCATGGAAATCTGTGAAACAGATTTATTGCCAATTTTAGTAAAACATGTAGTTATTTTTGTTTGTATTCTCTCCTTTAGCCTCTAATCAAGAAAAAAAAAATTATTTATGTTTTAAAGGTTTAACTTAAAATGTAAGATGTTAAACAGTCCTCAAAATCAGGAGGTACCCTTGTACTATCTTTCAGTGAAAAATTCTAGATAATAAAGGAAAATTTAAGTAGTTTTAACATCACTTTATCAGTTCATAAGTTTCACTTAACCATAAGCAACCTTAACCTTATTCTTAATTTGTAATACCAATGGTAATAAGAAACTCACAGGTCAATAAATAAAAGCAGTAAATGAAATGCATTTGAACATAAATACCATCACAGAAAGCTAAGAAAACACTTAAGAAGGACACTGAATTAAACAAAACATTTGGAATCATGTAGTGTACCGTAGCTCATCTGCAGAACACAGAATTAATTCACTGTATGTTTTATATAAGTTTTTGAATATACACAATGTGTAAGCACATATAAACTGAAGGGTGAAGATAAGACACTAAATTCAGATAGTTTCCATTTCAAAATATCCTATACAGAATCTTGTGACAGTACAAATACAGCATTAAAAAAAAAAAAATGCTTGTGCATTTTTCCAATGTAGAGAAGACTCTGACTTGCTTTTGTTCTAAGCACAAACTTTTACACAGACATAGCATAAACTGTTTGTAGCATTTAAATTTCTCTTCCTATACACTTCTTCAGAGAACAAAGTATTATTATAAAGAATGCAAATATGTAAAATGGCCTTTGGTAAATCTAAACCTCTGTATAAATCAGTGTCTGGAAAACCCAATCCTATATGAACCACAATCTGTACCAAATCATAGTCCAGAATTGTATCACTGGTCAGGTTTTGCAAGTACAGGGAGATGAAGTGCCAGCTCCTGCTCCCTCCCATGCTGCTGGAATCTCACTGAGGACCCACCCTTGCTGCACAGTAAATTCTCTCTGATTCTTTGCAGAGTTTGCCATGAACATGGAGAATCTGTGACTATAGGCAGAGCTATGCAGTAATTATTTCATTTGGTCAGAGGATGAAAGTAATCCCCAAACTATTTCATCACATCCATCCTTTTAAAGAAAAACACCACCACCACATTTACTGTTTCTCAGGCAAGAGAGAGACAGAGCAGGAATGCACAAAAAGTGCAAACGACCCAAAACTATTTGGTTTGGAATCGAGCGTAATAACACAGCCCCAATACCAGTTGCTTTCTTCATATAGTCATGCTAGTCCTTTTAAGTATTCAGAATTTCTAAGCATTTGAAATCTAAGGGTCTAATCCAGGAGAATATTATTCTGTCTTCTGTTAATAAAAAAAAACCACCACACATAGTCAACTTGCAAATCTGTGTTAAAATAGGTTTTACTGATCAGTAAGTAAAGTAACTGCATGCTTAAAAATAGCCCTAATAGCCAAGAGAACATAGTAACTGCCTTTCCCCGCTCCACACTGTTGGGTTTCCATGCTATATTTGATTACCACCATTTGAACTTTGTGACCTACTTTCAGAAAATACTGTAAGAATTGTTGCACAAGCTGTACTGGCCAACAGCAATAACATAAGCTTCAGTGTGCCACTGAATGGGGTGACTGTTGACTGTTTTTATTTACCTGGAAAATTTCGTAACATAGCCTCCTAATAAAAAACTTGTGAAAGACCTAGGACATAAATAAATACGCACATTAAACAGTGAATCTCTTTAAAATGTGGAGAGACTTCAGTGTTCAATAAATGTGTATAACAAGCCTGATGCTAACTGCAACATCAAGGCTTCAGTATTTTTTTCAAAGTATGCAAGTACACTTCCATCTTAAAATGTATAAAGAAAAAATATAAAAATAATTAATAGCAGCACAGTCACAGCTAGATAGAAAAGTCCAAGAAGTAAAACAAAAACAAAACCTTGAGAGGAGAAACAGGCACCTTCCAATAATATTAAACTGGTTACAAGAGCAATAAACATTCTTTTTAAAGTACTTTTTAGGATTATTTTTAAAAAAAACAATTTAACAAGTGATTATTTTTCTTTTAAAATAAAGACTATTCTATATTAAACAAAATCTTGCTGCTTGTTTTAGAATGTTTAAGTACTCCAACTCATTAAAATGAGCTGAACCTTCAAACTGGAGTTTTTCAGCTAGATCCTAAAGCCTTGATGAGAGACCTAGTGATCTGAGCCAAAATTATTTACTTCAGAATCTCCTTTGGTATAGCTCTAGTCACAGAGCAAGAGTTAAAAAAAAAAAAAAGTGCTGCTTCCAAATATTTATTCTGCCTTTATGTTTAGTAGTGATAATGTTTCTTGCAAGATCCTTTAAGACCATCCTCTTTGCCATAAAGCTCTTAAAAAATTAGTCCTGTTCACTAGAAAAGAGGGCAAATTAGATCAGTGTAATCACTGGATGACTACCCTCTTTATTCCAAGTGTCTTTTCATTCAACAGACACTTGCAAACCTGGTGATGATACTGACAACCACCTACATTAACTAAATCCTATCACCATCAGGGCAAAATAAACAAACAAACACAGGAAAAAAAGAAATCATTGGTACAAGAAAGCAGTGACTTGTCTGATCTGTCATCATGAATCCCCCAGGAAGCGAGGCCAGAGAAGCTGGAAGTACACCTACACAAAGCTTTTTCCAGTAAGTGATGCTTTTAGTAACAGGTGCTTTAGTTTGTAAGGGCTTTTCACTGGCAAAGTAATAAAATCAGTCAGTGCTGAGGACTCAAGCTGAACAGAAAAAACACAGAAGGGAAAAATATGTTGCTAGTGGAATAGGAGGTGACTTCTACTCACAATACTTTTTAGAAAGAATCTTTCCTCCTCCTTTTAATCTAAAAAGGACTGGGAGAGGTAATTGCATCCTAAATGAGATGTCTTAATAACAGTCCAGGTTCCCTCCCCTACCCCTAAAGGTACCAGACCTCCTGTTTAGTGTCATATCGCACCCTTGGGTCTATCAGGATGAACAGCACCAAGACTAAGACAAGAAGATCTGTGCTTAAAAAAATAAACCAACTAACAAAAAACTAGTATATGGCATAAACTCAGTAGAAAACTCCATGTTTGCTCTCAAATCAGAAGAAGAAAATTAAATTAATTGCACAAAACCAAGTTAAATCCCAACTACAGGCTTTTGACTGCTGTTTCTTGCTACACATCTCATTCATTCATCTTTTAGAGATAAGAAGTTAGGATGACCTCAAGGGGGCCTACAGGAAAGATGGGGAGAAGCTGTTCAGTAGGGCCTGTTGTGATAGAACAAGGGGTAATGGGTTTAAATTAGAAGGAGGTAGGTTTAGATTAGATATGAGAAAAAAATTTTTTACAATGAGAGTTGTAGAGCACTGGAACAGGTTGCCCAGAGAGGTGGTGGATGCCCCATCTCTGGAAACGTTCAAGGCCAGGCTGGATGAGGCTCTGAGCAACCTGATCTAGTCAGGGATGTCCCTGCTTCTTGCAGGGGGGTTGGACTAGATAACCGTTGAAGGTCCCTTCCAACTCTAACTATTCTATGATTCTATGATTCTATGACCGTTTGCATACAACTTTACAGGAAGAACCTAATCCTTACAGTTTTCAAACTGCAGATACTTACGCAGTATGTTAAGCTAACAACAGATGAAAACAAAGACAGTACAGGTAAAATTATGATGGAAAAAATATTATAAGAAAGTAAACTACACCAGATCTTCCATTCTTTTTCTTACCTTTTTCAATCTAAACCAGTATGTTTTACACGAGAGACTAAAAAACCAAAACTTCAATACGATATATCACTTCTTTCTACTTTTTACTTTCTTACTTTAATTTCCTCTTCTTCTCTTTTCAATAAAACTCTTTACAGCAAATTAAGATCAAGTTTAATATTTTCTTCAGCAGTTATGATATTCACCTGGAGTGGTCCCAGGATAGAGCTGGTTGTGTACATGAAGAATAGACGCAGATAACTAAGAACATTAGCAAAAGCAAAAAGACCTTCGGCCACTAGCGTAGGATGGAATGCATCCCAGTCCTTCCTTTCAGCATAATCATGAAACTGCAATATAAAAAGGACAAACTGAGATCACTGACGTTATAAATAGAGAAATGCACCCGTGCACCACTCCCTACTTCTACCTCCAAAACAGGCAATAGCATAAAAGAAATTAGCACATACGATTCACAGATGGCTTACCTCTTTCAGATATCTCACGTTTTTTTAGACAAAGACACTTTAAAACCCATTCCAGAGGGAGCCAGAAATCAGATTACTTAAATTGAACACCTAGCTCTGCCACTCACTTGCTCAACAAATCATGTTCTGATTTCCCTTCTACTCTGTTTTGCATGGTTTGTTGAAACGGGAACCTCTGTATTTCATAAACATGTGCACTGTCTAGTGTAACAGGCCTCAGTCAAAACCAGTATTAAAATGCTGCAAAGAAAACTAATGTACACATGCAACTGCAATGTGGTGACAGTTGGTCTTAACCAGTTTTAGAAAGATTGAGAAAGACTTAGGGCCAGGGATTCCTTCAATAGATTTTATGAATGACTACAGAGAATGGAAGTCACAAGTAAACTGTTGGTGTAAACACACCCTTGAAGTATATCCACCAGGTACCATTCAACTGTTCATGGAATATCCACAGATTCCAGCTTTGCTTAAAACATTCAGCATTTATATTACCAGCTTCTGCTCTCTCAAAACGAACATTAAAAAAATGAGGAACTCAAAGCAGCTTTAAAATAACTTGCCTGAAATTGTGCTGCACAAAGATGGCAAGAATCAGGGACAAAAATGTTTTTATACATTGGAATTGCATGTGTACAAATCCTTCTGCTACAGAAACCCTTCTTTTCTTTCTTACAGCTTCAGTGCCTATAATATGGACCTAAGAAGTAAAACAACCATTTTAATTTGGTTTTCTAAAAAAATTATAAGCTATAAAAAATAATTTTGCCATATAAAAACAGCAAAAAAAGCCATGACGTGCCTGTTACATAGAACAGGAGTCCTGCATCTTCAAAAAAGTTACAACTGAAATTAGCAGCACAGGCCTCTTATCTCAGCAAAGGAACTACTACTACAGACACGTGCTGACTGCAAAGCAAACGGTTGTGAAGGCAGCCCAACATGGTATTTTCTCCGTATTTTTTCCAAGAAATGGAGCCTTTCTTTCCAAATGATTACCAGCCTCTGAATCAATGCAAGGATAGGGAAACGAGCCAAACACCAAGTTGGGAAGAAATGAACCAGTTTATTTCCCTCCCAACTGCCAGACAGCTGTCAGCTCACAGTTTGCAATACAAAATAATGGTGCTACTGCACTGGCTTGAATTTTGGTAAAATATTCATATGGAATTGGTCTGGCAGCTTGCCATATGCTGTGCGGCTAACAACACATGCAACAGAATGGGAATGATAATTTTCAAAAACTTATTACTTCAATCAAATCCAGATGGCTTTTCACAGAGAAAAGACAGGGCTCCTCTACGGTCTCAGGGCTATTTTCCTTACAACAATAACAACCACCCAAAAACCCTACGAAACCAAATACAATTTAAAAAATCCCATAACCACCTATGACATTTGAGCACATGTAATCAAAAGCTAAATAAAACTTTCTGCAACAAAAAAGCGCTGGGCAATCAAAAAAGAGAGATTACTATTAGCTTTCTCCATAGTACTGATCTATGGAATCAGACAAACTCAAATGTAAAATCAGATGAGCTGTACAGGGAGATTGTCCCAAATGGAAGTCAAGCCATTTGGAAGACCAGCTAGTAGTTTTGGTTTGGGGTCCCCAAGCACTTGGACATGTCTTGATGCATTTTCTAACTTCCATTTCCCTCTCGAACTTCTCTTTCAAGCTCAGGATGCAGTAAGACCAGAGATCTCCACAACTACATGGCACATAGCACATAGAGTACTTAACTCAGAAGCCTGAACTGTATCCACATAGTAGGCTATTACTGATGCAGTACATTTAACTACAACATCCTACTGCTAACATACCACACATAAGATATCTTCACATATTTTGCAGCAATGTGCTAAAATTACATTTGCCCAGTCAGTCCCAGAGGAGCTTTGCATCTATGAAAGATGGGTGCTCACCTTGTTATGGGCAACTACTTTGAGAGCAAAAGTTGCCAAATACAGTGAATTCATGACAAAACTAAGCTGATTACGAGATTCTTCTAAAAAGTCTTCTAAACCATCATACCAGAGTCTTTTAACATCGGACCACACCATTCCTGCAGGGGAAAAAGAAAGAAAAATCAACAGGCAAATCAAGCCATTGCACTGAATAGATACTCTCTTCCAACTAAAGCACTTTTGACTGGCTTTTGTAAATGTCATTTTAGCAAAGAGAAAGAAGTGGAGTAATTAAGTAAATTTACTACAAGCATTAGATTAGATTACAAGCATTAATCATAAGGCAAGAAGACGTTTAACTTTTTCAAGCCTACTTTCCAACTAAGAAACACATTCTCCAATTAAAAAAGCGCACGAGATGAAATGAATAGGAGAAAAATTGGACAGGAGAAGGTCAAATTTAAATAAAGGTAGAGGGCTAGAATGGAAATGCTTTTTCTGAATGGAAAGTTTTCAGCTTTTTCCAAAAGCACTATAGAAAGCATCGCATTGCTATATGAAGTATCAAGTATTTTGAGGTAGTATGTAGGTATTACAAAATATTTTTTAAGAACAATCAGCTCAGTAACTGTTACTGAAAAGATCCAGAAAGTAGAATCTTTTTGTACCCTGATACTAAATAATATCAGCAGAGAAGAGACCATGACTTAAGACTGCAAAAATCAGAAGTTTAATTTAGAGTAACATAAACTGAAATATTCAAGATCTTTATAGTAAACCAAATTTTACCACAGTTAACCATGTCTAGTCGTATGGAAACAGACAGTTGCTAAGAATTTTATTAACTGAATGTCTGTTACGGACTTGACATTTTTATAAAACTTGAAAAGATTATTAGATGAACTATAATGGCACCTTTGATTTCTATGAATAATCAGTTATTTAATGTTCTTTTGAGTACTTCAGATGTACACTACTATACTTAGGACAAGAAGAAAGGCAGCATGTGTTTAAACGGTAGTTTAAGACTGTTAGACTTGATTCAGCTTTAAGGACTTCGCAACTTCGCTAAAACTTTGGTCCATTAAGAGCAAGATCCAATGAACAGGAAAAAAACCAAACCAAAACAAAAAACCTCAGACATTTACGCATTACTTTATTTGTTCAGTTAGCTTTATAGCAATGTTGGAAGCCATAATAAAAAAGTGTGCTGTGCAGTTTTTTAAAAGACTTATCAAACCTCTCTTCTTCCCAACCAAGGAAATACTTCTAAATCAGAACCTCTGTGCCTCTTGATATGATCACCAGGTATTTTACACTAAACTCCTTACAGAATCAGTAAAAGGAGTTGGAGAAGTAGAAGATGTTATAATTAATGTTATTTACAAACAAAAGAATTTTAGTTCTGTTGCTTTATTTTGCTGGGGAAGATGCTTTATGATTTAGGCTCAATAACTGAGAAAAAAATTACTATATTCATTATTTTGAAAGTTAATCTAGTAGAAAACAAAAGCTGCTGCTAACTTTAAGTGTCAGAAATTCTGCTGTGGCCATTTTTGCATTGATTTTTAGAAAGTATTTTAACGGGACTATGGAAGACAATAATGTAGGCAAGTCCATGTGAATCCCCAATCCTTATGAATTCCCAACCAAAACAAAAGTTCATGAGTACTTAACAAAAATTATACCTGTGCTCCCTCTACTGCATCAACCAGAATTACCATGCATTTATTCAGGTACAGTTACAGTAATCAATGACAATGACATACAGAAATTGGAAGTTATAATACGGGAAAATAACACTTATTTCTGTGTGTTAAAACAAGGATGTGTAAATGCACACCTTCAATTTATTAGATTGAGTATGCATGCATACATATGCATACATAAACACACACAACACACACTTTTTTCTTTAAACAATACGCCAACTCTGCAACAAGTCCAAATTGTATTATTAATTGCTTTTCAAATCAAGCATTACAGAATTGGCCATGAAAGACTGAGTTGTTACTTACTGCTGATGTACCACTGAACTGGTAATTTTGTATATATTCAAAGTTCTCTTCCTAAGCTGTGTAGAATGCTGTAAAAATTTCACGTTTACAACTATGAAAGAGATTTTGCAGAACCCTAAATTTCAGCAATTGTTTAAAGTTGGATTAGTCCAGCAAAAATGTCAGAATCTTCCTGTTCTACCCAGTAAGAGCATACTAAAATAGAAATGAAAATATTGCAGGAATTGATTTTATGACTGTAACTGCATGCTTACTCCAACACACTTCTTGCAAAAAAACAGTCAGAAGAAATTAAAAGTTTCACGGATTGTTGGCTGACGAAAAAACAAAACAAGTTTGACTTACAATGATTAGGCCACCCACATACTAACTAAAACTATCTATTAATGAAAAAGTATTGGAAAAAAATCTAAAGTGATGGCTGAATTATTTTTATTCCTCCACTTAACACCAAGGAAAACTATCAAGGAAAACTAGTCAATGAGAGGCTTTTATCTGTTATAAAAATATAATTTTTTTTTTTCAGATCCAAATTTCTAAACGTCTAGGAAGATACACAGCTTTTACATCCATTTGTTACTGCGCAATTGAATCACACTTGCATCACTCTGAATGCTACCAGTCCTTCTGAATAAAAATTCACATTATTCTTCTGTTAGATCTTACAATATTTTGTTCCTGATACCTCTCTTTCTGTGATAACTAGAGACTGTTCTAACACTTCACATCCCTTCCTCAAAAAGTGTTTGTTTTTTTTTTTTTTCCTGTAATACTATCTGCCAAAGAGTAAACTTTGGTCAAGCAATGAGTTACATGCTAATTTCATAAGAAGGTAGTTCAAGTTGTTACTGTTAATCAACACCAGCAATTCTCATCCAATCTACTCACATCATACCTACCGATTAACCATATTATCAGAAGATAGTCTATTCTCTCAAGGGCTGGTCCCATTGTATTCTTCTTATTCTCATTGTAGACAAGGGAGTACAAATTAAGTAGTAACAGAAATGTGAAATATGAAGCTCCATGAATAATGAACTTCATAAAAGGAGTGTGAATTATTCGACCTACTCGAGATTTAGGGGCTAACAAGTAACACAGGGACAGAACTGGCCAGAAAATGCCAACTGTCAGAACAGTCAAAATTTTCTTGCATGTGTGCTTGCGTCGATAGCCCGCCATCTGTCCAAACCATACAGTGTTTAGAAACTGCTGGCAGTTTGACTGAGCAACAAACTAGGAGAGGGAGGAAGGGAGGTAAGGCAGGGGCGGGGGGGGGGGTTGGCAGGAAGAAAAGAAAAAAAAAAAGAAAAGAAACAGGAAATCAGTCTCAGGTTTCTTAATACAGGTTAGTAATTTACATTATTAAAATTTATTTTCAAACTATGTGTAGTTACCAACGAACAGAAAAAGACAAGAACATCCACATTCTAAAACATGACATCTTGCAAGATGAGGACTAAATTGGCCAAGCAGTTTTATACATATCCGTTCTTAAAATCATTATAGCTCCATTTAGCAGGGTAAATTTTAAATCAGAGTAAGCTATGTTCTATCAGTCCCTCAAAAGAAGATCATTTTGGTCTGACGATTATGTATATTATGTTAATGTAGTTCCAAATTTCAAGTTCTTACTTGCACAGAGTTACAAAAGAATTTATTTCACTAGAGGATGGTTTGTCATCGAATTTTAAAAGTAACAACAAAAAGAACCCTGATATTATGATCACATTTTAGAATGCGTTACAAAAAACGGTCTCTATAGTAACCTTGCCTGGAATAAAACACATTCTGCAAAGATACTCTCCTCATACCACACAAAAAATCATGTTATTCTCCAGCCAGTGTGGTAAAAACAAGCTATGCTCAAAACCAGAAGAACATCTGAATTACTTCAGTATGCTTGTTTAACACATACCAGAAAAGTGTAATGCTGGTTCTAGGACATTCTCTAACTATACCTTATGACTTTTAAACACTATGTATTTTAAGTTTCACGAACAGTTTAAGCCCAGATATGTAGAACAGTCAGAATTATAATGCCTTCTGCAAATGCTAACTGAAAATGGATTCTGTATGGAAAGGAAGCTTTCTCACTGATCCTGGTCCTTGTACTAGAATCCCACAAATACCCACTCTTCTAGTACAGAAAAACTAGAGCTATAATTTGTCAAGCTGTAAAGACAACAACGAGCTATTGCATGAAATAAGTTCCATACTGATGGCATAAAAAGGCGCTACTATTCTGGAACAGAGGCGCTATTCAGTTATAACGGCACAGGTCTAATATAATTGCCGACCACCATGGACAAGGCCTGAGCCAAAGCTGAACAGCTAATGACAAGTGAGAAGATGATAAATCCTGTATGGCACCTAAGGATCCATGCTTCCCTAGGCAAGGATTTAATGAGGATCTGAACAAATAATTACTACTACCAGAGCTGTTCATAAAACAGTGGTAGTCTATACTCCAATACAGAAAATATTACATTCTTCTCCACAGCAAATATTGAAGAAATACTTGGTATCTTGCAATATAATTTCCCTGTTTCACATACAGATGCCCTGTGTATTACCATCTCTTCTATAACTCTTGCAAGTTTATTTCCACTTCCATGTCTAGAGGCAGAACAATAAATTAAATTAACTACTAGCAAAATATGATATGAAAAGTCTATCAAACTACTGCAAAGACAAACCTCTTTTTGATTATACTTGATTGCGAGTTTTAAGCGACTTAAGTTCATCCTCTCTTCCAACAACCCTCGCTTGTCTATATGTTCATCGCTAGATGTGTGGTTCAGAATAACTTCCAGCTCCCGTGAATTTCGTGCTTGTGCAAGCAAATCTTTAGCAAAGGTTTTGCACTGCTGAGCTAGCTCCTCATAATCATTTCTGAAAGACACAGAAACAGTACACACTATTACACTGCTCACGTATTTTTCATTAAATCATTGACTATCCATTTTCAGTCGGGATTGTATGTTACGCTAAGATAAAGTAAACAAAAAGCCCAACAGTCATATGTCAAGATCCAAGTATTCTGAAGACAACTCTGAGTAGGTTTCCCCATATAAGATGACAATTACGCTTCAGTTTAGCATGCAACTCAACTAGACAGAGAAAAACTGAGAAACAGAATTACAGTATACAAATTCTTATACTGTAAGTTCCATCTAAAGAGTTAAAGCTTAGAATTATTTCCAGGAGATGGGGAAGTGCAGTAGTCACAAAATACGACACTGGTAATTCATCACTTGGACGGGAAATTGTTTTGGGGTTTGCTTTATTCCTGTTATCCGAAAATTAAAGTCTATTCACTGAATAATATTTATTAATACAATAAACAGAGGAAAAGAAACCATACTATTTGCTGTCTCACCTGGCACACAGACCACTATAGTGCCAAGCTGTATCACAAAAATGCAACAGTTGAACTCTTACTAAGAAAGACAATCAGCTATAAAAACAGAAAATTCATAAGTTGTTTAGGAAAGTAGTATTTTACCCCATACAAACATTTGCTTTCATGTTCTTAGAAAAAAATATATGCTTTTGTGCTGGTAAGTTTCAAAATGGTAGAAATCTGCATAGTTTAAACATAGTATTACACTGAGCATTTATTCAGTAAATAGACAGGGCATTTTCAGCATGAAATCTCCTACACACATACACATTTTTTTATATATATATATATATACTTAAACACACATGTGGGCTGTTCAGAGTCTTACAATCAAAATTATGAAACAATAACCAGAACAACTCCCAGCACAAGTCAGGTAAGTATAAACAAGGTGTTGCATACTTTTTGCAAAGCTTCTGACACTGTCCCGCACGACATCCTTCTCTCTAAACTAGAGAGACATGGGTTTGATGGACGGACCACTCGGTGGATAAGGAGTTGGCTGGATGGCCGCACTCAGAGAGTGGTGGTCAACGGCTCGATGTCCATGTGGAGACCGGTCACGAGTGGCGTCCCTCAGGGGTCTGTGCTGGGCCCGGCCCTGTTCAACATCTTTGTTGGCGACATGGACAGTGTCGCCGACGACACCAAGTTGTGTGGTGCCGTCGACACGCTGGAAGGGAGGGATGCCATCCAGAGGGACCTTGACAGGCTGGAGAGGTGGGCCCGTGCCAACCTCATGAAGTTCAACCAGGCCAAGTGCAAGGTCCTGCACCTGGGTCATGGCAATCCCAGGCACAAATACAGGCTGGGCAGGGAATGGATTGAGAGCAGCCCTGAGGAGAAGGACTTGGGAGGGAGTGCTGGTGGATGAGAAGCTTAACATGAGCAGGCAATGCGCCCTTGCGGCCCAGAAGGCCAACCGCATCCTGGGCTGCATCAAGAGAAGCGTGGCCAGCAGGTCGAGGAGGTGATTCTCCCCCTCTACTCTGCCCTGGTGAGACCCCACCTGGAGTACTGTGTCCAGTTCTGGAGCCCCCAGCACAAGAAGGGCATGGACCAGTTGGAGAAGGTCCAGAGGAGGGCCACGAAGATGATAAAAGGGCTGGAGCACCTCTCTTATGAGGACAGGCTGAGAGAGTTGGGGCTGTTCAGCCTGGAGAAGAGGAGGCTCCGGGGAGACCTGATAGCGGTCTTCCAGTACCTCAAGGGGGCCTACAAGAAAGATGGGGAAAGGCTGTTCAGTAGGGCCTGTTGCGATAGGATGAGGGGCAATGGTTTTAAAATAGAGGGGGGTAGATTTAGATCAGAAATTAGGAAAAAATTTTTTACGATGCGAGTTACAGAACACTGGAACAGGTTGCCCAGAGAGGTGGTGGATGCCCCATCCCTGGAATCGTTCAAGGCCAGGCTGGATGAGGCTCTGAGCAACGTGACCTAGTCAGGGATGTCCCGGCTCCTTGCAGGGGGGTTGAACTACATGACCTTTGAAGGTCCCTTCCAACCCTAACCATTCTATGATTCTATGATTCTATGATTCTACTTCTACTCTGATGTAGGGAAAGAAAAAGTGCAGAGTACTAATGAGATATTGATATGATTAATAAGTGCGTGATCTTGAAATAAGTCAGCATATAGCATTTCTACTAATTTTTCCTGAGTAGAGCTGAAATTTGAACAGCTGGTGCAACTACACACATTGAACTGTCTACACCTAAAAGGATTTAAAGTAAACTGTAAAAATTACTGCTAATGATGCATAAATTATATAATATAATTTGTTATTATGTCTCAGTTTAAACACTCCAATTACAAAAAAAATAAAGAATAAACCTTTTCTAATGCATACACATTTCTACATATGTAATTTCATAAAAATATTAAAGTTGGTTTGCATTTTAAATTCCTACCTGAATTCAACCTCAACAAGGCTTAATTCTTTCAAGTCTGCACTAAGTTCAAAAGCTCGCAGGATGGGATCCTCCTCTGTCAACATTATTAAAGCAGGACTGGCCAAACACCGATAAATGTCAAGACGAAACCTGTAACAAAAGAATAGGGAGTAAAATGAAGACATTTCATTCGATTAGCAGCTTCAAATCAGAACCTATTCCAGAAGTTTGCATAAAACAGTCAGCTGAAAGACAAAACAATCAGGTTTCTTAAAATCAGACACTACAAGCATTAAATAGGATGTGTCATGGAAGACACTGTCCTTCACATACTTAGAATCCCTAAGTATCAAAAATTGGCTAAACCAGTTCCCTCTTCTTTTCCTCACTACTGCAGCTGTTATCAGTACATCAGCATAAGGTCATCAGTTAAGGTAACAGCACTGGTAAAATTTTGGCATTTTAAGTATTGTACAGTAGCTCTCATAGTTCTTCAAGCGGAAATAAGAGGGGGAGTAAAGCATTTAAGGCAATCTTCTACTTTAACAAACTGAATTAAAAACAGTGGGGAGCTTTAATGTGCAATACAAAAAAAAAAAAAGTCAATGCAAGGAAAGCATCTGAAGGGCTGTTCTCCTCTTTCAAAACCAGTGACTCATGAACACTGAAACAAAGTCTGTTATCTGTTCTAAACTAGCAGCTGTTATCTCAAATGTTTCTATTGTTTGTTTGTTTGGGATACCCTGACAGCTTTTCTCATACTGAAGTTAATGACATGAGGCATCAGATGGATGTTGCCACTGCAGGTACCAGAATGTGGCCTGTAGTAGCTGAATAGGAGTAACAATTATCTTAGTACTTCCCCTATTTTTTAGTAATTTGGATAAATACTGGAGTAATTATATAATAATTAATTGTATGGTGTAGTTGCAGTCCATTTACGATCTTTGAGCTGTGTGATTTTTCACCCCAACTCTCACATACTAAATTGTATTCAACCTTCAAGTATGTTGTCAAGTTAACCAGACAAAATATCGTTAAGATTGGTAAATCCCTCTCCTCATTTGAACCTTTATTAAAAAGCTTTCTACTCTCAAAAATACTGAAGAAAAAAAGAAAAAAAAAATGTCTTTAGTTTGCATTCACCAATCCATGCTACAGAAACACTTTTAGAAACAGGATACAGAATTATCCACCTCCCCATTCTGGCTCAAAAAACCCCAAGTATTAACTAACTTAAGAAAAATTTTATTTGCATAATTCCTGTGCTCCCAAGCCAAAGGCAGCTAGAATGTTTGTGACACAACTGGTAGACAGGAAAGGCACTTAGCTTAGCATGCACAGTGACTAAGAGTATAAAACCAAAATTAAAAAAAAAAGCCACTGCCTTCCACCAGCCTTTCCAAGCACAACCCACCCCCAAGAACTACCATCTCTTACCGTAAAGGCTACAATATATTAAAGGGATCCACTCATAAATCTCACATTAAAGAGAAAGGGGAAATACATCAAATCTGACCCGAGCAACACTAGAGAATTAAGGCAAGATTTTTTAAATTATTGTCTATGACTGGTAAGTCTTACCTGGAATGTCGTAGACTATCTTTTTTGTTCTTTGCAGTACACAGTGTGCATTCGCAGCCTACAGCATGAGGTTTGGGTAATGATATATCTTGCTTTAACAGCATGGTGAGAATTTCATAGTTGTTACGATGAGCAGCTAAAATGACAGGTGCCACATCCATGGTTGTTGAGTACTCTGGATTTTGAATGCGTTCCATTAGTTTCTGGAATAAAATGTAGGAAGTATCTAAATTTATTACATACAGTTCTACTACGGTGTTTACATGTAAGTTTACTTTTCGCCTGTTCAATATCTCCTTCAAAATATTTTCCTATTTTCATAACATGAAAACAAGAAAAAAAATTGTAACAACATTCGAACACCTCTCAGATAAATACTGTAAAAATAAAAATGGACACTGCAATGTTTCTGGTTTATTTACACAGAAAGCCTGACATTCAGTACCCATCTTCTCCAATACAGATGCATGATATTAAAAAGTGTATTTTGCTGTAGTTTGGGAAAAATTATTACGAGTATACTTACTATCTAAGCATAGTAAAAATATCCTGACTGTACCGTACCCTGTTACACAATGCTTTATTCCTTCCCTCCCTCCATCTCTACTTGTGAACTTTTAAAAGTTTGATACTTGAGCATTGCCAAGATAAGTTTCAACTGATCAATTTCAAGGTGAAGATTTGACATCGAAAGATCTATGAAACCTCAGTATATGAATATACTCGTTATAGATCAAGGCTGATAATTACCCTGCAAACAGTCTTCAAGAAAATATTTACAATCACTCTACTTTTTTTTTGTCTTCTGGACTAACTAGGCATCTATTAGCACCTGGCACGTATAAAACCACTGGATTCCTCAGGCAGTAAAGCAAAATAATGTATTCTATCCTTTCAGAAAAAGAGGCTATAAAAATAATCCCTCATGTCCAGATTCCATCACCTTAAAGACGTAGAATTTAAGAACATTGCTTTAAACACTAAGGTTACACAGAGTGCAATAGCACAGCCCCCCAACCAAAAATCAAGGAATAACAACACTCAACTACAATGGTTGGTCTGGAGGATCTTTTTGGTCGGTGATTAAGTAGAATGTCAACAGCTCCCACCACTTCCGAGTCAATAGCAACCAAAAGCGCATCCGATGACTAAGGAAAGAAAACAAGTCATATGTGAAAACAGCAGTAACTGAAACAGCATAAAGAGTCAATCTGAAGCCAAACTGATTTTTTTTTTATTTTTAAAAACTTATTTTTAATGTACTAAAATGATGTTTGCTATTATCACCACGCATATGATCAGGATACAAATCCAGGAGTTAGCATAGCATTACTGAAAATTTGCACAAACAGCAGAAGAATCAATTGCAGAAATTACTTTCCAGCAAAGATGATGCAGGATACTTGCAAAAATCAAGTTCTAAGGGGCAGTTTACCAGGTTATTAAAAACGTTCCAACCAAGTGTCTGTGTAATGCAACTCAAGCATATGGGATACTTCAGCCCCGCATTCATAGCTCTATAGTAAATCTAGGAACATAGATTTTTTTTTCTTTTCTGGGCTGGTAACTACTTCTGAAACTTCTCTTAAGTTGAGCTAAGCTTTTCATTTTCCCTACAGTTCATATTATTCTTTTTAATTCACTTCAGAAAATTCAAATTTTTACTTTAAAAATAAAATACATGGTTTTCGTTATTGCCACTAAAAAGGAGATCCAGGGAGGGGAAAGCGTGTTGTTTTTTTTTCCATCCAATACAAAAGAATCTAACAAAAGATACTACTTTTTACTGTCTTACATACGTATGCCATCACAGCTACAACTGTCCCAGCAGCAGCAGAGATGTTGCATATAGTTAAGGAAGGTATGGAACTGCCTCTGCCATCAAGCACAGATTGAGCTTTACAAGAAAGCACTGCAGAAACACATACTTACTTTAACTTAAAATCTTCTAACATAAGGTGTATTTTTCTAACTGTGCTACCATTTAAAAAGTTATTATACTCCACAGCCAAAGAGATATCCACATTCTACACTTTTTAATGTGATGTACTCTGATGATATGCTTTTTATTTTGTTTGAAGATAACGTACACATTATTGCTGCAACAGCAATAACATTTAAAATAAAATTCAGACTTGTTAATACCAGTTAAAATGTTATTTATACAGTTGCCATGCCAATAAAAGCCCATTAGAAAAGTAATTAAGTGAGAAGAAAACACTTTCACAATTACTAAATTGAAAAAGAACTGAACTGCCTATAAAGACAGATTCTATTTTCTTCCAAATTGTGACAGAGAAGGTATACAGAGCAGAATACACAGAACAATGACTACGCTGACAATTTTCAATTACTTATGTGTTGAATACCTGACAGCCGTAATCCAAAAGAAGCTGTAGTATGTCCAAGTTTTCATTTTCAATGGTTATGGTAACAGCATTTCGTCCAAGCACATCCACACAGTTTATGTTCATTTCACCAGAGCTGTTTTCCTCCAAGAGTTTCTTAACCATGTAATAGTCACCTGCACGAGGAACATCGGAATGTCACTTAGCATCACTATAAAGCAATAAAAGCATGTGAACATTGTAAGTAGCAGCTACCATCAAACAAGACAACATTCCATAGCTGACAACAGACACTGAATATGTCAGACAATTAAGAAGTCAAGGTAGGTAAGCATTGTCTCATCAGAGAGGAAACTAAAGATATTTCAGGCGGTCTCTTTCAGAAAAGCACCAAGACATGTACTTTAATCCACCCCTTTAGTTCCAATCTTAAAAATAAACACACACAAAAGCATGGGTATTTTCCAAACTGGGGCAATAGCTCATAGATAACCTCTGAGACACAGGAAACAAGTTCAACTTCATCAGAGAAGGCTTGTTGGTTCAAAAGAGCCATTGGCTCAGAGAAGCCATCTCTACAATGTTGCCAACAGGTTTGCATCTTCCTCGAGCAGAAGCCACATTAGTCTTCTCCATATCATAAGACAAAAGATAAAAGCTTTGAAATATTTTTGTTTCTAGGGTAACAAATTATTTTGCAATATAGACGATCATGACAAAGACCTTAGTGTAGAATACATACAGAAGTATGTGTAGAATATTTCCACATACAGTAGAACACATACTGCTCCGCAAGAGCACTAAATTTGCTGTTATATAGTTATATAGACTTTTTTTTTTTTCATTTTTTGTTGTACATTCTTCTAGCTCCCTGAGCCTCTGTTTATACTTAGGGAGAAAGCTGTGGCTCAGTCTGATCTTCAGGACAGATGACACCAGCAGCACGGCTGCAGGCAGTCTGGCTGTCTAACAGTGAGGCATCCTGCCATAGAGAGCACCAGAACAAACTTCCTCAGCCCGCTGGCTAACGTCACCGCAGAAATACTCCTGCGGTTGTGAACTAACCTAAACACAGGGCCCCAGACAGCTCTGCATGTAAACACAGCAGCTTCTACAACCATGCTTACATCCTAAAATACACATAACCATTCAGCACATGAATAAAAGGCTATCTCCAAGTTCTACATCTCAGAAACGTTAAGAACAGTTTGATTTAAGACCGTGTTTCTACTCAAAGTTAACTAAATATATGCTTAAAGTAAATAGCATATTTTAGAAATCAAAATCTCTTTGCACCCCACCATCATGGGTGCAAATCACAGCAAACAAGTCTCACTCATTCTGGGCATGTCTAGATAAGCCTCCAATTTTTCAACAGCTATACAGAGAATCATGGAATGGTTTGGGTCGGAAGGGACCTTTACAGCCCACCCAGTCCAACCCCCTGCGAGGAGCAGGGACATCTCCAACCAGATCAGGTTGCTCAGAGCCCCGGCCAACCTGGCCTGAATTGTTTCCAGGGATGGGGCATCCACCGCCTCTCTGGCCAGCTCTACGCTCACAGACTCTTTAACAGCAAATGCAGAAGGTACCTTACAACCTCCTCCGACACAAACACAGGGGCCACTGGCCTAATGCCCCCCGACCCCCGCGCCCGCCGGTACTGGGCACAGCGGGGGGCAGCGGGCCGCCCCCGAGCCGGGCGCTGGGGCGAGGCCAGGCAGCCGCGCAGCGGGGCACGGCAAGGAGCGGGCACCCGCGGGATTTACCCCCCGCCCTCCGCCCAAGCCGCCGGGGTCGGGGCGCTGCCGACGGGCACAGGCGGGCTCGGGCCCCCGCAGCGAGCGCCCCGGGCCTCCGCTCCCCGAGGGCGCGGCAGGCGGGGCCGGGCCGGGCCAGGCGACGGGACCGCTACCTTTGTCGCAGGCTAGCAGGAAGAGCTTCTCGTCGAGGGTGGTCTCCTCCTTCACCTGCCGCACGTCCTTCAGGGCCAGCAGCTTGTTCGGCGAGGCCGAGGCGGACGGGTCCGCGCTCTGGTACAAGGCGGCCATGGCGCCGGCTCCGCCAGGCCCATCAGAGCGCGGGCGGGGCGGTGGCGCGGCGCAGCGCGGCGCGGCCCCCGCTGCTCGCTGCCACCCCGCAGGGAGCGGGGCGGCGATCCCCGGCGCTGTCAGCCCCCGCGGGCGGGCCAGGCAGGGCAGGGCAGGCCAGGGCGGAGGCCGGCCGCTCCCCGCCGCACTGCGCAGGCTCCAATGGCGGCGCCCCCTGCCCTGCGCGGGGCCGCGGGAGGCGGGCGGAGGGGAGCACCGCGGGGCGCGGTGGCAGGCGGGCGGCCCCGCGGGCTTTACCTCCTCTCCGGGGAGGTCCGGGAGCCGGGTTCAGCCGAGGATAGGGGTGGGAGGGGGCTGTCTTCGAGCGAGCTCGTCGTGTTACCGCACGGTCAGACATCAAGAACCCGCACCGCAGCGCAGGCACCAGCGTCTAACCACCGACTGTCCCCATCCGTGCGTGTTCCCCGGAACCTGCTGTTCTGCCCGCCGCCACAGGAACCGCGGCCCCGCTCACCGCAGCGGGCCCTCCTCGGGCCCTAAAGCCATGGCTGCAGCACGAGGCGACTCCTTAGGGCACCAATTTCCAAATATTTCTTAAACTTCATTTGCTTTCCTGCCCGTGAATACTTCTCTAGAGCTCCTCTCTATTTCCCTTTAATTGCCATTTTGTCCTTAATGCACTTTTTGTGCATTACTCCAGTACAACATTCAAGAACCTGCCCCTTGTTTCCTTAGTGCACATTTGCAGCATCCAGAGGCACAGAACCAGAGTTCACAGCTTTACAGACTGAAGGATTAAACTAAGCTGAAAGCCTGACTCACTGTTTTTTGAACCTCCTTTAGAAAAATCTTGTTTGGTAAACAGTTGCATTTTTCAAAATAAACATTATTCTGAGAAGACTAGTATTGGTACTAGCTGTCATGTATCCTTCAACATGCAGCTCTTCACTTGCATGTCAAACCTTTATGCTCAAAAGCATGGGTGTTGCCACTGAAAACCTATTTCCATTTGATCAAAGTAAGTTTAAAGTAATTCTGGACATATAATAATGAGCCACATAACTGTAGATTTTTTTCCTAAAGGGAAAAACACATAGCAAATACAACAGGAAACACTGACGCTTGCAGAGTAAGTTGCTGAGTGCCTGAGCAGGTAAATACAGTACTTCAGCATTGCCTATCTCAAGAAGAAATCATTAATTTTTGCTGTACAGAGATTAAGCCTCAATTGAGCCTGTATTGCATGAGGACTTTGAGTGGTTTGTCTCCAGCATCACAGCAAAGAACTCAGACTCTGTACAATATTCAGTCATTGTTGAGAACTGAGAATAGAAACTAGGTAACTACCAAGTATTAATAATTTACTCTTGTCTAGACAATACAAACCTGTAAACAGAGACAAAGGGATCTAAATCTAAGTGCTTAATTCTCTCAACTCCCACTATCTCCTTACATAATAGAAACTAAATGGATGCCTCTCCTTTCTCTAAGTATGTTGTGCAGGATACTGAAGATGTAAAGCTTAGTCCAGCTATTCACTCATCATATTTCCTGGGTTTTGCCACACTTAGGACTAGTTTCAGGAGCCGAGAGAGAAAGTATGGGCTTCATACTTAAAAAATTCTTTCATTTTTATTCAGTTTTCTTTCTTTTTTTTTAACTGTTTGGCTTCTGGTAACAACTTTATTAAATGTCCAGCTCCAGAATGTTTGGTGAAAATTTACAGCTGCAGAAAAAGGAGTATAAATACTTTAAAATTATTTAAAAATAATTATGGATTTTAATCTCATCCAGATAATGCACCAGTCTTTCTAGACAAAACCTTTGCACACATGATATACACTTCAGGAAAAAATCAAAGGAGCAATCTCAAAGGAAATGCAATACATTAATGTGACGTTCCGAACTGGACAAACCAGCTCTTCATTGTTTTCTTACACAATATTTTATGAAAAATTAAAAAGAGATGTTTAGTCCAACTGCAAAAGCTAATGCATATGCAGGCTTCATAATGATATAACTACATTTATTTGCTGTTTTTTCTCAAGACACAGACTGTAAAAGTTCCTGCTCAGTAACAGAACAAAACTGCTACATATATTTAAGAATTATTCCCACCAAAAAGTGTCATCAGCTTTATCAGTATTCATTAGTTTCCAGACATTATCACAGGCCTTCACTTGCTCTCATGGAAGTCAATGGCATCACTGGCTTCAACAGGAGTTAAAAGCTCTCCAAGAATAAGGCAAGGATGAAAACTTCCATGCAGTTAGCAATAATATATTGGAATGCACCTGGAGACTTCTATGACTACATGTAAATAACACCCACAAAAATCAAAGTTTCACAATAGGTCCTGGAATAACGTACGTAAAATGATGCAGATTCTTACAATGCTATGGAAACTAACACAAATGAAGCTTGACTGTTATGGTGTGCGGTTTTTTAAAACAATACAAATCTGTGATGTTAATCACTGTATTATGAAACTGAATAAAATTGTAATGAATATAAACACATTATTGACATTTAATTAATGAGTATATTTGAGTATACAAGTTTTCTCTGTTTATATTAAGCTTCAGCACTCTGTAAACTGCGAGGCATTCATCGTGCTTATCATGGCAGAAAGCTATATTACATCTCTTCATTATTTTATTTTGTTCAGTCCTCTTCCCATCAAACATGCAAACACTGTCATCACCATTTTTGGCTTCACTTCAACTAGATCATCTGGGAGAGCATATATACGAGCACCGATTTTTCGAGCAACTGAAATGGCATACCTTGGAAAACAAGAGAAAATAAATAGTTATTTTCCTTGCATCTATTATAGCATGCCAAGATTCACAAAAAGAACAGATTTTAATAGCAGGATGTGCCTGTTCTGTCAGTATTTATGCTCTACAAGACAATGGACATTATTGTGAAGAAAACATTTATTAGCAATTGTATTGGGAGACATTTGCTACTGGTTATCAAAGCATTTATTTTTGTCAAAACCAATATGGACTATGGCAGGCTATTAATAAATTAATTGCTGTGGAGTGGTGGTAAGTCATATCAGCTGTGAATTTGAGTTCATGCTTTACATATACTAGAAAAATAGCTCTAAAATATTAGAATTTAGAATACATTCTATTTGAAACAAATCAACTAATATTAGTGTAATCTCTCCCTGTTAACAAGTCAGTAAATCATTACACCATGAATCATGCATTTCCTGCACTTTAGGAGAATACAAAGCATTCATTTAAAACTTACTTAGCATTATTCAATTTGTCTTCATAAGAAAGATCTTCTCTCTTGACCATTTCTGGACGAACTGCTTTTGGTGCAATAGCATCTATTAAATCTAGGACAGGTAAACTAGTGCTAATTGATTTGTCCTAAAAGAGAAGACTCAAAAGATTAGTATAAGATTAATGTAATTTGCTTTGATTATTCTGTTTTCACAATGCAAAAACTCCTACAGCACATGTTACATACCTACTGAAAGACAGCAGCATGGTTTGTTACTTTACTGCATGAAGGTTTCTTCCCCCGCTTTGAGGTCTGTCTCTCTTTCCACAATCAAAATGGTGAGGTTCACACTCAGTGTTGGTATTATTACACAAATGGTTTACATTTATTTAATGAAAGAAACTCCCCCCTTCCCTAAAGAAGGAAGGGAACTTTGAAATAAGTCCAAGGACCATACTTGTAAGACAACAAAAAGGTATTTATATTCCCCAGTTACTTTTATTTTTCCCCTTTTCTTGTAATGGGACTATGTTCTGCAATAGTTTATGGCTCAGTCTTTTTATAATTTTTCAAGTCAGATAGCATCCTGAGCTAGTATGAGCAGTTTATGTTTTATATTTAATGCACAGACATGTGTTCTCTTCTGTTCTTAAAACAACAAGTCCAATTGCTGCAATTCTTTCTTCCCAACTGGTAAGGCAGATAAGCAGCTGCCAATGTCAGGCCAACAGTCAGCAGACAGTGCCAGTGAGGCTGGCTCTGCTCCTCCGGGGGCTTAGCACACTGGCCGCGTGGCACAGCTGCCTTTGCCACCAGGACATAACCATGATTTCAAACTCTGTGAAGTCCCATAGAGCCACTACATTAATTACACATTTTAAAATAGTAATATAAATCTGATTGAAGACATTGAATGCAGGGAGTCTCTCCCCAAGACGGTAAGCAAAAACCTTCGTAATTTTTATTGTCTGAACTAATGGCAATTCAACAGAACTTGGCTTTCATAGTCCACAATAAATATCAGGGACCTCTGCTTTCTCTGCTACCCAACCTGCTAGCTGCAATAATACAGACCAAAATTTAAATTGTCAAAGACAATATATACGTAAGTGTTGTCAAGAATCAGTAGTAAAAGGTATACTGAGTAATGTCACTTTACATCAGTAGTTCCTTATTTTTATTGGTCTACTATTAGTTGAATTACCTTAAAAAGACAGCCAGTGCTCCCAAAAAACACAGGTATACCCAAAAGCAAGATGTTGCTCTTTGTACTTTCAACTTATTTATAACACCATTATTATAATTTATGCAGAAATAAGAGAAGCAGCAATCTCTTGAGAAGATGAAGACCTAAGTTACCTTCTAGCATAAGAATTTAATGTTTTGTTCTAGAAAATTATTTGATGTTGCCTTATGCCTAATGCTTATCTAATTCAGTTTTATATCACAGTGAGCTCTCAAATATTTACCTTGCTAAGTTACGTTCCTGTTGTGAACCACAGACATAACTGTTTCTGAGTACACAATGGACCGGTATAAGAATGTTATATTTGCATGCAAGTGCAATTATTAATCTACTATTTCTAAAGAATGAGATTCACACAGTACGACACATCTGACAGACATATGACTTCTTTCAACACTTAAAAAAATGTGAAAGGAAAGCTTCCTTTATCAATTTTTTTCATATTTGCTGAATGGGAAAAGCTCCTGTTTTGTCCAGCCCTGCTGCATATCCACAGTGCCGATGAAGACAAAAGATGTCCCTGGTTAACTTGGGCTCCCTCTCCTGGCTCAGTCACAGATGAGTACATCTTTTCAACCAGCTGTTATTAAAAATGGTGTTGGGCTTTTTTTGGTCCCTCAGTATTTCCAGAACTGTTCTCCATGTTTGTACAAGCATGAGAGTGCCTATATCCAAAAATGTTGAAGTTACCAATGTTTGGTCATGTCATCATGTAACTTCAGACAGAAGCTACTTCGAAAGTTTAGTCTTTTGGGTGGGGGTAAGGTGGGGTCGGTTGTTCTGTTCTGAATCTTACAGCAGCAATTATAATTTCTTTTTGTTTGTTATTAATAGACTTGTAAAATACTTTTGAAGATTCACAGACTATCAGAAATATTTCTTTATTCAATTATGCCAGCTGATGGGAGAGCCACTGTTAAAAACCAAATTGTTAACAAATCAGGTCAAAAATCCCAAATCTGATTATATACAGAAAGAAGAAAAGTAAATTAATTTGATTACCTTGAAACTTGTAATTGAAGTTTTCTTATTTGCTTTTGCAAGTGTCTGATTCACCCACTTAATAATAATTTCATCATTTACTTTTTCCCCCTCTCCAAGATCTGACAGTACATTCAAAGTATACCTTTAATAAAGAAAATAAGAGTCTGTGTTAAAGTCTGAGTTAAAGTGTGGTAGAACTGTACTCTGCTAACAGTATCAAGCTACAAACAAAAAGGAAAATATTACTTCAACACAGTAACAATGCCAAGTACTTGCCTTCATAAGGTACCCTAACCTTATAAACTATTGATTAATTTAAATCACTTTTTCAGTTGTTGCAAGAATAAAATAACAACCCAAAGCTCATAATATTCACTGTTACGTCTTCTTCATGCATTTGTTTTACTCAGCACATCATAGCTAATTTTAAGTTTAAATGGTTCCCTACCATCCAAGTCACTTTGAAAACTGAATCACAACTGTCTGAGAAACAAAAAGTATTGAGTGTTTTGGGGTAGGTGTAAGAAAATTACCTTGAGGAAAATATTTGCAATAAAATACTCTACTGCAATATTTTTTTTTTCATGCTCAGTGCACTAGCAAGATTGATTTTCTGACAGTTACATTACTACTGCTGTGATGGTCTAAAAATTTCTTCCCATTTTAACATCTATAGCATACATCATCTCTTCCTATTTCTCTTTCTTTTTTGATCTTACAAATATTTTAATTACTCTCTACTTACAGAAAGATACATGGAATTCACAGGAAATACATTGCGTGCTTTTTACTTGCTGAAGGGTTTATAATTTTAATCACAGTTTTTAGTGTATATAGGTTTTTAATTGTCTCTATAAATGGATGTATACCCATACACACTATAGTAATTTCAATCACTACACAGTATGTAGAACTACAAAAAAAAAGTATAAAAGTTAATCTTAGAGAAGAGGGATATTTAGAGACAGCTCTCTAACTGAACACTATTTAATTTGCCTTGATATACAGACACGCACAGATACAGACACATATATATATACACACACACACATCTATCACACACTGTGCCTAACTTACCTCCTCATCAGCTGCCATACCAAAGCCAAAGTCAGAGTTGGATTACCCTCATTTAGATCGTGTCCAGCAATACCAACCAGTGAGAATTTGGCTTTTGTCTTCCCGAGTTCTACTGCATAATTGCAATTCTCAATCTAAAAATAAATGTCGTGTGCAAATATTGAAAACATCTTAATATTTCTATAATATAGACCTATAATCTATGCGTATTTTGAATTACTTTGGCTTACTGTTACCTATGCTGAGATTCAGAGCTAGAGAAAGTTTTCTAGCCTTTTTACACTGTGATTAAAACACCACCATTTTGACTATAAATGTAAGTATGCAAGATTCCAATTATAAACTTTTTTCACACCTGAGAAAATCAAGTTCACTTCCACTAAAGTCAATGTATGTACTTATATCAAAACTGAATTCAGAAAAAAAAATATTGAAATGTGTTGTTCTTAAACAGAGAATATTTATTTTTTCCTCTACATTTCTGGCTTCATAATGATCACAAAACCAACTGAAAGCTTGGATTCTGCAAGTCTTGCAGAAAATCTCCTGGCAGCGTGTAAAACTGCTTTGTGAGGAAACACCTCACAATACAAGAGCATCAGGCAACAACAGCTGTCTTGGGCCTGAAAATTTACTTATATACCCTAATTAGACCCTAAATTAAATATTGCCAAAGGTTCCACAATTAGAAATTGAAGTGATATATGCTATAACTGCTATTTATTCCTTGGGATAATATCTGGAAGTTTTTTGGTTGGTTGGGGTTTTTTTGCCAAGACTGTCTCAGTAGCACACAAATCTAGACCATCCAGATTACTACAAACAGCACAAAGGGAGGCAGGGAAACTGGACAGTATCACAGAGTATCTACTCACCTTCTTCATATTACCACCGAGTAATGGATAAGGAGGTTTGTTGACATGGTTCCAGTTAACTGGCACACGAGTCATATCATACAATTGGAAGATTATTAATGCATCAGAGAGATCACTAAACCAGAGTAAAACAAGGTTTTTAAGTACAAAAGCTCATATTCACAATGAAAATGTTAAGTATTTGAGACTCTCAAGTGTGATCAAGTTGCTGAAAAATTCCAGTCACATAAATAAAAATTCTGTGGAAAAACTGGCCTATATCCTATTGCTTGATTTCTGCCATTGTTTACAATAAACCATATATTTAATTTCATTAGTTTTAAAAACCTTCAGTGAAGTAAGCACAGCCACTGGTTTTACTAACTTTAATTAAATAACTGCTTTCATAGGGTAGGCATGGATAAAAAAATCTACCTAAAGAGTTTTCACTTACTGATTTTTAGTTTTCTCAAAACTTCCCAACATGTTAAATACTCATACTTTATCTGCACCTACAAATATATTTTGCTAAAGAATAATCAAGACTAATATACTCATCTTATGAAAGAAAAATATTAGAAGTAATATTTTCCCATTATAAATTGCATTCTTGATAATCCCCTTTAGTTACGTGCTAATAGAAATTCTCTGTGTTGAGCCACCTACTGATGGTATCCCTTCACAGAGGTCAGAAAACAGAAGCAATGAAATCTGACAGCAAGGATACATGCAAGCAGGTGTTCCCAGTTTCTCCCCTATATCCCACGTCTTATTGATAGGATTTGAATCAACTGCTGGCACAATCTGAAAGTGCTCCGAAGCATCTAAAAACCATGCCAAAAACCCCTTTGATTTGAGGGAATACCACACTGCATAGATTCTTACAGTCTACTCAGCAAACATCTATCCTTTTGTACAGTTTAGAATTACAGTACTGTTTTAATAGGTTTGCGGTCATTTCATCTGTCATGAGAGAAAATAAAAATCATGCATTATAAACCATTACCTCAACCTTTTAAAAATGTAATTCAAAGTACACGTGAGTGAGGGAAGCACACCGAAGCTTTTTAGGTTTTCTAGTGTTTCTAGATCATGAGTGGACTATCTGCGTCAGACACTGCTTAATGCAGTTCTACAGACCAGTTTTGAAGTTCCCATCATGCTGGTGGAAACCTGGAAATCACTGTTCTAGTAGAAATACAACTTCATTTTCTTCTTCCCTTCTTCTTTCTTCCCCTGTCATTCAAGGGAAATCAAACTATTGTAAAAAAAAAAAAAAAAAAAAGCCTTACCTGTATAAATGATTAACATAAGGGTTTACACCCAGTGAATTCATCCAGTTTCTGAAAGTCCTTTCTTCCTTACTTTCTCCTATGATGACAAATATAATTCTATATAAATTACTTGGAGAAAATACTTTAATAAACAATGTTTAAATGACATTCATCTCTCTCCCCCCGCCATGCCCCCTCCCAAAAAAAAAGCAAAAAAGTTTATTCTTTCCCATCCTTCCCCTAACAAGGTGAGGCAGTTCTATCCAATTCAGAGTCCCTCAGTTCTGGGCCACAAGGCCAGAGGCACTGGAGGGAGTACTACCAGACTACATTTTTCTGTGTAAATACAAGTTGATAAAATACAGAAATAAACAATTTGTTGGTTAAACTGTAGATAATTAATATGCAATGGAGAAAATATTGATATTAATAATAATTTCCTAAAACAAAGATCGGTGGAAATTGCATTCAATATTATTTTTAAATAGGTTTGAAAGGGCATATTTTTATTAAAAGTTAGTACTAACACACTTATTACAATTGCATCAAGCTCCAGAACAGTTCCACTTTTCTCCACACAGAAGTTCCCAGTACTAAATTGTGATGGTCCAAAGCAACAGACCTCACCTTTTTAGTTTTTAACACTGGAGACTCAGCAAGGCAGTATTGTATTGGTTAAATTTGTGACGCTGTTTACACTGCCAAGAGGGCTAGTTATTCCTGCAGTTTTAACTAGGAACTCTGTGTATGAGAAATGCAGAAAATTCAGTAGGAAAAAAAAACCATCCTTCCCTCTCCTGACTTCGATTTCTTTTTTTTATCTCTTGTAATCATGAGTTCCTGAACTAACGCTCTTTCTCTATAAAAGTAGAGTTTGCAGTAATACATTGTTAAAATTTAGGTTATGCTGTATGTAGAAAATTAATGAATCTGTGACCAGTTGCATGTGAATCAGTGCTGCATAAGCTGTTTTCTCTTAAATCAAAGAGGAGCATTTAAGAAAATATTTAGCTTGAACACGTGAGCTTGGAATAACCTCATCGCTTTGTCTCCCTGGGCTCACAATCCACAGTTAAAAAAACACAAAGGACAGTGAGAAGAAAACCTCCCCAAACAATGAAAGAACAGATTTCTCAGGACTAAAATATGGAAAAATCTGATTAAGATTTTTCTTTGCTTTTTTCTATTTGTTTCTTAGAGGATAATGGTGCTGAATTTATCTAATGAGATTTACCTAGCGTGAAAACTGTCTCATTTAGTACTGCAGTTCTATGTTGACTAGAGAACAATTAATGTTTTTGCAAAATGAAGCTACTGTATAAATATGTATTTGTCATTACAATAGAAAGAAAACCTCTATGATAATATTTTTCCACAAAAATAGACCTGTGCTGTAACATCAATTTTTAGACAGAAGTTGCAATTTTAACTTAGGTCTCTTTCCCTTTTATACAAAAAGCTCTGGACTTCAAAATATACTTATCAAAAATTTAAATTCAGAAATTTCAGCTGTAATTGACATTTTCCAACAGAAAAATATTTTATTTAAAAAGTTTCAGCTAGCTTACCAGTTACTCTCCTTTTCAATTATTATGAAATAGATTACATTCATCCTACTGGTTTTTTTCTTTCTAAATTATGAGGTCCTTAATATGCAATTCAATCTAGTATTTGTTTAAAAGATTTACTTGTAAAAATTTCCAAAGAGTCACTGATGAATACATGCTGAAATAAAAAAAAAAAAAAACCAAAACCAAACAACTATTCTGCAAGGTCTTCAGGCAGCCAGCTTTGTTTCACATATTTCTCCCCACAACAAAATTTAAAAGACAACAAAGAATTACATTTTATAACAAAGTTATTAAAAATATCAGTGTTTTTCTATAAAAAGATAGAATCAAAATACAAGCATGATATATAACTTAAGTTTATAAAGAGTAATTTAAGAGGTTATAGTATTCTGAATCAAGTCTTTGTTTTTTTTTTCTTTTTTGAAGTTTTTGGGCTTATTGAGCTTTGAGTTGGTTTGCAATATCGAAAATACTGACTGCAAAGTGCTTTTAGGAACACTTGCCCATTGCAAAGACAGCAATAAGTTTATTTAATGAACTCTTACTAAAGAAAGCATAGCCACAAAAACAGATACTCAGCAACTGCATTCAGATTGAGAATTCTAAAACGCATGCTTAACACTGTCAAAAGAATCCGAAGTAGCCAAGCAGGAGCAAGAGCATGCAAGCTGGGCAGCACCCTTTTAGATAGCGGGAATCCATGAACTAAATGCAGCACACTGTATTTAATATGCCTCTCTAAACAAATCCCTTTATCATGCAACACATAAGCGTTCCTAAGCTTTCCAGATGGCTGAGAACTGACCAATTTTTTTCTCTCCATTTTGTTCATTCAAAATATACCTTGTGATCCTATCAGGAGCATATCTTCTGCTGAGTGGTGCAGCAGATAGCCAAAATCATTGGAAAACTGCAGAAAGGGGGCAGAGCTACACAAAAGAGAGAGGAGCAAATTTGGTAGTATCCTTTATATTTATTGCCATCTCTTTCTGTGAGATCATTATACCATGGAACAGAGTGGGGAGTAGCCATAGGGATGGGGTCAGGAATCCAAAGGCTCCAAATACCTACGATTCTCTCTGAAAGACAACAGAGCTCAAGATGCAATCCGCTCCCTAAATTCAGCTGGCCTGAGTAGGAGTAGTGAACCCTCTCACATTAACAGCCTTGAAAGCTGCCAGTGGACTAAGCAACACCAGTGAAGGACACCAACACTGGAGGGAATGTCGGTGGACAGAAGTCTCTCCTCTTCCTCCCTCCAAGAACTCAGCTTTCTGTGTGACTTGGACTCCAAACTCCGCGGCCTTCCCCACAAGTGAGATGTTCTTCAGAGCAACAGCAACCCCCAGTTAAAGGCTGCGCATTGACTGAGGTCAGGACTCCCCTCACCATCCCCACATAACATCAAATGTTCATTTTTCTATGTCAGTGTACCAGAGGGATATTCTCTCTGTATACAAGTGCACATCACCAGAGTTGTTAAGCATTGTCAGAGCACATGTCAATTTATGCACAGTGTTCATTGTCATACACAAAAGAACAGCCACATCATGCTCTCTGGGTGGAACAGTCACTGCAAAGATGGAATCTAACACAGGAAAGTGAAGACTTTCAGAAAGCTCTACTCACCCATACATGCCTAGAGCTTTAAATCTTGATTCTTGGAAGTCCCCTACTGGTTAAACCCACAGAAAGAACTATGGTATTTGACTTACAGCAAGTCCTGCCCCCGTTTTACATGTGTCATGTTAGACCTGTGGGGTTTTTTTCTTCTCTTTTTACTAATGATGGCATATTAAAGCAATAGAAAATACAAGAACAATGCAAAAATCAACCAGAAAAGGATAGAGATTACTAAAACACTAGAGGAAAAAAAAAGGAAAAAGAAAAATTGCAAAATAAACACTTTTACAGAGTACAGAAAAGTACTAAATACAGTACCTACATTAGGAGGGGTCAAATCTGCATTTCATGAAGCAAAATAGGAAAGCATTATAAATTATGAGTCAGATTTCAACAGACAATCTATAACGAAACCATGAAGAAATGAATGTCTTATATTTTATATCACTACCTGAGAAAACATCAGTAAAAACACAGGATTTTAAGGAAAAAATAAAACAAATTAACAGAAAAACACATTAACAACGTTGTCTTTTAGCTGAAAGAACTATTTTGATGATTTAGATCTGCATGACACTACATGAGTTATTTGAGGGGAAAAGGAGAATCATCTACTTGCCTTTGAACAGATAACATTGGCATGATTATTCATTGCTAAAACATATACTATAAACAGTAAGTTAATTTGGCCACTATTTATAATTACAAAATGGTAATCTAGCATTCAGTTGATTGTAACTTTTTACAAAGAGTTTTACCTGAGACTTTGACCTTATCTAAATATTTTAGGAAAATTTAGAAAGTAGGTCAGTTCTTTTTTGCCATGCCAATGAAAACCCTTCTAAATTGGACCAAGTTTTCAGTGTTTCAAATCACACTTGCAACTTTATGTTCAGAACAGAGAAGCTGAACTGAACATAGTCTGCCTCCACACAGCTCCTGTATACATCTCCAAGAGCGTACTTTCTAACAAAACTGCAGCAGAGAGCTGAAGAGCAGGCCTCGCCTTCAATAATCTGTCCTGGATAGCAGGGACTGCAGAGACTAGGGATATCACAGCTGAAAAGGGAAGACTACCTCCCATACCTCTACCACAGCTGGCACCCAGCTGAAACTAGAGGAGCAAGAAGCCTGAAACAGGAGTGGTCTAAGGGCTATAAGATTTGTGACACAGGGATGCAGCAGAGCAGACAAATTATGAAGAAAAGAGGAGCAAAGGAAGATGGACTCACCTAGATGGAAAGGAAATCTGATAGGAACAGTAAGAGGAAGGCAGGAGTAGGCAGTGTAGAGGAATGTGTGAACATTGCTGATGATTCTCCTGAGTGCAGCACCCCTGATTCTCACCATTCCTTTGAGATCAGTGAACAACTGAAATACACTGGCAGGAGCCGTTTCATTATCCTAGATTAGCTGGTCTATGGAAACGGTAACAGCCAAAGATTGCTACCAATTATCCCTTTATCTCTAGGATTAGGGATCTGAACTGTTAAAGTCTACAGTTAAAGCCCAAAATTGTTGATATGCTACATAGATTGCTGATGCAATAGATTAATATAGGCTGCTGATACATAAGGTTTTCTTCTTAATGTTTCCTGTTTTAAAAGGCAAACTAATATACATACACACATATATATACACATATATAAAAATATATTAACACAATATGAGAACAGTACCTTAAAAGATTATTAGAGTTGCATAGTATAGCACTGCAAATTAGAGAAAGCTACAATTTGTGCATCAGCAAAAATACAGAGAGCATGGAAAGAAGCACAGGAAACTGGAAAGGGAATAAGAGGACAGTTTTTGCTCCTGCTCATGAACTATAGAAGATTATTCAGGAATAGCCTTTGGTCAGGCTAACACAAGTGAACAATATTCACAGTAACAGGGACTTCTACTACAAGCTTATTTTGACAGCTAGTGAGAAAGCTCTATATGCTGGTGTTAACACAGGCACCTTCACACGGGGATCCTATATCACAGCCTACAAGGATTACTTAAATAGAAATCACTAATATTCTCATCTCCTGTAAGCTTAGCAAGTTGAGTACCTTCTAATAAATTGAGATCGTAAGATGAATTGTCAGGCTTGTGTAGGGCTGGATATGTGTTAAAAAGGTTTGCAACAAAAGCCAAATTGAGTTTAGGGTTGCCTGCAACCACATCAGCCGGAGTTACAAACTGTCTGCATCCCAATTTATCTGCCTGTTGGAGCATGTATTCTGCCCTCCTCAAGTCATTTTTATCCTAAAAGAAAAAAAAATAATAATAAAAATTAATTTGTAATGAATACTAGCATGTTTCTGTTCTTTACTGCATCTTCAGTTCGGCAAATCTTTAAATGACCCACGCCAGTCTCTCCCTCATTCCCTCCATGTCTGAGCTAGCTCTTTCAACACATAACAATACCAGTCTTCCCATCTGCCTTCCACTTTCTTTCAGTCATTTGCTTCTGTGGCTGTCTGCACAGCGTTCCTCATGAACCACAGCAAGAGCAGTAGCAGACAGAGGTGCAGTGGTTATGTTTCCATTTCCAGGCTGTTGATTCCCACACTGCGTATTCTGCTACATGTGTGATAGGTTCACCATCACTGCTTTAAACTGATATTCTCGGGCACAGTAATTACAGATGATGCCCAAAACACTCAATAAGAGCTTAAATGCTTCAGAATGTGATAATCCACTACTTTGCTTTCCTTTTAGTATTTTTGCCTCAGAATTATCTTAAGTTGGTAGCCTGTGTGTTTCATCCTCATTAAGCTACACAGAGTAAATAGGTTTTCAAAACTGTGTAGCATATACTTTTTACCTCTAATCTTCACAACACTAAAAGTTACTATTTATAGGGAAATGAGTTAGTAATTGAATTACTGTTAGAATTGAATAAGTTGGTAATTCAGCGTTGGTACGCTCAACCACAAACTTGCTCTAGAAAAAGTTGTTAAATGTTATTGATACTGGTTTATAACCCATTGCAGAACATGATCACATGAACTGTAAGAAATTACAGGGGAAAAAAATTTACTACTATCCTTTTTCACTCCCCAAAACTCCCCAAAACAAAAGCAAACAAGCAAAATAGAGCTCTCCTCATGAAGGAGTTTGAGAGGACCAGAACTTTTATGCAAATAGAATTTTGCACATGGGTTTCATTATTATAATGAATAACGAAAGTCTACTTGAGATTCTGATTAATATATACATATCTATATTTTAGGCAGGCAGTTCAATTTTGTATCAAACGCATTCTCAGAATAATCTTTCCAATGAGCATTATGTAGCAGATTAAAGTGTTTTCACATCTACCTAGGCTGGTTTTAGACCCTCTATCCCTTTACAACTTAAAGCTTGATGGCTGCCATTCTTTCCTTTCCTGCCAGTTACTGGAAGGGCTCACATGTTATTTCTGAAAGCTATTTGGTTTGAGGAAGGGTCACAAGGTTTGTGAAGTCTACTCTTTTCGCCTTGTCTGAATTCCAGAAGAGCAGAACTGAGCAGCATGTTGTAATATTCCTGTTGGAGGACTCAACTGAAAATAAAAACACAGTTAGACACTATTCCAAGATTCCACATAAAACAGATCTCCATATTTTAGACTGCAGGATGCATTATTCTGTTTCAGCAGTGCCCTAGAACTTGACTCAAATTTTTATCTATTTAAGCTTTTGTGACATTGAGGAATCTGACTGAACATTTGTATGCGTTACAAAACAAAAGGGGATTCTGGCACAGCCTTGAAACCAGGATGTTGGATACATACACAGAGGTCTCAGACAATTCCAGTCTATGTTTATGTTTCAGGATACTTACATGAAATCCTGAAAAGTCAATTTTAATGGACAATTCATCAAGGTCATCTCCTTTGGGCGCAATCTGATTTAACAGATGGTAGTATGCTCTTGAATCCTAAAACAAGTAGTGTAATATTTTAAAAAAAGAGCAAGTATGTAGCCCTTCTTCGCCATTTACTACTCTTATAGTCCAATTCAAAAGCCATAGAAGTCAGAAGTATGGCACCTTAATTTCAGTGAATATTGATGAGGTCATACAGCCATTTTACTATGGTATTTCACACAGAACTTTAGACAGATGACAGAAAAAGAATGTCTCCTAATTATCCTGGACAATGTTAGTTAAAGTTTATTCTGTTGGGTATGAACTAGACAGCTGTAATTAAGGTATTTAAGGCAAATTTACATAGGGTGCCCACAAGAAAAAAAAAAACAGTATGGATCTTATTTTCAGTGTTGGTATTTTATTCTTTCACTATCCTTTTCAAAGAGACTGTTTTGTAAAAGTTTCTCTTCCTTAATCAACAAGGTAATTGAAATTAAAAATTGAAAGCAAAGTGGCTCTTTTAGGATGAATCTATAGTCACAAAATAAATTCTATTTATTTGATGTACTTTTCAGTATGCTTGTTTTTTCCCCACTAAGAAACTAACAGAAAAATGCTCTCATTTTAGAAGTGTTTAATACTTGTCTTAAATAGCATGTAATATTTTTACCATAGTAGCAGTTTTCATATAAAACACTAATTAAACGTTCGCTTTAATAATAGCCTTCTTGGTAGCATTTGAAAATATAAAACTAGCAATTAATGACATGGTTCTCTTCAACAAGAAGAGGTCTTATCACCTTAGGGAATCTTCCTCCTTTGCTTTTAGTTTTAAAAGGTTGAGTTTTTCTCTCTTCAACTGGACTTACTACAGTACTCTGCATACCTTATGCAGAATGACTGAAGAAGAGAGAATTATGCAGATCGGCCATCTGCTCCAGGGAACCAGCACGCCTTTCCGTCCCGTGGTGTCTGTAAGTTGGCACACTAGCAAAGGACAGAGATTGAGGGGGGCTGCTCTCTCCTTGGGTTAAGAATCAGTAGCTACTCCAGACAGTCCACTGTCTGGACTGGTGTCACAGCCAAGGGTTCAGCTACTTAGATCGTGGGACTCTTTGAGAAACCTGGTCTACTGACAGCTGATGGGGTCCATCTATCAGAGAAAGGGAAGAGCATCTTTGGTCATAGACTCACCAAACTGGTGAAGAGAACTTTAAACTAAAGTTGCTGGAGGAGTGGAACCTCAATCCATCCCACTCCAACCAGTTTAATGCCAGTGCCAGTAGCAGATGCCCAGAGCCTGGAGAAGGTTCACAGGCCAGCAGGAGAGCACCTGAAGAGCAGCACAAAAGAAATAGAGCTGCACCAGCCAGGAAGTCGGCTTCATCAGGGGCCCAGCTCAAATGCCTTTATGCCAACGCACATAGCATGGGGAACTGTTCTTTCCTTAAGAGGTTTCTTACTTTTCTGTAGACTGCTAGTTATGAAGGGCAATCACCATTAGCAAATACGCACTGGGAGGAGATTTAAAGTCACATACTTCTTCCTCAAAACAACAGAAGAAGGAACAGATGGGTTTCTGCAGACTCAAGAGCAGGGAAGGATGGACAGGAAAAAGGTAACTAATAAGGCAGTGCCAATGGTCGTAAGTAACTCTAATAACAATCTGAGAACATTAGAACTTCCCTGAACAGGGGAAATGTCAGAAATGTTCTCTTTGCGCTGTGCTGTGATAATACGTGGTATGAGCAACTGTATAGGATATGAGAGACCAAAATAACGCTCTTTCAGTGTTGAAAAATGCAGGATGAACCAATAGCTAGAAAAACGAGATGACTACTAGTTTTCAAAATACTTCTGATCTATCTCATTTGTTTTTATGCACAGGGTGTTTAAATACCATTATGTTCAATTAGCAGAGTGCTAACTACATACCTTAATGTCTTGGCTGAAGTTACTGATTTTCTGCCACCCTGCATTGGTCAGATGGTAGTTCACCCAGCGTAGCAAGAGCTCTTCTGGGGAAAGCTTCATTAACTGATCTAGTTCTTCTCCTTCATTTAGCAAGGCGATAAGAGCTAAAAGCAAGTTTGAAAGAAAGCTGAAATCATTGCTACTGTGGTCTCAGTTAATTCCAAATTGCACAAATTGCTATACCTGGCCTTACTCTTACCTTCATTTCTGGAGAGCTCAATATCAGCAAAAAGACCAACTTTAATGATCTGCCACAAGAGTCCTAATACCAAGTGTGGTTTTCCTTCTTGCAGATCTTGTGATCCAATATTGACAACCGTGCAGCCAATAGCAGATGCTGAGTTCAGAGCCAGGTTTAGGTTTTCCTATTCGGAATATCATTGTTTAAAAATTTACGAGGCTGTAATTCTTAGAAAATTTGTTCATATTAAAGGTTATAAGCTTGAGAAGAAATAATTCATTATTTCAATGGTTACCAGTGGAAAACTGCACTCCGAAGATTTTTTTGTGAACCATCACATATCTAATCAAAATCTAATGGAAAACATTATTGACAGTGGACACTATTGACATATGGACTCACCAAAAAATCGTAGACCACCTCCTACAGCTTGGATTGCTGAGGAATACACTAATAAAAATATTTTTTTTTATAACTCATAAGTACCACATGCACAAATTAAACAATATTGCTCGAAATATCAAGGGCTTGATCCTGTGGAAAGAGATGCTCATATGGAATTCTGCTCTGTGCAAGAGGCTATTGACATCACTGTCATCTCATCTTGGATGTTATCCAGGCTGACACATTTATTCAAGCAACTATTAAGCTGTAATTGAACAGACAGCACAAGAAAATCATGGCAATTCTATGTCCTGACACTGAAAGTAAAGCTAGTGATTGCCACAGATGAAACATTCCAAGAAGAAATACCTGGCAGCTCTCAAATATTACTCTCTGTTTTCTTGTGTCATATTTTAATTATGTACAGAGACAACATGAACCCATAGATTATCATCTTTGCTGACACATCTTCTTGAAATAAGTAGAGATTACAAAACCCATTTGGAGGATTTAGAACGTGGTATGTTTTCGCTTTTCATATTTTAACGTCACAGCCTGAAATGAAGTCTGCCAGTTGACTGAGGTTTTTAATAATTCCCCCCCGCCCCCCATTAGTCTGGAATGGAATCTACTAACTTATGGAATCTACTTCCCTCTTCCAGACCTGTTTTTTTTATTCCCAAACTAAGGTCTTAAAAACTGTTTCTCTCAAATATTTTCCTTACTTCATGCACAACTAAAAATAGAGCTTCTCATGTTCTGTCCAAGCCACCCTCCAGTGTTGAAAATGCATCATCCCACCCTACAGTATACATCCATGCAGATACTTTCTGCATTGCTAAAACATGGCCTGACCATCCACTCAGAAGTCCAAAATTACTTTCTTCAGATACTTAAAGTAAAATGAGAACAGTGAATAGGGAAAGAACTAAGGAAAGTATGAAAAACCCAAGTTTTCCTGTGCATCATCTAAGCAACAGGAGAATTCAGCAGAATTAGAAAATATTAGAAAATCTATTAGAAATTATTAGAAAAATAAAATTTCATCCTTTGACATTTTTTAATAAGTAGGACTTTTTTTTTTCCTCCACAAGGACAGCTGTCATTAAAACAAAGCAGTAGAAAAATATTTTACTTTTTCATTTGTGGCAAGTCCTTATCTGTGCAGTACTTACAGAAATAGTGAAAGGAGTGAGTTTCTTCTTATTAATAGCCCTTTCATCAATTGTGTCTGGTTGTGAAAAGTTGATCATTTTGCTAATGAAGAAAAGTCAGAGATTATTTAAACTTTAATTTCTCAGAAAATAAAATATCTGTTTATAAACTAACACTTTAAACTAACTCTAAATATTTCTGAGAAGTCAAAAAAAACCCCTAATCTTATAAATCCTCTCTCCCTGTTAAATAATTGCACATTCATCCAGAAACCTCAATATAATATGTAATTATAAGAAACTTGAGCAACTGAGTTTTATACCTAAGTAACAGAGCACATCTGAGCTGTCAAAAATTTTCTTGACAAGATTAAAACTGCAAACTAAAGACAGTTAGTTTCTAGTGAAAATCTCTAAACAATATATTTCTGCACTGCATTTCTATAATATCTTGCATCTACAGAGATCTCAAAGACTAATTCACATCAATACTAATAAGCTAATCCCTTGTTAACCATGGTGTATGAATAAGTACTATTAGTCTACTTCAAATAACTAGAAAGTTACACAAGACTAAAACTAAGAAACCTTCTACAGGCTGTCTGTTTTGCCATGGATTTAATTCCGATTTCTGTTCCTCCCATCCTATGTTTTACTAACTACGTTTATTAACGTTTAAAAATGTTTGAAATAGCAAAGATTTGTAGTTATTTCAGCTAATGAATATATGAACTGTGTAATTACCTCCTTTATAAACAGCCTGTACATATCTGACATGTATAATTATGGCTCTGAAGTGGAAATCCACTTCTATAATATATGCACAGTATCACAAAAAAAACCTGCTAAAAATAACATTTCTATGGGCAAACAGATTTTCCCCATCCTACACGCTGGTTGAAATACTTAAGAGCAGAGTCCTGATGTTAAAGCCTATCATAAGTTTCACAATTTATGTCACTGTCATTCCGCATTTAACCTCTGATATTAATTTATTTTCTTTCTCACAGCCCTGAACTCACCAAAGAAGGATGCCATCTGCAAGGGATTTAAAAAGACTGGCATCTGATGGGTTCATAGGTAGGAGGTGCTTACAGTCTGGGTCATCTTGTAGAGCTTTATTTATCCAATTAACAAAAGCAACTTTTTCTTCCTCTGAAAAGAAAAACAGCATTAAAATAATTATTTCCACGAACACATACTACTAAACATCAGACTTGAGTCAAAAAGGTTAATCTGCAACAAAATCCCTTAGTTTCACAGTGGTCAGTTATGAAAAGAATCAGACCAGTGAGAAAGCATGCAAAAAATGGCAAGTACAGATTGATCTTTCCCCTACAGCACCTGTTAAACATCTGGTGACTTTCTGAAGGACAACACAAAAATCATAGCTACATAATGGGTCATCATGACTGACTTAGAATTCAGTTTCTCAGCAATTACAATGAAAAGAGGGAGATTTGTGACCCGAAATATGCAACATCTCAATCTATATATCGTTGGTTTACAATGCAGCATTTCACTGTCTTCTACTAGGACTTCAGAGGCTGGCAGCATTTTTGAGACTATCATCTGAATTGCTGTGCTGTATTGAGCTTTGAGAAACTTTAAAAGTTTACTACTTCCGTTTTAAATTCTCTTTCATATTTAGTGCAGAAGAATTTATTACATGTATCTAAGAATGCTTATTGTGACAACAGTCAATCAAGTATCAGTATCCAAATTCCCAGACAGTACAGGTGGTATTCATCTCACTTATCTCAAGAAGTATACAAGACAGGTATCTACACCTGACTCATTACACTTCTTTCATTGTCAGTGGGAAGAAACGTGACATTCTAGACAACCTAGAAGGCTGAAGAGGCCAGGTCAGATAAATTCCACTCTAGCAAGGTCAGTTTCTGTCCACCAAAAATGAAAGGCAGTCTAAACAATTAGCTCCATCCTTTGAGATGGAATATATCCCCTGGTTTGGAGATATACCAAGTGCAGCTGGTGCTATAAGGATAATACTTAGACAGAGGGTATCACAACCTTTAGCTAACTGAAGTCAATCTTCCTCATCTATAGAATCTTAACACACTTCTGAAACCACAGCAAATCCCAGACTCAAGGCAATTAAAAAAGCTACAGTACTGCTTATTGCAATATAATCCCAGAAGGTGGTTAACCAGGAGCTGCAATGCAATTAGACACAATTACCAACTTACATGACATGCAGCAGGCAGAGATAGAAAGAAACAGATATCAAATATTAAAAGCAACTTCTCAAGTATGAGATAGGCTACACGAAAATCATACGGGAAGGAACAATTCTGTAACAGCACAGAGACAACTGAGGTGGCCTTCCCATCCAGAAAGGATATGCAAGTTTGGTAGATGGTGGGTTGGTTTTTTTTCTGTTTTTTTTTTTTCATTTTAGTTAACACTGTGGGAAGGAACATGGGGATTCATTTTTACCCAAATATAGGAATAACAGCGAATTAGCATGTAATGAAGGCAAAAACATGACTAGCATTACTAGAAGTACACCAAAGTGGCCATTTATTTCCCCTCCGCCACATGCTGTCAGTGCTTGTTTCCACTTTTTGCTCATGCAAAAATGACCTCTTACCTCTGAGTGCAGCATTAAACTAGCTGCAACCAAACAGTCCACATTTTAACAAATCACCACCCACACTTATCTTGTCCATCTCCACATGCTTTCTCCATGTTAATTTCCTTTCAATAGCAACATTTTCCAGTTGTTTTTTCCTTTGTCTGTAGTGCAAATTTAAAGTCTTCCTCTATACAAAACTGGCTCATGTTTAATTATTTCTTACCTGAATAAGAGTGCTGTGTCCCCTCACTAGATATTGCTGATGTTCCTCCAATTGCTGTAATACCTTGCTTTTTGTTTATTGTTTTGCGGAAAGACTTACTAACATCTTTACTTTTCAATTCCTGAATTATCTGGAATTAAAAATAAATAAATAAATGAAATAGAGAGTATTCTGTGATTAATCGTGCCTTCAAATAACTCAGTGTTAACTCATGCAAATACTCCAGAGTCAGTAATTAATCTGACTGCCTTTTTCTAGTATTTCCATTGACCTCTGTTCTAAAAAAAAAAAAAAAAAAAAAAATATATATATATATATATATATATATAGTATGGGTAAAACTAGTTTAAATCTCTTCATGAAATTTGAATACTGGATACCTGATATATTATTTCTCAGTGAGTACCTTGAGTGCTACCCTTATTAAGCCATGCTATCTAAAAAAGTAGATATTCAACAACCCACACAATTTTTCCACAGACATTTTGGTAAATGGAAGAAAACAACTAAAGACACGCACATTTTCAATGACTATAGAATATTTCTTCCACTTAGTTCATCATATGCTTTACAGTAAAAGGCTACTGCACAACAGTTACATGTGCCCCTAAGCAAGCTGATACCATTTTCCGCTTGCCTACAATGTAAACCACATTGGATATACTGGTATGTCCTAAATTTGCCCAAATACTGTAGAGGTCTCAAAACTGACAATGAAGACTAAGTAACAGATACAATTCAAGAGCTGGATGCAAATATTTGCGTCTCACCTATGAACCATTGCAAATCAGAATCTTGGAAAGAAAATCAATAACTAGCTTGACAAGCAACCTGCTGCAATTAGCAGCAGTGCTCTAAATTCAAAGCAAAAACTAATCATCCCCAAACACACAAACAATGTGAAAAGTTTTTTTTTCCTCTTAAAAAAGGCACACTAGACAATGATCCACATTAAAAAGAAGTCTCAATCTTTCAAATTTGTTCACTAAAAGTGAAAGACTGTACCTCCCTCCCAGTAAAAAAATAGACTTTAGTGCAGAGATTAAGTAGAAAAAGCACTACTTTATCACTACAAGTTCAGAGGTTGGTATCTAATTATCCAGTCTTTTCTCAGGGCAAGGGCTGACCCAACAGTTCCTAAAATACATAGTCTATTCCCTCATCTTTGAGGAAATAGAAAGTAGGACTGATTCAAACTACAGTGCTCCCACACGCTGCTCAAACGGTATCTACTAAATTAAATGAGAGTGTGAAATATAAAGACTGGAAAATAATTATATAGGATATTGTAAATTGCCACAGAAAACCTTCCAATTCTCAAAATATTAGTTACTTCTATCAAAACACTACTTAGTTGTAACACTTAATAGAGTTTTCTGTCCTAGTTCTCAACAGATACCAGACAGAAGAAACATCCAAAGGGAATGTCTTACTGAGACAAATTCTTCGAAGTTGATTCTCCCGTCCTTGTTGCTGTCTGTCACTGCAATGATTTTTTCTACGATCTCCCGGACTTTGTAACCAGGCAGGGGCAGGCTCGCTTCTTTAAAGAGGTCTTGAAGCTCATAATCACTGACGTACCCGCTGTTGTCAATATCTGTAAAATGAAAGCAGAAGTTGGTTTTAGATCTATGTGAAGAAGCAAGTACAGTAACTGTTGAGAATAAAGCACAAGAAATATAGTTCTAGGAGATGAGTATTTCTTCTTCTGACATAGATAAGTAAGCATGAAGGAATACTTGTGGATCTGAGGCACACCTGGCTAGGATCTGTGCCACATTGTTATGTATTTTCTCAGGAACTAATTTAGAATTCTAAAGCACAGCTATAACAAGATGGTAAACTCATAAATAGCAAAGTTTAAGCTTTTTTTAAGACTCCCAAGAAAATTCTCTATCAAACTTTCAAGTGAAAGGGAGTTCAATTATTATATTTTTATTGTCAATATACCATTTGCAATCCGTAAACTCAAATCTGATGCAAGTTGTAATTAGAAGAGCACACTTACACAAGAAAAACTACTCACACAATGTGTTGGTTTTGGCGGGAATACAGTTAATTTTCTTCACAGCAGCTGGTATGGGGCTGCTTTTTGGATTTGTGCTGGAAACAGTGTTGATAATATAGGGATATTTTAGTTATTGCTGAGCAGTGCTTACACAGAGCCAAAGCCTTTTTTGCTTCTCACACCACCCCACCAGCGAGGAGGCTGGGGGTGCACAAGAACTTGGGAGAAGACAGAGCTGGGACAGCTGACCCCAACTGACCAGAGGGATATCCCACACCATATGATGTCATGCTTGACATATAAAGCTGGAGAAAGAAGGAAGGTGGGGGGACATTCAGAGCGATGGTGTTTTATCTTCCCAAGTAACTGTTACGCATGATGAAGCCCTGCTTTCTTGCAGATGGCTGAACACCTGCCTGGTGAGGGGAAATAGTGAGTGAATTCCTTGGTTTGCTTTGCAGGTGTGCGCGGCTTTTGCTTTACCTACTAAACTGTCTTCATCTCAACCTCCAAGTTTTCTCACTTTTACTCTTCTGATTCTCTCTCCCATCCTACTGGGGAAGTGGAGGAAGACTGAGTGAGCAGCTGCGTGGTGCTTCGTTGGTGGCTGGAGTTAAACCACAACACACAAGAGCTGTACCTGACTCTGCATTTTGTTTCTTATCCTAGTATCTGATAGACATTTTCTGTTGTTCAAAACTTTTGATATTGTTAGGCTTATCTGTGACAAATAAATCCAGGATGATCTATATCTATTTATTAAAGGTGACCTTCCTTAATTTATTAACTAGTTCTGCTGGGAGCAATTTCTACTGCCGCCTTCACTTACACTTGGCTCCCAAGACCAGATTTCAGGAATGTCCACGTACAGCAAAGTATCAGAATGCTTTTATCAACAAGAGGTATGGTATAACTCCACAATTGTGGAAAGAAATTAATGACTATATCATAAAAATAAAGAAAAATTCAGCCTAGTTTGTGTTACTCATTATGAATAACACAGCAGCACAGAATAAATCATTAAAATACCCTTTGTACTTCCACTTTCTCCACATGAAGTGGCCTAAAGCTGTCTTGAATGCTTGTCTTAGTAAGATAAAGCATAATTTTACAAACGTATAATAGGTTTTTATCCAATGTAACGCATAAGTGAATCAAGTACATTAACTGTTCCTATTTTTTAATCTATGTATATTACCATACGATGTAGATATAGATACACATATCTATACAAGCAGAATTTGAGAATGTCCATTAAAATAGCCTTATCTGAAGCTGTAGTGCAATGTCTATGCAATGGAGAGAAGTACTTTTAAAAGCTATGGTCCCTACATAGTATAGATTAAGTTAAATCAGACACAAGACATCAGATCCGGCATAACTAGCACTGGATATGATGCCCATAATTTTATATATTTAATGCTATTTTCCATGTTTGACAACAATTTTCAGTCTCTTTAAAAGATCACGTTAAAGCTCTTGACAAATATAAATTACTAGTATTTTCCTAGTGCTACAGAAGTTACTTATCTTAGATGAATCGTAAGAGAATGTCACGAGTAACACGAGTCTGGAACAGAAGCAAGACGATGTGGTCACTCTTCTGACTGGTCAAGGTGCTCCCACTTTTGTTTTTGTTTGTTTGCTAGTTAAAAGACTTCTCTTCATATTGTCTCTAGTATCAGAACCATCTAGTATCAGCCCATAATAGTAGAGTGGATGAATACGGATCACATTACAGAAGGGCAAGCAGAGAAATATGCTTTCGTCTCTAGCCATAATTGATTGCTATACAGCCATTTCCCTGTAATCCATAGTACACAGTGTAGCTTCTGTACAGCTTCATAAGACGACCGCATTTCACTGCTGATGAAAGGCTAAAAACATCTATTAAAAAATCTCTTTTTGTGTTTTCAATACTACCAACAATTCACAAATCACTACACAGACAGACTTTATGTCTGCATGAGTATTAATCCATCCACTGTCTGGTTTACAGACATATAACAACACACGTAATATCAGGGATGGTCTACAAGGCAGAGGACCTGTTCAGGAGCTCACTCAGATTACAGCTATTTTATTTCTCTAGGTTCATCTTTCACTGAGGCTAAGTTTCCATGATGACATGCAGAAAGTTAAATACATGCCTTTTCTCTCAGTTCACCAATATAGCTGCAAGCAATTTATCCATAAAGATACTGGAAATGTAAAACTGAAAAAACAAAAAAGCTAAATGATGCTTAATTTTTATATTTTACAGAAAGCATAAAATACAGTAAGCATGAAAATGCTTCTTAGTGAGTAGGAGCAGTACAGACAATTCCTGGAGCAGAAATGTGAAAACATGCAGGAACGAAACGGAGAAAAAGAAGGAATGTAGATGGTGAAAAACAAACAAATAGAAGAGCTGTCAAACAACACCAGGGAGTATCTACCTATCCTAACACCTCCCAGCAGATTGATAGGTGTATACAATTCTCTCTTCTTTCATCTGTCTTTCCAGCTCCTGCAGGCTATAGACTTCCTGAGCTACAGACTGTGTCAAGATGGTTGTTCAATACAACTCATTAATTACCTTCCATGGATGTATCTTATTCCTTTAGCATTTCTACTCTTTTTTGGTCTCAACAACATCGACTTAATAGGCTGGTGGTTTTATTATTTGTCATGAAAAGTTATTCTTTCTATTTTAAGCTTTCTGACTCTCTATTGGGCATCACCTAATACCTGTATCGACAGAAACTGAATAATTCCCTGTTTACGTTTTCCATACTGCTCATGGCCTTACAGACCTCCAACGTAGTGCTTCCCAACAGTCTCTTTACCCAACTCCTAATATTTAAGACTTCTTGCCTAAAGGGACCCTGTTCCTCCATTACAAATGATTACAAATACGTTTGCTTTGCCGAGCTGCACGGTTACACATCACCCCTCAGAACTGCAGCAAACAAGAAATAGAGCAGATGTGAACTTTAACATTCACAATGGTACTGCAATCTCGAAATAAGGATTAGTTGCTACATAATTTCTCACTGTTTACTCTCAGATTAATCTGCAAACATCCTGTCAAGCATACAAAATTGTACAGTTATTTATTAACACCTGCTATCTGCAAAAGCAAGATCACAAAATCTCCAAGTTCAGCTTACTTGAAATGTAAAATCTGATCCAATAAATGAAAAGAGAAATTACTGGTTCACCAAAGCATGCAAGTAAAGCAAACCCAAAGTATCAGTACTCTAACATGAAAATACATTTAACAATCGAAGTTTAATCAAACTTTTTTCTTCAGATTTAAGGAGTTCAAAAAACTGAATTTTGAGATCTATCATGCTGCATATACACTGGCACAAATAACACAACTGTCCAGCAAGAAAATGTATCTGTTTTCATTGCTGAAGTTCAAAGAAGTGAATAAGCACACAGTTTCAGTGAAAATAAGGGGGTTTATGTAAACATTCTTATTTTCTTGGATATCACTAGTAACAGAGAAGGAAAACATGGCCCTATCAAAACAAAGTGATCTATAAAGATTTATTCCACAAATCCTACACAGCTCTGCAATGTTAATCACATCCTTATTATTTTCTTATTTAAAACATACCTATTTTACTGAATGCTTCTCTTAGTTCTTCAAGCTCTTCACGAGAGATAGTAGTTACGTTGTTTTCCATCTCTGGACAGCAAGAAGTGTTGTCCTCAGTTTCTTATACCTAATATAATAAAAAGGAAATGCATAAGGCTGTAATTCCAAGAATGTATTACTACAAGGTACTGATCTTTTCAATACAAGGCACTAGACCTGAATGATATTTCCAGGCCTGGCACACTTAAACTACTACAAACACGGCTTTAAAGTACATCAAGCACCCAGCAATTCTCTTCACTGTAACAGTGACTGAGAATTCACAACAGCAGCACCTGTTTTCATACACATGATGTTTCCATCTGCACAGAATAAGCACTGACCAACAATTTAACTTTAACTGTAACTATGGACACGTTTAGATTGCTAGGCAGTTTCCAATAGGATGGTTTTGATTCTCTCAGCAGCATTTTCAGAAACGCAAACTAAGTTTTTACCTTTGGTTTTCTAATACAAGAGGCAATGAGACGATCTTTTTGCTGCTGTTTTCACTGCTGGTAAGAGAACTCTGCATGGGAGAGAATAAACTATCCTAGACTATGAAGTACTCCCTGAGAATTCTTCATTTTCAAAATACTATTTTTTAAATAAACAAAGCAACTATTTGTTCAAAACACTGAAATACCATGACTTTGTTTTAAATAACATTTTTCACACTTTCTTCTTCCTTTTTTTTTTTTTTAAAAAAAGTATACATACACACACCTTTGGGGTTTATGTTTTGAAGTTTGTGCTTCTCTGAAACCGGAGTTTAATATTTCCTTCAAAAAGAAAATGACGTGAATTTAAGATTCTCATGTAACAAACTTCAGCTGGGATATGAAACCTTCTAAGATAGGAACCGTATTGCCAGAACATTCAATAAAATACAATATTTATTTTTTTTTGTCACAAGAATATGTGACTATTGTCTCAAAATGAAAAAAGTGAAGTAGTTTTTAAAGTAGTATTTTCCATGTCTTCACTGGGACTGTTCCTGTGGGTCACACAGGATATGGCCTTGACTGCGGGTGGCGAGTTAAGTCTTTTTCCTTCATGTCACTCTATCTTATTTAAGTACTAAAATCCCACTCATCCATTTCGCTAAGCTTACTAGCAGCATGTACCCATCTTCATACTCAAAAGGAAAAAAGAGCATTTAAAATACATATTCAGAAATAATGACCTTACAGATAGATATTTCTGCAAGTGCAAGTACCTTGATTGGAAACCTGATGCAGCAATTAAAAATAAAGAAATAATGAACTGTGGAAAAACTGGGGGAAGGGGGGAGGGAACATTTAAATCCAAATTAGTAATGAAATTTAAAGGACTCTGAAGCTGAAAAAAAAACAAAACAAAAAAAAACCAAAAAAAAAACCAAAAAAAAAACAAACCAAAAAAACAAAGAGAAGAACATCCTCTGATATAGAGAAATAGCATGTCAAAACATAGGCGAAATATTTAGCCATGCAGGTGCAAAAGATCAATACTTCTGTCATATTGTTAATGTTTTTAACAATTCACCATTACCATGAGTCAGATTTTATCAAAAACAATTTGTGCAAAGTTGCAATGCAATTAGTTTCACTCCTCCCCTTTTATGATTCATAATTTAGATTTTCCATCATATTCTATTTCAGAAAATAGCAAACTGATTTCCAAAGATGTTGATTGTTTCAGTAACACAGTAGAAAACATCTGTTCTTGAATGAAGTGATAAATAAAGCTAATAGCTCTGCTCTAAAGAGACAGTCTTACATATCCTATTATATAATTACAGGGTAAATTAGCTGGACAATTAAATGGCAGAAGTGCACCAATCATGGTTCTGGCATTCAGGAGAGATAGTTTGAGCAGAGACAACACCTAAACTAGTCAGACACTTCAGGTAATTTCAATATAGAAACAGGAACCTTCTATCTGAGCTATGAAATACCCTGCACACGCAGGTTTATCACCACCCAAGATGACTCAGTCCACAGCCAATTCTGACGAGATTTAACATTAAGCCTCCAAAGGTACGTCTATCAGAACTATGAATACCTGCTGAAACAGATTCTGTTACAGAGAACACATTTCTCTGTTCTGGTAGTGTTCATATGGACACTGAGATCTTCTATAGACTATGCTTACATTAAACCATCTCCTGCTGCCCCAGGACAAGGTGGATACAAACACTGTTTTTATGCTGAGAAAGTGCCCTTGATCCTCTTTTAAGTCTTTGCCAATATGCTTAACACGAACTGACGATATTCATCTATCCCAGCCTCCCTTCTATGCCTGGAAGGTTTCTGTATCTGAAGACAATTCACTGGGGTCTCCCTGGGAACATTCCACATCTAACATTAACACAGATACAAACCACTACTGGTACCATCGAGGTGTTTCTCCATGTGCAAAGCAGTACCTGCGGCTGAGCAACCACAAAGAATGAAGTGAGCAGGCCAAAGAGCAGTTCCTGCCGCTTTTTTGCCCTGTTATCAAAGCTGTCAGAAAACCAGCACAGTTAATTAGCAATCAGGCCCAATAGTTTTCTCCATCCCTGCAGGCAATTGGCATTTTCTTTTCCAGCTCTTCATTTCAAATTCTGTTTGCCTTGTTTCCATGTGCAGCTGCTTCTGCAACAACGGACATTACAAATGCTGACTCAAGAGCTTATTTTCTTTTTTTTTTTTGCTGTGCTTTTTGTCTGGCATTAGGGACACACCTCCTCTGTCCCTGGTGCAAACAGCACTCTATTGCTGCATCATCCTTACATCTGTTGTTTCTAATGACAGTCAAGCTAGCATAATTTTCAAATACAGGTTGTGCAGAAGAATTACGGCTTTTATCTCAATAATCAGCTAGTTATTAGTATGCATTATCTACAATCACAAAACATTAAAATTCTGCTTCTCTTATTGGGCTTTGAATCAAACTGCTATAGATGCAACTCCCCCTGACAAAACCCAGAGTTTAACCTGTAGCATTCCTGTGTTAGTTTATCTGGGATTCTTTAAGCCAATGTTGTGGGAACAGGGTAGCTTTCAGGCACAGTTAGTTTCTTTTAAGCTCCCAACAGATTAAACTAGGAGTTCTGTCCTGTCTCAGTGAGAAAATAATGCATTATAAGGAATAAGACACACAAAAGGAACTTTAAAACAGGGATGTGCATGAGATGTTCTCTTCAGTCAGTAAGGAGAGAAAAGAAAATGCTGCTGTATTTTAGCAGAGGAAATGCTAACTAAACATTAGTGAAAGACTTGTATATAACAATTTGAACTAACTGCCATTGATATACATAATGTTAGCTTTATACGAATCCACACACAGAGGTTTATGTTATCTTTCCAAGAAGGTAAAACTGCCACAGATTTTATTTGCTCTCTTTGGTTTTTGGGCTTTTTTTTACCCCCAGCTTACACTGAAAGACCTTTTTACTTATGCCAACATTATTCTTGACCCCAAATATAAAGCTGATTAGGGGCTAATTAAATCAATCCTTTAAACAATGTGAAAGGATCAATTATTTTAGGTGTTTAATTGGTGGCCTGTAATAAAACAGCATTGGAGAATAACTTGTTTTTTAATTTACTGGAGATTAACTTTTTAACTTATCAAAGTAAGCCCCTTAATCTTTATGACAAAATGAATAATCAATGGGGTTCAGTGACTTTATAATTTTTTTATTATTGTTTACACTGGTATAGGATACGGAAAGATCGCTTATCTTTCATGTATCGGTGAAAAAGCTGCAGGAGACATTAATGGCAGACATTTGGATAATATTTCATGTTATCCAAAGTGAAAGAAATCTTGATTTCAGAACACAGCCCTCTACACACAGAAAGAATGTAATATACCTGTAGATGATGAGCATTGAGTCTTATAAAGAAAGAAGATACAAAAATAGGTCCACTCCTAATGAAGCAAAGAGGATGCTTGTAAACCTTTAAAACAGGAGAGCACTGAAAGGTCAACGTAATTAGCTATATAAATACATATATCTGTATATATTACAAAAATAAAGAAGATATTGCAACTGCTGAAGTACATTACTAATTTTTGAAAGAAGAGGGTATAATTATGCTATCAGGTACAGTTATTAACAGAGTAGTATGAAGTGGAAAGTTCTTTAAACATTATATCATCAGTCTGAAGCTTCACTACCTGAAAGAGTCAGAGGCTATGTTTCTCAGCCTGGGCTTATAAACATGGCTGGATACATTTCAAACCATCAGAAGTACTTAATTACTAGAAGTCAGAGGATAAAGATGAAGAAATATTATGCTTCAACAGATAAACTGATAACCCATGGAATTTTCCTCAGTATTCCATGTACAGCATTACACAGTGAACAAAGTACAATTTATGAGGGGAAAAGTTGTTGTTCTTCCAAAACAGCCAGAGTGGTAAGTTTTGTGCCCATGGAGTATGTATCTTATTTAAGGAAGACTAGAAGATTTACATTGAAGTTAATTATTCACTCTATAGGAATTTTTTTCAACATAGTACAGTAACTTTAGTGAATAATAAAATAAACATTTTCCACTATGACTTTAAGATAAATATAGGTGACTCAAGAGTAAACAGTAAAACAATAAGCTGAGGTACCTAACTGTTAGACTGGTCATGGGCCTGATCTGATTTCACTTACTCTGGTATAAGTACAGAATAACTTCATGAGGCTTAAGTCAGGATGAAGAGCAATTCTATTACAAAGCAGATATATGCTTACTTTAGAAAGATACCTTTTCATCCAAACAAAATGCCTCCAGCTTCCTTTGGCTGCTGTGTACACACAATAGCCATGCAAATTCCTCACTAGTATCAGTTTCATGTAGTTTCCTTCACATGCATCATTCAAGAGGATCTCAGACTGCCTGCGCTTTGCATTGTTGCATTCAGCACTCCTAATAAAAAACATCAATGGAAACCTTACCTATGCCAGAAGAACCACTTCTAGGAAAATAATTTTGAAAAAATGCTATTGCATACAGAGTTCATAGAAGTATCTTTCCTGAAACATTCTGCAAACCTAACCAGCTTACGGTTTAGCTACACCAACACTTTGGGCTGAATTTGCCCAAAATGATTATCTCAGACCATGTGTGACCTGCTCTGGTTTGGTTAATTAGTTATTTTTCTAAAAGTTCTACAAGTTTCACATACCTCCAGCACAGGGCTAGGAGAGCTTTATCCCCTGTTCTGGAACAGGGATGTGAAATCTGTCTACCCCATATCCACAGACACAGCGATGCCTGCTCATACAACATTAACCCAGGTGTTGTCTGATCTATAAAACTCAAAACTCCTGCTCTAATCTGTTGTGTTAAGGTTTCTTTGAGGCTGTATTCTCCCATTTCATTTGCACTAAGTGTGCTGTAGTCTAGAATAGCAAGTGGTATGTAAGGATTTGCCTCTGCAATTGCTCTTTGCAGCTGCCAAGAGAAAGCACAGCACCTTCCCCATCGGTGCTAAAGACCAAGGAGAAAGTAGGGAGGTGAACTCCAGTATTCCAAGCCCCACAACAGATCACAGGTCATTGCTCCACTTCTTGTTTCATTTGCTTTAACACAACAAGCTGTGGCATTAATGAGGATGTCATCAAGAGCAAATCTGAAATAGTCACATCCTCTATGAAACTGGGATGCTGAGGTGATACAAGTAAACACCACTAGCCCTGTGCAGCTGTGTGCACAAGTTACTGCTAACTGTATTTTCACATGTTTATAAATACTGTCATTCATAACACACTAGATGTTGTTAGATCACTTCCAAAAGTAACACAGAACAGAAAGGAAGTTAAATTTGTGTATTTCTGCAATACAGCGCATCCTGGGCTCCTTATCTGTTAGCAAACCATTTCCAGATGAAAAAAACGTATGCAGAAAGCTGCTTTCAACAAGTAGCTTCTCTTTAGGACTTAAAATACTAGGCAAATCAGTACTGGACACACAGAAACATTTTTCTCATAGATCTCTTTGTAGGAGACAACACTTCTGTTTTTCAGAATACAAAAACAAATTGTCTGCAAAAACAATTATACTCCTTAATCTGAAGCCAAGTCATCCCAGATTTGAGACAGGCTTTACATTTTACTTGATGAAAACTACCAGATCAAGTATTCTGATCTATCTGCATATTTTACGTGATTTAAATATAACATATTAGCTTCCCAGTAAATCAGGGAGTACAGAATCAAAGTACACAAATGCTAAAAATGCTAAAATACTGAACAGTTGTGCCATAAAAAGGGACAAATTAAGGGACACAAAAATAATGTTTCCCTACAGAATCTCTAACACTGTTAAATTCAAAGAACTCTGATCCAAAGTAAAGGTTGGATACAGTGAATCTGCTAAAGTGGCACTTGCATCAGTTTTATTATGCCCAACCTTTGCCTTGGTGAAAGTCCAATAACAGCACGCACACAGTATCCAAGCTCTGTCAAGAGAAGTGCAGACACATAAGGAAAATGAAAGCAAAGTAGGAATTGCAATACACTCAAACCATAAATCTTAATTACATTTTATGCTATCTCAACATGTTTCATTATCAGTTTCAAATATTTTAAATATTTGTTTCATTCCTCAACCACATAAATACTGAATCAGGAAAAAGAACACAAAAGATTTAAGGACTTAATGTTTAACATAAACATACCAACTATCTACTAACAAGAAACTGCTTCCACTAAAAAGTGGTTTCAGAACTCCTTGCGAATAGAAGCAGATTATGTTCTCATGGAAACGAAATAGGAGAAATAAGAACAGAGTTGCTACAACCTACAGTAGAAAAGGACAGTCCTGTTACACCCTTTAAAGAAGTCTGGGCCTACCACTTGCAGGCAAACAGCTTAGAGACAGAGCTAAAGGTATACAAGCTTAAATACCTGGATGACTTCAGAAGGTAGGAAGATGTGCCACCAACCTACAGCAATTCAGCTCTGAAACACCCTAATCAACCTTTACAGTTGGTCTAAAGGAGATGAGTTACTTCTGCATTCAGGTACAGAACATCTTCCAGGGGCTCACAATGCACCTTATCAGATATTACCTCAGCAATGGTACCAGGGTTATTAATGACAAGTTTGTCAGTTGTATTCTGGCAACTTCAACTGGAGTCAGCTGAATTTGTGGATTTTCAGCATCTCTAATAATCATGCCATAAATAAACTAGTGAAAAACTTTAGAAACAAATAACTCGAGTACAATGCAACTGCAATTATATTCCTTTCCAAAAGAGATAGAAGCAGCTCCTGTTCAGTGCTGCTACAGAACTGCAAGTGTTAGTGTAAATGGAAAGGTTCCTCAAGGTCTCCATTCCATAGTTCATTACACACACAGAAAGTCATAGACAAACTCCCTAATATTTCCCTTTTACTATAATAAACTCTTAAACCCAGCAATAAAACCTGTGTGCCGTTAATGGCACACAAGGACAGGAAAGAATAGGCAAAAACAGTGCTAGGAGAAGTAGGGCTAGAGAATTCCCTTGGGAGACAAAAGATCATGCAGAAGACCTTCGCCTTCTTGAGCAAACCCTAGAACAAGTGTCTCCTCTAGCCTATTAGAAAATGTACATTTGTAGAAACCACTAGGACTGTAACAGGTGTGATCTTTGTAGGAGTGGTATTGACCTTCCCAGTGTAAATAACCTCAGTGTGGCTGCAGCTTCCACCATAACGTCCAGAGTCTAGAATAATTGTTACCTTCCACTGATACAGTTAGAACTAGTGCTAACAAAGGAAATTCACAAGTTCTGGTATAATATGAAACTTGCAGCCCATTTCTGAGTGCTGCGTGGCTTACACTAGAGAGACCCATTTCCACCTCTGTGCTTCAGATATGTAACTGTCCTGGTTTTGGCAGGGATGGAGTTAATTTTCCTCTCAGTAGCTGGTGTGTTTTGGATTTAGTGTGTGAAGAATGTTGATAAACACCCTGATGATAGGAGTTATTGTGAATGAGACCAAGGACACTGTCCTGCTTTCCAAGTCTCACTAATTTGCAGATGCAGGAAGCTGGGAGAAAGAAAGAGAGTAATTGACCCAAACTGGCCAAAGAGAGTATTCCATGCCATAAATGTCATGCTCAGTATATAAGTGGAGGCAGGCCAGGGTGGGTATCTGCCTTCCTGGCATCCATCTTTCCTCCTCGTTTTGCTGGCATCGTTCCCTCCCTTGCTAGTTCCCTTTTGCTCCTTTGCTTGCCGCTCAGTTTTGTTTCCGTGATCGCTGCTCGGGACGGGCTGCATCAGTCATTGGGACATCGGGTGGTGGGAAAACATATGTTGTTCACTTTGTATATTTTAATATCCTTATATTCTGTTATTATTTAGTTTTCCCTTGTTATTTTAGTAAATTGTCTTCATCTCAACCCATGAGTTCTCCTTCCTTCCCAATTCTCTCCCCCATTCCACTGAGGAGGGGAAGGGTGAGTGAGAAACTGTGTGGTAATTCGGGCTAAACCATCACAGTAACATAGTTACAATCACATCTGCTTCTATTCAGAATTAAAGTCGCATGTATTTGCCACGAATAATTTTATTCACATGAAGCATTAACATGCTTTCCTTAGCTCAAGAACACCACAGAGCCTGCCCTCTATACCTCAAAATAATAACAGCAACAGAAGTAAAGCAACCCCATTATCTCATCTTTTTATCCAAGAATCTGAAGTTGGGTTTTTGAATATAAATTAAACATTTAAAGCCACTGTTCTGAAAGCAAAAATCTTGCTTCTCCATTTTACACATGGCAATGTCTGTATTCAAGTAATCCATGATCGCAGGGCTATATTCAAATTAATTAGCAAGATATAAACAGTTAGGATGGGGCTCAGAATAGACTAAGGTGACTTGGTGGAAGAAACTTCTTTACAAGTGTAAACATTATAATGTTTACACTGGTTCAGGAAGCATTTGACTGAGCCTTGAACAGAAACCAGATTTGTCTGTCTTTCAACAACTTCAGTCAACTTAATATACTGTTTCATCTTCTGTGATCTTTTCTTATCTCCTCTCACCAGTAATATCATTTGCCCTCTGGATGGACCATTTGATACCCTCCAAAAATCAGTTTATTATACTGAAACCTATGTCCCATGCTGACTAGTTATTTGGCTTCCCTGTACACAGATGTGCTAGATCTTCCTTCCTGGAGAACTTCTGCAGCTTCCACCAAGCACCTCTTCTGCTCTTCCTACTGTGAGGCTGGTGCCTCAGATGGTACCACTAAAAGCAAGGGAAAAATACAGGCTGAACCAACACCCCAGCCACCACAGCACAGGATGCCAAACCCAGAAATTGTGGCAAGACAAATGCCTATTAAGGTCAAAGTATTATAGCAGTTTTACCGTACAAATGCACGTTAAATGGAAAGAGTCTATCACTAACAGAGAAAATTTGATAAGAAACTGGGAAATAGTTTTTCAGAAAACCCATTTGATTACCAGTCACTGCTCTGTAGTATAGCATTTTTTATTAAGTCTAAACTTGGTTTCTCTGTGACAATTCATTAAAGCAAAAAACGGTAAAATAAAAATGTAAAGGCTACACTAATGAAAGCAAGTTCACTCAGGCACTCCATCCTCAAGTCATTCTTTGTGCCTAGGCTGACATTACATATCAAGTTTACAACAGGAAAAGGGAGTGAGTTAAAAGATACAACAGCAAATGATACTTAATCTCTTTCTCTCTCTGTCTAGGTTTATGCACATACAGCTTTGTTAACGTGCAATTACAACGACAAACAAAACTATTATTTTTATATGAAATTCCCATATAAATATTCTCTTATCTTCATTAGGAAACAAATCCTGAAATTCTTACTGAAACATTTGCATCAAGAAGATTTTGTTCGTGCACACAGCAAAACTCATGCTCAGAGCTCACAATGTGTTAACAGGACCCTCATTTGACAAAAGGACTTTCTGAGCATCTCAGTACACTACAAAGGAGATTCGCAACTTGGGGGTTATGCTTTAATTATTCTTGTACTTTTTAATTGAACTATAGCACTGCTAGTAAATTACTAAACAGAAAAGCTATCCAGAAGCAATAGTCTTATCATCAACTTTTCAAAAACAATCACAAGTCAGACTCTACCCAACTAAAATAAATATGCAGTGTCAAAGGGTTTTAAAATTACTCACACATGGAATGACATCTGTCCTGTGTTGTCAGATACTGCACCTTATTCTCCAAATAACTTTTCAAGCTTCTCTCTAACTGGAAGTACTAGAAATTTGTTTTAAAATTAAACAGATCCTCACATTTCTCAACTTGACAAACTGACTTTTGAGACCATCCTCATATTTCATGGGAAGTTAAAATTATGAGAACTGATGATATTGTGGAAGTCACTGACTCATCATCTTCTGGTCTGCCTCTAAATTACAATTTAAACAGTACGTTTCTAAAAGCGATAGGGCTATTAAAGTCAAGAAGTTGCAATGTTATCTCCATATCAGTATTAATAGTAAGGAAACAAAAGTAATAGAAACATTAATAGCAACAAAATAGCACAGCTTTTCACCATCTACCAGCTTCTAACACAGCAATTGTTATTACCTATTTCACAGCCAAAATTCTGCTGCTGTTATTAACAAATTACAATTTCACATATTACGAGCTCCACAGTTTTTCAGAGTTTGCTGGATTTTGCATTCCACCTACTCCAATCAAAGTGTACTCACCTTCAGCTGTTTAATCTGCTATAATATCACTGATACTTTTACAGTATCTTTTGCAAGGCTGTCAGTTTTTGTCCCAAGCCTCTATTTCTTCCAGATTCAGTGCAGCTTGAGAGGTAGGACATACTGTACTCTGTGTTCTTTGCTAAGGAATTTATCCTTCTGTGGCGCTCATAACTTCAGAAAAGTATCTTTTTCTTAAGCCAGCTGGAACATTATGAACCATTCTTCTCTTCTCCAAGCATGAAAATACCATTTAGTTAGCACATAACTTAAAAAGCAAAACTATCAACAAACCTATCAGTGAACAAACAGCCTAAGAGGCAGAAGGGGAGGGAGATCTTAAAACAGCACAACCGTAACACTCCAGAAAACTACTGCCTTTATCTTTCCATGTGCCTCCTCTCTGGTATTCTGAAGTAGGAAACCTCAGCTTGTTGCAAATACTAAAACTCTAGCAGAGAGCCACAGGCTAACTCTTACTAATGAACTTAGTTCTAAGGTCACCCCAGAAGTTAATCATGTGAAAATCATTAACAGCAACAACAAATGCTGCATATTCATTCTCCTGCCCTCAGCAATTCCATTTACATCATATTCTAGCTAATTGCAATTACTAAGTAGTACCAAATAGATGTGCATTGCCAGAGTATCTTCCAGTTTTCACTAATTATCAGACAGCAGTACGGCCTTCTGTCACCTGCTAATTCCTCGTTCAACTCTACTTGGTTCAAAAGATTATTAGAAGATTAGACTGATCAGCGACTATACTACAAGCAAGGCAGGATTTTCTGTCATGGAAAATTCATAGGTTATTTTTGGTTTTCTTTTTTTCATTGGTCAAGCCACAGGAAAAAGGAGGGTCTTCTACAACACACAGCAAAAGCAGCTGGCAGCATTTCAAAGCCATCCAGTCTCTGCAGACTGCAGAGAGGCATAAATGCAACCCATTTGCCGGTTCACAGCCCTAAGGAGCTATGTTTGCTACAGTGCCGAGGGTAAAAGGAGCACTAGTTTTAGATACTCAGATTTACTAAATAGAGTATTGTTTCCAGCTTCTAAACTAGAAGACTGTCTGAGGCACACATGAAGTTCATTTGCTGGTACAGTAGTTCTTAATAATTAGGCCTGAAGAAAACATCTACAGTTGTTGTTGCCAACTGTCATTTTTAATCATATTTTGAAGAGGAAAATAAAGAAATTTCTAAGCAATTTTTTCCTAACTAAATTATTCAAAACCTCAGCCTTAGGATTCTTATGACTAGGAGTTTTCATTTAATACTATATATAAGTTGTTTCTGATGCTTAAGTGAAAACTGTACTATCTTGCAAACATCAGAAATCAAAATTAAAAAAAAAAAAACCAAAACTTTATAGAAATCCTGAATCTAGACAAACTCTTTTTTTTTTAATAGTTTGAGTTGGCAACATGAGCAGACATCCCGAAGCATTTAAATCATACATTGTAACTATGCAAAACAATGCATAAAGATGTGTGTGATTTTACTAACCAGAAATTTTGTTTCCTTTTTTTCAAGTATCATAAAAACATTCATCTTAGAAAACAGCGCTAGGCTAGTAACAACTCTTACAAATCTAAAAATGCTTGTTTAAAAAAATTACTTGTTGCCTTAAAATGAATGACCTCAAGTCCCACAAAGTGAGAAAGCTAGGCTTACACAGTTATCTACAGTCTAGTAACTACAGGGCACAATACTTATTACACAGAAAAATTCTGTAAGCTGGTCATGCAGATTACTTTTGTAAGGAGTCTTTTTGCTTAGTTAAACATGAGTTCTGAGTATTCTTAAATTTAATATGTATTTATATTTGCTTTGCGTTAGCCATTTTAAGACGTCCACAGTAATGTGACAATTGTTTGCTCTCATAGCCAGCATTAAATGCTGCAGTCTTCCAAAATTGCCAGATAACAGTCCAAAGTCTTTCCAAACCATGACACTTTCAAAGTAAAATATTAATATTTCTGTCTTGTAAGTCCTAACACTTGTTAGGACTTTGGAAGCAGATTTCCACATGTTTAGCAAATGAAATACGTAGCTAAAAACTGCCTCTTTCATGATAAAATGATCAAGTGTGATCAACTATGAGATAAATCAGCTTGCTGATAAATCAACTCTTTTACAGGGCAAAACATATCTCTAGAGGAGATCTTACAAGATATACATTTTATTTCACATAATATTTTAACTAAACAAGTAAATATTTTGGATTTTAAGTTAGCTACAAGTCTGCACCAAGAGGCTCATCCTCCTCCCACTGACCTTCACAAAAACTGAATAATCCTGTCCTGTTGTTTACTATCACTTTACACAGTGACAATTCATAAAAATAACGCATATTTCCAACTCTCCAAAATTAACGCTCTTGAGCATTAAACATTAATCTATATTTAAAGCCTTATTTTTAAATTTCTAAACACGGTGCAGAAATATTTTATGTGCTATCAATTAGCAAGACCACGCTATGCTTACCTTCCATACTTTCATTCAAAGTCTGAGGGACAGCCCTTCCCACTATTACTGGTCTATCTCCCTCTGGCTGAGGAGTCCAGCTGACAGCAATACAACTGAAGTGACATCTTCACTAAGAACTTCTTCAGAAGCACAGAGACTACAGTAGCACCCAATTATTCATCCAACATATGCTTATTTGGTTGAGAAGGATTGATATGGATCAATCTTACTGAGTTTAAATGCTTTGATCTTAATTTGCTTAGGAAAAAGGAGAATGGTAGCTTAAAGAATAAACTCTATGGCAGAATAGTTTTTTCCATACATCAACCACCACAAAAATTATTTTAGGAGGGGAATTACGCAGAAATTTTGGAGTGCAACAGAAATACGTGCATCTATTACTATAGATAATTTCATAATTTCCACTTTCCCCAAGGCAGTCGGTCTATCAGACGTGGCTGATCCAGTAGCTGTTTTTCACCACAATAGGAGTGCTGTCATTTTAGGGTGCAAGCCACCTTACGAAAACAAACATAACACAGAGTGCCAGAAGTAGGGATTTGCTCCGGCCCGACAAACAATGAGTCTTGTGCTTCTGTCGAGCCTCTCCTGGGAGCCGTTTTGGTGGGATGTGACCAAACCACCTTTCCCATGCCAAAGAATCCAACTGGGAGATTGAGTTTCATGCAGAAAGGATGGTCTCAAAGCTTTTGGAAGTTTTGCGAGGTCTACACATTGGGTTTTAATTATATTTTTTAAATCTCTATTTTAAAAAATTACATTCCCTTGTAATATCCTCTTTATGCAAACACTCAATCAGCCAGACACATATAGCATTACCAAACTGTAAGAGGCAACTGAAATTTTGCCAAGCTTAATTTTATTAGAAGGAAAAAAAAAACCAAGTTGGAGTAATTCCCATGTACACATGGAAATGTACATGTGGGTATGCCACTGTAAAGTGGCCATTTTAGTTATTGCTGGTAAAGTTATATTTTACTGTATTCGAAACATTAGAGAGTTCCCACCACTATCTTACAGAGGACATATTTTTTCCATATATGTTTAGCAATATGTACCTGGAGACATATAGTAATAACAGAATAATTAAATCCCTTTGGAAAGATAAAAGAGATATAAATATCAATGATTAAGATGAACAAGATATCAGCTTTTAGAACAATATGTCCCATAGGCTTTGAATTAGTGAAGTTGTTATCTGTGGATACAACTCGAAGCACATGATAACTCTCTTAAATCAATTAAATTATTGATAATATTTAAATTTATCTATGTTTATCTATTTTGATAATTTGGGATGCGAAAAATACTTTGCCCAATATAATTAAGTGGCTTATATAAGTGATGCTAAGTAAAGCAAAATATATCTTTATATTAATTTATAAATTGTTTACTCACTGAATACATCATGTTACCTAATGGCAAAAAAAGATTTAGAATCAGAGTCAAGTCCTGATATATCACAGACAAATCACTGGCTATATCAGTAGCAAATATCTATATCACTGGAAAAATCCACATTTATTTCCATTAAATACATCTTGATTCTATAAATCAACCTTGGAAGGACTAGAAGCATCGCGGAAGGACTAGAAGCATCGCAGAAGTACCAAGCTCAATGGAAAAGCAGAATTTCATACTGCTTTATATTGACCTACCTTGAGGATAGGAAAGAATAGAATCTAGTTTCCCTTTGTCATAAGGGATAAACTACTGCAAAGAGAAATGGTAGGATACGTGGAAAGTAAAAGGGAGAAAGGGAGACATGGAGCTAGAAGAGGAGCTTGATAAATCAGCAAGACAAAAACATTCCAAACTATAAGTTTTCGGTTTCCAAAATTTTTATGAGGGAACATCTGGTTTGAAAAGAAACAGCTAGCTCCTAAAGTTCACACTGAGATAAACCCTGTAAATTAGCATTCAAGTAAATATCATCTTGCTGATAACATACAGCCTAATATTTCAGCTTTTCTACATGTCAATTGTTTAATCAGTCCATTCTACCAATGATTATTAACAAGATGAACAGATGAATACACTAAGTGAACTAAACTGGGTAATACTGGATCCAGTATTAATTTTTTTTGCTAGTCCCTATTATTATTATTAAAGAAACATCTGCAGGAGAGCCCTGAAAGTGGCTTGATAATCCCTTTCCCACCAAAAGCATGCATGTAGAAGCACACAATCTGCTTTATGCATAATTTATTTCTGCAGCTTAGCAGTACCATTCTCACTGATGAGCTATTATGATGTACCACCTTTATTCTCCTTGGGCACCTGTATGTAATAGCAGTAACTAAGCACACATCCTCACCAAAAAAAAAAAAAAAAATTCTAGAAATTCACCAAGTCATTTACATTTCAAATTACCAAACTAAATAATTATGTATATAATAAGGTCACGACTGACATTTAGTATTTCCTGCATGTGACCAGCTGAATCAAAGCTGAAATCACGTAATTAGTAATTTTATCACAAACATCATACACTGGAGAATAGCGACATCACCCTTACTGTTTAATTTTGTAGCCTTTTTTTAAAGTTGTAGCAACAGTGATGCTTAAAAATCCCTTAATAAAGTGCAAAACTCTGTACTAGTCATACTAAAAGAAAAAGGAAAAAAAGAAAAATTTAAGTTGTCATTTAAACTACATTTGAAAGTCCTGGCTGTTGTAATTACATAGATTCTTCTTTTATTAAAATATTTCTTCTGTGAAAATCTGAATAACTGTACTAGCTGCAATTTCCATAGTAGGAAATTGTTGTTTTCTGAGAAAGATTTAAGGTGAGGAGAAATAGTTTTCCATCTCATTCTGTGTTCCATACTAATAACACTAGAATAGAATTTATACACAGGAATATAATGCTACAAGTTGGGTGGGTTTTGGTTTGGTTGGGTTTTTTTTTTGTTTGGGTTTTTTTTTTGTTTGGTTGGTTGTTGTTTTTTTTTTTTTTTAATTAATTTCCAGAGCAAATTAAACCATGGAAACATTTCTCCCATGAAATCATTAAGACAGTTACATTCTTTAGTTTTGCATTTTTTTGGTTTTTAAAATCAGCATTTAAGATTCTGCAAATTTTGCTTGAGTGAACTAAATTCCAGGAATTTTACTCTCATTCAAAAATTACCAACTCAAGAAGTCTTGATATTATACCACTGATCCTGGTGGTAAATACACTTCTGTGAGTTTCCTCCCCAGCTACTAGCCTCAAGAATAATACTTTTCTAGAAATATGAGAAAGCAAGAAACAAGTAACAAAAAGATACATACAGGCAACTGTTTTAAATAGTAGTAGCTGTAAATAAGAAAGGAAAAAAAAAAAAAAAGCCAGGCTCCAAAAGAATGTTAATCTAACATGCTCTCTCCCTAAATTACTCCAATGTTTAATTATACATCATCAATACTCCTAAGCATGTAAGCAGGTTTATTCATATTAAAAACCTGGATAAATGCTTGCAGGACTAGGACATGTCTGGATTATATATAGAAATAAAATACATGAGAAAAGCAGATTTTTATGATTTATATCTTCTTTCCTCACTTTTTTTTTCTCTTTTTTACCTGTTAGTTTTTGCTTAGTTGCTGGACATACATATTCTGTTTTTAGGTTGCTCACTTCCCTGTGGTCCTTCCCATCATTTACTGTTTCAAATATTTTTTTTCTGTTTTTTTTTTAAATCATGAAACCAATATTCAGGACAAGATACAATTTTAATCTGTGCCCCTACATTCCACCCAAGTTGACTAAGCTACACAGGTAAAGATAAAAACAGAGCACGCCAGAATACATGCTTTTATGGTGAACAGGAACAATGCAATGTGTTCAAAGGTCAAGCAACTCCTCTGACAATCACTTCCATAACTATATATGGAAATCAGTCTTCAAGTAATCATGCAGTCTACCGGGCCTTATTACAGCAACCATGCAAATGATAAGCCATAAGCACACCTTGATATTACATAAAATGACTCAGTATAGTTCAGAGGACCTCCCTGCACCATCTTGGCTGTATTTCCTCTGACCACCGTATCAGCCTGTACAATGTTCATGTAGGCATCAAGGAATAAACACGTGCATTTAAACGTCTTAATATCATCACTGGTGTCTACCTGCAAGAGACAGCTGAGATTTAACTGCACTCATGCTTAACACATAGGGGAACATCTCACATCCATCCAATCCACAGAGCGGATGAGCCCCAAGAAGAACAGTAATTCTACCTCAGAATGAAATAGCAACAGAGAGTATAAAAGTACAAGCAATGTGCTCTTGTGCTCTAGAGCCTGCTGCTTCTAGGCAAAGCCACTCAATGTCTTAAAATAAGTACACTGACCTGCAGAGGCGTGTGGTAAAGAAGCAATGAAAGCCAAAGAAGATAGAGGCCTGGGTGTGGAAGAATCATGCAACTCTAAAGTAAGAGAACTGCCTAAGTAGGGGGAAAAAAGAAAAGGGGAAAAAATAGTAACATCACATTCAGCAGAAATCTTGGTAGTGACGCATACACTGGATTTGATACTTAGCTCTGCCTATCTGGATGAATATCCCCTGAGTTCTGTCTGCAAGCTCTGCACACCTCAGACTCATTTCACTAGTATGAATTCTGCATTGGAAGAGAAAATACAGAATGGTCCCAAGGCACACTGTTTTCATTGGCAGAGTCACTCTGTTCGGCTGGATGGTAACACACCTGCTCCTCCTCCTGAGGGTCAACAGACATAAAAGTATAAAACAATGGGATAAGGAAGAAACAAGGAAAAGAATTAAGAGTTATTCAGCTGCTTATCATGTGCTCAAGACAGGCAAGGAATGAAGTGAAGTGTTTCAGTTGGTGTTTCTTTGAAGAGTTTGGGGAGTGCTAGGTTTTATGAGTGCCTATAAAAGTGTTTTTACGGAGAGCATCTAAAAGACTTCTTGCATCCTTGCAGCACAATGAAGTTGTTATCATGGGCAGTCTTACATAGAGTCTTATAAGACCACAGGAGCAGCAGAAACTTGATGATATGGTCAGAAGGCAGTAGATGGGGCTTTGCAACCAGGAAGGAAAAAAAAAAAAAAAAATTCTCCTAACTTGACTCACAGTGAAGGATGGGGAGCAAGAGATCCCTCTTCAGTAAATTGCTGTAAGTAGTTATTAAAAAAAAAAAAAAAAAAAAAGAAAAGAAAAGCCTGAATTACATGCTTGGTAAATGCATAAAGAAACTGCACCACAAATTTATATAGCACTCTACCTATGACAAATGAAAGCACTTCTACAATACCTATATTAATAAGATGTCACTGTTGACTCAGGAGACTTCCAGACACTTTTTCTTTATATTAAGCACTTTGTGTGCCCTGCTTACGCTTTACCAATAACGACAACAAAAAAAATTATTCTATGATTCAATACCTCTATCATATTTGATTGAAAGCTAAACAATAATATAGCCTGCTCAAATTCTCGTAAGACCCCACTAGATATTTTGCTATCTTTCTTAAGTTTACCAGGGATGACACAGGAATTTTAACTCTCCATCAAGTTAGCAAGTAGTGCAATTTATACCTTTCTTAGTGTGATTCTTGTCTCAGGCTTGGAAGTTTACACTCAGAATGTTGTTTTCACAATAAATAGATTTTTTTTTTAGATTTAAATCATGTAGAAAAATTTGTGTTCAAAATAATACTGATAACAAAACCCAGACATACTTAGTCTTCCTGGACCATCAAGTTCTGCTTTAATAAAAATGTAAAGCTACATGGTTTCTGTTTTCTCCTATAAAGGAGAAAATGATAGAAAACATTGCAACATATGTTGAAAAACAAGCTAACATAAAACCCAGTTACGTTTTGTTTTTCAAAGAATTCCAGTTCCTTCCCATGTTAGCAACCTTTGAAAGGTCAGCAGAATTTTTAACAGAACGGCATACGCATACTTTGCAGGACAAAAATGAATAATCTAAGAGTAAAAAAAAAAAAAAAAAAAATCAGTAACAGGGTCCCCCAAAACACCCATCTGAAATGGATCAGCAATTGAAATACACACACGCATCCACTTCATGGGCTGCTTTGCGTGCGGGAGACAGAGCCCTAGGGCCGCAGGGACCGGCAGCACGATTAGGAGCCTCCGAGAGGATTTTATTTCAGCCCGGAACCAGCTCAGGCAAAGTTCGTAAGCAAACGCAGAAAGAGCTGCTCCTCCTAATTACGGAGCCACAGCTCAGGCACAGACCCTCCCCGCCATGCCCACCTGTTCGTAACGCCCTTTCCTTTCCCCTTTTCCACACCGAAGTCCCGCACACTCGCTACGGGTGGGGGCCCACGGGGGTGGGGCGCAGGCCCGCGCCCTCCCGCACCGCCAGCGACCCCCCCTCCGCCGGGCCGCGCGGGACCCCCAGCCCGCGGCGCGGGGCTTGAGCGGCCTCCCCGGCTTCTCCTCCGTACCCGCCGGACTTCACGCATTTAAACGCGCTCGCTCCCTCAAAAGAACATAAACCAGAAACCAACATACGCTAAAAAGAAAATAAATAAATAATATTAACAGCAATACTTTCAATATTGTCTAAGTACGCTCCTCACCGTTACCTACAGGGAGGAGCGCTGAGCCGGTGGGCGCCGAGCCCCTGCACCTGCCAGAGTCCGCCCCCTCGCCTCCCGCCAAACGAGCCCGGCTCGCCCCTTCCACCTCTCCCGCAGACACGGTGAAGCGGTGACACCGAGGACCGGACCGGACCGGACCAGACACCGACAGGACCAGACGCAGCGCACCACCCGCTCCCTACCTGCCCTGCTGCCACCTCCCACTGTGCCCCGGCGCCCGCCAGGGCCCGCCGCCACCTGCCGCCGGCGGGGCGGGGCGAGCGGACGGGCAGCCCCGGCGGCCAATGGTTGGGCGGCAGGGGCGGGCCGAGGCGGGGGTCGCTCGGGCCGGTCTGCGCGGCCGGGAGGGCTCGTCCCGCGCTTGGCGGGGCCGGGGGGGGTCTTGTCCCGCCCTTGGCGGAGCCGAGGCGGGGGCTGGACCGTGCCTGCGGGGCGCCGGGGCGCTCTGAGGAGAGTGCCGCCACGGCCGGCCCAGGCGGGCAATGGGCGCTCTAGTTGGGGTTCCTCGGCCAACACTGAAGTCCTTCCTGCCTCACTTTAAGCCACCCTCAAAAGCGCAGCAGTGCGCGTGGGAGACCGTTAGAAACTGCGCGCCGTGAGCGCGATCTCGTCTGGTGACGAAGCGGTTAATCTCCAGCGGCGCCGCGGGGCAGCGCAGCCGCGCGTTCGACAACGAAGGCGTTTTGGGTCCTGCCGGGCGCCGTCAGGCAGTTCCCGCCTCGGGGGCGCGCGGCCTGTTTCAAAGCGGGAGCCATGGCCGAGCAGGGTCTGGAGATGGCCTCTATGATCCCGGCGCTGCGGGAGCTGGGCAGGTAGGACGGACCCGGCCCTCGCCTTGGCGGCAGTGCACAGGTGCTGGGCAGAGGAAGCGTGACCGGTCTCGGCATCGGTGTGTGACATGGGGAGGTGGAAAGCTGACTTCCGTCCCCTCCGCTGTGCGAGGTCTCCCGGCGCTGGGCCTGCGCCCTCCTCCCGCCCTGGTCGCCTTCTCCTCCCGCCCTGGTCGCCTTCTCCTCCCGCCCTGGTCGCCTTCGCCTCCCGCCCTGGTCGCCTTCGCCTCCCGCCCTGGTCGCCTTCGCCTCCCGCCCTGGTCGCCTTCGCCTCCCGCCCTGGTCGCCTTCGCCTCCCGCCACCTGCCTGGCTTGCTCCCTGCCTCTCGGGTGGTGCTGGTAGAACGCGATGGGAAAGGCGTGTTGGCCTAGCGTCCTGGGGACTTCCCGTGTGTCTGTAGTGTGGTTTCACTGAGGGTTAACAACCTTGAAGATGTTTGTCTCTCCAGTTTCAATGGCATCATCAAGACCGCGCCTTTGTTTTGTAGTAGCTCGCTAGTTGACATGGAGGTGCAATTGTATTTTGGAGATTTGACGTGACCAGAGTTAACTGCCATCTTAGTCACCTGAACAGTTGCTATTGACATCTCTTACCCAGCATATCGGTAGTTAATCAGTTAATTTTGGTTAATTCCAAAAGTGAAACGACTTTTAGTTATATTTTTTTCTATACCAAAGTTGATTTGGTGCTTGGTGGTAGCATGCGGATAAATCCTTTAATCTGCCAAATATGGATTTAATATATATAAAACATAATTGTGTAATGAAATTAAACTGTCTGCAGCACTTCATAAAACTTTGTACCTCTGAAGAATAAGGAGAAAGAGGAACAGGCAATACACTAGTCACTAAAACAAGAAATCAATTTGTATTTCTTTTTGAAGACGTCTAGAAGAGAAAAAAAAAATCAGTGTCTAACATTGTGTTGTTGAGATAGGCTTCAAATAATTATTTTGTATTGTAAAATGGATAATGTCAAAATAATGTACTTTTAATTTTAGTGCTAGTCCAGAAGAATACAATACAGTTGTGCAGAAACCAAGACAAATACTCTGTCAGTTCATTGACAGAATTCTTACAGATGTAGACGTTGGTAAGTATTACATCCATATCTTTTTAAAATTATTATCTGCTTTATGCTTTAAGTAATTCCTGCCAAAAAAAAAAGTTACAATTCTAATTTCAACAAAGATTTAATAGTTGAATGCAATACTATTTATGACTTATTTTTAGTAACTTCCACGATGAAGTATTTGTTATTATGATGTGAAGTAAAAAAAAAAAAAAAATAGGAGAATGCAATGCAGAGGTGTATGAATAGAAATGCTCACAACATTGAAAATCAGGAGTATCATGTAATGTGATTGTTCATTGAGCTTGCAAGTCTTAATACTTGCAGGATCTTTCAGAATTTAAATAGAATCATAGAATTGCATGGTTGGATGGGACCTATAAGGTCATCTAGTCCAACCGTCTTCCCACTACAATTGCTGCCACAGGTACTAAACCATATCCTGTAGCTCCTCATCAAGCTGCCTCTTGAACACTGCCAGGGACGGCGACTCCACCACCTCCCTAGGCAAAATATGTTGACGTAAACAGCTCTCTTTTTAATTTTAGAATTCTAACAAAGCCTTATTTTAGTACTGCTTAAATCACGCTAAGATTCCAATTATTACATTACTGTAACAACGTTTTGGTAATTATGAAATATATATGCTACAAAGTTATCATTTGTAGTTATCTGTACATTTGCATCAAGGAGAATCACAGTGAGGGTAACTGACTGTTTACAAGGTATAATTTCCTGTAGTTGACTCAGTAAGACTGTGTTATTTTGTCCAGTTAATTGGTCTATTTAAGTATCATACCCATGTTACTCTATAGATGATGTATTTGCTAATTCTTTTGTAGTCCTAAAAGGGAAGGCTATACAAATAAAAACAAAAGGCTAATCTGCTTTAGATACCGCTTATGAATATATAGGTATTGTATTTTATCATTACCATGTAACTTTTGTGGTTAATTGCTATCTGAATCTGAGATAGTTTCCTTCATGCTAACTTACCATGTGGAATCTGGATAAACCTGATGTGATTCAGGTACCTGTTTCAGTGGAGCTATGCAGCAGCATTAGCTATGTTTAGTATTTTGCTAAACTTTCTGATTCAGGAAGCTGAACTTACCATTTAAAAACTTCTATTTATTGGAGATTTAGAACAAGACTTAGAGGTTGTTTTTTTTTTTCTACCAGGATCATAAACCTAGGGAAGATTGTGTGATTAAAAATTAGAATGTTAACTATTTGCTATTCTTCACTCATCAAACAGTTGGACATAATACTAACTAAACGTTGGTGCATGTAGTGTTAATGAATAATATTTAAGCTGAGTAATTTATATTTTTCTTATACAGTTTGGTATCACATAGAGGGTTTACAATATGCACAAAATAATCTTCATGGATTAATAAAGCACACTCCCAATTGACAATTATACAGTTTTAATACCATATGATAGTACTTTATGTATTAAGTTTCTTCTTTCTCTTTAGGTATACACAAAAATTGTGAAGTTGATGTATTGCAATGCTAATACAGAAACTTTTTTTTGTTTTGTTTTAAAGTTGCTTTGGAACTGATAAAGAAATCAGATTCACAGCCAAGTTCTGTAATGTTGCTTGATTTTATTCAACATATCATGAAATCTTCCCCACTTATGTTTGTAAATGTGGATGGAAATCAGGAGGAAATTGAATGCAGTTGCATTGGTGAGTTTGTTGAAAATGTTTATGTTAAAGCTTGATATTTTCAGGATTAAAATTTTCTGACAATGGGATCATACAAAAAAAAAAAAACCCAAAAAGCAAAAAAGGGAAAAGGCAGATTCATAAGTTCAGCATTTCATATTTGTAAGTAAGTGAATATTATGATAGACTTTTAATATTGTGAATTGATTTGCACTTGCAATAATGGAAATTTATCAGTACAGTTTGGCCTTATTTTTTACCATTGTTCAGTGGTATTATCAGGTTCATGTTGATGACATATCCTGTACATATATTCATTGCCTGATGTTTTTTTTACAGAGAAAAATGTCTCCAACTGTCCAGAATAAAATGTCTGGTTTGTTATGTTTATTTCCACAAGTACCCGCCCCTCCCCTTTTCCTCTTTTTCAATGAGATCTGCTGAAGAAATGTTCCAGTAAAGGCTCTCTGTTTACTAAGCTTACATGCATTTATCTCAATGAGTTTTCTTTTGTTTTACTGATGAGCAGCCTGCTCTCAAGAAGGTACTTGTAATAGGAGGTTTTGGGTTTTAATCTTACTAATTTTCTGTTTGCTGTTTCTTTTTAATGTGCTAGAATTCAGTAACTGGATCATAACAAGGCTTCTCCGGATTGCTGCAACTCCAAACTGCAACGTGTTGCACAAGAACATTTGTGACGTCATTTGTTCTTTACTTTTTTTGTTTAAAATGAAGAGTTGCTCCATTTTTGAAGTATTAACAAAAGACTTGCTACAGCTTTTCCAAGACTTAATCTTCCTGCATGAGAGAGATGCACAAAAGCATCTCTGGGGAGATGTACTAGTCTGGCCAGTGACTGTAAAGAGATTTTCAAGCAGTACAAGTTACAATATGGGACATTTAAGACTAGCACAGTTACAGCTGATGGATATGCCAAATGTAGAATGTTTGGAAGTTATATTAATGTCTATTCTGACAGATATTGTGGCAGATCTTTTTTTTGTAAGACAAGATATTATTCTCTGGGGGATAGGCTGCTCCCTGTTAGAGTATGGCAGTCCAAAAGTTAAAGCTTTGGCAGTGAAGTTTTTAGTAAAATTGATTCATTTAGGAGGACCTCCAGAACAGCTGGCCAGTGTTTTCTTCACAGTCTTTTTTGGAGTTCTACAGTCAGCGCTTGAAATGGATATTGAAGAATCAGAACTTTTTGGAGAACCACTCTTACTGTTGGTGAGGACATTGTTGCCTTTTGAAGCAGAGTCTTACAAAAATATTGAACCTGTCTACTTGAATATGCTACTAGAGAAGCTCTGTGCATTGTTTGAAGGTGATGTGTTTAGGTGTCTTCAGTCTGAAAAGCTGAAAGCTGCTTTTTGTCATATACTGCAATATTTTCTGGAGTTTGTTCCAACTGGCTATGAATCTGCCTTACAAGTAAGAAAAATCCATATCAGTACCATATGTGGAATTTTTGTGAATGTGCTTGGAACTCAGGAAGAACAAGAGGTAGGTTAATTTTTAAAAATGTATTTATGGTGTAAATAGATCATGTATAAAAAGGTTCCTTTATGCAAAGAAGAATATATAGGAAAAACTATTGTTAGTTTTATAATTAGATTGATACTCCTTGTTTCTCAGCTGCTTCATACATTTTTACAGGTCAGAGTTCTTTAATTAGATGGATGTAGTTGGACCCTATGTTTTTAGATGTATTAAACTATTGAGAAGTTATGCAGGCACAAGAGTCTGTCTGTAATCATAGTATAAAATGGGGGTAATGTTGAGCGTTCCTTATACCCCATACACTCTCATCCATATCATATCTATTGTCTCTTAAACTTAGTATGTCTGTCTTGGTGGCTTTTGTGGCAAGGTATTATGCCAAGAATTGGGAAACAGCTGTACAAGCTGCATTCTCTGTGGTAGGAAACTTCATGGCTTATCAGAGTTTTAATCTTGCAATTAAGATTTTTTAACAGAAAGGTTTGTGAGAACTTTGTTACCGTAGTATTTTGAAATCTTAAATTTTAAATCAGGAACAATAATATCGCGTCTTTGAGAAGTAAGGCGTAGGCATGGCATATGTCATGGCACCTCTGTTGTTTTTATGTCCCAGTTTCTGGTGAGTCCACTTTATGCAGCATTAAAAACACAAACAGAAGAAATCTTTCAGGAGCTTCATCAGAACCAGTTAGATACTTCTGATACTGAAGGGTGGAGCAGCAGCAGTGATGAAGTTCCAGAGAAAAGACGACGACTAAGCCTACCAACAAAGCATCCAAAGAAATCACCAGTAATGTATGATACTTACTCAGCAACTACTTTTATAGTAATTTGGCTAGGGAATAATAACAAATGACAATGTTTTTGAGGCAGTTTCTTCCTAACAGTCACATTGAAAGATCTTCTGGGAAAAGATCTAAATGATATTTTGAAGGATCGGAATCTACAAACGATTTTTAAGCCAAACTTTAGTTAAAGACACTGTATTTTTCATATGTTCAATGCAAATTATTTTTATTTTTACACACTGAAAACAGAAAAGCTGAGAGAATACACACAGAATCATGTTACGTGGCTGTGCTGTTGCACTAGACATGCTTAAAGCAGGTCTAATTAAGTCAGCTTGTTCTAAGATGAACAAAGCCAGTTCTGTCAGCATCTGTTTGTGCTGGGCTTCAGCTCCCTGATTATCTTGGACTTGCTCCAACCTGTTGATCTGTTCTTTGTATTTGGGCACTCAAGACTGGCTCCAGCATGCAGTACTCCAGGTATGGGCTCATGATTAGCCTTCGCTCTTGATAATACAGCCCAGTATGAGGCTGACTTTCTTTGCAACAAGGTCACACTGATCTTATAGTCAACTTTTCTGCAAGTCCATCAGATAATTTTCTTTAAAGCTGCTTGCTAGCCAGTCAGCCCTCAGCCTGTTCTGTTGCACAGGGGTTAGTCATAGGACTTTTCATATGTCTCTGTTGACCTTCATGAGACTTTTGTCAGCCTAGTTTTCCAGCCAGTTGCGCTCCTCTGGATAAGAAGCTCTCCTTTTATCCACAGACCTACCTGTCTCGTTGTAGAAAAGAATCACATTAGTCTGGCATGATTTGTCCTTGGTAGATGTGCTGTGGTTTTTCACAGTCACCTTCTTGCCTCGTATGTGGCTAGCAGTGAGTTTATGTAAGACTTTTTCCATAACCTTCTGAGAGACTGAGGTTAGGCTGGCAGGCATCTAGTTCCTTGGATCCTCTTTTTTGCCTTTCTTGAAGATGGGTGTAACATCTACCTTTTTATAGTCATCAGGAGCCACTCGGGTCACCATGACCTTCCAAGGATTGTAGAGGTATACCTTTGTAGCCTTTCAAATAAGTCTGATTTGCATCATACTTAACTTCAGAGCTAGTATCTTGTTCTCCCAAAGAGCACATTTAAGCTAAAGCTTCATTTGATATTTTCCTAATCCGATATCCAGCAACTCTGTTTTTGCTATGATGATTTATCTTTTCTGGAAAAAAAAAAAAAAAAAACCTGTGTTGGAAAATAATTAATATCATCAAATTACAGACCTAATCCTGTAGACATGAAATTGAAGAGCACTCTGTGGAATGCCATCGCAAAGAAAGCTGCATCGTTAATATTTACCCTTGAGAAAGAAATTCTAACAGCCGATGTTCTTCAGACTGTAGAAGGGATTGCTGTGATTCTGCGACTAGCTGCTTTGTGCATAGTTCATTGTTCTCCTCCAAGAAGTTCTAACAGGTAAAGGTACCGAGGTGAAACTGTGAGATGAGTAGTTTCTTGTAACTGTTATTATGATTTGTGTAATGACTTCAATGCTTGTCCATGTATCAGGACAGGTTTTGGATAATTCCTGTGTATTATGAAGTACATTTTCATAGTAACTTTGCTTACAAGCAATACAATATTAAATGTTTTTAGTCTGTTATGTTGATCATATGGTTTTTATTTTAACAGTATAGATCATAAAGTAACTCATCCGTGTGTCTCTGACACATGTAAGATCACTCCGAGCTCATCAGATTCAGTGATGAATATACAGTTCACATGGATTTCCTCTGATTTTATCACAAGACTAGTGAAAGTCTGCAGAAACCTGTTAGAGACTGCTACACAGATTGTTAATCTGGAACAAGTGATTGACAGAACAGTGAAAATCTTTGATGCTTTGCTGTATGCACAAGGTGAGAAATCCTTTATACTAGCATGTGTTTATTGGATTTGTAAATTAGGAATGCATCTGACTAAACTGATCTCTTGTGGTAGCTCTTATGTTAGAACTCCTGTTCCTGTACAGAAAAAAAAGTTTGAATTAAAAAAAAGCATTGTTTTCTGTTTAGAGAGCTTCCTTTGCATTCGTTGTTGAACATAATTTACTAGTCTTTGTTTGTACTTCTGTTGATTTTTATCTGAGCAAAACACTACACAGTAACAGTGAATATGCATAAGAAAGAAGTGAACTTCTAGCAATTTTTTTTTTAAAACACGCAGAGGTAGCATGCCTTGCTGTCTCTGTTTTGCTCAAAGATTTCAAAGCTTCTGACCAGCTTCAGCAGATGTGTCATGCAGAAAACAAACCAAAGATATTAAGTACTTGCATGTTTCTTTAAAAGTAGCTAGTAGAATGGAGGACAGACTCTACTAAGACTAATGTGTCATTATATAAGTTCAGCTTACTAGTTGTTCCAAAGTCTACCTGAGAGTCTTTCTACAAATCCAGAGATACTGAAGTTCTGTTCATTCTGCTGTTTATGTATTACGTGCTGTCAACTGTTTAATGAAATTTTTAGATTATTTTGATGTAGCACTACATCATTTATTATTATATGTCTAAAATGTAGGATATCAACATGTGGGAATAGTGAAACTAATCTTTGTTGATAAAAAAAATAACATTTTGTAGCAAATTAAGGACATCAAAAGTGCATCTGTCTTATAAACTTATAAATACAAAGCTCTGAAATGATCAGACTTTTTGTTTGGTTCGGTTTGTTTTTTTCCCCCCCTAGTGAAAATTCCACTGAGTGATCAGATCCTTGGTAACTTATGTGGATTGCTATCTCTGCCCTGGATTTTCAGACATCCTGACGATCCTTCTTTTAAGCCATCTGCTTTTGGCTTCAATCCTCTAGTTTTGAGTCAAAAAACTGCACAGAGTTTCTGTAAGTATGTTAAAGTGTATAAAAGTTAATGTATCTCTGGAATTATTGTTCTGAAGTAAAATTTTCTTTGCCCTCTTACGATGATTGATGAAATTAAAAGTTTAAATCAAGTAATTATCTGCTTTATTTTGTTCGCTTTTTTTTCTTTTTAGCACCCCAAACTGAGTCACACTGTGTGTTCCTTCTGTCTCTTTTCCCAAGAAACATTTGTCTGGATTGGAGAAAATCCATTTATCATTGGGCATTACAAAGTCCTCATGAAGTAATTCGGGCTACTTGTGTTAAAGGATTCTCTCTCCTGCTTCATCCACCAAGTGTACAGTCCTGCAGTATGATTCCCAAGGCTCTTTTGTATGTATTAATTCTGCTTTTCAGTCTTCATGCAAGAAGAGAAGCGGACAAATAAAAAAATGTAGTATAAGCATGAAAATAAATATTTATTTCTGTTTTATCCAGAATTTGCTAGATCTCAATTTCAGAAATCATAAGGTGTTAGCAGGATAGGTGTAAGTGACGATATATGTATGATAGAATAGCGTTTGCTTACAATATCAGTACACAAGTTGCTTTGCTAGTTGAAGACTTCATTTCTAATTAACAAATTTAAACTAAGGAGGAGAAAGGAGATGCCTTTGCCAGTTAAATATATGTGATATTTGTCCGTATGTCTCTTAAATTTTTTCCAATTTCTCTGCCTTTTGTATATATGTCTTGGTGCATTCTGTCCTATTGTGTCTGGTCTTCAGTTTCTTTATAACATGCCAGACTCACCATGCCCAGTGCTAGTTCAAGCATTTAATAGAACTTGAGGGTAATCTGAAAAGGAAAAAGATAATTTAATGAGATAGATCCTTAAATTTTCCTAATAGTACTTTTAGTATAATTAGAGAATTCAAACAATGTGGAAATACAAATTTCTAGGTAAATGATCTGTTAAAATGGTTTCACTTTTGGTTCTATTTCAGAAATCAAATCAACGATGAATCTGAGCTAGTCAAGGAGGCTTGCGCTGCTATAGTTGGGAAATTATCTTGCTGTCTTTCTGGTACATTCAGTGTACAACCTTCCCTAGCAGATGCTGCTATTAAGCATTTAACTTGTGATATTTTATGTAGCAGCCTTACTGTGACTTCTCATGAAAAAATTTGTTCTGTGCAAGCCTCTGTTTTCAAGCCATTTCTTACTCTCCTTGAGAACAAAGTATCCAGTTCAGTAAAGCAAGGTAGGTGACTTTACCTTTATTAACATTTTGTACTTCTCTATAAGGTACTGCATCACTACTTCTGTACCTTGCTCCATTTCTTTTTTCCTGTGGTGGTGTGTTTTGATTTTGTTTTGTTTTGTTTTTTTTTAATAGCTATAGTAGTGCTTGAAATGTTGTATTTCAGTTGATATCACTGCTAATGTTTGATGTTGTCGTTTATATTCTTTTTAAACTACTTCGGTTTAATTTTGGTCTATGGCTATATCTAGAAATGTAATACTTGATAAAATCTGAATTTTAAATAACTTGTCTGGTTTGACAGTATTTACTCTTTTGTTAAAAGATGTAGTATGCTTAATGACTTACTTGCATCACTGTTTTATACAGTTCAATAGATTTTAAAAAAAAAAAATTAAAATATATTTTCCTTTTCTCCTCCAACCTATGCCACCCAGCATTTATAGAAAATATACCTCATCTTTGCAAACATCTGGATTTTAACACTGATGAGTCCAGTGTGAAGACTCTTGTTGGTTCTTTATTAAATCTAATGGAAGATCCAGACAAATATGTCAGAGTAGCTTTCAGTGACTGCATAAAAAACATACTGGAATCCTTAGACTCTGAAGAAGGATTCATAAAAGAGGTGAATTCATATTTATTTTTTGTTATTTTTCCTAACTTACTATGGTTTTTGTTTCACTAATGTCAAACACTCTAAAATTATTTTTTGTTTTGTTTCCATGTGTTGCAGCTGTTTGTTTCAAGAATGAAAGAAGCCTATACAAATGCCAAAATATCAAGAAATAATGAGCTTAAAGATACCTTGATTCTCACGACAGGAGATATTGGAAGGTTTTTTTAATTGTATCTTGAAAATTGCAAAGTAGTGACAGTTTGTGATGCAAAGTAACTTTTTGTTGAAGTGTAAATGTAAATTTAAATTACTTGTTTCAAGGTCAGCCTTTGTCCAGAGTCCCTTGCAACTGTTGTAAGCTATTGGTTCATATGGAATGTTCCTAATTTTCTTCTGCTCTGTCAGAGGAAGTACAGATAAGCTATGCAAATACAATGAGTCATCTTTGTATTATGGTAATTGTTTATTCTCAAGTCATTTTATTGATGCAACAATTATTTTTTCCATTTTAATTCATTTTCGTCTGCTTACTTTGTAAGGGCATCAAAAGGAGATTTGGTACCGTTTGCCCTCTTGCATTTGTTACACTGTTTGTTGTCGAAGTCAGCTTCTGTGGCTGGAGCAGCATACACAGAAATTCGATCCCTGGCGGCAGCTAAGTCCATAAAACTGCAAGCTTTTTTCAGTCAGTACAAGAAGCCTATCTGTCAGGTAAAAAGAAAAGAGTTGGTGGTTTAGAAAGGGATACGTTTAGGTTCTTTTTGTGTGCTTTGGAAATGGTAGTAAAGGTAAAAACTTACAAGATTTTACGAGGTGAAATATCATAGGACGAGAAAGAAATGATTTAAAAAAACAAAACAAAAAAACCTCTGAATGTTTACCCTCCTGAAAAACATTCAGGAAGGAATGGGAAGTCTTGGACTTTGTCATGGTCTTCTCCCCTCAACAGTATTGCTTTTTTTTTTTTTTATTCCCTAGATGCTGTCATTCTGAAATAGAACTACATAGTTTCTTGCATTATGTGGTACCATTGCCACAAGGGGCTATCATTTAAAATTGGAATTGTAGTCAACGTTTTATAGGCATAATACTGACGTGATAGGTTTGTTCTTTTGATATAGCCATTACCTAAAGACAGAAGTTCTGTTTAAAATAAAATTATGAAAAGCAGACTTTCCTAATTTTGAATATTTTTTTAATAATGCAATGTCTGAATCCAAGGTTGCAAAATTAAATACAGTTGTTAAGTGGATGATAATCCAGTCCTGCGCAAAGTAATAATCACAGATCTATGCGCAATAAAAAAGAAACAAACAGATGCATAGGAAGAGGAGTGAAACTCTTGTGGTTTTTTTTAGGGCGTGAAAAAGGGGAAAATACTACTAAATATGTATTTCTTCATGCTTAGTTTCTAGTGGAATCCCTGCACTCCAGCCAGATGGCAGCATTGAGCGTTCCATGCCAGGGTCACGAGCTACAGAAACACACGGCTGTTCACCAGAGGGAAATGGCTCTGGACATGTTATCCGAGATTGCCAATGTATTTGATTTTCCTGATCTAAATCGCTTTCTCTCAGTAAGTTGCTCAGTCCTTCCTTTTTTGTATGTGTGTGTGCTTGTGGATTTCTGTTTTAGACCACAATTTTTCTGTGAATGTCACAGATCTGATTTTTTTTTTTCTCTACTTGCTGTTGTTTGTTATGATATAGAATATTTAGGGATTGCTGCAACTGGGAGCTCAAATACAGAGGAGGAGTTCTATCGAAGAGTTACAGTGATGGCTACAGTGCTAATTCAAGTATGATGGCTGACAAGCTAACTAAAGTCTAGAGTACTCATTTAGTAAATTTATATTAAAGATTTAGTGCACTTGGAGGGATTCTTCCTAAGCTGGGATTTTTGTATGATGTCTGCTTTCTTTTTTCAAGTGAAGAAAGCTGTTGTTCTGTGGATAGATATCTTCCTGATCTGGTTAGATTCCTGTTTTACTTGAGACCTAAGTAGCTTCATCTGCATACATGTATTTAGTTTGTTGGTAGACAGGAAATGCACAACTGTTAAGTAAGCAGTGTTCTAGTTGACTGGTAGGTTGGGGGAGTGTTGTTGTGGGGCTGTTTGGTTTTTTTTGTTTGTTTTGTTTTTTCTTTTAAAATTTCCTTTTGTGGAGAATCTGGATGGACACAAAAAATGCTAGCTCACTTTTTGTTTGCGTGTTTCTCAGTGTGGATTAGATGAAGCACCTCCTTAAGTAACTATTTTTTTTTTAATTTGTATTTTTACTAGGTATTTCCATGTTACTAAAATTCTTCTTTGTTCATACCTATGGTAATACATATGACCAGAGATGTGTATTGTTGTACTCACACAAATGGGACAAAGCCAAACCCTGGGTTTTAGTAAGGCTTTTTGTTTGGTTGGTTTTGTTTTTTCCATTAAGTGTTGTTCTTAATTTACCAGCGGACCCTACAAGTTTTGCTTCCTGACCTTGCAGCCAAGGCTAGTCCTGCAGCCTCCGCACTTATTCGAACCATAGCAAAACAGTTGAATGTAAATAGAAGAGAGATTTTAATCAATAACTTCAAGTACATCTTCTCTCATTTGGTCTGTTCCTGCTCCAAGGATGAGCTTGAGCGGGCGCTTCATTATCTCAAGGTAAATTGACATTTCCTCTATTATACATACAGATTAGGAGCAACAATTGATCCATAGTGAGCTTTCTGCTTTATTTAAGTCAAGGTGTTGCAAAGCATGGGTGGAAAAATTGTATATGCAGAAGTTTTGTTGTTGGTATTTATCATCTCTTCCATTGGCTCTGAGGAACTGTTGTAAGATATTTTGGGAACTTAAAAACACTAAAAACTTGATTTGTCCAATATTGAGATGATGGGAAGCTTTTTCTTTGATGTCTATGGTAAATTAACCAGAGTCCAATGCTTCCTGTCACTCGGTGTGCTAGATTGTGATGAAATTAAGACGTGGTTTCTGTTTGCTATTTGATTATAGAACGAGACTGAAATAGAACTGGGCAGCTTGCTGAGACAGGATTACCAGGGACTGCATAATGAATTATTGTTGCGTATAGGAGAGCATTATCAACAAGTCTTCAATGGTTTGTCAATATTGGCTTCATTTGCATCTCATGATGATCCCTATCAGGGGCCTAGAGAAATAACGTCACCTGAACAAATGGTAAGGACATGAAAGTGTTCATGTTGTGTCTTGTTCAATTTTTTTTTTTTTTTTTCCCTCCAGTCTGAGAGTGAAGACAATTTAACATTCTCTGAACATCACTTATTCAAGGCAAAAAGCGGAGGAAAGGCTGGTGTTTCACATTAAGTGTTCCTGTAATAGGGAGATACATACCAAGTATGCATTAAAAAAAGAAAAGAAAAAAAAAAAAACAAACCTGTCCAAACAAACAACCCCTCCCCTACCTCCAACCTCAAAATCCTACCGCAACAAAAAGTCACACAGCCTAGTAAGAGTGTCTTTCATTAACACTGATATTTCTTAAGGAGCAGTGTATGTATTTGGGATTCTTGTCATTTGTCTTTCAGAATTAGCATTTCATACTTGCTAAGCTTAAAAAAAAAATAAAAATGTGTTAATAGTGAGATTATTTGGGTTTTTTACTTTTTTTTTTTCTCTTCTTTTTTTTTTTTTTTTTTGCCTCCCTCCACAGGCTGATTATCTGCAACCTAAATTGCTTGGTATCTTGGCTTTTTTTAACATGCAGTTACTGAGTTCCAGTGTTGGCATTGAAGATAAAAAAATGGTGCGTAAACTTAATTTTTAATATTAAAACTAAGATAAGCAAGGACTATTTCAGTATTCCAGGCTTACTATGTCCTTGTGCAACTGACATTGAAGTCTCAGATACTAAGGTTCCCACATGATTCTTGAAAACCTGTGCTCTCACTGTGGGTAGGACCTCTGTGTAAGCTCAGAAGTTTTTGTTTCTTTTTGTTTAATGGTCAGCTAATGTACGTATTTCAGTCATACATGGTATATGTAACAAATCAGTCAACCAGTAATTGTAGAGGAGGAATCCAAGTGTATGTGAAGGAAACAAAGTGGAAGATGAGGGACTATGGGAGAAAACTGGAGTTATTGCAGGGAAGAGGGTTATAAGGGCACCAAAGGGCAAAGCTAAAGAATGTAAGATGCAAATACAAGAGAAAATAGGCTTTGTTGGTTTTGCTTCTCACAGAACAGCTCCTTTCAACTTTGCAGTAGAGAACATTTAGCGAAATTAGAGCTCACAACTTGAGATCAAGTCTGAAAATTCTGCTCTGCTGAGGCAGTGCTTCTAACCATGAGATAGGCCTTTTAGCCACCTCATAGAGGTAGCACGGATTATTTCTGTAAGGAATTTCTCAGTGCTAGAATATATATAACCTTTGCATTGATGAACTGTGTTTTCTCTGGTGTTCTTTCAAGCTTTTTGCTTTTCAGATATTCATGTTAAGATGCTGTCATTTTCATAGCCCTATGTCTTCACACTTTTTGAATTTCTTAATTTGTATAGCATTTCTTCTGCTGCACCTCCTATTGTTTCTATATTTTCTTATTCTGTTTTTTGTTCTTGGCGAGTTTCCCCTTCCATGACCTTTCCTCAAGCTCAGGTTTCTTCCTGTGTTACTGATCTGTCATGCTGGATGTCGTACTACCTTTGGTACAGTGTCACTGTGACTGAAATACCTACTTTTTCTGCATCTCAGTATTTCTCGTCTTTCATCAGTCCCAGTGACAACTGAGCTTATTACCTGTTCCGTAAAGCTACCAATCACTTCTGCCAGAAGTTGTCTGTCAATTCTGTTGGTGGTTTTTGTGGGTTTTTTTTTGTTGTTGTGTTATTTTTTTTTTCTTTTAATGCAAATTACTTTGGCTTTTAAATATATTTTTTAAATATACTTCTAAAACCTGCTTTTTGCAGCTTCTAAACCTTTGGACATGTGGTCAATCATGTCTTATAATAGACTTCTATAACTGTGAACTCCTTTGGTGTCCACAGTTCTTCCCTTATCAACAGCTTAAGTAAAGACTTTTTTGTCTTGTCGTTATGGATCCCCTTTCATTCTCTTCTGACCCCCAAATTCTTTACTGAAACATCAAACTGAATTTCATGTCTTACAGGGTATGATTTCTTAAGCCAGGATAGCTTGATTTTATTAGAATATATGGCTTGTTTATGTTTTACTGACTATCTAATACACTAAAATGGCTTTTCTCTATGTCTAGGCTTTAAACAGTCTTATGTCTTTAATGAAGCTCATGGGTCCCAAACACATCAGTTCAGTAAGAGTGAAGATGATGACTACGCTGAGAACAGCTCTAAGATACAAGGATGACTTTCCAGAACTGTGTTGCAGGTGAAGTGATAGTGTGCCCAAACAGTGACATACCGGCTGTTTCTGTCCTTGAATACACTGTTTTGTTTTGTTCTACAGTACAAAGAGCTGAAATAACTTAAAATGCTTCTCATGACTCTCCTAAAATGTCTTTATGAAGAGAAGAATCATTGATGACTATTATTTTGTTGTCTTTCCTTGTTTAGAGCCTGGGATTGTTTTGTTCGAAGTCTGGACCACTCATACCTTGGCTCCTTGCTTAGTCATGTGATAGTAGCATTGCTGCCACTTATACATATCCAGCCAAAGGAAACTACAGCAGTATTTTACTTTCTCATAGTTGAGAACAGGTACCGTAAAAAATATTTTCAGTTACATGAATTAAATCATGTAATAAGGTTGGGGATAACCCTGAATTAAAGTTGTCCAGCACTGAGATGAGAAAACTTATTTTTCTGCAAAATAGTACATTGTTCTATAAAATTCCCACTTCTCTAAATTGCAATGAGATTTTGAAATTTGTCAAGTGATAGCCGCATCAGAAAAGGTGTTTTTATATTGTCTTTATAAAAATATGTGATGCTATGGCCAAGCTACAACCTATTCAGACACTCCCCCCTGCCAGATTTTCTGATTCTGCGTTTTTTTCTGCTGGTGTAGAAAATGTCTTCCCTCTACAGAGCATATAGACAGAATAACGAGGGAAGTATACAGAACTTGAAATAGAGAAGAAATTAGTTCTGTATTTGTTTCTTTCTATAATTAAAGTTCTAGTTATGAAGTGCACAGAATTTAATGTGGAGTAGGATTTAATGGATCCTCTTCACAAGTGGTCACACCAGCTGAAAGTAAAACCAAAGTCTAATACAAGAGTTTTCGTCATTTAACCTTTTTGAAGACAGTGTTGAGTCTTAATTATTGTATGTTTTGTAGCTTGAATTATTATTTTTTTTAGGATGGTGGTAGTTTATATCCTGATTATTTTTGTTGGATTTTCTTTTTTTCTTGCACTGTATCATACCAACAGTATTCAAAATAAAAGGTGACAATGGGAATAATAGGCTCTTGTAGAAGCCCATAGTAGAAGAATTGAAAGAGATTCCTTCATGTTAAGAACACAGAATTCTTTTCTTGGTTGTGTGTTTTCTTATGAGGAAAACAGGAACTGGATTCACATCAAATGGGGTTATTCTCCCTCTTTGGCCAGTGTGCAAAATAAGGAAAGCCAAACCTGGTAGAGATGAATGATGACTCTGAAAGCTTTGGAAAGAGCTGTCTTTAAAAGATAAAGCAGTATAAAGTATAGAGGAGGAATACCTGTCATGCTTAGTTGAGTAACAAAGAGAAGCAAATGGTTTCATATGTGTACTTAATTAGATTTTTAAAATCACGTGATTTACTTTTTCCTGCTTTTCAAGCCTCTGTTCTTCTAGTGATTACATTTAACTGCTTTCTTTTGATGGATTTTAAAGATTTTTCCAATCCAACTAATGTTTGCTATGTTCTTTGCAATGTTGTTTTGTGGTTGTTTTTTTGTTTTTTTTTTTTTAACTATTAGGGATGCAGTACGAGACTTCTTACATGAAATATATTTCCTGCCTGACCTTCCAGAATTGAAAGAAATTCAGGTTGTCCTTCAGGAATACAGAAAGGTACAACTTCTTCTATGTATTTGTTTGTTTTTAATGCATCAAATGAATTCTTGACAAGTGAGGAAAACATATAAATTTTATTGTTAAGCAGAAATAGTATTTTTCTGCTCCCACAACAAAACAGAATTTGTGTGTTGCAGGAATACTTTGAAGCAGGTTCTTATTCTTCTTTAGGAATGAAATATGCTCATGTTTAACATGCTTCTTTCTGTAGCATCTCCTAACACGTGATTTTTCATCTTTTTGAGACTATAAGAGCAGTATTAGCGATGGAATGAGTGTGTTACAAGATAAGATACTTTTAATTTGATCCCTCTTCTGTATTGTCTTTAAAGGTAACGAAATTTGTCTATTTTTTAGGAGTACTCTATGGTCCATTTCTTTTGCTTTCCTTCAGAGTGCTTAGGTAATAGATGGGAATTAGTAATTATTTAGTGGAAATGAGATAACAAAAGTAAAAATTAATTTGATTTTAGATAATGCGGTGCTCAAAGCAAAGCATTTTCTGATTTAGTCATTTTTATTTACCCTATAATTATATATACACAAAAGTGTAAATATAGAACCTTTTTGAGGAAAACATTTGAAAAATAGACAGTGGTGTATGGATACAGCTGAGAATGTAGGCAGAAAGGTAGTTGTTTGTATATGTTCTCACTTGTGTTCTTTGAGATGCTACTTAACCGTGTTCCTGTTATGTTTACCTTGAACTTCTTATGTCATGTCTTGTTCAGGAATCCTCTAAAAGCACTGACTTGCAGACAACACTGCAGCTGTCTATGAGAGCTATTCAGCATGAGAATGTGGATGTTCGTATTCATGCACTTACCAGCCTGAAAGAAACATTATATAGAAATCAGGTATGGAAAACTTCTTTCAGTAGAATTAAAGTAAATTCAGTAAATCAAAGTAGCACCTGTATGAACAGCCTAAAACTCCTTACTGTTACTGGGTGTTCACGTGAACTGTGTTATCCTCCTCAACTTATTAAGCTAGCCATTTCTTTATATAATGGAGAGAAGGGATTCATTTTCATTGTGTCTTCTTGTAAGAAGACTTTCAAACCCTCCTAATCTGTGTGATGCTGATTCAGCAAGGCTAGTGGTATATTTCTTATCTTTTTCAACTCTGAGGAAAGATGCATCTAAGAAGTGCATTTCAGCAATCTGTTGTGTGGGCTTGTTCTCCCTTAGAACATGTATGGCTTTTGCATCAGGAGACATTCCATTAAAACCAACGGTTTTTATATGAAAGAATTAAGATGTGTGTAACCACCTTGATTTTTCTCTTCCTTTTTTGCCTTCCACCCTCAAAAATGTGAATCCATTGATCGTATTCCAAAAAATTTTGTAACCACGTACAAGTCGCAAAGATACTGCTTTACAAATCAGTGTGGTTATTAGCCCAGAGGGGTGTATGTGACTTATTTAAACAGAGAAGTTTAAGAAGCCTTAGTAACCATAAGATTGTGGGACACTCTTCAGTCAGCCATTTAAAAAAAAACGTAGCTAAAAGAACAAGCCATCATTGTGTATATTCTGGCCAATCAGTAATTCTGGCAGCTGAGGTCAGCAAAATCTTGTCATGTCTTGCTTAGTTAGAAGTCTAGCAAAATAATTGAGGCAAATCAAACTTAATTAGTTCCACAGCTTGCGGAGCTATTTGCTCTTTTATGTTGGCTGTGGTTTCAGTTTTCATTAAACATAACAATGGCGAACATCTTCACATTATTAAGAGAAATTTTTCTATGTATTTGGCCTAAATGTGGAACTGGAGAATAAATTTGGGCCAACATGAAGAAGAAAGGAAATCCAATTAACGTGATGGGCATTTATTAAAGGACTTGAAACCCTGAGCTTTGTAGGACTGAGAGTGAATAAATGGCCCACAAATGGGAAATAATAAAGATACAAATGGCAGTGAAGCCAGAAGGTATGAGAACAGCTGCATGAAAGAAATTGAAGTATCGGAGTACATGAAGAAAAGGGACAGATAAGTGAAAACGGTAATGTAGAAAAGAAGAGAGGTTCTTAGTAAGACAAGGAAAGAAAATGAAATTAGTAGAGAGGTGTATGATATTGAAATAGAGTATTGGTCATGACAGCATTATTAATTGAGGCCCAGATCCCTTATTCTTATTAATTTGTTTAGTCCTTCCTAGGGTAACAAGCAATTTAGGGCAATTGGGCTATAGTTACAAAATGGCAGTATTTAAATCACTAACCTAAAGTCATGAATAAATGAAATACAAAGTAAGAGTGAGTTCCAGATAGAAAATTTCTGAGATTATTTGCCGTAAACATGGTTGTAGAATAACTGATCTTTATTTTTCAACTTCCTAGGAAAAATTGATAAAGTATGTAACAGACAGTGAAACTGTGGAGCCAGTCATCTCCCAGTTGGTAACTGTTCTTCTAATCGGCTGCCAGGATGCAAATTCTCAAGCCCGATTACTTTGTGGAGAATGTTTAGGTGAACTGGGAGCTATAGATCCTGGCAGACTTGATTTTTCAACAAGTGAAACTCAAGGAAAACACTTTACATTTGTGGTAAGAAATATTGCTGTATTTAGCTTTAAGGGGTTTTTTAAGTACTTGGGAGCAGGGAACCTCTTATCTTTAGAAACTTTGAAAATCTATACTTGCTCTCTCATCAAAAGAGTTTAGAGTCAGGCTTCAAAGTGATTATTTAGAGATTAAAGATACAGCCATTACTGTTTTAATAAAAGTGGCATCTTGTTTGTGGTTGAGGCTGGTGTGGAGGATCCAAATTTTGCCTATGGATTATTAATGGAACTGACCAGGGCATTCCTCGCTTATGCGGATAATGTTCGTGCTCAGGATTCTGCAGCATATGCAATTCAGGTAAGATGTGTGGTTAAATCCTATTTTTTTCTTCGCAAATTATTTCCTATCATGCTGAACCTAAAATTATGCAATACAAATGTACATTTTGAAGTACATGTTTAAGTATTTGCAACTTTATCCTATACAGCTTTAAATTATAAGGTAAAAGATTATTCAGGATAGTGGCTGTTTTTATTTTTTAAATAAAAATTCACTTAGAATTCTGGGGAGTGGTCAAATACAAGATTTGTTTGCTTTTGTGTCATGACATTTTAGGAGAGATCTGATGTTTCAGAGGTAACTAATAGTCCATACTTAGTGATTCAAGGAGTAATCCTGAGACTGACTTAGAAATGGTACGGGTTCCGTAAGCAGAAATGAAAAGCACTAAGTATTCCTAAGAGGGTTTCTGTTTACACTTTTGAAAAGCAACTGAAAGTGAGCCTGCCTTTATTTTGAGACTCTAGTCTTTTGTGCTGGGTTGATAACTCCATGCTGGTTGGTTGCTTGGTTTGGTTTGTTGTTATTTAATATCTTTTGGAAAACTTCAGGACAATTCTTTGCTCCAGGAGAAAATAAGTAGCCCCGTGTAGTCAGTGGAATTAGTAAATTTCATTAGCTTCTAAGACTAATTTCTAGTCCTGATTTATTGGTAGATGTGAAGAATATGGGATAATGTGGTCCAAACACAAACTGGAGCATCTGAGGAATCAATATTTAGCTGAAATCAACACTGCCTAGTAGTAGGGAATTAACAATGTAGGATGAAAGATTTGCAGTTGTAATTTCTGAATTAACATTCTGTAATTTCTATCTCATTACTTCTGTATATGCACCAGGTTTTGTTACTATTGTGGTCATGAAATGTTTTCAGTGCTAACTTGGTCATGTAAAACATGCCTTTTCAGGAGTTATTGTCTATCTATGACTGTAGAGAGACAAACACTGACTGCCCAGGCTCCAGGCTTTGGAGGAGGTTTCCTGAGCACGTGCAGGAGATCCTGGAACCTCACTTAAATACACGGTATATGACAACTTAAGCAATTTCTTCTCATAACAGCTTTTAAAACTTTTTTTTTTCTCTCTAGGCTAGCAATAACTTCATTTAGTTTTGTGATTCTTACTCCTCTTCTTTGAAGAGTGATATGTGTATATAAAAAATTCAAATGAGGTCTTTCTACGTAAAGCTGAATTAGCGCTTCCTTTAATGTAATTCTCTAAATCAAATGAGCAAAATTCTGAGTCTATACTTTGCCCGGATCTGCCTGTTTGTCCCTACAGCATTGTCTTATACAATGTTTTGAAGCTTTTATTTCTGTTCTCTTTCCTCTGTACAAATTTTTGCTAGGATTTGAGTTTGTGCTCAAATCCATTAATATCCTCTTACTGCTGCCCTTTACAGAAGTAGGAGGAGCTCACTGGGTTTTAATTTTACTTTTTTATTTTGTTGAATTAATTATAAAAATCATGTAAAGAAAACTTCAAATTATATATGCACCTTAATTTGAAATAATCAACAGTGTTATCTTTCTGTTTCCTCATTGAGACTGTCATGCTCATCTGTGATAGGTTTTACCTTTGTAGAAAACAAACTTTTTAGCATTTCTTGGCTTTCACTTATGTTCTGAGTTTTTCCTGTCAAAAGCATAGTATTCAAATATTTATAAAACTGCCATAAAACCAATTTGAACAGCACTTTAAAGTATACTTAAAAATTGTGGTAACATATTAGGTTGTTTGTATTTCATCTTTCATTTTAAGAAGCTCTAGAGTACTGAAAGTATTTTCTTAATTCTTTTTTAGAAGATTCAAAAGGTGAAATCTAATACGAATCCAGTTAAAGAACTTCATAAATAACAATGTGCTATTGTTGTTTATTATATTATTTATAAAAGTTAGTTTTATTAAATGGATATTTTAAAATTACAGGTACAAGAGTTATCAAAAGGCTGTAAATTGGTCTAAGATGAAGAAGCCAATTTACTTAAGCAAATTAGGTGATAATTTTGCAGAATGGTCAGCAACTTGGGCAGGTTATCTTATAACAAAGGTAAGAGAATAAATCTGCTCTCTATATTTGTGTACACAACACAGTCCTTGAACTACATTTTGGTTTCTGAAAGTCAGGAATGGATGGGGCAATATGCCTATTCTCTATAGGCCTGTTAAAGCACGTACCTAAAGACTTCTTGCATCATCAAGGTAACCATGAACCCTTCCCCATCATTGTTGCTTCTTGGCTTGGCTTCACAAGCTTCAAAGCCAAAAGTCTAGGAAGTTTGCCCTTGTCCTGAGACTCTTATGTAGCTGAAGGCACTGACAAATGCTTCTGAAAAGTATCTGAAATGCTTTTCACGTTCTGAAACATGTATTTCGTTTCCTGATAGCTCTGCAGTCCCAGCACTTAAAAAGTACTTGTCTCTCTCTTCCTTTCCTTTCCCCTTTCTGACATTTAAGTGACCCACTGAAAATTTTGCTTCTGAATCAACCACTTTAAGAAGTTAATTTAATCACAATAGCTCAGTAGCTACACTGCCCTCTTTCCATTTCAGACAAAGAAGGATTGAATGTCTTCATAATTTCTTACTTGTTGCAGGCTTTTAAGGGCAGAAGGGAGGCTGAGTGCAGTAGTAGACTCTCAGCCTTAAAGTTTTTTCTATGGCCAGTGCAAGGTCACAATGGTGTAGAAAACATGGAAAAGCAGAACATGTAAGCAACGCTTGCCTGTCTTTGTGGTATCAGCAATCGATACATGTAATGGCAGCTGCCATCTGGCATCTCTGTTGCAGGTTTAAGTCTGATTAACCTTCTGTAGGAGAAAAGTATCTTAAAATTATTTGATGGAATAAAATTTGTATTTGAACAACAAAAAGAGACCTATTAATTGTTGAGGCATTTACGCTTTTGTAATGATGCTTTTCCTGGAAATAATATTTTTCTACAGGTGCGGCATGATCTTGCCAGAAAAGTTTTCGATTGCTGCAGTATTATGATGAAGAATGATTATAAAGTGACAATTTATCTGCTTCCACACATCCTTGTCTATGTCTTGCTGGGATGCAGTCAAGAGGATCAACAAGAGGTAAGATATATAAGAAGGTAGTGTTCTTTATAGGAATGTTCAGGAGCTGCTCTTTGTAAGAGCTGTTCAACTCTGCAGAATTGCTGTAGACCTACATTAACAAATTGTATAGGTGTTAAACTCCTTTTCTTGTATTAATAATGTACATTTTCTGCCAAGGTTTTGAATATACTCATACAAGTTTGTATTGAACTGCTTTTCCGTGGATTTCCATCTGTTTCTTGGGTGCAGCCTAAGATGAGATATTACAGAGTTGATTATGATTGCAGTAACATCAAGACCTACATTGGTACAAAAGGAAAAGAGTACAACACAAACAAGGAATAAATTGAACTTATACACTTCCAAGAATTTAAACATATAACTTTTTACTCTCCCTTGCATACACCTATAATTTAATTGGAAAAGCTATTTAGCTAAAAGATTCATGCAGAGCAGAATTCATAAATGTTTTGTAGCAAAGCACGGATAAGAGAGAAAAGAGTCATCCAGTCTGCTTTCCTTCAGTTTGCTTTAGCAGAAGTTGAAGACACTGAAAAATATAACTTACATTCTATTAATTTGAAATTTCACAGCGAAGATACCTGTGTTTAAACATTGTGTGTCGGTAGAGGTGTGTGGTGATTCTTGTGTGAACAAGTACATCCACAATAAGCATCCATTTACGTATGTTAACTCATGTTCTGTGGACTAAAACAGGAAGCAGATCTTTCAGCCTGATGTTTACTTAAATATAAGCAAAAAGTAGGTCTGTGATCTGGTAGCCAGTAAATAGCTTGACTCTTATCAAACCTTGAAGTATTGTCTTTTCAGAAGAAATGTGGTAGCATTCGTTGTGTTTTGAAACCTAAATTTCCAATAATTGTGATGGTTATACTGAATCCAGGGGTTTGCTTTGCAAAGGCTTTCTCCCTGTATGGGATCTCCTGACAACAGCTGCTACTTGGTTTGCCATTTCTTCCACTTAAGATTTTGGGACAAAGAGAGCTTGCAAATACGGCCAAAATTATTAAAATATGCAATCCTAATGTTTTCGTTTGGTTTTTTTTGTTTGTTTGTGGTTTTTTGTTGTTGTTGTTAATTGCTGTTTCCTACAATTTTGATGCCTGTATGGAACTTCTGTCTTTTATCCTATTAATGTTTATGTAGGTTTATGTGGAGATTATGGCTGTTCTGAAACATGATGACCAGTCTATTAGGAGACTTGAAGACAGTGCCTCTGATCTAAGTCAGCTGAGCACACAGACAGTGTTCTCCATGCTTGATCATCTAACTCAGTGGGCTAGACATAAGTTTCAAATGCTTATTGCTGAGAAAAATACTAGCAAGTCTAGCAAAGACAGAGGTGATCTAAAAAGTGAGTGATGTTTATTTTATTTAAAATGGCATTTACATTCTTCAAATAAGCATTTAAATTTGCCACTTCACATTATGACCATCTAAGAATGCAAAATTACTATGTTAGTCTGCTTTATGATTTCTTACTATTGTATTGTGATCTCCACTCCCTTCCACCCCAAATCCATTTTTTTTTAATGCCTATTGTGAGAAACACAGATTCAAAATAAAAAAAATAAATGATAATTTCTTGGTAGTTTCTGAAGGTTCAGTTCAACATATTCTATGTTATCTTGCAAGATGTAGGAAGTTCATCAGTATCATTTTAAATAAATTATTGTTGAAAGAAGAGAAAAATGTATTCTTAAATTAATCAGATTATCTCACTAATTGTAAAATCAATTAACTGAGTTTTTATGCGTAAAGTAATTATTATAAATGAAACCTTAATGGACAGGCTTCTTAAAATGTTGGGTTTTTTTCTGTAGCATCAAATGAGGACTATGGAGAATATCAAAATGTGACACGTTTTCTAGACCTCATACCTCAGGATGCACTAGCTGTGGCTTCCTTTCGCTCTAAGGCTTACACAAGGGCTGTGATGCACTTTGAATCATTCATCACAGAGAAGAAACAAAATATTCAGGAGCATCTTGGATTTCTTCAGGTTCTGAAGTTCTTCTTGTTTATTGTTTGTTTTAGACATAGATGAATAAAGCTTTGTCAAATTCTTTGAGATGGGCAGAAGAAAAGATGTAGTCGGGCTCTTGACATTGGATACAAGTGTTTAGTCATCTGTCTTTCAGTACTTTCAGTACTTCCCCTTGCTTGGCATGCTTCTGAGATGAAAAGGAAGGAGTAGCTTTCTAGTGTACAATAAAAGGCTGTAAAATCCTGAAAATAGTTAAATGTGGTTTTGTTGAAAGTATAGCATTTATTGCTTTTAATTAACTCTCTGCCTTTTGTCAGAGAAAACACAGCCAACTATAATCACAAAAGAAAAGTGGCAAAACGCATTTGAAGGAAAGCTAAGTGGCTTATTTTAAAGTAGAGAAAGAGCTGATGCTAAGGGTGTTGAAAATGGTTTAAATTCTTTTGAAGAAGTATTTTAACCTGTGAGATGAGCCTGTTTTTGGGTCCTTATGGTTTATATTCCTCAGTGACATTTCAATTTTGAAAAACTTAGTATGTTACTTATCCACCTTAAGTAATCTGCAGCTTCATATTATACAACTTTGTCATGTAATAACAGGATATTTATTTTGCCCTTTAAACAGATAATTTCAGGTAACTTGATGTGTTATTCTTTCTTACTCTTTCTCTAGTATGAGAGCATGGTATTACAGTTTGCTAAGGAAAAGTAGGGCTCAACTGTGGAAGTAGCCTAGCAAAGCTGACATTTTCCATGGAAGTCTAATGCCAAGAAATCCTACGGAGTAGTTTGTTCTTAATTTCCAAGAAGATGCGTGATTCTGAGCATGTTAAATATAAAGTATCTGCTTGTTGTCTTAGAGTAGTTTTTAATGTCCATTTCCAAATCTGTTTGAATAAAGAAATTGTATGCTGCTATGCATGAGCCAGATGGAGTAGCTGGGGTGAGTGCAATTCGGAAAGCAGAACCATCTCTGAAAGAACAAATCCTTGAACATGAAAGTATTGGCTTGTTAAGAGATGCGACAGCCTGTTATGATAGGGCTATCCAACTGGAACCTGATCAGGTAAATACAAGACAAATTCCCTAGATTATTTTTTCAATATATATGTAATTATTATTTTTTAAAATCTTTCTTCACTAACACAAGACTAAGCCAAAAATACCTCTTCAGAATATTTAAGTAGAATGGAAATGTAAGAGTTTGCTTGAATAATTATTGCTATTGGAAGTGTCTTATGAACAGGAACAAATCTCTTAGTGGGTTTATACTGTAATTTGCAGCCTTGGTTTAATAGTCGGATGCTTGTACCCAGGTTTTTCCTGGGACAGCTTACCAGTTAAAGTTCAGCCTTTGCTTAAATACCCATCAATACTGGTACATGCCAAGAGAACTATTAAAGCAAGTTACCACTGGTTTTATTCAAAGTAATTCTGACTTACTATTTTCGATTATTGACTTCCAGGGAAAATCTTCATAATATAAGAGCAATTGGAAAATAACTAAAGAAAATTTATAATTATTTGTCTTCCATTCTCCTTTTCCTTCCTTTATTTGGAATATATGTATACGGTATTGTAAAGCTGAGCAGTACTGGAAAACCATCATGCTTTTCATATGCCGAAGTGAATATCAAGATGTGATGATAAACACAAAAAGGAAGTTGAAGACATGTATTACCATTTCTGTATTTGAAATACTTTTTTAATGGAAATTGGTAAATGTTTCCCAAGCTAGGATATCCCTATTTCTTGCAGTTCCCCATAAAGCAGAGGTAATCTAGCACAGCTGATAACAGGTGTTTTGATAGCCCTACTTCCTTCCCAGATTATGGAAAACATTTTTATGAAGAGTGAAATTGCTTTGGGTTTTGGGGTTGTTTCAGTCTTGTGAGTTTTTCCTTCCTGTTGTCGTTCATTTCTTTAAATTAATTTTTTATTTGCAGCTCTGATATGGGTATTAATTTATTAACATCAAACTGCATTTGTGGTGAGGCGCGTTTCAAAAATTACCTATAGTGATTTAAGTTCTTTGGTAATCATAGATTTTTTTTTTTTTTAACGTTTGTTTAGCTTATACTGTTATTGGTTATGCCTTTTCATATTACAAAAAAGCATCCAAGGGGATATATTTCCCCCTTCAGACTGCCATGAATTTCATGAATGTGTGTGTGGTTTTTTAATTTGGTTTTTTTTTTTTTTTCCCTCCTTATTTCTAGATAATTCATTATCATGGTGTAGTGAAGTCCATGTTAGGCCTTGGTCAGCTGTCTACTGTAATTACTCAGGTCAATGGAGTGCTTGCGAACAGGTACTATAAGCATCTAATACAACGTTTATTCCAGTAATGTGAAGCTTTTATGTTACATCTCTGTCTCAGTAGCAGTTTTTGCACATTATCAAGCATTTGAGGCTTATCAAGCATAGCAGTACGAAGTTAGAAAACTTCAAGTGCCTGTCTATAAATTAATTTCAAGACTTCCCAAAACGTTAGTACTTCTTGTCTGCATTGCATACAGTGTTGATATGTGCTTTAATTTGTTAAATAGAATCTTTCATTCTTTGTCTTCCATGTTGCTTGTTCCGTAGCTGTTCTGTAAAATAATAGGATAAATGGATTGGAAGATGCTAATTTTTAAAATGTGCCATAGAATTTAAATACAATACTTGGAAATTGAATTTGTGGGAGCGTGTTATACAGCAATTTTTTTTATCAATGCGTTTCCTTTGTTTTTACTGAATTTTATTAGCAAAGTTTTCAAGTAAGCAAAGTTTTATATAAAGAATATTTGCTAATATAATGTAGAACTAACCTACTTGGGGGGAAAGGAAAAAAAAAAATTAATCCAGCACAAGCTTTTATTGCCTTTGTTTTCTTTTTATAGATCTGAATGGATTTCTGAATTGAACACTTATAGAGTGGAAGCAGCCTGGAAACTGTCACGATGGGATTTACTAGAAAATTATTTGGCTTCAGGTAAGTTATGATGATATCCAAATATGAATACTTCCTTGTGTTTCTGAACAAGTGTATGTTTTAGTGTAATAATCCTGAATGAAGGGGCAGCTGTTGTAATTTTTTTGGTCTTGTGAGTGTAATTGATTGGAAACTGTGTAGTCTTTGAGTAGAAATTTCAAGTGAGTGCTGGGTTTGTTTGAGGGGCTGGATTGTAGGGTGGAATTATACAGTATTTCTAAAGTTAAATTCATTAATTCTGAGAGAAAATTATTTTTCCAGTAGTATGTTAAGACAAATTAGCATGTTCAGATTAAGCTGCTTGAAGAAACAGAGTTTGAGAGACTCTTTTTTTCCCCCCCTAAAAGATGTAAAGTCCACTACTTGGAGTGTTAGACTTGGACATTTGCTATTATCAGCCAAGAAGAAAAATGAAGCCACGTTTTATGAAACGCTCAAGGTTGTTCGAGCAGAACAGATTGTACCACTTTCAGCAGCAAGTTTTGAAAGAGGATCCTATCAGCGAGGATACGAACACATTATCAGGTTTCTGATTTTCGTGTTGCTATTTTCAAATCCAGAAATCACATAATCAAGGATACAGCACCAAGAATTTTCCATTTCCACACTAAATGATATTGCTGTACAGTTTCTGTCACCTCTTTTTTCCACCGCCTCCCCCCCTTCCCTCCCATATACTCACCCAACTGGAACCCTTTGATTAATTGGGAATTTTTATTTTCCCCCATGAAAAATGTTTACCCTAAAACTGTGGAGTATAGTTTTTCAAAATCGGCAAGCAAGTTTATGTAAACATCAGGTAATAAAAATCAACAATTTAATTCCATGCTTAAGTAGTACTTAGAGGCCAGTAACTCCATTAACTTAAAACTGTTGCTTTTAATCTGTATGGTGGCCTAAAGCACTCCGTTCTTTTATCAACAAAAAGTAGTAAAAATATATACCAAATTGTTTTCAGTAGTTGTCTGTAGTAGACTAACAAATGTTTCGAAATAGATTTATCTGTTGACCTGGGCTACTCGGAAGCCTTCAAACAGTCACTGTTTCTCTGTCAGATATACCCACTACAGATATACTACACTACCCTCTGCCAATGAGAACAGGCTCTCTGCCTTGTAGCTTTACAGTGACAGCGAATGATAATGATAGTTTTAAAAAAATGGAGTAACTTTATTGTAAAGGAGGTGTTTAAGTAACAGCTAGTATATTTCCTCTAAACTGGTATTTGTTGAAAATACCAGACTTCTTGAAGAACTATTGCTAGAAATAATGGATATAAATATTCTTTCTAAAGATTGGCTTCCTCTCCAAGCGATCTTCATTGTCTCGGTGTTCAGCATTTCGGCAATAGTGAGGAAATAAGTAATCAGTTTACAAATCCTTGATGATGTGTGTTTTTGCTTTTGCTCCATTTTTGCTTTTAAAAGAAGTCCTACTATTTGAAATTACTTATATGGCCAGCTTTTAGAAAGAAAATGGCAAAAGTTGTGTAAAACTTGCGTATGTCTCAAACAGCAACCAATTTTCAACAATTTTCTGCATTTATTTTGCTAACACAGGTTACATATGCTGTGTGAGTTGGAACACAGTATTGGACCAATATTTAGGCAACCAGATGGTGACCATGGTAGAGATTCCCTGAATTGGTCTGCTCGTATTGAAATGACCCAAAACTCTTACAGAGCAAAAGAACCCATTTTAGCACTGAGAAGGGCTTTGCTTAGTCTCAGAAAAAGGTGAGAACGTGACTATCTCTTGTCTGTCTGTGTTATATTCTCTGTAATATTCCATTTTTCCGTAGGTATGTTAGAAGAGAGAAGATAGAACTCCGTGGAAAATTATATTGTAGACAAAAGCAGTGCTCTCCAATATTACATACCTTCAAAATAGAAGGGAAAACTGGTGTCTACAGGAAAGATAGGGGAGAAACGGGGAAAGAATGTTTGCCTTAATGGAAAAAAGATGAAACAGGTGCATTACAAATAATTTTAAATTACCATTATGCAGTGTATAGCTTATTGAGAGATTTTATTTGTATTTCAACACATTGTGATACTTAATTCAGATTGTAAAGTAGCATTCATGACTGAAATTTTTTAATTTTCTGCAAAAAATGTCTCTGCAGCCAGGATTACAGTGAGCTTGTTGGTCAGTGTTGGCTCCAGAGTGCTAGAGTTGCAAGAAAAGCTGGTCATCACCAGACTGCGTATAATGCTCTTCTGAATGCTGGGGAATCTACACTCTCAGAACTTTATATAGAAAGAGCAAAGTGGCTCTGGTCCAAGGTAAAGAAAACAAAAATGCAACATACTTTCTTACATGCAAGATAATCTTTAGTTTTCTTCAATAAAAAATACACAATCAGTATACATAAAACGAAGTATGTCAGCTGGGACTATCAACAGATTCTGGTTGCAGTTGAGCCACGGGAAGTTTTTTGCCTCCAACTGCTAGTCAGCCCTTTTCTGTATTCATTGACTTTTCTGGCAGCTATGTGTAAAACTGAGGGATTACCTATCAAAGCAGCACAGGCAAATTTAAGTGATCTAATAATAGACCTTTCCTTAATTTCTATCCTTTTAACTAATAGAGGTAGGTGTCAAACATGGGAGCAATTATTGTGGTAAACCTAAAGGGACAGCAATGCTGAGATAACAAGGGAGTATAAGAAGCATCTGAAGTCAGTAACATTCACTTACCACAGCCAGAATGGTCTAGAGCACCATCAGGAACATAGCTTTGCCTTAGTAACAACTGTGAGATGGAAGTTTTACGTCTTTTATTTCAAGTATATAAAATGTTCTCCTCTTTCCCTTAGGGTGAGGTTCATCAAGCACTCATTGTTCTCCAGAAGGGGGTTGAGTTATGTTTCCCTGAAAACAAAGCACCATGCAATACCAAAAATCAGCTCATCCATGGTCGGGCAATGCTGCTAGTGGGCAGATTTATGGAAGAAACTGCTAACTTTGAAAGCAATGCAGTTATGAAAAAGTATAAGGTAATTTGACATGCTGGTGTTAACAAGACAGTAGTTTTGAATAATAATAATAATAATATATCCCGTAAGTAAGCTATCATTAGCCTCCTAATGATGTCAAACAAGGATAACCTCTATGAGATTAAACAGTGTATAATCTTTCCTAGTTGAGGAATCCTATATCCTCCTGTCTTAAATTATCTTGCTGTCTCCAAGTCCAAAAGGTATTTTAAGAACAGTCTTCTAGTTTGTACAGGCATTTATCTTGGGGCAAAATTACAATTTTGGAGTTACAGAGTTACAATTAATACTTTTTGCACGTACTTTGCACAAAGGTAATAGAAGATTCTTGTTTCTTGGGAGTCTTTTTTATTATTATCGGCTTATTTTTTTTTTTATTTTACCTTTAGCATCCTCTCAAAAGTAATTCTCTCTTCTTGATTTTGTTGCAGGATGTTACAGTTTTCCTACCGGAATGGGAAGATGGACATTTTTATCTTGCTAAATATTATGATAAATTAATGCCAATGGTAACTGACAACAAGATGGAAAAACAAGGAGATCTGATTAGATACATAGTTCATCATTTTGGGAGGTTAGACCCTAGGGGAACTTCTCTTAGTGTCTGTAGAAGGATGACTATTAAACTGAAAAAAAAAAAAAAAATTTTATAGGAATATGTCATCTTTCAACCATTCAGACTGACTCAAATTTGTATGCGGTATTGTAAAACAAAATACTGCATGCTTCGTTTGGTTTTCATACCTAATGAATTTTACTTTTGCCTTCAGACTAAGCAATTGTTGTCTGTCTTGTGTGGCAGTTAATTATTGCATCTGCAGTTTTGATTAATAAAACCAAAACCTTTGTGTATTAGTAAGCTTTTAGTTGTTGCAGATACATTAAAATACTGAATATAAATTTCTGAAGTCCAGAATGGAATGTGGAACAATTAAGGATGTCAAGTTTGTAATGCTTCTAATATAAATCATTAACATGCTGCGATTTAAACATGTAATCACAGGTCCCTACAGTATGGAAACCAATTCATCTATCAGTCAATGCCAAGAATGCTGTCTTTATGGCTGGACTTTGGAGCAAAAGCATATGAATGTGATAAAGGTAGAACACTTTTTTTCAGTATATACTTCCTGTGTCATTCTTTGGAATATATAATTGAAAGAGCAGTCAAGTATATTTACAGTTCTTTGTTTTGACTTATTGCCTGAGATTATATGGAAACAAGAAAGTACTATTATTATTTTAAATTATAAGATCTTAACATGCACAAGAGTAGCAATTATTTTAATTCAACCCTCTAGAACTCGAGGGGTTTTTGCTTATGAAAATTATCAACAAAATATGTTTCTGTAGGCTTGATTTAAATGACTTTACATTTCTAGTGGACAAAAAGGAACATCATCTTGTCTTCTTGTGTTTTTTCAGCTAGCCGTTCAGAACGTGTTCAAATGAAAAATGATTTAGCTAAAATAAATAAGGTGATTACAGAGCACACGAATCACCTGGCACCTTACCAGTTTCTGACAGCTTTTTCTCAGTTAATCTCCCGAATCTGCCATTCTCATGATGAAGTCTTCGCAGTTCTGATGGTGATTGTTGCTAAAGTGTTTTTAGCCTATCCACAGCAAGCCATGTGGATGATGACTGCTGTGTCCAAGGTACCTTGATCAGTACAGCTATGTTACCTCAAATACGTGTATTGTATATATACACCTTTATTATTAAGTTTGTAAAACTTTTCATCATAGAGAAATGTGAGTGTAACCTACTTTAGTTTAAAATTATAAGAAGGAATTGAGCGTTTCAGTTGCTGTGATACAGTGTTGTGGAACAGAGTATTAATGCTGTCATGGCAAAAGATTTTATTTTGGTCTGAAGTTCAGATGTTACAGTTGAAATATTCGAAATCGGAGTGCTAACATGCATCCTGGCTTGTTTGATGTATTAGGAAAGGAAACTTGAATAATAAATAGCTGGTGAATCGGACAGTTACAGACAAGATTTTGTTGGTTTTAGTAACTGTAATAGTGCTTCCAGTTTTATAATCAAAGAATTAACTCTGATTAAAATGAGATGGATAGATGACTTAGTCCTAATACTTGGGAGTAAGGTCATTTGAAAGCAAATTGGAAAGCATGGTCCATACTACTTCTTTAAGGCTGAGGAAATAACATTCAGGATACACTGGCATATTCTTGAATATTGGCCTTTATGTTGTGGGACTCCCAAGAATGGTTTCAGAAAATAATAACCCCCACACAACCCCACCAACCATAACACTTGGGTACTTGTGCAGCTACCAAATTTCAGTTTGAAAACATCCTTCTCTAGATATTAAATATGGCAAGCAATAAGTAGAGAAAAGAATATATTCATTACTCTGGGGTGCTTTTTTTTAGGATTTTTTTAATTGATTTGACTGTTGTTTAATACATTTTAACTTTCCTCTTTTTTCAGTCCTCCTACCCTACGCGTGTCAATAGATGTAAGGAAATTCTAAACAAAGCTATTCACATGAAGGAATCTTTAGGAAAATTTATCGGAGATGCAACACGCCTTACAGATAAGCTACTAGAACTATGCAACAAACCGGTACTTAGAAAAATTAATGCATGTAATAAGATTATTCAAAAATGTTATACAAAAGCTTATTCTGTTGCTTTCATTCGCCAATTCTCATTGCATTACTGAAATTTAACGGAAAATACACTAACTTCTAAAAGTTGTTGGGTTTTTTTTGTTTTTTTTTTTACTTAATAAAAATATTTTTTTAAAGTAGAAAATAGTTCTAAATTGAGCACGTTGTAAAATATTTGTGTACATAATGGTACATTTCACAGGCATGGGCTTTACATTGTTTTGTGCTTTCATGTGTGATTCTTGCCCATTAACTTTCCCAGAGTTATAGTATAAAAATAGGTTGGTTGTCTTTTCATGAGCAAATTAACTTTATAATAAAGGTAAAATTAAAGTAATTCTTTCATTATTCTGTATTTACACTCAGAGTGAAAAATATATCTGCCATAAAGTCCAGATATATTTATTTTTGACTGCTCCCATTTAATTTGAAATGTAATTTGCCGTTTTTCTTATTACCATAAGCATTTATTATTATATTCTGTCCATTAGTTAATGTGAAATAGCAGTAATATTTTATGTGCTAATTGTTAAGTTTTGAACAATTTTTTTTTTTTTTTTTTTTTTTTTGTCCCCCAAGGTTGATGGAAACAGCTCAACGTTAAGCATGAATATTCATTTCAAAACACTTAAGAGATTAGTAGAAGAGCACACATTTAGTGAAATTCTAATTCCCTTGCAATCTGTAATGATACCAACTCTTCCTTCAATTCCCGGTACACATGAGAACCATGACCCTTTTCCTGGACACTGGGCCTACATCGCAGGCTTTGATGATACGGTAAGCCTCTAGCTGGCACCTCGTTTTAAACTTCATGTTAAGCAAATGTAGCTGCAAATATATCTTAGTTCCCTAGAAATGGAGGAAGTGGGTAGGAAACTTCATAGTTACTTTCATGGAAACTGAGTGGCTTCTGTCATAACAACCAGAGACAGATATGGCCTGTTGGTACTTAGATAAAGTTTTGCCCTGAGGTTAATGTGCTGTAGCGCTGTGGAAGTGGTAAAGTGATTGGCTGCAGTGGTTTGTTACAATCAGACACTTTACTGTGAATGGTCTGATATAGGTGTTAATAAAGAATTTATTGTTTTCCTTAGGTGGAAATTCTTGCCTCACTTCAAAAGCCAAAAAAGATCACCTTAAAAGGTTCAGATGGAAAATCTTACATTATGATGTGTAAACCAAAAGATGATCTACGAAAAGACTGTCGGCTCATGGAATTCAACTCCCTTATTAATAAGGTTTGATTAATTGGCAGTCAGGTGCATTATACTTACTGACCAGGACAAATGCTGAACTGTCTAACAAAAAGAACAACTTACCTTGCAATAAAGCTTGCTGGAAGAAAAGTAAACTGTTGCAAAACACCTTATCTCAGTGGAAATCAATGGCAATTGATAACGTGTAACTTCTTACGAACTTGTGAAAATAATAATGAAATACAATATTTTGCCAAAACAATTGCTTATTCCAGCAAAAACATACAGGAAAAGCTATTCACAGTAAATAAATAACTGCAAACTTTCTGCTATCGTGCTTCATATTTCTTACTCAGTATTTGCTAATATTTTTAAGGAGAAATAGGTACATTCATCTTTTTATACTAAAACTGTTGCCACACTTGTAGTTTAGTTATATTTTGCTTCTCGGCAATATGCTTAAGGTCAAGGTATCATGTTTTTCCATGAGCCTAAAGCAAATTATAGCACCTCTGAAACACTGAAACCCTTATTTCAAATACTTTAAGGGATTTGATATGTACAAGTTATGCAGTTTGACTATTTTATTGCAAAAATCTCTTTTAAAATTAATTTTGGAGAACAGGAGAGATTTTTGCTTGCATTTGTCCTGCAGAGAGCGAAGCTTAGAATTTTAAATTCTAGATTGTGTGATTGGAAAATAGATATAGATAGCATGGTTAATGTTATTGATACCTTTTGATCCTATCTATGTTATCTGTTAATCTCACTTTTCTTTTGTGAATAGTGCTTAAGAAAAGATGCAGAGTCGCGTAGACGAGAACTCCATATTCGAACCTATGCAGTTATTCCATTAAACGATGAATGTGGCATAATTGAGTGGGTGAACAATACTGCTGGTTTAAGAAATATCCTGATAAAACTTTATAAGGAGAAAGGTAAAGAAATATATATTAGATTATAGTGATATTTTATTTTATTTTATTTTAAAGGGCTTGTGTCTTTATTGGTAAATGAGACAAACAGCAAGGATCAGACTAAATTCTAGAAAGATGCAGTCACATGTATTTTTAACTATCTGCAATATATTATTATTCATATGTGTGGTAGACTTTTAAATGAAAGAGAATTGGTGCTTGCAGTAAACAAGTTCCTTATTAGAACAGAAAACGCTATCATCATAATACATTCGCTCGCAGCCCAGAAGGCTAATCGTATCTTGGGCCGCTTCAAAAGAAGCGTGGCCAGCAAGTTGAGGAAGGTGATTGTCCCCCTCTGCTCTGCTCTGGTGAGACCCCACCTGCGTCCAGCTCTGGAGCCCTCTGCACAGTAAAGAGATGGACCAGTTGGAGTGGGTACAAGGTTTGTATTTGGAGATTTCTTTGTCCTGATTGAGGAGGTCTATTACAGGTATCTATATGACCGGAAAAGAATTGCGTCAGCATATGCTTCCAAAGTCAGCACCTTTGTCGGAAAAGCTGAAAATGTTCAAAGAAGTCCTTCTGCCTCGTCATCCTCCTCTCTTTCATGAATGGTTTCTTAGAACATTTCCTGACCCTACTTCATGGTGAGTGACTGGGATTGGGGTAGCTTAAGAATATCTCCTTTGTGTATTTCACTAAACCTTAATGATACTACCTAATAAAGACAGATAACCCAAGGAAGTGACTTAAATATACCTGATTCTTATTTTCACAGGTACAACAGTAGGTCAGCCTATTGTCGTTCTGTTGCGGTTATGTCAATGGTAGGTTACATACTTGGTCTGGGAGACCGTCATGGTGAAAACATCCTGTTTGATTCTTTGACTGGTGAATGTGTGCATGTGGATTTCAACTGCCTTTTCAATAAGGTGAGAAATGACACTTGCTGAACTTGCTCTTTATTTTACATCCATGTGAGTTATAAATTTCTACTGTCTTGGGTTTTTTACACTTTTTTTTTTCTTTTTTGTTTGTTTAGTTTAACCTCTCTGTTGTGTTATCTCTCACTTTGTCTCTTATTTATACCAAACAACAGTGTGGGCTGTGTAAAGAGTATGTGATTGTTCTGTGTGATTCTGCATGAATGAAAATCAGCTTTTTGATTTAGCCAACATCACATAAGCTGATGTGGACACACTGAAATGGCCCAAATTTTAGCGTTTGTATTTTGTGACTCTCTCTCCACTACCATCCTCCAAACAAAGCTGTAATAACTAGATTTAGAATTCCGCTGCTGTGAAGAGTTTGGGGTTTTTTTTCTCATACAAATTCAGCAGAAAAATTCCAATGGCTTTGTAAAAATAAACAGCAGAAATTGTGGCCAGAGTGGGATTTGGAGTTCTAGTGCTTCTGTTGAAAGATGCTTTTGGTGTGGAATATGTGCCCTTTTTAATTCAGATAAGTGAGATAGACATATTGTTAGTTTGCTTCTCCTGTGTTCTTTTAAGTTAGCCTAAGTTGTCCTACATAACCCTTAATTTAAAAAAAAAAAAGTTTTTAAGCTGACTTGTGTTATTATAAAAGTTAGCATATTGCATGAGACTAGAGAACATCATTATGTATTTAGATCAAAATCTTATACCTTGTATTAGTGTATTAAAACAGGCGAAAAGAGGTTATTTGGACATGGGTATCCACTGTGATTTCCCTTTAATGCCTCAGAAGGACTGGTCTGAGCAAACATCTCGTCAGCTAGGAAACTGCCACTGACAAAGATGGGGAAAAAACCTAAAACCAGTGCAAATGTTACCCTTTACTTTAATAATGCTTAAAACACTTAAGGCTTACTCTTTTTTTATCAATGTTAAAGGGAGAAACTTTTGAAGTTCCAGAAATTGTTCCCTTTCGTCTTACTCATAACATGGTTAATGGAATGGGTCCAATGGGAACAGAAGGTCTCTTCCGAAGAGCTTGTGAAGTCACAATGAGGCTTATGCGTGATCAAAGGGAGCCTCTAATGAGGTACTGGTTTTGCTACAAACTCTGAAAGATCTGTCTGTGTCTGAAACAGTAACCGCTGGTGAATATTCCAGCCTATGCCTATCATGAAGCTCAGCCTTACGATGTATGACATGCAGTTAAATATAAAACAATATAAATATCAGTGCTGACTTTAAACTCTTGTCATTGATTTGTTTTGAAAATTAAACATATTATATGTCTCTTATCCCTTTTTTTTAATTTATTTAGTGTCTTAAAGACTTTTCTCCATGACCCTCTTGTGGAATGGAGTAAACCTGTTAAAGGGAATACAAAAGCACAGGTGAATGAAACTGGAGAAGTTGTCAATGAAAAGGTTAGTTGAAAACAAGCACATCATAGGGTATTCAAAATTCCATTATGGTTGGAAGTTATATATTTTCTAATTGAAACCTTAACTTTCTTGTTGTTTTTTTTTAATTAAAAAATCCCTCCGGTTGTTTCTTCTCTGGGTTGATAATTTTTATGCATAGAGACTACTTTTATTGATAGAAAATGTAATTTATCTACTAAAGAACCAAATAAAATAGAGCCTGTGATTCTCTATTAGTGTTACTAAATCAAGGACAAAATCCACAGAAGCAATAGGATAGGTGAGGCTGCTTCCCCTCACTCTGGCTGTGGCACAGTCCTCCAGATTTACAGTGATAGTAACATCTGTAGTCCTTTCCATGCGTATTCTTGTGCTTTTCATGAGTAGATGTTTATTACTGAAAAAACAAGTGCCTTGTTACATGTCAAGGAATATTTAAAATTAGCATTTCATAAGTATTGCTTGTTTTGTAGCTGCTGATAAATACTATATTGTTCATCCAAAATATAGCTTGCACAGCCTGTAATATTTATTCTCTTTCCCTTTTGCAAAAATTCTGATTTGTCTCCTTTTTGCTTTAAGAGGAATATTTAGTGAAAATAAGTATGTGTGATAGCAGATAAAACTTACAGAGCACTGATAAACATGACAACTAAGATAAGGACCAGCTACAGAACTGAAGCTGTATTAAAACAAAGAATTTAACTGAGCTGTTTGAGCACAGAACTTCTCCTAGTCTTCAAATAATTACTAACCAGGCTGTATTCACATAGCCTTTGTTTTAGTTACAGGACCACCCACCTAGTTCTATATGGTTAATTGTTTTTTTCTGGGTAGGTGCCAATGTTATGCTTGAGCTGTAAAAAAATGTAAGTATAATTGGTATGAACTAGCTACTGTAGTAGGCCTCAGAACAGCTCGTCTTGAGTTGCTCATCACAATGTGTTATTAGACTTCTTCATTTTCAGGTGCTCATCGTTTTGGCCTAAATTTTCCAGACTAGGTATCTTTCATTTTATCCAGAATTCCAAGGAAAAGGCTGGGAAAAATTTGCATTTATTATATTAAAACATTAGAATGCTTTATTGGAATGAAATAAAGCATTCTAATGTTTTCAAAGCATAGCTTTTTCAGTCTTCTCTGGTAATTTTTATCTGTAATAATGTAAGGCGAAAGTTATACCTTGACCAAAAATTTTCAAAGTAAATGGTGTCGACATCTGGGTTTTGTATTAAATTAGCATACGGATTTCAAACACACCCGAATAAATACTTTTTTATTTTAAAAAGTGTAAGTTCATGGATAGTAGCAACATTCATTTTTTTTCTTTTTCTTTGTTTCCAGGCCAAAACCCATGTCCTTGATATAGAACAACGGCTGCAAGGTGTCATTAAGACCAGAAACAGAATAAAAGGATTACCCTTGTCTATTGAAGGGCATGTTCATTACCTTATTCAAGAAGCAAGTGATGACAACCTGCTCTGCCAGATGTATATGGGCTGGGCTCCATATATGTGAAATTTGTTCACTTTGGAACAATACCATTCACAAGTGATGTAGCTGTAATATTCTTTAGAAGGTATTAATCAGTGAAAACTGGTTACTTCTGTTGATTTCTGATTGTGAGCAGCAGAACAGTCCGAAATCTATGTGAAATATACAGTACACTTGCAAGTATGTTATGAATGCACTTGCAGATGTGTAACGTGTACGACTTAGGTTTTGTATACCCGTAGAAGGCAGTACATAGGAGCTGCTTAAAAATAAGACTGTGCAAGTCTCTGCAAGGTTCTTATGTACACACCGACTCTGACTATATGGAAAAAAAATCACAGTGGTGAAAGAATGCACTCTAACTTCATAAAGCACTGTATATTTTTGTAAAGATTTTTCTAATTCTGTTTACTTGTAGATTAGTAAATCTGATATTAAAGTTTTAGACTGAGATGATATAAAGTGGTTGGTTCCAATACTTCTACTCATAGTTCAGAAGGTCTTTATAAAAATAATATTTATTTTCAGCACTAGACCTTTGACTTTCTTCCACATGGGCGGGCTATGTCTAGAAAAGCATTTGGGATCTTAAATCTTACCGTGAGGAAACTGGTAAAGTGTTACAGTGTTCTGAAACTGTTTCCTTAGCCCTCGCCTGCTGCGCTAAGAAGCCCTTGTGAAGGAAATGAGAAAGTTGTGAGTTACAGGACCCTGGCCGTGTGGCTTAACACCAGTGCGGGAGGCAGGGTGTCGTGTCTGTGACTCTCCAGAACTGAGTGTGTGAGAGACCCTCTCTTCCCTCCCTTGTAAGAAAGTGTGTCTGTAGTCAGTGGTTTTCAGACTGTTTCAGAAAAAGTGTTTTGACATGCGTAAGAGTAAGTAAATATATTCAGAGGGTGTATATACTAACTTACAGTAGTGCTTGCTTCTCCAGGCATCCAAATTGTAGGGACAGGAGAGGGAAGCTAGGGAAAAACTATACTCTTTTACCCTATGCTAGGATATTATTAGAACTTTTGTACTGTATTTTTGTTTCTGCTGTTCCGGGAGATAAACAATGCTGCTAGTTTTTGATCACAGTGATGCTGTGTTGCAAGACTCAAGTTTTAGTTGAGCTGAACTCCAGACGCTTCGGTGAGTACGTTCAAATAATGGGTTTACAACTGGTTATAGTGGGTTGTGTTTCTCTGGGGAACTAGTGGGTCATCTTACGGAAGTGTTGTCACTGTTCCATAAATCTGAAGATTTTTCTAAGTAAGATTTTTTGGACCCTACTCGTTCTGTGTGCGAGGGTGGGGGGTTTCTCTTGTCTTTGTCAGGCTTCATATCCTGACACCACAGAGGGCAGAGACCTTGCAGGCAGCCGTTGCACCCGCCGCCGCTCCGCGAGTTCCGGGTTTCCATCGCACAGGGCCCAGGCGTGCCGCCCGCAGCGGGCCGGGCCTGGGGGCCCTCCCGTGTGGGCTGTGCTAGGGGAGAGGCGAGGCGTCCCGCCTCTAACGCTACCGGCCGGCGGGGGAGCAAGCGCGCGGGGCGACGGTTACGCCCGCGGGCGGGGGCGCTCTGTCCGCCGCTCTCTATGGTCGGCGCGGGGTGGCGCAGTGGCGCGGGCGGGCCCGGCTGTCAGCACAGCGCGCCGGAAGGAGGGCGGAGCGCGGCCCGCGGTTGTTTGGGTTCGGCGGGGCTGCGAGGGCGGCGGTGAGCGGTGGCCATGGGGGTCCCCAAGTTCTACCGGTGGATCTCGGAGCGGTACCCCTGCCTCAGCCAGGTGCTGAAGGAGCATCAGGTGAGCTGGGAGCGGAACGTCGCTGCCTGTCGAGGGCCCGTCTCCGCTCCGCACCGGGGCGGAGGAGAGGGGTCCCGGCCGGCCCCTCGGCGGGGCGAGGGAGCGGGCCTGGTCCCCGGCCGGGCTTGCCTGGGCCGGGGTTGCCGAGCTGAAGCCGGCTCGCCGAGAGAGGGGTCCCACAGGGCGAGCGGCTGCGCTTGCGGCGGCGCCTCGGCGGGACCCGCAGCCCGAAGCGGCCGAAAGTCGCGGGGTGGCGGCGTGCGGTGGCTGGGACGCGGGCGAGGCTCTCGGAGCCCCCCCGAAGGCCCGAGTGTCCGAGCCGAGGTCGCCGTTGGCAGCGTGCTGCTGGAGCCCGCGGCGCAGGCACTTGCGGTTCTCGTTACGTGCCCCTGATCCCTTCGGGGCGCCTGGACCGAGCCCCCGCTGTTCCGCGAGCAGACGCCCGGCCCGGAGCGTTGCCCCGCGGCGTGGCGGGCTCCGGCTCCCCGCGGCCGGGCTCTCTCCTTTCGCTTTTGTTTCCTCCCCGGCCCGCCCGAAACTTTGCGGTGCTTCCTTGGTCCCGGCGGCCCGTCACCCCCCCGCCCCGGGTAGCAGCGGTTGGAGTTTGGTGGTTACTGGGTTCAAAGGCTCGGGAAGGGTACTGCTGCTGACGACGAACGGCACAGCAATGATGGGGAACGGGTTTTACAGCTCTGCTGCGTTTCCTTGTTGTCGCCTGCTTTGGGCAGTTTGTATTAGTAGCAAAATCGAGTTGTTGAAGCCTGAAAAAGGAAAGCCTCAAATAACGCTTTTAACAGTCAGGCCCAAAAGTTGTTTTTGGAGAAATCACGTTTGGGACCTGTTGGACACAAGTTCTTAACTTTTCATTATCGTTTTCAACTGACACAATGGATGTGGTTTTATAGCCTGAATAAAGATGTTCTGAAACTGGTTGGGTGATGATTGAAGGCACATTGAGTGTTAATACATTTAGCGTAAACAGGCAGCATTTTAAAAGGTTAAATAGCTGTTGTATCAACGTGTCTAAGATGCCCTGCTCAATTCCAGGCCTGGATGTTTGACCCCTCCTTCTAGTTTCAAGGCAATTTTCAAAGCTCAGGTCTTTGCTTATGATTTGTTGGATTTCACTGCAGTGTCTTACACTGTCTGAGTAGCAAGGCAGCAGCAGTGTGTTCTGGCTTTTCAGGTGTTTTTCTTAAAAGCCTGGGCTACTCACTGAAATTGGTGGCAGCTTTAAACTTCTGCTGAAGAGCTGTGACCTGTGGCAGCTGGGGGAGTCTGCGTGTGTCTGCTGTAGCCAGGGGGATAGCAGCAGGGGGTAGTACCTGTCAGGCTTTCTAAAAGAGGCTGTTAGAACTGCTGTTAAAATAAACACAGAGCACAACTCAACTTTAAAAACACTAATGGCATTCTCTAGTTAGTCTTTCTGAAGACTAGATGAAGTTAGGCTTCAGCATTAGCGTGTATCCCCATTCTTCCTTTTCTCTGCCAGACCACTTGAATATAGACTGACACATACTAGCATCTAGATTAGGATTTTTGTTTGCTGTTACAGAAAAAAACTACTCAGAATAAAAGGCAATTCCTATGTGGAAACACTTCATTATTTTTAAATCATATTATAGCCATGCTTCTTTAGAAGGTCAACTGTTCTCCGTCTATATGTTGCTTCTAAGTAAAAGCTTTAGTTTTAATCTCTTCAGAATGCTGTCTGTTTAATGCCCCCCTCTTTTCCTATCTAATAGTGGTGCCTGTGTGGATGATGGGGTGTTTGAGCGTGTGTGAGAGCAGTTTGGTTACTGAATTTAACTGTACTAAATATCGTTGTGCACAACAGAAGACTAAGTATTGCAGGTGATCAGAGATCCTTCCTGATCCTGCCTCTTGTTTCTTCTCTTTGTCATTCCTCTTTCTGAAACACAGTTATGTTTCTCTTACATCAGGATGATAAATACAAATCCAACAACATGCCTTTCAAAGTTATGTAAAGATCTGTCAGCAGCAATACTACAGAAAATAATGAAAAGTTAGCAATGCCTTTTTGCAGTTATAACAACAGGAGGATTTTTATGAACAGTCACGTCAGTGGATTAAAGAATAGATTTGTTTATATGCTCTTGTGCATATTTGGTAGTTTTTGGCAACAAAAAGATAACAGCCCCCTTGCTTCATATGTTTAATGATGTTTGTGCTCTATATGTTGCTTGTGTATATTAAGGGGATGGTTTTTACCTGTAGCAGTCCAGTTTTCTTTTAAGAAAGTTGGACTGCTACAGATAAAGGTGTTAGAACAGAGAATTACACAGGAGAAAAAACACATTTGGAAAGCGTGGCAAAGAAATTGATGTTAATGTTGGTAACTCCACTCTCTAGACTCACAGGTGGCGGATAGCATAGCTAGAGAGGCAGTGTGGTCATGGTAGGAACTGGTTAACAGAGGGAGAGCCTTAAATCTTCTTAAGCTGGCTTTGCTTTTGAAATACTAGTGGAAACTGCATACTCAGTTTTGTAGTTTTTATTGTTTCTAGTGCAGGTGTGCAAGACTGAATCAGTGAAACGTGTGGGGTTACAAAAAAAAAAAAACAAAAAAAAAACCAAAAAAAACCAACTATCTCTTCCTGAAAAGTGTGATGTTTATTTGCTTTTCCCTTATACAACATAGAAGATTGGCTGAGCACAGGGAACAGAAGTCCTGAGGTACTGGAAACGATCAGGATAGGATAGGAATCTGCAGCTGACTTTCTTTACTGGGAAACTTGTAATAATGGATTGCAAGTGCAGACAAACCCATAACCAGTCAAGATATTCTTAGCCCATTGGTGTGCAGTAGATTCCAGGGAGGTCTTCCCACCTCAGCTTGTTTCCAGAATTCATGAATCTCAGCCACACCTTGGGCAGCGATTGCATCGCTTCAGCTGTCGCCACATGGGTACTGACTGTGGCTTTTGTAGATTCCAGAATTTGACAACTTATACCTGGACATGAATGGCATTATACATCAGTGTTCACATCCAAATGATGATGATGTTCACTTCAGAATCTCCGAAGATAAGATTTTTGCTGATATTTTTCACTATTTGGAAGTACTGTTTCGCATTATTAAACCAAGGAAGGTCTTCTTCATGGCAGTTGATGGAGTAGCTCCAAGAGCAAAAATGAATCAGCAGCGTGGAAGACGTTTTAGGTGAGAATATTTGTTCTTGCTTTGTCTTTAGGATAGTAAACACTTTACAAAATTACTTAAATGTATACCATGGAAAGTAAAATATACTGTGAGTGGTTGTGCCTTTGACAGTAGCTTTAATTTTTACTTAGATGAGGATAACTACCTGTAAAATCTTAAAATCAAAATTCCAAAAAGGAAAGTTTGCTTGTTACTTTTTCTGTGTATGTGGGATGTGAGGGCAGGGGGACCTTTTTTCCTATGAAATTTTCTGTGAAATCAATCTGCGGTGGAGCTCTTACAGGTGTCTCTGATGGCTTCATAACCTGTGAGAGTCTTTGGTATTTGTGAGTGCTAATTCTAGGTAAGCCTTTTTGGTAACTATAGTGGAATGTTCTTTGACAGCCATAGAAGAAATGAAGTTTCTAATGAGACTCTGGTTTCCTGTTGATACCAGTTAGTAAGCTAGCTCGAATACAGAGCTGCAAGTAGATTTCACAATGCTAAGAATTATATAAATGTTTTGGGAGATGCGCAAGCTTTTTTGAAGACTACTGTAAGGGAAGAAAACCAGTGGTCAGACAGTACAGGGATGGTGAGTGAAATACGACATAAACAAACTGGGGGAAAGGGACAAGAGAAATTATTTTCAAGCAACTGTTGGTCTTTGTGGGTTTTTTGTTTTGGGGTTCGGATTTGGGTTGGGTTTTTTTAATGAAAAAAAGGAGATAGAAAAGTTATTTTTAAGCCTTCCGTTGTATCTGAAACAAGTTCAAACTCTATTCAGGAGTTTAATTTCTCTCCTTTTTTAAGTACACTCTTTAAAAAAATCAACTGTATGTATTTTGTCAGTAAAACTGTACTTAGAATATTAACATAGGGATGGTATGGTTCTTTTTCTATTCCCTCTCTCCAACCCTGTTTTGTTTTAGATCAGCAAAAGAGGCAGAGGATAAAATAAAAAAGGCATTAGAAAAGGGAGAAACTCTCCCTACAGAAGCTAGATTTGACTCCAACTGTATTACCCCAGGTAAGATAATTTGTTAATTATTTAAATTTAAATGTTTAGATTTTTGGTTTTGCATCTATATTATGGCACTATTTTCCTGTCCTAAGGCGCCTTTTTTTTTTTTTTTTAAACTAAGAGGACAGAATTGGTAAAGGCTCAAGTAAGGGGAACAACTTGTGAGAACACAAGTTTTAATAACTTTTATGAGGGTTGGAATACTATCTCATTCTAAAAAGTTTTTAGATTGCTATGGAAAAAATGAAAGCTCTTAGAGGGAAAAAAAGCGACTGTCCCCTTCATCTCTTGCAGAGTTTTTATTTGTTGTTATTTCATTAATACTTTTGATATGTAAATGTAATTTTGAATGACTAGTGAAAAGCTTTATGTTTAACTTAAATTTCTGTTTTCAGGAACTGAATTCATGGCCAGGCTGCATGAGCATCTTAAATATTTTGTAAATATGAAGATTTCCACAGACAAATCCTGGCAAGGAGTAACAGTCTACCTGTCGGGCCATGAGGTCATTGTATTTTGTTAATATTTTATTTTAAATAAATTTGTATTTTATATAAAAATATATACTGATGAATTTTGGTGGGGTTTTTTGTGCAGACTCCGGGGGAAGGTGAACATAAAATTATGGAGTTCATCAGATCAGAAAAAGCAAAGCCCCATCATGATCCAAACACAAGACACTGTCTGTATGGCTTAGATGCTGACTTGGTATGTGCAATTAAAATAATACAAACAACAGAAGTTTACAATAAAATGTATGTCTTTGATGTCTTTCTAAATGCATAGGGTTCTAAAATGTTATTAAACAAGCACATAATTTCTTATTCCTGCAAACTTCTGAATTTGTAATGAAACAGAACTGCAAAATTTCTTTATACTGCTCAAATCTTGAGTAACAGTTTAAAGAAAATAACAAAGTAAGACCTTTCTAATATCTCTTTGTAATAGATTATGCTGGGATTAACAAGTCATGAGGCACACTTTGCGCTCTTAAGAGAAGAAGTCAGATTTGGTGGTAAAAAATCTCAAAGGTGAACTAATTTAACTTTACTTTTGTTTTATATATGATGAAAATAAATCCAGAAGATACTGGGTGACTGAAATAGTTTTATTGATTGCATATTAGATTAGTAAAGTCTTAGTTTATTTTTTTGTGTGGAAAATAGATGATGTTAAAGAAATCAACTTGTTAAGTTGTACATTTAAATTAGTTTACATGACAAAATGTATCCTGTCAGGACAGCTGATTAAAAAAAATCCTTAGAGCCTTGGAGTAGTGTGCTGCTTTCTTCATATTATGAATGGAGCAGCCCAGGCTTGTTTTCATAATTGTCTTATGCAGATACTGACCTTTTAAAATGTATTTCTGAGGTTTTGTGCATGTAAGTAAATTACTAGAATAATTACTAAAATGAACTCTCCTGAAGTGGCTGACTGGATGCTCCTATTCTGGATTTGCCCGTTTGAACTAACTTGTGGGCTCTAATCAGTCAGAACAAGGTGATTTGTTCCAGAACTGTATATGTACAAGGAGCTGTTCTGAACTAATAGAAAAAATAATTTTGTAATTGTTACTGTGGCTCGGTTCCTTCTTTGAAGGACCTTAAGCATATATTTGCTGGATAAAGGGAGAAGGTGACAGAGAGAGAAAAAAATACAGGGTTTTTGGATATAAAAAGGATTTTGGACAGTACAGTGCTAAGTCTTATAAACGTTTACATAAATGCATCATTTTTGCTAATAAACGAATGTTTTTATTGCCAAGAACAATATGATAAACATTAGAAATAAGTATTCTTTTAATAGTCTTCCGCAGTCAACTTTTCACTAATGCTTGTTCTGTTGATAGGGTTGGCATGCAACATTGTAATGTTTTTAAAAGACCTTGAATCTAATCAGAGAAAAATGTTGGTTTTCTCTTTTTTTAAAAGTAAAATAATATAAAAGCGTGACAGAGTTTTGAGTGATTAATTAAATAAAGTTGAAAATCAAAAGGCAAGTTGTCATTATTGTATTTTTTTTCCTCTCGAGCATTGTTCCATATTTGGCTCCTGTTATAATTTCTGGATAATATTGCTCATTACAGGAATTTACTTCTGGAAGTTACAGGAATTGCCTTCTCTCAATATTGTCACTTTTATGAGTATTTACAGTTGAAAATTTTAAAATACTAAAAATACATACAAATAAACATCTGTCAGCAGTTTCTTGATTAAGATAAATTACTTGGTTTATCAGGATTTTCAAGTCCAGTGCAATGAAGAATAAGGGGCAAAATGTCTCTAGAGTCTTAGAGCATCAACCTGGCTTTGCCTAAGTTCTTTAATACCGATATGAAAATTACATTTTAAAAGTGACATAATTGGGTCTGAAGTTCTCTGCAGCCAAGTGTAGCTCAGAGTTTGCCTTGTAGTCTTCATATAAGCTTGTGTATCACACACATCTTCCCCAGAGGATTTTGGCCAAAATCTACTTATGTATGTGAATGAGTGAACACACAGGTGTTTTTGCTGGTTTGCCGTTGGAGGTGCTCCCAGCTAGTTACAGTATCTGCAAGGTGAATTTAAAATACATTGGTGTTTAGCTCACTAATCTTTTGGTGTAGGTATTAACTGATTTTGGCCGAACGTTGGCTTAGGTATTAAGTAATTTTAGTGAAGAGATGAGAAGAAAGCTGAATGTATGTTGACTAATTTATGCCATAAACAAACAGTAGGTTTGTCATTTGTTTGGTGCCGTAGTACAGATGATACATAGGAAGTACATTTTCAAGTTGAGAATATTATTCTCTTACAAGAAGCGTTTCAAATGACTGCAAATATAACCTAGCCAGTTAAGACATGAATCTGTGTACTCTGTATGTACTCAGACTAGTTCTAAAATAGCTTACAATACATTGTGTTTGGTGGAAAGTTAGGTTAGGTTGTCCGTTTTTTGGGCCATGGGATAATTACTTAAAAAATAGTTAATGTGACATGGAACTCCATAAACGTGCCGTGCTTTCTCTAAGCTAGTTGTTTTCCATACAGTGCAGTCACATCTGCTATTTAGAAGGTTCTACTGCAAAATTTTAGACTCAGACCAGATGAATCCTAAAATAGATTCGAAGAAGTGTTTATACATTACTTCTTCTGTAAGGATATAATCCTAGTAGGATTATTTGGTTTTAGGTAACCTTGGACTTATTAAATATTCATGTTGAAAGTGTATTCTAAATAATTAACTTAATGCTTTTAATAATTTACAGAGCATGTGCGCCAGAGGAAACTACGTTTCATTTATTGCACTTATCGCTGATGAGAGAATATATTGATTATGAATTTTCACCAGTAAAAGTAAGTTCTAACAGAGCCATGACTGAAGCAATGTGAGATTTTTTTTTTAATGCAAACATGAAAGTAAAAATTATACTTGTATTTTTTTTTCTTTTTTTTTTCCCCCTCAGGACAAGATTTCCTTTGAATATGACATTGAAAGGATAATAGATGATTGGATCTTAATGGGTTTCCTTGTAGGAAATGACTTTATTCCTCATCTACCTCATTTACACATTAATCATGATGCACTGCCGCTACTTTATAGAACGTATATGGCTATCTTGCCAGAGCTGGGAGGTAAGAACTCTAAGTTTAGGTGTGGAAAGTAGAAACATCAGCATTCCTGCGTTAATATTTATTGACTTTTTTAGCCATTTTAGAATGTTTAGCATTTATTACACTTTCTTTAGACAGCCAACAAGATTGCATTCTATTATCTATGAGAGCATTTAAATTGAAATTTTAAAATTGTTAAATTGATAATTTTTAAAACATAATTTGTTTTCCAAATAGGTTACATAAATGAAAACGGGCATCTGAATTTAAAACGCTTTGAGAAATATCTCACAAGATTGTCAGATGTAAGTAACTTCAAAATTACACTGTATAGAATGGTATAGTCTATTGAATATAACCTAAATATTCAGCCCTGAACCACATCATGCTGTAGTTTTAATGAACTGTTAAATGACTGTGTTTTACAAGTGGTTCAGTCAGCTGTTTTATCATTTAACTGATGGGGTCCAATCAGTTGTTGTCTGATCTTATCATAACGTAAGAGGAAAAGGATTGAATCATTCAATCTGTGCTTTAGGCAGCATCTTTTAGGGCTGTCAGTCTAATGAGGATTCACCAGTAGAGTCATGGTCCTCAGTCCTCATTGAGTAACAAGTGGCAGTACTGAGCAGAGCGTGCTGCAGGCAGCAGTATTCTTTGGTGCCCCTGCTGGTCAGTTTCTTGTGGGGTAAGCTATGTCTGGAAATCTTGGAGAGCAATATTTTTTGCAAATTTTTTATGAAGATCACTCGTAAAGAGCAATGAAGCATTAGTATCTTTTATGAACTAACTGGCATACAGGAGGCAATCCTGTTAAGTGCCACTGCAGTAATCTCCCTAGAGATGAGAAAAGGTATAGGCCTTGTAGAAATTGAAAGGTCTCAGCCTTCTGCTGAACTTGGAAGGAGGAAGTTCATCTGCTGCCCCTATCTTCTGATTCTTGGGTAGAACTATGAAAGTGTTGAGTGTGTGGCACAGACTGTATTACCCAGACTCTATATACTTCTACTGCTTCTGGACTTGGTAGTGTAGTGTGGAAGTTATCTAACTCTGTTTTTTTTTTATCCTTTGCTGCCTTACAAAAAATAAACAAAAGAAAACAAAATATGACTTGGATATATGATATGTATTGCTAAGAAAAAAGATTTTAAATATTGATCTATTAGTGTAGTTGTAGTTCTAGGGAAAAATGTTTTTGGACAAATGACTCTATATGTAATCTAATGTACCTACTAGAAAGACGTTGTTAATTTAGCACTCTAAATTTGGCATACCTCAAATATTTCTAAACTTACTTGAATCTTTCTGCACAGTTTGATCGTGAACACTTCAGTGAAGTCTTCGTAGACCTGAAATGGTTTGAAAGTAAAGTAGGCAATAAATACCTCAACGAGGCAGCTGGTATTGCAGCAGAGGAAGCCAGAAAAAATAAACAGAAGAAACAAAAGGTTAGTGTTTTACATACGCAATTTTGGAAATAAGAACATTACTTGTTGCAAATCAATAACTTGATCTTAGACAAATTAAATGGCATAAACCTCTGTTTTGAGATTTTTTTGGAGATCACAAGAGAGAGTAAAATGTAACATTTGAGGAACTACCTGTATGCATTGCTGGTTGTGAGTGATGAAATGGTTAAGTCAAGATCAGGTTCTCATGATTTTTGAAATCTTGTAAACCTGTACCTGAATGCTTTATGTAATTTATCTGTTTCTCAACAGCAGCAAAACTTACTTCTGAGCAAGTTATTGTCAAACTTGCTATGCTTCATAATTTTACTTCTTAATGCATAGCCTGCTGGAAGTTTTATGTTTTTCATGCATGTGTTGGTATTGGCTGACTGTTTGACAAGGAATAGCGATTTCATTGGTGTGAGATATCTGACTGGTTAAGCTTGCAATTCTAGATATAACTAATTAATAGGGAACAGCACTTTTCTCTGTAACTTGGCTCTGCCCCACTGTCATGTTCACCACCACCACCTCCATTGGCTATCCTTTAGTATACGCCTTCAGCAGAGCATAGAGTAGCAGCAGGAAATTCCTTCAAGTTTAATCTGTCACTGTATATCATTATGCTGTTCTTTAGTGAAGCTTGTGGTTTGTAAGAGCAATATGTTAGCACTTCCTTTAATAAGGTATGCTTTATTTGTGGTTGTTTTCTTATTTGCCACAGAATTTTGGAGCAGCTGTGTAGTATTAGCTAGCCATCTTGTCTGATCCTTTGAATGGCAGTGACAGTCAGGACCTTACATATCTCAGGTACAGGGGAAGAGGACCAACTTAATGATTCTGCTTAGTGAAAGCTACTCGGTGCTGTACACAAAAGACAGTGGATAGTGTGAGAATGAAGTGAGCGTTTGGCTTGTTTGACTCTCTAAAGCATGATTTCTTTTGTCCTTACTTCCCACAAAAGTAATTTGAATCCTTAAAAATTTACTGATGAAAATATTGGATCGCATACTGATGCTGTAGCACAGTGTGTGATGTAGGTAAAAATGCTTAAATGTGTACTGCACAGTTTTGAAAATAGTTGTATTTTGGAAAAAAATATTTGGCTATTTTTTAATGGTAATTGATACTTTATTGGAGACTGTTCCTTTGTCTGATGTGTATGGATAAAATAATTTTTGCTAGGCAATTATGAGAGAAGGAGATGTAGTGGGTGTTATACTAAATAATAATAATATTTACACATCTTTATAATAGCATTTTGAGTTGCAGGTTATGTGGTTGTGAATGAAGTGTGTGCATATTATTCTGTATTTTTACTTTATCTCAAACACTATTTTAATAGGCTCAGGAAAATTCTATGTGTTTGGCTGCTTTAGAAAAAAACGAAAGTGAAGTTGTGACCCCTAAAAGTAAGTGCAAATATTTTTTTCCATATACATAAAACAAATAAACTTGTTCATTTGTGTATAGATTTGGAAGATCTGTAAGAGTTTCATGTCAGAGATGACCTTAATCTAAGTGAAAGTTACATAGCCAGCTATTTGGAAATGGAATTGCATCTTGCTGGCTTATGATAAGATGGAGCTGGGCTAAAGCTTTTGAAGTGCTTTTTACCTGACCAGTATTTCCATGATGAATTAAAGGAATGAAAGAGCAAATTGTCAACAACGTTATGTTTTTGATAATTGTATGCCTAGGCACTTTGTTATACGTGTGGGGACAAATAAACAGATTTTTTTATAGCTTTGGGGTTTTTTGTTGTGTTGATTATATTTTTAAACTCATTCCAGTTGTAGAAAATGTCTTTTGAGCATGTTTTGAAAGTTAATGTGAAAAAAAAACGTATAAATATTACTCCATTATATAAGCTGATGTTGCTGAAAAAAGATTCAATTTTAAAATTTATTTGAACATTTTCTGAAATTATTTTCTGGTGGCTTATATTCTTTTCTCTATTCCTTCAATTGGGCTACCAAACGGGTTACCTGTCTTTAAAGGGGAAAAAAAAAGTTCCAGACCTTCTCTGGGTAAAGATTTTTTTTTCTTTTTTAAATTTTTTCATGTTACTTCCAGTGCAAGGAAGGTATAAGCACCTGTAACTGTGAATTGAGGAATAAAGTTAAAACATAAAGTCAAAACTGAATGTCTTTAAACCTTATTGTAGTAGGGAAATTAATGTTAATCCCTTTTTTTTTTTTTTTTTTTTTATGACTGCTTTTGCAGCTGCATTGGAAGATGAACCAGAAGATGATGATCTATTTGAAACTGAGTTTAGACAATACAAAAGAACTTACTACATGACTAAAATGGGTGTAGAAGTAGTTTCTGAGTAAGTTTTTTTTGTTTTGTTTTTTTGGTTTTTTTTTTTTTTTTTAAACACCAGCGACGAATCTTTGCATATGTCTAATACAAGACAGAATATTCATGCATGTTGAAAGCAGAGAACACGTCAGTGTACTGCAGCAGTGATGCTTTGGGCTAATGCGAGGAGAGCTGCAAGTCAAGTTTTCTGTAACAAGTATTTGAGAACCAGAGAGAAAAATTCCATTAGTATTAAATTAATCTAGAAAACTGTGATCTTACTACGTTCTGAAAATGCTCTATGTTCATTCTTATGTACAAGCTGCTACGTAATTTTTATTTACCAGTGAAAATGATAAAAACGAATAAGTATATTTTCTTTTCCTTTTAAGTGACTTTTTGGCTGATCAAGCTGAATGTTATGTCCAGGCAATACAGTGGATTTTGCATTATTATTACCATGGAGTTCAGTCTTGGAGCTGGTAAGAAAAATTGTCAAATGAGAAATTACTTAAACATCAAGCAATATTTCACTTTGGATGCTGAGAACATTTAATGTAGTTCTGTTTGTTTGGGGTCCCTGAACACGGCTATTCTATAATTAAGTAACTTAAGAGCTTTTTTGTATCTGCAGGTATTATCCTTATCATTATGCACCTTATCTGTCAGATATTCACAACATTGGCGAACTCAAAATCAAATTTGAACTGGGAAAACCTTTCATGCCATTTGAACAGCTTCTTGCTGTACTTCCAGCAGCTAGCAAAGATCTGCTACCTAAATGCTATCAGGTACAATTTTAAATTAAATTGCATTTATCTATTATTTGCTGGTTGTCTGCTTTATTTTGAAGTAACTCTTTTCTTGATATTTTTGCATGTCCTCTTAGTTATAGTCTACCTCTAAATTTTAGATATATGGTTAAATACTTCTTACTATTCTTAGTACATTGTAAAGTTAGTAATAAGTACAAAATTTTGCATTTGCTAAGCAACTTCAGACTAGGACAGTTAAATGACAAACATTGAATTTCTTTTCAGCCTTGAATTGGTTTTAATACCAGCCTTTCTCTATGTCTTCCTAGAATTAGTGCAAATTGTCTCTGATATTATTTAATTCCTCTGTTGTATTTTCCTAGCATTTGATGATTAGTCAAGACTCTCCTATTATAGAATATTATCCACCAGATTTTAAAACTGACCTGAATGGAAAACAGCAAGAATGGGAAGCTGTAGTGTTAATCCCATTTATTGATGAGGTAAGTTCTTTTGGTCTGCTGTCTGTAAAAGCTTCACAACAAATCCGCTAAACTTATTAATTAATCAACAGTTAGACATGCATTTAAATGGAAGGTTAAATTAACACTTGATAAAACTGCAGGAAAATATAAAAGTTTCCTGCCTGGAGAGTAATGCTAGATTCATTTACCACAAGCAAAGTTACCTTTGGGTGCCAAAAGTCTTAAGTAAGGGATGTGGACTTTGTTGTTTGTTCATGTTTTTAATCAGCTATTCAAATATTTAGTTTCAGATTTTTTGAGAAAAAAAATTCTATTCCTGTATGCATATAAAAATGCAGAATGTCTGTAGGTAAAATAAAAGAAACACTTGAAAAAAAACCCAGTCCTTTTACAGAAAAGCTCCTTACATGAACACTGGTATTGGGTGGAAGACTTTAAGTACAAATCTAACAGTAAAGCATTAATGGGGAGGAATTAAATAGTAACATTTTCTGTTTGCATATAGAGTAACAGTATTATATATGTTGTTATAATATCTTTTATCAGATTAAATTTGAGCACATCAAAGAGAGTGAATGAAAATAAAAGTGCAGATTAGATATTAAGATATATATATAAGTGGTGGCGTGCACCTATCAATTGTTTCCATAATTCACAGTGAAAAGTCGACAAGTCTTAGTCTTCTCCTGAAAGACAACAGTTGCTACTTCAATGACCCATAAGGTTTTTAAGCTTTTTCAATTTTGCAGAATGTTATGATAACATCTAAAACTTTAAAAATATTTATTTGTATGTTAAATGTAAAAGGCATAACAGCCTTTGGAAATATATTTGCAAAAAGGTAATCCTTTATTCTCCAAAGCTATTCCATTGTAATTGTCCTGTTTTTATCAGAGAGCTAGGAGCTCTAGAGCTAGGTTAATTAGAAGATTAACACATTAACTGTAAAACTGCAGTATCCCCTTACCCCGTATAGATGTTTCCGTGCTGATTTTTGTTGCCAGTTTCACATGCGCTGATTTCTCTAAAACTTAGAAGCGATTGCTGCAGGCCATGGAATCCTGCAATAAGTGCCTAAAAGAAGAGGAGAAACGAAGAAATACTCACAGTGCTTGCTTAATGTACTGGTATGACAAAGATGCAGAGTTCCGATACATGTCACCATGGCCAGAGAAATTCCCTGCAATAGAAAGATGTCGTGCAAGGTAATGCTGGCATAACTATTTTAGAGTAAAGTAGCTAGAATATTTTTATTAGCGTTTTAGCTGAAGCTTGTATATGCCAATATATGCACTGAAAAACGTAAAATGTTTAAATAAATGTTATTTGTTGTGGATGGCATGGTAAAAGTATTTGTCCCTTTTCTTCTAATGGTACTTTGCAAAACAGATGAACCGATGCTAAGTTGGCAAGAACAGTCTAGAGAATTACTAAACTTTGATGCAGAGCATGAAAGACTGGTACAAATATCTGATAATAGGGATGATTTATCAGCTCACAAATTCCAGACCAATTGAAAAAAAAAAAAAAGGAGGCTTAAATTAATTGCCACCTTACAGGAAAATCAAAGAGTTTGTCAGTTTATGAGGTTTGAATGAGTAATGAGAGTTTCTAGAGCCGAAGGTCAATTTGTATGAGCAAATGTTGTGCGACTTGTTTTTTAGGTATAAAACAATACCCTTGGATGCTTGGCATGTAGAAATAACCCACAATGAGATAACTAAAATCAACAAGAGTGCATTGTATTTTTGTGGATTTCCTACTTTAAAGCACATTAAACATAAGGTAAAAGATTTCTCTCTTCTGACACTTTCAATTGTATTTAATGGTATTTAAGAGTTCAAGTAAGTTTTATATGCTATTTTGTTTTTACCCAGTTCTATCTTAGAAAAAGTGGTGTACAGGTGTTTCAGCAAAGCAGCCACGGAGAGAACATGATGTTAGAAATCATAGCTGATGTGAATTCAAAAGAACAGGTGAGCATTCAGCTTCTAACAAAAAAAAAAAAAAACCAAAACCAAAAAAACCTAAGCAAAAAAAAAAGTAATGAAAAGACTGAATTTATTAAATAGTCAGATTTTAAATGCTGGTTATTTATATCTTTTCAATAGTGTATTATAGGAGAAAAATGTTTATAGGCTACTACTGAAAGTTTTTTTAAAAATTTTAAATCCAAGCATTTCTAAAAAAAGAATAGTTAAATATATTTAATATTTTATTTAAAATAATATCTTAGATTTTTAAGAACTTTATTTCACTAGTAATGCTTTGATTTCAAAATGAGCTTTATGTATAGGTTAAAATTTGGTTAATAGAAAGGAAGGTGAAATACATCCCTATGCTCGAGGCCGTAGAATTAATTGCTGGAGTAAGAACTCTGGAGTTCTTAGCTCCCAGGCCAAAGTTGAGACATTAGGTGGTGGTATTTTTCAGTATATATTTTGAAAACATCAACTGAATCAGTTCACTGAAAACATCAGTGCTGTTAATTCACACTGAAAGCTTTTGTTGACTATTGGAGTCAATAAGAAAAAATAAAGTTAGTTAGGATTAAAACACTAAATTTGTGTGAGGAACAGTTTAGAATTTTGACAATCTGCTGAAAGATTTAAATTGTCCTGTCTTCAGAGTATTAAATGTCAATCTCCTGTCAGTTGGTTAAACTCACTCCTGACTAATTAATAGTTCTAAATTGTATGAATGCAAGGAAGTAGAGTCTCTAGAACAGTGGCCCTTGTCTTTTGTGTAGCTGAGTGTATAGACACTTTGTCTTTTTTAATCAGTCCCTTTCATCAAAAAAGACTTACATTTTCAAATTAAATGAGACTGTTTAATAGAGGAATTAGAGGAAAGAGTTGAAATAGAGACATTTAGAAGCAAAATAATTTTTCTAAATCCTTTAAAAGCTAACTCAATTTTGTAATAAAAAATATCTGATAGCAAAAGACGAATCCAGGAAAACAAAAACATTTCAGAGATAAGTAAATCTATGGTACAAGATATTTCACTAATCTCAGATTGTCAGTTTGATTATTGTGTCCCAGAGACACAGTAGTTTTAAGTGATTTAACAAAGAAGTGCCTAATAAGCCTATACCAGAAAGGTAAATCAGCCGAGGTCTTACAACTCACACATGCTATGTGTAAAGAGCCACACTTGGAATACGATACTTTATTCTAAAAAATGAAATATTATTCTCCTTTTCTAACCAGAGATTATGTAATATATATCAAAATATAATTTAATAAGCTGAAATGATATTTTTATTCTGCAAGAAAACCTGTTCTTTAACTAAAGTAGTTTTTATTGCAAAAACAGTTTGAAAATATTCTAACAAAAATCTTTAATATGCTAAACAATTAGTAATAGTAACTTCCACGTTTTTTTCAGATGGTAGAAAATGTTGCCAGTTTGGTACTTGGAAAGCGTGTTTTTGTTAACTGGCCACACCTTGAAGAAGCTAGAGTTGTTGCTGTGTCAGATGGAGAAACTAAGTAAGAGATATTTCATAGATACTTTGAATAAAACAATAAACAGGACAAACAACTAAGTTCTTTAGGCTGAACAGAAGTTTTGTGTTTATTGTAATACTTGCTAACAGCAAACTAGTCCACGTATATCAAAGGCTGCTTGGTGGAAGACCCTTTGTTCAACATTGTTCTGAGGTTTAGTTATCTCTGTAGAAGTCTAGTCTTTCACTATTTTGCTATAGATATAGGAGTTTGGGAGAGTTCATTCTTAACTTTGAGGGAAAACCACATACACAGAAATCCACACAGAATAATGTAAAAGAGAAAATTTCTATACAACCCTCCTTTTGGCACATGCACTTGTATTTTTTATAAAAAGTTATACAGTGTGGCCTGTTATGGAAAGGGTAGAAAAAATGATGCTGCAAGTTTTCCATGTCCTTAACAAGTATTTTCTAACTATTTTAAGTTTTACTTAGAACCAGTTATGTCTTGATTAATCTTATTTGGTTAAATTCATACATGTCATAATATTCTCAAGGTTTTATTTGGAAGAACCACACGGCACACAGAAGCTTTACATGGGAAATGCAGTGCCCCCAACTAAAGTAGCATACGTTGGAGATAAGGAACAAAGCACATGGTTAAAAGAAGTTCAAGGCATTTCAGAGCAGTAAGTAACTTTGAAAATTAAAGTGTAACTTCACATTTTATAGCTTAGCTATGTTTTGTTGCTATATTATAGACCTAAGTAGCAGAGAAGAGCTACTGTATGTTTGTTGATAAAGCTTAATAATTCTGCTGGAATTGAAAAACACAACATAAAAGAGCTTATGTTGAAATTCCAGACTATATGGAGTTAGTCACTAGGTATTAAAAGTTAGATGCTGTTACAAAAGAATTCTCGAATGCATGTGTTTCAGTATTTAACTCTCCCACTCCGTTTTTTTTTTCTGGTCTTAACAATCTTCAGTTGTAGGAAGTATATAGAATGGAGTCATACAGTATCAAGTTGCAGTTTCAATAGCTTAGCATTGTTAAATTTGAATACAGCTTTTGCTCTTCTAGAGTGTGGGTGCCCAACAGAACACAACTGAGTTACAATAGCTTGCCATTTCGTTATCTGTACCTTTCCCACTGTAAAGGTAAAGTGTATTTAAATGAATACACTTAGCTGTGTAGTGATGGCTGTGCAACAATGGATAATCAATTGGTTAAGGCATTTATTCTGGGATGTTTTTATAAAACAGGAAGCAAACTGTGAGAATCCTTGTGTTAAGATGATTTTTCATTTATATTTATATATGTATGTATTTCAAGAAATTACTTCCACTCTCTTGGTTCAGTTTAGTTTGTTGTAATCAAACTAAATGTTCTGCTTTGTATTCAGCTACCAGAGAAGAAAAGGAATAATTATTCATGAAACATCAATAGTTGTATATGCTCAGTTACTCACTGGCAATAGATACCAACTAAACCAAAATGGAGAAGTTTATTTGGAGAAGCAGTGGTCAAAACAAGTTCTTCCTTTTGTTTACCAAACTGTTGTCAAGGTAAATATACAAGTTCAATATCTTCTTGCACATAGCTCATTACTTTGTTGGGCTGGGGGAAAGAGTGTATGCTCCTTTAAAACAAAAGAATTAACAAAAAATAAGCATCTTAAATGAATGTAATTTATTGTATTTTAAAAAATGTGACGTGCTTAGGCAAGTATTTTGTCACAGAATTTGGGACCCTCTTACCCATTTAGAGATCTTACTGAAAAAGTTATTTTTGTTATCTTTTTACTGTTATTTTAAATGAAGTACAGTAGTGGTGCTCTACAAGATAGCATAGTTGCTTGTGTAACAGCATTTATAATATAGCGTTAACTTATTTGCCTTTGAATTATTTTAGACTCAATGTTTTAGAATGTGTCTATTTATATGAACTTTTAAATTATTCTGCTGGAACTGGATTGTATTTAACATTATCAATTGGTTTTTTTCATGTAGGATATCAAAGCCTTCGACTCTCGTTTTTCAAACATCAAAACTTTGGACGACTTGTTTCCTCCTGGAAGTACAGCCTTTATGCTGGGATCTCCTTACTATGGCTGCATGGGAGAAGTTAGTTCCAGTTTTTTTGGGTTTTTTTTTTTCCCCTTAGATTTCTTTATTTGACAACCTAAAATCAACTAAGATGTTGTGTGGCAGTAGTGGTAATTTGATAGCTAAAATTTTAGATCAAAGATTCCCTGATGGTTTAATCAGAAGAGGAGGGGATTATTCTGTTTTCCCTGTCACTGTTGCTGACATAACAAGAAAAAGGTAGCATAGCTTGAATGCAGGATTTTTTTTATTAATTATATGGGATAATTTGCAATACATAAGCTCCCATTTTGGACCATTTTCAGTCATGGATTCCTTTGATTTAATGCTGTTTGATTGTCTCTTTGAGGAAGCAGTGTATAGGTCAAGGGAAGATGATAAATCCTAAAGCATCTCTGTGCCTGCTGCAGCCAAATTGTTGATATAGTAGACTACAAGCTCTAGTATCCAAAGACTGCTGGTTTTAAGTAATATTTTTGATGTGTTTTGTTTCTCTCCAAGGTTCAAGATTCACGTGATGTGATCACAGAAGGTAGAATTCGTGTAGTTTTCAACATTCCATGTGAACCCCAGCTTGATCCTTTAATACAGAACCAGCATGTAAGTGCTTCTGGTTTTCTAATAAAAGCTTAAACAGTGTGTCCAATGTATTTTGCAATGGTAAATGTCTTTAAGGGATGCTTCCATATTACTCATTTGCCCTTTGTATAAAAATCCTTATCCTTTGGGAATTGACAATATTTTTGTTTGTTTGTTTGTTTTAAAGAAATATTCTGTGAAATACAATCCTGCATATGTTTTGGCCAGCCGTCTTGGAGTAAGTGGATATCTTGTCTCCAGATTTACGGGGAGTATCTTTATTGGAAGAGGGTCGAAGAAAAAGTAAGTTCTCTTCGTGAATTTCGACTGTAGAGAAACTTCTACATTCTCATAAAACTCTACAGAATTTCCGATATGTTTAAGTGCTGTTCTTATCAAGGGTATAACAATGTGAAGCTTTCTTTAAAGTATATTTGCTGTAAACTAAATTCATACCCAGTGCTTTTCTCTCCTATCATAAACTTCTTTTTAATTTTTGTTTACTGGAGAGTTGTTCTGATGGCTTTATTGTAGAAAGATATAGAATTATATAAATTAACTTTCCTGGTTAGCTATTTGCATAATTGAAGCAGGAGTTTGAACTGACTTTGCCACACTGAGTATAGAAAGTGGGATTGGGATCTAATTTAATTGTACTTATCATTACTGCTAGTATAAAGAGATAATAACTGTACCTGTAATTTTTTTAAGAACTAGTTAAGACTAAAACTACTTAAAATATATATAGGGGAGGCAATCCCTATAATTCTCTGAATGCCAGAATTGTGGTTTCCTAGGACAGCTCACTAAAGAAGCAGGTGATGCATGAGCATCTTCTTGTGATTTAACGTGTACATTTGTTGCCCACTTACTGTTCAGGGACATCTGTCTACATCTTGATAAATGCCAGGTAGATTGTGGTCGATTAGATCTCAATTAAGGAAGAAGGGTAAAATATTCCCTACCTTCTTTTGGAATAAGGTGTGGGCATGTATGCGGACAGCTACCGGAACACAGCTTATGTCCTGTAACTTTTATAGCTGTTACAGTGCTAACAAGTAAACAATACAATGAATTTAATTTTTCTGTGGTTTAAAGCAGAGGATGTGTGTTTATATGTTTTTTTTTAATGTATGTACACACACACATATTATTGCAAGTTAATAAACTTTTTCTTATTTCCAGTCCTCACGGAGATCACAAAGCAAATGTGGGGCTAAACCTGAAGTTCAATAAGAAAAATGAAGAAGTTCCTGGCTATACTAAGAAAGTTGGAAATGAATGGATGTATTCTTCTGCAGTAGAACAACTACTTGCTGAGTATTTAGAAAGGTAAATACTGGATATGAACTTCATCCAAATTATCCACCTTCGTATCAGTCTTTGGATTTTGTCCTCTGGGCATAGACTTTTTAAGAACTGAGGAGTTTGCTTTTGGAGATTACTTGATGGAATTTTTTTTAGTCCAATATTCTCCTTCCAACAGTCTCTCCTTCCAAGGAGAAGCGTATTTTGGGACAGAGTAATTTTGTTAGCACCTTACCCTTGAGAAATGAATAGTATAATACTAAACTAAGTAGAAGATAGTCTGCTGGGCTCCAGAAATGTTGAAGCCCATCAGAGCTTGTTTTGGTGAGGCTTTTTTGTGGTCTATGCTGCTGTGAAACTAAATTTGTCTTCCATTTATTCATCTTTAGGGTCCCTGAACTATTTAATTATATAGCCAAGAATAGCCAGGAAGATATCTTCTATGAAGATGACATTTGGCCTGGAGAGGATGAGAATGGGTAAGCCATATTTCTCTCCCCCCCCTCCCCACCCCCTCAGAATAAGTAGAATAAAGGCTGACAACATTGTGAAATTGGTGGTGATTGTATAGTTGCTGTTATGTAACTGAAACTTTGCTGTTCCTTGAGCAGTGTGATTGTTCAGTGATGATTCTGAAAAAAATTATCAGAATGTTGTACATTCCAGTTGTGGAGTCCAAGTCTATGTTAGACTCCTGTCTCAAGTGAAATAAATGAGAAATCTCATTTTCAGTAGCTACTTCATAGTTCTTGGTTTTAAAGTAACCTTCAGTAAGCATAGCTGTGAATGGTCACAAAACCACCAAAAGATCATTTGGGGAAAATAAGCAATAATTATTTTAATTGTTTAAGATCACTTTGAATTTGAAAAATAACATCTACAGAACTTAAAGTACATTTTTAGTATACATTCAGTCAGTTTCATGGGAGACAAGGAGAAACTTTGGTTCCAGATACAGTATAGTAACATTAGAAAAAAGCTTTTATTATTAGCTAGTAAACCCTATTCATGGGCTTGAGTTGGAAAGTCTGCATGATGCTGCACTCCACAGGACTGTTATCGATGGATAAATACCTCTGTGGGACTCTTCTATTGTAAGAATGTCAGGTTTGCATTCCATTTTACCAGAGATATGTCCTGAAGTTCGTTCTTTCTGTGTTGTGAGAAACAGCTGGTCACAAAACCTTTAATCACAGCTGGACATGGTTAGTTAGCATGCAAATGTGATTTACTGAATACCTTTATTTTTTTTTTTCCTGAGACAAAACTTCAGGTTATCATTTTGAAATGGTATTGCAAGGTTCAGTTAATTTTTTTTTTTTTAACTCCTATTGTAAACTCATACAGAACTCTTAAATGCTGTTGTTTTATTAATGTATACAAGCATTGTGCCTGTATCTTAATACTGGACTGATTAAATCAGGGAATGTGGTAAAATGCTGCGTTTATGCAGTTAAAAGTTTCAATTAATGTTGATTTTTATTTAGAGCTGAGAAAGTTCAAGAAATTGTTGCCTGGTTAAAGGCACATCCTGTGTCTGCTTTGTCTCGCTCATCTTGTGACTTGCAAATTTTGGATGCAGCCATTGTTGAGAAAATTGAAGAAGAAATAGAAAAATGCAAGGTATGCAGCTTAACATCATTGTGAGCAGGGGTGAACCAAAAAGCAGCTGCTCATTATTTAGCAAATTCTTGAATTAGAATAAGGTGATTGAAGATAACTTGTAATTCCAAAGAAAAATGATACAGAATGTATTGTAAGATCTGAATTTATAGTTTGAATTGCCACAGAAATGCAGAAGAGCTCATTATTAATCTTTTTAATTGACTCACTCTTTTTGAGGCGATTCAGCACCATTAGGCTATTCTCTTTGGTCTGAGGAAAATTAGAAAGTTGTTTTCTGAAAGCCACACATCAAAGAAGGGGCCAAGGAAATTACTAAAGCAAAGCTGAAGGCAAAGCCACATGAAATAATGGGCTGATGTCCTTGCAAGTAATTTCAAAGAAATGTTAATAAAATTGGTGTGAATTCTGGAATCAGCCAAACAATGCAAAAGCTTTGGTAAGAAATTTGTCATGTTTTAAAAAATTGAGTTAATCATCCTGAAGACTTCATGAAAGTTATATACTTTTATATAAAAGAAACAAAAGAATTCTATATTATCTTTTCAGGTATTTTGTTGCATCTGAAATCCAGTCTTGGTTCCTACACTAGTTTGTAATGACTTTCTGTTCCTTTCCTTTAGCAGAGAAAGAGCAACAAGAAGGTGCGAGTAACTGTGAAGCCCCATTTGCTGTACAGAGTAAGTGATGTGAAAAGACTTTTTGTACAAGTTAAGTTGTCCATATCATATTTATTTTACCTAAGCTTACCAACTTTCAGAGAGTGGATCTTTTTTACAGTATTGATGGAAGAAAGAAGTTTTATTATGCCTTCTGGAAAATAAATTTGAGAATGATAGTCTGTTGTAGTTCAGCCCCGACGGGGACCAGACTACGCAGTCTCTCTCTCACTCCCCCCACTCTCCGAGAGAATAGAAGGAGATTTGACAAACAAAAGAAAACCAGAAAAAAAACCAAACACACGGGTTGAGATTGAACAAAAAGTAAATTTAACAGTAATGACAGAAGAAAACAAGACAGTGATGGAACACAAATACAGTACAATGGCTCACAACAGATCTCCACATCCAGTCTCTTCCAAGTAGCAGGGGGCCTCCCTTCAGCACCCTCCTCCACTTATATACTGAGCATGATGTCAGATGGGATGGAATAGCCCTTTGGCTAATTTGCGTAAATTAACCCCAGCTGTTAGCTAATTAGTTAACTATCCCAGCCATAGGGGCTACCAGCTTCAGTTCTCCACCCAGCTCAGGTAAATATTAACTCTATCCTGGCCAGAACCAGGACATAGTCTGTCTCTAAAAGGAGAGAATTTCTACTAGCCACTAAGTCCCTCATGTATTATACTGACTTTCAGTTCTTTTCTACCTTCTGTCCTTCATGCTCCTACAGTTCTTATTGACTGTATAATGAAGGCAAAATACAGTATACTTCCCATTTGTCTCTTCTTCGCTATTTTGCTTTTTGATCAGTTCTTGACATATGACCAACTGCTTATCTTTCCTGTTATTTCACAGACACCCGTGTAACTGATACAGGCAGGTTACACTTGACGGTTTTATTTTTTCTAAATTGGTCTCCTTGGTCTGCCTTGGATCATGTACAGCACTGCTGTTTCTCAGGCAGAAGCAGTGAGTGAGAGTTGCAAGGAAAAAAAAAGTTGGCTTTGTGTCTGGGGAGGGAAGTTTCTATGTTCTTAAACAAATTTTTTTTCAGAAAGTTTGCTTTATAGTGAAGTTTGCTTTATGGTATATTTCAGGAATTGTTATAAATGTATTTTGATTGCAGTCAAAATATTTTTGCCTATATTTTTGCCAACACTAACACAATCTTTCGGTTATTGTCAGCCATTAGAACAACAGAATGGGGTTGTTCCAGATCGAGATGCAGAGTATAGGCTGTTTGACCGCGTTGTCAACGTGAGAGAGAACTTTTCCGTTCCAGTTGGTCTTCGAGGTACCATTATAGGAATTAAAGGAGGTAATATTTTCTTTATAATTGCAGCTATGTAACAGCTCAGCTAGTGATGTGAAAGCAGGCTTCAGAAAAGTGTTTTGTATGATGGTTGTGAATGCACAGAAATTTCTCACCTATGAAGCATATGCAACTTGAAGCCGCTAATGACATATTTACTGTTTTAAATTAAACCTACAGGTATTCTATTTTAATTCCATGTGTTGCACAGCTGTACTTTGAATAAGAAATTACTTACCTTTTGTTCCTTCTTAATATGAAGAAGGCATAGATACTAATGAGAGAGAACACAGGCTGCAAAAAAAAAAATGAACAAAATTAAGTTACAGGAAGAAGTTAAGAGAAATAGAGACAAAAACAAGTACTAGCCTTAATACTTGTATTGAACATAAAATTTTGTCAAATATGATTTGTCTCAAATTGTTTTATTTGGAATTTGTTTTTTACTCTGTAATACTCAGTTTCTGTTATATGGCATGGATTTATTACTTTCTTTGACAAGAAGATTATCCATAAATCTATTTCAGGTAAACAAAAAGATTTACCAAATCACATTGAGTGTAGCCATTTGAGATCTAGTAGTAGAAATTGGGTTTGTACCTGGTATTTAAGTAGTTGCTTTCTCATTCAGTTTGCATCCAACAGAATCTTGAATACACTAGACAAGACTTTTTTAAAAGAGTTATTCTTTTCTCCTGCATGATTATATAGTTGTATAATTTTAGGAGTATTAGAAGAGTATTAGTCTGTCATTATGCAAGAAGGTGATGTTAGAGCTGTCAGTTTCCAGCTGCCCAAATGTAAAGATGGCTTGCATCTCTTTTCTGGTAGTTTCTGATGACATACTGCTATAAATTGCAGTTCCATTAATGCAGGATGATAAGTTGTTTTGCATGGTACGTTTCTGTTGAAAGTCTGTCTAAAAGGGCTGCCATATATGACTTTGAGAAGCATTTTCGAATTACTGTTAATGAAATTGCTTATTTAAGGAATAAGGATTTGTTGTTGTTGCATAATTAATATACTTATTTACATAATTTAGATGAAAACAGCTACTCTTACATATATAGAATGACATTTTACTTTGTTTTCTATAGCCAGTAGAGAAACAGATGTGCTCTTTGAAGTTTTGTTCGATGAAGAATTCCTTGGAGGCCTGACTATAAGGTTTGTACAGGGAGTTTCATAGTCATTTCATGCTGTTGATATAGATGGCGTGAAATTGTTGCCTTTGGTTTGACTGAGTATTTTTAAAGCCTCTTTTTAAAAACTGTTCCTCAACACTGTTTGTCAGGTTTGGTTTTTTTTTTCCTCTTTGAGTAGGGATAATTTTTTGAAGCATGTTATTATATTTCGGAAATGCTCTTCAGGCTTTTTTGTGTATTTAGAAGCTTCTGATTTGTAGAAAGCAAATATGAACCAGCAGAGTAAAGCACTAGATCTAAATGTCTTTCTAAAACAAATATATAGAAAACAGATTATTATAAGTATGTCTTTAACATATAGATTAAACCATAGTCAGGAATCATTTCTTTATCTGAACTATCAATAATTGATACTTAGGCACAGATTTTAACCACCATTAAAAACTTAAACTGTTCTTCAGGAGGCAGAGGCATGGTTAATGCTTTTGCTTTAAAAAGTGTGATAATTCTTCTGTATTTAAGTAAGCAGGTAAACTTCTAAATGCATCAATTTACCCAGCAGGCTTCATTTAACTGTTTTTCTTAGATAAATCAAGGTTTTTATGACAGAAATCAGAAGAGCATCTTGCCTATTCCCTGTGTTCAGGAGGCATAACACAGTCCTATCACTTGCAAGAGCCTGTCCTGTAACACAGATATTCTTCAGTATTCAGAATCATAAAGGAAGATATAAAATTGACTAAATGCTGCTTGACTTCACTTAATAATTCTGCTACTGGCTTCAGTTTTCATCTCGGAAAAAGAAAACAAATTGTCTTCTGGTTCATAATTTTTTACAGAAATAATCACTGCAGAACTATGCTATAACAATTCACTCCTCTTAAATTTCTTTGAGCTCAGCACTGAAAGGTACAATATAAAGTCAGAGTAGTAGTAATTACTGTTGTTTTCTGGTTTTGACAGCTGGAGGACAACAGGATTAACTGTGTATGTAATGGTACTAGATTTCAATATTGGATGCAGTTTTCAGCCTCTGCTATTCAAACTTGAGTCATTATCTGGTATAGAGGCAACATTGTTGTTAAATCAGATACATTGAAATGTCAACAATTAAACTACTTGAAACAACCATGTAATTAACTTTTCTTCAGGTGCTCACCTGCTAGAGGTTATCGTCTGCCGTCAAGTGCCTTAATTAACCTGTCTCATGGTAATCGGTCAGAAATGGGGAATCAAAAACTGACGGCCATAGTTAAGCCTCAGCCAGCTGTGAATAACTATAATTCATATGCGTCTGATCTGTCATCTGTATGCTCGCAAAAAGTGCATCTGGGAGGCCTCAACCATTCTCCTCGCTCCCTTTTTATTCCTACTCAAGTAAGACTTTTCTTTCATTCATACAAAAATGTTTTTCACTAGAAGCTGACTTATGACCATGGTTGTCATCTTAATTGGTACAAACAAAATTTAGTTTTTATCTCAGTATATTAGAAGTAAGGTAATCCTTATCTTGGAGAAATGAGCTAATCCAATAATGAAAAGGGACCAAAAGTTCCTTATTGACAGTTGTTCTGCTTGGAGTAGCTCCAGCTGCATTTCCAAGAGACAAATATTTAGTTCAGAGCAGTGACACCAAATTTGGTGTCAACAAATAGTTTGCTTGGGCAGACATGTAGTTATTTCCTTAAGCTCTGCTCCACGTAATGCTTCCTGTAGGCCAAGTTTGTTCATGCTCAGAAAGAGAAGACATGGCTTCCGTGTCAATTTTGCTTCTTGGTTATGATTTACTTTGAAAATACAGGAAAGGAGGAAATATTACAAGTGAATTGGGGTTCTTGTTGGTTTAATTAAACTTTATTTTTAAATAAGTTACTTCTTTATAGAAAATTAGCTTAATAGGTGACTTCATGTTGCTATAGGTGTATTTGAGAAGAATTGTCTCATGTTTTCTAAGTCTATACTAGCAGAACTACTTTCCAAAAGAAAATTTAAGGCAATGAAACACTTCTGATTTTTTTGGTTTTTTCCTCCCCCATCTCTCTCAATGATTTAGCAACTGAATGGAAGACAGCATTACAACCTCAGGGCTGAAAATCAGGGCAACTCTAACTCACTCCAGAAAGGATCATTTCTGAGTGGCAATCAGAAAAATAAAGTGAGTGTTCTGAGTCTTTTAGTGTTGGACCCAAACATCTCTATTTATTTTGGCCCCCTATTTAGAGTGGATGTCCTTTTCTCATGATTAACAGTTTTGATTTAGTACATCAGATGTTTTTAGTCTGGATACAGACTGGACTAGAACTTGTCTCAATTCTTGAATGAGTATTTTCAGAAGTGTTTTTTACGTCGCTGGGCTTCGGTTCTGTGGCAGCATACCTGTAATATTGTGATGCAGTTGAGCCTGGTTGATAAGGCCTTACAAAATAAAGGCATTAATAATAAAATTTAGAATACTACCAGTATGAGAGCATGCTTTTGAAACCATGTTGAATTAGTATCTGAGTTTAATTATATTGGGTGATCTTTTCTATGTTCATAATTTCTGTTAATAACAGAACAAAAACAATCTCAAACTAAGCTCATTTCAGTTTAATAGTGATTCTTAGGAAAAGTTGTCATATAAATACAACCCACCACAATAGTCTATTTCATAAATTAAATACCTGCAAGTTCCACTAGTGTCAATATGAAAATTTCTGTCGTCTGAGCACTGTTAAACTTGGACCTTACAGTTTTCCAGAATGTCTTTGTATACGATTAGCTGTTCAAAAGTTGAGTTTATAGCTGCTCAGTTTGTTGGGGGTGTTGTTTCTTATTTTGTCAGGCACAGAGTAAGCAAGATGATGAATTTTGCAGCATATGGCAATCATTGCAGAGTTCTGGGAAGTCTCAGCACATTCAGCAAAACATGCATGAGAAGGTTAGTATATAAACTTTAAACAGATCCCTGGGTTCAAAATACGAAGGTACTTAATTGTGTATGTTGTCAGTTCATTACATCAGAAAACTTCCTAGTTAATGTTACAAATAAATCCTTTGGATGAAAGTATTGTTACACAGAGTATGCATAGCTCTGGAAAGAGGTAATCATATGGGACTACTAAGTAAATGACAAACACATAGTTTTCTGGTTAAGACTTGATGTTTGAAATCCTAGGGTGCAGTTCTACCTCAAGAAATCAAGCTGGGAACTGGCAATCAGTTCTATAAGCCAGGATTCAATGACAGCAGCTTTAAAGGTCAGCAAAGAAAGCAGGAGCCATATAAAAAATGTAAGTACTATAGTTAGAAACTTTGTTTAGGAGAACTACTTGCTTCATATGTTCTTCTTTGAAATGCCTATAAACACTATGTTGTGTGTGTTATTGTCAAATAACGTCCCTGGTGTGCATATTGGGTTATTCACACTTAATACGGAACCTTTTAATCAAGCTGTTCTGCATTATATTGACTTTCCACTCATCTGGTAAGAAACCAAAACAAAAAATCCCCACAACATGGTTTTGAAAAATTGCTTGTGATCATATTTGTAGACTATAAAATTAGGTATATTATTGAATATAGAATCATGTAAGTCTATCACCATATACTTGATTTTATTTTATCCTACAAGAAAATGACCTATATAGTATGAATTAAACATGCAACCATTCAAATGAATGCAACTCTGTGTACTTGTATGGAGTTACTAATTGTTTTGAGTCTTGATTATTATTATGTTTTTTTAAAAGAGCATTTCAAAAGAATGCATTCTTTTGTAGTTAAAGAAGATTCCAAAGTTACAAGAGGTGAAAGTCAGCCACATAATAAAATATCAAACAAACAGGTAATTTCTTCTGTACTGAGTAAATGTATTCTTTTATTTTCATTTTACTCTGATCTGATTCATCATTTTACAGATTTCTCTTTAACTAGCATCTTACTTGATTCTTTTGCTAGGTAAATTTTATTTTGGAGATTTTTTTTCTCTACAGATTTTATAGACAGAAAATGAAAGAAAGTGCCTAAGATGTATGATGATACCAAATAATTTTCCTATTCCTCTCAGACTCTAAAAGCTATGCGCTAATGCAAAAACAGAAATGCTAGGTTTTCAGTAAGCTGAAATCCTCTAAGAATATTAGCTTGTGAAAGCTATTTGAAGATGCATTTCCAATATGATTGTGTTATAATAAGTAATAGAGTATTGGTATTCAATAATAAATGCTGCAGTTTATTTCAGAATTTTGCAGGTATGAATAAGTACAATGTCAAACTTTTGAAAAGGAATGAAAGTCCCAACATGCCTATAACTCAGAAAGCTGCAGTTGATGGTCCCTGCACAGGTGGAAAGGTAGGATCTAGACAGTTCATTTTCTTGTGCTCTTCGAGTAACTTCAGTTTCCAGTCCATTTTGTTCCAATTATTCCTGATCACTTGTGTGCAAATTCATGTTTATGATACAAAAAAAACCCCTGCATAACCTTGATCATTCTTTAAATCAATTTTCTATTGGTCAATACTGGCATATTTTTAGTATGCAAAATTTGATGTCGTCTCTGGATATCTGTTTACACGCTGAGCAGACATGACTGTGATCTGCTCAAGCTAAGGGAAAAAAAACCTGAATGATTATAAAATGAATCTCAAACTAATATGCACTTCCTCTTGCATCTGCTTGTAATGTACTAAGTTGATGTACCTTTTTTTTTTTTAATTTGTTTCAAGAGGGACAATGAACTTGAAGGCCTTCTAGCTTCTTTGAAAATTTCCAAAGAAAATGAAGTGAAAACTTATTCTAAGGAAGCAAGAGCTACAAATGAAGAACATCTGTCACCACAATCATTTGCTATGGTCTGTATACTGCAGGAATCATTACATTGCAATTTAGCATCTGCTATCTTAACATCGATGCTTCTTTTTAAAGAAACTCCATGAAACCTGATACTACCTTTTTAAACATATTGATGAGCTTTTAATTAGCTATTCTCAAAGAAAATTAACACATTTGTTTATGCTACGATGCTATTATTTGTGCTTTGATAAAATATAACTGATAGGAAAACAAAAATTCAGATTTCGTTACCAATTATGATATTTTGAGTTAAGTAAGAAAGTAGTGTTATCTGAATGCCATCATGTCTCTGAATGGCTTATTTTATTTTTAAAGAAAGGAACACAGATGCTGAAAGAGATTTTGAAGATAGATGGCTCTGACCCAGAAACAAGGAATGAAGTGAAATCGCAAGTTAATGATGTTCCTGCTCCCCCTACTAGACAGGATTGCCATGGAGCTGCCTTGCAGTATAGACAAACAAAAAAAATGGGTATGTTTAGACATCAGCTCGTAGTTCAGAGCTTCACCTTGTAGTGACATTCTAAAACATAGCTAACAGTATAGTACTGATTTTCAAAATATAGTAATAAAATGTCCATCTTTTTCAGTTCTACTTTTTAATTCAGATCTAAAAATATCTTTATATAGTCTCCTGGTTTTTGTTAATCAGATATGAAAATACCAGAGAAAAAAAAAAATCAAATATTTTTTTTTCCTGCTAATGACAAAGTTGCTCTCCTTCCAATACAGGAAATGTTTGTGATACAGTTTTTTGTTTGTTTTTGTTTTGTTTTGTCAGCTGCTTATATGAACAAGCCTCATAGCACTGGAGGCCCTCAGAACACACCAGCAATGGAAACTGGAGGTCACCCTTTCACTTGTCCACAGCCTGCACTGTCTACGGTTTCTGAACTTTCTCGTATTTGTTCTCTTGTTGGAATGTCGCAACCAGATTTCTCTTTCCTAAAAACACCACAGGTAAAAAGCTTTTTCTGCAAAAGTTGAAGTTCTCAACTTTGTTTCAACTGTCCTATACTAAACATTTGGGCTGAGCACTGAAATCCATCTAAAAATAAACCTTCTCTGCCTTTGTTGCCTTTTTCCAAAACAAATAAACAAATCCTCTGTTTCTGTCTCACTGTTTGTCAGCAATACAAATTCCATCAAAGATCTTATCTTGTTTCTCTAGACCATGACAGTTTGTCACATCAAATTATCAAATGGTTTGTTGATACATGGACCACAGTGTCATTCTGAAGCTGAAGCAAAGGAGAAAGCTGCGCTTTTTGCTTTACAGCGTTTGGTGAGGATGCAACGAATCTTTTAAAATCTTTGTCTCTATTGCGTTGCATCTCTTTGTAATCATCCGTTTCTTTCTTCAAAGAGTTCTATAGGAGTGAACTTCCCTTTGCCTCCACCGCCGCCTCCACCAGTGTTTCCAAATTATCAGCCACTGGGAGTTCCTGTACCGCCTGGATCTATTCCTCCAGTATTTGCACAACCCCCTGGTAAGTATTTGACTAGTACAGATTTCAAATATTGCCATGATATCCTATAATAGTTCATTATATGAAAATGAATGCTTTCTAGAAAGCCCCATTTTTGGTCTTCGTATATGTAGTTGTATGTCTGAACTGTTTTGAAAACTGTTCATGAAACTCTTCTCATCAATATGCAGGTTAATTCATACAAAGAATCACATCTTTCCCAGTTACTTCTTTTCTTAGTTGGGTTGGTTTGGGTTTTTTTTTTCCTCTCTTCAAAACAATAGTAATTAGCTCAAAGCTGATAGTCCCAGTCCAGAATTCGTAAGAAATCTCTTCCTTGATTTTCTACCTGGATTTTTTCCCCCCCTCTATAGTTAATGGTTATCTATGCATTACTATTGTTATTTGTTTATAACCAACTTTCACTGAGGTGCTGCATCACAATCCTGTTGTACACTACCAAACATTAGCATGAGAAGTAACCCCCTAAAAACTGATAAAAATCCTGGTGGCATTTCTGGTTCCCATCCTTTTTGTGCTCTACTAAAGCTCACATTCACAGCTAGTAATTAATGAGTCAGCACCATTGTAGCATCCTAGTAACACATACAGTTGCTACATTGCTTTTCCCCAAGGTTTCTGTTTTGTTGACTTGTTTCAAAACAATGGCCTAAACTTGCAGCCTTACACTAATACAGTTCACTCAGCTAAGGATGCAAAGATCCTAAGTTATATGCGCTCTGAAATGCAGATGCAGTGACTTAGTGCTCTTAACTGTGCTGTCATCTAGGTGTAGTTCTGTAAAAGCAGAACTGTTTGTTTGGGATTTTTTGATAATAAATAAATACTTATCTATTTTCAAGTAAATATGAAGAACGTGAGGCTTTATTGGAAAGAGAAACAAGATGCAGACAAATGTAGTTGGGGTACTTTGGGGTCTTGGGAAACTGGTATCCTCTTTTTGAGGAAAGAGAGCTAAAAGTTACTTATTTTCACAGCTAACATAATGCCTCCATCATCTCACATGTTTGGTCCAGTGTCTTGGGGAGCTCCAGTGCCTAAACATTATTATCCTGGTTCCTATCCAGGAAATGTGTCTCTTGCAGGAACTATTCCAGTTGGTTCTCACAACCAGTTTATACCTCTGCAGGTAAGATTGGCAGGTTTGTCTTAATTCTGTTATTGTAAAAAAATATGTCTATGTGATGAATGCAACAACACCCCTACTATGAAACACTATTCAGTATTAGAAAATTGTTGTAAAAAATTCTATGCATGTTTTCTAAAAGTGGAATATTTGCAGTTTTTTGAGAATGCATTCTGTTAAATAATATTTATTTAATTTAAAGGTAACTAAAAAAAGGGCTGCTAGCAAGAAAAATTTTGAGCTCAAGGAGTTTCAGAGTTCCCCTCAAGCTGCACCACTAAAGAATGAACAGCCAGTGTCTTCTGACCACATTCAGCAAGATAGTTCTTCAGCTCCTTTAAAATCTCCTCAAGCTGCTCAATCCACTGTTTCATTTCAAGACAATGTGGCTACTCCAAGCGTTCCTCATAACAAATCAACACCAAACACTTCCAGCAAGCGAAAGCCAAGAAAGCTGGCTGTCAATTTTGGCGCACCAAAATCTTCAGAATAAATATGGTAGCTAGGTGTATTTTATTTTTAACTCTTCCCCCACTGTTATGTTCTATCATTTAAAAAAATCAGAAAGCTCTATTAAAAAGACCAGCCACTTCAAGTATAATATAGAATGAAATACACTTTATTTTCTATGATTTTCAGATTGTTATGAAAACTATAAAAATTATGTTAAAACCTAATTATTTTTACTTAAATTAGCAAAAGCCAGGAAATGCTGAGTTAAGGTTACCATGCCATCTATTGTGCCTAGTTTTCTAAACAGTAGCTTACAGACTATACTGGGTAAGCAGCAATAACAGTGGCAACCTTAATTCAGAATTGCCATGCTTTTGGGGAGGGATATGGAGCAGTAATAAGTTGGGCATCTAACATTGCTTAGTATGACATTTTGTATTCTAGCTTATTTTTAAATACTGTAATAAGACAGAAAGGAAAAAATTATTTAAATGCCGTTTTTATATTGGCTCTCCAGGTCCTTCTGAGTTGAATCAGTGTGACTAAAACCTAACTACAGTGGAACTGCCAAATTTGCTTTAACTCTGAACTGCTAGGTTTTATACCAGAGGGCAACAACTTTACAGCTTTCAAAATGCAGGTATTATTGTACCTCTGGCATTAGAGTGGCAAAAAGTAGTTGCTGATCCAGAATCTGGTCCAGGAGATTAATTTATAGGATGTATTGAAGAAAAAAAAAATGTATTTGCAAAGTAGACACCTCTTTGGTAAAGTACATTTATTTTTTTTTTAATCTAGCAGCATTATCAATTTCATTGTTTTCTTATGATAAAATAACATAGATATCTACTACGGATCTGCATAGCCTCCTAAAATGCTAGTGATATCCTGATTTTTTTCTAAATTATAAAAATGGCCAGAGTTTAAAGATGTCCATTTGTGTAGTATGGCTGTCATTTATGTTTGTTTAGAGTCAATTTCTCCCTGAAACCTTCTCTATGGTAGGTTGTTTTCTGTTGCTAGTGGCATTTAATATTTTTTTTTTTTTAGTCTTGTGATAGATGTTCTGTGTAGCAAAATTAAATTATCAGAAACTGTTACTATTGGTTCCATAAGAATATTAAGGGGAAAAAAAAAAGCTGACTTGTATTTTTGGAGGGAGCTATGTTGTAAGAGAAGTAAATTCATCATTCTTAGTTCATATAGGAAAAAAAGAAGGCTCAAAGGTCCTTGTATTTTAACCCACATGTACTGTTCTTATTGACATTAAGAAATCTTCAGTCTTAAGAGAAAATTTGAAGCCTCAGTTGGTGCTGCTTACTGATGTTGATTAAATTTGATCTTTCTTCTTTATTCTAATTAGTTCCAGAAAAAAATATTTTTCCTCTAAGGCCCAGGACACTTAGAAATAAAGCATGCTTCAGTGATTAATTTTGTGCCTCCAAACAGGTTTCATGTTGGATCTGCAAATCTGTAGACTTTCTTTCAGTTCCCCTGCCTTGTTCTTTGCCTCTGTTTCTTGGTGTAGTACCAAGTTTCGCATTGTTACTATGTTATAGGATTTATTTTTTTTTAATATTAATTTCTCTGAAACAGTTGTTGCCTCAGCAGTATTTGTGGAATAGCAGGAAGCTCTATAAAAAGGATTACAGAGCTAAAAGCAAGGTTAAGAAATTCTAATTCATTTTACTTAGTATCACAAACCTGGTAGAACAGTTTATATACCATCTTAAAATTTGTTTATTTTGTGGTTCTCTTTATAGCCATCTAGTCTCATGAGGATTTGAAGCCGTATTCCGTGAAGGGAAAGTTGTACGTTTTGGTGTTTTATTGTCATTAGCAATACGAGACTGACACGATGCTGACATGCCAGTATTTTAGAAGTGTTTATGTGAAATTTAGTTATGAGACACAGATGTTAGTCCCCCATATCCTATATGAATTATCTGATCTTCAGAGAAGAGAGCTGTTTAGAAAGTCCTGTGATGGAGATGAGACGACATTAGATTGTTCCATCACAGAATTCTGACATATCTGGATAGCCAATTTATGCAGATTTTTTAGAAACAAAGTTTTGAAGGACACTATACTCAACACCAGTAAACACAGCAATTTTTATGATTAATTGTTTACTTCAAATTAAGACTTCCTCTCCCTCTTCAAGTAGAATTGCTATATTTATTATATATAGCTGGTTAAACACTTTGTACTGTAGCTGCTGCATATTGTATTAGTTCCTGGGTTTTAGTTTATATATTCTGTGATACGGACTGCCTGGTGCCCAGTTCATTACAGTTTCACATGTCCATCTGCACTGACATATGCCACGTCCCCTATGATTTCAGTTTTATATTTTAACAAGGTGATTATGTTTAATTCACACAGATATAAATTTAAGCGTTTGTTTTTCTCATAGATATAAAGTATTTTGTAAGCACTGGAGTTTTTCATTAGATCTTATACAGAGCAGTATTTTACTAAAAATCCAAAAGGGAAGACTTTTATGTGCGCATTTTTGTAGTTTCTGATTTTTTTAAAATAACTTTTCATTGTTTATCTGCCAAGTGAAATGTTTTAAATTTGCCTATGAATGGATACAGAATGTATTTTTGTGCTGTTTAGTGTTAAATGTGCATTTGCCGATTTTTAGCATGTAGTTGCACAAAGGACTGTGCAAAAATATTTTAAAATATGAATATATGATACACTGAAGGAAAAACATCCATAAAAATTAAACGCTATATAAAACTTTAATGCAATAGAATAATTTTATAAATTGTGTCTGTGTCTGCTTGGATTAAATATCGAAACAAGAAACATTACTTATTTTCACTGTTTTATTTCCAGATACTATATGGGAACTTCTGTATGCTCCGAAACAAAATTTTAAGATATAAATTAAATCTCATTAAGCCCAATTTCTGTGATTTTTCAGAAGCAGCATGTACCCACTTCTGAGCTGTTCAACTACTACTCAGTGAAAGATACCAAGTTTGTTAAAAACGCTGTTGGTCACTTTGCAATTAAAAGCATTTAAGTAAATACTGATCTTCCAAAATTTCTTTGGCCTCTGTCACACATTAGATTACCAAAAAAAAAAAAAAGAAAAAAAAAAAAAAACAAAACTAAAAAAGTTATAGAAAAGGCAGTAAGATTGCTTTCCAGCAGGTTCAATCTAGTGGTTCTTCACAAGGTGATGGCAGAAAGATAGGAGGGAGCCATGGGTACCTGGAAATATTTGACCCTTTTTCTGTATCTGGAGCAAAACATTGTGCTGAGAGTCTTGCTAGAGTAGAGTAAGAATAGTTACCTCATTTGTAACAAGGCTTCTGAATGAAGCATCATGACAGACTGCACTAAAACCAGTGTAATGTGTTTGAATTTATTTAAGAGACAAATGGCAAAGTTATATTTCGTAATTAGATTTCCTGATCCCAAGTAATCCCAGGGTTTTTAAATTCAAAGTTGCCAAATGAATGTTACTAGATTTTACCCTTATTTTAGAGAGGGTGATAATAATCTTCTCCTTTGTATTGTGTATATATATACCATGTGCCAAGTTTTGTTCTCTTTGACTAGTTATCTCTAAGATTATGTTCAAACTCTACTTGTTCCCTTTCAAAGCATAATGAACACTGTAGCCATGCCAGTTAAAACTTCGTATCTTTGTTTGTGAGTTATGAACTTTGTAAGGATCTGTCTTTTGCCAACTGCAGCCTTTCACGTAGAGAGATGTTATTTTCCTTCTCAGATTATTGTGTAAATTAGCTTGTTGAAAGCAACCAGCATAAATAATGGAATACACTCTAACATGACCAGCTGCTGCAACTTTGTGTGACAATATTCTGTATAGAACAACAGTCTGGTTGGTATATACATTCAGGTCATATGACTCAACATGAAGATACCAAGATACAATCTTGCATTTCTTAAGCTGTCTTCAAATTATTGGTTACTGGACTTTTAAGTACTGCAGTTATACTGCATGGCAAGTTCTGCCTTGTTACTTTCTTCATCTCAATATATAGCACTAAAGAAGATTAAAACAAATTAAGTAAAGGGATAACTTTAAAATTTATCAGTTTGTGCATAATAAATCTTGCATGGACGCTTCCATTCAAAAATTAAGTGACTTTTGTTCAATTTAGTTAAGGTCATTTGAACTACTATATAGATGACCCCTGAGAAAAAGGGATCTCAAAGAAGGAATGGTTACTTACAGGAAAGAATTCTTAATTTTTTTTTTTTTTTTTTTAATTTTAATTGAGATGTGATCTCCATATGTATTCCATAATCAGCCTTCCTTACTACTGAGAGACAGTTTTGTTCTTCTCTTTCTGTCTCTGGAAAGGGGACACAGTGACACCAAGGGCATAAGGGCAGTCTGAATACACACTCTTGGCCAAAAGACAGGTGCATGAGGACCCATGAATATTGAGACTGTAACTGATATGTATTTTGAACGATGGGACATCGTGAGGTAAGTAGCTGTTGTTTATTAACAAAAGAATCTGTGGTTCCAACAATAGTTCCTTATTGCTGCCAATTCTTGAGGGAGTGTTTACTCTTATTTTCCTGTAATTTACAAGTTTTCTTTTTCATTTCTGCTTTGAAAGACAATACAAAGAGAACAGAAGGAGTTGCAGTGCCATCAAGTGCAAACAGTAAACCTGATTCGTTTTATTTGAAAGGACAGAGAAAGCATTTTTTGTTAAAACTTACTGGATTTTTTTCTGGTAAAACTTGGTCAGCAAGTGTTACTGCATCAGCATTGCTTTACGAAAGTTGATCACCACCCTTAGTCCTGTATTTTGTGTAATTGCAAGAAAGACAAAGGCTGGCAATCAAAAGCCAAAATGTGATTTCTGTGCAAGTAACCATAGCAGTAAAATTGAAAGTCAGCTATTTTTAGCATGTTGAGGGTACAGAGTGAAGCAAGAACTGTGATTCCTGTGCGAGTAGGTGATCTATTTCGGAGTAACCTGTGCGTGTTTTAGGTTTAGCACTAATTTGGGATGGAATGTGATGTTTACTATGAGGTCTTGATGTTTCTTCCAGTGCATATTTACTTGAAACAGCGGAAATGCTTTGTCAGTCATTGAAACTTAACTCAGCAGGGTAAACAGAGAGCAGCGTAGGCTGCTGGAACCTCTGAGTTTACTGAGCCTGTATTGAGATTATTCATTCTTCTAGATTTTTCTATGTTTAAATTTTTTCCTTTTCCTTACTCTTGCATTCTTTTTAATTCCTTTTTTTTTTTAAGTGGCTAGGTCTTATTGAAACAATAGTTCTTAAGTGCTTTTTCATTCCTTTATCCTCTAATATATCTGTTTTCTTGTCCTCTACTTAAGCTTCATTGATGGCCGTTTTCCTCTCTTTATCTTTAGATATTTTTTCCCCTGAATTTCCAGACTTCAAAATCAATGTTCTTTAAAGAGCTGTTCAGCCCTGTTTTTTCAAGATACAAATGACCATTCATCACCTGTATATACACACACATATATACAGATATGGGACTCAATCTCTATTTTCTCAAAGCTGTTCATAGTTCTGTCATTTTTAGTCCACATCGTAATTCCTTAAGATACATCTGGAGGATAATGGACATTATCTCGTATATACACATTGCACATCTCCAAACGTAGACATTACTTAAGATGGGTTAAAAGCATGGGCAAATAATGAAACATTAACAGAATAAGTATACCAATTTTCACTTCACTTGCTTTGGTAGATAAATTCTTGGTTTAAAACTTGATTGTCTTAAAGTCCACCTCATTCTCTGTCAGAAGTTACTTCTGTCACAGAGCTGGCAGAAAGGAAGGACTGCTTGTGCCTCAAGCACAATGCAGAACCTTATTATGTGGGCACAGGTTTGATGTGCAATTCTCTGGTGAAAATGCTGGCTTAACCAGTCTCTTATTACTTGTTTCCACTGGATCATGCCAAACTCTATGTATCACCACATTACGAACCATATCAAGGAATTAATCTGATTGAAACTCTTTCCCCTGTTATTTTTCAGCCTGATAGTTCACCGTGGAGCCACCAGAACAGCTGTGTTGGTACAAGAGTTTGCAGTGTGAGGGTAGGCTGATTTAGCAAGAGTGAAACTGCTTAAGAAACATCCCATCACTGCCTAAAACTCAAATCACTCATGAAGCCAACTTGCTAGATTAACTGATGTCATTGTATGTGGTTCTGTCTGTTGACTTGAAGGAGAGTGGTAAATTCTGGCAGCACTACAGGAGGAACTGCTGAGAATGTCATATGGTGAATTACTGCAGCAAAATTTGCCAAAAGGTCATCACTTTCATTTTGGGCTGTCTGTTAACTTTCCAGACAAGGCTTAATGAATGATGTTATGTGGTGTTCTGTGCACCAGCCAACAGAGCAACAGAAATTAGTGGGCTCTTTCTTATTTAAGTGCAGACTGACTTAAAGGACTGTGAGGTCAATGTTTTCATAATGTTAAAACTTGTTAAAAGGGTAGCACTAAGGAAGTGGGTAAAATGGTAAATAAGAGTTTGATGAGGCAGTAGAAGGGTAAAATACCTTGGCAAAATACAGCTAGGCAAGGGAAGTTAAAAAAAAAATGCATTACAAGTTTTGGGTATTGCTCTCCTAGATTCCAGTAGCTGGAATCCTGCCAGCGGCCAACTTCATACAGGAAGCCTGGGGTGGGCGAAGAGGCTCCTATGTATCAGTTGCACAACAAAAATGCACCTGAGAATACCTTTATTTTAAATTAAAAAAAAAAAAGTTCCGTATTCCAAATACAGTTTTAATTAATAATTGGGAATTTTAATTAATAATCTGGTCCTAGAAAATGTCAAGATCAAGTTTCCGTTCTAGTACTTAATTCTGCTGGATCTGTAGCACTCTTGTCTCTCAAGGCCTGTTTTAACCTGGATAACTGGGGCAAACCCCTCTTGTTTGGCATCCTCTGAAGTGTACTTGTTGGTAACTGAAACATGCTGAGCGTGATGACGTTGCTTACAAATACTCAATGTAAATTGGTCATGGTGGGGGTTTTGCTATCACTGCCAGCACTGGAGGATCCTCTTGTCCCTGATGTTCTGCCGTTTGGTCGGTTTTACTTTATAACTCTTTCCTTTGCTACAGCATTGGTCAGGTTCCTGGAGTGCCTCCACTCCTTCATTTGGTTTGATATTCCAGTAAAAGGTAAGACCAGTCGCGCTTTCCAGAGACCAGAGAAACTGTGGATTTCAGCAGAGAGGACACAGAAGTACGGGACATAGCTGCTGTGGTGATCGGTATGTGACTCCAGGTGTGTGAATTCTCTGCCTTCTGAACAGTGAAAATGGCACCTGCATGCTCTCGCTCCAACAGGAAGACAGGGTGGTAGCAGAGGTTACGCAGGCTTGTTACCAGGGTTGCAGTGCAACGCTGTAAGAGGAGGCTGTCCGTACGTCTTCAAATTGAATGTTTCTTGTCTGTGCTAAGATTAACTTGGGGCTTTTACCCGTGTTGGCAATAAGATTTTTCTCTGAGGGTGGCAGGCTTTTGATAATGCCTGTGTGGGAATGATATTATGTATGACAAAATAGCATAAGCTAATGTCCAAGAAGTTATGTATGGACAAGCCCTGCACATCTGAAAACCCGTTGCCTCCTTTATTGCATTCTTTATATCACGTTGCAAACAGAACAATAATGTAAAATTTGCATTTCATAAGCCTCTTATACATTGGGCAATTCTAATACATGCTATATAACTGAGATTACGTATGAACTGCAGCTATGCAAGTTGGTTCACATTATCCTTTTCCAATGTATAGATGTGTTCCTTTTCAAGATGCATCTAAGTTCTTATTAACATATTACACAGGGATTAAGACATGCATGAAGAAATCGGCTTATGGCTATTTCTATGCAATGCAGTGACTCAGAGGGGTAAGTATTTGTTACATTAAGAGTTTGTAAAAGAAAACAGTAACCTGCACCTTCATTGTCTTTTTGAAGTTTTGCTTCATCTTTCAGTGAGAGGGGCCCCAGTTGTATTGATACTGTAAAAACATGAAGGATGCATAGATGTAGTCTCCCAGTTTTACTTAAGGCTGCTTAGTTTTTTAATGTTTGGAGAGGTTTTAGCCTTTTATACCAGTTACACATGCTGAATCTTATTTAGAGAGCTTTTTTCAGGAGATCTAAGTAATTATTATTCACCAAAACTAATGGACTAATTAAATTAGTTTGAAGAAAATTAGCCTTAATCAGATATGAAGTACTTGATACCTTTCTCTGACATCTGTTAGCTGTAAGTCAAGAGATTTTAACTTGTCAAGTTATAGTCAAAGAGAATACAAAAGTCAGAGATTATGACTTTTTAATGAGTTGTTCGTTAGGGAGGAGAGGTAAAGCGGCCGTTCCTTGGCTTTCTCTTTCACATGCCTTCAGTTCCCTATGATCTGAACCTTTGTCCCAGTGACCTCTGCCACTGCCCCGCTGAGGCAGGCAGCCTCTCCTTATGCAGCTTTTGCTATCATTAGTCTTCCTGTTTTTAAAGATCCAGTAACAACAGACTTATCCTACATAATATCCTTTTGTTGTTCATAGTGCAACTTCTTGTAAGAGGGGCCAGACAGATGCGCAAGGGGAAAACATTTTTATATGTATTTTTTGGTTTTGCCTTTCCTGCTCTAATTAAATAAGGCATTAAAACTAATTGACTAATTCTTCTACTTAAATGGGAGTTAAAACTAAGTTCTACTGATAGTAGTTTGATCCTGTTTAAAAACCGCCACCTCATCTAAGGGTGGTACAGGCACATTGCTGTCACCAGCCCTGTTCCGACAGTAATTTTAAACGTGGTTCCCTCAGTGGAGGAAAGTTATGGCACAAGAGAATTGCTGCAGAGGACAACTGTGTATAATGACATTAAGTTGTTCAGTGATGCTCACTGCTTTCTGTGACACATCCCAGGAGCGACTGGACCCAGCTGTTTACCCAACACCCGCTCCTCCCTGGCAGTTTGCCCCGTGGTACCGCTGCAGGGACCTGGATTGAGGCAGTGCGTTCATTTAGAGTCAGTCCTAGCACCGTGAGGCAATATTCCAGTGGCGCTCACCGAATTCTGTCTTTTACAGACCCTTTAACCTTTGGTGTTAAGTTAGAAGCCTTTTACGTGCACTTGGTAAATTTATATAGAAAGTGCACAGGCTCACTACGGGGCTTTGCTTCGGTGTGTTTGCTCTGGATGTGGGACCGCGGTGCTCAGGGCCTGGCCACGCCGAGAAGGCAGCGCCGCTGCCGCGAAACCCCCACCCTCGCCCACCCGCGGGGGAGCGCCCCCCCACGCCCCGAGGCCGTCCTCCCCGCCGCAGGGGCAGGCCGCGGCCTGCGGAGACCGCCCCGAGGCCCGCCCCCGGCGGCGGGCGCCACCTGCCCGCCCGGCGCCACCGCTGCGGCGCGACCCGTCCCGCCTCCGCCGGGCTCCCCGCGCCTATAGGCCGGCCAGGTGCCCGCCCTACGGCGGGACGGCGGTTTTCCGGCGGGCGGTGGCCACCCGGCCGCACTCTGCGATCGTGGGCCGCGGGGGGCGATGCCGTGCGGGCAGCAGGAGAGCGGCGTTGGCGGCGGCCCCCCCGCGCGGTACGTGGTGGGGGTGGACGTGGGCAGCACGGTGGTGAAGTGCCACATCTATGACCGGGCGGCTGCAGTCAGAGGCTCCAGCTGCAGGAAGGTGAATCCGCGGCGGGGGCGTTCCGGGGCGGGCGGGGGCGGCGGCCCGAGGCGGTGTTTGCCGCGGGAGCTGTGGCCGGAGGCGGCCGGGGTCGGCCGGGCCCGCTCTCCGCCGGGTGGTGTTGGCCTGCGGGTTTCCGGGTCCCGGGAGGCGGTGGGTTGTCCGGTCGGGGCTCGGCGTGGGGAGCGTCCACAGGCGCTCGCCCGCCCTGGCTTTCCCCGGTGCGCGGGCATCCCCTCAGCCGGGGCGGCGGGGGCGGCTGCCCCAGGCCCTCGGGCCAGGCTGGGCGAGTCCGGCTGGGAGCCCGCGGGAGGAGCCGCCGTTACCTCTCCGCGTTCGCTGCCTCCCGCCTTTCCCTCTGCCTTCGCCTTAGTCGCTTTCCGAGTAATCTCTCTCCGAAAAAAAAAACGGGTTTTGTTGGTACGGCATAGCCGGGCTTGTGCAGGGCTTGCGTTTACACACGTCCCGGTGTGTAACGGGCTGTGTAAAAAAGCGTTAACTTTGGAATACGGCTTTCAGACTGCTTTTGGTTTGCACGGCTCGTGATTTTGGGATCAAGACGGATCTCCAGAATTAACTTTTTTATTGTTAGCTATTACGATGAAAAGATTGCAGCGAGGGGATGCGTAAGAAGTCTGATGGATTTTTGGAGATGGAAGGAGACGTCCTCTGTTGGAGCTGACCCTGCCTCTCACTGATCCCCGGCCTCCTGTGCCACACTGCTGGCAAGCTGCTGGGCGGCATCCACCTCCAAGTTCAGCAGTGGAACCAAAAGGCTCTCTGAGAAAACTGGGTTGCAGTTTGGAGCCCCAAAAGCAGTTATGAGCTCCCCTGTTCCTAGGGGTTTGAGCTTCTTTATTCCCTCTGAACTGATGAACTGAGGAGGTCTTCTAGAGATCACACGCCCGCTTTCAGCCATGCTTCAACAAAGACTGTTGTTTCTTTTCTTGCAGTACACTGAGAAAATTAAAAACAAACAAACAAAACCCCCCACAAATGCATTTGCACAAGCCTTCACAAGAATACTGGTTTCTGTGAGCTAGGGCTCGTAACAACGCTGTGTGTCTTTCATGAACAGGTGGAATCGCTTTATCCGCATCCTGGCTGGGTTGAATTAGATCCTGAAGTGCTGTGGAGGCAGTTTGTTGGTGTAATAAAAGAGGCTGTACAAGGTAATAGCTTGTAAAGTTTGAGAAGGTAATTAATTATTCATCAAAATTAGTAAAGCTAGTTAATTAGATAATAAGGTTATTTTAATTTCTTTTTTAAAAGTACTGAAAATTCATCATTAAACACAGGTCTACAACGTACTTTAAGTCATTCAGTCATTATGTAAAACAGGACGCCTCAGTTAAGTTTTTTTTCTTTCAGTGGGGCAGATTAGGATTGAAGTAGAACCAGAAGCAGAATGCATACTCAATTTACATGTCAGTGACAGTGCCTTGTTGCTCCAGTGTTTTGTATACGTATCCTTCCCCAGTGTCTGTCATCTTCCTCCAGCTGCTTCTGTGCACAAACAGAGAGTAGGCTTGTTCCCTCCTCTGATTTCCGGCTATTCTGCTGCTGCTTTGTGTGGGTCTGAACGTATGAGACAATGAAGGAAGGATGCTGCGTGCTTGTGCTCCCTCCGTTACAACCCGATATTCCCACTTTCCCCATTCAAACTACAAACAGTTCTTAGCATCCGATTTATGTATTATTGTTCTTTTCTGTTTGTACTTTAGCCTAAAATTTCCTAGTACTCCACACACTAAAACACACAACTCCCTTTTCTGCCAGACTTCTAAAGTTGGTATTTTTTTCGCCTTTCCTGGATTCTGCTCTAACTGTGTGCTTACTCTCTACAGCTCCCCCAACTTTCCCATTATACCAGCTCCAGCATTCTGTGATCCAGCGTGGATTGCCGTCTGTGCCGCACTGATGCCACAGACCTGTCAGTTGCACTCCAGCTCCCTTTCTCACAGTGCCCCAGTCTCTTTGCCATGTGTGTGTGCATCACATTCCTTTAAATGCCTACAGTTGCTCCTGTTCAGCCCTTCTTGCAGTTTGGTCTCCAAGTGTTCCTCTGGCTCAAGGCAAAACTGCTCATGTCTCTTTGGAAGGCAGCCTGAGGGACAGGGAGAGCAACTGTTACCAGCTGTAAGCTGCAGCTGATTTTTTTGGGCTCTGTTTCCTCAGCAGCCACATCTGTTCTGTCACAAGAACAGCAATGCCACTTCAACCCCTCAAGACCTTACTAGCTTCCTCCGGTCCCATTCTGTGGGGCAAATGAGGAAGCAAGATTTTTCAGCTGTTTTTTAAAAGGGAAGCTTTTCTTGTGCCCAAGCTGTATGCGCTGTCAACCAGTCGTTTTTAAGAGGCTGTGTAATACAAATGAGCATAAGCCCTTACTGCTGTCAAAAGAAGCAGTCCCACCCTCCTTTCTACAGAGTTGCTTCAAGTCCAGAGCAGTTTCCTGAGTCAAGTCACTGTGTGGTTATTTATGCAAGCGAAACTTAAAAAATATTTCTGCCAGCGCAAGAGAGGGTGTGGTGCCAGGGGCAGGGATGACTGGAAGCAGAAAGGTGGCACAGGAGCACTTCAGTTTACAGGGCTTGTGGAGCTAAAACATGAGATCCCATGCGCAGGTGGATGAGCTGATGTAGTTCAGTACGACCTAAAGGTGGAAACTGGGTCTGGCTGTGTGGTCCCACCCCTGTCTCGCGCTCTGGTACTTGTTCAGCCCTTCCAGGAGACAGCTTACCTTACCGGCTGAGCTGAGAAGTATCTGTGCTTTGTCTTCTGTCGTGTTTTTCTCTTTAATGGAAGTTAGCTCTACTCTCATTGGGGTCGGAGAGCATGATAGCTGTCACAGGAAAAGTGGTCGGAGTGCGCAACTTGTGGAGATGGAGAGGAGTAAGACATGCCACTCTAATCCGCCATGAGCTGTGGCAGTGCTGATGTGGCTTTGCCTTCAGCTTAGGCCCAGCCACTACTGAAAAGCAAACACTGCTGTTCTTGAGCCACCCCCTCCCAGGTCCTCCTGTACTCTCCCACTACCAGCTGCACTTGTGCAGGCACTTGCAGCAGGGAGCCTTTAATGATTTAATTTTCAGCTGATTGAGAGCCTTGATGCCTGCGTGAATGCAAGGACCAGGAGGAGGGAAGGTGCAGAAGCACATGTAGAGGTCGGCAGAGCAAGACATGCCCTTTCTCAATGAAACCCCGTCTGTAATTGTCACTCAGAGGCTGTGAGTTGTGGAGTCTGCAGCGTATGCTTGCACAAATAAGTAACTTTGCATGTGAAAGTTAACATAAGAACATATATGAGCAGGACCTACTTAACCTGCAATTTGTTCAAGTAGCAGGATTGAGAGCCCTTCAGAGTAGCAGTACTTTGGACAAAATTGATAGTCTGTCATTTAAATGAAATTTCTTAATGTATTTTTTTTTCTCCCCATAATTTCTTTCCATAAGTTTGTGAAGGTACTTACTCCTTCTGTACGTGCTTTCATTCACATTCATCCATGCGAAGTGCACATTTTAATCTGCCTGCCTGCCTGTCTCTGGGATTGTTCAAGTCACGTACCAACAAGCCTTTCAGAAGGTGGAAAGTGTCAGTGTGCCATAACTGCTTTTGTAAAATACATAGATTTATTCACCTGGTTTGGAATCAGTTGGTCTCACTCAGAGTTCACTGATAACTTCACTGCTGTAGCCACTTAGTTGGCCGGTCTGTAGACATCTGTATTCTCTTAAATTATTAATTTCCTAAGTATTCCATAGATTTTATAGTTGTATTGGAAAAGTTGTATTTTTGTTTGTTTCTTCAAATAAATGCTTTTTTGTGTGTGTGTGTGTGGTTTGTTTTTTGGTTTTCAGCTGCAGGAGTTCACATGAGGCAAATTGCTGGTCTTGGCATCTCAACGCAGAGAGGAACTTTCATTACATGGCACAAGTATGTATATTGTGTGTTGTTTAAAATGAATTTGTATTCACAGACGCAGACTGTAGAAATGCTGAATTCCATCAGGTCACAACCTGAAAGTGACAAATATCAATCACTCTTGTTCTGTTGTGTTTGCACAGCCACACCTTACAGCAGTTCAGAACGGTCTATGAGCGTATATCCTTTTTGTTTTGCTCTTAGTACTTTAGAAGAGACAAATACATACATATTTTTTAATTCTGGTGAGGAGTCTCACACTCAAAATGTCTGCCTGCCTATTACTAATTCCTCAAATCCACCAGGAGGATATGCACTTATTTTAGGAATTGACCTAGTGTTAAGTGTCCTGACTGGAAATAGTGAATAATGTTGAATTTTTGGGGCAGTCTATGTTCTGTAGTTTTAAAACAGAATGTTCAAATACTGTTTTTCAGGAGGACAGGGAAACCTTTTCATAATTTCATAAGTTGGCAAGACTTAAGAAGTGCTGAACTTGTAAATTCATGGAATAAGTCCCTTCTGTTGAAGGTAAAACTGTGCTAAGCTAGATACTGCCTGGACATTTTAGAACTGTTTAATTTTTATGAAGAGTAAGGGTGATATATGAAATACTGCAAGCGTCCTGTTAACATGTTAATATAACGTACTGTGGCCTAAAAACATTTAACTGAGCAAGATTAGCTTGGACAATAGTACCAAGAAAAAAATGCAGTACTGATAGCCTGAAGGTAATTAATTAAGGGAAAAGATATCTCTAGGTCTAGCACACATTTTGTTACTTTTTAGTCTCTTTGTTGTATTAAAATGTTGCATGTTAACACTGCGACAGTATAATTTTTGGATGTAGGTATTTCTTGGTTGGCGGTGTTTTGGTTGTTTGTTTTTTTTATGTACTCTCCACTTGGATTATCTATAGAAGATACGTTTTATGCTGCTTGTGACTTGTGCTTCGTACCTGTAGACGAGAGAGAATTGCTCTAAGTGGAAAAACTGAAGTTCCTTTTCCTATAAGTGGAAACCAACTGGAACACTCACAATAAGAAGTTAAATTACTGGGTTTGCCACTTATTTATTTTGTGAATGAAAACTTGATTAATTATTAAATTTTGGTTAATCTATTAAAACATGATTGAGCCTGTCTACTGTAGAAGAACTTTGAGTGGAATAACAGTATGTAACGCTGTCAAGCACGACATGCATAGTGCTGACATAGGTGACCTGTGTCTGTAATGCAGAGCAGTCCCTAGCAGTGTGCCAGCAGAAGTCAGTGGAACAGACTTGCTTAGTGCAGCTGCTCTTCCCTGTGGTATTTGTTTTGGGAAGACTGTCTGTTGAAATCCTATGTAAGGATTCTGTAACAGAATTATAGCTTTCTGAATCTAGTCTCATGTCAGCAGCTTTCATCTGTGTTGTCATCCTTTAAAGATAATTGATCAGAAACTTTTAAAGGGAGAGATTAAAAATTAAGTAACTGTTTTCTTTTGAAACAGGTAATCCATGTTATTTTTACAGTGCTTCATTTCTTGACTGGGAATGATCGATATTTGGCACCAAGTTTTCTTACTTTCTCAACACATCAAACTTCTATGAAGTTGTCATGGGTTTTTAAAAATATACATGAGGTAAGCTGGCAAGGGACAAAGAATAGTTTTCTTAAGTCATAATAACAGCTAGTGACTTCAGTTGGATGTAACCTCGTCAGTTTTGTCTTGTGTGTTCTTTTCCTCAGAAGAACCGGAATGAAGGGCTTTTATCTGCGTTAGTGTTCAAAGCCTGTCTACCTAAATATCTGCTCATGTTTATACAACTTCTTCCTCTGATTCTGGAAATCTGTAGTAGTAAAATAATCAAATCGCCTTATTTCACTTCATATAATTACACAATTAGTAATTGTACTTTGGTTTAGTGGTGTTTGCACCTAGTTTTCCGTGACAATTGTATTTATTTTCAGTTGGCACTCTTATCTTTCCACTCTGCATTACTCCAGTGTTTACAGTTTCACAAACAGTATCATAGTTAACAATCAAGCACTGCAATTTATTTTGCGTTTTGTTGTAGTGTAAATTGGAAAATAGACATGAAACAAGTTGTGCTGGAATAATCTAATAGACTAATGAGCACTGAGCTATTTATTGCTGTAGTCTTTGCTCTAATCCTGACCATTTTCCTTGTTTCTTCCTGTTGTATTTATAACTTTAGTCATCTTATTTTCAATCTTAATTTTCAAATTATTTTTGAAGAAAATGGTTATCATCCATTTTCTACTCTGTGTAAAGAAACCTCAAAATCTTTTCAGTTTTCTGGTATTTTCTATAACAAAACTAACTATTGAGAGGGTCAAGTATAGTTTTTTACTGACATGTTTTGATTGGACCTGTTGAAAATGTGAGGTGTGAATTTGGAGGATTATTAGAGTTGAAGGTTATGCAACTGCTGAGTTTTCAGTGTGAGATTAATTTTCTCCCACATTTTAAGCACTGGTGCTTAAAGTATGTGACTGTCAAACCCAGAAGCTCAAAAAGCTTTTAATTACAGAGAATAATGTATTCAGTCATGCTTTGAGTGAATTAGCTTGTATGTTCTTTTTCTGAATTCTGTAGTTGTACACAATATGAGTTAGTAGAAATTAGATGAAACGTGAATGCCCTATTTTAAAGGGGAGAAAATCCAAACGAAAATACCATTTTTGAACTCTTCACAAACACTATAAACCACAGGACAATGGCTCTGTCTTTATTGTTCTCAAGCCCATATTTTAATATACACTTATTTCTTCTATTTCTGTTAATTTTTTATTTCAGTTCAGTATGCAGGATTTGTTTTCTTTATTCACCACCGTTATAATTGTGACTATAAAATTTCCCTTCTTAACGCTCTCATGCCACCGCAGTAGAAGATCAGTTGCTTTTCTTTCCTTAGCAGGAACTGTAAGAAATTGTGCTTACTCTCTGTTAGGAGCATGAACTGTAGGATAACGTTACTTATATAGCTGACTCGCCCTTTTTAGAACAAATATTGGCAATTAGAGACTTGTTTTTTGGGGACATTATCATTAACTACAGAGAAAATGAGAAAAGGAATTAGGAAATATGTTCCTCTCTATTGTACCCAGTTGCAAATACTTTTTTTTATATGTATATTTGTTCCTAGGCTGAAGAAGCTGCCAAAAAAAATAACTGCTGCTTTGGAACAGTTGACACGTGGTTACTGTATAGATTGACTAAAGGTGAATGTTATGGTTCCTCTTAAATATTAATAAAACATACTCAGATCTAAGTAATGATGTTCATGATTGTCGTAAATATATCCCAGAACTCAAATACTTCTTAAACAATTTGTACTTGTTTATAATTGATGAATATTGTAATATATTTACTGTTTTTTAAAAAAAAAAAAAACCAACCCAACTTCTGCATTAATTATTCTTTGGACCTGCCTGGAAAAGTAGTCATAAAGGGAGATAATTATCCAGTTTAATCAACCTTTTTAAGCATTTAAGATTTGAAGAGGACTACAAGAACTAATTGGCCTTGATTGAAGAAAAGTACCTGTCAAAGCAGAACAGAGAATTGTTACAGACGTGGAAGAGTTACAAGTTTCTGTCCTGAGGGCTCATGCCTGAGCAGCTGGATAGGTTATGACAGGCAGTGATGCAGTCAATGTTGTACATGTTGTCAAAAGTACTGGCTCTCTTCTAGCCAGCTCCGTGAGGGCTGAATAAGACAATTAATACATACACATTATAATGGGTGGCAGGTAAAGTTTGTGTGCTCGTTGTATCATTATGACTTTGCCTATAGATATCAGTTTATATTTCATGGGAGCCACTGAGATGTTTAAATAAAAAGTATGTTTAAAATTACTCTTAAATATTTGATTATCTAAAATCTTTGTCTCTTTTTTTTTTTTTTTTTATGGTAGGTTCTGTGTATGCTACAGATTACTCAAATGCCAGTGCTACAGGTGTTTTTGAACCCTTTACGGTATGTGACATTCAAAAAAAAAAAGTCATTGCTGTTTCTTGTGCTTCTGAAGGAGTTCCTGACATTTTTACTTTTTCCATATTGTTTCAGAAATGTTGGAACCCCACTTTGAGTAATTTACTTTCCATTCCAATGTCTGTTTATCCTCCAGTGAAAGACACAAGGTAACTATGAAGGCATATTCAAAAGAATATGATACTTGTTAAATTAATTGCCTTTAGAAAAATACTACTTAATCTGCACAGGCCAAGTAATATACAGATATACCCTCCAAAAAAAAAAAAATTATATGTAGATATACTTTTTTAACACTACATCCAAAACTTTATTTTTACTATCAGTATTTCTTGACGTGATTCTTGATGTTTTAATGCTTTCTTTAAAATAAATTGGTAGCATTACCCTTCATATGTGATGCAGACCTGGGCCTTATATATCTAGATTTTATTTTAACAAAAAGGTCAATTTAGTGTTGTGATGTTGCTCCATGACTTTTGTTTTAAGCTTCAACTTTGGATCAGCTGACTCTGAAATATTTGGGGTACCTATTCCAATAATGGCCATGGTGAGTGAAAGATGTTTTCTTACTTAAATCTGTATATTTATACCTATATTATTTTTATCTAGCATTAATTTAATACTTGCTTGTTTACTAAGCATTCTCTATTCTTTCACTATGACTTAACTACAGTAGAATTGGTTGTTGAATTTTTCTCCAAAAACTCCGTTTACAACCTTACAGGGAAGGGAGGAGAGCAGAACAGGAAGGAATTTCTAGAAGCTGAGGTCCATTAAACTTAGATAACCACATGATTAAGCACTGAATGTAGGACTTAACAGAGCTGGGTTCTGCTCTAAGCTCTGGTAACGTGTCTGTCTCTGGCTTACAATCACTTGTTTTAGATAAAGTTGTGCAATGGGGTCATCCTGGCTCAACTTCAGTAAGACTCTACACAAATGTAAGAATGTTTGTTAATAAATCCACTTGTGAAAAAAAAAGAAATAAAAGGTTTCACTAAAAATAAGTGGAGAATAACATATTCTTGCCTCAGTAGTTAGGATTTGGATAACAAAAACCCATTATTTTTGCAAAGTGATGACTTGCAGAGAAATCTACTTGAATTGAGCTAAACGGAAAAAGTGTCATCTAGCTAACGTGAATTTCTCCTGATATTTTTCAAGAATTGTAGACTCAATTTATCTGTAAAGGTACTGTTTCACCAATGCACAAAGATAAGTAAATGCATTTAAGAACCATCATCGTTGCTGAAAAACTGAGCATGGATTAATTTGGTACAGGATGGGTAGCAGGGAAAAAGGAAGGTGAGACCTCAAAACTTCAGCTTTCCATTTGGGGGAAGAGGAGTTAAAGCCAAGCTACTCTGTTCTGCTCTCTGGCATTGCAGATGCCCTGTTTATCCTCGTCAAATGCTAAATCATAAAGTATTTATTTTGTTTCCATAAAGTATTTTAAAGTGTGGCAAGCAATACTACAGATACTCACATCGTGTCCAAACCTGGTGTGATTTGATTCTAGTAATGATTCTGACTGTTGAAATGGCCTGTAAATATTTAAGACATTGTGTACGAGTCCTCACTTAAAGCTCAGTTCCTTTCTGCCTAGTTATTTGTATTCAGAACTCTGAAGTGTTTGCAATGATATTTTAAAATCCAGCAGCCTTGCAGGCTGGTAATTGGTAGCTTACTTGCCATGTTGGTTTTGGTGGTCTGGCAGGTAGCTGATCAGCAGTCAGCTATGTTTGGAGAATGCTGCTTTCACCCAGGAGATGTTAAACTAACGATGGGAACAGGTGGTTTCTGGAATGTGAATACTGGAGAGCGTCTCTTTGCATCACAGAGAGGTAAGAGAGTGAAATTTTTAGTTCAGATTGTTTCATGTTACTTGAAAGCTGTTAATGATGCGGGTACAAAAAGGTACAAAACAGGTTATCTGTGCTTTTTCTTCTGTCTTTAGCTGGAGAAAAACAGCCTGAAAGTGTTTTCAAAACAGAAAACTGGAAAATTTTAAATAAAAATGTACATCGTGGTTATCCTGAAATGTGCTTCTCAAGATGAGAATTTAAGTAACATCACTAGTAATTATGTCTGCTACCTGCATCCCTCCTTTTTTTTTTTTTTTTTTTTTTCTTTTTTTTTTCCTTCACCTGTTTTTCTTGATAGCAGTATTATACAGTACGGGAATGGAGAAGAGGGGATTGGTCCTCTGGCTTCTCACATCAAAATGTCCCAGTGGATCACTGTAAGTTCCTCCTCCTGAGCCCCTTATGCTTTGAAGTACCTGCAGTGAGATAATGCAGGATTAGCAATTATTAGTTTTCTTTTAAATACTAGAAATGGATTCCCCAGTGTGTTTCCAGTGTTTAAAACTGTCATTCTGAATGTTTGTGGTCTGTCAAGCTCGTTAATTTGTCATAGATGGCTATTTGCCAAGAGAGCAACAGACGATATGAAGTAAATCTGCCTGCACGATCTCTATCTGTCGTATTTTTAAAGAGTTACTGATTTTGGGGAGCCTACAATTTAAAATGGGAGGGAGGGGGCTGGGGAGGAGGACAGCAGTGTGCTAATGAGACTTTTACCAGCTAAAGTCTGGAGGGACCTTGGCAAATATGTGAGATGTGTCAGAACTGAATAGCATAGACATTAAATTCCTTATGAATGCAAATGCTTTTTAGGCTAATTAATGATGTCACTATAATGATACTTCTACTTAGGAAATCATATGTGTGTAGTCTGTGGAAACGTAATAGCAAAAACATTCTGTAAGGTTTTTCCATTTTTGTTTTCTTTTAAGAAAATATTTGGCTGTTGTGATCTGATAGGAGTTGAAACCTTTAAGGCAGTGCTGTGAAACTTTTACTGCTTTAGCTTGTTATTTATGTTAAAATCATTCATCTGTGTTCTTTGGCTGTTGTGTGGTATGATTAGTAGGACAAATTAGTACCTAGCTTTCTCAGTGCCCTGGGCATGAAATGTGATGTGGTCAGTCTTTCAAGTTAACTTATGTGTTTAAGACTGCAAGATGTATCCCTACAGTGTCCTTGTGCAAGCTATTCATAGTGCCTCCAGCACAAAGCACATCTCTGCAATTGCACTAGCACTACCATGCCACTCTTTTGGACACAGGCAGGCAAACTGCAGATGCTTCTGAGAGGCACTTGTATATCAGCAAATTCACCTTGAGAAAGCAGGGAGAATCTGTAGATGCTTCTGATGCTTTTCTAGTCCTGTAGTTACTGGGACTCATTTACCTTTGTTGCATTACCCATGATCTCCGAGTCCTGAGCAGGGTCCCGTAAGGTCTGGGTGCTCTCTTCACTCCAGGGGTTACTTACTTGAGTTGTGTGAAGTTTTTAGTGCTGTGGCCGCTGAATGTTTCAGTTCTTATCAAGTGACCTGAAAAACCATTTGTCCAGCTGCAGTACTCTGCAGGACTTTTGTTCTATGTTCTTCCTAATTCAGATATCAAACAAGAAGGTCTTCTGAGTTCACGCTGACTGTTTTAAGTAGTTTCAGCATGTCTGAGGGGGATGTTGGCGTTGAGGGGCAAATGGGAGAACAAATCATCTGGTTCATCCTCATTAGTGGCTGTTTATTTCTAATTAACAGTACCATCAAGCAGATAGATCTTTGAAAGATGCTTTACTGTGTTTTCAAATAAACTGACAGTGTTTGCCCTGTGCATTTCTGCCTTTCTTCTGAGAGAAAAGGGAAAAAAAATTCTAAGTCATTGAATTATTTTGAGTCACTGCAAAGCCAGCACTACTTAGTGGAAGTCATAACTTCCTGCAAATCCCATCATGTAACCCATGGATGTGCTAATCTTCTGTAGTTATAGACAAGTATGTCACCAAATATTTGTAATGAGTTTGAGTAGTTTGTTTATATTAGGCAAACATACAGGTAAAATGCTGTAGTTAACTGACAGGAGCCTTTGTTGGGGACAAGGATGGGCAAATTATGAAACTTGTTTTCTTTTTTTGTTTTCTGTGTGAGGAAGCATTGCATATTGAAAAAAAAATAAAGTAGTATATAACTTTCATCCTCTTCTATGAGTAGGATCTGTTCTGAGTTTGTGTTGCCTTTTTTGTTTATGTGTCTGTGTGTATATTTAATATTTGTGCTTCCCGTCTGAAAGGCCAGCCATCATGTTTTAGGTTTTGGGGAAGTAAATTCTGACTTTTTAGAAACCATTGGGGGAAATTAGATGGATTGAAAACAAATAGGAAAATATTGATAAATTTTTAAGTATATACTTTTTTAAAATGATAAGAGATGGTAAGTGCAAATAGATCTTCTCTTTAGCTTAAAGAGGGTTGGTTTTTTTTTTTTGTAATTTTATAGTGATTTTTTTTTTCAGGTTGACTTTGGTTTAACAAACTGTTGTTCGAGTCTCTTGTAATTCCATCACTAAATTTTTAAAGAATACTTTTTACCTCTATCAGTGACTTTTTAGCTTGAATTCTGCAAAGGAATTGAATAAAAACTACTTTAAAAATAAAAAACCAGTTTGCTGTGGGGGGTGCTTGTATATTTTTTTTCTGGAAACATTTAATTTAACTAGGTGTTTTGTTTTGTTTCATGGAAAATAATTAAGATCTGTATCCACTGATTGGTTGGAAGATTGGGGAAGAAGTTGTTTACTTAACTGAAGGCTGTATGTCAGACGTTGGCGCTGCCATAAAATGGGCTCAGGATATAAGTAAGTAGTTCTTTAATTTTATAGAAGGTAAAATTTATTATTACTTAAGAAACTGGTTTATGGGGTTATGTTACTGGGCTTGGTTTTGTTAGTCAGAATTGAAGAAACTAGCCTACATGTTTTGGACAGTGGAAAATTCACAGTCTCATCAGTAGGTTCTTTGCTGAGTGTGTTTGCTGCAGGAAGTTTGGTTTGCACAACCATCTCCTCCTCAGACTCTGCCTCTCAAACCCTCCTACCTATGGAGGCTTTCATTTTCCTGAAACATTTTACTCCTCATTTGCTTTCTCTTGAGCATGACAAACCTCATGATGTTGCCTTTTTTTTTCTTTTTTTTCTTTTTTTTCTTTTTTTTTTTGGTCAACTTCTGGTGCATATGTGCATATACATGCTCATGTATATGCCCTTGAAGATTAAGGATGACTGAGATTGATCCTCAAGTCTTCATCATTCAGAATTTGACTGAGCCTGGTGTGGAACTTAACCATACTTTAAATGGATTTTATTGGTATATGCAGAGCAATAGTATAAAGGATTTTTAGCTAGGCAGTATTGAAATGGACATGACCTGCAGTTGTTACCACAGGCAAAAACTGGGGTGGTTTTAGAGGGAGATAAAAAAAATTAGGCATGCTGCTATAAACTCTCTAATAAGCAAGACCTTTATTTCCTGGAAATACAATTGCAGAGAAGCAGAAATCAAACTTTTATCAGCTTTACTAATAAAGAGAAGGGTAAAACTTTTGCTCTACAGAAGGGAAGGTAAGCTAATGGCCTCAGTAAAGGTAGTGAGGCTCAACGTGAAGATGAGACATATAATAGTGGTAGAGGTTTGGAAATAGGAATTTCTGCAGCAATTACTTTAATGAGCTTCTTTTATTGTGATCAGATCACTTCTGAGAATTTTGAAATAGTAGTATGTGGAATTTCAAGTCAATCTTACTTAATTTTTTCATTTTCTGTCCTGACTTAGAGGTTCAGTAATAGCAAATACAACAAGAAGGAAAAGGTGAGATTTAGGCCTCTTAGTCTGGGCACAGTAGAATCCAAAGCTTTTAAGCAAATGTATGAAAGTTACAAAGGTAAACTGAAACTCCTGGTAAGTTATGAAGATGGATTTTTTCGAAGATAAATTGAGCTAGATTTACCTAATTTATCTTTGATAGGGGACTTTACTTTTTCAACAAGAAAAAGCAGTAGCTGTCATTTACAGGAGACCTCTAGTCTTCTGTAAAATGTGTTACGTAGCCACATAAAGACATTATTAGTGAAAACTATGGAAGGTGGGTGTTAGTACAAGAACTGCGTGTAGGTGGACCACGAGCTGAAGAGGGCTGTCTGTAGAGTTGTGAAAGGAGGCATATCCAGCTAGACAGAGAATAAAAGTAGTGTGTATCAAAGAGGTGATATTAGGACCTACCTTGTTTATGTTTGTGTTAGTCACTTGTAAAAATATTAAAGGTGCTGATAAAATATAGTGGGTATTAAGGCCTTTCTCTGTAGTTGTTTGGTGCTTGGGCTGACAATAACAACATCTTTGAGGGTAAAAACATGTTTTATGTTTTGCAAATCTGGGATTTTAGCATGCTTAGGGTATTTAGCATTGTTAGCATTCTCAATTCCCACTTATGTCTGTTTGGAAAACTAATGACCTCTTACAGGATGTGAAGGTTAAAAGGCTATAGCATAACAGATACGAGAGGATCCTTTTGAATTTACTGTTCATCTGAATAGGCTTTTTTGTTAATGTGACTGATGGAAATGACGTACAGGAGAAGCGATCATTTCTCTTAGAACATGTAGTTTGAGAATATTACAACAGGAAATATTCTAAGTCTAGATTTTTCTGTCAGTAATATATTATTGAAGTAAATAATAAAAGCATATGACTTATGCATCTTTACAGATCTTTTCACCAATGTAGATGAAACAGAAAAAATGGCACGGAGTATTGTTGATTCTCAAGGCGTTTGTTTTGTTCCAGGTTTTCAGGTAAAATTACTAATATAATTGAGAATATATATTTTAATAACTCTGTTAAAATGTTAACATTTTACAAATTTAAGTGTAGCAATTCACATCTTATCAAGTATTTATTCTGTACTACTCAGGTTCTTATTCTCTGTCCCTCACCAAAATGTATGAGAATCATTGTCATATCAGAGTGCTTAAACACTACCTCCTTGTGAGAAGACCACTATGAAATAGGAAAATTACTTCCATTTTGCAGATGGAGACCTGAGGGAGAGATGAACTAAATGACTTGCTCACAGTAACTCAGGCAGTGCCTGCAGAGACAGAAGCCAATCCCATAGCTTTTCTGCCTCGTGCTCAGCCTTCATTGAGACAATACTTCTAAGCACTGGTCTAAAATAATTCATTTTATTCTGCCTCTTTTCAAGATACAAGTTGCAATTCCTCAGAATACTTAAAACGTACCTAAATATGAGTAAGATTGCAAGTCCTGGTGTTACGAAAAGCAAAGACAGTAATATTTAGAAACTTCTTTGATATGCAGATTTGAATCTGAATTAGATTTTTCCCTTTAAAATAGTGTTTATACCTTGTTGCTGAGCACAATGTGTATAGTAAGGAGTTTCTGGCATTTGTTCTCCCCTTCAGTCCCTTCAGTTTCCCAGTAGCTTGCTTTTACCTTCCTCTCTGTTTGAGGAACTTCCTGCAATTACTTGATCCCTCTGGGTCACAAGCTCTGGGTTCTTTCTGCTTCCTTTCCATTTATGCTAGAGATTTACGTATCCTCACGTCTGTCCTTTCCACCTCTGATTCATGATCCCTCTTCAGTTTCATTACAGATGTGAGTTACTGTCGCTGTGCAGAGGCAGCAACAAGGGTGATATTGATGCTGCAGTTCAGTCTAGCGTATTAGTCTAGTTTGGAATTGATGGAGATTCCAGTCAATACACTACATTAATACAGTACATTAAATGACAAATTGTGATAGCTGGGGAGCTGACATACTGCCTGTTCAGCTACAGAGCAATTGCTTCCAGTACGAATTTGACAGTTGGTAGTAACAGTTTGTAATTTGGCACTACAAAATATGACAGAGCTGCAAGTCAGAGCTCTGAGACAAACCTTAATATAGAATGAAAATAAACAGGTTTTGCTAACGTAGCTATTGTTAGCTTAGGGACTGTGTGGAGCCCGAAAACTTCTTCATCTAGTTATGCCACTTTCCTAAGCAACATGAGATAGTTGGACTAAGGATACACTTTCAGCAGCATAGCTGTTTCTACAGTGGGTTTCCCAGCATGAAAATATCCACATCTCCACAAAACTTTGTTTTTCTAATCAGTGTTGCTGTCCAGGAGAAATGCTTTCTTAATACTGCCTCCAGAAGGAACCTCAGCTTATTTCTTGATAAACATTGATTCAGTCTCTTTTTCCCCAATTCTGGTATTTCCAGTCCAAATTTAGAAGCTATAATTAGAAAACTGGATTTCTCTTGTAGTTACCACTCATAGTATTCACCAATGTGAATTTCTTTGCCTTTTAAAAGGCCTGCTTATTTTAGTGGAACATGCTTTAGCTGGTACTCACAGTAACAGAATCTGTATCAACTTAGAAACTGAGTGGGTTAAATGGTATGAAAGGGGACATGAACAGAGCAGAACACTTCTGGGACTGTAACGTGTCTGCTTAGCTTCACTGGCTGGATGCTAACAGAAATTATGGTAATGTTTCTTAGACCTCAAAATGATAGTGGCTGGGGAAGGTTCTTAGGAAGCCCGTATGTTCATTTTCTGCACAGAGTAAAATGTTTCTCTGCTTGTCCGTATTAAGGCAATAAGAGCAGAGTTTCTTTCTTACTGGATTCTACTGCTGTGATGCAGTGCACTGAGAGGAGCATCTTTGTGAAAGTGTATCTGAAATTGAGTGAATATGTGCATTAATCATTTTTTGTCTTCCTCATTCTCTAGAAACAGGGTTTCCAGGGTGTGGTTGGTAGTAACAGCAAAAACTTAGGACTCTTCAGTGGGCTATATGCGTATTTGTGCACTGCTACTTTTTTTTCTTTTTTTTTCCTAATGATTAATTGTTTCAAGGTACTCACCATTTTGTAGAATATGAGTCTATGCTTTTTAGTTTATCTTGTATATGAAAATCTGTAAACTTGGAAGCCATGGATCTTAATTATGCTACTGGGCTGGACAAGTGGTTCCATTCTTAGAATGGGAAGGTTACTTGTATATGGGGGGGGGGGGGGGGGGGGGGGGGGGGGGGGGGAAGAATATTTTCTTTTACTGTAATGCAGAACTTTCTTCCATTTAGGAACTTTTGCAAAATGCCAGTTTTCTTTTTGACTGTATGTACGTATTGATATGTGCTTTTAAAAAAAAAAAAAACATAAGTTAGCATTTTCTTAACTTATCACATTTCAAATAGAAAATATTGTTTCAATTTAAAAATTACTATCTACAGTGAAAATAAGATTTAACACTGTCGCAGACCAGGTATGGACCAGCAAACTAATATTTTGTGATGAGGTTCATCAGAGGAATGGAGAGGAGACTCATCAATCAATTCTCCAGTATTTCTGCCAAAAAAAGGCAACTTAGTGACCATTAGAATTTTAGTCGGACTCTGTTTATCTGTGTCAATGAAAACAGGCTGTAGTATAAACTAATAAAAAGTATTACCATCCTTTTCAGTGTTACTTTTAAAAGAAGTCAATTTATCTTCCTTTCAGCAGTTCAGAAGTGTGTTTAAAAAAAATAAAGTATATATGTGATATCTTGCTAGAGAGTAGCAATATCAGTGTGCCCTGTCCTAGACGCTTAAAGTGTACACTATATGTATTTTAAAGAGAATTCATACAGTTCAGCGTTATTTAGTATGTCAGATTTGGAAGAAGTCACTTAAACCTTTTTCCTGTTGAAAGAAGCTATTTAAACTGTTCACTGAGTTAGCTAAAATAACACTATATACCTCTTACGTATTGTTTTCAATTTTCTCCTTTTACTATGCTGCCTGTAATTGTCGTAAGTGATTTTTTTCTTACTCTTTGACTCCTTTCTCAAAAGCCTACAAATACAATTCACTGAACTCATGGTGAAATCTTTTCTGCAGGTTTCTGTGAATGACCCATATTTATATGCCTCTTTCATGGGGCTGAAACCTTCCACTACCAGAAACCATCTTGTACGAGCTATATTGGAATCTGTGGCTTTCAGGTACTGCTTACTTAATGATCTTGCTTATATTTTCTTATGTTTGCTTTTATTTTGATCAGCAGTGTTAAATGGATACATAGACTTCTGCAGTTTGTAAAACACAAATTAAATTGTAGTGATCTTACTGTTACATTGAAAAGGAGTTCTAGCTGCTTTCCTTTTTTTTTTTTTTTTTTTTTTTTCTTTTTTGGTAACTCTTTACAAATAAACTCGTATATATTTATTAGTTCAGAGTTTTAGAGTTTTTGTTATTAAGTAACCACATAGGTATTCTTAAATTACATCAATTTCTGTATGTTCTAAAAGTGTTTTCTGTTTAAAGTCTGTCCTCACTTTCCTGGCAGTGTTTTGTCAGAAGCTGTAGCTGACTCCAGCTATATTTAAAGTATCCCTGAGGCTGGAAGTTTTATATTAACTCTTTGGCTAATGTTTGAATTTTTAGTGTTTTATAGAACACAGTAACAGGCATCTTAAACATCTTTAAAGATGTGAATGGACAACGACTTTCAGATCTAACAGTCAAGGTTAAAGATATTCCTGCTAGTCACTGACGGTCTCACAGCAGTAGCTCACTGTGGAACAGATTGGTTCTGCCTTGCAGACCCGGGCAGCGTTCCTTGAACTGAAGCTGGGTATGGTTTGAGCCTGGCTCACCCTGAGCTGTGGCCAGTAAGGGAATACTCATGTGATTCCTTCCATGTAGTCACCAGCTCTGCTTTGGGCGTAATAACCTCCTGCAAAGAGGCAGAAAGGGTGTCTGGAGGAAGGTAACAGTCTGAATTACTGCAACTGCTTCTAATGCATTTTTTTCTGCACTGTAAGAGGAACATGAGATGCAGTAATTCCTGAACTGCAGCATACGTCTCCTGAAATCGGAGATGTTGGGAATCTCATCTCATTCAAATACCTAACTAACAAAAGAGTAGAGAGCTCTTGTGTTTAGATTTTCTCCCATTAAATGAACCCATTTCAGAACAAGTCAAACTTACAGCCTTCAGATGTTTCCTTTAAAGAACAGTTGGATAAACTCCGATTAACACCTTGTAAGTCTGCTTTCCTCAGTCTAAACCACTTGTTACATCAACAATTACATCTTGTCTGTAAAAACCCATCTGCAATTTCAGGTGGGAAGAATGTACCTTTTATAGTGACTTGCTGTAGAATGGGCTGTGATGTCGCTACACGTGTGCCTTCATAATGATGTGTAACAAAGACCAGTTTCAGTCTTTCCTTTTTTTTTTTTAAGTTTTATGCATTGTGGAAAATTATTAGCTATTGCAACAGTTTTGACACAACTGAGGCATTTTTTGCCCTGTATTTTATTTTCTGACTGTGTAGATACTGGAAACACTTTATGGACTATGTAATGCTTAATTCAACTAAATATTTTTTTAAAGAAACAAGCAGCTTTATGATATCATTATGAAGAAGGTACGCGTTCCTCTTCAAACTGTTCGGTAAGTTCCATGTAACTTAAATTTGATATATGGGTGTTTGATTTTAAATAGGTGTGAACTTTATGCATTTTATCTTACTGTAAAAATTCTGCTGAGAAATATATTATTACGAAGTCAAATGTTAATGTAACTTAAATGGCAGTAGAGTCTACCCACAGAAGGGCTGGTTCTTAATTAAACTATTGGCATTAGTGATTGTCAGTAGCTGAGTAATGAATTGCTCTAATTATTTAAAAAAAAAAAAAGGCATATTCATGTTTTCAGGTAGCACTAGAATGCACATAGCAATGCCTACCACAAAGGTCATTCTACACTTTTATCATTCTTTGGTACTGGAATTTTTTGTGCCGAGTCTGTCACAGACTGAATATTTTTTGAAGATGTCAGTTAAAACTGGATCTATTTGTGAGGGAAAGAGGAAGAATACTTTTACAATTCAGTTGGTAAGACATTGGTTTTGCTTCAGTCTTTGAAGAAGCCAGTCAAATTTAGTGAGGTAACTGTGATCTCTTTTCACAACATTTAGCTGAATTACACATTGCTGGAAAACAACATTGCACATTTCAGTAAGTACTTAGTTTGGGCACACCAGTTGTCTGAGCCTCAAGGGTGGTTGCTTTGCACCACTAGTAATCACTCTCAGGTGATTAAAGGTCAATGTTAATAAGGCCTACTTTTCTCCATTAGAAGGTTGTCCAATGTGATGCAATTAGGAAAATACGTAGATGGAAACCTCATTCTCATCTTCCCTATAAAAAGAAGTGACTGTGAAGGCATTTTAGCTAACTAGTATAAAGATTTGGTACTTCTCCAGATCTGAGAACACTTGAAAGGGTTTGTTTAATGTAATTGACCATTGTCACATTGTGGTGATAACTAGGTAAAGGTTCTGTTATAAACTCTAACATTTCAACCAGGATGATACGTAGTTTCAGAAGACAGAGCTTTCAGAGCTTTTGATAATGTCTGTCCCATGTCTCTCTCTGTCTACCATTCCCCCCCAGTTTACAGGCATTCTTTTTTTTTATCTAGGCACCTTGTGCTGGCCTCTAAACTTACCCATAAAATGGAAATGCGTTTGTGCATGAGTGACAGGAAGATTTATGCATAGGTGTCAAATCCTATAAGTTGTTTTCTGAAATGTTGGCAATAAGCATTTGAACTAAACACATTTTTTTAAACTACTTCTAACCCTCTCCCTACAGAGCTGATGGAGGTGTCAGTAATAATAGTTTTGTCATGCAGATGACTTCAGATTTAATTAACAGAAAAATAGAAAAACCTGCAAATGCAGACATGTCTAGTCTTGGTGCAGCTTTTCTAGCAGGCCTTGCATCAGGTATGTATACATGTATAAGGGTTTTGGTTTTCCTTTCATAATGCATGTTTGTTAATACAGAGAAAAAAATCGTAAAAAAACAGGGCATAACTTCAAATAATTGGAAAAACTCCCCAAAGGATTGCTTTAGCCATTTTTATGAGAATCCAAGGTAAGAAGTGTTTATGTTTCTCTGTATAGTGCTTTGTACCCATGCACTTGAATTTGATGGACCAAAGAAACAGATGATAACGTCACACAGAAACTAAATCGAGGACTAAATCGTTGTATTTCTAATACAACGTCCCAATTTGCTGAGCAGTTACGTGCTTGTTTAGTTTTACATAATTGAATAGTGATAGTTTAATGTGAAAAGTATCTGCACATATGTTTGTAAGATTCATTTACATTTAGAAGGATATACTACTGGAGAAGTACGAGGTGAACCCTCTCTTTGCTGCCTCTCTCTTTCTTGACCTGGACACTGCCTACCTTCCCGTATTTGCACTGCCTGGAGCGGTGCTTCGTTGGGGTGGATCACATTACAAGGAAGCTGCTGTGCTGCCATGCAACCATGTCATTCATACTGAAGCTGTGTCCTGTCATCTGTGAACTGAGTCTTAATTCTTTAAGGTTTTAACAGAAATTAACACAATTGAAGTAAAAGATCAATTATTAACAGGAAAAAAAAATCCAACTCTGATCTCACAGAATGGCTGTAATTAACCAGACTTAAAACTACAAACTGTCAATGGTTTTGCTTCATGGAAGTATATTTTGTAGGTGGCTGTTAACTTAATTCCATTGGTTTGGTATATAAATAATGCAACTGTAAGGTTAAAAACTATATGCTCAGGTAAGACTTAATCAGCAATTAAAACTGCAAGAAAGCTGCAGCCCTCAATAAACAAGAACGATTCAATACCACAGATTCATCTGAATACATAACACCAGCTGTTTTCTGCCATTTATGCAATTTTTAAGTCAGCAGAAAGCAGCTAGTGCCGAGTCTTGGTTTCTGTGGGTTTTCTTTATGGAGAGGACCTGCTGCTGAATGCACAGTGCAGATGAAACCTAAGGGAGCTTCAGTGTACCAGAGCTATTCCGTGGAAACCGTCCCAGTTAAGCAGATGTGCTGTTGTCGGGATTCCAAACAAGTGGGTGCTATTGGAGAGGAGCTTAACAATGTTAAAAATAGGCTTCTCTCTGAGAAAGTTGTTGGTTGAGTAAAGAAAAGCTGTCGTGATTTCTTACTGAGTTTCTGCTTTGGAACTCTTGCAAATAAATTAAAACAACTCAAAAATAACCTCTTTTCAGTTGAGCTTGAGAATGGACTTTGTGTTTATAGGATTTTGGACTGACAAAGAACAACTAGAGAAGCTGAGACAAATAGAAGCAGTTTTTGAGCCCCAGAAGGACTCGGAGGAATACAAACCTGCCATGGATGCCTGGCTACAAGCAGTGAAACGCTCCCTGCACTGGTAGAAATTGACATTTATAGATTAATTAAAATGTTTTAATTCATATTTGTAAAATCTTAACATTAACAGGGCAGTAAAACCCATAACTGGAATTTGTGATGGTATTTATATACTTCAGTTACCGCCGTGCTGCTAGATTAATTACCACACCATAATGAACCTTCATATCATCCCTATGACAGCTGTAGTCCAGCTGCAGCATTTGTGTCCCTTCAGTGACCGCCCTTGGGTGGCCCAGCTGCTTGAATCCTACCATGTACTACAGATGGGGAGTTCTTCCTATGATGGGTTTTCTACTGAGGAACTCGCCTCCCTTCGGATCTTTAAAATCTTTGGTATGTTAATATCACAGATGATTTCCTAGGCATTTCTAAGAAACATAACATGATTGGGGAGGGGGAGGTGGGTTGTGATGAACTTGATTGTGTAGAAGGATATTTTCTTATTACTAGCCTGTTACCACCTTTTGGTTGACTTTCTAAGGAAGCACTTGACCCAGCTCTGTGATGACATTTTTGTGCACTAAATTAAGATGAAATAAAAAGCAAATGGGCTTTCAGTACTCCATTTTTTTTAAATCCAGGATTTTTGTAGCTGATGGTTCCTATCTAGCTTGTAGCTGAATTGTTAAAAATTTTATTAAAAGACCAAAAGCTATATTATCTGGCATGGCTAATATAGATAGATTAAAAGTAGTTAGAGGTATGCTATAGAGGTATGCTGTCTAACTTGTAAAAATCTGTAACATTAGTATTTTCAAGCCCATTGTTAAATCCTATTATTGTTAGCCAAAAGGAGGTTAAATGTCTATTTTTGAAGCTATGAATCACTTTTATATTTTTTTAAACAAATTATAATGGAATAAATATGTAGTTATTCTTATGTATATGTTCATCACTAATCTTAAATTATTATAATTTTCTCAGGAGTATGTGTAAATCAGAATCAAAACTGTAAAATTATTAAACATTTTCAGAATAATATCAAATACAAGTTGTGGGTGATTGTGTTCCACAGACACTGGAGACAAGAAACGTTTATAGATTTAATATTATTGAAGAGAGCCAAAGAACAATCATTCACTTTTTCTCATGCTGAAACATTGAAAGGTCAAATCATACACCATTCCCTCAGTTTCTTTCACAGCCATCTGCTGTGAGTTGGAGCATCTACTCTAGTTGTGTTCTTCTTCAAACCTCATTTTTCCGGTTGCCCTTAGATTAATGTACCATTTTTCTCACTCTTCTGTTACTTTCTGTCCTTAAACCTGTGCGAGTCCAGAGACCATGGAGATGATCAGAGGGCTGGGGCACCTCTCCTGCGAGGACAGGCTGAGAGAGCTGGGGCTGTTCCGCCTGGAGAAGAGAAGGCTCTGGGGAGACCAGAGTACCTCAAGGGGGCCCACAAGAAAGACGGGGAGAAACTGAACGGACTAATAGACATCCTGGAGAAATTTGGTTACTGATTACTAAGTCTCTTTTGCTTATCTGTTATGAGAGAAAATTATTTTATCTTCCCAGGAAATTTTAAGGTGCGGATGTATTAAAGCAGTACCTGTTCATTGATGCCGTAGTTCAGCCCCCACTGGAACCAGACTACGCAGTCTCTCTCTCACTCCCCCCAACCTCCGAGACAATAGGGAGAGAGAATAAAAGAAAAAAGGCTCGAGGTTTGAGATAAGGACAGGGAGAAATCCTTAAAGGTACCGTTATGGGCAAAACAGACTCAACTTGGGGAAAACTATTCATTTATTGCTAAAAACAGCAGGATAATGAGACAGAGAACAAGATAACCTCCCTCCACCCCTCTTCCTGAGCTTACCGTTATCTCTACCACCTCCCCCGACAGAAGCAGCACAGAGGGTAACAGGGAATGGCGGTTACGGTCGGTTCATCATGGATCGCTTCACGCCACTGCTTCATTGTTGTGGGGTCCCTCCCATGGGCCACAGTCCTTCATGAACTGCTCCGGTGTGGGTCATCTCTTCCACGGGGTGCAGTCCCTCCAGAACGGCTGCCTGGGCCCTCCACGGGCCACAGCCGCCTTCAAGTATCCGCCTACGCCAGTGTGGGGTCCCCCACAGGCTGCAGGTGGATTTCTGCTCCTCCGTGGGCCTCCATGGGCTGCAGGGGGACAGCCTGCTCCACCATGGGCTGCACCACAAGCTGTAGGGGAATCTCTGCCCAGAGCAGCATTACTCCTCCCCCTGCTTCTTCAATGACCTTGGCATCTGCAGCCATTCCTCTCACAAAAAATTCTTCACAATCAGCTCAGGCAGATGCCTCTCAGGTTCTCTTCTCATCTTGTCTCCACTTCTTACAGCCAGGCCGGGCCCAGTTGGGCCCAGACGGCCACCCAGCAGGAGGCCAGAAGGTGAGGGCTGCAAAGCCCACGAGGTTCGCACCTCCCCCTCTCTGCACCCCATTTCAGCTTTTTCACTTCTTCCTCTCTTATTTTTTTATTTTTCCCCTTCTTAAATATGTTATCGCAGAGGCCTTATCATGGAACATTCTGCCACCAATTGGCTCAGCCCTGGCCAGCAGCTGGTCCACCCTGGGCCCAGCCGAGTCCACCAGACAAAGGGGAAACAACTTCTAGAGGCTTCTTGCAGAAGCTGCCACTGCAGCCCCTCCTCACTGAACAAAACCAACACAACCAGTTTGTAGTTTTACTGCCAACGTTTACTCTTGCCTCAGCCCAGCTCCAAAATGGAAAAATGGCCTCAAAACTGTGAACATTGGATGATTTCTCCCACATGACAAGTGCCACCACTGAAACCTGTTGCTGGTCCTCACCTGCCCGACTCAACATTGCAGGGCACTGCACTGCTGCCGGCACAGCGCAACCCGCTCTGGCGCTGCGCCTGTGTTGCAGGGCAGCGTCGGCTCATCCAGAGACCCCTGCCAAGCCCAGCCGCTCTGTGAGCGTGTGATGCTGGCACAGCCGCCACCACCAGCAACCGCCTGGAAGGGGCCTGAGCCAACACGGAGGTGTGAAGCACGCAGCCAGATGAGCTTTGCATGGCAGGGTCTGCCCCTGAGGCTGAGCGAGCTCCTTGGGGGCACTCCCAGTGTTTTCAGGGAAACCCAGAGCCCTTCCCCACTCCCCTCCCGCTGGGTCCCCTCTCCCCAGCACTGCAAACCTCCTGCCGTCCCCGCTGCTCCACACCCGGCCGGGCTGGACAGGGCCATGCTGGGAGGCCCTGGACAGCCCCACACTGGAGACCCCAGCTTCAGACAGAGTCGGTTTTCTGGTTGGGAAATGGCACAAACCAAATGTTCCTAATGCCATCGCTTTTTTTTTTTTTCTCTCATCCCTTTGCTTGTCTCTCCCCTTGCCCACTGCACCGTTTGGGCTGCCCTGTTCTGCAGGTGCCGGCCAGCTGCTCTGTGTCCATGGCTGTTCCCCAGTGCAACCCTGAGCTAAATGGGAGAGGGATTTATCGCCACAGCCAAGTTCCTGAGCCGGTAGCTCTCAGTGCCTGTGCTTCTGCACTGCGTTAGGTGGCACAGAGCAGAAGGTGGGGATGCAAACGGCTTTTGGAAGCACAGTCAGATTCTGTTTGCTGGCATTTCACCTTGTCCACTACTTGTGGGCTCCTGTCTTTGCTTATTCAAAGTGCACGCTCTGTCCCGCCAGCGTGTCCAGTTCCCGTCCGGGCCGAGGATCAGCGACGGGAGCAGCTGGCTCTGCTCCCTGTCGGAGGCAAGCAAAAACCCATCGTGGCTACGGAAGGTCCAGGAGAAAGAGCTGGGCTGGGCAGCTGGAGTGACGCCCTCCAGAGGGTTCTTCCACAAGAGGAGCTGAGCTTCAAAAAGGATGGTCCCACTGCTCTCCTTTATTTTGCCAACACCCAGGAGCAGACCTACAACCTGTGCCCAGCACTGTGGGTGCTTAGCCACTGCGTCCTCCAGTTTGGAAACTGCTGAAGCCTGGGTTCAAGCATCTGCTTGCATGGGTCCTAAGCAGTGCAGCTCCACACGGCAACCCCAGATTGCCTCTCTTGCGGTTTGGTGTCTGTCTGTGAGGCTGGTCGTGCCTTCAAGAGCCTTGTGATGTCACCAGAGTCACAGTCACCCTATGATGTCACTTGCGGTGGGCAACACTACATGCTGGTGTTGTGTACTGCCAGCAGCACATGAGACGTTGAGTCCTGTGAGCAGCATCAGAGCCACTGAGTTCTGCCACAGCACGCCAGACGTTGGGACCTGCCAGCAGCCCAGGAGCCACCGAGCCCCACCAGCACAAGCTGAGCCTTCAAGTCCTGCCAGCAGCACGCATCAAGTCCCACCAGCAGCTGACAGGACAGCAAATCCCAGGAGCAGCAATGGAGGCGTCCAGGCATGAGGTGGCAGCAGCATCGGGAATTGGCAGGCGCTTTCTACGACGGGACCCCTGCCCCATCTGCTTGGGTCCCCTCGAAGGTCCCGCTGTCGTGGACCCGTGCTGCCACGCGTTCTGCCATACCTGCATCCAGCGCTGGGTTGACAGCACCGTGGCTGCAACCTGCCCACTCTGCCGGGGGCTCATCATGGCCATCCGCCGCCTGCGGGTGGAGGATGACCCTGGTGGGGTGGCCCGCCATCGCCGCGACCGCTTCAGTCCCTACATGGGGCCGTGGCTGCGGCAGCAGGGGCAGCAGCAGCAGCGGGGCCCCAGAAATCCCCGACGCCGGAGATTCTTGTCTGAGCACGAGGATCGCAGCCCCTCTGTGCCCCGCCAGCGTGTCCGATTCTGGTCTGGGCCATTGGTCAGCAACGAGACCCGCCAGCTCCACTCCCCATCGGAGGAAAGAGAAAGACTGTTGTGGCTGCGGAGAATCCAGGAGGAAGAGCCAGGCTCAGGGGACCACGCACGCCGGCTCCCCTTGCCCCGTGTCCGAGTGAGGCGGCCAGGCCCAGCGGGATCACCCTGAAACAAAAACCCCGGGGATGCTGAGAAGAGGTCACGCCTAGTTTCCGGCTCAGTTCCGATGGATAACTCAAACAAACTGTCTCAACTGCTATGCAGCCTTGCGGGACCTTCCTTGGGGACTCAGCACTTCCACATTACCTACAAAAAGGTGACACCCTGATGTCGGGAGGGCCGGGACTCCCTGCCGAGGCCAAGGAGCAGGGTGTTGTGCCCCGAGAGCAGCGGCATCTGGGGAGCACGGCACAACAGACCCCAGAGCTGGCTGCCTGCACTCACCCGCAGGGCCGCGGAGCTGCCTGTCCTGTTGAGAACGTTACTCAGATGTTTCTGTAGTGGTATATTAAAAAAAAAATAAATAAAAGGCTTTTATTTTTATGGCTGTGTCTTGGGGCGTGACTGCAGAGTGGTCTGCACGTCCCTCTGCTCTGGCAGTGCTTCCAGAGGGGCTTTTTGATGCCCGTTCCTTAGCAGGCGTTGGGTTGCAGATCCAGCCTCCCAGACCCTTCTCTGCAATCTGAGGAACGCCGCGGCAGCAGCAGGATCAGGAATGGGTCGACACTGCAGGGACAGACCCTGAGAGCTCCAGCTGCTGCCTAATGAAACTCGGCTTCAATATTTGGAGGGAGCACCTGCGTCTTGTGGGATGGAGAGAACTGCCGCAGGACCGGATCCTGATGGTGCCATCCAGCTGACTTGAAAGGACTTGGGGCAGTCCTGGAGGTCAGGACCAGACCCTGCCTAGGTTCAGTGCCGAATATTACAAGAGTTTGGGTGAGAACTGTGAGCCAATGGACAGAAGAGAAACTGCGATCAGTGAGGATCGATCGCGGCAGTTCTTTTTTTCTAACTCAGGAGTCAAGATGCAGCCCTTGACCTTCATGGAATCTGTCATCGAGCCCCTCAGCCGTGAGGGAGGCAAAGGTCCAGCACTGCTTCTGGTCTGCAGCAGAGGTAGGAGAGACAGTTCTGGCTGTGTTTCTCCACCGACTGTCTCCACAGGCTTTCAGCAGTGGCTGTGCAGCTCTAGGGAAGGCCTTGGTGGTGGCATTTCTTTCTCACAAGCTTTCTGATGCCAGCCGTTGTGCAGAAACTGTGCATGAGGGCGCGATGGGTCTGGCTTGCACCTGTAGCTTCCTTGGGGACCCACAACCGCCCTTGGCCAAAGGGGTTTAAAACCTTTGCTGTTTTGAAAGTTTCTGCTCTGGCACCTCCCCAAGCCTCAGAGTGGTGTGACACACCTTCTGCCTGTGCTGCCCACAGGAGAAGCAGCCCCAGCCTGCGCGTGCCTCTTCTCCAGGGAAACCCAGAGCCCTTCCCCCCTCCCCTCCCGCTGGGAGCACTCTGGGACATCCCCAAGAGCTGTGCGGTGGCAGGGTACGTGAAGGGTGCCAGGACCTCACTGGTGCCCCGCTCCATCCCCTCCTGCGGACTGGGTTGCCGGGTGGCTCCTGGTGTTGGGGCTGAGCTGCTGCCCACGCCTGCCTGCCGCAGTCAGGTCAGACCTTGCTGCCCAGTGGGTGGACTCAAATGTTGGTGTCGAGAGTTTTGGGGTCTGTGTCTGCCCCAACAAGGGAAGCTGAGCATGGGGGGCAGCTGCTCAGAGCAACCACGGCCTCTCAGTGCCTTGTGGGCCCCAGAGACAGATGCAAGGATGGAAATTTCACAGAGATTTAGATCTGAAAACCCTGGCAAGTGGGAGGTGGCTCTTAGGTACTTGGCACAAGCTCCCTCTGAGCAGCATCCTCTTGTCGGAGGTCCCAGGCCACGCTGGACATTGGGGTGGCCCTTCCTGTCCTTCTGCCGCACTCCAGCGGAGCAGGGGGGAGGACACTTGTGAGCGGCTTTCTTGTATCTAGACGAACATCCAACCCTCGCAGGGCTTTCGGCAAAATTCCCCCTTGGCCCAGTCGCTGACAAAGCTCTGGCCCTCACCCACCATGCTGTCAACAAGACAGGAGCAGGCTCTGTGTGGCTCATGTCACGGCTCGCAACATCTGTCTGCTTAACCTGAGACGCGTGGCGCCTCCGGCACCGGGCCGTGTTCCCATGTTTCGTACTACAGCCCCATCAATATTGCAGGGCACCGCGCTGCTGTCAGCAGAGCGTAACCCGCTCTGGCGCTGTGGCTGTGTTGCAGGGTGGCGTTGGCTCATCTGTCCACGGGAGCCGCTCTGCACCGGGCATCAGCCCACACTGGGGCCAGGAGGGATTAAGCAGCTCAGTCTGCTCTGGGTCCTCACCAGGTGATCGGGGTTTAAAGGCTTTAACCTGCTGCTTGATTGTATTCCAGCCGCTCGGCAGAATTTCTCACGTGTAAGCGAGCCCCACTAATCCATCCTGGCCGTACAGGCTGGATGGCAGCGGAGCGAAGGAACACAAACGCGCCTGAATATTGGTGACGGATGTCCGGACAGCCGTGTGGCAGGTCCCTCTGCCGAAGATCCCCCACTGCCGGTACCTGCCCTCTGCACCAGCCGGTGCAAAACACTTCCTCTGTCCCCAAAACCTGGCCCGGCCGTGTGCATGACCGGTGGAGAACGGAGACCACCTCCGCTGGCCCCAGGAGCGGGACGAAGCCCGGAGCCCAGCCGCCGTTTCCAGGGCCGCTGCCGCTGCCGCCCACGGAGCTCGGGCGCTGCCACCCGATGCCCCTGTCAAATATTAATGCGCTCTCTGCCCTGCCCGCTCCAGGGCCGCCCGACCCCTCCCGCCTCCCCTCCCCGCCCGGGACTTTGGGGGTGCGGCTGCGCCCACCTTTGGGTGCTGTCCGGGCGGGACAAGGGCAGGACCCCGACCCCCTGCTCTCGGCGGGGGGCTCCCGGCTCTGCCCCCCGCGCCAGGTAAGGCCCCGCCGGGGCTGGGGCTGCGGGCACCCCCCAGGGTCTCGGCCCTCGGCTGCGGGGGGGTCGCGGTGACCCCCAGGGGGGTGGTGGGGGGAGAGGAGGCAGCGGGCTCTGCGCTCGCCCGTGGGGTCTTTCCCGGGGAGGGGTTCCCCGCAGGGACCGGGGTGATGTGCCGGGCATCCTCACGGGGCACCCCTCACCCGCTCATGCGGGGGGGTTCCGGGGGGCTTCCGGGGGCCCCCTCCCCTTGCCTGCCCTCCTCCAGGAGGAGGCCTGCGCCTCTCTCCCCGGCAGCCGCTCGGCCCGGCGGGGGATGGAGCCCGGCACGTCGATGCCGGCGGAGCTGAAGCTCCGCAAGCCCTCGCAGCGGGCCAGGATCCCGGCGCCCTTCCTCGCCCACTCGGTAGGTCGCTGGCTCGGCCCGCGGCCGCCGGCTCGGTCCCTCGGCTGCCGCTCCCTGAGCCCCGCCGTGACTCTGCCCCGCGCAGGACGGGGCGGCCGAGCCGGCGGCCCCCCCCGGGCTGGACCCCGCCGAGACGGACGTAGATTCCTTGGTGCCCACGCACGACGAATGGGGCCGCCCCATCCCCGAGTGGAAGCGGCAGGTGATGGTGCGGCGGCTGCGGGCCCGGCTGGCGGACGAGGAGGTGCGGGGACGTCCCGGGGCTGGGGGCCCACGGTGCCGGGGCGAGGAGTGGAGGGAACACCCCCCACCCACAGCACGCACACTGTAACGGCTCCTCTCCGCAGGACGCGGGCTCCTGGCGCTTCTCGGCCTCCCGCCAGGCCGTGCTGGGCCCCTTCGGGGAGCTGCTGACCGAGGCGGACCTGCAGCAGCTGGAGCGGGCGGTGGAGAGCCTGCGGCTGCGGCGGCGGGGGGAGGCCTACCAGGGCGAGCTGCGGCGGCTGGCGCGGGAGCTGCGCGCCCTCCTGCCCGCCCCGCTCCTCAGCCTCACCGTCCGCAGCCCCCCGCCCGCCCCCGGACAGCCCCTGCCCCTCTGGTGCGGCCGCCTGGCCGGCGCCGTCAGCAGCCTGGCCGCGCTGCTGGCCCACGCCGAGGGGGCGAGGGTCGCCCCCTCCACTGCTTCCGCCGCTGCCGCCGCCGCCACCAGGCAACCCCGGGAGCCGGCGGGCAGCCTGGCCCAGCGGGAGATCCGGGAGTACGGGGTCTGCGTCCGCAGCCTCCGCGGAGCCTTCGAGCCCGCCTGGGGGGCGGCGGAGGGGAAGGCGGCGGGGGGCGGCGGTGCGGGGGCCGCCAGCGGCTCGGAGCTGGGCTGCGAAGGGCAGGCATTCCCTGACGGCGGCGGCTCCCCGGCCCCAGCCCCGGCGTGGGGCAGCCTGAGGAAGGAGCGGATCGTCACACTGTTCCTCGGGCACTGGAGACGGTCCGCCTACGGGCCCCCGCCGCCGGCCGCCGCCGACCCCCGAGGGGAGGCGGGGAGCGGGGCGGGGGGCGCGGCCCGCCTGGCGCGGCAGAGAGCGGCCATCCAGCGGCTGCTGGACAGCTGGCGGGACGCCGCCTCCCGCCGCCCCCCGCCGCCGCCGCCCCCCGCCGGTGCCGGCCGCCCCCCGCTCTCCCCGGAGCAATTCGTGGCCAAGGCCGGGGGGGGGGCGGCCGATTACGAGAGCCTGTCGCTGGAGCTCTTCATGCTGGGCTATTTCCGCATCCTGGAGCAGGAGCTGCCCCCCGAGGAGCGCCGCGGCCGTCATCTCCTCTGCTTCGAGGTGTTCGAGCAGCTGGGCCGGCACGGCTGGCGGGCGGTGCGGGACTTCCACCGCGCCGTCACCGACGAGATCGCAGCCGGCCGGCGGGGCTGGCGCGACGGCTTCGACGACATCAAGGCGAAGTATTTCGGATCCCCCCCGGGCTCGGCCCGGTGGGCGGGGGGGCCGGCAGACGGGGAGGAGATCTGCCGCTACATCGACCGCAGCTTCGCGTTCTGGAAGGAGAAAGAAGCCGAGATCTTCAGCCTGGAGGAGTGATGCCCGCCCCAATAAACGCCTTTTCCGTTCTGTCCCGAGCTCAGCGAGCCTTCCCGCGGCAACGGAGAAAGCTTTGGGGCGGGGACACACGCACACACTCCCCCGTACCCCCCACCCCAACACTCCCCTTTCCCCGGGGACCGGTGTCTCGGCCCCCGCGGCGGGGCGGCTGCCCCGTTTGTTCGCGGCCGCGCCGGCGCTGAGGTCACAGCCTATATTTAACGCTCGCTGCTCAGCAGAGATAGCAGCCTGCGGTTAACACTCGGCAGCCGCAGCCGGGGGAGGGACATCGCGGGGATCCCGGCCACCCGTGGGGCGGAGGAGGAGGGGGGGGGATGAAGGCACCCCGAGGAGGGATGCCTGCCAAAAAAAGCAGCGAAGCCGCGGGGACGGGCAGGCGCTGGCAGCTGTGCCCCGTCCGGTGCCTTTAAGAGCAGGGAGCGGTGGCCCCGGCGCCGCCTAAAAATAGTGTGCTCCCCCCCCCCCCCCGCGCCTCGTGTCCCAGTGCCGCGTCGCGCCGGGCTGTCCCATCCCAGTGCCATCGCGGCGGGCCGTCCCGGAGGGCTGCGGAGCCCAGGTGAGAGCGGGAGGGAGCTCAGCCCAGCCCCCCAAAAACCCACCTTCACCCCCGAAAAATCGGCGGTGGTCTCGGCCGGCCAGCTCGGAGGGCGGAGGGAGAAATCACGGCCACCCGCGTGGAAGTGGGAGTGGGAGGCTCCAGCGAGCACTGCTCCTGGCCTGTGGATGAGGTGGTGGGAAGGGGCGATTGTGTTGGGGGGACAGGGGGAGATGTCATCGCCTTTTCCTGGCAGGGACGCCCTCACCGCGCTCTGCTCGGACTCTGTCCGCCAGCCAGGCCACACGACCGTCCCTGGCCACCATGGTGAGGAACGTGGACGACTTTGACTTCTGCCTGCCCTCGCACGCCCAGGGCGTGCTGGAGGGGCTGCAGCGGCTGCGCGCCAACCCCAAACTGGCGGACGTGAGGCTGGTGGCGGGTGGCCGGGAGTTCCCCTGCCACCGCGGCGTCCTGGCTCTCTGCAGCCACTACTTCCACGCCATGTTCTCCGGCGACTTCGCCGAGAGCATCGCAGCACGAGTGGAGCTGAAGGAGGTGGACCCCGGTGCGCTGGAGCTGCTGCTCGACTTCGCCTACACAGGGAAGGTCACCATCAACCAGGACAACGTGGAGCGGCTGATGCGGACCTCCAGCCAGCTCCACTTCCCCACTATCCAGAAGGTCTGCAGCCGCTACCTCCGGCAGCAGATGGATGCCACCAACTGCCTAGGTATCTGTGAGTTCGGCGAGAGCCACGGCTGCCCCGAGGTCTCCTCCAAGGCCTGGTCTTTCTTGCAGGAGAACTTTGAAGCCGTCTCCCGGCAGGAGGAGTTCCTCCAGCTCTCCAAGGAGAGGTTGGCCATCTACCTCTCTAACGACCAGCTGCAGGTACAGGAGGAGCAGAGCCTGGCCGAGGCCGTGCTGCGCTGGGTACGCCATGACCCGGGGGCCCGAGCCCAGTTCCTGCCCGAGCTGCTGGAACTGGCCCACCTCGTCTCACTGCCTGACCAGTACCTGCAGAACCTGCTTGCCACCGAGCCGCTCATCCGTGACTCAGATGCCAGCAAGGCCCTTGTCACCCGATCCCGCACCATGGTGTGTACTCCCTGCCCCAAATCCCACCCCTCGAGCCAAGGGAGAGGCTCAGCTCGGAGCCTGATGGGTCCTGCCCTGGCCCTGGCCCCTCCATCAGGCACAGAGCAATGCCGGTGCCCAGAAGAACCCCCCGACCCCACCACAGAAGCTGGAGGAGGTGCTGGTGGTGGTCGGCGGCCGCGTGCTGGAGGAGAGCGAGGATGAGGACAGGGGGCTGGAGATGCCGGCTGCCCCCAGGAACTTTGCCTTCTACAACCCCAAAAGCAGTAAGTGCCCACGCCAGGGATGGGGCAAGCACACGCACACCCCCAGGCCCCCTGCATGTTAATTAACCCTCCCTCTACACCAAAGCCACCTCTTGCCAAACGATCTGGTGTTGGGAGGGGCACTGGTGGGGGATGGAGAGGGAAGAGTGAAACAGGGTGGCTTGAAAGCATCATTGCTGGCTGGGAGGGGGTCATGGCTTGGCTGCATTGGGTTCCAGGGCGATGGATGGCTCTGCCCGACTTCCCTGATTACAACAAATGGGGCTTTTCCCTGGTGGCTCTGAACAACGATGTGTACGTCACAGGTAGGTGCCGCTGCTGCTGGTGCAGGGTGGGGGTCCCCGAAGAGCGGGGATGGAGGGTGGGGGAGAGAGATGTGGGCACATGGCACTGCCATGGGGCCAGGGGCAACTGTTCTCTCCGAGCAAAGCCCTCTCCTTGCTCCCCTCTCGGGCGGATCCGGCCACTGGCAAGGGATGTCCACGGTTGGCTGCGCTCAGAGTGGGCGGCCCACCTGACCTGACCCTTGCCAGGCGGCTCCCGGGGATCCCAGAATGACACGTGGTCAACGACCCAGGCTTGGCGCTTCTGCCTCAGGGACGGCACCTGGAAGCCGATCGCTTCCATGCTGAGAGCCCGGACAAACCACACCAGCGCCGTCCTCAACGGCGAGATCTACGTCCTTGGGGGTAAGGCCATGAAGGCCCCCATGGGTGCTGCTGGGGTGGGATCCTTAGGTGCCCCAGAGCAGCGGGGTGGCTGCAGCATCCCACCGCCCTGCAGGGACGACGGTGGATGCAGTGGAGGTGGAGCGCTACGACCCCTACAACAAGAGCTGGTGCGCCATCAGCCCGGCCCTCAAGTACGTGAGCAACTTTGCGGCCGCTGGCTGCTTGGGCAAGCTCTACCTGGTGGGCTCCTGCGCCGTCAAGTACAACGCACTCACCCTGCAGTGCTACAACCCTGTCCAAGGTGAGAGCTGGCTGCACCGCCGCAGCCCGACAACCCCTTCGTGGGGAGCAGGAGTGAGGGGGACCCCCAGGCAGGCACCATCCTGTGCCACCAGGCACAGTCCCGTGGGATGCGGCCAGGGGCTAACAGGGTCCGGCAACAGCTGCGGCATGAGGCCAGGGCCGGCCAGAAGCATGGCTTCTGGCGGCACCGACCTGGGTCGCAGAGCTCTGGCACAGCCCAGACCTGAGCTTTGGTGGAGCAAAGGGATGGGGGATGCCCGCCCTAGGGAGGAACTGAACCCCTGTGACCACACCACCTCCTCGGGCAGCCTCTGCACAGCCCTCAGTGGTCTCCTCCATCCCACACCACTGCTACAAACAATGTCCCCTCCCATTTTTTTAATGCAAGAACGTCCTCTGGGATGGTGACCACAGGTGCTGCCTTGCCTGGCTGCTCTGCCCCCGCCCTTTCAAACTCCCCCTTAAGTAGCCGTGGGCTCGGCAATGCTTTTTTTGGTCACTGGCAGCTGCATCCAGAGCCAAGGGTGGGACACGCTGCTGATAGTGGCTCCTTGCAGATTTGTGGAGTGTGATCACGTCTCCCTTCATCCCCAAGTACCTCTCGGCCCCGCGCTGCGCCACTCTGCATGGCCTCATCTACCTCATCGGGGACAACACCAAGAAGGTCCACGTGTACAACCCAGAGGCCAACATCTGGCAGAAGGTGGGGAAGCTCATCCCTCTCTGCCAGCACCTCACAACCATACCCCCGTATGCCCCACCTCCCCCCCACCCCTCTCAGCTGCCAGCAACCCCACCCCTTCTCCCTCCTGCCTGCCGAGCCCTTGGCTCTGTTGACCCGTGCGGAGTCGGAGGTGCCCCAACCCTTCCTTCCCCACGTCCCCATCACACCTGCACAGGAGCACAGCTTGTACACCAAGCTACGGATTTTAAGCAGTGTTCTCACCACAGAAGCCCCCAGGACCCCTGCCCTTTCCAGCAGCACCCTGCTGTGGGGTGTGTAGGGGCTCCTGCCTGTGCAGTCTGGCAAAATCCTGCCTGACCCCCCCAGATCCCCCCCCCCCCCGCAGCAACCCCAACCTTGCCCCCCGTAAAAGCACAACACAGGGATGCTGCTAAAAGCAAGACATGGCCCCAGGGGCCCCCAACGCTCGCAGAGAGGACCAGGCAGGGGGAGAGGCCGGGGGCGGGGGGAGACGCACTGGGTGGGTCGATGTCCTCTGTGGTGGGAGCAAGGGCCCGCCCACATCTCGCCCTGCCCCTCGTACAGGTGCAGCTCCTGCATACACTGCACGAGAACGGCGGGATGGTGCCGCTGGGCGACCGGCTCTTCGTCACCGGCGGCCACTGGAAGGGCATGGACGGGGACTACCGGGTGGAGATGGAGGTGTACGACTGCGCCAAGGACCGCTGGACGCGGGAGGGCTCCCTGCCCTGCCTCTGGCTCTTCCACAGCTCCTCCTCCGTCTTCATGGACACGTCCAAGTGGACGGAGGCTTTCCGGGGCGACCACGGGTGGTAGGAGAGCCCGCAGCGTCGCTCCAGTGTGCCCCGCTGCCGGGTCCGCTCTGCCAGGCCAGCTGGGGCATCGGGAGCGTGTTCCCCGGCCCCCACTGCGGGGAAAAGGCTTTTCCTTATAAACACGCTTTGGCTAACACTCTGCTTTGTTGTGGGTTTGTTTGTTGTTTTTTTTTTTTTAAGAATTGCCCCCCTCCCCCCAAATTCCAAAGCTTTCAGGGTGTTCCGAGATCTCTCAAAGTGTGGCCCGTCCCGTCTGAGAGCAGCATTGCTGCCGGTGGCCGTGGCCCCTTCCCCATCCCGTTGGCAGCCGGCATGGCGAGATGACGGGGGACCGGGGGAATGCCTCTGTCTGCGGCACCGGGCAGGTCCGGGTTGAAGCGTCGGCCCCGCTCCAGCGCCCCGTGGAGCAGAATGACCGGAGACAAACCAGCTTTTGGGTGCTTAGTGCCCTCGTGGGGCGCGGCGGGCAGCTTCACCCCGGTTTTCTTCCCGGGATGCGCGGCCGGCGTCCCCGGGAAGTGACCTCGGGCTGATGGCGAACCTTGGGGTTCCCGGTGCCGGGGCGGAGGCGGGCGGCGCCTCCTGCCCCATCCCCGTCTCTGCCGGTACCGGGGGGCAGGGGACGTCCCGGGAGCCATCGGCGGGGCGGGCCCCGCAGGCCCTGGCGAGCCCCGAGGCGGGGCCGGGGCCGCCCTTGCCGGTATCGGCGGGTGCGGGATGCGGCTGCCGGCGCTGTGCCTGGCGCTGCTCTGCGCCGCCGGGAGCGGGGCCGGGAGCGGGAGCGGCTCCCCGGGAGCAGCCGCGGGGCGGGCGGCGGATCCGGGGCGCGGGGGTCCCCGGGCCGGGGGCGTGGACCCCCGCCAGGCCTGGATGCTACTGGCCGGGAGCCCCCGGCGGGCGAGCGGCAGCCGTGCCCGGGGCAAGACGGGGGACACGGCGGCGGGGCCGGCCGGTGGCCGATCTCCGGGAAAATCACCCCAAACCGGTGTGGCCGGCGCTGCCCCCGTAGCCCCCCGGGCCCCCACCGTGCTGGAGGAGCTGCTGAGGGAGCTGCACTTCCTGCTGAAAGGTACCCACCGGCCCGGGGAGGGCTGCTGGGGGGGGGGGGCGGGGGACCCCAGGGCTGGAGCAGGGGCCAGCGGGGACAAGGGGACAGAGTGGGCAAGGGGGATGGCGGGGCTGGGCAGCAGAGCCAGGCGCAGTCTCATCTTGGGGCCAGGAAAAGCCGAGGTTCATTCCTAAAGCCAAGCCCGGTCGGGTTTTCGGGTCAGGGATGGTGAAGGAGCAGACGCGAAGGAAAGCCTGGGAAGGGTGCAAGGAAGAGGAGGAGAGTGGTGAAGGCGACCCACAGGCCGTGTCCCATCGCCGTGTGGAAGCAGCCTTCCACTGCCAGACACGTGAAAACATCTCCATCGAGCAGCGAGCATGGCAGGAGCTGCAGCTCTACTACATCGTGAGTGCCCAGCCCACCGCCCCTTCCCACCCATGGGGGCACCTGCCCGGTGCAGGGGCTCGATCTCTAACCCCAGCCTTTCCCCAGCCGGAGAGGGAGGGGATGTTCCACCGGGGCTCGGGCCTGAACCTGACCAGCGGGCAGTACACGGCCCCCGTCGGGGGGTACTACACCTTCACCGCCACGCTGCATATCGGTGAGCCCCCGAGCAGCCCCCGCAGCCCCAGAGGGGAGGTCTGGGGTGGCTCTCACCTCCCATCTGTCTCAGTGCGCAGAGAGCAGCGGCGGAAGGGGCAGCCATGCAGGGGGAACCGTCTGCGGGTGCTGATCTGCGTGCAGTCCCGCTGCCAGCAGAACAGGTAAGGCAGGGCACGGGCAGGAGGGGAGAGGGACCCTGGGCCAGGGAGGGAGGAAGGGGTTCAGTAGCCCCAGGGAAGAGGGAACACGCTCTCCCCAGCACCACCTTCCCTCTTCTGCAGCAATCTGGAGACGGTGTCCCGGCTGGAGAGCGGCAGTGACCTTTTCACCATCTCCGTCACCGGAGTGCTTTACCTGCAGGTCAGTGGTGCCAGCTCTGCTCGGGACTGTGCCAGGTGGGAAGGTGCCTTCCGTGGCCCCAGCTCCAGGGCTGGGCATCGAGTCTGCTCCTCAGTCCAGCTCCGAGCCCAAAGGACACTCAGGGCTGAGGTCCGCTGGGACGCACAGCCCATACCGTGGCTGGGCTGCCCTACGGGCCTCTAATGTCGCCCTTTTCCCAGAAAGCAGAGGGGGAGCAGCCCCTCCAGCTCTCAGCTGCTCGGCGCAGGGGAGAGCGCTCTCCTTCGCTCTGCCAGGCTGTGCCCAGTGCCCGCAGGTGTCCCAGCCCCATTAAGCCCGCTCTCTCTCCAGGCCGGGCAGTACGCCTCTGTTTTTGTGGATAATGCTGCAGGCTCTCCCCTCACCGTTCAAAGAGGCTCCGATTTCAGCGCCATTCTGCTGGGGGTGTGAAAAGGCGCTGGGCACCACGCGGGGAGCTGAACTTGTGCTAGGAGCGGCCGGACCCTTCCATCTGCCACCCACCATCACGCCTTCCCTTCTCAGCACCGAGCCCAGGGTTTCGCTGCTGCAGGAGCTGCAGGCTGGTCTGGCACTGCTTGTGCTGCAGAACCATCTCACGCTGGACAAAAGGTCGGGGAGGAAAGGATCGTGATAATAATAACAGTAATAATAAAGAAGTCTGACAAGAAGCTAAGGGAGTTCACCTTTATCTAAAGATGAGGGCTGGAAGTTCATATTGGAAAACTCTGGTGACAGTGGCAGCAGACAGTTGCTTTCTCTGCGTGGCTCAGCTCCCACTGTGCTGGGCGTTGGTGCCTGGGACAAGCCCCATGCTTCCATTTTCGGTCTCAGCAGATTTCCCTGCCCGGCTTCTCAGCAGCCCAAGCCAGATTATTTGTATCGCTTTAGCTTCCCTGCAGTGTACTGGCAGTGAGTGTTTGCTGGCAGAAGCCAAGGTCCTTCACAGCTAATCTTCAAAGCAGAACAACGTCCCGCTAATGCTGCACATTCGATTAAAGCAAATTCCTGTCCCCCAGCTTTCCACACGAGGCGTTCCCTGCCCGTAGCACGGGGCCCAGGCCGTGGGCAGCACAGATACGTGCCTTGCTTCAGCCCCGATAGCCGTCTGAGCCGAGCACGGGCGCAGGGCGAGGTGCCTGAGCGAGGGCTGCAGGAGAGGGGTACCCTGGCAGGCTGGGCGTGGGGCAGGGGAGCCGCACGTTTTACTTCTCAGTAGCACGTAGCACTGGGCAAGCCGTGCCAGCAGCATGGGGAGATAGCACCAGCTGCACCCAGCCCCACCTTCCCTGAGGGATCCTCGCACGTAGGCAGGGGACAGGCAGGCTCCTCGCGCTGGACCTCGCTCACGAGGGCTTTCCTGGCCCTGTCGGGCCCCTGCAGGTTCCATCTCCTCGAGGAGCCCGGTGAAGTAGCTGTTGCTGCAGCTCTTCGTGGGTGGGGGCTCTGGGTGCGCAGTTTTAATGTTGACTTCTCGTGCAAGGCAAAGAAAACTCGCCTCTGAAAGGAAAGGCGTGCCCTCTCCCAGCCGAGCGGGTGGGCAGCAGCATCCTGGCAGAGACGAGGCCTCCACAGCGCCTGCCCAATTAAGAAGCTTGGCCCAGTCAGCACCTCCCAGTTACCGGGCGTGACCATGAGCCAAGGCAGTCTCACTCAGATCAGCCACCTCCCCTTCCTACCAGAGACACCTGAGGAGACACAAAAGGACTTGCTGCTGGAGAGTGGGCTTGCCAAGCTGTCCTCTGTGAGCGAGATGTAAAGAGCCCAGTGTACTTGAACAGAAAAATCGAAAGAGTTGATTAAGTCAGGGCTACTGGGGGGCTAATTCAGGTGTTGGGAGGGCCCCAAGCAGTGAGGCAGGGAGAGTTTATTTTCAGGAAACCTCTTGCAGACCCCACCCTACCAGGAAATAGAAACAACTGTTTTTTGATTTCTACTAAAGCTGGGGTTGAACCTGCCTTTCTAAGAGGTTGGCTACTCACAAGCATGGTGAAACTGCTCCACATTGCTTCCTTCCCCCTGAAAAATGGACAATACGATTCGTTTGATGGAAATCATTACTGGCTGTACGGTAACAGTGTGTATTATGCTCCCAGCTGGAGTTGTGCTTTCAGTACTCTTTCTAAAGGGAAAGAAAGAAGAGTCGGAAGAGGAGGGAGAGGGAGAAAAGACAGAGAAGGACAAGCTGATACTCCTCTCACCAGCTCTTGCGCTGAAATTAAGAGGCCTCCTGAAGGGAGCACCAGAGACAGGTGCTTGTCTCAGCACAAGAGGTGTGAAAAGCTGGGAGGTGAGAAGGGAGGGTGAGTTGCCCTCCTGAAATCTGCCATCAGGGTTTCTTTGGCCACAGACTGAATAAACTCTATACCACTCCCTCTTGGGTCTCCCAGTTTGGCTTTCAAGAGCAGCAGCAGCACCTGTTGCTGACATGGGCAGCTCCCTCTCAGCTCATCCTGAATGTGTTAATAGGAGCTGTTTAGCTTCAGGAAGATGTCAGAAACAGAATGGATCAGAGTCCATCTAGCTTTAGGATGCAAGAGTCGTAGCATGGTGGTGTGTGATTTGGTGCGCTCTCTGCTTAGCATGCTTACTTAGCATGAGTGGCTGGACTTGCAGAAGCCTTAGGCTGCAAGCTGTGATCTTTCATTAAACTTTTACTGAATTTACATAACTTTTACTGAGTTATACAAAACACGGCCCTGAGGCCAACATGAACCAGAAGATAAGGAAGCCACAGCAGACGACGACAGACTGCTCTCCCCTTGGATCTCCTCTTTCTTGGCTGTTCTCATTTTGATGAGTTGCCGTCATTGCTGACCGCTGCAGCTGGACAAGATGTGGACAGTTAACCCTCTCTGGGGGCAGAGAAGGAATCCAGTGAGGCATTAGAAGACCTCAGACCAGTAATTACCATTGGACCAAAAGGCATGTGCAAGGTGTGTGAACAGCGCGAGGGGCAGGTGCATGGATTGCAAGGGTATAACTCTCCAAGGATTTCTTTGTTCTGAGTCCCTCTCTGGAGGCACCTCGCTTGAGCTGATTTTTCCCAGCTGTATGATTTGAGCAAATTATTTTTGTAAAGATTCAATGCCCGAGACTCTGCTATGGGATACCCAGGGTTCAAACCACGGGGATAACATCGGATGGCCTGCAAACTTTGTTAACTAGTGCAACCTTACATCAGAGTGTACAGGAATGGCTGGGAGCAGAACAAGCTGGCAGAGGCAAGCGCTACTCAAAATACGTGCCAGAGGCCCACTTCCTTCCTCAGCGCTCCGCAGGAGATGCAGAGAGTTAGTGTGAGCTAGGCCAAGTTAGCCTAACTGTTAGCATACGCCCAGGAACTTTAACTGACTTTTGCTGTAGCAGAAACAGATGAAAGACAGTCAAGCCACCTGCCCCAAACAACAGGATAGCATTTGTGTGCTCAGGTAGCCCAGGATCTCCCAAAGCTCCAGGGAACACAGGGAGCAGGAAAGAGCCTGGGAAGCCTCACAACCCCGCGCAGGAATATGCACAAACTAGCAGGCACCACCACACCAACCTATCCAGTCTCTCTGGGACTGCACCGTTCCTCATGCAGAGCAAGGAGGTTGCGCAAGAAACCACTGCACAGACCCACTGGCTCACCTCCCTCAGTGCACTGTCTCACCCACAGGCAAAGTTGCGTAATCTGGAATTTAAGCGCTTTGGTAGCCCACTCCGTTTAGCTTTCACACTGTCACTTGGTCTTAAGCCAGATTTTCTCTGGAAAACAGCATACCGACTCCCTGCAGCAACAGCTGGTAGAGGAATGGGGACGGGATGAGACACCAGACACTTAATAGCAACAAGTACCTAAAACCAGAGCTGCCTGCTCCTCAGATAGCACCCAGACAAGCACAGAGCCCGCCCTAAGCTCTGCCTCCGCCCTCCTGCCTGGCAGGTCCATTTGGTGAAAACACTTTCCCAATAAACATGAGGAGCAAATTCCAGCCACTTTTGCCGTATCAACAACTAAAACAAAACCTCAATGTTTTCTGCAAGCAGAGGGACGGTACACTGCTGCTCTGCAAGCGGTGTTTGTATCACTCAGCTCAGCTGAGAGAGGCTCAACCTCTCCGCCCAGCTTCAGAACCAAAAGGTTTCCTTCCCAGCTCACACCGCATCCCAAGCCAGCGGCCTGGGGCACTGCACAGCCCATACAGGAGCTCCCACTGAGTCCAGAGAGCTCAGGACTCTCCCAGGGCCTCACACAGAGCTCAAAGAAATGAACAGAACTGCACTGTTTGGAACAGCTGGCAGAGTTCATGCCCACAGATGCCTGCTCTTGCTAGCACCTCCGCCAAACGGGTTTATTTGGTTTGCCAAGACATCCACGGGGGGTTGACAGGACAAGAGATTTCTGCAGGCTGATCCACTGCAGCAGCCACTTAGAAAACACTGCTAGCCAAGTGAGCTAAAACTATTAGAAAAAAAAAAAAAAACCAAAAACCAACTTTATTTACACCGAAGGGCATCCAGCAGGACCCTCCCTCCCCCAGCCAGACATGCACGCACACCGATTTCTCCCTTCCCTTACATCCGCCGCACGCCGGGAATCCTGCCGCCACACCTCGTCTCTCAGTGCTCTATCCGGACCACCATGACTGTGACGTTGTCCGCCGAGCCCCGCTGTACTGCCTTGTTGGCCAGTCTGTTACACGCAGCTTCGTATCTAGCATCTGCTTCTAGCTTTCCTTCTCTTGTCTGGATGTTCTTATCCTGTTGGGACAAGGAAAGACGACGCTGAATGCTCCCAGCAAAGCATGTAAGTGCAAGCACACGGAAGCAAAACAACTCAGGACAACTTCACCTATAAGGAGGATACCCTGGCAGAAGTTGATTTCTGCAAGCCAGAGTGATTCCATTTTGCGTCCCCTGCACTGACAAACCCAGCCCCCAACGCTGCCGCCTTCTCCTCACCTCCAGGCAGGACACAATGAAGTTCACAGCTTCTTCTGGTGTAAAGACTTTAAAGAGGCCATCACATGCTATCAGAATGAACCTGGAAATCAAGCAGAGACAGATTCCAAGCCTGAATCTTTGGCTCCCCAGCTACAGCAAAATCCCTCCAAGGTTATTTAATGACTACCCACGCTCCAGTGCAAAGGGAAGATGCCATAAAGCTCATCTGCAAATCTCTCAGAAGCACCAGAAGTCCTCTGGTGCTCCAGAACCTACCATTCACAGAGCTGAGGCAATTCAAAGTAGAGGCCAAAGAGCCAGGCAAACAATGTAAGACCTAGATCAGGACATCCTGGCAGTCCTACTCACACTGCACCATCAGGCCAGACCACATACCATGCCCTGCTGGAAAGCTCCATTATTTCTCTAGGAACTGCTTCTTTCCTTTGAGTCCTTTTCATTCACATATTTTCCCTGTGAAGTAGTTAATGTAAGGAAATAGACCACAGCCACCTTATGTGCATCCTTTTAATCCTTTACATTTCCACACTCCTGAGGTAGGCGATAACTTAAGTGGAAATATTCAAAAGAAAAGCGAGCAGCTTAACCCAGCAAGAGAGGCATAGCTGTGATTGGAAAACTCTGCCAGAAAGTATTGCCACAGGCTGCAGAAGGTTGAGGGGACACAGAGCCCAAGGCAAGGAGAGCTGCCTCTCAGCTCCACAGCAGAGGATTGGGGAGACAGCCTGCTCTGCACTCCCTGCCTGCACAGGGGATTGTATTAACCAGGAGCCCTGAGCAGTGTCACTGGACAAGGAAAACTACAACCATCCTGCAGAGGTGGCCAGCCTGCCAGTGCAGCACATGTCTCTGAAGACATCGTTTCAGAGCTCAGAATATCTTTAGAAATATTTTGGTGGATCACTTGATATGGAACTCTAATCCCAGAAAAAGCAGCGGTACTGGGTTACACTCTCACCTCAGAGAGCCTGCAGGGCCACACTGACACAAAAACTCACAGCAATTTGTCATTGCCAATCATGTTAGAAAAGCATCTCAAATCGTCAAATACCAGAGTTGAATGCAATGGTATTTGTGGGCACCATGGCTGCTCGAAACAACTTTTGGACAGGGTAGGGATCCAAAAATTAAAGCCTTAACCAACTGCTTGAACCCTGCTGTGTGAACTTATTCAGAGCATAAAGCAAGTCTAAGGCTCGTGTATGCGATCACTGCTGAGAGGCTGGTTTGTCCAACAGGAGCCTTCACAGTATCTTGGCAGAGTGAGGCAGCAGCATTATCCCACTAAACCAGTAAGGAACAGGAGTGGAGAAATGCCAGTAGTTAAAAGCATCCTCTAATTCTAGGTGAGCAGTGCAAAGTGCCTCGGCCCTAACAGCAGAGCACAGGGGGTCGTGCAGCTTGCGCCATTTCTGCTGAGCAGAGCCAGGATGCAGCCAACCCCCCTGTGCACGGGCACGCTTTACCTGTCGTTGGGTGTGAGTTGGCAGCGTTTGATATCTGGCACGGAGATAACACCACAGCGTTTGTACTGGCCATCCCCGATGGAGCGGGAAACTTCCAGCACTCCTAGGACTCTTCCGTCCCTGCACAAGGAAAGAAAACACTTGAGAGACATCCCCACACCAGCACACATCACTCACGGGAACACTCCTTACAGTGCACTCAGCTGCCTTGTACAAATCTTGACCCACTTCCCCAGCAAGTGCAAATCTTCCCTTCCAAAGTCTCCTTCCCTTTCTGCATGTTTGTGTGAAGCTTTGGGAAACAAGTGGAGAGGGGGAAGAAATGAAGTCAAGAGAATTCCAGGCTCTTTTCCATCTCTCTGCCCTAACCCAGGTCCTGCTTAGCCTACCAAGCCAGGGAAGTAAGAGTTATACGCGAAGCTGATCTCCCAGAGGTGGATGTTGGAATTCACAGACTAATTTTTGGCAAGGTATCTGGCAAACTGCATTTCAATAGAAACAGAGTGGCAGCAGGCAAGACCAGGTCTGAGCCAGCTGCTGCTCCTGTGCTCTGCCTATCAGGACACAGCCCCTACAGACTGGCTCAACTAGGGGCAGTTCCAAGGAGCAAGAACCACGGCACTTTTTCCTGACCACTTGGTCTTTACTAACCCCTGATCACAGCAACCAGTTCTGTGAAACTCGAGTTACAATCCTTAGGATGCAGTTTTGTTTGATAAACTTGTCTAATTAACCGAGTGCTGCCCCAACAGAAGCAGCTTCCCACACTCCACCTTTCCAACAATTAAGCGTCTTCTTCCCCAAAAGGCTCTTCCACACACTCTGGGAAGACACAGGCTCGTTCATGTCATAGTCCAACCACCCTCACTTGAGATAAAAGCAAGAAGTGAGGCACGTCACAAGAAGAGATCTGATGCTCACACACTCTGCAACTTATCTCTTGGGTTCAAAATAGTGAATTAAAAGCAGTGGGAGGGGCTCCCAGGCAGCCAGAAAGGTGTTCCCCCCAGTTCTGAAAAGAGCTAACAGACACTGGCCCCTCTCATTCCTGTGTGCAAAGATAGATCAGTGCTAAGCACAAGAAGCAGCGTGTGCTCTCCAGAGATAAGGGGAACAAGGCCTTCCAGACACAGCAGCATGACAGAACTGAGCCCACCCCTCCCCAGCCCGGGGGGCATTCTGCCTCTGCAGGCACCAAGACACTTCACCTGCACCGAGCCCTCTCTTGTGAGGATGCCATTCAATCAGGAAACTGCCTTCAAAGAAGGGAGAGAACCCAGCCAGGGAAATCAGACAGAGCTGCTGTGTTTAGCACCAGCTGCACAGACAGACAGGCACACCGACATGCACAGGAATATTAAGATAATCCCACTCCGGCTCCAGAAACCTCCCTCCTACCACAGACCACCTAAGTACATCAGCTAACCCCTAGGGAGCAACATCGACACCGAGGGCTTCTTGTGCCCTCTCAAGCCATTCCCCCTCTGACAGGGCAAGGAGAAAGGTGATGCTGCAAGCCAGGAAGTGAGCTCTGTTCAGTGTCACAGGCTGCAGCAAGTGATAACTTCTGAAACAATCAAGTCCAGCTCTGTAGGTCAAGCTTAAGCACGTCTGTGCTTGCATCGCACTGCCAGGCTTTCACGTGGGTTCCTGCCTTTGCAGCACAGCACCCCGCCACCATGGTAAGCCCCCAGGAAACCAGCACCCATCAGCCAACTCAACTGAATCCTCAGACATCTCAGGCACCACTGGGCCTCCCACAGGCAGCAACAGATTCTCTCCGGGCTCTCACTACCATAAGCGCTGGGCTCAGGAAGCTCCAGGAACTCAGTCCTCAGGCCCAAAGCTGGACCAGGGTTCCGAATTGCTCACTCATACCCTTTAGGCACTTACCTGACATTTCCCCCAGCTTTCTGTATCCGCATGCGCTCCTCATACTGGGTGGGGTTGTGCTCCTTACTGAGGCTTAAGGCTGCATGTTTCTGACTCTCTTCATTGTAACGACACAGAATCGCCTGTGCTGACAAAAGATCCTCGTGAGAAAACAACAAAACTGCAGCAAGAACTGACTCAGAGTGAGCTGTAAGTTGTAGTGACCGGGGCTACATCTGGCTAGCAACTGGTCACCAGTGGTGTTCCTCAAGGCTCAGCCCTAGGGCCAGTGCTGTTCAATATTTTTATTCATGATCTGGATGCAGGAGTTGAATGCGCAATTAGCAAGGTTGCTGATGATACTAAGCTGTGAGTGCTGCTGACTCTCTGGAGGGACAAGAGGCTTTGCAGAGGGATCTAGATAGACTGGAGCACTGGGCAGTCATCAATGGCATGAAGTTTAACAAGTCCAAGTGCCAGTTTCTGCACCCGGGCCAGAGGAACACCAGGCACAAGCACAGACTGCGGGAGGAGCGGCTGGAGAGCAGCCCTGCAGAAAGGGACCTGGGGGTGCTGGGGGGCAGCAGGCTCGGTGGGAGCCAGCAGTGTGCCCTGCAGCCAAGGGGGCAAACCGCATCCCGGGGTGCATCCAACACAGCAGGAGCAGCCGGTCAAGAGGGGATCATCCCGCTGTGTTCAGCATTGGTGCGGCTTCACCGCGAGTGCTGGGTGCAGCTCTGGGCCCCACCGTTTGAGAAGCGTGTGAAGGTGCTTGAATGTGTCCAGAGGAGGACAAAAAAGCTGGTGAAGGGCTGGAAGAAACGTCCTATAAGGAGTGGCTGAGAGCTTTGGGTTTGTCTAGTTTGGACAAAAGGAGGCTGAGGAGCGACCTCATTGCTCTCTACAGCTTCCTGAGGAGGAGATGTAGAGAAGGAGGTGCTGAGCTCTTCTCCCTGGGACCAAGTGACAGGACACATGGGGATGGCCCAAAGCTGCACTGGGGGAGGTTTAGACTGGACATGAGGAGGCATTTCTTTACCAAGAAGGTGGTCAAACACTGGAACAGGCTTCCTAGAGAGGTGGTCGATGCCCCAGGCCTGTCAGTGTTTAAGAGGTGTTTGGACAGTGCCCTTAATACCATGCTTTAACTTTTGGTCAGCCCTGAATTGGTCAGGCAGTTGGTCCAGGTGATCATTATAGGTCCCTTCCAACTGAAACATCCTATTCTATTCTAGATACTGTGAGATATTTAGCACTACCACACACAGTTGTTTTACACTATGGGAGACAACACAGAAGTACACCACACCCACCTAGAACAAGATGCTTTGTAGGAACAGCTGGGAAGCTCATGGCAACTAGGACATCCCACACTAACACCTCACCCTTCAGGGCAAATAAAGCTCTCGGAGGAATCAAGATGCCAGCAGTGGGCTTCTCCATTCTGCTTACCCGGCTGTCCCCGAGGTTGGCTATGTAGAGAATATTGTCAACAGCTAGGACACAAGTAGCTGTGGAGCCATCCTTCCATGCTGGCTTCCTGAAGGGAACAAAAATGAGATTACTAAGGTGGGGGAAGCAATGTTTAAGTCTGCCGCAGAGTGCTCCTGGGGACTCAAGGAAGTGTCGTGCCAACACGCAGCAGTCAGCTAGCACAAGTCCCCAGCAGCTGCCTGCAAGCAGCTAGGGAAACTGTCAGTGGTAAACAGCGAGCTGGACAAGGACAGAGGAGCTGCACAGAGTACCTCCTTCTAAAAGCATGGTTCAAATACTGCCAGCCACACTCCCCACACCAACCCTATCTCACACTCAGCTCCCAGGAAAGCTCCTCTGTGGCTGGAGCAGCCTCAGCCTCGATGACTGCCCAGAAGCTACAACACTGTGAGCAAACAAGCACCCCAAACTCCTCCTTGGGAGGTTCCTTCTTTGCAGCAAAAGGAAGGCACAGCCAGGTCTGCAGCAGAGTTGCCTTCCTTTTTCCTTTCATTTCCCTTCCTTTTTTTCACAGTACCCCTGCCTGCTTGCCTCAGTCCTCACCACTCCATCTCAGCAGCAACACCACTTGTTCAGTCACTCTTCTGATGTTTCACTTGCTGTAGTTAAGCTTGTATCTCTAGAGCTCAAGGTAAAGTGAGAAGCGTTTCTTAGATTACAGCTGCCAGACGAGTCCTCCCCACAATGAAGCCTGGCTATGATGTCACTCTTTACTGAAAGCAGCTTTGAGAGACTGATTTCTACATGTATTTCATGCAGTTTTTCCTATTTTTTAAGGTGTGGCTGAATGAGGATGGTTTTTCAAAAAGAGGTGAAGAAAGCAAGATTTAAACTTACATTGGGAGAGCTACATCTCTCAACACAGTGCATTTTTTTAACCTCAGAGATGTGCTCCAGCCTGGCAAGCACATCCTTACTAATAGGAATGTAGCTCTAAAGAAAGCTGCATGCAGCAGCCTGCTCTACAGACACCCTCCTGCCACACTTTGAGGCTCTCAGAGATCCCATGTCAGGCAGTATGGGATAAGTCACTTCAGCAACATCGTCTTTCAAAAGAAGGCAAACAGCCTGGTAAGGACAGAGTTGCATTCTTGGTCATGTTTTGGTTCCTTCCTTTACCACAAAGGTGTATTTTAGTCTAAGGGGTCCTACAGGCTGCTTACCACAGAATAAGACCAGAACATGCCGTGATCTACCTCTAGCAGGCACCGAGCTGGCAGTGTTACAGCCTGGCACAGCTAAGCTATATGAGGTTTCACTAAAGCACACACACGACTCAGTTTCCTCTGCCCTGCTCAGAACTAAGGCCTGTGAGACACAAGCTAAGAAATACAAACACATAGCAAGCATTTACACTTACTGGCTGGATGCTTGTTTCAGAAACTCTTCATCTGTGTGTTTGAAGGTGTCCAAAAGGCATCTCTTCACAGTTTTCTCCACACTGACTACCTCACCTGTGAGACAGGGAAAACAGCAACAAAGCTCCAGCTAAAATGTATCTGACCTATCCCAGTCCCTCCCTTCCCTCATCCAACATTCAGTCAGGCAGTGCATCTCTCAGACTCTGTGCAGAGCAGCTAGGGCACATCCTGGGCTCAGGCCACCAAAAATCCACTGTAGTATCTACGGAGAATTTATGACGTACCCCCGCCTCTCTGCCACGGGCATATTTTCACGCTTGAAGTGGTACTGCCAAACTGGCAACTGGGCATCTCACACTGGCTTAGCGGTTCACAGCTGGCTACTTGTACCCTTGTGCCAAAAAGGCTTCCAGCCCTCTTCCCTAGGAGACAGCACAGTCTCGCAAGCCCACTGGGAATAAGGGATGGGAACTGCAGAACTACACCCAAACATAGCAGTTTCCCTATCCACTGCCATAACATCAAAGCAGAAAAGGTGATGGTTGTCCTACAGCCCTTATTCCACTCCCCTCACCTTTAGGAAATTTCTTAATCAGGTTTTGGTGCAGATTCTGTGCTGCAAATTTTGAGGCTCGGACTCCCCCATGGCCATCAAAAACAGCGAAGTACGAGACACGTGTGCTGTGAGGGAACAAAGAAAAGCAGAAAAAGGCTAAGAAAGGCGGTTAGCCAGAAGGCGAGATCATCTCCATAACACTCTGCCCTGTGTCAGCCAGTCTGGACAAATAACTGCACTCTAAGGCACAAACAAAGGTAGCAAATCTCTAAGAGCACCCATTCCAGCATGTACATGGTTTATGTGTGCAAGCACTGAGCTGAGAACTTTCTTGTAATTTTCCACCCCTCAAGAAAATGAAGTGCAGAAGAGTTTATACACCACAACTTGGCATAAAAGCAGCTAAACTTTTCACCTCAAGGGCCCTGCAACTCCCCAGCTCTACACAGACATCAGTCTAATCAATCCTACAGTTCCCTCCATGCCTAAACTTGTTGAAACCATACTACAGACAAGAAACTCAGATCCCTCAGCACACGAAGTTCTCAAGATATTATTAGTTCACAAGCTAAATCCAGTATCAGAATGATGCTTGAGAGCATTCCTTTAAATACACACACTCCCTCTACACACCCTCAAATGTGTTAATTTGCTTCAAACTTTAAATTTGATTTAAGCTTTTCAAATGAGAGAGTTCTGACATCTGTTTTCTCATCTTCAAACATTCTCCACTGGCACAATTAAATGGTAAAATCCCCAAGGCAAGGCCTGATTGCTTCTCATTTAACTGCAGGTCTCTAAACATCCACGCTTACATTTGGGTAACAGACTCAATATCCAGAGTTATCAGGCCCTCACAATCCTTGTGAAGTCAGTGACCAAATCCACTAAGCATCACTCAAAGGGAGGTATTTGTATACAAAATAATCCTGTGGTTTGCCCAGGTCTCCCAATAACAAGCCCAGACCACACAGGTGTCATCAAGAGCATCAGCTGCTCAAAGCAAAAAGCATCATATAGCGGGCTTAGCTGAGCTCCTTCACCCTGTGATGGCTGCCACCCACAGCTTTATTCTGGCCCACTTACATTTGGGAGGGCAGAGGCTGGCATTCCTCGGTGATATCGTTCAAGATGACATGTGCGTCCTGCATGTCTTCTCTTTCACCTTTCCTCTCTGCCACATAACCCTTCAATCCAAGAATGCCCACTGACCCTAAAGGGGAACAAAACAGACACACACAAATCAAACTCCTCCATCTCCTCAGCTCAGGCTAAACACCAGTAAATCAGCAACCACTTTTCAGCTTTCAGAACCCTATGCTGGCACTGCAGTAAAGTATGGCCCTCATCTTGCAACAATACATCTGGCACCTTCTGCTGAACAAGACATTGATTTTGTAACATGGGTTTTTAAGTGCCCCCAGGGTCAGCAGCTATAAAAGCCACTGGCCCCCCCATGTTGGCAGGCAGCTGTAGCCAAGCAGGACTGCCGGGCATCGGACAGAGCTCTCACCAAAAAGGGGTGGGGAGGCAGGGGAAGCACGTGGCACTGAACCTGCAGATTAAACAAAGCACAGCTTCAGAGGGTGCTAAGGACAGGAAATCAGGGTCTGCTGTTTTCAGAACACGCCCTTTCCTTCGTACCCCTGCATGCACCTTATTCCCAAAGCTGCAACGTAACACGCTTGCACTGAAGCCCTGTACGTCACAGCACATCTCTCTCTGTCTATCTCAGTAGCCACCCAGTGGAGAGATCTGTGGATGCAGCAAAAGAAACCGGTGTGGCTCTAGCTTTCCAGGTCTCCCCTCTTGGCAGTACAGGAACTTATCCTGCAAGCGCCAAGGTGCATGCTGCTCAGCTTCTGCCACTTCAGCAGGGCCGGTAAGACCACCCGGGTGAGGGAGGCAGAGAGTGACAAGGAGCTCGAGGGACCTGCACAGCCTGCCGCAGCAGTGTGCTCCCTACGAGACTGAAAATGCAAGCAGACTGAAGAAGCAAAGCTTAGCTTTGGTCTGGACTTACTCAGCCCAATGTCAAAAGTACAAAATAAGTACATTTGTTTTCAAATTGTCTGAAAACCTTTACAAACTTTCTTTTCCACAAGTTCTTCCCTGCCATTCTTCTCTTCCTCCTCCAAGGACTTTCTCTTCTCCCCTTTCCCGTGGCTCCCTGCTGATGAGACCTGCTCAGTAGCACTGGAGGCTGAAAGAAAACAAAAATGCAGGCAGCTGAAGTCTTCCGGCTCTGTTTTACTTGCATAAATTCAGCAGCAAGTCCTTTTATACCAAGCACTCTCAGGAGTGCAGGCTCACACACTCACACAGTATGAAGTGACCACAGTTACTGCTGAACAAGACACGCTCCCTGACCACAAACACGCTCACACAATTCCACTCAGCACCCACAGGACACATTGCTGTCCAACCCCGCGAGCGCTGACTGAGTCCCTTTACACTGCGTGACCCCACCTCAGGCACAGTACAGCTGTGTTTGGCTGGCAGGCTGTCCATTCTCCCCGCTGATCCTCAGTTTGTTTCTTAGCTTTCTTGCCAGCCTTTTTTCACTTAACTGCTCAGGAAGGTAATGTTTCAAGTTGGCACACTTCTAATTTTTTTTTAATTATTATGATTATTTATGTCTACAAATTGTACCCACGACAATGCAAAGCAGTGTATTTTATTTCTCTGAATGTGCGTATTTGTTAGGAGTTTCAGAAGATAGATTACAAATTAAAGCTAGAAAGGAAAATGTCAGAACCCTAGACTTTTCCTTCTGGAGACGTGTTCTCATATGGAATAGTGAATTATCTCACCTCCTGCCAGGTGCTGGCAAACACTTGGCTGCAGGGAGAAAGCCTTGCCAGACCAGCAGTCTGGTTTTGAAGACATTTACAGCTAGGAACAAGAAGGCAGCCTGTGCCCACAGCAGAAAAGCAACAGAAGCCAGGGCAGTGGCTTCTCTCTTAGCATGCACACACATACTTTCACTCCCAAAGCAGGGAACTTTCAGGCACAGATGACGGGGGTTCCTGAAAGACATCTGAGGGATGTACTTCTGGGAACAGACCTGAGATTACCTTTAAAGAGTCAGAATGCCAGTTTAAACAATGGGGGCACAAACAGATCGCCACGACCAGTGTCAGCCAACGCGGACAGCAGAGCTTGCTGTGTGTCCAACACAACAGACTACTTCAATGGGTTTTCTCAAAAATAGGTTTTCCTAAGAAGGGCAGGTCAGCAGAGCCTTGGCGAGCTGACACAGCTCCTTACCTGTGTCACCGCTGCTGGCTGGCGGAAGATCATCGAAGAGTAAAGAGCCTCCTTTTCCTGGAGTACAAGAAAAAGGCAAGAAGAACTAAATATCTTTGTCCCTTTGAGGGAATAATGCTCTGCATACGCCCCTCCTGAAGTGCAGAAATTATAAGATACCAGTTTATTGAAGCGAGCCAAACTTCAATTTCTATTACTGGATAGTGGGGGCAGACTCAGGCCTTACATTTGTTTCACGGAATATTTATATGGAACATCTATAACGTTGCAGTTATGAAAAAAAAAAAAAAACCCAAACAAAAAACCCCACGAAAAACCAAGATGAGGAAAGGAGGTGCTCTGCACACCAGTGCCGATAACCCCGCTGTCTTTACCCTGTTTAACGAAGAAAATAGTTTACACAAGTTTCATCTCAAGAGATGCTGATGCAGAAAAAAGGTGAAGCCAAACTGATGTCAGGAACAGAGCAGCCATACCTGAGTCAGCACTGCTGGCTGGCGGGAGATCATCAAAGAGCAGAGACCCTTTCTGGACCTCCTTCCCTGTAAGACACCGGGGCAGAGTCACGATCGGCTGCAGGCAGAGGTTGGTTTCTGGAAGCACCGCCCCCCAAACAAGCACAGGTGGGGTAACCATGCAGAGTCTTGCCTACCTTTCTTTCCTCTCTAACTTTGGCAGCTCCTACACGAGCAAAACAACCACCTGCCTGGGGACACAGCTTTTTTTTTTTTTTTTTGCTAGGAATCCACACTGAAGCTGTGTTAACATCCTTCAGCAGCCCAAGGAAGATGTTATAGGATGGGAGAGGCTCAGAAAGCACCAAATTATTTCAGGCAGCACCATTACAACTCTCCACAGACCCATGACCTGCACCAGCACAGAGAGGGGAAAGGCTCCAGCACGGCCTAAACTGCGCTGATAACGTTCTGCACCCGAGCGAGTCCCAGGGAACAAGAAAACCTCAAAACAAAAATCAAAACCAAATCCTGGAATTTCTCCATCGATTTTTAAGCTGCCTCCTCTGGCGGCCGCCCCGCCCCCCAGGCGCTGGGAGCCCTCAGCTGCTACCGCCGGCCCGGGCCGCTCCCGGTAGCGGCGGGCCAGCTGTACACGAGGCCGGCGCCCGCCCCCGGGGAGCCTCGCTGCCCGGGCCGAAGCGGGGCCTGGCAGGGCCCAGCGCCGCTCGCCGCCGGCCGCACGGCCTGTGAGGCCGCGCCTGGGTGAGGCCCGACCCCGGGGCAGGGCAGGACGGCAGTTCGGCGCCCGTCCCGCCCCAGTGGCCGTACTCGCGGCCTCCTCACCCGCCGCCGAGGAGCCGGGCTCCGGGAGGTCCCCGAACAGATCCATCCCGCCGGCAGCGCGGCCGCCGAGCCCGCTTCCTCCTGCCCAGGCGCCGCTCCGCCCCCTCACGCTGCCAATCTCTCCGCCGGGCCAGTCAGCGGCCGCAGAAGGGCCGGAAGTAGGCGGGGCAGCCCGGCGGCGGCGGGGCGGGAGCGGAAGGGCGCCCTTGCCCCGCCCCGCCAGGCGCCTGTCAATCTCCCCGGCGGGAGGCGGGGCGCCTCGCCACACAGGTCCCGCCGGGCGGCAGCGCGGCGCCTTCTCCGCCAATCGGAAGGCGGGGCCTCCGCGGCCAATCAGTTCCCTTGCCTCACGCCTGACTCCGCCAGGCTGACCAATCCTGCGGCTGATGGATCCTTCCAGCACCGCTCTTCTGCCCCTACCAATCGCTGACGGGGGCGGGCGGGCGCTCGCCGCGTGCCTGGCGGGGCAGACGTGCGGCGCCGCCTGGCGGCGCGGAGCCGGTGCCCGGTGCCCGGTGCCCGTACGCGGTGCAGCCCCGGTGCAGCTGAGCCGCCGTGTGCGCAGCCCCGATGTGCGCAGCCCCGGGCCGGTGCCCGGTGCCCGTACCCGGTGCGGCGTACCCAGCCGGCCCCACAGCGGCACAGCCCCCTCACCCACAGCCCCTGGGCTGCTGCAGGCCTCCATGCTGCCGGCCTGGAGGCGCCCGCCTTGCCCACCCGCCGCAGGAAGGAGAGCGCGGTGCGGGAGCTGTGTTTGCGTTAAATACCACATTTATTTCAGAACCGAACAAGCCTCACGTGCGCGCGGACGGCCGGGACCCGAGGCGCTGAGCCCCGGGCACAGGGCAGGGAGGGCCCGGGGATGCCGCCGCAGCCGGCAGGAACCGGAGGGCGTGAAGGGTGACCTCTCTCCTCCGCGGGCCCCCGCCGCTGCTCCCCACCCTCTGCGCCTCCCTTCCCCTGTGAAATTTCCCTTCTGACGGGGCTCACAGCTGTGCCTAAGCCTGGGGTTTGCGTTCCTCGTCCCGGGGCACAGGGGCTGTGGTGGTAGAGGGCTGGGTGGACAGGGGCCTGAGCAGAGGAGCCCGTGGCGCTGGCGAGAGCGGAGCCGGTGAGACGGCAAGGGCAGCCCGCGAGCCGGGGACATCCCGCAGGGATGCTGCGGGCGTCCGTGAGCAGCCACGTCTCCCTTGGCCCAGAGCGCGGCGGCCCACCAGCCGAGCCGTCTGCTCTGCAGGTTTGCTGGCCTCAGACATGCTTCGGCTCTGGCTGGTGGACGCCCGTCCTATGGCCTTCCCTCGCCTGCGGCACGGGCAGCGCTGCCCGGCCATGGCTGGTGAACCCATGTCTGGTCCCTGGCAGACACGGGTCTTGTCTCTGCCAGAAGCTGCCTCTACCCTGGAAGAGCCTCCCCTCTGCCCTGGAGCATCCAGTCCTTCCACCCCTAGCCCCTTACGTTGAAATTTGGGACTGTACCAATTAGTTTTTGCCCAGGGTACGGGAGCTGGGATGTCACAGCCCAGCCCCCTGCTTCGCCCTGGCTGCAGCTCTGCCCGTCTGCGCCCCTGGGCGGGCACCTCTCCCTCCATAAAGGGCACGAGTTGGCTTCCATGTCTCTAAAATGGATCACAGGGGAGAAAAAACTCCAGTTTGATGTGGAGCTTGTCCTGGACAGGCAAGCTGCCACCTGCCTGGGGAGCGGGGCTGGGAGGAGCAGCCTCGCCACAGCTTCAGGCCGGAGCGATGGGGTGAGAAGCCCAAGGAGCTGCGGTGAGGCCAGGCAGAAGCGGCAGGGGCTCAGGAAGGATCCCAAAACCCTTTCTGCGACTTGAACCCAAGCTGACCGGTGCCTGATGTGCAACAAGAGAGTCCCTGCAAGCCTCTGCCCGCCTGCCGTGTCCCTACCCGTCCGTGCCCCCCATGACACCAGCGTAACGAGGAGAAGACGGCACCACGTCTGACACACACACGTACACACACACACACACACACCCACCACAGACAGCGCGGGGAGGTGCGGCAGAGCCAAGGCGCAGCCGTGCTGTGTGAGGGAAGGCCAGCCGTGAAGGCGTGACAGCGAAGCTGGGGGGGTGCTCGGGAGATGTGCGGAGGAAGATGCTTGCCTTCCCGCCCGGAGCTGTGCCGGATGCCGCCGGCCGCTCGGGAAGCCCCAAATGAAAGCACCCACCATGGGTGAGAGATAGGAGAAAGAGGAGAGGGAAAGCTGCTGCTGAGGGAGGTGGGAAGCAGTGATGGCTGGAGGAGAAGGTCTTTTCGGCAAAGCCACCTCTGCCACGGGAAGCCCCCTGGATTAACGCGCCAATGGAGCAGGGTGGGAAGGAGGTGGGTGCTTGCTTCTGCAGCAGGGGAAGAGGAGTGAGAAAACGCCAGCTACAACAGAAAAAAGAAGCTCCAGCCCTACTCCAGCACCCCCATGCCAGCCTGTCCCCTGCCCCTCCAGCCTGCTTTGAGCCTGTCATCCTGCTGGGAGGAGAAGGGATGGGACAGCCCTTTTGGGAAAGGGCGACAAGGATCCTGTGGATTGGGATGGTCATTCCTAGCCCTGGCTCCTGTGGAACTTTCCCATCCGGCTTTGGAAGCAGCCACCTGAACCTCCACAAGCCCCACAGGGATGGGAGCCTTGGTGCCCTGCCCCAAGAGGGGAGGAATCCCTTTGGACACGCCCCCCGGGTTCCCAGGTCAGGATAGCGGAGGTGGCCTGTGTGCTTTTGGTTGGGGGCAGCCCTGCACGAGGTGACAGGCAGAGCCGTCCCCACAGCCCTCCTTTTCCCTCCAGCAGGACCAAGCTCTGAAGCGAGGTGACCCATCTGCATGGACATGGGTGCCCCGGCCAGCCGAGATGGCAGGCTCCTCCCTTCCAGAGGTAGATGGGACAGGTAGGAATTGCCTCCTTTGGGAAGACATGGTGGGCTGTCCAGCCACCGCTCAGGGGAGAAGTAGTTTAAGCTGCAGGGGGGGAAACGCAGAGGGTTGGGGAAGCGCAGGGAGCCAGGGCGAGAATGCCGCCGCCGCAGCCCAGCACGTGCCAGGGGTGTCCCAGGAAAGGCCTCTCCGGGACCCCAGCCCGCCACCAAGGCTCTCCCCTGCCTGGGGGAGGCATTGTCTGGGGGCCAGGACCCAACTTACGGGCTTTTTGTGACGTAAATAGAAATAAATACTTTATAAATATCATCTTAAACTACCGACACCTGATCTTACCCTGCCATCTCTTGCAGAAACTTCAATAAACTAGGAAATCCCCAGACCTAAACTACCACTTTCCCTTTGTGTGGAGGCAATTCCTCCTGCTCTCCCACCTCCGAGCTTTACCACACTCCCACTTCTGTAGATCAAAGACCAGCTTTTAGCCAAAACCGCCCTCCTCGCTCCCTCCCCTCCGACAGGGACCTTTCTGGAGCATTACAGATGGTGTGACATGAAGGTCACCCATGGGGGGACAGGCAGAAGATGGCACGCGCACGAGAAATCCTGCCCAGGTGGGTCCAGGCTTTTGCAGCTACGAACGGAAGTGATTTTCCCCCATGAAGGTGTGAATCGAGACAGATCCTTCCATGGAGCAGACAGCTGGGGCAGCAGATGGTGTGAGAGATCAGGCGTTAACATGACGAGTCTTGAGACAGAATCAGCTATCTTGATCCTGTTGGCAGACGGATGAGGCGGAGGGTGTTTTTCAGGTTAGATTCTCATCTGGGCTGTTCTCCTTCTGGACAGCTTGGATCTGATTTGGAAAACAAAGGACAAAAGGAGTCAGAGATATGTACAAGGAGAGGTGTGGTCCCCTGGGTTTGGTGTCCTGGCTCCAGGCTGGTGCTTGAATCCAGCCAGAGCTGGAGGGACATGGGATTAATGTCTAATGCACAAATTTCTGTGCATTTACTCCTGTGCCCCTAGTCCTGCCACTTGACATGCTCTCAAGAACTTTGTGAGATGCTCTCAAGAACAGCGAAGGGCCAACATCCCTGTGCCAGGCATGGATGTTCCTTTGAACTCAGCACAACACCACCTCTGAACAAGCTGGGATCTGGCCTTAGATTGAAGCATTTAAGGGGAGAAGCTGAAATCAAGATTAATAATAAGTTTTGCCAGCTGAGAGCCTGTCCAGGCACAGCTCTGCACAGGAGATGCTCCCCACGCCTGGCCGGGGCGGGGGCTGCAGCAAGGAGAGCACTGAGAGCAGGGCGAGGAGCACACTCGGCTGCCCATGGACACCCCACCAGCAGCTTCCCTGCACCCCTCTTCCCCCAGCTGCCCCTGGTACCTTATGGACCCAGCCAGGAGGGGGTTGAAGGCGTAGAGCCAGTCGTGCATGTCCTTGTCACTGCTCGCCTGCAGCAGGATGCCCCGGTGCTCCGTGCACACCGCAAACGTGTTTGGGGTCTGCCAGGGGAAGAGCCAAGGATGAGTCCCTCGCCTGAGGGGGTGTGCGGAGCGGGGCCGGCTCCTGGTGCCCTACCTTGAGCATGGCCTGCTGGTCCTCACTGTACTCCACTTGGGCCTTGGAGAGGTTGAGTATGGCCCTCTCAACTGCGTCCTTGTCCGAGTTGTAGATGTAGACGTATGGGCGCCGGACCACCACGAAGCGCTTCACCCACCCATTGGTATGGGGCTCCAGGAAGTGCAAGTAGCCCTTTTTGGAGACGATGGGGCTGCAGAAAGGACCGAGGTCAGAGTGGGACACAGATCACGAGGAGGTGGCAATGGTAGAGCACAGTACCCCCAGCCGCAAGGCACTCGCCTCTCTGGCTGCCCCAGCTGCTCCTACCTGACCCGGATCTCCTGGATGTCGGGCACCAGCAAACGCTGGGGCTCCTTCTCCTCCTCAGGCCGGCGGGCTGGGGACTTCTTCTGCTCTCCTTCTACCACAGGCTCCAGCTCAGGGCTCTCCGCCCTGGAAGAGACCTGGGGGGGTCTAGGAAGGGAGGAGAGGCTGGGGTGTAGGAAGAGTGATGGCTGGGGAACATCCATCGACCAGGACCATGTCCCAGTGGTACAGCTGCCCTGCTCGGGGGATGCCGGAGCATCACCCAAACCTCCTGTCCACCTTCTTACCTGACCTCCATGGTGTTGTAGCGTCCTTCCACCAGTGATGGGCAGGTTGAGGAGGGGGTGAGAGTGGTGACCCCGAGAGCTGACATGGAGGTGTCTCTCATCAGGGTCACAGACATTTCGGACAGCTGTGGAGGAGCAGAGGTGTAGAGTTTTTGCCCGAAGCCAGGCACAGGCAAAGGACCAGGCGCCTGCTCCTATGGGGAGAGGCAAGACCTCTGTCCAGTGGGGTCCTCTCCTGGCACAGTCCCAAGAGCCACCAGCTCTGGGAAAACCAGGGCGAGTGGAGGGAGAAGGGACCCCAGAGCAGGTACCACTCGCACCATGGTGCCCATCTGGCCCCCGCCCAGTCTGTCCCCCCCAGCCACATGTCCCTCTCGGCCCCTGCCAGCCCTGCAGAGCCCGGGGCAGTGGCAGTACCTTGCTCTCACTGGCACTAATGCAGACGTGGCTGTGGCTGTACTCCCTGTTGAAGGTGTGCGTGAGCAGGCGCAAGCACTGTGGAGAGAGGAGAACAACGATGGAGCAGGAAGCACCTTCCTCCACCCTCCTCCTGCTCCTCTTGGGCTTTCTCCTGCCACAACCCCCTGCTGCCCCATGGGAGCCCCTTCCCAGCTCCATCCTCGCAAGGTGGGGATGCTGCAGGACGGTACCTTCACGGCCAGCTCCTTCTGCCTCTCGCTGGGGGTTTCAGGGGGAGAAGTGCGGCTTTCAGGGGCCCCGTCGACAGAGAGTGGGGAGGAGACACAGGAGGTGCTTCTGGACTCGGAGTCCTCGCTGGAGCAGGGGGACAGGGTCTCCAGGCCCAGGCGCTGGGTCGTCTCCAGCTTCTCACGCAGGAGCAGGTAGTGCCTTGTCTTTTCCACCTGGGCACAGGCAGATGGGCTCAGGGGTGGCCCCCCCCGCCCCGCGTCCTTTTGGGGACCGTGCTTCCCAGGCCCCGTTAACCCCATCTGCTCATTAGCTTTAGCTCTGCTGGGACCTGGCTAGCAGCAATGCACAGGAGAGCATGGGGGGCACAACCCCACTCCTGCCTCCTCCCACGACTGGGAGAGCTGAGACACCCGGGGTGGGGAATCCCACCGGCATCGTCAGGGCAAGGGACTGAGCTGCGAATTGCACCGTCTCGGCCCATTTCTAGCCCAAACTCTTACTTCTTGCAAGAGGCTGAGTTTCTCCAGCTCCCACTGATGGTCGAGGATGAGGCTGTCGCTGCGGGGCCGCCAGCCAGCCAGGTTCTCCTCTCCCCGTACGTAGGCCACGGAGGTGTCCAGCACGCGCCGGCGCCGTCTCTGCATGCCTGCGGGGACAGACGCTCAGCTGGGAGGACAGACACATGGCCCTGACCCCAACTGCCATGCCGTGCCTCCTGGCCTCGCGGTGAACACCCAAGCAGAGGCACGGCGCTCACCTGGGCTGCCGGCGTCGGCCACGCGGCAGAGGCTGAGCTCGTAGACTCCCGTCACGCGGTTGCTGCGAGCAAAGGGAAACAAGGCGTTACTGGCTCTGCCCCATCTCATGCCCTGATTATTTTGCCCAAGAGGGCTCCAGTCCCCAGGTGATGGCTCTCCCCCCCCGGATAGGCAGGAGCGTCCCGGTACCTCTCGGAAGCCCGCAGGCTGCCACTGCCGAAAAGGTTGCGGATGGAGCGGGAGGCAGGAAGCTTGGCATCCCGGGAGTAGAAAACCATGCAGAAGTCTTTGGTGATGACGGCGGGCTGAGTGCAGTTCTCCATCTGCAGTGGGACAGGGGGGCAGGTGTCAGGGGGGGCTGCGACTTGGCAGCCCAGCGGGTCCCTCCCACCCCTGGTACCCAGCGGTTTCCACTCCCGCAGGGCCCCCAAGCACCAGGTTGAATCCTGCACCCCATTAGCATCGGCGCTGGCTAAGAAGGGGTTCGTGCTGGCTGCACCCCAAAGGTGGGGGAAATACCAGACTTTGTTGGCATTATAATGGCCCTGACAAAGGTCCTTGCCTCGATGTAGGCGGAAAGGGTGATGTAGATTTTCTCCCGGTACGGGGTGACACGGTTGAGCAGCAGCGAGTTGTGCATGGAGCTATCCCACGCCGCCTCAAACTGGTAGAAAGTCCTGACGAAAAAAAAAATAGCAGAGCCGGTAAAACAACCCCCCCAGAACCTCAGGCAAGTGAGCAAGGAGATGCCATCGTCCCCCCCGGCAGCGCTGTGGCAGGCCTGCAAGGACACACGAACATGCACACGCGGCAGGGACAGCCACTCCAGAGGACGCAGGCTCAAGGCAAAGGGGGACAAGGTGTGGCAGGAGGGGTACACGGTGCCCTCGAAATGGCCAACGGACTGGGGTTTTGGGGAAGAGGAACCGCAGGAGGAGTGGAGGCTCAGCTGGGGTGCAGGCAAGGCGGAGCAGGCTGGGAAGGCAAAGGAGGGTGCATGCCCCACCCCCATGCTCGAAGTTGGGGGCTGCCACCCCCAGCGCACCCGGGCCAGGTCCCCACCACCCAGCCCAGGACACGCAGCACCTCCTGGCCCCTGCCAGGAGTGGCTGTCGCCGTGTGGGTGACGATGGCCAGAAGGGAGGGAGGATGCTCAGCAGTAGGGGGTTGCTGCCAGCCCACCCCTGGGAGAGCAGCCCCCCTGCCAGCTGAGTCGCCTTCTCCAGAGCTGACCCTGTTTGCCAGCCCTGAGCCCCAGCGAGACCTGGGGACCACGACTTGGTGGCTGGCCCCTGCCAGCCTGTCTCCCCCAGGAGAGCCAGCCCCATCCATCCCCATTCCCACCAGGCTGCCTTGCTCCCCTCACTGTGTTTTCCATGGCTCCCAGGCTGGGAGAAGGAGTGAGGGACACCCAGCCCCACTCTCCCAGTGCCTACGGGGTGAGGACGGCGCAGCCACGCAGAGCAAGAGCGGCAACCGGCCTCTTCAGGTCAAGCAATCAAGGGTGGCGGCTCTGGTTCAAGAGCATCAGGGATCCCTGTTTCACCCCCCGCCCCCCTCCTGGACTCCCTCCCAGGCCAGCCTTGGGGTTCGGGACACCCTCTCCCCAAAGCCTCCCAGAGCTGCCGCAGCCCTGGCTCCCGCCTGAGCACCCTCAGGAAGCTGTGGCTCAGCGATGTCTCAACAAGGACGCTTCAGCATGTCCCCACAGCAGCATCTGAGGGGCTCTTTTAACGAAAGCCAGGGCAGCCGGAGGGAGCAGGGAGAGGCTTTTGGCTGTGATTGCCCCTGTGTTGGAAGAAGAGGGAGAGCGACGCTTTCAGAAGGTGTATAAAACATCAAACACCCCCGCGTGAGACAGAGCCAAGGCGGAGGATTGCTTTGCAGACACAGGTCGCTTGAGAAGAGAGCGCTCCCCAGGGAGGAGGAGAAGAGGAGCCTCAGGGGACCGGGGAAAGAGCAAAAAGCGAAGGGAGGAGGCAACGGAGAAAGAGAGAAAAGCAGGAGGGACCAGACCGAGCAGGTGCACGCAAAATACCTAGTGTCATTTCCGAATGAAATGCTTTAAGTGGAAGGCGACCCAAGGACAAACACACACACGTACACACATAGAAAAACGAAAGGTCAGAAAACATCGTCCGTACGGGGCTGGTGCAGGAGCGGGGCCGTGAGGAATAGGAGCCCCTCTCCAGGGGACTCGCCCCATATGGGCACCACAGGCCGAAGGAGCTCCTGCCTAGCTGGATCCCGCTTCCCTTGCGGACTGGCAGCTGGGAAGCGAGCACATGCGTGCTCCCCATCCCCGTAACTCTGCCCTCACTGCCATCCCAGGGCAAGGAGCTCCCGCCCAGTGCAGCCGCCCGGGAAGGTGCCCGTCGAGGAGGGATCAGCCATCCCACCACCATCCCTGCAGTGGGAGATGGTTTCTTGGCCCATCCCCTGGTCCAGTGGAAGAGCATCACTGTGCCAGGAGCCCTTGGGCAATGCCAGCATGAGCCCACGTGCTCCGGCAGAGGGGGGCTGGATCCGGGCACCCCATGGGGACAGGGTGCCACTGGAGGGACGGCTGTGCCCTGGGGCATCTCCGAGCAGTTCCAGCTCCTAGCTGCTGTAGGCAGGACAACCTCCTGGGCACAAAGCTACGGAGCCCACCAGGACTTGGGAGACCCCATGCCCTGTGTCCCAGATGCATCCCTCTCTTCTTCCACTGTGGGGCATTGTGGCAGGACGCCCCTGCGTCTGGGGCGTTGGCAATGCATTCGTTTCTGGCAGCTCTCGCCTACGTGCCGCACGCCAGGCTCACCCTACGGTCCCACCTGACAACCTCTCATCCCCAAATAGCCACTCCCCCGTTACACAGGGATGTAATAGTCCGTGCCACCCACCGTCACACCTGCATAGAGACGCACACCGCCCGATGCCGTACCTACACCTGTGGGACTACCGTGCATGGAGTGGGCAGCACTGAGCGTGCCACCACACCACCCAGTGGTGCTGCCATCATCACCAGGTGCCCAGGAGAGGGCTGGGGACACCCCAAAGCCCCCTTCATGGTCCGCACCAGCCCTGCGGCTACTCCAAGTAGTGCCGGGGCCAAGCCGGGGCTGGGGCAGGAGGTGATGGGGGGGCGGCACGCTTGGCGCCAGATGCCAGAGAGATGGGAGAGCAGCGAAGTCAAAAAGCAAGAAGAAAACGCAGATCAGGCGATGGGGACGCGGGCGTGCGAAGGGGAGCGGCAGCCAGCGAGAGCGTGGCCCAAACGAACAGCAAAAGAGGCAGAGTGAGCAAGAGGTGCCAGGGCAGGAGGGAGGAGGGATGGGGCGTGTGGAGGGATAAGGGCTGGATGCCCAAGTGCTGCCTCCGGCGGGAGTGAGCGTGCCGAGGCTAGGGGAGAGAAAGAAAGAAGGGAGAGAGGAACAAGGGGGTGGAAAAAAAAAACAATGGAAACAAATAATACCTAGGCATATCCGAATCAAGAAACTGCCTGCGAAAACACAAAACAGTCACATGGTTAGTGTGGGCTTGGATGGGCAGCAGCAGCGGAGAGAAGCGAGGGGGGACCCTGGGCGCTGCCCCCTGCGCCTCCTCCCCAGGCAGGGATGGATGGGTGCCGAGGAGGGAGCCGTAAGGCTCCCCCAGTCTCCTGAGCGGCTCCGGGTGACTGGGGAGGCTAAGGTGGGGAGCCAGGGCTGCTCTGGGTGATGAAGGCTGCGTGGCATAAGGCAGCGAAGCAGGGAGCGCAAGCAGCCAGGGAGGAGGGTGAAGCGGGCCCTGGCTCTGCCCGCTGCCCATCCTTGCAGGCGGCTGGGGCCAAAGCATGTGCGCCTGCATGCGGGATGGAAGCGGGGTAGGGGGCTGCAGTGAGCACCCCTCAGCATCCCATGGGAAGCCAGCCGCCCCCTCCTCCCCCTGCTCGGCCCTGGGCAGACTTGGCAGGATGGATACACGATGGATACGGCGTGCGCATCGTCCTGCAGCCCCAATCTGGGGCTTGCCCTGTTGCGCAGACCCTCTGAGTATGCAGGTGAGGCGGGCTCTTGCAAAACCTGAGTCCCTCATCTCCCCATTTCTCTCCACGCCCCAAGCATCCCCCTAGACTGAGCTGTGTCCTTTGCCCTGCAGGACCTGCGAGGGGAAGGCAGGAGCAGGAGCACATCCGCCCTGCCAGGCTATGCTAGAGATGCTGAATATCCGATCCGGCTGCACCCGGGACCAATCAGCTGGATCAGGAGCTGACATAAAACAGCACAGCCCTGGGAGCCCACAAGTGCCACAGCCACCCAGCTCCCAGCAGCCCAGCAAAAACCACCACAGCTCTGCTGGGCCGAGCCCTCCTCGCCCGACCGTCCCCGCCTGGCCTTGCTCTGCTGTCCCCACGGCTGAGCCAAAGTCTCCTGGTCCAACACTCGCACGCATCCCCCATCCCATGATTCAGCTCTGCTGTCCGGTACACTGCCTGCCGCTCCACCAAGCCTAGGAGCTGTCCCGGCAGCGCTGCTGGGTCACATCTCCTGTCCAGACCCCCATCATTCCCCTCAAAAACACCCTGCCTTGGGACAAGCCACCTTGGGGCAGCGGTGACCGCAAAGAAAACGAGGGGAAAAGTAGTCCCTGCTCTCTGCTGGGATGCTCCTATGCCAGCCACTGTCACCCACACAGCCCAGGACCAGTTTTGCTACTCCCAGTGCTGCCAGTGACCATCCCCGTCTTGTCATGGCTGCTCGCATGGACGCGTTCTGGCCAGGGACCCACTGCCAGCCCCTCAACTTTCTCCAGCAGCCCTGGTGCAGAGGAGAGGTCTGCCCCCTGCAGCCATTACTCCCCCCTGCCACCACAGGACCCAGCCAGGGAGATCTTGGAGACAGAAAACCTCCAGCCTCGCTGCTCCCACACCCCTGACAAACCCACAGAGGGGGCACAGCCCCCCGGAACACATGTGAAGGGGCAGGCATCCCCAAAGTCATGCGGCAGCGATGGGGGATGGCTTTCCTGCATCACCCCTGCACAGACGGGGACTGGCCATGGGCACCAACTGGTCTTTCCAGCGCGTTTGCTGGGACACGGGACAAACAGCCCTTCATGCAGGTCCCCTCCAGCCGTGGGGTCAGTGCATCCTCCCAGCATCACACGGCTCTCTGCACCAGGCGGTCACAGCCACCACCAGCGAGCAGGATCCCCACCCAAATTCCCTGTAGTGCCAAAGCCTGGCACAGAGAGGCCTCGGAGAGGAGGAGAAAGGGGGTTGGTGGCCCTGAACCCCCGAGACTCTCTGCAGCTCCAGAAAAGCCCCCCACTCAGCAACAGCTCAGCAGGACCCTGTGAAGAGGCTGAGAGCCCCTCCCCAGGGGAGAGAGGGGCTCCCCACACCTCCCCCCCAGCCCTCACTATGGTGGGGAAAGAGCAAGAGAAGAAGCAGCACGCACCGGTCGTCCTGGGAGGGGTGGATGTACCCAGAGGAGAGGATGTTCAGGGACAGGATGTTGGGGTCGATGAGAGACTCATCTGCTTCTGGGGTGTTCCGGATCCGACCTGCAAGCGCAGCACAGGGACGCTGCTCAGGTGACAGGCAGCGGCCCTGTGAGGGTCCCCGCAAGGGGCAGGGGCAGCTCGCCTGCCTGCATCCCCCAGCAGCCCCCCTGTCACAGGCAGCAGCTGCCCAGTGCTCTGGACGTCCTGGTCCTGGTCCTACTCCTGGACATGGTGGCCAGGACCAAGGCATCCTGCCTACACGGTGTCCCAGTGTCACCTGCTGGGCAGCTGCCACTTTGCTATTGCAGGGCGGGAGGGGAGATGAGGCGTAAAGCCTCACATGGGAATGTGGGCAAGAAACAGCCTGAGAGGATGCTTGGGAGCTCAGAGAGCTGGGGGTTGCTCACAGCCCACCCAACTTGTCTCGGCTTACCCACAACCAGCTCCCGCACTTCCTTCCAGCGGATGAGGCTGCCCGTTTCGTGCACCAAGGTGACAGTGATTCTCCTTTGGATGCCCTGAGACCCGCGAGGCCAGAGAGAAGGCACAGCGGTTAACACAGCTCTCGCCAGGAGCCAGAACCGGGACGGCATCGCGGGGAGGGAGTACCTGGTGGAGGAGGAAGGTCCCATGGCACGGCATGCCTCCGCGGTGGTCCACGACGGCAGGAATGTAGCTGGAAGAGAGGATTGCGGTGTGACACAGAGCCCTGTCAGTTTGCCACGCAAACCACTGTGCGCTTCCCTCGCCCTCCCGCTCCCCTTTCCAGCAGGACTCACTCGCCGTTAGCCTCCAGCTCACAGATCTCGAAGAAGACCATCAGGTCGTACTTGCACTGGCACGGGCCGGCGCTGGGCCGAGTCATGGTGCTCAGCTTTGTCGCAGGCACTGCGGCGGGTCGGAAAGACAGCTTAAAGGGCGAGCTTGCCACTGAGTTTCGGAGCAAGCAGCAGGCAGGGTAAGGGCAGAGCAGGCAGGGACCGTGGTGAAACGCATCGAGGTGGCAGCAAGCCAGGAGGGAACGCGCCCAGCGCGGGGACCACGCGTGGGCAGAGGAGCAGGAAGCCAGATCCCCTACCTGGTTTGGACAGTGGCATCACACGGGGGAAGTGGCGCCGGGACGGCCTCAGCGGGCTGCAGAGAGAACCGGCTTGGTTAAAGCATCCACAGGGATTCCCGAACCCCGCCAACCCTACGCCCCAGGGCCACACCCTCCTGCCACCTGCCCCCTCCTCTTTCTCTGGGTCCCCCAAGAAGCTGTCTGCACCAGGTGTCCCCATGGCACCCTGGGTCTGGAGGTGGCCCAAGGTGCACCCACCTCAGGACGTCCTTGCAGAGGGGCGGGAAGGGGTGCTGCTGGTAGTGCCCAAAGACTTCAAATACAATCGGCTGGCTCTTGATGTATTCAATGAAGGACTTGGTCACCTCCACAGCGATCTAGAAGAGAAAGAGCCATTAACGGCACAGTTTAGCTGGGAAAGGGATTCAGTCAGCAACAGCACCGAGGAGGCCTGTCTGATCCCCTGCATCCCTCACCCTTCCCCATGGCCTGGGGATGTTCTCCCCCCTAAGACCACTGCCATGAAATCCCAGCCTTTTCAGGTGGAGGGCAGCAGCTCCACCTTGTCTAAGGTTGGTTTAGCTGGGCTGCTGTGATGGGCTGGGAAAGCCAGGAGGAAGCTGCTCCCCTGGGGAGAAGATCCAGCCAATGGCCCCATGGAGACCCTGGCAGCCGCAGAGGTGAAGGGGTGTGGGCAGGGGAGACGTACGCACATTTTGGACGTGATAGAAGCCCAGCGGTGGCCCCCGTCCTGTGTTTTTCAAGGGCTCTGTCGAAAAGGCCTCGTCGTGGCGATGGATGAAGCTGTGGAGGGAAGGAAGGTGGCTTTGGGGTTGCAGGATGGAATGTGCCAGGGCAGGCAGGGGAAAGAGGGCAGGGACCAGGAGAAGAGCCCACTCTCCCTGGTGCTGCCACCTGCATCCTGGGAGCCTCTCCCTGCCTTTCACCAGAGACCAAAAAAGGTACTGGACAAGCGCGTGGGTTCATCCCACAGCCCTTGGTTTTGCCTCCCCACCCATCAAGGGTCAGAGGTGGCAGGACTGGGGCTCCCCGACATTCACTGCTGGCAAGGCAATAGCTGGAGCACGGTGGGAGACACGAGGCTGGGGGGAACCAGGAGCTCACTTGAACTGGCAGAAGATGTCTGCGTATTCTGCGGAGATGCTGGAGGCTTGCAGGACTGTCACACGGAAAGTGAAGATGCTGCCCAGCTTCAGGTGGTCCAGAGCTGTCTCCAGTGGCCCGTCCGGTGCAGGCTTCTCCGGGCTGTCCAGGAGAAGGTCCTCTGGGGTCACTGCAGGGAGAGGAGGGTCCTCAGTGTCTGCCAGCAGCTCCACAACGGGGCAGCGGGCTTTCAATGCTTGGGTGGGCAGAGGAGGCTGGGTGCTGGGGCGAGGGGCTGCTCCCCAACCACTTGTCAGCACCCCCTCACCTGCGCAGGTGTTGTTGTTGACTTCATCGGCGGAGGGACCCATGTCGCTGACCTGCCCCTGGCCTTCGACGATGCGCAGCTCCTCCTGGGAGGTCCCCGAGCGAGACATCCCCACAGCTGGGCATGACTCCGACTGGAACTGCACCAGGAGTGGGGTTCAGGGATGCTGGTGGTCCCTGAGGTGGTCCCACCTGTGCCACCACCCCGAACACTGGGGGACCTCCAGATTTCCCCTCCCGCCCCACGGCCGCTCCCCCGGGGACACAAGCAAAAGTGTGGGTGGGTGCTGGAGGGCTGGGGGCTGTCGGGTGGACCGGGAGCACGGTCCCTTCAGCGGGATGCCTGCACCTCTGGGAGCCCGGTGGTCCCCATGGGGAGCATTGCCATGGCAGGCAGGGGTCTGCAGTCCCTGGGCACCCACTGCTGCTGTACCTTCTCAAAGTGCTGGTCGTCGAAGGATATCTTGGCTGTCCCTGACTGCCGCACGCCGGAGCCGTAGTCGGGGGCTTCCTCGTCCGCTGGAGGAGGGATGGGGGTGAGCTGGCATGGGGGCTGCGGGGGATGCGAGGGGCACATTTGGGGTGGGGGTCTCCCTCCTACCTGAGATGGCCTGGACGGCCACGCGCAGGAAGCCCTTGACCTCGCCCTTCTCGCTGACGATGGCCACGCGGTGGACCAGGGGCACGGGGTAAAGGAGGTTGCTCAGGTAGACGAAGGCCCTGCCAGAGAGGGGGGGGACACACACAACACGGGGGGAGAGCGGTCACTGCTCCCACCCTGCGGGTCCCCAGGCGCGGGTGGCGCGGCCGGCGGCGGCCGGGATCCCAGGTCACCGCTCACGGCGCGACCGCGGCGCTGCAAAGCAAAACTAAAGAGAAGGCAGCCAGGGCCAGCCGAGAGGGGCAGGGAGCGGGCAGCGGGACGGGCAGCGTGCCGCGGGCAGGCGGGCGGGCAGCACGCTGCGGGCAGCGCCGCGAAGCAGACGGGGCTCGCGTACCTCTCCAGCTGTCACCTCCGTGGCGGGTGGGGAGGGGAAGGGGGCTGCGCTGGTGCCACCGGGAAGCTGGGAGGGAAGAGGACCTTCTCTGCGGTGAAGAGCCGGAGGATTGGGGCAGGAGGTGCTGCAACATGACTCGGGGGCGGCTGCGGAGTCACCATGGGGGGGACAGGGGCAAGACCGGGGAGGAAAGGAGGGTGACGAGGGAGGTAGAGGCCAGCAGGAGCGAAGATGGGGAGAGGAGGACGAGGTCCTGGCTGGAGGCCAGAAGCCTCCAGAGATGAACCTGCCAGGGGGGTCCTGGCCCGGCTCTGCCCGTGGCATCGCAGGATCGCTGATGGCTGCAGGCGGCCTTTGCTCGGCTGGGAGGGAGGCTGCACGGTGTGGCTGGTGGCATCGGCAGCATGGGTGCCCCCAGCCCATCCCTTCACACGTGTGGCTTCAGGGTCCTGGGCCACCTGTGGATGAGGAACGAGCTGCCTGCTCCCCATGTGGCAGGTCTGAGCCTCTCCGGTGTCCTCTGTGGCATCCAGGTCGTCGACGCTATTGCGGCAAGGTGCCGCGCTGGGGTTCAACATGATGGTTGCACCATGACTCTGCCAGCACCTCTTGCCAGGCTGCAGCTCCTAATTTCTCAAGCGTTTTGCCTCCTCTTGCTGCCTTCCTCAACCTCGCCACTGGCTGGCTCATTGTTCAACGCTCCTCCTGGCGCTCAGGCGATGGCGACGCACTGCGCCCTCAGTGGTGACAAGTCACCTCCACAGCCTTTGGTGCTGAGCTCCCTGCTGAGAGGTGCCAGCTACCCTTGCCTGCGGGGTGGCACCGCTCCCAGCAAGAGGGGGTGTGGGGTGCCCGGCACCCCTCCCCAGGGCTCTCACAGGCACCTTGACACGCAGCATCTTCAGGTATTGTGGAGCAGGATGGTGCTGGCGCCGGCCAGGACACTTCTGCTTCAGGAGGATCCCATGAGGGTTGCATCTCCAGGTGGCTGGCAGTGCTGCTCGCGATGTCCCAGCCTCGCAGGCGTCTTGCAGATCCAACAGCCCCCGAAAGTGCTCTTGCAGGAGGCCCCAGCCCCGCACTCACAACTTGAGCCCCAAAGTCCAGAGGTTCTCCCTGCTCTGGTGACTCCCATTGACTTCCAACTGCTGCTTGAGGCTTTCTCCACTCAAAGCACCTTCCAAGGACTCCAGTTGTGGAAGCAAAGATGATGCCCCATCACGGTCTCCTGCTGGGCCCGTCTCATCCCATTTCTTCTTGGAGGCCACGAGAGATAAGTGGCTGGACCGTGCCAGGGCTTCCCAGCAGGACCATATGCCCGGGGCAGAGCCCTGCGACCACAAGGAGGTCTCGATAGTGCAGGGATCTGTGTGCGCCCGCCCGCCCGAAATCGCAGGGCAGCTGGTGTTGAAGCCAAGGGGGATGGAAAGGGGAGGAATGGGGGGACGGGGTCAGGCGGGGAGGAGGGGGACAAGTGTGTCACTAGAGGAAGGAGGGCAGGGACACTAACCACAAGATTGGTGAGGTGCAAAGATGGCATGCTCAGACCAAAGAAAAGCCTTTCCAAAGGAAGACGAAAGTGAAATAACCCCAATTTTTGCTAAAGCTTTGGAGAGATAGAGCCAGCAGCTAAAAAAAAAACCCCAAAAACTAAAAAAAAAAAAAAGGAAAAAGAAAAGAAAGAAAAAAAAATCAAAGACAAAGATCCAATCATAAACCAATCCAAGCACACTTCACAAGAAATGTGGCCGGCGGAGCTGCTGCGCGGGGAGCCAAACCCAGGGCAGACTCAAAAGAAGTCGGAAGGCACCGAGCTCTGGGGAACGTGCCCCCGGCACGGAGCGGGGCCACTGCTGCAGGGCCTTGTTTGGTTTTTTGAGGTGCCCCCAAGAGTTTTGGGTCTTTTTTGATGGTTTGTTTTGGTTTTTTAATAAAGAAAAAAGGAAAAAAAGAAAAAAAAGGGGGAAGAACCCAGCTCTTTCGGTCTGAGGCTGCAGGACTCTCACCCCACCTCCGCCCTCTCTGCCTGCGCTGGTCCCCCTCTTCCCCACCTCGCTGCCCGCACCCTGCCTGGCAGGGATAAGCCTGGCTTTAGCACATCGAGGAAGAGGAGCTCCACCCCAACAGGGAGAGGTTCACTGTCATGAGCCCCTCTGGCTCCTGCCTGGGACAGAGGCTCCAGGACCAGCTCTGGGCGCACATACCCTTGGGAAAACCCTGGAGCAGAGCTGGCAGCACCGCATCCCCTTTTGGAGATGGGCAGATTGCGACCAGGTTTGGCAGCACTGCTGGTTTTGTGGGTTTATCCAGGCCAAGACTGATGGAGCCTGGCCAACAGGTACAAGAAATCAAAGCTCTTGTCCTTGGCCAGAGCCAAGGAGGAGCTGGAGCCTGCACTCGGGTCCCCACGACCTCCCTGAACATCTCCTGTGTCAAGCCAGGAGGGATGGTCCCAAGCCAAGCACTGGGTACGGGCAGCGAGAGAAAAAAACTGCTTTTTGCAGAGTCCTCCTCTCTCTCCTGTGCCCAGCTCTCCCCTCGCTCCCCTCAGCTTTGTCTCCCCAGCCTGGGGACATCCAAGCCTCTGCGTCCGGGGGGGCTCACGCTGACCGGTGCAGCTGGGACGGCCGAGTCGGTGCCAGAGGCACACGCGGCTTCAAAGTTCCTGCATGTCCACAGCCAGTGGCACCGCAGGGTCACCCCGAGCCGAGTGGGATGTGGCCCTCCCTGGGAGAGAAACACCCAGGACCGAGACCCTCGTGCCGCTCCCACAGCTCCTTTGGTGCCGGAGATGTGGCAGAGATCCCCTTCTCAAGGGCCGCCCCAAAGACGGACCTGCCTAAAGGGTGTCTGACGGAGCTGGCGCCGGCCGCCTTCCCCGCTGTCCCCTACCGCCACTGTGCTCGTCACAGCCCTACCTCGGTGGGCGCCTCACCGCCCAGCCAGGAGCCCCGGGCTCAGCGGCAGTCCCGGTCAGCCAGCCACCCCCAGCGCCTCCGGGACGCCCCGGAGGTGGGAGTCGTGTCCGAAAGCAGTTCCCTCATGCGAAAGAGCTAGTTCCTTCCCGGCATGCTCTCCTAAAACCTCACCAACCTTCCTACTAAACTGAACAGGGGGGAGCGGTCGTAAAACGGATCCCGGCCATCACACAGCGGGCACTCCGGAAAGATGTCTTCCTCCAGGTCCTCCGCCTCCTCCTCCTCCTCCTCCTCCTCCTGCCCCTGGTGCTGCTCGTCAGCAGGCTCGGTGATGTCGGAGTCGGGGTTCGAGAAGGTAGGGGAGGGGGTGAGATCAGCCATGCGCTCGCTCATGCATGTGTTGAAAAGAGGAGAGCTGTTGCAGCCAGAGATATCTGAACTAAGGTTAGTACAACAAGATAGAAGACAGGTTAACACCAGCTGTTCCAAACAGAGAGAGCAAGAATAGGAATTTGGGGGGCTTTTTTGGTTTGTTTTTTTTTTTCTCAATTGGGTTTTGGGGTGGGTTTTTTTCTGCTTAAACCAAAGGACGTCGGGAAATAAAGACTTGCCCGTCCAGTGCGTCTCTAAAGGAAGCCACCAACGGCCGTTGGCTATCAAGGGTGGAGACAAGAGCGACCCAAGGAACCGGTGCAAATGGTGGAGATTCCCCTCGCTGGCTTTGTGAGCAATGTGGGGTTGGAGCAGGTGGCACGAGGCTCGCTGCCACCCCTGCTGCTGAAGGGAATCTCTCCACGTGCCGTGGCACAGAGGGGATGCCTCCGTGGCAGGTGCGGTTGGTTGGGCCATGCGGATCAGCCCCCTACTCCCCCTGCCCACCGGGGCAGACCCCTTCTGCAGGGTGGCCTGTCCTCATCACCGGCACCCACCGCACCCTTCCAAAGAGCGTGCGGGAAGCACGGAGACACGCGGCACATACCATACAGACGGATGCTCGGACACCAACGCGTGCACATGGACGCGTGCCCGCCAGGGTGGAGGGTGCGACGGCATGGGCTCTTGGCCTGCTGGACAGCCGCAGCCCCCCATCTCCCACCAGCGGCAAGCCAAGAGCCCGTGCCTCACAGCACTGTGTTACGGCAGGCAGCGGGAGCGTTGCCAGCGGCTCACAGGTCCCTCAGGGTCCCAGCAGCCAGTGTGGAGGAGAGCCACCGTAGGCAAGATGGGCTCTGACCGGCACCAGGGGTGCAACGTATCCTCCCGCAGCGCGGCCCCAGGGAAACAAACGCCCTGTGCACGGCAGAGCCGGCAGCGCTTCCTCCCGCAGGGCTGCCTGCAGGTCCCAGCCGCGCTTACAAGGAGCCGAAGCGCTCACCTGCCGACCAGCCTGAACCAGGGGAAGCGGTCATAGAAAGGATCTCCGCCGGTCACCACGTTGTCGCAGTCCTCGATGACACTAGAAGGCACTTCAGCTGCACGGTCATACATTTCACGCATCAGGTCCAGGCGTTGCCTGCAGGCAGAAGGGGACGTGGCGGGCAGTCGTGAGAAACTGGGCTGAGGCCAGCTGAGCCCTCCTAGGCGTGGGCATCATTTGCCCACCTCAGTTTCTCTAGGGTCCAGTAATGCGTCGCCCCGTTCTTCTGGTCCTGCACCTCTACGGCCACGATGGTCCGGGGGAACGGCCGCTTTTCCCGGTCCTTGGCGGCATCGGGAGGCAGGAGGTCAGGAGGGAGAGGCGAGTACAGCGTGTCTGTGAGGAGCACGAACTGGAACTGGACCTGGAGAGGGGCAGAGGGGGACGGTGAGCCACCTGGGAGGACAGTGGGCTCCCCGCAGTGCCTTTGGCAACCCCCTCCTGGGTTCTTCCCTGGTTGCCCATGCTTGTGGCCTCTGCGCCATAGGTGCTGCAGCGAGCCAAAGAGGAGCCCCGGGCACCCACCTTCTTCTTCAGCTCCACGCTGATGGCGTTCGCTTCCTTGAGGAAGATGGCGTTGCCCCAGAGCAGGTCACGGAGGGAGGTGAACTGGTACCACTTCCACTTCCTAAAGGCCCAGAGGGCCAGCTCGAACTCCCGCTCTGTCCACTGCACTGTAGGGACATGGAGGGACAGTCACCCAACCGCCAGGACAGAGGACATTGGTGCAGCGGTGCCCAGGAGACCCGTGGTCCACTCTTCTTGCTCCCACAGAGAGCATCAAAACCCTGTGGTGGCACCCAGCCCTCACCTTCATCCTCAGGTTCTTCCTCTTCCTCATTTGCATCAGGGTAATACCTAGAGTCCATCTGCTTCTGCAAAGCCTCCAATTTGCTCTCATAGTCCTGGGAAAAGCAGGGAGAGGGATGAGGCAACCCACAAGGTGTGATCTTCCTCAATGTTGCCACATAGCACTTCTCCCCTTCCTGCAAGAACCCAGCCTCCTCCCTCCTCTGGATCCGTGTTTATGGGGGCAACCCCAGGAATAACAGGTTTGCCCCTGTTTTTAGACCCAGCCCATGCAAACATCTGCCAGAACTCAGCCATGCCTGGGCAGCCTGAGAAGGAGCCAGGTCCTGCCCACCTACCAGCCTCTGCTGCTCGAGAAGGTAATTTGCCTCCTCCCGCTCCCTCCGGTACTGGTCCTCCAGTTCCTGGAGCCTGGGGGGAATGGGGAAGGAGAGGATGACCAATCTGGAGGTGGATACCCAACTCTCCATCGCCCCAGCCCCTGTGCCCTCACCGCTGCTCCATCTCCTGCTTCATATCGATGCCCTGCTTCTCCAGCAGCTCTCTTTGGGCAAAAGCCCAGTCCACGGGCTCGGCAGGAGTCTCGGCGCACGGGGTCCGCTCCCGCTCCTGCCGAGCCTGCTCAGGGTGGTTGAAGCGGAAGACGTGGCTCTTCCCCATGATGATGCGGTTTCCTACAGGGATGGAGGTGGGGTGGTGGGAAAGGGTGTGGGTTTAAAGTGGGACAACCTGCAGGGCCCCCGTGGGATGGAGGGAGGCGGGTTAGAGCAGCACTGGTGTGCTGGCTCCGGGGACCCACCTGAGCGCAGGATGCTGGGTTCCGTCACCTTTTTGCCATTCACGTAGGTGTCAGCACCTTCACAGGGTTCCAGGGTCACTATTACTGCAGGGATGGTGGCAGGGGGAGAGAGGGAGCAAAGGTAAGATGGAGGCAGAGGGATAAACCCCGCATCTCTCACTCCACTGCTCCTGCAGCCTCTGAGAGGGAGAGCTGCCCCAGCCGCACCCCATGTGTGGAGCAGGGGGACACCGGGGTACCCACCGGCAGCACCCACACCCCAGGCAACCAACGAGGCTCGGCCAACTTCATGTTAATCAGAGCAGTCCCAAGGACTAAAACCAGCTGGAGACTGGACATGAGAGGAGACCAGAGCCTCCAACATGCACCTCCAGCCTCCCAGGCTCATCTCCCAAAGCCCTTTCACCCCCCATTTCCTGCTGGTTTGCAGGGTGGGCTCTGCTCCGGGTCTTGGGCAGGGAAATCATACACGGTCTGCTCTTCCCTCCTGCCCTGACCTTCCTGGCTTGCCTCACCGCAGCAGCTTCCACGTGCCTTACATGAGCTTCCCTCCCAGCTAGGTGAGAGCCATAGGTTGTTCTGGAAGCATGGAGAGGCCACAGCCACATGGGAGAGCCCAACTAGTCTGAGGAGAGCAGGACCCCTGGCTGGGGGCAGGCGCTGGGGACATGGAGAGGGACGGGTCCCCGGGGAGATGGAGCCCCTCCAGAGAAGGAATACCTTCACCACCAGTTTTGGTGTCGCTGCGGAAAAGGCAGTGCTCTTCCTTAATGAAATGCCCGCTGAGAACGATGTCCTGCCTCTTCTCTGCATCTTCCCGGCCAACCCTGTTGGTGGAAACCCAGCTCAAGCCAGCTTGGTCCTTTCTCAATGACCTCTCCCTGGGCCTCCCCCTAAAACCATCCTTGGGGCTGACAGGAGCAGCCCTTGGGCACAGCAGGACCAACATCCCTAATGAGATTGCCAGGCAAATACATTTTTCCCACACGGCTATGGCACTTTGGGGATGCCCCGGGAACGGTGTCCAGCCTGGGGATGGCTGTCACCATGCTGCCCGCCCATTCAAGTCAGGCACTGAGATATGGGCTAGGCGCCCACCGCCCCACAGGACCTGGCCCTCACCTTGTTATCCCATCCTTGATGTAGTAGAGAAGACACTCGGACATGAGCGGGTCCTCGTTCAGGTTGACCAAGTGGGGCGTCTGGGAGAGACAAACAGGGAGTCACCCTGGTGTGCCCTGTCCACCCAGTGCTGAGGGATGCTCCCGAGGGAAGTGGGAACTCAGCAGCACCTCAGGCTGCCCGCTGCACGTGGCCGGGCTCTCCTGCCCTCTGTAGCTCTGGGACCACAGCCCCAGGAAGGTACTTTTCAAGGGGACCGCAGAGAACTGCGCAGTCTGGATGAGGATGACCTGCCTCCACACGCCTCCTTGCTTTCTTCTTCAAAGGGCTGAGCCCTCGGCAGCCTTGCCCCAGCTGCATTTGTAAATTCATGCTGCAAACAGGCCCTACGTGAAGCTTAACACTTCCCATGGAGAGTCCCTGATATGGCTTAGCTTGTCTGTGCTGCATGTCCACGGGCCCTTGCCTCACTGTAGTCCCCAGCTCTGCTGCAGACAGTGTAGCTGACGCGGAGATATGTCACATGCAGCAGCTGGTTTAGGATGAGAGGAACTAAAAGTGCCCGTTTTCCTCCATTGATGGTGCAATGACAGACAAAGCACCCAAAAGAGCCCCTCCAGAGAAGAAATACCTTCACCTCTGGTTTAGGTCACCAGACCAGAGGGTCAACCAAAAGTAGTGGAGACCTGAAGCTGTATCTCCAGGCTAAATTTCACTCCCTGGTCTCCTTCCTAACAGTTCCCTCCCATCACTTTCTACATGTGGGTCACAAACTACTTTGTCCTTGACAGGAGAGAATTTTCTTCCCCAGCCACAGACCTCTCCGGCTGCAGCTGGCTTATTTCACCCCATTGCAAGCTGCTGTGATTGCACCTTCAGGCAACTGGGAAAGTCCTGGGAGTATCAGTAGGTGAGGTTCTGAGTTTCCCAGGAATGAGAATAGAGACTGTAAGAAACGTTTTATCAGCCCACTGACACCCCACATGCAGAGGTTTCCCCCTCAAAACAGGGCTACGAGCCCTGGCTGACAGCAGAGACTCGCTCCAAACAGCACAGGAGAGCTGCAGCTCAAGGGAAACACAGGCTTTTCTCCACGGTGGCTGGTAGGAATAAGTTGGCTGTAACATTTAATCTCAGGCCCCTCCAGGCAAACACGTAGCCTCAGGCTCTGAGACTCCTTCAGCTCGCAGTTTTTTTCCAGATTTGCAAGGCTGGCTAGTAGAAGGCAGACACTCTACCCTCCATGGGGCTCCTTGGAGACGTAATCGTGCCAGCGATGGTGTACAGCAGGACAACAAAGTCCTGCCCTGCTTTGCCCTTAATGAAACAGGATTTTGCATACTATCAACGCTAACCTTCCTCACCAGCCACGGGAGAAGTCAGAGGAGTTTCCACCCGCCAGACAGGTGAAGAGCAAGGAGGCACCAAGACCACCACAGCAATACACCACCTCCAAGACCAACCTGCTTCGGGGAATAAACCCCCACGCTTTCTACACAAAGGTCTGGGGTCCTAACAGGCAGCAGCTGAGACAGGAATGAGAAACAAAGATTTCAAATATCCCAAAGTATGGGTTTTTATGAGCCGACACTGAAGTCTAACACAGCGATTGTCAGCGAAGCCCCACCTGCATGGGGACAGCACCCAGGCAATGGGGGCTGGACATTTAGCCACGGGTTTCTACCGAAGTTTGTACCCAGCAGGGTCAACAATGGGATTGCCCCCATAGGTTTCAGAGCCAAGAAAAGGCTAGTGAAATACTTGGGGCTGTCCAGCAGCAACAGAGCAGGTTGGAAGGGAGCTGTAGGGGTACAAACCAGCCCTCGTTTGCCAGGAAGAACAGAATAAGATGATCCTACCTTTTTAGGAGAGAAAACACCCAAGGTGCCTCCGTCCTCCCTCATGGCCACTCCCATTTCGGCCAGCAATGCTTCCCTGAAGGAGCAAGGGAAAGAAGAGCCTGTCAAAGCGCCACAAGCCCCTGGAGCCGGCACTAGACAAGTCCAGGACAGGACCTGAGCCCATATGGGTTTGCCCCATGGATCACAGCCGTAGGGCTTGCTTCAGCTCTCTGTGCCTCAAGAGGGTTTCTCAGAGCAGACCATGTCCATGCAGGCTAACGTGGTAGACACTGGAGTGCCCGGGGGGCAGCCAGGGTACGGCTGGACAGTCAAATCACCTGGCTGCCCCCAGGAGCTGAACTGCTGTAGGCAAAGTGCAGAGGAGGGGAGATGCCTGGGGAACCCCACCCCATTCCATCCCATCCCATTCTATCCCATCCCACCCCAAGACACCCACCTCTCCATCCGGATTGCTTCCGTCCTTCGCAGCTTCTCCTCCCATGTCTCGTTCAACTCTGCAATGATCTTCTCCGTTTCCTGGCAAGCATGGGGATAGCAGGGGGTTAGCATGTCCTACAGGCAGTAGACCTGCCCGCTCTGCCAGACTCTGCCCAGCATGCCTTGGCGGGACACTGGTCTCAGTTTCAGGCTCATTTAAACAAGCCACAGCAGCATGTCACCCACGTTTTTCCACCAGCCTTGTCTTCAAAGAGCGAGGCACAGCTGGAGATGCTCTCCATCCCCTTGCTGCCAGCCTGCTCCTGCACCGTGCTGAACCAGGAGCACCTATCCTGAGCCAGGAATGCCCATCCCATGGGACAAAGGTGGCAGTCACCCCATGGGGAGGACGGCAGCACCAGGTGGACCCTACCACACCAAAACCTCTCCCATCCAGCAGTCCAGAGCACTGGGCAGCTCTGGGTCTGTCCGCGCTGCAAGACCACACCCAAGCATTGTTTCCCAGGAGCATCACCCATAACTGGTTTCCAGAAAATACCGAGCCCCTTCTGCAAGCCTCAGTGCAAGAGCGTTGAGCCGAGCCCTCCGTCCTGCCGGGCACCAGCCTCTTACCTTGAGCCTTTCGATCGCCTCTTCGCTACCTGGAGCAAACATGATGCGCTCGTGGAGGCTGGCAACAGAGGCGGCGCGGCTGGACAAGGCTGACAGGGAGGAAGAGGGGCTGATCCCGGCAATGGCGTTGGTCACTGTGGAGAGATTGTCATGGCGGTGACTCAGCTCTGCCCCTCTAGCATCATTATTGTTCTCAAAGTCGGACACATCTACGGGCAGGGAAGGAAGGATGGGCCGGGGAAAGACATATGGACAGGAAGAGAGAGAGAAAGAGAAAGACAGAGACAAAAGCTGTTGGGAAAAAAAAAAAAAGAGTGGCCAGGTGCGGCGAGAAGAAAGCCAGGAATTACAAGGAAAAGGCACAGGCGACAGCACAGCGGCGCAGGCAGCAGCAGGGCAAGGGCACGCGCACCTCTCCCCGAGCCTGGGCAGCCCCCCAGGAGCACAGGGCTGTTTTGGGAAGCAGCCACGGGAACAGCCCTGGAGCCTTCCCAGGCTCCTGGGAATGTTTCTTTGCAACACCAGACCCTGCAGCCATCAGGTCTGGGATCAATCATCCTCCCCAAGAGTGTGCCACTGCCCCTAGCATCCTCCCCCACCAGCACAGCCCGGGTGGTTTTCCCTGCCCGGCTGCCCCAGATTAGCTGGATTTGGGGGCAGAGTATGAGAAGGGAAGGGGAGGAGATGCTCCTCCAGCCCTGAGAAGTTGCAGGGGCTTGGTGTGCTGTGCCAGAGGCAGGCAGGGGCACAGGTTAGCGGGTGCAGCGTTAGTCACCCATCTCCATCAGTCCATACTTGGGGGAGTCAAGCCAGGAGGGGACAGGCTGGGTCCTCGTCTCCTCAGCGGGCCCACCACAGCCTGGCTGCACTGCCTGGCCCAGGGTGGGACGGGACGATAGCACTTATCTGTTGGCAAAAACCTCCTGGCCATCACCACACACCCCTCCATCAGGAGAGCGCCGTGCCAGCCCACCCAAGCGCCGTGCTGGGCTCATCTTGACGAGCCCTAGAGCCAGCAGAAGCAGCAGCAGCAGCAGCCACAGACAACATCACGGCAGCATGGAGGGAGGAGTCCCCACGGGGATCGGGCCCTCAGCATGGCGGAGGGGGAGGACACTGGTCCTTCCGAGTGCTAACCCAAGCGCGGGCGCTAAATGCGACTCTGCCACCATCCCCTTTGCCAGCTCCCTGGGACAGCCAGCCTACGGGCAAGCGCCTCTCCATCAGCTGGAGCCGGCTCCGGGCACCCTTCCCCATGCTGCACAGGTGCCCCTGGGCGCAGCCCATGCCTCCCAAAAGCCGTGAAGCAACAGAGAGTACCAGTGATGGGCAATACACACATTTGGATCCTCCTGCAGCAGGATGGGCTAAGAGAGAGAGAGAGGGCAGGGAGCGGGGGTAAGACAGAGAGAACAGAACAAGAATGGCTTCATCTCAGTAGGATTTCTGACAGCACACGGAGGAGAGGCCACGGGTGGGCACAGCCCCGGAACATCTTCCTGGCACCTCTGCCAGGCGCGGGATGCTGAAGATGGGAGGTAGAGGGGGAGAAGGGGAGGTCTGCTGGGTGTAAAGCAGCTCCTCCTGCTTACAGGAGCAGGCTGGGGGTTGTGAAGGTGTGCATGGGGGCTCGCCGGAGGCGTCCCAATCATGCTTCGGCAGCATGAGGCTACCGCGTGGCCGGCAGAGCGGGGTGCAGGGCAGCTGCGGGGATGCCGGCCCCGCGGGCAGGGTGGACTCCAGCCCACCTCTGCCTCGAGCCACTGCCTGAGAGCACCGGGTGGTACCTACTGTCAATGATGTCCCCAAGGCCCTGGGCATAGAGAAGGTCGCGCAGGCGTGCCACCTCATCCTTCAGCTCTCGGATGAGCTTGTTGTTGGGGTCTTCATTGATGACGGCGTTGCAGCGGATTTGCTTGGCACGGTCGGCATACCTAGGGACGGGCAGAGCCCTGAGCAGCGGCAGCGGGGCAAACCTCCAGATGCTGGGCAAGAAGGAGCACTGCCAAGCTCCTCCAGCAAGCAATCCTTTGGAGGATCCCAGTGCCAGGAAAATCCTCTGGCCTCTTATCTGAGGTTGCAGGGTCCCCCCACAGCACCACCCCCAGCCAGGGATGCCACAGAGGTGAGAAGAAGACATGGCAGCACCTGGGTTTCAGAAACCCCTCCTGCCCTCGCCCACTGTGGGGGAACAAGGGTACTTCTTCCTACCTGAGAGTGCTGAGGGTCTCATCGTAGTTGATGTCGGCAGGACTGAGAGCAGCAACCATGGCTGTCCTGGAGTTGCCCCCTGCCCAGAGAGACACACTTGCGTCAGGGAGATGCTGGTCTCCACACCAGCCATCACCCTCTGCTCAGCAGCTGTGCCCACCACCAAACCCATCACTCCCACTCCTGTCCTCACCCAGGTTCTCCCTCAGCAGCCAGGTCAGCACTGAGTCCCGGTAGGGAATGAAATCCGTCTTCTTCTTCTTTTTGTTCTGGGGGATGGAAAGCAGAGGGAAGGGCTGTCAGGCTGCCTGCTCGCTTCAGAGGGAAGGTGGCAGCCAGTCCCCAGCCATGGAGACTCGCAGGAGGATGGCTCTGCCAGGCCATCACAACCTCAGGCAGCTCCCTCAGCTCCACAGGTCCTGCCCGTGAAATGCCCTGCCTGGGCTGGGTGGGCGCTGTCGGGTACCGAGAGCAACAGGGGGAGGAGGGCGATGAGGATGCTGAGGACTCTGCCAGCTCCCAGGAGAAGCGTGGCTTGGATCCAGGCAGAGCCTCACCCCTAAACCACCCTGCAACCCACTGCCACCCCCCTGTGCTAAAAACCAACCCCCCCTTCCCCAGCCCGGCCAGGGCACCTACCTTGTTTGGCCCCGAATCCTGCAAAGAAAGCAGAGAGAATGTTTAAGTGAGCGGTTCCCCTCCTTGGCACCCACCGCAGCTCCCCGTCCCCAAAGCAGAGAGCAGCGGGTGCAGATCCCCAAGGAGACAGCACCCTCACGAGCCCAACTCATCCCAGCTCCGGGGACAGCTTGAGACCTATCTTCCCGTCCCTCGGAGCCGGGATGCTCCATCCCTCAGAGCTGAGCCCATCCCCGCTGAGCTGCGCCCATTCCCCCGCGGTGCCGCTGCTCGTCTGTGCTCCGGCTACCTACCATTTCGGCCAGGGCAGAGATGACTTTCCCCAGCGTGGTCAAGGACTTGTTGATGTTTGCTCCTTCCTAGTGGAAAGAGGAAAAGCCCAGATGCTCAAGCCCCATTTCACATCAGCACTAAAGCCCAGTGCACCAGGAGGATGGGGAAGTCCCAGTACAGGGTGGGCAAAGAGCAGCTGGTCTTACTGGGTAACCAGCACCTCCCAGCAGGGACCCTGGTGGAACTGGCACTGGGGATTTCGGCAGCATAGTGGGCAAGGAACCAGGCAAGGAAAAGAGATGTCACAGCTGGGGACGAGGGGGCAGGACGTGGTGTCCCCACTGGCAGAAGGGGACCTCGCGCCAACTCTCACCTTTAGTCTTGTGCCCTTTGCACCAGTGGAGTCGGCTCGCTCGCTCCCTGCCAAGTCCACCAAGCTGATTTTGCTGACCTGCAGGCAGAGACGAGGCTGTCAGCCCCAGCAGGCACAGCAAACCGGGCCCCGGCACAGAACCAAGGAGGGAGCAAAGATCTCTTGCGGGGTGACGCTGCTCTGAAGGTAGAGGTGGGCTCTGTGAGGTCATCCTTGCCAGGATTTGGCCAGGAGCATGGCCAACATCCTTACAGGCAGGGCTGGCGGGCACCAGCTACCCAATATCCTATTCAGGGGCCAGTCCCTTGAGGGACTGTGAGCCCAGCGCATGCCTGGGACTTATCTCCATCTTGTTTCAACCATCCCTCAGGCTGCACCATCTCATCCCAAGTGCTGTTAATAGCACATGAAGCCCTTCCCGGGTCCATGCGGGTTCCCCCGAGTCCCCCAGGCTCTGCTCTCACCTTCTCAGTGGTGATGTCTGTTTCAGCGTCATGCCGCTTCTGCGTGAAGATGATGTTGAACACAGCGTGGGAGCGGCTGCTGGTCTCATTCATATTGGTGGCAGCCACCGTGCTGCGGGGAGAGGAGGACAGGGAGGTATGACACTCTGCAGGGGACACTGGAGCGGCTGGTGATGGGGCCAGGGCTCATTTCAGGACAGGGTACATGATGGGAAGGAAAGTCTGGAGGACAGGAAAGGACTCTGGGAGGAGATGTGCAAAAGTCCAGACTTTCTCCTGCTGGCTTCAGGACGTTTTGAGAGCAGGAAGGAGGCAAGGTGAAAATAAATGGGGGGTACCCAATGCTCAGACAGGAGGGGACTGCCACTTCCAGAGCAGCCAGGCCAGCAAAGCAAGGAAGTGAAGCAGGACCTTCTGGACATGTTTGCAAGCTCTCAAAATCCTGACCATCTTTTGCTCCCTCAACTCACCGGGCCTTGTTCCCAGAGTCCATGAGGTCCTGGATGTCATTGTAGGAGGTGACGGCCAGCTTGGAAAGGTCCTCAACATATGGGCCCATGAGGGGATGCTCCCTCACCCGCAGGTTCCCTTTGTTCTTGGGGTTCAGGAGGTCCCTCACACGCTCACAGTATATCTCCATGTAGCTCACCTAGAGCAGAGGACACGAGCAGGGCTAGCAGCCGGCAGGACGTGGATGCTCAGTGTGCAGGCAGAATCAGGCCCTGTCCATCCACCCCACACCCAGGGATGGGACCCCCCAAAAAGGTGTCTGCACACCGGCATGGCTTGCAGAGCCAGGTGGGAGGCTGGAGATGGACTAGGCAGGCAATGGGGTGCCTACCTCCACAGAGTAGGACATGTTGTCGTTCGTCGTGTCATTGATGCGGGAGAAGAGGTCCTCACACAGCTGCAGAGAGAAGAGCCAGGGTGCTCAGCCCTCACCAGAAGGATGCTCCTGCCCAGGGTGCCCAGGCCACAGGGATTTCTACCTTCTCACCTCAAAAACCAGAGCTCCTGAGTACTGAGGCAGCTCCTGGGGAGCTGGCAGAACTCCCCTGTGCTGATATGGCAGGGCTCAGCATCCCCAGAGCCCCCCCAGCACCCAGTTGGGCCAGCACGCGGCAGCTCTCGGCAAGCACAGGCAGTGGGAGCTCGGTGGTTGGACTACCGCTGCTCACAAACATCGGCCTCGTGTGGCCAGACCATCATTCATCTGGTCTTGGAAGAGACCAGTGTGATGCTCTTTGTCCCCCTGCCCTCCGGCAGAGCCGTGCCGCTTGCTGCCGTGGCAGGGCTGCGGTAGACCTTGGCAAAGCCTGGCCCCACTCCTGCCCTGCTGCCCTCTTCCCTCCCCGCTCTGCTTTCCCTTTGGGCATCATGCTGGGAGCAGGGGAACAAGCAGCTTTTCAGCAGGCGGTACCTGTGGGATGATGCCTTGCTGGTCCTTCTCCTGCTTCCCCATCATGGTGTAGGATTTTCCGGCACCCGTCTGCCCGTACGCGAAGATGCACACATTATAGCCTTCAAAGGCGTGTTGCAGCATCTCCTCGCCGATGTCCCGGTACACTTGCTTCTGAGATGCATAGTTGATGTCTGCAGGCTGCAGAGAGGAGGGGGACAAGGAGAAATTTGGCAAGGAAGTCCTCCTGCCTCTCCCCAGCCCAGCGCTCCAGCCCTCCCACTGCTTACCGTGGTGTGGGACCAGTAGGAATAGTCAAAGCTGAAGCTTTTCGGTGTCTCTTTGGGCTGCTTCGGGTTCAGGATAGCTAGGGGCAAACAAAGGGGACCATGAGGCCACCCGGCCACCCGTGGTACCCCCGCACCCACATCCTGCTTGTGAGGGAGAGGGGTGATGAGGTTCAATCCGAAACAGTCCTGGAAAGCAGGACTGGGACCCTCCAGCTCTGCAGATGGGCCCAGAGCCCCCAGAGCCCAACAGTCGCAGCAGAGCGGGTGGGTGCCATGGCTGCCAGAGCCTGCACCAGCCCAGGGAGCAGGGCAGAGCCCTGCCCAAACATCCTGCTGGGCACAGTGTGGGGGAAACGCCTCCTTCCCTCAGGCTTCTTCCTGCTCCGGCATCTGCCCGTGGGAGCCCGGCACCAGCCCAGGAAGATCACAGCCTTCCTTCACCCAACGGCTGGGGGGTGTGCCCAAAACCACACACGTTGGCGCTGTGGGGTGGGAGCAGCCGTGGCCCCATCGGGGCTCCCCCAGGCCCCCTCCAGCTCCTGCCTCTCCTCCCCTGCGCTTTCTTTTGGGTACCCAGCCCCAGCAGGGTGATTAATGCCTCCTGTTACACCGCCAGCGGAAACAAGAGCCTGCTTTTTCCCATCCCCTGGTGAAAAGGACGTTGCCATGGAAATTGGAGACTGCATCACTTCTCTTCCTCGCTCGTTGCTTTTTTCCCCCCCCGTAGAGCATTTACCATGGGTTTTTTTTCTGAAATAAGAGATGCGTCAGAAGAAACCCAAACCAGCAGGGTAATCACGAGATCCAGCCATCAGCCATGTTAGGCGACATTGAAATGACCTTGCGGGCCGGTGCAGCGCAGCTCCTGTGCCTGCAGTCCCCAGCTGCTCCCTGCCACCAGCGGCGATGAGGGGGCCGACGGAGCTCCTTCCATCGCAGCCCCAACCTGCCCTGCCCTGGGTCCGGCGTTCAGCCAGGGCTCACGCTCGCTCAGGGTTCGAGCCGATTCCCACGCAGCCCCAGACACAGTGCAGCCCGCTTCCCGTGGCATCGGATGCCTTGGTGCGCGGTGTTATGGATACAGACGCTTTTTGCTCCAAATTCCTCCTCCATTGCCATGACGGATTCTCCCCCAGGGAGGGAGATGCCTCCTGCACCCAGGACAGACCAATTACCAAAGCCGGAGCTGCTCTCTCAGGAGAAGGGGCTGGGAAGTGACATCCCCATAGCAACTGCCTGTGCCGCAGCTGCAAACAGGGACTTGGAGGTCCCCGCTGAGACCTAGACCAAAACAGCACCAGGCCTTTCTGGGCAGCTGCCCATCCCCACCAGTGCCTGGCTGGGGTGTGGAGGGCATGTGAGCGGCTGTGGCAAAGAGAAGCAGATGTGGAAGCCACACAAAAGTCAGGTGGAGCATCTCTGATGGCTCCTGGGGTTCACCTGGCAGCTCTGCCATGCCACCCAGCCCCTTGGTTCTCAGCCGCCCGTACCCCACAGAGGTGACCCCGGCTGGAGTGAATGGGAGCATCACACCCCCAAAAAATGAGTCCAATGGGGGCAAAAGAAGAAGCAAGCAGGACGGGGCCAAACAAGGCAGCTGTTCTGCGGCCCAGTGCCAGCCCACGCCGGGCACAGGGCGGAGGAGCAGCTGGGGACAGCACCGAGCGGCGCCAGGCATCCCAGCTGCAGCCACCCAGATGGACTGGCCGGCCGGAGACCGGGACACGGGGGAGAAGGGAGGACACCGAGAGCAGTGGGTCTCCTGTCCCAGAGCTGAAATGCTCTCCCCATGTCCCTTTCATTCCCATTTACTCACGCCCTACGTGGCTGGATGCCGCTGGTGGGTTTTTTTCTCTCCTGTCACCAGGCATCCCAGGGCTTTTGCAAAGCCGCTGCAAAAGATTTGTGCTCTGGCCAAAGAGGATTGAAAAAGGAGGAGGGGGGAGAAGACATACAGACAAGAGGGGGAGGAGGAAAACATCTGGAGATGAACACTTGCCTTCGCCCTGAAGAGCCAGCAGCATGGCAGAGCGTAGCAAGCACTGGCAGGATAAAACCCAAGACCCACAGGCGAGAAAATAATCGCTGTATCTTAAAGCCAGTGGAGGCATCGCTCCGGCCAGAGAATATTAATGGCCTTGCAGGATGAAAGCCAGGGTCCTTTCCTCGCCATCCTGGCGGGAGCTGCCAGGAGAGGGGCTGGGGGTGTTGGTGCCCAGGCTGGTCCCTGCCGAGGCGGGGATACCAGAGGAACAAAGCAGCAGTGTTGCAGCGGCCGCGGCGCAGTGACCTGAGCCGGAGGCAGCTGTGAATCTGGGGGGAAAGGATGGCAGAGAAGGGCTGACCCCTTCCCACCCTGCCCCTCGTTCCCCCTTGGGGCTTAATGAATTAGGGAGAAGAACAACCTCCCCTGCCTCCATATGTGCAGGAGTCTCTGCAAATAATCCCAGGAAGAGGGAAACTTGCTCTCACTCCTCCAGACACATTTATTTTTGGTTTCTCTGAGAGGAGCCAGGGGGCTGAGACAGCCCCGCTCTGCGGCAGGGGGCAGTCAGCACTACCAGCATCCCCCCACCTCCCACAGCTGCCGGGAGAAGCAGGGCCCAGAGCCCCCCCAGCGCCTGCCCCCCAGCCAAGGGGATTAGCTGAGGGTTTGTCCATTCACGGAGAAAAACCTCGCTGTCAGCAAAGGGCTGGCCGGAGCGCTGCCCCTGCTCGCAGCCCTGCCGCCCTCCTGGCGCGGGCAGGGGAATGAGGGGCCTGGGGGGTTGCAGACAACGGGGCTGGGGGCAGCAGGACGGGCACGGGCAGACGGCTCTGAGCAATCATGGCCCTGGCGGAGATGGGGGATGCCGGATGCTTTTGACCAGGCCTGGGGCATGGCAGATGCCCCCCACCCATCCGGGTTGCGGGGGTGGCTGACACTGTTTTTTCACCCGCTGCCAGGAAGCCTGGGCAGGCAGGGAGCAAGGGAGTTGTTTTAGACACTGTCCCATCTGGAGGCTGCCAGAGCCAAAGAGGAGGGATTCAGCCACCTTTCCCACCCCGTACTTCCAGCAGCTGTTATTTAAAGAGGGGCAAATGCCGAACGGGGTCCTGACAGGGGGCCCCAAGCCCTCACGCTACATCTCCCATCCCCGAGCACACTGTTCCCTTGGCAAGCCCCACTCCCGCTCCCCCATTCCGCTAGTGTTGTGGCCCCAAACCCTGCAGAAGCAGGGATGTGTCCTGGCATGCTGCAGTGCGTGGTACCTGGCCAGGCAGCACTGTCGGTAGCCGCTTGCTGGCCGGTGCATGGCTTCCACATGGGCCAGGCATCCTCAGCCCCACATCCGCGCACTGGTGCGTCCAGGCTTTCCTGATTCTTCCTCCCCCTTCATCTGCCTGGGGATGCTGCCCCGTTTGGTACCACCAAAACCCAAGGGCTCAGTGCCACATAGATCCCACCACTGCCATTGCAACAGCAGGATTGCATTTCCCTGTGGGAAAGGTGACATCCCCCCCAATTCCCTCCTCCATATGACACCAGGTGCTACGAGCATCCACACCAAGGATCGTGGCAGCCCAGTGCTTGACCACGCGCGCTTCTCCCCGAGCAGCACCCAAAGCCTTCCCGAGCCCCTCTGCCCTCGACACTGGCACTCACTGGTGGTGCTTCCTGACATCTGGATAATGCATTTCGATTCCCGGCTCATCTCCCGGGAGTTGAAGGGCCGGACGCGCACCGCCACCTTCACGGATGCTCCCGCCATTGCGCCGGCCGGAGGTTTGTCCTCCTAGTGGGGACCAGTGGCTGTCCTGCAAAGAGGGAAGAAAAGGGGGTTAGGAAAGCTCACATCCCAATCCTCATCTCGCAGCCATGCTGGAAAAATGAATGGAAAGCCTATGCAATGAAACCTCCCAGGAATGTGGGTTTGCCTCTGCCCAAAATAAGACATTTTGTTTCATCCTTCAATCTGCCTGCCTCTTGCCTCTCCCATCTCCCCCTTGTACCTATCTCGGGTCAGGACTCCCTGCTCAGTCCCAGGGGACATCCCTGCCCTTACCCCAGAGCCTCCATCACCCTGCAGCATCATTCGGTGGGCACCCACAGCAGGAGACAGGGCCACATAGACACCATCAACATCAGCGTTGACCCCTGAGGAGCATTTTTTCCATCCTGGGGTGCCAACAGCACTGAGCAGGTAGCCCCTCGCTTGTGAGCAAGCCCACAACCCCCTGCCCATCATCCCAGCCTCCTGCCTCCGCTCCAGCCCCAGCAGAGCAGGGACCAGGAAGCAGAATTGGGTGGAGGTGGGGAGGAAAACGATGGCATTCGTGTCGAGAAAGGAGGCGACTGTTGAGCACAACTGCTGGTATTTGCCTCTCATTCAGCTCCCAGCACAAGCAGAAGTGCGGCGTCAGCAGGAGCAGCACCAGCCAGCAAGCTGGTGGCAATCGCACTCAGCTGAAGCTCCCAGCTCACGGTCATTTTTCCACTCCTTCTGCTAATAAATTATTAATCACAAACCTCACAAGACAAAACAAACCACTGTCTAACATCTCCCAGAGCAGCCGCTTGCCCCAGCATTGGTGTCCGGGCTTTCTGCCACCAGTCTCACCTTCCTCGAGTCCCAGCTAAGCCTCACTAGCGTTGGCCAGAAAGGGACGCTGGGGTCCTTCCCTTGACCACCAGCTCATTCAGGATTAGCCCTGAAAAAATCCATTCCTGCCTTCTAAATGTCCATTTCCCCTCTCCCACCAGTCCCCTTCTCCCTGGCTCCCCATGCTGAGCCAGCGAACGAGGAGCTCAGCACCCTGCAGGCACCAGCTCCTCCGGCATCCTTGCCTGTGGGACCCCTGCGAGGGTGTTTGCAAATGCCCTGGGGATTTCTGAGCCTGGTCTTTGCCAGTGGGATGCTCACTCTGGGATGAAGGAGATGAGGAGCGAGCAATAGCATAGCTCTGATCACATGGACCATGACCCCAACAAAGCGGAGCGGTAAGGATGGGTCCTCAACAAGAGATGGGTTTTCCCACGGTGGAAATGAATTTGTGGAAAAGGAGGAAAAATAAAAAAGAGGAAAAAAATAAATCCACAGAATGGAAGGTGTTCCAAGAGAAGGGCATGGCTTTAAAAGTAATGGAGGTTTGACAGCTCCAGTTTCACTTTCGAAGAGTGTGGGAGGAAAACCAGTGTATGCTCTGCCCAAAGGCAGGTATATGCATGGTGCAGTGGAAAAATTTGCAGGTAGAAACTATTATAAGCTCGGCGCTGTCTTTCGAAAATGCTTTGCCCGTTTTAAAAGTGAGCCTGCATCCCTGACAGCGAGAGGAGGACGAATCTCTTCCCATTAGAGTTCCCAGATCCTCCTCTCACCACCCCGCTGGGACGGCTCCGGAGCTCCCACTGCACTCAGCCAGCAACTGCACCCGTCAATCCCACCGGCTCCAGAGTCCAAGCCTCTGCTCTCAGGCTTTCCTGAGCGCGGATTATTTTAAGCAGGCTTTTAACACTGCCGTCGAGTTCCCGAGCCACCGAGGAGGCTGCTGCATACCCCGCTCTGCCACTTTCTCAGATGGGGGAGAAAGGAAACATTAAACAGGACTTCTTGCCAAAGGGGAACAGAAACGGAGGGGATGTATTCCTGGGTGGAAGTGCTGCATCCTCACGAGGCCATTGGCTCGAGCTGCCCCACCCTGTGGCACCACTGGCACTCAGGGACGATGGATCTGTGGTCAGGCTAAACCCCCCAGCAACTGCCTGTGTCAAACGCTTCCCTCTCCTCCTCCACAGCCAGGATGGCTCTCCTCCCCTCGCTTTGCAGTCGCTCCAGCTCCCAGGGCTACCAAGAGGTGGGCCAGATCCCTGGGCTCCCGCCTCGCAGCATAGCCTTCAGCAAGAGCCACCAGCACTGGAATGGCACAGCCATCAGCAACCCCACCAGCCCCTGGACGGACTGCTGCTGGCCACGGGCAGCATCAGACCCTGCCCTCGCTCCCTCACGCCCCTACGCCGCTCCGGTTGCAGCCCTCTCCAGCCCTATCACTTCCCATGAAGAAGCTCTGGTTTCTCCTTTGTCCCACTTTTCCGGGCGCCTCGTCTTGCTGCATGCCCTCTGTCAGTGGCTGCTCACCCTCCTCTGCTGGGAGTGCCCGCTCAGCCCCACACCAGTAGGCCCCCAGCCCACCCTCGCTGGCTGTGAGAAGCCCCCTCCTTGCCAGCGGGACCCTTCTTCTCTCCCCACGATCCTGATGCCCACATCCCGGCGCATTCCCAGCAAGCCATCTGGCTCGCTTAGCAGCGCAGGCTCCTCTCCCTGCCGGTATTCCCTGCTGCAGAGCCACAAGCTCGGCTCCATTTTCTGTCTCCATCCATTTCCTTCAGCTTCCTCGGTCGGCAACACGCCGCTTCCCTCCTGCTCCTCTGCCGCTCTCCAGTCCCATTTCTGCCACAGCGGCACGAGGACCCCAGGCAGCACTGTGCCCCCTCAGGGAACACCGGCAGTCCCTGCCCAGCTCCTTCCTGAGCCTCCTCTCCTTCCCTCGAATCTTTATTTTCCCGGCTCGGCCGCGGGGAGGAATTCAGCCTGCAGCCCACGTAACCTGGCAGCACCACCAGCCATCACTGGCTGCAGGCGCCCAGCATCCCGCAGAGCGGGGGGACACGCTGCGGCGGGCAGGCTGCGGGCAGGGGCGGGCGGCTCGAGCCCAGCCAGCTCGCTCTGCCCGGGGACAGTCAGCCACCGCTCGCTTAATCCGCCATCGAGAGAAATTCAATAAGCCGCTATCGGCCTTTCGCTGGGAGTGGGCCAGCGCCACGGCCCCGCTCCCTCCCCGCCTCCTCCTGGGGGTACCCCACACCAAGGGAGATGGCAGAGAAGGATGGCAGAGTCCTGGGGCCACGGTGGCAGCAGGCACAACCGGACCTGGCCCCCAAGTCAGCCGGGCATGTCCTGCCCCCCATCCCAGGCAGCCTGCTGCGCTCTGCCCATCCCTACCAGGGATCGCCAGCCGAGTGAAAGGCCTAGAGAGTGATGATTAACTGGATCAGCTAAGATTAATTGGGCAGAGATTAGCTAACAGGAGCTCTCTTAAGTCGGCTCCTGCCACCGCTGAGAGGTGACTAGTGGGACAGGGAGCATTGTCCCCAGGTGCCACCCACAGCAAACTCTTCCCCTAAGGACACTGTGCGGACACGGGGTGCTGCCTGGCCCGTGGGCGTGGCAGGAGACCATGGTTCGAGCGATGCTAATGCACGGCCAGGATGCCCCATTCCTTGCACCTGGCATGGGGCAGGGGCCATGTCACCAGGGCCACAGACAGCGTCAGCAGGTGAAGAGCTGCCTGCGCCGAGGGAAATCCAAGGCGAGTTTCTCCTTTTGTCTGCGCGCTTCCCCACGTCACCTCGGTGGCGAGGGTGGACGCCCTGTCTGTCTGCACCTCCTGAGCCACGGCGCTCCCAGCCCCTGACTGGCTTTGTGTTAACGAGCCCTTCCCCTGCACCCCTCGTCAGGGCCCCCCAAATCCATCTGGGACGGTGGGACCCTGCCCTCCCTCTGGGGACACTGGGGACAGTGGGGGACCCTGGGGGAAGCTGGCCCGGATGACGCAGCACCCCGGCGGCTGCTGCCCGCTTGCCTCCCACCCCGTGCAGGGCAAGGGACAGTGACAGTGCAGTTTTCCCTGGAGCAGCACTCATGGGTGGGGATGCAGCCCAGAGGACAGGGGCAGGTTTTCCCCCATCTCCAGCCAAAATCCAGCCCCCCACCCACTTCCCTGGTGCCATCATAGGCACCCTGCTCCGATGGGGGACACGGCCTCGGGGCAGCATCTGCAGCTCCCCAAGAATTTCTACATGGATTAAATTTGCAGGTGGCAAATTTAAGGCCGCGGATGCGGGGTTTTGCCGTCAGCCACTCCCTGTCCCTGCTGCTCCCCATCACTTCGCCCTCCATCGCCCATTTCCTTCATCCTCTCTTCCGCAGGCAGGGGAAACCCACAGCGGGGAAAAGCCACACAGAAAAGGCAGCGAGGTCCAGCACGGACACAGAGAGGGGTGGCAGCTGGGGGTGGTGGGGGGATGACACCGGGTTCCAACAGCCCCCCGAGGTTTGGGGGACCGCAGCTCTGGCCACACACAGGGAGGCGGGAGGGTGGTGGCAGCATCAGTGCCAGCGCCAGCGCCAGCTGCCACCTCCCAGACAAAATGGAGGTCAGCAGCAGCGTGCGGGCATGGCACTGCCCACCACACCCCCGGCCGTACCCCAGGAGGGGGCCTGCTGGCCCCCCCCGCCCACCCCATGCCACCGAGGCCACCTGCCGAGGGGCTGCTCTGGGTGCTGGGATGGCCGTGGGGTGGCAGGGGAGATGCTTGGCAGGTTCCTTGTCCTCCTCCAGCCCCACAGCCGAGGTGTGGGTCCTGAGCGGGCAGGTGACCCCAGCGCACAGAGGGTCTGCAGGGTCTGGGGGAGGGTCCGCTGCCCCGTGGGGAAGGAGGAAGACAATGGAACAGGTGCAGGGCTGGGAGCAGCCAAGTGCGGGGCTCTGCAGCCTCCACCCAGGGACCACCCTCCCTCCACCAGCCAGGAGCCATCGGCGCTGGCCCGCAGTGACATGGCGGCCCTCGCCCAGCTGCCCCCAGCTGCAAGGTCAGCAGCAACGACTCATCCTTGCGGGGCGAGCAAGAGCCTGGGCTTCGCAGCGCCTTCGCCAGCCACAAGAGCCCCAGGCGGGGCGCCCACTGCTCCCTCCAGCGCTGTCGTTCACTCTGAAGCATAATGACGATGGCGCAAGATGGCTCAGCTTCACGGCCAGAGCCACCTGCTCCAGCGGGGAGCACGGGAGTGGCTCTGGGATGAAGGGGGGGTCCCTGTGCCCTCTCCCATGGCTTGTGGGGACGGCATCCTCCCCCTCCCCACTGCAGGCTGGTTCTGGGACCGCAGATGCGTCACCCGGTCCCTGAGAAGGCCCCCCCCGGCCAGATCCTTCTGGAAGCCAGGGCGGCACCCTCCATCCCGCCCTCCCTCCCCCGCACCTCGGGGGGGGTCCCGCAAAATGGCCGCCGGCCGCAGCGCCCCCCGATCCTCCCCGGGCTCCCGGGAGGGCGCATCCCGCCCCCTCCCCCCCACGCGGGGCCGAGCGGAGCGGGGGGCAGCACCGCCATCCCGGGGACCCCCCTCTCCGCCTGCGCCCGGGGACCGCGGCGGGGCTGCCCAGTCCCGCACCGTGCCGCCCGCCCCTACCTGTGCCCGGTTCGGCAGGGCGGGGCGCTCAGCCGTGGGCGGGGGGCGCCGGCATGGGGCCGAGCCGCGCGGTGCCGGTGGCGGTGCTGCTGCGGTGCCGCTGTGATGCGGTGCCGGTGCCGGTGCCGGTGCGGGTGGCGACAGCCCCGCCCCTACGGCCCCCGCCCCGCCCCGCCCCGCGCGCTGGTTGGACGGGGGGCGTACGGGGGGGGGGGGGACGGGACCAGGAGGGCGCAAGCCGGGGATGGAGCGGTGACGTCAGAGCATCCCCCCCTCCCCGGTCCGCGCTGCGGAACCGCCGCAAGGGTGCGGGGAGGGGCGGGGGCTCCGCGTCACCCAGCAACGGTCGCCTGGCAACCGCCCCCCTCCCCATCCCCACATCCCCGGTTCTCCCGGGCGTCGTGTCCCGTGGAGAGCGGTTCCCCGTCTCGCCCCACGCCCCCCCCCCCGTTCCCCAGCGGCCCCCGGCTGCTAGCATCCAGCTCCGGTGGGGAGCTGCCGCCCCCCTCCTGGGCCGACGAGCCCCCCGCCCCGCAGCCCCCGGGGGGGCACGACCGGCTCCCTGCCCATCTGCGCCGGCGAATGTAGACCCGGCACGGAAAGCAGCTTACAGCTTCACCGCCAGCTGCTTCCAGCAGCGCACCCCCCCCCCCCCGCCCCTCCGCACCGACCGCGAGTCCCCTCCCTGCCTCAGCCTCTCCCCAAAATCTCCCCGGAGGACGGGCAGCTGGGAGGGCTTCACGCACCCACCCGCTGCAGAGGTGCGGGGGTCTCCAGCAGGTCTCTCCCGCCGGTGTTTTAGGGACGCAGCGCTTCGGTGATGCTGCGAGCACCCGGCAGTAATCCCGGCGGCGAGGAGTCCCCTCGGCCAGGGCAGCACATGGCTGGGGCACAGAACGAGGGCCCAGTGCCCCTCTTGGGACACAGAATCACGGAATGGTTTGGGTTGGAAGGGACCTTTACAGGCCATCCAGTCCAACCCCCCTGCAAGGAGCAGGGGCATCTCCAACCAGATCAGGTTGCTCAGAGCTCTGTCCAACCTGGCCTTGAATGTTTCCAGGGATGGGGCATCAACCACCTCTCTGGGCAATCTTGGCCAGTGCTTCATCACCCTCAGTGTAAAAAAATTTTTCCTTATATCTACTCTGAATCTACTTCCTTCTAATTTAAAACCATTACTCCTTGTCAAAAGTCCCTCCCTAGTTTTAAGACCCCTCTAAGTACTGGAAGACCTCTATAAGGTCTCCCTGGAGCCTTCTCTTCTCCAGGCTGAACAGCCCCAACTCTCTCAGCCTGTCCTTGTAGGAGAGCTGCTCCAGCCCTCTGATCATCTTCGTGGCCTCCTCTGGACTCACTCCAACAGGTCCATGTCCTTCTTATGTCAAAGGCTCCAAAGCTGAACATCAGGACTTCTTGTCCTCACTTTGGTAGGTGATGACCAGGCAGCAGCCATGTGGTTTCCATCATCCATGCTGTGTCAGCTACACCAGCTCTCAGCTCCTCTCAGAGGTGACCATCTGGCTGTTTGGGCAGAAGTGCTCTTGCCTGTCCCCGTGCCAGCCTCACGCACCTGTCCCAAATGCCTTCAGCACCAGCCATCAGTGCCAGCTCTGCTAGCGGGTCTTTCTACCCCATAGAAATGATCCCCGTCACTCGGCCAGGCGTCCTTCTGCAAGGCAAGTCTGTGATCAGGGAGACCTGGCCAACAGAGCTTTGAGCTGCTGAAGGACTTGTGATTGTGATGGCTCTGCCAGGCTGGTCCCAGCACAGCCATCCGATGGCATAGGAAGCCACATGCTCATGAGCAGGGATCCCACTGGCTAGGATGGTGCTGGGAACTGTCCCTGGGATGGTGTCCTCAGGGTCATGGGGACGGGGTCTGCGTGGGTGCTTGCCAGTCCCAGAGGCTGGTGTGCCCAAGGAGCAACCTTCCTCAGATTTAGCAAGGGGGAACCACCCAAAATGAGGGGGCCAAGACAGCAGGGATGGCACCGGTGGAACATTAACTGGACAGGCGGTGGCCGGGGGCAGAGTCCGGGCTGGCGGGTGGAGCACGGAGCCCCGGGGCCAGGGTCCACAGGGACTCTGCACACTGCTGGCAGGGAATGCACTGCGCTGCGGTGCTGAGTGTTGCACGGGCAGCCTCCACCACTCCTCTCCTCCGGGCTCAGCTCCTGGGGACGACAACGCGCACCATGGCCACCAGCATGCTCCGCATCCCTCCGCCCCAGGAGCTGTTCCAGCCCCTGGTCGTGCCAGAGAGGCTGCTGCTCGGGCCGGGGCCCAGCAACGTGCCCCCCCGCATCCGGGCTGCGTGCGGCCGGCAGCTCCTGGGCCACTTGCACCCTGAGGTGCAGCAGGTGAGCTGCCATGACCCAGCCTTCCTCCCTCCCTTCCTCTCCCTTGCCCCCCACGAAGGGCTGGGACAGCTCTGACAGGGCAAGGGGGGCAATAGTGGTGCCAGTTGGTCCCCTGCCGCTGCAGGTGATGGATGAGATCAAGGCAGGCATCCAGTACGCCTTCCAGACGCAGAACCGGCTGACTCTGGCCATCAGCGGCACCGGCCACTGTGCCATGGAGGCTGCCCTCCTCAACCTCCTGGAGCAAGGTGACACCGCGCTGGTGGGTGTCAACGGAGTCTGGGGACAACGTGCCGCCGACATGTCCAGGAGATTGGGTATGCCAGGGACAGCTGGATGGCACCGGTGGGGCTCAGGGGACTGGGCTTGCGGGCGGGATGCCAGAAAGTGATCTCTGGCTTGCTGTCCCCGTCCCGGTGGCAGTGACCAGTGACACGGCTTCCACAGCCAGAGAGCGCTCCAGTTTTTTTCCAGCGTAATGTCCCTCTGCTTATGGCAGTTTATGGCTTTTCCACTGGGCAAATCCACAAGAGGCGAGACCCTGGCTGGTGGCCAGCACTGCTGGTTCATGCATGACCGATGCCCCTGCAGAACAGGTGACAGCCCAGTGGGACGCATGCTCAGACCTCACTCTCCTTTTGCCCAAATCCCTCCCAGGAGCCAATGTCCATGAGCTGCTGAAGCCTCCAGGAGAATACTTCACTCTGTCGGAGATTGAGGAGGTGAGTGCTGGCTGTGGTGCAGAGCAGTGGGCGTGAGCCAGCCTGGGGGATGGTCACCTTCCCCTCTGTTTCATGCAGGGCCTGGTGCAGCACAAGCCCTCCGTGCTCTTCATCACCCATGGCGAGTCCTCCACGGGGGTGCTGCAGTCACTGGAAGGGCTGGGCGACCTGTGCCACCGGTCAGTGCATGACGGGCACCCGCGGGGGCTGGCGGCACCCCAGGGTTGCTGTTGGGGATTGGGACATGGGGATTTACATGTCCTGGGCTCTGTTGTGCTGGAAGCAGTTGGTGCCAGTGAGACATGCAGCCCTGGGGGGATTGTGACCCCAGGGCTGGAGGAAGAGGGGTGGCAGGAGGAGGTGGCAGGGACACCAGGCTGAGCACTGTCTTCCCACAGGCATGGCTGCCTGCTGCTCGTGGACGGGGTGGCATCAGTCGGGGGAGTCCCCATCTTCATGGACGAGCAGGGTAAGAGCCACAGTGCCATCACGGACACCCAAGGGACAAGGCGGCTTCATGCCTGGGCCAGCATTTTGGGCTAGCAGCACTAGAAACTGGTCCAGCTGCAGCCAGAGAGCCTGTTCCCCTCAAGGGACTGTCAGAAGTGCCAGGGTGTCCCCCAAAGCTGACCAAACAAGCAGGACCTGCAGCCTGAGTCACCCTGTACTTCCCATCTTGCTGCTTGCAGCCTGGTTGGGGGGGCTTAGCGTGTCCCCACGGGGAGCCCCCAGTCCCTAAGGAACTGCCTCCTCTCTTGGGCAGGGATCGACGCCCTATACGCGGGGTCTCAGAAAGTCCTCAATGCCCCGCCCGGCAGCAGCCCCATCTCGTTCAGCGAGCGAGCCAGGTAAGGGCAGCCCCATCCCACCAGGGGAAAGGCGATGGGGCGTGGGGGAGGCTGTCTTCCCCCTGGCTTTGACAGCCATCTGCTCCAGCTCTGCTCTGGAGAGCAGCAGCTCTGTGGGGTCGGAGCCCAGCTCATCCCCAGGCAGTGATGGGTGCAAGCTCAGTGCTCGGTTTGGGGGACGCCTGGAGCTGGTGGAGGCGAGGTCCAGCTCCTTCCCAGCACTCTGCTTCACCAGGGAGAAGATGCTGAGGAGGAAGACGAAGCCCCGGTCGTTCTACCTGGACATGGACTGGCTGGCAGGCTACTGGTGCTGCTACGGGGAGCGGCGAAGGTGAGGGCAGGCTGTTCTGGGACAGATGGCCACAGCCGTCCCACCGCAGCCTTCGCGCTGGCTTGGGGGCTGCCTGCCCTGCAGGGCTCAGGCCCTGTTTCCCTGTCACCCTGTCCGCTGGTCGCAGAGCGGCCCTGGGGGATTTGCACCCCCTCTGTGTTGGGTGCTGTGCCCGAGTTCCCCCCCTAACATCATGAGCTGGAGCACTGCTCTGCCATGGGCCGTGCCAAACCTGCCTGGGTGCTCCTTGGGTTTTGCAGCTACCACCACACAGCACCGATCAACAACTTCTTCAGCCTGCGGGAAGGCTTGGCCATGCTGGCAGAGATGGTGAGCAGCGCCGGGCAGGCAGGGGGGCACCAGCAGTACCAGGGAGTGGTGGGTGCCAGGAGGACCCTGCCGGCAGCAGGGGCTTTTTCCCTCATCTCTGCCCACAGGGTCTGGAGAGCTCGTGGGAACGCCATCGTGCCAACTGTGCCAAGCTGTGCCAGGGGCTGCGCGACCTGGGGCTTGAGCTCTTCGTGAAGGAGGAGGTTGGTGCGGAGCACACCCACCACCATGGTGCAGTGCAGCATGAGGACATGGCCCTGTGTGGCTGGAGATGTGCCCGGGCAGGTTTTGATGCTGGAGAAAAAACTGCCCCCCTAGTGATGCTCTCACCTGGCAGGCTGCTGGGCTCACTGCGGGACAGGGATGCAGCCAGGATCTGCAGGTTTTACCCAGTTTCTCTCTTCTCCAGAAAGCGAGACTTCCCACCATCACCACTATCAAGGTGCCCGAGGGCTACGACTGGAAGGAGATCACAGCCTTTATCATGGATAACCACGGCATCGAGATCGCCGGGGGCCTGGGCCCCTCGGAGGGCAAGGTAGGCAGCGTCCTCCCCTCCCACTGCCCACGACTGGGCACTGAACCCGGCTGCGGCCGCATCCATCAGTACCACGATTTACTGCTGCTCTCTGGCTGCAAACAGCAAACACGCAGCTGGATGCATCCCATCGCCCGCAGCAACGCATAGCAGCTCCTAACCACACACAATTGCCGTGTGTAATTGAATAACCGATCACATAATTAGCAGGGTGACACGTCTTTAGAGGAACTGCGTGTTAAATAGGAGCAAGCAGGGAGTTGCGCACATGCACTCACGCCTGGCCATGCGCATGGCTGCTCCTCGCACACCCCCTGTCCCACACGGGAGCCTGCTCTCTGCCACCGGCGGCCCCGCTCGCAAGGACACGGCGCCCGGGCATGGCCACAAAGGTGGGTGCTGCAGGCGGACGCTCGTCCTTCTCCTCCCAGGTCCTGCGAATCGGCCTCATGGGCGGCAACTCGACCAGCAGCAATGTGGACCGCGTGCTGCGTGCCCTCCGAGACGCCCTTGGGCACTGCTGCCGCAGCAAGCTGTGAGCACCCCTGCGAAGGCGGGGTTCGGAGGAGGCAGTGTGGCACTCCCCCCCATGCCCAGCTGCAGGCAGAGGGGCTCCATCCAGCAACCCAAGCCAGAGCAGGGAGAAGCTGTAAGAGCAGGGAACGTGGAGGTGAGAGCTGCAGCTCAACAGATGCAGAACGTGGCTCAAAATCCCTTTTCCCAGTCCTCCGGGCAGGGTCACCCCTCATCCTGATGGCCTGGCCCCCCAGCTGCTCCCTGTCCCCTGCCCCAGGGCAGGGCAGCCCCGCTGCAAGCTGTCACAAGGGCTGGATGCAGGATCTGACCACCAGTCCCTTCCCCTCCCACCACCGTCACCCTCAGCCATCCCTCCACCGGAGCCCAGCAGTGCAGGACACCAGCCACCCCCCCCCAGATTAGGTACCTTGGGATGAAACACCCGCCTCAGTGCCCAGCTCTAGCAGGGGAGCTGAGAGGCCGTGTGCCCCCACCCAGCTCAGCAGATGTGCACTCACTCCCCAGCACCACCTTCCCTCAATAAAGCAACATGGCAGCATGCTGCTCCCTGGCCTTGTAGCTCGCCTCGCACCCCCTCAAGTTTTGAGATGCCCAGCTGGGGCAGCAACGGGGTCCTGCTCAGCTCTGCTGAGGGATTTCTTGGCGAATCTTGGAGAGGAGCTGGGACATTGCAGAGCGGCGCGCGCTGTCCTGGATCCGGTACACCTGGAACTAAGCGGGAGCAGATGGGGAGTGAGGGGAGAGGATGCCCTGTGCTGCTTGAGCCCCGTGCCCCAGCATCGCCAGCCTCCCGCAGCCTCCACGGCGGGGCTGGGGAGCGAAAGCCAGTGGCTGCCAAGGGCCAGAGGGCTCTGGGGGACAAACTTCAGTGCATCCTAAGCTGCCCAGCCCAGGTGGTTGTGGTTTTTGGCGCTGCCGCGCTCTGCCTCACAAGACAAGCCCAGGATCTCTGGTCCCAGTTACCTGGCTGAGCAGGATGTCAAAGTAGGCTGTGTCCCAGTAGGACCTGTCCTCAGTGGGGAGCTGCAGGAGAGCTCGGGTGCCAGGGTCTGTCTGCCGGTTGTCGATGCGCGCAGGGAGGCCAAAATGGAAGCGGAGGAAGCGTCGGGGGTCCCAGGCAAAGCTCTCCACCTTATCGTAAAGGGAGACAAGTTCTGGGGGCTCTCCTTGGAAGAGGTTCTCCTCTGGGTGCAGGAAGTGGGGCAGGTGCCAGGTGGCCAGGCAGCGGAGGAGGATCACCAAGAGCCTGTAGACAGAGCCCTCCAGGTCCTGCCAGTCCTCCGGGGAGGGGAAGAGCTCTGTGCTCCACAGCAGCACCATCTGCGGGGAGGGAGAGAAGGGTGTGGGATTGGACGCTCCCCGCGGAGGCCATGCCTTCACACCGCGCAACCACGCAATGAGGACATCATGTTCTCGGCAGCCTAGGGCTGCTAGGACCTACCACCTCTTAGTTTTGAACCTTTGCTTCACACCCCAAGAGCCCTTGTTGCAGCTCCGAAATAACAGACCCAAGCTTTCTGCAGGCACCAAGCGACAGTAAGAAACCCCGCTTGTGGTTCCATCAGCCACTGGCAAGGCAGGTGAACCTCCAGTAGCTGCTGTGCCAGCTTCCTCAGCACTATGCTGGCAAACGACCCAGCACTGATGCCTTTTGGTGACATGGCGTAATGGGCAACGCACGCAGTGGGCTGGAGCAGAAGACGCTTTTTTGAAGGACACATGCATGCTGTGCCCTTGTTTTTTTTTTTTTTTTTTTAAAAAAAAAGCATCAAAGAACGCAACACAAAGCAAACCCCATAGGATTTGGGTTATTTGGAGCTGGAGCTGTTCTCTTGGCAGAAGACAACTTTGCCTCCTTCTCCATCCTGGCCCAGAGAGCTGCCACCAGGCAGGGCACACCTGGATTGTGCCACCAGGTGCTGTCCCCAGCACAGCCCCTTTCTTAACGGGCGTCACCAGCTGGCCTGGGTCCAGAGTGCCGAAAACAGCTTGGGCGTGGAGAGAGGGTTTTGTCAGAGGATTCGCTACCCTCAGCCCTGCGCGGGCAGCTCCCAGCAAGTCGGGGCGCAGGAGGACCTGTGGCACGGCAGGCACGGCAATGCAGTCCCCAGCATGGCCCCTGCAGACAGGCAGCCTGTGCCAGGGGATGCCCGGCACATTGGCACCAAGCCCCAGCTCTTAACGCTCAGGGTGTTTCAGGCTCGAAGTTGCTGGTTCAATCCAGCAAGGGCCTGCCGTTTGCAAGGAAGAAGGATCAAACCCCTCTAACCATGGCCGGCAGCATGCATCCTTTCCAGACACATCCCAAAGCACTGAGGGCACTGGGGTTTGTTGCTTGGGATCTTCTTCCAGCAGCAACTCAGCCACAGCAGGGTGCAAGGGAGCAGCCTTGGCTCTGCCTGCCTGGAGAGTCACTGTCCGGCCAGCAGACCCTACCTACCTTCAGGTGGTTGAAGGTGAGACCACCTTTCCCACCCTCCTCTCCCCAGTCCTGGCTGCGGAGCTGGTCTAGCAGGCGAAGGCTGTCCAGACGCGGTCCCTTCAGCATGTCCACTGCCTGGAGCAGCTTCAGGATGGGGAGGTGAGTGGAGGATCTGGCAAGGGAAAGTGGGGTCTAGTGAGAGGGAGGATGGAGACCTGCATCCTCCCAGCTGGGGAGAGGATACCTGCAGTGACCTGGCATGAGCAGGGAACGTCCCCAGCCACCCACATGGCCTCAGGCATGCAGCATCCTGAACCACCTCTCACACCCGCCTCTAGCGAAGAGGGACCAGGGAGATTTGCAGCAAGATGGGGATGCTGCCGAGCAGCTCCTGCCTTCCCCGGAGGGGTAAGAGGGGAGGCAAAGTGGGGTGTGCTCCCTACATGCAGTGGGGCGGGCTGCAGGATGCCCCAGAGGGGAGGCTGGACTGGAGCCCAGGGAGGGGCCGAGCATGCAGCTGGACCACATTGTGCCCAGAATAAGCCTGGGGTGGTCCAGCCAGATGCTTGGCCACTCCTCAGGGCTGAGTAGCTGTTCTGGCAGGTAAGATGTGTGTCACCCTGGCCCCTTTTCCCACCCGCAGCCCGCCCTGGGAGGCACATTGTCACCCTGCTGCCGCCAGATGCCCAGGCTCGCTCCCAAAGCCCAAGCAGGGATCTGACAGCTGCCACCCTCTGTGCGGCCGGGGTTCAGCTCCTCTGAACAACTTAGGGGAGCTCCTTCAGTTGCATCCCCCCACCTCTTTCCTTGAGCTGCCTGAAATTTGGCTGAGGTTTTTCCCCCAGCCCAGGGCAGTGGGTTTGGACATCATGAGGGGGTGACTTCACCCCCCAGTTGACACATCCCTCCACTTTCCAATCCCCTTTTTGCCTACACCCGGTAGTGCTGCCAGACAGGGGGGATCCCCGGAGCAGGGTCACCCCAATACACACGCAGCTGAGCCGCTCACCTCCAGCAATGGGGAGAGGCAGGGACGAAGTGGGTCTCTTCGGTGGCCTTCCGGAGGCTGCCCTCAGGGAAGCCCCTGTCGCTCTGCCGGCCCTTGAGCCAGAGCGGGTCCTGCTGCCTCCTCACCATCGGGATGATGTCAAAGCGGATGGTCTTCCAGCCACCGCGGATCAGCAGGGAGAGCTCCATGCCATCTTCCTGCAAATTTTCAGCACTGAGGTCACCTAGATGCGGAGGGTTTGGCTGTGGTTAGGAGGTTACCGCAGCCGGTCCCGCAGGCTGAACCAGGTATGTGCCGCAATGCCCTTGGGCACGTCCCACCCGGCTCTACCCATCCCTTTCCAATGCTGCAGTTTGGCTGCGGTTCCCCAGCAAAAGCCCTCCTCCAAACCCCTCTGGAGTGGTTTTTGGGAAGGAGCATCGCTCCAGCAGGGCTTGGAGCCAGGCCAGCGGTGTGGGCACAGCAGGAAGCCCTGAGCGTCCGAATGGGGCCACGCAGCTGGATAGCTGAACAGTGCCAAGAAAAACAATGTGGTCCAAGAAAAATGGATCAGGAAAGGTCTCAGGTTGTGGGGGTAGAGGAAGATGAAGGGCTCTGGCTTGGCTGAGGAGGAAGGAGGGAATGATGGGATGGCTGGAAATCGGTTAAGAGGCTTCCAGACCTTCACATCACCTTTCCATCAGGGCTGAGATTTACTTTAAGAAGTACCTTTGGAGATGGAAATGCGTGAACAGGCTGACAGGACCCTTACAGGCATTCCCAGGGTCCCTTCCCCACTGCGTCCTCCCTGAGGATGCCAGTCCCAGCTGGGACCCATGCCCCAAGGTCCAGCCCTGAGGCACTTCCAGCTCACCCTCCAAACAGCCTCCTGCTGTGCAGAGGCCACTCAGAGGCCAGGAGAGACACGGGGAACACGGTTAGGGTCAGACAAGCATGCCAAGTTCCTGAGCAAACCCTTCCCGGGGACTAACGGCAGGGGTGAGTGACCCCTGCACGGAGCTGCCACCCACCAAGGAGGGTGCCATCAGCCCAGGGGATGCTTGAGGATGACTGCTGCCCCGAGATGGCAGGGAGTGGTTTGCATCTCCCCTTCCTCAGCTGAGGGCAAAGCCTGTCCCAGCGCATGGCAGGGTGCTTGCTTGCTTCTGCAGGCTTTGGGCAGGCTACGTGCCGTGGAACTTAATGCCCCAGGCCGTTTGCGCAGGGACCACCGCTGAGCTGGGCTCCCCAGCTGTGCCAGAGGCAGGTCCCAGCCCGGGCGGCGCCCTGTTGGCGTACGCACCTGGCTGAAGCAGGAAGCGGCGTTGGGAGCGCACAATGGCAGAAACAAGGAGCTCTTTCAGGTGCTGGACAATTTTGCCCGGAGCCAGGTACCTTGCGCCACTTCCTCGCTCCATCACACCCGCAGCGCTGGTCCAGTCCTCCAAGTCGGTCCCTGGAGATGGCACTTCCAGGAAGCAGGTGCTCAGCCCCGGACGGTACCCAGCTGGGGTGTCCCCAGGCTGGCATGCCAGCACCCGCAGGGCATTACCGTCAATCTGCAGGGAGACCTCCATGGTGACAGCATCCTCAGAGGCGCAGAGAGCAAACTCGAAGGCTTCCAGGTTCCTGGCGTAGTCCACGAGGAAGCGGGGCTCCCTGGCATGGATGTCCTCCAGCAGGGTCAGCAGGATGTCCTCGGCTTGCTGGAAATGCTCCAGCCGCTGCCTTTCGCGGGACGTGACCACCTCGAGGTAGCTGCCCCAGTGGGAAGCGCTGGCTGCCATGGCAGCTCCGCCACCTTCCCAAGCCTGCTCTGAGCAGGAGTGAAAATACGTGGGCAGGGAAGGCAGGGCTGGGAGCCAGCGCAGGGCAGGCGGAGGGAAGCCACAGCTGGGCGTTGACAAGCGCCAGGGCTGAGCGAACGCCAGGGAGAGCTGCCGGGAGCGCCGCATGCCCCCGGGGCAGACCCAGGGCGGGGGACTGAGTCACACCGTTGCCTCTCAGCAGCCCAGCAGGATGGTGAGGATGACATTGTGGTCTTGCACGCCTCTCCCAGCAGCCTTCCCTCACAGCCAGTGACAGACAAAGGTGAACCACCACCCTCCCGCCGCAGCCCAGCCAACCTGTGTTGTGCCCACAGGAGCTGGGAGCAGGCTGGTGCTGGAACTGGGCCATGCTGCCATGGCTGTGGGAAGCCTGCGGGACCCCACGCCCTGCGCGCGCGGCCCTGCGGCTCCAGCAGGCTTGGGGTCAGGCTCAGGACTGCCAGATGCAGGCAGCCCCCCGAGCCCCACAACCAGGCAGAGCCCCCCGGGCCCAAATCTGCAGCCGGCCCACAGCTCGCTTAGGCTTAGGTTGACGCTTAGGCTCAGGTTTAGGCTTAGGCTTAGTCTTGAGTTTAGGTTTAGGCTTGGGTTTAAGCCTGCCCACTGCGACCACCTCCCTGTGCCCCTCGGCCGGGCAGAGTCCCCGAGCCTGGCCCCACGCGTGGCCCCGCCTCGCCATTAGGCCCCGCCCCGCCGTTACCTCGGCAACACCGCCCCCGCCACGCCCGAAGCGCAGTGGCTGCGGTCGCCATGGCGACGGCGCTCCCCGGCGGCGCGGTTGCCTGGCGACGGCGCTGGGGCCGCGGGGAGCATCGCCCCGAGGGCGGGGGCGGGAGGGAAGCGGACAGGCAAACCGGCACTTTCGGCCCCAAAACGGGCGGGCAGCGAGGCGGGAGCGGGTAGAGGCGGCAGCAGGCGGAGCGGTGCTGCCGAGCGAGGGCTGCGTTCGGGGTCCGGGCTCCCCTCTGAGCGGGGTCTCGGTCACCTCCCGCCCCCCCGGGACAGGCTGATCCCCTGGGCTGCCCCGAGCTCTCAGCCCGCGGGTGGAAGGCCGGGCTCTCAGCAGGACAGCGCGGCTCCGCAATCCCAAGCTTCCCTGCAAACTGCTCCTGCCCTCGGTCAGAGCCGGCAAGGGAGCAGGGGAGGCCCCGCGGCAGCAGGAACCCGTGGGTGAAGGGGGTCGCAGCCGAGCGTGGGGCCCTGGGACACACTTCTGGGGAGGGGAGAGAGAGCCGTGGGGCTCACGGCCGATCGTCCCACCTCCTGTGGCTCCGGCTCTTTACGGCCCTTTCATACGGCCCAGACGAGGTTTCTGGATCTCCCTGGGGTTGTTTCCAGTTTGTCCCCGTGCCTCCTTTGGTCCCGCGTGGCTGAGGAGCCACTCTCCAGGCAGGGGTCTGTCCCTCACAGCCGGCTGCCTTCCAAGAGGGAGCAGGGACAGAGCTCCAACCCGCAGAGCATCCCCGGGTGCCTGCGGTATGAGCCGCGGAGGCGAGTGGCAGCCTGCACCAGGCTCCTCAACTGCCTGGGGATGCCCAGGGCTGGGGAGCCCCAGCCAGATTTGAAACCCCTGACAGCAGGCGACAGGCTCTGCATCTCATTACGAGAGCCCTACACTGTCACTTTCACTCCATCGGAGCACAGGGCCCTCAGTCCCCCACCCCAATCACCAGCCCGGCCAGGGCTGCACGCACAGGGCAGCTTGGGGAGCCGTTGGGGAACCGTGCCCTCCATGGGGCAGTTCTGGCTGACCCCGCAGCGCGATGCTGGCGTCCTGCTCCCATCACTGCCAGAGCTCTGGTGCCAAGAGGAGCCAGCACGATGTGACCCCCCCAGCCCCTCACCACCTTTGTCGCCTGCACTTCACGGACCTCCAGGTGCCACTGTCGAGTGGTGGGTGCTGCAAAATTACGCCCTCTGCCTCTTCCCCTAGACCGAGCCCTTCCCCTTCCCCTTCCTCCTTCCCCTTTCCTTCTTACCCTTCACTTTTCTCCTTTCCCTTCCTTCTTCCTCGTTCTCCTTTCTCTTTACTCTGTCTCCTTCCCTTTCCCCTTTTCCCTCCTCCTTCCTGTTTTCCCTTTCTTTCTCCTTTCCCCTCTCCTTCCTCTTTCTCCTTTCTCCTTTCCCCTTTGTCCTTCCTCTTCCCCTTTGTCCTTCCCCTTCCTCTTCCTCCTTCCTCTTTCTCCCTTCCCCTTCCTTCCTCACCCTTCCCCTTTTCCTTTCCCCTTCCTCTTTTCTCCTTTCCCCTTTCTTCTTCCCCTTCCCCTTTCTCCTTTCCCATTCCTATTCCTCCTTTCCCTTCTTCCTTTCCCTTTCCCCTTTTTCCTGTCCTCTTTGTCCTTTCTCTCCCCCTTCCCCTTTCCACTTCCTCTTTCCCCCTTCCCCTTCCTTCTTCACCCTTGCCCTTTCTCCTTTCCCATTCCCCTTTCCTCTTCTTCTGGCCAGCCAGGAGAGGTGGGAGCAGCCAGAGATGCTGCCCAACAGCCCGGGCTGGGGGCCAGCTCGGTGAGAGGTGGGGGGTGCTGGGCTACAGCAGAGGAAGTCCCCCTCGGAGCAGGGGGATGGCCACCAAGCAAGCAGCTCAGGGGGACAGGTCTGGCCCTCACCCTGCCCGTGCCACATGTGCTGAGTGGCACGGCCAGGTGCGGCATGGGGCTGGGCGTCGAGGGCGGCTCCAGGATGGGAAACCCAGCCGTAGGCTCAATGTGGGGCATCTCCATTGGGGACGAGATGCAGGGGCACATTTCCTAGCAAGAAGGTCAGCTAGACTGTGGCAGGAGCATGCGGCGCTGGGTCTGGACGAGTCACCGGAGGCTGGCGGGGAACGGCCTGGCACTGGCAGAGGGGCCGGGCTGCATGAGCTAATCGCTCGTTTTCCATCTCGGCATTTTATGGTTCTGTGAATTTTTGCTCCGTTAGAAACAGGAGAGAGAAAACAACCCAAAAGAGTGAGCCAGGGCAAGCGAGAGAGAGGAAAAAACCCAGGGGCATGGGAGCACTCGACACGGCAGGGGTGGGCAAGGGGCTGCAGCGAGCCCCCCGCGCCCTTCACCCAGCTTGCCCCCCGCGTCACCGTTGATCCCTGCACTCTGCAAATGCCATCGCCGCCCAGCAGAAAGACACCCGGGGGGGTTTGAGCTGGTGGGTGGAGGAGCTGCTGGGGGACAGGGAGACAGGGATGCAGGAGGGAGGTGATGCTCTGCCCCGGCACTCCGGCTCCACACCGGCTGCTGCGCCCCACGGGCCTCCCGCAAAAAGCCTGGGATGAGGAGGGGGGACGCAGGCAGGGGAGGTAGAGAGGAAGGGAGAGTAATTTAACATGACAGGCTGTTTATTTTGGCAAAAAGGGTTTCTTTTCAACAGATTTCAAAGCCCGGGCCCAGGGCTGGGGGGGGACCACACAGAGGAGTGGGAGAGCAGCGGTGTGAGGGGGGCGTTCGATGGGGCCGGGAGAGGTGGAGAGGAGCCCCCCGCCCTCGTGTCCCCGGGGAACTGCCGGGTTCTCACAGCCCCGCATGTGCTCGCACGCTCCAGTGGGCTCACCCCCCCCCGCTACCCCCCCGGGCGCCCGCGCGCTCCCGCACGCACGTGCTTGCCCGCACGCACCCGCGCACGTTCGCACGCTCCCCCAGCCCCTGCTCCTTCCTCCGGGCCAGGGCTCAGCTGGAGTCTTGGCTTCCCCCAGCGACATTTCAAAAGAGGCTGTTTATTAAAAAAAAAAAAAAAAAAAATTGCTAGGAAAGAAATAATTATTATAATCACATTAAGAGCTTTGGCTGTAAAAGCCCTGCGAGAGCGCGGGGAAGGAGCCGAGGCTGCGAACGGCAGGGAGCGCGGGGGGTGGTTTTCCTGCCTTGCGCTCGTTTTTTTTTTTTTCCAGTCCCAGTCCAACACACACCCCCCTCCTTTTCCTCCCCTTTATCCTGGGAAATGAAAACAATTTATTTAATGATGGATCGTCCCTTTCTCTGGTCACTGACCTTCTGGGCGAATTTCTGCTGAGCTCGGCGGAAAACGCGAGGCTGGGTTGTGGATCCCATCTGTGGGTGGGGGGTGGGGGGTGGGGGGAAGCTCACCCTCATCCTTCCCAAAAACCGTAGCAACAGTCCTGGGGAGCAGGATGGGGCTAGCGGGGAGGGTCCTTACCACAGCAGGGGGGCTCTTCTGCAGCTTCCCCTGGGAGCAGATGAGGGGGGCTGCAGCGGCCTCCAGAGCCCCCCACCGGATCCCCTTCTCTCTCTGGGAGATCTGCAGGGGTTCCCGGCACCCACTGCCTCCTCCCCGACCTGGCCGGGGGTGCAAGGGCTGGGCTGGGGTGCAGTGCCAGGGTGGGAGCAGGGGACGTAAGAGCTGTACCCAGGGTGGGAGTGGGGGTCGAAGGCGGCAAAGGGGCTTCCTGGGCTTGAGGTGGCTGCGGGAGGCGGTTTTTGGACCTGGCCGGGCATGAGGCTGGGGACGCGGCCAGGGATGCATGCGGGGCTGGATGGGGCGCACGGCAGCAGCCGGGAACGTGCACCCCCCAGCAGGCGGTTTGGCCCCCGGCCGGTCGGGTGCTTGGCCAGGCTCTGCTCCCCGGGGAGGGGAAAGCCACGGGAGCGAGGGGAAGCGGCAGTATCACGCTGACCAGCCGCCTTTCTTCTGGGGGGGCTGTCAGCACCCAGTGGGCATCGCCCCGGTGCCCCGGGCATGGGTGCAGCCCGGCGTCCCCTGCCCATCACGCTCAACCCCCAGCTGACCTGCAAAGCAGGGATGGAGCAATCCAGCGTCCGGCCCCCTCCCCTCCGGCCCTTCCTCTGCCGTGGCCTGTTGCTCAAAGCATGGTTCTTGTAAAAACGCGTAAATATTTATACAAGAATAATTTAAAAAACATGGTCTGTCAAATAATCAAAGTAGCAGAATATCCGAGGAGCTTTCAGCTGGATTGGGAAATCCGGTGCTGCTTTCTGAAGCCACGCTGCGATGCTGGAGGTGCTCGTGGCCGGCCCCAGCCCCGCGGGCTGCCGGACTTGCCGGCGTGGGTTCACGGTGGGTTTGAGGTCTTCATTCATGTGGTTCGGGGACCACAGCAGCGGGTGGCTTTCACTTGCGTCAACTCGAGCCGCCTGCTGCCAGGAGCCTCAGTCGGGGACGGGACTTCGTCAGGCACCGGTTTCAGCCTCACGTCCTGATTTCGGCACTGTCCCCCACACTGGGAACGCACCAGGAGCCAGAGAAATCCTTGGGTGAAGTGCTGCATCCCTGTCCTACCCTGCGCTGCGTGGGGATTGGCATGAGGAGTGGGAGGGTGGCAGCTGAGCTGGCAGCATGGTCCCCAGTGCCACGGGTGGCAGGGGTACTCCCCGGTGGCACCCCCGTCCCTCCAGAGCCAGCAGCTCCTGCAGCATTTCGAAAGTTTGGCTTTGCAAGCGCCGGGGCGAGAGCCTTATGTCAGGGTTTCGCTCAGGGGATGATTTGTGTCCGTCTAAATGGTCACACACCCCCATTTGCACTGGCGTCACCAGTTGCCAGCACAGCTCCTCTCCTGCGTCCCGATGGCACCATGGAGAAGCCCCGAGACGCCGCTCCCTAGGGAGGCAGGGCAGCGGCCTTAAAACGGCAGCACCTGGAGACCCCCAGCCCCGTTTCCTTCTGCTTGCTTGGGGCTCCCCTGGCTGGGGCGAGGCGGGCGACGCAGCTGCCACCGCGGGACGACCCTGCTGCCGTGGCTCAGCCAGCCTGCAGCCACCAGATGCCTCGGCCACGCGGTTCAGGGGAGGGGGGTCCCAGGGTGGAGGCATGGGGGTTGGAGAGGGGAAGGGGTCCCCCGTGTTCCCATGGCCCTGTGGAGCCGGAGGGCGGAGGCGGGCACCGCTGCGGGTTTGGGCAGCGCAGGGGGAGCGGGAGCCGTGTGTTGCTGTAACCTCCGTCCTCCTGGCCGCCCTCCAGCCCCTTCCCACCGCCCGCACTGATGCGCGTGATTCGTTTTCTCGCATTCTTTGAACCCAGGCCAGCTAACGAGTTCAAACCCCTTCATTAAAACCTCGGCTCCCCCTCCCAGAAAAAATGTCCGCGCACTTCCCTGTGCTGCCTGGCTGCTTTGCCCACCCTGGGGATGGGGGGGGTCCCGGGGCCGGTTCCCCCTCCCGCGGGAGGTGATGCTTGTGCCTTGCACGTGTTCGGCATCCGCAGGGAACGCTCTCTGCGCTCGGCCTAATTAGCTGGAAGGGAGGGGGAGAGCCAAATCCAAACCATGTGCTGACCTGCAGGCCCCTCCGCCCGAAAGCATCCGTGCTGAACGCTCTCTGGATCGTTAATAGCTCCCCGGGTCCTTTCCGCACATCCCCCCCACAAAAAACATGTGGGGCCTGGCCAGGGGGGGTGGGTAGGGCTTTGTGCTCTTTCCCAATGGTTTTCCAGGGCTGCCTTTCATGGGAGGCAGTGGGCAAGCCCTGTCGCTGTGAGAGGCAGCCAGGAGGAACCGGGGGGCAACCGCCCGTGGAATTGGTGCGACCTTGGTGCTGTGATGCCAGGGAGAGACAGGCTGGGGTCGGCCAAGGGACCTCTGCCTCCATCCCTCGCTCCCAGAGGTTGAATCTCCCTCTTCCTCCGGCACAGCTCTGTGGTGGGTGAACTCGTCCCGCAGCGTGCCCAGCGCCCACTGGCCTCATCAACCCGCTCGCCGGGTGTCCGCTGAGCCCGCGGGGAAGGGCCAGGTCCAAACGCTGCTGGGATCCACACCGAGGCGTTTCGCTGAGGAGCATCGCCCATCATGGGTGCCAGGAAGGGCAGGGGAAGCCTGGGATGAGCCCCTGGGATGCCCCCAGGACCTGCATGGTCCATACCCCAGCATGACAGCCCCACCAAACCCACTCCCCAGGGTGGGTCCGGGGGGTCCTGGCTCCGTTTTGGAGGCCGCCAAGAAGTCGGACATCCTGAAGGCAGCTGTGGGCAGAGGAAAAGGGGCACTTGCCCCTGGAGAGGGAGCAGGCGGCAGCGGCCAGAGCTTGGCCAGATGGTTTGGGGAGAGGGCTGCTTCCCCCTGCGCTCCTCCCAGCCTTCCCAGCATGGAGCCCGGCTTCACACCAGCTCCAGCTCCTGGCCCAGAGGAAATGGCTGCCGGCCGGGGCCCACAGCTGTTTTCCCTGCTCTGTTTGCTGCTTTCAATTTAACGTCCCGGGGAGCCGAAATGGGACGACGCCGGGGGAGCATTGCGGTGCTTTCCTGTGCAAAGCCTGCCTGGAAAAAAATCCTTCCCTCATGCTCGGGATGGCTGCCGGCACGGCTGCTCCCTTCTGCCCTGCCTGTCCCACGGAGGGGAAACTCCATCAGAAACCCGGGATGGCCCCTGCAGGGATGCTTGTGGCTGGGGGGGGCAGGTTGGTGTCACCATGTCCCTGCGTCCCTTGGGAGCTGAGCTCGCAGAGGGGTCAGGGATGGCACGGCAGGGTCGGGAGATGGGACTTTTGGGAGCCTGTGGCAAGAGGTGGGCTCAAGCCCAAAAGAGATGGGTCTCAGCCATGGATGGGCTGCTGGAGGGGGTGGCGGTGCCCCTGCTGCGTCCCCCCACGGCATCCCCTGGGCCGGGGAAGGGGCGAGCAGCCTAATGCCTTCCAGAAGATCAGCTGTAAATGGCCAGGGAGGGTAATTCATATCAAACTCATAAAGCCTTTATTAGCGTCTCAGGGGAGAAATCCGGATGTGGCCGTTTATTTATTTTGGATTTCTCTTTTTTTTTTCTTTTTTTTTTTTTTCTCTTTTCCTTTTAACATTTTCTTCCAGGAGATTTTTAAAGGGACAGAGACGCCTCGTTGTCTCCCAGTGTGGGGCTCTCGTCCGCAGGACATTTGGTCCCAGAGCGTTGATGCTGGCCGAGGTGCCCTGGCATCTCAAGGAGTCAGGCCGATCTCAGGGTCCGGCTTTGGTGTCACGCCTATGGGGGGCAGGGCCTGGCAATGCTGGGGGCCAGGGGTGCTGTGCTGCCCCGAGGATGTTTTGGAGCCCTGTGGTTTTGCCCTGAGTGCTGCAGCCCTGCTGCCCGCAAGGTTCCCCCCACGTGTAGCCCCGCTCTCCGCCCTCGGCCCCACGCCTCAGTTTCCCCTCTCTAGAGAGAGGGGCGACGATCCCCACACCAGCGCTGGGGCAGCCAGCAGCGTGTGGGCGAGGATTTTGGGAGCCACCCTCGCACCGATGGCAGAGCTGGGGCCTCGGTGAGGCAGACTTTCCGCGGCGGTGTCCGCGGCTGGTCCGAACCCAGTCCCGCTGTTGTTTGCTCCACCGCTTCGCTCTTTACATAATTTGTTCCTTGGCCCCTTTTCAAACGTACCTCGCGATCCTTACAGCAGAGGATATTTATACAGCGGGTGTGTGGAATAACACGGAAAACCTCTGGAGCCGGGGACCGGATTCCCGCACCATCTCAGCACCGGGGGCAGGCGACAGCCCTCCCCGCTTTGGCTGGGACCCTGGTGGGGGCTGGATGGGGTTCTCCCTCGCAGCTCCCCCCGCCTGCACCCGCACACCCCGGATTCTCGTGCTGTGGGACAGGTTGGGTGCGGGGCGGTGGGAGGGGATGGGGGCAGCAAGCTCCCCCGGCCCCGCCGGATCCCTCACCCCAGCGCCTGCCTGGCCGTGACGCGGGCACCGTCCATCGTTAACCGTTAATTAACTATCGAAACCCAGCGGTGCTTTTCAGCGGGGTCTCCTAGGGGGCGGCCCCCCACCAGTTTTCTGGGGGACTCGGGCTTTCTTGATAAAACCATTTGTTGCTGATAAATGCAGGGTGGGTGTGGGTTGGGTTTGTTTTTTTTTTTTCTCCAGTGGAGACAAAGAGGCCCTTGAGCCTAAAGCATAACTTAAAACATGGCATTCCTGAAAAGAATTTCCTGATAATATTTTTAGCACCTGAAAAAAAAAAGGGGGGGGGGAGCAAAAAAAAAAAAAAGCAAATAACACCATTTTTTTCTCTTTGACTCTTTTTTTTTTTTTTCCCTCCAGCCCTCTGTTTTAAAGCAGCGGAGGGGACTCGCTGCCGAGCTGCAACTCGGGGGGAGCGGGCCCGCGGCTGGCCTTGGAGGGGGGCTCTGCACCCACGCGTGTCCTTGGCTGCTCGCTGCTTTTCCTGCGGGGAGCGGGGGCTGCGGCAGAGAGGGGTCCCTCCGCGGGGGGGGCAGAGGGAGCGGTGGGGGGTGGGTCCCTGCGTGGGGTCCCCCCACGGGGGGCGGGGGAGGGGGGCACCCTCGCCCCGCCCCTATATTTGCATACCCCGCCCCCTTCGACACCGCCCTCCCGGCGCGCCGAGCGCCCATTGGCTGGCCGCGCCCGTGCTATGCAAATCACCCGCCGCGGGGGCGGGGCCGGCGGGGTGAAGGCTCCCGGCGCGGCGGCGGAGCTGCGGCTCGCGGCGGGGGCCTGGTTCCGTGCGATCGGCTCCGCGCCCCGCACCGCCGCCATCTCCCAGCCCCGCGCCCTCCGGCGGGGCGCACCCGTCCCCCCGCCATGGCGCGGCGGCCGGTCCCGGCGTGAGGAGGCGAGAGCGGCGGCGCGATGCCGGCGGCCATGCGGGGCCTGGCGGGCTGGGCCGTGCTGGTGGCCCTGGGCGAGTGGCTGTGGGCGGGCGGCCTGGTGCCGCTGGCCGAGTTCTACCCCTTCGGGCCCGCGCAGGGCGACGCGGCCACGCGGAAGCAGGACGACGGCGGCTCCGAGCTGCGGCCCCTCTCCATCCCCTTCCCCTTCTTCGGCGCGGGGCACACCGGCCTCTACGTGAGTACCGGCGGCAGCGGGGCTGCCCGCCCCGTCTTGCATCCTCTCACCCCGTCCCATTTTTAAATTACTGCCCCGCTGGGATGGGTCCAAGTGCACCTGGGTTTCCGCGGGGACTGCCGGGGGGTCCCTGTTTCACTTGGAGCATCAGGGAAATAATGATGCTCCAAGGGTGAGGGGAGATCCGGCGAGACCCCGGGCTCTGGAAGCACGCTGGACCCCCGGCTCAGTGGGGCTGGGGCTGCCTCGGGTGGCACGATGAGGGTCCTGGCCCCACCATACTGGGCATGCTGGGCAAAGCACTCGCCCGCAGCAGGGAGCCCCGGCTTTAGCCCTGGCTGGAGCCAGAAAAATACCCACACCCCATGGGACCGGTCCCTGCAGCAGCGTGCTGCGGGGGTCCCAGTGACAGGGAGCTGGTCACGGCTGGTGGGTGAGAGCTCAGAGCAGGCGTGCTGCAGTGTACCTCGCAGAGGAGGAGGCAGTGGGGCTCTGGGTGTGATACAGAATAAACACAGCCACCCTTTGAGTTGCGTTGCGGCGGGCTTGGCTGGCCTCTTGACACATCCCATTCTGCTCGTCCCTGTGCCTGCCGGCTGCTGGGACCCTGTCAACGTGCTCCTCTGCAGCCCCTGAGTACCTGCAGGGGGCCGTGGCCAGAGAGCTGGAGAGGCACCTGGCCCGTCGGGTCCCCCACGGCCACGGGGCAGGGGAGCAGCCTCAAGTGCCCAGTTGTCCCCAGAGCCTTTTGGGCAGTGCTGGCGCCAAACGCCTGGGCTGGGGTCTGCGCTCCCCACACCGGCTTCCACCTGGTGCAGTGAATCATCCAGCATCCTAGTCCCTTCTCTTCTCCCTGCCTTGCTCCGGGCTGACCGATGATCCAGCCCTGGCTGGTGGAAGCGGGGGCTGAGCATCACCTTGTTGCCATCTCAGAGGTGTACCATGCCACTGCCTTGGCTAAGCACAGGAGGTCCTTGGTCCTCGGTCCTTGCTGGTGGCTTTTTTCCTCTGATAAAAGTGCCAGCCCTGCCATCTGGTGGGAGGGACCTGGGTTTGGGGTTTGAGCCACGGTGGGAGGATAGAAGAGACTGGGAGAAGCCAGGTGACATGGTGGCTGTCCCGTCCGGGATTGGCAGCATGGCTCTGGGTCTTGGAGGGGCTGCAGGGGTCAGAGGGCAGTATGTTGCCCTCCTCTGAACCGAAACCCCCCAGCTCTGCAGGGCCAGTTCGCGTGCCGCTGGCATGGGGGTCTGCGTGGCAGGGCTGCTCCTCCCCGGGGAGCCGCTGTCCGAGGGGAGCTGGTGCGGGGCTGGGCTCACCTGGAAACCTCTGTCCTGGAGGCCTGCCTCCAACCCCCCCCTCCTCCTTTGCGAAAACCAGCAACAACAAAAAAAAGCCCTTCTTGGCTCCAGCTCTCTCCCATCTTGCTTTAATCAGGGGAAGAATGTTCCTCTGCGGACACCGCGGGGTTACGGAGGCTTTGGGAAACAGGAATCCTCTTCCCTTTAGTCACAGCAAGGACTGCCCCATGTTCAGTTTGTACAGGGGGGCTGGGGACCCTCCCCAGGGGCTGCATGTCATAGTCTGGCCCTGTCCCCCTTGGCCTGGACATGCGGGCAGCCCAGGCACAGGCACACTGGCTTTGACCGTGGCTCCTGGTGGGACGCTGGCTCCCAGCTCCTTCTCGGCACGCGAGCCTGATACCACTGCCTGCGGCGTGCTGGGCTGCCCTCTCTGCTCGAGAGCCTCTCGCCTGCACCATGCCCCCCCTTTCCCACCCCGCAGCCTACAGGCCTGCTGGGCTGCTGCTGGGTGCTGCCGGAGCCGGCATCGCGTGCGGGGAGCTTAGCTGGCTCCTGCCTGTCCTACTGTTGCGTGTGGGCAGGGGAACGGCGCGGATAGGAGCTGCCCACCCCGCTGGGATTGGTAGGGTTCTGGCAGGGTCTCTCCCTGGGAATTTGGGGGCTGAGGGCGAGAGCGTTTCCCTTTGATCCCTGCCTGCTCAGGAAGCAGAGCAGGCAGCGGTTTTCCTCCCTGTCCTCGCTCCCACTGCATCCCCAAGCCAGGAGGCAGCACTCTGGGCAGCAGCATCCGCTGTCTCCAGCTTCCTTCCCTGGGCTGAGGGCTGCCTCTGCCATGCATCCCTGAGCCAGGCGTCCCAGGACCCCAACTGCTCCAGTTAATTAATGCTGGAGAGGGGCTCGGAGCTTCAGTATCTCGCCCCGGGTGTCTGGCATCCCCCGCTTTAACCACAGCAGCCTGCCCAGGCCCAGCCAGCGCCGGGGGCTTTGCATGGGATGGTGGCACTTGGTCACTGGGGACTGTAAACCCATTAGCTCAGCCGCTTATCAGCTCACTCGGAGCGCTGTGGATGGATTGCTGGCTGGCAAGGCTCCTCACATCCTGTGCCCATGGCCACCTGGCTCAAGCATGACCCCCTGCCAGGAGGGTGGCAGTGATGCCCAGCCCTAGACCCCAGCCCCATAGGCTGCGGGTCAGCCGTAAGAGAGCAGGGAGCAAGCGAAACAGCCCCTCGTCCCTGCCAAGAATGCCGGCGCGGGCTGGCCGAGCGCGCTGGGTGCTGTTTGTTTAAAGCGCCGGGGCTGCCACAGTTTTCTCAGCTGTTCCCCCTTCCCCTGGCCCGACCGCGGCGGAGAACAGGGCTGGGTTTGTTCGCGTGGCTGCCTCCCCGCAGCTGTGCTCCAGCGAGCGAGCGGCCAGGGCGGGGGCCTGCGGGTGCCGGGGCACGTCTCCGCTTCCAAGGGCAGGAAGGGGAAGTGCTCCAGTATTTGTGGAAAGAGGGGGGAAGGAGGGAAAAAAGAAAGGTGAAGTGGCAAGCACCTCTAAAACACAGATCCCTGCTGGTGGCAGGAATCAACCGTGGCCGCCTGTTTCTTTCCCTCCCTCTCCAAAGGTGAACAACAATGGGATCATCTCATTCCTGAAGGAGGTCTCCCAGTTCACGCCGGTGGCCTTCCCTATCTCGAAGGACCGCCGCGTAGTGGCTGCTTTCTGGGCGGACGTGGATAACCGGCGGGCGGGTGATGTCTATTACCGGGAGAGCACTGAGCAGCCCATCTTGGAGAGAGCAAGTAGGGACATCGCGCAGTATTTCCCCGAGTTCCCGGAATTTTCTGCGCAGTGGGTCTTCATCGCCACGTGGTACCGAGTGACCTTCTTTGGAGGCAGTTCATTTTCACCGGTGAGTAGCTGGGGCAGAGCAGCCATTAGTTTAGGGGTAGGTTTTTTTAAAAGGACCTTTGGTGCCTTCCACAGCTGTAGTGCTCCTGCTGCGTGCGGCACAGAGCTGTCAGTGGGGCTAAGCTGACCCCGGCGGCTCTGTCACGATGCCTTGCCGTGACAGAGCATCGCCAGGCTGCTAAAACCAAACCCTCCTCTTCGTGCTGCATGCAGGCTGCGAATTCCCAGCGTCCCCGTTTTTGGGCAGCAGCAGGGTGGTGTTTGCCTGCCTGCCTATGGCTGTGCTGAGGAACCAGCTGTGGCCGGGGTTTGGTACATTTCTTCCAGAGGCCCAATAACCGTGTTTCTGCCTATTTTCCCTCTTCCCTCAGGAGGAAAAGTGAGCTCTTCTGCTGGCTGGAGTGCTGAGCAGAGGGATCACAACACCTTAGGGTTAAATAGCATTAAACCCAACTACCTTTTCTAGCAGAGGAGGACTGAGGCTTAAAGAAACACCCCTTTGCTAAATGTTCTTTTGTAATTTTATTTTCTGACCGGTTTTCGCCCCCCTCCTGCCCACTCACTGCTTTCTTTCCTTCCCTGCTGCAGGTAAACACTTTCCAGATCGTCCTCATCACGGACGGCAAGCTCTCCTTCACTATCTTCAACTATGAGTCCATCACCTGGACCACGGGTATGCACGCCAGCAGTGGGGGGGACTTTGCCGGGCTCGGCGGCATCGCGGCGCAGGTAAGCAGCGAACGCAGCCCCCGGGTGCCCAGGTAGTGCATCTGTTTTGTGAGCTCGCAGCTCCCGGTTTGGGTTTTTTGGAGGTGGAAAGCCTCCCCCTGCTTTTTTTTTCTTTTTTTTTTTTTTTTTTTTTTAAGTTCTTAAATATCCATGTGTGCTCTGGCTCCCAAAGCTGAGACCATACAGGGGGCTTTGTTATCCCCAAACCGCAGGTCTTTGCCTTGGCTGCTGCCTCGTAGTCCCTTTTCCTTCCGAACCTCAGCCTTTAAGAGCAGCTGCCGCAGCCAGCAGAGCTTTCGCTTGTATTTTTATTTCATCCTTGTGTGTGTTGTTGTGTTTAAGGGGAAAAAAAAGCCAACGCCCACAAAAACCCCAGTACCCATTCGGATGTGTGAATTTACCGGCAGTTGAGCCGTGCTTGGCTCCCTGCCTGCCAGCCTGCAGCAGGCAAGATGCTGCAGGTGGAGAGGAAGCGGATGGGTTTTGAATCCCAAGGGAGGGACCGAGCGAGCAGGGGGGCTGCTTCATTCCCATCGTGCAGGCTGTTGTCCCGGCACATGGGCAGGGCTGAGCGCTGGCCTGTGGCGCATGGAAGGGGACAGTCGGTCTGAGCGGTGCCGCTGGTGGCACTGGGTGGCCAGAGAGATGAGCCCTTGTGCTCTAGTGATGTCTCTTTACCCTCTGCTCTTGTCCTCCCAGGCAGGTTTTAACGCCGGTGATGGAAAGCGCTACTTCAACATCCCCGGATCCCGCACTGATGACATCGCTGACGTGGAGATGACGACAAATGTGGGTATCCCCGGGCGCTGGGTGTTCAGAATCGATGATGCCCAGGTGCAAGTGGGGGGCTGCAGCAATACAAGTAAGAGGACAGCAGTTAGGTTTATTTAACTCCCAACCCAATCCCACACTGTTCTCCAGCCCTGTCTTTCCCTGCCTCAACCCCCACCTCCGCGGGGTGGAGGAGATGGCATGAAGGGCTCGGGGAGGGAGGGGAGGCAGCCATGGGGGCACCGTCCTCAGTGCCTGCCGTGGCACTGAGGTGCCTGGGGCTGGGAAGGGGCTGGGAGAGCAAATGGGGAGGGGAGGAAGACTTGAGATGAAAAGAGGCTCTGGGGAATGATGAGGGAGGCTGGGGAGGAGGTGACGGTGAACAGGCAGGACCCCACCAGCCCACTGCCAGGCAGAGCAGGGCACGAGGGGCCGGCACCCTTGGGGATGCACATGTCTGTAAGTCCCAGGAGGCTGGAGCGAGCCATGCGGAGGGCTGCTGGGCTCCAGCCGTACCCGTGGGGCCTGGGCGCTGGGGCTGGGCTGTGCTCCCCACGCCGGGGGTCCTGACATGTCCCCTGTGGAGACACTGGCCTTCCGTTCCTCGTTTACACTCCTCCCAGGGCAATGTTTTCCCACCTGTGAACTGTGTGTGTCTCACGTTACCAGAGGGTTTGCTGTACACAGGCTCTGCCGTCCCCCTTTCCCTCTGCCCTGGCTGATAAGGAAGGGCACGTCCTTGTTCCCCCAGCCAGCGGGGCTGACTCCGTGCAGCCTCTCTCCCTTGCACAGGAGGAATAAAACTGTCCCCCTGTCTCAGGGGAGCCTGTGAGGCAGGCAGTCCCCGTGGGCTCCCCAAGCACCCTGGGGAGCCAGGGGGGTGCGGGGACAGACTCTGGTGCTGGTGTGGCTGGAAGGCGGCGGGTGAGCCCTGCCAGGGCCTGGGCTGACCGGGGGGCACCGCCTGTCCCCACAGCCTCTGTCTGCCTGACGCTGCGGCCCTGCCTGAACGGGGGAAAGTGTATTGAGGACTGCATCACTGGGAACCCCTCCTACACCTGCTCCTGCCTGGCCGGCTTTACCGGGAAGAGGTGCCATGTCGGTGAGTGCCAGCCGCGAGCTCCTGGTGCTGTGCTGCGGGGAGCAGGGCTCGCTCCTGGTGTCACCGCTGCGTGCTGGCAGCCTGTCTGTCCCTGTGGCTGACCCTGGCCTGAGCTCCTGTCCCCACCCGGGGCTCTGTTCCAGATGTCGACGAGTGTCTCTCCCACCCGTGTCAGAATGGAGCCACCTGCCTCAACGGTGCCGGTAGCTTCAGCTGCAGGTGCCCGCTGGGCTTCAGAGGCGCCAACTGCGAGACCGGTGAGTGCAGGGCCACCGGTGCGGCGGGGCTGGCTCTTTGCCGTGCTTGAAGAGCGGAGACCCCAGGCCTGGGGGGCACTTCTGCTCCTGGGGGGGTTCTTCGAGACCAACGCTCCTGCGGCAGTTGCTGGGCTCGAGCAGTTTGCGACGGCCAGCTTGGATTTCAGCTTGCTGCAGGCAAAGGAAACTTTGCTCTGGCCAGGAGCCCTTCCTGCCGCTGGCAGCTCGCTCCAGTGAGGGCTTGGCTCAGGGCTGCTGCCAGCACCTCTCCCCGCCGCCGCTGCCTTAGTGAGAAAAGCTGGCGGTTAGTGCTTCAACAGAAGCCTCGGAGGCCCTGCTTTTGCAGGTGATGCTCCGGGCCCGAGCCCTTCGAAGCCAGCAGGGACTCTCCCAGTCCCTGGCAGGGGCTGTGGTGGCCAGTTTCCCCTGCTGCTGGCCTCCGCCCGCCGGTGGAAGTGCCGCCAAAGCACTTGGCTCCCAGCGAGCCTCTGAGTCCGTGGAGAAGGCGAGCAGGGAGTTCACTTTCGGCAGAGGGAGGGAGGGAGAAACGCCCAGCGCGGCATGCTGGCATCCAAGAGCTGCAGGGGGATGAAAGGGCTTGAGCTGCCCGAGGATGGGTTTTGGGAAGAGCTGCGGCTGGGGATGCGGTTGCCATCTCCTGCCAGAGAGTGCGTTGGTGGCTCTGAGCTGCGCTCTGCCCGGCTGTGTGTGCGGAGGATGCCATGTGCCTGTCCTGTGCCTGGGTTGATTCACTCCTCTCTTTTATTTATTTATTTATTTATTTATGTATGTCCTGCTGCAGAAGAGTTGCCATGTGAGAGCATGGTGTGCCAGAATGGCGGGAGGTGCCAGGCGGCGAATGGGACGGCGACGTGCTTGTGCCAGCCGGGGTATACGGGGGCAGACTGCCAGACAGGTGGGTGACAGGAGCAGGCGCCGGGGGAGACGGTGACACTTTACGCCTTGGCAAGCTGCCTTCCCACCCTGCTTCACCCTCAGCCGTAGTTTTGGGAGGGGAGCACTTGATGGTGGTGCTGATTTTTCTTTTTTTTTTTTTTCTGGCCATCACCTTCCCCATCCTGAGCACGGTCCGGGATGGGAGGCAGTGGGTGAGTCGGCAGCGTCTGTGCGCAGCCTGACCGCCCCTCCCGGCCTCCCCTTGCAGATGTGAATGAGTGCGAGTCCAGCCCGTGCCTGAACGGCGGGCACTGCGTCGACCTGGTCGATAACTACACCTGTGTGTGCCTCGAGCCCTTCGTGGGACAGCGCTGCGAGACAGGTGCCTGCTCCTGCCTGCGCCCCGGGACAACCCATGCCAGGGACTGTCCCCCCCCGTGCTCCGCTGTCTATCACGGCCCCTCTCCCAGGGCTGGACTCTGCTCATCGCTTGCTTGCTTGTTTTCCTCTCCCAGACTTGTCTTCCTGTGAGGACAGGAGCTGCCGGAACCGGCAGACGTGCAACTACATCCGCCCTGGCCGTTACATCTGCACGTGCTCCCCGGGTTATTATGGCAACAACTGCCAGTACGGTGAGTGGAGGCACACCTCGCCTAGCCTAGCATGGGAGCTGGTTTTGAGGGAGCTGGGCGGGAAGGGGCTAATGCCTAAAAAGGGACTGTGTCAGCCGTAGTCACTGCTGAAAGCTGTTGGGTGATGTGTTCAGAGGGGTCGTGGTGCTGCTGGGAGGGAGCCCCTTCCATCGGGGCTGCTCAGCCATGGCGAGCTCTCTGGTGTGAAGCGGGGCCAGACTGGTTCTGCCCCAGCTCCCCCAGGACAGAGGGTGTTCCAGCCCCAGACTGGTATGGCTCTGGCTCAGCCTGCCCCTTCCCCGCAGGCGGGCCCCGTGTGCCCAGTGCCTGCCTCTCCCAGCCGTGCCAGAACGCGGGCAGCTGCCTGGAGACGGAGCAGGGCTATGTCTGCGAATGTCAGGAGGGCTACACCGGGCAGGACTGCCGAGACAGTGAGTACCGGGGGTCTCTCCAATGGGGTGTCATGACTGGAGCCCTCGCACTCCTGAGAGGGAGAAGCAGCAGCTTTGGAGAGCCCGCTCCCGCCTCCTGAGCTGAACAGCAGGCCCATCCCGCTGTGTCTGGGGGTGCTCGTGGCTGCCACCCACCTGAGCTCCCCCCATGGGTGGCATCTGGCAAGGCTGGTTGGCTGTCCCAGCCCTGCAAGCAGGATGGTTCCTGGGAAGCTCCTGTCTCTTCTCTTGCAGAGCTCTCAGAGGGCTGCGAGTGTCGCAATGGGGGCAGTTGTCTGGAGGGGAATGTCACCATCTGCCAGTGCCTGCCTGGGTTCTTTGGTCTCCTCTGTGAATTCGGTAGGTGAAGGCTTCTCGCTTGCTGTGTTTGCTCTGTCTCCGGGATGCTTGAGCCAGGCAGTCTGTGGGCAAGCAAGGAGGCACTCTGCCCGCGCCTGAGCCTAGCATAGTACCAGGGGCATGCATTGAATTTGAGCCTGGAAATATTGTCCGCTGGTGTGGAAGCAACGCTTCCATCTCCACTGCTCTTCTTTGAGCCATGCCTCTCCCAGCCCCTGGCCCCAGCCCAGCTCCCTGGGTGGGGAGGGAACCACAGCCTTTGTGGGGGGGCCTGCCCCTTGCCGTTCGCACAGCCTGAGGCATGGGATACAGATGGTCCTTCTCGTCTCATCAGACCATGCAAAGTTAGGAGATGCCCATTTCTGGCCAGGCAGATGGCTGGGTGTCCTCCTGCCACCGGCTGATGGAGGCTGGCGCTGGCCATGTGTTTGCAGAGGTCACCACCACGCCGTGCAACATGAACACGCAGTGCCCGGACGGTGGGTACTGCATGGAGTATGGTGGGAGCTACCTGTGCGTCTGCCACACTGACTATGGCACCAACCACAGTAAGTCTTGTCTGCGGAGATGTGGGACCAGCCCCAGGGAGGGACACGTCACGGGGGCTGGGAGGGACAGCACAGATACTGTCATCATCTGGGGAGCAGCCCTCACACCCTGGCCGAATGTCCTCAGCGGTGCCCTGTGTTTGGCTTTGCAGCGATGCCATCCCCCTGCGACTCAGAGCCTTGCCTGAATGGGGGGTCCTGCGAAGTTCACGATGATTCGTACAGCTGCGAGTGTCCTCAAGGCTTCCTTGGCAAGCACTGTGAGAAAGGTACCCGCACAGAGCACCCTGCCAGCCCCGGGACCTGGCCGGGGGTGGGAAATGAGCTTGGACCCTTGTGGGACACGAGCAGCCGCTTGCTGAGCTGCAGCTGGAAGTGGGCGCAGGTTATCTCATCCTATCCCATCCCATTCTATCCCAGAGGGTGGAGGGAGGATTGTGTGGCTCCCTTCACAGCCCCTGAGAGTCGCAGCAGCCAATCCAGTTCTGTTTCCTGCACAACACCATCAGTGTTGGAGTTTTTTTACATGCCTGAGCTCCTGGCTACAGGAGCAGCCACCAGTCCCCGGGCATCATGCACCTGTGTGCCCACCAAGGCCCCAGCACGTGTGCACGCTAGTGTTGTCTTGTGGTGTTGCTGAGCCCAAGGCTGTGAGGCCCAGGTGCGCTTGGCTTTCCCGCGGCAAGGGATTTGGTGGGGTGCTGGTGGGAGGCAGCAGCCCTCGTTTCGCCAGCAGCAGTCGGTGACCCCCGCTCTCGGCACTCTTTCCGCAGCCAAGCCACGGCTCTGCAGCACGGGGCCTTGTCGCAACGGGGGCACCTGCAGGGAGGCGGATGGCGAGTACCACTGCACCTGCCCCTACCGCTTCACCGGCAAGCACTGCGAGATTGGTACGGCCCCCCGGCCCCCACCCGGGGAGGAGAGGTGGCAGTCGTCCCGCTCGCTGCTCAGCTCCCGCCTGCCCTCTGCCCCCAGGTAAGCCGGACCCCTGCGCCTCGGGGCCCTGCCAGAACGGGGGCACCTGCTTCCACTACATCGGCAAGTACAAGTGCGACTGTCCCCCGGGCTACGCCGGCCGGCACTGCGAGATCGGTAGGTGCGAGCAGGGCGCGCCAGTGCTGGGGGCTGCCTGGGGAGGTGTTGGGGCTGCCGGCAGAGCTGACAGCCATGGTGGCAGCAAGCGCCCCTTGCTTTGAGCCCCTCTTGTCTGTCATTTGAAGGGCTTTGACTCTTCCTTGCACCCTGCCACAGGGCAGGGCAGCGCTGCTGGAGGGGGAGAGGGGATGGCTCTGGTTTCTGGGCTCTGCCAGCTCCGCAGCAGTTGCTTTGCTCCACTCTTCTTCTAGTGCCCTCCCCGTGCTTCCTTAGCCCCTGTGAGAACGGTGCTACCTGCGAGGAGTTCGGCGAGGGCTACACTTGCATGTGCCCTGTGGGCTATGTAGGGAAGCACTGCCAGTCTGGTAAGAGTCTCATAAGAGTCTGGTAAGCCCCTGCTAGCCTGGGGCTTGGGGTGCCTCTGTGGGCCCTGCTCACCCCGCTGCTGTCTCCCCAGAGGTCGACTGCGGCGTCCCCAGCGAGGTGAAGCATGCCCAGGCCTCTTTCAACTCCACCAAGGTGGGATCGCTGGTGGAATACCAGTGTGAGCTGGGCTACACCCTCAGTCAGCACAACCACCCCCGTGTCTGCCGCTTGCCAGGCATCTGGAGCGACCCTCCCGAATGCGATGGTGAGGAGCGCCGGGGAGCGGCTGAGCCCTGGGGTGCCAGCCCAGTGGGCTGTGGTCACGACCATGTCTTGGTGACCCCAGGACAGGCACTCCAGTCCCCCCCCCGCCATGTCTGCGGACAGAGCGCCCCAGGGACCCCTGCCTGCTCAGCGCTCACGTCTCTCGCCTTGTCTCTCGCCTGCAGAGATCGATGAGTGCCGGTCCCAGCCCTGCCTGAATGGCGGTCAGTGCAAGGACCGCATCGCCGAGTTCCTGTGCCTGTGCGAGCCAGGTTACACCGGCCACCACTGCGAGTCGGGTAAGAGACCATGCCAGGCAGCTGTAGCAAACCCTTCCTTGCTCCCCAGCCCCCAGGGAACGACAGCAGGCACAAACCCCATGGCCAGGAGCTGGGTTGCCTGCGGTTGTGCGTGCTCGCTTCAGTCTGTGCTCAGATCATCTCCATCACTGACGGGGCAGTGACTTCCCCCGATGCACGTTAAGCCTGGTCAGAGAAGCCCAAGATCTGGGGACCTGGGTGGGAAGTGCCCTGTATGGCCCCAAAGCGGGGTTGGGGAAACAGCTTGAGGTCGCACATTTTTGGCCGTGTGTGCTCCTGCTCCTATGTACACACATGGTTGTGGTCACGTGTGGGCACTGGTTGACGGGCAGCACGGGGGCTGCTGGGACTCTGGCAGGTGGCTCTGCCTGGCAGAGGACGATGGTGGGAGCAGGTGGGATGCCTGCCGGGGTTTAGAGGAGGGGATGTGCTGCAGGCACGCTATGGGCCCTCTTGGCACATCCCACACTGCCAGCTGTCCCTGAGTGTCCCTGCGGGCATGTCTCCATGCCCAGCTCCTGCTGCAGCCCCTGCACAGGGGTAGGTGTGGGGCAGTGGGCTCCTGATGGCCTCAGCAGTGGGGCTGTTCCTGGCTGATGGGCTTGGGGGTAACAAGTGATGTGGGGAGGGTCTGTGCCCTGTGGGAGAAGCATTGCCTTTCTGAGCCCTCCCATCCCCTGCTGCCGGCCCCGTTGCTGTGCTGAGCCAGTGCCTCTCTCTGCTCCCCAGATGTCGACGAGTGCCAGTCAGAGCCCTGCAAGAATGGCGGGACCTGCCGGGACCTTCCTGGGTCCTTTGCTTGCTACTGTCCCGAGGGCTTTGTGGGGACCCAGTGCGAGACAGGTAGGGACTTGTCCTTCCCAGACTTGGGGCACCAGGACGCAGGCAGGGAGCCAGGCAGCTGGTTGCCGTCTTGAGCACCTTGACTGCAAGCCATCACCCTGTGCGCTTGCTGCCTGTCACGCTGCCTTGCCTGCGGTTTCGAGGGCAGAGCTGAAACTGCTCCAGTGGGGAGGGAGCAAGGAACAAGGTATCCACTGGTGGTGCGTCCCCTTTTGAGGGTGTCCACCCCATGCCAGGGGATGCGGCCGCCATGGTTTTTGGGTGGGACTCTGGGTCCAGACCAGCTGTGCTGAGCCCGGGCTGCACGTCTGTCCTGCGGGACTTGGCTGCCAGGGGCCTCCGCTCACCACTGGCCTTCTCCCGCTTTCAGAAGTGGACGCTTGTGAGTCAGGCCCTTGCCAAAACGGAGGGGAGTGCGAGGGCTACGGGGGCTCCTACCTCTGCGTGTGCCCTGAGGGTTTCTTTGGCTACCACTGTGAGACAGGTGAGGTGGGCAGGCCGGCTCGGTGCGGGGCGGCCGCTTGGCCAGCCGACACGGCTAACGCCACTGGGCCTGGCACCTCTCCCACAGCCAGCGATCCGTGCTTCTCCAGCCCCTGCGGGAGCAGAGGCTACTGCCTGCCCAGCAATGGCACCCACAGCTGCACCTGCAAAGTCAGCTACACAGGCAAGAGCTGCGAAAAAGGTAAAGGCCCTCAGCAGCCTCACCAGGACGTGGCACGGGGCTCGACGCCGGCCTGGCGGTGGCCACCGCCCGTGAGGGGCTCGACACCTTCTGGGACCAGCAGCTTTCCTTGAGGCGGGCAGGGCTGGGGCCTCGCCTCCGCGGGGTCAGCCTGGGCCCCACCGATGCAGCGGGCGGGTGCTGGTGTGCTGAGCCGCTGCCGCAGGCGCCAGGCTCGGCACGAGGACGCTGGGGACAGGCTTCCCTGGCCCATGCAGCGACAGCGATCCCTCGGATGCCCCCAGGAGGGGAGGCCAAGGTGTCTGAGGGAAGCCTCTCACTGCCAACAGCAGCCTCCCCTGGGCCCCTCGCCCCTCTTGCCGGTGCCTTAGGCCTGGCAGTCGGTGGCAGGCGGTCAGCCGTTGGTGCTGCCGTGTCGCAGTGGCTGAGCGCTCCTGACACCCTGGGTCCTCCCGTGCCCGCCAGGCCATTGGTGGCTGGTGCCCGCAGGGCCCCTGCCAGGGGCACCGAGGGAGAAAACAAGGGCCCCGTCCTCCATCGCTGCTGCTCTGCCTTTTGCTGCCGGGGTCTGTTCTCTAAAGATTCATGGCGTTACCTTTCCCCTTTGCTTTTGCCCACACCCTGAAGAATTGCTGCCACCAACCTCATTAAAGGTGGAAAGGGTGGAGGATACTGGTGTGTTGATTTCTTGGCACCCACCTGAGGACGCAGCCGCCAGGCAACTCATTGACGGCTACGCCGTGACGTACGTATCCCTCGACGGCTCTTACCGCAGGACAGATTTTGTGGACCGAAGTCGTTCTGCCCACCAATTGCGGGCACTAGCCTCCGGCAGAGCCTACAATATTTCTGTCTTTTCAGTCAAACGCAACGTGAACAACAAGAATGATATCAGCAGGCCCGTCATGCTCACCACGCGCACTAGTGAGTAGCGTCCTCGGGGGGATCGCGGTCGTGAGCACGCACGGCCCCGCAGGCGCCAGGGCTTGTGCTGCCTCGTCCCCGCCGCCAGCTCCAGCTGCTACCCGGGCCTGTGCCGAACCCCGGCGGGTTTGGTGTGTGGATCCTAAAATCCAGCTGGGGACCTATGGAAAACACTCGGCACAGAGAATTGCTGTTCTCTTTGCTGTGAGTAAAAGGGGCCCAAACCCCCTGCGGCTCACTGGGCCCCTGCCCAGGGGCTGCCAAGGGAGCCAGCAGCAGGGACCGCTCCCGGATCCTGTTCATCAGGGCCAGGCTGCGCCCGCCACACCGGTTACACCTTGTCGTTGGGCCCAGGGTAGTGTTGGGTCCCCAGTGCTGCTTGGCTGAGCTGGAGAAGCCCCCGCGCGAGTGCTGCAGCAGGGCTGGGCAATCTCTGCCAACAACAAGCCCTGTGGGCAAGTTGCCCCGCCATCCTGCTGGGCTCGGTATGGGGAACTGCCAGAGCGGGCAGAGGCTGGCAGGGACCCCTTCTCCATGGACAGAGGGCATGGTGATGCCTCTGTGGGGGCACAGGCAGGTGAAGTGGCTGTGGTCCTGTTTTCTAGGGCAGGCAGATGTGGAAGCTCAGAGCAAACTGAGGATGGAGGGGATGAGAGCTGGAAAAGCTGCCCTCTAACAAGAGGAGGATGGTGGTGGGAAAGTCCACGGGCTACATGGCCCCGTGGCAGGCTGAGACCGAGTGAAGCTCAGGGGAGGAGAAGGCAGGCATGGCACTGGGCGGAGTGGGGATCTGCGCCCCTGGCCACGGCATCTCAGGAGGCCTCGAGCCAGGGCCGGATGCTGGGAGCAGCGAGAACTGGGCTCAGGACGGCTATCTGGGGTGAACAGTGGGCTTAGGGCCCGGCACAGGCACCGCAGCCCCTTTGGAGCTGGTGGCGGGGGGCTGGGGCCAGAGCAGGACAGCCGCAGGCGGATGCACCTCTCCAGCCTGCTCACAGGCAGTGAGAATGGGAGAGTGCGAGTTTGGCAGGGCAGGCGATGCTGAGCCATTCCCACTGGGAAAGCTAATCCAGAGGGGCAGGCAGGACCCCCACTGCGGGGGCATGGGGAAGGGATGGGGCAAGCCACCATGACCAGTGACTGACCACAGCCCTCTCTGCTTGCTCTGGCCAGGACCGCGTCCGGTGGAAGGCTTTGAGATCACGAACGTGACGGCCAGCGCCATCACGGTGCAGTGGGCTCTCCACCGGCTCAAGCACTCCACCGTCAGTAGGGTGCGGGTCTCCATCCGCCAGCCGGGGGACCTGGCAGACCGCACCGTGGAGCTGAACAGCAGCGTGGCCAAGTACACCTTCCTGTGAGTGGGGTGGCAGGCAGGTGCCGGGCCAGCTGGCCCTCCCAGGCTGCCCAGCTGACCCCTTCCCACCCTGCCTTCCTCCGCAGGGACCTGCAGCCAGGAGAGAGGTACCTCGTCCATGTCACAACGCTGAGCGGCCTGGGGACAGAAGACCACCCCTCGGAGAGTCTGGCCACGGCCCCCTTCCACGTGTGGACGAGTGAGTGGGGTGACCTTTGCTGCCCCTCGCCGCCGCAGGGGCCCAGGGGCTTGGCAGGCACTGGGCAGCGGCGGCTCCTGGCCAGCAGGAAAGCTGCAGGGAGGGGAAGGTGTGAAAGCCGGCAGCCTGTCTGGCCAGCACAGCGGGTCAGAGGCGTGCAGGCAGCCCTCGGGAAGGGTGGGCAAGGCAGCAACACGTCCTCCTCTGCCAGATGTTGTTCACTGCCCAAAACCAGCATGAGCTCAGCCCCACGCGGAGCCCGCACAGGCCTGATTCATCCCATGTTACACAGCAACAGGATGAGGGCCAGACCCGGGTGCCAGGGTGCAGTGAGGCTCAGCCCACCTGGGCAGGGACCCAGCACGGAGCATCTCCTCCCGCTGCGTTGCACGGCTGGAGCCGGGCTGAGGGCTGGCCAGGGCACGGCCAGGCAAGCTGGGACCCTGGCAGGCTTATAAATTGGCATGTGAGAGCAAGTAGGGCAGTTGCCATTCAAGGACACCAGCACTGACTCCTTTTTTCCCCACCTCCTGCCTGCCCCAGGGCCCCTTCCCCCTCAAAACCTCACCGCTTCCCGCGTCACCGCCACCTCCGTGTCCATGGCGTGGGAGCAGCCACCCGCCGGTGCTGTGGAGGGGTACATCATCAACGTCACCACCGCTCAGAGCGTGAAGAGCCGCTACGTGCCCAATGGGAAGCTGGCGTCCTACACAGTGCGGGACCTGCTCCCTGGGCAGCGGTACCGCCTGTCCGTGACGGCTGTGCAGAACACCGAGCAAGGCCAAGTGCACAGTGAGCCCATCCACCTCTACGTCACCACCTGTGAGTGCCCGGCTCGCCGGGGCTGGGGCGCTGCCTGTTTGCGCTGCCTGTTTGCTGCAGCACGAGGGAGGCGATGGGCTAACGGGGAAGCAGGGCGGGGGGTAGGAAAGCAGTCGGCCAACGGAGTAACGAGCCCATGGGGACTTGGCTGCCCCAGAACTGGGTGCCCGCAGCAGGCTGTGGTGATGGGATGCAGATCCCCTGCAAAGGGAGGTGGGGGTTGCAGGGTGCTGCCTCTGTTAGCGGAGAGCAGATGCAGAGTTACGGCCCGGTGATGCTTTGTGGGAACCAGCACTGGCAGCCTCGGTGTGTGGAGAGGGTGCACGTGTCCCCAGACAGTCCTAAATGGCAGCTGGGGGACGAGGGGCCCCGCTGGGAGTTGCTTTGCTGTCCTGACTCGCAGCCTGCCTCCTGCTAAGCCTAACCCTTTGGTCTGCAGTGCAGAGGGACGGGGCTCCGGAGAGACGGTGGAGCCAAGCTGGGCACCCCCGGGTCCTGCGCAACAGGCTGCCCCCAGCCTTCCTGCCCGAACTCCGCTTGCTAGCGGATCACGACACAGTTGAGGAGCCCTCGCCAGCCCCTAGGTAGGCACTGCTCCAGCACTCCTGGCTCTTCCACCAGCCCTCGGCCCAGGCATTGGGCTGAGTGCAGCCCCTTTCCCAGCTCCCGTGCCCGGGTGTGCACAGGGTCAAACCATGCACTCGCTGGGGTCCCACGCCAGGCAGGCCCTTGCCCTGTGAGCAGGTCCCCCACACTGCCCGCAGTGGAGCCCACGGGACCTGCTCCGAGCCTGATGCTGCCAGCGAGTGCTTTACTGCCTGCAGCCCTAGCGCGTGGGGTGGCTGTGGCCTGGGGAACCTGCAGTGCCCCGTACCCTCATGGCTCTCCTCTCCCAGGTTCACTGAGCTGGTGGATGGCAGAGGGAGGATCAGCGCCAGGTTCGGCACTGCGCTGGGCAGATCCATCACTGTGAAGACACGTAAGTGCTCTGCTCCCTTTCTGGCCCCCTCCTGTCACCCAGTGCCTTCTGCTATGCCTCCCCCAGGACAGGGTGGCAGCCGGGCAGGCTGCTGTAGTGCTGGGGGAGCCATAGAAGAGGGCAGAGCCCCTCTCACTTCTCCCTGGGCAGACAAACATCTGCCCTGCTTGCTAGATCTCTGCCCAAGGAGAGGGGTGATGCACAGCCAGTCGGGAAGCCCAGAGAGGGACCCTCACTGATGGGAGGCAATGCTGGCTGTGGCACAGGCTGGCCTTCGCCTCTGCCAGCAGCAACGCCCAGGCGGTGACCCCACAGCCCTCCGGCACAGCCCCTGTCTGCCCAGCAGCCTGAGCTCCCACCACCAAGCACAGGCTCATGCTTGAGAAGGGTGCCTGGGCAAGAAGCCCCTCACTAGCCCCAGACCAGCCCCCCATTTGCCATCCCCGGAACACCACGGATACAAGTGCCAGCCCTCCAGGAAGGGCAAGGCGGTCACCCTAATTCCAGGGGTGCCAACTGGGAAGGGCTAAACCACCGCCTTAGGCCTGACCAGCCTGGTGATGCTGTGGGCAGGCTGGATCCCGTCAGAGAGGCTGCCTTTGGGTCTGGCCCTGGCTGAAGGTGACATTTGACCCTCTCGTTGCCCAGAGCCGGAGGCTCCAGTGAAGCTGGAGAACACGGAGGTGTCCAGCCAGGCGAGTCTGGCACTGCAGCTGCGCGAGGCAAAGAGCAAAAGTAAGTAAGTCTGGGGGGAGACACACTGAGCAGCAGGGACCCAGCCCCAGCCCCGCAGGCAGGCAGGGCGCTCGGCACCAGCCTGCTCTTGTTGCTGCCCTGCTGGGAGGCACACATGGGGCATGGCGTGGGCTCCTGCCGGCTGCCCCATCCCCGGCTGCCCCATCCCTGCTCGCAGTTCTGGCACGCCGAGGGTGTGGGCAGGGCTGTGCCATGACCCCAGGGTGTGACGGCGGCCGTATGTATTTTGCAGGCAAGGGGCAGAGCTGCTCCACAAACCCCTGCAGGAATGGAGGCACCTGCGCCAGGGACGCCGGGTCCTTCCACTGCAACTGCCGCCTGGGGTTCAAGGGCCGGCTCTGCGAGCTGGGTGAGTGCCGCGCTGCTGCCGGAGGGCCGAGATCCGTCTTTCAGGTGGATGGTGTGTGCCAAACCTGGCAGCCACAGGTCCCCCAGGCGCAGGTCACCCAGCACACCCTGTCAGCACCCGGCCCAGGGGGCTCCCATCATGCCCAGGCTCCGCTAGAGAGGGCCATGCTGTGCCGACAGTGGAGAGAGGGACCGAGCTCTGCTCTTGCCAGTTTGGGCAGATCTAGGAGCACAGGTCTGCTCCCCATTTCTGGCCGAGGCCTCTGCCAGACTGCTTGGCAAGCCAGGCTCCACATAGTTACCTGGGCACTGTGAGGCTGGGGGCTCCGCTTCTGCTGGCGGGGCAGCTCTGCTGAGCCCAGCCCTCCAGGACAGCAGAGGGGAAGCCAGGGGGGCCTTGCCGGCCCCCGGCCATGGGGCACAGGCAGGCAGGGCCAGAGATGGGCTGGTTGGTAGCTCCCCTCTCCTGTTCCCCAAGCAGCCTGCAAGAAGGTGCCACACTCGTGCACGCGGCTGTACTCGGAAATCAAGTCATTCCCCGTGTGGGAAGGAGGCACCTGCCACTACCTGTGAGTACTGCCTGCGGGTTGTGCTCCCCGCTTCCCCCCGTGCTCAGAGCCGGGGATGTCTCCCCGCAGTTCGGCTCCGGGGAAGGGCGAGCGAGTGCGAGGCTGTCTTGGACCCCGGCTGGCAGCTGCCAGGTGGCCGCAGTTGCCCCCTTCCCAGCGCAGGCTGAGCAGCCTCGTGCACCCTCGAGCCCCCAAGGCTGCACCAACAGCTGCCTTCAGGGCAGGGTGTAGCGGCGTTACCCACCTACGTGGCACCAAGGTTGGATTTGGCGTGTGTGACCCCTCTCCAAGCAGCAGCAGATCCCCTGCCTGCTGCCTGCCAGCCCAGCTCCCAGCTGCCTCTCCATCTGCAAGCAGAGGGCTGGGGACAGGGCATGGGGGCCTCTGCTCTACCCTCCCCGCATCCCCCAGCCTTCCTGCGATGGAGGCACAAGGGTCTGGCTGTGTGGGGTCAGCCCTCAGGCATGGCAGGCACAGCCTGGAAGGAAACAGCCAGACCGCCAGACTCCCCCCTCGCACTCCTAAAAGCAGATCTGTCCCAGTTATGCCCTACAACTCGCCCCTCTGCTCTGTGTGCAGGTACAGGAGAGTCTACAAGGTACACCAGGACATCTGCTACAAGGAGAGCTGTGAGAGTACCAGTTCCGAGAAGACAACCAGCAGGTACAGCTAGCAGCAGCATTCCGAGCACACCGGCCTTCCTCTGGCCCGGGACAGGAGGATGCAGCCAGCTGGTGTCCCCAGCACGTGCAGGGGTGCCCCGGCTGGGGGTGGACTGGGAGAGGGGTGCAGGAACAGAGTGCAGGGAGCACATGACCGAGGCTCAGATGCCAGCTCTCCGTGCCCTCCCTGCAAGCGACGGCTGAGGGGCTGCAGTGCTGATGATGGTCTCCTCCCTTCTCTTTCAGAAAACCAAGCAACAGTCACACACTGAAGAAGCCATAGAGTAAGTACCTGCTCCGGGCCCTGCTCAGCCCCGCACAGGGAATTGGGGAGGAGAAGGGTGGAGGCCAGGGCCCAGGCTCATGCTGCCATGTCAAGGGGGTGCAAGGCAAAAGCTGGAGCCCTGGGGGGAGCAGGTCCCCTTTTCTCAACCTGAGACGGGTGCACAGGGTGGAATGAGGCAGCTGTGGGGCTTTTGGGGGACACTGCACACCAGCTCATTCTTCTCCTGCTCCTTCACAGGGTTCAAAGCAGTAGAAGCTTCGTCTTTCCACATCTAAGGGCTTTTAAAACACCAGGAAGATCAGATCTGCTCACTGGGTTGAACACAGCAGGGGAACCTTCCTGCCTGGCGTCAGCCTCTCCCTCTCCTCCAGCCCGTTAGGGACACGCAGCTGGATCGGCACGCCGAGCAGCGCTCCCTTCCCTCTGCCAGACCAGCACTGCCTTCGCTCTGGCTTGCCTTACTCCGGCCGCCTCTCTGCCCCCGAGGAGCTGAGCGCCAGCGTACCGCAGCAGTGGGCTGGCTGCCCCACAGAGGGGACTAGCCCCCCTCCTCCCCCCGAGCTGCTCTGCGTGAGCGACGGGCTTCCAGCTCCGCTCAGGCATCGGTGGGGCTGAGCCCAGCTCCCTGCCAACAGCATTTGCACCAATCTGTTTTCGTAATCCAGGGTTATAAATTACCTATAACCCCCAAATAAAACCCTGTAATGCAGACCAAAAAGCCTTAGCTATCACCTGAAATGTGGCCCACAAAAATCTAGTTGGAAGAGACCTTCCTGATGTAGAGGAGGTAGAAATGGTGAGCAGCTCCCCCGAGCAGCGAGGCGAGTGTGGGCAGTGGAGGTGCATCCCTGTCTCCTCTGCTCTAGCAGGGGAAACCGAGGCAGCTTCTACTGCCTGCCTTTTTTTCTTTGCTTTTTTAAACAATCCCTGGTTTTATCTAAATTTCCAGCTCAGAAAACAATAGAGCACCTACAAAGAATTTTCAAAGTGATCTGTAGGGTGAAGTTTGTCAGCCGAGGCCTCATATGCGTGTTCTGACGCTCGCCGCCTCCAAGCCAGCACAGGGCACAGTACAAGCTCGGTAACGAAGCGAGCTCTGCAATGAAGCAAGCTCCGCGTGCCTCTCTTCTGAGCTGCTCACAGCGTTTGCGTTCCCCGTGGCACCAGCTGGTGCTGCGATGCCAGTGCTGTGCGGTTTGCGGAGGACCAGCAGACAGCAGCTGCCCTGCTGTCCATGGCAGGGCAGGCAAGGAAAAAGTGTAGCTTAGAAACGTTCCTAGTTTTTGTGAGTTTGTATGGCAACACTAGTTAAACATAGATTTGTGTATTAACATACACAGTGTATATTATAAATTAATACATACCAGAGATATATTGTAGTTATGGTATAGAGGGTTATTTCCTCAGCAGCGTGGGGGGCATCGTGGCAGGGCAACCCTCCCCTCCCACGAGCATCACAGGGCGCTTCGTTGTTCAGCCATGCGTGTCGAGCTGCAGCTCGGAAGATGCTCTTGGAGCAGAACAGGCCCAGGAATTTTGGCGCTCTTGGCACCACCTTCTCCCTCCCAGGAGCAACATCAAGAGCACTCCACCAGAGTGGCTGCTGAAGCATCCGGCAGCAGCCTGAGAGCGGCAGGGACAATGTAAAGCCATGGCCAGCGTGCTGCTCCCCTCCTGCAGCGGCTCTAGGTCTGCTCCCAGAGGAGAATCCCGAGTTGGAGATGGACATGCCTCCTTTTCTTCCAAGGCTGCCGGCTCCTGCTCCAGCCCTGCAGCCGCAAGGCGACCACAGAAGTCCTGTCTCCCAGAGAAGAAGCCAGCCCGTGTCTGGAAGAGCAGGGCCTGGGCAAAGCCAGGACAGGCTCTGCTGCCCACGAGGGAGGGGAGGCATTGGGGCTGTGGTCAAAAAGCATTTGCACCCCTGCCTTGTCAGCCCCGAGACCAGTGCTGACACGAGCTGCAAAGGTGGAGGTGGCCCCACCACGGGACTGTCCCGTTCCAGCACAGCCCCTGGGCCCGGGAAGCGTGGGCCCGCTGCGAGCTGGCGTGGCAGCCCACCGCCTCCCGCCCCACAGCCAGTACAACATGTAACACAGCCAGAAGGTTTTAACCTAGCCTTGGAAAGAAATTAGTTATTTCGGTTTGACTTTTTTTTTAAATAAAAACACTTTATGGAAACTGGATATTTTTAAAAGTAGTTGTTCAATGATACATGGGATTTATTGCTGCCCCTCAGCGGGGCCCTGCAGCCACCACAGCTGGGGCCAGTGCACAGTGGGGGCTCAGAGCACCCATGAGCGCAGAGGGGCCAGGGTCTGCTTGGGCACCTTGGAGCCTCTCCTCCTCACTCCCGGCCTGTTTTACTTCCTTCACTGTCCAAGGCTTCATCTTCCTCTGTGTATAGCGCATCCTCCTCCTCCTCTTCTTCCTCCTCCTTCTCCTCTTCCTCCTCCTCTCGAGCCAGCAGCTTCTTGAAGACCTCGTACTCCTCTGGCGTGGAGCGGGCCAGGCTGGCCAGGAAGTCTTTCTCCGGGAGCTGAAGGATGTCCCTCAGTTTGGGGTTACTGGTTTGGGTCTGGCCTTTGTAGGGGGTCTGGTAGAACCCCCGGCGCTCCAGGAAGATGTGCCGGTTCCTCAGCTCGGCAAAGGGCATCCGAAAAAGCCGGGCCTTCACCATCTCCTTCTGCCGGACGCCCATCCTGAAGTAGGCGTACTGGAAGTGGTGGTGGAGGCGGCGCGGCTCCTCCAGCAGCACGGCGGGGCAGCTCCCCAGCACCTCCCGCAGCTGCTCCGCCGTGAAGAGGCAGCGCTCCCGCAGCAGCCGCACCGCCGCTGCCATTCTCTGCCGGGGCAGGGTGAAGAGCTGGGGGCAGCGGCTCACCGCCCGCTGCAGCCGATCTGCGGGCACGGGGGTGAGCGGGCGGGGAGGGGCTGGGGTATCTCCCCTCTTGCTCCCCGCACCCTCCCCGCCGCCCCTGCCCTACCTCCGTCGAGCCCCAGGCGCCGCAGCTCGCCCGCCCGCTCCTCCAGCCGCTCCGTCCGCATCCGCAGCAGCGCGGGGCTCCGCTCCAGCAGCCCCAGGGCGGCCTCGGCGCTCAGCCCCAGCAGCAGCAGCTGCGCCGCCGCCGCCTCTCGGCGCCGCGGGTCCGGCGGCCCGGGCCCCAACCCCAGCAGCCGCCGGGCCTGCTGCTCGCTGAAGCCCATGGCCCGCAGCCCCGCCGCCTCCCCGCAGCCGCGGCGAGGGCTGGGGGAGGCGGACAGGCCGCGGGGCGCCGAGGCCCAGCCCGCCCCAGCCGTCCGCCCGCAGGCGCGCAGCAACCGCGCCGCCATGGCCGCGGCCCCGCGGGGAGGAGCCGGATGGGCCGCCCACCCGCCGCCGCGCTCCGCCCCCGCAGCGGGGCTGGGGCCGTCCCGGTGCCGGTCGGGCTGCGGAGTCGGTGGCGTGTCCGAACTCTACCTTCTCCCGCACACCCGGTATTGAGAATTAGTGAAAATTCTCTTTATTAAACTTGGTTTTTCTTTCCAGGATCTTTATCTCACTAAAACCAAGCCTGTTCCGGTACCTGAAGGGGGCTTCTAAGAAAGACGGGGACAAACTTTTTCAGAGGGCCTGTAGCAATAGAACGAGGGGTGATGGTTTTAAACGAAAGAAGGTAGATTCAGACTAGAGAGAAGGAAGGAATTTTTTACAATAGGGGTGGTGGAACACTGGCACAGGTTGCCCAGAGAGGTGGTGGATGCCCCATCCCTGGAAACATTCCAGGCCGGGTTGGACGGGGCTCTGAGCAACCTGATCTGGTTGGAGATGTCCCTGCTCCTCGCAGGGGGGTTGGACTGGGTGGCCTTTAAAGATCCCTTCCAAGCCAAACCGTTCTGGGATTCTATATAGGGAGGGCTGACCAGAAGAAAAGGGGGAAACTTCCCACCCTCACACTCCTGTGTCTGTTTTTGAGGCCTCTCTGATTCACAAACTCCAAACAACATGCAGAGAGCAATAAACTGAGATAAAGGTGTTTATTCATTTGCTTTTCAGAAAGAGTAAAACTACATATAAAAAGAGCCAATAAAAACATATTCTGAGTTACAAACAATTTAAGCAAGACATTAAAATATTTCCCTCACAGCTTTAAAACACATCCTGTACAAGAACAATTATAAACCTTTATTTTAGAGGCATCGTGCCCAGGCTGAGCAGCTCGAGGCTGCCCTGCCAACTGCTCAGTGCTGACCACCAGATCTTTCTCTGAGAAGTACTGGCAATCTTTCTGCAAGACAGAAGTGCTTACAGTTAATTCCTGTTGGTTCTTGAGGGACCGTGTGTCCCCTGCGGTAAGGCAGCGATTCTTCCACAGGGAGGGCCTTGTGCTGCAGAGAGGGATGGCAGCGACACCCCAGACCCCAGCCCTGGTCCTCCACAGCCGCTAGTTCTTCCCAGCGGGGATCTGCCCCCTCACCCAGGAGCCTTCCAGCATGGCTCACTCTCCACATGAAGAGCTGGGAGCCCGTCTCCATGTGCACACTCACCAGAACTGTTTCTGAATCTGCGGCTTCCTAGGGAGAAAGATAAACAGCGAGAGGTGAACTGTAGGTCCTGCCAGACAACTGGCCTATCTTCAAACTGAGCACACTTGGATACCAGCAGGTGACTTTCTGGAGGAGAAAGCCCTCAGAACAAACGTCTCACCTGTCTCAGCAGAGATGTACACCTCTTCCCAGGTATAATCACCCAGGTTCACAGGCTGCTTTAGCCAGCAATCCTCTACTAGCATGGCTAGAGTTGTGCGCAGCTCTGGAACAGGCTGCAAAAGCCCAGCGATGAGATCCATGAGACCTGGGGAGAGACAGCAGTAAGAGGAACAGCTCAGGATGTACTTCAGGCATGCTGGGAATGCAAGGTATGGTTTACATTTGAAGAATGCAGATTGTAATTACAAATCCTCCCTGTTAATCCCTTGTGCAGTACTGTTCTACCGCAGCCTTAGTCACGTGTGCTCAGCTCTGGGAACGAGTCGAGATTTCCAGGTTATGAAAACAGAGAACTGAGAGCAGAGTCATGACACGAGGACAGAATTAGAAACAAATGCCACAGAGGCAACCCCGACTCGCTGCTTCCAAGCCCAGTCCTGTCCTGCGCTCATCCTGTGTTTGATCTGTGATTGAAGGTGCACTCAGGGTTCAGGGAGAGCTTCAAGAATTTACCAGTCGACTGCAGCACCCTGAAGCCTTGTAAGCACAGTGCTCCTAAGGAGCCCAGAGAACCTGTTGATGAGGATTTCTTTAGCCTGACAGGCAATTAGTTTTCTATACCTCCAACAGAAAACAAGGCAAATCTATTTTTCCTGCATGGTCAAGCCTTACGATTCATTCAGAAATTATCAATTAACACACTATCATCCATCCCAAAAATGACACGGCATTGACCGGCAATAGTTCAAGTGAGGTAAAACTGGCATTACAGTTACGTGAGTGCCGTTATTAATCTTAACGTTATCTACCAGAGCAAACCTTCCCGGCAGGCATTATTTGTTCCGGTTTTCTCTGGTATGGACCTCACTGAAGCTTGACAAGCTGAGAGGTTGAGTTGTTATAATAAATGGGAGGCCTGGAATTTGAAACTAAGAAAACATATGGCAGATAGCTGTGTTCATTGCAGGCACGAAGAACTGCAGAACTAACCTGGAAAGGATACCTCAGATCACCGCTTCAGTGAGCAGCTTTTCAAATCATTGCAGAGCACATCCGGAAGCATTTTTCCAGCCTTCCCCTTTATTTCTGGGGTATACATACTGCTCATACTTTCCCTTTAGAAAAAGCAAATGGGAAAAAATTCACCTTTTGACACAGGCTGAGGAGGATTCAGGACAGCCGCCATGGCCTCCTCCAGCTCGCAGAAGGGATTCTCTCCAAATACTAAGGTATAAAGGGTGACACCAAGCGACCACATCTCCAGCTCAGGGCCATGGTACCTATGCAGAGAGAAACTTGCATAAACTGCGATTGCAAATACGTAATTGTGTGCTAAAGAAAGCAAAAATAAAAAAAGGCAGTTGATAGCCCTTGATTCCAATCTTTATTTTAACATACAAAGTTTGTGAGAATTCTAATAAGGTTCTCATATGTTTTTGAGCAGTCTTTATTATCCTTATCCATACAAAACCAAACCAAAACAAAAAAGCAACCAAAGGACAGCCAACCAGTTTCAGCACCTAGACTTCCACATGCATTAGCTGGTGACAAGAGAACTTAAGCCTCCTCCTTCTTCACCATAAGCCAAAACTATCAAGTAAGTATTTAAATGGAAGATCAGGCACTTCAGTGGAATCTCATCTACCTCCTCCCATCCTTTTCAAAACAAAAGTTATTTGGAAATAAGTATTAACTATCTAGATTCCGTCTGAGAAAAGGGGGCAGTTTCTTCACACAGTAACAGGCTGAATTCCCAGGGCAGTGCTGCTTCACCTCCCATCTCATTCTCAGCAGCGATTTCCTCTCATCCTTGTGTTGCTTCTCTCCCCCCTGCCCAGTTAAGAGAAGCTGCCTGAAGGACCTATGAAAACAGCTGTGAAATGAGAGCAAGATAACATACTTGCATGTACAATTAACGTTTACCACCCTGTGACGGTGAGGTTTCCCTCCAGGAGTGGGTACGAGGCTGCCAGCCTCCAGGTAGAGAGCACTCAGAGAAGGAGAGAATAGGGAAAAGACAGCTAAGATTTGGGCAGCACATCCAAAAGAGCAGCAAGACAAGCTGCAAGGGAGTCCAGAGGAGCTAAAAAAATCAATGGGGAGATGAACAATGATCAAACTGCAAAAAATCATACAGGAAAGCAAGTAGGAAAGAAGGGAACAGATGAGATGAGAGTGGGGGAAGTACAAAACCCAGACATGGTAAGGCACAGATGCTATACAGCAATCCTTGCTTATACCCCCTCTCTAAAAGAGCAGCTTTTAGTAGAGACACATCAGTGTGTTCACGTGCAGGTAGGAAGAGGAGGTTAGCAAGCTGATGTACATATTAGGAAAGATTAAGGAAAAAGGACACATTCAAGTCACAACACCACTCCTCCAGACTCTTCTACCAGGCTGGAAATTAAAATCATAGGCTTGTTCTTGAACTCAGCTCTGCAATAGGACAGACATTAGCACAAGGCTTTGCAAAACATCTGGCCAGAATAAGAAAGCCTGTCAACAGACTTAGTCAGAAACTATTTTGTATGTATTCAAGCCTTTACAAGTAATTTCTGCCACCACAGTGCCCCACTTTATATGCATTCAAACCTTTACAAGCAATTTCTGTCACTGCAGTGCCCTAAATTGCACTGCAGTTTTCTGTGGTTAGATACTCTAGCAGAGTACCAGTAGCAAGGCAGCTTGGCTTCTCTATTCCAGCCCTATATGCGCATTTTTTTTGGTGTGGTGGACACAAAAATTACTTTTCAGAGGGTGACATACGGTTTGCCAGACAGCACTTCTGGTGAGCAGTATTCAATTGTCCCACAGAAGGTATAAAACAATTTCCCGGGTTCCATGTAGGCAGTTGAACCAAAGTCCACCAATTTAATTGTGAAATCTTCAGCAATGACAATGTTCTCATCCTTGATATCTCTGTGAAGGATGTTTCTACAGTGGAGATACCCGACAGCTGATACAAGCTGAAAGAGGAGGAAAGAACCAGGTGTTACTACAGAGATGTGTCCCTCTAGATAGTCTATGTGGCATCACAGAGCTCTGATAGCCAGAATTTTGGCTTGTTTTGACACTATATAAACAAGATAGAGATCCTAATTTTGGTAATGGGAAACAACCTCAGGCATGCCTGTCAGCACTGCTGCAGTGGGTGTTACAGTGCTCTTGGTAGAAAGACTTTAAAAAGCTTTTGCTTGCTTTCCTCTCACAAGGTGCAGGAAGATGGCATGCTATAGTCACGACGTGCTTTTTTTTTTTTGTTAGAAGCATCAGAGCTTGCTGTTAGAATCCTGCAAGTTACTCTATTTTTATCCCAGCTTAATTTGGAGGGTCCTTTGATTTCTCCAGAAGGATATTACTGTGTGCCTGAGATACTGCAGGATGACAAAGCATTTAAGAGTGAAGTTTGGTATAAATAATATAGTCACTCCTAAATTCCATTCTTCTTCCTGCACGATTCATGCTGTAGCACCATAATTAAGAACAGCGTCAGAATTATATCACCTTGGAGACAATCGTGATCCCTACCACAATACATGTGAGGAAGAAAAGCAGATGGCTGAGGGAGAAAAGTTGCTTTTTATAATACAAAGCTCCCTCTGCAGAGAAATACTGTACAGGTCTGAAGTGACAAAGAACCCCTACAAAATCAAGGTTGGTTTAGGAAAAGGGCTTATCTGTCAGAAGTCTGAAGGGACTGTAGACTGCAATTTGTGAACGCACATTGCACAGCAGACATGGAGAAGGTGCATCACTTTGGCTAGCAGCTACCACCAGCGCCCCAGGCAAGGGCAGCGTGGACTCAGTGGTGGGTTACGGCGTGCAAAGTAATTCTTGCATACCTTAGAGCAAGGAATTTACTCCAAAACACGTGAGGGGAATTACTTGGGGCCTGCTGTTGCGGTTAACAGTTACTCAATGAACAAAGGACGATTCAGCTCTCAGGCAAGGTCCTGACTCACAGTAAGCTACCTTGAATTATTTTGCATTATGCCATGTTAAATTTCAAGATAATTTCTTGATTTTAAATGCCTTAAAAAGAGGAGAGCCCTTTACCCCCACAACCAGTCTAAATTAAGGATTGATTTAGGTGAAAGCGAGGCTTTTAGTGAGGCTTGGGGCAACCTCCATGCGCTTTCCTCCCACAGAGGAAGTGTGACTGCGACATGAACAGGTGCCCTGGCGACAGGGCGTGTGTGCTGCTATGAGTTCAGCCAAGAGGCAATGGCTCATGAAGTTAGGTGCTGTAAAGGTTTCTTTGTTACAAGTTTCTAAGTAAATCTTAAAAACGTTTTTGCAGGTAGCATTTCAGTTAGCTAGAAATAGCTCTACAGAACAATGAGGAAAAGTTCTGCAGGTATTGAGCATGACTCCGATTCAGCATGCTTGCTGATCAGCCAGTAATTCTTTTGAGTGGAATGGGGTCCTGGTTCTTACATTAACCAAATTTTACCTGCATGTAGCAACTGTACATTCCCAACTCTCACCTGTCTGAATATATAGCTCGCTAATGGCTCATCCAAGTTGGGCTGATTATCAATGAATGTAAACAGATCCAGACCAGATCCATGCTTCTCCATCACCAGCTGGAAGAAGTGCTCGTTTTCAAATACATCCAGCACCTATAAATAATAGACTTGTAAAATAATGTACTTCATCCTCAAACTGCCTTTTTTAAAAAAAACAAAACAAAACAAACACTGCTCTTCTCTTGGAGATTTAATCAATATGTATTATTATTAATAGTTATTATTAATCTTTGAAGACTCATTTCACCAAGTACAAATGTTTCTTGAAAAGATGGCATGACTAAAACTGACAGCAGAATTAAAACCAAGTGGAATTCTCTTTCTGGGAAAGAAAAAAAAAAAACAAACCCAAAAAAACCTCCTAAAACAACACAACAGCCCCAAAACAAAGACCAGAAATCAAGATGTGTATCCAGACTGTTTACTGAACTACTACATGTTCAGATGGGACATCACACCTCCAAGACATCCATCCTATCATCTTGAAATAGTTTTTCTGTTAGAGTCACACCTTCAGATCAGTTGTTTGGGGTAAAAGTGTTGAAGCAAGCAATAGTCTGCTGTCACATACCCTCCAAAAAAAGGAGGATGGGTAGGTTCCTTTCTTTCCTGAAAGTACAGATTTAATACAGGACACTCCCTCACTCCTGAAGAGGAACACAAGACGCCAAGTATTTAAAGGAACCTTCTGATGCAGTTCAAACTGCATTCACTCCGAGTTCACCGTACCTTAATGATATTGGGGTGCTGCAGCTTCAACAGGATTGCTATTTCCTGAGTAACTCTTCCCAGATCAGGATCATCTACCCAGCAGTCCTCAAGCACCCTCTCCTTCCAGATGAACTTTACGACAACCTAGACAGACAACGGCATTTAGCATCACCTGCAAAAGTAGGGCTTTAAGCATTTGGTAAGTTAATTTCCAGGAAAAATGTTAGTGAATCGTGTTACTGGAAGGGCAGAAGTAAGCCAATGTGCATTGCTTATAATCTTTAAACACACTTAAACTAATTTAGTCCTAGAAGCCAAATGATGCACAGAAATTGAATACATTAATTTTCTTTTTATTGATGCTCTGAATTCCAAAGGCTTTGACAGGCCAGCTCTCTTATCAACTCAATTACAGCAGTGATGATTTCTGGCATAGGAGCAGAGTGGATGAAAATGAGCACTTAACATCCATGCCGAGAAACACCAGAGCCTGCCTCTCACCACTCAAAATACTTCTGCTGATATGGAGTCCCGTAACCTCAACATATCTCCTCCACATTCTTGAGTTGTGACTGAAGTTGGTCATTCTCTTTAGTAACAGAAGACTAAAACCTGTAATTCTCTTAAGCTTAACGTGTACTTGTTTCAACAGGTTAAATTAGCTACATGGCCAGTCTCATTCTGTGCCTGTTGTCTTAGGTAACAGTACATACACTACTTCAATGCCAACATTTTGCTGTCCTGTTCCCATGAAGTTAGTGACTTCAGATTTCTGTTTAAAAGGAAAACCTCACACTATCAAATAGCAGCTTTTAATAGCATAGTGTGGACAGCATATGAACACTCTAACCTCTCAGTTTTCATTCTAAATAATTACTGTATTGAGAGCTAAAAGAAATATTTAACCTCCTGGTCATCCTTCTTGCTCCTGCCAGTCCAGACAAAGCCAAAAGATCCTTTGCCAATAAGACTGAGGGTGTTGTAATTTTTTGCATATTCTCCCTCACATGCCCTTAATCCTTCAAGCTCTTCAGCCCTTCGGGAGTTCTCAAAAAGTGAAGTTGATCTGATGGTCTAGGTACAGATTAAAAAAAAAAAATAGTAAGAAAAAAATGAGCAAGCCACAGAATCATGTTTATAAAATTAAGTAAACACTGAAAAGAAAGGACATCTCTGCAACAATAGGTAAAAGGAGCGATCTTTGGTTTTGATAGCAAGAACTGTATGGTGACGTAACCATCACCATATGAGACAAGTTCAGTCAGTCGTCTCTCAGCAGCTACAAATATTGCTTAATTCAGAGACAGGTAAAGAAAGCAAAAGCTTATGCACATTAGATGCTCGCAGAAGATTCTCTGTGGGAGTAGGAAACTGAATTCATTGTGGTCTATCAACAAATTATAATTCTATTTGATGAATAAAAAGTATTAATTTCCATGTTGTAATTTTTCCAAGTTAAGTGTTTCTAGACGCACAGAACTAAAAAGGTGCTGCTTTAAGTCCTGTCTATAAATCTGGCAATTTCTATTTGCCTCAGTAACTTGAAAAGAGTGAGTATATAAAGATATTGAATTACCAGTGTTTACCAAACTTTCTGGTAAGATCGCATTTTAGTTCTGTAGACTGGTATTTTAGCAGATACAAAGAGGAAACAAGTTTGAGGCATCCCTTCTTAAATGTTAATACCCCTGTAAAATCCCTAGTAAAGAAACCACAGCCTGCAACACTGCATGAGAAATTAAACACAACAGAAGTTTTTCTTGCTCTGAGGATAGGGCTTGTGGTTTTTGTCTCAGTAATTATTAGGTTCCTCCACCTAAGCTGGCACCTAAAACATCTTCGTGCCATACACAGTATTCCATACGGAGAGGAAACACAACAAATTTGTTTTGAATAGTGAAATTTGGAGTTGAACATGAAATGGTCAGAACAGCTTATATTTCAACATGCATGTGTGTGTACATGGAAGGTGATTTTCTAAAAGGAAAACAAGGGCCACCTTATTACTCAGCTCTCAAAGGTCTCAAAAAATATTCCAAATAGCAAGTTTTACCAATAGCCAAACTTTTAACTCAAATATCTACTTTATCTCCCAGCTCAGTGATTAGAGGCAGAGGAGGAAAGCAAAAGGCCTGATCTGCAGTCTGGTTCAATAAACAGCAGCTACTCTGAGTCTCCTGTAGTTTGGAACTGTCACCGTTACATGTTACATGTGTGATGGCTAAATATATGTGTACTTCTCTGTTAAGGTCACCATAAAGTCCAACTATGTAAAGATCTAGGGAATGAATACATGTATTCAAGGGATCTGGAAGATCACTATTACGTATTTCAATTGGCCAAAGAGAACTAATTTCCTCTACAGCCTGGGTCAAAGTACCGTCAGTTTTACATCCCACTACTAACCATAAAGCAGGCCTGAGCAGTTCTGTGTTTAGGTTTTATGGCATTGACAGGCACCTACTGTTCAGCGGTGCGGTGTTAGCTTTCCGTACAGCACCCTGAACATAGAATCTCAGGAGGCAGCTAAAAAGTGCAGTTCTGTTTTGTTGACACAAGTCAGTCAATGAGAGTTTTCAGCCTAGCATTTCCTTTTTTAATAGTGTTGTGTCATTGGTGCCAGTGCGATTACATTGATTTAAAAATTAATCTCACGACCCTGGTGCAAACCTCTATTGTAGAGGTACTTAAACCAGCCTGAGAGCAAATTTAAAATTAGGTGCTTTCATTGTTCAGACTGGAACGAAGCCAAGCACATACTACCACAAATGTTACAAAATAGCAATTTGTCCTTTTTCACAGCAAAGAAACATTTCTTTTGACATAAAAATAAGGAAACAAAGAAACAGCAATATCCGCCCACCACTTCATTACGTTATTTTTACTTGAAAAAAATGTCGACTTTAGCTTCAGCTTAACAGTCAAATAAGGAGAGAAATACTCAATATTATACAGTGGTAGAGTTTCTTACTTCTCCAAGACTATGTGTAGAAAGATCTGCAATAGACTGGCCAGAGCTTGCTAGACTGGAGAGCAAAAGCTGAGTCTTTGCTACAGCTTCTTTCTGGCTCTGTAGAAGGTCTTTCACCACCCAGACACAGAAAAGTACGGCAGGGTCCTGCAGTTCTACGCATTTCACTTCAAAGAGTATACCTGTAGAAACGGGTGAGGAAGTTAAAATGGTAGAATGAAACTTCAGTGTTGAACGAGACTGCAGACATTTTAGGGCAAAATTCCGAGCTCTTAACAAAGTGAATTTCTCCACTGTTTGTTTGGGGAACACCTACTCAGTAAGGAATCATCAGAGGGGCTGACAAAAGCACAGCTATTCTAGACATACTTGGCAGCTACCCCCACAGTTCCCACCCCCGGTGGGAAATTTTTCTCAGTGTCCAATTGTGATAATTAATTTCACATTGTTACCCTAAATTACATAAACATGGGGATTTTATACAACCAGCCACAGAATCCAGCTGAAGGAGTGAATGAAACACATTCCATTACACAATTTAAATACAAGTTTTACAATGGAGTTTATATTTTCTGTTCAGAAAAAGTTATCAGGTTCAAATCTTTTAATTGTGTTTTAAGAATATTTCTGACTATTCAGTCTGGATTCATTTATTAGTAACTTTGTATCTTATACCACCTGCTTTTCCAATGCTCTCTGAGTACACTTAAATGACACTTTTTCTTCTAGATGCTAGAGCTTATTCCTTCCTCTCTACTGTGAGCTAACCAGAACTGCCTCCCTTCTGCAAAAATGTGGCTGAAAAAGAGCATCCTGGTAAGAGTTTTGGGAAGGGGAGAAATAGGTTTAACTCACTTAATTGTGAACCGTCTCTGTGGCAGCAATTCCCAGTATAGCTGCCTTCCAAAATCTCCAAGGTCAAAGGAGCTGCTGGATTCAGCCTTCCTTCTTGTTTCACTGGGGTCGATGTTACTTTTATCTCCATATTTTGCTGCCCATGCAACTGACCATCTTCTTCAGGACTACCTTTGCTTTTCAGTGGGTTTCTGTTGATGTTGTCCGCCACAGTTTCTGCAAGAGTTTCAGGCTTCTCAAGAAGTGCTTTGGAGGATTCTTCAGAGTTTTCTAAATGCCTTTGGGAGGCCAGCCACCTAGAACCATCTTCTATGGCAACACCACTCAACAGCTGCTTTTCCTGCCCAGTTGAAAAGGCACTGGTTTTCTGAGTTAGCATATTGCCCACAGCTAAGTCCACTGTATTAGAGGAGGATGCTCCTACACCAGCTGCACTAATACCTAAACAACTGTCTGAGTTCCCCTTGACACCAATATTCAGACCCAGTACCTCAAGATCAGAGCAAATACAGTTCAGCTCAGTGTCTGAATCTTTAACATCTTCAGAGGTTGTGGCAACTCCTGGTGCAGAAACACTGCAATTTGTTTTATTTCTTCCGTTTGCAAAGAAGGATGAAGCATCGTTTAGCAGGCAGTTTTCAACAACAACGTCCTCAAGGCTGGAGTGTTTTGCATCACACATCAAGTTTGTTTTTGACAACTGCCCTGTAACCACGTGGCTTTGAAAGTCTTGTCTGCAGCCCAGTGTTGTCCCAGACAATGGCTCATCTATTGTTGGTGTTCCAGGTGAGTTACAAGTAACATCAGAAGGTGGCTTAATTGGGCCACAGAATGTGGTACCCAGATTGTCTTCTGGCCGAGAACAAACAGGTGACCAGGCAATGTTTACTGAAGAAGCTTGTCCCCAGGCATCAGTGGAGTGCGGATGCTCCAGCATTTCATACGGTAACCTACACACTTGCTGACAATTTACTTCCTTGAGGTCTTGGTGATGAACTTGTAACGGGTTAGGCAAGATACTAGCCTCACTGGCATTTTGAGTCCCAGATGCACCACGTACAGCATTATCACTGCTTCTTACTGGAATCTTCATGTTCTGACCTAAATCTAACTGTTCTGAATCAGATGATGTGGGAGAGAGCCTTGCAGAGAGCATCTTTTGAGAATTATTTGATCCTGCAGCTTCCACTGGTCCACACTGTTCCACTGCTCCAATTCTGTCAAGCCAGGTTTCAGGGTAAGGCTCTCCATGGTGGGCTGACAGCCCATCAGGAGCAATGCTGTCTTCACTGCAAGGATTCAAAGCTATTAGTGATATCACAATGACAAAAGAATGAGAAAACCGACACACTGTATACTACCCACTCTTCTATGATAGTTACTATGGTCACTATTTAAAATCTGCACCAATTGTTTTACTTTCAAGTTTAAAAGAAAAGGGCAGAAAGCTGTTGGCACAGGCACCCAAAATCTTAACAAATTCCACCTTGACCAAAGACAACTAGGTATGCTCAAATGGCATTCTTTCCCTATGGATTGCTTCCTTCTCTAGCTTCATTTCTGAATATGTACCGTAGATCATTTACCACAACAAAAAGCCAGTGCATGTGGCAGGATAATTCCACGTCCTGAGAACAGAAGATCCCTTGTCTGTCCAGCAGAAAGATGGATGTCCCCATCCATTAATTTATCCGTGGTTCACTAAAGCCCATAGCACAAGGTATTTTACAAACACTTCTATGAGTAGAAAAACAATCCATGCAGCAGAGCACTTACAGTCCAAGTATGATATGAGAGACAAACCCAGGAAAGCACATGAGAAAAGGAAACAAGACCACCAGTCTCTAAAAAGCAGCAAGAACTGTGCTATAATAGTCTATATATATAAAAATGGCAGTAAATCTTTTCTGAGGGTTAGAATTGTTAATGTGGAAGGCTTAAAATTGACTTAAGATAAACCATGTGCACCATATAGGTACTTGTGCAGAATTTCTAACCTCATAATAGGAAAAAGTCCTAGAAAGGTGCAATAAAAATGGCTGGACTCTAGTAATACAGTACCCTGTTTCAATGGATGACCTGACAGTTACACTGAGGACTGGAAAGAATAACATTTAGAATTCATTCCAGGTAACCTGGCTTCAGTGCATGGAAGGAGATTGTCCACTGTTTTTGATCTAGCAAAGGTAGAGCCTAATTAACCTTCCCCAGCCTGGGTGAAGCATTCGGCCCCCTTTAGAGATGGAACTCCTGTAACTTTACAATTGTAGGCTGTACAGATCTAAACAAAAATCTAAGGTAGGCAAAACTCAACCTGTCTTGCAAATAGCACTCATTCTAAAGAGAGCAAGTGCAGAAGGCTCTTGTTACACATTCCCACCAACATCAGAGGTGAAAAAACAGTTTTTGTTGGTGATTGCCGCCACAGCTCTTAGTTTTTTTTCAAAGTGAATATGCAGTCCATGAAATGCCTACCTGTTAGAGGGTGTGGATGCCACTTCAGGAGGTGAGGGAGTAGAAAAGAAACTGGTCCTGTTCTTGTGTTTATTCTCATCATGTATTAATTTGTCATCTTTGTGTCTTTGTTCCAATTTCTGCTCTTCATCTCTTGACAGAAGGCTTGCTAAAGATGCAGCCAAGAAGCTGCTGTCTGTATCAAACAAGAAACAAACCCATACCAACTTAACCTTTTACGTTTAGCTTCAGACACTACGGTGATTTAAAACAATCTTGGAAGTGCCTTGATCTGTCTTGTCCCAAAGGAATGGAGTATAAAAGACTTGAGGCAAAGTGGCCCAGATATGAGCACACCACTCTGCTTTGGCCTAGGAAGTCATCACATGCAGGAATCTAAACGTTTCAGGGCTGCTAAAATTTGTCTTCCTATCAAAGCTCTTGGACAGGTATTAGCCTCCTGGGTTAGCTACTTGGATTGAAGTTCAGAGACCAAAAAAAGGCCAATGACCATACAAAATCTGGAAATAAAGTGATCATACAAATACCAGCAGCAAGGAAAAAAAAAAGCCCAAAACACATATACAGCCCCCATTCCGAACACTTGAAACAAAAAGGTTTAGACTGCATTTATATAACTCACTGAAAATGCAAGACAAAAAGCATACAGTCTTAACATGTTTAAGAGAAAGAATAAGACAAGAACTTCTTTCCTTCCCCAACAGACGACAACAGATCAAAAGAGAAAAAACACGAGTTTGTAAGATTAAGTAAACCAAGTATTGTTAATGACTAAACAAATCTAGATTTGAATCTAGAACAATCTTTCCATTTAGTAAATGCTGAGTGCCAACGGTGCTTCCTCACTGAAGAACTGAATTCCTCCTAGATTAGAGGCATCACCTCATCAAAGAATTACTTAAGAAATTGCACACTGTCTACTAGCTCTTCTTTGCTCCAGTAGTGTGCATTGGTTTCAATGCAGATGTGTATTTCTAAGCAAAGAAAAAAAAATAAAACAGGGGAAAAAAACCCAACAAAAAACAAAAGGAGATAAAACCAGCATAAAAGATCTCTTGCAGTACGGATTAAAGTATGCACTTGATTGTGTTCTCTGGTTTGGGCAGAGCTAGCTGGTAAGACAGATTTGGAGACATGAGGCTTCCTTGCTTCTGTTTATTCCTGTTGTGTTCAGAGAAATACAATTTTGATAAATGCTTTGTAAATGCAGTGAACTGCATCAGCAGAATATGTGATGTGTCCTAATTGAAACACCACAGCAACATAACATTGATCATTAGCCAGCAACATGAGCCAATTCAGAAGAATATTAGAATTTTCCCTTAAAATATTAGTCCTAAGTATCTACAGCTTTGCTGCATTACTGTCATAAAAGCTGTATTTTATACATCTTAAAATACTCAGAGATCCTAACAGAGGACAGAGGGAAAGGGAAGTGCTTGTTAAGTACGAAGAATTCTCTATTAACACCGTAATTTCCAACTTGGATATTCAGTTTCATCTTCTTAGCAAGAGAGAAGTACAACCTTAGGTGAACCATTTCTGTTCATCTTGGCTTATAGTGGAAATCCAATTTTAAAGCTGCATGGAGGTACATTGCTTTTACAAAGCACGTTCTGATGTTCACAGGCAAATTTCTCATCTCTGTTCACATTACCTTTGTTACAGCACACTGAGCCAGTTGTGTGGCAGGCAGCAACATCTTCAAAGATGCACTCACTGTCTGTCCCCATGGAGTCATCAAGAAGAGGTAATGGCAAAGAATAGTCACTGCTTCTCTCCATGTTGTTATAGAAACCAGGGATCAGGAACGTAATGTTCTAAAACACAGAATGAAACCTTATAAAGCTAAGCTGACTCTCACAGGCTGGGTGCAAATGCTAACGATGTGTGTTCGTGGACCTGATTCTCATGGATAGCCAGACAAAAGTGACCCACATGACTGATGGAGAACACTTAAGCGCCCAGCTTGCTTCGGGCTACTTGAAATCCATATTAGCTCCTCAGCACTGCAAGACTTAGCAATTACAGCAAGGGAATTTGCGTATCATCCTACAGCTCACTCTCCAAACACATGGAACACAGAGGGTTTGTGACAGACAAAAATGAGCGTAAAAGACAACTTTACAATTCCAACGGATACGCTGCCAGACATAGCAGTCTTTGGGAGGGATTAAAATTCCTATCTTACCTTTCCCAACAGTTCTTTCTTCTCATAGCCAAAGAGCATCAAAGCAAAACTATCCGTGATGCCACAGATGGTTCCATCTGACTGGACAGTAATAAGACCACTGATGGTGGAGAAAACCACGACTGTAGCTGAGTAATGACAGCCTGTGAAAGAGCTTTCTTCTCCTGTCTGCAGAACACCATCTTTCTGCACTGCCGCTTGGTCCTCCTCCAGAAGGCTTACTTGCAGCTTTAAACTGAGAGGAAACATGTTACCATCTCTGGACTGGCCTACAGCTTGCTGGATCCTGACGTTCTAAAGTAAAGCAAAAAAAAAAAAAAAACCAACAAAACACCAAAAAAAACAAACCAAATCAAACAGAAAACCTCTAACTAACCAAATGTTTTGGTTTTATTTCAGTATTCATAGAAAACTACACAGGAACATTCTCAGGAAAAAGGAGTAGGAAAAGGAAAGCAAATTAATCCTGTGAATATAAAAATGAACAAAGTCTGGTTTTCAAAGGATTTGGAATCCAGTGTTGAACTCCTGTATGAATATCCTGATGATGAAGACCAAGAAAGTCCATGCTGCAGCTTTTCACCAAATGAAGCATTAATAAGGCCTCTTTCAACTATCTAGCTGTCAGTTTTCATGGCATTTGCAAGATCTGGATATTTTTTAGACTTTCCCTCCTCAGACAGACATGACTGAAACTGGCTAAAGAATTCAAAGAAATTTTAGGGAGCTGACAGAGAGAGAATTGTTTCTTTAAAAGCCAGGATTGGAGAAAAGTGTCTTTCACCAGGACAGATTCCACAGTGAGAGGTCAGTATTTGGTCTTGTTTCTAGTTAGGAAATATTCAGACAGCAGTTCCATAAATAAGCAGCATATCTTTTTTTCAGGGGACTTATGCTTCTCTCTGAAAAGGCTTTTTTCTGTTACAGAAGGAGGGAAAACAGCATTCACCTGTTGCAACTGGGAAAGGTATGGAAGAACGTGGTTGGTGCTTATACTATACCTTTGGGACTTTTTTGCCTAGAGGAGGGATCTGCACAGAAGGAATTAGGTCCTTTATATGGAGCCCAACTACTTCTTCCAATGTTGGGTAGCCATGGAGATGGGCAAAAAGGAGGTCACAGGATGTAATCTCTCCCTGGGGAAGAAAATTTACAGGACTATTTTAATTTTAGCCACAGTCTACTCAATCCTTTAACAACAGTTTCTGCAAATGTCTAAGCAAATGGCAGTTTCATTCTGCAGTCTCTTCATGGATATAACTAATGCAGTAAAAGCAGACACAGCACAATGCAATACTTCTCCGACATTATCAGGCAGAGAAACTGCCCTTTGCCATAGGAAAGAAGCAGGGGAGTCCAACAGCCCTCACAGAACTTTTCCTCAGCAAGCTGATCCCTTCACAAGGACATCCCTGCCGTGAATAACCAAACCCCTGCCAAACCGGCACTGTTCAAGTCTAAAATACACTGTCTCTCCCCTGGGGACATCTTAATGTGACTTGTTGAATAGGTCAAGGTGAGCCATGCAGGTGAAATATGCACAGGCCCCGCATGCGCAATCCCAGTTTCGGGCAGTGCTACATACACACTTCATGTTCACAAACAGTAAGGTGCCTACTGGCTTTTAGACACGTTTCATTCACACATAAACTCTCACAAAGTGTGGTGTCATTAGATCATTAGGAAAACACTCACATCAACCCTGAAGGAGACAGAAGCTGAAAGTCTTTCCACTGGTTCCAGCACAACCACACAACACTGGTTGTCCTTGCTTTTTATTCGCCTCAGCCAGACCGAGACAGGGATCTTCTCTTTGAGACGGCCTATAACATCCACCTTTCCACAGGATTCAGAGGTACAGACATCATTTAGTACGACTGCGGTTGCTTAGCAAGAATTTCAAACAAGAATAGATATTGAGCCAAGATATCTCTCCATCATTGTTAGAAAAACATTATTTCTTGACTTTCTTGACAGATGACTACTTTTTTTGCTGGATGTAACACAGATTTAATATAGAGATGAAAAGGTTTCCAAATAATTCACTGATTGTACACAAAATGTCATTGTTGCTTTTGTATCGTCTCTCCCAGCCTCAGGAATAATAAAGGCATTTCCTTCAACATGATAAATGTGCCAGTCTAATACCTTGCATTCCAGAGAAGTGCCTTTCAGAGACACCTTACTGAAGGGATGTCTCATGGTGCTCTACATTAGCAACATTGTTCTTACTTTCAGTTGCAAAAATAGCAGTTTAATTTCTTACGGGAGGAGATTCTTCTCACATCGGGAAACGTTTATTTATCTTATAACCTGCAGCATTCATATCAAGCCCTTTATCATTTTTATGTGATCTTGACAGAATGTGTTTATGAATTACACAGTGACTCCTATAAAGTACTTGGAATGGCTGTAGCTTAGAATTAGTGCCTTTATCATACATTTAATTTTAATCTTGGATTTCACCAAAAGAAACTTAGGTATTTTTTTTCCCGCATATCCAGTTGAGGATTCAGGAAGATCAAACTCTGAGATGCTGACAATTTCAGCACAAAAATAGCACACCAGGAAGAATATGAGCTCATTTTCCAAATATTTTCTAGTGGCAGCTCACAACAGCAGCAAAAGAAAATAATTTTGAAACCTTTTTCCATGCAGTTCTCTTACAAACAATCCCACTACAGGCAAAATATCAATGCCACTCTTTTGCACCAAGTAGGGTGTTTTGGCACAGACATTTCACAGTATTTGACTGACTTGTAACTTTATAATACACACAATGCGATTTAAGATAACTAAAAAAATATTTTACAAGACCAATCAGGAACTTTTCCAGAATAGGTTTCTCCATTTTAAGCAATCTATATTGATTTTTTTTTTTTTAAATTTAATGTCCTTTAAGTTCTGATTTGTCAGGTCATCATTACTATACACGTTGGCAGCTGCAAGGCTCTCACAGGTGCCTCTCAAGCCAACTTTGGCCCTTTGAATTCCTGCATCTGCAATCTTTTAAACCAAATAGTCCTACAAAATACATAATTGCCAAATGCACATAAAGTTAAATATATCAGGAAATTACACTGAAAACGTCAAGAAAATCTGCAAAGCCCCAAACCAAAGCCTACAAAAACATGCTATAATGGTGGGGAATATTTACTTGAACATTTCACATACCACAGTTCCTGAAACCACCGATGAACCTTCATCAGTTTCTACGTACTCCTCACTCACAGCTTCCCATACCTCTTGACTGTTTTTGGATATCAAGCGGGACAGCTTTTGACCAATGAGTTCCTGAGTACTGCACCCAAGCAGCTTGCAGGCTTTGTCATTAGCCACTAGGATCTAGAAAAGCAGAAAAAAAACCCCAAAAACAAAAACAAGAATAAAAGCTGTAAGTTTTGTTAATAGATCATAATCTCCTCAGCTTGCTGCTTTAATGTCTTATAATATCCCACTAAAGCTTCTTATTGTAGGACATCCCTTGCCAATGCAACTTCTTGGTTACGAGGGTTTGAGACATTGCTTTCCTTTCAGGTTTCCTGCTTTCTTTTAAATGCCTACCTGCTCCAGCCTCTTCTGTCGTTTAAATAATTGCATCCATGCAGGCAAAATGACAAAGTTGTGTATTTCCAAGCAAAGTCTGGGGAGACCACAAAATTTTATCCGCACCAGTCATTGACATACTTCAGCCTGTTTTACAGACCAAGTCAGGATTAAATGCCTTTAAGATGAGTAAGCCCGAACCGTCAGTTCAAGCTAAAAATGGCACAGCTCTTTAAAGATTTCAGTACTCCATTTTATATTAATGCTTGCTCTCAGGACAGAAACAGAGAAATCCTCTCCCTCTCAATGCAAAAGATTTACTGGGGCAAACCCAGCCCAGGGTTGGCACTTAACACACAGAAGGCTTGAAGCACATTCGGCTTTTCCTTTCTTCCCTCACACCACATCACAGCTGCATTCTTCTTTATTCCCTTTTTCTGTTTGAAAAAAGACTCAAGACATTCACACCCCTGATATTGTCTTGTATCTTTTGCTAACTGCAACCTGCAATGGAAATAAACACATCAGTCTTGATAAGACTACTGAGCTTCAGCAGGCTACAAAATACCTTCATGATGGTCTGATTGCTGCAGGTACACGTAAGAATAACAGGCATTTTAGCCTCTCCGATGTGATACAGCCTGTACCAGTTAGGGCCTGCTTAGTTTAGCAGTCACTACTGCCAATACCTCTGTCGTGTTGACATCCACGGTGAAGATGGCTTTGTTTGGATTGCGTGCAGCAGTTGGGAGGTGCTGGCTGGACTCCTCCACAGCAAGGGCATGCAAAAAGGAGCAAGAAGCAGAACTTCCAATGGAAGTGGAGAGAGAGGCAGAATCCCACTGAGCCCATGAGCGACCAGTTTTGCTGGTACAAAGGTTACGAGCTGCCAGCGAAGACAAACAGTAAGAGCTCCATTTCTCCCCTGTGAGAAGATAAAGATCAGCTAAGTATCTACAACAGTCTACTACAGGAGTATTAGATGAATGAATAAAAAAAATAGTTACCAGCTGAAGCAACCACCAAGTAATCCCAAAATATATGTGTCTACATTTTTTAAGAAATTACACGAAAATAAAATGAATGAAATGCAAGAAAATGGAAACAATCCTATCTAATAAATGTCTCTCTTTGAATCACAGCCACTGGAACAATTAAACTCAGTCCGTAGGCTAGAAAAAAAATTGCCAACATCCATAAGATTCAACTAGACTAGTTAACTTTTATTTTTCACCTAACAGAGTTTGAAAGGTTTTGAAATCTCTCAAGTTAAAATTGAAACTGTTATTAAATATAATTGCAGTAAGTGTTCAAGCCCTTATTAAATAGCGCATTAGTCAGAAGCCAGTTAATTAACTGTTCACAAGACGTGACACTGAAATACCTGTGCCCACACCAATGTTTTATGTTACACAACGCAAAATGATTGTACTAAAATTTTCAAAAGTTCTGCCTGTAAAAAACGTTTCCTTGGGAAGCAGCATCAGCAGCCAAATGCCGTCGCTCCACTCCCAAAACAGTAAGCAGCTTTGAAGGTTTAGCAGATTTAAAGGTTTAGCAGTACTGGAAGAAGCATTATGAACAACTCCTCACAAGGATGTCTCTGCATTTATGCACCGCATACAGTATGAATATGCTCACCGTGAGAAAACAGGAAGATCCGTATCTGGACACATTGGAAACTGCAAAGTTCTTCCTCTCCTAACAGAATCCAGTATAACAACATCTTTCTCCCCATTTGGAAATTTTTCATGTTTTAGATAATAATGGAAGGTGGCAGGGTGGTCCAACAGTAGCCAATAAAGGTTCCCCAGGGACAAGTACAAGTGCAGAGCACCTACCCAGCAATGTGTCCCCTGTAAACTCACCCAGCCTGCAGCAATCCGTGGCCCAGATGGTTACCGAACCAGCGCTTTCTGGCAGCTACTTATTGCTATTGCCTTTAGGCTTGGATGAGGGGAAGAGGAAGGTCTGAAATCATCTGATACACATCACCTTCACTGACCACGCCTGAACTCAATCTCACAACACTGTGCTCACCAGACAGAGATGTTCTCAGCCGGCAGAGGTCAGAGAGCTGACTTTTCCTCCTCTTGCTCCCCCAGGGGTAGGATCTACTTAGCTTATCAGAGTCATTCAAGTAAGCTAAGCCTACTGATGAAGGTAGAAGGCCCCCTTCAGAGGGGCTGGAAGCCTCAGCTGCCATGATCACGCTCTGGTTGCCACACCACACCTAGGGAGCCACCATCTGTAACAGAAACATCAGAAATTCAGTCAGCCCTACAGTCAGGCACTAATGCTGGGGACACAGGCAGGTAACGATGCCTTAACCCAAAGCACAGCCCTGTAAGTTATGGCAAGACTGTTGCTCGTTCTCGTGTATCCCAATCAAGGCTTGGTCTGCATTTTGACCACAAAGGTGACTCTATTGACCATGACCCTGGCCAGGCCGTAGAGGATACCTGCGATCCGCAGGACGCCTCCACCATATTTCTGTAGGAGCTACCAAGCGCCCAGCCGGCACTTTCTCTCCGTTCCTGCTAGCTTTAAGAGCAGAAACTTTGGTAATTTGGGAAGTAATTCCCAGTTTCGAGTCAGCAAGTGTGACACAGCCAGCCAGCATCCCTGCCTCTCTCCCACCCACCCAGGGTGCCGCCCGCACCTCCCCCCATCCCGGGGCTGCAGCCCGAGCCCCCCGACAGCGAGGGCGAGCCCCGGCCCCACCAGGACGGTGGCGGTAACGGCCACAGCTCCTCAGGGCGGTTACCACAGGGCCGGCGGGCGCGAGGAGGTAGCGGGCGGGACTCAGCAGCCGCCTCGCCCAATAAGCGAAGGCTGCTGGAGAGCGGCACAAAGGAGAGCCAATGGGATGCCGGCGCGGGAGAAGGCAAAACTGATCCGGCGTTAGGGACTCTTACGGCTCAGCTCCGGCATCTCCCACAGCCGCCGCCACACGCCATGGCCTGCTTCGAGCCACCGACCTCAGGTAGCACCGGCCGACCTGCCTCGGGCTTCCCGCTCCGAGGGTGGAAGGCTGCGGGTGGATGGCCCCTCCGCAGGATGACAGCCGTCCCCCGAAGAACTTGTAGGCGGAACGACGAGGCCGGGAGCAGCTCCTAAGGCCTCAGGCCCGGGGCGCTGGTGGGGAGGGAGCAGCTCCTCAGCCGCTTGCAGCAGTGCTCGGTGCTACCAGGGCTTCCCGCCCCGCCCAAGGGAAACTACAACTCCCAGAAGGCTGCGTGCGCGCGACTGGCCAGCGGCCGGAAAGTTGTTCCGCCCCCTCGGCTCACCACCTGCCGAGGTGATTGGTTGCGGCTTGCAGCCAGCGGTGGGCTCTGATTGGCTGCGACGGCGGCTGAGGGGGTTTCCGGAAGGGGGCGGTGGGAGGAGAAGCAATATGGCGGCGGAGAGCGGAGAGGGACAGCAGGAGATGATGGAGGGTGAGAGCCCGCCGGGGGCCGGCACGGCAGCGGCTGCTGAGGGTATCGGGACCGTCCGCCGCTGGGCGGGGCGGCTACCAGCTGCCCGCGGTGGGGCTTGTGGGTGCTCCGCGGCCGGGCAGCCCGCGAGTGTCCAACCCCGAGGGCGACTGCCTGCGGGGGACGGAGCTGCAGCCGGCCGCTGAGCCGGGGCGGGCCGCCCGGGCCGGGAGGAGCGGTGTGTGTTTGTTTCCTCGGCATGGCAGGGTTCCTTCCCCCTCCGCGCGCGAGAGGTGGAAGAAGAGGGTTTGTGAAGGTGACAGTGACGTAAAAATTAAAGAAAATAAGAAAGAAATCCCCTGGCCTGGCGTTACTTTTCCTCGGTTGCCCCATGAAACAAGAGCAAGTACTGAGGGGGAGCCGAGGAGCTCCAGGTCCCCAGGGCCAGGGTGGCCACCAGAGTTGTGGCTGGGGAGAGCATGAAGGGATCTTGCAGATTGTACCGTGGAGACGGTTGCTTTTATCTGCAGGGTTTTTTTTTTTACATATTTATATTTTTATGCCTTCACTTCTTCATGTCATTGGTACTATTGTACACAATACTTATTTTTTTTTATAAAAGCTTTTAAAATGTAATAGTTCTATCTAAATCCATCTCCGTAATCTTTGGAATTGCACTTCATTGATCTAAGAAATTTCCTTTTTCCTCCAGTCTTCTTCCCAGATTGTTGGTTTTAGGAAGATGTGATGGGAGGAAAAAGTGCATCCAAAATCAAAGTAGAAACAAGGGGTAAGAGGCCTTTTATTTAAGACTAAACCTTTCATTTAGTTAACTTAGGATTTCTACTAACTGCATAGTGGTATATATGAATCCTGGTTGTTATATTTGCTTGCTAGTTCTCCCCCTCGCCCCACTGCTGAAAATTGCCTAATTCTGCTCTTATGTATGTTACGCAGTTGATAAGCGGATTGAATCGGAGGAGTCGGGAGATGAAGAAGGGAAGAAGCAAGCAGTTCGCTTGGTAACAGACCTCAGTCAGCAGAGCCTGAAAGATGAGCAGAATGGTGAGAACTCTGCAGGTACCTTGCCAGCCTCAGTGGTTGTGTTGGGAAGCGTTGTCTTACCAGTGGGTATGGTAGCGTACGTGTATCTGTCCTCTCTGTTTCTTGTGGCTATATGATGGTTGTGTCAGTGTTAGTTAACAATGTGAATCTGCCCTACAGCAGTCTTCTTTAAAAATAAATAAATGATAATGTTATCATTGCTGAAATAAAACTGCCTTCTTTTTATGGAACTACTGATATTAGACTTTAGTTTTTTTTCTTGGTTATCCATCCACATTTCTATTCCAAAGCTTTAACATCAAAATGCAAAACACCTTTATTCATACTCTTTTTGTGTTTAAACATAGTAACTTTCTGTGGAAAGGTGCTGGATATGTTCATTAGAAATAAATAGAAACAGCTTTTCATAATTCTGCTTTAATGTATGTAGGGTTTTTTTTTTTTGCCTAAAGAGTTGCCAGATTCTTTTGGAAGGCAAAGGAAATTATTTCTAGATAGACTGAAGGAAGCTGTCAATTTTTTTTCCTTAAATTTAAAAATTCCAAGACATATCAAAATTATATCTGTTTGAATCCTCTTGACTTTAAACTTTTGTTACCGCTATTACTGTTTGTATTAAACATTGGGTAGAAATGTTGACAGGCATTTTAAGCCTGCGCATGTGGGATGGAAGGTTTTGCTTTTCAGTAGCTTGTGTAGAATTTGTCAGAGCAGATCCGTTCCTGAAGACCCTGAATGGTAATATTGCCTGGGCTTTTGGTGCTGGCTAACAATCTGAGATGTAACAGCATCCTTTTGATAGAGATGTCCATGGGATTATTATTGGTCTGGAAATGAAAGTAAAGTAATACAGCAAATTTTAATCCTTTTTGACTGTGCGTCTACTGCAGATCCCTCCTGACTTGCCCATTAGAATTTGCAAAAGTCTTTCCCAAGCTAGTAAATTACTGTGAGAATTTTAGGTCTCATATCTCCTAACTATAAATGAACTCTGTCTAGGTATAATTAATTGTTGATTATAAAAAAAAGCTGTATATAGTAAGTAAATGCTGTGGTGGTATCTGTAAAAGTGTAAGAGCACACCTCGCAAATTGTACATCCCAGCGCTGTATGATCAGTACAGCCGTGCAGATTGGTCAGCCAGTTTTCCTTTATGTTCATGTAACATTGAGTGTTTGTTCAGCTGATGTAATTTAGCTGTGCATTTGAGGTTATATTTTGTATGTTGTTCCCCTGGGAATTATAATATTAGAGAAAATACTTCAAGTGATGTACTCTTATTCCAATGAAAGCAAGAAAAACGCCTTCAGATTTGGTGGCTGAATTACATTGGATACTATTTAATGTAATGACTGTATTGTTACTACTTCTTCCAAACTGTTAGCGTTCAGAAAGCTTCTGTTAGGGCAGAAACCAAGCAGAGGAATAATTTTGGAACATTTGAGTTAGTTTCCGTAGCCAGCTTTTGACTTTCTCAGCTGAAAGGAAAATGAAGAGTTTCACATATTTTTCACAGAAGATCAGCAACGGAAAGAGCTCAAGCAGCTGAAATTTCCAATTTATCATTTAGCTGATTTTCTGAGGAATAGCACCTCTGTTTAGAAAGCTTATAACTTAGCTATTTATAATATTTTTCATGCATATGCAGTTAAAAAAATGTAGTTAGGCTTTTAGTTGCTTTAAATGCTTGTGGTACTGTGAACTTATGTAACTTAGTAACTACTGTTCCGTACTGCGGAATTTGGATTTCCTGAATGTCGTATTTTTTCCTACATCTGCAAAGCTGTGTAGCTTGCAGGCATGGGTTACACAAAAATTCACTTAAGTAACTTCACTGCCAGAGCAATGTTTTTTCCTCTTGAGAAACCTGCTGCATTAAAAATTATGGACTACAGCGCTGTTTGCGTAGTTACTGCATGCAAGTGAAATGGCAGTTCTGTTTGTAAAGTGGTTGTAGAAGGGTCAGTGTAGGGTGTTTTGTGTCCGCTTTGTTCCTGAATCAGATGTTGGTTGATAACTGACAGGACTGTACATTTGCTGGAATCGTTTTTGTTTCTCTTCTTTGAGAGAAAATGTATTTCAACATTCTCATACCAATACTGATTTATCAGTGTTAACCGTATACATATCTCACTCAGACTGCTATGTGGAGAGTGTTTGATACACAGTACATAAACTTTGAGAGTTAGCCTTGTTACATAGTTACATAGTGCCTCTATGTTCAGTTTTAAATTACTTTTATGTCCGTGAATTTGATACATGTATTCTGTGTGATTCGGTTTTGTGCCTTCAGACTCGCGTATTTTTTTCCCCACACTGGCTCTACTAGGACTGTTCACTCAAAGCAAAATTCAAGGAGGGGATGTGATCCTTCATTCCACGCTACCCTTTGACCGATCCCAGAACAGAGTATTTAATGCATTGCCAAAACCAAATGTGTGTAAATGGTCTCTAATGGGTGCTGTGATGAAACACGTAATTTTGTAGAGAAGCCTGCCAGCCAAAAAAGGTTGAAGGATTTTTTTTTTCACTTGAAATTTTTTTTGGTTGAAGAATTTTTTTTTTTTTTTTTTTTTACTGACTGCGTGAGTGGCTTTGCTGTTGGACGACTTTAAAGTCTCAAAAGGAGAAGTTCCTTCACCATGAGCATAACTTACTGCTAGTACACTTTTAAAGCAAGGGGAATAGTTCAGATTTTTATGCGATATCTCAAATAACTGGTTTTCCAAACCTGGGCTGCGTTCCTGTTGGCTGTAAATTCAGCTAGGGTGCTTGTTTGGCTTGGAGTGCTTTATGCTGGCAGCCCTTTGCACCCTAGAAATAGGTCAAAGAGATGCAGCCTTGGTAGTGGCAGGGTAGGATATCGCACTCCCCTGCTGAATAGCATAGCTCCTGATCTGGAAGAAAACTAAGGAAATTCCAGTGTTGCCCACTGCTAAAATGCTGACAGACGTATGTATGCATGTCAGTTTTGATGGTGTTTCTATACTGCCATTCAATATCACCAAGCCTGTCTGCTCATTTCGCATCACCAAAATATAATTTATGCTCCCTGCTAATTTACACTATAAATAATCTAAAAAGATGAGGGACAGAGGATTGCTTTTCAGTCTTAACTTCGGTGAGTCAGTTCACTTAGTGCTCTTTCCTATTTGAATGCCCAGGCAAGAGCAGTAGCCCAAATACAGCGAGGTAAATGATGGTATGTGAAGCTGTCAAAGCCTTGGAGTTTGATGGCAGTATTAAAAATTGTCATGCCTGTGCTGTTCATCCTTGCAGTGCTACTTACAATGCCAAGCATCGGTAGGAAAACCACTTGTTAAGTATAGGGCACATTTGGAAGGATGTTGTAACCATGCTGGGCTATAGAAACAGCCCTTACTTCTGGGTTAATGGAAGGAGCTTGCATACAGTAATACAGGACTTAATGCAAAGCCTTTGGAATTTGACTGTAATTAAAGTGCCTTTGTTTTGTAGTAGCGCATACAGAAGCTACACAGATGAAGTGGAAAGGGGTTGCATGTTGTATGTTTTGCAAAGTCATGTTAGACTTTCTTTGGCAATTGACACAACCAGCACACCATCTTCAACAAATGGGACTCGGGCATGAATTATTCAGCATGAATTTATCCAGTAAATTTTGCTCCCTCTTGTGCTGTGATAGAAGCACAGCAAATGTTGGGCTGTCTTCCAGAGCTATAAAGGCATTTCCCAAGAAAATGTATGCAGTGTGATAAACAATTTTTTCTAGCATATTAGTGAGTTCAGTCAAACAAAAGAAGGGAGGTTCATATGAAAGGGTGCACAACATTGACATAAACGGGCAGGATTTATGAAAGAAAAGCTGAAGGGTGGGATTGCTGAGATGCTTGGTCATTTCTGGCACTATCACTAGACAGTTTAGAGTCCCCCTTGGCAAGGTTGTCGGACACTTTGGCATAGACACTTTGGGTGGTGTATCTTCAGAGGGATGATGGCTCTAAGTGTAAAGAAAAGGAATCCTGCCCAGATCATTCTTAAGTCAGTATTATTCAGCAGCCACGTGAGCAGGCTAAGGAGGGTGCTGCTCTTTCTGTCTTTTGCATCTAGGCATGAAATCCTGTTGTTAAGAGAGCTTTTTTTTTGTGACTAACTGTCACAACAAAAGCCAGATAGGTGAAGTGTATTTTTAATGCAGCAGAATATCTGAACTGTGCATCTCGTGTTTCTTCTCCTGAGGAGAGTTTGCTCCTTTGTCCCTCCAGATGTTAGACACTGTAGTCTTGCCTTTAGCTGTCAGATGGCAGAAGTTTGTAATGTATTTGCTTCTCCTGCAGGAGAAGCAGAGACACCGGTGGACATGGAGACAATTAGCCTGGACCCAGAAGCCGAGGTAAAGGCAGATTTTTGTCCTCACAGTAGTTTATACAGTGGGAGGAAAACGGAGGCAGAGGGAAGTATTGAAACCTGGTTAAAAGATCTAATTCTTCTGAAGATGCTGGCTGTCATGATCTTCCTCAGAATTGATTCAGAGCCTTTAGACTAGAAGTAGAGCTGTTTTATTCTTTAACAGTAGTTCTGTTAGTCATTTAGAATTTTAAATTAAGCATGGAGGTGCTGAAAGTGAGGCTGTACTGCAACATTAGTGACAGGCTATGAGCTTTTGTGAGAGTATCTTTAAAGAACTAATTGCTGCTGTCAGACTCATGATCTGTAATAGGAACAGCTACTTAACTGTCCTTGTGCCTTGGCATTGACAGCGTCAGGAGCCTGTTAGCTGGAGAGTTTTTGAGCTTGGGTGGTAAAGTGCTCTGTTTCTCTTTGACTGACTGACCTGCAAAACTGGAATATCTGGGGCTTGATGGCACAGATGTGAAGTGCATCAGCTGATTGCCAGTGCAGAGTTAACATTCACAGAACCACCAGACTATTTGAACTGTCAGTGGTTCCTGTTCGTCTGAGGCCTGGAGCTGGAAATAGCAAAGTGTGTTCCTGTTAAGCCCTAGCGAAGTGAGTAAGGGAATTTTCTGAAAAAATTGATTCATACTAGGCAGCAGATTTTTTTCTGTCTCGGTAGATTCAGAATTTACTGCAAAAGATTGCTAATTTTGGTGAATCAATGAGTAAGAAGAGGGTTGTTGCCTTTTCACTGTATTTGCAGTTGACAAGCTTAGGCCACATTTTTCACCTGTGATGGTAAAATCATGTGCTAAACCCAGTCGTCACAAGCTCTTTGAAGGGAAGTTTTATTGAGCTACACATTTTGTAGGACTGTAATTTTCCTTAGAACAAAATACCAGGTTGATCTTTGAAGGGTGTTTTCAAACAGCTGCTGAATGCCGCCATTTCTCTTTCAGGATGTTGACTTGAATCATTTCCGAATTGGGAAGATTGAAGGGTTTGAGGTGCTCAAGAAAGTGAAGGTAACAGTCCTAAAGAATAGAGAATGCTTCTTGGAACTGGAGATTTTGAATATCTAACTTATAAGAGGACAGATACAGGAGTCTCTTTGGCCGAGATCCTGATGAGTTCACTTCCTATTTAAGTGAAGGGCGGCTGTGTTTACCCATTTGTCAAGTAGTAACAAAAATCCTGGGGTTTTACAAGTTGATCTTGGAAGTGGATGAGAGACAACGCATCAGGGCTCATCCTAAGAGATACATTCTGCACTTGCACAGTGGGCTTAACATAGAATAATGTAGACTGGAAAGGACCTCTGGAGGTCAAAGCAGATCCAGTTAGAGCATGTTGCTTGAGGCATTCTCCAGTCAAGCTCTTGAGTATTTCCAAGGATTGAGATTACGTAGTTTCTTTGGGCTGCTGTTCTAGTGTCTGACCATCTTCATGGTAAAAGATTTCCTTCTGTAGAGTTGGAGTAAAACAAGAAAAGATTGTGTTGCGGGGGGGAGAGAAAAAGAAAAGACAACCAACCAACCAAATTTAATGGGGGGAAAAAACCCAGAATTTATTGTCTGTATGCCAAAAGACATTACATGCTGTTACTCATATCCATTTTCTTGTTTATTTTTAAACTTTTCCCCAACTATTAGACTCTGTGTCTCCGTCAGAATTTGATTAAGCACATTGAGAACCTGGAGCAATTGCAGACCTTGCGGGAACTGGATCTGTATGACAATCAAATTCGAAAGATCGAGAACCTGGAGTCTCTAGTGGAACTTGAGTGAGTCCAGGGGAATCACCAGGATTAGGTTGAGGGTGGTTTGTCACTCACAGAGTCACTCATGCTGTACTTATTCCAGTATTTTTCACCCAGGCCTTTCTCATTATTCGTTTGGATGCTCTATGAAGGATAATGTCTGTTTTCCATTGGTATTTAACCTGTGCAGTAAACCAGTTTCATAATCCTGAAGCTCACCAGGGACAGTCAGCTGGAAGTGAAATGTGTACTGTGTAAGGCAGTGGGAACGATAGGTGGTGGCGGCTTCTGTGCAGGTGCAGAAGCCCTCAGGCACCCTTTGCTTTTGTCAGCGAGAGCTCCGTATAACAGGTTTTGTCCTGCAGAAAATAAGAGATTTCAGGTGAGACTGGGACTTTTTAGGGGGTGTTAGGGAGGGAGTAGCGCTCTTCCTAGTTTCTGGCACTTGTCTGTGATCACTCTGGACATGCATTACAAAACTGGGAGGGGCAAGGAGGACTGACCTGCTTCCCACAGTCATAACTGCTTCATGCTTACGGGAGGCCTTGACATTGTCCTGTCAGAGGCAGATCTTTTGTGCACGTAACTTTCCCAAGGAAGATGCAGTACTGAAGAGTGGCTTCCTCCCACAGTGGCAGCTCTGTGACTGGGCAAAATAATGGCTATCTTCTGCAAGTGACACTTTTAAAAAAAAAAAAGAAAAAAAGAAAAATTCCCTGACACACTATAGAATTATTTTGAAAGTTATACTTGTTGCCATTTCTGATAAAAACAAATCATACTTACGACTCTAGCTTCAAGGCCTAGCAAAGTGCTTGCTCTCTGCAGATACTGAGGTTCCTCAGCAGTTTACAAGTGGCTCTTCTAGAATCATCCATGCCTGATGGACTGAAGAGACCTTTATTTTGTTTTACCTCAGGATCCTGGACATCTCCTTTAATGTTCTGCGACACATTGAAGGACTAGATCGGCTTACCCAACTTAAGAAACTCTTCCTTGTTAACAACAAAATCAGCAAAATTGAGAATTTGAGCAACTTGCAGATGCTACAGATGTTAGAGCTGGGATCCAATCGAATCCGGGTAGGCTTCCTGTGCAAGATGTTAGCTGCAGAGTTTTGGGCTCTTTGGCTTGGGATTAGCCTTTTCTGAAAGTGCACTGAATTGACTTTTACTTGCAATTTTGTTCTTTTTATCGTTTCAGTAACTTAATGTGTAATTGCTTATTGCTGGGCATGCTGGTTGCTTTAATTATGTATGCATGTAGTACCTGGCTACTAAATTACTATTCATGAATTTCTCTCTTTAATGAACTCACGCATCCCCTGTGTGTTGTCTTTTGCAGATGATGGTTTCCTCCTGATAGAGAGCCAAGCATATCAAAGCTAGCAATTACTGTTTTCTTTTCCCTTCCCAGAGGCTGATGCTCTTGTGATAAAGCCTATTGAATGCAAATTTAATTCTAGTTTGATTTGTATGTGTAGTTGATAACCTGCTGCATCAGTCTCACTCAGGAAAAAAGATTTTCTTCAGGCTTTGCTCTGAAGTGCCTCAAAAACCTGACAACGTACTGCTGGTTACTTTTTTTATTGTGCAGTTTGTGACCTTTTCAATTTAGGTTACTTTTTTTTTTTACTTGCAAAGTAAACAATTTCTAGGAGCTTTTTCAGTAATGTGCACTTTAGAAAATACTTGTAACAGATAAGTGCATTCAAGTCTGAAAATTGTCAAAGTTGGCGCTCCTTGTTCACAATACCTGAAAAATTACTTCTTATGCTGAAAGAGCAAAGTAGGAAAATAACTGTTTGTTCTCTGTATTTCAAGCCTTGTGGAAGCATGCTTCTCCTTCTAGAAAGGAAGGAAGCTTCAGCTAACAGTCTTTTAAGGCAGAAATGTTTGCTACTTTTATGAACTGGAAAAATTTTATTTTGCTCCTAAAGCTAAACTGGACTGACTTTCATCCGAAGGAATTTCTGCTTTGGAAATGAAATTACTTAGAGGAATAAATCTAGAGCATGAGAACGTGAGCCAGATCAGAGGAGTGATTAGGGACTGTAGAGTTTGCATAGGTTGAGGGAACATGAGTCAGAGGGAGGTGCACTTTCCTGTATTCAGAAACATAACAGGCTAAGCACACTGATCTGTACATTTCAAAAGCTGGGTTAAGTGAAACTGTACGGTATTCTGTATGTAAGCATCATTACCTCGTGCAAAAGAAAATCCAGCTGGATTTCTATATTGACACTTAAGCAATTCAACGCCACTAACATTGTCAAACCAAAAAATATCTTTTAAACAATTAGATTAGATTTATTTCACGTGTGTTTTCTCAGTGTTGAGCCTGAGCATATTAACAAAACAAAAAAGTCCAAGTTGTCACTTATGGGTAACACAAGCTTCTTAAATTACTTTATTTTTAGCATTTTTTCTATTTATCTGTTGATTCTATTCTGTCTTCTTCAAACAGCACAGCTCTGTGCTTCCAGTTGCTTTACTGGAGTAACCTGTGCCTAGGCTAGACATGAAGAAATACATATCATGTTATTTGGAGCCCGCTAGAACTCCTTTAGTAGTTTTCTGTTAGTAGCGTGGCCTGGGTCTGTGCTTTACATCCTTAACTGTTCAGGGTAAAAGCCTATGGCCTGTCTGTTCACGCAGTGTTCCTGAGTCTGAGGTGCCTTATATACTCATCCCCTGTGCGGTAAAGCTTCTGCAGAAATGCTGTCTTAGTCATTTTGCTGCACACTGACCTTTTGGAGTGCACTTGCCCTGGACTCCATCATGACTTAGGAAGCACTTGTAATTCTGTCCCTTTTGCATGAATTGTGGGGAAGCGGAACTTCATGCTTGAGCTGATGCATTTTCTTGCTTTTTTTCTTTTTCTCCAAAGTTGGACTGAGACAACTATAAGGCAAACACTTCTTTATTTGTTCCTTAGGTTTTTTCCCCTCATGTCCATCTGTTTCATACTTTAACTTAAGTGTGGCTTTTTTATAGCTTTAATTAGATTTTTTTTTTTTTCCCCCTGACTATTTCTTCTCAGTATCCTCAGAATTGCAAATATTTCCTCCTCAGGGCTGATGGAGCTACCAATGAGCAACAAATCTATTATTTTCTTGCAAGGTCAAAACAGGGGTAAGTTTACAGGCTAGAAGGAAGGTGAATCCAAATATGAGCTGATAAACACCTTATGTTGAATCTGTTTGCAATTGTGGGATAGATATTGAAAAGCTTCTTTGCTTTCCGAAGTGTATCTGTAAAGTTCTAGTGTGTGTGCTTGTGTCCATCTTCCTCTCTTTATACACGCACAGATAAATGTACACATACACAGATTAATCTAAGTGGTGCTAGGACTCAGTGGCCTGTCTCACGGCACTACTAGTCTCTGAAACTGTGCCAGGCAAGGAGGCTGTGGAAGAGCTGAGGTGTCAGAAGGTACTTGAGCACAGATGCGCAGCTGTCTGTGTATCTATATCCATATTACTGTTCTTCTATGAGCTGAAGTCTGTTTTTAAAATTCTTCTCTCTTTTAACAGCACCTTTGTTGAATTAAGAGACTTTCCCCTGCAAAAAAAAAAACATTGTATTTACTTTCCTTCTGTTTACAGAAGCCTTTTCTAAGCACACTCTTTTCCCCTTCTCTTGCCCTGTTTTCTCTCTTCTCTTCGTACTTTCTGGTGCCTCTTCCTTTATAATTACAGAATATGGTTCTTCTTGAGGCCTCACAGATATAATTATTTTCTCCCACTGAAGGCTGGGCTCAGGACTTAAACTGGTATAGTGTATATGTTCTGCCAGGAGCATGTGTATTTAAAACATGTACATCACTTAAATTGGTATGTGTGTGTTCTACTAGCAGCATGAATATGTAGCCAGTAGTTAAATATATGAACACATACACCCATGAGATGGTTAACCTTGCTTATGACAGCTAAACCGCTTGCTTCTGACTGTTACACAGTCACGGATGCTCAGGACTAAATTTCCAAATTATATTTTCTCCTCCCAGATTCTCTTTCCATTCTCTAGTGACAGATATTTCTTGCTTCACAAATGAGTATCTTTGCCCTGGATACACCTCATGGCCCAGGGAAAATCACTTTCAGAGCTCCCTGAGCCTTTTCATTCTCTGCTCTTGCTGCCTGGACAGTGGAGACGACAGCCAGGACAAAGCAACATGACCCTTGCTGAAAATCAGCAAATAGTAGTGCCACATTACAGCTGTGACACGGGCTGAGGTTCACTGTCACCGCACAAAGTCCTGCACTTACTCTGCTCTTGGGTCGCCATGTGTGCGCTTTGTGTTGTGGAATTGGCAGGCTTGTGTTTTTCAGGAGTGCAGCTCCGTGGGTCAAGGCTATAAAATGCCAGCCACGTCTACAGGTCAGAGTTTTGTGTCGCAGCAATAACACTGTCTCCCTTGGTCATTTTGCAGGCAATTGAAAACATCGACGCTTTGGCTAATCTTGACAGTCTGTTCCTTGGAAAGAATAAAATCACCAAGCTCCAGAACTTGGATGCTCTGACAAACTTGTCCGTGCTCAGTATACAGGTATTGATTCTACTTTGTACTGGTATTTTTTGAACAGCGTTGGTTGCATGAACCACCTTGTAATTTATAAGCTCTGTATCAGGAGGTCTTCAGTATTTGAGTCAAACTCCTGGGATCCCAGTGTACTGGGACTGAAGTGTTGTAACGTCCCTTCTGACCATTCCATTAAAAAGACCTACAAAATGAATGCTATTAATGCTTAGACCCGTTGTTTCTAAAGATGACAAGCGGAAAACTTTCAGGCTACAACTTTTGATGGGATGGTCAGAACCTGATTCTTCTAAACTTAGAGTTTGTTTCCTGTGGGACTTCATTGTACATCAGTGGTACAGAGATCAAATGAGCTGGGCCTGTGAGATCAATGTGGACCCAAGCAGACTGTTCCCCCTTCCCATCCATACTTCAGAGAAGTGCTTTTTCTCCAATTACTCCCTTGGGTTTTGGTTTGTTTAGAGTGAACTTAAATTTAAACTGTTACACTTTCAGAATAACCGTCTGACCAAGATTGAGGGGCTGCAGAGCTTGGTGAACTTGCGCGAGTTGTACCTCAGCCACAATGGCATCGAAGTCATCGAGGGACTGGAGAACAATGTGAGCAGGCTCTTGCTAAGCATGTGACAGAATCGTTGTCCTAAGCTACTCCCGTTAGTGACTGTGCTTTTCTGGAAGTTTTTGTTCTCAGCTCCCTCAGTTACATGTGAGGTCCTGAGTTTCTTGAAAAGACCGCAAAGATCCAAGTATTTGTAACATTAAAATATCTTGCGTGAGTGAAGCTCCTCCAGATCTTCTTGAAGTAGAGTTGTTTTTCTCTCCTGGGGAGGGGAAGGACAAGGTGTGGTTAATGCAGCAGGCTGACTGATCTTCAGCAGTGGAAGGACCGGTGGCTGCAGCCGGCTGTCCCTGCTGCAGCCTTTCAGACAGCAGTTTGTAGATAACCATGAGTTCTTTTCAATAGGATGACAACTGGAGCTTGGGAGTAAGAGAGACAAGCTGTGGCACGTGGCTTGCCTTCGTGTCAATATACATTTCTAGATTTCTGGATAGGATTGATTTCACAGAAGCCTGTAGCGCTTTCGTTTACACAAAACAGTCAATGGCATTGTCAGAGAGCGGAGACAGTCTGGATCTTAGTTGTCTGTGTGCAAGGCAGAAAAGAAAAATTCTCTGAAACTAGTAGTTTCCTGCAAAAAAAAGTTTGTTCACTCTGCTGCTTGAGGGGACACTTATGGTCTGATTTTAATGGATTCCTCTTCTTAATGTACTATAAGGAAAAGTCACTTTTTAGGAGCCCTTGGCAGGCAGTTGCAACTGGCCAGTTTCATTTTTGTCACGTGGCTTCTGGGAGGTCAGTAACCCAGCTTAATGAGGAGCAGCCTTCCTTGCTGTATTTAGGCAGTGAGAGTTCCTGTGCTGCGTGTCAGCAGCTGGCAATAATGTGTCTTTGCTTCTAACAGTTTCCAGGTCTGGGCCTGAAAAAAGTGGGGCGGAGGAGATGAAAGAAAATCCGGTCTAATGTTTTTGTGTTTGCTTGTCTAGAATAAACTCACAATGCTGGACATTGCAGCCAACAGAATCAAGAAGATTGAAAATATCAGTCACCTAACAGAGCTGCAGGAATTCTGGGTAAGCGCAGGCTGGAGCTGTTCCCCGAAACATCTGTGCAGCGGTCGAAGAAACCCTTCTGATGCGGAGCAGTGGGAGGGTGGTGTGCATGTATGTCATGGAGTAAACTCTTCTTGTTCTGGTGACCAGCTTTAGGACCTTGACAGTCTGCACGGATAGAGTATATGACGGCTTCTGCCAGGGAAAGAGTTGAGCTTAGAAGATTCTTTGCAAGGCTTTGCTTAGTGGTAATGAGTCTGTCTCTACCTAGGAAATAGGCCCTGCCTTCGTGCCTGTCATGGTTATGAAACGGCCCTACTGTGTCCTATTTTTGCAGATCTCATTTTTCTTTAAGTGAACGCGACAGAGTAAATGGGGAAAGCTGATATTGGCTCACCACTGCACTGGAGCACAGTGCCTGCTCAGAGCAGAGTTGATATGTTCATGTTGTTATAAGTACGAGGAAAATGAAAACATCTTCTGGTTTATATACGTTTGTGTGAGGTAGATAGCAGTTTAGGGTTGCTTCTGTTTCTTTGTGGCATCCTAAATAACTAAGCCCTTTGTCATTCATCAGTCATCTAGTCAGGAAAAATACAGAGACACCCTCTTCTGAATCGTCGGTCCCCCGCCATATTTGGGAGCTGTGTACAAATCTGCTCACGTGTGGGGGAAAAAGCAGCAGATGTTCATGAGTTGGCATGTGCTTTAGCTCTTGTAGAGTGTCTGAGAGTGAGAGTTGTGCTGCTTAATGTCTCTCATTTGAGTTCAGTTATTTAAACTCTTGGGCAGAGGTAAAAGGAGTGGAAAGCAGCTGCAAATGAAACCAAGCCAGAGCCTGGAGTCCAGGCTACCTGGACCATTTTCCTCATATTGCAGTGTGGTGTAGCAGATGGCTGGTGGTGTTACCTGGCTGTGCCTGTTCTGTAAGGAACTTTTTACAGAACAGGAGCTGAGAAGCCTGTTTAGCGACATCTTTTGGGCAGTAAAAATGAGACGGTGCAGCGTGGCTTGTGTGGGACCTGTTGTGATCCTTTGCAATTTCCTCCAGTCTTCCTCTCTGCTGTTGCTCTGCTTATAGAAGAAGGCGTTGCACAGCTGTTTCCACTTGTTTTACAGAAAGTAAAGGGAAGGTCCTAACCTCATTGGACTTGCTTTGCAAAAATGCTAGTGCATTTAAAGAGTCCTTTGTCAAAGCAGAGCACTGACCAAGATCTGTTAGCTGAACCTGGAAAATGCCCTCCTGGCTTTTTTCCACTTTAAGCCTGTTTTTTTTTTTTTTAAAAAAAAAAAAAATTATGTGCTTTTTGATAAAGAACAGGGCAGAATTTTCTTTGATATGAACAAGTGTTGCGTCTACTAATTTATATTTTTTCACTGGCTGTAGAGTTGAAGCCACGTAATAAAGTCAGTTAACACCTTAAGGAAGTAGAATTTCAAATCCCAGATACTGTGGGAATCTTCTAACAGTTTCCCAGTCCATCTCCAGTGCAGGGACTGAGACATCTGAAGGTCAAGTGGCTTGGCTGAAGTAATGTTGTGATGAGCTGTAAAGGATGAAAGGGCTAGCAGGTTTTCTTCAGAGTCTTAGTCCAGGATCTTAACTACAAAGCCATCTTCAGCTGCAGCACTGGTGGTCCCGATGATGAAGCAGTTTTCTTTCACTGGACTAAGTGGAGCGGGGCAGCTGGAGAAGAGAGAACTGCTCTTCTGCCGCCACAGCAAACGGGATGCGCAAAGTTTCCAGTTTACCATGGGCGCCTGATGCGAGGAACAGTTGTTGAAGGGGGGCAGAGCCAATCCAGTGGGTTTTTTATTTGAAGATGGTGTTACTGTAGTGACTGCCTCTATCCAAAAGCAAGGGGTGGCTGAAGTCTCTAGGCTGGATAGCATGTGGCCGTTGTGCATGCTTTGCTTCCTTGCCAGGCACTTGAAGCATTCATCCCCTTGCATGGGAATTCCTTTGCAGTGCCAGCAGTGAGGCAGGTCCTGGGCTGACAGGAGGAGAGCCTAAATCAGGGAGCTTGGCGCTTTCTCTGGTGTGAAGAAGCACTTTTTGTGGGGAAGTGATGTGGAGAGGAGAGGAAAATGTCACTTTTCACATCAGTTTGTGACCTTATTTAATGTTTTGTGGGAAATCATGAAAGTAAAGAGAGATGTTGCAGTGGAAGAAAATCTTGACATAAAATTTACAGCCCTTAAATGAACAGTATATGTGCTGGGACACTGTATAAGAAGACTGTCCCAGTGTTGTGCTGGGTCTCTCCCAGCATACTAGCTGGATTGGGTGCGCTGTCTGAAGGGTGGAGCGTTTGACCAGCAACCCCCAACAGCGTGGGGCAGTTGGAGATGGTTAGTGAGGCCTGGAGTGTGAGACAGGAAAGCGTATCTTGGAGCTTCCAGGGGGAGAGGGACCGTGTAGGCAGGATCTTAATGCGGATGAAGACTGTACGGCGTTACTGCCGCTGGGCAACAGTCATCCTCCTGAGCAGCATCGGTGTGGCTAGGCTGCTGCTAACTGGGCTCGGCTTGGGAGCATCTGTGTGTGTGAGCGTGTCTGTCTGTGCTCTGCAGATGAACGATAACCTCGTCGAGAGCTGGAGCGACCTGGATGAGCTGAAAGGAGCGAAGAACTTGGAGACTGTCTATCTGGAGCGAAACCCCCTGCAGAAGGATCCCCAGTACCGGCGCAAAATCATGCTGGCTCTCCCGACTGTCCGGCAGATCGATGCCACGTTCGTTCGATTCTGAACCTCCTGCTGCCCTCTCTCTCCTGCCCTCCTTGGAGAAATGTCCCAACTGGGTTTTTTATCCACTTACCACTCTCCAGGTCTTCAGTACACTGACACTCGCAGAGCAGATGGTCGATAAAAAGCACTGAATACCAGATCTTGTGTACAATGCACTCATTGTTTTTGAAATGTTGTTGTTATTATTATTATTAAATCTTAACACAAGAGGCTTCCTTGTGCTTGCATCTGTTATTTATGGGGGAGGTTTTGCCAGAAAGTGTTTGCAATAGAGTGGAGCCACTTGCTGACTTTTGTTGACTCTGTGACACACCTTCAGGTTAGTAAAGCCTTGCAAACATGACTTCTGGATTCAGGCTCAATTGCGGTCTGTAAAAAATGTGAAAAGATAAGTTCATGTTGTTTTAAGCAGGTTATAAAATGGTCTTGATGAGAAGAATCTGATGAAGATGCTCATCCAGGTTATCAGGTGGGTCAGTGCTAAATATCTGCTGGTAAAACTGGAGGTGGCATTCAGGAAAGGTTGGCCTTTCCATAGCTTTGTTCATTTTTTTTAAACACATCTGCAAGTCATTAGGGGATTGAGGACAAATGGCTCTGGTATGAAAGCAGTGTGGGGATGTACGTGCCTGGGTGAGCTACTGACCTTCACAGAGCCACTAGTGGTAGGGCTTCCATGTTTAGATGTCATGCTGTAGAGTGAGGTGGGAACTTTAAAAGGTTAAACAGAGTGAGAGGAGGGGCTGTGGATTCCACTGGAGGAGGCAAGGGGTCTAGTCCATGCTGACAAGTTCTTTATTGGTGGTTGTGGCTGTATTTGCTTCCCGACTTCCCAGGATTTGTCAGAGCAAAGTTCAGCAGATGCTGAGTGTGTTGCTGCTCCTTCCTGGAATGAAGCTGAGGCTGCTTCCAGACCCCTTCCAGAATCGAGGAGTGCTGGATGTGGTCTGCAGCTCTTCAGTGGTCATACTGAACATTTCCTCTGCCTGAGGGGGAGCTGAAAGGCTCAGTGATGTTCTGGTTTTTATTGAAAATGAGTGGAGCTACTCTAGAGGGAGCCATTGATTTGGTGTGACTTCAAACGTGGCATTCATCTTACAGATTCCATCCAGGTCCCTTGGTAGTAACTCCTGATAAAGCCCACCTGCCTGGAGCCCTGCGCGCTTGGACTGCAGTTCAGCAGCGTGAATCTGGAGAGGAGCAAGATGTGGCCCTCTGTAAGGGGCTCCGACGGGCTTTGTACCGATGCGGGAGGAGGCAGCAAGATGACGGTGCTGTAGTGAAAGCTGCTGCTTGTTTCAGTGCTGTCCGTCTGTCTGCCGTTAGTTGCTTGATCTCTGCTGAGATCAGCTGTCGTCTTCAAGCTGTCAGTGCCCGCTGGAGCAGGCTTTATTTGTGATCGGAGTCCCTGAGCATTTCTTTTAAACCATGCAGTGTTTAGGAATCAGTCAGGACTGTTCTATGGCCAACGTGTTCAGCATTGTCTTCGCATCGTCATCGGCTTGTTGTCAATGCTAAATTAATACAACTGGTATTACTGTACTAAATATATTAATGCTACTGGTCAGTGAGGTAGGGGTTTGGTGGCACGGTGTTTGTGTGCACTGAGGAAACTATGAATCACGTCCTGCTTCCACGGAACACAGCGATGTGGCGTTGCCCTCCCTCTGCGCCCGTGTTTGAGCTGGGCAATTGAACGTCATAGTGGCTGGAAAGCCGCCCCAGGAGCGCTCGCCATCTGCTGCTGTGTTTGTCCGACGGTTGTGTCATCGGGCCGGGAAACAGCGGCAGGCCGGGCTGCTGCGGGTGTTTCAGCGTGTGCTGGCCGGGAGAAGGATGGAGGGAGTGAGCTGGCAGCAGACGTGGGGGAGGTTTCCGTGTGTGCCAGCCTTTAGGAGCTTTCTGAACCTGGGAGGTGTTTCCAGTGTGGTCCATGGCGCTTGCAGAGGAACATACCAGTGAAACGTATTTTAACTATGAAAGCTGTTCAAGGGCTGTGTAGGTTTGCAAGTTCTCTGGAAAAAACAATACGCGAATTCTGGCTGTTTTTTAAGGAAGCAGATCCCTCCCTGCTCTTAGGGACTGGGCCAGAGCCGGTAGCGATGGGGTGTTGGTGTTAGCAGAGGTGCTGGTCACTGCGCGCCAGCCCCAAGGGTTTCACTGGGCCACCGTGATCAGAGCTGTGCTCCATCCTGCTGCCCTGTCAAATGACAGAACTATAACAAGAAAAAATGGCAAGGGCATTCGAAAATTTGCTTTTGGTGGAACATTAGTTCGTTCTGATCTGATGTGGATTTGAAACTTCGAAAGCGTGGGGTGGATCCTCTTCTTCACCAGGTGAGTGGCAGTAGGAAGCAGGACAGTGTAGCCCCGTGGCAGCTGCTGGAGGCTCCCTTCACGGGCTGTGTTCCTTTTGCTCTGCCGTGGATTGGGATGCCGCAGAAGCTGCTGGAGGTGGTGGGGTGATGCCAGGCTGCCCCGGGGCCATGCACCTTGTCCTGCCACAAGTGTGTGGGTTTGGGCTGAGTTGCTTTGAGCCCCCCATGGCTCCACGAGCACACCCATGTTGTCCCCCGGGCTGCTGACCACCAATGTGCCCCTTGGTTGGCAGCACCTGGGAGGCAAAACAGAGCTGGGTTTTATCTCCTCCCTCCTCAAAGCTGCAAAAAACCAGCAGAAATCTTTCTCTTGTGAGTGTGAGGTGAACATGGTGCTTAAAGCTTCCTCAGCACCCCAAAATCCTTCTGCCGTGGCCAGGCACCAGACCCTCCAGAGCGCAGGGGGGTCCCTGCTGCCCCTCGCCGTGGTTATTGCATGCGTGGCCCTGAGCTCTGCTGAGCCCTGTTTGTTCAGGGCCATTTGGGTCCCCACCTCCAGCTCAAACAAAGGCAGGGCCTGCTCCAGGCTGCTGTGAGGAAGGTGCTTGCAGAGCTGTTCTCCCCTCCTCCTCCTCCCACCCTGAGCCCTGTTCCTCTTACACAGGGAGCCTGATGTTTCCCAAGACAGGAAGCAGCCAGCAACCGCTGGGTTAGAGCACCGGGGTGGCATTTCCCGTGCCCAAGCGAAGAGCGGCAGTAGGGCGGGAAGACCCCTTTGCCCTGTGCCGTGTCGGCGCTCAGATCCGGCACTGTGGGAGGAACACACGGGGCAGGGGCCCTGAACAGCAGGTATGGGAGAAAAGCTGCAGGTTTGGGGTCGAGATGGCTGGTGCCTGTTGGGCTGTCGCGGGGCTCGGCTGCGGTGTTTGTCACCGGCTGCTGGGAGCGATGACCGGGTGCTGCGCCCGGAGGAGCCCTGCTGCCAGGCGCCCCGGAGAGCGGAGTCCAGAGTCGCTTGCTCAGCAGGGATGCATGCACATGTGCTCCAGGTATCAGGAGGACTTCTGGGTGTGACTTTAAGGGGGTAAAAGCCCAGGACACGGGTGTGCTTCCTCAGGGAGATTTAGCACTTGGCACACGTCACCCCAGCCCTCCCAGCTAGTCTGACCAGGGCTTTGAAAGGTCACAGGACCCAAACCAAGTGAAATTTGGTGCTGACCAGCAACCCCTTTGACTTGGTGTAGGAGTTGCAAAGGGTGTAAATGAAGCTAGAATTTGTCCCACGGTGTGGAAGTTTGGACAGGGGTGGCTGAAGGTGCCCGAGGTGGAGCTGAGATGCTGAAAGGGAATTGGGTGGAGGCTGACACCTGCACCTCTGCCCAGCTCAGCAGGGCTCTGCCGCGATTCCCGAGCATATTCCTGGTTTTTCAGGCCCCCCAGCACATCCTCCCAGTGTGACTAACTGCACCTTTGTGATCCCAGGTGCGTCTTCATCTTGTAGTGCGAGTCCCTTGCTGGTTGCCTCATGTGGTTCACTGGGTTGCTTGTGGGTTGTCACAACGTGGTTGCAGGGACACCTTCCCAGGTGGGACTTGGCCTTTTTGAGGAGCCCACCTGGGGACGTTTTGGGTGTTGGAACATTCAGAAGCTTGGGCTCTTCATCTCTTTGCAGTCTGGCCACGTTTTATTTCTACGCTAACCAGTCCTTACTGTAGGAGCGAGAGGCCCAGCCTGTTCCCATGACCTCCTTGCTTTGAGGAATGAGTTTGTAATGCTTTTAGGTGAAGTTAGCAGATGTCTTCCTCCTGCACTGTTGACATGCAGAAGCAGCTCTTCTATCAGAAGAGCTCTGCTGGTGCAGGCTGTCAATGGCTCCTGCAAAGGGGTGTTTTGCCCACCGTGCTTTTGGTGGTGATTTGAGAAGCTGAGGCTGCCTGGCATTTCCTCATTTACACCACTTGTCTTGAAAGTAACGATGAAGAGCCACATCATTTCTGAGGAGCAACCTGATGTCATTAGGAAGGCCAGCTCCATTTCCTCACTGTTTAGCAATGAACTCCGCTGACCACTGGTGTGTCCCTGTTTTCCACCTGGAAGCATTCCTGGCGGTAGGCAGAGCAAGGTCCCAGGTCTCACCAGGCATGAGCAGGAGCGGAGGGGCCAGCAGAGAAGGTCGTGAGGACAAGTTGCCAGCGCCAGGGCTGTGGCAGAGGTGTCGAGTCTGCAGGGTGTCCGCAGCTGCCTGGGTCTGCTTCTCAGCAGCAGGAGGAAGGGGCATGAAGGTTTGCCATGCAGCAGAGGAGCACCACGGACGATCCCCACTGCAGGCTGGTGGGGCAGGACGGTGGAGGAGCTCACTATGGCAGCCTGGGCGAGGAGGCCACTGAAATCTCTCAGGTCGGTGGCTGCTCTCTGTCCCCCTTGCAGTGGAGCTGCCTGGGGAATCGCTGCTCTCATTGCCCCATATGCCTTACTTGCAGCCCAGTGACGCAGCCCTGGACCAGAAGAGCACAGCCAACGTCTTCAGCGACGGCTGTACAAGGATAGGTGAGGGAGAAGGGCTGGTCTTTGAGGTTGGTTCCTTTCCATCTGGTGAGGAGGCTGGGGCTGGATGGGGCCTGCTGAGTTGAGGAGGATGGGGGAAGCCCCAAGGCTCTACGGCCGGAGCTGGCAGCTGCAGGTCCTGCTGACCACGGCTGGTCTGTACAGCACGTCCAGAGGGCATCAGACCTCCTGCACTGCCCTGCTATGGTGCTCAAGCCTTTCCCTTCTGTGGGACAGCCACTGTCCTCAACTCATGTTAATAAGGTCTTCCAGCTTCCTGCCTCCCACACCCAACACACCTAGGCAAGGAGACTGGCATCCCATCCAGACCAAGCCTGTCCTTCCCTCGGCTCCTTGTTGTACTCACAAGGCAGCGCCCAGCCCCATGAGAGCCCCGAGTCCTGCGGGAGAGGGACACGCAGGACAGGGACAGCTCTGGGATCTGCTGCCCTTCCGGGGCATGTGGTGGGCACGAGGTCCCCCTCCTTGCTGCAGACTTTGTCCTGGTGTGGGAAACTGTCCCCTGGGAGCTGAGGGGGCAGCAGGCCAGCTGCAAGAACGAGGGCTTGCAGGAGAGATCTGCCACCATCCACAGGACCTGGCGGAAGACGTTTCTGGACAAGCTTCATGCTGCTGGGATCCACATGGAGAAGGTATCCAGCCTCAAATTTCTGCCCTGCTGTGATAGTGGGGGGCTGTGATAACCAGAGCCTCGCTCTGCAAATTGGGAGGAGGGACACTGCGCCATGAGGGCCCTCGCACAGGAGGGGAGCCTGGGTGGGCCTGGGGTGGGATCTGCTTGTGCTCTTCTCCGTGGGGTCAGCTCTGCCAGGCTGATCCACACCAGCGTGGAGCCACCCCAGTGCCTCCCGCAGGGGACCTGTACTGGTGGCAGCAGCCTCATCTCCGCTGGGGTCCCCTTCTCCCGACAGCATGTCACCCACGTGGAGAAGAAGGTGGTGCATTATCTGCTGCTGAGTGCGCCTTGGAGTGTCCTCTGCTACTACGCCGAGGAGCTCCAGCTCCGTGTGCCGCTGCAGGTGAGGGGCTGCAGTGCCCGAGCTGCTGGGGATGGGGGACGGTGCCCCCAGTGCCCCTGGGTACCCCGCTCTGGGCTGGGCAGCTGCTTGCTGTGGGTCTCTGATGGGGTTTGCAGCCTCCTGGCTTTGCAGCGGACCCAGCAGTTCCCAGTCACCAGCCTTGTCCCACGCACAGACATGGGATCCCACCTCGTTCCCCCTGTGAACTCCTCCAGCGCCCCATCCCCTCTTTCCCCGGCCCTTGAAGAACAGGCTCCGCGCGCGCGTCACAGATAGGAGTTACGCACTTCACTCGCGAGAGAGAAGCAACAACACGTTTATTGACAGAAAACAGTGATTTAGCAAAGTTTGATAGTAAATGGTAAATGGACAGTGATTTAACAAGATTTAACAATCCAAGTACACTGGATTATTTACTGCAGAGAGGACAGGGTCAGACAAAACTGTCAGGGAGACCCTCCCATTGGGTCATGAGATTCAGAAAGGACCCCTTTGCTTTCTGAACTCATAAGAGAGGAGAAGGTGTGGCTGGATCCATTCCTAGTCCCAGACCCGGCCGACAGTTTGTGTAAAGGATTATACATGCACAACCAATCCTTTATATCACTTAGCTGAGATTCCAGAGTTTCAGCACTCTTCTTCCCAATTCACTTACTGCGTATCTGATGCGATAAGGATTCTCTCAGCCTCGAGGAGTAACCTTGAGAGACATCCCTACCCAAGGGGAGATCCCGACATGCAGCTCAGGGCCGTGCAGTAGAGCTCCAGGGGCTCTTGGGCTGCTCACTGTTTATGGAGTAGGAGAATTGACTCACAGCCGTGCTTGCATGCTGATTGTAGATGTTAATTTCTTCCAAATTTGACTTGAGCCCGGCGTTAACCAGCACTGTGGTTAGGTGGGCACATCACCATCCCTTGGCTACTGTGTTGTTATCTGTCTCCCCCAAATCCACTTTGAGTTGGCTGCAGCCTTTGTGACCAGACACATCCATCCCTGCAGGTTACCACTTGAGCAGGGTTACGGCAAAAGTGCTCAAGCTGGGGCCGGGGGGAGCACACCGTCGCAGTTCGGCACAGCCCGGGCACTGTTCCTCAGTGGCCTGGCTGCCGTCCTGCTCCCGTTCCCCCCTCCTGAGGCGTTTCCCCCACCCACGCAGGCGCTGCCCAGACAGACCTCCAACTGGTCGGCCAGCGTGCTGCGGCGGCTGGGCATCCCCAACCTGATGGCCCAGGAGGTTCCCAACTTGCCGCTGGACTACTACACCTGCCCCTTCAAGGCCAACAAGCTGCGCTGGTGAGCACTGCGGGAGGGTCCCCGGCTGGCGGGCGCTATGGGGAGGGGGTGCCGCACCCCCGTGCCAAGCACCAGGCTCTGCTGAGCTGCTCCTCTGCACCCTTCCAGGTTCCTGGGGAGCGATCAGCAGGACATTTTCTTCTCCACCACCCAGAGGCACCAAATTGTGAGCACCGGGGCTGCTGTGGCCTCTCTTCCTCAGTCCCAGGGGGGCTGTGGGGTCTGGGGGAGACGTGCCATGAGCGGGTGAGCTGCTGTGTGCTGTCACGGTCTCAAAGGTCCCAGACTGTGTTGCTGTGTGCCAATAACTCCAGAGGGGACTGGGTGGAAGCCCTCCTCCTGCCATTCAGCATCTGGGAATCAGGCTTGGAGCTGGTAGCTGAAAAGCCAGCTGGTGGTGGGGACCCCTCTCCCCATCATGGGGAAAGGCTGCATCCCCCCTCACCTCTCCCGGCGTCGCCCCGGCAGCTCTGCGAGATCCTGGCCACGACACAGTACGGCTGCTCCGGGGAGCAGGAGGTGGGGGTGGACCGGCTGCTGAGCGAGAACGTCTTCACCGCCGCCTTCCCGCTGCATGAGGCAAGGCCCCGCCGTCCCCTGGGGAGCCACCCTGCCGCCGCCCTGCACCCCCGGCCAGCCCCTCGCCCACCCCTGCCTCTCCCCGCAGGGTCCCTACAAGCCGAGGCCGGAGGAGCTGGCTGCCGGCGCTCTCAGCCAGCGCCAAGTCCTCTTCCGGTACTGGGCCAACTGGGGGAAGTGGTGCAAGTACCAGCCACTGGATCATGTCCGCCAGTACTTCGGAGAGAAGATTGCTTTCTACTTCACCTGGCTGGGTGAGTCCTGCTGGCTGCAGAGCAGCCCTCGGCCGTCCTGGGGGACGGCTCCCTCGGCCTCGTGGTGCGGGGTGAGGGGCCGCTGGCAGCGGGTGGCAGCTCCGGGCTGCCCCGGGGACGCTCTCCATCTCAAGGGTGGTGAGTGGTGGCACTGTGAGCCGTGCCCCGTGTGTCCTAAAAGGACTGGCTAGAGCCTGACGGGGACTTTGCAGCCCCAGGTGTGTGCTCGGCTCCTCCAAACCCTGCGCGGTTTCAGGCTGGAGTTGGTTGGGTGGGTGTCATCCTTGGTGGCCGGAGCTGCTCTTGGCTCGGTGGCTGTGGTGGAGGCCTGCAGGACTCACGCTCCCATCCCCGCTGTCTCCAGGCTTCTACACGGGATGGCTCTTGCCTGCCGCAGTGGTGGGGACGGTGGTGTTCATCGTGGGCGTTTTCCTGGTGTTCACTGACGTACCTTCGTAAGCGCCCCGACCTCCCTGCTCACCCCTTCCCCAACACCGGGGCAGCGGGGTGGGAGGATGGCTGCACCCCAATGTCCTGGCACCGGCTGGTTACTGGGGCTCAACCACCACACTTGGTACAAAACCGCTGGTGAACGGTCCAACGGGGAGCAATGGGAAGGGCTGAGCCCCGGCGGGCTGCTGGCTACTCCTTTGCCCGTAGGCAGGAGATCTGTACGAGCGAAGAGCGGTACTGGATGTGTCCCCTCTGCAAGACCTGTCCCTACTGGCCGCTCTCCAAAATCTGCAGCACGTTCATGGTGAGGTCCCGGAGGGCAGCTCGGGGCTGGGGTGGAGGTCTCCATCCCAACGCTAGCCTGTGCCCTCCCAGTGCTTCCTCTCCCACCCATCTTTCCACCCCTCTCTTCCCAGCAGAGGGTCCCAGGCGGCCCCTTCCACCTTCCCTCCCCTCCTGCCCCACAGCTCGGGGACGCCGAGGACCCGGCACTTGCCACGGCGGCTGCGCAGCAGGCAGCCCCCACCACCCTGCCTGGGCTTCTGCCCACCCCTCAGCCCTGCTCTGCCCGCAGGCGGGACGGCTCTTTGACCACGGTGGGACGGTCTTCTTCAGCATCTTCATGTCCCTGTGGGCAGTACTGTTCCTGGAGTTCTGGAAGCGGACCAACGCCTCCCTGGCTCACCGCTGGGACTGCTTCGAGTTCGAGGACATCGAGGTGGGGTCCTGCCCTCTGCAGTGTCTCCCAAAACCAGATGGACCAAAGCCACTGGGCCTCCCTGACGCTTTTCCCTCTCTTTCCCAGGAGCGGCCACGGCCCCAGTTCACGGCCACGGCTCCCATGACAATAACAAACCCTATAACAGGGGTAGAGGAGCCGTATTTCCCCAGGCGCAGCCGCCTCCACCGGATTTTGGCTGGTTCGATGGTCATTATAGTGATGGTGAGATCGTGGGGGCTGGAGCAGCGTCTGTCCCGGGGCAGCGGGACATGGTGGGATGGGCGCAGTTTGGGGTAAGAGCATGGGTTAAGCTGGGGATGGACACGGGTGTCCCTGGCCCATGGTGGAACCCATGGCTCTCCGCTGTGCCCAGGCTCAGCCGCCCACCCCAGAGCTCCCCTGGGACTTGCAGCGCCCTGGCTTAGCCGTGGGGTTTTCCTTCCCAACACAAGCGGCTCACACCCCACGCGCTGTGTTTGCAGATTGCCGTGGTGGTGATGTTCACGGTCTCTGTTATTCTCTACCGGGCAGTGGTTGCCATCCTCCTCTCCAGCTCGGGGTACTTCTGGTCTGCAGATAAGGTAAGAGGTGGCCAGAGCCACTCCCGGACCCACAGCGCTCGCTGCCACCCTCCGTGCCCTGCGTGCTGCTTCTCTCTGTAGGCATCCCGCATCGCCAGCATCACCGGCTCGGTGGTGAACCTCATCTTCATCCTCATCCTCTCCAAGATCTATATTTCCCTGGCACATTTCCTCACCAAGTGGGGTAAGCTGGCGAGGGTCCCGCAAGCTGGAGGGTGACAGGAGGGAGCGGTCGGTGAAGGCAGAGCACCGAACCCGGTGAGGCGCTGCTCCATCCGCAGCCCCGGCCGACACTCGGGACGATGGCTTTACGGAGGAGAGGGGAGCTGGGAAAATAAGGACTTGGGTGAAAAGTGTTTTGGCGGTAGAAAAAAAAGGAGAAAAAAAAAAAAAGTGCAGAGTTCAACTTCTGCTCAAGCTTTTCTGGGGATTTTTGATGAAAATACTTAAGCTGACTTTTGAGGTCTGGGGGACAAAAGCACGTGGGATGTGTTTGTTGTACTTACTGAGACACAGCCTGCTTGTACCGAGCGGAGGAAGACTATTTTTTGGTGCAAAGCAGACGAGTGTCTCCAGGCTCTGTACGAGTGGCAGGTGCCTTCACGGGTACCCCAGCAGGTTTGGGGATTCCAGGCTGCGGGGGGAGTTGAGCGATGTGGGGCGACTTCTGCCATGAGGTAAAGAGCATCCTGGAGCAGCGTAGGGCCACGTCCCCGTGTTCCCCCCCGGCAGAGATGCACCGCACCCAGACCAAGTACGACGACGCCTTCACCTTCAAAGTGTTCGTCTTCCAGTTTGTCACCTTCTACTCCTCTCCCGTTTACATCGCCTTCTTCAAGGGCAAGTAAGGCTTTTGTGGGGAGCAGGGGTCTTCCCCATCCCCTACAGCCCCTGCGGCTTTCGGGCTTTGCGGCTGGGGGTGGCTGCCGCCATCATGGGCGAGAAGCACTGAGGCGGAGAGGACAGTTCCACCAGAGAGTGGGAACCCTCACGGGATGCCCAAGAATGAGGACAGTGCCAGCCTGCTGTGGGCTAACTGGTGCAGCTGGTCCCAGTCTGGGACTGGGGGACTCTCTCCATCAGAGGCACCCACTGCCAGCCTTTTTGTCCCCCTTGGTGAGGGACGAGAGGGCTCTGGGTGGACCAGACAAAGCCCTTCTTTCCCTGGGGCCGCTCCGGACGCATCCCTGGGCTCAGTGCCTGGAGTCTCCGTTCACGGCTCTGCCATGGCTCTCGCAGGTTCGTTGGCTACCCCGGGAACTACCTGCGCTTTCTGGGGGTCCGCAACGAGGAGGTGAGTGCTGGGCGGGAGAGACCGCGTGCCTGCAGCCCCAGCCGGTGGGCACTGCAGGGATGCCCTCCTGTGCTCTGAGCCCTCCTGTCCCGGTGTGCTGGACCCGGCAGGCTGAGGGCCCCTCTCTCCCCGCAGTGCAGCCCAGGTGGGTGCTTCATCGAGCTGGCACAGGAGCTGCTGATCATCATGGTGGGGAAGCAGATCATCAACAACGTGCAGGAGGTGGCCATCCCGTGAGTAACGCCAGGACCATAGGCAGCATGGGGGCTTTGGGGCTCCATTGAGGGGGCGTTGAGCCGTGCTGGCTGGCCACAGTGAGGGACATGGCCCCTCTCATCTCCCCAGGAAGCTGAAGTGCTGGTGGCACAAGCACAAGCTCCTCTCCACCAAAAAGGCAAGCAAGGAGGGGGAGTCGGTCTTGGTGGAGTCGGCGCCCTGGGTGATGGACCACCAGCTGCTGGTGTTCGAGGGGCTGTTTGACGAGTACCTGGAGATGGGTAGGGATCGGCCTCGGGCTGTGGAGGGCTGAAGGACTGGGGAAGAGAAAGCTGGTGGCGAGAGGCAGGAGCTCCCTGGAGGAGGGGACCAGCCGTGGGAGCGTTCGCCCTGAGCAGCCCGCGGGTCCTGGAGAGAAAAGGGCTGCCCTGCTCCCCATGGGACAGGGTTGGCAGATGCCACAGTTGCCGCTGCTGTCTCTCAGCCTGTCCCTCCCTGCTCCTTCTCATCCTCTTCCTCCCAGTCCTGCAGTTTGGCTTCATCACCATCTTCGTGGCGGCCTGTCCGCTGGCACCCCTCTTTGCCCTGCTCAACAACTGGGTGGAGATCCGCCTGGACGCCCAAAAACTCATTTGTGATTACCGGCGGCCGGTGGCAGAGCGGGCACAGGGCATTGGCATCTGGTTCGCCATCCTGGAGGCCATCGCTCACCTGGCCGTCATCAGCAATGTACGCCGGGCCAGCGGGCGGGTGGTGAGGGGGCTGCAAGCGGTGTGGGAGAATTAGGGGGAAAAACCCGTTTGGCCGCTGTGGGACTCTGAGTGATGAGGGGGGCTGGGGTGGGTCCACCTTCACAGAAGGTGCAGCTCCAGCCACGGGTGGTGGGAAGCCACCCCCCTCCAGGGCACGCGGTCCTGCCTGGGTTTAACTGCAGGGTGAGAGCAGGACACAGCACCATGAGCAGGGAGGTGCTGTCTAAGACTGAGCAGCGTTTGTGCCCGGTTTGTCAGGGTGAGGGTGCAGAGAGGCAGAAAGCCGCCTCAGGAGCACAGGGAGGAAGTCCTGCCCGTGGGGCTGGGCATCCCCCAGCTGCAGGACCTGCTGCAGCACATCTCCCTCCTGCCAGGCCTTCCTCATCGCCTTCACCTCCGATTTCCTGCCCCGCATGTACTACGAGTACGTCCATGACAGCAGCCTGCGCGGCTACGTGAACTTCACCTTGGCATACGCGCCATGGGACTTCGTCCTGCAGAGCAACACTACATGCAGGTGGGCGCCCCCCTCCCGCCTCCTTTGGTTCCTCTCCTCGTTTGCTGAGCCTTGGATTTGCTTTTCTCTGCCACTGCCACAGCAAATATTTTTAGCACAGCGGCCTTTAGCCATGTCCAGGTTACCCACCCACTTTCCCGAGATCCTCAGGGCCCTTGCTCATCCCGGGCTGCACATGTGCCGAATGTGCCCCTGTATGGGGCAGGCAATGTTGCTTGCCTGGTCTGACCCAGGGCTGGAGCAAAAGCTCCCCAGTTGTGGAGGGAGATGCTTTTGCAAAGAGGGAAGTCCCCTTGGGCTGGGCTACCTGCAGCTGCCGGGGTCCTGGCCATGGCTGGCCAAGGGCTGGTTCCGCTGTGCTCCAGCGTGTTGGACTGGCAGCCATGATCAGAGAGCGCCCGCAGCAATGCACCGTGGTGACGCCCACTGTGAAGCGGACAGAGGCCGTAACAGCTGCACTTTGCTCCCACAGATACAGAGCGTTTAGGGACCGGGATGGCAATCTCACCTTGACGTTCTGGCAGCTGCTGGCCGTACGCTTGGGCTTCATCATTGTGTTTGAGGTACCAGCAGCTGAGCCCTGCAGGGTGGCTCAGGGCACGGTGCTGGGGCAGCGGGGTGAGGACCTGGCACCTCGGCCGACCCGCGCGTCCCCACTCGCTTCCAGCACGTGGTTTTCTTTATCGGACGTGTGATTGCATCGCTGGTACCTGACATTCCGGAGTCAGTGGAGGTGAAGGTGAAGCGTGAACGGTACCTGGCCAAGGAGGCCCTGGCTGAGAACAAGGTGGGCTGCAGCAGCTCCTCCTTCAAAGCTGTTTTTTTGCTTTAAACCTGTGCAGAGGCACAGCAAAGCAAGAAAGCAGCCCTGCAAGGTGCTGTGGCAGCTCCTACTGCTGCAAACACCAGCTCCCTTTTTCTGTGCTTCAGGTCCTTTTGGAGAGATGGGAGACAGGAAGCAGAGCCAGCATCATGGATCCGGCTGTGGGCAAGGACTGGGAAACTGAGCAGCTCAGCAGCAGCTGAGTGCCGCAACGTGCCCAGAGGCCTGTGGCACAGTGCCAGGACCAAAGGGCTGCTGACCGGCTCCTCCTCGGGCCAGGCTGGGGCTGCGGGGCAGCAGGCGTGCCTTCCCTGGCACACGGGCATTTGGGAGAGACGCAGCTGGCTCTGGGGGTTTGTCCAAGCTCGTTGGCGTTACCGCAAGGTAACTGCACTGCTGTGTAAACGACCTGGCACGGGGTGAATTAAAGGAGGCCGGCCACACCGCGTCCCCGGGCCACGCTCGGCTAGCGCAGGGCACTGTCTGCCCACGCAACCGCAGCTCCGCTTGCCACTCGGGCAAGTGAAGGCAGGGCTGCAGCCTCCACCTGTGCTGGACATAACCACAGCTGGAGGGTCTGCTCCTGCCAGCGCCAGCACGTCCAGGGGGAATCGCTGAGCTGCTGCTGGGAAGGGGAGAGCGATGGTGACACCGGGTGAATTGGTGAGGCTTGCTGTGACCCTCTGACACGGCAGCCCCTGAGCCATGCTTCACCTATTGGAGAGCAGCAGCATGGTGCTGGCTGGTGAGTGCTGTGCAGCTGTGCCAGTTGCAGAAGGCAGAAGAGAGGCTCTGGGTGTCGAAGAGGAGAGCAAGAGGGACCACGGCTGGTGCCTCCCTCTCCTCCCCTAAGCTGGCAGTGTCCCCCCAACACCACCTCCCTGGGTGCAAGCAGGTCAGTGCCTCCCCACGAGGAGGGTGCAGCCTCTGCCACTGCCCGGCGCTGCTCTGGCCTCCTCCCTTGACCCAGCTACTTGCTGCGCCAGTCCCGGCTCAGCAAGGACACTGCTGCAGTGGAAGCCCACGTGTGCAAGCTGGAACTCTTCAAATCAGGTACACCCAGCCAAACAAGGGCTGCCTTGGATCTCAACCCACCGGTAAAAATAATATCCGTGACACTGCAAGCTGTTTCAGGTTTTATTTTAGAATTTATAAAATTCCAGTGTCATCCATACTCATGAGCCTTTTTACATGTTTGCATATAGTCTCCAAATTCCAAAGTTAAGGCCAAGGGATCATTGCTATGGAAACATACAATATGGAAGACGTCAAAAGAGAGGAAATGGACACATGCCACAGTCTGCTGCGGAAGGAGGGTGGTGGGGGGACAGTACTAGGTACAATCACTTCATGACCTTCTTTAGAGTGGAGGGTCGGGCTACGGGGCACAAGCCCAGGCAGTGGTGTCCCAAATGTAACGCAAGCCTAGCTGTGCAACTGGTGAGGGCACGGGGCGGGGCATAAAGAGGAAGAAGAGGGTGATACGCTCGGTGATGTAAGACAGACCTAAGCTATAGGGGTAATAACCATTTTCTGACAGACGCAGATGGGAGGGTGTCACCCTAGTTCTGTCTGACCCACCCTGTCTCCTGTGCTGGAGGCAAAGCCACCCTGTCCCTCGGGGGCAGGCAGGTGCCCTGCAACGGGCTGTGGTCAGCTCCAGTCATTTCTCAGACTTAAGGAGAGCACTGTGAGGTTTTGGTTCAGCTTCTGCACAGCAGCCTCTTCCAAGAAGAGCTGGCAGAGGAAGAAGCGCCAGCATGTCAGGCCTGCTGAACAGAGGGAAAGGCAAGAAGGCTGGGCTCAGCCGGCCAGAGTTGTGGGCCTTTGCTCCGTAAGCAGCACTAGAGAAGAGAGGCCAGGGACTCCTGCTTGTCCAAGAGCTGAAGCAGCTGGGATCGAGGAATGGCTCAGACTACAACCTCTGTAGGACTGAGGCAGGGGAAGGAGGGAACGCAGAAACCCCACGCTCCCTGCCTCCCTCCACAAAGATGTGGTTTTCCTTTCACTGGCTGGAGGAGTTTGGACACAGCCCCCTTCCAGCAAGCCGTGGCTGGGCCTAGGCGCAAGCAGCCCCAAGTACAGAGCATGGATCACCCTCTACTGCCCATACGATGGAGGCCTCAGGAGGGCTCAGCGCACCACGTCCTAAGCCCCCCAATGCCATCAAAGCAGAAGCCTGGCTCACGACCCTGGCAGCGGAGGGCTGCAGCAAGGCTGCGCCTACAGCCTTGGGGCCAAGTCCTGTTCTAGCTCAGCAAGCAATTCCACGATTCTCTCGGATTCACAGCCTGCCTGACCGTCACTGTGCTCAGCTTCCCTGTGGAGGAGCTCCTGCAGCCACTCAGAGACAAAAGGCTCCTCTTGCTTCTCCTCCACACTTCTGCTCCAGGTGCCAGGGCAAGAGCTGGAACAGCTGCTTACCTACCTACACTGAGAGGCCACCATCGTACTGACTTTTGAGGTAGAAAGAAGGCAATAGTAATAGATGGCCCTACCGCTCATGCCTAGATACTGCAGTGCTAGCAGAGGACTACAGCTTCTCAGGGCTGTGCTTCCCACCAGCTTCTCCTGGGCCATGCCACCGCAGCAACCTCGGCCAACCCAAATCTGTCCTATCCAGTAAAGCTGTCACGCGCTGGCTCGCCTGCCTGCTCACGCTGTTGAGAAGGGTGAACGAGGGAAGGTGGGGAACTAGGAGCGGGGTCTGTCATCACGCGCTGGAAGACTCGTCAAGCGTGCAGGCTGGGGCTGTGCTCAGTGTGGCGCAAGGGCACGCTCGCTACACGCTGCACTCGGAGGTGGTTACCTGACCAGGGCAGCTGTACGTTGTTCTGGTCCCTTCCATCTCTGCTGCCTCTACAGCCTATTGAAGGTTTTGTTCCTTTAAAAAGCAAGTTTCTGATCTTTTGGATTATTTTCAGCTCTCCCCACAGTCAGCTATCAGCATTAAATGAATTTTTGGCAGTTAAAAGGAAAAAAAGTTGATTGCACTCTACAAAGGTAAGGTAAGGCCTGGGATAAACACAAAGGAAAGAGGGCAAACGTTTTGGCTTTAGAAAGTCAAGGAAATTTATTTCCTGAGGTCATGAGACAGGAAGTAGATTCCTAGCCACAGTAAAGGAGGTCTCCTAATGAAGGCGAGAATGCCTAGTAAGACATGCTCAAGAGAGCAGATTGCTCTGCTAGCGCTTGGGAAGCTGCAAATCTTAGCCACTTTGAGTCAATTACGAAATTTCTAACAAAAACACACACATTTAGTGTTTGAATCTGGGTGGAAGTCTTGTTCCAAAGGAGGAAAGAATATCCATCAAGAGATGAAGGTGAGTCCTAGCCACGGTGATAGCTGAGGGGAGCAGGATGGGGTCTAGCACTCCAGACACCATTAGGAGACCTCTTGGGGCAATTGACTTGTGCTCCAGCCGCTGGGTCAGATTTCATACAGGAAGTATTTGTGGCAGGTTAGTGTCAGGTCAGCAGGCTGGAGGAGATGTTTCTGCTTCCAGGTCATTATCGTTTGGGTCCCCAGGGAAGAGTCTTGGGGGCCACTTGAGCCCCAAAGCTGGGGAAGTCTTCAGAACTGCTCATATCAGGGGCCTAGAGCAAACAAAAAGGGAACAAGTTAAGCTCCTGCCCTGCTGCGAACTTGCATGGTGAGCCCCTGAGCTAAGCAGCATTTCTGATGTCCCACGAGCAGAGACAACGGGTAAGGGCCGAGTTATGTCCTTAGGACTGCCCAGGGTGGATGGTCGAGCCATCCAGAGATGACAGACAGGAGCAAATGGCAGGTGGATTACGGGCTCCAAGAGTCCAACCTCAGTAACTCGGTCACTGGAGTGGGGTCAGGCCAGTCCTGCAGCAGCGCTGAGGCAGCTGAGGACAGAGCTGCCACATGTCCCAACTAGAGCACAGCTGCAAACTCCAAACCAGCTCTGTGCTGCAGCACCAGAGTCAGAAGTCCCAGGGCCACGTCCCTGCCCCTAAAAATAACACAACCTCGCAGGACACTTTCTGGTAAGGGCCCCCGACTCCTCAACAGCTCCACAGCAAGGTATTCAGTGTGGGCAAGATGCTTGGAAGAAAGAGCCAGCTTTGGAAGCTGGAGAGGCAGAGTCCAGGCCTGCCCTCAGCTCGCACAGGCTACAAAGAGCAGGATGGCCCTTCATTGCTTTTTCTGCTACCAGGGGTGTGAGTGTGCTCTTTCCCCAGCAGAGATAGGAGGGACAGACCTTAGAGTAGGTCTTTGGCAGAGGGTGCCACACTCCCGGTGCCCCCAGGCCCCCAGCAGAAGCAGCACTCACCTTTTCGTTGTTGACAGTGGCCCAGGGGGCATCTCTCACCACAAAGCCCTTGGAGGGGGCCTTGGACTCTTCATGTGAGGAGGGCTTCATATACACCTGCATTGCCTCGTTGTCCACCACATCTGCAAGCTGCAGGGACACAACCCAGTTAGGGGGGGGATCTTGATAGTATCTCAAACTGGTGTTAACAAGCCTCCCTCCCAGATCTCACACTGCAACCTGTCTGTTGTAGTTCAGCCCTGATTGGGACCAGACAACACAGTCTCTCTCTCACTCCCCGCTACCCTCCAGTGGGACAGAAGGGAGAATTGGTAAACAAAAAAAAACCAGCAAAAACACATGGGTTGAGATAGAACAAAACAAAAAAAAATTAACAGCAATAACAGAAGAAAACAAAACAGCAATGGAGAACAAATACAACACAATGGCTTACAACAAACCTCCACACCTAGTTTCTTCGAAGTAGCAGGAGGCTCCCCTGAGCACCCTCCTCACTTATATACTGAGCATGATGTCAGATGGGATGGAATAGCCCTTTGGCTAATTTGGGTAAATTAACCCCAGCTGTTGGCTAATTAGTTAACTATCCCAGCTGGGTGCCCCAGCCATAGTGACCACCAGCTCCAATTCTTCTCCCAGCTCAGGTGAATATTAACTCTATCCCAGCCAGAACCAGGACACTGTCCAAGGTCAACAGCCTGTTCTGCAATGACCAAACACAGAGGTTCTGCACTAGTCTGAGGGCCACCAACTCCTAGCTGATGCAAGCTGCAGCAAGGCAAGCATGTGCACATCCCAGCATTCTCATTCACGGTCCTCTCCTGGACAAGGGGGCCAGGCCCTGCACTGCTCCACACAGAACAGCCTGGGGCTCTACATCCAGTTGGACTGAGGGACAGTTGCAGATGAGGGCTGACTGCCACCTGCACAGGGCTTGAGTTCTCCGACGCAGTGGTAGAAAATACCACATGAAGGTACTTCAGACATCCAGCTCTGTGGCAGAGGAAATCCTTGCTAAGCCCCTGCACAGATGGGCTGAACACTTACATATTCCTCCTCCAAGTTCAGAATGTGATCAATAGCTTCTTCCACATTCTCAGGGAGTCCTGTCACAGTCACACAGTTGGGGTCAGGAGCTCCACTCTGGGGAAAGCGAATATCCACCTGCAACACAAGGAACAGGATGTGACTTATACCTGCACATCTGAAAAGCCAGACTCCCCATGATCCTCACCATTAGATTCACAGAAGAGAAAAGCCCTGATGTGTTCACTGCCACAAGGCTGTTTAGGAGCTCCACAGTTCAGATGCTGGGAGTTTCACCCTGAAGCCTGTCTGGTTCCCCCATGAAGGAGGGCAGAACAGAGTCTGCAGTAACAACCCATCTTCTGGCAGCCCCTGCTGTTCTCACTGCCCGAAGGTCCACTGCTTTCTGTGCAGCACTTGCAGCAGAGGTGGAAGAGGGCTGCATTTCCAGACAGTGTCCTCACACTGCTGCAAGCATTTTCACCATCAAGCCATTAGCATGAAGCACAATTATCTTTTGTCTCCTCCACAGATAAGAGTAATCCTGGCTGACAATCACTTTATGGAGCTGGCTTAGTGTACCCCACACACAGCCAGTGAGCTCTCTCACAGCTTGCCTTCCAGATGGGTGCAGGAAAGTCACGCAAGGCAGGACCAAAACCAAAGGCTGCTCATTTGGGAACCAAATAGCTTGTTTCAACAACTGAGCCTCATCACTCTGGATTCATATTCACTACTGCTGCTGTAGTATAAAGCATGCTGCTACCGCCACACGCTGTCAGGGCCAAAGGTTCCTGCACTTCCCAGACTCCACTGACTTCACCAAATCTGGAGCCCTGAGAGTGTGTCAAGATTCCCAAAGTCAACGAATCAACAGTGACTAGAGAGACAAAGAAATCCAGAGGATCTCCTTAAGCTCAAGCTGTGGGGGTCTGGGCAGAGTCCCCTCCCAGAGTCCCCCGCACCAGCCCTGACTGTCCACTTCCAGTAACTGGAGCGGCTGATATAACCACCTCCTCCTGTTGAAGACCATCTGGGACCCTGTCTGCAATAAACTCACTAAAAGGGCTGCACAGAGGGACAGAGCTCAGAGCTGCTTGCAGGGCTAACCCAAAGCACCAAGGATGCCTGTTTCCCGGTTCCAGCAAGACAGGAAGAGCTCAGCCTCCTCCCTGCCTGGCTTCCAGAAGTGTGACTCACAGCTGAGGTCATGTGGGGATTCTTCAGCTGGTGTCTGGCTGTGGTGTCCAGACAACCCAACTACCCAGGGTATAACAGGGTGCCCTGGCCCAGGGATTCTGCCATTTTTGTCACATGTTTGTGGTGACAGAGCTGGAGGTGAGCAGGACAGCACTGGCTTTTCTTTTGCACCTATTCCAGCTGAAGGTGCTCAACAGGCACAAGACACAAAGACCACAATATGTGAGCCTCAAGCTCCTGAATTCAGCTCCTAGCACCAAGCTGCTACCCAGCTCTTAGCACAGGAGCAAGCAGCACTACTGGACACCCAGGCCTAGCCCAGCCTGTGCTGCATCTCCCTGCCACTCACCTTGAACTCATCCATGATTTTGCGGATGGCTTTACCACGTGCACCAATGATGCGTGCGTGAACGCGATGGTCCAGAGTCACATCTTCAGAGACCATCTGCTCCAGCTCGCCAACGATCTTCATGATGGCATCCCGGGCAGCCTCAGCATTCTTCTCGTAGCCAGTGATAGTGATCTGGTCTTGGGCCTGGGACACAGGGAAGTGTGTGAGAGACCAGGCTCATGGGCAGCTGAGCAAGCCTTCTCCCTGCTAATCCCTTTTACCCTCCAGCTTATCCAAAGGCAGCACAGGGAGATCAGAGTCCTAGAGAAGATGCTGTACTTCCTATGCTCAGAGACTACCAGCAACCCTCCTTGCACCTCCTCTGACCTCTCACCTGGCTTTCATCATCCTTGTCAGGGAACTGGATGTTGACCTCATGCTCTGTGCGTATCTGGGTGATCACTGCTCCCTTCCGTCCGATGATTTTTGGGTGATACTTGGGATCCACAGTAACTGTCAGCTTGAAGCTTCTTAAGGCCTGGAACAGGAGAAGCAGAATGAGATACAACAGCACGGAACACATCACGGCTGGTCCAGTGATGTCCATCTAAGTCCTAGCATTTCCTTTTGGCTTCCGAAATGTGCAGAACAGATTCTGCAGGGTCATGCCCGAGTGTACGTGGCTACAGAAGAGCACTCAAGACATCCGTCTGCTGGGGCCTCGTGCTTTCACCAAGTTCAGCAGGAAACTACAAGTAGCAAACCACCATCCAGCTCCTCCCCCACCTATTTATTCAGAACTGTGACAAAGATTCAATGAGAATAGGTACAGAGAGACTTCTAGCACAGTGAGGTTCCCACCCTGCTGTGTCTCAAAGGTACATTAAGATGTGACAGAGCCCTGGGCTCTATCAAAGTTACCCAAAGTAGAATCCCAAAACTCTCCTGTCCGTTCACGTTAAACAGGTTACATTTCAGTAACCCACTTAGGAGCACCTCACAGCTGCAGAGCAGCTAAGAGTCCTCTTAAAAGGAGAGGGTTTCCAGATGTCTGTGCAGCTTTTGAAAGGAACACCCAGAGGCTGAAGCCTTGTTTGGCTGGAAGGAGGAAGGACAGGCACAGGCCTTACCCGATCCTCTTGTTCAGCTTGCAGCTCCTTCACTCTTTCCAGCAGCCCAGCCTTAGCACGGTCCAGGTTGGTAGACAGCCCAGTGATGGTGATGATATCTGACTGCAGCTCAGGAGCAGGGACCTGGATGTTCACCTGAGGAACAAGTAGCCATTACCATTTCATATCTCTGCATCTTGCTGATCTCCCCTGCCGCCAAGACCAGCTCCCACCCAGACAGCCTGAACCACAGAATCACAGAATGGCTGAGGTTGCAAGGGAGGTCATCTGGTCAATCCCCTTGCTCAAACAGGGCCACCTAGAGTTAGTTGCCTGGGACCATGTTTAGATGTTTTTTTAATAGAATCCTGTTTTTTCAGCCATTATCTACATCAGATTGCTTTGCTGCAGGGCTTCAGCCCCCAGCAGTCCCCTGGGCCAGCCTGGAGAGGCTAGGAAACAAATACATGTTCAATAGCACTGTCTGCAGCCAACCTGCATCAGCCTCAAGAATGGGCTCTTGGGGAGTTCTCCCAAATGGGGAGCAGCAGAGCTCTTTCCTATGGCATAGGAGGAAAACAACTCTCACACTGGTGAGGAATCCCTGTAGGCACCAAATGGTTATGCAACACCCACAGCATCAATACGGATCACACAGCTTTCAGCACGAAACCTACCAAGCCCCCGGAGCCAGGGACTAAATCACACAGGTCTCACTTTCTTATTACAAAGCCTGTATTCCATGGTCAAGCCACAAAGGTCCTGAGTATGTTGCAACTGATTGCCATCACCACAAACATGGTCACTTACAGATTCTCCAGGATAGAGGAAATGGGAGGAAGGGCAACAACTTACTTCAAACTCATCCATCATTTTGCGGATCCCGCTTCCTTTCTGACCAATGATGTAACGGTGAAGATCAAAGGGAACTTCCACCTCAATGGTGACAGGAACCAGAGCCTGCAGGGGAGGGAGCACGGTTTACCACTTGAAAGACTTCTGTCTTTCAGCTTGCCATATACTCGCCCAAAAGAATGTGGTGTTGTACTGAGGTACATTCCCTTGTAGCAAGGGTACAAACTCTACAGGAAGAGAGAACAGCTGTAAACACCGAGATGACCTGTTGGTTGCTTTAACAAGCAATATTAAGCCCTGCCGCTGGGGATAGTCTGTTTTCGTATCCTTGGCTTCCGTCTAGCAGAGACTTGGATAACATCACCAAAGTAGCACGGCAAAGTCTACTAAAGCTGGAATGATTCAGCCTCAGACTCTTGCCCTTTCCAGCCATGCTCCATAAAACAAGCATGTCATGCTTTTATGGCAAGTAACTTGGGGCTGCCTACAAGCTCTAGCAATTGCGAGGTCAGGCACTGTGATTCAAGCCATCAGGCTAAATCACAGAGCAATCAGAGAATTTCTCTGGAGCGGCACAGGCCACCTCAACAGTCAGCATCACTGACCACCTGGATTGCAACCTTGATTGAGTAGTTTTTATTACCACTAAAGCCTGCAGTGAGCTTCTTGCATCACAGCATCACTACATTACAGGGCTAACGGGCTTAGAAAGCCACATACCTGCAGTGCCTCCTTTGCTGCCTCGCACTTCTCCCTGCGACCAGAAATGATGATGATATCGCACTTCTTTGGAGAGCTGGGATCTGCATCCTTGCCTTCCCCACCTTCCTCGCCATTCTCCTGCACAACTGGCTCTGCAACAGGGGCTGGAAACATGGAAAGTCTTGTGTTAAACACACAGAGCCCACTCCCTAGCCCATTATCTCCCTCTCCAGACCCTCAGGCTCAGCCTGGGCTTTGCCACAAAAGGTCAGACACTACAGACTGCTATGGAGGAGGTTACTCCTAGCACAGGAAGCTTGCCATGGCTTAGCCTGGAATGAGCAGAAAAAGAACACCAGGACAGCCTGCTCCACATCTGTCTGTACAGCGTTGATACTGCCTCTGCCTGCACAGAAAGGACCTGCAGTTGCACTACAGAAGCGGAGGCTGCACTCCTACATCAGCAGAGGCAACAAGTAAGGCTGGCAGTTTCTTTCCCAACAGGGACGTTCACCAGCACAGCACTGGATGTTACAGCAGGATGGTTGGTGCTAGGCCAGAATATCATCATAGAATCACAGAATGGTTTGGCTTGGAAGGGACCTTCAAAGGCCATCCAGTCCAACCCCCCTGCAAGGAGCAGGGACAACTCCAACCAGGACAGGTTGCTCAGAGCCCCGTCCAACCTAGCCTGGGATGTTTTTAGGGATGGGACATCCACCCCTTCTCTGGGCAACCTGTGCCAGTGTTTCACCACCCTCAGTGTAAAAAATGTCTTCCTTATATCTACTCTGAATCTAGCTCCTTCTGTTTTAAAACCACTATCCCTTGTCCTACCCAACAGGCCCCAGCTGTGCTCAACTCAGTACACCCAGCAACGACAGCATGAGAGCTCAGACACCTTGGTAAGCCTGTAGAGCCCTTTTTGCGGGTTAGGTCCTCATACTCCCTGTGCTCTGCAGTGAGAACACATTCAGAACACTCAGGTCTGCAGGGCTTTACCTCCTAAAACTGTCCCCTCTTCCCAAGAGGGCAAGGTTGATGCTAAGCCTAGATTCAAGGACACTGCAGGGAACAACTGGAGTCAGTTTGCCATAGATTTTAAGTAGAACATCTCCACTGACACAGCATGTAGGCTACACTACACTACACTGATTTGATCACCCCAACTACCATGCGAACATGCCTCTGCGGGTATACCTGGGTTCTCCTCCCTGTCAGGGAATTTGATCTGGACACCATAGTCCCGGGTGATCTGCTGGATCCGGGATCCTTTGGGGCCCATAATGGAGCGGTGGAACTTTTGTGGGATGGTGCATTCGATTGTCACTTGAGCTTCCTGTGAGAAAGCAGAGTTGCTCTATTGCAATGCAGCCTCTTTCACACCAGAAAACAGGATGCTCGTGCATGGTGAAATCCATAATGGACAAAGAGAAGAGTTAGAAAACAAAACAGCTGCTGACAGGAGAAAAACTGAAAGTTTCTTAGAATCTTTCCTCTCTCAGAGAAGTTAGTAGAGGATTTCTTAATGAAGGCTGCCTCCAACCCATGATATTAAAGGTTTCCAAGACCAAAACTCAAGCTCTCCATTACCCTGAAGGGGAGGAAGCATTAGAAGTAAGGAAAAAGATAAAGCAGGAAGGAAGGAAAAATAACAGGTTTGACAGTTGGCTGCTTCCAAAAGCCAACACTACCAGCACAGGAAACCCCAAAGAGCAATGACTGCACAAGGCCAGGCACAAGGCAGCTCCAATCTTTTAATGTCTAGAAGTACACTGAGGCAGGATGTCCTATTTCCACTCCTAAAAACCAAGAAGATGGTAAAAGGAGGCAATTCCTTCCTACAGCATTGCCATTTTGGAGCCAGCTGTCATTCCTCAGGCCGAGTTCTCAAGTCTGCAGACCCTGTATGTTGACAGTAAAGCTTCAAATCCCAGAACTACTGTAAGACTTGTTCACATAAAGCTTGGCTGTACAGCAGGTTTAAGGAGGGCACTGCTGAAGCAACAAAGTATAGAAGAAAGCTTTCCTGTGACATACCAGGTCCTCAATGATCTCCTGGATGCGTTTCTTGGCTGCCTCCACACAGTCCTTGGCTCCCTTGAGGGTGACTTTGTCGCTCTGGGTACCAGAGCGCGGGAAGCTGACCATCACACCACCATACTCATCTGCAATCTCACGCAGAACTTGACCTCTCCGGATGACAAAGTGGCGGTGGTGCTTGGGGTCAACCACCATGGAGTCTTCAACCACATTATCCTGCCAACAGATGACAGCTAGTCAACCTTGCCTGTTCTGGTGATAAGCACGAGTTTGCTGCATTCAACAGCAATCAGTTTACAATCTCATCCCAACAAGTGACAGCAAGGAGGATCTTTCTGGGCTCCCATGATCGATTTTAGGACAAGCACCGACTTTACATCTTGCTACAGTGATAACCAAGAAAGTAGAAAAAGTAGTTCATACCAGGTTCTTGATGAGTGCCTCCAACTCCTTCTGTGCCTCTTTGACAGCCTCCTCAGTTCCCATGATAGTAATCAGCTCCTGATCTTTGTCCTCAGATGTTGGGAAGATGATGCGGGCCCCAGTGTTGTCACGCACCTTACGGATGTTGCCACCACCCTTACCAATGAGGAATTTGTGGTACTCTGGCTTTGCACGGAGGTCCACGGTGTAACTCTTTGTTTGCTGAAAGGAGTCAGATACCCAGGGAACACGTCAATATACAGAAAATATATATCAGCAGCAAGACTAAGCATGTAGGTATGTTACCTGCACCCACATACACAGTGTTGCAAGAGCAAGGTAGATGCAGCGTGCTCTCAAAGTCAAAAAGGTACACAATGTCTTAAATGAAAAACACTACCTGAAAGATCTTTTTGGGGATGAAAAGCTAACTCTACACTCAGCATGACTGGTGAGAATATCAGCAGAAAAGACTTCCCTAGGAGAAGGGTCTGACACTCACACAGGGCAGCAAAACCATTTGCTAACAGACTGCTGCAAGCCAGGCAGCATAGGCAACCAAACAATCAAGGAGAATATGTTCACATGCTGATATTAGAAAGGGTTTTTTTCTTGCTATTAAAATGATCAGGCAGTCGGCCACAACTCAGAGCAAAGTCTTGTAACCCAAAGTTCTCAAACCTGGATATATGCAGTGAAATGGAAGAACTGGAGCTGGAATTAAGACATCAAGAAAAAAGTAAAAGAGATATGCAGAGTAAGCTGTTTCAGAGAAGTGTGGTTACCTAACAGCATTCAAACCATGGGGGTAGGGAGCCTTAACCCTTTGAGAATGTCCCCAGTCTGCACAGAGAAGCATTACAGTCAGTTCTTCCGGGGGGAAGAACTCATTGTCAAAAGGATGGAAGCACAGTTTTCTTTTAATCATCAAAACTGTACTCAAATCCCTCAAAAGAGGATTAGGCTGTCTGATGCCAGAGACTTCCCGGCAGTTGGAGGGTATCACTTCAACTACCAAAAAGAAACAGCTGGTCAAAGCAATCTCCTCTTTCCCCTGTGAGACAAGGCTCACCTTCTCCTCTGCCAGGTGCAGCAGCTGTTTCTTGGCTTTCTCCACATCCTGTGCTGGACCCCTGATGGTCACGGTGTCACTGCCAGAGCCCTCAGTGGGGAAGTGGATGTGGACTCCACCACACTCCTCCATGATGGAGCGAATGAAGCGGCCTTTGGCACCAATGAGGGAATTGTGCAGTTTGGAAGGAATAGAGACCTCCACTTCTGTGATGTTGGCCTTAGAGAGGACAGTACCAGGCTGTTAGTCAAGCTGCAGAAATGAGTTTCCACCCACTCTGCTTACCCCCTAACTTCCACATTGCTAGGAGCTTTACAGACCTATGTGTAAAAAATGGCTGACCAGAGGCGTTTCCAAGCTGCCACAAACTTAAATTCTGAAGACTCAGTTCTAAGAGTCAAGAACAGATTGACACTCCCATTTGTCTCCTCCCTGCCCTCCTGCACCACAAGCGCTTCTGTATTTATGTCTTCTAGTAACATTTTCAAGTCTCTCATCTGCAACAAGCCAGTCATTTCACTTACCAGCTCCTTCTGGATGGCAAGAATTCTGTGGCGAGCAGCCTCACAGTTTGCTCTCTTGCCTGTGATAACAATTGTCTCCGAGTTGCTGTTCTCTGCTGGGAGATCAATTTTGGTATTACTTTCTTCACGGATCTGCCAAAAAGGAAAAAAAAAAAAAAAAAAAAAAAAAAAAAAAATCAGCTCAGAGGTGTCCCATGTCAGAAAAAAGCCCTTAGAGTTTATATTTGACATCACCAACGAGCAGGAGAGAGCAACAAGTGGGATTTAGCTGCAGGCAGGGACGACAATAAGCACTGGAGATAGGAAAGATATCTCACCTTCTTGATGTTGGCACCTCCTTTCCCTATGATGTTCTTGTGGAATTGTTTGAAGATGGGGACAGAAATAGAAAAGCTGTTTTCAACCTAGGGGAGAAAGGAAGGGAGAACTGAAGATTACACTGTCATGGCAAGAGAGGTTGCATCCCAGGAACTTGATAAACAAGCTTTTGACAATAGGCTTAGACCCAAGAAAGTTCTTGCAAGTCTCTCACATAGAGAATAGGCAAAGGCAAGTACCTTTCCCTACAACCCTTAAATAATAGGTATTACACCCCCGCCCCCGTCCAGCCAGAACAGTGTTCACAGCTCCCTCGTCTTGAGGCACTTCAGACCTAGCCAAGCCAGCGCAGCCCTGCTTTACTCCAGGGTTATCCAGGTGTGGAGGAGAGAGCAGCAGACAGAAGTTCCCCTTACCAGGTCTGCCACCATCTTTTGCATGTACTTGGTGCACTTCTCCACCTCATTTTTGGGACCTCTAAGTTGGACGATGTCACTCTTGTGCGCAGGGTCTGGGAAGTTGATGATAACCTGCAGGAGACGGTAATTTACAGTAAACTCAAGGAAATGCAAGAATTGCTGTGACAAACACATGCAAAGGTTGGGGGGATCCTACACATGCCCCTTCCCATTCAGAAAAGGGTAATCATGTTAGCAGCCTCTGGCCAAAAGAACTATCTTCTCATACATATTGGATACAGAGCCACTAAAAGGTATGACTTCAGCAACAATCTGTCTACTATCCAAGTAGGAAATATCCCCTCTGGATTCCTCATCTCCTAGAAAGCCTTACCTCTGGGAATTTCTCCCGGATTTCCCGGATCCGCTCGCCCTTCTGCCCAATGATGGTCCGGTGGAATTTCTGCTCAATTATTAGGTCCTTGGTGCGTTCATTTTCCTGATGAGAACAGAGTTTACACTGAGTGTTCAGCAGGAGAGCCACATACTTCTATTTACCAGTTTGCTCCTGACAGTTTACTTGCCAGCATTGTCCCTCTTTTCTCCTCTAGACAAAATTCACTCTAGGTTGACAGAGAAGGGGTATCCAGGGAATAGAGGAAAACATCTGTGAAGAGGAACTTGCACTTGTCATGAAATCCAAGTGCTTGGTGGAGAAGGGGCACACGCTTGCACCAGAAGGTTACAAGTGAACATAAGAGCCCAAAACCTGCGGCGTCCCAAGCATCACAACCAGCTCACCATACGGGAAGCGAGTTCCAGCAGCTCTTTCTTGGCCTGTTGGACCCCCTGTGGGTCTCCTTCAATTCTGATCAGGTTGCTCTTCTCATTGTCCGGGGGAATGCGCACAGACACCTTGTAGAGGTCCTTAATCCTGTTAACTTCAAGGCAAAGACTGTGGTGACACAGTCTGCTAGGCCAAGACTTGGAAGCAAGGCACCTTGGTTATCACTGCTTAGAGGCTGCTTAAGAACTAAGCCAGCCTCTGAGAAGGGGACAGTGGGGCGGGGTTGAAACAGAGAAAAAAGTGCTGCTTCACCCTGGAGTCCGGTGAGAGCAGATGTGTGCCACACAAGAACCTGTACAAGTAAATACTGTGGCACCTACAGAGCCAATTGTTTGCTTGCCAGAGTGAGGCATCTGTTTCTTCCCCAAACAGCACCACATCTAGATCAGAAGGTGATCATTCATTTCTAATCCCAAATTCGTTTTTTTTGGGGAGAAACTCACAAAGTAGATTTCCACCACCCTCAACTGGCTACTAAAATGTAATTCACATAGAAGCAAAAGACAATTCTCCAAAACAAATTTCCTCCAGGACACAGCAAAATAATCTCACCACTGTTCAGCCTCCCAGGACACTTCCACACATTAAAGCCACCCCAAGACCTCACTGCCCCTTTATCTCCTTGTGCCAACACCACTCCAGAAGAGCAGAAGAAACACGACGGAGACAGCTGACTGGATGAGCTACAGAGCCCCTGACATGATCTACTGAACACGGAGAGTCCAAGCGCAGGAAGGATTAGAAAGGGATCCCACTTACTGTTAGCTCCATTCTTGCCAATGAGGTGTCGGTGGAATTTGTGGTCAACGTTGATTTCTGCATAATCCATCCGGTTGATCTATAAATTGTAGAGGGTTAGGTAGCGTAGGCCACCACTTCTCCTGTCCTGTGCCCTAACTAACTGCCTGCTTCCAGGATTGGCACTGACTCTCCAGCAGTCAGCTACAAGCACTCCTCTGGTTTGAGCTGAGAGCACCAGGCTCATTAAACATTTAAGCCTCTCCAGCTACCACTGAAAGAGAATACTTCCTTCTCTGCACCTAAAAATTTAAGACCTGCTGCTAATTTTTTTTAAATGCTATGGATAAGCTTCATAACCAAGGGTTTCATCCATTTGTTCTCTGCAATTTCTGTTAAGCACATCAAGACATCACAAGGATGTGATACACACCTCATAATCTCTGCTCTGCTGTCCCTCCTTCCACCACTTTCTTCTCATGTACTGGAACTACTAACACCGACTTACCAGATCCTTGACCATGACTTCAATCTGTTCCTGAGCCACATTCACATCTTCTGTAGGTCCTTCCAAAGTGATTTTATCCTCTCCTTCAGTGAATTCGATGTGAACCTTGAGACAGAAGGCAATGTATCCAGTAAGAATTTTCCAAGATACAAGCCAGGTCAATGCTGTTAGTCCGGCCTACACCACCAATCCCTGCCACTAAGAGACGGTTTCCTTCCCACAAAGTACACACATCATTCCCACGGTTTCAGAAGTAGATAACTTACAATTCTGGCTGTGACGCAGTGCCTAGGTTTTGATGCTGTCCCAGAGTCTGCAAGGGCTTTGGAGAAGCTACTCACCTAGCCTTTCTCTAGATATCATTTAACTCACCAGAGAGAACCCTTGTTGAAGTCAGCATTTGCAGGTAATCTACTACATCAATTCTCAAAATAGTAACACAAAGTTTCCTTTGAAGGGCTCAACCCATTAAAATAACATAGGATGAGGATGAGTAGTGTTTGCACCAGTAAAACAGAGGTTCCCCTTAATATTAAAGATCCGTGTAATTTCTTCCCTGGTTTTACCCATGCTAGAATACATTTCTCTCTTCTACAAAAAGTGATCTGGACTAAACCATATTCCACATCAGAGGGTGCCAAGCTAACCAGCTCATCCATACCTTTGGCATCTGCTGAGTTATTTTGGCCAGGTTTTGTCCTTTCTTTCCAATAATGAAACGATGAAGCCAAGAGGGGGCAGAGACCGAGGAGACGGTAAAACTGTTGGCCTGAGAGACAGAAAAACAGAGAAGCTGTTTGATGGAAAGAGCGGAAGAGGTCTTCACAAAAATTCAGTTCCAATTCCCATGCTGCACCCTCAGTATTGACTTTTAAGCTGCATCTCCAGGACTCCAAGAGACCACCCCTCCTACACCCATCGGCACTCACAGATGTATCTTTATGGGACTTTAAAAGAAGGCTTAGCCTATCTCGTCAGTACCTTTGCATAGACTTCAGTCAATGCTTGCCCAAGCTTTTCAGGCTCGCCTCGCAGTATCACCGTCTCCGAGCTACTGTCAGTGGGTGGGATCTCGACAGAGACTCCAGTTTTCTCCAAGATCTCCTGCAGGGAATTCCCCTTGGGGCCGATGACATACTTGTGCTGGGACTTCTTCACCTCCACCGCAATTGTAGTAGTCTTCTTTTTCTGCAGGGGCAGAGGCACTGGGGCATCAATCACAAGGGGGTAGGGAAGGAAGAGTGAAAGGAAGAGGCACAAGATGCAGAGAAACTCTGCACCCAGGAAAGAACAAAGTAAAGGTGATCACAGTGCTTCTGCAGTACCCTAGCACCCTTTGGGCCCCTGCCTACAGAAAGCCTTGTGCTCAAAAATTCACAGGCGAAGTACAAAACTAGTATTGTGTATCAAGTTCCCTGTGACATTACATGGAAGAGACCACATACACACACCCCCTTGCATGAGATGGCTCAACACCCAGCTGCCCCCCAGGCAGTACTGTAATGCAACACCACGTAGGCTACCAGGCTATACGGAGATTATCTCTGCCGAAATCCAGACTGGTACAAATACAGACCTAACCATGAGGAAAAACAGTCCAACAACCCACAACAAGAATATTCACAGCGATGTTGGGTGTGGAAAATAAACTGGAGTGAAATTCACTCTTCAGCTACTTCTATTTATGTAGCAACTTCGATACTGTCAGCTGGCCACCACTGTAGACTTCATCCTTCCTTCCTTCCTTAGTAGAACCTGTGTGAACAAGAGCCAGGGGAGCTCTTTGTGGTCTGCTAATTCCCATGACACAGAAAAGTGAGAAATCTGTCACCTCCCTGGTAGTATCTGAGTGTGGGAATGGTAAGATCCACAGCCATGTACTGCAAGGGCTGCTGAGCCAGAGCTGACATGAGAAGGATGAAACAGAGGGATGCACAAAAGTAGAATAAGAATGGAAGAGGGACTATGAGCCGGTGGGGGGAAGATGGGAAGCTTTATGGACCATCCCTACCTTCTCCTCATAGATCTTCTTAACACGAGCCACAGCCTGGGCTAGCTGCTCCTTTTCTCCTGTGAAGACTATCTCTGTCTTGTTGACGCTGGGTGGAGGAATGTTGATACGTGTCCCTGTGTCCTGCATGAGCTCGCCCACCAGCTTGTTGTAAGGGCCAGCAATGAAGGGGTGGTATACTTTCTCCACATCCAGTCGCTCCACGGCACGCTTATCCTGGAAGAGCCCAGAACAGATCTCAGTGGGAACTGCCCTCCATATTACAGTCTCTGCTGGACAGAGCAAAGTTCCCAGTGCTGTCTTGCTTGACACTGGCCCAAGCACCCTCTTCAGTTTGCAGGCTTATAGATCTCCACCCCTTTCAATTTAGAAATACTGCTATTGCTGCTGCTGATTTACAATATTCACCTCTGTAATCTCCTGCCTTATCTCAGCTGGCACCTAATATGGTTCGCTTCAAACATGAAACACGCTTATCTGACTTCAGAGATGGACAAAATAGAGAACCAGAAGTTGCAGAACCTGGCAGCTGTGCTCACACAACCAGTAGCACAGTATATGCCCGCAATCAGACAAACATATTAGCCGCTGACTGCGTCCATGGTGGCTCCAAACATCTAATATACCGTGGAGAAGCAAAATGGCTGTCCACCTAATGCCCTGAGAGAGGCCACAGTACTGAAGTACCTGCTCAGCAGAGATAAGTAGGATCTCGTGTCGGGCCTTCTCAATCCCTTCTTTAGTGCCAGTGATCTTGATCTGGTTGCTGGAGTCATCCGGGCGGGGGATCTGGATTTTGGTTGCAGTTTTGAGCTCCAGGTCCTGCAGCTTCTCGCCATTCTTTCCAATGACAAAACGGTGGTGCTCCTTGGGGATGGCAACTGTCGCTGAAGCCTGCAACACGAGAACCAAGTATCTGTGAGAACCCTTACCTGCACTGGCAGATCCACAGGAACAGGGCCAGGGAAAGCAAAACAGATGCTGCTTAGCGGTACCACTGAGGAGCAAACACAACGCCTTCCCAACATGTCCTGTCCGTGGACTGATACTGTACCAGAACAGTTGATCTACAGCGACTGTATACCAGGAGTCTAAAAACCACCTCTCCCTCAAAACCCTTCTGTTTGTGCAGGAGTAGTATTCTGAATTAGCAAAGGCCTTTAGACACAGATGAGGAGGTGCCTGTCCTCCAGTGTAAGACTTCGGAGCAGTACCAGACAGCAACTGAGATGACTGCTCACGGGTGGAGTCTATGTGAACTTTGACATCTGCTGCCAAGGCTACAGAGAAAATGAGACACAGTCTGACTCCTAGGAAACAGAAATTCAACACCAGAAACCTATTCCAGCAGGCAGACAGCTAGGAGATGCTTACTGCTACTAAGTACTAAGGTGTCTTCAATGTAGCACACGCTGCTCCTGGGAGAGCTTCTAGAAAGCCCCTGTTGGAAAAGGGATCCCAAGAGCTTCTCCCAATCTACCATTAAAGGGCTGGTTTGTAACAGGGATTCCTGACTTCTTCCCTTCTCACTGAGTTTTTATTGACGTGGTGGCTTATGATTGCTACCACACTCTCAATGCCTGTAAACACGTAACTACAAACAGTAATTAGACACGTAAAATTCAAACTACGACGGAAATAAATAAATAAATGAAAATAAAGAAATAAATAGATAGATAGATAAATAAAAAATCACTCGGTGTGACTCTTCAACTCTGTGTCCCTGTACTGCAGCCAGTCAAACCTAGGAGATGCTGGAATACAGACACACCTTTCAGACCCAGGGCCAGGGCAGTAGGAGCTATATTTGAGGACAGTGGGTTCTGTGGCAGTACAACCTGAATTATTTTTTGAGATGCACACTAGGTAGGGTTTGTCCCTTTCTCTTCCCTCTGGCAGAGTATGACACATGGGCTGAATAGCACTAAGCAGACATGGCATTAGCTATTTTATTAACTACCTTTGACATTACACTTTGAAGCATGCTATGAGACCTGGGTGTGATACATCCTAGAAAGAACTACGTCTTGATTATGAACTCAAGAATTTGAAGGTAAGAAATCAAAACCTAGAGAACTGAAAGGAGAAGCAACTGAAACAACAGGGCTTTGGCTCCTTACTAGCGTGGCTTGAGCTACACAATCCAGAATTCTGACCTGAAGCTTTCAGCTTTTGCCAGGACTTCCTCTTTTCTACTTTTCTTTCTCCCATCCCTCCTTCTCCTCTGAAGAACTTCAGAGAAAGCACAGTCCCATTCTCACACCCTACTAGCTTTGTGTGAGGGGCCTGCACCCACTCTGGCACCAGCACCTCAGCACAAAGTCACTGTCTGCAACTCAAGTGTTCAGATATTGCAGACTCCACCCTTCATGCAACACCGTGGCCTGTAATTAGCTTTGAACGCTATTTTAAGCCTCATTTCCATTCCAAATTGCCAATGGTGTGCTTTGAAAATATGTGGCAAAGCTGAATTAGTCATCTAATAACACCTCTTTGGCTTATAAGCACACACGCCCAAGGGTTTCAAAGCATTTGTGAGTCTTGAGGAGAAGCAAAGATGAAGCGAGAAACAGTTAGATGCCCTCACCTGAGTTTGCAGCCGAGCGACAATCTCCTTCCGAGCCTTCATGACTGCTTCCAGCTTGCCAGAGACCATGATAGAAAGGCCCTGGTCCTTCGCGAGAGACAGCTCCAGGTGAGCTCCGGTCTTCTGCATGATGTCAAGGCAGATCTTGGCCTGCTCGCCTTCTCCAAACTGATTCATGTCCTTGTATTTCCTCTCCTCCAGTGGCACATGAAACACCTGCTCAGCCACCAGACAGACAGAAGGACATAGCAAGCAGTCAGTATGCTTCTGATTGCCAGTGCCTCCCTCTCTTATTGCCATACAGGATTTGACCGGCATACTAAGTTTCCCGGTTTGTGCAACCCATCGGCCTTTCCAGCGGAGACGCCAGCTGTGACCAGGGAAAGTGCAAGAGCGCAGCAGCAGGCAGTCTGTCCCACACTGGGTGTCTTCCTAAACTACGCCAGGCAGGCAGAAGTGCCAAGCTATGGGGGGAATACTTTAATGGATTAGTGCTCACTACTTGAATTCTGCAATCCTCCCTTTAGGCCTGCTCCAGCTATTTGTGGAACAGGGATGCAGAGCTTTTTCTGGACAGTTTTCAACACATTCCTCCTCTCCAGAGCAGTCCTAGCTCTCAGCTGCAGTCCTCCTCATGCCCCAAGGGAAAGTATGGCAAAGAGACTGTCAATCTGACACACTGAGGATTCCATACTCCAGGGAAAGCTTCACTTCACCTACTTTTTGGAGGAAGAAAAGACACCCAACTCTCACCAACCTGAGTGATGACAGAAGCCTTTATTGGTCGGATTTTGCTCCAGGGCCCAGCAGGTTCCTGGGCAGCTTCCAAACATGGTGCTTTCTCAGGGAGCGGAGGGAAGGCTTCCTTATAGGTTGGAGGATCATTCTCTTCTTCAGAGTTTAAAGCTGTAACTGGGGTGAAACAAACAGGGGAAAATGAGATGCTCTCCCTGCAGAAACGCCCCTATTCATAGGCAGTGCAATTGTATTTAGGCATCACTAACAAGGGAGAGCAAATAACTCGTGCCCTGCTACTAATCCTATTACAGTTATGCTTGTGGAGCAGCCAAGTTTGGAGCACAACTGACCTCAGCACAGCACAGACTGCAGTAGATGCCACGAACAAACAGCCTGGTCTCAACAAGGATGCAGGAAGTGAAAGGTGGCAGCAAATAGCACATTGCTGCCAACTTCGTCAAGAAGGGCTTATGTAGTGGAGAACAGGCTGAGCAGAAAGAAGCAAAAGGAACAGAGCGAGGCTGCACGTCAGAAGGGGATAAGACAAACATATGCCCAGGAGGAAGGCAGAGAGAAGCGCTATAGTTAGAGCACGGTCCAAGGAAAGCCTGTACCTTATGTTCAACTCAGTTGTGCACTGGGCTGTGCCAAGTGGGCCAGCTCGCAGCTGGAGGATGGGTGTCAAAACCGATCAGCGAGTCAGTTAATAGTTATACTGACTTTCCCCAGCACCTGGCTGAGCAAAGGAAGGAAATGACTGCCCAGCACACTGATCCCATGAGGCTCTCTTGTAGCCCGATAATCGCATTCTTGCATGTGCCCTGTCCCAGAGCTGAGAGCACTGCTAGCCAGCGCTCTATGGAGATCTGAGGCTTGCCTCCTCCTGACCCTACACTGTGCAGCATTGCCACTGCGCTGCCGTTGGTGAAAAGCCAGAGTCGGCGGGTCTCCAATCTAGGAATGGAGAATGCAACGTCTGCACACTTGTGAGAAATCGGACGCACGGAGTGAGCTTGGGTCACAGCAAGGGACCTTGTCTGTGCAGTCTGTATTTAGAGGTACATCGTGAGAACTCAACTGTGTTTTCTCACCTTTCACCTGCTGCTGAGCCAGGCCGCTGCGGTGTTCAGCGAAGCTCTCCTGGGTCAAAACTGCCACGGAGCTCATTGTCGACTTCCCACCCACACACAATCCGGGTATGCCACTGGAAGAGACAGAGGTGGCAGCACTATTACCAGCACCATTCAAGATGCACAAAAATCACTCCAGGAAGACAAAGTACGTGTTGCTGAGCGCTTTTCCAGTCAGCCTCTTGGAAAGCACGTACAATGCCAATCAGCTGCCCTCTTCTCTTGCTGAATCAGACAAGAACTCAGGGGAAATATTTCCTCACAGCACAGTGGTCACCAAAACCAGAGCTCCTCATTAAGAAGGTAGAGGATGTGCAACTTAAGAAGGTCATTGGAAAGGGGGACACCAGAAGTTGTTAAAGTATACTCTAATTAATCTATCAATTATTAATGGTGTGCAATTTTTAAATGAGCATCTGAAAGTTCAGATAGTCAGTCCAAGACCATTGTGTAACCCTGGAGAGAAAACAAAAAGGGCCCAGGATGCTGCCTCTTCCTGGAAAAGATTTGTTTAGGTGCCTGAACTCCAGCTGACTTAGGGATACACTCAGAAAGGCACTCTCATAAGTGAGCTCAGCAACAGCAAGATCTTCGGCTCTTCCAAAATAAGAACTTACCAGCTAAATGGTCAGTAGCCAGAGAGTCCGTCCTGTAAGCTGCCCGTTTGTCAGCCTGCCAGCTTTTGCTTTATAGGAAAAAAAAAAAAAAAGAAAATATTTACATGACTGCTCCAAGACAACAGGAAAACATGTCACCCCTGTTACTGTAACTTTCAGAAGATCAGTGCCTGTACTGTGTTTCAAACTTGCATCCTATCCAAAATGTTCTCATACCGAGTCACATCTCACCATACTTTACCTGTCACGTTTTAGTAGAGCTACAGGCAACAGCACTATCTACTTAAACCTCACAGCAGGAAGCCTGGGGTAGCTACTCTTTCATCACACTGGCTACAAGAGCAGCAATCCAGTATCAAGCAAAAAATACAGTCAATTAATAACAGCTGTGCAAGACGGACATGAAATTTCAGGGTTGCAAGCAAAAGCATCAACATCTAGTCAGAGGAGACTAATAACCTGAAAACCTGCCAACAACACTGCCATCAGTCAGAAGTTAGGAATGTAGTTAGTGGAGCTTGGGCGAATCAACACAGACATCCTCACAAACTAAGGCAAACACTCAGGGCTATCCACACAAAGCTGCTGGCCAGTCCACCTCTTCATTTTTTTATAGTAAAAAGATGATGTACCAGCCACTGGACTCTCATCCAGGCCTAAGTCTGCAAGTCAGAAGGAAAAAACCCACGCTGGTTTACATAGACTATTTTAAATGTGTACATAAGATGGAACCAGGGGAAAAAAATACTCTTTTGGTGGGAGCTCTACATCTCCTGTTTCTGGATCTGCAGATTTACTGAAAAAGTGTTTGGCAATACAAGTAAAAATGTAAAAGCTGGTACAGTACACACTCTGCCAGATGTACAACAGTTCACCACACCTGGAGCCACCTTCCCCAGCAGTTATGCATGCTCTTGCAGGGCTCGCACTCTCTTAAAATCCAGTGCCTCTGACTGCTTATGGGACAAGAGTTCCCTCTCCCACACAAACCTGGCAGTGCTGCTCGGACCTTCTGAACAGCAAACTCAGAGACTTCTCAGTAAACTGAAATTTACCGTTTCTGACCGTCCAATGTGCCAGAAAAGGCTCCCAAACCCACAGTGTCACTGATGTGGCGTCTCATATCGTGCATTGTGACACAGGAAGGAAAGGCAACAGAGGCAGAAGCAAAGGAGGGAAGAACAAGGAGAGCAGTAATGCAACTGGGTCATGCAGGCCCAATTTGCACCTCAGTGAAGGCCGGAGTATTTTCCCCTACCTGAACACAGCCTCTCATCAGGCGCAAGGCAACACTACCTGCATTATCAAAGCAGTAGAGCTAATGTTGCAATTAATCCTGTAACAATTTGCTACGATGAGGTGGCAGCTACCAACACAGTCAGCGAGGCAGCCATGCTGTCAAAAGCCCAGCTGTTGAAGAGTGTAGAGGCTCTGCAAGGCATTTGCTGGTATACACGAAAGGGTGGCTAGTAATCTAATCTCAAAGAAATACCTGAGTTCTCCTCACTGTCCATGGTTACGTCATGGTGTAACATGAGGTTACATGTCCATGGTACATGACTGCACGGCTCAAGCTGCTGCAGAACTAAGGAAAGTGCGTTAGTGGCATGGCACTTGTCCCAGACTATTTCAGCAAGGCCTGCCGACTCAGCCGTTGGCTCCTCCAGCCCGTTGGGTCACTATCAAGGGTGCCACCACCTCATGGCAAGCTGCAAACAGGAACAAGGGCAGGAGCGAGAAGCATCCTAGACATTGCAAGCAGCTGCCAAGGCCTGGCTAGAGCCTTGCTAACGGCACGGACGTGCTTACAACTCTCATTTCTCAGGAAAGCACCACCTGGCATATCTTGCGTACACTCTGCTTCTTAGAGGAGGGTAACAATGAGAAGTCAGTGAACAATACCCTATACAGCGCCTGCCTGTGAGCCATGACCTCAAGGCCCAGCTGCTGGTTTCACTGTGTCCACACCAGCTGCAAAGATCTTCCTTGCAGTCTTCATCTCAGAGAAGAGCTAGACATTCAAAGAGAAATCTAAGGGCAGTGTTGAGCCGTGTGAATTTCTGCTTCGTCACCCATACAGCAAGTTAAGAACAAACACTCTCCATCTCCAGAAGCCCCAAACATCTGGTATATTGTAGGCCTCAGGGATTCATCTTTGGCCAAAATTGGAGGCAGCCATCAGAACGGTATTTTAAATGTAACACCAAAACCAGCAGCTTGAGCATTGCATTTGGAGCCTACACCTCCTTGACTTCACACTTGAGGTTTTGAAACTAAGGTTACAGCTACGTCATGTTAGCATGTGGCTGACTGGGTCAACAGGTTTTAAACAGCCTGGTTTGCGCACCATCTGTAGCGCTGGCTTTGTGTATCAAAAGAAGTTTCAGAAGTCTAGAGCGTGCTTAAAATAAAGAGAACGAAATAATCCTAAAAATAATCTCCAGCAAGGGCCAGGCCTAACCACATGGGAAACATTTGTATGAAGAGAAACAAAAGCAAAGTCTTGAGTTACACTGCCAATACAATCAGTACTTGTGGACAGAAACATTCGTTATGCATTATTTAAAACTATATTTACTAAAAATATTAGCATTTAGTTAATCGAGGTCACTAAAATCAGATGCAGCTAGGATCGCACACTGCAACAGGGCTGGGCTGGCTGGGGCAGCCACTGTCCTCGGGCAGATGTTCACGCAGGGCAGGGTGATCTCTTGGTAGATGAGTGGTCCTACATGAAAATACTTGCTTTCTGAAAACTGACTGGCTTTCCCAGACACCGAAGGCCCAGGCTTCTTGGTTTTGGGGGGGCTGCTGCTGTGTGTCAGGACATAGCCTTTCCTCTCGCACCAGTTCCTGAAGTGGTACATTGGCTGGTGTCTCAGACACAGCCAGACTCACAGCTGCCCTGTCCCCTATGGCCTCTTCCACTCAGGCCATGACCCGTCACCCTCCCCGCCGCCGCTTCCTGCCCTCGGGCAGGGGCTGCTCGGTGCCTGCCCCGCCGCTCACCAGGGCCCAGCCAACGCGAACTGCACCCCCTTTCTCCGCGTCCTCCTGGCCGGCCTCCTCACCGGGGCCAGGCTTCCACGGCCGCGCACCGAGAGGGGCAGCCGGGCCCGGAGCCCCTTCGCTCCCCGCAGCCGGGCCGGGCCGCACCAGGCCGAGGTAGGGCGGGGGAGCCAGCGGGCCCAGCGGGCCAGGCCAGGCCAGGCCAGGCCGGGGCGGGCGGCGCCGCCAGCGCCACCTCAGCACTGCCGGCACCGGGGGCGGGGCGGCACGGCGGGGCGGGGCCCTTAAAGGGCCCGGCCGGGCCCCGCTGTCACCCGCGCCCCCCGCGCCGGGCTGAGCGGGACGGGGCGGGGTGGGGGGAGCGCCCCACGGCATTGCCCGTGCGGGAGCGGGGAGGGTGCGCGGCGGGTGAGGCGGGGGCAGCCCCAGCCCGGCGCGGCCCTCCGAGATACAGGCCGGGGGTGGCCCCATCACGTAAGCGGGGGAAAGGTGCTGCCGCGGGGGGCTCGGTGACAGCCCCCGCGCCCGGCCTTAGCACCTTCCCCATGCCCGCTCGCCCCCGCCGGTGGCCCAGAGAGCGGGGCCAGGGCGCTCGCCCCCCGCCACCCGGGAGAAGGCTGCCCGGCGCTCCGCGGGCTCACCCGGCGCTGGACGAACGCCCGCCGCCGCCCGCTTTGGCTCGTACCCAGCCGCAAACCCTCCGACCGCCGGGGAGGACGTGGAGCCGCCCCGACGCGCGTCGCTCGCCCTCCCCTCCCCGGCCAGAGAGACCGCGCCGGCCCGGGCCGCCTCCTCCCCACACACCGGCGGGGCCCAGCGTCCCCATCGGGCCGGGCCGCTGATGGGGACAGCGCTACCCGACAGCTGCTGCCGGCTGGCACCGGATCCCCGCCCGCCCTCCGGCCGCCCCCGCCGGACTTTGCCCGGCCCGGCCGGCGGGAAGTTGGCCCGGAGTTTCCCGGCGGCACCGACACGTCGATGCCCAGGAGGAGGAAGCGAGGCCGGGCCGGGCCGCCCCGCTCCCCCCGCCCCGCCAGCCTCCACGTCGACGGCGCGGCCGCGGGGCCGCCCCCTGTCCCGTCGCCCCCCGCTCCTCCCGGTGACTCACTCCGGCCGGTGCCCGCTCGCCCGCCCTGCTGGAGAACCGGAGCGCTCCTGGGAGAGCGGCTCGGCGCCCGCCCCGCCGCCTATATAGGCCGGGCCGCTGCCAATCGCCGGCCCGCACGTCAGCGGGACATGCCCCTTCCCGGCGGGGCCGCCCCGGCCCGCCACGCCACGCGTGCCCCGCGCCGCCCCGCCGCCCGCCTGCTCACCGCGGTGGCCCGACCCCACGGGGCTTCACGGCGCCCGCTCCCCGCCGCCTTCCCTTAAACAAGGGATTCGCGCGCAGAAAGTGCCGCCCGCCCGCGGCCCGCAGAGCCCAGCCCGCCTGGCCGTCCCCTCCGCGGTCCCGGGAGTCCGTTCAGACCCCCAGAGCTGAGCGTTACCGACACGGCTTGGCCGAGGCCGGTTGCAGGCAGGGTTACTGAGCCGGGACGGCCCACGAGGGCTCTGATCGTTCTTAAAACCCCGGCTGGCACTGGAGAGCAGCAACACCCGGGGCTTACAATCACGGAATGGTTTGGGTGGAGGGAGCCGTTAAAGGCCAACCCAGTCCAACCCCCCCTGCGAGGAGCAGGGGCATCTCCAACCAGATCAGGTTGCTCAGAGCCCCGTCCAACCTGACCTTGAATGTTTCCAGGGATGGGGCCTCCACCACCTCACTATATAAAAAAATTCTCCATTACATCTAATCTAAACCTACCTCCTCCTAGTTTAAAACCATTACCCCTTGTCCTGTCACAACAGGCCCTGATAAAAAGTTTGTCCCCATCTTTCCAATAAGCCCCCCTTTAAGTATTGAAAAGTCACAATGAGGTCTCCCTGGAGCCTTCTCCTCTCCAGGCTGAACAGCCCCAACTCTCTCAGCCTGTCCTCATAGGAGAGGTGCTCCAGCCCTCTGATCATCTTCCTGGCCTCCTCTGGACTCACTCCAACAGGCTTCTACCCTGTCCCACAACCAGTGAGGGACACTGAGGCCCCGGCCCAAAAAGGCTAGTTCATCCTCCTCCTGTACAGTCTGTGTGAAAGCAGCAGCCACCTGGTTCTGAGGTTGTAGACAGAAGGGGCAAGGGAAGAATAAGATTTAAAAAAAACCAAAAAAACCAACCAAACAAACAAAAAAAACCCCAGAAACCAAAAACCAAAACCAACCACACTCCCCTCCCCAAAAAAAGAAAGGGGAAAAAAAAAGAAAAAAAAAAAAAAAAAAGAGAGCCCCTCTCCTTATTTCAACCTCTAACTTGGAAATGAGGAAGAGTGCAGGAGGGGAAAGGCAAGCCGGCAAACACAATACCCTCCTTGCCTGTGGAGAGGATGTTTATTAAAGTTTGTACAATATAGATGTTTTTAATTATTAGCCCTGCACCCTTAGGGAAGTGAGGAAAAAAAGTCCCATCAATGTAAAAACACATGGAATTTGAACTGATTTTTGCATTAGCTCAGTCGCTGCCCATTTTCCTACGCAGGATTAATTCTCCTCATCATTCATAACTTGCACTTAGTGACTGGTTTTCTCATTCACGCCCTGCTCTCTCCCAGACCCTGGCAAACTCAATGCAAGAACCTGCTTTGTGGAGCTCTGCAGAAATCTGAGGTCTTTGGAATAACTGCTTTTGATTACATGCGATAATTTTTAGAGATATTAATGTGCTGTGTTTATGGAAACATGGACAGTATTTAGCCTTAAGTAAAGTTATGATTACTTATTATTATTGAACAAGAGTAGGAGATTTCTCCAGTTTTTCCTCTTTTAATCCTGTGGCTGGGAGGACACATTCAGAGCACTTGAACTTTTTGACACAAACAATTTATCACCGTAAATAAAAATACGCTTGCGGGTGAAATTGGGAAGTACACTAAAGGGAGGAGAATAGTTCTCAAGAGTTGAGACCTTGCCCAGGCACCACGATGATCCATAGGCCCCTGCCCTGGCCCCTCCTCAAAAAAAGTTCATTGGTCTCTGCAAGGATGCAGGGATACTGCTCCAAGCACGCGGCTGCCACACAGAAAGGCAGCAACCACTGCTGCCACGTCATAGACGCTCTAAGAGCTGGCTCAGGCTCCTCCGACAAAAACCATCTAGGCTGTGGATGCCAGCAGCACCCCATAAGACATGCCAGCAGGCTGGTGCCTATCAAGACAGAGGCGGCGCACAGAAAAGCAGAGCATCGGGGACCTGGGCAAATCACAGCACCTCCAGACTCTGGACACTTCTGCTTCCAGGCAGCAGCTGGGAGTGCAGGGGGTGGGAATTTGGGACTTGGAGCCTAGCACTCTGAACCTCGCTCAAGGTGCACAATGCTTTTCTGGCGATTTCACTCCCTGGTGTTTATCTCCTCACCGTAAAGCAAGCAGCCTCCTTTCAAAGCTCGAACTTCGCTGCATCCAATTATCTCTGACACAGGTAAGTGCTGCAATCCCTTGTGCCAGGGGAACCAGAGGAGCATCACAACCCCCAGCACAGAGCATCTTACTGCAACACCAACATCCTTCTCCCTCAACTCCATCTCATTATCTGGTTCAGCAGGGGCACTCTGTGGGGACCTGCCACTCTGTGCCTGTGGGACGACTGTACAGCCCTCTCCTGCTCTATGTAATGCTGCTGCTGCCACTGCGGTTGCTAGGGCATCATGGATTTCTGGCTTTTATCACAGCTTCCTCTCCAGGACTGTTTAAGAGGGAATCTTCCCCATGTGTTTCTGCAGTTCATCCTTTATTTGCAGCTGCAAGTGGTGGAAGGGAAGCCTGCCAGGCCCAGAAGTTACTGGAAGGCCTAGAGCATCTCACTGTGTGCTACCCTCAAATGATGATTTCTGCTGAAGGAAACATGTTCTCCTTAGAGGAAGATCTTCCACAGGGGAAGAGGGTAGTGGGGAGAAGAGCTCAGCTGTCCTCCTCATTAAGTACAGAAGTGTCCTGTGCACGGGCAAAAGCAGATTTAGAGGGTGCTAGAAGGCCTCTTTCAAGCTGCTGCTCCTCCTGCCAGCATGACATTGGCCATCCGCGTCCCACCCCATCTCTCTTCTTCAATAAGGCAATGGGGTACAGGCAGAGAGAGGCGAGAGGCTTGCAGGGGTCTGTTCTGTCTGCTTGCTCACAAATGCAATCTCACATTAAAAAAAAAAAAAAAAAAAAAAGATGTTTGTCATGGAGATGTGTGTAAAATGGCTCCACAAGAATCCAGGTGTAGGAATTTCTGGTAGCTGAGGGGAAAGGAGACAGAAGAAGATACCCAACCCCTTGACAAACATCTCTCCCTCTAGCATCCCATATTTTGGCAGCATTACAGAAGACCCTGGTTTCATGACTTGCAAGAACAACTGAAAAGGAAGCCTCCCAAAAAGAGTACTGATGTACAACAGAAAGGGTGAAGGATTGAGCAATATGTAGTTTCCATGGCTTATCAAACTGGCAGCTCATAGCACCAATCTGAGGGAGGACACAGAAATGGGACCAGCAAAAATACCAAAGAGATAAAACTAACACTGAACAGGTTTGGGGTTTGGTTTTTTGGAACACGTGTTCATCAGTGTGAAAGCAAAGGCTGAGGCATTAAGAAGCTTTCCATAATCACACCACCCCAGGACTCTTGGGGAAGGGAGAGGAAAATTTCAGCTCCTTAAAACACTGGAGCAAAGACCACAAAAAGATTGGTCTTTCCTGGCACATTCACCCTCAGCTGAGCTAGGATTTTGCAAAGGATTTCTTCTAGCCTGTTCTTATTTTCTGTTGTTGTAAGAGATCCCTATTTTTCCGTCCAGAAAATGCAAGCCTTATTTGGAAAGCAACCTAAGTATGCCCTAAAGAGCGTGTGCTGTGACTACTTCCTATTAAATATAACTCCAGATTTCTAAAACTGTATAAATAAGCATCCTTTTTTGTACTCTGGGTGCTCAACCGACATGCTGAAGTCAGAGAACAAAGAACTACGCCTGAAAGTATCAATTTCAGCACATCACTCACCAGTGGCATGAAGAGAAAAGGGGCGGGGGGCTACTTTGGATCGCACTAGAAAAAGAAGTGGAAAAGGATTCAGGACGCAGGGCACTTGTATGCCAGAGAGTACTGGGGTTCTCAGGCAAAGCAGGCAAGATACGCCTCAGCTCTAAAGCTATTGCTACGGCTTGCCATAGGATCGTCCAATAGAATGTTTTTATTTCTACAGGAAAACATCTATTAAATGAAGCTAAGGGTCAAATTAGACCCTACAGATCTATAGGTCCTTCTGCTATGAGAATTAAAAAAAGTTTCATCATAAAAAGTGACTGAGCATGAGTCCACATTGCTTACGTCTCAGTGACTTTGAGACCAGATTTCTTTAATTGCCACAAGGAAGGAAACTTCCAGGGATGTGCAAGTCAGATACCTCTCTTCCCTACTCACACATCAGTGCTAGGAAGAAATTATTCTGTAGGCTAAATTCTGCCCCTCAGCTGTACCTAATGCAAGCCCACTGTAAATACCCAAGTAGAGAACTGCTGGTAGCAAGAGAAAAGACTGCCTGAGCCTATACACTAATTGCAACTCCAACTATTTGGCCGCATTGTGAAGAAGGGAGGGAGGTGGAAGGAAGATGAGCAGCCGCATGTGTTTGTCTCACCTGAGGCCTAGGTGGTATAAACAAGGGGTCCCAAGGGAGCACACCACCACTTGCTGTTCTCCTGGTAAACCTACGTTACTTACCAAGGGCAATTCTCTCACACAAGCAGAAGAGCTGACTAGACGTTGAAGAAAGGTGACTAACCTCCACAGGCCTTTCAGGCCAAAATGATTGTTTAAAACTTATTTATTTCCTGGGCACCCTGACAATAAAATTATGCAACCATCAGCTAGAAAACAATATATACACTGCCCTTCCTAGACTATCACAGGGTGCTCTAAAAAAAGGGGCAAGCAAAGTAGGTAGGAAGAACAGGAGCAACTTACTGGTGTGGAGTTCTAGTGTGAGCAAGTAGCTTCAAGCTCTCTGACCGCAGAGAGAAGAAAAGCTGCTAGTTAAGGGTATACACGCATGTTTTACACAGGGACACTGTGAGAAAACCAGATTTAGTGGTTAACGCACAGACATTATCGAAGAGACTCAAGCTCTACTCCTAGTTTTGCTGCTGATTTGGTGAATTGACTGGTGAAATTCTCTTGCTTGCCCTGGCTGTGCACACACAGCAGTCTTGGTTTACTCTGTGGACTCATTATTTCATTTCAGGTTGTTCAGAACACTGTGATCCTTGGATGCCAGGTGCTATGACAAACAAACGCTGTTTCAGAGATGAGGAAGAAAGTCAATGGACAGTTTAATAAAATCAATCCGAAAGCAAAGCAAAAGGAAGCCACAGAGGACAGGTCAGAGTCCATCCTTCCACTTACACTGGGAGAGAAATCTGATTATTTAACACAAACTGGGCTTTCAGGAGAAGTTAGGATTTCAAATAACCAAGATAAAATGGAATAGATAAAATGGAATACGATGAAAGTAGAAGTAATCCATTCAGACCAAGAATGGCTGAGGTGAATTTCCCACCTATATTTTGGAGATGGTTATGGACAAATTCAGGAATTTAAAAGGTTGTGTAAACATAAATAAATTTCAGATTCTTGGCCTTGGGGAGCCTTTGAAGAGGAATGCTTCGTAAACACGAGGGACAAAGTGAAAGAAAGTGTCTTCCTGGTTTTTTTTTTACAGTTTTATGGTAAAGCAAAACACTGACTTGAGTCAAGAATGGGAAAAGAGATTCAGAAAAAAGATTACCAATACACTGCCTGGAAAGGGGCAATAGCATGGAGCAGTAGAAGTGAAAGTCACAACAATTCAGGCCATCTGACAACAGGCTGGAGGCCTAAGTCTCCAGGGTCTCTACTCCAACCTCCTGCTCAAAGCAGGGTCAGATCAGGGCATTCAGGGCTTTCTTCAGTCAGGTCCTGAAAACCTCCAAAGCTGTACAAACTTTCTGGGCGACCCGTTCCAATACCTGACTATCCTAACATTGAAAAAGATTTCTTACATGCAGTCAGAACCTTTAATTTCAATTTTGGCTCTTTATGCTGATCTTAAGTTGCTTTTTAATTTAAATTACCACCACACTGTGCTCATCATACACGGGTGCTTTCAGAGTGGTGCTGCAGCACAGCTCTCTTTAATCTGCACTGCAGAAGAAAAAAAATCTGACACAAATAATTAGCCGAGAGTTACTTCCCAAAGCCTGCTAGTATCACAGTTACCCAAGAAGTGAGGATTGTGGAGATACTGCAGAACAAAGCACACACTATCCCCTTTCTGTTCTTCAAAAGAAAACTTTCACTTCACCCTCCTTCAGCTACTGGGTTGGAGTTCTTTTGTTTACCTTTTCAGTGTCTCCTGTTCCCTCTCCTTTGGCAATTGCAATATAAAATGAACACGTGGCAATTTTTTCTACTTTTTTTTTTTTAAAGAGATATTGCCAGAAGCTCTCATGCACTCCATATCACATGCCTTGGAAAGGCAAGGGACTTGCAAGCCCTAAACTTACCCTTTTTCACATTAATTGTCATGTATTTAGAAAATTCAAAGCTGACCATGTCCCTCGGATTGAATGTGTCACCATGCTCCCTAAGACTCTTCCCTGCAGGTATTCTTAGGTTGATGTTTTGCAGGGAAGAAATTAAGGACCTGCTTACAGCAGTTTATAAAGATGATAACCACTTATTTTCATAGAGACATGATTAGGTAAATATATATAGCAAACGAAAAAAAAATTAAGACAAGACGCAAGCTAAATGGGTTGTCTCAAATTACATTTTTCAGGGAGGCAGAGGGACAATTTGCAACTTAAGCACGGAAACTGTAAATAGACTTTTTTTTTTGTCTGTTCTGGTGGTTTTTTTTTTTCCTTTCTTTTCTTAATCTTGCTTAGCTAATTTAATTCTAGGTATTCTACAGAAAAACCTAAGCAAGGTTGTTCACGGCTCCTTGAAGGATTTTAAAGATTCCTCAGTTACTAATGTTTATTGAATAATGAAGACTTAAGAGAATGCCGGAGCTCAATTTTTATAAACTTTCCATGTGCTCTGGTATGTTTTCCTCCGAGTTCCAGTTCCCCAAGTCACATGGCTTCACAAGACTCTCCAATTTTGTGCATTTTTTTTCTGTATGTCTATCTTTCAGTTACCATAAGCAGTTTGAAAATATATCCCAGAAAAGTTAGCATTATTGTGACAAACAAGAAAACCTCAAAATAATTAAATAATTAAACTTGCAGGGAGGCTAGTGCTTTGTTTGGAGAGGGAAGGAACAATTTAAAAGTGAAAAAAAAAAAATCTTCAGTTTGGCAACAATTCCTCTGAAAAGGCATTAAAGTAAATAACTGATTCCAACTGCCACTTTTTGAAAGCAATGATAGGACCCTCACTATTTAAGCACAGCCTTCCCTTTGTCCTATTCATAGCACATGCAACAGGGGCTCAACATATCCACAGACAAGCACTAATTCCTAATCTCTACTAGGCCAAGCAAAAGGCTCTTCATGTGTTAGACAGAATTACATCACGGTGATCTAAACTGACAGTGAAAAAACCAGACAGTCTTCTCTTCCAAATCTGCAAGGCCACTCTAAGCCTGCCATGAAAGAAGAGAGAGAGAGATAGTGAGAACTCAGAGTAAAACTATTTCCACTAATTGTTACAAATAATATTATTTTACGCTTAAAACCTCTTTTCATAATTGAATCACTTCCAGTTCCACCCTGCTCATCTTTGGGCTGAACTAGAAGGGTGTATGTGCCATTTTCGGTACAAATTTTTTGCTTGGATACCTCATGCTGTACAGTCCTCCACCCACTCATTGTTATTGTCTTTTGGATTAACAGAATAGTGCTCTGAGCAGTAAGAGTTTTAAAATAAAATAGAGAGGTTAACATGTCTTATATTCCCAAGAACTCCTAAACTTCTGTAAATACTCACTGCTTGCTCTCATTTTTATCCACAACTCTGCTGCAATCAAGAGAGCCATCAACTCAGTATTTTAATTTCATGAAACTATTTACAAGAGCAGGTGTAGAACTTTACTTTTAAGTTTCCTCAATGCTACTTAGTCAGCTCGACTTTTAAGTAACAGTCACATAGCTACAACCTGCTATTCTCCAGAGATTAAGGGTCCTTGTAAGATCATGCGCCTAAATCCCAGCAGGCTGTTAACAACTGCTGAACTCCTAATTTTGAAAACAAAGGCATATGCAGTAACAGGCCAACCATAACATATTCCTGTATGCGCTCTCATCCTGCCTGCTCTGTGAGTTTTCTTCTCAGCTTTCCTTTCAACTGCTCCAACACAGGTTTATATTCAGCTTTATCACTTGACCAGAGATAACAGCAAACTTACTTTCTACTGTGCAATGGAAACAGTTGGGGCCTGGTTTGCAAAGCGCAGAGCCCCGCTCCCCTCTCTGTGAAGGGCAGGGGAGGTCAGACAGCCCATACCATCTCCAGTACCCACTGGAGAGACACAAACAACCCCACTCCTCACCCAGGGCTACAGCTGGGGCAAGCAGCAACAAGTCCTTTTCGATCCTTCCCAGCCTCTCACCCCACTCGGACTTTCTCTGTCTTCGCCTCTGTCCCTGCCAGTGGGGCAATATTCCTTCCATCAAGTCTGACCCTCACGCTCTTCCTTTTTCCTAAGTCGACTCCTGTATCCATCCCACGCCTGATGTCCCTGTTCCTGCCACACAGCCTGCCCTAGGCTTTGTTTGTCACTCATCTTTGGCAAATATCCAGTTTATTTTGTAAAATATCCAGTTTAACTCTCAGTGCCAGAAACACAGGGATAGACAGAAACACAGTATCAGAAAAAAACAGAAGAGAACCAGCAAGTGGTTTTACTGCAGGTGGTACCACCCAAATTGAGCTACAGACATCAAGGTGTCCAGCGTTCTTCTTAAAAAGAAAAAAAAAAAAGGTCTTTACTGATTTTTCAGTCAATCCACTGCAAAACCTTTGAAATATCAATAAATCAAAACTAGTGGGGGTAGGGGAAAGGGGACTGAGGAGTGATGCCCATGCTACGTGCAAATACGCTAAACCAAGCCTGACATTTGAATGATGCAAGCTTATTCAAGTTATCCAATCCCTGATAAAAAATAACCCAGAGGTTAGCTTTATGAAAGCTAGCCATACCTGCCCCATGGTTATTTACTATGAGATATGATACTGGGAACCTTCCTTTAAAACCAGAGTCCTAATATGTTCCAGTCAGGCAGCACTTTTAATTGGCTTTGACAGAGACCCCAACAAGCAATTACCAGCTTAAGAACACAAGGACAGGGATGGGTTCTGCGACCTCCAAGCTGAATAGTAACAGTCAAAACACTACAGCGTTCCAGTCTTTTCTCCTTAAAATCCAGTTAGTTGCTGGGATATCAGACTACTAAATGCATAGCTACAGACTCAAGTATTAACTGTTGAGATATCACCATTCACTTCCAGAAATTTTCAATCAGATATTTCTTATGTAGGTAGAAGCTATGGTGTACGTGCAAGTTATATGCGTGGATTTGTGACATATGTTCATATGGCAGTCACTTGTAGAACTCTGTTTGTTGATTTGGGTGTTTTTTTTTTTGTTTGTTTTTGTTTTGGGGTTTTTTTTTTTTTTTTGTCTGTTTGCATGTTTGTTTTTTTTTTTTCTTCCATTAATGCCCAAATAAATCTACCAGTTCAGTTCCATCGCCAAACTTTTCCCAAATTCTCCTTCAGGAGTGAAAAATCTTTAAAAAAGACAACAAAACTGTTGCTGGAAAACAGTTCCAGACACTGTGCTGCTGACTGTAAGAGAATCTGGTACTACTTCCATTTTGCATCAACAAATAAATCCATTTTACTTTACAATTAAATTAAACAGTGTCATTTAAGGGAGGTCGCATAAATATTACTGTGCTATTCAATCCTCTAAAAGGCAAAACTTTTCCTGTGAATCATCATTTCTTGGTGTCTTACAGCTACTGAACCAATCCCTTCCCTTCTTCCAGTGCTGTTTTTCCACTGAAGTTAAACCCATTAGGATTTCCTCTAACTGAGCCTTTTGTGGTCTGCCTTTTCTGTCACGTTTCTCTGTTTTTTCTGCCCGCTGCTTTGCAAGCCCCTCTTTTGTGACTGTAGCTGGACATAGCTCCTTGCCTCAACCCCTGCTCCTCACAAAAGAGTGACATGCTTCTGTTGCTGCCTCAGCAACCCAGCCAGCTCCCGCGGTACGGCCAGCTGTGGCCAAGGTCAGCTCTCCGCACCCACTCGGTCGCTAGACCGGGACTGCCCCACTCCATCCGCCTGCCCCTTTGGCATCGCTCAGGAACCTGCTCCTGGCACTGGGGCCCCTTGCTCCTCCTGCCAGGGCCAGAGGTTTCTTCCCAAGTCCAACAACTGCCAAAAGTGCAATTAAAGAGATTTCACTGAGGTGAGAGCATTAATGACAAGTTTCCCCCCCACTCCAATTTAAATATCACTACTACTTTGCTTTATTTAGAGTACTAAGCAGAAATCCAACTGTCTGTCTTATACACAAACATAAAGGCACACTCCCTGTGTTCTTTGTAGAAGCCACCTATTTAGCTCTCCCCAAAACACAGGAACATACAGACACAAAACAAAGTTCCAGTACACCCCAATTAAACTAAATGTTTTTGTGAATCAGCTGAAGTCAAGAAATTAACACTGTGAGGTATAAATGTACCTACATTATTTAGATGCTAAAAGATCTCATAATAATTTGCAAAATAATAGTAGCTATCTTCAAGGCTTGAAAGATCTACCAGATGCAAGATACAACAAAAGTGAACCAGTCATGAGAAACAATGCTGTCCACCAGCAAGATCAAAGAAAAATATCTGTATTACATGGCAACTGCTAGAAAGCATCCTCATATTTCTGAGACTGCTGGGAAAATACCAGAGCTTGGTAGTTAGAAACACCTTTACATCACTTAAATGATGGAAAAAAAGAATCACTTTGTCTTTAACATAGATAAGTTCCTTAGGAAACAAAATAAACCCAGAACACTCATCACAGCCCAACTACCTCTCCTTATTAGAATTAAAACTTAAATGTATAAATCTTTTAGGAACCTGAAGTCTTCTATGCATATGAAATATTCTAAGTAAAGAAGCTTTTCCTCCTGCTTTGACTAGAACTTTTCCTCCTTGTTTATTGATACATCTTTTTTCAACCTGACTCCCTGATTCTCTTCCACTGAAGTCACACCATGAGAGCTATGGGGCAATGTGAGTTCACAGAAGGAAGACATGGAAAAAGGTCACTAGAGTTATTAGGCATGCGGGACTTTTCCATATAAGATGGTAATGTAAATCACAAGATTTTAATAGCAGATTTTTAGGACATAAACAATCTATCTTTTAAAGCTAAAGGACAGCTAAATATAAAGCCACATGCTGAATTCTCTCAGGTATAATTCCACACTCAGGATAAGCCTGTAACCCATAATTATTCTTCTAAAACTAGGAATTTCTAAAATGAAGAGCTCCTGAAACAAGCCCCAAACTTGGGATGCTAGATTCTTGCCTTAATTACCAACCTAGCATAAGCACCCAGGGTCCGAGACCAGCTCAGGTGTCTCCTGAGCTCCTCTGCAATTCCTCCCCAACAGACCCTGCTGACCAGGACCCTCCCTTCCACTCCAAACGCAGTCTCACATCCCACAATAACACACCTCCTGGTAACACAGACTCCACTGGAACAGCTTCTAGACCAAAGCCTCAGAACAAACAATAAACAAAACAAAAAACCACCAGCAAACCTCACCACACTACACAGTACAACCTAACGCTCTCTTCTTTCATGGTTAGGGTAATTAGGAAGAAGAACAGAGGCCTAATCTTGCAGCTGGGTTTTACTTTCCTATCTCTTCTTTATCTGTTTTCATATTTTAATACAAATAACACCTACTTAATTCTTGCGCAGACCCATGTTGCAAAAGTTTTACAGGCTCCGGGCCTCTCAGTAACATGCTCTTGGACAAGTTAGACTCGTTACATCCTGGGTTAACATGCCTCTCCCAGCCCACTTTAAAAACCTCTGTTGCAACTTCTTCAGCGGTACATGTCTCTGTCAAGATTAGAACAGCATTTCCATAAGGGTAATGCTACAGAGAGGAGGCTGTTATTGTGCTCGATCCACAGGGCGCTAAAAGGCTTGTATTGCTCCTTACGATGTCTTGCCATGCTACGCTTGGGTGCCCACTCCTGCTAAGGATGAGACAGACTGATCTGTAACATCTCTCTTTCAGGCGGCAAGGAAAGTGCAAAGGCAGTTTCCAGTCTCTGTCTTCACTGCTTGCCAGTTTCAAAACACCCATAAGGACACTTGCCAAAGTCTTGGTATTTGGCTTTAAGGTTCATTTCATAAGCTCCCCGCAGTATAGACCTGAGGATTTCCTTCTGTAGAATTCTTGAATATAAAATAAAGTTGAACCATTGTTGAGTGACTTTTTTTTTTTTAAAGAGAAACAACATTTTCAAATAATTCTGATATTCTACAGAAACCCAGGGCTCGAATTGTCAGACACCCTCCTAGCCATGGTGAATGAACTTTTTTAACCACCCGTGTTCAGTTTGAACACTCCGCTCTGGTCTCAGTGGCACAACTGACTGCTCTAACCATTTCACTGGTAGAGACCTGGGTGAGTTACCTGAATTCTCACAGCAGCACAATCCTAAGTGCATTTGTACCAACTTAACATGCTTCTGTATGCGAAAGGAAGAGTATGTTTTGGGAAAGGCAGTGTCAACTGAATATTGTAACGATAAAACATCCCAATTTTCTTTGAAAAGGTGTAAACTGCACAGGCTGGCTTGTCCGGGATGGCTCTCAACTCTGATAACAGCTATGGAATCCAAGGTTACAGATCTCTCTTCTAACAGACCATACTGTCTTCGGAAGCAGCTTAATGTGAACTGGAGAAAAAACTACCTACTTGACTAAGAACTGCCCTTATCCTACCAAAAATAAGTTATATTTTACCATTATGCTATATAACATAATGACAATGTTATGACCCAATTCCAGATTAAGGGGAAATCTCTTCCCTGATCATCCCAATCTAGAGAAATGAGACCAATGAAAAAAAGTGGGGAACAAAATAACCTTTAATACACAAGAAGCAGTGTAATAATTTTTTGACCTTTTCAGGCAGAATTGAGGGAGAAGAGGGAAAGAAGATAACAAGAAGTCAGCCTAACTTGCAACAAAGGAGGAGACAGGAGCATGTATCACACTGTCAGGATTGTCCAATTTACACAGGACAAACACAGAGGCAATCTTTCTTAACTGCTTCTTAGAAGCCACTTAGAAAACTGTCTTTGAGAATGATCTAGGCTTACTACATCTTGCCACAGTGGCAAAGCTCAGACTAGGCGGTTACGCTGCCTCTTCCACCCTACATTTACAGGTCTCCAGATATTGCTACCTCGACATCTAGCAAGAGCTCTTCCTGTGCATGTCATTCTTATCTGCGAAAAAGCTGTACTACTGTCCACTTTTTTGAAGGAAAAGGTTGGGTTTTTTTTCTGTGGCTGGACTACGTGGGTGGCCCTGTCTATGATTTGGGTCACACTGCAAAAAAATCCACATACAAAGAGGAAGACTGTTTTTTCTAACAGCTTAAATCTGAACAGGCAAAGGGTTGGAGATACAGAGGTTTATCAGACACATAGCTACAAATTATGTTACTGCTTCCTTTCCTGCCTTGCCTCTGATGTATATTCCTCTACAAGAGGGAGGGATATACAATCCACTTACGCAATGATACCTGAAGCACCACGTTCCAGTCTGGTTTGGGGGGAAAAAAAAAGCGCTGCTATACTATCTGTTACACTGTTTTCAGTTAGAAGACAATTGTGTAGCATTCAGATAGCAACTGCAGGAAAAATGGAGGCTAAATCATCAGGCAGCAGTTTCACTTGCCTTACTAAACAGAAAACATGCAATACAGCACATATCAGCGTGCAGAATTTTTTCTGCTGTTACACAAAAGTATAGGAAAAGAAGTGACTCCTTCAAACTCCCTCCTTGGAACTGAATGCCTCTAATCTTCCCTTCCCAGCCACTGAGTTGTGAATTTAGATTCAGATTCTAAACTAGAGATGTGAATTCAAGGACTCATCTCAGCAATTACAAGCTAACTGCTGTTGCTATTACTAGCATTCCCAGCACAACCTGCTCTCGTCTTGTCTTTCAGTGGAAGGAATTGCTCTTGCCAGCTGGGAATCCTTCCTACTGTTTGGGGAAGGCCAGCATGGAAAGCACTACTTATCATGTGTCAAGCCATTTCAGCTATAGCCAAGCTGGGCCCAAGGATCACGAACTCCCTGTGCTTAACCCTCTTCAGTTCTGCTTGATTGCTGGATCACCCTGTTCTATAAATAACCTGCAATAAAACCACACTACAGGATTAGAGAGCAGTTCGGTAAAGAGGCAGAATTTCCCCTCTGTCACACAGAGGCAGCTGGCTCTACCTGAAGAGCCACAGGTGAGGTGGAAACCCTTCCCCAGAGCAGCCCACGGCCAGAGCCCCCAGCTTTCGGGCCCACCAGCAATGCAGGTGGACGCTCTTACACTCAAGCTCGAACTCTAAGAGCCCGAAGCAGACCGGGCCTCGGAACACAGGACGGGACCTGCCACCAAGCCGAAGCGGGGAGGGGAAAGCGACCGCACCCGTGCCCTCCTCAGCCTCGCCCCCTCGGGGGCTGCGCGGGAACACCCCCGGTTGAGTCGCGGGGCGGAGGGCGGCCGCCGCGGGGAGGGGAAGCGGGGCATGACTCATGCTTTTTGTCCGCTCCCTGGCTGGCACTGGAGCGCTCCCCGCCGCCGACGCAGCGCGGGGCGGCCGCTGCTAGAGGGAGCGGCGGCGAGGAAGGAGGGAGGCAGAGAGGCCGGCGGCGGAGCGAACCCCTCCGCGCAGCCCCCGCGCCCCGTCCCGGTGGCGGTGGGGGCGACCGGGGGGGCGGGACACCTCAGGGGCACGTGGCCCACCCCGCGCCAATCGGAAAGGCCGAGACCATAGAGCAGAGCCGGGCGCTCGCTAGACGTTCCGCCCGCGGAGCCCGTCTCTCTGCTGCCGCCATCTTGTTGGAGGCAGCGGTACCCACCCGGCCGCAGAGCCGGGCCCGCACTCTCCTCCCGCTTAACCTGAGGCGCTCCCCACCCCTCACCGCCCCTCCCGCGCGGCCGCCGGGACTGGCTTTACCTCTAGTAGGCCCACAGCGAAGCCTATGCTGGGTACGAGGCCGAGGGGCCGGCCGCCATCTTGGTAAAGAAGAGGGATGTGCGTGACCTACCAGCATACGGGTGGTCCCTCCCCCACGTACCCTTGGCCGGCGGGTTGCTATGGGAACGGGGCGGGACGCATGCGCACCAGACCCTTACTCCGCTCCTCCCGGGGGCGGGGCCTGAGGGGAGGGGGCGGGGCGAAACGGTTTGGCTCCTCCCGTGACTCCTCCCTCCCGCCCGGGACGGTAGGCGCGCGCGGGAGCGGCGGTTGGGGACGTTGGCTGCGTGCGGCGCGGGCCGGCAGGTGAGGGGCGGGGAGGGGCCCTGCCCGGCGCTGCTCTCCCTTGGTGGGGCCCGGTCTGCGCGGCTCCCCTCTCCGGACGGGCGGGGAGAGACAGCCCCTTCCCCGAGCGGCCCTTCTGGGCTCGGCGGGCCGGGGCTGAGGGACGGAGGCGGCGGGGCGGCCGGGAGGGGTGCCGGGGAGCAGGAAGCGGGCCGATGGGGGCTGCGGGGCGGGGCTGACGGCTGGCTCGGGGGTGTCGGAGAGATTCGGTAGCGCCCTGCCTCCTCCCCCCCACTCCCCGATGCGGTCTCTTGGGCCGCCTGAACGCCGACAGGAGGGCCTCGGAGATGCGGTTCCCTCTTCGCAGAGCGGCTGAGGTGGCCGCTCCGGCGCCGTTCGCACGCCACGCTTCAGAAGCGGCTCTGGTAGAAAACTCCAGCCGCCTTGTTGAAACCGGAGGGCGAGGAACGTGATCGACCAGCTCCAGAGGGAAATCTGGGCTGCTCCCAGCCTGCGTGCTCCTCTGCCTGCGTGGGAGCGCCCAGCCGCTGCCCTGGAGGGAACGCTGTGGGAAAGATCCTTCGTGAATGATTTCTGTGCTTGGTCCATATATTAAAACGTAATGTAACTGCAGCCATCTGCATAAATAGCCCTTCCTCGCTTCTTAGTGGCTGTGAGAAACTTTCCTCTGCTCTTAGCCCGCCTCTGAGAAATAGTTGGGTGACAGACGAGCCTCGTGAATTAAAAGAATGTTCCTCTGTGTTCTAGCAGGATCTAGTTTTGTTTGGCCTTGGAAATCTCTCATGGAGAATGGTTGAGCAGGGATCAGTGACATCACTCGGCAGGAAACGCTCTTGGAAGAGTTGCTATCAGAGCAATCTTGCATGATGATAAGTCTCACAGATATCTCTTAAGGAGTTGAATGCTTCATAGGCCATAGACCAGCTTATTGACTGAAATTCAGACATTGCAGATACTGGATTTTATTTTTAGCATGAAATTTCACTTGAGAAGCATGTTACCCAGTTTTTATTCCATGTATGTACTCAGGATGCCAGATTTTTGTCAGCAAGTTCAGCTTCCTGTGAGAGGACACCAAATTGCTTCAATGTTTAGCACCTTTAGGCCGTCCCTCCCATCAAAAAGCCTTCCTCAGAACTGACCTCTTCCGTACTGGGGGAGAGGGAGGGAAAGCAACTTGGTGACTGTTAGCAGTGAAGTAATAATGGTGAGCTACAAAGCTGCATCTTAATTAACCTAAAGGAGATTTCACTTGTGTATGTATATGTATGCAGTAGCTTTCAGTAGCAAATGCCATAGCTGCTTGAAATCATCACCAATCTGAAAACAACTTTGCCTTTTACCTATTACAAAAAAGGCTGGGCTCCTGTCTGTCTGACACCTGGCAGTTTGCTTGGACTTCAAGATGGCTTTTTGATGGGAGGGACAGGCTGAAGGGTGCTGTATATTGAAGCAATTTGGTGTAATTTCACATAAAGCTGAACTCACAAAAATCTGCTTGGAAGATGGAAAGAATCGGTGATAATTTCAAATCCATAGAGTGAAAATGGGAGTGAGCTAGATAGAGAAGTGGCTATGGTATGTGAACTTTGTGAGTGAGAACTGATACCTTTTGGGTTAGAGGGCAAGCCAAGAGAGGGACTAGAAGGGAGACTTGGACTACTCATCACTGGAAGATACAGCATATGCTGACATTTTTATATTGCCATAGTAAATTATATGATCTCTTGAACTCATGCAAGTCAGTGTGATAAAAGTTCTCTTCTGTTGACACGTCTTTGTTTGTCAAGAGACTTTTTTTTTGCATGGATGTATTAGATGAGAGGTTTTTTTTTTTTTCCCTGTCTGCTTTGTATCTCAAAGTGATGCAGCTGCATGTTAAAATCTTATATTGGCAACAGAAGGTAAAATGACTGAGTTCGCAAGCATCCAGAAGAAAGAAGAGGAGAAAATGTTTCATTTTGAAGCTGTCAGCTCTTTAGAGAACACTCGAGCATGAAAGGAAATGTTGAGGGGAAGGAGGCTTAAAAAGAAAAAATAATACATCTGTTGGGTTTTTTGAGCTTTGAAAAAACTGTTTCCTGTAAATAGCAAGATGTCTTTAAGCAGTGTGTTTGGTTTGGTTAGTTTCCGGAAAGGATGTGAACTTTTCTTTTTCAGGCTTCAAAATGGTTTATCATACATCTGGTGCCTTTAGCAGCCCACATTCATGTTACTTGAATTTATTGTCCAATGATGTTGATAGGAACAATGATTGCTGGAAATCCTGCCCCTTGTTAGTGCTGAAGAGTCAAATACTTGTACTCTGTGAAGCAATTGACACTGATTCAAAATCTGGACATGCAATAAAAAATGTTTCTTTTTTAATTTAGTGTGCAACAGTGGATATCGTAATGTTTTGTGGTTTTTTTTTTCCTTGTACGATTTTTAATAAGCTGAAAAACATTATTATTTTTCCAGATTTGTCCTGACCTTCCATAAAAATGTCCAAGGTAAGAATAACGTTTCTGTCTTCCAAAGTAACAATGTGAAAGAAGTATTTTCTTTAAACCAAAAATTCTGCAAGAGCAGAATGTGTAACTTGCATCGTGTTTGATGATGGTGTGTATGCTAAATCTATGGGTCATAAATAAGAGAGAATTCACGTTTAGAAGACATGATATTGAAAGACTGAGTGATGTAAAACATATATTTAAGTAGTTTCCTACAAGTATAAACCTCTGCAGTTAACTAATAACCTTGGAAGGATTTAATTTTGGTCTTGGAGCTGTGTGTAAGCTCCCTGGTGCATTTTCGTTGAAACTTCCAATTCTGCTACTGTGTTTTGAGCAGCAAGTTTAAGAAAAGGATGTTCTTAGATTTAATTTCTTAATTTACTAATAGAGTCAACTGATCTTCTGGAAGAATCCTTCATAAACAATGTGTTAACTTAAAATATTATTGACAGGCTGAGATTCATCTTGTTCTTGGTCCCCTGCATTTGGTGTAATAGGTAGAACATTCACCTTAGCTTACTGGAGTGAAATGAATGATAAAGGGTACTTGAGTAATGTGTTTGAAGATGGAAACTAATAGATGTAAAAATTTCTTTGCAGTATTTGTAGCAGTGGGCATTTGAAACACTACTGTGTAAATTGCCCCTGCCCTTGTAAAGAGATCTCTAAAGAGGACTTTCAGCAGATGGCTGTCACTTCACTAGTTGTTCAGTATTTTCATTTGGGTGTTCTAAAACCAGATAGAAATGGTCACCTTTTTATTTAAATCCATAAACATTGGACACAAACCTTTTATTTTAAATGTGTGTGAAGACACTGTTTAAAAAGTGTATGATTAGAGAATGGGCTTCATACTTCAATAAATGTTTAGGGTTTTATTTCTTTTTTACTTCAGGTGGTCTTAGCTGGTTAGCTGAATAAATAAAACTTTTTTTTTTTTTTAAGCTCTAGGTGAATGTGGTTGTTCTGTACTTCACCGTGAAACTGTTGAGTAGTAGGAACACTTGTGTAGTTTTCTTCTTTCTGGATATCATGTAGCTTCAAACCATTTGAAATAATTGAGAAAAGCAGTTATACTTAAAGTATATCTTGAGTGATTACTTATTATTGTCTTATTTTATTTTATTTTTAGCAACAGCCTGCTCAGTTTACCAATCCAGAAACTCCTGGCTATGTTGGATTTGCAAACCTTCCCAATCAGGTTCACCGGAAGTCTGTGAAAAAGGGGTTTGAATTTACTCTTATGGTGGTTGGTAAGGAAACATTTTATAGCCTTTCTCAAAATTAGTATTTGCTCACAGTAAATTTAGAATTAAAATGAATATTGCTTCCACTATTGTAAGGCTTCAAGGCCAGGTTGGATGAGGCTCTGAGCAACCTGATGTGGTTGAAGATGTCCCTGCTCCTTGCAGAGGGGTTGGACTAGGGGTTGGACTTTGAAGGTCCCTTCCAACCCAAACCAGTCTATGATTCTATGATTCAGCTTGCATCAGAAAGCTCTTCTGTACTGTAGCATTTAACTTTCTTTCATAGTTTATTAATTAATGCAGCAATTATTTTCTAGACTACAAACCATGTTTGAATACATTAATAAGTTCATGAGTGAAGTGAAGAAATTTTGTTGTGCACTCCAGTGATCATTACTTCCTTCTCTTCTGTCTTACAGGATTCAAGCATTCCATTTAAAATGGAATGCATGTTTTGATTAAGAGAATAGTATTAAGGAGACTATTTAAAATATTCTTTATGTTTCTGTAGCTCGAAAGAATCGTAACTCTGGTCTTTCTACCCCTTCTAAATACTCTTGTAAGAGAACAATGAGAATTGGATTAGTTTGCTTTGATGTGAGCTGTTCCTTCTTAAATTGATCTTGATTTTCTGTTAGCAGTTATAATTTAAAGTTTAATTCTGTTCGATGTTTCATTGAGAATCCATGTTGGTATCTGGAATGGGAAGAGAAATCTAGTGTGTTTGCTGAAATATCTTGATCCTCTCAGAAGTCAGTGTTAATTTTTGCAAATTAAGTAGGCTCTCAGATCAGGCTTGGGTGTCTTTTATATCTCTCCTGGTCACACTGCTTGGGAGCTGCAACTTCTGAGTTTTGCTGTCTGAACTCTGTAATTCTCGCTTTTAAAATAGGCTTTTGCAAAAAGTACCCTAATAGAATTAGGTTCTTTATTACCTGGCGTCACAAGAAGTAAATCCCATTTGTGTGTTAGATTTGTCCAAGAGAGATCAGAGTGGAAATGAGCAGGAGAGGCGAGGCGGTACATGACAGGAGGTGTTTAGGTTCTTAATTGTTTTGGATTCCTGTAGTTACAGAAACAGTCTATCCTCAAACCTTTCATTAGTTTTGCCAAATGACAGCCCTAGCATTGCTTTTATCCTGTTTCTGTCTTTTGTATTTTAATGTTGGACAGAGTTGGCCCTTACTGTTGTCTTCCTAGAATTTCATCATAGTTGTTTACAGTATCTTTCATTGGATTTGCTTAGGATAATATCGTGATAGAGATCTCATAAAATCTACGGCTAAAGCCAAACTATAGGCAGATGTTTCACATTGTGGTATCTACTGTAACTCTTCAGAATGTACTGTTCAGTGATCATAAAAATCTGAACAGTTCTGAGAAACAAAAGATGTGCTTTCTGTGCTACAGCTAAACTTAATTTCCAGATCTCTTAGAGATTAATTGCAAATAGTGCCATGTGATACAGTTCTGGCAGAAAGCTATTTTAAATTATATAAACCAAACAGTTGTTTCTAGCCTCTTGTAAAATAGCAAACAGGAGGAAAATGACATGATATCAGAGAAACAGAAAGGCAATTAACTTCACCCCATCCACATCTTGGAGTAAAATTTAACTTTACAGTTGCGGCCTGCCGGTATCGTGAGGGATAAATGAAAACTACAGGAAGAGAACTTGGAGAAAAGTATTTTAATTGGAAATTTGGAATGATATTTTAAGATACACTAGCAGAGGGAGGCAGTCAATGTAAGATAAAATAAACTGTGCTTTAAATTGTTGATTATTTCAACAGTTTGGAATGTGAATTCTTTCTCTTGAAATATGCACGTGGTTTAAGTATGTTCTCTTGTGGGCTCTATCACAATGCCTGCAGTGAACTATTATTCTTCATTAACTTGCCATGCTTCTTGATTTCTGAGCAGGAGAGTGTTTCTTTAAAAACTATCTGCACTGACAGAGTCCTAATCAATGATTTTTCTTCTTCACATTGTTTTTTCTGCTATTGTTTATTGTGGCTCGTGAAAATATGAGCTGGAGTTTACAACAATTTGGGTGCTTGGCTGTGTTGCCTCCAAATAAATCCTAACCACTTGTATTTATTAACAATTTCATGTTTGTTCTCATTATTAAGCTATGAATTCATCTAAATAATTATTTCAATTGAGAGTCACTAAAGTCTTAACTAATGTGGCCAGTAGTTAGAATAACTATTCTTTTCATTAATCCTTGACAGTGACTATGAAAACTGATTTGGTTTACATGCAATATTTACCCAGACTGAAAGTATGGAATGTGCCACTGGTTAAAACCATACTTGTTTTGGTTTTGCTGAAGTGACACCAAGTGACTGTTGAATTATGCTGGCTGCGTGTCTCTTTCACTGGTGAAGGCTGCTCTGGTAAAATCTGATCCCGCGAGATGCATTCTATAAGGCATTAAAAACTGGCAACTCCTTTTATCTTTATTTAAAAAATAATTCTATCTCTTTTTTTTTCTTTTGTTCACATATCTTTGTCAGACTCTATTGCAGAATAGTCCGTGTTACTCAGAGGGATCATGAGGCCCGTCATTTTCAATATCTAATTTTAAAAATTAATTCTATCAACATCTGAAATAAAACCAGAATTCTAGAAAAGGAATTGTTCAGTGAATTGAAGTACTAAGCACTTTGAGTTGCTGGTCTTTTTTGTGCTCTGAACATTTGTTCTGATTAAGATCTTGATCTTTAGCTAATTAGTTGACTTTTGAACTTTCCCTATGGCTCAGTCAGTAGCCCTAGAACAAAAATGTATTTGTAGTACACTTCGGTAATCCCCGGTTTCATCAGTGAAAAAATTACTCTCTGCGTATGCTCAGTGGCCATGTCATATTCCTCTTCCCTTGGGCTCTCATTTGCCATATTAGTATAAAAAGCAGAAATGAATCCCACTTTGTGATGGCTGGCTGCGCAGGAGTTCAGCAATGCCTTTTTCATTGTTTACGTTGATGATACAGCCTGGGCAGCATCTATCGTCTCGCTGTGTATGATCTTTCACATTCTGGAGTAATAGCAGAAGAGCATCCCTTACAAAATCGGGTGGCATGAAATGGAAAATTTTAAGTTTGAATTGATCAGAACTCTACTTGACTAGCAGATTTAATTACAAATCATCAGTGAAAGCTCTAAGAAAATGTATTATAAGGCTGAAATGTAAAAATTGTTATTTGACCTTCTTGTGCAAACTTTTCTAATACAAAATTATAAGCTTTAAATTTTTAAATTAAAAGATTTACATTTAACATGTAAAAATGTGTAGTCACATGATACTGTCTGGATACAGTTTAAATTATTTATGTAAATATGTTGAATTTGTCTTTATATTGAATCACAGGTGAATCTGGATTGGGAAAATCTACGTTAATAAACAGCCTCTTCTTGACGGATCTCTACCCAGAAAGGATAATCCCAGGAGCTGCTGGTAAACACACCTTTGTTCTAGTTTCTCTGTTCTCAATGATTTTTGGAGTTCAGTGCTTTTATATTTGGATTTTAGTAACAGCCAGTAGTGATTTCTAGCTGTTCTAATTTCTAATGTATTTCCTGATACTTGAACTGTTTGGTGAAACTGGTTCCCTCTGTACCTAGGATGTATATGGGGTCTTTGTTGTTCAGTCCTCGGGTGTATTCAGATTGGCACCTAGAAAGTTGATCCTTTCTTTTGTTTAAAAAATGTAATCCTGTAACAGCAAGATAAACAATCAACTAAAACAATGAGAAACTTTTTTTAAATTTTTAAAATATTGCAGTTATAAAAATGCTTTGTTTTTGCCTGCTTGGACTTGCAACTTGATTTCTTTGCTTTGGGTTGATATTTAGTGAATGTGAACTTCACTTCCTTTTCTTCCTCAGTTCCTTGTTTCTTTTTGATTGTGTTAACTAAGGCATACAATAATCCAATCAAAGAGAATATTGCAAGAAAATAGAGGAAGATACTATTTTTCACCTCTTTGGTACTTGTTGAATGAGTTGCTCTAGTAATTGATCGTGTTAGCTGACAATTACTTATCACTTTCGACCTTAGGAAAAAAATCCGTTATGTATAATTTAGTATTGTTGTCCAGATTGCTAATTACATGCAGTTTTTTCACAGACCATTTTGCCTTAGTTTCTACATTATATTTAAGAACAGTATGAAATTTCAAATAATCTTTAGCAAAATCTAAAGAACTTAAGTACTGAGTCTTGCTATTAAGTTATAAGGCCGTAGAAGGTAATCTGTGGAATAATATTTATATAGTTGCCTCTGCCGATTAATCTTTGAGCTTATCTCAAAATGACATAGTCTTGTCAATTCTATTCTGAACGATCAAGTTTATTGTCTTTTAGAGAAGATTGAACGCACTGTGCAGATTGAAGCCTCAACAGTTGAAATTGAAGAGAGGGGTGTGAAACTACGTCTGACGGTTGTAGATACACCAGGATACGGGGATGCTATCAATTGTCGAGACTGGTGTGTACAGAGTATATATACTGATCTATGTATGGAGACCAGCATCCGTTTCATATTTAGCTGGGGGGACTAACGTGGGGAATAAGTAACTGAAGTGGGGCTGTATTAATAATGATATGCCGTTCACACTAGAATGGCCCAAATGGCAACCCTAGCTCTTTTAAACACTTCCATTTCAAAGGTGATTCAAGGTGATTATACTGTTAAGTCATTATATTGCCCTTTTTTGGTGTGTTATGTGAAGTGCTGACTTCGAGGTGTGATTTTTGGAGAGATGGGCATGTTTTTAGAAGCTTAATTTAAGTGTTTGGAGTCCATTCAAATACATGTGAAGTGGCGTCAATAACTTCCATACAACTTGAAATAAATTTCATGACACAGATATTTTTTTTTTTCTTAGTTAACTTTCTTAAGTTTGAGAGAGTTTTAAGTCAAGAGTGACCTTGACTTTTTTTTATAGTCAGAGAGCAATGGAATCACTGGGACACAAGAAATTCAACAATACTCTGAGAAAATAATTCATTTAGTCTTTAGTGGAAATAAAAATCCACCCTGAGATCTTGTCCATGTTCATTTGAGCATTCTCAGATTCTGTGCTTTGTTTTCAAGTGCATTTTCATCATCTTTGGGTTTGATTGTTTGGATTTTTTTGAGAAATGTACATTATAATAAGTACTGAGAAATATTCTTGAGATAAATTACAATCAGTTTTCAATGGTAATCTCTCTTCCCACATCTCTCAAGACCATGAACCTCAAGGTAGGGACTGGGGAAATGAAGTACCTCCCATTGTAAGTGAAGATCAAGTTCGAGACCACCTGAGGAACTTGAACATACCTAAGTCCATGGGACCCGACAAGATGCTTCCCATCTTGTTGGGTTATCTATGGCAGATGTAGTTGTCAAGCCACTCTCCATCATATTTCAAAAGTCATGGTGGTCAGGCAAAGTTACCAGTGACTGGAAAAAGGGAAACATCACACCTGTTTTTAAAAAGGGTAAAAAGGAGGACCCTGGGAACTATTGACCAGTCAGCCTCACCTTAGTGTCCAGTAAGATCATGGAACAGATCCTGCTGGAAGATACACTGAAACATGTGGAAGACTGGGGGTTGATTAGACACAGCCAGTATGACTTCACCAGGGGCAAATCGTGTCTCCCTAATCTGGTGGCCCTCTATGATGGAGTAGATAAAGGAAGTGCTACTGATATCACCTACCTGGACTTCTGTAAGGCCTTTCATATGGTCTCCCATAACATTCTTGCCTCTAAACTGGAGAGATACGAGTTTGATGGACAGACTGAAGAGAATATGGCAATACTGGTGGATGAAAAATTGGACGGCAGAGGTGATTCTCCCCCTCTACACTGCTCTTGTGAGATCTGCATCCAGCTCTGAGGTCTCCAGCACAAGACAGACACGGACCTGTTAGCGCAGGACCAGAGGAGGCTACGGAAATGATTGAAGGGCTGGAATAGCATTCAAGAAAGGCTGAGAGAGTTGGAGTTTTTCAGCCTAGAGAAGAGAAGGCTCCAGGGAGACCTTACTAAGGCCTTTCAATATATAAAAGGGGCTTATAGGAAAAATGGAGAGACTTATTAACAGGGCCTGTAGTAACAAGGCAAGGGGCAACAGTTTTAAACTGAAAGAGGGTAGCTTTAGATTGAACATAAGGAAGGAAGTTTTTTACAAAGAGGATGGTGAGACACTGAACAGATTTCGCAGGGAAGTTGTGGATGCCTCATCACTGGAAGTGCTTGCGGTCAGGTTGGACAGAGTTTTGAGCCACCTGACCTACTGAAAGATGCCCTTGCCCATTGGACCAGGCAAGGTCCCTTCCAACTCAAACCATTCTGTGATTTTTTTAAAATCAATTTGTAACAAGAACCTTAAATTATCTTGAGCATGTGTGATTAAAACTAGTCAAAACGAACCCAAGATAAGTTTGCTGTAGAAGTTGTGTGTTATATGTATGTATATTTTATCTTAGTACAAAAAAAAAATGCATAGTGATTTGTTATTTTGGAATTCAAGTAAAATTTTAAGATCTATGCTCTTCAAATCTTACAGTCTTACAGCACCAGTAAGTTAATTTTTCTTCATCAGCAGGATGTCTTAATGTTATAATATTACCTTTGAAACATCACTAAAATTATTGACCATTTGGGAATGAGCATGATTTCTTGAATGCATATTTGTTTTACAGTTTTAAGACCATAATCTCTTACATCGATGAGCAGTTTGAGCGATATCTGCATGATGAGAGTGGTTTGAACAGAAGGCATATCATAGATAACCGGGTTCATTGCTGCTTCTATTTCATTTCACCGTTTGGTCATGGGTAGGTGTTTCACTGTCATTTTATTTTTAAATGGTTTTACTTTGGGGAGTTTGTTTGTGCCTGTCGACTTAAATTTTCAGAATTAGATTTCCATTACCGAAGGAAGTACTAGAACTGCTGGAATTAATTTGATGTGTTATGTCTCTCTGTGTAAAGAGAAAGATCTGTGTTCATGTGAGAATAAATTGGTAGTTTAGATTAAAAATAAATTAAAGCTTTTCCATATTTTAATTTTAGCCTTAAGCCTCTGGATGTTGAGTTTATGAAGGCCATACACAACAAAGTAAATATTGTACCAGTGATTGCAAAAGCTGATACACTTTCTCTGAAGGAGCGAGAAAGACTAAAGAAAAGGGTAAGTATTTTTCTAGCTTGCAGAAAAATATTGTACCTTGGTTATAGCAGCATGATTGCTGATGAGAGGGGATTCTCATTCAATCTTACTCTGTCTCAGCAAAGAAAAATATCTCATGCACAGTGTAACATCATTTAATATGTAGGTTGATATCTTGTAAATTCTTTTATTATGTATATAACTGAGAAATTGTCCTTAAAATGTTGCCTGTGAAATGGCAGGTTGGCTGCATTTACAGTTATGTTATGAGTGAATTTTGAAACTTAGAAAAAATATTTACATGCATTTGCTAATGCTAATTGCTCCCTTACCTGTTTAATCAGTCACAAAGCATCTATGATGTGCATATATTTTTTTTACCCAGTCAGAATTCTGATGATTGAAAATAGAATTTTCAGAGCTATTTCTGATTTTGGGGTGTGTCACCCTGTGTCACCCTCTTCTAATATGTTCCAGTCCTTTCTTTTATAGGCAAGACCCTTTAACACATTCAGTCATGCAGGACTTGATGCTGTATTTGCTGAGGAGGGAAAAATGCAACAAACCATCGAGTTAACAACTATGAAATTTAGAAAGAAGTATTAGAATTAACTTGCCAGAAGGCACACTTGATCCAGTTTTAACTGCTATGTTTAAAACTTTATCTATGATTTTCCAGTTATTCTGAAAATCCTTGTAGTTATCTTAACCAACTTGCAATAAAAAATAGAGAAGTATACTTTGATACTGTATTGTGCTAGAATTCTGCAGATATTTTTCTTTTTAAAGAGCAAAATTTGAGTTTAGGGCAAATAGATTCCAGCTGCAGATGTCATTTTTAGTCATGAAACAGAAAAAAGTATTTGTCATGTCTGTAGCTTAGTTAGGTTTTTAAACACTCCCACTCCTACCCCCAAATAGTAATTCAGAGGCAAGAGGAGTTTTAGGCTGTTCAAAGCAATTATGACTTCTGAGTCAATGCTTTATAGTTAAAAAAAACCCAAACAGTTACAGAGGTCTTTAAAAAGATCAATTTCTTATGTGTAATCCACAAAAGACAGTGTTTATTTGAACACTATTGTTTGTCTGGAAGTCTGTGGCAAGTAGTTGTTGAATATAATGAAGAAATACCATGTTTAAAAACAAATCCTTGCTGAGTAATTGGGATCAGTAAGATAGGCCCAAATATCTCAAGAGACTGTGTATAACTGATTAAGTCATTTTATCTTAAGATTAGAAGTACTGTCTTCACACATATATTACCTCTGTTTCTTATAAATCTCAGATTCTGGATGAAATAGAAGAGCATGGCATCAAGATTTATCACCTGCCTGATGCTGAATCGGATGAGGATGAAGATTTTAAAGAGCAGACCAGACTCCTGAAGGTATGACTGGCTTTCCAGGTTCCACACATGGGTAGCATATTTTATCTTTTGGGGCTGCTCAAAAGGCTTTCAAAAAAGATGCAGACTGTGACCTGCGATGAGACCTTGAGTGAGTCACTCTGTCTCTGTGCCTGGGCTTCCCTATCTGGAAGGTGATGGTGATTAATTTTCTTTTTATTTTTTTTTATTTTTTTTTTTTTTTACACCTTCAAATTAAAAGCATTACAGACTTTTTACCATAATATGCAGTGCTGAGCAGGTCAAGAGTTGTTCTTGGAGTTGTTTGTTCTGGTTCATAATTTTTGCATTTTTGGCTTTCAGGCCAGCATTCCATTTTGTGTCGTGGGATCCAATCAACTAATTGAAGCCAAAGGTAAAAAAGTTAGAGGTCGACTCTACCCCTGGGGTGTAGTTGAAGTGGAGAATCCGGAACATAACGACTTCCTGAAGCTGAGGACCATGTTAATGTAAGTTAGAAAATTCTGATTAAATGGTTGTTAAAAAAAAAGAAAAATCACCAAGAAGATACTCAAACACTGTAATGGGGGTTTGGAGCGGTTGTGGAATTCTTAGAGACATTCGGAGTTTGTCTGGAGGAGGCTATAAGCAACCTTGGCCTAGCTGGCCTAGACCTAGGCAGGGACTGGACAGCGTAGGCTCCATAGCTTATTTCCAATCTGAATTACTCAGTGATTCTGTGAAAATAATCTTTTGTTTGATTCTTTTGTTGAACACAGTGTTGTATTGCTATTCAGACCCCAGGAACATAAAACAGGTTGCTTCACACCTTGTGTTTATTTAAATGTATGTCTATATGTAGATATATCTGCAAAGGATTAGGCTCCAAAGGCCACTGCTTGATTTTTCTCAGGCTTTGCTACTCTGTTTCCCTGCCCAGCAGTGCTTCATCAAACACCTCAGCCAGGAAGACAGCTTACGTCAGGGCTGCCTCAGGGTCCGAGGTGGTCTGTTATTGCACCAGTTTAACTTGAATTAGCTTTTAAATTAGCGTGTTAAATGTGTGTACATGCTGAACACATTGGCTCAATGCAGTGCTGAATGTGAGAGTTGGTTAAGCAAGCTCATGTGACATGGATATGTTTTATCTTTTAATTATTTTGCTTCCTCCAGCACCCATATGCAAGATCTTCAGGAGGTGACCCAGGATCTTCACTACGAGAACTTCCGCTCTGAGAGGCTCAAACGAGGCGGCAGGTTGTCATCTTATGTTTACATGCTGTTTCTTCCCTGAATTTATTTTTTGCTCTCTCTCTGTCTCTCCCACCATTTCATTGCTAGGATTTGGTAGATCATGGACAGCTCTGTAGCTCCAGTCAGCACCAAGTTCAGTTAATCAGCGTACACTGAGCGTAAGAAAAAGTATTATGTAAATCTGAAGAGACAGTTGTGATATTAAAAGGGTATAGTTAGATCTCTGCTTTGTTTTAATGCCTGAACACGGTTGGATTGGAATGTTTGAGGTAAATAAGCAGGGCAGATGTCTATCATAAATGTCGTTTTAAAAAATCTGCAAGTCAGGTCAGTGCTGATATGTTACAAAAAGGATTTTTTTTCAGAATTAACTACTGGAATAGTTGGACCGTGTCTTTAAAAATGAATACTCAAGTCCTTCTACAGTGCTTTATTAAACAAAATAATTTTCTTTGCATAGCAGTCACAGGATAATGTCTTTTATCTCTATTTTGGGCAGTGGTGGGTAGGGCACATCTTTCCTAGTGAGAGAGGCAGACAGAACACTCCATTTTTAACTAAAATAGCAGTTGAACTTGAGTTTGTGAGTTACTGTTGAAAACTAGATCTTTCCTGGTTTAGATTTTTCAGTTGCTTCTCTGATTTCAGCCGCTAGAGGGTTTCATAATTGCACATTTCAGTGGTTTTAATGTATTTTGCCAAGCTTTTTCCATCATGCTGTTGCACAGATTTTGTCACACGCCTAGTCAGTTTTCAGGGAAAGGACTTTGCCTGTAGCATTGGCCTACAAGTCCAGTTTTACCTTCAGGCAAGATGACGTGCTCTTCTCCCCTGACTTTAAAATCCTGTCCTCTGAAGTTCAAGCTTAAATTTTTTTTTTTCCACGTTCTAGTGCCTGTTATCCCACAGGTATGTACAGAGGTCTTAGAAGTAATGTAACCTAAGGTAATCCAGAGTTAAAATAGTGTTTTCCAATTTTTAGAGGATTTAAAGTTGCCTCTGCCAAGCACCTGTGACAGTAAGTTACTGTTAAGTTGGAATATCTTTCTTTGTGAAACTAAAACATGGTTTTGTACCTTGCCTAGTTAGGAGGCCCATCTGTCTTTGTTTTCACATTTCTGACGTGGTGCTAGAACGTAGTTAAGTTTACTGTAAGTGAGGGTAGTTTGTGTGTGAATTTATTTCAAACCTAAAGTACCCAAAGTAGCACTGACCTCACCAGCAGTACTTGGCACTTTGTTCTTACTGACTGTATTCACTCGTATTCTTGGAAGCTTTCAGGCACAGAGGATTTTTTTATGATCTATTTCTCTGTTAACCTTTTAGCAAACATCAGTTTGTTCGCTTTGCACTTTTGATGGCACTTGTGTGATTAGATCTGTTAGCAGATCTTCCCCATTGCAACATGGGACAGGAGAAATCTATTTGCAGAGTTGTAGGTAATCTTGAAAATATAGTACCTAAAAATATTCTTCTATTTAGTTTCTCAATGTAAAACTGGAATGTCCCAGTTAAGCAAGAGTTTGCTGAGATACTGACTGAAAGCATTTGTTTAATTTTGACAGGAGTAATCAATGTTTGTACTATACTTGAACATGTTATACAAAAGAAATCATCTGGACTTGCAAAGATGTTACTATACTAGAAGAATAATCAAACTTGAAAGTCTTAAGTGGAGCAGATTCCAGACATGGGCTATGGTTGTGTTACTTTTATGGTCTAGGTTATGAGCCTTTTAGATGTTTGGTAGCAAACATGGTTCATGAAGTTAGAGATGGGATAGAACTGCATCAAAATAAGGCTCTGCCTGGAGGTAACCAGGTTTCCAGATACAGAATTTCTTAGAGCACTCATTATTTTACACGTCACTTCCATATTTTTATTAACATCTTGTCCAGCATTACCTTGAACTTATATTTTGATTTAGTTGTATTGATTTATTACACCAATGCAAGAGAAGAATGAGTGTGTCCTTGCAGTATTTCTGAATTTGCTCTATCTGTGTGGTACTCAAATTGCAATCAGTTAAGATAATGTTATGCTCAGGTAAACTGCTATAACTTGAATACTGTTCAGAAACAGTTTTTATTGATACCTGCATGTGAAGATCTGTCATCTTTTAAAGTCATAGCTAGAACAGTTTTTGAAGTTCATAACTTCATGAAGCAGTAAGGGATAAATTTATGTCTTAAAAAGAATTTACAAACATGAATTGCAACTATGTGAAGAACATGTTTCAATGAATTTTGTTCGTGTTATGAAACCCTGACATGTATTCTACATTATTGAACGATATTCATCTTATTTTAGGAAAATAGAAGATGAAGAAGTAAATAAAGACCAGATTCTGCTTGAAAAAGAAGCTGAAGTAAGATGACAAAACTCTGTAGTCTTGTGATAGGGGAATTTTTATTCTTGAATCATTATTTTAGGTCAAATTATTTATATGATGTTGGTAATTTGTAAAGGAAAAGACAGCATTTGCTAACACAAACTTATTCAAGGTATGGTAATAGAAGAGGATGTGAAGAGACGTAGAAGAGTCTCAGGATACTGATTTATTGGAACAGATGGAATCTGGTAAAATGCCTGACTCCATTGTACTGATCAGCGATGGATGAAATGCACGTTGTATGGGGAGGGAGAGGCATCCTCACATGAGTAAAGTTTCTAAAGTTTGCAGTTGCAGACTAGGAAAAAAGTTAGTTCAGCTCTGCAGCAAAGGAGGAAACAATGGTAGGAATTGTCAGGCATAAAGAACAAAACAGAAATTCTCATTCTGCCACTGTGATAAATCCATAATGCATAGCTATAACCCTGTTTTCATGGTCCCCCTAAGCCAAAAAGTATATAACCAAGATTAGAAAAAGTATAGTGAATAGCAAAAAGTGGGCAGAAAGGCTGAAGTTGAGCTCTGAAGCAGGTCTTGTAACACGGGAGATGATGATAATGTTCTTGTTGGGAAGCAATTGGCAGAGGGGAAGGACATAGTAAGGGGCTTACATAATCATAGATGGCAGGATGAATGAGAATCTACTATACAAGAAACAGGCCACATTTAGTGAGATTAATAGGTGACTGCTTTCAAATAAAAAGATACTTCTAAGCTATTCTGTAAACTGTGGAACTCATTAGCCTGGAATTGTGTGCATAGCGAGAATGCAGATAAGCTCACTAACGCTGAGAGACTGAAGGGTTTTACTTTCTCAATGAATGTGCTCACTAAACACAAAGGTAGATTTTTTTTTTTTTTTTGGTTTAGCAAGTTCAGAATTAACAGATTTCTAGAGTTTGACAGATTATGTCAGAAAATAACACTGCGTACATACACCTGGCTGTTAGGCTCTTCCATGAATTTGCTAATAGCCAGTGTTGGAGAGGAGGCTGAGTTACATGAACTGTTTGGTCTGTCCTAGCACAAGCAGACGCTCAGTCTTCTGCTAGTGGTCTTATTGGCTACCCAAGTCCCAAAAGGTAACTAGAGTAAAAATGAAAAGGGTCGTTGTTTCAAGAAATATGAAAAAAGAATAGTGTAAACATTTTACAGGTTTAACTTTCCATTGTTAAGCTTAATGTAGTGAGGTTGACTTTCCACTTGTCAGAGTTGAGTAGAGTAAAATAATTGAAGTATTGTGCATACAACATGGCTGAATTAATCTCAGTAACTGAGTTACATTATTACTCTGTGTTTAAATGTTGCATTGCTCTAAAATTGACCTTCAGCCATTTTTCATAATGCTTATGTCTCCTTGGATGATTTGCTTGAAATACTTACTTCCACTTAGACATCACTACCAAGGGAGCTGGGAAGTAATCCTGACTATTTTTATTTTTTTTAAGTAAGAGATACAGGTGTACTTTGGAGGGACATAAACAAGCTGCTTTTCTTCTGGTGATAAGATTTAGTAACTGTAAGTGTTTGTTCAGCACTTCAGCACCATTATTTTAATGCATTTAACTTCAGAGGAAGCAAAGGCTTCCATTTAGGGATGCTTAAAATCTCATCCCAAATTACAATAATACAGCCTGCTTATTTCAGTCATTAAATTTCCAACCTCTTAATAGGTGAGGAAGAGCAGTAGAAGAAGATGCCATAACTTGAGGTTGTTACCCATCAGATAAAGATAAGGCAGATATGTGTTCCCCCTTTAATATAAATAATTAATAGTGTTGTGGCAGCAAAGAGTAATATTCTGAGGTGAGATTAGGCTAAAGTATTCTTCTGTGCTACTTTTCCAGCTTCGTCGCATGCAGGAGATGATTGCGAGAATGCAGGCACAGATGCAGATGCAGATGCAAAGTGGAGAAGGAGATAGCAGTGCAGTCCATGGACACCATGTATAAAGTCTTTGGTAAGATGATCAAGTAGCCACTTAAAGGGGTTTTTGAAGTTTTGGAAAAAGGTTTACACAAGATGGTTTGCATAGGTTTCAGTCTTAGTTTTAATTTTTAAGGTTTAACTACTGTTTGTGAAGTGAAATGTCTTGGAGCCAAACTAAACATTGGTTGGGGGGGAGAGGGTCGGAAGTGCATTGTGTGCCCTGAAAGTCAAGGCAATATGTGCTGGCAAGAATTGTTGAAGGAGTCTTTCAAATTGTGTAAACAGGTGATTCTCAAACTCATGATGAAGTCGTCATTTCATTGTGACTTCTAGAATATGCACAGTTCTTTCGAGTTTCTAACTGTCTTAAATTGTATTTTGCTGTCTTGTTTTTAGATTACTTTGTACCCTTACTTAAAGGAGACCTTCTGGAGTTGAATTACGGTGGTGTTTTAGCAGAAAGGATGCCTTTTGCTCGACGTGTGACTTGGAGTTTGCTTTAGAGTTAAATGTGGAAATGCATTGTGGTAACTCTTGTGATATGTATTTCATAACATGTAGTCAGTCGGTATTTTATATATTATACACATTTGACTTTGATTTTGTTTAGTAATTCTTACATTCAGCTTATTTTAAATTTCCCATTGTATTAGGGATACAAAATAGACATTGAAACTTTTCTAGCCTGATATGGTGTTAGATAATAATATTTTTTTAGTATGACTTACTAGTTCCCTGCTTTTAACTTTGTATTACTTTTAGAAACAGCTGTCAGTGATATCTTGTTCAGTGGCATGTAATAGTCACCTCACTAAGGATTCCTGCAAGGTTAATTTTGTATTTTTGCAGTGTTTACAGGTGTGTGTCTGTGAGACTATCAGCCCTTTTTCTGTCTCTGCTCACTGCAGATGATTTCCTTGGCCTCTGCAAGTATCAAATTAAAATTCAAGCATGCGTTGTGTCTTAACAAAAGAAATTAGAGGAAATGCCTCTTCAAGAGGCTCACTGTATTTTATATAACAAGCATTATTTCCTTGAGCTTTAACCTTGAGGTATGTATATTCTTTATTGTTTGACTAAAATCTTACTGTATTGCAGATAATTTTTCAGAGTTTCTTGTAGGTCAGCACAAATCAGTCCTGCTATTTTCTGGGATTACTGTAGCCAAATAAACTTGAATAATGCTGATATTGTTAAATGAGGTAAATCCCAAAGAGTAGTTTTCTATGCATGGGTGTTTCATATATCCAAACGCATAAGAAATTCTATAATTCCTAATGAGTATTTTCATACTATTTTTAGGGCATTGCAAACTGTTATTTGTAGTATAAAATATATATTAGCACAGTTCTCTTTTTTAAAAGTACTTTGTGCCTGACAGGATCAATGCAAACTGTATTTTAAAGTCTTCTTGCTCCAAGATGGAGTTAGCAGTATTACTTCGGAAGTGACTCTGATTGATAAGTTACATTTTTTTTTTTTTTTTTTTTTTTTTTAGGCCAAGGTCACTTTCCTTAACACTGATAATAAAGGAGACTGGTTTTTAGCTTGGCTGGACTTCTACTACATACCATGTCTGGTATTGTATTGGCAGTACGTAATGACAGCTGTACGATACGGCTCCTTAGGTGGTAGTTGATAGGGTAAGCAGTAATACACCCTGGTTGGTTTTTCTATTGCTTCTGATAAAGCCAGCAATCAGATTTCCTAATCTGATCTATTCCAAAACATTGTTATCTGAACAGTTAATAAATAGATAGAATTGCAACTTTTTTATCTTCTTTGAGCTCAGGTGCAGCTGTGACATTTTTTTTTTTAATGTTTCTTTGAAAAAAATTAATAGAATTTCTACAGCTGATGTATAATTCTGGTGGTACTTAAGTGGCTAGATTAAATATAAACCTGCTAAGCAACTGAAATTTTTACCTGCCTGAAACTGCTGTTGGTTAATGGTTTTATATTTGAATCTTTCTAAAAATGTGAATTAAAATCTTGCATCGTAGCTTTTGCTAGGGAGCTCCAGTTTTCTTCTCAAAGGCAATTACTGTCAGTTTTGCGCAACTCATTTGACCTTGCCTAACCTTGACAAAAGTGAAAATGAGAACCTTTTTATATGTTGAGATGCACGGAAGTGTTAAGTCCCATTTTGTCAAATATTTAGATATAAAATTTAAGTGGAAAAACATGCACTTCTAAGTTCTTGTATTGCTTTTTTGAAAGAATGTGTAGAACCAAAGTAATGTGGCAGTATTGTCAGAAAACACTCCACACCACCTGATCTATTTCTAAATCTTCTGTTATATTTTTGTGAATAAGTTGTCATAAATTTACCAGAAGAATTTACTATAAACTTAAGTCATTGAATACTTTATGAAGTCCCATGCTGTTCTTCAGTTGCCACGAATCTGTTTTATTTCTGATAATGCAGCATTTGTCCACTTGAAAGCTCTTTGTCTGGTATCTCTCTGTCAAACGTGTCAAACACAGCACAGAATCATACGCTGTCTGCTTTGCCAAGGAGAACAACTCTGGGTCATTTGTGTTTTCACCTATAAGCTTGGTAGGGTATGGTAAGCTGCAATAGTACTATCAACCCGTACTTGAAAAAAAACTGTGAAATCTGAAGTGTATGCAAAGGGGAACTGGTTTTACTAGCTCTCTCTGTGTATGTTGGTTTGATAGTTTTTTCCTGTATTTTCTAAGATGGGAACAAAAGCAGATTGTCCATGCATTTAGTGCTGTTTGGTCGCTACCTGTGGAATTATTTTAGGCAATATCTTATTCTTTGAAATATCATGTATCTATTCAAATATTTGGTCACGGTAAAGTATTCTGTTTGATTCTTAGACAAGTAATATTTGATCTACAAATTCTAGCAGGAGAAATATTTTTGTATGTGATTTGTTTTGTTTTTTTTTCTTTTTAATAGGAAAAAGCAAGTTTATGGCACTTGCCATTTTAACTGAAATACTTAAGACAGCTAATTGCTGCTTCTTCCCAAGTCTTTTCCCCTTCACTTTTCTTAGGATGGTCTTCCAATTAATGGTTTCATGCTAAGACATGAAAAGTGAGACTACCTTTCTCAGATTCTGTTTCAGACAAACTGAACTACTAGTAGAAGAAGGACTTGGGTAGAAGAAAGACTTGGAGACACAAGGTAGATGTTTGGTGGCTTGCTGAACTGGCCACAATTTTTCTATTACAGCATTGTTACGTTTTTTATTTAGGAGTCAAAATACTTGTGAATTTGCAGAGCTTTATAGTTGGTAGCAAAAACTACTTTCTCTTGGTACAAAAATCTGTTACATTCTGTTTTATGTACTGCTATTAGCCAAGACTATAATAAAAAAAATGCTGAAATACATTTTTTTTGTTATGATTTGTTATTATAATCAACCCTGGCAATATTAATTTGTTTGTGGTGATATGCTTTAAATATAAAGGAGAAACGCAGATGCGGTTGAAAGAGGACACATTGAAGAACCTGCGTAAAACACAGTCAGTAGGTATTGTATGCTCCAGGTGTATTGGTACAGTGCATTTCCCTATGGCTGCTCCCAGAGCTGCCAAAGTCCTACCTATGGGATCTTGCTTTTTCAGCAGCTCTCAACAAAACTGCATGTCCCTTAATTCTTACGTTAGCATAGAAGGAAGCTACTTCTTGTTAGGTGGTGCTTTAAGTGTTAAGGATCATTGTTTTCTCCAGTGAATTGTGCTTCATCTCTGGAGAGAGTGAAAGGGTGTTTGATCTTTGTTCTAGATATTCTGAAATAATTTAGGGCTCATCTTCCTGTGAAACTACTTCAACAACCCCTATGGCTGTTAACAGATTAAGAGCGCCAGGCGGTGGCCTTGGGTTTGGATTCTTAGGCTAACTGGTAATACCAGTGGATTTTACAGCAGTACTTTAAATTTGGAATCTGTTGCTTTTGCACGTGCCCTGGTCTGGACAGCTCACTTTGGGTTGCTGTATTGGATCGCTTTGCATTGCTGGGAGGCACACGTTATGCGGTCAGACTGCTCCACGGGGGTAAAGCCTGTGCATGTTGTGACCCTTCATAGATGGTTTTAAAGTATGTTTCTGTTTCATTTATCTGAAGTGTTTAGTGTGGAACTAGTATATTAAAGGAAAATTCATCTTTAGGCTATAGTGAGAAAAGAGGCAAGGAAGTATCCTGAATATGTCAGACCTACTTTTTGGAAGAAGACTTTTTGTATGTGCTGATTGCATTTATTTGTTTTTTTTTTTTTTTTTTCAGAATGGCCTCCTTTCTGTCAGGTGTAGAAAACTACTTTTGTGGAATTCAAATCCAGTGCTGGAAAATAATTGCACTGAGAGTTGCACAATGAAATAATTACTGGAAAACTGATTATAAAAAAAGTCTTCCAGATATGTTAGTTCTGTGCACATAAACACAAAGAATAGTAATTGTGGATGGAGACTGAAATGAAATAGCATGTCAAAATGGACATGTAAAACACCTCACAAAGCTGGGTAAACATATTGTAAGCTTTCTATTCAGAAATATGTGGATAAGTGCCAATGGTCTTCTCAAACCTTTTTATTATACACTCATGTAGGAAGAAAAAGGAAGTCTGAGATTGAAAAAAAAAAAATTACAGGGTATATTAATATAAATGTTATTAAAATCACGATAAACCTAACTATCCACATTGAAAATGTCCTTTGTACATGGTTCTGCTGTTGTCAGTGCTAGAAGGAATGTTACACTAATGCATTTTTTTTAGGCAGCATGTTGACTTACGCGCTCACATGCTGCAACAAGTTTTATTTTACTTTAAGTCTGCTTAATAACCCAAGCTATCACATTATTTTGGAGGAATTGCAGTGCATTGTTAGTATATGGCTATGCAGATAAACTTGTATATTTTTTATATACAGTAGCGTAATACAGCTGAATATATTTGGATGCAGATTTCCTATATAACTGCGCATGTGTATCTTTAACTCTTTGAATGCATTTCTCATCCCATTTATGCCTGCGCTTCTATGAATATTTCTTTTCAACCTCTTGTACCATTCATCAACATACTTAGGATTTATTTTCTTTTGATCATCTCTATGCTATTCAGTAGATTTTTCTCTTCTGTCTTTAGACTCTTGCCCTTTCTTTGCTTCTTCCATTTGGTATCCTGCAAATTTCCAGCATTTTTCTCATATTTCATGCACACCTTTGGGGTAACATTCTTGTAGGTTCCACTTGTCCTAGTTAGAGTGACAGTGGGTTGCCTACAGAAGTGTTCTGTTTTCTGAACAGAGTAGTTGGAGCTTACTCCCCAGCTACCTTGGCTTTTCAGCAAGGAATGAGGAAGGAGATAGGTACCTTGTGTACCTGTTTCAGGTCGTTCTGAGTATTAGGATGGCTGGGCTGGAGATCAACTTGCTCCTAGGCTTTTCATTTAGTTGACACCTGTGGATGAATTAGTCATACCTCTCTCTCTCTTCATAACACTAATGACCTCAGAGTTAAGAGACTGAGAAGCAAGCTGTCTTGTGATGCTAGAAGAAAAGAATGTTTGGCATTTCATTAACAAAGTCTACCAAAAAGGACTGTCTTCAGTCTTTCTCTTAACAATGCACTTGCAGTTTACTATCCTGGGTAACAGTATCAAAAAGTGCAAAAAGAGGTGGAGTTTTTAATTGCTTTGTCTTCTACAGAAGATGGAAATTGGTAGGATATCATCACAAGACTGAAAGACATGAAGTTCAGACGTGTGAATTGTAACTGATGTCAGTTGAGTCCTCTGTTTATATCTGAGAAGACAGTAGGAGTGCAGAGAAGTGTCTTGTTTTCAGGTAACTGTCCTGCACCACGCAAAGTCCTGTTTATCAAGTGGTCGACAGGACTTGCATGGGTCTTTCTGAGTGTCTAGTGCAGACAGGGCTTTGCACACCTCATGTGTCTCTGTCATTGACTACTCCGTGGCATTCTTGCTGGTTTATCTGGCTTCCGTGCTCTGAAGGAGGACTTCCATAAAGATTTTGATAGCTTGTTTCACAAATTTAGTGGTTAAAAAATAAGGTGAAAAAAATATCTGCCAACTCCTGTGTCTTGACCTCTGTGTAAAGAGAAATGAAAAATGTCACTTTTTAATGCATTTTTCTGGACACTTAGTAGTAGATCCTGAAATGCTGCATGCTTTATGGAAGTGTCTGAAATAAGGCAAACAAGGTTGTTGATAACTAACAGTCCAGGAAATGTGCAAAAATCTGATCTGTAAAGGCTTTGGGAAGAATTGAAACTCTTGTTCAGGAAGGTATTGTACTGGAGTTTGGTACAAATAACTCCATGAAGTTATAAGATCTTCCATATTTGCTGTTTTCCCAACATTGTGTGTGGAATAGTGCACAAAGACCTTAACACTGGGCTCCTGCTGACAGTTAGTGAGAGCAAGCCAGAAAGAAACTCTTAGAGGATTCCTGCAATGGAAAGAAAGATTTAATTTGGGTGATTAAAACACTTTACCTTTTTAACTTGCTTTTCCCACAGCGAACAATGCTAGAGTGCATTTCTCAGTAGGGTTAAAATGAACAGTTCTGCTAACAACCATTCCCACCATATCTGTCACCGCTTTCTGGAGATGCCTGATCGTGGATCTGGGCTGCAGCACGTCCTGTTCATTCAGGCAGCCCAGAAGGCAGAAGGCTAAGAATGCAGTCGGGTTTACCAGCGAGGCAGGTATTTTCCTGTGCTAGAGCAGCCGTGGGTATTTTAGCTGCATCCTACAGGACTAGCTTTCTTGTGTGGGGCACCCTGCTGCCAGAGCACACAGGCAGACTGTTAGAGAGCACAGTACTCTAAATTAACCTCCTCATGATCTGAAAAACAGGAGGTGCTGTTACCTGCTCGCATGTCCTTTTATGCTGAATGATGCTGAAATCAGCCTGTTGTCGCAGTAACCAGGTGAGAGCATGTGGAGTGAAGTCAGACTTGGTGTAATTTGGGGTCAAGTCCAGAAACTGGGTATGGACGGAGTATGAGGAGGAAGGAGTGTGTAAGGAGTGGTTTGACGTCCGGCTTTGTTGACAGTGCAGCCCAGACATGACAGGATTGCCTGGGTCTGGCTCAGAGCCGTGTAAGGGTGTGTCGGAGTTTCAGGTGCGTTGGGGAGTTTCTACAGTGTTTAGGAAGGCAAGATCTTCTGATGTAGCTGTATGTTTGCAAGTTTAGTTTCGGTGCTTGAAACGCAGTAGACAAATGAAGCTCACTTCCACCCACAGGAATGAGAGCCTGTAAATCTGGCAAGACAGAGGAGGTGTGCATCAATCTCAGACAGAGAACAACATGCTTTTTGGAAACTACCTCTGGCTAGAGCAGAGGCAGCCCTGCAGACAGCCTATTCAGTTGTAAGAAACACATCTCACAAAGCAAGAACTGCAGTGCTTTGATTGCTGTGGGAAAGACTGAGTTGCTTGATAGGAAAAGAATGAGGAGAGCTACTGACTCTGCCAAGCCTGGGGCTTACTCTGGCTCCCTTTGCTTGAAACTCAGCATAAATAGTTTTGTAGGACTGATGCAGCTAATTGTTTATGCTATAGTTTCAGCCCTCCTTGGATCCTCAGCTTTGCTTCTGTGGTGATGCAACCGGTGCTTGGCGCATCAGATTTAAGATACGGCTGCGTTCCAAGAGGAACCTCCATTGCCAGATACACATTTCTGCTCAACCACATAAGTCACATAAAGGAAGATATGGCAAAAGGTCAGAGATATTTGAGTTTTAATACATGCAACTTTGCTGTGTTGAGTTATCATGCTTAAAGTGCCTTGGGCTGGCTGTCCTCCTGTTTTTTTTATTGAGAAACAAATTGAGGCCTCATTTTTATTAGCAGAAGCCAAAAATTTATGGGAAAATCCCCTTGCAGGAAACAGAGGAACTCCCAAATTATGTGGAGATAACTCAGCGTATTCTATAGAATGAGTAAATAAACACACCCTTAGAGCTAATGGCAAAACACTCATTAAAACAGATACTGTACTGCTTTAACAGCATATTTATTAAAAAAAGGGAAAGGCACTGACAGTTACATGCTTTGTTCAGAACATGTCCACTCCTGTGCCTCATAATTTGCAATTCCCCATATGTTTTAATGTTTTTGATTCATTTTTACTTTTAAGAAGCTTTTCGATAAGGAAGAGCCTAAAACCTAGGTCAAGCTGTTCCTGTAGTGGTCCTTGCTCCCAGTTCAGAGCCTTTTCCCCTGAAGAGAATGTGTGGTTTGGCTCCCCAGTGGTGCTTCAGTGAAGCAGTTAGCTTGATGATTAGCACTCTCTTTGGGAAATTTGTACCAGAGCAAGAAAACTGATTTTAATCTTCCGTTCATGCCCAGCAAATAGGCCCAGGCTGCCTATTTTGTCTTCTTTGAAACACAGAATAACAGCATTGCGGGAACGGCCGTACGTGCGTCCAACAGCTGCAGGCAGCTCCGGGCGGGGCTGGGTTTCTGCCTTTCAGCAGCAGTGGGGAGTTACGCACTCTTATTTCCTGGCACAAACAGCTGGAACAATTTGCTTGGTGTTAGGGGCAGAGTGGGAAATCTAACAGCTCCCTGTTTTGCTAGCAGTCTACCATTTGGTTGCCTCATTGTTGAAAGTAACTTAAGGTAGCACAGTTAGTAGCCTTACTGAAAACCTCGAGCCAGGTTTATTTGGCAGTAAAATAATTGCCACCCTCATCTGTGATTAGTGTTTGTGGATCTGTAATTTTTTCTTGTTATTGTTCTGAAGTATCCTGCCTATGAAATAGGGCTGGGCCTTTTTTACCTTTATATTAAAGATACTTTTTTTGGAAACATATGTCCTTATTAACTGGGCTTTTGTGTAGTTGTGTCGACTAAAGTTTATTGGTATTTAACTGAGCCACGTGAAAAGGAGGTGATCTTTTTTTCTTGTTACAATTTCAGATTTGGGGGGAGTGGTGGTTTCTGTTTGGTGATGTCTTGTTTTTTTTTTTTTTTCCCCCTAAACATTTACAGAAATTTTTCTTGTAGAACTTTGAAGTACCATGCAAGTTATGACTGGATTGAACCCTTGTGCAGCTCTTCCGAGGTAACAAATACTAGCCTGATGTTATGGATAGGGAAATTAGATTTACCTCAATGAGATTTTTAAAAATAAATAAATAAATAATGATGGACTTTGATAGTATGGGGTTTTTTTATGCTTTGTTAACATCACCATGCCGGTTTTGCTAAGTAAAAAAGATAAAGAAATGGCATAATTGTAAAAATGACTGTTTCATATGTGCTTAATGTTTAGGCTGATACAGTCAAAGAACTAACATCTGTCGAAAAAGTGCAGGATTCAGTTTAAAGCAGATTTAGGGGAATTCTGGGGCTATTTCTGCTCTTCCGCATTAGGAAGGTTTTACCACATGGGGGCAATATGCGATTGGGCTGTGTCTGTGCTTTTATGTCTACCTATAGATTAAGAAAATAGGTGGCACAGCTGGCAGTTTCTGCCTGGACTTTAGTTTCAGTTTTGTGGCTCAGCAGCTCTATTTCTTTGCAGATTGTAGCTTGAGTACGCTCCTGACTTTTGTGCTGTTGATTCAGAACTGCTGCTGGCAATAGACTGAACCTTCTGGGTAGGGAGAACGTGTTTAGACGAGTACACTAACCGGACTGCAAGAAGTTGCGGAGCAAGTGCCTGCGTGCGTGTGTGCGTGCACAGGTATGAACATACGCTGTGCTTAATTGGTTTGTTGTAATTGCCACTTTCACCATGAGAGCTAACTTAAAATACAGATATGATTATGAAAGTCAAAGTAGGGGATTGCAAAAAAGGATTACAACCACTATTTTTTCCTGTTAGCAGACTAGCAGAATTTTTTCCTGTATGTAAGTTCCCGCACCTGTTCTAAAGAATTGGTTAATATTGAAGGTTTAATTCTAGGTCATAGTCTGAGGCTAGTAGACTTTGTACTTTATAAAGGGAAATGTAATTGCTAGGTAGAATTCGTATAGAAGGGCTCATGAAAAATGTCCCAAAGGGAACCAACCTTAAAAGCCCAAACGATCACCCCTGTGAGAAGTGATATAGCATGATTGGGGTGGGGGAGGCAGAAGTAGTTAAGATCGGAAGTGGAAACCCCTCCACAAAGAGTACAAATTTCTGTAGCATGGAAATTAGTTTTGGTAGTTGGTTTAGCAAGATGCTGGTAGTGATGAGTACCTTTGACATTATATCTCTGCCAGTAGAACAAGGGGTGTTCTGCCAGTTTTTTAAGTATCTTCATTCATTACAATTGAATAACAGTATTTCTCCTGTGCCTCAAGGTCCATTTTAACAGTAAGTGAACCTGGTGTAAGAGAGTAATTCCAGAAAGTAATATTTACAGGTGTGTCTCTTATTCATTATTTGTGCTGATCCTGTGGATCAAATCTCTGGTTATCCAGCAATTCCCGTTTGCCTTGGCTTGAGTCTTTTGCCCTTTGCTTATGACAGTCAGTCAGATATGCTTATGACAGCCTATCCTATACAAATCTCTTCTCTTTCATGTTTTCCTACCATCTGGGGTACCAGTGGGTTGTGAGTACAGAATACCACCTGGCTATAATTGCTGAAATTGGCTTGAGTTTCCTATTTGAGAAGTGGTCTGATGCAATTCTGAGCTGTTAGGTAAAGAACTTATTTATCACCAATGAGACAGGTTGAGGAATGATTCAGCAATTCATGTAGCCTAGTCTCTGTTGAGATGTCTGAGTCAACGTGGAAGGTAATCCAGAGAACAGGTTGGTGAGCAAGGCAACTACTCTCCTGTCTGATTCTGCTGCACAGACCACTGCAAACTGAATTCTTCTAAGATGAAACACTTTCGGATCAGGGATATGACCAAGGTAGTCATTAATTGTCATGATAGTCGACCTAAGATGTGAAGACATTTGTGGAAAGGAGAATTTTTCCCTTGGTGGACCTCTGACGTGTTCTACAGCCGGTACAGTGACACCAGGTCCTCAAAAGTGATGGGAAAGAAGAGTGATCATCCTGTGGAGAAAGCTTTCAGCTCTTGCAGTTAGTCCTAACTGAGGCTATGCTTAGGCTTACGTTAACAACGTGTACAACAAATTGTTGAATATCTGCAGGTAGTAATTGATGGGAGAATTGTAGTACAAGACACTGCACTAGTCTGGAACCAAAGCAAGACAACGGCAGTGAACTGTGGCATGCAAAGCTCTGTGCCCCCTCAGGGATTCTGGTGCTTCAGTTAGCCTACCTGCAATGAAATCCATACCGATCCATCTTCACACCTTCAGCCTTGGCATGCCTACACGTGCTGTCATTATAGAGTCCCAGTATAACATGCTAGAGAAGTGAACTGGTGATGTGCAGCCCCAGTTAAAGTGGGTAGGCATGGCATACATTGTATAAAACGCTGGCTTAAATTATTCTGACTATTCCCATCCTCAGCTATACCCATCTTCTGCTATAGACAGAAGGGGAACATAATGTCAGGTTTTGGAATTGCTTGCCTTGCTATTATAAGATAGGGAGACCTCATAACTGGAAAATCTGTGCTAACAAAATTAGCAATAGGTATAACTTTTCAGTCTGCAGAGTTTCTCTTTGCCACGGTGAAGAATTTGAACAGAAAGAAGCTTTTCCAGCTGCTATTTTTCTTGTTTGGATAAGAAGTCTGCTTTGAAGGACTTCCTCCACCCTCATCCAGAGGGTGATTAAAGAAAGAGATAACATCATAGTGTAGTAACAGGGTAATTCTAATTGTCCCACTCAGGCCAAGAGAAGAATATGGTGTGTAGATTATCTGCAGTATTAGTTGAGTGACTGAGCTACACCTCATTATCATGTTTTATCTCACAAGCACAAAATTGTACTTTGTGCTGACATTGCGCCCTTCCAATAGCAACAGCTGACTTTAATGTGTAATGACATCCTCCTCCTTTTTCCTCTTTGTCCTCTAAACCTCCTCCTCTTGTAAAGGATTCAAACACACTGCCTGGATGGTCAGAAAGCTTTCTTTCATGGGAGTTAGGGAAACTCAGAGGCCTTTGCGGATAGCTGTGAAGAACATATTGCTGAGTCTGTGTAGTGGCTTAGATAACCATCCCTTCCCTCTTGTAGGTTTCAAATTCACCAAACACCATGTCTCAGGCATGGTTTGTGTGTTCCAGTTGCTGAGCATTTTTGTAAATGACTGAGTGTGTAGAACAGAGGTTCAGCTTGAATAAGGCACTTCAAATTTGTACCTTATTTGGTTGGGAGTAGGAATCGCATCCTTGTTCATGGGCTGTTCCCTGCCAAATGATTCAGTGAGCGCAGTGGGCAGAGCTGTCATCTTCTAGCTTGTGAAAGTGGAGTCTTGTCCCTTCTTGTCCCTTCCCTTGCTTGTGGTGGGAGGGACTGCAGATGGCAGTGGGTGCCATGTCCCTTTGTAGCCTGGTCTTAAGCATGTGGGTAGGAGTGTGAAAAAAATGGGGAGTGACTTCTCTAACAGAGAAAAGTCACCTGTTATAGTGACTTGTGTGTATGTTATAGTTTTCTTATGTTTATTTTTATATATACACGAGAAAACCTGTTATAGAAAGATTTTAGCGCCTAGGCAGCAATAGCTGCCAGGTACCATCAGTATAGTCTGCCCTGAAGAGTTGGGAATGCAGGTATGAAAAGGAGAGGCTTCTTAAGGTTCAGGTTTATGGCAAGTAAACTGGTCTCACAGGAGAACTTGTGCATCCTGCTAAACTCCTCAAGCTATGATGAAAAATAAATTTTTTTGCTTGTGATGGGTAGACAGACTAGAAATGAGGTGCCTGTAGAAACAGAGGTACCGGGTATGTGGACACTTAAACACACAGAACCTTCGGTACCTTTTCATTACTGGACTGTTTCCGCGCAGTAAATTACATGTGTTTTGTGTGAGCACTGCAAGTCAGCAATATACAGCGAGGCATAAACAGCAGGGTGTTGATGCTTCTAACGACTTTACTATATCTGTAATTATTGCTTCCTCTCTCTGATTGTTGTCGTATATTGCTTTTAAAGTGATCACATCAGATTTGTTCTCCAACTTTGCAACAGCTGCTTTTTTGCACAATATTTTTTTGTGCTCTTTTTAGATGTTAAAAGTAAGTGATTGAAATGCAGATTAGTCTGAAGTGTCTGCGCTTTGAAGGACGTGAAGTTGTATTTGTGCTTAAGCTGCAAATGAAATAGACTACTGCATTTTCGTTGCCTATGCAAATACAATGCAAATGGCAGGCAAAACAGGACACTGAAACATCCATTTCTGTAATGAAAGCACTTCAGTTTATTGGAGTCACAAATGTTTTTACGAATGGAGTTACCTAAAAGGCTGTGTGTACTTTTGCAACTTTCCTATTTTTTTTTTGTATGCATGAGATTCTTCAGCTCTGTTTCACTTTTTACAGAGAAGAAATAATGGGACATATTTTTAAGACCTTGTGTCTTTTTTTTTTTTCTTTTTAAGAGATGAGAATGTTGCTAGTCAGGAATTACTTACTAAATTTGTGAGTTGCTTCTTTCTGTGGGTGAGAGTGGTGAAGCAGCTCCAGGTTGAAAGGGCTGTTCTGCACGATTTATGTGTTTTGTTAATATAAAAGTCATATTCTATGCTAATATTCTGTTTTTCAAATTGTTGTGAAAAGGTGAAGTTCTCAGGAACAAGGTGCCTCTTTGCATTTCTTGTGCCTTGGCCATCAATCTTTTTCTAGAGAAATCCTAGTATTTCTCTCCATTTTGCTGCTTCTCATCTTGAAAAGCAGACTCCGGAGAGCTGTGGTCCCTTGAGGTGACGTGGTTCAGTCCTTTTTGGCAGCGCTGGTTTCCTGACCACCCCGCTATCAGTCTGCCTCGGCATCTGCTTTTGAGCAGACTCAGAATCCGCAGGTGCAAAGGTCCATTCATCCGTTCTGGATTTCCTACGGCATTTGGTTCTTCTCTGTGTTACTGAGGAACTGGCTTGCTGGTTGGTGAGCGAGGAGGAGGATGATGCCCTGATGGTCCTCAGCCCATATTCAAAAGCAAAACGTGTGAGATTTGTTGCCTGCATGTTAGTGACTGGTTAGTGGAATGGTATCTTTCCTAGAACGGTGTTCGTTGGTGCCTCGCGCCCCTCGACAGAGCGCTCACCACCTCTGGCTGCCTCGCTGCATCACTTTGTTTCTTTATTTTTTTTTTATTTTTTTTTTTCTTTGGGTAGGGGCAGGGGACAGCCATCCTGTGAGCCAGCTTTTGACAAGAAAGGATTTGGCATAAATATTATTTTAAAACTTATGACTCCCAGCGCCCTCCTCATGCTGGAAAAATATTTTTTGGGGTTTACTTCGTTATATATTCTTTTAATAATCATCTGACAAGCTGGGCACAGAGTTGCCGGGAAGGGAAGGCGGTCGCGGCCCTGCGTGCGGGGGCCCGAGGACGCCGGGACGCTCGAAGTGGGGGCACCGGTCTGGCTCTCGCGTGTCTCCAGCTCCCGATGCTCCGTGCGCGGGGGCCTGGACGCCCCCGGGCCTTCCCCACCCGCGGCACGGTTTCTCCTCCGGTGACCGCGTTCCCTGAGGGAGGAGATCAGAGGAGAAGCCGGGCCGTCCCCGCGGCTCCGGCCTGGCCCCAGGGGTCGCGCCGGGCCACGCCGCCGCTACCGGAACCCACGGCCCCGCCCCCTGCCCCGCCCGACCAATGGCGGCGGGCGGGGCGGGGCCGGTGCGCGCGGGCGGTGCGGGGTCGGGGCAGCGGCAGCGGCGGCGCGCGGCGGGCCGGAGGCCGGGAGGGCTGGGCCGGGCCGGGCCGGGCCCTGGGCGCTGAGGTGAGGCGCGGCGCGGCCTTTCTTTCCCTTCCCTTCCCTTCCCTTCCATTCCCTTTCCCGCGGGCCGGGAGCTCGGGGGCTCCGGACGGGCCCTGGAGCGAGGCCGCCGGCGAGCGGCGGTCCGGCCCGGCCCGCCTGCGCGTCGGGCGCTTTCGCCGCCCGCGGCCACTGTCGTGCGCTGAGGCCTCGAACGGAGGCTTTCGCGTAGAAGCCCGGCCGGGGAGAAGGCCCGCGGCCCGGCCCGGTCCTGCCTGCGCCGCTGGAGGGCCTGCGGCCCTCGCTCCTGCAGCCCTGAGGGCAGGAGGCTCTGGCTGGCGGGGGCTGGGGGGCGCCTTCCCCGCCGTGCTGCCGGGGGCCTGGCCCGGGGGGCTTCGCCGCTTCCTTCTCAAAGCGGGGGTGTTTGAGCACCTGCGCCCCTGCCCGTCCCCTCTGCATCCCCCTTCCTGTGAGAGTCCCCCGGAGCCCGGCGTGGGCGTGCTGCTGGGCCGCCCTGCGCGTTCCGTGTGATCAGCTAAGGAAGCGCTCCTGGAGCCCCACTCGTCTGGCAGGGACCAGCTGCGATTCTCCTCCACCCTCCCTGCGCATCGTGCTCCTTCCAGGCAAACGTGTGGTCGGTGCTAGCGGTGCACAGTGCTACCGGCCGCACGAGAGAGCCGTGAGACCCCTTTGTGACTGTGACGAAGGACGGGGTCACTCCGTAACGGGAGTGAGGGGTCCGGGTTGCAGGGAGAGGCGTCTCAAGGTGTGGCTGGGCACTCGCAGTCTTCATCCCTTTTGGTTGCAGTTGGATTCCTGATGGATCAGTCGGTGCTGCTTTGGTGTGGTGGCTGTTGTCTGGTGAAAAAAAAGTAAAAAAGGAAAGTTTGCTTCTGGTGGACTGAAGGGACCTGATTTGAGGGCTCCTGCTGAGAGCTCTTCCTTGCTGCCCTGTGTGCAGGTGGTGGGAATCCCTTCCTACAGGAGACACCAGTCACCCTGTGGAGCTGGGAAACCGGCATTACTTCAGCCGTCTGCATAGATGAGGGACGGAGCATTGTAGTTACTGTTACTGACCAAAAGACACCGTACTTGGAGGATTTTCTTTGAAAGCCCGTGGTATCTTCCCCAGGCATGTCCTCGGGTGTAAGCTGCCTTTCCAGATTTGTTGCTAGCTGAAAAATGCTGTCTTGCTTCTGAAAAATAAGTTTATTTCATCCAAGTATTCATTGTGACTTTGAAGCTATTTCAAAAAGGCAACAAAAAGTAAATAGCTACCTAAATTTCATAAGTTTTCTTCCCAGCTGCTCCTTCAGGCTCCCTGTCACAGGGAGCTGATTTAGCTTTGATGCCTCGTCACCGTTTATAGGAAATTATCAGGATAAGCACTCAGTGCAAAGAAGTTCAGGGTAGGTGAATGCAGGGAAGACTTTTTTTTTTCTTAGAACCGCTAATATTGCGGTAACATTGCATTTTAGTTTTGGATTGGTGAGGAGGTAAATGAGACCTTGTTCTGGCTTGCCTGGGGTGGGAGTCTCTCAGTGCAGCTGGACGCTTTCTCTGCTCTGCCCACAGATAGCCCGGTCCTTGTCTCAGGCTTCACTCTTTCATTTTCCTCCGCCTTTCATTTAGACAGCCGCTTTAGCTGAAATGCTTCCTAAATCATGGCACAATGTCTTTTGTTAAGAAATGTCATATGTAGTCGGCTTACATAAAGCATGACATGTAACTATAATTGGTGGTGAAACTAGAAATAGTGCTTGGCTTTGTTAATACTCCTCACACTTTTGGGTTTTGAGGCAGTTGGAGCAGGCCAGGCTATCTGGATTTTTAGTAATTGTACTGGCATGAGTAGCACGCACTGGGAGGGGACTGGATGTGGCATGGGGAGATGCTCACAACTGCCACGCAGCAGGCGGGGCCCTGCTTTTCTAGGGAAATGTGACTTGCTTCTGCACATTCTGTTTTCTGCCGAGGTGCTTGTTAGACCTCAAAAGTCTGAATATATGCTGGCTGGGGTCTAGTGTAGCAGTAGATGTTTTTAGGAGTATGTAATGAGCAAGATGTGAGGCCAAGCCCCATTGAGTTTACTTTTCCTATTAACACCTGTGAGGAAGGACTTTGACATCTGCAGTTTCTGACATGACTTTAAGTCTCTCTTGGCTGCTAACCAAAGCTAGTAAAAGTGCCCAGGAGCTCCTTGTTTAGTCCAGAGTTGAGTAGCTTGCCCGCCTTGCATTCAGGAACTGGCTGGCTTCAGCTGAAGGGGAGCCTGCCGAAGCCTCTCCACTGCAGGGCTTCTCCATGCACTGCCTCGGCTGTCACCACCCATGTCCTTTTCCTTTTGAGTAGCTGCAGTGTCTGTCCCTTCCAGTAGCTGTTTATTCAGAATAGGATGAATGTGTTTGTGGAGTGCTAATTTTAAGAGCAATTGTCTACTAAATAACCTTGTGAGGAGTGTAGCTGATTCTGGGTGCCTTCAGTTGCCTGTAAGCTGCTGAATGGCAATAGCAAAATGTTACCATATGGTTCAGTTGTAAGGGGCACAGTATCACGGGGATATAGATGACACCGAGCTACGGTTTCTCTTCAGGTTAGCAGAGGTGTAACCTGTGATAAGTTCATCTATACAGGGGCCTGCAAGTATTAAAAGAAAAAAAAAAAACATTATGTTGAAGGCCACAGTTCTGCAAACCAGGAAGATATTTGACCAATCTCAATGTATGCAAAGCTTAAAACCCAGAAACACCAATAATTTTTAACGACGTGTAAGGCTGGTTCCATTTAACTTCACGGAGTGGACTGCCTACCTACTCAGAGCATAGAGGGACAAAGGAATGTTTTAATGATCTGCCTCTCTCCTTTTGAGACAAAACACGTTTATTACAAAACAATAATCCAACTTTTCCTTGAATTTTTTGTAGTGTGGTGGCCATGCGAAGGCTGTCCCAGCGTCAGTGTCCACATACTTTTGATTGTTTGGACATAGCGTGGTATTTAGGAAATGCAACCAAAAGCACCGAGAAGCCTTTCTGTTTCCGTGTGCGTTTCTGCCGAGCGCCTTGCACGTTGCTGCCAAATACTTCGTGCCAGCAGTCAGCATGGGGCAGTGGCTTTGTTGGATGTACTGCATGCTGAGCGTGTATGCCTCACATTCACATAGACCCCACTGCAATCCCCCTGCAAATACTGCCGCTGCTCCCGTGGCATGGGAGAGCCAGGGAGAAGCACACAGGTGTTTGTTTTTTGTTTTTTTTTTCTCCCATGTCAAATTAGAGATTTACTCTGCAACAACTGCCACCAAACCATGACATAAGTCGGCCTACCTGAGCTGGCATAATGTCTGTAATTGAGATTTTTGCCCACTGACTTAACCTGGGTACAGTGCAGGTTTGCTAATAAGGTGATGAACTGTTATCTGCGGTGGAAATCTGCATTACGAAGGCTCGGAGCTGCCAGCATTGGTTGGAGCAGTTACAGTTTTGCATGAATCATCGTTTCGGAGGATGAAGAAAGTTAATTGTTCCTGTTATCTCGGGGTGCGGCCTGACAGCGTAGCAAAGTCAATGGGACGGCTAGGTAGCAGTGAAAGGCAGAGTCCTGCCTTACCCTCCACTGCCTGCTCCAGGTGGCTTTTCTTGTGCTGTTGGCAGCGCTCATGCTGTGGGTGACCTGGTTTAGGGAGCTAAATCGTCAGAAAAATTAAGCCGAAGTTAAAATGTTGGTGTGTTAGGAGGGCAGAGGGCACAGATTTGAGTACTCTGTTTCCTAACTGTGGTTTTGAATAATTATTTTTTTTCTGCTTCTTTTTCTTCCCAGCAGCTAGATTTTTGACCAGAGTTTTATCACCTTTATTACCGGTTTTGATAGTGGGAGAAGAGCATTAAATGGGACTTTGTGTGTGATTGTGCTTCAGTGGGTAGTGTTTTCATACGAGAGATCTGTGGAAAACTATCTTTCAAGCTGTAATCCTCTATTTTCTTCCCGGTTTCTTTAGACTCTGCTCGCTGTTGAAAGATGGGAGAAATAGAAGGAACATACAGAGTTCTGCAGACTCCTGGCTCTCGTTTGGGTGTCCAGAAGACCGCGGGAGTGAGTACCTTGGAGCCGGGACAGAACCTCTCTACTGCAATGGCATCATCACCTGCCAAAATGCACGAGCGGGACCTGCCGATCAAAATAAAGATGTTGGACAACACGGTGGAAGTACTTGACATTGAGGTAAGAGAGGTTTAAACCTGATTTCAAGTACACTCAGCCTCCCATAATGTAAAGCTCACAGGATGGGCTACCATACAGAGCTGTGACGTTTTGAGGCAATATCTGAATAAAGATTCCTGTAATGATTTTACCTGCTTACAAGTAGTTAAATGAGTAGCACATCTTGTCTTTTAAAATCTTAACAGATGTTTTGTGTTCTTAACAGACTTTAAATACTTAGATACTTAGATACTTAGATACTGTAACAAGACACTTTAACTGTTATTTGCTTTGGGGAAACACCAGGTATCTTCTTCCAAACTGTTCCTGCTTCCTGAGCTGCATGCAGCCTTGTTGACTTGGCAGTTGGGAGGGCAGAAGGGCTTCTTTTCAGTTACTACTTTTTATTAATGATTTTAATGATTTGTTTCCTCTTCAAGTAAACTTGCTCCTATTTGAAACTGTTCGCTTGTTGCCACGCTTTGGGCGGGAGGCACCAGAGGGGTAGCAATGTTTCTGAAAATTTGTATTTGAAAGTGTGCTTGCTTACCAGTTGGGGAAATCTGTCTTAAGAAATACAAACCGCGCTCAAATTGGGGTGCTTCTGGTTTTACACAATCAAAAATTTTTGTTCTTCAAATGCTTGTTTCATTCTCAGCATTAACCTCAGACTTTAATTTTAGCTTGCCTAAACATCTGTTGTTAGAAAACAGCTCTGTTCTACTGAAGATACTCAGCTATCAGATATTCTACATTAGTGTCAAATTGACTTTATAATTAGCACTTGTAGCCTTAGTTTGTTGCATTGACTTAAACAGGTTTTTCCAAATAGAATGAAAAAGATGTCTGTGGAGCTCTAAAGAAATAGTGGCTTTTGATGATGTATTCTACAGACTGCTGTCCAGCTATTCAACTCTCAGACATGAAATATGATTTTTTTTTTTTTTGGTTAAAGTTGAGGCTGTCCCTGTATCCTCCCAGCTGGCCGCCTGGACACAGCAAACTCTTCCGTCCCTCATTTACTGTACAGAGCACAAAAGGCTCTTCTTAATCTCCTGTATGTTAGCATAGATGCTTTCCTTTTCTTCCTCATCATATTTGTACCAACTCTGTCTGCTCTTTTCGTGCGAATCATCAGCTTTCCTCAGTCACCTTGCCATCTTTGTCTTTTTAACTGTTATCTGACTTTCTGACACAGTCAAAGCCTGCTTTATTGTCTTTGATCTACTGCTGAAGGGAAATCCTTTGACTACGCTCACCTCTGACATCCTCAGAATCCTTTTTCACCTTGAGGCTCACTGATGCTCGGGTGGCCCTGCGGTCTCATCCCGGAGTTCTTTGCTAGCTTCTCCGCTGTTCTCTAACCTCTGAGCACCCTCGCTTGGTTTCTCCTTGGTTCTCGTTTACAGCGCTCCGTTGTTAGTCATTCCACCGAACGCAAGTTCCGCTGTGGCTTAGTTCTTTACTGTGTCTCAACTCTTGACTGTCCCTCAGCTCTGAATAAAGCCAAACTTTGCCTGATGAAACTTAGTTTTGATATTTATGTGTCAACATCAAGCTTCACATGTAAAAAACACAAATTCCTCGCACTATTTTTTTGACTGCTTTGAGTCATACTCCAGCCTCACCCGTCTGACCAATGAGAGTTTCTATTCGCCTCCGATTCCTTCGTCTCCTTTAGCGGGCCTTCTCCCACAGGTGTGCTGCACAGTCTCTAGGACAGTTCTGTTTAACTAAGCAGCTGAAACTCGTCCCACCCAGGACCACCTTGTTTAACACCTTTGTTCTTGTGATCGCCTTCTTGTTGGCTTTAGCCTCTCCAGCCTTCCTGGGTATGTACCCATTTCGCGTGTTGCGGTAAGAGTCAGCCTGCTCAGTCGTTGTTCCTAGCGCTGCTGCTGCCTGACCATTTTTTGCATCACTCCAGTGGCTCCCTTTCTTTGTAGCTTCAAATGTAGGTTGCTTATCTCTGCTTTCAGTTTCCTTCAGGGCCCCACCTGTAGTCTCCTGCAAGAAGGTACTTGCCTCCGTCCCCTAACTGGGCCACAATGCAGTACCGTTGTTGTTTTTTCCCATCATGACGAGAGGTTTCTATAATTAGGAACTATCTTGGTTTTTTCTTTTTACCTGGAAAGCTCTCTGGTTACAGCATCCACAGAAACACTTGAATTTGGCCAACTAGCATGCTGGGGCCATAGTTAATATTGTGCTATTATTCTTTACGACGTTAGTTGGAACTCAACAACTTAAAAACTTCTGCGTGATGTTGTAAGCAGCGAGGATGATGGGGGTCATCCTTTGTTCATCTGTAGAATATTGAGCACAAAAAGGTCCATAGTCAGCAACTGTAGCATTAGAGTCCTAGTAATACACCACCTACATTGCCTTTCGTTTGTGTCTCAATGAGGTAGCAAGTTACAGCAAAGAGGGATGGGGTGTTAAATTGTAACCTTCTGCCTCCTAACGTGTTCAGTGGACTCGTGGGGTAGCAGTAACTGCTGACTGCTGTTTGTGATGGAAAACTGAAATTTTTCACTTGGGGATTGAGGGCAAGAATTAGGAAAAGTCAGCTACATTTGCTGAATAGGTGGTGTGGCTAGCACAGATTTTTTTTTTTTTTTAAAAAAAAAAAGCAGTGAGAAATTCATGATTAAGCAGCTGTCCTAGAGGGACTGAGGCTCTGATAGCAGTGCCACTTGTCCGCTCCTCTTTGCTTTTGCAATTTTTTTTCACTGGATGTGGAAGTGTTGTCTTCATTACCTGTTTCATGGGGTTTGTGTTTATTAGTTCAGGTCAGCAATAATTTTTCAGTGTAGTGGGACACTGAGGCCTTTCTCACGGGTGCTGTTAGCACTGCCTTCTAATGGCAGTGTAGCTTATGCAAAAGGCGTTTTTTTCCGTCTTCAAATAATTTTCTCTTCTATCTTTAAGAACTATAGCAAATATTTTTCTACTGAGAGAAGTGATATGTTGGTGGAAGAGACTGGTTGAGCGCAGGGGTCAGCTTCTGGAGAGGGGCTTTGTCTTCGCTGTGTGGTGGGGAAGCTGATGCAGGACCCCTGTGTAATGCCTAAAATAAGCCACAGCAGCAATTTTAACTGTGCAGGATAAACAGAGTAGCCACAATAATGATTTAATCCATCTAGCTTTTCCTTGTTATCCCATCCTTTCTCCAAGAGGCATTTAAAATACTTATCTCCTGGCAGGTGTTGGTGGATACTCTGGTTCAGTAGCTCTTCCTTATCACTTGGGTATTTTAACTCGCCAAAGAGCAAGAGAAGAGACTGACAGAGTGGCATAATGGATGGGATAAGCAGAAAATAGGAAAGGATAGTCTTTCCTTCATGGTATTATATCTAGAACAGTGTGTGAAAATTCAGTATAGCTACAATCCTTTTGTCTAAAATCCACTGTCTGTCTGCTCTCACCATCTGTACTGTAAGGTTTTCTTTCTCATTGTAAATTTTATTAATCAGTGAGAGGGAGCTGTTCTTTAAAGTATGCTGGGGCAGAGGTCCTCTGCAGGGAATCTTTTGAGTGTTAGGGGAGGAGAAATGCTCAAATGTTTTCTAGAGTTTAAAAACCTGAAAATTGTCTCTTTATGGTTTCTCCTTTCCCTCCCAAAACAGAAAGGAGAATGAAACATATCCATCCGAAGCTGGGCTGGAATAATAATTATTTGCATGAATTGTGGGGTTTTGTTTTTTTTTTTCCCCCCCTCGGGGGGGGGGGGGCTCGTTTAGTCAGTTTAAATCTTGCATGTGCCGTGTCACGGGGTACCTGTCCTCTTCCCTCCAAGCTAAGTCTGCCCAAGTGGGTGGTTTTGCAGACTGCTAGATGAATGATTGGAAAATTCAATTTAATTCAGACTGTGAGCACACTTCAAAGTAATCAGGGTTTTATAATAGAAGTTTGCCAGCTTTCACGATTTTCTTAAGAGATTAAAGTTGGAGGCCTTTGATAAGTGGAAAAATATGGCAGACTCCTAAGTAGAAGGGCCTGAGCTGGATTTAATTCACCCAAATGACCACTTGATGAAATAATACTTAATCTGGTGGTGCTTATGGAAGACAATAAAATGTGCTGCAACAAAGGACAACTTAGGCTACAGGAGTTTAGGGTATAGGAAGTTGTGTTTTGTACTTGCTGAAAGCTCGTGTTGATTTGTGGTAGAGTTGGAAGTGGAGTGTATTACAGCGACAGCCATGTGGGCTGTTGGAGACCTGAGTGCAGCGTGTGCACCTGGGTTAGAGGAAACAAGGGGTCTTTTTGCATGGCATAGTTGGAGGAAGAGTGGTACTAGTGGTGGTAAGAGTCTGGTGCTCTCTTAAAATCCCAGCAAGTGAAGTAGCAGGTTCAGTCGACAGGAAAGGGGTCAGACTTGCCACAGCTCCCAGCTGCATTCTCCAACACAGTACCTTTTTTTGGGGTCTGTAGGCAGGCAGAGTGTAAGGTCTGCCTCTCTGACCCAGTTTTCTCTTTGCACTAGCTTGTAAGACATTTAATGGAATTACTGCTATAATATGGTATTTAATATTTGGTGTGTATATTGTTCCTTGTGTAGGAAATACACATGCTTGCCTTCTTACATGAATTATGCTCTATACTATGAGGAAGTGCCCTGGAAAAAGAAATACAGATTATTATGCTTGAAGTTTACCGAACTCTGGGGAGAACTTGGCATCTCTTCAATTGTATGTACTTCCTCTGTTCTTGAACGTAAAATAACATTTGGGAGTGAAAAATGCTTATGCATTATATTATAGTTTAATTTTTCTCAGTTTTCACCTACCGGAGAATGAATCTTGTAGCACTGTTGTAGCCATCATAAAATCATAGCACAGTTCCTAGCGCTCAGCAAAACCAGGTGAGTCTGCCTGCCTGTTCTAGTCAATGGAAAACTTAAACTGGAATTTTTTCTTTCATGCTATTCTTGTCAGTTAGCTGTGAGCACACAAGTCTGTTTTATTTAAGTAACTTGCTTCTCAATAAAACATGTTAATAGTATGAGTTAGCTTTATGTTGGTTTGAATTTGCCTAAGGCTTCAACGAACTTGCGTTGCGATTTCGATTTTGTCCTGCAGTCTCACCATGCTCTGAAGTCAAATATTGTTTAAGACTTTCTCTGTGGGTCAGCCTAGTGCAAGCGTTCTTGTGCCTTGGAGCGTGAAGCTGGGCCTTAGGAAAAATGCTTTTTCATTTTGTCGGGATTTTTCCTGCTTTTAGCATTTCTACCAGGCTTGTTGTTTTCCTTGTGCATGACTCAGTTTCTTGCAGGTGGTTGTGTCTTTTCTTATTTTCTTACTAAGTATGTGAAAGAAGGAGTGTGTTCCACATCCCTGCAGCACTCTGCGGTGTGTCCCTCTGTTTCAGACACCGGTGGGCTGCCTGGGAGGGAAACACTGGACTCCTCTGCCACTCATGAGAACAGGCTAGTCAAATAAGATTACAGTTTTTCCCCTTTGTATTTTCTTATTAGGTATTGTCCTCTCACTGCTTATGTCTGTTTTGGAGTTTACTGATGTACCCAGTGAAACTGACTATTACATTACCGCAAAACTTAAGAGGCTTATTCTATCCTAAGTTGAAAGCAGCTACTTGATGATTACTGTCTGATAGTGATACTGTCTGTGCTGGCCACCCAACCCATTCCTTGGTTTATTTAAATTTACAAATTGCATTATTAAAAGTGCAAAATTACTTTCCATCCCTATGTTTAGAATAGAATAGCTGTGTTCAGTTATTCTGCTTTCTGTGCAGTTTGCAGGTATCTGTAATTGAAAAGGTGTTATGAGAACTGCGCCTCTTTAGATGCCCATTGTTTCTGACCAACCGTTGGGGCCCATGGCTGTGACTCGCTGCAGTCAAGGACCCTGAAATCAGGAGCTGGGCTAGGACCACGGGAGGTTTTTGGGGTGGTGGAGGAAGCAGTCTGACAGCTTGTCCGTGCCTTGTGACTTTCCATGGTTTGGAGAGAGTGTTTTCAGCTCATGCACACTATAAAGTTTTGCTTATCAGTAACTTCTTACGGTAACGTTACTACCCCTAAGAACTTTGTTGGGGCTGAAGCAGAAATTATGCAGCTTAAAATCCTGTTATTGACAGTTCTAAGGAAGAAATATACATCTGTTAAAAATGGAGAGCCTGTTGTGGGCACTGAAAAACATATAGTCTGAAATGATTTTTCAGAGAGACTGCGGGCCATGGTGAACCCCAAGCGCATCGCCAGCGTTTCGGCACCGTGGCTGCTGCTGCAGGACGGGGCAGCCTGCTGTCGGCTCTCCGGCAGAGCCAGGCTCTGACGCGAGCTGCCCTCTTGCCTTTCCCTTTGCCTGCTTAGGCCTTCCTTTCATAAAGGCTTTTTTCGCTCTGTGCTGTAAAAGTATTAACAGCTTAAATATGTGGGAAGTGGGAGGACAGGCTGCTTCTGAATCCTATTAAGCGCTGTGCTGAAGGAATCGAGATGCTGTGTTAGTCAGCTCAGTGTTTTTCTTCCCCAGCCAGGAAGAAATAGTCAAAATTCCAGAAAGAATCATAGCCAGATGTTTGTCATTGCTTCGGTTTGACTCTCCTAAATATGGCAAATAAGCTGCCTTAGGACTTATTTTTGTCTGACCTCAGAAGAGAAAGTTAGTAATTCACTATTTAAAATTCAAACTTATTATAGGGTTTAAAAAGAAAGTAATTGAAGCTTTGCAATATGTATACTAGTGGATTCTATTGCATATTTTTTAAACCTGTTATTTTGTGTTTGGGGGCTTGACTTTTTTGATGCTGTTTAGGAATGTGGTGTTGGGTGGGGAAAGGTAAAAACCACAATCATTTTATTGACAGACATTTGGGGCGTATGGTTCTTCATTTTTTTTTTTTTTTATTTTTTTTTTAGGGGAGATGTGACCTTAAATTGTGTTATAAAACCAATTTACTACTTTACAGTTCTCTTGACATTGCGTGCCCCATTGTGTAAAAAGAAAGTTGAGTTATACTGCACCAAAGGAGAAACAATCTGAATGTTCCTGTACAAAAAGATTATTATATGCACATACTGTAACTTAAAACATAGAAACTATTAGTCCAGCAGAGATCAAGTGTTATCACAGTCCTTGAAATATGACTGCAGTAGGTTGAGTTCATAACTGTTGGTATGGCTGCGGTTTGCTGTAGTGAGCACTACACCACATCTATTGCAGGGGTTCAGAAAAGTGAGTTGGGGAAGAGTAAGAGCACCACATTTATGTGGCTTAACACTGAGCTGGTGTAATGCTGAACTCTTCTTAAGCTCTCTTTTATTTATTGTAAGCATACTGAGAACTTTCTGCCTAGATGAGATCTAATAAAATAAACCGAGGCATAACTTAATGGTGTTGGCATATGTGCAGTTGTACAATTCTTGCCCTTAATTCCTTTTGCGTGCCTTCTGAACTAACTTATATACAACCTTGTAAAGAAAAAGCTGTCACTTGTTAACTTCCTTACTAATTCCAATAATGTGTTGTCATCACTAATAAAGGAAATACTGTAAGTTTCTTAAACACTTCTGCAAAATACAGATGTTAATTTCTTCTTTCATAAGCTAGTGACAAATGCTAGTGAAAATCAGCTGAAATTAGTCATATGCCATTCTGTCAAAATAAGTAAGAAATGCTGTATTCAAAAAAAACCCGTAGTTGTCTGGAAGGCTCCTTTAGATGTGGGTGACGTTCAAAGTTAGGTCCACAGATGTATAATTATATAGAGTCTGAAAGGGAAGAAAAAAACAAACCCAAGAAACAACCCACAGTCACCTAAAGACAGCTACAGAAATACAGTGTGCTAAGAGGCAGTTCAGAGAAATTTTAGGTTAGTGTCTGCTGAAAAAAGGGACTTGATGTTGAGCTAGGATGGTGTCACCTGGTACATCTGTACCCGGCTGTGTTCAGAGAAACACAGCCTTGTGAGCATGCATTTAAATAATCAGGGTTGCAAAAGCATACTTGTGTGCAATCTGTTTCTCCTTGAAACAAAACACATTTCTGGCAAGGACAACGTTGCCTTCTTGTGTAAGAGAGAGACCATATAAATTGAATATTTAAAAAACTGTGTTGTGGTGATGATACCTAGTGTGAAAGATTTATTTTTAAGGCTGTAATGTTGGATATGGAGGGGGGAAGACCTCTCTATCTGACATCTCTGCTACCCAAGCTGCTCTTCTCCTCTGGTCAACGCGGGCAGAAGGCTTGGGTGCAGCACTTGGTGGATCTTGAGCACAAAGTGGGAGTAGTAGAATACCCATATTGATTTTAAAAAAAAAAAGGAAAGAGGGCTTTGTAGAGACTCTGTGTTAGAGCTATCTGACATGTGCTTCAACTGAAATGATGACGGACAAGCGTTGTTGCGCCGCTCAGCCTGCTTTATGGGCAACTAGCCTGAAGCCAGAGATGTAGGAAAGGCTCCTGCTAGAAAGGGAGAAGTTAACAAAGCTTCGGCCTTATCTAATCTGGCCCATAGGTATTTATTAACCCATCGCCATGGTATCGAAGCTCTGCTCAAAGTACAGTGGGGAGTGATGTTAGGACAGCTGGTACAATTTCAGTTTTGCACAAAATGAAATATAGTTTTGGCCTTTCTTGTAAAAAATACACTAATTTGTGTGAAGAATCTTTCACGATGGTTTTATTTCCTTAATGTTTTAAACTATTTCCTTCAGGCAGGCTTCCTTAAGTGATGTGCAAACTTGGAGAGCTGTAACACCTCGCAGGGAAAGCCCAGATCTAATCTGATTGACGTGAGCATGGATGATGATTTTGAGGCAAATGCATAATTAATGGAGAAAGACTAGCAATTTCAGTAATGTTTTTTATGGACAAAGGGAAGCGAAGTAATATATGTGTTTAAAATGACTTAAAACCATAGAGTTTTATTTATATACATAAACACACATCTGAAATGATGCTGTGCAAGTTCCCAGAATACCTGCAGTCTAAATGCATGAAGTGGCCAGGCACGTTCGAGGGAGCGGTGTAGGGAGGTGCAGTGGTTTGCACAAGTGTGTAGGGTCTTGTAGTGAAGTTTGGGGGTTGAAACTGAGCATTTCAACTGCCACGATCTTTGTGGCTGCGTGGGATCAGCTGCTCCAGTGCAGCTGCTTTCCATAGTACTGTCACTGCTGTCGTCTGAATGTTTAATTATTAGCAGGCATCAGCTCTGGTGCCAAACTGTCAAGCAGCAGCGTCCTGCAAAACTCTTTCCAGTGATTTTCTCCAGGGTTTTAATTTGAGCGGCTTACCTCTTCCCCAGGTACTCTAGAGCACTGCATGAAGCTGAAGTACTGAGGGATGCATTTTTTGTATTTTTCCTCTCCAGGTAATGAAAGCAACTGAGAGTTTCTGCTTGATGCCCAATGATTTTTATGCGGATCTTCCATGTGCTGTTTGTCTATAGCGCTTGGGGACCACGTGCTGGCTGAATGCTTGACTGTGGTGCCGTTTTGTTTTCTTCTGAGCACAGCGTGTTTTATTTCGAGTGCTCCAGGTATTTCAGCACGAGAGCAGTTTTGAAACTTGGGACCATTTTTTGTCTCTACATGCTGCCTTCCTAGGTATACATTTCCCAATCTCATTCGCATAATTCCCTCCCTCTTGGGGATCTTTTCCCATGTCAACAAATGATTGTTTTCCTACTTTTGGGCATCCAGCAAGTCTAGCCACTCTGGAAAAGCATGTTTGTTGGGTAGAGCTGGTTCATTTGGCAGTGAAGTGCTTTAACACTGCTTGAACCTTTAAATGATCACAGATTTTCAAGCTAACCTTAATTAAATGAGCCAGAGGCTTACATTTCTAGAGTAATTTGTCTGGCTGTGCATTCTGTTTGGAAAAAAACAAAACAAAAAACCAAACCCAACAAAACCGAAACCAAACCCCCAAAAAACAACAAAAAAAAAAACCCACAACAAACCCAACCACTGAAATCTTAAGACAAAAAAATCTTGGGTAGGAATCTTAGATTATTATTTAAAAAAAAAAAAAAAACAAACAAAAAAAACAAAAACGAAAAATTATGCCCAATATGTAGGATAATAATGTAACTTAAAGTAGCTCGGAAATTTGTATTTGGTTTTGCAGCTTCCATATTTGAGTAAATTGGATTTCAATGCCATGTAGAAATAGTGACACACAATATTTTTAAAAAGTAGTATATTTTCAAGGTGAAAGGGTACACTGTCTGAATTTGTAGAGAAGTTAAGAAATTGTTTTCAGGGTGGTGATGTATTCCCGAAGTTCAGTCTTTGACCGCGAAATAAGAAATGCCAGCGGCTGCGGCTCGGGGCGGAGGTGGATGTCCAGGTTCCTCTGATGATGATGCAGTGATGGTGCAGGCTGTGGGCGTGGGAAACAAGACCTGGCGGTGGACGCACGGAGGGTTTGGCTTTCTTGGGGTGAGCTAGGAGGTGCCAGCGGTTCTCCCAGTGCTGTATAGAGAGGTTGCTGCTGCAGATGGGAGACCTCTGGCATGCTGGCAGCTAGACTGCTCTCTCGAGTGGGAAGAAAAAAAAGTATTTAAAAAAAAGAAATTCATATCAACGACTAGGTTAGAAAATTAGAGGAGGTTTCACACGCCTTCGATGTGTGCTGGGTGGACTCCTGTAGCTCTTGACCCGATTCTGGAAGAAGTCAGGATTGTCATCTTCAGTAAGGGGCAGGCAGGGACTGCAGGGGTGCGAAGCAGCAGGAGGGACCTTGTAGGAGAGAGGAGAGAGTCAAATTCCCTGACAGCACAGGCTGTGCATCCAGCGCTCTGGCTGTTAAATGCACTGCAAGCTCTGTTTGGCGCTGTCTCAGTAAAATAACCTGTAGTTGGGAACTGTCAGTATACAGAAGTGAACAAAACAAATACATGTATTTAATAAAAGATGTATTTCTTCACAAAGTATTAAAAGAAAAATTGAAATAACTGAAGCTGAAAGTTATTGTTAAATGTTCAGATAATCAAAATGAAATAGTATTTAAGGAGTATTTGGCTGAGCACTTGAAACCACTCTGACACATCTGTTGACCAGGTATTCATGTTGCGGGGAGGCAGGGGCCATTTTCGTTTGAGTTACTTGTTCCAATCCAAACTGAAGAAACTAATAAAGTACTGAGAAAGACAACAGTTGTTTTTTGTTTGTTTTTTTTTCTTTTTCTTTTTGTTTTGTTTTTTTTTTTTGTTTTGTTTTTTTTTTGTTTGTTTTTGGTTTTTTTCACTTTTCCAGTCTGGGGAACTAGATATGGAGCTCTAAAGTTTTCTTGTTTTAGCCGTGAAAACAAAAAGTTAATGAATGGTATTTCTTGCCATCTTATATTATTTCCTTCTTTCTAATAAATGTGGTTTAAACATCCACCCCGTATTCATAAATGCAGTTTTTGTTTATATGTGGCATTAATGATAGTTATTAATACGGAGTTTTGAAGGCATTTTTTATGTATCACGCTGCATTTGGCCAGAGATCTAACAGATTATAAGAGGGCTGCAGATAAACAGAGCTATAAACTCAGAGATGTTTGTATATTTCTGGTTAAGAAAGGAAATAGCAAGTCTGCTGTAACTGCTGTGTTTAGTTGCTGGTTGCCATTTTTTTTAACTCGCCAAAAGATGAGAAGACACTTTTTCATTAGGAAGACCACTAAAGCGCACCAAATAAAACCTAAGTCCATGAATGGTGAAGAGGTCTTTATTTAAATTAATTCTGTTTACTTTTCATGCCTGCGCTTCTTTTTGCCGCTTGCGGGGCGCTCCGTGTTGGCCACGTGTCAGTGATGATGTCAAATATAAACTTCTTCCTCTCTGCAGATGCACTGTTTACTGGAGGATTTGCTCTCCCCGCAGTTGCAGATTTCTGTAACACAAAATCCAAGGTCAACTGGTGTTTGCTGAACTTGCGGGCCAGTGGCTCCTCCCGCTCTGGCTACGCAAGAGTTTCCTTTCTGTACCTCTGCTTTATGACTCTCTGTTCCAAACTCTTGACTTTTAGACTGAATTTTTTTTTTTTTTTTGGGTAAATCCCCCTCCATCCTAACTGCTGCCAAAAGTGGATTTCATTTTTGGAAAGTTTGAGCAAGAGCACTTTGTCCATTATGGAATATGAGAATACTATTCATTATGAAAATACTGTGGGTTTTTTTGGTTTTTTTTTTTTAAGTTAACATATGTGGAAGCAGAAAGTTAAGATGTTCTGGAAGACATCTTTAGGAGCTGCAGAGGAAGAATTGGTTTTGATAATACTGAACTATGGTCTACTGAAAATCATAGGCTATATGTTCCTAGTTTGTTTTCCTGTCTTCCTAAGCTAAAACGTTATAGCAGAGGGAGGATCTGCCACATAGGTAGTGATTTTTACCTCTTGGTTTCTGCTCCTGCCTGGTGCTGAGCCTGGGCTAAAGGTGTCAGCGCTCCTGCGTGCGGGCAGGGCATTGCCACGCAGGGGTGTTGGCAGCGTAGGGCCCTCCGTAGCGTCATCGCCTGCCAGGATACCCCGCTTGCACGGCTTCCAAGGGATCTTTACAAATCGATTTGAGAAAATCTACTGTACTGAGCAGTCTGCTGCTGATGACTTGTTAAATAGTCTGTAGTACAGTTAAAGCTGGGTCGCTAGGGAAAGTTTTTGTTAGCTGCCTATTTAATTTTTTTTACCCTGTTTTTTTCTTCTTTTTTAAAAAATGTGAAATAATTCACTAATTCAGTAGAATCAGTAGTTGTTGTCTTGGCAGCATATAAAGAGTAATTGAGAAGTTTGGAATGGAAAGTATGCCGTGTTGTGAGTTTGTATTGAAAACAGGACCTTTCTGAAAGGCATTAATGCAGCTTCTTGCCCTGACGTCAAAATTACAGTAATTAAGTAATTACTTAAAAAATTTTGCTTTGTGCTGCTTCTAGGCAGATTATACAATGACATGGAGCTACCCACTACATAACTTTCATTTCTGTCAACTTCAAAATGTTAAAGCAGCTTTTTGGAAAGGATGGTTGTAAATGTAACAATCAATTTAGGGAACTAAATAGCTCTAAGAGGAGTTTTCCCACAACATTTGAAACAGAGTAATAAAAGATTGTGTTCTCTCTCAAGCTTTTGTAACCTATTTTTATTTAAAAATAAAATAAAATTAATACTGTTCTTTTAAAATGTGACACTGTTGCTTTATACTTTGAAGGAAGTACTATGAAATGATATTCAACTTAGAATGAGATTTTTGTTAACTTGTTATTGTAAGTTACACTCAAAATTAGAGTTGATAGCCCGGTTAAAATAATTTGGGGGTCACAGGACATGTCCTGGCTGATGACTTCTAGAGGTTAATAGATCTAGCCATGAGGAGGCAGGGTGGCGTGGCCCGTCTTCTGCAGATCAGACTATATGGGGTGTCAGTCAGGGTACTGCTGCATCCCCACAAATATCCCTGGCTAAAAAGTATTCCTTTCTGAAACCTGTGGTGCTTGTGAACAGCAGGTGTAAAATAATAATAATAAATGCATGTATACCTTAAAAAAAAAAAAAAGAAAAAAAAAGTCATATTTAAGGAGGTTTTTTTTTCTGTTACTATTTTAAGATTTATTCACAAGTGCAAGACAAGCAATGTATTTCATTTGACAGTTAAAAACTGCATTTTCAAAATGCATTTCTCTAGGAGCATGTGTCCTGTGGCAAATGGTCTATAACATGCCTGTAGACAGAAGAGCAAGAACGTTATTTACTGAAGATGTGGTTTACTGTTACCTGTGTTATGACAACAATCGTATTTTGTTGTCATCATTAAAATCCAAACTCCATACCCACAGAGTCTTCTGCAAGCACAGATTTTAGTTAAAAGAAAAATCAGCTGTGTTCTTACAAAGAAAATACCATCTTAGACATCTCAAAGCTTGTCCAGGAAAAGAGGAGAGTGCTCCTTCTCACCATACTGCATTACCTGCATCATCTCCCAACCAGGCACCCACGGAAGTGACGAAGAACTCGATCATTTCTCCTGACTTGCAGTTTTATTTGGGGGTTTCAGCATTGGTGACCTGATCCAGCATGATACCAAGAAATGTTTTGAATGAGTAGTGTTTGTGCCAGGTGAATTCGCCTTACCTGTGCTTCACACCCATGGCTGCCCTTGTAGGTAACTGTGGCTCGTGAAAGCACGAGCAGGGACAAGCCGATCTCGTATCGTCGTCTGTCCTTCTGTTTCTGAACTTTCCTCCTTGGTTATAGTGTTGGATTCAGTCAGCTCCGTTCACATCAGTGCGATTACCAAAGCTATTTCAGATTTGCACTACTGCAGAACTGGCACACTTTTTCTCAATAAAGCTTGGGGTTTTTTTAAGTGGTACAGAGGTATTTAGCTAAACTGCACGGTTCTAAAAACATCCACAGTTAATCTCTTTTTCCTGTAAGAAGCAATTACTCTTGAATTTTTGTGCTTCTCAGTAATGTGAAACAATTTTCCCAGCTTGCACCATCTTTTTTACTTTTTTAAACTCTCTTTATTTTAAAGCTATTATTTATTTTAACCATTCATTCTGTGAGATATTTTTGCTTGCACTTTATTAAATTATTCTAATTCTATGTGCTAAGTTATTATAATACCTACTACTTTTAAAAGATACACCATTCTGCGTTTAAAGAGTCCATTACAGAATTGTGTGCCTGCTTTCATGGAAAAGTCATAGACTCTTCTGGCATGCTGACTTTTCCAAATAAACAAGGCCTCGGTGGCATGACTGCTGGATCACCTGGCTGACCAGAGTGATGCCAGACCTTGTCACCGCAGTTGCAGTATTAGTTCCGTGGTCCAAGGCAGAACATGGATATTGGTGGCCATGCCACCTCCTTCCACAGCCTACGCTTGCAGCCCTGCTACCTTTTGTGTGTTGCTGGAAGAGGTACTGAGGGATGTGAAAGCCCTCTGGATTCATTTCATAGACCGATGTACATGTTCATAAATGCTGTTTTTTTGTTGTGGCTGCTGCAGTCATGCAATAGTAGATGCTGAGAGCAAGCTCCTATTTTTTAATAAGCAGACGCAAGTGTAGTTGTTTTGGGTGTGCTGTGAAAGTTTCCCGTTTTCTCCTGTATTACCACAGCTGCTTTCCGCCAATGTTTGCTTTGTGGCTTTGCACCTAACTTGACTGCGAAAAGGGCTAGTGCGTGGGTTTCTTGAGGGATTCGTCGCAGATGACGTTACATAGAAGGTGTGGTGCGAGAGGAGGATGCTTGGGTTCCCACTGATTATTTCTTAATTAACAGAATAAATACTATCACCTTGGGTTTACTGAACACTGTTGTAAGAAAACAGTTAGGATTTTTCAGAGATATTCCTTTGCAGAAGATGAGGTGTAGTTCTGTCAGCAAAGGTCTTGCATGTGCTGGGATGAGCAGCTTCTGCTCAGTGGCTGTGATCCTGGTCTGCCTGCCCCGTGAAGCCCTGCTTGCGCAACTTTTGCTTTCCATCGGGGCTGGCCAGGGCTTCCTAGGTGAGAGGTTAATCCTCACTGGGTGCAAACCGCCCTGCGCCAACCTTCCTCGGCTGTCTTGGATTTGCTTAGAGCATCTGCACACATTTCGAAGTCGTGCCGGTGTGAAAGTTGCACGTGGCCATGTGATCTGATCCCTGGTGTTGGTACCAGCAAGGAGAGCCACCCCATCCAGCTACACAAACAAAAGGAGCTCGTTTATTGAAGGAGCTGCAAATAGTTTGCAGCTGATCTCCTCTGGTCTTGTAGCTGACGCTGCTTTGAGCAGGAGGTTGGATGTAGATGACCTCCAGCGGCCCCTTCCAGCTTGAGTTCCTCTGGTTCTGTGAAACGTTTTTGTACGGAGCTGTGCCTGTATATTGGATGTTTGTGTGTTATGGTGACAAAAGTAATGTGAAAAATCTTTGAGATATTTTTCTACAGTTTCTAAAGATGCTGTAATTTTTTCTAATTTGCTGTAAACTTACTACTCTTCATGTTACTGTATTTTTTTTCTTCCTTAGTCAAAGTACTACGGCCAGACATTATTGTCAGAAGTTTACAAGCATCTGAATTTGATTGAATCGGATTACTTTGGGATTGAGTTCCAGAACATCCAGTCATACTGGGTATGTACAGTTCCCTGACAAATTCGGTATAATAAAAAGGTTGGGTGAATGCAGTTGCTTGAGTGTCAAAGGTTTCAAAGTCTTCTGTAGGATTCTCTCTCTGATTCTTGTTGATTGGTTTAGCCCACCAGAACAATGACTAATAAAGCAGAGGGGAGGAATCAGATTCTACTTCTTGTTAAATGTCAAGAAATGTATAAAGTAGTTCAATAGTTGCTGATGTTCCCACTTTCAGGGACATAAATAAAATCCTCTTTCCCTCTGAAAGGGGGATATCAACTCAAAGTGTAGTCTGTGGAGCACTTATAAAATCTTAGTACGTGTATAGTTTTGGTAGTCTTCATATTTGTCCTCAGTTGACTCAGTCTTTGGTTAATTTCCCTGAAGAGTCATTATGAATTTCTTTCTAATAAATATAAACCTCAGCAGACATACAGACCTGCACACTTTTTAAATCATTGATCTGGATAAATACTGAAAGTGTAACTGAGAACACAGAGAATGCTAATAGCACTAAGACACACTGCTCTTGAGGCAAGGAAGCACTGTAGAGCCTGTTTAGTTTCTGTTCCTTCTGCAAAGCATCTGAAGTGTTTCTGCATCTAATAAGGTTCTTAAAAGCCTCAGCTCTTTCTCAGACACAGGAGTAACTATAAAGGACCAAACATAATTGTCTTGCTATAATTTTTTTGTTTGGAGAGGTAAAAAAAAAAGAAGTTGGGCATCCAGAATACTTTGCATTGGTTTTATGGACAGTGTTTTTACTAGAACAACAATAGTCTTTCTTTTAAAATATTCTTGTCAAAAGAGAAAAAATTGTGGGAAATTAATATTGAGTAAAAATCCTCAGGTAGGTAAGTAGGAGAGATGGACAAACCATGGGAAAGATAAAAAGTTGGAGCATGTCATGTTCTCCAGACTTTCTGTAATTCTGTAGCCTGGCTTCTGTCTACAGTTGTGTGTTTTGGCGTGATGTTTGTCTTCTCAGCCGTGATGGTGTGCTTTTGCTGACTTGACTCTTCCTCTGTCCAGATGACTTCTAAGCACGGATCAGTCTTTTCTCTGTTGGTACATGATAAACGTCAATTCAAATACATGAGTACATTTTTTTTAAAAACAAAGGAATTATTGCATTACTGCAGTGAAGAAGAAACGTGTACTCATAAATTACCCCTTTATTTGAATTTACTTTTGATGTTTTCATATTGTATTCAAATGTGAATGTCAGTTTGTAAATTTTTTTTCTTTAATTTCAGATTTGGCTGGAACCTATGAAACCTGTTATTAAACAAGTTCGGAGTAAGTAGTTTTAAAAAAGGAAGTTTTCCTTCATTTGCATCTGCTTTATGTGGGTTGCTTTCACAATTACTACTTGATTTACTGGTTATGCTTCCCTGAAAATTGTACTTGGTAGGGGTGATAGTGGTTCCTGTTCGAGCATGTGAACCTGGCTTTTTTAATATGTAATATGTAGTGGGTGGAATGGAAACTGACTGAAGGTATGACTCTTTCTCTGTGATAAGTATCTAGATAGATTGAGTCAACTGGTGTTAAGTTTAAGTGAAATATAACATTTGTTGTTTGTGAGCTTTTGTAAGTTGTGTTGCTTTATGGTGGAAGGAAAATGGAATATTCTGGCTTATTGCACCGGTTGCATGGGAGGGGGTAGCATCTGCAGTCGTGAGGTCCAGCCTGAGAGCTGATACACCTTTCAGAAGGGCTGCGAAAAGCTGCACTCAGAGCTTACTGACACCAGGGAATTTCAGCAGGGTGGAAATTCCCATCTCAGTCTCAAAACCTCTCTCCAGTGTGCTCAGGAGCATCTTAGCTAAGAGAGCAGAGGTAGAGAGTTAGGGATCTCCCACCTGGCGGGTGGCTGCAGCTTCAGAGTTCCCTTCGCTTCGGTTGTGACATTTGTTTCTGCTCTTTGGTCAGCAGGATATTGCAATAGCAACGCTATCTTTGCTTTATGCTACTCTGAGAAGTAATGTGAGATACACTCTAAAGGCTAAAAATAATTGAAGAATATACTATGCTAGTTCTGATGTTGAAAGATTAGATCAGTCATTATTTTTCCCTTAGAACAGGATTAAGCTGTTTGCTTGTTTTCTGCTTCTGATTGTAAAGGCTTTGTGGAAGAGCAAAAGCAGGAGGGTATGGTGGATTCCTACTCCTTTCAAAATCTTAATTGAAAAATGTTGAAAATTAGTACTGGGAGGTAGTTTTTAGTTACTCTTCTGCCTAAAACTAATTACCAGAAAATAAGAAGTCACCAATTCTAGCTAGATGTTTTAACTTTTGCAACATTGGTTTTTAAGCAGAAGAGCTAAACCAGCTATAAAGAAGGCTTCTTTAGGGGGATATATAATACTTTCACTATTAAAAAAAAAAATAAAATTGGAGTGCCTTCATTTTATATACTCCATGTACTTAGACTTGATTTGTTTTTCCAGTGCTCCTGACTGGAAAGAATTATGTCTTAGTCAAAAGATTTGGTAGACCACAGGTCTGCAATGCGACTTGGTTACTCCTTCTGTATCCTCTTCTGTACCATGTAACTGGGGAAACTTGGCCTTAGGCTGTAGGCTGATGGCTGTGTGTTCCCTGGTGATGCATATATTCTTCTCAAATGGTTTAAAACCATGGGGATGTGCTAAAATTTATGGCTGCTCTGCTGCTTGGTGGTCTACCACCCATGTTATGTTGCCAGAGACGCCAAAAGATTTATTTTAATTTTTTTTTAATCTTAAACTGTCACCAGTCAGTTGTCTGGCACATGGTCAAGTTCTGAAATAAATTTTAAATTTATAAAGTTTGATAGCTCGGGTGAGAGCTCTTTTTTTTTTGTTGTTTTTATGCTAGCTGAATGTCTTCCTGGCATTCTGCTGTTTTTAAAATTGAAATGAGATACGACTGTAGAAAGCCTTGAAAACATTTACAATTAAAACATCACTTACATGTATGGTAATTTAAGCTGTTATTTCATTGAATCCAGTAGCTGACATATGATCCACAGGAGCATCTTCCTAAGAACTCCTTTGACAGTCCTGCCGAGTACAAAGCCTTAAGAGGAGAATTAATTTAACTGTTTGATGAGGTGTACATTTGAGAAGCAAGGGACTAAGTAAGCTGCAATAATGGGAAGACAGCTGACACTACAGCTATGCGAGGCGCTAGCCACATCCGCCGTGGCTTCAGCCCCCACACTCCCTGGCCGGGCCGGGGCTGCCCTTCCCCGCTGTCCCTCTGCCTGGGGCCCTCTGCGTGTCCCTGCTCTGTGTTTGCCTGCTGGGTGTTTCCCAAGGGAAAGCAAAATTCTGTAAGGATGAATTTGGTGAGTGTGCTCATACTGTTAAGAAATTCCTGAACTTGACATGAATGGAGAATCTTTTCTTATATTCTCACTTTAAGAGCTTTTGTTGAGGTTCTTTTTTGTTGGTTTTTTTTGGGGGGGGGATTGAGTTTTTTGGGGTTTTTTTTGGTTGGTTTTTTGTATAACTAAATGATTTTCCAGTTAACCTTGTAACTTTTAGTCCAGCAGTAGGGGAATGTTAGCTATTATCATGGACTTTAAGGTAACATAGCTGGAATATACAGCTATATAAGGTAGTAGCGCTCGAGTTTATGTGGATGGTGGTTGCTGTGTAGTTGTAAGCGTGCGGTTCTGAGTCTTTGACATGCTCTCTAAAACCAAAATATCTAGATTATTAACATTCACTTCAAATTAGTCTTCACTAATGACCTGTTGTGAGATATGTAGAACTTTGTGTTGTATGGCAAGGATTTTATTTTTGATTAATTTCAAATGAATGCAGTCAGTTTTACTACCAAACCACTCTAAAAGGCAAGAAGTTTAGATTCAAATTTTCGACTTCCAGGCACACGCTATCAAGTTGGCATTTGGGTACCTTCTCTGAGGTGTTGCTGGTTTATATAGTGTTGTGTTTACCATACCTGCATGAGTAATTTTTCCTGACTTCTTTTTTTTGTTGTTTTTCTTGGTTTTGCTCAGATTTGGATTTTTACAATAAATTCTGCATCTTGGTTAAGACTGACCCAGTGTTTCTTTTCCTAATTAGAATGGGACTTATTTGTAGAGGAAAGGCAAGATTAAAAAAAAAACAAAAAAAAAAAACAAAAAGAGGAGTAGTTGTGCTGCAGAAGCAAATATGCAGTATTATGTTTTTAATTTTGAATGTAAGTGATGCTTGGAACACTGCCAAAATTGCTCCTGCCGCAATACTTTCAGGTTGATTGGCATGAGTAACGTGCAAGTCTGTTCTTAACCTCGTGAAAGTCTCCAGGACTTGCAGTATTTTCAGAAATTTGGTATAAAGTTTTGGTCTTTTTACCACAGTCATTAAAACTATTTATTTTCCTCACTTGGTGCATCTGAAGAGCTATAAAATCCTTAGTATGGTTTTACTCCCTGCCAAATGTGAGCTTTGTGTATCATTATAGGGTGTTATTTCCAGCCTCCTTTCATTTCTAGATACTACATTGTAATAAGGAGGAGGATTTTAGTTTTTTGGTTTACTGAAGCTTTGATAATTCTGGGATCGGAGATTGGGAGCTACTCTCCTGACAGCTCTGAGAATTAGTTCTCCCAGCTGCTTGGCAGAAAGCAAAGTTTATTATTCGCCTGTTAGCAAATGAGAGGGTGAGTGAGCAGAGGAATGTTTGGTGTATGGGAATTGGGTATTCTGAACGGAAGAAATCAGTGTACTTTGGGGTTGATGGGGTTAAGTTGGACTTCATCAAGTTTTAAGAGATCTTGTGGCTTAAAATAAATTAAAGCAGACTGGTTTGTCCTTATCTATTTTATTTTTATTTGGCTAAGCTTGCTTTGAAACAGCAGTGGCACGCAGAGTCCCAGGGTGGCTGGGACTGGAAGGCACCCAGGGTGGCTGGGACTAGAAGGCACCTCTGGAGGTCACCCATCAGCAGGGCTGGCTTTGAGGTTCAGTTGGGTCACAAAATATGTGGATATTCACGTATCGCTGAAGCACAGCACTTGCAGCACAGCAAGTGATTGTGGTACCCTGTAACATTCCTCTGAAAGCACTGGTGAAACAGGGGATTGTGGATATGGAGTCAGGGGGTTCAGTAGGCTGAGTTGTGACACTGAAACTGTGAACACGGTCCAGTCGCAGTTGGATTTTCTTGTTGTAAAATGTCACACAGAGCATTATGGGCTATTCCATATACTTAGGATTCTGTTCAGGCTTAAGCGTTAAATTAGTTTTCTTCCTGTGGTTGAGATTAACAAGAAGAGCATTAAAAATGGGAAGAAATGGGTATTAACAAGCATGCCAGGAGCAGCCTGCAAATGCACTTTTATCTCCGTGGGTAGCTAGCTGGGACCAGCTGGGCTCGTGGATTCAGCTCAACGACAGCTCTGGTGGTGGTGGGGCAGCCCGTGGCATGCTGGTGTTGGGACAGCGCATGGGGTGTGTCCCCCACTTCCCCCCCCTTCTGGGAACTTCTTGTTGGGTCATCTGTGATGCCCTTGTATGCAGTCAGACAGTTGCTTTGGGGTGTTACAGCTTTCATGTTGCACGGAACTATTTTTACAGCATTCAAGCTGCAGACTTGCCTTGGAAGTAGCGTAGATGGTTTTCAGAGGAGCTATCTGCTCTATCTCTGTTGACATGGTCAATCTCTACCCCATGGGCCCACTATAGGTAGCTGTCAAGCTGAAAGGTGGCTAGACTTCGTGTGTGTTGTATTTCTGTGCATGCTGGAAAACAGAATATGCATGTGATTATGAAGAACAAGAGTTTTTTGTGAAATTACTAACTTTTCTTATAGGACCAAAGACTACAATGCTTCGTCTGGCGGTAAAGTTTTTCCCTCCAGACCCGGGTCAGTTGCAAGAGGAATATACTAGGTAAAGTATTTTTAAAAAAAATTTGATTTGCATTACCTACTGAATTAATAGGAAGGTAAGAGTAGGAGGACATTGCATCTGTTTCCAAACAAAGCTTACGTTGAAGATGAGTGAAAGCACTTTTCATTCGTGTCAGTTTTGGCAGATGCATGTTTAGATGAATGCTATCAGAAAAAATATTTTTCAAAACAGAAGAGAGTACAGGTTAGGGTTTACCAAACATCATGGTGTCAAAAAGGGTATAGAGGAAATACTAAAGTTTATAAACCGTACCTATGTAAAATAATCAGTACGCGTTTTAATAAATTATTTCTTATTTAAACTTCCAAAGTCCACACTTTAAGTATTCCACAACTAGCTAACATGCTTTACTGTTCACGTTTTTCACCCCTGTGTATCATGAGTTGCTTTTGCCGATTGCTAATTGATCTTTGGTAAATTAAGCAGACCTATCCACTTGCTAGCACCTGGCAATGTGGTTTGAAGTCTATGCCTGTAACAAGGACATTATCCAGGATTTTAGTGTTTATAGAGCTCACTTAGTGCTTTTCCCAGTTTTACTACTTTTAATTGGAATTCCTTTTAGAGCTCTGCAGAGGTTCCTTATCCTTCAGACTTATTTTAGGGCCAACCAGAATAACTGCTGTGATGTGATTGTCTCTTGTAACGAAAAATACTGTCTAAATATTTCCTTTGCTCCCAATTTTCTTATGTTAGTTTATGTTTCTTATAGAAATTGCATTAGGAATACAGCTTTTTCAAGCAGGAACTGTATTTTTGCCTATTTATGAAGTATTTATTGTGGAATTCTGGTCTGTGCTTAGAGCATCTAAGTATTTCATAATGCTCTTAATGATATGTACACTTTATTGTGAGTGCATTAAAGAAACCAAGATAGCTCATCCAGATACACAGAAAACAGCATACTTTATAGAACATACCCTACTTTAAAATTTTTAAAAAACATAACGTTCAAAATGTATACCTTTTATTATCTTTTTTGCCTCAATAATGTGATGTATAATGCTTTAAAATTAATTCTTTTTAAAAAAATAACTGTTCTCTTTCAGGGTGGAATTTGTTAAAGAGTATTGATCTGTCTGTCAGGTCAAAGCTTTATAGTAATGAGTTGTTGTCTATTTACTGGAGTCCTCATTGCACCTTCTTTGAAGCAAAAAAGGAAAGCACAAAAGACTTGCTAGCATTACATTCATAAAAATATATTAAAATTGGTTTAGGTTATTAAATCAGTCCTTATCAGCACACTTTCAAGGCTGCCACGTTTTTCTTCTATTCTTGTATGTTTTGCAGGCAGCTTATTACTTACACAAAACTATTAAACAGAAATCTCTTTAACAACTGATTTGGGAAATGGTTTAGTTAAATGAGAACAGTGGTGTAAGGAAAGGAAGTTTAATTTCTTACTGTCTGTGTAGGCTGCTAACATTATAGTCCTGAAAAATACAACCACTGAGTAAATTAATTGAGTGCTAGCAGAAATGCTCATTATTTTTCCTTACAAGATATTGGAATCAGTGACGTTCTTTCATCCTTCTAATCGTTCTCTCATCGTTCTAATAGATAAAATCACTTGATTAAGTTTCTTTCATTAAGTTTCTTTCCAGCTAAAAATTACATCTGCTCTGTTAGTTTACAAATCAAACTTGTTAAAAGCATGATTTTCCTTCTTCCTTGTCCCTGTGTGTTTGTTTATGTTGATAAATTGCACTGGATTAGTCACGGGTTGTTTGGTTTAATTTGACTGTCCTTGGTAGCAAGGCTTCTGCATTATCTTGGTTTTGTAAAGAAGAACTAGGAGATGCTGGTTTTATAAAATACTGCTCAGTTGGCTTACTTTTCTTTCACATGTTGAGGTGGTACTTGTAACTCTGGTGCTTGTAACTCTCTCAGGTACCTGTTTGCATTGCAAATCAAGAGAGACCTGGCAGAGGAACGGCTGACCTGCAGCGACAATACGGCTGCTCTTCTGGTCTCTCACCTTCTGCAGTGTGAGTATCTCGACTGTGGGGACATCAGGGGATGTTGCCATTGCTAACCAGAGTTAAATAGCGTACAGAAGCTTTTGGTAACTAAAAGCATTTTTTTGTTTTGTGGTATTTCCTTCTCTACATGCAGTAAACCCATTGATTTTGACCACTGGGATTATGATCAGGGCTAGCTGTGGTGAGGAACAGCTGCTGCTTATGTACGAGATAACCTTGGCTTCATGCAGACTGTACAAAACCAAACCCTTTGCGTGTTTTCTGTTTTCTCTGGCTCTGCAAACCGGGTCTCCAGCACTCCTCATCTTCCAGACAGCTGCTCCCATCTGCCTCTGTGCTTCCTGGGTTTTGTTTCTTGGTTACGTTGTGGCTGGGGGGAGATGACTGTGTGGAGACTGGACTGAAATAAAACTAGAAACGTGCTAGAACAAGTTTGACAGTGAAGAGTTGTTAGCAGCTTTCCACATTGCTGGGAGTGCGAATGGAAATGGGAAGCAATTGATTTGGAAGCTCTCCATGTTGCTGCTCTACGCACCTAAGGCCTAAAAACGAGGCCTTTAAGACAAGCAGGTTGAAAAACTTGGATGAATTCAGGCATCAAATTAGTTTGAGCAGCAGCCAAATCATACAGTGTTTACAGATCTGTAACCTGAGCTGCAGGAGTGGATTTTGTGCCTCTTTGCTGGCTTGAAACAGAGGCTGTTAAATGATACCTCTTCACACGTGCGCTGGTAAATAGTTATTAGTTATGTAATTCTGCATGGTAATACAGTAATACAATTATAATAATATTAGTTATGGTGATTTTATTGGAAGAGCAAATCTATCTTGTGTGTGTGCCATCAGTGAGTGACACAGGTAAAATTTGCTCATGATTTTCCTGTGTAAGTTCTGCACCCCACAGTGCCGTGTGGAGCTGGTGGACAAACCTCAGCATCTGGCCTTGCTTAGCTTGCTTCTGCCCTGCTAGAAAATTGGAAGTGAGAAAGAATGAGATTATTTTTAACATAAATTATTTTACAAAAGTGCCTTTCAATTGTTTTTTCTTCCTGATGTTCTGTGTACTGGCTTGATTTTAAACAGGATATTGCTTCGTTTTTTTTTAATAGCAGCTGCCTTGGATGAGACTATTAGTTCACTTTGTGCACTCTCCTTTCTGTGACAGTAGTTGATAGATGTTGTGGGGAAGCCCTCAGAAACAGAGCAAGCATGTGGTGATACTTCCTTTGCTGCATACATCCAGTAATCTTTGTGTTTGGCCTTTCTAAGTCAAAAATTTACTCTGCATCTCTTTGTTTAGTTGTTGTTGATGAACTTCGCTTGCGTACATTTGTCTCACTTTTGAATTTGCTTGTATTTTTGGCATCCTTCCATGAAAATGAGCTTCCCAGCTCAGTTTTTTGGAGTTTTGTAAGATAACATGTATCCTTCCGTCTTTTTAAAACTTTTGCATTTTAATTTAACATTGTAACTTCATGTTTTGTTATCAGAAAAAAGTAAATAACTTAAAAATAATTTCTTTAACTTGTAATTTTTATATACATCTGCCATATGTTCTGCCTGCCTCATGCTGTTCTTTTCCAAGCCAAAAACTTGACAATTCCTAAAATCTAATTTGCCCTCTTCCCAAGCAGGCTTGTCCATAACTATCTCACATATATTTAGAAAAATTAAATTGAAGTATGCTGGTTTAGTATGAGATATCTGTGAGGAAGAAATGTTTAGACCACCTCACGGGTCTTCTACAAGTCTCATGTTTGACCATAAAGAAGTCTAAATTTTAAAAACTATATTCAAACACTGCTATAAAATCCCCTGGAATTCTACTTGGGATGAATGTGAGATTTTTGTAAAATTAAGCTGGATACAAAGTATAATGCACAAATTTGAAGCGCTTAAAGGAAAATGCATTCTAGTTCTTGGGGTCTCTGTAATTCCTTACCAAGTATTTTCTGGCATTGTTCTTTTTCTATTGTTTCGTCTTATTCTAACGTTGTTTTGTTTTCTGTAACAGCTGAAATAGGGGATTTTGATGAATCTGAGGATCGAGAACACCTTAAAACAAACCAGTATTTGCCAAACCAGGAGAGAATTGAAGGAAAGATTCTGGAGTTCCACAGAAAGCATGTGTAAGTAAGGATTAATGTGTACCCCTGGGGAGCAGATGGTCTTGCTTGATGGAGGTTGAGCGTGATAGGGTGATGTTAAGATTGTATAAGTTAAACACCATTTACCTCTAATAAGAAAAGTTAAATGTAGCAATAGTTACATAGTTAGGACCGAGTTGTTGGGCAGTAGTTTTTCTCAAGTGATTTTTTAATGTACCTTTAATAACATACTGAAGAAAGCTATCATGAGCTTGTAATAATGGTTTTAGGCAAAAGCATTCTTCACAATTTCCAGTCTACAAAGCAAAGTTCAGCTTGCCATCAAATGCATAGGTCTTGCTTTTGTCTAAATAATTACAAATCAATTGCATTTTACTCATTCTGTATCATTAACCATAAAGGAAATGGCAAAGGATGGAGGGAGTGGAGGAGAAATAACTCATCAGAATTTGTGCAATACTTTATCTTACAGCTGGAGTATTTTTGACATAAGTAAAGTTTATTAGGGACAAAGAAACTATTTGCTACAAATATAAAAATAATTCCAACACACAATCAGGAACTAGAGAAATGAATCCTTTATTATTTGAAATGCCCACTTCTCCCACCATTCACATTCTGTGTACAGTAAGGTCGTGTCTTTTGTGATCGAATCTGGCCGGTCTTGAAATGTGAAGACCTAGTCTCTGCAGTGTAAAATATTTTGATAAGTAAGAAGATTTGGAGCAGACAGTCAACGTGAAAGAGAAGTCAACCTACAGGGTGGCTCTGTTGTGACCAAAATTCTACTCAGAAAATCAGAGTGTGCATTGCATGATCTGTATTTGACACAGCTTCATTCTTTTAGGCTTTTAAGCACAGTATTAATGTCACTGAGAATTTTCAGTCTGAGAATTTTACCTGAAATAATGGTCCTAACCTCTCTTGTGCAGTTCTTGGAGTTGACAGGTTAAATCAAGAGAAGTTGTTTGATAAAATGGTGATAGAGCTTTGATTTCACCATTTTCTTTTCTGTAATTTTTGAGACCTTGCATATTAGGATTTACTAGTTTGAAGTGCTTTTGTTAGTTGTGAATATCTGCACCATAGTTTATTGTGCATGGTTATGCATTATAATCCAAATAGTATATTAGAAATTTAAATTTTCCTTTTGCTCTGCATGGGTAAACTTGGGGATTGACTGACCTTCTTTTAAGACACAGCAACTAGGTTTTTCAGGGCAACATAGATGTTTAAGGCTCGGACACATCCTGTATTATCATAGAATCATTATGGTTGGAAAAGACCTCTAACATCATCAAGTCTAATCATCAACACAACACCACCATGCCTACTAAACCATGTCCTGGAGTGCCACGTCTACACGTTTTTTGAACACCTCCAGGGATGGTGACTCCACCGCTTCCCTGGGGCAGCCTGTTCCAGTGTCTGGTCACTCTTTCAGTAAAGAAATTTTTCCTAATATCCAATCTAAACCTCTCCTGCCACAGCTTGAGGCTATTTTCTCTCGTCCTGTCACTAGTTACTTGGGAGAAGAGACCAACACCTGCCTCCCTACAACCTCCTTTCAGGTAGTTGGACAGAGTGATAAGGCCTCCCCTCAGCCTCCTCTTCTCCAAACTAAGCAATCCCAGTTCCCTCAGCCGCTTCTCGTAAGACTTGTTCTCCAGACCCTTCATCAACTTTGTTGCCCTTCTCTGGATGCCCTCCAGCAACTCAATGTCCTTTTTGTACTGAGGGGCCCAAAACTGAACACAGTGCTGAGGTGTGGCCTTGCCAGTGCCAAGTACAGGGGCACTAGAAGGGCACTTTGAACATTATTAGAAACTCAGTCCCCTGCTTTTTATGATCACTCATTTTCAGTTGTACTGAATTATTGATATTGATAGAATTTAAACTTTGTTGATTCTTGATGAAATCAGATATTTTACTTTTTTCTGCTTGCGAACCTTTGAGGTGTGTATGGAAATGACAAAGGAACAAACTAAATGCTGTTTTGAAGTAATTTTGAAGTAAATTAAACTGTATGAATAGGATTCTTCACCTTGGGAGAAGGTAGCTGAGGGAGGCAAGCCATTAATTGCATAGAAATTTTTAATTACTCTTCTCTTGTCAACAGAAAAGTGCTGAAACAATTAGGCAGTAACTTCAAAGTAAATTAAAAGAAAAGAACATCATTTTCATACAGCTCATAACGACATTGTGAAACTTACTGCTGCAAGTTGCTGCGGAGTCTAAAGCTGCAAATGGCTTCATGAAAGGTTTTATGGCATCATATAGATAGGCTGTTGGCTTTCAAATTTAAGATTAAATGTGTGATTTTGTAATTCCAGGATAAGTACCTCCAGACCATGCACAGAACAGTCCTTTGTTAATCATGTGTCTGGATCCAACTGAGTTGCTTCTGCTTGTGGGGAATTTTCTTGGTTTACTTTTCTTGATAAAATGGTCACGAGTGTCTTCTGAGTGAGTCAGGGACTAGTAATTTTATTAATTAGGGTTGAGCTTTATTTCAAACAAGTTACTTCTAATCATTCTTTACAGTAAGGAAAGTTTGTATTTTTGCCTGTCAGGAAGAAGTCAGGGGAAGGTTAATAGGAAAAGATTCCTTGCTTCATAAATGTACTTTTCATTAGCTTAATGAGAATTGCATCTAATACAACCATATTATTAAAATTATTACTAATCTTGTTTTAAAACATTGTTTTAGAAGTGTGCATTCAGACTATGGTAAGATTAAAAGATGATGCATGTGGTTGGGAAAGGTTACAATCGAACGTTAGCAATACCTGAGTACCTTGGACGCATGTTTTAAATCCTCTGCGCTTTTGGAAAAATTTTTATTAGAGAGATGTAATTTTGGAAGCACTGCAATCCTAAAAATAGCTATGACTTCTGTACATGCCTCTTCTCTCTTCCCTTACCCAGAGAATGTTGCCCACCCTTTTCCATTTTTAGTAGGAGTTGTGAAGGTCTCATGTTTTCTCAGAGTTTAGACATATGTTTTCCTCATTTCTATTCCAAGTAGCAAGCGCGAGCATGGACCTTGGGCATTTCTCTCCTTCCTGGCAGTGCGCAGTGTGGTTAAATGGACAGAATGCTTCTCTTTATTATCATCTTTGTACACCATATTTTTATTTTTACATTTTATTTTCGTATTTCCTTCAGTTGACCCTCACCTTTAGCAGACTGATATTTTCTTCCACTGATGATTGCTTTTGACAGAGACTTCTCATATAAACAGAGCCTTCAGGAAAAGAAATCGATTTCTGGCAGGATGTCTCATCTCCAAATCACTACTGCATTGTTGTCTTTCTGCCTCAGTTTTCCTTCTTTGCAGCCCTTGCTTTGCCTAGAACACCCTTACTCATATACCAGTTTACGGGAGGTTTCTGTGTCATACCAAACCAGGAGTATCCATTTGGCTTTCAAAGGCTGGAGCTGCAGCAGCAGGATGCCTTCCAGCGCCAAGCTGGGGGAGCAGGAGGATGCCGAGGTGCTCAGTCTCTTTGGATGATGCTATGGAGTGTCTCTTCAGATTATAAAGTTGTGTTTTGTTTTTTGTTTTTTTTTTAATTGCTTCACTGTAGCTATTAGAGCTGGTAGAAGAACATAAAGCTGAATAAAACAGAATCTGTGTGTCCAATCCATTCTGTATCAAAAGAAGTGTCCAGGTTGGACGGGGCTCTGAGCAACCTGATCTGGTTGGAGATGTCCCTGCTCCTTGCAGGGGGGTTGGACTGGATGGGCTTTAAAGGTCCCTTCCAACCCAAAGCATTCTATGATTCTGAGAGAAAGTTGTATTTAGAAAAACGGGAATTGAAAGGTGATATTATATTAAATAGCCTTTTTTTTTTAATTCACTTTTACAAATACTTTCTTTTCACAAATACAGAAATATGGTTTTTATATTTAACTTTGCAGATGTAGTAACAGCAAACAGGATGAGTGATGTTTTTGGGATAGCACATTACTTAGTTGCTTCAGCAAGAGCCTGAGTTAACTTTACTTATTTTATTTCTATAGTTTATTTAAAAAAACAGTTTATATTTTGAAGATGTGGTGGTGGTGCAGTTAAATCCTGGCACCCCAGACACTCAAAATGCTGTGTTTACTGCCTTCCTGAAAGTAGCGTGAGTAGAACACTTGCTGCGAGGTGAGTGTGGTCTGGAATTAAACATAACATAATTTACTTGCATTCACATGGCTGTGTGGATTTTTTTTTTTGTGTACATACATAAGTCAGGAGAGAAATAGCTTATTTGATAGATGAATATTTATGTTAATCTCTCATGTCCTTTCACAACTTGTTAGCCTAGTTGTCCATGATTTAAATTGTTTTTGAAAATTCATAAATTGTTTTTTAATTAAAAAAACCTATGACTTTAGGATGCTGCATAGTCTAAACAATTTCTACACATGCAGCGTTTTGATACTTAGTTTTTAAAATTCTATATTAATCACTGGTTTTAAATGATCTGTAAATCACCTGACATTTAACAGCATTTATTTTGAATCGATTGCCCCGATTGTCACCTGAATGTTGTAATTAACACAGTACCCATATTTCTCTAGGTGGATGTACGTAAGGAACCTTTACTCTAAAACCTATTGCATTGACAGCAGCTTTTGCAGGGAAATACTTGTAAAAGATAGTCTGTTGTCCATTGACCTGGGGAAGACTAAGTAGATTTATCTGCTTAATGGATGAACAAAATTAGAGCAGATTGTTTTTGGGCTGGTCTGTGCAGCTTAGTCTGCAGCAGACATCTGAGGGTAATTACACTGAGACTACTTCTCATTTGTAACCGTTTGTGGTGCAGTGTGAGCATCGCTCCCAGCTTTCCCCACTCAAGGCTCTCCCTTCTTTGGTAGTTTGTGTGCATGAGAATACAGGGGTTTTTTAAAATTAAATTATTTCTGAGATGCACCGTGCTTTGGATCATATCTGATGGAATGTAAAATAACTGTCAGTGGTTGTTTATGAAGAATTCTTAGTACTAGATAGCTCAGATTTTCTAGTTGTCATTTTATCCTAATTTTTGTTTCGCTTCCCTTCCAGCCCCCCTTCCTAAACTCCAGCAACCTTAGCATCCTCGGCATCCTCTTTCAAAGACAAAGCACCACTTTCATGCTTAATGTCGCTCTATTCAATAGAATTATAGCAGGAATTAGTGTGAGTGGGAGTTACACACTGTGCTCTTAGAGTGTAACTCAGGAAGCTGTGGCCAAAATTAATACTTATTATCTACCTTTTTTTGTCTTGTATCTGTTTAATAAACAGGAACCATGGTACTTCAGCTATTTTGACGTGGTTAAGGAGTCTATGGAAGGAATGCTAGTAACGCTTAAAACCAATATAAAAACACTTCTTCCAGCATTGCTCATTTCGGTAAAGGGAAGAGAAATCTGCTTTGCCAGTTTAAGCTCTTAGACACAACTAGTACATGTGGTGGTAACACTGCTAGAAATCTATCTCTTGATGTAGTTTGCCATTGCTTTTGGCATTTGAAATCAGATTTTTTTTTCCTTTGTGTTTATTCTTTACAATGTCTTTATACATACACAGTCATATAATACTGACGTTTGGGTAGGATTGGAATTATAGACTGAACTTGTAAAGTTAGGAACTTCACTGAATTCCTGCTTTCTCCAGTTGGCAAAATAAAAAAAAAAATTGGATTTCCTGTTGTAGTGTTTTAGATTATTTTTTTTTTCCCTCCAGAATGAATAAGGCAATAGAAAACTGTTGAAATCCTATCGTCGAACGTATGTGCATTCAGGCTTACTTTCTCAGTGCATTTTTGTGTATTTGTGTGTTTTAGTCTGAGCATTTTACTAAGAATCAAAGCAGCATTGTTTCTTCTAACAAGTTCCATTTAAAAAATGTTAGCGTCCTACATAAGTTTCATAATTGCACTCTGAATTTTAGAGACAGTTGCTACATGCAGTTAATAAGTATTGTCGTCATCCCTGTTCCTGATAAATTCAGATGTAATAATCATTCACTTTAATATTCTCAATTTATATTGAAAAGAAATCTATACGGAGCAAAAAAGTTGTACTTATAGTCATGTTTTAAATTATACGTAGAAGGAGGTATTTTTAAGGAGCATGCCCAGAAAGGCAAGTCAGGGTAGCAGGAGAATTTATTTAGTGCTGATGTTGTGCTTGGCACTACACAGTACGTGAAAATAGATGATGCCACAAATAGTTTATCATCTATTTTAATGAAATGACATACAGATTTATGTAAGGAAAGCCATTTCTTGGAAAAGAGGATTTTAAAAGTTTGTCTGTGTGCAGGAATCTAATCTGGTTTCGGCACTAGTTGATTGTAAATAGAATACTAATAAATTTTTACCCTCTTTGTCTTCCTTGTACCATTACATTTATGGTAATGGATCTTGCACATTGCAGGAACAATTCAATCAATGTGCTGGCACAGGTGGCTCATGCAGCACTTACTTGGAAGTAACATGACATCTATTATTTGTAATAATTTTCGGCAGGGATGCAGGGTCACTGTGTACAGCTGTGGCTGAGGCAGCCTCACCAGGCCTTGTGCCCGGACAGGGCCTGCGCTGCTTGTGTTTCCCTGTTAGCACAGGAGGAGGGTCTCCTGTGTTAGCCAGGTCTCCTGGACCCCGTTTGTGCCTGAAATTGGCCGGTAGCATTGACTTGCAGGATATTTTTAGCTCAGAGACTACCTCAGTCAGACTACAGGCTTGTGTTTGCCATAAGAACTTTTTAACTTTGCAGTATTGCTTGCTTGGACTTTGTGCCCCCTCAGAAAGAAGGTGTTCTGTGTGTGTACATCTTCCTCCTGTTTTCAGGGTCATTTCAACAGCAGATCATACTTCAAAAACCATTTTAAAAATCCTTCTCTGGATTCCTTGTCAAGGAGGAAATCATACGGCCACAGACAGGGAAGGCAGTGCACCTGATAGTACTAGTGTAGTAATTCCGAGGCAGGCCCGAAAGCCTGCCACAAAGGGGTCGTTCTGCTGCAGTATTGGCTTTGTGTCTGTCGTGCTGGCTGTGCAGCTCTTTCATCTCTCACTTCTTACTTGATTAATATTACTGTGTGTAAAAGCAAGCAGAGGAAGGAGCATTGTGGACTGAACTCTGATGTGTACAACTTTGCTGTTTCTAAACTGAAAAAGGTCTGAACTAGCTCACATTTGTTTCAGTGCCTCTATCTCTGTGATGCATTTTAGGTCAGTCATCTGCTGTTGCATATTACAAAAGTTCCGGTGTAATACTTAACTTGGAGTGAAACTGCCCAATCAAATGAGACAGAAAATTATAATTTAGTGCTAGAGTTAAGTCTTAAGTGCATTAGCCATGTTGGCAATATTGTAGAATCAGATTATTCTTAAAACTTTGTTTTCCCTCACAAATAGGGGTCAAACTCCTGCTGAATCAGACTTTCAAGTGCTTGAAATTGCTCGGAAACTGGAGATGTATGGCATCAGATTTCACCTCGCCTCTGACCGTGAGGGCACCAAAATTAACCTAGCTGTCTCACACATGGGTGTGCTGGTATTCCAGGTGAGAGGGGGAGAGTGGACTGGGTATGTGTGTTTGTCTTTCCATTAGCACATCTTGGGAGTAAGTCTCTCATTTTAACTTCAGGTGTCTCTGATTTTAAAACTTAGCGTATTTTTATGGTCAATGGAGTGTGATTTAGGGTGATTTATTGTTTGGTGCAGTTTGGCCTTGTTGGTGCAGAGAGGAGAGTACCAAAACCAACAGTGACACTGAAGTAGAAAGATTTTTGTTTGGCTGAAAGCGTTCAGAGAAAATCATCGATTCATTTGGTACAGCCCTGAAGCAGGTCTGTAATCCTGGAATTTTAGTTCAGTTTCCCTTGTATTAAATGTTACAGTGTATTTTTTTCTGGGATAACGTTACTCTTGGTGTATAGAACTGCTGTTTCATTGAAGTGATTGGACCAATTAGAATTACTACTTTTGTTGTATTAAATAAGTGACTCTGATCAGAATTCTGTTTATGAATGCCATCATATTCTTTTCTTCCTCCCAAAACGCACAGGCAGGTGACCTACTGAAATATTTCCATTTAGGCACTCATTTTCCATTCATTTTGTGCCTTACCTATTCTTTTGTTGCTGCAAGGCAGCTTCTCTTTGGAGATGCATCATCCCCCGTAGTCCTGCAGTTCCTCTTGGTCCTCTCCAGTGGCCTCTCAGCCTCTGAGGTTTCCATCATTTCAGCTCATGTGGGTCTTTCTCTTGAAGTACCATTTTTCATCTCCCTTTGTTTACAGAGGGTGACGGGAGAATGGATGTGCTAGTGAGTGCTAAGGGGATCCTTCCCTGAAGCTTTAGGAGTCAGTGGTATGGGGAGGGCTGATGTAGGGCAGCAAGGTGAAGGCAGAGCCTGGTTTTAGCCAAATAAGCAGGCCTGTGAGCAGGAGAACTTGGCAGGATTCCTCGTGCACATGGCAAATACTCCCTCAGTATGTTGTACTGCCAAATTAGAAAAATCGGAAAAATTGACTTGGAGGAGTGTGTCTAGAGTTCTGTGCAGAGGAAAAGGAAAGCGTATTAAATAAAATTAAGTAGTCATCTTACTTGTACCATAAATTATTGTGAATATCAGTGGGATTGGAACGTTTCTTTTCCATCCGGTTTCCTAGGTTTTCATTCAGTTTTCTAGTGTTTGCGCAGAGGTAGGCAGACATTGCACCCTCGTAGCTATCCCTTTACTGAAATATATAACTGTTTAAGGGAATATTGTCACCAGAAACAAGATTCCAACTCAATGGGTTCGGGGAGTGGTGTTTGTGCATATGCACATGTCTATATGTTATACCCACAACAGAATATTGTTTGCTGCTCTTACTTCTGAAACTTTTGCCAACTTTTAACTGTTGTTATTTTAATTCAGGGTAATACGAAAATCAATACCTTCAACTGGTCAAAGGTCCGTAAATTAAGCTTCAAGAGGAAAAGATTCCTTATTAAACTCCACCCAGAGGTCAGTGTAAGTTTTAATGTAATAGTAGGCTGGTCAGTGTTGAAAAAAATATATATACTTAATTTTATTATGAAAAATTCTAGAGTTTGTAATTTTACAAAACAACTTCAGTGGGGTAGACTTGGCTTCATCATTCATGTAGAAGTCTTTCCTTTCTCGACCCGTGTCTATTGTCTTAGGTTTTTCGATTTTGTGTATCAGCCTCAGCTTCTCCTTGATACAGGCATACAAGTGTGTAAATGTAAGATAGATGAAAAAAAAAAAAAGCCAAGTAGTTGATCATCCTGTCTGAGTACTTTCACTCTGAAAAAGTTATATTTAGTGTTTCCCTTGGATATAAATGGAGGTTAACACTCTCGTGAACTCTCTGGTCTATTGTGAAAGTAAACTAAGGTAACTTTGAAATAGTAAATCTGGTAGAGAGTGCCTTGATTCAAACGAGAGTAACCTGATACACCTCAGGAAGAATAGGTGACTGGGATTATATTGTTGGAGCTTAATTTTAAGGACTGTGTGGTTGCTCTTGCTACAGCCTTATCTTTTCTATATGTCTGTATAGCAGAAGTGTTATTTTTCATGCTTGACTGATTTACAGTAGATATTTTTGATTGCAGATGTCATCAAGTTGTTGCTTCTGCAATGGATGAGTAGATTACATTCAACATAGGGTTGTATTAAAATGGGAGAAAAAAAATGTTTGGTCATAATATAGCTATGTGCATCAAGTAAACGTGAAGGAGGACACACTGTCTGCATGTGTAGTAATGTGTCTCTCAGACCCTCAGAAATCTGCTGTGATGATTGTACTCCGACATACACAGTGTTTTCCAGTCTCTAACTCTCAGGAAGTAAAACAATCATCAGAACTTTTAAGGAAAAAGTGTTTTAAAATCACTACTATTTCACATAAATATATTAATTTCTTCCAAATTACTAACTATATGATCCATATTTCTTAAGGTGGATTGTATTGAGCATGTTTATAAAGTCAAGTGCATTTTAAACATTTTTACAGTTTCAAGGTAAACAAATATTTTTGAAAGCTATTAAATGATTTAAACTGCATTCAGAATCACTTCTGTGTTTTAAGCCATATGAAAAGTAATTGATGCAAAATATTGCATCTTACTGGAGTTCAGCCTTTATGTTGGCACCTAGCTGTACTTTCCTTTTCTCCTCCGTTGCAACTTTATGTGCTACTTAACTTTTGTGTTTTGTTCCCAGGGCCCGTATCAAGATACGTTGGAGTTTCTTTTGGGAAGTAGGGATGAGTGTAAAAATTTCTGGAAAATCTGTGTTGAATATCACACGTTCTTTAGGCTCTTTGATCAGCCGAAGCCAAAGAGTAAAGCAGTGTTCTTCACCAGAGGGTCATCATTCAGATACAGGTAGGGAGAAACATAACAGATCTATTAAAGCTGGGTTCCTTCTGTCTTAGAAAATGAGATCCAAAGGAGAAAGTATTCTAAAATCATTCCATCTATAATTCTCATCCACTGCCTTTCATAACGTTTGTACTTTTGTGGGTTCACAGTGGACGAACGCAGAAGCAACTAGTGGATTATATTAAGGACAGTGGGATGAAGAAAACCCCATATGAAAGGTAAGTACAAATAATTTTGTAAGGCGAAATGTAGCTGAGACTTTCATGATGCCCTTAATTCTTAAATTTTAGTGTTTTTAAGTGATACTTGAAGGCATGGTCATTTATTGACTTCTCAGTTACTAAGATCTACCTCAAATTTAAGGTAGATGAACTAATTTTTTAAAAAAAATATAATTTTATGATGATTTAAGAAGCTTAGGAAAGTTTCAATGTCACATTTTAATGTTTGTGGACAATATGTGAATTAGCCATCTGAAAGTTCAGCACGTTTTGAAGATTCACTGGAATTAGTGAGGACTGGTCTGTATGTCACTGTAGCTATGCAGATAGCCAGTGGCAGAGCACATAATTGAACTTGGGATCTGCAAGTCTGAAAATGTGACCTTAAGTACTCATTCATTTCTAAACATATAAATAAATAAATTAAGAATGTGCATTTTCGTTAGAAGATGGTCATTTACTTGACTATGAAAGCATCCTGTCTACATGTGGGAAACTCCTCATAGACTTTCATCATAGGATCATAGGAACTGAATAGGAATTTTTAAGTTTGTTTTTGTTATTAATAAATATTTTTAATTTCTTGGACTCCAGTTGAGCTCCTTTTCTGTATGAAAGATTAATTTTCTAGTAAATTATTGACATAAAATGAATCTGAGTGTGATGCAGGATACCACTTTTTGGGGTGTAACATATAGAATTTTATGTGCCATAAATTATATGGTTGATTGAATTGTAAGTTGTTTGTAAAATTGTTACAGATTAACTCATTCCATTTTTGAAGCCGTTCATTTGTAGATGTTTATACTGATTACAAAGGAAGAAGTTAAATTAATTGTTCTATTTAGTCTAGTCTTCTGCCCCAACTTGCTCTTGAGTTCTCCTGCGGTGGTATGAATGATCTGCTTTTTTCCTTTTTCTATATGTTTCTTACTCCTGTCTTGTTTAATTTGCCACTCTTGTGACTTTTTAAATCTTGAACTGATTCACAAAACATGGTAAAATACAGCTTGAGATGTTTCTGTTGGCTTCTAGAATGGAAATAGCTGAACGGGGAAGGGAGAAAGCTGATTCATGTCTTGGGAACTCACAGAATGCTCTCTTTTCTGCAGGAGGCACAGCAAAGTCAGAGCGTCCACTCGCGCTTCGAACACTGACGTGCCAAAACAGGTCAGTTCTGCAGCACTCTCAATGTTACTGTCGGGGAAGCTAACAAACAGCTTTCTGAGACGACGGTGAAGGAAAGGTGATCTGAGTGAACCATTTGTCTGGAATTGCTTTCACTGTTTGATCTCTATCTCTGATGCACAGTTTTTCTTCTTTTTGCGGGTGGTATCAGTTTTGATAGTTGTAGTCAATGGAGTCTCAAGTGAGTAATATTTTCCTTTTCAGACTTCAGCTTAACTGGAAAGAAAATGTCATACTTACTAGTATGTTACTATTTCAGAGGATTAGTTTGTCTTCAGGTACTATCTAACTGTTTTCTGTGGAAGTCTTGAGTTCGTTGTATAGATGCCTTCTGCAGTCAGTAGCAAGAAACGAGTGTTTCACCGAATGGGCTTGCTTTACATGTGAGGAGTTAAGGAAGCATCACAGGATTTTGCTGTCTCCGTTTTGTGTTATTTTCCCTTGTGGGTGCTTTTTCGGCAGAGGCTCTAAAGTACATGGATTTAACTTTCCAATTGTCAGAATTCAGGAAAAGAAGAGCTTGCCTCTTACTGAGCATGCTGGATCTGTTTCTGGACACAATGTTTTGTTTGCTGTAAAGTGAGCTCGTTTGAAGCATGTATTCCTTCTGCATCAGGAACTGGAAATTGCGTTTGTATTATAAAAATCTTTTTATCTGTTGTGTTTCTACTTTTTTTTCCTCTTAGAGTGTCCCATTCACTGAGGGCCTGAGAACCCCAGGGTCTCCTGCCTCAGCAGCTGCCTCCTTCCACTCAGTTCACTCATCGGCCACTCCTGCTCCTATCCTGCCCATCTTTGCAGAAACTAGCCCTTCCTCTTTGGACCACCGAGCGTCATACACAAGGATTCCAGAAAAAAACACAGCAGCACCAGCAGAAGAAGTGGGAAGGAAACTGATGCAGCAGCCTGGATCTCCCATGCTCCAAGGTGTTGGGTTTGATAGTGTTGCAGGAAACTGTAACCCTTGTCCTGTTGTTGAGAGTGGTTGCGGTTTAGATCTAGATGTAGAGAAGAGTAGTAAGGAGAGCAGGGTCACTGGCTGTAAAAATGACAATGATGAGGATGACTTTACCACAGGTGTTTTCATTGCTGAGCAAGAGCATCAGCACAGTGGTCGGGGTGCCCCTCTTTTCACATTGACAAATTCGCAGTTACAGGTGTCAGAGGAATTTATTGATGATGACCCAGCAGAAATTTCCTTTTTTGCTGGGGGCTCTGAGGCATTTTCATACGTGTACAGTGGTTTAGAGTTAAAGGGCTCTGATTTTTCTAAGCATATGTCAGAGTCACCTGGCTTAACTACTGATACCCTTCAGCAAAATACAGTCTCTTCTCAGTCAAGCCCTGACAGGTACTCAACTGAAGCGGTAGATATGAATGTGGAAGATGAGTTTGAATTTGAAGAAGGGAGTGATTTCAATGGTAATGAGAGACCATCAGATACCTCGGAGCTGTTTGAGGTGAAGGCCCAAGCAAGCAGAATGCAAAGCCTCCTGAGCCCATCTGAAACAAGTTCGCTCATCAACAACCGCTCCGAGAGCAGCTCCCTCAATAATTTACCGCTGAACGGTACATCCTCCCTGCACACATACAGCTCCGCAAACCATTCGGAGGCCAGTTCTATGGTGAACTTCCCTGCCTACTCAGTCCGCTCTGAGTCCAGCTCAGCCTTTCAGTTCACGGACATTATTGACCAACTGGAACAGCTGAGCTATCCGCCTACCACTACGGAAGACTCCAGCAGCACAGACACGGACTCCTGGGACTCTGAAACTGCTGCACCGGTGGATGTAAACCTTTTTTTTAGCAACCCTTTTGCTCAAGCCACCGGTGATAACTTTACTTTTGACTTTCAGAATAATTTAAAAAATCTCACACAAGAAGACTGGACAGAGAAGGCACATGTCAATTGATTGATTCTTGATTTTTGTGATGGATCTCTCTATGCTGTTCCAGCTTAGAAGTCAAAAGGATGTGAAGTCAGTCACTTTAAGCAGGAAAACTCTAATCCAGTGGCTGAATTTTAAATCACATATGTAGTTGATTTTTTTTTTTTTCCAATGTACCTCTTCAGTTTCCCTCAAAGCATCCTTTGGTGCTGCATTATATGCATCACACTGCGTCTGGAATGTGTTATAATAGGCTACGATGTTCAGAAAATACTGCATTTAGGAAAAACCACTGATTTCAGAGAAGTTAGGTATCACCAGCTGGCTCGTGCAGACATCACAAATTACAATATTTTGAAGGATTTCTTTGGTTATAAACATGTCTGTCAGTCTGATATAATATGCTGTTCCTTCAGCACACAAATGCAACAGTCACTTTTGCACATGCTTGTTAACAAGCAGCCACATCCAGTAAATTAGCTGTTTTCTTGCGCTGCAGTGAGAGTCCTCATTTTGAGTTTGTTTCTCCAATCAAAAAAATAGACAATCTTCAAATCAACTATGAAGGAAAGTTTTAAAATATCAACCTATGCAATGTCTGCAGTATACTTCGAAGAATAAATAACCTATGTGGTAGTTTAGAAGAGGGAATGTGAACGCAATCAAACGAAAATAGCAGTCACCAAAATTTCTTGTGAAGACAATCGTATTTTCTGACTGCAAAGTGCCTTCAGCAGTCTGGCAGCAAGCAAGTACCCATCTGCTTTGCAGCAGTTTGGAGATGTATGCATAGACTGTAAAAACACTTAATCTCCATTGCATTTTGTCTCACCTTCCTTATTTTACCACTCTGCATAAAAATGCTTGCAGATCAATTCATAAAAGTGTCCTTTATCTGTGGAAGACAGGTAGTGGTAAACCCAGTGAGAGCTTTAACTTTTTCTTTAAAATATGGGCTGTATTCAGAAAAATGCCGTAATCTTTCTGAGAAATGGAGACATTAGGAGGAGTGAATACTGTAGACAACAGTTAAGAGCTTCACTGCTTTTATAAATATTTTTTTTTTTTAGTCTGGTGACTTTGATGTGGGACTTGGTCTGTAAGTTTGAAAGTATAATTGGAAAGATGGTTACTGAACTGATCACATCTAATTTAGCAACATTTATTGAGGTGAAACAGTAGAAGTTATGAAGCGTCCTTCCTGTCTGCCAACCTGATGGATTGGGGGGGTGAAATTCTGAGCTTCAGCTCATGATAGCATTTTTCAGAGTATTTTGCTTTTGTATGAGCAAGAATGTGAAATATGTAACACCTGACCAAATCTCTGTGATGGAAAGCATCTTCTCCTTCAGTCATTTGTTTTTGGGGTTCCCTCTTGCCCAGTTTTCAGTCCTTTGCCAAGAGAGTGCAGTACTAGCACAACCAGTGCCTCCAAAATAAGCAGCTCACAGTTACAACCTTATGCTTGATATTATGCATATCAGTTTTCTTAAATGTTCTCTTGACATATTGTTAGAAGACCTTCATTCTTTACTCAAACAGTTAAAAAATACTCTTATTTCTCAAAATTCTGATAACTGAAACTTCAAGGGAATTCTGCTCAACATATGTTAGAACACAAGGAGGTAAAACCTCCTTTAGTCACCCATTTCTTCTAGTTTAGTTTTTACCAAGGTATGATTATTCTTCACAGCACTTGCTTTTATGTTGTGGTTACTGTGTATGAGTGGAATCGCTGTTGTTCCGTGAGAAACCTGTCACTTTTGCCAGTAGCACAGAAAATCAAAGCACATTTAAAACAAACTATTAGTTTGGACCCACAGGAATGTACAGTAGTTTGCTCTTTTTTTGTTTATAAGTGCTATACATTTTTTTTTTCCTCCTGTTGAATGTGTGTTCTGGCTCTTCATGTGACTTTATTTTCATACCTGTGGAGATGATGTCATGAATGTGTAATATGACATTTCTAAATAGGCACTTGGAGAAAGTTTTCAGTTGTATCAAAAGCTGGTCCCTTTAAGTATGTTTTTAGGTGATTTGTCTGATTTCCTTCCCACAACTAACTACATTGTGTAACTTAAAAAAGAAAAACAGAAAGAAGACAAAATTGTGTCTGCAAAATCTCTTACAGGTAGTAGAGTCAGGGACAAGTATGGAGAAAAAGTTTTAGAGAAAGGCTGGTAATTTCTTTGATCTTTTAGAAAAAGAATCAGGATTCAGATATTTCCATATAACCGTGTCTGCCTCCGTTTCAGGTTCTGTGCCTCAATCACAAGCATTCTCTCTAAATGTGTTAGAATTGCTTAATATGGGAATAAGTCCAACTAAATTCTGTAGATTTTCAAAAGATCTTGGGAAAAACATGCCTGTATTTTCAATAAACACACTTGGCTGTCTTGAGAGAACGCTTGCCAACACATTTTCTTGCACTACAGTAAGTTTGAAAAGGCGTCTTCAATGTTTTTCCTCTTGTACTTTGCAGCTATGCAGATCTTCTATTGGCAATTTTAAATCTCAGGGATTTAAAAAAAGAAAAAGAAAAAAGTACATTAAGACTCTTACTAATGCCCTTTTTGTTTTCTAAAGGAGTGAGAGTGACTAGGATCTCGGTCCTTTAGCTTAGAGCAAGATGGATCCACAGGTGAGGACAGAGTGGTGAGGTGGGGGAGAGCCTTGACCAGGTACAGAGCTGTTCAGAATAAGGTTTTAGTTATGGGTGTCACCAGGAACACCCTGGTGATGTGATCCTTCACATCATCTAAGTCCTCTGTATACCTGGATTTGGGATTCTTGCGCAAAGACGATGCTGGTCAGCACCTGTAAGCCAATATCCCTTGCCAGGACTGCACACCGTGGTGTACTTGTGGGTTGTGTGCGAGGTCAGTGCTGCTGCCTGTGCCCCTGCTGCTCACTAGTTGTAGCGGTGCTGTCGCCAGTTGATAACATCTAGCTGTCGTGGTTTCTTTCTGGTGATTTTCAAAGCTGTATGGTTTCTCAGGATATAGTTGCATGCTTAGCTCTGTTTTATTCATGGTTTCACAGTTAGACTCAAAAGAGGAGAAAATGTCGTTTGTAAGTAGAGTTTTTACTATAGCAAGGAAGCTGTGAGAAAAGGTTCTTCATCATTTCCTTCAGAGGGATGAGTTCAGATTTGCTTTCCAATAGAGATGGAGAGAAAAACAGCCTGCTTTCAAGGGAATGGGATGACTCCATGCTTCATGGTGAACTCGAGCACCAATTGCAAGATATTTTAGTGCAGTAGAGACATGCCAGCCATCCTCTTCTCCCCCAGCTGTCTCCTGAGGTGGCAGGAGAAGGAGAGAGAAGGAAGGGCTTTCCATACTCTGTCCATATTGTTTCTCTTTAGGCAGTGTAAGGGAATTGGTGAACTTCGGTGCGGTGTGGTTATGTCCAGTGTACCAGCGATGCTGCTAATCTTCCATTGTTACTCCTTGCGATTTGTTTTGTTTCCTTTTCACAGTGTTGATACTACTAAAACTTAGTTCCTGGTACTGATTTCTGTTTTTTCTCCTGAACACACAAGTTTTCTTTTCAAGAAGATAACTTAGTGTGCTGGCAGGTGTGGAGTTGGTGCCAGGCACCTAACTGAGAGAGCTGGGACCCTTGCAGACCCTGAGCAGTGAAAGCTGCTGCAGCAATTGCATGGCATGAAAAAGGGAGGATATTACATAGGAAAAATCAGATCTTTGTTCAGTATTCCATGTGCGCTCACCTTGAGAAGAAAGCGTTTGAGGAGCTGTGGTAGGAGCAGATGAAAGCCTAGGTGCAAACCTTCACTTGTCCGTGGCAAGTGAGTGGTCATCCTCTCCTCCCCCTGACACTGTCAGTTCTGCAGGTACGTTCTTTCACGTTTGCTTTCTGCCCCCATCTGTGGGAGGCTGTTGGAGACATATACAGGTACATGTATTTCTAGTTGAAATACAGATTTTAGTGCTGTGTTTTTCCAGTACGGAGAACCACTGGGGTTTCCAGGTTTGTTCTGCTCCAGACTGTCCATCCATGAGCTGCTGCAGCGGTCGCTCAGCGAAGGGAACATGCCGGAGCCATTGCTCCAGCTCCTCAGCGAAATAGGGCTGTTTTCTATCCTTCCTCTTCTCTGTTTTCTTATTTCAGCAAATAACATGCAGCTGTAGAAAGTATGTCAATGTTAGTGGCTTTTCAAAAGGAGTTCAACTGATGGATTTAGCTCTCTTGTGGTACTCAGCTTGCACGTTGCAGTGCGACTAAAAGACACTAGGAAGTGTGTGTCTTGGGTGGGTAGTTTAATCTGCACCTGTAGTCCTGTATGTGTGTAGTTACAGCCATTCTACGCTTAAACACATTTATTAAATGTAAAGCACTCAGAACATTTTTTTTGTCTTCATGTATGCAGTTACTGGAACTCTTAATTTGCACAAAACACAGGTCATAGGATATTCTCTGACCTATCCACCACCTGGTTAAACTTTGGTAAACTTTACTAGCCTGTGTTATCTGTTGTGTGTAGACTTTATAATTTTAAAGTACTCATTCATTATACAAGTAATACATGCTGTATATTTCCCAGGACTTACTGTACTTTATCATGTGATGGAATAGGGTGATATATTGATCTACTCTCAACTTTCACTTTAATTTCCAGTGAATTTCAGAGTTGCTGGATAATACCAAGTATTGATCTACTTTTTCCTGTGTATATTTGTATTGTGGTCGTAGGTGATTTTGTTGAAGGGATTTTTTTTTTTTTTTTTCTGATTGATGGCTTGATTTTAGTTTGGTGTTGGCTTTTTGTTTAGTTTTTTTTGGTGGTGTTAGTTTTTGTTTAGTTGAAAGTCTTGATAAGGGTAAGATTTCATGGAGACACTAATAAAAGTAATTATAATTTTATGCTTTTTGGTGCAAACCTGTCGGTAAGTCATTCCCATTATTGTCATTTTGCAAAAAGTTCTAAGTCGTAATTTTCAGGTATTGATTGAATGAATGATACAATTGTCAGTGTAGCCTTTTAGCTCTCATAACCTGTAGTTTTCAGGAGATCTTACATTGCACTTGTCACAAATGCTATGTGTATATGTATGGGCATACATATACACCCTCTCTATGAATATGGGGAGACCTTACAGTTCCAAACACCTATCATAAAATCCACTTAATTTGTTATCTGCTTGTGGGCTACCATAGGATTAGTCCACCAGGTGAGCTGTAGCTTTGCAGGTTTCAGATTTGGAGCATGGTTGATTGAACCTGGTTTGTGGGGAAGATGTTGCTATAAATTTTCCAGAGTCACAATATGCTGCTGTTGCTCGGATGGCAGCTGAGAGCATGGCTTGCAACAGCCCTGCAGATCGGTAAGAAACACAAGATGCCCTTTTATCAACCCGTACAGGAAAACACGTGCCTTGGTTAGAGTGACTCCCGAATTAAATAGGTGCTACTCTTTTCAGGAAAGGATTACGTTAAGAAAACAAAAAGGGCTGGAATTTCTTAATTGATCTCTTGAGCTTTATCTTTTATACGGTAAATATTTTATTGAATTACATGTTGGGATTTTTAATACCTTTGTGTCTGTTCAAATTGCCGGTTATGAACCTACAGATTTGTACTAATTCATAATTTTAATTGTTTATGCAATAAAATGAGGAAAACTTTGATATAAATGACAATGTGGGCTTTTTAGCTTTATTTTCCATTACCCTTGTGTTTGAAGTAGAATAAATATTTCTTCTACTAGCCAAGGCATCTTAGAGTTTTATTACCAGGTTTCTCCAGGCAGTTTTCCTCCTGTACCCCTTTGCTGTAATTAGGGCACAGCTGGAGCAAATATTGGTGTGTGGTTTTCAAATTACTATTTTGTGGAGACCTTTTGCTTGGAATACAAATGGGACTAAAAGTTCAGATTTCATTATAGGAATTACGTTTTTTGTAGAGGCATTTTCTTTCAAGCTGGGTATGTCCCTTGAACCCTCTCCTGTATATTTGTTTTAATTAGAAGCCTTGCCTTTATTGTAAACATAGAGTATCGAGGCAATTGTATATTTTCTAGGTTGAAAGTTCTCCTTCAGGAGTCTGTGACCAGTGTCTGGGTAAATCCTCTTTTCCTGAATCACATAAACATTTGACAAAAAAAGAGAAAAAGTCAGTACTACTTACGTAAGTAAACTGGGCAGGTTTCTGGGATAGTTTGAGTTGACTGTTTTTTTCAAATTATTCTCCATATTGTGTTTGCTGAGTTATAAAACAATGGAAACACCTGTTCCAAAAAACTGTGCTTTTCAGCAAAGAGGAATTGTTGGACGGAATTGACTCTGACATCCTTTCAGACATGAGGAGATTTTAGAACATAGCATGCTGAATCAATTTATTACAGTGGTTGAATTTTATTAACTTTGCTTTGATTGATTTTGTTGCAAAGTTAAACCAATTTTACGTGGACTTAAGGAAAATACGTACCTGACATAAATAAGCAATTTGGGGTGAAACCTTGACTGTTCATTTCAGCGATGCTTCAAACAGAGGGTGGTGCAAAGTCATAGTTTTAGCACAGATTGGTCAAAGCTGTCAGTACAGCACAAAGGGGTTTCTGTTTAGCCTTGGGACAGTATAAAAGTTTACATCTACAGTCTAACAACAGATACATATTCTTTCTTGCCTGCAAAATAGCATAGCCTTTACGAGGAGGGGAGGGTGGCAGAAGAAGGGCGGTGTTTTCAGATCCTGGTCATAGCCGTAAAACCGGGACCAACGTTAGGACTCTCCCACAGTATTGCGTCTCTGTGTAACTTCACAGGTGCATACGGTTTCACTGGGGCACGTGCCAAGTGCTGTAAACGTGCTCTAATGTTTAATTTGATCTGTACCCATGTGAGGATAAGAAACAAAGAAATCTTTGAATTTGAAGTCTCTTAGATAATATTTTTAGGCTTTTAAATAATATTTTTCAAAATTCTCTATCTCCCAACTATTCCTCATTATTTTAAAGGGAGGATTTGCAGGGGGAAAATATACTAGTTGTGTCGTTTTGAAATAAGAAAGATTGGGAGTATTCCAGGATTTCAGTTGTAGTACAATAGCTTGCAGAGCACTTTCACACTAGAATTAATAATTTGGTCTGTGCAGGCGATGGGTTCAGCAGGGGCTCTGAGTGGGCTCCCGTCATCGTCTGCTCAGCCACTACAGGGCTTTAGCCTAAAAAGAATCTCATCTGTTTGAAGCAGTAGTAGTAATAGTAATGATAATAAAGTTACGTCTTTAAAGGGAGTCACAAAGTGAAATGCAAGGGGCGCTCCCTTCTGATAAGGAGTCGCATTGCTAACATTTCAGCCTCAGCTGAAACACCTCAGCTCAGCTTTTAGTACATCCAGAATGCTCTTTGGTATTGAGATGCTGTCTTTATTGTCTGTCTTTGAAATGTTTTAGGCATTCAAGCAGAAAGCTTACAGAACCAGTTCTTGCATTTTATTTTTGTCAAGCTTTGCACTGAAATGTGGGTTTGTGTGTAGAGTTTGAACTTAGATTAAAGAATGGAAATATCCTTTGAAAACTAACTGAGAAGTGGTGCTTGCTATCTTATTAAGCTTTTATATCAGTGTAAACCAAATGAAGTCTGCTTCTACTTAAACTTCTAGTAAAAGCTAGTCTATATTAATATAATAAGCAAAACCTGTATTTTAATAAACTTGCCTAGTCCCCTGGTGGGAGCTTACTCCATTTAAAATTGTATTAATCTGAGAGGAAAGCCCACAGAGTTGTGAGCTGTGTGCTTCTCTTTTTCTGAAACAGCAGATAGCCAGTGATCTTGGTAATGTAAGGTATGACAGATCCTAGATTTGATATTTCAGATCTGAAGAGCAAACTCTCATCTTTTCATTTAGCATCACCATGGCTGCAGTGATTTTGGTTTTGGTCCAGATTCTGCCTTGTACCTGGACCACCTCCCTGCTGAAGCTGAGTGTTTCCCATAGAACAGAATTTTTATTTTGCTTTGTACTTGTTAAGGTATATAGTACTGACAGGGGGATGGCAGGGGAAAGGCAAGAGCTTTTTCTGAGTGTCAACTGACACGCTGCTGAAGGCACACAGAAAAATGAGATGTTGGGGTTTAGCATGCACGTTTTCTAGAGCCACTTTTAAAATTATAGCTGCAATTAAAATTCAAGTACACAATTTTAAGTCTTCTTTTTTTCCTCCATTTCCTTTTGTGGGAGTTCAAAAACATGAAATATCTTCTCCCTTAACTGTTGTATATCCTCCCCCTTAACTTCAATTTACCTTGTTTTATATCTGCTAAAAAAAAAATGATCTTAGTATTTATATGGACATCTTCTAGTAGTTTATTAGAGTAAGGGCATTACACTACTGATTTCAGGCAACAGACATTCAGAGTCTACTGATGATTCACATGATAAAATTTAGTGTTATGGTTAAGAAAGTAATCTAGCAGATTATTCTTCTCTTATTCAATTTTTTAATTTTTTTTTTTTTTTTCAGAAAATAGTTGTAATTTTTCATCTGTCAGTTTCTTTTTACTCTCAAAGTTTGATTGGGAAGGTGGTTTCATCTCCCCAGCATGTTGCCTGCTGCTTTCCCTAATGTGGAACCAAAATTGGTTTATGCTGGTGTAGCAAATTACAAGTAAACCTAGCTGCTGCCTGCTTTCTTCCTTGCTTTCTCTGGCATTGTTGATTGACTTTGGGTGATGGTTTTCCAAAATTTTCCTTCACCACCCACATCTCTGAAGTTTGCAGGGGGTAAAGAAGTGTATTCCCCACGAAATGCCTGAGAGGTTAAAGAAGATCTCTATTGTATTTCTATTAGCAAGGGAAATAATCAATTTTGGATGTTGGACCCTAAACAGGTGTATTGAGGAAAAAAAAAAACCAAACAATTGTACGTTAACTAATAGTGTCAGAGAGAGGGATGGGATTTGAGTACTCTTGAAGAAAATACAAGGTAAGGTCATGGTTACAGCAGCTGGTTAAGGTTCTGTAATCCCATAATTCTCATGACTGGTTTTGTATAATATTCTAAACATTTCCTTTTCAAATTTGAGTGTGGACCTTCACATCTGTGTACACTGAAGATCCTCTCAGTAAAAAATAGAGTAGACAAACATTTGTATTAAGTCACAGTTTTGTATATTAGACAGAGGCTTTCACATTTGTTACCTGGACAAGAGAAGAGGCAGCGTAAACAATAAACCAGTTTGACAATATTATACAATAGCTGTGAAAGAGAAGGCTGGCATCCTCCCTGAAGTCCATAGCTATGTTCATGCAGACTACAGTGCTTTTTCAATGTTTTACTGTTAGACTTGATTTTTTTTTTTTTTCATTTATGTGCTTGCCTGTCTTTTTATAAAACTGTGATTTTTTGTATGCTTAAGGACGCATGGTTATAACTACATAGTGTAATTAACTAAGAGGTATTAGTATTCTTGAAGGTCTTTGGGTATGTGGAATATTACACCAAAATGACACATTTTTTGATCTTGCATTGAGTTCAGTGCATTTGTGTGTGATGTGAAAGCAGAAATTTGTCACGTACAGAATGCAGTCGTGTCTGTGAGGGTCTGGTTTACATCGCTGAATACTCATGTGATTGCATGGAAACCCTGACTCCTGCTTACAGCGAGGCTTCCCATTGCGGGATATTTGTGTTATGACTTAACAAATTTCCACTTCATGCAGAATACTGAAACAAGGAAACATCCCTCAAGGAACTGTCCTGTTTAATATACCTGGAGGATGCTGCCGCTGTCTGCGGGGCAGGGAAGACCTTGATGCACCCGGGTTTGATGTCGGAGGAAATAATTCATGCATTTTTATCTTCACACCAGTATTTCTACCTAATTAGGAGTTTTCTTCATTGAACAGCTGTTGAAAGCCGCAATGGCTGCTCCAGCCTTTTCATGGATTCTTCCTTTACCATCCTGCCCCAGGAGAATAGAGAATCACTGCCCACCTTACGTGCTTGACTGGGAGCTCCCCCCTTGCTGCTCTAGTGGAAAAATACTGTTGGATTATGAGAGTGAACATTTCAGTACGTGCTTGTAATATCATCTGCCAAGATACGGCATCATATTGAGTTTACATCAAACATTTGAACAAATGTTAGCAAAAAAAGCTAACCCGAGCTGCTCCATGACATTCTGTAGTCCTTTCTAGAAAAGATGAATTTCAGAAGTCACATTAACCTCGGGAAGTCCCTTTGCTGAATTTGCCACTTAAGTTGGCAGCCTGCTACAAGTTGCAGCTGTAACAGCTCCTTCCTGAGTTCTTTATTGCTTTCATCGCAGCGAAATAAACCCTGAATTTAATGGCGAGTTTCTCCTGTTGGAGATGATAAAAACTAGAGCAACTCGATGGAAATAAGCAGACTTGTGTGTAGCAAGTTACACCCATTTTCCTGCCTTTCTGTCTGAACATTTGGTCTGTCCAGAAGCAATTCAAGTTACAGATTTTGCAATGTGTCGCTACATGGTTTTAAATTTCAAGAATTTAAAGAAGCTCCTCGCCCTCTAAGCTTGTTGTTTATTTGTTTTTAAGCTGTTGTTTCCGTGTCCCTGATATATAGAAGCAAACTTCCAATAAACTCCTGCCCCGGTGTAGGTGAAAGAAATGCCAGACGTTGTTGCTTTTCTGTGCTCCCATTAAAAGCAGAGGGAATGAAGAAAATGCTCAGGCAGAAGCAAAACTCCGCTCCAGAATGACTGTGCTTCACTAGTGTATTAATAGTTAACTCCGCAGCCTCGATGATCTGAATCTCTTCCAGGTGACGGAGTGCAGCACTGTTTAGCTTCCTGCATTTGTCAATGTGAAAATACGCGCTCAGGCTCCCTCGCCGTTGTCACGCTGCCGCACGCCTTGCCGTGCTTTTGCTTCCTGAGCCAGAGAGCAGCAGCCGCTCCTGCCAGCAGTGAATCAAAAAGCTCCCGACTCCTTCTCCTCCAGCACCCAGGCCCTGTGTCTGTGTCGAGAGATACTGGATATCCACGGGGGCTGATTTTTTTTTTTCCTTTTCTTTAAAGCCTTTTGCGGTGATTTTTAAGTAATCTGAGAATGGATGAGTTGGCATTTTCAGTTTCACTGTCAATTTTTTTGTTTGCCTTCAGTCAGGTGATGTAGACCTTGCTCTCCGCTTGTCATGCACAACTCATGCTGGGGAGGGTTGTGAGCGTGGCTGAGGGGCTCAGCAGTGCGCCGAGAGCCCTGGATCCTGAAGTGCTTGGTACCCGTTCAGTTGCCTGACCTGACAAAACTTGTCTGTTTATCAGTGGGAAGATCAGAAAAAAAAAAAATAGCTGAGCTTAGGTAGGAATTTTGTGGGCGTAGTATAACTGGAGTGGCTGTTGCCTTCATGTGGTCCCAAAAAGCAGAGCTTCTTGAGCAGTCGTTTTCACTGTGAACCCCGAGGGGTGTCTGCCGGCTCCTCGTAAGGAGTCTGCGGAAGAGAGGAGAGCAGCCTCTGTTCGTAGGCTTAAGCTCGCTGTAACTGTGCCTTATACGTAAGAAATCTCTAAAGGGTCTGCAAATGAAATGATAATATAATAAAAAAGGTTGACAATCAGTAATCTAAAGGCAGACCGCGTTGCTCCTGCTTCATACAAGTTTTGCTGTGCAAGAGGATTGTGTTCATACTTAGTGCTGCAAAATTGTTTTCCTTGGACGTCGGTAGATTATTCTGTTCATATACTTAGAAGAGCCAGGGATGAAGTCTATTGCATACTCCTTTTTTGTATAGCAATATGTTTTTCTCTCCCGTTGGTACAATTCTGGAAATTCTCTGATTTCTTGAATCTATTTTTAACGAGCTTTATCTTCTGAAGTGGAGAGTAGTGAAATGATTTGTCCTAGCTTTTCCCTGAGGTGAAAAGTTATTCTTATTTTAAAATAAAAATTAAAAGCTTGTTACTGCAGTTAATCCTATGTTGCAAACCCTGCTGGTACTCGACAAAATCCAGCAGGATTTGAGTACTTTTTCCTGGACACTAAACAATTTATCCTTTCTCCTAAATGCAGTTGTAAAGGTATCTGTCCTTACTGTGCTGCCATGTAACAGCTGGGTTGCAGGGAGCATTCCATTTGCTTTGCGATATGCACTTAAGTCTTTGTATGTATATGCCCCCCCTCCCCCGTTTTTTTTTTTCTTTTGCTTTTTTTAAACAATGTGAGATTGCATTTGTGGTTTACAGTAACAGTGCTTAATCGTCTTAGATGCACTATCTTTGAAAGCATTTTCTCTCCTTTTCCACTCCATCTTCTTGTTCTCTTCCTTCCCAGGCCTCCCAGTGGACCACCCTCAGCTCTCTTCCCTCGTGCTGAAGAGTCCTCTGGGCTTGAACCCACCGTTTCAGGTGAACTTGAATGCAGCCGGCCAGGGTTCATCTCCTCTTCTGAGTCCTGTCCTCAGTGATGCTGGCGGTGCCAGGATAGAAGAGGATGACGAAATGAAACGTAAGGTGAGATAATGATGCGACTGGGAATTTATGTAAAGAGAAAAGTTCTAGTTTCAGGTGAGGAGCTGTGCTTGCTGGTCATTGCATGTAGATTGTGTTGTATTTTGTGGCAGAACCACTGTGTTTGGTGGTTAGTATTAAATACTCCAGTGCTGAAGGTTTGGTTGGGTCTCTATCTCGCTGTCGTGGCAGGAGTCCCCACAGCTGCCTTGGCGTACCCATCATCTTGGCGTTTGCTGCTGGGACCACCTCCTGCTGTTTTAGCAGGAACTGCTGCCAAGAGCCCCAGTGCAGCAGGGAGCTGTGCTCGAAATTTGCCTTTTGTACCGCAGAATGGCAACAAGAGTTTAGACTGGACATTAGGAAAAGGTTCTTCACTGAGAGGGTCGTCGGTCCCTGGAACAGGGTCTCCAGGGAAGTGGCCTCGGCACCAAGCCTGTCAGAGTTCAAGGAGCATCTGGACAGTGCTCTTAGTCATATGGTTTAGTTTTGGGGTGTTTCTGTGAGGAGCAGGGCATTGAACTCTATGGTCCTATGAGTCCCTTCCAGCTTGAGATATTCTAAGAGACATGGCTTCCTGAGATGAGCTGTTTGGGGGAAATAGTTGATATGTATTTGATATAAAACAGTACAATGTACTTGACGCCTTTTGGGCTGTAACTTTTATATTAGAATGTAAAAATCCCTTGTCTTTGTGCTGAGACTGTTGAAAGGACACTCTAAAGCAGGTGAGTTGTTCAAGGTGATTCTTACCTGGGCAGTACACTGAAAGGCTGGTGGGGGAGGTGGCGGTCGATTCTGGAAATCAGTTTCCTTTGGCTCATTCAGTAACGAAAAATTGAGTCACGTGGTGATGTCAAACTTGGCCTTATCTTTGCTGAACGCTGTCATCTTTAACCCATGTCAGCTCACTGGACTGTGCTGTGTGTGCAATGTGTTGTTAATAAAAAAAAGTATGCGAAAATAATTTCATTTACCAGCGTAGAGAATAGCACAGAGCTAACATTTTGTTAATATGTAAGGTGTGTTCTTCTTAGTTTCCTTACTTTCCCATGCAATCTCACCATGGTCTCATTGGTGCATCTCACAGTATGCTGGTCATCCAAACCATTCTTTCTGATCATAACAGGACCTTTAGAATAGTCCTGAGGTGTCTCCTTTCATGCTGTAGAGGACCTGAGCTCAACTTGAGCTTTCTCAGAAGCAGGCATCGCAGTGCATCCTCTTACACCCAGTCAGTCATGGGCTTGTTCAGCAGGACTGGCTGTGTCATTGGAGCTGCCCCCTTCACTGCTGACTCTTCTGTCTGCTGAGAGGTGGACAATGCTCTGGCCTTGCAGAAGCTTGAGGCTTGCTTTCTTTGAAGAGGAATGCAAATATACTTCTGACTTTTGGGGGTGCAACAAGTCTCAAAGCAGGAATAACTTCGGGTCTTCAAGACGTGCTTATACCTAGGTACTGATCCCTAGCCTAGGCTACTTTCCTTTCTTTCCACCAGTAAGCACTGATTGCCTTAAGTGGGAACTCCCCAACATCACCACAGAAAGCTGTGAAGTTGAGGGACGTGCATGTTTTATGAGGCAGGGCTTTCCTCACCACCATGTAAAGCTCGGGATCCACCCTTGCTTTCTTGGATAATCCTAATTATAGAATGTTTTTGCTTTTGAGATTATTCCACCTTTAGTCCTTGAGACGCGAACTTCAATTCCTCACTCTGTGCTTCGGCAGAACTGAGCAAGGCTCTCTGCCGCAGTGCATCATCTGTATCTGTATGGAATGCTGCAGAGCCTTTCTGAGAGGTGAAGTAAGTTGTGGTAGTCCACAAATTCTGACCAAGGTCTCCCAGGAGCTTCTCCAGAGTCTTACATACTCTGTGCAGCAAGCCTCCTCTGGTCTATGTGGCAAAGCTGACGTACTGCTTCATACTAACATCTGATCGTGTGCTTTGGTAAGCAGTGGCTTTTTGTGCCTCCACAGTTTTTCAAAATGAGAGATGGCAAGATGTCAGTGTGTGATTCAGATTTTCTTTTTAGCCACACTGCACCATGTTGTCAGGCTTTCACGGTGGTTGCTAGCAATAACAAGAATCTGCACCCACAGAATCGTTGAGGTTGGAAGGGATCTCTTGAATCTTCTAGTCCAGCCAGCTCCTCTTTCTTAAGCAAAGAGTCCAAGCATTTAGATGCAGTCAGCAGAAATAAATCAGTGTGTGCGTACAATACATTGACACATGCGTTCTTTGACTACTTTTCAGATGTGGATGACAAATTACCAGGTTTTGCCTTTGTAGGGGCATGGTATATAGTATCTGATGAACTGCACTCCACAGAACACTACATTAGTCCCAGTAAGATAGAGAAGTCCACCTAACAGCAGACTTCTGTGACCATTTTTCTGTAAGCTGCTTTGCTCCCCTTGCCTTGCTTTGCCTACTTGCTGAGAGACCGAGCGAGCAGCTGGGTTTGTTGACTCTTTGGTACTTGAGAAGGATCCAGGACCTTCCATTACAGTGCAAGGACGGCTCATTATCCAAACTCCTTTCCTTATGGAGTCAGTGGGCACACTGTAATCTGTAGTGTTAAGCTCAAAGTTACGATTCTTTGATTGTAATCTCAAAAAAGAAACCACCTTGTGTGCGCTTTACTCCTGCTTTTCTGCTCGCCCCATCCAATGTTCTGGTTGTCTTACCTCTCTCAGGGTCTTCAGGCAAGAAAGTCACAGGCCTATGCTGTTTGCTGTCTTCACCGTGTCTTTGAGTACTTCTTGGTACCAGCAGCTGCAAGCTTGATGTGTGGGACTACAGTAACAAGCATAAAATAACCTGAAAAGAGGCTAGACAGCTTCTCAAAATTAATTATTTGGGGATAGACACCTCCAGGGATTCTGTGAGGCTAAGATGGTCTTGATAGATATATTACTGAGCAACCAGGAAAACATCTTCTCCGTGAGCAGTACTGAGATGGAGGATTTAGAAGCACTGAGTATCTGTGCTGATGGCGCTGGAGGGCATCTCAAAATGTCTCTCAAAAGAAAGTTTTTTATTAATTTGGTACGTACAAGGAAAAGGGAGAAATAATTTTCAAAGCTGTTACCCTCAGGAGGGACAGATATGAAGGCCAAATTTTGATGTAACTCAAATGGATTTGCTGTCATTAATTTTCACCAGGCAAGGATTTGGCACAAAACTGTGGCACAGCGTAGTGAGCTAAGGAGACAAAGCAGCATCTTAGCTTGAAATGTGATTAGTTCCTTAATATTACTTATGTGATTTTTAATAATGTGTGTTTTCAGGGTAACTCTGATTGTGGTTTGTTGCAGCTGCAGAACGTGCCTTTTCACCATTTCATTTCTTTGTGCTTCCATGTCCATTCTGCTTTCTCTGTTCTTTAAGTAGCAACCCTGGAGCAGCCACACAGCCAACAACTGATGTAGTTTGATTTTTGTATTTTCCTAACTAATTAATATGGTCTTCAAAAGATTTGGGTAAAAGCTGTGAGGGGAAACAGAATAGTTCTGGAAAAGGACTGTGGTGTGGATCTTCTGTACTCCGGTTAGAGAAGCGTTTAAAACCTAGGAAATCTGCAATAACTGTTTCCATATTTTTGTGAAGTGCTCCCTTGGTTTTGAAATGGAAGTTCATAAAACTGACATTATTTTTTAATAATCTTGAAATATAAGTATTTTATAGTAAAATCTGTATTTGGGAATACAGTACTGAATACAGAGGTGCCCTGTTAGTAGTGAACTGCTCCATTTCCACACAGCAAGGGGAAATGTATGTAAGGTTTGAGCTCATGCTTTGTAATAAATAGAGCATTTGTAATTTAATACTTATTTATTATTGTGTATTCCCTTAGCGCTACCCGACTGACAAGGCATACTTCATAGCAAAGGAGATTCTTGCTACAGAACGGACGTATCTAAAGGACCTGGAAGTTATTACAGTGGTAAGGGTTTTTAACTTTAGTGCTTTTCCTTTTCTTAACAGATTAGGAACTGTTAATTTGGAAAAACTTGGAATTTCTTCCAGGTAACAGAAGAAGAAAGTCCTATGATAAAGCATAATCCATAAGCCATGTAGCTGTTACCTTCCTTGTTCCGTAGGTCCGCGTGTGGGAGAGCAGATACCTTCTCTGGACTTCTGTCGTTAGCTCCAATAACTACATCGCCTATCATTTTGGTTTATAATATTTACATCCCTGCCAGGGAGCGGGGAACTGAAAATGATAAAAAGTGCAGTATGTGACACGCAACAGGATGTCTCCGGCTGCTGAGCAACTTGCACAGCGCTCCGAGTTTTATGAAAGAGCAATTGTATCTGCGTTGAAGTGAAAGCAGTGGTGTAACATCAGTTGTGGCAGCCACTCGGTAATTGACTGTGATTTAGAGCCCTTACCAACCATCTCATCATTGCATTAAGAAACACGCTTGTGTCCAGAACCAATAATAAGCCTCGTATTTGTAGTGTTTGGCAAAGAAAGAAATTACATATTTTCATCTTTTCCCAGATTACATCTTCCCTAAATATTTCTCCCTCCTTCGTGCTCTTTCCTCGTGCACACACTTCATTGTCTCCCATTGCTGCAGGAGTGGAAATTTTTATGCTAGCGATTAATTTCTTAGATAGAAAAATTTATCATAACTTATGATTTTTCTGGCAGTGGTTTCGCAGCGCAGTCATCAAGGAGAATGCTATGCCAGAGGGCCTGATGACATTACTCTTCTCTAACATAGACCCAATTTATGAGTTTCATCGAGGCTTTCTGAAAGAGATTGAGCAAAGGCTATCGCTCTGGTAAGCGTTAATAGTGCAGTGGGTGGGCAACGAGCCGGGGGACCTTTTCCTATGTCCTCCCATCAAAACCATATCTAATCTATATTTGAACGGGTATTTCTGCTTAAATAGAATTAAGGAAAAAATATTTTAATAAACTACAATGTAAAAAAAAAAACCTACTAAATACTCTTTGCAAAGCTTGTTTTTCAAGTACTACCTTGTACATATTATGCTGTAGTCGTATGAGTTGTACACCAGACCAAGTTTTTGTAGTTACATAATCGTTTAAGTTGGAAAAGACCTTTAAGATCATCGAGTCCAACCATTGGTATAACCTAGTGTTATCTCTCTAGCCTTGTAAAAGAGAAGGAACACAAGGTCAAAAAGATAATGTGTGTGTTTTCCAACACCTTCCAGTTAATGAATCTCCAGGTGAAAAATCTAGGAAACACTTTGTGGTAATTAAGATTAGAGTTCAGTTCTTGCAGCACAGTGTATTTCAAAGAGCACATCTTTAGTCTTTTAACCTTTGTATTACTTTCTCCTGACCTGAGATGTAATATATGAGAATCTAATTGCCATTGAAAAGGACGTGGTTAGTTTAAATGAAGTACAAACAAAAATAAATTCAGGTGGTATCATCTTAGGACATTTATTAGAAATTTGAGAGCTTAAACTCCAAAACAGTCTTTCATACAAATTCATTTCTATTCCTTTCTCAGTTTTCTAAGCATGGCTTTATGTTTCTTATTTTATTCAGCTTCCGTATTTACCGTACCAAGTTGTCAACCTAAACAGTGAAATGAGAATGTCATGCAGCTAAAAATGGATAGAGAAAGGATGAACATCAGCACTACTTTCCATAAATTTACTGAAATAGTCCCTAAAATACACAGATATCCGGGACGTGTTTCATAAAGATTGTGTCTTGAAGTACATGGAAGGTGGAGGGTGGAAATTGAAATTTCTTGATCTCCCACGTACTGCAACTTCTTATTTCATGTCCTTATGTGTTTTTCCTTCAGGGAAGGGAAAACCAATGCTCATGTGAAAGGAGATTATCAACGCATTGGAGATGTAATGCTCAGGAATATGCGAACTCTAAAGGTAGATACAGGATTAAAATAATGGAATCTTACGATTGTTGATTCATTTTTTCCTTTTGTCAAGGGTGAGAGTTCAAGGTTTAGTATTTCCACTAAACTTGAAGTGACTTGCAAACAGTTATTGTTGATAAATGAATTAAAAAGAGAACATAATAAAATGTTTACAGCAAGGCTTTATACTGCTGTTGCTGTTTTAACCACCAACTTTACCTTGAGAAAAGGTTGTTTGTTCATTGGGTATTCAGCAGAGTACAAAGGAAAATTATTTAATTAGCGTCATCATTTGCACAACTTGAACTCTCTCCTATGGAGACACTGTTTCATAAGGTTGTTTAATTCCAAAATATTTTTATTATTTAACTGTAGACCAGTTTCTTCTGAAATGAAATCATCTCTGTTTGGAGTAGAGTGCCTTCATGGGACAATTACACTTGTGCTGTAGTAGTGGAGTCATTATCCCTGTATTTCATATTCCCAGCAGGTGTAGGCATAGTGCCGCACAGGCACCCCAAATGGGAGCTTCCTGCCAGTTTCTTTAATAGATAAACCTAGATGAAACAACTCTTTTAGCTCACTTCTGCCTGTCCTAACTTAAAAAAAAAAAGGTCAATAATTAGCAAGAGTTGTCTTAGAACGGCAAAGTATTAACAGGTGGTGCTACTGGATGCTCTCATTGGGGGCACACGGAGGCATGGCTGCAGTAAATAGTGAACAGAGGACATCCAAGCAAATATTTTTATTTTCAGTACTGTTTTGTTTTTTTTTAAATGAAGCCATTGAAACACATAATGTTGTTAATACTATTTTTGTCAATATTTGTGAGAATATTTGCCGCCTTAGATTATATAATAATGGTCAGAGACAAAAGTAGAGCAGGGAGTGGATTTTTTTTCTTATTCACTGTGAAATCTATTGAAGACTGTTTTCCTTTGATCTAAGTAATTTTTTGTACAATTCAACAGGAGTTTACCAGTTATCTGCAGAAGCATGATGAGGTCCTGACGGAACTAGAGAAAGCAACTAAGCGCCTAAAGAAGCTGGAAATGGTTTATAAGGACTTTGAGCTGCAGAAGGTTTGCTACCTGCCCCTCAACACATTTCTGCTCAAACCAATCCAGAGACTGATGCACTACAAGTTGATCCTGGGGAGACTTTGCAAGCACTACACAGCGGAGCACCGGGACTTTGCAGATTGCCGGAGTGAGTGAGCACTCAGCTGTATATGTGCGAGGCAGGAACCCCGTCCCCATGTACACATAAAATGTTGCCTGTACCCTATGGGAGACAACAATCAGTACATCTACAAATGCAATGTAAATGCTTTTACTCCAGTCAGGACCTCTCTGACTCTCACATGCAGCTCTGCGAAATACACAGCGACTTTGATTTAGATTGCTGAAAACACAGCTGCTTAGTATATGCTGTAATTTAAATATCCTACCAAAAAAAAACCAGAATATGCTAAGTAGAAAAGCAGAAAACTGTGAGGAGGCAGCTTAATTTTTTTAAAAAAACCAAACTTTAGCTTATGTTTTAAAGTTAACTTTATTTTTCATTACGGTTTTCAGTACCAGGTTTCACTGCTCTCCTACTGTTCTCTGGTGCAGGGCTCTGAAGCTTTCTGCAGTAGACAGAAAATTGCTTTAAACTGCTAGTTTGGAAAATGCAAAAGATAACTTAGATGTTGACTGTTCTGTTTGCATAGAATGAATACTTTTTCTGGCATTCCAGAAAGTTTTTTTTCTCATGGTCATTGTGATGGATCTTAATGTTTCAACCAAAGCTGGAAAATTAGTCCTTTTCTTGTCCTTTCTTTTAGTAGGGAAAAACATACAGTTTTTAGGAACTCTTCATCATCTGTAAGTAAAAATGTAACAAACAATAATTGCTTTGTAGCATCAAAAGCTAGCATAGTAAATTCCACTCCTTTATAAAGTAATCTTTGGCAGGAACAGTTGGCTTTAATTTTTTTAATTTACTTTTGTCTATATGATGAATATTTTTATATGCACAAAATCTGAAGTACCAAATAATCTCCAGAAGCATAGGAGGTGCTATGAAGTTGCTTACCAGTCTCTGTTTTGACCCTAGGTAGCTATAAAATGTGCTTTAAGAAGTTAGCAGTTGAACTAGGTGATCATTGTAGGTCCCTTCTAACTGAACTATTCTGCCCTATTCTAAGTCTGACGATAAATTTCAGATTCTGTTTTCCAGGGATAAAATCAGTGGCCTGGGTTTGTCTGCTCTGTTCTGATTCCCTCGGTGCCATTTTTCCCTACAGATGCGCTGAAGGAAGTCACAGAAATGACATCTCAGCTGCAGCACAGTCTCATCCGCCTGGAGAATTTCCAGAAGCTGACAGAGCTGCAGCACGACTTGATTGGTATTGATAATCTCACAGCACCTGGTAGGGTAAGTACCTTTGCTTAGTTTTTTAGACTCTCTGATGTTTTTATTGCTAAGGAAGTGCCTTTCAACCATGTATTTACCATCTGCCTCCCTGTTTCATGGAACGACTGTGAAGGCTTTGTATAATTGTCTTCATAGTAGGTCCCATGGGGGTCTTGGTGATGTCCTAGGCAGTAGATCAAAAATGCTTCTGCTTAGACTCTGGCTACAGTTCTGTGTTTCCAGTTCAGCAGATAGTGGGTACGCTGGGGTATGGTGCTCTGTGTTTGAGTGGGAAGCAGTATGTCATGTACTCGATAGGAAATCCACTACCAAATTGCTTTTGTCTGTCTGATGCAATCTCTGTCTGTGAACTGAGACTGCATGGAGAACGTAGCGATGGCGAGAGCCATGTCTCTAGGCAAAACTGGTATCAGTGACTGGTTTTTTAGGAGTTTGTTAGTTCCTGCTTGGTTTTTTGTTTCTTTGTTTTTGATAGATATACTGAGCATAAATACAGGAGCATCGCGTATGCTTTTGGGATGCTATGGCAATCACTGCGGTGGGATGTAAGTGTCATAGGTGAACTGCTGGTGTCCAACAGGAGCTTTGCTGCTTTTCCTTCTCTTTCTTCATTGATTTAAATGCTGGCTGCAGCAAGGAGCTGATTCATGTTACAAAACAGAAGGAAAGGTGTAATCTGGTGTTTAATAAATCTGTTAGCGATCATTGCTGGGCACCAATCAATATCTGTGTACTCTGGGATGAAAATAAAAAAGCTATTAAAATTTTCTGTGCTTGGTAAAGATCAAGCTTTGTCTAACTTTTTATTTTCCACTGCAGGAGTTTATCCGAGAAGGTTGCTTGTACAAGCTCACTAAGAAGGGTTTGCAGCAGCGGATGTTCTTTCTGGTGGGTGTTGCTTCTGGTTTTCATAAACCCAAAGTCTTCAAGAGAAAGCTGTTGTGGAAGTGCGTTTCCACATGCAAGTGTGTTTTCATGTGCTTGTGAAGAAAATTGGCCATCATAACTGAAAACTCATTCTGAGGGGTTTTTAGATAGAGCATGACTGTGACAATACTGTCTATTAAGCTTGTTTCCTTAATGGCATATAGTTTTAAGACAGTTTTTAAATTAGTTGCCTATCTTGTAAGTAAACAAAAGAGTGGTTTTAAGGAAAGTAAGCCAAACTGACTGAGAAATGGCATTTTTTCGTGCATCTACAGTGGCCTTTAAACAACAGGTTTTTCAAAATATGTCAAAAAATACTTAGCCCTAACTGCTGCCTTCAGAATATTGATTGTATTCTTTCTTCCTGCCTTTTTCAGTTCTCAGATATGTTACTGTACACAAGCAAAGGGGTTACAGGGACAAATCAATTCAAAATTCATGGGCATCTTCCTCTGCATGGCATGCTGGTAAGTGGTTTCACGTTGCATTCCAGCATTAAGGAAACGACTTGGCCTTAAGGCAGGTTGCAGCATTCCTTCAGGGCACGAGGACCAAAGCTGCTGTGGCTGCTGCTGGCTGTGGACTGGACCTTCATGGGCCCCAGCCTGTGTGTCAAACAAAGACTTGTCTGCAGGAGATAAGCTTATTCCTCCCATTGCGTTAGCAAAACAGCTGGAGCACACCCTTTTGAGCATTCATTTTCATGCTGCTAAGAGAGGCTGATCTGGAAACACGGATTTGTTCTGAATTTTTTCCCCTGCGCACACACCTAGGCATATAATCAATCCTCCTGCCTCCCCACCCAGATATTCTAATGGAACTGTTCTTTCTGTGTTTGATTTGCAGCTGATAGTGCTCGACCCACCGGTAAGTAATAAGCTGAATCCTGCTCAGAACCCTCCTTGTCTTGCCCTGTTGGATGTGGTGCTGTGCTGCTAGAGAGGCAGCAGTAGAAACACACAATATAGATTTTTCATATAGAGCCAAAATAGACTTGAAGTAGGCAATATGCATAGAAGAGTAGCTGTTTTGCACTTACTGCAACCAGGTTGTAATCATATTGTGACTCAGATTCCAGGCCAGCCAAGGAGGACAGTTTTAGTGTTTGTCAGTCACTGAGTAGTAATGAGAAAAACCTTTTCTTTTTCTGCAGGTGGAGGAGAGTGAGAATGAATGGGCTGTCCCACACTGCTTCACCATCTATTCTGCACAAAAAACCATAGTGGTGGCAGCAAGGTAACACTTATTTTCCCCAGTTGCATGTAGGTTTGATACATTCCTTCTCCAAAGAGTTCGATTGTGTGGTGCAGAGCTAGGGGGATGTTTCATGCATCCTCTGGAAAGCATGACTTCAAAACAAACGCAAGACACTTCACAACTCATTTATCAGTGCTGTGTTTAGGGAAGGAGTAGTTTAATAACGCACTGTTTGGTGAGATAAACACAGCAGCAGGAGCAATAACATCGCTATTGCGTTGTTTTCTAGTTAGCAGAGCTGCCAGTGTCACCCTTTAAACAAATGCTATAAAGCAGGAGACAACACAAAATCTAAACATGCAGATATTTTAGACACCCAAAAAGAATTAAAGTCCACAATGTGCAAATGGATGTAAGGAGGGGAGAGTTCCTGCATGGATTGCGTAGAGGAAGCTGAAGGGAGAGGAAAAATTAAAGGCTGGCTTGGAGAGAAAGCTGATCTCTTTTCAGTGTAACTTACCCCTGTGCAGCAAGTTTGGCATCTCTTTTGAATTTATATCTGAAATATATTTAGGATGTCTACCACACCTGTTCTCTCAGGATCAGCTTTAGGAAGTTTTGTTCCTCTGCATTTCCCCTAAAAGGCAGCTGGAGTTGGGTATGCTAAGAATGCAGGGTGGGAGCACTAAAACTCAACCTTTAATTTATAGGGTTTTTCACTGCTTGATAACCTGTTCGTGAAAGATAATAATTACTGAGTATTTATAAATCAGGTATGTAGTGGCACAGGAGCAAATACTTCTGGTATGCAGATGCTTATTCAGCAAGCAAATCTTTTCTTTTAATTCCAACCTAACACCTGAAAATTATTTTTAAGATCAACTGTTTCTCAGAAGCTGCGAATCAAAAAGTGCTTGGAAGTTTCTTATATTTGGAAAAATAAATATAATTTTTACCTTGTCATAACTTAGAACTAGTTCCAAGGTTGTTTTTCTTATTTTACCTCTCCCTGTGTGTCAGAAAAAAATGCTGCTGGGCTTAGACTATGTATGGAATTTTCAGCCTAAATTAAAAACTTTCAGAGAAAAGATGCTGCTAAAAAAAGTCCCACAGGCGCTCCCAAGCAAACACAAGATCATGTAACTGTATATAGGCCTCAAACAACAATTGTGCACACAGGGAGTGTAGCCAGAGGTAAAACAGAAATGCCATGGCCATGTCTAAAGGGAAAACCTTATGCTGTTGCATACCGGTGCATAGAGATACATGTATATGAGCTGTAAAGCTCTTGCTCTGTAATCGTGATGTGAGCCCTCTAACCTGTAGTGGAAACTATGTGGGGTGAAAGAAGTCCTCCTCTTCCTACGTACTGTTTTACTTGCTTGAGATGTAAGGTAAATCCTGTATCCCCTTTAAAAGACACCCTGTCTTTCATGTTGCCTTTTACCCTTTGAGAAAATCGTTTCCAGTATGGTCATACCACTCATCTCCAGAACGCTTGTAGGACTGAAAACATGATTTCATGTTTGAAATAACCCGCCAGCTAGAAGTTCTCTGTGTGAACAACAACAATGGCCTAGACCACGTAATTCCTCTTCTCAGTCCAATAGCTCTAGAGCGGGATGTTATGTGGCCCTCTGGCTATCTATTAATTCTCCTTGCTGTGAACACCAAGTTTTTAATGGTTATTTTAGTCTTATTTCAAGGCTTGAAAGTAGAGGTGAAGGCTGTATGAGGTCAGCTTCCTGTCTGGAAAGCTCATGCTTTGGAGGAATTTTAATGTTATTTTTATTTATTTAATAGAAAGGAACTGCTCCCTGTGCTGGGCAGTGACTTGTGCCTTTCTTCAGCAACCCAGCACTCTGTCATGGCTCCAGGCTTTGGGGAGCTCTCCATTCACACCCTTTGTCTTGCAGTACCCGCCTGGAGATGGGAAAGTGGATGGAAGACCTCAATGTGGCAATTGAAATGGCCAAGAGATCTACTGAGAAATCTGACATGCTTCTGGAAAACTCCGTATGCAATCGCTCCAACAGTAAGTGCTGTTTCCTGCCTTCTTGAAAAAGCGTCGGTTGTCATGTCCTTTTCATGTTTCCTATTGTGAATTTGATGACATAAATGGAGTATTTTTGTAATTCATATGGTAATAGAGAGTTAATTGTGCTTTTGTTTTATTTTAATCAAAAGAAGTATGCTTTTCTTCCTAGACTGATGTTCCTGGTAGCTTTAAATGCAGCAGAAATGATCCAGTTGCAGAATGGTTAATTTTATAAGGTCCTTATCCACCTCTTACATAGATTTTTTCTGAATTTAACCATGTAGTGTATTTTCTTGTCCAGAAATGTGGTATCTTTGGAGATCAGCAAGTTCTTTTATAGCCCAGCGTTCTTGTGCCTGTCTCTGGTGATGTTATGCCTGTGCTGAAACATGTAGTATCCCTTCTTGGAGCACTTTTTCCTATTCCTCACTAAGAATTGACCGAAGATGAAGTGTGGAGATGTTCGTTTGTTTGTTTTACACAGTATCGAGTCAGCTGTCCCAAGCAGAGCTGAGTAACGAAAGCCAGAATGGTTTGCTCAGAGTGGCCTTTGGGAGCTGTGTAACCAATTCAAGTTGACATATTTTAAAACTGGACCATTGCAAGAGAAAACGATTTTTCTCAGAAATACCTGCTTCTCTTGCTCTTTGTATTGCACCGTTTTCTTAAACCACTGCCGAATTCTCCTCCCCCAGGATCCTCTGATGAGGTCTCTCTAGAACAGGAGTCCGAAGATGACATACACTCTTCTCGTAGCTCCTTGGACAGGCAGAGCCACCACCGTGCCAACACAACCATGCACGTGTGCTGGTACCGCAACACGAGCGTCTCCATGACTGACCACAGTGTGGCTGTCGAGGTACCCGCAGGGCGCAGCTCTCACGTCTCACTCTGTCCGTCCTGGCTCGCTCGGCCGCCGCTCGCCCTCCACTCCATCTCTCATTTTGCCTCGGGCAGCGTCTCTGTGTCCGTGGGAGAGCACGGGCTGTTACAAGGCCGCTGCATGCTTGCCCCGCTCTGTGCATGTCTGTGTCTGCATACACATGCTCCACTCTCCTTGCAGCAGGGCTTTGCTTTGGCAAAGACACTGAAGGAGGAGAATTTTAAAGGAAACTCAGGATATCCTAGAACTGAATTTGTTCCTTTGGGTTTCATCAGCCTTGCTGGAGGATAAGCTACCTATCCATGATATTTTCCTTTAGAGACTGACTCTGCAATACTGGAGTCTGGTTAGCTACTGTACTGCACCTAGAATTAAGAGTGCTTTAAGCTCAGTGGAAATACGACTTCTCTGCCCTTCCTGCGCTGGCAAGAGTGGGCAGCAAGCATTAAAAAGTGCCATTTTACCGCAGCATCATGTTATGCTGAACAGACATTTATTTTGTGCCCACTGAGCTGCTGTTACCTTGGGTCTTGCCACTCAGCATGGCTTGATGCAGCACTGGTGGCACGTTTTGGTGCCCAATCCTGCCGATTTCAAGACAGATGTCTGTTCAGCACTCCTTATACAGAGCGCTGCTTGCACCAGCACTACGGTTTCACTTTAGGCAGTAGTTTGGTAAGGTCGGTTGGGTAGGACACCTTCCTGGAGGCTGGCATGCTTAGAAGACTTCCAGAAGTGGGAAGGACCCTAAGTACCATGAAGAGAAAAAGGAGGTTGCTGACTAGACAAACAGCAATGGGGCAGGGTGCTGCATCCATGTGTTTGTACCTTCCTACCTTCCCTGCCCTGCTGTTGAGGCACTTTTTGTTTAATAGAAGGAGTTAAAAGTTGGGCACCGATGCTCCTGGGTGCTCATGGTGCAGAGAGCGTATGAGTCACTCGGTAAAGCAGGTCCTACAGGTGTTACCTTGGCTTAGGGTCCAAATATTGGGCACTTTAGATGGCAAAGAAAGTGGTGTCTGTCAGAGGAGACAAGCCTTCCTGTCCCTGCTGATACCCTTGTGAAAGGCACCATCTCGCTGTTCTGTACCCGGATTATGAGACCACCCTGCTGCAGGCTCTGGGATTAAACGTGTGGGTTCTTGCAGCTCCCTCTGGCTTTGATCTGTTCCATACCATGTTCTAATACCGTCATTTTTTCTCATGATCCATTTTCCTTTAACAGACGCCTTTCTTGCATCACTTCTCTTATCCTAATGTTCTGTTTTTCTCTCCCCCTTTTCTCTGCTCAGTTCTCTGCTCTCTTGCTGTTTCTCCAGAGCTTCCTCCTCGCTATTTGCTGGGCCAGGCCCAACGGCCCAACACAATCACCCATGTTTGTTGGTACCGGAACCAGAGCCTATCCCTGTCTGATTACCTGTGCATGATCCAGGTAAAAATGCCTCTCAAGTTCTGCGCTGGTGGGGAGGAGCCATGGGATGCCAAGGAAAATGTGCTGCTGCTCGCTTTGTCATTGCCCAGTGAGGCCACGTGTGCTGGTGTGAGGATGCCCCAGCCAGCCAGCGGCAGAATTGTGACGTTGCCTTGTTGATACAGGATTTCCTCCTGTTCATGCTTCCCCAAATGATTCTCTGTAAATCTGCTGCATATCCTCTCTTTTTCTCTAATTACAAGATACATTTGCTGTCATTCCATGCTGTAGGTTTCTTTATCCCGCTGCACAAGCACTCGGTGACTCTGACTCCAAGGCAGCAATGCTCAACTTCCCTGCAGCAGCCTGCTTGCCACGCCAGGCTTGGCTTTGCATCGCTGCCACATGTCGCTTGTCCACAACTCTGGCACCCTCTGTTTCCTCTTCTGCTTTATTTTCCTTCTCTCGCAGTGTTCTGCGTGGGTTTTCTGCACATAAAAAAGGGTGACTAAACGGATGGATGCCCTTGTGGCTGTCACTGTTCTCGTCACCGTAGGCCACAGAGATTAGTTGCTGGAGGGACAGGCCAGGGCAGCACCCTCCTGTGCGCTGCCTGACACCGCACTGAGATGCGGCGAGCACTTAAACATGAAGGGGAACTTGCTGTTAGTGGAGAGAAATCACTGATTTGTCCATAAGACGATAGTTGTGAATTAGTGGAGATACCAAGTCACTCAGTCACCATGTGAAATACGTGGGAGGCCTTTACAACACGGGAGCAAATGCAGGAGCAGTTCTGGCAGGCAGCCTCAAGCTTTTTATCTGTAGAAGCTGTTGTCTTTTTCTGAAGGACAGTGACCTGTGTTTCACAGTAGGTTGTTTTTTTTTTCGTTCTGTGCTAGAACCAGCTCTCCGGATACTTGCTGAGGAAGTTCAAGAACAGCAACGGCTGGCAGAAACTGTGGGTCGTCTTCACCAACTTCTGCTTGTTCTTCTACAAAACGCATCAGGTGAGCAAATGCAGCTGAGGCGTCCGCATTTGGGGTGTTGGGGGGAACCTGGAGGTCCTTGGCTTTCTGCTCTGGGTGCAGCTCACTGCTATTTGAAGGAGAGTAACAAGTGTAAGAGGAGGTAGTTTGTAACAAAGCCAGTCTCTGCAGGACCATGGGCCTTTCTTGCAGAATTTAGTCAAAATTTCCAGTTCTGTTAGTGGTACTGACCTTCTGTGGGTGAGCAGGAAGATGTCTCCTCATGCAGTGAGTAATGGAGGTGCGGAACTCAGCAGCCTTTGATCAGTCTCTGTCTGTTTCTCTCCCTGCTGAGCTTCAGCACTGTTAAACAGGCACTGAGAGTTTTTCTGCCCATGGTGCATTCAGTGCCTGCTTGGCACTGTAGTGCAGTGGAACCTGTGCCTTTTCATCTTATTAACCCAATAAACTGTGTTTATTTACTCAGGCTTCGTGCCTTGAGGGCACGTTTCTTTTGGGAGGGATATTTTAACTTTTGTGTCGGTTCTGTGGTTGGAGTTCCAGAGAGAGGGTGCAGACTGGAATGGGGGAGCTCAGGAGGCAGCGACGGGCAGGGGAGTAGAAGCAAATAACTCTACAAAAACAGCGAAAGGAGTTGGGGGAAGGTTTTGTTATAAGCCTTGCAGAAGATAAAGGCTGCTTTGTTTCCCATTCTCACCTGAACAAAAATACAAAGACCTTACCTGTACAGTACAAAAGAGTGAGCACGCGTTGGGATGCAGCGCGTGGCAGGGATGCCTTGCACTAAGGGCTGGGCTGTGGGGCTGTTCCAGGACGATTATCCCTTGGCCAGTCTCCCGCTGCTTGGCTACACAGTCAGCTCTCCTGTAGAGGCAGACGGCATTCAGAAGGATTATGTCTTCAAGCTGCAGTTCAAGTCCCATGTGTATTTCTTCAGGGCTGAGAGCAAATACACCTTTGAGAGGTAATTTTCTGTTTTCTCTGTCTGTCTTTGTATATGACATGCTGTTAGCTCACTGGTTGACTAGCCAGAGCCCTGCCTTTGCTCCTGACCACCTCCTAGTCCCAGTGACCTTACAGCACATTCTCAGTCATAAAGTTCCCTTCCTCTTCCTGCTGCTGATGTGTGGCGATCCCTCCTCTGCTGGAACCGTCCTCCTTGCAGGGCAGGGCTGGAGGTTGCACCTAGAGCCGTGGGATCTGCTTTGTCTCAGGAGTCTGGGGCTTCCTTGGAGCTGGGGAGCCATGTGGGTGGAAGGGCTGTGAGATGCTCAGCCCCACTAGGTCTTGGGAGTCAGATTTCTTGGTTAATGAGCGTTCTGGTAAGAACACTTTTTTTTTTTTAATTCCCTCTCGATCTCTGGAAACGGGAGTTACAACACAAGGCTAAGAACAACAAGGGCAGTGCTGCTTTTCACTTTACTGCTTTCTCTATAATTATGTTTAGTAGTACTGTTAGGGGCTTCCACACACAGTCCAAGGTGAATCAGGTTTAAAATGCACCACATACAAAACTTTGCTGTTACGTTAGCTGTTGGAAACTCTTCCATTGCCCTGTGGAGTAGCATTGGTTGGTTTGGAGTTGGTTTTATTGAGAAGGTGGCACATGCTTCCCCCGTCCTTGGGAGAGTATCACACGCTTGTGAGCAACACACGTACCAGCTACCAGAGACAGCAGACTTGTGCTCTTTAATCCACCTGTCTCATCTGGTGATTTCAAGGAAAAAAATGGCTAATTCACGGTGGGTGTTTGTCTTGCTTTTTTTCATTGTTGCTTTGCTTTCTTCCATGTGAGCAAGTCTGTTATGTAACTTATTGTAAGAAAGGCAATCCCTTGGCTAAGGAAAACTGTGGTCTGCCTGTCCTTGGTAAACACTTTCTGTATGCTTACAAGAGAGTACGGTGTGCTCTCATAAGAGCTCTCCGGAGCTCAAAGCGCCGTGGAGCCGTTACTTTGACAAGTAACGGTGTTCTGCAGGGTATTTACCACATCTCAAGCTATTTATTTGAAGAGTTAGTTTCCTAAAAGAACTGTAAAAGAAAGCTAGAAAACGGATGTTTTGTGAGGTTTGGTGAAAGGGGTACAGCTCGTAGCCAAGGGACAAGATTATGCAGCTGTGAGAGAGGGGCTGAGCATTTCCCATGTCCTTTCTTGCCAGGTGGATGGAGGTGATCAAGAGAGCCACCAGCTCTCCAGCCAGGTCGAGCCTGCTGCTTCCGAAGGATGAGAAGGACAGTCACACAGACTGAAGTGGGGCAGAGCTGGATCTCTGCTGTAAACATCAACAAAAGAGACAAGTGGAAACAGGAGTCTGGAGCTGATAAAGAACCTGGAGGCTCCTTTCCACCTAGTATGGAAAGTGGGAGCGAGGGAGTTGCAGACCGGGATCACATCCACTCCCAGGGGTATGGGAGAGGGTCAAGGCTGTTCCAGTTGAACCTGCTTAGAGAGAACCTAACAACCGCAGAGCTCCGGTGTGTGCGCATCGTGGAAGATTTATTGTTCCGGTTGTACCTGTACAGTGACACCCTTGCCTGCCCTGAAGGCAAATGCCACTTTGTTTTAACATTTTGACTGGATGGTCCACATATACAGGAGAACAAATAGCAGCTGTCAGTGGTGCGATTGGCTCGCAGCTGCTGGTGCCGGGGCTGGCTGGCTCCCAGAAGTTCCCTTCCCCTGATGCTCGGCATGGCTGGCTACACAACCGCTGTCTTGCTGCTGTTAATGTCAACCTGCTGGCACGGCCAGACTAACAGGGGACCCACACGTGTAGTGGCTTAAACACAGCTCATTCTGAGCAGAAACTGCAGCTCTCGTAGAACAACTCCGCTCTTTGGAAACTGCTGTGGTAGCGGTTTTTCAGGGGAAGCGGGAAGACTGAACCACCGCTAAGCTGTTGCGGTTTTGGTATATTGTGGGTCGGTACAAGTAGGGTGCATGGTTTTTCCTCTGAACTGGGCTGTGGTGCATGCTGAGAGGGTCAATTGCTATTTTTGTATCACAGCTCCGGAGTTTCTTTATCCTGTAGTAGGCATTACTTAAGACATGGGATGGCAAACGCACTCTCCACCAGTATGTGGGTGGTGTTTTCAAGGCATTTAAGCGATACAGGAGAACAAGCTTATCCAAAAGCCACTGTTGCTTGTGCTTCTGTCACGTAAAGACTTCTGAAAATGCCTGTTCTTACCTTTAAATTTGGGGTGGGATCCATCTTCCATTGCTCATGAAGGTGTAAAAGTCACTGGATTCCAGATGGAGCATTAGTGTCTGTGGACTCTATTAAATCTCTGTATTAAATCTGAAATGTTTGCAGTTTGTTCTGTTTTTGCAAAGCTGTCACCTTTGGTTGCCTTCATGGAAGGACTGAAATAAGCTAAGTGCTACAAAGTGCTGTTGGATGTGGCTTCAGCGGGCTCTAGGGACTCTGCTTTCATATTAGATAGAAAAGTATTTGTGTACTAGAAGAAGGAACAATGAAGTGGTGTAGCGAAAGAAAAAGGAAAGTGTTGCATGTTGTGAGGATGGAGAAATGTGGAGATCCCTGTGAAAACGGGGAGTGCAGAGGCCAATGTGTGCATTCTCCAGGGCTGTTTCAGGTTATGGTCTAAAACGTGTGCGGGAAGGGGACTGCAGGGAGGGGGTTCCAGAGGGATTTTCCACACCGCTTGCTTGGCATTTGCATCCTAGAGAGGCCAAGTGACTGCAGATCCAGCCTTCACTACCACTGTCACAATGACCGTTGTCCCATGTAAGCTAAATTTACTTAATTTATTAGTGTCATCTTTTTTTTTAATTAACTGTTGTAGGTGTTTACATGTGGATTGACTAGATATGTTATAACACAGCTGAATATGACTGTTGGAAGTAAATAGCATCTTGGTATAAAACTCTCTCAGCCTCTTATTCCTGAGCCCACCATTCCCCTCCGTGGCCACGCTCGTGGGGACGGATGGTGTCTGCACAGAAGCGTTGCTTTTCCTTGGCACCAAGAGAAAGGTTTTCCCACCGTTGATTAATGGATCTTTGCATTCAGCGGTTTTCCTGGATGATACTGACTGTTCCTTTGTTGTGGTCACATACCAGAGTCTCTTAGCAGGAGTGTTCTCCTCCTTCACAAGAACTCTCCCACCCAGTTACTGCCCTTTGCTGGTCTCCTGTGGGGAAGCTCTGCAGGAGCGAGTCACAGAGAAGAGGAGCAGGGTCTCTGTCAGCAGCTGGGGCTCTAAACCCCAACCTTTAGCTGCACTCACCTACCGTAGCAGGGCTTTCTAGTGCCAGGATTCAAACTATTTTTTTTTTAAATTTATTTTAGCATGTTCAAATTACTCAGTAGTTTTCCAAAACTGTGGTTCTTGGCTCACCCAGCATCAAGTTCTGCTCCATCTGCAGCAGAGACAGCACTGAGTCAGAACGATGTGGAGGAGGCGGCGGAGGCACCTGTAGGGAGCCTGGGCTGGGCGGGAGGAAGGGGCTGACAAACACTGCCTGGAATTCAACACAGATAAATGCAAAGTTCTGCATGGAGGAACAAAGTACCCTCTGCAGCGCAGGCTGGGGACCGTGCAGCTGTGTCGCAGGCCTGGGGTCCCCAAAAGCCAGCTGTGTGCGCTAAGGGCAGTGCATGTGCTCTGGTGTGTGTGTTAGGAAAGCCAGGCCTGGCTGACTGCCAGGAGAGACAAGGACAGAAGAAACACGTTTCTGCGAGCGCAGTGCAAGAGAGGATGCAGTGTTTTCTGCCTGGGGTGAAGTAGCCTGGTATTTGGCCCTGGCATTTTTAATTTTATTTGGTTTTTAACTAGCTGACAGAGATGGCTTCCTCTCTTAACATCAGCTCAATTTTGTGTAAACTACCCCCATAAATCAGCTGTCACTCTCCCTAGCACCATGCGTTGAAGAGCAGACTGACGTACACGGCCTTACGGAGCCGGGGGGAACTGCACAAGGCAGCCTGGCCCTCGGCAGGCAGCGTGGAGGCTGGGCCTTTGTATGCTCCAATGGAGGCTCTTCCCCCAACACCTGTTTTTCTATCTATCTCATGTCATAGGCAACACTGCTTTAGCCTGTACACAAGGAAGCAGCTTCTGACATTTAGAAAAATGATCAAAGAACGCAGTGGAAGGACACACCCTGAAGGTGTTAGTACGTGACTGGTAGGTACTGAGAGGCTCATCCAGAGATTGCTTGAACAGCTACTCTCCATTTATCCTCCCATCACCTCTGTGTTGCAGAATAGCACTGTTACAACTCCTGCTAGAGGAGACCCGCAGTGAGCAGGAGTCCCTCCTTAAGGCTTTTGGGCAGTTGGGGCACTTTACGTGCTTAACCTGCAGCTCTGTATTTCCTGTCTTGAAGACGCGTATGGTATCTACAGCAGGTGAGGTGTGGTCCCTGGAACCACACTGACCAGAACGTACCAGAGCGGTTCTGGTGACTGCTCCCTCCATCTTACCCTGGTTACAAGAGTGACTCCTGTTACACCAGATCGTTCACCTCCCTCTTTCACAGTGGCTCCATCACCACAGCTTTAACTCCGCTGAAGCATCAGTGACGTCCATGTACATTGAGGCGTTCAACATCCAGCTGCACTCACACCATTCGGGTGCAAGGGGAGTGGAGCTAAGTACGCTGTTGTGAAGGTTTAGAGAGTCCAACAGCTGGGGGAACATTCATTGTCAGAGTTTTCATTTTATGAGGCAGACTTTCAGTCACCCACACAAAATACAAGCTGCACCCATCCGCACAGCTCTGCGTGCTCACCTTCCGGCTTGTCCCCAAAGTGCTGCACTAACACCACCCTTCCCCCTTCAGCTGCAGGTGGGAAAGGATGCACTGTCACCAGTCTGCTAAGCACAAGCGCATGGCATTTAACAAAATTCCAAAAAAAAAAAAAAGCACAGTCAGAAGTACATTTGTCAGTCTCTTTTTGGCTCCAACGAGAAAATAGCTGAGACAGCAGCACACAGCTTGATCACAGAACCACTGTAACCTCCACCTTTGTGTTTCCACTGTTCCACTGCATTCCCTCCTTGCACAAAAAGTATTTAAACGGGTCTGTCTCACAGCTCGCTGTTAGATCTACGTGGGGCAGGAAGGCGCAGGGGAAGACCAAGAAGAATGCAAAGAAAAGCAGCTGGAATAAATACTTTTTCCCTAATAATACAAAGTTACACCAGCCTCATTTGTTTTGTTACTTTATTGAAAGTGGCAGATCCCTTTCAACGTTTTTAAAACCTAAAACCATTGTTGCTTTGAATACTGGACGAAGTTTGTGGGGATTGTTTCCTTTAAAAAGTTTACTCATTACACTGCAGTGCATGTGAGTAATAATACAAGGTACCTTACTGACACGATTTGCTACCATCATGAACAGCAACTTTAAAAGCAGCAGGAGCCCTTCAGCCGCCTTTCTGCTGGGCTGCAGCCTCTGCCTTCCACCTCCATACATTTCCTGTCTATACGTTAACTCCTCCTGAGGAAAAAAAAAAAAGGGTTTGTTCTGTTCTTCATATATGCAGGCTCCGAGATGGCTCTCGCCGCAGAGAGACAGCGCTCGCAGCAGATCTGCAGCACGATCAACCAGCAGCACCTCTTCTCTACTGGACAAGTGCACAGTGTTTGCTGAGCCTGTATTTATCCATCGGAGAGGAAGAGTAAAGGATAGGATAGTCATACGCTACACTGAACACCGCACACCCGCATGAGGGAATCTGTGGTCCTTCTGAGCTACTTTTAGCCCAGCACTTACAATCTGCAGGTCTGAATCAAAGTACCAAAAACCAAGCCTTGTTACTAACAAAGCGGCCTATCTTTTAAAAAACAAATACGCTGAACAGCTACAGCTTTTGTTCTCAGTGGCTTTGGGGTGAGCCACATCATTCACACACAACCACCCAGACAGATCTGGATATCTGAGGTCTTGCTGACTTAATGGGAATATCTTTACAATTAGAGAGCAGATCTCTAAGCAACCAGCTATCAGAAGTTATTTTGCTAAGTCTATTTTTCTAGACCTTTAAAGTATGGATTTAAGATCTGTGCGTTTATCTGAATTAAAGATTTGCTTTATAAACTAGTATTACACAGAAAGCAAAGCTAGTTGGGGATGGCTCCACTGAATACCTTACCCAGCCAATGCTTCAATTTCTCTGCTAGCAAACAAACAGCACCACAGCTTGTCAACGGGAGCAGAGCCCTGGCTTCAGCAGTTTACATCCCAGCCTGAGAGAAGAACCAGAAAGGGAAAGCTGAGAAGAAGGGGATGGAGGCCTAGCATGGCTTTTGTGACCCCCCTTCCCTCCCCAGTCACACCACTGGGGTGCCATTGCTGCCAGCCCTCCAGTGTCTACCTTTCTGTAGAGGACAGGTCTCTTGCCTCAAGAACTGCTAGGCAACGTCCATCTGCCTTTTGAACTGAAGCCCTGTCAGTGCCTTTGGCTCTCGTGTTCCCCCCACCGTTTTTTAAATCCTTCTGCAACATTTGGGCATGCACAGGAGGTGTCTGCTCAGCTTAGAGCCTAGGACTGCCAAACCTGCGCATCTGGTTGCTTCAAGTTGCAGAAAGCACCAAGGAAAGGAACTCCGACAGCTCCCAAACCAAACATAACCACTTCGCCTTCCAGTCCCTGCAGACCCAAGGCAAGTTCTGCCGTTGCCTGAATTAGATGAACCAAGGCCTAATACAAAACAATGTCCCAGAGCCAAAAAAAAGTACAGTCAGCAAACCCATCCTCCTGTGAAATGACAAGCCAGGAAAGAGCAGCAGCGTATTAGCTCAGCTGCTGCTAGACTCGAAAGCTTTTTATTACTAGTGTGTGAAGGAGTTTGAAGCAATCCTCCAGAAGAACTGGAGAGCTGCTCTAACTTTCCCAGAGGCCGTAATCCATGGAGAGCTTCCAAACACACCTGCACTCACATGTGACTGCTCACAAACACTTCTTTAGGAAGGGCAGGAGGCTAAACCCGTCAGACCCGCCTTTGAAACGTATCTCAAAGGAAGAGAATCTCCCTCTTTTCCAGCAGCCAGGCATTTACCAGTAACAAGCTGTGAATCAAACCAAGCCAAAATGGATACATCCATAGGGAAACAATTAAAAACTGCATTGATTACATTGTAAAAACAATTAGACCACCCATCTCGGGTTCTGCAAAAGGTCTAAATTGTACTTGCATCGCAAACCCCACCCTGGGTTATCATGGAAACACGTGTAATATGAAGGCTCTGAAATGTCCTGGAGTCCGTAACACAATGTTACATCCAACAGCAGATGGTGGTCTGGATTAGAGATGTAGTTCTTATGAAGCTGGAAAAAATCCTTCCCCCCCTCAAAAGAGCGGCAGGGAACGTAGGTGTCAGCGGGCAGAAGTCAGGTGGTTCCGACTGTGTGAAAACCTGCAAGGAAGAACAACAGGTGGAACTGGTCACTACTGGGCGTTTCAGGACCTCACCTGGACGACGGCCCACACACACCGAGCCAGCTGGTGTGCCTGCAGATGAAAAGGTAAGTCCCCGCTCCCATTGCCACTACTGGTTTTCTAGATAAAGAAGTCTTGAAAGAAAAAAACAGCAATTTAACAAAAAGCCAAGCTGGCACCTTTTTTCAGACTTTAAAGATTCAATTTTAGGCTAAGAAGAAATTTTAAGCACTAATACTTTACAGTAAGAAACCAACCAGGGTCTCTGAGGTTTTGCAAAAAAAGCCAGTGTCTTACGCTTATACGCCACCCAGTAGTGCCATTTCTAGGCTGACAGAAGTGAATGATGCTGCAGTCACCCAAGACACATCTGCGAGCACCTCCTGCTCAGCTAGAGGCTAACGTTTTTGCAGGCATCACCAGGACGCTGTCTGTGACCTCTGTGGCTCAGCCAGAAGGGACGAGAGCGTTCTCCTTCCGGCTTTAAGTGATTATGAGATAGTTGCTTAAGTGACTTCGTAACAGAAGCCCTCAAGGATGGCCAGTATTTTCAGTCCTTAATACCTAAGGCTCTTCTTTGCTTGACAGCATCCAACGGATACTTGAGCTAGCTACAAGGCACACGCTACGCCAGCTTAAACCCGTCAGAAAGAAGTGCTTAGAAAGCCCAAGTTCAAGGGTGTAAAGACTGTGAAGCTTGGGTTGTATTTATATTAGCAACCAGAGCACAGAACAGCTCCTTTGGTCACGTGGACAGCAAAATACTTTACTTCCAGCCTTCTGACCAGCGAGGGGCCAAATGGTAAGTTTCCAGGCTAGTGAGGAAAGGGCAAGATTTAGGATAGCCTGCTGTGAAAGGGAGAAAAGCCAAATTGATGTTAAATAAAGCCTGATAAACCTGCGATCAGGATCTGACACTGTTGCCTGCAACACATGGACGTGACTGAACTTGGTGCCAGTAGCGGAGACAAGTTTGACGCAGCACCTGCTGAGCAGCAAAGAACTTAATTCCACCAGACTGCACTCCTTCCCTGGTTTAATAAGTAATTCACTTCACAAAAAACACACTTTCCTGCTACCTGAAGCTGGGCAAGCAGCGTGACTGGCTGCACGTAGTGCTGTACAGCACATTCCTTGCAGTGAAACAGATACTCTTCCAAAAGTGATTGTGATGACATTTTGCATAGTCCTTGCTATGGGTGATGGGGCCAGCAGGATGCCATACATATATTTATGCAAGATGAAGCAAATAGCAGCATCTTTCTGCGCTCTGCAACATTCATCTACGCTACAGAAACCTGTTCGGTGTGAGAAGGGACTTCTGAGGCAGGGAGAACTGCTTCCATTACATGAGAAGCAGTTAAAATAAATGACTTGGGGACTATTAGGTCAGCTGTCATCAATATTCACTTTTTGGGTGTCCGGATGGCTCAGCACCAACCTTCACCATAGCTATGGAGTCGGACAAGGGTCAGTTCACTGCCAGCTCCACCCCAGCTCCCACTCTGGAGACACTCACCTCTGTACCCGCTCCACCATGTGTGCTATCAGTTTGTCAGAGATGCCTGGGCAGGACTCCTCAGCCAAGCTAAAGGCGTTCTCCAGCTCCTCCATAGCTCCCACATTGCCTCCAGTCTGCTTGTGCTTATCTTTAAGCTGCAACGCAGAAACAGTGCATTAGTTCCTCCTCTCATTGCAGAAAGCACTGGTCAAGCAGTGCACAGCAGACATTAAGTCCCTTTCCCTTTTAGTATGACTACACAAGGGTGCAGAAGGGCACCCACATTCTTCTTAAACAAAATAAAGAAGGGTTCTTTTTGTAGGTCAGGAAGATGGAAATCCAATGTCTGGAGTTCAGACTTTCCTCCAGGTACTAACAGCAGCTGAAGTCCTTAACAAACAGACCCTGATGTGCTCTTATTAAACAAACTAAATGATATTAGAAATGGATCAGCAGCCCTGAAAACCCAGAAGTAGTGACAGAACAAAGAACTCCAGCTGTATCTGAACCAGTACCAGAACCTTTGCTGCCAACGACAGCTTAGCACCCAGATGCACACAAAGGCTCCCAGACAGGTAGAGCACAAAATGTCGTAACACCAGGAATTAATCGCCACCCACTTTTAACAACCACAAAAAAGTCTGAGTTGCTTCTAGGGACTGGGAGGCTGAGGCAGACTACTGCCATGCTACAGATCCTGAGCCACGTGGCCTCCAACACTCTCCCAGGAGAGCGCTTTCCCAGGGGGACAGGGGAATGAAGCCCACACACCAAGACCTCCACGTGCAGCATCTGACCTAGGTGAAACGCCTCGGTTTGCATCTGTCACGGTTAGCGTGCTGTGACTAGGCCTCACCAGCCACGGGTCTACTTGCACGTGGTTCCAGTTAATTTGAAACAGCTACACCTCTGTCATTAAGGAACTCCTGATGGGTCACTGACGCTGAGCCTGGAGGAGTCTGCTGTTGGAAAACCCGTGGTCCCATCCTCTGCAGCGTTTCCCACCTCCTTCACACAAGCAGCTTGTGCAGCAGCCCCTTCCCTGGTGCACATCATTACGCAACGAGCTGAACAAAAATCAAAACCTTTTGTTGAATAAGTGATGTCTGCCAGCTCACTGCTGTCCAGCTCAATTAAGCTCTCGTTAGGCTACACTGATTAAAGGGCTTTACATAAGCCTCACAGTTCTTTGCCTGCAATTGTAGGATCAGCCTTTCCTGTTGCTGGAGCTCACCTTTTCTCCACGGTCCAGAAAGCAGAACAATGTGAACGCTAATCCCCAGCTGCAGCCGTCCCCCAAGTGTCCCCCGCTGGAAACAAACGGTTCCTAGCCCAAAAGAGCTGCTGCCTCTTCCGTGGGGTAACCGCTCCCTAACGCAGCGCCTCGGCTTTGTGTGGGAGCAGCTCGCACGTGCCTCTGCTCATTCAGAAGTGGCGGGGGGCACGGAGGGCAACTCAGTTACACATCAAGGACACAGATTTCTTAAACCAAAAATAGTTGTGATGCTCAAGCCAAGGATTTGATTTGATGTCTACCTGATCAAAGGCTGCCTGCCTCGGAGCAAAATGAGACACAGGGTCTGTCCTGCAGGTAAGCTGCCCATTTATCACCAGCCTTTGGTGCCAAGCCACTGGCCTTTAGCTCGCCCAGCAGCCTGCCACGTGAGCAGTCTGTGTTATCCTGTCACTTTCCACTGCAGAAGAGTTTTCTGGAGGTTGGCAGGGGGTGAGAGAGCTGCGCTGCACAAAGCCTTGCCAGTTGGCTTTTATCCACTGGTTGGCCCTCCAGGCCCAAATACCTTACCTCTCCCCTTTCTCCAGAAAGGGCAGACAGGTTTCTAGCTGTGCAGCTGCCCACATCTGTACTGTTGACCCACCATGGGTCATTTCCAATATTAACATCCAATAATACACAGGCAGGGAAGGCACAGAAAAGATTATGAACGGCACCTCAGCAAGATTTGAATTCACAAGCCAGCTTCAGCCCTTTCATGGACAGAGGTGATCAAGGCCTAGCAGGGTTAAGAGGCACTAACACAACGGTGAGAAGGACAAAGTCTGCTGTTGGTAGGAAGCTGTAAGTGAAAAGAACACCTGCAACAAGCAGTGAAGCAGATTTCCTACTTGAAGAAAAGTTTTCTTCCAATCCCTTGCTACCGCATGCAGAAGCCAGGTTCTTTCAGAAACCCCAGAACCTTCCCTGCACCTGGTTTCACTGAACAGGATCAGCACAGCCAGCAGGGAAGGCTCATCAAAGGAAAGGAGGATCAGCAAATCTGGGGCAAGGGAGCCAAACCAGCAGAAATGACAGACCCAAGAAGCTGCTTCCTGCCTGGAACTGGTGTAGCAAGGTTGGTAAGGAGAAGCATGAAATGGACTCTGGAGAACTCACAGCTCTAATCCACCCTCATGCCCCTCAGCGACTCTGCTGTGTGCAGCAGCACATAGCACGAGGGCAGGAACACGCACAGCGACAGGCAAGCTCAGACACCTGCCTGCCCTAACACGAGCTGAGCTTCAGCAACGGAGGCCAGGGCCATCAGAGTCCAGAGCTGCCTAGGCATTAACAAGCCTAAGACGCAGATAAGAAACAGGTACTGCTCCACTTTATCCTCACCAGAAGACAACACAGTAACACTATGCTTCTGGGGACGCAGGTGTATTGGAAAGGACACTGCAGGGACACACTCACTTACCTGACATACCTCTGAACAAGAGGCACAAATAGTGCCTCTTCATAGTCCCTTGCCCCTGCTAGGTATCTCACCCCACCTCCCCTCTCCAAATCCTTCCCATTAGCCATGTCAGGTATCTCTTCATCTCCAGCCACCAAGAAGATTCCACTCACCTCCCCAAAAACCGGGTGAACAAGCGTGGAGAGACACTGTGAGCGTGGTTGCCTCTTGATGGGCTCAGTTGGCTAGAAAGCAACAAGAAAAGAAGTTACAAGCACAGGCAAAGGCTCCCAGGGCACACAAACTACAAAGCCTTTGGTAAATTCACAGTGCCTTGATGGCAGCCCCCTCAGCAGGTCTCACGAAAGCCACAGATTGCAGTACCCTGACAATGGGGAAGGGGCAGCTCTGGGGCACTAGCCCTTGATACCAGACTAAAGTAAATTTTAGACCGAGCACAAGTGTCTGGTAGCCTCCCAAAGACCCTCAAAAGCTTGTCTTAGTTCAGCCTACTTCCAAAGGAACTGATGGCAAACAGACCTTCTGGGAACCATGAAGAGCCATTCCTTTGTGCAGCTTGCTCAAAGAGTTGGGGCGAATAGTTGGTGGGAATGTCCAGATTGGACCCTGGTCTCCATCTTCTGTGTCTCCGTCACTGCAAACGAAAAGGGGAAGGTCAAGACAAAGCCTCAGCTCCATACACCAGGTGCATTCCCATAGAGACAAGCTCTCCCTCACCTGATTGTCATACGACCACAGGGCTCCAGGCATTTCCCTATCCCAGAAAAAACCCTAAAGAGAAACTGCTTCAGCCTCTACAGCCCATATACAGCACCACAGAGATCTGAGCCAACCACTACATCATGTTTCCAAATCACCACAACCACCTTTCTGCTCTAGCCAGCTTAAAGACAGTTTCAAGTGCCAGTTAAATTTAGGAAAATTTCAAGATAATCCAAGCTTACAATGAGAGGGGCCAGGCTTAGATGTTGCAAGCCAACCTCCCAGAGCCATTAGTCACTTGAGTCGCTGCCAGCAGGGGTGAAGAGAAGCTGTGCAACACCAGCCTGGCAACAAAGTGCCCCTTCCTCACCCAAGGCTCGCAGCCTCGTTACCCTCCACATCAGCAGAAAAGTTGATGAATACATGAATACACAAACACACGTACGCAGCTGTTGCCACAGCTACTAAAGCATGTAGCTCTCTGAAAGGCGATGTATTTAACAGAATCTGCATAACATGCAGGCATCGAGAGCCTTGCCTTACTAGTTACGCACAGACCAGACATTCCTTGTCAGTACTTCTGATTCCTTACACTCAAGAGGCTGCACAGGTCAGGCTCGAATAGAGCAGTAGGTCCCACCCGACGGGAGGTAACAGCCTGCTCTTCAGGCAGCAGTTACCTGCTCCCACAAACAGACGCTCACAGCTCTCCTGCAGCTCCCGTAAGATCTCCAACCCAGGCACTGGGTTGAAAAGGGCCTGAGCTGCTTGTGGGAGGCCACCCTGGGCACGCAGGGTATAGCAGGGGGCACCATGCAGAACATGTACGTACATATCAGAGTCACCAGAACTGGAATCTTCTCCATGGCCCTCCGACTTCCAGCGCTTGAATCGATCTATCAGCTCCATTAGGAACGAGGTTTTCTTGGTGTAGCGCGTGATGAACTTGTGCTTTAGCAACTCTTTAGCTGTCGGCCTCTGGAGCAAATAAGGAAAGCATCTACATCTAACCACCTCTGTATACGAAACATGCAAGCGTACTGACTTCAACTCTTGCCAGGCTTGCCTGTCCATTCTGCAAGCTCAGCACATCTTTCTCTCCAGGAGCCTTGCACCAAAAGCTCTTCCTGCTACATGAATCTTTGGCCTCTGCAACACTCTACCCAAATTCACAGGTGGACAGCAATACTCACAAATCTAGGATCCTTATTGAGGCAGGCTTCCACAAACTCCTTGAAGGGCTTGCTGTGGTGACCCTCAAGTGTTGGAGGGTTATTTTTGGGGATGAGGAAGAGAACCCTCATAGGATGCAAGTCAGAATTTGGAGGCTCTCCCTTTGCTAGTTCAATGGCTGTAATTCCAAGGGACCAGATGTCTGCCTGAAAGAAGAGCAAGAACAGTGACAGCACAGAACAGCAAGGAGCAATTCTGCAACATGGAAGCATGCAACTTTAGCACAGCTGAAAGGCTGATCACATAAAATCAGACAGGATTTTTCATGTCTAATAGACAGACTTCTCCAACAGAGCCTGAACTGTAACAGGAAAGTAGTATTCTTGCAATAAACAGCACTTCCAGTCCTTGTCTTAACCCTAGCACCATCTCATACATAGCAGCACCAAGTAGCAACCCTCCTCCTGCTGCTGGCTCACCTTGAAGTCATAAGCAGACTGTTTGATGACCTCTGGTGCCATCCAGAATGGAGTCCCAACAAAGGTGTTCCTCTTGATTTGGGTGTCTGTCAACTGTCCAGCCACCCCAAAGTCAGCCAGCTTCACATCTCCTTGTTCCGAAAGCAGCACGTTGGCAGCTGTTCACACAAATAAGCATTAAGTCCACTGGTTTCTGAATCATCTCCAGCCCACACAGAACCGAATACTGAGAACGGACCTCCTGTGACACCCTCCTTTGCCCCAGCGAAAACCCTCAGCTTGGACTTCCAGCCTCACACTCATTGTCATGCTCTGATCTCTGCTGGGTAACACACAGTGAGTTCATACGCTCGGCTGGATCAGAAGTGGAATACTTCTAGGGTAGTAGCCAGTAGATGTGAAGGGCCACACAATCACCTAGGTGTGATTCCTGGCCATACAAACACGGCCCACGATCCCTCCAATGGTCTTGATTTTTTTTCAGAGCAGCATTCAGCACAGGATAAATAGCAGATCCTTCTAAAGAGCTCAGAAGTCCTGGTCTTGTGCCGCTTCCCACTCACTCAGCTTAAGACGGGGCATTGCTCAGGTTTTGGGATGGGTTTTTTTTCTGTAGGACTTTTCATTCTGAGGCCCCACCTACAAACTTCTAGCGTTTCCCCACTCTGCTGGCAGCCAACAGTCCTACATGGCCTGCAGCATTAGAAACACGCAGTCTCACATACGCAATGAAATCTTCTCTATATATGAAGTTCCTGCATGAAGTTTCTCTGCTCTGCTTGTTCACATCCCCTCCTGCAGAGGGTCAGAGCAGCTGGCGTCCAACACTGGCCACATCTCCACAGCACCGTCCTCCCGCCCTCCCGCTGCCCTTCGATGCTGTGTGCTCGGTGTGAGACTGCTCTTTGGGAGGCAAATGCCAGGACTCCCTACACTGGTTACAGCCAGTGACTATAAAAATCAGTAACAGGATAAGCTGATGCAAGCTGCCCTGATTTTCTAGGGCTGTGAACCCTGCCTGAGGACAGCTCACCTTCACACTAAGTTGTAATGATGATAACCAGCGTGCACATGCTTCGGGGTCCAGCAGTAAAGCAAATGACCAGACATAACTGAGAGTCAGCTAATATTTGAGCGTGCCTTTCATTGACTACTTTGCCTTAGCCCCCTGCCTGTCCAAACTACAAATGCCAGAGAAGAGCTACAGATCTTTACTGTTACTCAAAACTCTAAAGATGTGAAAAACATGAGTTGCAATAAAATGACAAGCACCAGATCCAGAAACAAGCAATCCAACAGGAAAAGCAGCACTGAGAAACAGTCTTTGAAACCTCTCGGATTATTGCTGTATAATACTTCTGAAACTTATGTTAGTAACATCCCTTACAAGAAAGGGAGCTGAGCAATCCACTCTTACCCTTGATATCCCTGTGGATCTTCCTCTCAGAGTGTAGATAATCCAGTCCCTTCAGGATTTCTCTCAGGATAGTAGCTATGTAAGTCTCCTCCAGGGGTCCCGGCTTCAGCTGATAAAGGGCAGAAAGATCACTTAAAGGAGGGTGACTTGGATTTTCCAGCCTCTCAGTTTGTTACTTCGAAACCTTGGCCAAGCAGATCATATTCAGCAGGAAGCACCTACTGCATGCCTGCTGCACATTCTGGAAGTAGAACGCTGGACTATGCACCTGGCAACATTAAATGGAAAATCCTTGGGGGATTTTCTGTGAGTCTACTAAAGGCTTCCCAGACAAATAGCAGGATGCTCATCTCTCACTTCAGCCTGCAAATACGCTGGTGAACAGAACATCTTACCAGTTTCTCTTGTTCAAGTCTCTCTGCTAGCATGCAAAAACTTAATTTCAGCCACTGCAATAGCCTGGGGACAGCTGCTACCCTCTGGCTGCGGAGTATTCTATCAAAGCTCTTCTCCTTTCCATCACTTCTCCCCTAGACAAGTCCTGCCTTCTCAGTGCAATAATTGAAGTTCTGACACCAAGACAACTTCTGCTGGTGACAGCCCCACCACTACATCCTCCCTCCAAGTCGGTGCAGGCTCAGCAGTTTTCAGTACATGACCTTAGTTACTGCTCTGGAGAAACCGGCTTTATTATCCTGAGAAAAGCAAAATCCTGTGACAGAACACAGCACAGCAGAACTTTGCCCATGTGTCTATTCTGCATTTGTATTCCCTTAAAATCTGGAGTAACTTGTTAAATGTAATTTGAATTACCAAACACCTGGGAATCCTGATCACAGACCAGGTCCCTGCTGAGCTTGATGCCGCACGAGCACTGAACAATACCATGAGCTCTTATCAGGTGAAGTATGCGTTCGCATTGCTCAAAAACAACTGGCTGCTGTCACATTTCAGTTCACTGGTTCTTCCCATTGTAAAGCAGTAGAGCTCGCTGGAGAACAGTGCTTTGACAGCTGAGCTCTGTGCAAACATTTCCTCTGTCCTGGGATATGCACAACCAGCATGTCTGTCCCACACCGCCTGCCCTTTAGGCACAGGGCTGTCAGCAAGATGGTATGTGGCCAGTTTGTGTCTGGCTTATGGGCATTTCACAAACCAAGGCTCCAGCCAACGTTTTTCATGGTCCAGAGCTTACCATGTACTTACCAAATCCAGGGCTGAACCTCCTCCTAGGTACTCCATGATTATCCACAGCTTCGTGCCCTGCAAGCAAGAACACAAATCAGTAATAAAAGCAGTCAGAAAAGTGAAACACCCCAGAGGCAGCAAAACACATGAGTAGTCCTGTACACAACCCAAGAGGTGCTGCACACCGCAGCTCTCAGAGGCTTAAGGAGGAAGCTCCCAGCTCCCTCCTTCCTGCTGCCACAGCATTACAGCGGTGGACCTGCCCCCAGTACATTTCTTTCTCTCGGTCTGCAGTTTCGTGTGAGCAAGCTTAGTGCCCCTACAGGCACCAGACTACGCAGCCCCCAGAGGTGAGCACATTCTCAGGCTGGAGCCATTTAACATAGTTCCAACAGATCTAGCACATTTCCTTCTTGACAATGACAGGGGAGCTTTGCAGCCTTTGATCTCATTAACAGGACTGCCAGCTTGAAGGGTACGGTCAGCAAGACACTCTTACTCCTCAGAGAACAGATTTCCAGACTGAGGTTCACAGGATCCTGGGAGGAGATAAGTAGCAGATCCATGAAACCACAGCTTGCTTGGTGTTTCAGTAGAACGCTGAGAAAATGCATTATGGCCTTTGAAAAATACATAAGGAATTATGAGGATGCAAAAAGCTCAAGAGCTTTTTGCTACAGACCCAGTGTTACGTACACCTCCAGCAGCCAGCATGCAGAGGCCACTCCTGGTCATCACTACTGGTAGCTTCCATTGAGGATTCCTAAACCTGTTCTCAACGGAAGCGCTAGCAGCGCTTCTGCAAAGACTCAAGTCCTTTTCAACATTTCTACTGAAATTATGACCACAAGGTCACAAAGTACAGTTTCAAACTCCTCTTCTTTCCAGAAGCATAAAGCCCTCAGTGGTACTACCTTAAAACTGTGGAATTTTGGAAAAGTATTCCACAAACTTTCTTTCAAGAACGGTGAAACCAGGGAGACGTCAGCCTCTTCAATGAATAATTTTCTCTCTGGTCAAGTGCCCTGCTCTTGGGACCACACTGTACTGGGCACCTCATTTCCACGTGCTTTGCAAGTGTCTTAAAGCCCAGTCTCAATCTATTAAGATCACATAAATGCAGTGAGCAGAGCCACTGCTGCTCCTGCTGCCACACCGACACTCACAGATTGGGCACCTTTCAGTCCTGTACATCACTGTCAGCTGCAGCACCCACAGAGAAGCCCAACCCGTTCCCAAACTGCTGGCAAAAGAAGTGCCGTGACTTTGTCCTACCTTCAAGTAGGAGCCATAGTACCGGGTGATGTAGGGACTATCACACTGGCTGAGCACTGTAATCTCCTGCTGAATGTCCTCAATTTCATCCTCAGCCTCCTCCAGATCAATGATCTTGATAGCAACCACTTCCTTGGTGCGGTTGTCAATCCCTTTATACACTTCACCGAACGATCCTTTGCCAATCCGCTCCAGCTTGGTGAACAGCTCCTCAGGATCCACCCTGGAGTGCTACACCAGAAAGCAGAGATGGGAAAAGCCCATTAAGTCCCACGCAGCCTGCAGAGCGCCTCACATACCCACCGTACGGCTCATCTCCCTATCTATCCATCTATTGTGTTGTTTTAATTCGCTCGAAACTCACACATCCTGAAAGGTCCCCACATGCTGAGAAGCTTAACACAGAGCATATCCAAGATGAGAAGACCTGAAGAAGCCTTTTACATGGGCTTTCCGCCCCGGCAGACAGTAGTGGGGGAAAAAGGGAGAGAAGCCCAGAAGGAGAATGTCAGCAAGCATTTCTACTGAAAATGTCAGCTCCTTTGGGACAGGACTGGTCAGTTGCAGGCACCAAACTGGTGCCAAAGCAGCTCCACGAGCAAGCACTTCTTCACACTTGAATAAAAAGCCAGGTAAGGTGTACCTGAAGCAGCCTTCTTTTGAAGATCCAGGTGAGAAAATGGGCATGAGCAACCGGCCATAGGAATTCACAAGGATGTTTCCCTAGTCTGCCTTCCTGCACTCAGATTGCAATGATTTGAAAGATTTGCACCCTTCCCTACTTGTTTAGAGGGTGAAATGCTCCAGTAATATAAATGCCAGGTCACATTAGCTGTCTTCTCTGCTGCAGCCTGACTTCCCGGCAGCACCCAGCCCAGCTCTCTTCAGATGTTTTCAGAGGGAGCCTCACACCTTTCAGAAGATCAGCAGCGAGGCGTCCAAACACCTGCCTATCCCAGAGGGTAGAGGAGAGCTAAACGGACACTACCAGCTGCAGACCGGCTTTTCTGGAAGAGCCTCTCCTCTGGCTGGCACACCCAGATGCAAAAGCAAACAGCATTTCCCTCATGAGATAAGCACATCAACTGGGAAGCTACTAACAGGATCATCATGGGAGAAATACTGACTAGTAGCTAGAGCAGACTAGAGTAGCTTCAAAGTTAACTCTTCGTTAAGGTGAGTAGGGATGAGAAAGGGAAGAAATCAGAATAATTTCCTGATGCTATTTCATTCTGCCCAGCTGCAGACCAGGAGGTCCTACTCTGCTTCATGCTACTAAAAAGCTCTTTGTGATTAGTCTTTCTGCCTTTTTAAAAAAATAAGTCTTGCTTTTTAAAAAAAAAAAAAAAATCCGGAAAATATGGCCTGAACAACAGGAAGCAGCCAAGCTGTTACAGTGAGTTTTCCACACCCAGAACTGCTCGGTCTCACCTCCAACCCGTCACTCCCTTACAAGGGCCTTGAGCTGGCAGAGATTTTATCTGAGAGCAGGGCAGCTACATTTTTCCATCTAACACGAGGTTCTAGCAGCAAGCCACCACTGAGCAGCCCCAAGTACTACTTAATGATTAAGCCAGGCAGTCATTGCAGGTTGTTTGCCTTCTGTGCTCAGTGCATCGCTATACGGAATAAGCCAGGCCCAGAGAGAGCTTTACAGTCAGCTCACTCAACAGGCTTTCCACATGCATTCCAGTCCAAGATACAGAAGGATAACTAAATATCCTTGTGCATCCATGGCAACACCCAAGCAGGCTGTACTTTGAACAAATGCACTGGAAACAGACTGGAGAGGATATGCAGAGATGAAAGGAACTGGAGATACATAACAGGGACTGGAGAGAGTGAGGCGGGGGAAAGGATGAGGATTTGAGCTTGAGAAATGCCAGGAGACAACAGAATGACAGCCGCGGCGCAGGGAGAACAGTCTGGCCATTCCAGGCTCACAAGAGGCCAGTTTCCACCTCTTGACCAACTTACAGGAAGGGGCAGCAAGGTGGCCCAGATTTTACCCTGAACGGTCACCTGCCACAGCGTAAAAATGCCCCTCACCACATCAGCCACTCCGCGCTCTCAGGGAGAAGGGAGAGAAAGAGGATCATCTCCTAGGAGCAGCTGGCTCAGCTGGTAAAGGAAACACTATCCACGTGAATCCTGCAGGGAAGGAACCCTGCAAGAAAACCTTCCTCCCCTCCCACATAAGTAACTTTTCCATGAGAAAAGAAATGGCAAGATGTAACTTACTGCTCCCCTCCTCAGCCTGGCATGGCACATCAGAGAATCAGGACTGATTCTTCAAGAACAGGACATTAAACATAAGAGCACCGGCTACTGCAGGCAGCTTTGGGGACAACCACCATTTTATGTATCAGGCTATCTCTGCAAACAAGCTTCCGTACTTTGATGTCAGTTTATTCCATTTTCTGTGGAACAAATCAGTTCATGTAGGGGTGGCAAAGGAGATAAACCTTCCCGACAAGCACATGGAAACCCTGCCCAAGGGACTCAGGAAAATGATGCAGCTCTGATGGGCAGAAGAGACAGGCCCACCAGACCAGGCTGGAACAGGAAACTTGGTTTGTAGGTACAGGATCTGCCTTCCCAGTACCTGTCACTTCAAAGCCGATCTGGGAATGCTTCAGAGCTCTCAGGTGACAGGGCAAGAGTGTGACTCTGCGGAGGACCTGAGGATGTGCATCCCTTGACAGAGCTGCCAAAATCAAACATGTCTTACCCAGCCACAACCAGAACCTAGTGAGCAGCAGGGGGCAAAGTAGCATGGGGTCGAGAGCCATTCCAGCCACGGTTACAGGCTCCTGGACGCCAGCTGCAGGACCAGAGTCTGCTCATGGATTTCTTCACTTTCTATAAACAGGGAGGAGGAAACGGGCCCATCCCCAATTCAAGCAGACCAAGGCCTACCCAGTGGAACACCTTGTGAACTACCACTGTGGACACCACAGAAGACATTGCCAGGTGGCATTTTCATGGAAGCAATTCTGAATTCGTATGACAAATCGAGGTACATAAAATTACGCTAGCCTGCAGGACATCTGCTCAGAAGCTCTGGTCCACTAAAAAAGTTCTTGTTAGAGTTGCCACATGGTAATTCGCAGCTGATGAGCAAATGTTCAGATCTATGGGCATGTAAACCTCACCAGAGAGCAGAACAAACGCAGTCATGCCAGGAACGGAGATCTACGCAAGTGCACTGCTCCGTCAGAAGAGAAGCACACTGCTGCACTCGGGGGGCTCAAGCAAGGTGGGCAGGGGAGGAGAAGAACGCATTCTGTGTAGCCTGACTCTCCTCTACCCCCATAAATTTGCACCTGCAGAGCACCGCAATGAGGGACGTAATAAGCATGATCTGTCCCTTTTCTAAACATGAATTGAGCTCAGTGCCAGTCTTGTCAGAGAATCACCCTGGCTGCCAATCCGTGTTCCGAGCTGCACAGCTACAAACACATCTGAAAAACTCCATTAGTAGAAAGTATCAGAATCCAGATGAAAAGCTTTACACCTGCATAACTGAGTACAGATACACCAAAGAAACTTATTAGCACCTGTCAGCTTTGCAACTTCTCACCAGCCTAGGATCTTTCTATTTTCTTGCACATTCACAGAACCCATCAGAGCTGCAAAACAGAGCTCCAGGCCAGAGTCTGAAGAGGTAGCCGACCAGCTGCTGCTCCTTGTTCTACTACAACACGTAAAGCCATTATGGGATGGTCACCTCATCATACCTTTTTGCTTGAGTGAACGTCAATTACACAGCTCTGGAGCAAAAAGCCTCACGCTGCTTCTCCCCACTGAGAGCAGTCAGACTCTCGAGATGGCTCAGCCAGGCATGAACCGGCTTTGGGGGGAGAGCACACAAAGCACTGTCTTGGTTGTACGTGCAGGAAAGGGAGGGAACAAGTATGAGAGGGATGAGGACAATCTACTAGCAATGTGCTCCACTTCTGCCCCCTGGGATCCAATCTCACAGAAGGATGCTCTGTCATGACAGGTGTGGGGGTGTTTGCCATCACGCCTGATGATGTCATGTTTTAAAACAGAGCGACTCGCTGCAGACATCAGGAATTAAGAACTGCAGTGTGCTGTGAGACAAGCCTGGCAGTAACATCAGCTGCTTCACGGGGAAAGAATGGGTTTGGCAGCTCTGCCACCTCCAGCTGCAGAGACATGATATCCACAGCCTTTGAGAGGAGACTAGAGAAGAAGGGTAAACATCTACCCTAATTTCAAAGCTACTACCTGGAAAGATAAGCTGCATATTAGGAACAGAAGCAAATACCCTTTGAACCAGCTCAAGGTCTTCTCTCTGGGCTGTGTCTGGCTGGATTTCACTCACGGGAGAGTCATAATCAGCACTGTGAGCAAGAGTCACACCTGCATCTGCTGCGTAAAACACTCAGAGGTGCTTAAACCCTTTTGGAAGTGCGAGTTCCTTGGTCTGGGGCAGGGCAGGATCAGAATCAATTTTCTGTATGGGAAAAGTCTGTAACAGAAAGAGATGGTCAAGGCCACAATACTTTAAGAGCTGAAGCTGACTGAGTTTGGCAGCCTCCAAATGTTGATATGGAACTACAGCAGCATTTAGTGTTACTTCTGGCTCAAGCACTTTCCAAACAGCCAAGCAAACAAACATAATTTTCCTCTGCCAAACACAGTGGAAGAGGAAGTTGGTTTTAATAAACCTCAGCTACTGACCTTCTTTCCTTCACTGCCTCCTCTCCTCCCCAACTTCCCATCCAGCATTTACCCACATTGCACGCTACACACCAACCTCTGGGCCATCAACAGAGACACCTGCAGCAGGCACTGTCTTCTCTTTGGGGGAAATAAGCTTTGTATCTGGAAACATTTGAAAGCTTCCCCGTTTATATGAATTTTGTGCACAGCTCTTTTCAACTGCTAAACCTACGACAGTTTCAAACTTCTGGAGTGAAGACAAGAGGGAAGTTTCTGTTCAACACTCTGAAACTCCCAACTTGCTTTACAGATAGTATCCTTTTGCTTCAAGGGAGTGAAGCATTATTTAGCCAGAGAACTTGAATGGCTCCTTCAAGGTCACATAAGGAACAACAAAACTAGAAACAGAGTGCAGATCAGAGCTTTAAACACCGTAACGCAAATAACATCATCTAGCAGACAGAGCTCCCAACAAAGACCGGAGGCCCACTGTGCTGTATGTACACAACAAAGGGCAGCCAAGAAAAGAGAGAGAGGCAGCTAGCTGAGGCAGGGAAACGGAGGGACAGAGGTAAAGCAACCTGGGGATTTGCCTAAAGTAACCCTGCACATCAGCAGCAGAACTGGGAATCAAAGACAAGTCAAGGCTCTGACATTCCAGTCCAAGTCTTAGTCTCTCAATTTTCACAGTACCTCCCACTGCTTCCTAAACCCTGGTGAACAGAACTTCAGGCCAATTCCTACTGCCCTTCCAGCAAGCATCGGTTACACAGGTCAGTTACAAGGTCCCACCAAGGATTCCTGAAGAAACCTGAGGAAAGGAGAACACAGGCTGCTTTCCTATTCCAGGACCAGACAGGGAGTCATGGGATGACAGAATCTGAGAATGCCTTAGATTTGCTTAATAAATTTGGAGATGAGACCACTGGAACTCCGATAAGCTTCTTCAGTGAATGTTGTGTACAAGAAAGCTTCAGAGCAACCTCCTCTGTAGTGACAGAACTTGCTGAGAACTCAGTTCTCAGCCCTAACCAGACAGTGTCCTTTCCTACTCCTTCCACTTCTCTCCCTGTACCATGACTCACTCAGGCACTGTATTTGCATTTAATTATTCCATACACACTTTGGGGAAACTGTTAATGTGAAAGACAGCATGCATTGCAAATCAATTTTAGATCAGAAAAGGCTTGGAGAAAGCATCATCTCAAACCACTAAAGCTTTTAGTATTATAATCCTACACCTAGGAGCAGAACAGAAAAATGCCAAAAATTCTCACAAAGCATGGTTTAACAAGACTGACATTCAGTATTGACATCTGCCAATAATAAAACACACCCCACAAGGAAATTCAGAAGAAAGAAGATTCAAGTCAGTACTATTAATGTGGTTTAGCTTTTAGTCCCAAGTCATGACATCATCCTTCCACGTTCCTCTTTATGAAAATGGCATCACAACAACAGGATTTAACCACATCCACTGAGGCTGACAGCTCTCTCTCAGACCAGTTACACGTTCAGTATCAAATATCACGCCCTCTGATGCATTCAGGTTACAAGAACCATTTTTCTCAGGCTACTGTTATGAACACTTCAGCATGGTACGTCTGACACAGCCTGCACATACAGCTTTTCTGTTCCCATTTCTAGACTTCCCCTCCCAAAAATACTCAGAGAGCCAATGATTCCAGTCTTCCTAGGAAGAGCAAAGTTAACCTCAGAGAAAGGCACCATCCTGGGCGAAGAATTCCCTTTCTATATGGCTGGCAACCTAACACTGTCAGTCCAACACCACCATGGAGTAAGACATAAATCAACTGGCTAACAGGAGTAAGCCAAGACGCGTGCAAGAGAGATAAAGAGTGGCAAAAAGTGATTTTTCTGGGGGTGTCATGTTTGCTCTTGATACAAGAGTTTAAAACAAATTTTTAATTGCCACTTACCTGGCTGGCAAATTCTCTCAAGTGAGCCATGCCTACAGGAGGGTCAGACATCCACTTTTGCAAAACCAGGGAGGGTTAGGACGTCGTAGCACAGCGGGAAAGCGATGCTTTCTCACCCACTGGTCAGCTGCAACAAGCAAAACAGCTCTAACTCAAGGTTCTCAGAGCCTGGCTCATTCCCCAAGAGCTACCTTCACCTTTTTTTTCTCCTTGGTTTGCAGTTCTCCTTGAACCGACCAGCCTATCCTAAGCATGCCAGCCTCTCCTTGCAAACCCCGTTGCCTTCCAGATGTATCAAGGAACCCCACTTCAACGATATACACTGGCAAAGCCTCAGGCCCCATTTTCCCCACCATCACCTCAGCGCACTCCTCAGTATTACAGCTGCCCCTACAGCACCATCCCCTCATCACCGTCCCAGCACAACCCACAGCGTTGTCCTCAGCCACTCCTTCCCTCCTACCGCACCCCAGTAATCCCCTCACTGAGGGTGCCCCTCTGCTCCCACTCTACCCAGTACACCCACTTGTAAAGCTCAGCTCCCCAGTTCACCTCTTCCTCCACAGGGAACCCCAACCCTACGCCATCCCTGGGCGCTCCCCACCAGTGCTCCCCAGTTCTGCCCTCAGCAGCCCCCTCCGCAGGGCGCCCCTTCACCCCAGCCACAGAACAGCCTCAACCCAGCATGACCCCTCAGCCCAGCACAGTCCCCTCGGGGCACCCCCGGCCCTCTACAGGGTCCCCCACCCCAGTGCTCCCCAACACGGCACCTTCAGCTCCCCACAGCCCCCCCCCCAGTCACCCCCAGCCCCGCTCAGGGACCCGTCACCCCTCCCCACACCTCAGGACCCCTCCCCACACCTCAGGGCCCCCCCACCTCCTACCAGTGCCCTCAGGAACCCCCCCCTCCGCCCCATCGCGGCCTCCTCAGCCCGCCCTCCCCTCCTCAGCGCGCCCTTCCCTCCTCAGGGCCCCCTGCCCCGCTCGGCCCCCTCAGGGTCCCCTCTGTTGCGGATCCCGGCCCCGGGCGGCCCTGCCGCACCTACGGCCAACGGTCCCCGCGCGAAGGGCGGCGCGGTGCCATGCCGGGCCCTGGCGCACGGAGCCGCCGCTGCCGCTCCGGGCTGGCCCCGGGACACCGAGCTCGGCCGCCGCGGCGGCGGCGAAGGGGGGGCGGGTGGAGGGCTGGGCCCAGCCGGGCGCAACAACAGGGCAGGGCGGGGGAGGCCACGCTGCGCTGCATGCCGGGAGTTGTAGTTCCAGCGCAGGGACCGTCGGCCGGCGGTGAGGCCTCGGGGACTACAAGGCCCAGCAGGCTGCGGGCGAGGGCGTGGCAGCTGCGGTGGGCGGAGCACCGGCGCGGGAGCTGCCGGGACGGAGAGTCCTGCGGGGCGGGCGGTGGGGACTACGCATCCCAGGGGACACCGCGGGGCGGGCGGGGCTGCGCCGGGCCGGGCCTTCCCGGTGGGGCGGGGGCGGGCTCGGGCCCCGGTTGCCCTCCGGTGGGGGCGGGAGCGAGAGGAAGCCTGTTTGTCCTCCCGGGCCCCCTTCCCGCCCCATGGCGCCTTCCGAGCAGGCTGGCGGTGCCGTGCCCGGGAGCCAGCCCGGCCAGGTCCGTCCTCAGCCCACGGCCCCCGTGAGGGCGAGGGGCCGGGCCTCCCACCCTCGCCGGGCGGGGGGGGGCCCGGCCGAGCACGTCGGGAGCCAGAGAGGTGAGGCGCGGGGGGACCAGAGCTTTTTAATCGCCCCTTTCCCAGGGCTGGCTGCCTGGGTTGTTTTTTTTCTCCACGTGCTTTAATACCAGTGACTAATTAACGTTTTCAAAGGAAAAATTAATTCCCAGAAGCTCTTGTTGCCAGTCAGGCTTTAAAACCGGACTTTAATTTTCTTCCTCGCAGCTGACAAGGCAGACACAACTCTTCGCCAAGCGTTGGCGAGGCCGCCCGCACCCGAAGCGTTTGCCGTAAGCTGCTTCTTCTGGTGATGAATTCGCGTTGCTGTCGCAAAGAGCTGTAGCGAGAGGAACAACCCTGTGACCGGTGTCACTGCACGGACAGCTGGGTCTCGGCTGCAGGGAGCATCCCCCTCGCATCCCCCTCGCATCCCCGTTTCCCTGCCCTCTGGTCAAACCACTTTGAGGTACTTGAGGAAAACATCGATTAGGTAGAGGACTGGTATCGAGTACTCTTGTAATGAGATATTATCTTTGTATTTAAATGAACTGTATCTCAGCTGGAAGGTTGTCCACAAAGGTCTTACCTGCCGGATCCCTGGATTGCTTGAGTTTTGAGTTTATACCTGCAGGATCAGTTCTCTAGCCCCGCAATGTACAATCATCTTGTCTCATAAACATTTCTGTTCCAGCACAACACCTTGACTTGGGAGATATAGGAACACAGAGGAATCAAAGCTTCCTTGTGAGGCAGGAAAGGAAGGAGAGCTGAGTTCTGCTCCAGTTCTGCTGCAGCAAGGAGCAAGGAGTGAACCGTTCCCTGCTTGCACATACACAAATCACCCCATGGGGTGGGAAGTTGTGAGTCCCTGTGTACATTACTTAGGAATCATTTCACCCAACAGCTCATCTTTCCACCTTGTGTCATGGAGACTCGTTAATTTAGCCATGTAGTTTCATTCTTGGCATCAGGCAAGAGAGCGAAAGTCTCACAATAAATTGTTTGTGTTAATTGATGTGCTAAGTCTGAAAATACACCAAAAAGCTGTCTCACTAACCTCTCCCATAGTGGTAGGTGTCAGGACTAATGACTGCAGGGAGGAGCAGCAATTAACTTGTTTTGCCAGCTTAATTTATGGTAAATTTTTAATAAGTGATCAACAGGTGTGATTAGCATTGCAGGCCGATCTTAAAAGAAATTGAAAAAGCTGGACGGCTGTTTTTGAGCTGACCTAGAAGCACAGAAGACTGAGAGGGGAGGTGATCCTTGTTTGGGACCCATGGACCATCTGCCTCATAGCAACAGGGTCCATGTGCAGGCAGGAGAGGTTGCATGGGAATTGTGGTCTGGTTGTCACCTAGAAGAAACCATGTACAGGTCAGTAGCTGGTCGCTTTCCTTTGGATAAGTTGTGTGTGTAGGGCTGGAGATGATTGAATCATAGAATCATAGAATCACATGGTTGGATGGGACCTATAAGATCATCTAGTCCAACCGTCTTCCCACTACCATTGCTGCCACAGCTACTAAACCATATCCTGTAGCTTCTCATCAAGCCGCCTCTTGAACACTGCCAGGGACGGAGACTCCACCACCTCCCTGGGCAGGCCGTTCCAGTGCCTGACCACTCTTTGAGAGAAAAAGTTTTTCCTCAAGTCCAATCTAAACCTCCTCTGGTACAGCTTGTGGCCATTTCCTCGGGTCCTGCTTGTTGCCTGGAAGAAGAGGCCAAACCCCTGTTCATCACAACCTGCCTTCAGGAAGCTATAGAGTGCAATGAGATCTCCCCTGAGCCTCCTCTTCTTCAGACTAAACAATCCCAACTCTCTCAGCCGCTCCTCATAAGACTTGTGCTCCAGACCCCTCACCAGCTTTGTTGCCCTTCTCTGGACACGTTCCAGGGCTTCAATGTCTTTCTTGTAGTGAGGGGCCCAAAACTGAACACAATACTCAAGGTGCGGCCTCACCAGTGCCGAATACAGGGGGATGATTACCTCCCTGCTCCTGCTGGCCACACTATTTCTAATGCAGGCCAGGATGCCGTTGGCCCTCTTGGCCACCTGGGCACACTGTTGGCTCATGTTCAGCTGAGCATCAACCAACACCCCCAGGTCCCTTTCCTCTTCACAGTCCTCCAGCCACTCAGCTCCGAGTGGTAAGGCAGTTATTTCTGTGACTTGCTCTGTGGTAAGGCAGTTATTTCTGTGACTTTCTTGTGTGAGGAGAGGGTTACTAATGTGCTCCAAAGAGTGCAAAAATAAATTGCTAATCCTGAAGAAGCAGGCTTCCCTGGCTCCTCCATGGCTGTCGATGGCACACATCGCCACCTCCATTTGATTCCCAGAATATATCCACTGGAGCAAAAGGAAAATAGAAGTGTCTTCTTATGCTACTTGGTTGCCTTTTTCAGTCAGAATTGTATTCCTAGCAGTCTAGCTTGCGCTCTCTCTTTTTTTTTTTTAACATTAGCAATTGTGATTAGAGAACAATTACACTACAAGTTGTGTATACATGTATATATATACATATATACGTATATAATTGTTGCTTCAGCACTCAGGCTACCTGCGCGTTGCGCTAAGAGCTGCACCTCCACAGAGAGAAACCCAGTCCCTGCCTGCAAGAGATCTATATTTTAAAAAAGCCAGCTAAGCAAGTGCAAAAGAGGAAATATTTTGGCTAGAGGAAAGCAGCAGAGAGTTAATCGCATGCTGGAGTGTCCAGGCCTACAAAATGTCTGTCACTTGCTATTTAGGGTTAAAGCTTTCACCAGGCCCTGGGAAGCTGGGCTGTGTTGCCTCCTGACTCTGGCCATCAGTGCAAGCAGGCAGCTCCTCCTGGGTCTGTTGGGGTAGTGCGAGGGATTACCTTGTTCCTAAAGCAGACAGGCATGAAAGTGGGTATGGCTGATGGAGCAGGCAGCTCTAGGAGCAGAGCCAGCCGTGCTGCTGTAGGTTCTTACCTGTCCTTACTTTTTGCTTCACAAACTAGTAGGAGCTTTGTGCTTTGGGAGTTCCTATTCCTTTTCCCAAGCTGATTAAAATTGATCAAAAACTATGAGCAGGGAAGAGTCAAATACATACATGTGTATTTGCCATCCGTGTGTGCTGTATGGCTGCCCAAGCCTGGATGCTGTGGGGGCTAAAAACCAAAGACCTCTGCATATGTTGTTGGGGTTTCTTCTCACAACAGAGAAGAAATAACTTTTTTTTAAAGTATTATTTTAAAGGGGATAAGCTGGTTTAGTTAATTTTTTTCCTCCCTTTTCTAGTTCTTTCTGCTAAAGCAGAGGGATAAACATCCAGGATAAAGAAAAATTAGGTTAATAGCTGGTGACAAAAAAGTAGTGCTTAAACAAGTCTTCTGCTCAATGACTGCCCTCCCCCCCCAACCCCATCTCAATTCTGAAAGCTGCTTAAAAATAAGCTGTGCTGCAGTCCCCATTCCCAAGTCAAGTTTTGCCAGACTGTGAAGCCTGCTCTGTTCCTGTCCACAGAACAGGAGCCTTTGTCAGAGATGAGTGGTTCAAAATTGCTTAATATTCTCTCTATACAAAAGTAATTATTTCAGAAAACTGTTGTGCCACACTGTCAGCAAAATACAAACACTGCTTGAGATAACCCATGTAATTATTTCATAACAGAGAAATCTTGGTGGAGGCATTCACAACTTCTGCCCAGTAAGCTGATACACCAGGCTCTGTTTCTGTGAGTCCGGAGAAGAGCATGAATAGTTGTTGTAAGAAACTTGATGGATGTGTTCTTAAATGTTCCATTAAAGTAACACAGCTTTTTCTTTTTGCTTCTTTTTGCTAGGAAAAAAAAAGTGTGATGAGACATCTTGAGGAGGGTCAGCCTGGAGCCCAGCCAACTGATAAAAACAAGAATGCGGGTGAGCATCTGCAGGCTGGCCTGGGGCTGTAACTGTTTATGGCCAAAACAAACCATGAAGAAGGGACCTCAAGAGCTACTGCTCTGCATCTTACCTGCTCTGGCTTATGAAACTCTTACAAGAAAGTGTTCATGGTTGGTTCAGATTTTTCTGTATGAATTACATACAGATTTATGTTGTTCTGTACCTTTTGAGAAGCTGGTTGTGACACTGCTGTCAGAGAGGGTGTGCAGACGTCCCTCAGCGAGCTGAGCAGAGTGGTTTGATATGGCCTGCTGTGAGATGTCCTCTGGTCCTTGGGATGCGTGGCAGCTAGTCTGTTTGAGATGAGGACATGGTCCTGGTGCTGTTGTCTGAGTCCTGGGGCTGGCTCAGCCTGCAGCAGCCCAGGGCTTTCCGCCCTGTTCTCCCCCTCCAACGCGGGCAGTGGGTCTGGAGAGCCCTTTCAGCGGCCTCGCCAGACAAACCGTGTTGTCTGAGAGCTTTTGTCGTAAGCGGTTTTGGAAGCAAACCTGGGTTGCTCTTTTGTTGGTGCCACCAGGTGGCAACAGCGGATTGCAGTCGTACGCTCCTTGGAGGAAGGCAGCACGTAGCAGCACCCACTCCTGACAAATCCGCGTTAATCGGGTGCTACGCTTTCCTTTCCCACGTGGGTCACGCTGTCTCCCTTCCGCCGCCCTTCGTGCCGGAGCATGAAGTGGTGCTCAAAGCCAGCAACTCAATACTGTTCACACAGCTTTGAAGCACGCATCTCTGACTTGCAAAGAAGAAGGGAGGTGGCTACATCACCACCCTGGGACTCTGAGGTTTCCTGCTGCGTGGCCAAGTCTAGTTCAGTTTCCCTTGTCTACCTTGAGTACAAAAATAGCAATTCAGGCACAGCGAGGGTAAAACAGCGGAGAGTAAAGTGTTGTTGTGGTTTAACCCCTGTCAGCAATCAAGTACCATGCAGCTGCTCACCCTCTCAGTCCCCAGGAGCATGCGGGAGAGAATCAGGAAGAAAAGAAAACTTGTGGATTGAGATAAAGACAGTTTACTAGGAAAGCAAAGGAAGGGATAATAATATAAATATTAATAATGCTGATAATAAAATATACAAAAGGAACAATGCACGATTTCTTACCACCCAATGACCAATATTGCTCTACATCTTAGCTGCTCTGGCTTATGAAACTCTTCCAAGAAAGTGTTCATGATTGGTTCAGATTTTTCTGTATGAATTACTCAAAACACCCAGATTTATGTTGTTCTGTACCTTTTGAGAAACTGATTGCGTCCCAAGCAGCAATCATGGAGTGAAACCAAAAGCGATCCCAAAACAATCCTGAGCAGCCCCCCCCCTTATATACTGAGCATGATGTTTAGGGTATGGGATACTTTATCTGGCCAGTTTGGGTCAACTGTACTGGCTGTACTGACCCAAACTGACCAGCTTTCTGCACCTGCACATCAGCGAGACCTGGGAAGCTGAAGAAGTCCTTATCTCTTAGCAACAACTGACAACATCAGTGTATTATCAACATTCTTCACATCCCAAATCCCATACTAAATCCAGAATACGACAGCCAAAACCAGGACGAGTGTGTGTCACGGAGGGTGACCATGACTGTGTGTCCAGATGGAAACAGCTGCTAAGTGACTGGGTTACATGGTGGCTGGATGACACTGGGTCTGGTGCCTCAACTCTTTCTGTGTTGCTCCGTAGAGTCATTAAGGGACGTTATTTGCAGCACCAGCTTAGGCCCCTTAAACAGGGAGAGCCCTGAAAAGTGGTGGTGCGTTCCTGGCGTAGAGCTGTGAGCACAGCGGTTTGCCTTAGAGGGTGTGCTAGGTGTTAAGTGCTCTCCGTGAAGGTAGAGTTACTTAGCAGGATAGATGGGTTAAAACTTTACTGTAAGAAGTGCAACAAAATAAGTCTCTCAGTGCTGCAGTGCTTGTTCGGAGCGGAGCTATTTCCAGCTCTGTTAGCATGCCGGGAGCCTGAAGTGGTTTTCTGTGTTGTACTTCTGGAGATCAGCGACATGGAAAAGCACTGTTGCTGCATTATGCAGTTAAGCATTAACACTATGAGAATAGAAGGAAAGTTGTCTTCCTGACAAGAAGTTCCTTTTGAATTTGTCACCTTCCCAAGGTATGTGCTTTTGCCCTGTGCAAAATGGAGCTTTTGGAAATAATGAACTTGTACAGAGAGAAGCAAGAGCTGGACTTCACCAGCAGTTTTTCTCTTTGCCGTGGTTTGTAGTTTGTGTCTGGACTTGGCCGCTGAGCCTCTGTATGCAAGATGCTACTCAAGCTCATGCCAAAACAGCCTCTGCTTGAACTTGCAAGCTACATTGACAGTTTTAAATGGGGATGTTGTCCCCACTCACCTTTCTTTTTGGTGAAAGTTTTGAATTGCAACAGTAAGTGTCTTACCTGAATTTAGCAAAGCACACTAGTAGCAGAGACTGCTGTAAATCGAAATTGCTCCTCCCTTTGGTGTGAGGCATAGAGCTAATTAGTTCTGCTGTACCTGGGTGCATCACAGCTACTGATGAGTGTAAAGCAATCGTTTTGGCAGTAATGTACTGCTCTGGGTCTTAAACCTGGCTCGTTGTAGGAATGGAAGGGGGAATTCAAAGAGGAATCCATACCCTTCCAAGACAGATCAGACTGAGCTGATATTGTAGAAACCCACTTGGCTTTGATGATAGCTCTTCATGAGATCCCTGCTTGTGAGATGGCAGCAGACTGTTAAAGCTAAAGTACTCTCGTTCCTGCTTTCAGACTATTGCTACAAACCATGCAATATTGACTGCACAGGGCTTGCTTTCTGCTGATATTGTGGCTCTAAAGGCTGTCTTGAGTGTTCAGCAAAGAAAAGAGCCTTTATCTCCCAATTCTGCTGGCAAAGTGGAATCGGGGAGAGTGATGCTTGCAGCTGTAAATCTCCAAGTGCAGCTGACTCTCCTGTTGGCTCAGCATGCCTTTGCTTCCCACAGTGACTAATCCCTAAATTAAACTAGGGTTCTTCTAAGCCGAGAGCATGGAGTACTTGTTCTTCCAAGCCATGTTCCTGTCTACTGGCAGAAGACAGTTTAAGATGATGAAGCTGAATCCTGGGCTCTTGCAGACCTCTGTGCTCTGCTGAGGCAGGAATGGATGTGGCTAATGTCATTCTTGGAGAGATTTTTGCTTCTGACTACCCTTGAAGTTGCATGCAGGTGGGTGGGTGGACCCCTGTTTAATCGAGTGACCAAGGGTAGGTGCTGGAGTACCGTTTGTCTGGGAGGTGGACCTGGCACTCGCTGAAGACTTTGAGAGAGAGTCCTGTCTGGAACCACGGAATATTTATGGAAATCAGCGTAGGTGCTCCTTGAAACAGAGAACAAATGCTCTACTGAAACTGGTAGCATGACATTATGCTTCAGTTAGTTACCTACCTGCTTTTGAACTGGAGCCACTAAATGTGGTTGAATCCATTTGAAGCTCTCCATGCAGAAAAATGAGGAGAAAGAGGTGGTAGTATCCAGAACTGCTGGAGGAAAGAAGATTGTTTTAATTGCCTGCCTATTGCCTGTGCATGTCGGCCAAATGCATGCTTTCTCACCTGTGTCCAAACTAGGAACAGGAGTACTCGGCTATAATTCTTATAAAACCGCAGTGTGGTCATACTTGTGTTTGCAAGGACCGCTGCAATTCAGAATGACAGCTTAACTCGTTCTTCTGAGACGCCTCTGACCCCTTTTGCATTCAAGCTTTCCTCTGTGGAGCTTGCTCTGCATCTTTCTGAAGCTTTTACTGTCGGAGCTGACCTGCTTTGTGAGGACAGCTCCAATGCGTGGGAGCCATTTCCTTGGAAAGGAAACGCACGGTTTAATTTGTGTGCTGAGAACCACGGTTTCTCCAGTGGAGTAAACCCATTGTGGTGCTGATCCCTGAGTCTGAGTTCAGTGTGCAAGGTCTTACAGAGAAAAAAACGCTTCTTTCTCTCCCCAGGTGACTTTACGGCTGCTATTCCCTTGCTGATGGAATTTTTTTCTTATCAGTACATGTTTTTTGTGCTCTTAAACTAAAATATAACACTAACTAAAACCTGATTACTAGGATGCATGTACTTTGGAGGAAAGAACTCCCATGCTGTGCAGTTGAGATGCCTTGTGGAAGGGAAAATGAGCAATCCATGTTTTGTTAAGGAAGGACTCCTCTTTGCTCATATTTGTCCAGAAACATTTGTAAACAGGAAGATGCAGAGTTAGCTGACTGAGCGCATAGTTGCTTGAATTTTAATTCTGAAAAGCTTTTTCTGTCCTCTTTTAAAACAACCTACCTGCTCTTTTGTGCCTCTTTCTGATGAGAGCATCAAACTTATGTCTATTAATGAAAACTTCCTTGGCCGCTGCTGTCTGGACCGAAGCTACCATTAACAGCTCTATCACATGAGTTTCTGCAACGTTCAGTCACAGTTTACGTAAATCACTTAATCAGTCTCACACTGCAGTAGCCTGGTCTACTGGCTGCTTCTAGAACTGAAGTTCTCCTTAAATCACAAAGACTGTATTTCGCCTAAGAAAATGCGGTATGTATGTTAGTGCCAGCAAGAAATTTTATGCTGCTTTGACTTCTGTCCAGAGAAACTGGTTTGTGGTTACCAGGAAATGATAAATCAGACCTTCAGTGAAAATGTGCTTTGGGAGTGTGCAAGAGAAATAGGGCATAGACCCCGTGCAGGTCTGTCTGAAGCTGATTTTGCTCTGATAACTCAGATGAGCATCATCTACTTCTTTTAAATCAAGAAGCTGTATCTGTTAAATGACTCACGCTGTACATCTGCCCTACTTTGCGATTTCTACCAGAGGGGCACCTCTCTCCCTTATACAACAAAGGTTTGGCAGGAAGCGTACAAGACAGCGCAGTGGCTGCCTGTCTTCCTCACGAGGGCTGCGAGAGATGTGCTTTGCTGCTCCCAGAGCCTTGCCTGTAGCGGAAAGCTCGCTGGGAGGGTTTCTTGCATTGCTTGCTCCTCTCCAATACAGCTCTTCTTAAATGTATGATCTGATTGTGTCTGTGTTATTTTTTGCCATGCAGATTGATGCCGAACAACACTGACTCACTCCCTTACAACCACTAACCCTTCACTTAGGGTTACTGTAATAACTGCACACTTCAGCTGAAACTAGTCACTTGAATGAGACACCTCTCTTCCCCAGAACTGCAGTTTTATGTATTTCTACTTTGTTCTTTGAAAACACTTCCCCTAATTCTAGTTTCACTGATTAACCTCCTCCTTGCTGCTGAGTGACTTCAGATTGAAGCTGGCTAGAGTATTGCTGATGTTTCTCTCCTGTATGAGCTGTGGGATGCTGCACTTTTATTGCCAGTTCACGTGCACCTTCCTCAGGTGAAATTTCTGCAATGTTAAAGGGAACTTTCAGTGCAAGTTCTCACTTATTCATGTAAAAATTTCATAGAGTAATTTAGATTAGCAAAGACCCTTAAAATAATGAGTCCAATTTAAGCCTTTTCTTTGCTGTAAAGCAAAAATATTAGAGCTGTGAGCTCTCTGTTGAAATTCTGAAGTGATGTAAAGCACAGCAGAGTGATATGTGAGTGTCGTGCAAAATACAGGCAACCAACATTGCTTATGTTGAGGTTCTTCTTCAGGCTTCTTGTGAAAAGTAACTCGTCTTGCCCACTGTGTAGTAGATTTTTTAATTTAATTTTTTTTCCCTTACCTTTCTGGCTCCTCATAATCAAATTACAAACTGAGCTGGCTCAATAAGAAAGACTTCTCTGAGTTTACACCTTCTCTGAAGTTTTGACTTCATCCCCAGAAAAGTCTGTTGGTCTCAAGCTGCTTATTAATTTCAACAGTTGACTCAGTTCAGTACCTGAATAATAAGTGTCCCGTGGTGTTGTGAGGTTTGGTTTTTTTTTTGTCTCGAGTGCTTTTCTGCATTCTAAAAACCTCTTCAGCTTCATGTTTGCTAGTTTAATTTAGCACATAAAGACATTATTTTATTTCTGTTTTTTAAATTGTGTTTGTATGAATGTTCAAGGAGGCATACACTAGCAACATGAAGTGAAAATAGCCTGCTAAGTAGAAAACACCCTAGACACATTCAGATTTTGGATTTGTATCATCTGTAGTATTATTTAAATACACATCATTTTCCTCCTTTATAGCCGAGGAAAAAAACCCATAGCACTGAGCTGAGGAAAAAAACCCACAGCAGTGAGCTGTGTTCAGATGCAAATAAACAGGTCTTAATTCCTGCAAGTCTGAGACTCGCCCTCTCTTAGAAACAAGTATAAACCCCAATTAAAATCAGTGACCTCAAACAAGACTTCCTGCTTGCTGATTCTTAAATGTGATTAAAATTGACTTGAATCACTTTGAGGTGGGTCCACCCTGGGCATCTTTGGCAGTGTCTTTTAACATCTGTCCGGATACTTGCTGTTGTCATGCCGATGCACAATGCTGGAGTCTGATGCACTGGAGGAGATGTGCAGGCTGGGCAAGAAGCAGAGCACCAAGAGCTTCCAAGACCTGTAGCAGATCTTTCCTGAGAGCCTGGAAAAATAACCGGGATGCTCTGTGGAGCCTAGGAAGGGACCACTAACAGTGATGGTGGGGTTTTCCTTCTTCCTTGAGCAGGAGTGGGCATATATATCACCTCATCCCAAACAGCAGCTACTGCACCCAGCTGCCTTTCAGAGTCACGTAAACACTCTGGCCCAAAGGTTTCCAGTCGAAGCAAGGGAGATGATGGAATTCAAAGTCAACAAAAGTAAGTTAACCTTGCTTTGGACACCTACTTGATCAAGCTCATGTTTCAGCCAGAGGGAAGGAATTGCTTTTGTCCTGGCTATTGTATATGCCTGATTTGGACATCTCAATGTCAGGTAACAAAAAGTTGCCATCTCTTTTCTCTTTATTTTTCTTATTTTCTTTTTCTCTGTTAGTTAAAATCTCTTCCATCAGAAGCTATGAAAGCTGTAATCTTTAAAGTGCTGGGAAACCCAGATGTGCTAAGCAATCATTGCTCTTGGAGAAGGATTTGTTGATTACCTTCTGTCAATGTTTCTGTCTTCTACAGTGGGCTAGGAAGCTCCAAATCACCACAGCTGCATTTTTGTATGCAGAAGCAATGCTAGTGCTGTAGTTTCATGGACATTTGCCTTGATGCCAAAGCTGAAATTGTCTCCTTCTTCTTGTAGCTACCTTGGTCATACTAATACAACTATCTGCAGATGTGCTTTGGATGGAAGGTTTATCGCATCCGGATGAAAAATAACCAGCCAGCTTCCTGAACCAGTCCACAGTGCCAGCAAACACAAAATTACAGCAGTGCAATTAGGAAGGACAATTTGTGAATGGGTATGAGCAGCTGGATGGGAAGGTTGCTTTAGCTGACCTTGCTGCTGAAAAAAACAGCTCTACACTGTCCCACTGAGTAAGAGGGTTACATCTTGCTAACTAAAGCAATCTTGAAGAAAATTTTGTCAACATGCTTCCACAAACTCTTGGCGTGTATCGAGTGTGCAGAAATGCTTTGCTGGCCATCAGGGTGGTGCTGTGTATCCTAATGGCCAAAATGCTGCATGGCATAATCAACTGCATGTGAAGCAATCATGTGCTTGGAATTTTAATCTGTGCAGACTGGAGAGAGACATCAGCCCACCCTTGTCTTAACAACTTGAAAAGACAGATTTTTTTAAAAGCATAGTTGCTGCCCTGCCCAGCAGTAGAGGCTAAGACTGCAGAGCTTGAAGAGCCTTTCTGAAAGTCAGTAAGGGTTTAATTAAAAGTAGGGCTACATTCTGGATGTGCAAAATTTGAGTCTAAATCCCTTGGAGCATGTTTAGGACATGAAGATGTGTGCAGGGTAGAGAGTCCTGCCTTGTGGTTATCAGATCTAGCAGTCCATTTGCCCGTGTAGGACATGTCTGTGCCCAGCACGTGACTCGAAGGAGCAGATAAATGTGTCAGAGCTCTTAAATGCTGCCAAGCCAGTGCAGAAGTGCCTGCACCCACTTGAGGCTCTTAAGATTTCAGAATCATTGCAGGCAGAGGCACCTGCCTGTCTTCACCTGTCCACGTGTGCGTTTCCTGTGTGGAAGTGTGAACTGATTTCCCAGCCTTGTGGGTGACCAATTGCTAGAATGAGACAAAGGCTCCTCCTCTGCCTTTGTGGGTTAGAACTTGAAAGGGAAGAGTCCTTTTTGCCATCTTGGGGTTAGTGACCTCATGAGGTGTATTCTGCCTTTTCTATTTTGGTAGTATGGTATGTAAATAATTTATTTGTGTTTTAAAGCAAAGCTATAGCTGTTGAACAACTTAAAACTTCTTATTTCTTCTCTGTGTCTAGTGCCTTCTTGGCTTATTAGATGATCCACTCAGTAAAATGTGTCACTTTGAAGCAAATTAGAGGACAGGAAGCAAACAAAACAGTTACATCTATTCAATTAGGTTATTAAGCTGATGACGCAGCCTCATCAAAGCCCTAGATTTCACTAGAAGCTGCTATTTTACAGTGGGCAGCCACTGGCTTGGTATCTGGTAGCAAAGGCTGGTTAAACTCTTCTCAGGCAACATTTCAGAATAAGACTCAGGAATAATGATAGAGATGTTCTTCGTTTTTACTGATAGGACTACTTGCTGACATTAAATTCATGCTATAGCTTCCGCTTCGCTGTGTTTGTACCTCAGTTCTGGAGTTCACCAAATCTTTGTTCTGCCATTGTCAGAATGTACTTACAACAAGGAAGCTGTCTCTGCAGTGACAGTGAGCATGGCAGTGGGTTCAGAGAGGAAAACATGGGGTATCAGTGATAATCTACCTTAAGTAATGATTGGTTGCTAAACTTGATGTGTTTAAGTCACTAGACCCATAGCCTCATGAAGGAGAACCATCTAAAGGCTATAAAAGGTAAGTTCACTGTGGTGCATGATGCTGGGCACTGCAAAATCCTGCTCCAGGAAAGGTGCTCCAGGGTGATCCCATCGTGCAAGTCATACAAGTAACTGCTTCATTTTCTGGAGGCTTTGAATCAAGCCCTTCAGAAATGAGAAAAAGGTTCAAAAAGCCTCAGTGTTTTGCTTGTATCTCATTAAGCTGCTACTTCCATGTATTGTTTTCCTATTGTAGCTGGCAAAGTATTTCTATATAAAAAGAAGTGTTTCTTCTCCTGTTCCTCCTGTATGGCTTTGCAACCTAAAGCCTGACGTCATCGGTGTTTTTGCAGTGGTAAGTGATAACTTCACAAACACAAATTGAAGTATTGTTGCAAAAATCAGACAGGAAGAGGCAGTGGGGAGAAGATGGTGTGTTAAAACTGGGTGAGATAATGCAGAAGAAGGTTCAGGGATGGTTTGGTAGAAGGCTTTGGCTTTCGGTCTGGTTACAGTGCCAGTGGTTTTTGGTTTTTTTTTGGCAGAGCATTTTCCCTCTGAAGGGAAACCTCTTGTAGCAGGCAGGGGCTGGCAGGGTTGGTTCCCAGGCTCTCTGGCTATTAACTGTGTGTCCCTGGCACCCCCCTGCTTCTCTAAGTCCATAATCTGCAGATGTTTCAGGTCATTGGATCTATGTGCTACAGTGCGTAGGTTCTGCTGCAGTTGTTGTGGGCTGTGTGAAGTGTCTGGGATTAGCACTGTGAGGTGAAACAAAGCAACACCTCCGATAGAAACCGGGCTGTGTGAACGCAAGGCTGGGAATGACCTCCTGGGGCACTCGGGGTTATTCTCGTGCTATTGCAGGAAACTGTATCTGCAGACCCTTTCACAAGCTCAGTGTGCTCACAATTAAATATTTGGTTCCACTGTCTCTGTTAAGAGGCTATTTCAGAGAATGACTTCACTAATGGTTAACCTAGATAATACTGAGTGTAAGTTGTCCACGTTCAGATTATCGCCGTGTTCTCGCTGATGTGCTTTCTCCAGGATTTGCTTCCACTTGATGTACTTAGAAAATGCAGTCGTATCTCTGTGGTTCCCTGGTTTTACTAAATGAATGCTCCAAGCTCTTTTGGTCACCTCATCGGAGGTAGGCAGGAGCTGTGATGTGGAGCCTGTTGTTCCAGCCAGAACACTGTCATGCCAGTAATAGCTACACTGGGAACAGTGGTTTTGGGTGATAGAAGCTGTTTCTGCCCTGTTTCATGATACTGCTTTGCCACAGCCAGTGTAGATCTAGCCTGTAAGTGTTGTAGTCTAACCATACTGTGGAAAAAGGGACTCAGACTGCACTGGCAGCTCCTGGGATTGTAACACCCTGATCTTTTGTGGTCAGCTGAGCTCTGTATCCTGCGGTTTCATCTATTTTTACATATAGAGGTGTCTTTCAGTGTGAAGCTGTACTTTTATTTTGTAAATAATATAGGTAGAATACCATGCACTGTTCTTTTCTTTTAGTACAGAGTTTGGTTTATTATCCACAGCCTTCATGTTTCCAGTTTTTGTGCCTTTGCTGGAGAGTGGAAGTTGAGGGGGTGCTGCATGCTGTGACAGTGGGGCAGGGAGCACATGGGATGGGTTTGGCACCCACAGAGAGCTAGAAGGCACTCTGGCACTTCTCTATTTGCCAGAATTCTGGGAAACATTATCATTAGTTAAGCAATACTGTATTTAAGCACTCATCTTTGTTTCAGAGCTCTACTGAACAGGCACAGTTTGAATAGGACTACTGTTTCAAGCTGTCAGATGCTGCAGGAAGCTAAAGTATAATTTTTAATGATTTTTTCAGCCATTAGAGTTGCAAAGGCAAAAATATGATTTTCTAAGAGACCATTGGGAGCACTCTGCAGAGACGGCGTGGGTTAGGGATGGGCAGTAGCACAGGATTGCTGGAGTCTTGATTCAGGGATGGGCCTCTGTCTGTAGCGACTGTATTTAAATTTGTGGAAGGCTAGTGGATAAAACAAATTTCTGAGGGAGTCTTTGAGGAAATACTTCTGGTGCTGGAGATGCACAGTCACTATTGCCATCTTAACACAATCATATCAGGCTAGGCCAGGAGTCCCCAGCTGACTACTGCTGCAGACACGTACCTCTCCTTACCCCTGCTCTTTTCCCAGAAGAAGCCAGGTCAAAAAGAGGATCTGTCACCGGAGGGAGCACAGCCTTTCCTGCAGTCCCCTTCCCAACGCAGCCAAGCACTCTCCAGAGATCCAGTTAATAGCAGACCAGAACATAAGCTCTGTGTTAAGCCTGTATGTGAGTTGTGTGTTGGATGCTGGCCAGAGGATTTGATACACTCTATAACAAGGCTTTTTCATGCAGTTCATTTGTTCCTTTTTATCGCTCAGTTTTGAGCCTGGCAGGGGTGCAAGTTGTGCTTGGGGTTTTTGGTGATCGATACCTTGGAGAGGTGTACTTGCCTCTCTTTTCTCAAAGGTGACAAGCAAGAGAAGGCAACCTCTTGCTTCTGACCTCCTTTACGAAAGGCTGTGTTTTGAACACACCACGTAGACAGCCCTGAATCTACAAATTGTTGGGGAGAATCTGTGTCTGGGCTGGTAGAATTTATTGTCTGTAGGAAACTGCTATTTCTGAAACTTCTTTTGTTTCAAATCATAACACAGAAAGCCAACATTTATGAGTGGTCTATAGAGTTGAAATGATATCACACACATATGGGGAAAAAAGTTGAGCATTGTGGCATTAAAACAATAATGTTGCAACAAGAAGTTGATGTTGAAATTAATTTCTAAGTATATTGGAACTAACTGAAATGTTTTCCTTAAACTTTTTCTGTTAGTTTTCTTAACACACTGAGATGAAATGGATGTGTTCCTCCAAAATACTTCATTCTGGACAAACTATTTCCTATCAGCAAACCGGTTTGTTTTGTTTTAGTTTTGGTTTTGTTTTTCTTTGCTTTGGCCCGGAGCTGTAGCTCTCTCTCTTAATCAGCTCCATCATTTCAGATTGAACTGGCATGACCACCATTGATATATGACATCCCGCAGTTCCCCAACTCAGCTACCATCTGAAAACGACCAGCCAACATCGATTCTGCACAAGCCGCCGCCGGAATTCACCAGGAGCTATTTCTGTTTCAGCGGTGCGTTCATCCTGTCTCTTACATGGGGCAACTTGGTCCAGAAATGATGCTCCTGCCCTCACCCCGAAGACGAGTCCTTGAACTGGGAGCAGAACAACAGAGAACCTCCTTAAGAGAGAAGAAAGGGGAGGAGAAAGCGCTGCTCTCTGGCTCTAGCAACCCCACCTCCCGGTTATTTCATCTTCCTTACAAGGCTAAAGCTAGAAGCTCCCCTCTGCCGCCTGGGCCCCTTAAAAGCAGCAGAGCAAGCCCCCAGGATCCCGGTGGAGCGCAGCCGGGATGCGAGGCTGACAGAGATGGGGAAGGAGGCCCTGCGGAGAAGGCTGGTGCTCTCCGGAGAAGTGTGACAGTATTCTATGAAGCCTAAACCAGGGGTTCATTGATGCAGCTCTTCCAAAGAAACATGAAACCAAACCCAAAAAGAAATCACTGAGAGGGAAAAAGTGCAACATGAGAGGTAAATATATTTTTGATTGGGACAAACAAAAATAACTGGCTTTATTTTGTTTGAAAATCGTTATTGTAAGTAGATGTCTAAAACTAGGGACTGAAAAATACATTTACTACCTTCTGAGTAAAGGCTGGTCTGACTCTGACTTCAAAAGCAGCACTAGGTTGAAAAGTCAGATCAGCAGATGAATTCAGGTGCCTCTAAAGAAATTTTGAATTTTCTCTTTAAGCATTCACACCTGAAAACTTTTTAAAAATCTGTTTTTCCTGTTTTGCTGTCTCTACTATTGCTAAAGGTTTTCAAGAAGTAGTATGCATGTTGCTTTTTTAAAAAAACAAAAAAAGAGAGGAAAAAGAGTGCCAGAACCAAAACCTAAACTGAGAATGTGGTAAACTGTCCATTGAGACATTTCAAATGCTCCTGTTCCCCTGTTCTCACAATAGTGCCGTTTCTTCAGAAAGATCCATGACCTACTGAGCTGGAATGTCTGTTGACATCTGATTGAGGTTACTGTAGCTGGTATTTGGGTTTCTTTTTTTTTTTTCCAGTTTAATTGAAACAAGCTGAGATTGTCTACACATTCTATGAATTGTTTCTGTGCTCCAGCCATCTAGTCTCTTGAAAGGGTAATTCTAGGACTGCTTAATCTGAACTGGAAAAGAGGAAACACCCTGATAGTTCAAAACTGCAGCTCTTCTGTGGGTCATGCTGCCACAGTGAAAGTCAGAGTGGCTGAAAGGCAGAAGACTTTGCCCCTTGTCTGTAAGATGCACCGAGACAGATGTTTTGCAAATATGATACTACTGACTTCAGTGTAACTGTAAGGTATAATACTTGGGCTTCTGGTTTTCATCTTTGCAATGCTAGAGGACTAACAGATGCCTGTATTCACCAGGTAAAATGAAAAACTGGCCTTCTGAGAACAGCTGCTGGGAGCTGTGACAAACCAAGAGCCCAGAGGATTACTACACAGCTCCTGCAGATTCTCGTCTAAGGCATCGGGTCAGCCTTCCAGCAAGTGTGTGCTGAGCTGTGGGTTCAGCAGCCCAGGATGGAAATGCTACGCCGTTCCTCAGTCTTTGCTGCAGAGGTGATGGAGGTTTTTGACAGGTCTCCCACTGACAAGGAGCTTGTGTCCCAAGCCAAGGCTCTCTGCAGAGACTACATAAATTCCAGGCTAGTTCGAGCGGGCGTCAGCTGGAGCAAACCTGAGTACAATGCACCTGTGCCTGGTGGTAAGCTGGCTGAGGTGTCCACCATACTGCTGCGACTAGGTACGTCTCTGCGGGAATGGGTGGGAACTGAAACTATATGGAGCAATTTAGACCAGACTAAGATTTCTGGAGCTGATGAGTGCCAAGAGGCTTTTCATGTGATGATACAGAGGTTTTTCTTCTCTGCTTTGGGAATGTAGGTTTGTTTTCGGTGATCTTCTCTAAACAGCTCCTTTACTTGTGTTTCCTTGTTCCCCTGGAGCACTGCTCAGCACGGTTTTTCTGCAGGGCTACTTTTTTCCTAAGGACTTGCAACAACTTAAAAGCATGATGCAGTCCAAGAAAGCCCAACAGCAAACTCATTTTATCTGCGTAAGACTCCAGCTGTGTAACAGTTTTCGCAGTAGTTTCAGTAGTCTTTCTCAGCTTGGCATTTTACCAGGTCTTGCAGTGGTTTCTCCAGACACAGGTGACTTGGCTGCCGTGACGCAACCCAAGCTGGCATCTGGTAGAGTACTGCTGCCTCTAGACTTGGGCTTCATCAGGTGCTCACCCAGCTCCAAGGACGTTTAATTTGGGGGTAGTTGCTTAGACCATGTGCGCTGCAGATTTTATAAAAGCTGCTTTTCAACAACGGTGTGTTGACAGTGTGTTTAATTTTCCTTTGCCTACCTTAATCGTTCAGCAAGACACGAGTCTTCTTGCTTTTTGTTGGAGCAAGGAGGAGCTGGCTGATGTTGCCTGGCACACACTGCCGTTCAGTGCCCAAACCCGCCAGCCTCCCTCATGGCCCGGTGACTGCCAGGGCTGCAGGGAGAGCGATGTGAAGGTTATTTCTGTAGGCTGCTACACGAAGACATACTCTGGAGTTGTGCTTGTGCCAGGAGCACCTTCTAAATGCTGACAGTTGCCTGGTGTTCTGCTTTAGGTTTTAGCCTCCTGCGTGCTCAAGTGTAGCCATTTGTCTTTTGGGATCCCAACACCCTCATTCTTGGAAGCTGCTTCCAACATCCCTCTTTGCCTGCAGGCTGGTATATTAGTTCACATCTGGCTTGGAAACTACCGCTAGCATTTGCATCTGATTTAATTACACCCAAGTTCAGATAAGTCTGGTGAAGTAACCTTTAGCTGGCCTACCCAGCTCAGGACCAGACTGGTCTCCCCACTTGCTCTCCTTTCTTTCTACTTCTGTTTGATACTATCCCAGATTTCTTTTTAAGGCATAGTTGTTTATCTTTTGACTGACTTTTTTTTTTTTTTTCATTCATTCTTTTTAACTTTTTCTCTCCTATGCTGACTTTACTTCTATTTTTGTTTTCAGTGGCTGTTTCATCTTTGGTTTTTTTTTTGTTCTTCTGTCAATCTCACTGCCTTTTTGTCCCCCACTACTTCTCTGCTTGGGTTGGGGGGTTGAGATTTGTTTGCTTTCAACCAGATCTTCTGTGGGTGGCCAAGAGCATGTTAAAGGGCAAGCAGGTGGCAGACTGGATCTGAAGGCGTCTTCTGGATGGCTCTCCTGTTACTTATTCGTGTCCAGATGGAAAGATTTGGCTGATAGTCCCAAGAACTTGGCGCCTTCTCTGAGCAAATCTGGAGAGCGCCATGTGGTACCCATGCAACAAGAAGGGTGAGCAGTCCTCCTTATTAGGATGAAGAGTTGTTTCTGAACTCTTTGTTCAGAAATGCCACCTGCCACATGGCTTGTCCCTTTCTTTTCCCCTTTGTGGCTATAAACCAGTACAAGGCTGAGTGGTATCCAGCCACCTGCCAGGAGCAGTAGTCCTTAGCTGCTTACTAAGCAGTGCAACAAGCCAGACCAGTTTTTTCTCCATGATAGTGGTGAGAAGCCTGGGGAAATGGGCAGTCAGAGTATTTCCTAGCCCTCTTGCATGTGCCAGGGCAGTAGAGAGTCTGATGAACTGGCTGGTGGGCTAGCAGAGGTGCTGGGCACAGGTGGTGCAGTTGCAAAATCTTGGGGAGCAAGAGCCCATCAGCTCAGGGAGGCTTAGCAGCTAATTAGTGCAATTAATGAGTCAGAGGTGCTAAAACCTAATGGTATGGCCAGGTGCTGATCCCAGCCTCCCTTGCCTCCCTCTACCAGGGGCAGGGCTATCCCCGTTTCCTCGCATTTACAGGGAAGCCTGTGTGCTCCCTGTGAGGAGAAAACAGCTGTTGAGTAGTGCAAGTACTGTTTCCTCTTATCAGGGCTGACCATGTGTTGGCAGGGTTTCCTTTAGCTATCAGATTGTGTGGGACAATCCGGCATGCACAGAGGATGTGGAGAGCTGGTCTGTGGAATTCTGTAGAGCTGGGCTTTGACCGTGCTGTGCTGAGGGCACGTTAAATGAATTAAGGATCAGTAGCTAATGACTCTGTAACAAGCTCCTGATTGGGGCGGCACCTTCCTTTTCAGTTCCCATCTAAATGTAATTTTCAGGATGATCAGTTGCCCTCTGATTGGGGCAAGTCATCTGAGTCTTGCAGTGGGATGTAAAGCTGTTGTGACAGCTCTCCTCTTCCCCTGGGTGCTCAAGAGCACCCTCACGCAGGAGAAGGACGCAGTGGCCTTCTAAATGGCCTCCATGCACAAAGGGCGTTTGTCCCGTGCGATGTTTGCATTGTGTAATGTTCCTAGAGCAGCTGCACAGCCCTCATTAAATATCTGTGAACCCCTACAGAGGGATAAATCCATTGGAAAATGGACTTTATTAATTCTACTACTCAAAAATTGTTTGTTTTGCTACAGAGGAAAAGCTTTACTGCTGTTGCCCAAGCTCCATAGCTCAAATGATTGGGAGGAGGTTCTCTGCTTGTCCTTGGTATTTCCTTCTGGGTCTTCAGGCTAGCCTAACACCTCCAGCCGCTTCCCAGCTGGGGAGAAAACAACCTGCAGGTTAAAGCACATGTCTCTGTGTGTGTCAGGAACCTTGTTGCTGAGGAGTCAGCCAGGCAAATGAACATCTCTTTAACCTTTTGGAGGAAAGAAAGAACTCCAGATCGTCAGTCGGTGCCTGTGTGAGCGTAAAATAGCTGAGCGGATATTCTCTTTGCTCAATTAATGTTCTGCAGCTCTGGGTGGATCCTTGGCTTTCATCAGTCTCCAGCATTCTTGAGTTGTTCTCATCTCAAGGCTTTTTTGTTCGTGTCTGATGGGGTGTTGAGAAAGGGCGTATCTCTCAAAAGCTGACATAAGTGTATGTGCCTTTTTTTCATTTCTGAAGAAAAATGAGATGGCTTTGCTTATCTGAAGCCTGTCTCCTGTGCTGGAGGAAAGGCAGGCAGCCAGCCCAGGAACATTATATTGGGAATTACTGCAGGCACACCACTGGTAGAGGGCCACTGCCTGTCCCCATTCCCTTTAGAAGTCTCGGGCACAGGAGATATTAGGAAAACGGGGTGCAGTTGGCAGGGAGTTGCATCTAAATGACCCTAAACACTCTGCTGCCTGTTTAAAATAAGGTGGAGCTGGGGTTAAGTCTCTTTGGCTGGAGGGATACATGGGGTGGCCCCAGATGTAATTCCTACACAGCGAAAGCAGGAGTTGATGTTCTGCATGCTGACTCCTGACTGTTTGTTTCCAGGGGATGAGCTGGAATACATTCGCCCCAACGTCTACCGGAATATCGCCCGCCAATTGAACATCTCACTGCACTCGGAGACGGTGGTGACGGATGCCTTCCTGGCAGTAGCTGCACAGATTTTCACTGCAGGTACTGTGCCCTGACAGATATGCAGACAGGGCTGGGCAGAAAGGAACAGGATGGAGCCACCTCTCTCAGAGAAGGCATGTTTCTGGAATGGCCTGCAAGGTGGGGCATGGTTTCTGAAAGGGCTGTGGGCGGTTTGGCAGTGTGCCCTGCTTTAATGATGTAATGAGAGCTCCTCTATGCTCTGTTGTTCTGGCAGGGAAATGCCCTGTTTTATTATATCCTCCTGGCAGGTTCTCTCTCATTCTAGAAGGCATCTCCTGCCCTTCCTCATTAGGAGGTGGTGTTACCTCATTGCACGGGGAGGTCACTCATTCCAAGCTCCTTTGCTCACCGTTGGCAACTGGAGGAGATTCATTACATGGGAGTCTCCCTTGTTCCATGTTCCATGCTGACGATGCTGGGAGCCAGAACCAACTCATCACAAGGGAGTTCCTCTCTTTCTGGCTTCCTTTCCCCCAGCAATAGCCAGAGCTGCAGTGGAGCCTGCTGCTTCCAGTTGCTGCTTCTCCTTTCTCAAACTCAGAGTGACAGGAGCCTGGGCCCTCGAGGCTAGCTCTTCCAGACAAGCAGGTGCTTTGAGCTTTCTCGCAGCTTAGATGTGAGCCAAGGTACACTCTGTGCTGTGTTCCTGCAAGGGAACCTCAGCCTCCCTGAAAACAGTCCTTGCCTGTGACTGGGAATGCAGTCTGTGGGAATCAAGGGAAGAGAAACATTTTAGAGACGTACGTCAGGCAAGTCCTGACACGGTCGCAGGTTTTCTGCAATGTCTCGTTGTGTTGTCCATGGAAGGGACAGCAGATGTTAGAGACTGGAAACAAAAACAAACAAAGATAAAAACCAAAGACTTGCTGACAGCATAGTAGCGTGAAAACACTGGATCCAGTGGCGTTTACATGGGAAGTGTCACAGGAAGCAGTGGTTCTTGTTACTTTGGGAGTAGTTGGTACAGGATAGCAGTCCAGGTTTCTGTTGTACTTTGAAATAAGCTTCCTCACTCAAACCCTTTTTATTTTCACAATCAGCTGTGCATTCTTATGTGTATGAACTGCATGGGAACCACTGACAGCCTAGAGAAGCCCTGTGCTGGCATCCTGGACTTCAGATCTGGAGTGTGTTGTGGTGGAGAGCACAGGTCCTCTCCAGAATCACAACAGATGACAAAATAGATCTGAGAGGAACTGCAAAAGCAAGGCTCCTGGCAGGTCTAGTAGGGCAGATTTACTCCCCAGATCAGGGAAACTGAAGTTGTGCCAGAAGAAATGGATGGAATTGGATTTTGTAGCTACTACTGCAGCCTTCGGCATGCTTTCAGAGCATGCCTGGAATGCAGATTGCCTTTGCACTGGGCTGGCTTCAGAGGCCATATGGGCTCAGAAAGCAAGAGCTGGGCAAGTATGGCAGGAATGTCTGAGCGTGGCTGCGTTTAAAGTGCAGGTTCCCTGTTTTGTTAGTTAGTGCTGAGCTTTACTTGTGTACAGGAAAGTGAAGGTCAAGTTTGCAGGCTCAGGTCTTTGCACTGCAGGTAAGCAGGTTAGCTTCTTAGATGACTATAGCTGACTACATCAGAACTGGCCCACCTCCAAAGCTGAAGTGACACAGGGAATTAAGCCAGAAAGGTGGATGGCTGCAGGTGGAGCAAACTCTGTGTGCTGCTGTGATGCTGGGGAGAAAGCCCTGTAGGCTTCTGGGAGACCTGCTCTCACGAACCTATATTGGCAGATTCCGTGAGAGCTGCATTTTTTTGTATTTTTCAACTTCTCAGCTCAGGAGTCAAGTGAAGTGTGGATGGTTTGAAATGTTTTTGTTGAAAGTAAAGCTAGAAATTGTAACTCCTGGTTCTAAACGTGAGGTTTTCAGGGTAGTAAGAATGGGATCTGGACTCAGCCCTTTGAGGCTGGCAGTGCTAGAGACTTTGGAAACATGGTAGAAGCCCAGACTCAAACTCTGTTGCTAGTGCTGCCCCTGGTCTGGGAACACCACGCTGCATAAATGTCTGTCGGTTGGTTGGTGCACAGGGGGTGGATTCAGACCTCCCAGTGCTCTGTACGCTCTGTTTTTTCTTCTTTCTAATCTCTGCCTCAGAAAAACTAACAGGATAACCTGTGAGTGCGAAGCTGGGGTTGTGTATTCAGTTGCTTTTATCAATTTGTTATTGTAATTTCTCTTGCTACAAGGCTACTGAGTGGCAGAGGGGGAGGAGTTTGGTGATTTTTAACATTCTTGGATCCCAACTACAGTCTCAAGACTCAGCATTTAATGCTAAATCCAGCAAATCAGAGTTGGCTGTGGCAGCCAGACATTCATTCCTAATTTTTTTCATAGTTCAGACGAAAGAGGCTCTTATTGAGCAAAGCAAACCAGAGATTCAAATACAGTCTGAATTTTCATGCCAGTTATCAACAGCTGAAGCACCTCAGCCTGTTTTTCACTGTCCAGTTTATTGAGAAAACAGCTACAGTCTGACACTGCAGTGCCTAGACACTCTGGGGAGCCCCATTAGTGACTCACAATGCCTTTTCAGCAAGGGAGTGGGGGATTTTGACCCTATCTTGCTGGAGAGGTTTTCTCCATAATCATTTACATGGCCTTCTTCCACACTCTGGTCTGGTTTTGAGTCTTCATGCTGTGGCTCTGGCTGTGCTCACCTCCTGTCCACACTGTCTACAAGGCTTGACTAAGCACCAACCCTGGATGGACCTCTGGAGAAGGCAAGATTGAGGACATCAGGCATCCTTGTTGGTCCCACTGCCTGGGTACATTGTGCCATATTGGACTTTAGAGCATTCCAGTTACCTCAAGTTTGGCTTTTCTCTGGTGTAGCAAGGACAGCTTGAATCCCAATCACAGCAAGATTAACAGCTGAGAATATAGGCAGAAAGTGAGCAGGTCACAGAGCACAGTAAGGCTCAAGGTGTGTTTTGCTTCCCTGTTTCCATATAACTGTTAGTCACTCGGGGCGAGGAGAGCCCATCTGTGTGAAGATTGGTGCTGCAAAGCCTGCTTTGGATGTTGAAGGATCTGGAGCAGCATCACATCACCTCTGTGACACTACCTCTGGTTCTGGTGTGTGGTCCAAAGCTGCTCTGCAGCCAGCAGGAGACTTTCCACTGACTTTAACAGGCTTTGGATTGGGGCCTGGCTGAGCTGGCATTTACATTAGCTGTTTAAATAAATCCCAGAAGGAAGGGGTCACTTGGTGGAAAAACAGAAGTAGAAAAGGGGAGATATGTTTTCCTTTCCTAAAGGAAGCAGTTTCCTCTGGTTGGTGAGAGCTGCTAGGCAGGAGGGCTCTCTAGAAGCTTTCATCCTGATTTTGTATGGGTTTGGGTGCTCGTTGAGTTTTAATCAAGAGTGCTTGGGCTGAAGTGAACCCTGTACAACAGGGATGTAGGGTTAATGGGTTCTCAGGAGAAAATGCTTTCCCCTGCAGGAGCAAATGCTGTTAGAAATGCATCCCACTGCTTCCTCATCACTTAGGCCTTATGAGTTGAGCTTCCTGCCTTGTGCTCATCCTTCTTGGCTTCTTTCTCTCCAGCAGAGGAAAGTGTATTATGTCTGGCTGTATTCTCCCAGCTGTTGAAATGTAGCATTTGATCGTGTTTCTTTTAGGTCTGATTTGCACATTAGGCTTTGATGCTGAATGGAGCAGAGGGAAGTTTATTTGAGTAACCTTGGGTAGTGTGCTCTGCGACTGCACAGTCGTGTCTCGTGGCTTCTTTAGCTCTCTCCTGGGGCTGGCAAGCTGATATGCAGCGGGAACACTTTCAAGAGAAGTCCTCTCCCGCTAATTCATTTTCCCCTGAGCTTGCCAGTGTTTACATACCTTCAGCTCCGTGACTGGCCTTGAGTCTGCAACTTATATATTTTATTTTTTTTAAATGCCCTCTAAGCAGCTTTTCGCTTTTTCCATGTCCTTTTGTTCCATCTCTGTGAGCAGAAGTTTCAGAACTCTCTCTATTCTGATCACTCCTTTCTGGATCAGTTTTCCGTTCCCTCTTGTCGTTAGCTCCTGTGCATGCTAGTCCGCACAGTGGGAAGCTGGGACTGGATTGTCTCGCTTAGTGATGAGTGCCCGTTTCAGCCAGTGTGGATGGCAGCCAGGCCTTTTGAGGAATTGGCAAGACAATCTGTCTTCTCTGCTCATGTGCACTGGCCAGATGCAATTTCAGCTTATGCCAAAGGAAGCGTCAAGGTAACGTCACCCTGGCCTGGACATCGCGGGGGGCAGAGGCACTGCCCTCTTCATAGATTGTGTTCCTCTGCTCCTGCCAAGGGAGTCCTTGAGAGAGAAAAGCTAATGGAGCTGGTGTCCTGGAAGAGTGTAGATAGGGGCTGCTGTGGCCTGTTCCCCTGCCCTGCCTGGAGCTGGGCAGCTGCTGGAGCCCTCCTGGGGCAGAGGGACCAGCCACCTGCATGGCCTAGCTTTGATCTGGAGCAGCTGTTAGAGGTGTCTGCTCTTCCCTTGCTTCAAGACTCCTCTACAACATCTTGTGCAAACCAGAGCATAAGCTGTTCCCTGCAGTCTCAGGTAAGAAGCTGTCTCCACCTTCTGCCTCCAGCAGTGGCAACAGGAGTTTCTATGCAGACAAATTGGGAGGGGATTTCCTCCTCTTCCACCCCTGGGGCCCAGCTCTGCCGGTAACAGGAAAAGCAGCCTGAAAGATTGGTTTGACCCTTATAGGCATGCTCTGTAAAGAGGAGGAGAATGGGAAGTGACCACTGAGTCCTTCACATCCATCACCATGATAAACATTGGCCAACAACTTGCCCTCTTTCTGCTGTGAAAGGGAGAGGGGCTCTGTCTGTGCGCTGGGGACTTGCTTCAGATACTTAAGAAAGAGTGCTGTCAGTAAAAGCTTGGGAATAAGCCAGTGAACTCTTCCCTGGAATTTTGGGTAACTCTGGTTCATGTAACTCAAGATGCAAAGAGCTGCATTTCTGCAGGGACGGAGAGCTGTAAAAACTGACTTGCAGTGAAGCTGAACATAAGCCAGCTGAGGCTCTGGCCTGGGAGATTGTGGTCAGCAAGAGGTAAACCCTTAAAGCCTCTTCCTTTGGGTGGAGTGGCATTGACGTGCAACAGGACAACCTCTTTCTTGCCAGAAGAAGCCCTCTGTCTACTATTTTCTCATGTGGTTTCATAGCCTCTTCCTGGCTGCTTCTGCTGGCTGTCATGGTGACATGCAATGTGAGAAAGACAGATAAACAGTGTGAACACCACAGTGAACTTCCTGAGTGACAGCTCTGGGGAAGGGACACCGCAAAGCCTACTCAGAAAATGAAATCAGAATAAGAATAACAGCCTATTTAGCTATATTGATAACTTCTTCTGATCTTGGAGATAGTGCTGGTGAAGGACAGTATCACAGGAGACTCTGAGCTACTGCTGTTACTAAAGAGCCTCACAACAGGATCATCTGTAGATTTTGATCTTGCATCAGTCATGAGTGAAAAATGGCTTTTTCTAGAACACTAAATGGATTTTTTTCTCTCTAATAAGCCATTCCTGTGGCTGACATTTGAACGGTGTCTCTAAAGCTTAGTGCTTTTTTAATTAAAAAAAACCAAAACAATTCCTCAGAGTGTTACTGTGAGTGTCCCTTTTGAGGCACTAAGTGGGAGGGTTGTGGAAGTGCTCTGAAACCTGTGTGTATTGTAAAGGAATGTGGAAAGCTCTGCTGTGATGTGAACAGGTGTGAGGAGCCTGGAGCTCCATCCCAAAGAGATGGATCAGAGTGCCTGGGGATCTGGGACTGCAATGAAGGAAAGAGGGAGACTCTTCACTTCATTTAAATTGTATTCAGGACTTTGCTTTCTTAGCTAGATAGACTTAGATAGACTGCTGAGCACATCCAGTTTTCTGACAGTGTGTTTAACCCCTTCTGGTCCTTAGATCTTGTGACTCAACTAACCTTTCCTTCCTCTCACCTGTTATCTTTCTTGTTGGAACCAAGCAAGAACAAGTTTGTGTGTTTTTAAATACAGAAGCTTCACCTGGCTCCTGGCTACGACTGGGAGGGCCCTTGGACAGACTGCACAGAGACCTAACACTGTAAAATACTTCACAGTATGCTTTTCAGACACTGCTATTCCAGATAATAAAATAAGGAGGAGAATTAAACTTCATAGCAGATCCAAAGGAAATCCACATGCGACTGTGCTGTGGTAGTTCTTCTACAGGGTGCAGGATGGTTGCATTTCCAGGTCACTGGTCCTGATAGAAGCCTGGTGAGGGGCTGCTGGCTGCAGTGTTTAAGCATGGAGGATTTGTGCCCAGTGATGTTGGCAAAGTGTGAGGGAGACCCAGGGAGGCTGGCTGGTACCCAGAACTGGGCTTGAGTCCTTATCACTAGCACTAACAGGAAGATGACTGTTGCTGGGACAACTTCCATGGAGCATTCGCTGCTGGCAGGCCAGCCTAGCAGGAAGGCTGTTTTCTGGGAGATAAGATAACTGACTGACACTCCATCCCTGCGCTGCCTTCAGTGGGGTAAGATATGCAATATTAAGTATTGTAGGCAGAGTGGCCAAATTCTTGAAGCTACCTCATTTGCAGGTGGAGATTGACGTGTATTCCTTACATCAAGGAGGACACCAACCCTCTTGGCCCTGTAGCTTTGCCTCCGCTTTTTGCTCTTGTGTCACGGTAGAAGTGACTGAAGATGCTTATCTCGTGTGTCACGTTGGAACAGTCACCTCTGATCTAGAAAAAAAATAGGAATGCTTTGTCTAAAGGTGTTTAAGAGTTGTACTGGTGGAAAAAAAAAAACAGGTTGCTCAAACTCTTTGAATTTAATCACCTCCTGTGCAGGATGTGCATGTGAGAGTTAGTGGCAATATAAACCATGGTGGTGCACATCTTCCCTATTCTGATGATGCTGGGGGGCTGCTTTCTTCAAAGCTGTGCACCTCGTGCTGAGAGGGGGTCAAACCATGCCCAGATCAGATCATTTAATTCTGCTTCTCCAAGAGGAGAGTTTTCCCCAATCCTGGTCCCCTAGTGTTTCTTTTCCCCATGGTGGAGAGCATGCAGAACTGTGGCTGCACCTGAACTCAGCTGCACGCATGCAGTGCGGGCACATGTAACGAAGGAGAGCTGTTTCCTTTGATTGTTCAAAACTGCACCATGTGTGCCTGTGTAAATCTGAAGGAGCTTTCTTCTTTTCACAGGCATAACATGGGGCAAGGTGGTGTCTCTCTACGCTGTGGCAGCTGGGCTGGCAGTGGACTGCGTGCGGCACGCGCAGCCAGCCATGGTTCACACCATCGTAGACTGCCTGGGAGAGTTTGTCCGCAAGACCCTGGTGACATGGCTGAAAAGGAGAGGAGGCTGGGTAAGAGATGTTGTCTGATCAAGCTTGCTTCCACATGTGCAGACCAGAAAGTACCCCAGTCAATGAAAGTGACAGTGCCCCCACTGCAGCTTTATGCAGAAAAGCATTGAATGAGATTCTTTTCCACAGCCCTGTGGCCATCGCTGTCCTACTTAGACCTGTGCTGAACTCCATATAGCTGTCACTCCCTCGTGGTCTCCTCCTCTACTACATCAGCTATTCTGGTCCTCAGCTTCCTGCGTAGCTGTGCCAGACTAAGTCAATCCTGACCCACCAGTGCCTCTTCTGTTCCTCCCCTGAACATCTCTGGAGCCACCAGTGAGTCATAGTGAGAGACTGTACATAGGGGTCATTCCCTTGGGCAGCTGTTCTCTAGAAACGGAATAAATGAGGCCTGCCAACTTATTTCCCTTTTCATCTGCCCCACGGTTTCCCCCTGTCAAAGCTTAGCATATTAACATGACTTGCCACCGTAAGGAATTTTAGAGGGTTATTAAAACCTGGTAGTTTGTGCCGTTCCCTGACCTGACCCTGACAGTACTCCCTTAGTAACTTCTGAGGTAGCTCAAATTGTAGCGCACTTGTGCTTTGAAGTGCACTGATAATGCCCATTGATAGTGGGAGGACTTGTGGCTCTGTCTTTTGCCTGCTCTGAGACTGTGCGTAAGGCACGGTGCTGCTCCAAATCATGTGGCTTTCAGCATCTGATTTCTTTGATTCTCTCTGTACCCAATGGGAAATACAATGCTCCTGTGGAGGATGGTTCAGAGTAAGAGCTTTACTTTGTCTTCTTCCAAACTGAGCCTTGCTCCTCTGTGCTGAGACTTCATAAGTGTACCTGTAGCTGACTCAGTCACCTAGTCTCTCCAGGAGTGAAGACACTTTTTAAATGGAGGGCAACTGAAAAAGTAGTGTTGTTCTGATTTTGGATCCCTTGCGCATACTAAATGTCACTACCACCTTAAATCATTCCTGCCCTCTCTAAAACTGTGTGACCTTGAGGCCAGCTGGGTCAGGGAACTGTTGGGTTGGGCTGAAAAGGAACCTTTGATTTGAATGCCCTGATCTGTTTCATTTTGCCTCTGCACAAATAATTGTGCCGAGGTAGGTGAAGAGGATATCCTGGGAAAGCAACTGATTACGTAGCACTGTCCCTGCCTGTGAAATCCTGCCTCGCTATCATTTGGGCTTACTTTAACTGAGCACTTGGTTGAAATGTATTCTCTGAAACAGAGAATTTTGGAAAAAATGCAGTTTCATTAAAATGTTGCATAGGAATGTGTCTCCTCCTAGTCTCCAACTATTTTTTTATTTGTTTTGGTAACACATGCATGTTCTGATAAGTTAGCATCTTATTTTAATTTTTGTGTTACATTATTAGAGTTCAAAACAGAGTGTTTTGATAGTTCTGAATGGATATTTTTGGAAAGTTTGTTGCATAGCAAACAAAACCCATCCTCAGACCAGAAGTGGTTCTTTGCAGCTGAGGAGATATGCCCTGGCCACCCCTAGCTCCTTCTTCTGGTCACCCCTCTTTGCATGGCCAGTGCGTTTCTATTGGAGTTGCTGAACCTGCGCTGCTTGCTCTTGGGATCTGGCCCCAAGAAAGGGAAGCCAATCTCACTGCCTCCGATCAAACAGAACAATTGTAAAAGCTGCTGGGTTGTGCTGATTACAGCCTGTCTCCAGTATCCTTATCAGCAATTTTGGGCTGCAAGAAGGAGGTGTTTTCCCTCTAGAAATGAGTTGTTCCTTCAGTCTGGGCAAAAGCTGCTAATCCTCTTGCCATCCTGTGCTATGCTTCCCTGAATGTGTTCTTCCTCTTAATCTAGGCACTGCAGCGAGAAATTTCCCAGCCTTGTTCACAAATGAGCCAGATGAAACAACTCTGTAGTGGGGACCCTTTCATCTGCTGCCTGACCTAGCTGGTTGTGAGTTAGTCTTGGCACGGAGTCCTTGTTTCCCCTGTGCACATGGCCCCGTCTCTTATGCATCGGCTCAGGCTGAGGCTGCCAACGGGAACCACCATGCTCAAGCTGTTTCAGAAAAGCCACCATGGAGACCTTGGAAAGGCATCTGGAAGTCTCCGCTCAGTAGGTGCTTCCATAGAGTGGAGAAAGCCGCTACCCCTCAAAGCCCAACCCTAAAGAAACCTCTTAGGAGAAACAAGAAATGTTTAACCCTTTGAGGCATCATCTCTCCCTGGGGAGAGTTTGCAGCCTCACTAGTGGCTTTACAGTAGAATAGAAAGATTTTTTTAATTTTTAGCAGCCATTACATACTTTTGCTACAAAGAAGAGCATGCAAGTTGAACTTGTTTGAGTAATTAACAGCTGAAGTTCAAACTGCCATTGCAACAGCTTATCAGTGCTTGAGACCCAAAGACCTGTTTTATTAACTAGCTTTGAAATTTTCAATTCCAGCACCTTATCAGGTATGCTTTATTTGGATAACAATAGCTAAGGCAGTTGTTAAACAACTGACCCATTTTGTTTATCTAAGCAAGCACCATACAGATTTGTAAGTGCTCCTGAGTGCAGCCGCTCTGATGAGCGGCAGTGATGTCATTGCCTTTGGTAGGGCCTATGCCCTACCACAGCTTTAAGGAGCTGACACTCTCATCTGGAAGTTAACCCTCTGCAGCTGTAACCAACCAGGTGTGCATATTTGGGCCTTGTACTTGTTCACAGGAGGCTCTTAGAGCCCTTCAGAGCTTGGGTTTCTTATTGATCAGCTACCCTAACATCTGAATACACGTTCAGACAGGTACCTGCACGTCAGGACTTCCCTTGACTGAAGAGACAGTTTGACACAAATGTGTTTTAAATATCACACCATGCTGGTCCTTAAAATTGGACAGGCTGAATCAGTTCAGACTTTTTAAAAAGGCAAATAGATTGAGTTTGCTAAGCCATCGCTGAAAGCATTTAGGCAGACCCATTGTCATTTCCTCCGCAGTACAGGTAAAGTACCTATAACCCCCGGTACATTGCCACATCTGTTATGTGCTGCCTCGTGGCTGCTTGCTGGGTTTGCTTGTGCTTTTGTAGCTGTAGGCAGCAGCATTTCCACACTTCGGTGTTCAGCCTCGGGAGTACCCCGTGCACTGATTCAGCTTCCTCCTCTCATCCTGTTTCTTCCTGTCCTTGAGTGCTTGTATTCATTTCTCCTGCAGTCTCTACTTGTCAGTTATTCGTGGGCTCAGTGTCTCCTAATGCTCCCTAGAGAACAGCAGGGCGGGGTGATTCAGCGTGCCAGACTTCCTTGTGAGGGAGGAACTGCTGAAACTGCGTGAGAGGCTGTTGAGGTTGCTGTCAACAGACCTTTGGTCTGTAGATGATGGTGGAGTCAGTCAGTGCAGCTCTACTCACTAACTGGGCACAAGGATTTGTCCCTTCAGTTCCCCTTTCATTTTCTTCTAGTTATTACCAAGGTTGGCCAGGCGAGGCTTACCCATATCTTGAACACAGAGGGAAATACTGGAAAAGATTATTGGAGGATTCAGCAGCTCTCCTGCCCCTTTTTATGGGAGGAACACCTCAGGTTGGAGAGTCTGACTTCCCTCTGCTTTGTCAATGAGTGACTTCTGTCAGAAGGCAAACTTGCAGGACTGCTGAGTTAAGCTTGTAAAGAGGAAGCTTTTGGGGTTGATCAGTATTTGCCCTCCTTGTGACCTGATTCTTGTCACATTTGCCGCCCAAAAGCTGTTTCTGAAAACCACATCAAGTTCGTTTGCAAACGATGCTCCGTCTGTTACGGAACTACAGCCCCTATCTCCTTGTGCTAGGCTGAAGCTTAACCACAAACTCAATTACATTGCTGGCAGAACTTTAATTTGTTTCCCCCAGCAGGAGATGCAGTTTTCTATCTACCTGTTTGCTTTACCCTCCGGATATTTTCCACTTTCTCCTCTCAGTGCCAGCTGAGATCCTGCCTTTGCGGATTTGCTGGATTGTTGTTATTTTTCATTAATTGCAGGCCAGCTTGTATTCTTGTTGATACTTGAAACCAACTGCCCAAGCGATCTTTACATGAGGCCCATGCGTCTGGGAGGCATCTCTGCCAGCATACGTATTCCCACAAACAAAGCTTGCGTTGCTTTAGATTTAAATTGGGGATTGGCTTGCTTGGATGAGTTCCAAATAAAACATTAAGGCAAGAGAAAAAGTGCAAGCAACTGGAGCTGATGTTAAACAGGACAACCTCTGGGAAGCATCTTGCTTTACCGAAAAGGATGAAAATGCTGATATTGCCAAGGCTTCCTAGCTCTTTTGAAAAGGGGAAAACAGTTTCTTTTATTTAGCTATTCAAAATGGAAAATGCTTGACAGTCTTCCTGTAGTCTTTCTTTCCCCAGGGGTGGCTGAAAAGGGGGATACTTTGCTTTGTTGATGCAGAATGAAAAAAAAAAAGTGTATTTTGCAGAGCTCTTGAGCCTGATTTAATAACTTGTAGTGTGTGGAAGTGTCAGAGCAAACGTTTATGGCTGTTTACAGTGTGCCAAAGTGGGACTGCGGCAGTGGTGGCACGGTGCTGTGTGTTGTGGGGCTGGGAGAGTCCCCAGTGGTGGCAGATGTGGTTCTGGGCATCTCTCTCTGATGATCTGTGTTCCCTTCTCCTTAGGCAGACATCACAAAATGCGTGGTGAATACTGACCCCAGCCTTCGCTCCCACTGGCTCGTGGCCGCTGTCTGCAGCTTTGGTCACTTCCTCAAGGCTATCTTCTTCGTCCTGCTGCCTGAGAGATGAATCCGAGTCGCCAACTGCAGTCCCCCTACCCCATCTCCTCCCCCCTTCAGAAGCAGTGGTGATGGCAATCTCTGAAGAGGAAGAAGAGAAGAACTGGGACAAACAAAAGGCTTGTTCTCCTCTCCCTTCGGCTGGGAGCAAATGATCAACCACAGTCTCCTTTTTGCAGCCACAGGAGACTCTCTCACCATTGATCTTTTCAAGAGTCTTGTTTCCTTGGGTGACTTGTGTGTGTGGCCTGGACATTGCCGGTCCCTCGGCACGCTGATCGCAGCTGTGTGCAGTGTGGACTGTCAGACAGTTTCTTACGGTTGTGCTGTGTGCTTATGCTAGTGCCAGGCAAAGGGGAGGAGGAAGGGGATATTATTTGAAATGGGATAGAAAATAAGAGAGCGAGAGAGTCTCTCCTTCGCTCCATGTGAGTCCCTTTTCAGTCCTCAGACTCGCCTTGCATTGGTTCTTGTTGTTACGTTTGTGCTTAAACTCCCTCTCCTCCTTTATATGTGACTCTGACTTGGTGGGCTCTGCCCGCAGCACAGCGCGGTGGAGGGGTTAATGCAGCTGTGAGTTTCTAACGTGATAAAAACAAACATACTGCCCACCCAACACATCCTGGAAATCGGCCTGAGTGGCTGTGTGAGGGGCAGGAGCAGAGGGCAACTGCATGTGACACAGTTTGCAAGTGTATTTTGTTGACCCCTCTTACTGTGCTCACACGCCGTTTCAAAGAGGAGAGCGAGGGCGAACGCCTTCAAGCAACAACTTGGGCCTGAATTTCATAATGAAGAGAAATGTTTTCTCACTGAGATTTCATCAGAGCTAAGCATGTAAGTAGGAAAGGCTGGAGGGCACGGGCAGGAATTAGAAAGTGAGCTGTCTGACGTTGTGAAGGGGGAAAGCTGTGTCCAAGGTAGCTGATTTATGTTTCTCCTTTAATGTCTTCAGAAGTACAACTCAGTCTTCTTTGTGGCAAACAATAAAAGAAAATAGGTGGTGTGGTGTTTCGCTATTGCAAAGGGTATTGTATTTGTTTCCAGAGTTAAAAATTCCAAAAAAGGCCCGAACAGTGAAGAGACAAGCACTCAGGCCATGCTAAAAATACTTCAACTTTTCCCCTGGTAGAACATGTTAACGTGTTAAAACTACAACTTGCCTAATTCAGCGAGGAATTTAACCCGTGTTGTTACCATGTCAGAAACATGTTCACCGACCGAAGCGGGGCCTCGCTGCCGTTGGCAGGGGAAGGCTGTGGAGCCTCTTCTCTGCCAAAGCCTCGCAGGAGACAGCCGGCTCGGTGCCTTGCTCCCAAGAGCGTGGCGTCACAGAAAAACGCTCTTCTGGGTTAGGAACGTGTGGCATCATAGGAGGTTTTGCTGGTTTGGGTTTTTTTTCCTTATTTCCCTCCCACACCCTGTGTTTAGAGGGGCTTTATCATTTCCATCCAGAAGTTACAAATGGGTTTGAGAATAAAGCACAGCCTTTACTTTTCGGTTATGTCTGTGTGGCAGGTTTCTGCTGGCAGTTAGCGCTGTGCTGCGACCAGCAGAACCACCGGGAGAGGATATGCAGGTGGTCATAGCCTTGCAGGGCCCTGCTTTTGGCTGGGCTGGCCTTCTGCATTTCTGCTGATGCCTTGGCACGCAGGTGCTGGGCTCAGCTTCACTCGCGGCACTACACTGGCAGTGAAGGGCGCGTTAACGGTTCAGTCTACTAGTATTTTTTCAGTAGTAAAGTAATTCTTGTGGAGCGAAACCCTTAAAAGACAACCTTCCCCTGTCTCCAATCCCCCAGCAAAAACTCTCACCAAGGAGAAAGCCTCCTGTTCTGTATCGAAGCTGCGTGCTGCCTTTGACAGTGTCTAGGCAGACTTTGGCTACACTGTTAAAAGTTGCAGGGAAGGTTGTGCTGACAAAGATCCCGGTGTGGATGCAGCTGATGGTGCCCTGAGCTTGGTGCATTTTTATGTGTGTAAACCTTGCACCAGTTCCCCAAATAAAAACAGTTTGCCAAAGGAATATATATTTTTTTTTCTTCCTGACATAATTACATTGGCATTCAGGGTTTTGCTGGCACCTCTCCTGCTTGGCATTTTCTTCCTTAGATTCCTGATAGATCTGCCTGTGGAAACTTAGGCCAGGTATAGCATACATGGTGAACTAAACTAATCACACTGAGCAGCGCAGCAAGGATCCCCTCTGGTCTGCGACAGATGCAGCAAGAGCAGTGTAGTTCATTGCCGGGGGATGCAGATTCATTGTCCTAAAGGAGCTTATGGAAAAGTAGACTTTGGATTTTTGGAAATACCCTGGTTGTGTGCAGACTTTGACTCGGACAGTTGCGCAGCTCGTAAAGTCCAGCTTGCCTTATCGCGCCTGGCGTTTTACGGAGTGTGTGTGAGTTAATGGAGCTGGCGCAGTCGGACACCGGGACTGTGCAGACCTTTCTCCATTTCCATGCTGTTTTGAAATGTAATACTTAAGGCTATGACTGCTTTTTCAGTAAAGGAGTGATATCCAAGGGACTATTAAGGGACATAAAGAGTTAAATGCACCAATTAAGTGGGTTTAACAAAAAGATAATGATAAGCCAAATAAAGCAGCATTGCTGGAAAGGAATGTGTGTGAGTGGGCAGGGGGTTACAGAGGCAGGCACGCAGAGGCTCAGTCTGGAAACTGCTGATAATGTCGAGGTGGTGGAGCTTCCCACAAATACATTTCAGACTTCTCTGGCTTTTGTCTTTCTTCTTGCGTTTGCTGGTCCCTGCAGCATATGAACCGGAGCTGAGCAGTCTGCTGCTTATCTTACACTCAGTGTTAAACCAGGATGGTACTGCTGCTCTTCTCGCTCCTGCGGTAACCGCATCGGCACCAGCCTTGCTACCAAACTAAACAGCAAACGGCATTGCACACACCGCGGAGTGTTTGGGAAGAAACAGTCTTGAGCCTGATTCAACCAAGTATTTATGTTGCATTCAGCTGTAGTTGTAACATTCAGGCATTTCAGAGTACTCACAGAGGTCCTTTACAATCTCAGCGGTTCTGTGCCTCTGTGATTTTTCTTTTCCCTCTTCTCTTTTGGCCAGTCCTACCTGATGGGAGACATCAGGGTTGGTTGGTTGTTTATCACCCCAATAAACATTTTCCTTTTATATGATTGGTGAAGGTCCTTGCAGTGTGTCTAATTTATTTAGCTGCTAAAGAAAACCAAGAATGTAAGTACCAAAGTTAGTACTAGTATGCTTCTTCATATTGAACACCTGTCTGTTGTTCCTCTTCGAGCATCAAGAACTGAAAACCCCCAAACTAGCCATCTAGTGGGGGAAGGTGGGGCTGTTGCTGCAGGGCCGGGTGGAGGTATGGGAGATGCCTCGGGGGTAGCAAAAAGAGGGAGAAAGGGTTGAGGATGGGGAAATGGCATCGTAAGTATTTTAGTGGATGCAGGGTGTTTTGCAGATGAGTGGCCCATGTGTTATTGCAGCGGGGAATGTCAAGGTCAGAGAGTTGAGCTTGAAGGAACCTGAGTTTCAGAACTCTTTTGATCGCAGAAGAACTTGCTCCAGTAAGGATTATCCCACACAACCCCCCCGCGCTGTCTTAATTTTCGGTTTCTTTGTGATAGACCTGCATTCAGTCAATGGAAATACTTGCTTTATCAAAAAGGTAGGGAGCAGAAAAGCCGCCTCAGCTTTGGTATTTCAATGACAAGCGTTTGAGCAGTGCTTATCGTGTCCTAAACTTGACATTGCTTCAACCGCCGCCTTCCTTACACCTCTCCCTTGTCAAACATTGGCAGTAGGTTCACCTTCTTTAAAGCAACTGGAGAAACTGAAGTGGTCTCAGTCTCAGAGCACATGTCGCTTGTGTTCCTGCACTGCTTTTTCTCCTGTAACTGGAAAGACGACAATCGGTGAAGCCCTTAATTTGTCAGACTTGCATCTGTGTTATATACTGAAGTACGGAACAATAGCATCAGGGAGCGACGTTGAGGTTTCCTGGAAAATTGCAATACCAAACTTCCTCATTTTCAAACTTCTTGTCTAGACCCTGAGATAAATGTTCGGCCTATTATTTTTTTTTAGTTCTCCTTTTAACATGCAAGGTCTGCAAGTGGTTTTTTTTTTGTGCACAATTAAACTGAATATGAAGGCGTTTTCAAGTCCCTAACACGGCTTTCTGAAAAGATCAGGCCTCTAAGGCATTCCGATGGCTTTGCCAAGAGCCTTCTTGATGGGGCTCTCATCAACGTGTGTCTCCTCGAATTTCTTTATCGTTGGTGCTTTTTTTAATCTAGTATTTATAATTTTTATGGGCATAAATTTGCAACAGATTAATTATTCTCTTAGGGCAACATGAACGCAATGCATGCTACTAAATTAAAGACAAGAAAACAATAATTTAATGTACTGCTGGCAGAGTCTATAAATTTCTTCTATGCAAGTGGTTTGACAGATGGAGTTTAAATACTGCCTCAGAGAAGCCTGTAACCTCTTTAACTCTAAACATTTTGACCCTCTGGGATTAGGAGCCCCTAGCACAGCTAAACAGAGTGATCCTTGGTTGAACTTTACACCCTCACCCAGGACCTGGAAGTCTCTTGCATGTTCAAGCAGGGTCTGTGGGAAACAGAGTGCTCCTGGGTCAATGACATGACATGCAGTCCATGTCCAGGCAAGGTCAGATGAAAAAAAAGCTTCCCCTCCCACAGAAGGGGAAAGAAGCAAAAAAAAAAAAAAAAAAGAAAGTGTTTGGAAGGAAATTTCCAGCTTCCTTACAAGCGTATTTCGGAGCTTTAGCTCAGAAGAAACTTCATTTATTTTCTCTGCCCGTAGACCGGCAGACAGCACTAGAGCTTGTCTTCTCCATTGCTACAGAAAGACTTGATCCCTACTTACGGCAAATGCTGAACTGTGGAGCTAAGCTCAGAAAAAAAGCACTGAAGAGATCAATCCCCTTGTGTTTAAAATTTCAACTTCCATCCCTGTCTCATGACCTTCACTCATGCTTTCGTTAAGCTCCGTGTTTAAGCAAGATAAGGTGTGTTTTCTGTCTCCAGAATGCCTCTGTCCCCTGCCAGAACATGACTTGTGCCAGGCTTGATCTTGAGTCCCTTCCAGTCAACTGAAGGGCAACTGGTTTGGACTTTGCAGGACTATGGGCGCTACTGAGGACTTTTGTCATGTCCAATCTGATGGGAGCCGAGAGGAGTGGCCCCTTGGCAGGACCAGGCCTGCAATAGGTCTGTCTGTCCTGGAGCACAAGGTAACCCCTCACAGTATCTCACCTGGCTTTCATTAGGCGGCAGCTGGAGTTCCTGCAGCCGCATCCGGTCCCTGCAATGCAGATCCATTCTCCCCATGCTCTGTCACGCTGTCCCAGTAACCTAAAGCCACCCAAAAGCTGAATTTGGAGCCCTCTCAGCATTATGGCGTCGCTCTTTTACTGCTAATGCGGAGGCGTGAGTCAGGGGCTGTGCAGTGGCTGCCACGGGGACAGTTTGTTCCCGTTTTCCACCAGAACTGAGCGTGGATTCTCTGATAATCCAAGAAAGGGATTAAACGAAATTAAAAAGCCTTTTCTTTTGATCTCCTTGGCACTTGAAAAGAAAAAATTCAAATCACCAGTAAGCTGCTAGAACTTTGCTCTCAGTTCCTCAGCCAGGAGATGGCCGTTCTGCCCTTCTTAAGCCTGACAAGCTTCTGCCAGCAAAATTCCCCTGCCTGTGATGTCAGGCTGCCCCTCTTAGTGCTTGAAGTGCAGGCTTGCTGCCGGAGCTCCTGGGCAAAGCTTTCTGACCCCCATGGCCATCTGACCCAGCAGGTTGTTTTTTCTCCCAGAGAAGGCAACCCTTTCCAAAACATCTGGTGCTACGGCGGAGTTGGGTGCCATTTTGAACAGCATCGTACCCACAGTGTGGGCCCCATTGCCTGGCTTATTTTCCCTTGTATTAGGGCTGACAGCACATGTTTATACAGGGTGGAAAAGGAGAGAGCATGACAGGCATTTGAAAGGGAACAAACAACCCCCAAATTGTTGTGCCGTGTTGTGTTCAAAGCCTCTCCTGGCTGCTGAAAGGGTTTGGGTCCAGGCTGTTGGTTCCTGTTGGCACTCGCCGGGCTAATGCATGCTGCGAGCTCGTGATTTGTGGCTAACGGTAGGTAACTTCAAGCTGGAAAAAGATGCTTTGAATGTCTGTGCCCTTGATTTTTATGGCTTAACTGGAGGAGGAGGACAGCACTACTTAAAATACTTAAGCGTTCAATGTAGCATTTTGTCTCTGAGGGAGAGCAATGGATTCAGAAAGCGAAGCCAAGGCTGTATATTATTGCAAGCAATAAACCTACTGGAGTCTGGAACTAGCTAGATCTAAATCATGAGACATCCTTCCCAAACCCTCCAGCACATCAGTGGGAAGACTGGAAAAATTGTACAGCAGCTTTGCTTTAATTTAAGCAACTTAATATATATAAAAAAAAAAAAGTGGACTACCCTGTGTTATGTTGACATTGCATTTGCAGACTTGGGGTTTTCTGTAGGGGTGATGAGTGGCTGGAAGGAGGAAGCTGCGTGGGGTAGCTGAATGGGATGCCTCTGTGTTAAGCACATGAATTTCTGCTACAGTGAGCTGCTGTGAAGTAGGTATGTGTCTGGTGCTGCGAAGGCTGGGTGAGGGGACATAAAAGTCAGGGTAATATCGCTGCTGCAGTCAGCAGGGCCAGCCTGGCCTCTGAGGGGACCGGCTCAGGGCTGGCTGGAGGCTCAAGGAGATGCTCTGTACCAGGTGATGTTTTCAAGGCAGCCTTCAAAATCAGCCAAGCTCTCCGCAAGCTGCCAAGCTGCGCCGGGATAAAGCGTTGCGGTAAGAGCATCTGGCAAGGCTGGGCTTGAGCCTGAGGTTGTGCCTGCAGACAGGTGAGGTTCAGCCCCGGGGCGGGAGGGAAGAGCAATGCCATTCATTGAGAGGGCTTGACGGGTGACAACGTCCCCATCCCTCCACCCGGCCAGGCTGTGGGTCTGTCTGTGCGGCCCAAGGACTCGGGGTGGTGGGAACTTGCCCTCTTAGGTTGGAAAATGTTGAACCTGTGTGGGAGAGCACTCAAGCCTCGCTTCTAACAGTTTCCAAAGTGGAGGGGAGCTGGGCCGGGGTTCACAGGGTTCAGTCCTGAGTTTAGCACGCGTACTAAACCCTCAGAGTTGGCAGAAAGGTTGCCCTGTTGATTTTGGGCTTCAGCTCTAGTTTCAGAACTGGAGTGGGAGGAGAAGTTGCGCACAACCCTCTGGGTGATGGGTAAGGGCACAGCAGCTCCCCATGCGGCTGCTGCGGTGAGAAGGCAGCTTGGCACCCACCTCAGCGCTTTGTCCCTTCGGATCGTCGCCCTGTGTCGTGCCAAGGGGCTGTTTATCTTTGCTGCCTCTGGAGGCAAACACAGCTCCAGGGCTGAGCAGAAACAAAGCCTTGGGGACATCAGGAGCCTGAACTGAAAACATGCGAAGATTAATTTGCAGTTACTGAAATCAGCCTATTTAGGAGTTCATTAAATGTACAGCACTGATGGAAAGGAGAAGGACAAGCTGTAAGGAGAGCGATGTGGTCCAGGAGTGTCCCCTGGATTCACCATGTACTTTCCAAAAACTAGTTATCTTGTGAAGACTGCTTCTTACCAAGAAGCATTTGTTGACTGCGTATATTTATGTCTGCAGACATAAAAAATTCAATCATCCCCTCTTTTGAAGGGAAGAAGAGCAGCTGAGAAAACATTTGCCCTTTTTCAAAGAGCTTTGTTTACGTTGGGATCAGAGCGATTCAGCGTGGAGGCACCGGCCGGGGCTGGAGGCGATGCTGCACTTCCCTTGAAGATGGGGTTGAGGATTATATCAAAAGTGGAATTTAATCCCGCTATCTTTCACTTAAAAGATTTAGCAAAGTGCCTCCAATTTACTTCAACTTCTCCAAGGACAGTGGTGTCCTTAGGCTTTGAAGGAGTGAAACGCTGGGCGGCTTGCCTGGAGGAAGCATGTTGAGAGGTGGGCAGCTGGGGAACAGGAGGAGTCTTCTCGTGCTTTCCGTCTTTTCCCCAGTCTGCCCTGCCTGTGGCCGGCCTCCGGCTCACGTCTTGGCGGGGCTGCGAGGCAGCGCTGAGCATGGGCGTGCGGGGGGCTGCAGGGGTGGCGGCGGAGGAGCAGAACCGCCTGCAAATGCTGCTTTCTGCAGCGTTTCCTGGCTTTTTGGGTGACTGGTGGTGAACTCACTACACAGGAAAAGGCCCGTTAAAAAGAACACAAGATGCACTTACCTTAAACTCTCATGCTGAAGTTATTTAATGGCGCTGTGGTTTCTGCATGGCCCCCCCCGACCCCTTACCACTGGTAGTGCTGAACCGGTCCCATCCCAGGAACAGAAACCAAACAGTGAAGGAACAAAGGAGCAAAGCAGATCATTTAACATCCTACAGCTGACGTTCTACAAAAGACCAGACCCAGTGACGGGATGGAACAGGACAGCACAGCCGGCCTCCCCCTTTGCGGGGTGCAGGGTTCCCCGCTGACCCCTTTTGCAGCAGGAGGCCTTTCCTCATGGGCGCAGTGCCAAGGGTGCCGGCTTCGGGCCAGGAAGGGGCTCCGGGCAGCATGGACGGGCAGCACGGCTGAGCCATTGGCAGATGCCAACAGGGGACAACAGCCTCCAAACACGAGCCAGCTGCTTTCTGTCTCTCCCACCTCCTCTGACTTGAAGTTTAACTTATGGAACGCGACGCCGGCTTTGAACGCTCGGGAAAAAGTTACGAATATCCACTCCAGGCTCCCAGTGCTGGGCTGGGTGGGATGAGACCAAGCAGCCTCTCCCACGACCGGAGGGGTCATTAATGATGTTTTACCTGGCTGACAGCCCCCGAGCCTGGACTTTGCTGGAGCAGGAGAGGCTGAGGGAGCAGAGCAGGGTTTGATGGGCTCCTCTGAAGTGAGCAGGTTTAAGGGTGACACCTTACCTGCCTGCCCCTGCCCAGAAAGCCTGGTGTGGCAAAGAGCAGCAGCCTCTCCTGGGGGGGCTCTGGGCACCTTCTGGTGCTGCTTTCCATGGCTGGTGCTGGGGAAGAGCCTGGTGCCTTGTCCCTGCGGATCCCTCATGCATGCTGCCGTCTCACCACCGTGGCGCTGGGGAAGGCAGCAGCATCCGTGCGCATCGTGGGAGCGGTCGGTCCCCGACCGAGGTGTATGTACACGGCACAGACAAATGGGATCTACAGCCGCCGGCCTCCTGGCCTTACTTTCCACGAGCAGGAGTGTCAACAGTGCACAGAAGACAGAAAAATAGCTCGAAAGAGTAAGAACATTTGAAAACGTGCCTGTTCTCCAGGCACTCCTGGGAGAACATAAACAGTGTGTTTGGGAAAAAAAACCCCACACCTTCCTCTCCTCCTTTAGTAATAGCTCAACCTGCTGAAAACATGTTATTTGACTTAAAAAGTACTCTGGGAACCTAAACACCGCCCTCATCCCTGCGGCTCGGTCTCTCCCAGCCAGTCCTGGAGCCTGCAGGCAGGCGGTTGTCAGCAGTGATGCTGAGTAGACCCACCCACAGCGAGATGGTCCATTTTCTTTCAGAATGTTTGTAATTAAGAGCTCTGGTTCCCTGGTGATATCTGTCCTGTAAAGCATTAAAAATAAAGCCATTAAATAAAGGAGGCACTGTCGCCGCTCTTGAGAAACAAAATAAACCAGCAAAAAAAAATGTGCACCAGAAGGAAGCAGAGTTTGGGCTGCCTTTCCAGGCTGGAGACGCTGCTGCTGCAGATACAAACATTTGTGGATGTGCGTTTGTGAACAGAACTGAAGTCGTGGAGCGGAGATACCACCCTGACGTTATCGGCACCAGCTCAAGCCCTCAGTTAACTCTGGGGTTTGTGCCCTTCGGACAGCAGCCACCCCGCTTTCCCAGCCAATGCAACGCTCGAGAAAGCAAAGCAGAAGCAAGAACAGACTCGTGGCTGCTTTAGATAATTTTGATAATGCCCCTCTAGCTTTTCTTTCTGCTTTTCTCCGCTGCTGCTTGGCCAGTACAACCTCACACCCAACCACTGGTGCTCCAGCTGTGCCCTCCAGCTGTGCCCTCCGGCTGTGGCCTCTGCTCCCCATGTGGATGCTGGCATTAGCGTCGCGGTGGCAGCCGCCTCTCCCAGCTCTGGCCCGGTGACAGACCTCTGCTCGCTGCCAGCAGCCAGGCTGCTGCAAGCCTCCATGCACAGGCACCGTTCTCTTTAGGAAAAGGGAATAAAAACATTTACAATGAGCATCCAGAGGCAGTATGTCTTCGGTAGGTGTGACTCCATGCTGTCCTGAAGAAATGTGTCCAGAACTGTTTGTCTGCATGCTGGTTACTCTTCTTTAGTCTCCCTCAAATTTCCCTGGAAAATCCCTGTGGTGAGGCAGCACGGCCAGTCTGACAGGGAGAAGAGCGGAGCTCTTGGGACCCTCCAGCCATCACCCTTGCTGTTGGATGCCCGGGCAAGCTACAGCCTCTGAAAACACGCAGCTCTTGCTCCAGAGAAGCTCGATATGACTCATCCCAGCGATTAGACGAGCAGGGGAGAGGAATCCTGAGGGCAGATTTACTCCTGCTCTGCAGGGCTATGCAAGCCATAGGGGGGCTGCTCCTCTTGCCTCTCCAGCAGACCCCTCGGCTTGGCGGCTGCGTTCCAAGAGGAGAGAACCCACTGGCGACAAGACCTGGGGCAGCCTTCCCCGAGGAGACGGGCAGCCGGCAGCACCGGCTGAGTCCAGCTGCCTGGAAGGCTCTTAGTGAAGCTCTGTCATGCAGTTCATTTAAAACCAAAAGCACAACCCCAGAGAAACCTTCTGCACAGCAGTTTTGTTCATAAACAAGACACTTCCACTTCGTTTGTAAAGAACCCAAACTCCATAATTAAAAGACATAACTTGTTTTATTGTGTTTGGCCTTGATAGGGCTAGAACGTTTCTCAACCCAGATGATGTGAAGGGAATTTAGGACCCTCAACTCCACATTAGCAGAGCTTTGAGTCTTAGAGAGCTGCTGACCTTACCAGACTGGCTCTGCCACCCCTTCTTTGCCAGAACTTTCTTCAGGCACACAGACGATGCGAGGCAAAGAAATCCCTGCAGTGCCTCAAACCCGGCTGTGCCGTGTCACCCCGAGCTGCTGTTGCACAAGAAGAAGTAACAGGGACCGTCAGCACGGATCAGAGCTGGCAGCAAGATCAGAGCTGCCAGGCCGGACTGGCTGCCACCAGTGGGACGAGCGCCAGGAGCAACATGTGAATGCCCTGGAAAGTCACCCAGCTGCCAAGGCTTGGGAAGGCTCAGGGACCTGTGTGTGGGGAGCGAGCAGAGGGGAAGCACAAGGTAATCCCACTGGTCAACCACGGGAAACTGCAAGAAGAGTCTGAGAATCTCTGAAATTTGGAAAAAAAAATTTTTAAAATTCTGTCAGAGTTTTTCATTAATGGCTGTGATTGCCTTTGAAGGCCAGATCCAAAGTCTAGTAAAAAGATAAACAGAATTTTAAAATCTTTACCAAACAATTTCTACCAGAGCGCCAACTCTGGCCAGCTCACGGGAGCAGTGGGAAGATGCAGAGCTGTATCTGCGCGTGTCCCTCCCAGGAGCAGGGCACGACGAAGGTGATGTGAACGTCACCAACCATCTGCCATCTCAGAGACTCCAGCCTCTATTCGATTGCAGTTCCTGCTACGTACTCAGTATTTTCTCTGGTTTGCAAACTGTTTCTGGGAATACCAACCTATCACTTCAGGAGAGGATACCCTCATCCTGTCTCCCACGAGTAATATTCTGATTTGTTGTGACCAGGGAGCTACTGAGCCAAACGCTCCGGGCAAAGACGCGCAGCCACTCCTGGAAATGCGGAGCTCTGGACACGAGGTTGTTAGTGCCGGAAGGGCATGCTGAACCCGCTGCCGAGATAGAGGGATGGGCCCTTTAGAGCAGCCGGGTAATTTGCTGTATCATGTTGAAAACAGCACTAGAGAACAACGATCACGTGTGTCCTCCCACGGCGCTGCTTTGACTGCTGCACCCGTGGGTCAGGGGGACGCCCGGGGTGCTGCCCGGGCGCTGATGGTGGCCACCTTACTTGTGTCAGCTCTGAGGTGGGCGAATTACACTTCTGATGTGTTGCTTTGCTGGTGCCAGGCTGGATGCATGGAATCAGGTTACAAAAAAATGCTGTGGTGCTGCAAAAAAACCCCAGTGCTTCGCCTGGTCTTGTCTTGGAGGAAATGCTATTTTCTTTAAACACACAATCATCCGTAGCACTTAGAAAATGGATGCAGAATTAAAAGAAACATTTCCATGTCTGGATACACCAGTGCTTTAGGCAACAGGAGAATAATACTTCAAGGTTGGAAGACATAAATGTGCAAAAAATAAGTCCCCCTTTTTGCACAGCTGATGATTGTAGCCAGGCTCAGTTATTTACGTCCAGGCTGGAGATACTCCGTGGGTCCTGAGCCTCTCGAGCAGCTGGCTGAGGAGCTCCCCTGGGCAGCCCAGCCCTTCACTGGCGCTGGGGCTTCACTCTGGCCCAAATCCTCCCTTTTCTCAATGCCTTTTTTTTTCTTTTTTTTTTTTTAGAGGCAAGGCTGGCCTTTTTCATCTGTCGCTTGCTGGAGGCAACAGCAGAACAGATTTCTTTCTTTCTTTCCCCTCAGAAACAAAGGCTTTTGGCTCAAATACTTGACCATCGCCCACCAGCCCTTACGGCTGGGTGTTTGGTCACCCACAGCACAGCTGATAGATGTTGCATATGAGTAAAAACGGCATTATAGTGCGACAGCACCGCTGAGTCCACACAGCTCTGCGCTAATGAGGGCGAGGCACTGGTAGAGGCTGGCCACCTCCATGCCCTGCTGGCCCGGGCTTGCTCTACTACTACATCATTATTATTTGCTTATTCAATAAAATTTTTGCTTTTCGTCTCATTCCTCTTAGCATTTCCATCTCTGCGTCCTTCTATGGGAAAGGAGGCAACCTCGGAGCTGCTGCTGCTAAATCTGTGCCCAGGACTCCCTCATGTGACAGGGGTCTCTGTTGTGCAACTGGGACGTGTCTGCTGGAAATGGCTGGCACTCATCCCCTTGGCCACCGTGACCTTCCCTGGGACTGGGAATACGCCGTATCATCAGCTGCCATCCCAGCGATAACGGGATGAACATGCAACAGACCCAGGAAGAGCTTGACTGAGGGGCTTGGTCCAGGTGCTGCCACGTGGCAAACTGGGGGAAGTTATCCATGACTGAAATGTTCAGAGCTGAAAAGTGGAAAGAATTTGCTTCTTATGTGAGCTAAGGTACGTGAATCCTGCAAAATCAATGTCTCCCAAAGGCCAACAGCTAAGGCAGAGTGGCTCTGCAAGGAATTTGTGTGCCTGGGAATCGGGAAGCGAGGTGGTGGGGAGCAGAGCCAAGACATGCTGTTAAGGAGGAATTTGGGAGCCTGCAGCTGCTGCAGGCTCCCCTGGGGGCAAATACCCAAGTTACTCCTCCTGTTTGGCTTTGCCTGTACAGGAAGGACGTCTCCTCCGTGGCCATCCGATTGTTCCAAGGGTGGGGAAGGAGCCGTGCCAGCAGTGCAGGAATGCAGCTGTTCTGGAGAGCATCCATCCATGTCTGTGAGCTCTGTGGCTGGAGAAGCCAGGCATCCTGCGTCGTGGTGGGACTGTCCCAAGTCCAATGCGGGACAAACGTCCGTAAGGCTTCTTCAGCGCGTGTATTTGAGGGCAGTGGTGCCAGGCGGTCAGGTGGCAGCATCTCCATGACTTCGGGAGGAGAGCTGTTTCTTCCGCTACCCAGTCGCCTGTTTTCCTGACACTTATGGGTGTTTGATGTTTTGGAGCTTGCTCTCCCCAGCAAAAAAAAAAAAAAAAAAGATGGAGCATGGTTGTCGGAGCTTTGTTTCCTTTGGAAACCTGGCTAAAAATATCCCATTCCTGGCTGACAGCTCTGTCACAACAAGCAGCGCGCAGCGGGAATGCGGGGCATCTCCTCCGCAGCCTGCCTTTTGGATGATCCATGCAACAGCGCACACCAGATTTCAGCTTGGTCTTTCAAGGACTGTTACCGACTGTGATTGCTCAAGCAGTAGCCAAGGCCATGCTCTGATACTTGGCTTCTGCTTTTTGCACTAAGGAGGTCCAGGTGATGCCATTCTTGGTGGCAATGGCATCCTGGCAGCTTTGGGGCTGCTGTAAGATACGTGTGGTACCCACAGAGCTCCGCTTCTCAGCTCCCTTCCAACACCTCTGCTGCTTGTCCTGTGCTGCTTTTCACCGTGCAATGCCCCAGGATTCAAATTATAATCATCTTGCTGGTCCTGTCCATTTATGTCTCTTCCACAATAAAGGTGTGAATGTGTTTTGAAGTGCTCAGGTATGTGGGCATGCCTGTTGGCCAGCGAGCCTTCGCTGCCTGCAGATGTGCAGCCTAGGACGTGTTTCAACAGTGCTGCAAGCAATCAGCAGTTTTAAAGAAAAATGAAATTATCAGGCCAGATCTTGTTGAATCTTCTCACCTGGTGGGTGAAATCTGTTTACTTTGCTGCTTTTTTTTAGGAAAAAAAAAATACTGATGCCAACAAATCTCACTGATCCAAAAGCTGCTGCCAGCACACCTCTGGATTTGGGAAGTTGTGTGTGGCTGCCCCACATAAGAGATGCCTCTTCTAGGTCCTGTAGGGAGGGCCCGAGAGCCAGGTGCCCAGCATCCAGGCCAGGGGCTCCATCTCAGGGTTCGGCTGGGAGGGGTCTCTGTGGAGGAGAGCACAGAATGAAGAGAGAAAATTGAGGGATCTGTGCTCTGCAGCTTGCTGTGAGCTGCCTACAGAGGCACTTCCCTGTGTGGAGGGGAAGAAGAGGCACCTCAGAAATGGGGTTTTTTTGGGCTATGTCAGCTCCAGACTACAAAGGGAAACAGGGAACTAAGAGCAGTCATGGAGAGCAGATCTAGCTTCACGTGTGCTCTTGATCTCACACCAGACAAGCTTCCAAAAAACCTGTGTCTGATTTCTGTCTAGTACTGATTTAAGAAGAAAACCTCGTGCATGGTAGGGAGGAGAAGTCCAAAACCTTAAGGTAAGGAGCTAAACTCCAAATTGCAGTAAGGTATCTAATGTTGCGGGTTGGCTTTTCTCAGGCAGCAAGAATACACCGTTCCTATTGACTTTGCAGATTTCAGACCTGAGAAATCATCTCAGGGGAAAAAGAAAGTCAGGCTGTATAAATCTGGTAGCCCTCATAGGTTCAAAAGTTTGGCTGTGGTTTTTGTAATGTCTCCCAACAGCTGGTGTGGACGCAGCATCAGATGTGAAGATGTTACTGCTGCTCCTTCCTTCCACAGCTTCTCCTCTACCCTGGTGCCACCAAGGAGGGAGTGATGGATGGAAGAAACACGACTGAGTTTGACTGAACGATTTGAATAAAAGAATAAAAGACCTATTTTGCAGGAGTTCTGGACACAGTGGTAGCTCCCCAAACGAGCTACTAGCCTGGTGTAAAGCATGGCGTCACCAAAACGTTACCAGACCTACAAGCACTGAGGACCATCGCATTCGCCAGCCCAGCAGCTTCAAGTTCAGTAGCTCATCAAGGCTTTCCCAGCACACATGACGGGACACATGGATTTCCTCAGCAGACACCCCTGATGAGCACCCTCCAGGCTCCGAGCCATAAAGCCATGCAAGGGCTCCTGGTTGCTCACACAATGAAAGGGATGGAATCAGAGCCAGGTTACAGACGTGCGAGGCCTTCACACAAAACTGGGGTGAAAAGGGTTGGTCATTTGGAGAGGTGGGAATAACACAGGAGTTACTTTGTCCCAGCTGTGGGCAGAGGCTGGGTGACACTCGGGGTGCCAGCAGGTTGGAGGCCGAACGGAGCAGCACGCCGTTCTCTTTGTGTCGCTGCATTTAGAGCAGCAGCCAGGCTGTGTCTGGCAGAGTGACAAGGCTCCTTCTTTAATGACTCATTTCAGAAGAACAGCTTTGGTAAGCAACAATTTTGCGCTTCGCTGTGATTTCAGAGGGTGTGAAGAAAAAAAAAAAAAAAGAAGAAAAAAAAAATCAAAAGAATCAATTGAATGGAGGCCGCGTGGCTGCAGGCTCAGCCTTACGCTGCAAGCCAGGAGAAGGACACGCTGCCACTCGTGTGCCACGGGGAAGACCTACACACGCAGAAATGCAAGCGCCCGCAGCAAAAGCCGGGTTGGCTCCGTAAAGTGTTGTCAAAGCGGTGGCTGGGATTTCAGTGCGACTGTAAGGATGTCCTCCTCCCCCCAACCTGCTGCCTGACTCATCCTGGTGATCTCATCCAGTAAAACCGGGAGGGTGCTGCCGGGCTGGCGGGGCTGGAAGGCAGGGCCGCGGCTGCGCGGGGAGATGCTGACCCAAAAAGATGATGCTGCGGGTGGAGATGTGCGGCACGAGTTTCACAGCAGTTCGGTTGCAAACCTCAGACCGGGCTGGGAGGGAGCTCATGTTCGGGGTGCCAAGGTGGAGAAGTAGAAACTTCCCCTGAGTGTCTCCAACACCTTCCCTTTCAGGGACAGCAACCTCGGTGAGGGAAGGGCAGCCGGCACACCTGCAAAGCGCGGGTGATCGTGTGTTGTTATCCTGAAGTGCTCTGAGTGAAGCCACGAGAGCTCCAGAGCAGGATCGCACGGGCTTTTAGCATCTTTTTCAACATCTCTGCAGCAACATGAAGGGCATGCACTGCGTGTCATTGCCTGTGCCCACCTTCCACCTCTATTAGGAGCATCCCCAGCATCGCCACCTTGTCTTCTGGTGCTGTGAGAAGCGTCTGTGCAATGATCGCTGCTATCAGAAGAATGACAAACTGCCGTGGAAAGCCCTGACATCCAGTTTGTTTTCAAAGACAGAACATTTTCTTTCCACTTCCACCTTGTAAGTAAACAATTTTGAAGCCCTGGAGAGTACCGCTACCCTGCCCACTGTGGTTTGGCTTTCTGCTGGCTCCCTGCACACCGGGCTTTTCTTTCTCAGCCTTTTCTGAGCAGCTTAGGACGTGAAGACAGTCACAGGCTTGGGAAAGGGTGGCTGAGGCTGCAGCCTGGGCCGCTGCTGCCCTCTCCTGGGTCCGAGACAGCCAAGAAGCCAAGAGAAGATTTTTTTTAAGCAAGAGATTCCTGCAAGCCTGGGGAATTTCCTTGCGCTGGGGCGGCAGCTGGGGACCAGCCCTGGAGGGTGCCAGGCCCAGGGATGCTGCCCAGGCTGGTGCCAGGTTTGGCCTGGCTGCACCATTTTAAGTCCCTTTCATGACTCCTAGCAAAGTCTACAGCAGGAGGATGGATGATCGGCTTGGCTGGCCCTTGCATGGGTAACAGCTATGCTAGCCCAATTTGTAGGAGCTCATGGTTTCTGGCCTCAATTGCTACCTGTTCTCTCCACAATGGTTTTATTTATATTAAACTAAAAAGCCTTCAAAATAAGATGCTACTGCAGCAACGAGGTGACCTCCTCACCTGAGCCTCTAGGAAGCTTCTCTTTGATGCCTCTCTGAGAAGGAGCTGAAGAACGGTGGAGCCTCCCCTGTGGCACCAAGAGCATTTAATGCAGCAATTGCCTGATGGTTTCCAAAGCCACTTAGTGGTTTATTACGGCATTATTGCCTTGAGAGTGGCTGGACACTCAGCGCTGGAGGACTCAGACACTCCGGGGTATTTGTGCAGCCCCTGCTTTCTTCTCAATGGGAGCAAAGGAGAAGGTGGTGTCAGTGGTCTCCATCTACCTACAGCCCGCCCAGGAGTGGGAGACTTGGAGCTGGTGATCCAGACCCACATCTCCCATGAAAGTCTGCCTGCCTGTAGCCTAAGGCAGAACAAAGCCCCACGACAAAGGCTGGTGATCCTCCCTGCCACGCGAGTTGCAGGTTGCCTGCGGGTATAAAGGCAAACACATTTTGGGTACCAAAGACCTTTCCAGCTGTACTGCAATGATGTGCTACAGGGCCACAAGACACCGTGCTGGCCAGGAGCAGAAGATCCATACCCATGAGGTGGTGCCAGACCAACGCGATGGGAGCTGCGCACCGCTGGGTGACAGCACAGCGCCTGGTGGGTGCATGGCCCTCATCTTTTAATTACTCACCAGACCAAATTTTTTGCCTTTTTTTTTCTTTTTTCTTTTTTTTTTCTTTTTCCTGCGGAGCTGCCACTGACCATGCAGCACCTCTGGTCTTGGCGGCTCTGCTGGGCTTGCCGATCCTGCTGACTGCCGTAAGAACGAGTCGCGTGGGCAGTAATACTTCCCACAAATGCTCTTCCAGTCAGGGACGGAAAACTCCATCATGGGCTATTAAATATGAAGTCCCTGAGCCACAAATCCTGCCCCAGATGGAAGCGCTGGACTATTTATACACTCCTGTGTAAAAGCTGGCGCAGACCTTTGACTATCTGTATGGCTTTTTGAACGTTTTCCAGTCCAGCTATATCTTTCTGAGACGGGGAGCGCAGAAGTGCACTCAGTGAATTATGGATGTGTAGAGGCCGTAATGATGTTCTCCCTTTTACGGGCTCCTCTTTTCCAAATAATTTTTAACACGCGCCTCTCGTTTGAATGGCTTTTGGACTGCCTGGTAAAACCGAGCTCTCATTCGAGGGAGGGAATAGCTTGCTGCACATCCTAAGGCTGGAAAGAGAAGAAAATAGGAAAAACATATTTATCCCCAGTCAATACCAGCTGCCATTTTAATTATCTGCTCACACAGTGTCACAAATTCTTGTTCCCCCTGAATCACTGATGGTCTTGTCACCCCGCCCCGACCTGAGTGGGAGGTGGAAGCTGTGATGTGGAGGGTTGGAGAGGTCAACACCAGCACCAGGGGTTTGCCCAGCCTGGATGGCTGAGTCCTCCCCAAAATGCTGCTTCCTCCTTCCCATCCCCTTTGCTTGCTTCTCTTCTTCCCCAGCAGCCAGGACTCAGCAGGAGGAAGGCAAGAGGCAGATGGTGCTGGGGGGGGGACCAAGGTGGCCAGTTGCTGGGGATGGAGTGGTGGTGGCCCTGGCCATTCCCAGTCCTGGAGGGAAGTGGTGGCGGCCGTGGTGCTGCTCTCTGACCTGGCTCCTCATCCCACTGCACACACGTGGCTGAGGAGGGCTCGTCCCTGTGCCCTGTAGCAGCGGTTGATGGGGCAGGAGGTGTGCAGGGAGCAGGGAAGCTTTTCCATTCGCTCCCCCTCCATCTCTCCCACTCTTGGCAAACGCCTCTTTTCCTGTCCTCACCCTTCGGCCAGTGCAGTGCATGGGGTGCTCTGGGGCCCCCAGCCCCACCTGCAGCAGGATTTGCAGGGCCAATTGGCTTGCGGCATGACAAGCTGCTCGATGAAGGCTTTGAAAGGCTTTGCCTTATCTGCTCATCCTCGCCATCCATAACTTGTCCCACACACTCGCCATGCTGCTGGGTTGCGGTCCCGCTGCCCCGGGCCATCTGCCCGCCGGCAGCGCTGCCGGTGGCCCCATTTTCCCTTTGCTCCATCCTGAGCACCAGGACTCAGTCTGCTGAAATCCCCACCCAGGTGGGATTACTGGGCACTGTCTGGAGCTCAGATTGACCGCAAATTTTTTCACATCCCCTCTTGTTTAACTTGATTTTTGCAGTCTTAGGCAGCACTGAGCTGCTCAGGGCTGAGCAGCCTGGAAGGCTCTGTGCCAGGTGAATTGGTTCTGCTAGGTTTGCCCTGCCTGGGCTGGGAGACAGCCGCGCTCCTCCACTCAGCCTGATACTCCAGGCACGATGAAAGAAGAGCAGCTCAAGGACGTATTAGCAGCGTGGCTGGCTGGCAGCCAGGCGTGGATTGAGGCAAGGTGCAGTATATAAAGAGCATCATGGCATGTAAGGACCTTCCATCGCTCCACTGCCACTTCTAGGGATGGAGTTTGGCTGGGCTGTGACAGCAGCCTGCAAGTGAAGAGCTGTCGGTGTCTCCAGCAGCATCATCCCACCACGCTGCACGGCCATGGGGCAACAGCCCCAGGGCTGGGAGGAGGGCAGCCCTGCTCTGGTGAGCTGGAGCCCCAGTTGGTCCCAGCTCCTATGAAGGACCTGAGCAATGGGACCTACCCCTAGACCACTTCTGCCCCCATCCTGAGAGTCCCTCCCCGCCTGGGCAGAATCCCATGGCGCAGGGAAAACAGGGGCGCAGGCAGCCAGGGAGGAACAGAAAGCAAGATCCTTTATTGTACACAGTACAGAATGTAATGCAGCTTTGCAGGAGATACATAGCCCTGCTTGAGTAAAGATTATTTCAAATCAGTCCTCAGATTAACCCCTTCTGCACTGTAGACCTGCCACACCGAGCAAATGGTTGAAACCGTGTCCCCATAGTGGGGTTCCCACGACCGAACGCTCCCCACAGGTACAAGCCACTGTGGGGAGAGCAACCGAGCCTACTCAGAGTTAATCTTCATACTTCCCCAAAAAAGAATGAATCAAAAAAATCCAACCAAAGCTAACTGAGGAAAAAAAAAAAAAAAAAATTCCTATACAGCATTTACAACAAAAACATGTAGCCAGTGGGGTGGGGGGGAGGCAGGTATGGATATATGAGTGGTGGAGAAGTGTTAGGAGGTGCAGCGGGGAGGGGGGAGCTGGAGGGAAGTGGGGTACCCAGGAAGCAGGGTCAGGGACCCCACCATCCCTGCCCACTACAGCCTTACAGCCCAGCTCCCAGGCCATGCCAAGCAGCGGGGGAACGCAGCTGAGCCGGCACCGGGGTTCAGCCCTGTCTCCCCTGGGAAAGAGGACTCGAGCGGTGAAATGGAGTGGACCAGATACTTCGGCAGCCGTCCTGGGGAGCTGCAGGCATCGAGGGCTCCCCCCGCAAGCAGGCCACTGCGAAAGCCAGTCCCCAGGGGCTCTGGGAACAGCAGCCGGGCTGCAAAAAATAGCTTTGCCTTAAAATACAAAAAAAATCTACAAAAAATCAGTTTAGAAACCTCTTTTTTTTTTCCCCTAAAACATGAAAAAAAAAAAAAAAAAAGGGAGGAAGATAGTGTCAACGTCTCCTCCCCTGAAATGCAACCCATGGCCCCCAGCCAGAGCTGGGGAGGAGTGAGAAGGGCACGGACAGGACTCGGGAGGGGCTGAGAAACCGTTATACCAGGTTATATCATGAGGACAGGGCAGGAGGGGCGGTTTGGGAAGAAGGCAGAAGGCTCCTTGGGGTTGGGGGTAGGATGCTGCGCACGTCAGCCCTGGGGTGCTGGCCCAGGCGGGCCCCCCCTGCATCCCTCCTCTGTGCAAATCAAAGCCCTTTCCACCACACAAGGCAGCTACGCGGATCGCGCTGGATGCAAAGCAGATTGTCGTGACAATTCGCAGCCACGCCGGCTCGGCCCAGTCCCGGGCACTGCTGGAGCCGTCGGCCCTCGCGCTGCTGGCGAGGAACAGGGGCCTGGGTCAGAGACCGCGTCTTTACCTCCCGGCACCCCAAAACATCACGCCGATGCTCGACGGGAGGCGCCAGCCACAGGCAGTCCTATGCACTAGCCCTTGGACAGTAAGGGTGGGAATTCAGCAGCGACACGCACTAGGCATTTTAGATTCCTCCAATTTGCGTGTGTGCACACGGTAGGGTTTGGTGGTGGTGTTTTTCCTCCTTATGAACAGCAAAAAATACTCTTTAGAAAACCGTATTTGCCCAAAGTGGATGCGCTAGTGCTCGTGGCTCTGCCAGCTGGCGAGTCAGTAAGCGAAGCCCTCCGCGTAGGGAAGGCTGCCGCAGGGATCCATCTCCAGCAGGTACGCTGGGCTGTCCTCGAAGTGCGTCAGCGGCACCGTCTCCTCTTCGGGCACCGGGCAGTCGGGCTCCGTCTTCAGGAAGGGACGCTGGTTGTCAGGGTAGGCCATGGAAAACAGGGCATCGGGGTCGCAGACAAACTTGTAGACGTACCGCTCGCCAGCCACCTGTGAGGAGGAGGAAGAGGGCATGAGACGTGTCAACCGCAGCATAACTGACACCAGACCCAACCTCCCTCCTCCTGTGCCCCCGGATGCCAGGGTGACAGTGGGGGACCCACCCCCCGTGGCAGTGGGGTCACTCGCCTTCTGCATGATGCCCTTCTCGTAGTAGTAGCGCAGGGAGCGGCTGAGCTTGTCGTAGTTCATGGCCGGCCGGTTCTTCTGGATGCCCCAGCGCCGTGCTACCTGGAGGGGAGAAAGGCGGCACGTGTGAGGGCTCCAGCCGTGGCTTGGACACGGGTCCTCAAAGGAGATCACAACCAAAACGTGGGGTAGGGGCTTGTTTCTGGGGGCTGGAGCAGCCAGGGGCGAAAGCATCACCATGGTCTCGGAGAAGTTCCCCACCGGCTGTGATAAACGCTCTGGCTCCGAGCACCGGCTGCCACAACGCCAAACCGGGGCCCGAATCAAAAGACATTTGATTAGGGGAGCCTGCCAAAAAAGCTGCTTCAAAAAACCACAATTTCCATGCACAGCGTAAGAGATATTATGGGTAATTACCCACAATGCGCAGCTCAGCACTACAGCTGCTTTCAATTACTCCCCAAACAGCTTCTTCCTCTGTGTCACCCTCCTGCAGAGCCGCACGGCTCTGGCACAGCACCGCGCTGGCACGCAGCCGCTGCCGGCGGCCCAGGGCGAAGGATCGGAGCAGTCCAGGAGGGAGGGAGCTGTGGCTGACCAAGGGGGTCTTGGTAAAGCACCCACGGCACGGCACAGAGGCCGGCGGCTCCAGGAGCCAAGCGCGGGCCGAGAGGCGGCGGCAATTAACTGCAAATTTCTGCGTCTGCTTAGCAAAGATGGGCAGCTGGCTTTTCCCTCCTGTCCCCAAAAGCTGCCCGGAAAGCAAGACACGTTTCTCGCTTCAACCGTCAACTGTGTTGCACGGATCCGGCTCCCCTTGCACACCCAGGCCCACCCCATGGCCGCTCTTAGGCTGCAGCCCCGGCTCTGGCACACCGGGCACTGGGGCAGGACCCCACCCCCCGTACCTCCTCGGGCTCGATCAGCTTGAACTCCATGCCCCGGCCAGTCCAGGCGATGAAGTGAGCGTTTGCGGGGTCGTCCAGGAGGGTGACCAGGAACTGCCAGAGCTGCAGGGACCCGCGCCGCTGGTAGGGAGGGCCCTCGCGGTACAGGGTGGGCTCCTGCTTCACTTTACCTGCCCGCACCGAGACACGGCTGGTTAAACACCCCGGCTGTGGCTGTGCCACCCGGCAGGGGACGCATACAGCGACAGCGGGCTCATCCCTGTGCTGAGACCCCCATGCGGGATCAGGACACAGGATCAGAGAGGGGGAGAGGTCATGGGGATGGCGCTGCAGGCAGGCGAGGTGTGGGTGGGTGGCAGGGATGGGCACGGGTGCAGCGGTGACATGGAGCAGCCTCGCAGGACAATACTCAGCAGCTCTCAAGACACCACGCTGGCACAGCTTGGCCTTAAAAGCCAGCTGCTGTGGAACCTGGCCCCGAATCTCCCTCTGTGAGCCCTGGTCACCCCTCCAGGGTGGATTCTTACCCTCCAGCCTCTCCGGTACCACGCATGTGTCATCAAAATACAATCGTGTGTCCTTTTCATATGAAAATCCTACAGGGAAAAGACACTTGGTGAGCACACGGCCTCTCTACCACTCTGCCACATCCCAAAAAACCCCTGGCTTGGCCCAATCCAGCACCAAGATCCCATCCCCAGTTATTTCGGTGGCATTGCACTGGCTCGCCGGCTGAGTGCCATGCAGCTCTGTCCCCCCTTCACCCCAGGGAGCTGGGGGAACCAAAACCTTCTTAGCAGCTATATTGGGTGCGTTATCCTGGATTATGCGACATGGTGCTGCCACGCCTCAGGGGCCGGCGGCTGCGCGGCACAGGCCCTATTTTTAGCAGTGGTGGTGGTGGTGCTGCTCGCATGCGGGCTCTCGCCGGCATTTTCAGGGTGGCCGGCAGCTCTGCCGGATGTGAGGGGGGCTCTGCCTGCCCTGAGGGAGGGATGGGACAGGATACGCCAGGGATCCCCATGAGCAGGAGGGGGATGGGGGTGCACTCACCATCATGGCTGCTGGGGAAGACGCCTCCCCGCAGGTACGAGGACTGGCAGTTAGGCACTTCTGTGAGGAAGATGAAGGCGGTGTTAAGAACATACGCCCCACGGGTCCCACTGAGCATCTTCCCCCCAGGCATCTCCCCCCTGCCCGGTGCATCCTGGGCCACTGCACCCACCCCTGGCCCCCATCCCAAACTTTGGGGGAAAATCAGTATGATTTAGGGGGAGGGGAGCACTGGAATGAACACTGGGAGCAAGGTCTGAGTCAGCTCAGGTTTTCACCACATTATTTGGGCCCCACAGGAAGGGAGGCATCGCCGCAGCCTCTTCTGCCATCTGCTCGGCCATGCCACCCTCCATCCTGAGGTCGGGGTATTTTTAGCTCCTAAGGCGATTAGAGGATTTTTTCCGTGATGCTGGTGGGGTCCAGCAGCCAGAAATCACAGCTGGCCCCAGGCCAGGGCTGCGAGGGGGACCCGCCGGGTGCCATGGGCAACCCCAGTCTGCACCTTCGGACGGCACAGACCACGCTGTGTGGCACCCAGTGAGCTCCTGCTCTATCCCTCCCGCTTTGGAAAGGAAAGAGAATGGAATAAAATAAGAGGGGAAAAAAAAAAAAAAGAAAAGGAAGATGGCATCTACCACTGGGAGGCAGAGCAGCAGCCCAGCACGACTCAGCACCCGCTGCTCGAGGTTCAACCCCGCACCCGCCATGCTGCCATCCACAAGCCAGAGATGGCAGAGATGGCATCGCTTCCCAGGTGCCACTGGTGTAACCCATACCCCCACAAATGCCAGCACCCGGCTGCCGCCCCCGACTCGCGCCTACCTGAGTCGATGCAGTAGTCCCGGGGCTCCTGCTTGATGCCCATGGGGGGCTGGAAGCCGTGGCCGGGGGGGCCGGGCAGGCTGGGGCCGCCATGCTCGTAGAGCGGGTCATGGTACTCCTGCTTGAATCCCTGAGAGGGGCGGGGGGTGGCGGGGCCGAGGGGCTCCGACAGCTGCCGGTGGTAGACAGGGCGACTGTCCCCGGGGACCCCGGCCTGCGGCGGGAAGGGGTGGCAGGGCTCGGACAGCTGCCTCTGAAACCTAAGGGGAGAGGGACGCAGCGTTACCAAGGGGTGAGGGGGTCAGCCCTGCCGGCACGCCGCTGGCTCCCACCCCAAACCAGGACCCTGTGGCGGCACCCCAGGGTCCTCCTGGGGTGGTTTTGGTGGCATAGCGTCCCACTCACAGCGGACTGGGACAGTTCCTCAGGAGCACGGGCACCATGAGGGTTCATCCCATGGGGACTTGGTGGGGAGCTCCATCCCCCTCCAAGCACTGGGGACCCCCCGCCAAAGGAGCAGGATAGCGTGTGGGCCATCACTGCAAAGCACCGCATGCCTCGGGTGATGGCAGCCCTGAGCTGCAGCGGGGATGTCTGGATAGGAGTGGGAAAAGGAAACAACAACGACAACAACAACAAGACCTACCCCACAACAGTAAAATCTCTGTAAAGCAGTAAAATCTGCCCCCGGGGTGGCAGGGCAGAGCCACAGGGCCCGCTGGATGCTGCACCCAGGCAGGCACTTACGCAAAGCCAAATCCACTCCGCAGCTCCAGCCGGCCGCTAATCCACCTGCGTGGCTGGGATTAAACCTTGAACTTGGTGGCAGGGAGCGCTATTTTTGTCTTCGGGGCGCTGCTCGAGCCCCAGCACGGTTCTCCTAACTGTGGTGGATGAGGGACCATCTTGAGGGGGTGCTGCCGCACCCCCTTGTCCTCCAGCACCTTGAAAGGCGATCTCCGATCTCTGTGCCCGGCTCCTCTCAGCCGGCGTGCGCCATTTGGCTTTGTAACCAGAGCCCTCCCAGCTGCCGGGCTGGGATTACTCCATTTCCGAACCGCGTCCCTCTGCCCTTCCTGAGTGAAACCCAAGCCCAGTGCTGGCACGGCGCTTCCCGAGGGGTCGCAGCCAGCCCCCCGCATAGCTCGAAGGTCGCTGGAGCCGAGCCCCGCTTTGCTGTGGAGGGATGCTTGCCCGCTGCGGGCAGATCCCAAGGGTTTCCGTGGCCCCACTGCATGGCCTTTGCCAGGCTGCCGTATCCAGTCCCGCACCCATAACCGACAATCCCTCCGCGGGTGACTTGGCAGCCATCATGGCAGCAAAGGGCATCCAGAAGGCCACGAGCAAAGCCAGAGGTCAACTGTGGCCTGTGCCATACCACCTACCCATAGCGCGAGCAAACCCAGGGCGAGCGAGGGGACCAGCAAAGCCTCTGGAGACATGAGGGTGATGGTGGACAAAGCCACAGCTTGGAGAGGGAGCAGGGCCTCTCCCTCCACAGCCCCAAAATCACAGGGATGCCAAGGACCAACCGTCAGCCTGAGAGCTGCAGCAGGAGAGCGGGAGCCCTGACCCAGCACCATCGCCCGCTGCCACAGCGACGGATGCAGGCAGCAGCCTCTGCCGCCCTCGCCTTTCCCAGGGAGCAGGCAAAGAGTCTGCCCAGTGTCCCCTGGGCTGGAAGGAGCAGGTTCCTGTTCACAGAAAGGATCGCGAGATCTCAGTGTGAAGCAGCAAGTTTTGCTGCGCTGGTTTCCATAGGCCCCCGGGCAGCAACATCTGGCCCACAGTCTGCAGCCGCAGCACTGGGGACAAAGGGATGGGCATCCCTCCTCCTCCCCCAGGCTCTGAGGCCACTGACCCATCCCAAGAGGGCCAAACCCCCATAAACACCTGCAGGATGCCGGGGCTCACTCGGGCGGGGGAAGCCTTACCTGTGCTCTGTGGGGTATTGGTTTTCAGACATCATCTTTGGCATGTGCATGGGCGGGTGAGGCGGCCGCGGCACGGCGAAGGTCTGCTGCCTCTGCTCCTGCAGCGCGTGCGGGGCCGGGGCCGCCCCATGGGCGGCTGCCTGCACGGCCGGGGCCGGCGGTGGCGGCAGGGCCGATCCCTGGTGCGCGGGAGACACCGGTGTGGCGGGCGGCGTTAATGGCTTGAACCCAGCGGGGGGCTTCCTGTCGTAGGCACTGCGGAGGGGAGAGGGGCCAGGGGCTGACAGTGACGCTCAAGAGGACACCTTTGCGTGGCGGGGAGCCACGAGCAACACGAGTCCCCGCACCGCAACCCAAGGGCTCTGCGGGCAGTGGCTGCCCTCGCGCTACCTACCAGCAGTTGTAGAGGCACTTGTCCCCGTAGCCGGCACAGAGAGCCTGCTCGTGGCTGCAGGACGACAGCTCTGAGGAAGGGCTGTGCAGCTCCCGCTTGATCTTTGCCGGAGGTGGGGCATGCAGGACCACTGCAACGAGAGAGAGGAGGGTACCGGCTCACCCGCGTGGGAGAAGGCAAGGGGGACATCACCCCTGGGAGCAGCCCTTCGGGTGCTCCTCACTTGGGAATCAGGTGCTGAAATTCTCCCCTGGGAGCATCAGGCAGCCAAACGGTGGGAGGCTGACGGCCCAGCAGACCCCGACATGCCGGTGGACGGAGCCAGGGTGGCCAGGCTGAGTTCTGCAGGGGAAGGCAGAGCTCCCGGGGCTGGGACAGTCCCTCCGGCCCAGAACATCGCTGATGGAGGGGGAGTCGACCCCCTCGCCGGGGCATACCCGGCTCCAAATTAGCTGGCTAGAGAGTCGGCAAGCGGCTAAATGGGATCCACTGTCCCCCAGCCAAGGTGCTCCAAGGGGACCCAGTCCCGGGGTTCCACAATTACATGAGTCCAAGTGACAAAGGTCCCGTTAAACCCAAATCCTTCCCCAGAAGCTCCCCCAAGCCCCCTCACTGTATATAACTTTAAACCCAGTAATATATGCTTAACCTAATTGATTTCTAAAAGCAGGCACTCTAGGAAAGGGAAAGCGCCTCAGAGATCTTTACCTAAATAGCGCCTGCAGGAGAGCCAAGCCTCATCGGAAGCGGGGTATTAGCTTCACGCAAAGCCTAAACACAGCCCAGCGCGGCAGAGAGGAGCAAATAGCTCCAGGACAACTGTTCGCAGCTTGCCAGGTAATTAGCTGCTCCCCTAATTTGTCAAAACCTTTAAAGAGCTGCTGACTCCCCTCTCTACCCCCTTGCAAGGGCCCAGCACAGCTGGTACCAAGGGCATAACCCCCCCTCCCCAGGAGGATTTGAAACACGAAGCCCGGCGCTGAGCCAGCACAGCCCCCCGCAGGCCTTCCCCCCCTCCCTGCTCTGAAGCCAGATTTATCCCCCTCCTCCTTGCCCACCACCCCCCCCAGCGAGGTTTTGCCGCTCTCAGCATTTCTGGCCTTAACGGGGGGCCGACGCGGTGGCGGCACAGCCCGGGCACCCCACGAGCGGCGGGAAAGCCAAGGGGAACAGGCTCTGGACAGGCTCCAGCTGCCTATCGCGGGCATGTTCCTCCCTAACAGGCTCCGTGTTGTTGGAGCGGGTTGTTTTTCCGCCTGCGGTACAATGGGGTCTGGTTATTCATTGAAAAAAAAAAAAAAAAAAAAAAAAAAAAAAAGTCTCTGAGCGGGCACCACCCTCCATTCACAAACAATTTGGAGCGCTCCATTCATGCGGCTGGAGGAAGAAGAAAAAAAAAAAAATAAATAAAAGAACAGAAAAAGAAAAGTTTCCCCAGAGCTTAGCGCTGCCATTCAAGAAAAGGGAAACGAGCCTTAAGATCCTAACAGAGACCAGCTGGCCGGGCCTGGACTTTGTGCAGCGTTTGAATTCCTTACACAAACACGGCGGGTCCGGCCGGCGCTGCGCAGCAAGACGTGCTCCTGCCGCCAAGCTCATGGCTGGCCAGGCCGGCGGTGGGAGCCGAGGGGGTCACCGAGGCTGGTGGTGTGGCTCCTGGGGGGACAAGGAGCTGGTTTTGGGTCCCCGGTGGTGAGCAGGCGGGCAGGGAGGGGGGAAGGCAACAGGACGGTTCTGGGGGACGTGGAGGCCCTGCCCAGCGCCCGACACCTCAAAGGCACATTGGGTGCGCAAGCGCTTCTAATCTTTCCGGTCCTGTGCCCGGCACTGTAAAAAAAAAAAAAATAAATAAAAATAGGCAGAGGGAGCAGCTTCAGTACATACAGGGTTGGAGAACACGCCTCGGCACACCCACATCAGGACGGAGTAGTGGGAGCACCCGTGGGTGCCTGGCAGCCCCTCTCTGGACTGCTTTAGCCTTTGGGGATAGATAGACCCCAGGGAGGCAGGACAAGGGGACTTGACCACGCGTGCCACTGCTGTGCCCGGTCAGCAAGGCAGCACAACCAGGAGGGGACAATGTGGGGGGCTCATGTGTAGTCCCCCAGTGCCTCACTGCCAGCCAAACGGGAGATGCCCCAAACGTCAGCCTTCAGCCAAGAGGTCTCCTGTGGAAAAGGTGACACCCCAAAGCTGTTCCAGGCCTTGAATTCCCACTGAATCCCTTGGTGGGGGACCGAGCAAGTTGTTCCCAACCATCAGTGTGATGGGACCTCTAAGAGGCATAGTCTGGACGCTGCTGGCTTTGCTGGTGGCACCCACTGCCCGAGCCACGGCCACAGGGAAGGCGACCAAACCACTGCTTCCAGCCTGGCCACCAGCTGGGGACATTGGCACCCACTCAAGCTGTCACCTGGGAGGCCAGGTCCCAGCCTACCCCTCCATCGCCCAGCGTTACAGGACACACCCAAGGTCACAGCAGGAGAGGAGCCAGAAATAGAATCCAGGCTCCTGCTTTCCTTTGTTTAAACAACCCTTCCTCAGAAACAAACCTCCTGCTTCCATTTCGGTGCGTAAGAGAGCTCGCTCCGCGCCCTGCCTGGGGCTTTAGCCACGCGCTGCCCGTGCAGGGGGCCACAAGTCCCCTGGGAGCAAACCCCTGCAAAAGGCAAAGCCTCTCATGGTGCTCGATCTCCCCAGCACAGCCCCATTGCTCCCTTGTTATTTACACAGCCGATCGAGATACAACCCGGTACACACCCCTTCTCCCCAGGACCGCGCCACCAGCGAGCCCGTGCCGGGGATGCAGTGCGATGGCCAGCGTGGTGAGCTTGGCGAGAGTCACCCACTGCCTCCTCGGCTTCCCGGGAGGACCTGCCGCTTCTCCGGGTACTTAAAAGCATCAGATCCGGCCTCTTGCTGCTCAGGCCGGGGCGCCGAGAACAACATATCCCTTATTCAGAGGATCCCTGCTTTCCCCATCCCCACGGCAGGATTTCCTCCCCAGCACAGTGACGTGCCACTCCCCAGCACCTTAGGGCACACTGCTGCTAAACCCCTACTTTAAGCCCATGTCTGCCAGGGACCTCAGATACAAAAAAAAAAAAAAAAAAAAATCAGGAACAGTGAGCTGAGCTGCAGGCAGCTGCCACGTGATGAGGGTTTTTTAGCAAGGCAAGAACGATGCTGCAGTTTGGAGCATCTCTGAGGCTCCACACGGCACACGTGGTGGCATTCCCCACAGCAACGGGGTCAAAACTGAGCCTGGTTTGTCCTTTTCTGCTGCTCTGCTGAGGAAGCTCGGCATCCCTGGGAATGCCAGGGCCACGGGGCAGGAGACGGCGCTGGTTCGCTCGGGCTAAAAGAGAGCGGCAACTTCCTCAGGGAAAAGGCACGGAGCTACACAACTGCAGGAACCGAGCCCAAGGCAGGCCTGCAAACATCCCTACGGACCGGGGAAGGATTTACCTCCCCCAGGAGCCAAGGGGCGCTGAACCCCGATGTGACCCCCAGCCTGGGAACGGAGCACATCTCTGCTAGCGAGAGCCAGGTGCAGGGGGGGGCTGCACCAGATTTGTCCCTCTCTTTCTTCCTACACTGCACATGGTTCAGAACCGGAGTGAGATGAGAAGATGAGGCCAGAAAGCTGTAAGCTAGAGACGCTCTCCAGCGCCGGTATGGCGCAGCTGGGCTCCCTGTCCCCCTCCGCCCTGGTCTGAGCCCCCCACAGCCAGCACAGCCCCTCGCGCAGCAGCGAGGGAAACGTTTGCTTTCTCTCCCCGGGCAAGTTAAGGAAGGTTATTACAGCGGGGAGATCTCCTTTCAAGTGACAAAATCGTTTCAACACTGGGTTTGCAGAGACCAAGCAGGTCAGGAGAACACTTTAAGTCTTGACCAAATGTGCCTTTTTTTTTTTCCCCTTTTCTCTCCCTTCCCTGCATCGCCCAGAAAAGTTTGTCTCTTCTCTCCGAGCTCTTCAGGTTACAAGGAAACAAGAGACTGCCAAAAGGCACTGGAAACAGCTTCAGCTCTAAGAGCCACCCTCCCACGCACGCTGCAGTTTCTACCGCTCCAAGCAAGCGCTGCCGGGCTGTGCTCGGATGTCAACAGCCAGTTGCATTTCTGACTCTGGGCTCGCCTTTTATCTCAGGGGAGAGGAGGGAACAAAAAAAAAAAAAAAAAGGCGCATCTAAAACTTGGGCTGTCTGGAACAGTTTAATGGCAAGCTTCCCACTCAGAAGTAATCAAAGAGCAATAATTAACATGCGTTTACTGTAGGAGAAGATACTCTGCTGCATGCTGTGACAAAGCTGGAATGAAAAATCTGTTCGACTGCAGGCTAAATTTGATTTCCTTTAAGTTCCGTAGCTGTCTGGCTCAGCAGCAAAATCCAGCCACCAACACCAAGCTACTACTGCTGTTTGCCAGGTAACGACTCAAAACATCCCCACTCCCCCCCCTTTCCCCTCCAACCGAGCCTTCAACGCCAGGAGAGCCGGCGCCCGAGAGCAGCGCAAGCACCGCACGCCATTAACCAGCCCCTGCCCTCACCACTAACCCATTCCGGCAGCGAACCGCGGCTCGGAACCAACTCTCAGCTCTTATGCAATTCAAGAGGGACTGCATTTTCACTGGCCTCCTTTTAAACACGCTTGCTTGCCAGTGATTAATGCTGCTTAAAGCGGCTCAAGTTTCACCGCTCAGGTCTGCTCTTGCCAGCAGCGCTGGGCCAGGACTGTAAAAAGCTCCAGAAACTGCAGAGATTGTGGCTAACCAAGGAGCCCAGCACGGGCTCTCGCGTCCACTTGAAACAGAAAAGCAGTGTTTATAAGCAAATCCACACTACTACGAACAAGCAGCGAGCCTCAGAGGAGCCCAGAGATCAGTCAGAGCTATTTCCATGCGCTTGGCTCTAATTTTCCCCGTTTACGAAAGACAGAACATTGCAAGTTGCATCTCGATGAACCCAAACCGCACGTGCTTTCTCCCCAAAGTCCGGGACTTCACGGTTTCAGCCCCAGCAACGACCGCTTGCCCAAGGAAAGCGGCTCCAAAGCCAGCGTGAGGTTTTGCACAGGCACCCAAACACTTCCCCTCCAGAGAACAAAAACCAGAACAATCACTTACAGTTGTCAGACTGGAAATCTGGGACAAATTGTTCGTCATCGGGGACCTGAGCTAAAAAAACAACAAAAACAAAAAGTGGTTTTATGGTGTTTTCGGTTGTCAAAAAAATGCACGCAGAGATTTTAAACGGCAAAAGGCGGAGGTGAAGACTTGCCTTCAGCTAGCCAGGCCTCTTGGAGCTGGCTGAGATCCTGGAAGAGCTCTGCAACAGAGTAAAAGACTTATGCACTCCACAGAAGAATAAATAAAACTGCCATTATTCGCAGGATTATTTCTAAACTGACGAACGCAAGGAGGAGAGCAGTCTTGCGGGGCTGCAGCGAAGCTGCGGCCGCCCGGGCCAGCCCTACCTACCTTCTGAGTCGTGGGCCAGGTCGGTCTCCAAAAATTTCCTTTTCCTATCGGACCCCGGGCGGCCTCGGCCCTCCTCTGCGCAGGACTTCTGCAAGACCCAGGGCAACAGCAGCCCGTGAGGGTGGCAGCCCCCCAAGGGCAGGGGGTGCACCCCCCAAGGGCAGGGGGCCTCAGCAGGGAGTGGGGAAGGGGCAAACTTACCCCAGGGCCCATGAAAGGAACCTGCTGGTCGTAGAAGCCGTCCATGGTGCGGGGGAGGCGGGTAGTGCCCCCGGCCCGCTCAGCATCGACGCCGGCCCGGGAAGGGGTGCGGTGGCGGGGGGCGGGGGGGTGTCTCGCCCGGGTTCCGGCAGGTGCGCGGCTGGAGAAGGGTGGAGGGCAGGGAAGAGGGGGAATCAGGATCAGGCCCTGGCCCCCGCAACCCCCGGGGCTGGCTTGGTGCGGGGCCGCCGCGCTCTCCCCCGGGGAACCGGCCCGCTCGGTGGCAGCCCCCCGCCCCGGCTACGTGATGTCACCCGATTTCTATAGAAACGGCCGTGACATCACGCGCGGCGGGAGCAGCAGGAGGCAGCCAGGGCCGCTGCGCTTCGCACCCCGCACCCCCCCGCCTCGCCCCCCGCCGCCCTTGGCCGGTGCTCGGCGCTGCAGGGGCCGCGCCGCAGCCGAGGCCGTTCCCACGCCGCCCCGCGCGCCCCATTCATAAACTCCGCCCCCCCCTCTTCCTCCTCCTCCCCCTCCCCTCCCCCGCGGGCTCCCTCCCTCCCCCAGCCATTCACACCGCGCGGCCCGCCGCCATTCATAAACACCGCCCCCGCCCCGCGCTGCCCCGCACCGCGCCGCCAGGCCCCGCGTACCCGGCCGGGGCGCCGCGGGCTCGGCCGCAGGGGGGCTGGGGCTGAGCCGGAGGCAGGGGCTGAGCCGAGGCCGGGGGACGCTCCGCTCCGCGCCCGGGTACCGCGCTGCCGCTCTGCGCCGACCCGCAGCCCCCAGCCAGCGGCCTCCGCCACCGCGCCCCGCTCCGCCCCGCGCCGCTTGTTTACCCTCAGCTCCGCCCAATGGGGAGCCGCCGCTCCGTCGCCCGCGCCGTCTGATTGGCTGCAGCACCACCGATCGCCCGCCCGCTCCCCGCTCCGCCAGGCACCATTGAGGCCGAGTTGGGTGGGCGGGGGCGGCGGCAGCCAATGGGAGCGGAGAGATTTGCATGGCCCCGCCGAGAACGTTTTTCATTCATAAAAAAATAGAAGGGGGAAGAGGCTGGAGGATGGGGCGGGGGCAGCGCGGGATTTAAAGGGGCCGCGGCCCTTTTCCAGGATGGGGGTTGGGGGAGGCTAACGGACGGTCTTTGGAGGGTTGGTGGGACAGTTCCGGAGGGGCCAGATCGGGGGGGGCGGGACCTGCTCCCCGCACCCCGTGCCCAAGAACCTGCCACACAGCCAGCTGAGCGCATGAAATGGACCTTGGGCCTCGCACGTTCCGTGGGGTCCCCTCTGTGCAGGCCATGGGTGCCCTCTGCACACACCATGAGTGTCCTCTGCTTTCGCGAAGGCGGTTTCACGCCACAGTGTCACATGGGTCACCCTGTGAGCCCCAGGGGTAACCCATGCCTGAGGCACCCACTTCCCTGCAGGCACCCGGGAGCCAGGTTTGCCTTTGAGAAAGGCCCTTTGGAGGAGGCCATAGGAAAATAATTCCCCCTTGTAGGGGCTTTGGGGCTGCTCCAGCCACGGATTCCCCCCAGGCGGATTCGTGGACAAAAGCCCTTGCAGGATTGCAAATGGCTCTGAGGATCAGGAATGAGCTTAGGACAGAGCCAGGCTGCGGGGGGCCTGCTAGACCCCCTGCCCCGGCAGTGCTCTGCCAAATCCCTCAGTTTCCCTGTCTGTAAGTGAAGGTGGTGAGACTGCCCCGGAGACCTGCCAGTGGCCGCTCTAGGGGACGCAGCCGTCTGCACAGGATAAATGAACTCAGGTTGTTGTGGAGTGAGACTGGAAAATTATTGCTGGAAAAGGGAAAATCAAGGGGGATTTGCTCAGTGAAATGCTGCTCTTCTCAGCTTGGGAAGGAGAGGAGCCTTCTGCTGGGATCCTGGGGAGATGCCCAGGGGTTAGGAAGCCTCTCAGTACAGGGTTGTCCTGACCATTTTGAAATCCTCAGCCTCAGGTCATGGGCTTGCCCCTGTCCTAGGAGAGCTGCCCAGCGTGTCTCTGGGTGGGAATTTCTCTGTCGATGCTGGGGTGCTGATGGGCTTCCAGAATCCTCCAGGGCCCCCACCATCCCCCAGAGACAATGCTGCTAATGGCAGGTCATGGCCTGGGTGAAACGTGGGTGGCTGCTGTGATGCACAGCCCACTGGGTGCCTGCGTGCCGAATGGGACGGAAGCACGCGGAGGGCACGGGGTGTCCTTGCTGCCCGGGTATCGTTCCTGGGGGGCTCTGCAGGCACTGGCGCTCTCACTTCCGCTCCGCACGCAAGCAATTGGGATTAAATCACTGCTGGTAAAATTAGCAGATGACACACGGGCGGGCGGGTGGTAAAACCTGGGCCAGGGAGCAAGGCGGGCTGCTGGGGACCAGCCAGGCCATGGCAGAGCTGGGTGCAACCAGGGACCCAAGGGGGCTGCGGCCCCGCACACGCTGGGGGCTGCTTGGCACCCGTGGGGCCTCTTGTGCCACCCAGCTCAGGGGGAGGCGATGGGGGCCAAGCCCTGCTCAGGGGCAAGCAGGTGGGCAGCTGCAGAGGCGCCGTGGGAAGAGCTGAAGCCCCTGGAGAGCCATGGCTGGGAGGGGGGATGGCGACCGGAGCCTGCTAAATTTAGAGCCCACTCAGGAACAAAAAAAAATAAAAAAAAAAAAAGTCGCAGGCTCCAAATTTAGCTGGTTGCAGCTCCTGCTGAGCACTGCTCCATCATGCTGCCACTAACAACACCCCTTCAGCCTTGGTACCCTGAATTGGGCACCTGCCGTTGGAGTCCCCGAAGGTGGGGACCCCATGCCTGGCTGGGAATCGGGGAACCCCAGTGCATCCCAAGCCCAGCTGAGTATTTCATCGCCCTCTTTATTTGAGGCAAGCCCACAGCAGTCCAGGTGTACACGGCAACACGCGCTACTCTACGGACGCCATTTCCATGCAGGCAACCACGGCTACGCACACAGCGGGAGGACAAGGCTGGAGCCAGCGCCAGGCTGGGGCTCCCACAGGAATGGGGTTCCCCAGCTCTTCGGGGTCCCCCGGCACAGTGCCAGTGAGGCGAGGCGCTTGCACACTGACACTGGTGCCTGGGGCTGGGTGGTGTTTGGAGGTTCCCGCTCCGTCCCATGGCCTTTGGAGGACAAACGGGGCTGAGCCGGGAGACGTCGAGGGGGACGGAGGGTTTTGGAGCCTTGAGTGCCCCTTGGCTGTGTGGCATATTCCTCCCCGGAGCCAGGGACAGCCAGGCTGGCATCCCAGCCCCTGTGGGTCCACTCCTGGGCTGGAGACCTTTGCACCATTGGACGAAGGAGGTCGTTAGCTGCCAGGCCTGTTGAACCATGGCTTTGGCATGGCAGGAGCTGTGTCCCCCGGGGGAGGTGGCAGGGTCCATCTCACTGATCATCAGAAAGGGATGTCGCTCCTGGAGCCCGGCACTCTTGGCAGATTGGCACTGGTGTGTCGGCGTCCCGGTGGTCCAGGGTGGTGGCCCTGGGCTCCCCGTATCCTGCAGGACATGAGTCTGAGTGCTCCCCTCTGGCTTTGAGCTCAAACGAGCGCTGCTCGCCCCTGGCACACTGCCGGACCCGGGGGTACGGGCACGGTGCCCCCTTGCTTCCCCTGCCGCCACGGAGGGCAAACCACAGCGGAGAGAGCCCAGTGCTGCTCTTTGCCCGGAGCCCAGCAAACCGTGACTGGGTGCAAGGAGCAGGCCTGCGGTGAAAACGGGCCTGCGGATTCCATACGGGCACTTTCTAATTGGAGCCCGAGGATAAAACTCCGGGTCGAGGCTGAGCGGGCAGGGAAATGGAACCAAATCCGCTGCTATAAACACGGCTGACCTCATGTGTTGTCATCCCACAGATCAAACCCATCACCCCGCCTGCCGGCAACGTTCTGAAGATGGTTGAAGTTTTTTTTTTCTTTCACCCTCCCCAAATGCGGGCGCTGCGAGGCACAGCTGCCGTCGGGGAGGGGCCGGGAAAATGGCTGCTTGTTCACGGGACGCAGGGTTTAATTGGCTGAGCTCCCGTGCGCTTTCACCTGGCTACTCATTAACAGCCGCCTCGGGTGACAAGCAGGAGGAGCATGGATTTATGCACCATCACCGGCTGGGCTCGTGCTCGCTCCTGCATCACTGTCCCTGGGCATCGCATTGCAGCGAGCACCTGCCCCCCAGCTCGCCCTTGCCAAGGGCAGGAAGAGAGGGAGCCATGGCAGCCCCTCCGGAGCCTCCTCCTGTGTCCCGGCTGAGGGGCACTCATGGGCTGGAGCCCGGATGGGGCTCCCCTGGGGTGCCGCCACCTCCTCCCGTGTCAGCAGGGCCCTACGGCCAATATCAGAAAGGGCTCCAAGCTCAAGCATGGACGGGCACACAACAGCACTGTCCCTGCCTGGGGAGGGTGGTGAAAGGCTCCCTTTCAGCTTACTGTTCACTCTGAAACATAATGATGGCAGCACCCTCTGCACTGCCAGGGGGACGCTATTAAACGGGGACCTGCAGCATGAGGAAAGAACGGGTGCTGGGTCACCGCAGATGAGAGGGTGGCTTGTCCCAGCCAGGGCTCCCTGCCCCATGGCAGGGCCATAGGGGGGACAAGCAGTGGTTTTCCTGCCTGCAGCAACATCCACGGGGCACAAGCCGCTTCCGGCTTACTCACAGCTGCACAGGGGCCTCCACCAGACTTGAGGGAGCTGCCTGGGGGCAGGGGCTGATTTGGGAGCCAGGTGTCCCCCCATGCACGGCCACCGTGCAGCAGGTGCCTGCAGAAGCAACCAGCAGCCCTTTCTGTGGGCCGGTCCTGCCGACTCCCAGCTGCTGGGAGTGCCATGAAGCAGGGCACATATCCAAACCACCACCTCCTCCATGCATCCGTCTGTCTTCTGGTCCCCATCGAATTCTGGGAAAAAGCTGTGTCCCACAGTCTGTCCCCATGCACTTGGCTGGGGACACAAGAGTGAAGCCACCAAAACCTGCCTGTGCATCCCGGCTGGGCTCGAGCAGTCGGCTGGGCAAGGAGAAAAGGAGCAGCCAGGCAGGGAGCAGCGGGGCTGGCAGCGCTGTCTCTGAAGCTCCTTGGCCTTGGGGTGAGTTGGAGGGAGACCTGGTCATCAGCTCCCCCCATTCCCTGCAGCCATCCAGGAGCATGGGAGGCAGCACCAGTCACCGCTGGGAGAGCACTGGCCTGGCAAAGCACACGAGGAGACGAGTAAAAAGGTGAGGGGGTGTGATACTTCCAAGTGACAAGAGCTTCTGGATGTCTGTTCCCACGGTCCCCAGCCCCCGGCACGGGCTGGCAGGCTTTAGGAGAGAGGAAGGTCCACGTGGGAGGAGGTGCCATGGGGGACAGCCAGCAGAGAAGGGAGGTGGTGTTCGTGACCAACTCGGGCTCATAAAAAGAAGGTGACCCCCAAAGTCCCCCCAAAGTTTACTAAATAAATACATAAATATGAACACACAGCCCAGGGCCAGGGCATGGGGGTTTCCGAGGGCCGTCAGCTCCTCCCCAGATCTCTTTTTTTGCCATTTCCACATCCAAACATGGTCTCCTCCCATCACCCTGTGCTTGGCTCCATGGCCCAGGCACCATCTGTCCCCGACTCGTCCCACGCCTCGTGGCTCCCAGGGCCGGCAGCAAAAGCTTCAAACTCGTCCCAGAAGCATTAGCTGAAGGCAGGGCAAAGACCATGTCCTCTAGGCTAAGAAAATAAATAACTTCTCCAATGTGCAAGGGTTGGTGGACAGAAAGCCAGTGCAGCAAAACATCGAGTGTCCTTCAAGAGGATTAAAAATAAATAAGTGAAGCTTGGCGTTTTCTTGGGAGCACGTTCATTTGCGGCTCTGCCGGGGTGGGTGGGGAGGGGAGTTATTTAAATAAAGGGAAAAAAAAAAACAAAACTCCAGTCCTAGCGCTGCTCCAGCAAACGCGCTCCCGGCACATCGGCCTGCCTTCACCCACCGCTTCCATCCCGGCTGGAGAAGACGCTTGTGGTCATTGGGAAGGAGCCTCCAGCACCTTCCCAGGACAAATCATCCCTGCTGGGCTTGGGAGGGATGTTTTCTCTCCCCGCAGTGGAGCGGGGATTTGGGGATCCCCACAGCAGGTGGGTGCCCGGGATGCCGGGGGCCTCAGGGCTGCGGCTCCTTGCATGCTGCTTAATCTCGAGTTCAGTTTCTCTTCTTCAAGAAAAAGAAGCTGCTCTTCTGCGGGGGGCCCAGCAGCATCGGCACTTGGCTTTTATGTGTAATTTTAACCTAAAGAATAAGTGAAGAACTCAGCTCAGTCAGGGGCTCCCGGGCTCTGAGTGCCCTGGGCATCCCCCAACCCGGGGAGCCCGGGGAGCGACCCCGAGCATGCAGGGAGCAGCTCAGCACCAAGCACCGGGGTGAGGTCATTAAACGCTTTGCTGCACGGGAGTAACGGCTCCGGAACCACGTCCAGGCAGGACTGGGATGGGCAGAGGATTTCTCCTCCAGGCAAGCTGCCTGCCAGATGGTGGGGAACCCCACTGCAGCCCCCGCCCAGGAAGGAGATGCTGCTGTGCCCACCCTCAGGGGACAAGCATGTCCCTGTCCGCATGGCTCCCTCAACTGCTTTCCATGAGTCTGGGCCCAGCACGGGTGCAGACAGAATTTGCCGGAGCCTCCCTCCAACTCCAGAGGCTTTGCCACGCTGCACAAGGGAGCCGAGGCTGCCTCCTGTGCTGCCAGCCCCTGCCCACCCCGTCTCACTGTGCTGCCAGCCCCTGCCCGCCTCGGCTGCCCACGGCAGAGCCGTCCCTCCCAGGGACTCACGGTGCAGGACGGCTGCATCCAGGGCTCCCCGTCCACCTGCATGGGCAGCAGCTTGGATGTCCTGCAAGGTGCAAAGAGAGGGAACACATGGTGACACAGGTGCCAGCTTTTGGGGTCAGTTGGGCACTCAGCTGGGACGGGGACAGATACCTGATGGTGACGGACGAACACTGGGCCAGTCTCTTCCCGGCGCTCTTCAGCCCCGTGTAGATCTGCCCCATCTCCATCGCGCCCTCCAGCCCCACCACCTCCAGGAGGTGGTCACTGAGGTCTGCAAGAGAAAGGGATCAGAGTCGGTCCCCCCGTCCCCAAGGATCTCCTGCCTTCATCCTGCTGTCATCCTTCTCCTGCTGTCATCCGAAACATCAGGGCCAGCACATTGGGGCTGCTGGCCACCCTGGAGGGCAGCAGGGCTGGTGGCACTGTGGGGACATGTCCTGACGTCCCTGTGCCCCGAGACCACTGAGCTGGGTGTTTGCAGCATTGGGCAACACTGCTGTCCAAAATCCCCACCCTGCAGCAAAACCACCCCTGGTCTGAAACACTCAATCCTGCATGGCTGCAGGGTGGCAGCCTGGACCCTAGCAGCCCTTTGACCGCTTGTTTGCAGTGTGGTATGAAACTACAGCAGACACCCTCCCTGGGTGCCCTGGGGTGCTGCAGCCCCTCCAGGAGCTGGGATGCACTGGGGAATCCTCCCTAGGAGGGATCTGCTCAAATCCCAGGGCATCACCTCTTTTTCCAGCTCCTCCTGCTCTTCTGGGCCACCAGCAAAGGCGCCCAGCACTGGGGCAGCTCACTCTGTCTCTCATTCCCTTCAGGGTCCTGTTTCACCTCGGGTGGAAACCCCCACCCAGGAGAAGCCCCCTGAGCCCCCCCACACCCTCCTGCCCAGGGATGTGCCCAGGGGACCAACCCTGCTGCGTCTCGCCACCTTTGGGACCAGCCTTTGCTCTGCCTCGCTCCCTGCTGCCGGTTTCCACGAGCTTGCCTGATGAGGGACAGTCAGTGACAGCGTTGGATGGCCGGTGACACCACTGTCCTGACAGCCATGTGGCGAGGGGGCTGCTTCCTACCCCAAGCCTGGAATGCGGGAAGTGGCGGCTGGAAAATCTGGGCACTTCGCCTATTTTGCTGTCTACTTTCTAACCCCCTGCCAGCCCTTTGGGCAGCCTGTGCCCTGCCCATGCCAGCGGGGATGCAGCCGGGATGCACCCGGCTCTGGTGGCTGCAGCTGTGGGTGCTGGCTGGGGCACAGCACGGGTGCTGTGCTGTTCCCAGAATCCTCCAGCCAGGCTGGCAGGGCTGCGGCACAGCCTGGGAGGATGCTTACAAAAGCCACCGGTGCCAGCTCTGCAGCTTTGCTTCCGGCTCCTCCTCTGCAGCAGCGGGCACCCGGCCCCGCAGCGGCTGCCTGCCAGTCCCACGGGTGCTGGGGGCTGCCCAGCCTCACCCCCATGGGTGATGGGTCCCACTCGGGCACCCCCAGAGCCATCACCCCCCGAAGGTGGAGGGGAGAGGTGGCATGTCCTCTCTGGCCATAATGAGCACGGCATTTCCAGCCCTGAGAAACATGGTGCTGGGCCATACCCAGGCAGGCACAGCCACCAGAGCTTGGCCAAATCATTCTAGGGGTCACGCTGGCACCCCAAAAGACAGTGAGCCAATAGCAACCCCTCCAATGCTGCTACTCCAGCACCACACGCACCGAGCCGCAGCCAGCGCCGGTGGCTGTCCAGCTCCTCCTGTGCCAACCCCGCTGACGCTATGCACCCCACAAACCCCCCATCGCCGCCGGGCCCCGCCGCTCACCCTGCACGCAGAACTTGAGCTCCTTGGCGTCGGTGACCACCGTGGCGGGCAGCTTCTCTGGCACTTTCTTCCCCAGCCGGTTGTAACCACGCTGCTTCTTGGTCTCGCCCCAGAGGTTGGAGCCGCCGTACATGCTGGGGATGTTGAGGACGGCGATGCCTTCCAAGGACGTGTTGCTCAGGTCTAGCAGGGTGCCATCGCACTGCCGGGCACACGGGCAGCCTCAGGCCGCGGGGTCAGGGGGGAGCCGGTGCCTGGCACCATGGAGCCCAGCCGCCTCTCCCCGCCAGCCCGCCGAAGGAGCGGGGCTCCCCGAGCGTGGCGTGTCGCGCGAAGGTCCCCAGAGCAAACCTGCCCCGGGGTGGCACGGGTACCTCCAGGGCAGCTGGGGCTGGAGATGCAGACAAATACCCCCCAGCTTTGCTTTTCTAGGGCTGACAACCATCACCTCCCCTTCCCTGTGCTGCTTTCCCCTCTATTTCAATATGGATTTTACCACACCTTTGAGATGACAGTTTGGAAAAGCAAATTTCCTATGGAAGCACATAAAACCTCGGTTGGCCTTGGTGCTGCAACCCAAAATAGCAGGCAGTACCACCTCGGCCCTGGAGCGACCTCCATCCAAGCATGCCCAGCACGCGCTCCCCCACCTCCCCTCGTTCAAACTGACCCCAGAGAATCGGAAAGTTTGGCTGCCCCAAAACTAACTCAAACCAGTTTGTCTTCAAGCACAATTTGGAAACTAGAAATGAGGCTGGAAGGAAATGATAGGAAAGGTGTTGGAGGCAAAAATGTCAGGTTTTGCAGAGAAAACCACAAGCCAGCGCACAGAACTGGTATCCCAGGCTTCGCTGTCGTACAGCAGGACTGCCCCAGCTGAAAATTCCCAGTAAAAGGTAAAATATCTGTTGCCTGTGGCTTTCCCACAAGACTGGCAGCAGCTGCCGTGGAAATGCATTTCTTAACTTCAGGTCCTGTCACTCTCACGCCACCCAGGCGATGCTGGATCCTCTCTCCAGCTGCCTCTGGGGGAAGCAGCCACTTTCCCATTCAGCGGTGTTTTCTCCAGAGCATTTGTATTTTCCTTCGCGCGTCTGCTCTCTACGTGCCACGCTACGCTTCGGCAAACGCCCGCACATTTTCCCCCTTGCATTTTGGTGGTGTGAGGGCATTTCTGCCCTCTCCTGCTTCACCGAGAGGAATGTGAACGGGCTGAGGAACCCCCGCTGCTCCTTTGGCACCAGTTGTTTCCCTCTAGCAAGGAGGGAAGGTTTTGAGCTGGTTTTTAATACGCTGTTCGTAAGCGCGGAGCAGGCCAGCCGCAGGTACGCGGAGCCGGGCGCGGACACGAGCAACCATCTCTGTACGTTCAGATCTGCTCTGCTTCCCCCGGTGCTCCGAGATCTTATTTTTAGCCTCGCATTGAAAGCAAAAGGCAGGAATCTTCTGGTTTGGGAGTGAAGAGCTGTCTCTCCAAGGCTTGTAAAGGACGTAGATCCTTTCATTCTCAATACATCTTGATGATACCGTGATTTTTAGGAAGAGAAAAGAGCTCGGCACTCTGAGCAGTGGATACTGAGCAAGAAGGCACCGATGCCTCACGGGATGGATAACACACCCCACGCCCAGCCAAACCGAGCATCGCCTGCAACTGCAGGCATCTTTCCTGCTGGCCTGCGAGGTGGCAGGTACCGACCGGCCACGGTGAGATGGGAGCGAGTCGGCTGCCTGGGGCTGCGGGATTTCTGGGGATGCTGTGGGATTTCTGGGGATGCTGCGGGAGGCCGTTCCTGGCTGGGGACATGTGGGGCGGGCAGGACCACGGCCACCCACGCCTGCCCACGCACAGGGTGCAGGGAGCGATTCCTCCCCACGTAGCCCTCCCCCGTTAGCGTGTCAGCGATCTACAATGGGCTCTTTGAGCAGGGGCAGCTGACGGCGCGCTGGCAGCGATGCTGGAAGTAGAAATTTGCAGCTGGGGGAAAAAAAGTAAATTCATTTCCAGGAGCTGTAGGGGAACGGGTGCCAATTTCCAAAACAAAACTGCCATTTCTCTGCAAGGCTGACAGTTGCCTGGGAGCCGGAGGGAGGACAGGCTGCTGCTTTCAACTTCAAATACAGTGGGATTAACGCTTTCCTGCCGGCGCGCGCGCTTGGCGGGGAGTGCACGGGCAGCTCGTGGGGCACCTCACCCCCATCTCCAGCAGTGTCGAACCCCACAGGCATGGACTTTATCCACCCCGGGATGCTGAGTTATAAAAGGGTCAGTTATCCAGAGATAAGGAGAGGTGGAAGTTTACAGCAAAGCATGGCCCAAAGCCCCCAACGCGAGTGGAGAAATGACAGCGCTCTTAGCAACCACGGGCCCTCCTCCCCGCTCTAATTAAAGGCTGTTTCCATGTCATCCAACGAGGGCTGGGAGCAGAAGCGGAGTTTACAGAGAGAATATTCCAGGCACACTCTGGAAATACAGCTGGAAGGGGGCGGAAATACAGGGCTATTCTTCTGCCTGCAGCTGGCTGGCATTGCAGCCAGCGCCACGCCGTGGAAGAGCGGGTCCTGACGGCCACCGCATCCCCCCGCCGCTGTAAGGGGTCAAAGCTCTCCCCGAACAGCCAAGAGCCCTGCCCGAGGGACCTGTGGGTGACATCGCCCAAAAAGGTCCCACAGCTGGAGCCACAGACCATCCCAGGAAACCTACCTCCACCTCAACGTAGTCGTGGAGCTTCTTGCAGGTGGCCGCAAAGGTCTCTGATGTCCCGAATTCAAAGTACCACAGCTTGTTCTTCATCCTGGGGCACAAAGATGCGTCACCATCCTGCTCAGGAGCCATGTTAGCAGCCCGCTCGGCAGCAGCGCCTCGCCCCAGCCGCCTCCAGCCCAGCCAGTGGCAGGATGGGCTGCCAGAGCCTCTCTGGAGCTGTTGTGATGGGGACACGAGCCATCTCCACGGGCCACCCCGGGGCTGCTGGGGGCAGGGTTCACCACACAGGGGACGTCCCCCACCTCAGCGCCCTGCCTTATGACTTCCCGGCACCCTGCCAGGCAGGCCCCGACCGCTGCTTATCCCCTACACCAGCTGCTGTGCCAGGCTTTGAGGGGAAGCTGTAAGCCGAGGCAAGCTGAATTTCAGAGCAGAAGTGGACGCTTTTGTCCATTCAGGGTTTTTCTAGCAGGTATTTCTGAACACGGGGATGGGGGCCGCAAGCCGCAGCTCCTGCCGCCGTCACGCCATTCCCACGCACCCCGTGCACAGCAGGAGCGAGCTGCGACCTGCTGCCTGCCCTGCCCTCGCTGCCTGGCCTGCTCCTGCCAGCCCTGGAATTCATCGCTGATTATAAAGCATGAATGAACATAATTGGGTGTGCGGCCGAGTTCGAGCAGCCTGCCATGCCGCACGGGGCCCAGAGGAGCTGCCTGGACCCGCACCGTGCCCAGCCCCTGTCCCTGGCCAGGCCTTGGACATCCCCAACCCTAAGGTTGGCCAAACACCGCGCTGCCTCCTCGGGGCTGTCCCGTGGGGAGAGGGGCGAGAGGAGCCTGGCGGAAGGGGAGCAGGCTCCAGCATGTCTCCTTGGCACGGTGCACGGCAGCAACGCGCATTCCCCCATGCCCAGCTTTTGGGGGAACCACGGGCAGCCCTTACCTGCTGTTGAATTTCTCGGGGTGCTTTTCTCGCATGATGTGGAAGCGGTGTGCGATGGAGGCGTCCTGCGGGGAGAGGGAGCGCAGAGACGTCAGCGGCGCAGCAGGGATATAGAAACCCCGCCCTGCGCCCCGTGGGCACGTGCCAGGACAAGGGGGCTCAGCTCTTCGCCCTCGCCGCCAGCCCTTGGGGCACGAGGGCACATCCCAGGGCCGTGCTGAGGTGATGGAGTCACCCTCAGCCAGGCTGCTCAAAAAGCATTGAACAGACTTGTTAAGCGAGACATAATCAGTGTGCTTGGCCTCCTTCCCTCATCGCAGGGGCTCTGCATGGAGGTGATGCTGAGGGACGGACGGAGGTAGGGCCATCAATGGGGCAGTGGGGCTCTGGGGACACCCCAGGACCCTGCACCCTGACAGCTTCCCTGGCAGGGTGGCAGCTCTCCTGAAACTCATCACAACTTCTCCTATGCAGGGCGGAGGGTGTTTAAGCCCAGCCCAGAAGCTGCCACCAAATGCCACGCGCAGTGACATCCCCTGGTGCTAGCAGGAGCTGATGTGAGACTAAAAGCATCCTGCAGTGCTGCCAGGTGGGTGACCCATGCCATGCTGGTACCGCCTAAGTACCCATGGCTCCTGACAAAAATGCTGCAGGACACCAGCAAAACAAATGCTTTCCATTTTGCTGTTCCCCCAAAGCCCTGCTGCTCCTGGGATTGACCCCCGGTGCTGGAGAAAGCCCTGTGGCACAGGGCTCCCATCCTCCCCAGGCTCCCTGACCTCCCTGCATTAGAAGAACATCGGGGAACGCAGGTCTGGGTGCCAGAGTGGGGCTTTGTCAATGGCCACTGTCTCAGTAAAAGCTTCAGTGGGGTGTCTGGCAGATCTCGTCCCATCCCTGGGACCCCAGACTTCCCTGAACCCCCTTTGAGCTCCTTGCACACTTGCTCTTGCAACATTCCTGGCTGGGAAGAGAGAGATTCCATGCCTGTTTATGTATTTAAGTGCTGCCATTACAAATGACAATAAACGCAGAAAAACAACGCCAGGAGTGGGAGGGAGGTCGGGAACACGAGTAAGGAAGGGCAGGGAGGGAGTGTCCCCGCCTTGGGAGATTCAAGCTCAAATGCTTCACCAAACACTTAGAAAGGCTTTTATGGTCTCAGAGGGACGTTGCTAGGAACCAGCCCCTGCTCCTCAGCCTTAACTTGGGGCTGGCTCGGAAGAGGGCTAAGGAGAAGCCTGGGAGGAGATAGGGAGGGAAGCATGGGGGGCTGGCATCCCTGGAGTGTGCTCGCAGGGCTGGATCGCTCTGGCAATCTCACAGCAGCCGAGCCATTTCCCACCAGTGGAGCGGGAAACATCCCTGGGAATCCCCTGACATGAGCGGGTTTTGAAGCTGTGGCTGTGCTGGGGACCCAGACCACAGCTCCCGTGCTCCGCTGGCCTCTGGAGCTCTTCCCTCTGCTTTGCCGCAGCTGCGCATCTCCGCTGGGCATGGCACGGGCTGGGCACCGCTTACTAGCCCTGTGCTGGGCCACTCTCTGTGGCTAAAAGGCGCGTGTGCTGTGCTCTGGGCTGCCCCCAGGACCTGTCCCCGCCCCACGGTACTCACCACCCCGATGGAGAAGTAGTTGTTGATGATGGTGGATGGGACGGGGTCTCCGTTGGCCTCTCTGTCACTGGGAATGACGTCTATCTGCCAGCGGTCCAGCATCACCTCCGTGCTGTGCTCGATGTCTTTCAGGACCTTCATCAGGTTGCCTCCTTCGTAGCCTGCAAAGGAAAGAAGGTGAGCAGTGGAGGAGGATGGCTTTTTTCAGCAGGGGTTAGAGGCACCATCAGGAGGCACCAGGGCTGAGATGCAGCCCTGAGCCTTGTCCCAACAGCCCAGGAGCCCTCGCTCCCCCAGGATGGCACCCACCCAGCCGCACTGGTCGGTGCCCGTGGGCCGGCCACCCCCCAGGCAATGCCCGCCTGGCCTCACCTCCTCCCCAGCGCAGGCACCGGGCCAGGTCATTGCCTGTTCCCAGGGGCAGGACAGCCACCGGTGGGTGCTTCACCAGGTTTGCCTTGTCTGCAATTGAAGAGCGAAGAGAGGTTTGGGGCTGAAAGGGCTCATTCCCTGCTCCTCCCCATGTCCTCTGACGCTGTTGGTAGGACCCCCACCCCTTTCTCGCCAGGGGAGCATCGGGAAACTGCAGCAGATCACCGAGGACGCAGGTGGATGATGCTCTGCCAGAGTACAGCTGCTCCTCGCTCACCTATGCAGTCCAGGATCCAGCCCACCGTGCCGTCCCCTCCGCAGGCTAGGACGCGAAAATCCGGAGTGTCCCGAAAGAAGCTCAGCCTAGAGAAAGCCAGGAGAGACAAGGGGTGATGCGAGGGAGCAGGGGCCGGTGGGAGGGGCCAGAGGATCGGCCACAGCATGTCCATACCCCGGTGCGGGCCCGCCGCGGTCCAGGTTGTACACTTGGCGTGGGTTGAGCAGGTAGTGAAACTTCCGGAGGACCCTAGGGAAAGAGAGGAGTGAAGGATGCTGCGGAGGCGAGTCTCCCTGCGGGAGCAATGCCAGGGCAGCCGGAGGGATCAGCAGCCCCTGACCCTGGGGGGATGCTCTCCCCGGGCAGGAGACCACCTACCGCTCCCCTTGCCTTCCTCCACTTTTGGGGTTCACAAGCACCAGGAGGGGGTGCGTCCCAGGCCGAGGGCTGATCTGGAGAGCAGAAAGCGTGTCTGTGAATGTCCGGCCACTGCGGGGCTCGGCATGCACCCACGGTGGAGCTCACCGGCAGCCCAGCGCGGGACCCTACCTGTAGACCTTGCCCATCCACCGTGGTGGAGTTGAACTTGAAGCCCTGGGTGTCCTCGGGACTGGTGCTGGCAGGGGAGTCGCTCTCCGATCTCCGGCAGTGGGACTGCCTGTCCTTTGGGGAACAGAGGTGCGGATGCGCACGCCGCCCTGAGAAGGCGGTGTCGGCAGCCGGGGGAGGCAGGTTGGCCGTGGCGATGTCCTGCTGGGTTCCTGCCACCCGGCAGCAAGGAGAGGGGCACTTACCAGGACAACAGGGCAGATGTAGGAAGGCAGTAAGATGTGGTCCCGCAGCGGGCCCCCGTCGCACTCCGGCTTCACGTGGGAGGCACATTTGTTGTGGAGCTGGAGGGGTTGCAAGGAAGGGACGTCGGGCAGAGGACACCAGGCCATTTGTGAGCCTTTCCAACCCTGGGACTGGCCGTACAGGGTGCACTGCGGGGTGCACAGATCCCCCCATGCCCGCGTACTCACGGTGACTTGGCACCAGACGCAGTGCAGGCCGGTGATGCCCTGGTAGCACTTGATGCTCTTGTGGCATCTATCACACTTGACGGGGGAATTGCCCTCGATCCAGGTGTGCTGCATCACCTGCAAGGCACGGGGTGGGGGGCACTGCAGGCAGAGCACCCACCGACCCACGGGCGTCTCCTCTCCGCTAAGGGCTGCCGCTGGGATTTCAGAGGGTGGCTTGTCACGCAGGGATGCTGACTGAGCCAAGCCAGGCCCTGGCACAGCCGCCTGCCCTCCCCGCTGCTCCATGCAGCACATCGGGGAGACCCATCTCCCACCCGGAGCTGTGGCAAACCTTGGGGCTGGAGTGCTGCCAGGCTCTGGAAGCTGGGAATGCCCGCGAGCTGCTGCCCAGGACGCGAGGGGAAAAACCCAGGGGAAAAAGCCATGGGGGGACCAGGGCAGGAGACCAAGGGGGCAGCAATTGGCAGTGCTGCCTTTGGGGGACTCCACGGGAGACTCATTGGCTCAGAAACGAGCTGGCCGCCTACTCACGCTCGCATTTCTCTTGGACTTCACGTAGGTGCTGATGCAGGAGGCGATATCTTTGGACACGCACCTCTCATGGACAGTGTACTTGCAGACTGGTGACAGAGAAGAAGCTGGTGAGCATCATCCCCCCGGCACGGGCACTGCCCTCTCCCTGCTCACCCCAGGCACCCGCAGAGCTCAGCCTCAATGGGAACCAGTTCCCCCTCACCAGGGTGCTGGGATGGGGTGGGAGCTGCCGCCCTGGGTGTGCGACGGTCCGGCAAGGGTCTGTGACTCACAGGAGCAGCAGAGGCCCTGCTTGCGGACGCCCAGCAGCATGGTGCGGCAGAAGTTGCAGTAGGCGGGTTTCTTGAAGTGCTTCAGCCTCCAGGCGTGCTGCCCGTCATCCTTCACGTTCTGCAGGGCAGGAAAGCAGCTGGTGAGGGGGGATCACTCCCCTAGTAAGGGTCCCAGCCCACTCAGCCCTCCACTTTTATCAGCTTTTTGTCCTGTAAACCCTCCCAGCATGTCTGTGAGTTTGCTCCCCCTGCTCCCCTTCTCCTCATGGACCCTCAACCATCCCTGCTGCCGTGTCCCCCGGCTCCCTAGGCACATCCAGCTCCTGGCACTCCTGGCACCGAGCTCCAGTTCCCCATGGCCCCTTGGCACAGCCTGGCCACCGCGATGCTCTGCCAGTGGCCAATGGGAAGGAGGTGACTCCAAATTCAGGGCCAGGCCACTGCCACCGTGGGGTGACCAAAACAAACCTCCTGCTCGTGCCGTCCAGGCATGAGCGTTTTGCAGGAGCCACATAAAATTCCCTGTTTTCTTGAATCTTCCTGCCAGAAAATCTGCCCTCCCCACCTCTCCATGGCAAGCAACACCAGGGAGCAAAAATCTGGATTTTCCCTGCTAATTATCACCCAATGGCCAGGGATGCACCTCAATGAAATGAAGCCCAAAAGGATGAAAAAACAGCAGAAGGAAACAAAGGGAGTCCCAGACCACCCCACTTCTGCTCTTTGAAGCTCACCCCAGGAGAGGAGCTGGCATTTTAGGTGCTCATATTATTTTTTTATTAAATATTTGTCAAATTGGAGTGCGCTACGATCCCGGGGAGCGAGCCCAGCCTGCTTGGGCACAGCAGCTGGCAACACCCTCAGCTCAAAGCAGAGCTTGTGAAGATTTGGGGGGCGAAGGCCGGTCAGCAGAGGTAGGGTGGGGGTGTCTGCAGGGGCCGGGAGGCTGGCGTGGGGCTGTGCGGTGCCGGATGGCTGTGCGGTGTCAAACGGTGTGCGGTGCACTGCCGGGAGTAGGGTGCCCTCCCGTGGTCCCTGCACGGCCTCCAGCACCGGGCTTTCCTCCGGGAGCGGGCAGGGCGGCTGGATGAGGCCGGAGCAGTCCCCGCGCGGGCACTCACCGTCTCCATCCCCAGGAGGACCAGCAAGGGAATGGTGGTCATGCCACCCCGAATCCACTCCTCCAGCGTCACGGTCCCGTCATGGTCGTAGTCGATCTCCTCCATCATCTCCTTCAAGATCTGGAGGAGGGAGGAGACGTGGCGACACGGCGATGCCACCCACGGGCCCTGGCTGCCGGCTCCAGCCGAGAGCCCCCGCGGCCCCCTTGGCTGCCCCAGCCCCAGCACTCACGGGCTTCAGCTCGGTGGAGTCCCACTCCAGGTACTCAGCCACGTGCACCATCTGGTTGATGATACGGTCCAGCTCCTGAGCACAGAAAGATGATGGTGCCCAGCGCTTAGGGACGGCTTTGGGCACAAGTGGCGTGTCCAGCCTCACACACCCCAGCCCAAGGCTGCCCCGGACCCAGCGACACCCCACTTTGTCCTCTGAAAATTTGCCAGAAAATCAGCACTGGGTTTCCCCTAGGAAAAACTACTCTGATAAAATGGATTTTTGTTTGCAACAGGTTTCAAGGCTGACACTCAAAGGACAAAGAGAAAACCTCCCAGGGGGCGTTTGTGCACGATTTTTCCTTTTCTGAAACACCGTGACCTGATGTAGAGCTGCAGTAACTGGTGGGCGGATGCTCTGGAGCTGCTGCTGGATGCTGCAGGGCTGGTGTGCATCCCCCAGCCCCACGGTCTGGCCTCCCAGCAAACCCTGCTGCCTTCCTCCTCCCTTCCCACATCCCTGTTTAGCTCGGAGCACCTCGCCGGGGCAGCGGGCATCCCACTAAGGCCCCGTGTGTCTCCAGCCCCCCGAGCAGCCCTGGTTTCTTTCCCAAGGGAAGCTTACCGAGCTGTCCAGGAGGCCGTTCCCATCAGTATCGTAGAGGCGAAACATAACTGGAGGGAGAAGAGAAGCCGGCTGCCAGTTACAGCCCAGCCCTGGGCACCCCATGCGGCCAGCACTCAGTGCCAGGGCTCCGGGATGGGACCAGTGCCGTGCTGGCGAGATGCCACCTGAGCCTGTACCGGGCTGGGGGTACCCCTGCAAAGCCGCAGCCCCCTTGGCTGCCCCTCTGCCAGACACAGGTGCTGGCAGGCAGGAGCAGAGGGGCGGTGCTGAGCAGTTTTCCCGAGTGGTTTTAATGTTTCAGCACTAAAAAATGAGTAGGAGTGTCCAGCCCTGTGCCCCGTGTCCCTCCTCGGATGAACCCCCCCCAGGCAACGTGTCCCACCACCGGTGCCCCCTCCACGCTGAGTGACCGGCAGCCTCTGGCCCCAGGGTCCCACTTACACTCCAGCTTGTCCTCTGCCCGTCCCCTCTCCAGCAGGGACAGGTAGCAGACGATGTCCTTCAGGTGGACCACCTGGGTCAGGGGGGTGGGGGGTGGCGGGGGGCCAGTTTTCAGGGAGCTGTGGCTTTTCCGCAGGCTGAAGGGTAACCTCTTCTCCATGTTCCTCGTGCCTGCGGGCAGGGAGCAGGGGATGAAGGGCCAGGAGCCATCCCCAGCCGGGACACGGGGCTGGCAACACACAAACTATGGTGCAGGGACCCATTTGGCGAGGGGCTGGGTGCCATTGCAGGAGCAGGGCTGGGCGCTGCCAGTCGGTCCCTGGGGTGCAGACCCCCACACTTCTGGCACTGCGGGCGTGGGTGGGATGAGCAGTGGGAGCCCACAGGGGTGTGTCCTGCCAGGGACAAGCACCCAGCCAGAGGGAGCGAGACGCTCGGAGCGCACCATTGGGGTGCTGGGACAGCCCACGCTCGCCGCTGCCCGTGCTGACGGCAGCCTTTGGCAGGTGGCTGCTCCTGGCAGAGGGGCCCTTCCCAGCACTCCCCTCACTGGAGGCTGGCAGGACCTGGGCCAGAGGCAGCTGGTCATTAAGACGTTGGTGGCGGCTCTGCGGGATGGGATCGGTGGCTTAAGTTTGCAAAGCAAAGATGTCAAGACACCAGGAACCTGCTGAGTTTGGAAGGTCACTGTCACCGTGCTGGGGACCTGACCAGCTGCACCGCTGGGACACGGCTCCACAGTTTGGGAAACCAAGAATTGCTTGTCACTGCCTGTGTCCCCTGTGGAGCCCCAGCCAAGCTCACCTGGTGACTGAGGGCTGAGCAGGGACCCAGAGGAGATCTTCGAAGAGCCCGAGGAGTTGTGAGCAGAAGGGGTGCCGGTGGTGGACTTCTGGGAGGACGACCTGGACCAGCTGGGGGAGGCGTTGGGGATCGACGCAGGGGTGAGGGACGCCGGCTGCAGCTCAGCCGCATTGCTGTGGCAGCTCTTGGTCTCAGGGGTGTGTCGTCCCAGCGCACTTAGGAGCGTTTTCCCGTTGATCCCTGCAAAGCAGACATGCCCACGGGCAGCATGAAACTGCGTGCCTGCACCCAGTGAGCCCCTTCCTCCAGGAATCCTGCTTGGGTGCTACTTGCTCACCCCGGGATCCTCTTTTCTAGCCCCAAAGCAGACTGGCATCCTGGCCCCAGGGCTCTCCCAGGGGCACTGCAGGTGGCCCCTCACCCTCTCGCCTGGCCCGGTGCCTCCCAGCAGCACTCCCAACCCGAGGTGCCGGCCACCACGGTGCTTGGGACCAGGCAGGGAGGACGTGGTCCCCAGCTACCAGCCAGAGCTGCTCCCGAGCCCCGCAGCCGAGTGTCCAGGGAGGGTTTTCCCTTTTCTTCTGCAGTTTATAGTCCTTTCAGAGGATGTCTCCAGGCGCTGCGAATCCACCTGGGCAGGGGCCAGAGGAGGCAGAAGCTGGGTGCCCGGCACATGTCCCCTGCTCCGGGTGCAGCCACGCGGTCGGTGGCCTGGATGGAGATGCCACCATTGAGCAACTTGGGCTCTGAGCACGCGGAGGAAAGGGAGGACTCAGTGCGATGGCACCCTGTGGGTCTCCAGCCTGGGGAAAGCCCTCTCCTCCCGGGAGCAGCACAGGGTCCCTGGGAGCCTGTCTGTTGGACAGGACAGAGCTAGGCTGTGTGCTGGCCCCTATGCCACCCACTGTGGGTGCCACCCCGCACCCTTCGTCCCCGTGGGGTGGCACGGGAGCAAGCCCAATGTGCCACGGCATGCCTGGCTGGGCGGCAGAGGCAGGGCTGGCTCACCCAGGGTGTTGAGCTGTGAGACGCCGGGGCTCTGGCGCTGGGTCTCGGGTGAGGCTTGGCATATCTTACGCTTGAAGGAGGTGAAGAGGTGTTGGCAAAGCTCTTCGGGCACGTCCGCCTCCAGGTAGGTCTTCATGAAGAGGCGAAAGCCCTCGTAGTCAATGGGCTGGGGAGAGGACAGAGGAGGATGATGGAGGTGTCCCAGGCATGCCACAGGGGTGCAGAGCTGCTTTGGGGGTAGGTCCATGCCCTGGGCCCCCCTCATTAGGCACATCAGCTGCAGAGCCCTCCCCAAAACCACCAGCTTCCCAGATCCCTGTGGTGGGATATAACCTAAAGGGACTCAGAGGCAGCAGGGCTAGAAATCCCCAGCGCTGGCGTGGCTGAGCCAGACCAGCCGCGTTCGGAGAAGGGGTGGTGTTCAGAGCAGGGATGGGAGCTGTGGCAGCCAGAGTAGGAGCTCGAGGAGCAGCAGGCAAGGGCAGAGCTGTGGTGGGACAGCACTCGCCGGCAGCAGGGCAGCCGCCGGTTCGCCTGCCCAGGGGCCTGCAGAGCCCTGCGTGGTGGGCAGCTCGCTGCAAGAGCAGGGGGCTCCAATGGAGCTGGGTGTTCAGCTCGCAGAAAATGGTTGAGGAGCTAAACACAGACCTTCTGGCATGGCCAAAGGAGCCTGGGGGTGCTGGAGGCAGAGGGGTGTAACGAGCTGTGCTCTGAAAGCCTCCCACTCCTCTGGGGCAGGGCACGGAGCAGCGGAACCCTCCAGCCCACCCCCAGCCTGAGGACTATCGTCCTCCCGAGGTCTCCTCTCCTCGCCTCCTCCCTCCCTGCTGAGCATCCCAATCGCACTGGAACGTTGTCTTCCCGATGGCTTTTGTGGCCCTAGCTGGAGTGAGGGTCCCGTGGTGCCCTTGAATAGCTGGGTAGTTCTGCTGCCCCTCCTCGCTGCGTGCAGCCCACTGATTTTCCATGTTTCGCCTCGTTTCTAGTGATTACAGCCCCGAGAAAGGCTCTGTCCTGCTGGCACACTAATGGGTCTCTCTGAAAGCACCACTCGGAAAAAATAATCCCAGCCTTCCCCAGGCAGGAGCGAGAAGGCACAGGGCCTTTCCCTGTCCCCGCGGTGGCAACAGGAATATAATTTGCTTTGGTCAGAGTAAATCCCTCCCAGCTTCTGCCTGGCAAGGAGATGCCCCAAAACACCCTCAGCAAGGCAGCCTGCAGCCAGCACGGGACGGCAGCATTGGTGGGACAGGGTGGGATGGCTGTGTGGCCAGCCTGGTCCCCAGGATGGCCAGGGGAGGACTCGGCTCCTCGTCTGTGGGAGCATCTTTCCCAGTCCTGGGAGCATGGGCAGGGGGAGAGGCGGGGGGCGGACAGACAGATCTGCCTTCTCCCGGCTGCTTTTAGCTGCGGGAGCTGGGCTGGGGGAGGTGGTGGGGGGCCGGGAGCTGCCAGCAGCGCGGGGGGAGGCCGGAGGGGACAGGGCCGTACCTGTTCAGGGTTGTACCTCGAGAGGATGCCATCCCCCTGGAACTCCTCCAGGACATCCTTGAGCTTCTTGGTGGAGTCTGGGGAGACAAAGGCATTGCACTGAGCATGGTGCTGGCGAGCCTCCTTTGCCGTTAGACCACTATTTGGGAGGGTGGAGGCAAGTTTCTCTGTTGGTATACAATTTCTCGTTCCTTCCATGCCTGGGAAGCAGCCACCTGTGCCCTGCTTTCCCCTCTGACTTTGGAGGGCCAGGCAGCCGGGCCTTGGTCAAGCTGGCCAGCAGAGATCGGCCCTCTTCCTCCTACCTACAAGAAAATGAGTGCAGACCCAGAGCAAAGCCACGGTGCTGGGCAAGGAAAGCCTGGACCACTTCCCAATCCCGGCTGCTCCGGGGGTGACGCTGAGCACAAAGCCTGGCCCTCCCTCCCTCAGACAGAGATCTCTGGGCATCTCCATTTAAAAGGCTCTTGGCCACGCCAGCCCTGTTACGCACTGTGAAATCCCCTCTCCAAGCAAGGGGCTGTGCTGGCTCCTGCTCCCCCCACCCTTCCACTGAGGATTGAGCTCGGCGCTGGACAACAACTGTCTGGGATGCCTGGAACAGGTCTGGGGGTCGCAGAGTGGAACCGGGGGCCAGCATGTGCTCAAGGAGGGGACTAATGGCCCTAGGGCTGGGGACGAACGAAACGAAGATGTCGTACGCTTTCTGAGCTCAGCATTACAGATGGCGTTTTATGGTCTGTGACTCAAGAAGGCAGAGCCCGTTCTCCAGCGAGGCAGGACGAGATGCAGATGCGATGCTATGCACACACCTCTGCCTACAGCCCCGCCTGGCCCTGCCCGGGACACCCGGCAGGCAAGCAGATGGCAGGGAGCAGCTTGCACTGGGCTGTTTGGATTGGGAGAGCAGTGCCCCTGCGAAAAAACACCCCTGGGATTTTACACCCCTTCTCCCTTCATCCCACGGTCCTGGCTGGGCTTCCCTGCCCTCTCTGCCCTGCTCTCAGCATCTCTCGGGGCTGCACCGTTTCTCCATCGCCCACCACAACAAGCACACCCGCGTGCCAGCTCTCCGGCGGGCAGGACCTCAAGGACCTGGTTCTGGACCCCTGGGCTTTGTCCAGGCTCCCTCCCCAGCCTCTCACAGCCCCAGGACCCTACGGCACCGCTGCCAACCTCCTCTCCTCAGCAGGAGCTGCAGGAGAGGTTTCCTCTGCGAAATCACCGCAGAGGGTTGGCAACCCAAGGCGAGCCGCTGCGGAGCAGCTTCGTGTGTTTAGGAAATGCCAGTCTGCTTTTCTCGTTGGCATTTCACTCCGCTAAAGAACGTGGGAGACAGCTGCCTTTGGAGGGACGGAGCTGTGTTCACATGTGCGTCCCCCAAAGCGGGGGGGGCTTGCGCTCAGCTAAATCCTCCCGGGCGTGCGGGCACGGGGACTCCTCTGCTGTGCCCCACCAGCCGCTGCTGGGGGTTGGGGACCTTCCCAGCCTCCCCATCCAAAACCAAACAAGTTGGCTCATTCTCCAGGAGGACACTAAGAACGTGTAGGACACCAATCCAGCACAGACCAATGGGACTTGTAAAACCCCTCTCCCTGTCCCAGGGGGGATGCGCAGGGGGCGCGGGGCACTCACAGTCCGTGTACTGCTGGAGCTGGGCAAACTCGGTGGGGCTGAGCGAGATCCACCCGCCATCGCTCATCTTTGGGCAGCGGGTCCCAAAGAGGGGGCCACGAGCTGCTGTGCTTGCCGTGCCAGGCTCGGTGCTGCAGGTCCCGGCTGGCCACTCAGTCACATCGGCACCGTGAGGGGCGCGGGGGGCTCTGGGCCGGCTGGCGTCATCCCGCTGAGCCCATGGGCAGCAAACCCCGGAGCTTCAGAGCAGCCGGTCAGCACCTTCCTCCCTAGAGTGGGGACAGAAAGAGAGGAGGGGGTCAGCGGTGCCCTGTGCACGGTTGCCCAGCCCCACTGCTGGTGCAGGGGGTGCGTGAGCTTGGAAATGGGGTGCAAGGGTACTTTCCCAGCTGGGGAGAGCCCCCCATCACAGCTGTGGGGGACCCCTGCTCTGGGCGTCCCATGGGAATGGAGAGGGGAGCGCACTGGCCGCAGTGGGGGGCTGGCAGAAAGCGGGGTGAATGCAAAGAGGAAACACAGAGTGCCTCGCCATGCGATGGTCCACAGGGCTCAGCGTCCCCAGGAGACCCCTCTGCCGTGGACCCGGCGCAGTGCCACCCGCAATGGTGGTCGGAGGATGCAGCTCAACAGAGGCAAGGCGAACGCTGCAGGTAGGGAAAGGAGCTTGTCGCCTTATTTACCCCCAGCATTTCCAGGGGAACCCAGCGTGACAGGAGCAGAAGGACAGACACAATTAATGAGAGAAGACGCAGCGTCTGGAGGCAGGGGATCTGAGTGAGTGGAAACTCCCAGCTCGCGCCTCCATCTCCGAGGCTGGTGGTGACCTTTAACTGGCCCTGCCGCTGAGAATTACTGTAAATTAAAATCTACGTTCAAAATTGGGTGAGAGGGAACCTGCTCGGGCTGGAAAAACCTGCGCCATAGAGGAAATGTCAGAGGGCCTCCAGCCAAGCGGTGTCTCCAGCCCATCCATTTACAGGCTGCAAGGTTTAATAGCTTCTTCAGTAAACCCAACCGGCCGGGGGGAAAGGGCAGCACCCCGAGGAGGCGCAGCTGGTCTTTGAGGCCACTGTTCTTCAAGGGGTGGAAAAGAGCAATTTGATCTCCGTTTTAGGGCCATCTTCCTGATAAATGTTGGCTCCCGGTTTCCACCAGCCTGAGCTGATGGACGGGAGAAAGCAGAGCAGAGGCGAGCTGGGAAAGGGTGTGCGGCTTGGGGCGATGCTCGGGGAGCACCCGCACTCCCGCGGCTGGCTGGGCCACCCATCGCACCTTTTCATTCACAGGAAAAGGCACGTGATTAAGGCAAGTCATTTGGGGAGCTGCTGTGTTCCACACGCCACACCAGCCCCAGCCAGTGTCCCTAGGGATGGCCACACACAGGGAGAGCTGGAGGCAGGCACCGAACCCCTCGTCCCCAGGGGGATTTCCCCCCGCAGCCAGTTTCTGGGATAGACCTTCTCCTTCACTCCAGCCGCCCAGGACAGCAAGGGGACGTGACCACCTTCATAGGGCTTTTAGGACACAATCAAGGGAGCATTGCTGCTTGATCCCTGGCAAAACCAATTTTCTTTACTAACTTTATTTTTGCTCTAACTCCAGCCGCTGCAGGTACTGCAGGGCAAGACACGGCCCAACTGCTGGGAGCAGAGGCAGTGCTGCCATCCCCTCCTCGGGACCACGGGAAGGATGCCCGCGGCAACTCACCTCTGCTCTGAGGCCATTCCAGCTCAGCCCAGCAGCTCGTTGTCCCCATGCCACCAACTGGGGACAGGCTGGACACAACGGTTTTAGGGCTAGGAAAAAAAACCCAAACCACTACCCCACATCTTCCCACACTGGCATCGGTTTTCTGGGGATCATCTCGGGGAAGGGACAAGCAAGAACACGGTGTTTGCACCTTTCCGGGATGAAGGGTTTGTCCTGAGTTATCTCTGAAGCTGGTCCAGGAGAACTCAGTCTGTAAGAAACCCTCCAGGAGTGCACACAGGCTTTCTGCTTCCTGGCAAATGAGCTGTTTTGTTTGACCAGAACCTATTTTTTATCCTAAATTTATACAAGGAGAGGCTGAGAGAGCAGAGCAAGCTCAGCCTGTAGGAGAAAAGGCGAAGGGGGGACCGGGCTGGCTCCAGCTGCCCGACGGAGTTGGGGCACACCGAGCGCTCCCGCGGCGGAGAGCAGCAAAAATATCCCTCGCTTCTTTTAACGGGGTAGCACTAAGCGATAGAAGGAAAGCGAAGCGGAACTCACTGGGTTATCCCAAGGGGCTTTCCCCCAGCAATTGCTGCAATAACAAACGCCACTTCTGGCACGTCAGCCTTGGATTTCAGGAAGGGCAGGAAAAAGCCTCCTCAGGAATCCAGCTGCTGCTCGTTTGGCCACCCTCTGGATTGTCAGCGGCAAATTATGTTCTATTAAATCAAATTTGCCTCTCTCTAAAAATAACTCCCCTACTAGTGTTACAAATAACACCGGATTACCCTGCCTGAAAGCGCTTACCGGGACACAGCCCTTCTGCCCCTCCTCGCTCCGTGCCCACCAGCCGCACGCGTGGGCTTTGCCATTCTGCCGGCACCGGCGGCACGGCATGACTCAGGGTGGCTGAAGTGGCTGGGGGAGGATGGAGAACGGGGAGCCGGGAGCGCTCTGAGCACCTCCCAAACCTTCCCGGGGGATTAAGTGGTGCTGGAACCCTCGGGAAGCTCCTGCACAGAGCATCCCACCAGCCCCGGAGCTGGGCGAGGGAGCTGAGGGCCAGGCGAGGGGGAACGAAGAAGGCCTTGGTGGGGAGCATCACCGGGTGCGGGCAGAGGGGCAGCTCGGCGGGAGCCAGGGCCCGGCCATGTAGGGCCTGAAATGCTCACGTCAACAAGGGAGATGCCAGGCTGAGGTTGGCGATGGGCCAGTCCCCGCTCAGTGAGCAGGACCCGGGGAGGCGGCAGCAGCAGGGCCAAGCCATGGTCAGCAGATCCATCTCAGTATCCCAAAGTGTCCAGGGTTGAGGGGCTCCTGGGAGCAGTGACGGGAGGGCAGAGGAGCTGTTTTTCCAACCAGCCAGCCCCTGGCCACCCGGCACTGCCAAGGACGGAGGACCCAGCACGCAGCACAGTGCCACGGGGCTTGCCTCAGGTTTGGGAGGGCTTGCTCCACCAGCACCTGCCTGCCCTCTCCGGGACCGGAGCTACCGATGGAGACCTAATTCTGCCCGAGCTGGGGCAGAGCAGCCGCAGGCAGCAGGACAGCAGCCTCCAGGCCCCGGCAGAAGAGCGGCTGCTCTTACAGAGCCTCCAACCTTCGTCCAGCTCGGCAGTGCCATGCGGATGGGGCTGCAAGCAGATGCCCCACCCGCAGGACATTTCTGCTTCAGCTGTCCTTTGGGAAAGAAAAACATCGGCTCCTTGAGCTTCCGGAGACAACACAAGGAGGGAAAGCTCCTGCCCTGCACATGCACATCCGCACACACCATGGCGTGGCTCCCCAGCGCGGCGCGGTGCGAAGCTGGGCTCTTCCCCGCATCCCTGGCTGGGCCCGCTGAAAGCTGCAGGCACTCGCAACATCTTCTCCTGGGGCAGAAGCATGGCGGGTCCCTGCAGGAATGGCATTTTCCAGCCTGCCCGCCCCGTCTTTTGGAAAAGATCAGCCTATTTTTGTGTTGGGCTGGGGAGAGGCCCCCGAGGCAGTGGGTGGAGTGTAAATCCCTCCTGTCCCACTGCAGCAAACCAACCCCAACCAAGTCACGCTCAAACTATTTTCTGCAATGACAGGAGAACGCGCTTTTCTGCATTTTGCCAGCCCGTGAGGACACTCGGGAGCTGCTTTTTCCACTCTCCCTGCCTGTTGCTCTCTCCGTGTTCCCCCGGCCCTTTGCTCACCCACCCGCCCATGCTGAGCCAGGCACGCTCTCCGAGTACCCCGCACCAACCTTGCTTTGGGTGCTGAACACCCTTGTGGCACCAGGGCAACGAAATGTGCTGGCAGGGGTGCCCGGGTTGGCAGCCCGCACCCGATGGCCTTGAGTACCTCTCACGGGAGGAGAGGTGGCTCCTTCCCACCTGGAAGAGCGTCTTTTCGGTGTGCTGTGCCAGCTGCCTGCTCCCCTGATTTCAGCAGCAGTCCAGCAAACACAGAGGCGGCTGCTGGTGCACAACCCCAAACCCACGAGCACGTATCTGCCAGGAGCACCTTGTGCCCGCTCCCGGCTGTGCAGCTTCCTTCCCTGACGGATTTTAAGCAAGCGAGCAGTGTTTCGCGGATCCCCTTGCCCCCATCACTTGCCCCAGACTGGCAAAGCCAGGGAGAAGAGACACCTGCCACCACCGTGACCTGCTCCTGCGCAGTGGGTGCTCTCTCCCGCACAGCCGAGTGGCCAGATGGGAAGAGGAGGGTGGTCGCAGCTGGCCCTCTGGCCCCAAGGTCGGGCTGCGGACACACCAACTCCCAACCCGGAGCTGGGAGAGCTGGGCTGAGCACGGGGATGGCAGGGACCCAGCACGGCCCCCCTGGAGCTCGCCTCCCCCCGTCAGCCTGCCGGGGCCAGCACAGCTCGGCTCACACCCTGGGGACTCCGACAACTTCCCGACTTACTGCTGTTGCCTTTTTAGAGAATGATTTTGCTGGCTGAATTCAGAGCAGACCGAATCCGAGCTAGGATGCCTTTGGAGCAAGACCCATCCCCTCGCCACCTCCCCTGCATGTCCCAGCCAGAGCAGAGCTTGTCTCGTGGAAAAGCCTCTCCCCGTGCCGGGCACTGGCTGGACCCACAGCCCGGGAGCTGGGATCACCCCTGGGATCCTCCCCGGGCTCCCGGCTCTGTCGCCTCTCACCCACAAACCCGGAGGTTCCCGCTGCCGGCACAGGGAAACCCCAGCTGTCTCCCAGCGGGAATCCTGCGGCAGCGAGTCCCGTGTGTTAACCGTACCTTGTGTGAGACAACGCTGCGTGCTCTGAAATCTGTTCTTCTCCCCTTCCAGCCCCCGAAACAACCTGAAGCACAAGTTGCAGACAGCCTCTTCCCGCAGGCCAGGCGCGCTCAACACCTCCTGCCCTCCAAAGCAAGCAGCCCCGGCAATTTTTACTTAACGAGAAAGACACTAACGAGCTTTTCCGGCCCAGCAAGGCGGGGGAACGGCTGACTGGGGCTGTTCCTCTGCCCATCGAAAGGGCGTGGGGTTTTACAGCAAAGCTGAGAACCAACACACGCTGAGACACGGGTGAAGCCCGCCTAGCCTCTCCGGGCTGCGTTAACGGCTCGGTGGCAGCCATCTTCTCCGCCCCGGGGGGGGACGAGGGGATGCTGCCCCGTCTTTCCCCACCCTCGGGGCACCTTTTGCCAGGGGCCGAGCCCCCCCGCACGAGTACCCGGGGACGCCGGCCCCCAGCGCTGTCCCGCTCCTTGACCGCGTGTCCCCCGCTCCCCAAACCGCGTACAAGGGGTCGGGATGGGGTCGGGGCGGGTGGGGGGACGGACCAGGGGAGACAAGGGGAGCCCGGGAGTCCCGGCCGGTGCAGGGGGTCGCGGCTGGGAGAACGGCGGTCCCGCGTGGGTCAGGGGATTTTCCCACGGATGGGAAGGGGCGAGCCCACGAGAGTCCCCTCTGTCGCGTGTGTGTCCCCCTGCTGCTGCCCCCTTACCGGCAGCGCGGTGCCATCGGCGGCGGCGGCGGCTCCGGGGTTACCGGTTCCCGGCCTGGCTGGGCAGCCCGGCGGCTCCCCGCTCCCTCGGCGAGGCGGAGCCGGGGGGATGCGGGGGGGATGCGGGAGGGGGATGCGAGCGGGCCCAGCCCCCGCCGCTCCGCTCCGCCCGCCTCCGCCGGCACCGGCGGCGGCCGGGGGTGGGGGGAGAAGGAGGAGGAGGAGTTGGAGGGAAGAGCCCGGCGGCCCCGACCGCGCCTCCGTCCCTCCCCGGGCCCGGGGCAGCGCCGTGAACAATGTTTTCATCGTAAAACTCGTTTATTACGAATTTCTCCCCCCTCCCATAGCGGCAGGACTTTCCCCATCTCCCACCCGTCCCGCACAGCGCCCCGCAGCCCCTCTGCTCCCCATCCCCATCCCATCCCATCCCATCCCATCCCATCCCATCCCATCCCATCCCCATCCCCACTTGCATCCCAACTCCTATTCCCATCCCCATCCCCACTCGCATCCCATCTCCATCCCCATCCCCATCCCCATCCCTGTCCCCATCCCGCTCTCTTCCCCAGGGCTTTCCCCCCCTCCCCGCACCTCCGTCTCTCCCGTTTTTGAGCAGTCTCACCCACGGCAAAGGTTGCTCCTTCCTAAGGAACGGAACAAACCACCGAAAACAAACAAACAAAAAAATGCTAAAACAGATAAAAAGCATTTTTATTTTCTTTCCATGACGCGGACGCCTGCCTGCTCAGGGGTGACACTATTTCAGGCATGTCTATTATTTATGTTTTGCTATATTTATATTAATTAGAGATGCCATCCATGTACGTAGTTCTCCAACTTCAAAAAAAAGCAGGAGAAGGGGACTGACAGCTGAGACTGAACTTTCTCGAGAGAAACAGGCAAAGAGGAGCAGAATGCACAGCTACAGCTGCTCTCCACATCCCGGTCCCATATGACGTTCCTGCTCTGCGCCTGGGATCTTTCCAGTCCCAGCCCCACTTTCCCTCCCTCTCTCCCGGCTGGGACCCCAGAGAGATGGGTTGGGGCTCCTGATGGGAACGCTAACATGACAGAGTCATGCCAGTTTTAGGGGAGATGGTGGCAGTCAGGTCATCTGTGCCCGGGCAATAGGAGCATCCCTTCAAAGCACCCTGGTGATGGGCTGTGGCGAAGCGCAGTCTCACTTTCTGGAGCAGTGGGAAGAGGGCCCTGAGCTCCCCTGTGCCTGTCCACACCGACCGTCTCCCTCAGGAGCCGTAACTTGTGTCAGCAGCCAGCCAAAGCGGGCAGGTGACCTCTCCTCTCCCCTGAGATGAGTGTCCCAGCCCTGTCCTCATCCTGTTCGATGGCTCCGGGTCACTTCTCCATCCCGGGGAGATCTCTTCACAGGGAGACGACAGTTTGCCAAACATGTGGGTGAGAGGAGGAGGAGGAGGAGAATGGGGAAGGCTCCTGGTTGGACACTCACTATTGCCTTCGCCTGTGGTACCAGGGCACATCACCTCTGGTAGGCAGAGACTTGACCAGAGCTGGTGAAACACATCCTGCAAAGGGTCAGCTGGCAGACACGGAGTTCTTGTCCCAGAAACCTCACGCTGGACAAAACCTCTCCCAGCTCAGGGCTGATGCCAGCTGCTGCAGGAACGATGCACTAGGGATGTGCTACTCCCTCCAGCAATGCTCTGCAGCCCGCAGCCGCCCCTCAGGCCTTTCCAGATGGCTGGGAGCTCCCGCAGCTTTTGCCAGGGGTTGGAAAAAGGCCCTGCATGAGTGATGCATGCATATTTTTTTCAGGCGGGGAGTCCAGCTTGACCACAAGAAGCCATCAGCCCAGCCGGGATGCCGTACTCCCCCGCTCTGCGCTGGGTTTGCCAATGCTCTGCCCAGGGTGTTGCTGAAACACCCCCAGCACACCCTGATGAAAGAGTTTCATTCTTCCCCTGTATCCAAGTAGGCATTCCTTCCAGGGATTAATTAGTAAATTAAAATGGTAGAAAGATAAAATTATTATGATTAGGCACAAGCCCCAATGATGACGTCTCTCTCTTGCAGATCTTCATGCCGTGTCCCAGCACATTCCCACCTCCCTCAAAAGGCTGCGGGCAGCAAATTCATGCCCTGGATTGATTCCCTTAGTGGGAAAGACACCGAGGTCAGGGTTTGGGTGGATCAGAGCAACCTATGGGTGCCTTAAACACTGACCCCCAATCCCGAAAGCCCTGACCATGGGGCCTGCAGAGCTCCCTTTGCTGGGATATCAGCAACTGAGATCCAGGGGTGCTGGCAGCAGCTGTGAAGCCTCTGTGTGCTGCCTCCACGCACGCTGAAGGTGAAAAATCTGAGTCTGGAGAAGCAGGAAAAAAAATGCATGAGCGTGGGGACGCTGCCCTGTTTCATAAGCTCCCCCTCCAGGGATTCGTAACCTTTCATCGGTCCCCATCAGTTACTGACAGTCCCTGCTGTGCCGATGGCTTCCTGCTGTGGATCGGTGACCCCACCACCTGCCAGAGACCCCACAGCTGCGGCTGCCCGTGCCTCCTCCTCCTCGGCAGAGCGCTCCTGCCAAGCCCTGTGCCTCAGGGTCAGGGCTGGCTCTCTGGATTAATGCATGTGATGCACTGGAAGCTGGATTGGTGAGAGCTGCAGCCCCATTTTCTAGCCCCGTCCAAAAAAAAGTCATCACATTTTGCCTGGCAAAAATTGTCCTTAAACCTGAGCCACTTACAATTCCTTGTTCTGATGCTCAGTAATTTCTTCTTTTTCACTGGTTCTCCCTGGCAGAACCCAAACCCCACCAGGGATCATCAGGCAAAAGGGCGAGCAAAGCCGGAGGCAGAAAGCGCAGGTCCCTGCGGCTTTGGGGACTGAAATCCCTTCCCTGACAGCTCTACCCAGCACCCGCGAGACTGGGGTGCCCAGGATCCCAAGGAGATGGTCGCTGTGCAAAATCATCGCCTTCCAGCGATGGGCAAGGGCAGCTGGGCAAGCCCTATTTTGGGGCCACCCAAAGGGAAGAGGATGCTTTTCTCAGTGTGACAAGCAAAGGAGAGGTTAAAAGTGTCTTTTTATCATCTGGGCAAATTTGGGAGATTTTTGTTAGATCTCTTCTTGCTTTAACTCTGGTTAATTTGCTCCTGAAATGTTGACCCAATACAACGCCGAGGTTTGCTGCTAGCCCAGTCGTAGTGCCATCTCGTCTGCCTGGGCTCTGTTGCGTAGGGGAAAAGGAATCCCTAGCAATTATAACTTGATTATTTTACTGAACGTGTGATTACAAATGGGAACCACAGAGCCTGTTAAGGCTCTGAGTAACGAGCACCGCAGTCGAGATATAATTAAAATGAGCCCAGGCTCCCCCAGACCCAGCTCTTGCTCCAAAGACAAGCGGGCTGCTCAGAAAGCCGTTCGCCCACCCTTCACCCCCTTCAGTTATTTCTCAGGGACCAGAGAAAATATGGCAAATTTCAAAGGGGAAAAAAAAAAAAACAACCCAAAATACTTGAGATATTTTCAGTCTGATTTTTTTTTTACAGCTTTTGTTCTGCTCGGCGATGATGACCTGGGGATGGGCAGGGAGAAGGACGAGCTCTCCCGCCCCTGCCCACGGGCGGTCACCAGCGTTATATTAAGTCACGATGAGCCTGGAGAGTGGCAGATTATGCTGGAAATTAGAAAACGCAGCAGGGTTGGGATGTCCCCTGAGAGGGACTCAGCCGCAGAGCCGGGAGACGCCGGCGCAGCCGAACTGGCCCCTTCCCTGCCACTGGTCATGGTGATGCGGGGTGCCTCGGGGCATCGCACTGGCTCTCCTGTGCCCAGCAAACTAAGCCTGCAGCAAGACCGCATGATTTTTAGGCACGATGACATTCTAGAAGCTGAAATACTTCAGATTTTGGAATCTATGGGGCTGGTATATCATGCAGAGGAGGGCTGGCAGGCAGCAAGCAAGAGCTGCGGCGATGCGGTCCGAGGGAATACAGGCAGCAGTGCCAGCAGCAGCTCTCCAAGGCTGCGCAGCTCTTGCCCAAGCCCGGCTCCTGCGCAGAGTCAGCCTGCTGTCGGGGAAAGATGGTACAAGTGAGTCAGGGACTTGGAAACTCTTCAGCAGGGCCTGTTGTGATAGGATGAGGGATAATGGTTTTAAAATAGAAGGAGGTAGATTCAGACTGGATATAAGGAAGACATTTTTTACACTGAGGGTGGTGGAACACAGGCACAGGTTGCCCAGAGAGGTGGTGGATGCCCCATCCCTGGAAACATTCAAGGCCAGGTTGGACGGGGCTCTGAGCAACCTGATCTGGTTGGAGATGCCCCTGCTTCTTGCAGGGTGGTGGGACTGCATGGGCTTTAAAGGTCCCTTCCAACCCAAACCATTACGTGAGCAATACACCATCAGCAGCCTGAGGTGGTTGAGGCTGTGGGTGACGGCACACATCTGGGTGCAGCTGGGTACCTCCAGTGGGAAAAGGGAAGTGGGAAGAGGAGGGCAGGTGAGGAGCACGAAGCAAATCTGGAGTGGAGGAGCCCATGCAGAGGCAAAGCCCCCGCTCCGTGCCCTCGGGGAAGGCGTGGGAGCAGCGGGCTCCTGCCTCCCCTTGGCTCTTGGCTCAGGCTGCTGCTTCGCTCAGAGTGTGCGGAGCAGAGCAGGGAAGGGAGTCAAAGAGCTGTCAGGTGTTGTTAGCGGTGTGACATCTCTTAATAAGGCCCATCTGGTTGGAAGGCAGTGGATCCGGCAGGATTTCTGCAGACCTGATGGAGAGTGTTTTTGCCAAGGTTTTACAATCAGCATTAATAAACACGCTGGGGTGGCATTTGGCACCACGAGCTAAAATTTCCCAGGCTGAGACTAAGAAAAAAAACCAGAATTATAGCAAAAAAATCCTGGCTGCACAGCAGAGCTCCTGGGCAACTCGTTCCACCTTCTGGGATGTGCGGATCCTGCACAGCCTGCAAACACCCACTCGGCCACAGGTCACTTTTGGTGGGGTGGCTGGGTCCCAAGGACACCCCTTCTCACTGGGAATGCATGCACGGATCCTGCATCCTCAACCAAAGGGCTGGCTGGCCTGCCCGGTTTTTCCACCAGCCTTTCATCCCAGAAGAGGCGCCGGACCTTTATCCGAACCTCCATCCGTCTCATCCCACGTCGCTGCAGCACAAGGGACACAAGTGGCTGCATGGGGCGATAACCCCGGCGTGGAACCCCCTGTCCTCTGGGAACAGGGATTGCGGGGAGACTGCGGCGATTAAAGCTGCTGCGACAAACCTGCGTCTCGCCTGAAGGCAGCACACGTCGTGCAGGCAGCGGGCGCTTTTAAAGCGGGATGGCATGGTACAGAAAGTGTCTGGGAGGGAACAGCTGGGCCCGTAGGTGTGTAATAGCAGCAGAAAAAGCCCATGTGATTTAGGGAAATGCCACATTCGGCGACGATGAAAGGGTAGAACTGAACTGAGTGGCTGTCGATGAATCACAGGGCTTCAGGGAACATGCTAGCGGGTGTTTAAACTACTCTGCAAAGCTTGGCTTCATTCTGGCAGACGTCTGGGTGTTGCAGGAATGGGCTCTGCCGCCCATTCCCAGCTTCTCCCACCAGAAGCACAGCGGAGGCTGCTGCTGCATGGAGTCAGAAGGAGATGGCAGATCTTCATTTGCGCTCATTAACACAGGCTGACATCTTTTTGGGTCCCGGCTGGCCCCGCCAGACCTTCAGCCTTGGCACGCTGCAGCGGCACTTCTGGCATGAGGAAGGCAAGGAGCGGTGAGGCTGGGGGATGCGAGACGCCAGCACCCTCAAGGCATCCTGGCACCCCCAAGGGACCCCTCTGCTCCTGCCCACACACGCTGGGGGCTAGGGGCTCGGCCGCCTGCAGCTCCTGGGCCCTGCAGAGCCCCAGAGAGCCCTCTTAAATCAGCGAGAGTAAATCAGCCTCGTTAGAAACCCGATTAGGCTGAGCACCAGGAGCACCAGGCTGCAGGGGACACCGGCGGGGACAAGGGGGCTGCCGAATCAAACAACCTCAAAGGCGCTGATCCCGCAGATCCCTGCAGATTCCCTTTGCTTTATTCCCACAGCCGGTCCAGACTGTGTCCCCGCTGCGGCTGCTGGGTTGAAGGTCTCTCCCCAAAGCCTGTTCCATCGTCCCCAAGGGCTGGCTGGAGCGCTCCTCGCTGTGAGCGATAAGGATCACTTTAAGTGTATACTTCCTTAAGTCCCTTGAACTCCTGAATTAAAATAAGGATGTGGGATTTTAAGTTGGAAGGGTTTGAAGCAGATATTTTTGTTATACATCATCATGCATGTCATGAGTCTAAAATATTTGGAAGGGCTGTATAAATAGCCATTTGATCACCTTTTCTCAGCTGGCTCCTGCTTCCCTCTTCTCACAACTGCTGCAGAGCAGGGAAACACACGTGGTGCTTGGGAACCGGCGGTTTTACTTTCGGTTACTTTCTGTGTTTCCAAGAGAGATGCTGTTACAAGCCTTGTTTTGTCCAAAATAGAGGAGGGGAGAGGAGGGGAGCAGAGTGGAGAGGACAGGACAGGACAGGACAGGACAGGACCAGGGCGCGTGAGGATGCTGCTTCCCCAAGCATCACTCCAACACCCACAGACTGTCAGGACAAAGTTGTTGGCACTGAAACACCATCATGTTACTGGGAACTACAACCATGCTCTGGGCAATTGTGTCAACCCCAGAACTCCCAGCATGTGAAACGGGAATTTTCATTACATTTTCAGTGGAGAGAGGGGCAAAATAAGCCAGAAGGTACTTCCCACCTTGCCAGTTGAAGCAGCCAAGGGGTCCTGGGGCCATGGTTTGGGGTGCCCCACATCTTGCTCCCGTTGCTCCACTCCCAGGCATCACCCCAGGCCAGCGGCTAGTAGGGACGCCCTAAGGTCTGCACCCCAAAAATGCCCACCAGACACAGGGGGCTGGGGCCAGGGGCAGCTCTGACACTCCCAGGGTTTTTTCTTTTAAAGTGATGTCAAGAAGATGTTTCTATTAAAAGACCTTCTGGGCCTAAGATGTGAATCCACAACCACAGCCAGCCAGCTTGTCTCTGTTTCAGCTTAAAACCCTCCGCTGCCGGGCTGCCGGGGCCAGTGCCGCAGCCACCGAGAGATGAGAAACATTTGCCACATGCTGAGGGATTACTGTATAAAACCGAGACGCTTGGCTACATGCCAGGGTACAGGGTTTCCAAATAGAGTCTGAATCCTGGACAGAAAAGTTCCAACTAAATATAGCCATGACAGCCTCGGAGTTGACTTTTTTTTTTGGGTTGAGTTCACTCAAAATAGCCTGAGTTTTTGGGTTTTTTTGTGCCCTGCTGAGGGGGCAAGTAGAGGCATGTTTACAAACAGAGGTAAAAACCCATGGAGATAATGGGAGGGGAACCTTGTCCTTCCTCCTGCCTGCCCCGGGATGCTCCCAAGGGATGGAGGGGATGCGGGTACAGAGCTCCTGGGCTGCCTCCAGCTGCTGAGCAGGAGGAACCAGGGGGGCCCTCCTCTTCCTCGCGTCCTGCCTAGGAAAGGGCTATTTGCCTAAAAACCATTGCAAGGAACCAAAATAGCTGAGAGGTCCCATGACAATATCGGGGACAAGACAAGCGGGTGGCCTTGGAGAAAGGCTGGACCCTGCGGGGGCTCGCTTGCACGAAGCAACTTTGCTGGGTGGTTTCAGCAGAGCCAGTCGTGCTGCCGGGAGCCAGGAGTGAGGGGAGGCTGAGAAAAACTCATCGAGGAGATGGTGCTTTCACTTGGAAAAGGCAATTCGGATTTTCTGGGCTGCCAGCTCTGCTCACACCTTTCTGAAGCGTGGGCTGGATTACTCAGCCATAGACTCACCGGCAAATGCAGAAATAAAATCAAAGCCCAGCACCGGGATGGAGCAAGGGGCTGGGATGTCAGCGGCGCTGCACGCCGGCTGAGCCAGCCCTCGGCTTTGGGATGAAGCAGCTCTGGTGCAATAAGTGAAATACTTTTGCAAAAGCCCATGGAAAAAGCAACAAAGCCTAAATAATCTGGGATGGGAAAGTAGGCATCGGATGCGCTCCTCACGCCGAGCACAGCACATTGGGAGGAAGCGTTGGAGAGAAAGCGGCACAAACTCAGCCCGGCAACACAAGCTCCTGGTCACGAGCCAGCCACGTGCGCTCGAGGCAGCAGGATGCCGAAACTTCTTTAACGGGCTGGGTGAGAAAATTCCCAGAAATCCATAAGTCATTGACTATATAATATCATATATATAAAATAAGATGTTGCTAGTAACCTTGATGAGAAAAAGGAGGCGAGACAAGCACCTACATGCACATTGCCTTGCACAGTACCTGCAAGAGCTTTCCAACACCTTTGCCTTGTAGGCAGTACTTCATTTAACGGTTCACAGCTCCTAGGTCAGCTGATGGGAATAGAAATTAAGCAGATGCCTGAGAGGAGGGCAGCTCTCCCACATCTGGGATGTCGAGATGGGCAAGTATGGAATAATCAGAAGTTGTCTAAAAGGAAAAAAAAATGCGTTTGTAAATCCTTATAAAAAGGCAGGAAAGTGGCCTGAGGTGTGATCCCACCACAGCAGAGGAGCTGCTGGGAGAGAGAAGTCTGGCTCTGTAAAATTCATGTTCCTACACAACGGCGTTGGGGAGGTCGGTGACACGGGGGAGCTACGGCTAACAATAACAAATACCGCTGGAGTTATACCTTACATAGATAAAACTGCCGCTGGAACCAGCTTTCTGAGAGCCTAGTGAAAAGCTTTTGTTTAATTTATGGGGCTCAGGCTATATTTAGCCGGCAGATCCTTGGGGTTTTATCTGGGATCGCAGCTCCGAGCCAGCAGCTGGAATATTTTAATTGTTTGCTCTGGGTTTGTTTTTTTTTTTTTTTTTTCCCAAAGGGAGAAAAAGGAAAGCAGGTGCCAGGATCTGACCCCCCTGGCCTCTCGACACCCTCGGCAGCATCTCTCGGGGCAGGGAGGGCAAATGGGCCTCGGATGGCTCTCTGCCCTCCCGGGAGACTTTCTGGGGTGGTGCTGGGGGGTTGAGAGGGCGAGACCTTCCGGGACCCTGTGTTCACCTCCAGCCTCTGTTCAAAGGGCAGCAATCAGCAGGCAAGAGCAGAGGGGAACTTCACCACGCTGTGTCTCCCTATCCTCTGGCTGCTACGGCGATTTAAAAATAGCCTGGGCGGTTCAGCGAGGCAAGAGCATCCCCTTCTTCCAGGAAAGTGAGAATACTCCAGGCCTGGGAATGTGCCTGCGTTCGGTGGGGGTTTTATTTGTTAGGAAAGCCCTTTGGTATCTGCCTGGAGCGTGGATGTGAGAGGAGCCATCTGCTCAGGGACAGGAGGTGTTTATGCCTCCGTGCCAGCCCGGGCAGAGACGGGCTCTGGGGATGCCTCGTCCCCAGCTCCCATCACGTCGCTCAGCCCCGGTGATGAATGCAGCCATCTCTGTTTAGGAAAATACCCGCTCTGCTGTGCTGGGATCTCCTGCAGCAGCTCGGAAACCCCTGCCTGGCTGGTGGCTGACAAAAGCTGGCATGGCGGGGTAGGTGACAGGGGTCTGCCGGGGTGTCCCTGCCATGCTGGGGACAGGGCACGCTGGCAGCCCCTCTTCGGAGTCGTGTCCCAGTGCTAAGCACAGTGCAGCCAGAGGAGCCCGGCTGGGCAGGGGGCTGGAGGCTGGAGGATCACTGCCTTCTCAGACAGCCCTGGATTTGGGGGATGCCACAGCACAGGGGGTGTTTTGGGGTTTCCTGTTCCACTGATGATGTTCACGGCTGGAGGCAGACACCCCTCCCCGGGCTCAAGTGACAGTGTTGGCTAGTCAATGAGCCAGAAAGGAGGCAATTAAAAGCAAAACGAAGGGCCTCAGCCACACACAGCTCCCAGGAGAGGCTGGCTCAACCTTAGCCATCTTTGGCCCAGTGGTGAGGGTGTTTCAGGACCCCCATCTGCCAGAGGGGACGTGGGGCTGGGACTAAAGGGAAAACTTTGAAGAAGGACAAGAAAAAGTTACTATTTTCAACCTTACTTTGGGCTTTTTCTCTCTTTTTTTTTTTCTTTTTCTTCCTACAGAGTAAATCTTAAGTCATTTGGACCCCGCTGACACAAAGGTTTTGCACTGAAATGCTGGCAATCACCCCTTTCCATCACCCGCCGGCCTGGTGAGCTAATTTTATCCTCCCCGGCCCCCCTCCATCTCCTGGAGATTGTCCTGTTGCAGCCAGGGAGTGCTAGAAAATAGCACATCGCCCACTCATCCAGCCTCCTTCAAGGGAAATATTTATATTATGCCAAAGAGAGGGTTTCCATGGCAGTGATGACTTTAGCACCGTCGCCTTGGAAACCACTTGAGGCCATCTTGAAGGGTTTGAAAATACCCTTCAGAGACAAATAAGGAGAGGGAGCGGAAAGGCCGGCAGGATTAGAGCAGCGTTTCGGCCTCCCCTAGCTTGCCCGTCGGCACCCTGCCCACTCTCGCTGCCCGGGTGCCTGCCCACGGGTTCTCACTCCGGGTGCCTGCCTGTGCCACCGGGATGCTCCGTACCCCAAGTATTGCTTCACAAATGAACCCAGTACAAACAAACGAGGCACTCTGCAAACAGAAATGGTTTGGTAGATGCTTCCTCCTGCTGCCCAAGCTGGTCAGCAGCAGCTCTAGTGTCAGGGCATCGCTCAGCACGTGTGAAGAAGTAGCCTCCAGCCCAGGAGGTAGCTTCAAGGAGACGTCCCTGGGCCTGATAACACTGGAGCAATGCCAGTGTCCGTGTAGCCTCGAGCACCAGCTGCTTTTGGAGGAACAAACCCCCAGGTCCCGTGTCCTTTCGACAGTCCCCAAGTCCTCGCTACATGCAAAGAGCCCTGTGTTTCTCCCAAGGAGCTGCCAAAATCTGAACCACCTGCAAGCGGCGGCTGCCAGCATCAGAGCACTCACTTGTGGTGGCAAAATCAAGAGAGGTCCATTCCCTGCTCCACATAGCATGTGTCCCACGGCTCAGCCCCCACATCCCACAGTTCGGCCAACCTAATGCTATTTGCCTTTTATAATTCCAGTCTGCAGAAGCTCTGTCACCAGTGGCCAGCCCATCTGTTCCTGGTCTCAAGGACACCAGGAACACGTCAGGGAGAGCAAAGCTTTCAGAGCAGATGGATGATGAGCTCCATGATGATGCTGGCGGAGGTAGGGGCGGCCAGCGATGCTGCCTGCTCAAGATACAGGATCGCTTCCCTCAAGTTTTGTTCTCCATTTTGCTGAAAAATACTAGTTGTCTTCTTAATTTAGTTTAGGGCAATCCAAAATACATTTTTATTCCTTCTCCCTGAGCTGCCTCCACACTGAGGAGTCAGTTATTCGTCAAGCCAGAGCTCTGCTCTTGGCGCCCATGCTCAGCTCTGCAGTTCATCTCCTATCTCCCATTCACAGGCTCCTTCACATCGCCCCACGTCAAAATCAGTCACCCACAAACAACTTGGCCAGCTCTCCCACAGAGAAACAGCCACTCAGTGCTTAGTCCATCCACGGGGTCCCAAGGGAGCTCTTGGCCACGGCACGGGTGCAGGGGTAGCTTGTGCCACTGCCTGTGCCAGGACGCCTGCTCCTGCCTTGAGACGGGCAAGCTGGATTTCGGGGGTGTGAGAGGGATGGGCTGACAGTGGCAGGCATGATGGCCTCTGGGGATTTGTGGCCTCCCCGCAGGATTGCAGCCCTCTGCAGCACAGGGGTGTGCAGGACCAGGAGAGGAGGGTCTCCCTCAAACCTCCGCCTCAGCCTCTTTCCTCACCATGGCCTTCAGGAGAGCAGACACCAGCCCCTTCAGGGATCTGGTTGGAAGAGTCCCATGGGACTCTCCCTTCCCCTTCCCCTTCTTCTTTCCCTTCCGCTCCCTGGGCTGCATCCCCGCAGGGACGAGCAAACCAGTGTGGAAGAAACCAGGCATGGCCCCTCTCAGCATCCCTGGGGTTTTTATTTCAGGGTGATCCCGCTGGGCCTGGCCATCCCACTTGGAAGCGGGGCAAGGCGAGCCGGCGCACGTGGTCCCCTGAGCCCGGCTTTTCCTCCTGGACTCTCTGTAGCCACGACAGTCTTTCTCTTTCCTCTGATGGGGAGTGGAGCTGGCGGGTCCCCCTGCTGATCCATGGCCCAGACTGGAATCGGACACGCTGGCGGGGCACAGAGGGGCTGCGATCCTCGTGCTCAGACAAGAATCTCTGGTGTCGGGGACGCCCGGGGCCCCACTGCTGCTGCCCCTGCTGCCGCAGCCACGGTCCCGTGTAGGGACTGAAGCGGTTGCGGCGATGGCGGGCCACCCCACCAGGGTCATCCTCCACCTGCAGGCGGCGGATGGCCACGATGAGCCCCCGGCAGAGCGGGCAGGTTGCAGCCACGGTGCTGTCAACCCAGCGCTGGATGCAGGCATGGCAGAACACGTGGCAGCATGGGTCCACGACAGCGGGGCCTTCGAGGGGACCCAAGCAGATGGGGCAGGGGTTCCATTGCAGAAAGTGCCTGCCAATTCCAAGTGCCATTGCCTCATGCCTGGATGCCTTCATTACTGGGATCTGGTGTCCCGTCAGCTGCTGGTGGGACTTGATGGGTGCCGCTGGCAGGACTCAAAGGCTTGGGCCCACTGATGGGGCTTGGTGGCTCCTGGGCTGCTGGCAGGTCCCAACGTCTGGCGTGCTGTGGCAGAACTCAGTGGCTCTGCTGCTGCTCGCAGGACTCAACGTCTCATGTGCTGCTGGCAGTACACAACACCAGCATGTAGTGTTGCCCACCGGACATCATAGGGTGACTGTGACTCTGGGGACATCACAAGACTCTCAGACACGCACCCAGGAGTGCATCCAGCAGCTCCCTCAGCCTCAGAGGCAGAGCCTGACATGCAAAGCTCATCTGGCTGCGTGCTTCACACCTCCGCATTGGCTCAGGCCCCTTCCAGGCGGTTGCTGGTGGTGGCGGCTGTGCCAGCATCACACGCTCACAGAGCGGCTGGGCTTGGCAGGGGTCTCTGGAGAGCAGCTGGTCCAAGCCCCTGCTGAAGGACGGCCACTATGAGCCAGCTGGACCCTGGGCACCACTGGAAAGAGCCTGGCTCCATTTTCTTTGCACCCTCCCTTCAGATATTTGTGTAGCTACATCCCCATCACAGATTCAGCTTCTTAATCCCTCCTGGCCCTGGTGCGGGCTGATGCCCAGCACAGAGTGGCTCTTGTGGGGGGATGAGCTGACAGCACCCTGCAACACAGCCGCAGCGCCCAAGTGGGTTGCGCTGTGCCGGCAGCAGTGCAGTGCCCTGCAATGTTGAGTGGGGCAGGTGAGGACCAGCAACAGCTTTCAGTGCTGGCACTTTTCATGTGGGAGAAATCATCCGACGTTCACAGTTTTGAGGACATTTTTCCATTCTGGAGCTCGGCTGAGGCAAGAGTAAATGTTGGTAGTAAAACTACAAACTAGTTAATTATTTCTAGTTTTTGTGTTGTTAACTTTACTGTCAAACTCTGCTGATAGAAACGTAAAATTGCACATACTTTTCAAACTGGTGAAAACCACTCCCGAGGGAAAAATCTAAATATAAGTCAAAAGGGCAGCAGGAAAAGCTGTTGCATTTAAAATAAAAGCTGGTATGAGTGAGGTTCTTCAATGGTCTTAATGCCCTTCTGCGCAGCAAAAATTGAGACAGCAAAGTGCCTCTAAAGTCTGTCCAACTGCTTAACCCTCGTTTAAAGTTCATTATCAATGAACAGGTACCGCTTTAAGATATGAGCACCTTAAAAATTTCCTGGGAACATAAAATCATTTTCTCTCATAACAGATAAGCAAAAGAGACTTAGTGATCATAACCAAATTTCTTCAAGATGTCTATTAGTCCGTTCAGTCTTTGAGCAACCACCCATCACAAGCTGTGGCAGATGCTCCAACCTCCAACGGCCGCTTCATCTTGGTAGACTCAAAGACACCTCGTTTGCTTCAGAGGCTGACTCGCCACCTTGAACCTCTGGCAACAGAACAGACGACTTTGCAGATCATTTGAAAGGCTCGGGTGGCAAACAGAGTAAGGCCTTTTTGCACCCTTAACTCGCAGTGACATTTCTCTCCTGTAGGTTTGAGGCCAATGACAGGAAAACAGGTTAAATTTCCTGCTTTAAATTTAACAGCGACAGTAGTAAAGAGTTACCCAGAACAGCTCCTCTAGAACGCTGTCTAGAGCGAGGACTGTATAACGTCTTCGGTACCTTCCATCTTTCTGGCTGTGCTACGGCCAGGATGAAACCCACCACCGTGTCAAGGTGCAGAGTAGGGCACGTGGCCAGCCGAGTCACCTTCAGGCAAGTGATTTGAACGGGATCAGATTCAGCTCCCGTTAGAGCTCCATCTGGGAACGCTGCAGGAACCCTCATCGAGCCCAGCAAACCCACAAAACTATTGAGTGAGCATCAGCTGTGGAGCCTTCATCAAGCGGGCAGCAGGCAGACACCACCCCTAGGCGGACTTTGATGAAACTGAACGCCTTCAGCGAGAAGGGGACGGGTAACGGTGCGCGCTGCTCCTCCCGCCGCCTCCGCTCCCCCTCCAGCCGCTGCCGGCCGCCGGCCCCCGGGGCCCGCCCCCGCGCTCGGCCCCTACATAGGCGGCGGTTGCCGCCCCGCCCCGGCTCGGTTCCGCCATGGCCCCTGCGCTCCGGCTCTGCGCCGCGCTGGCCTTGGCCCTGCTGCCCGCCGCCGCCGGGCAGGACGTGGCGGGAGGTAAGCGCGGCCCCCGGGGCTCGGCTCGGCCGGTCCCTGCGGCGTGGGTGCCCGCCCTGGCCGCTCCGAGCCCTGCGGTGCCGGCCCCGGGGAGGGGGAGCAAGCGCTCCAGGCAGGACACCTAAACGTCAGGGCTCTGCGGTTACTCTGGACCCTGCTTTCGTGGGGTGTCCGCTGCGGGAGGAAGCCTGGCGCAGGCTGTGGGTGTGCGGGGCGTGCACTAGCCGCAGAGTGGCCACTGGTCAAGGGCTTGGGGCTAGTCAGGATGGGGACGGGCAGTGGGACCCGGGAGGGCAGGCCCTATCCTTACTGGAAGCTCCATGGGGTGTGATCCTGCGTGGGGCGCCGGTGTGTCCCTCTGAGCCCTGGAGGTGGGTGCTGGAAAAGAGGCTTTACCTGACGCTTTACCGGCTGCCCCTGCGATCTGGCTGTGCATCTGATGCTGAGGGTGGTGGAACACTGGCACAGGTTGCCCAGAGAGGTGGTTGGTGGATGCCCCATCCCTGGAAACATTCCAGGCCAGGTTGGACGGGGCTCTGAGCAACCTGATCTGGTTGGAGATGTCCCTGCTCCTTGCAGGGAGGTTGGGCTTTAAAGGTCCCTTCCAGCCCAAACCATTCCATGATTTAGTGATGCTAACGGCTCAGCCATGTCTCTGGTGGGAGTTGAGTATCTGTCTGGGGTAGGGAAGACTCACTGGGCAGGCAGGTCCCCATCCATGGCCTTGGAGGAGACCTCCCTTCAGGACAGGGGAGACTGGCTGGGGAAGCCTCAGGCTGAGAGCTTCAGACCAGGAAGAAGCTGGGTGGGGTGGAGATCTGGGTGGGGAGCAGTGGGTGGCTGACTGCTTCTCCTTGGTGGGTGGAAGATGTAGCGTAGCCCTGTGGGTGCCGTGCCAGGTAGAGGAGAAGCTCTAGCCAAGGGTGGGGACAGCCCCCTTCAGGAGTGTCCTGAGAAGTCTGCCCACTCTTCTGGGTGAGAAACTGTTCTCCACATGGTTACCTGCCCTCTGACAGCTGCATGGTGGCTCCAGTTGGGAGGAGAGTGAGGACTAGCATGTGTTTTGCTGTCTTCCTTCCGCCCCAAGCCATTCACTTCATTTCTCTTGAAGCGAAGTGGCACAAGCACTATCCGGGGAACTTCTACCACAGTGAGAGCTGCTCTCCCACCTCTGTCCCTGAGGACTGCTGTGCTGCCCGTTCTGTCCTGTGTGAGGGGGCTGGTCCCCTGAGATCGGGCGTTTGGACAAAACCCTAGTCCCGAAGGGCTCCAGGGTCCTGGAAACAGCCTGTTCCCATTCAGCTGTAAGAGGGTGGCTTTGCCTTAGTGGCTTAGAGGATAAACCCCAGCTGGGGATGCCAGGAGAGGGGACACTCTGGGAGAAAGCAGAGCATCAGTAGGAAGCCCAGTTAAAGCTGCAGGCTCTCCTTTTGCCCATCCATGGCCTGTGGTGCGAGAGGGCTGCTCAGTGACTCCTTGTAGGCAAACAGTCTCAGGGGCAGCACTGGTGCCGTGATGGTTTTTCCGGCTTTGGCTGAGGAGACGGGGAAGACACAGCTTCCTAGAGTGTTTAAAATCTGCAATCTCGGCCTCTCTGGCGGTGTGTAAACACCCTTATCTGAGCTATGTTAATAAATTGCCCAGTTGTCTGGAGGGCTGCGCAGAGCATGTGACTGCTGACAGTGGGTCATAGCTGAGGGTTCCTGCCAGCTGGAGAGAGAAAAATGCAGCTTTGCTGCCTGTGAGTGTGGAAAACAAGCACCTCTGGGACTGACTTTTTTCCTGATGAAGGTGCTGCAAAGCAGTGATCCTTCTTCCACCAGTTACTGAGTAGTCAGGCAAATTAGTTTGTGGTTGATTTTTTTTTTTTTTAAAACCACAGTGGCTGATGCTTAGACTCTTTAGGCAGGGCTGGAGTTTACATGGCAGATCCTCAAGGGCTGGCAAACCACCCTTCCTGAGGATCTGGAGGAGCACACCAGTGAAATGGCAGGCGAGTGTCCTCTAGGAAGACTTTCCTGAAGAGCTAGCACTGCTGGGAGCTGCGGGCAAGCCCAGGAATGCGGCTGGATTGGGCCACCTTGTCCTGTGCTCAGACCTGATCCATTCCCCCTGCCCAGCATCCCCTGGGGATGCCATTGTCCATGGTGGCACTGGTGCCGAGAGCCAACCGAGTTTGTAGAGCAGAGATCCTCTCCTTCCAAATGAGGGTGGAAATAGGTTCTGAACATGGGTGTAGATTTTGGCTGCGGTGCTGCTCCCATCACCTGGAGTGTTTCCTGCTGAAGGAGGGTTTGAATGAATTGGCTGGGGTAGGGTACATCACTCATGTGCAGCTGCACTCCCTGCAGCTCTGCAGGGACTGTAGCTGTGTGTGTCCCCATTGTGCTCCTCTGCTTCTGCTTTTCCTGGTAGTAACTTCCTTGTACGGGGCTTGTTTGCTTGCACTACTCCGTCATCTGGCTGTAACAGGACTGCACCTCCTGCCCAATGCCCTTGTCCTTGTCCTCACAGGGTCCCTCCCAACCAACCCCAGCTGTGTCCCCCAGCTGCCTGCTGGCCACAGCAGATGCTCAAGCTTTTAGGGAAATAAGACCCAGGGAGAGGAACTCGCAGCTTGGAGCTTTGGGTCAGCACAGGCAAGGCAGATGGACTTCCATTTGCATTTGGGCCTCCCACTGTGACACCAAGTGTGTTTTGAAAGTGGCAGCTCTTGCAGAAGCGTTATGCTGCATTGCTGCTGGTCCGATGGGAATGCCTGCCTCCCAGAGTGGGCAAAGCAGCGGGCAAGAGCAGGCTCTGAGGAGCCCAGAGTTTTAAACCACTGAGAAGCTCTTCAAAGTACTGAGATGTCTTGTTTTCCTCCCTGTAGATTGTCAGCAGTACACGAACAAGAGCTGTGAGGAGTGTCTGAAAAATGTCACTGTAAGTAGCAGCAGTAAAACTCCCAACTTCTTGTGATGCCTGAAAAAAGTAGTGTGGGCTTTGCAGAGCTGTTACGGAGCAGTTTCCCTCCTGGAAGGAAGGCTGCTCCCCTGCTCTTGTCCTAAGTGTGCTGCAGATGCCACCCGCCCATGATGGTGAGAGGGCGGCCCCGCCTCGGTGCTCTGGGAGAGGCTGCTGGAGACTGCTTGGGTTTTGTTGTGCGCTTCTTGAGTTTAGTGGAATTGCCGAGCTCCTCCTCATAGATGGGAGACCCTGTCGTAGGGATGCACGCGGTGAAGGAGCTGAGGGCTGGACTGGCTGGTCAAGCTGCCCCTCCACCAGTTTGTGGGTGCTGTGGCACTGGGTGGATGCAGGATGCGTACCTGTGTCCTGCTAACCTCCGCTGCCTTATCTCAGATATCAGCAAACTTGAACTTGAGTCAGATCTTGCAGCTGACTTAGCCAGAACCAGTTTGACCAAACCCAACCAAATGGCTGCGTTAGGGGTTAGAGCCACCAGGAGACGAGGGTGCAGAGCTGCTGCCAGTAGTCTGGCTGGGAAAGACTAGTGAGGGCACACCCCAACCTCTCCTCCTCATCAGCTCTGCATTGAGTGGCTGTCTCAAAGGCTTTCTTGTTCTCCCAAAAATGCTGCACAGAATAAACATGAAGGATTTGGTGATTACTACCATCATGCAAGCCAGGAGAAGGGTTCTCAGCATCTTTACTTGCTCTAGAAATCTGCACTCCCCTCGCCTGCTTCTCCTGGTGCAGGCAAGCCTGATGCAGCCCATGCTGACCAAACAACTGTTACTTGTGAGCATCTCATTGCTGCTGAGTGGTACCTGGTCCTTGGGAGCAAGTAGTGGTGGCCCTGTTGCTGTGGCTAGCTGGCAGTACTGCTGCGCACCAGTAACGCTGTCCTACCTGGTTCCTGTGTCTCAGTGCCTGTGGTGTGCCAGCAGTGGGAGATGCGTGGAGTACCCCATCCGAAGAGTCCTCCCCCCGGCTGACCTCTGTGAGCTCCGCTCTGCGCGCTGGGGAGTCTGCTGGGGTAAGTGAATTGTGCTCGAGCGAAGGTGCCCTGTGGGCAGCTGCCTGTGCAAACCTTCCCAGTGCTCAAAGTGTGCATGCCAGTGTCTGACTCCTCTGCACCCTGTGTATTATTCCTTTCACTACCTGCGGCTCTTCACCTTCAGCAGTGTGGCTGCTGTCCCAGGCAGGCTCTTAAAATTCACAAGGTCTCTTTGAACCGGAAGTGAGATGACCTCTCTGGAGGCCTGCGTGGGCTTTTTCTAGTGCTGAGCATGCAGCGGTCATGCTCAGCTCTTGTCCACCTAAGAAAATATCCTCTTCCAAAGCTGCCATAAGCTGTGCTGTAGCTGGCTGCCTGCAGCCAGGTCACCTCCAGGAGCTTTTTCTGGCTGCCAGCTGGCTGTTGGTTGCCTTTCCTCCCTGGTGCTCTGTTTCCTAGTGGGTTTCTGGAGAATTTAGTGTCTTGTTTAGACCAAGCTTGGTGCATGCTCAGACAGGACCCAGCTTTTGGGGGCTTGGGTAGCTAGGAGGCAAGCTGAGGCTTGGTTTCTCTCACTTGTCTCCTTGATGTAAGAACTTGGAGTTGAATTGTGGCCGCCTGACATCCATTGTGCTTGAGGCTGCGCTCTATTCTCTGCCCTCAAGAGAGTTAAAACCACTCCTGTTCCTCATGGAGGAAGAATCTCCTCTTTGTGAGCACTACAATATGCTTTTCTCTTACTTGTGTAAGACCTTGAAATACTAGTTTTTATGCGAGTACCTTTACAAAAGGTTTCATTATAGGAGAATGCATTCCTTAGCTTGCAAAACTCGCCTTAGAGGAGATTAGTCCTGCGGAAGATTAGCTCTTAAATGAGTCTGCATTTTTGGTGTGCAGCCTTTATCATCAGGCAGAGGAGTGCCCAGTACTCTACCACCTCTCTCTGTGGGAAGGGGTGATCTGAACCCCAGGCTCACCCTGAAAAACTCCCTTTTCAGGTGAAAGCCTGTTTGGGTTTGTCTCTCCCTGACTGGCCTGACTTCTGATCCTTGGCTTTTGGGCTGTCCCATACATGACTCCATGGGTCTGTTGCAGTACAGCCAGTGAAAGCTTTCACATTGCTCCGAGTCAAGACGGTGCTGTGGGCAGTCAGGTCTCAAAAACCATCTTTCTAAAAGCCTTACTGGGAATGCGGACCTGCAGACCTCCCTGCTGCTGGGTGACTGCTGGAGCAGCTGCGTGAGCCCATCTGTAGGAGTAAACGCGAGTGTCTGTGAGCTGGTGGCTTGCTGACTTCTGGTCTTGCTGGTGACCTGCTAGGCCATGGCAGCTGTTTGTGGTTGGTATCTGGAACCACATTCCTTGCATGGAACTTGCCATGATAGCCTGGGTTAGGGACGCAGTGTGATTTGAGAGTCAGACAGCACAGTAGTTGGCAGCAATGAAGCTCTCAGCTGGGAGGAGGAGCTGGAGGCTTTGAAAGCAAGTTCAGTGGAATCAGTTCAGCCTGGAGCACCCCAATAAGCCTGCTACTGCCAAGTCCTTGCAGCAAGGGAACAGGCAGGCATCTTTTAAAATACACCATGTGTGATGCTCAGGCTTTCCACTGGGCTCACGATCTGAGCTGCACAGAGATAAGTGCTCTGAGCAGGCTCAAGTGCACTAGGATTTCTTTAACTTGACTGTTGTATGTGAAGTGGCTCTTAAACAAATATTTCTGCAGGCACAAGTCTCTGAACAGTCTGAATCATACTTGGAAGAAACCCCTTTTTGTTGCAAAGGATTTCAGGTGATGTCTAGATATGTCCCTTTTGGCTGGTGTCTCTACAGGATGACTGCCTCCCTGGGGCCAGAGCTCAAGGCCACTGCGTCACCATCATGTCCCAGTGGGCTTTGTGCTCTGCATGGGCGAGCAGATCCCCTGAGCCCCAGGGAGACGTGGTGGTGCGGTGCATGAAGCAGCCTTCTGCCTTTGGCTGCTTCAGCAGCACTGCTGGCCCTGAGCCGATAAATCCCAATGGATCTTGTCTCACTTTGTCTCTCACCCAAGGACTCCAGACACCCATAAGTGCTTCCATTCCACTGTCCTCTCATTTTAGATGACTTCTGAGGCTGGCTCCTGTAGGCGGTAACTCCAGTCTCAGCTGTAGCCTCTCTGTTGGAGGTTACTCCTCAGCACTGAAGCCTCCAGGTTTTGTGTGTTGTTTGTTGGTTTTTTTGTTGGTTTTTTTTGGTTTGTTTTTTTTTTCCCCTTGATGGGTTACTGTTCACCTGGATTAGTGATTAAGACAGCTTTGCTCCTGTTTCTGCTGGAGGAGTTTGACCTGAGTGTGTTTGTTCTTGCCTTTCTTCATAGCCAGTAACTACAGTTAGCAGCTACATGTACTCAGTTGGTGTGTACACGCTGGTGCCAACACCTGGTATACCTATAGAAAATGATGTCCATCCTGCCTCCCCAGGCTGTTACGTGTGTCTCCAGCCCAGAGACTGAAGGTGCTGGTGACAGTAGCCGTGTGCTTGTAAATACTGTACCTCCAGGCAGACATGTATTTGCGTGCTAAATGTGTTTTGTTGAATCCTTTAGTGAACTTTGAAGCCCTGATCATTGCGATGTCTGTGGTGGGAGGAACTATCCTTATCACGCTGGGGGTCTGCTGCTGCTGCTGTTGTAAGAAAAAGAGCAAAAAGCAAGTATTGGAGGGGTTCCCTCTTTTCTTGGAGTAGCTTGGATGCAACCACGTGCTGTTGCAGAACTGAGTGCCGAGCGCTGCTAACATGCTCTTCTATTTGTCAGGCCAGACAAGGATGATGAGAGAGCGGCCAGGGAGCGGGAGAAGAGGCGGGTGCGGCAGGAAGAGAGGTGAGCTTGTGCCACAGGCTGCAGAACAGTCTGTTGTACCATCAAACGTGATGCCAGGAGGCAAGCGGGGCTTGACACATGCAGCCACTGGCTGCTTCAACCTTAGCACGAACCTAAACCTCATGAGCAATGTCTTTCTGGGGTGACTCATGGATGCAGCATCGCAACAGTGTTATGTATCTGACTCCCTGAAGGCTGCTGATGTGTGCAGGCTCTGGTGGTGCCCTGTGTCTCAGGACATGGACAGAGGGGGGGTTGAGCAAACCTGGCAGCCTGGAGCTCCTGACATTGAGAAGAAGCAAGGAGCTGTAGCTCCTCTTGCTCAGTTCTGTATTGCCAATCATTGACTCATGGTTGTTCTGTTTGCTTCTTGCAGGAGAGCAGAGATGAAATCACGGCATGATGAAATCCGAAGAAAATACGGTATGGTGCTGATGCGAGCGATCCAAACTAAGCTTTAGATTGAGCAGCCTCAGTAACTGTGTTCCTTGCTATGGTTACAGCTGCAGAGGAGACCTGGCCATCAGGGAAAACAGTCTCCACTTCTCCTGTCTCAGTGAATTGCTTTCTTGCCCTCTGGGAGCAAGCGTAGAGATGCTCAGGTCATGGCATGTGACCCAACACAAGTGCTGCCCCTCTTGAGTAGGGAAGAGAGAGCATTCAACACTCCCTGGGACCTGTGTCCTCCAAACGTGCCATGTGGGAGAAGCTGCTGGGACTTGACTGGTGGGGAGAAGCAGAAGCTGGTAGACACAGTACTAGCTGTAATGCTGCTGCCCTTCAGGCATGGCCCTCTGGCAGCCATCTGGTCAGCAAGCAGCTGGGGAACCAGCAGCCCTGGGTGGGGAGCCAGATGGGAGCACAGGTGCCCTCTGTGCCAACAGTGGTTCCCAGAGAGGTGGTTCAGCCCTCTGGGTGCTGGGAGTGCACATACCCCCTCCTGGGGCTGGACTGTCCTTCAGGTGAGTCCCACAGCCCCAGGGCAGGTGGACCTGAGGGGGACAGCAGCCTGGAAGGAAGAGAGGAGCAGCAAATTGCTTGAAGCCGGTGGAGGGGTCTCTCCTGCCTGACCATGGGGGCTGCTGGGGCTCTTCCAACGTGGCAGTGGAGCAGCGAGCAATCAGGCTTATGCATACAAAGTGTGGTGGTCTCTGGCTTTGGGGAGGGCTGTAGGGAAAGCTGAAGACCCTTCTGCCTGCAGCTGCTGTCCACTGCAGGTCCAGGTTGGGCAGGAGATCTAGAGGCTTCTGGCTGGGCTGGCTTCTGTGAGGAAGAGCAGGCAAAGCTGTGCCTGAAGGAGCACTTGGTGGCAGAAACACCTCATGGAAGTGGAAGGGCTGGGCTCCAGGACTGTCTTGCCATGCCAGGGCTGTGTCTTGCTCTAGCCTGACCCCAGAGTCTGCAATCTTGTCCTTTCTCAGAAGTGTTGGGCTAGGAAAACAGCCAACAGAGTGGCATGGGGACTTGTCACTGGCCCAGAAATCAGCCCCATACCCTCCCTTGCTGCCTCCCAGTCTGTGAATACAGGAGCAGGTGAGCAAGTCTGAGAACAGTTTTAATTTAACTTGGGTCTGGCCTCTCTGCTTCTAAGTCCAGTCCAATAGACGCAGAAGGCGTGCTCTGGAAGATCAGTCATACTGCTTTTCCTGGACTTTATATGAACTGCCTAGGAGAGGAGTTTGCCATCAGATTGAGCTTCTTAATGGATCTCTTCTGTTTAGAGGAGGAGAGTGAAATAGTGCTGACTGCATGCACGGCTCGAGTAAGAGCCGGTCTTTCAGAAGGACTGCAGGACAGGAGGCTGCATGAAGCACAAATGACAGTTGTTGTTACCAAGAACTAGGTTTCTTGCTGGCTGTGACTGAATGAATCTCTCTTCCCTTCTAGGCCTGTTCAAGGAAGAAAACCCTTATGCAAAATTTGAGAATTAGCACCTCTGGACCTGCCCGCCCCAGTGAACAGTGCCTCCCCACAGAGCTGCAGGACTCCACGCTTCTCCTGCAATGAGGAGACCACTGTGGTGCCACTCCCTACTTCATCTGCCACAGAAGATGAGCCAAATGCTTGGTGGCACCATTGTCCCCACTCCAGGTGCTCTGTTTGGTCCAGAGCTTTCCTCTTACTCTGCTGGTGCAGGAAAACATGGTGGCAATACCAGAGGATGACACACTTCTTCTCACTCACCCCTGGGGTGTTAACGGCATCCAAAGCAATGCAAATAACAGCCCTTGTCCCTGGCCAAGGGCAAAAGCAACTTTATGCATCTTTCTTGCTCCTGCCTCACCAAATAGCCTTCACACACACAGTCAGGCTCTTCTGTCCACCTCCTTCCTTTCTTTTTTTCTTCTTTTTTTTTCTTTTAATGTAGGCAAAAGCCAGCAAGAATTTCTTGACTTGTAGGTCAGCAGGAGGCCTTGGCTGTTACTCCAGGTGCCTGTACTTCTCCCAGCATATTAGCATTCCTGTCAAAAAGCACAAGTTTCTGGTATCTTGGTATCTTGGTCCTCCAGGAGGAAGGTCCCATGTGCACGTCCTCACTTGCAACTAGTCTGGGGAAAAGTCCCAACTCTCCTACCTCTCTGTGCCTTTCTAGAAAGGTGGTCTCCTGGGCTTGATGGCCATGGCTCATAGCAATACTGTAGGATTCAGATGCCTTTACAATATGTTGACTGTATATTAAACTGATTTGATTACTATCCTAGTCTGAAAGAATTTAATTCTGCTTCCACACCAGGTCTGGGTTGGTAGCAATGCTGATGGAGTTGCCACAGTTATGTGGCCCTGGTGTGTCGGGCCCTCATGGGGTAGGTGAGGGAGGCAGAAGCAAGGCTGCCTTGAACTCTTGCTGGGCTTGAACAGGAGGAGTCTGTTCATGGAGATGTTCAGTTGTTAGGAAAAGCTGAGTGTTGGGAGTAACCCTGCTCTCTAAGGAGCTGAGTCTTTCTGCAAGAGCTTTGCCTGTGTCCCCTAGCACCCCTGAGAGCCCTTGTCTAAGCGGGGTGGCCCGGGGGCTCCTGGCAGTGTTAGGTACAGGCTAAACCCTGTGCTGCATTACCTGTGTAAGGGACCCAGGGGTGGGGAAAGGAGGATGGGACTGCTGTTACATGGTCCTATACTTGACCAAAATTGGCTTTGCAGTACGAAGGAGCTCTGCATGCAAGCAATACATCTACCTTGATAGTTTGGGCTCAGAAAAGCTATTTCCTTTTGTCAGGTGCAGTGACTTGCTCTGGACTGCAGATGGTAGCATTTCTGTGGGCTTGCATGAAATACTCCATTTGTATTGCCAGGCTTATGGCCCTCTGAAACAAATGGCTGGAGCTGAACTTCTGAAGCTAAATCAGCTGAGAAACCTTGCTGCTGCTGCTGCCTGAGCTGTGTGCTGGCTGCCAGAATCTGGCTGACTTTTGCCAGGATGGTCAGAGATGCAAGACTTGGCAGGTAACTTTTAATCTAGGCTGTCTCTGGCTCCTGTCAGAAGATAACTTGGCTTCAGGTGGTAGGAACAAAGTGAATGACTCTGCCAATGCTGAATAAGCACCTGGTCTGTAACCTGGGCTCCTGTCAGGGTGAACTAGGCTGCAGTGCTGAGAGGAGGGCTGAAAGAGTAGGGTCGGGTTGCCAAGCTCTCATGGGTACTCTCCCATCTTCTGTCCTAGTCTGTTGGACTGGCTGGGCAGGGGCTGCATCCTGGTGCTGCCAGTCAAGAGCTGTAGGAGGTGGTGACAGTGTCACCAGCTGGGAGATGATGTTTTAAATAAATCTTTGCTGCCCTGCATTTGGTGTGGAGCACCTTGCAAAAACTGCTCTGTGCACATGGAAGACAAAGCGTGGAGCCCTGTAAGGAGAAGTGAAAATGTTGATAAAGACCCTGGTGGTGCCCTGTGCTTTATTGGGTATGCTGGTCTGGAGGGGCCATGGTCCCTCTGCTAACCAAAGATACGGGGACCCTGTGTGAGCTTCGCTTAAGAAAAGCGATGTATGGAGGCAGCTGGTGCTCAGCTGCAAAGCTGTTAGAGCTGCTTTACCTCTCCTGGGCTGTGATGGGCTCCAGGTACCATCCTGCCCTGGGGACTGGGACCAGTATAATCCCTTTAGGCTACCTGAGGACTTCCACTGGCCCTGCTCCCCACACTAAGGGGTTGTGCCTCCAAACCCACCAGGGATGGGGGGCCCCTGCAAGCAGGTTTCCCTTGCTGGGACCCCACTGGTTGCGGGCTCTGTCTTCTGCTGAACCAGGGCAGAGGGACCTGCTCTGCCTGGGGAACCAGCTCCCTGCCTGGGCGGAGCCTAACTGTTCCCCGGGGACAAGCAGAGGGCATGCCATGCTGCCAGGGCACACCAGTTATTGCTGGGCATCCTCTGCTCCCATCCTGGCCTCCAGCATCGCTGGCCCAGGGGCTGCCTTCCATAACCTGTGATGGAGATTTTACTAATTTTTATAATTTCTACTGTGAAGGCTGCTGTGTGCAGGTATCATGTGGCTGATGTGCTGCAAAGCTAGTGGTCCCTTTGGCTTGTCTGACCTGCAGCAAGGAGGTTGAAGCTGGGTCCTTGGGTGGCTGAGATGATGAGGTCCAGGAACGAACATGTCTCCACTGCAATTGAGAGCTAAGCCTGGCCCCTAAATAGACCCCACATGAGGATTAATTAGCCCTTTGTGAAGCTGCTGTGCTGGGAAGGCTGCCTCACTCGAGGTGGGGGGAGCAGATGGGGATGGCACGGCTCAGGGGTGCGATACCGTGCCTTACTGCCTGCATGGTGCATGGCTGAGGATGATGGGCACTCAGAGGATGCAGGAGGGAATTTGGAAATAAGAGGTTAAAGGGGTGTAAAGGGGAGCTTGGCTTTAAGCCACAGGACAGTTGCACATTTAGAGTGCTGCACTTGTGGGACAGCCCTGTGCAAAAAGGCCAGAAAAAGCTGGTGTTGGGTTAATTCCCAAGGCAGTACGTGGCCGCTCTGTAATAGGAAAGGTGAGACAAACAGTGACGGGAGCAGCCAGCTGTGCTCCTTGTCAAAGGCAAGCAAAGACCCATCGTGGCTACGGAAGGTCCAGGAGGAAGAGCTGGGCTGGGCAGCTGGAGTGACGCCCTCCAGAGGGTTCTTCCACAACGGGAGCTGAGCTTCAAAAAGGATGGTCCCACTGCTCTCCTTTATTTTGCCGACACCAAGGAGCAGACCTACAGCCTGTGCCCAGCACTGTGGGTGCTTAGCCACTGCCTCCTCCTCCTGCCGGCTCTGCCGGGGGCTCATCGTGGCCACCCACTGCCTGCGGGTGGAGGATGACCATGGTGGGGTGGCCCGCCATCGCCGCGACCGCTTCAGTCCCTACACGGGGCTGTGGCTGCGGCAGCAGGGGCAGCAGCAGCAGCGGGGCCCCAGAAATCCCCAACGCCGGAGATTCTTGTTGGAGCATGAGGATCGCAGCCCCTCTGTGCCCCGCCAGCGTGTCCGATTCTGGTCTGGGCCATGGGTCAGCAGGGAGACCCGCTGGCTCCCCTCCCCGTCAGAGGAAAGGGAGGGACTGTCGTGGCTACAGAGAGTCCAGGAGGAAAAGCCGGGCTCAGGGGACCACACGTGCCCCCTCCCCTTGCCCCGCTTCCAAGTGGGATGGCCAGGCCCAGTGGGATCACCCTGAAATAGAAACCCCAGGGATGCTGAGAGGGGCCACCTCTGGTTTCTTCCACGCTGGTTTGCTCGTCCCTGCGGGGATGCAGCCCAAGAAAGGGGAAGGGAGATTCCCATGGGACTCTTCCAAGCAGGTTCCTGAAGGCCACAGTGAGGAAAGAGGCTGAGGTGGAGGTTTGGGGAGACCCTCCTGTCCTCTCCCGGTCCCGCACACTCTCTGCCTGCGCTGCCCACGGGAGAGCGACCCCACCCGGGCGCCGAACAGCGCCCCCGTGCTGCTCCGCGTGGCGCAGGCTGCTGTTGGCCACGCCCCTTGCTCCCGTCCCCCGCGGCTCCGCCTCCTGTCCCCGCCCCGTCGCCCGCGGCGCTTCCGATTCTCTGTGACGCAGTTTCCAGAGCCTCCCGGGGAGGTGCGCGCCCTTGCCTTCCCCCGCCCCTCGCCACACACGTGACCGGGCCGGCGCGGCCAATGGGAACGCGAGGCGGCTGGGCGCGGAGGGGTGGGGCGGAGCCGCGCGCTCTCGCGGGGCGGCAGGCGGCGGCTGGAGCCGAGCGCGGGGGCTGCTCCTTCAGCGCGCGCGCGCGCGCCGTCCCCTTCCCTCCCCTCCCTCCCCCCTCCCGTCCCCGCCGTCATGTCGGAGGAGAAGCCCAAGGTGAGGCGCGGCGGGGCCGGGGCAGCCGCGGCCTGGCGGGGCTCGGGGAAGTGGGGGCAGAGCGAGGCCTTTCCGCCGGGCCTTGGGGCAGGGCTGCCGGTGCGGCCCCGCCCCGCAGCGTGCGGTGGCCAAGATGGCGGCGGGGGCCGGGCTGGGGCACGACGGGAGGAGGCGGAGGCGCCGCGGAGCCTCGGGCCCCCCGCCGCCCCGGGGGAGGCCGCCCAGCCTCCGCAGGCCGCCCTGGGTGGTGTCCGGCCCCAGCACGGCCTCCGCCGGGGCACGGCTGGCCTGACTGGGCTCCCAATCCCCTTCTTCCCATTTTTCATCCAGGAGGGCGTGAAAACGGAGAATGATCACATCAACCTGAAAGTGGCGGGGCAGGACGGCTCCGTGGTGCAGTTCAAAATCAAGCGGCACACCCCGCTGAGCAAGCTGATGAAGGCGTACTGCGAGCGGCAGGTAGGCACGGCTCCTCAAAAATTCACGCTGAATTTTGACCCGCTTTATCATCTCTAAAAACTTTATTGGCTTTATGCAGAGTCTGTTTTCTGTTTGGGAAACGCTACAAACAAAATTCTCCTAATACCATGCCTTTTTTTCTCTCTCTTTTTTTTCTCTTCTTCTCTCATCCCTTTGCTTGTCTCTCCCCTTGCCCGCTGCACCGTTTGGGCTGCCCTGTTCTGCAGGTGCCGGCCAGCTGCTCTGTGTCCATGGCTGTTCCCCAGTGCAACCCTGAGCTAAATGGGAGGGATTTATCCCCACAGCCAAATTCCTGAGCCTGTAGTCCTCAATGCCTGTGCTTCTGCACTGCGTTAGGTGGCACAGAGCAGAAGGTGGGGATACGAATGGCTTTTGGAAGCGCAGTCGGATTGTTTGCCAGCATTTTCCCTTGTCTGCTACTTACAGGCTCCTGTCTTTGCTCGCTCGAACTGCATGCTCTGCCCTGTCCTGTGCCTAATACAGCAAAGCGCCTCGGATTGGGAACAAGAACTGAATATGTGGGATCTTTAGAGAGGCACAGGGAGTTTTTGTGTTTGTGTGGCACTGTGTATGACTGGAACTGTGAATCACACGGGGATTTCGAAGGATTTTAGAGGGCAAAGCAAAGACCTCAATCCCTGACGCAGGGAGTAAAGACTGCATCGTGTGATTAAGCGCTGTCAAAACAAGATTTAGTCCTGAATTCAACTAAAGTTTTAAAGGCAATGTTATTAATGTTAGGCCCTAACATTTTTCTAACAAATCTTGCAATGAAAAGTCTGTATCAAGTCCTGCAAGTTCTTTTTTCTTCACTTCATGGTTCCTTTTTTCATCAGATGGAGAACTAGAACTAGATGCTTGACATGAGTGAAATCTTGTCTTAACTATGTGTAGTCAGTGCTGCCAGCTAGTTGTACAAATAAAGTAGTTTTTTCAGATTTTAAAAAAAAAAGTTTTCCAATGAGTCAACATAATCTACCATTAGTTCTCTGACTGCATGAGAAACAATTGCTGGTTTTCCCGACATGTCCTCTGACCCTTTATAGAATGGTTTATTGATTGATCCTTTCTTAAATTACCTTTGTAAATTAACTTTCAATATTTGTGCCTTGCAGAGCAGGATCAGAACCTGGATCAGAACTTGGTGCCAAATCTGCACCTGTGGTTCCATACAGAGTCCTTGCTGGGGCAGCAGCCCAGCGGGACGTCGCTCAGACAGCTCTGCTTCCTCAACTTACATAGCAAGACAGATGCACCAAGTTCCCTGTCCAGTTAAATCTTTTGAGTCTTATTTTGTTAATATTTGTTCTGACAGTAAATCTGTAAATGTTTTGTTTGGATTCAGAGTCAAAAGCATGGTTTCTCATATTAATTGCTTTAAACTTGCAGGGCTTGTCGATGAGGCAGATTAGATTCAGATTTGATGGACAACCGATTAGTGAAACAGATACACCTGCACAGGTATGAAAAATACTTTTATTGCAAATTGCTCTACAAATATTTTGATAGCTGTGTGCAGATGAAAGGGGTTTGAAATCAAAATTATTCTGAAATATTTGCTGTAAGTTTAGCACATTCCAAATAATTTGGGTTTTTTATTCCCCTTGAATATTTTTACTTTTAGCAGGGAGGAACACATGGTGCATAACACCATTCCATGTGAGGAACACATGCACAGTTGAACAGCACTGGTGCTAACTAAGCCGGCACCAATGCTGGTGTGGAAGAGACCCCTGGGAAGTGCTGGTATTTTCAGCTCTGCCCTACTTCTCCGTCAGCCTGTTCAGAGCTGGCACTGAAGCCGTAGCTGCCGTCTGCACCAGGAGTGCTGAGAACGAGGGGGGATTTCTTGGGCTCGCAGGGCCCGTGGCAAGGAGCAGAGCAGAGGCTTGGCCGGGTGGTTTGTTGTAGAAGAGGCTAAATGGCCGAGTTGGGCCTGACTTGACAGGCGTGCCTCTGAAACCTGTTTTGGTGTTGGTGATGCTCTGATCAGAGAGACGGGCTATGGAGTGCCTGCTCTGGAGTGACCGGTGGCAACGTTTCATGCATTAATTAATTAAAATTACACCTGAAGCACTCTCTTGCCGGTACTGGTTAGGAGTGGACAGCCAAGTGCTTTTGTAACCATGCGTATTTCAAATCTTGTATTTTCTTTGTTGCTCTAACAGCTGGAGATGGAAGATGAAGACACTATCGATGTGTTCCAACAGCAGACAGGTGGAGTGTGTTCAGATGTGCCGTCCTTTTGAGAAGAAGAGTTTAAGGATCCTCGTCACACCTCACTCTCTCATCTGTCCTTGGATTTGCTATTAAATAGTAAACAAATGAACATGCCAATCACACGGGATTCTTCTAAACTTTAGAGGACATTTACCAAAATCGCTTCTTGTCTTCGACGTACTGCGTGTGCAAGTCAAAACAGTATCTGCAGGGATTAATCTATATCTTAAATTGGGCCAATTTGATTTAAGTTCAGATTAAGTAACATGCATTGTCTCTCTGCTGTTATCTTTTGTTTTGTTTTGTTTTCTTTTTTCTTTCTTTAAACCTGTGGCCTAAATATTAATCCATGTGTTAGGACATGGAGCATTCATTCCTGGCTAGTGTCGGTCTTGCCCCTCTGTTTAATTCTAACCATGTAAATAATTCAGTCTATTTTCATGCCAGTTGTGAGCATAAGAGTTTCCTTTAAGATACGCCGAAGAGAAGGAAAAGAGATGCTGGTTTTAACTTTTTAGCGCGTGTTGCAAACACAGTGACGTCAGAAGCGTTAAGCCTATGACACAAGGCTGGTACATGCAGATACAATGCTTAGTATAGAGTCAGAGTTAAAAATATTCCAGATTTACATGCGCTTTGTCATACTATGATAAAGTCTGAAATACACTTTTGTAATGCAGAAGTGAGATTTGTCCTGAATTATTGTCAGAGTTAGCAGAGCAGCTGGTCCAAAAAACTAACTCTTATGATAGAGCGCCGTTATTTTTTTTTGTTTTGCAAGCTTATAGAAAGAGAAACCGTCGCTGCTGTTCGCTGAGCGGCGGGCGGAATCTGTCACCTTTCTCCTCCTCCCTTTAGTACGTCTGTGTTTCTCGGTGGGTACTGGAAGTGTGTGGCCTCAGGTTTCTTCTTAATACTTGTTTTTGGTAGATAAACTTGATCTATAAATGGGGGGGGGAAGCCTTTTAATGTCACCGAGGTGTATGTGCAGAAGAGCTGTCAAGCACCTGGTAAGCAAGGAAAGAGATACACGTGTGTGCGTGTACGTGTCTTCAAGAAAATAATTGCTCTACTGCCTCCCCAGACTTGGTGAATTTTAAATGCATTTGTGCGATGCGTTTGAGCTCCACGCGAAGTGTGGGGTCTGTTCCAGGTGAGTTTTTACGGAAGACCATCCTGTTGTCCCTCAAGGGGTTGTCCGCTGCTGCTGGGTGGGGTCGTTGTCTGCGCCCCGTTTGGGCCACGTTAATTGCCCCCCGCGTGCTGGAAAGGCCCCCGTTTTCTTTCTCATTTTTTTGTATGCGGGCTGAGGCGGGACGTCCCGTAGATCTGGTTGTTTATTCTCCGATTTGTACATTTATTGTCCTTTACTATTGTATACAGTAAATATAGTTTGGTACTCTGTCTTGTGCCTTACGTTCGACGCGGCCGCGCTCCCCTCGCCCTGGCGCTGGGGTGCTGCCGCTCCCCTTCCCGGTGGAGAGGTGGACGTGGTGGCCGCGCTTCGGACCTCCACCTTGGAGGCTGGAGGTGGCAGGGGCACCCAGCTGGGTATAAATCCCTGAGGTACGTGCTGCACCCCTCTGTAGCAGCCAAACCCACCCTCCCCGGGCGATTTTTGCCGCACAATACAACTTTTTGCACTCTTTTAATTTTTTTTTTTTTTCTCTCTCCTCCTTTCCCCAGAAAACAGCTGTAGTTTCTCCCTGCACGCCTCTCTCCTGGAGGATCGCCGCACGGATGGCGAGTTTCCCGAGGCCCGTGCGGGCCCGGCTAGCCCGCTGCACTAATTAAGCGTTTCTGCTCTGATTGGGTTTCCCTGCCCCGGGGGGGGGGGGGCTCTGCGCATGCGCGGCGCTGGGAGGCCCGGGCGCGTACCATCGAGGAGGAGCGGCAGGAGCGGCGGCGGCGCGCAGCCTCTCTAGCCGCCCGCCCGGAAGCAGCGGCGGGGCCGCGCCATGGCGGGGACGGCGCTCAAGCGGCTGATGGCCGAGTACAAGCGTGAGTCCGGGCAGCGGCGGGGCCGGGCACTCCTTGGGCTTCCTCTGTGCCGTCCCTCCAGACGGGATCCTTCTTAAAGCCCGGGGGGCGGTCGGGCTGGAGGCCGCGGGCCGGGGCGGCGGCGGCAGGGCAGGCCGCGGGCCTCCCTCCCTCCCGGGACACCTCCCGGTGCCCCGCCGGCTGCCCCGCTCCGCCCGGCCTGCAGAGCTTTCCCTGCGTCCCCCGAGACGGGGGGTGAGGGGTCCCGAGGTCTTCGAAGCGCGGCTGTGGATGAGGGGAGTCATGGATGGCCCCGCTCCCCTTCTCCAGGCTGTTCTCCCTCAGAACAGCCTCAGCCTCTGGGACGCCGAGGGGCGGCTTGGGCACGGTTGACACGTCCAGGGTCACGTAAGCGGGGAGCTTAGTCATGGGGGAGGCCTGGGAGTTGTGGGCAAGTGGCCACTTCTTTTCATTTTTTTTTTTCCCCACTTAAATTTTCCAAGTAGAACAAAATGCAGCCAGGGAAACCTCTGCTGCAGAGCTTTGTTACCTCAGAGATAATTAGAGGTGTTCCTCAGGACCTGAACAGAAGCGCAGTGGTTAGTAACAGCATTTAAACTGGAATTTAGCGGTCAATAACACAGACTTGTTTGTTTGTTCAAAAATCCGCGTGAGGTGTGACATGCGTGGGGTGGCGAGTGATGATCTTTGCTGGTCCCACTGTAGGGAGCAGGGACCTGCCGCAGCAGCTGGGTCCCTCTGGGACATCCCGTTTTTCCCAGCATGGGTGATCTGCTCCCCGCTGCGCTTGTGACGTGTCCAAAGGTGCCTCTTTTTGGCAAAAAAAAAATATTTTTTTGTTCACTGAATTGCTTTTGGCCTCTGATGTTCTGGCTTTTATTTAAAGCAAGGAAGTAGAATGGGGGTAAAAAAAAACATTTGGTGGGGCAAGGATGGCGTTAGGCTGTAGGAACTGGCTGCCGGCTCCAGCAAAGGTCATTTACAGAGCTCCTGAGGTTGTGCAGGGACAGGGAGTTGTTTCTCACTTTACCATGGTTTAGTGGAAGACTCCAGCTTGTATAGAATAGAGTGTTTACAGTCACGTTTCCTGCCAAGACTGTGTTTATTCTCAGGCCACTCTGTAGAGCACAGATCTCTAAGCTGAACCCTCACGCAGATGTTTGCGAGGGCCAGGGCTGTCCTGAGCCCGCTCATCACTCGGGCTGCTGCCGGTAGCTGCTCTGGGCGGTGAGCAAGCTCCGCCAGTGTGATTGTGCGGGTAGAGCTTGCACTGACAGTGCGTTCTAGAATCCTGCATTTTTTCTGTTGTAATCCAGAAGCGCTGACCTCAAAGGCAGCTGCAAAAACATTTGACTCTCATTTGACTCTTTTATCTGTTCTCTTACAGAAATCCTCTTAGTCCCAAAAAGCTTTTTTTCATCTTTTGTTGTTGGGAAGCTCTGAGATCTTACTGGAATGTCTTGTATGAAAGAATTCGGTAGGAAAAAGTGATATTAAATAGCATCAACAAGAGGCGCATGGCCAGCAGGTCGAGGGAGGTGATTCTGCCCTGGTGAGACCCCACCTGGAGTACTGTGTCCAGTTCTGGAGCCCCCAGCACAAGAAGGACATGGACCAGTTGGAGAAGGTCCAGAGGAGGCCACGAAGATGATCAGAGGGCTGGAGCACCTCTCCTGTGAGCACAGGCTGAGAGAGTTGGGGCTGTTCAGCCTGGAGAGGAGAAGGCTCTGGGGAGATCTTATAGCGGTCTTCCAGTACCTCAAGGGGGCCTACAAGAAAGATGGGGACAGGCTGTTCAGTAGGGCCTGTTGTGACAGGACGAGGGGCAATGGTTTTAAAATAGAGGGGGGTAGATTTAGATTGGGTATTAGGAAAATATTTTTTACAATGCGAGTTGTAGAACACTGGCACAGGTTGCCCAGAGAAGTGGTGGAAGCCCCATCTCTGGAAACGTTCAAGGCCAGGCTGGATGAGGCTCTGAGCAACCTGATCTGGTTGGGGATGTCCCTGCTCCTTGCAGGGGGATTGGACTGGATGGGCTTTGAAGGTCCCTTCCAACTCTAACCATTCTATGATTCTATGATTTTGACTTAATGCTACAGGCAGACATGTGAATCTTCTTCACATGGTTTCCCAGGGTAACATGTACTGTGAACTGAGATAACATCTTGTTTGTGACCTTCCTTTATAAATACTTTCCCGATTCTAATAAAACGTTGTTGTTAAAAATGAATATAACCTACAATGACGAAGTATACAGTGCTTTGACTTCTGGAGACTTGAGTTACAGAAGCAGAGTGAGCCAAACTTTTCAATTTCTGTGGTAGCCTGGATCACGCTGTGCTACGTGTGCATTTGCAGGGTTTTGCTTTCCTTTAGTGGGTGCTGTGATCAAACTTTGCTGCAAAACCCTGAATCAAGCCTGACCTATCTCTTCCCTAGTATTTCACAAAAGACTGGGCAGTTGTAGCTCTTCAGAAGCTGTTTTGCCCTGTAGAAACTGTCAGCAAAATTTGTTCTGAAAAAAAAAATTAGTTCCTAGTTGTAGGTAGTTCTGCTGCCCCTTTTTGTAGAAAAAGAAAAAGTCCTGTCTGAGGACAGGGCTGTAGCCTGAGATTCAGCTTTGCGAGCACTTTCAGCCCTCTCCTGAGGGTGCGTGCTTCTGATGTGTGTTGTTCCTGATGCACTCGTTGTGTGCACAGCCAAATCTGCCCCAAAGTTCCTAGCAGAAGCATTGCACTTCACTAGCGTCAGCTCCGTTTTGTTCAGTCTCAGCTTGGAAGCAAAACTTTAAATTAAGGTTTAGCTCTGGTGCTATAAGCTGGGACGTCGTTGTGTTTGGATTTGGAAGCAAATTCTCTGACTGCAGCAAAACCACCCTGCAGGCAGAACAGGATGCTTCGTGGAGGATGCAGAGGTGGAAACTGTCCAAATCCTCTCCAGTGCTGAAGAGAGGCATTGCTCTGAATCAGCGGTGGGCTTGCCTGGTGGGAGAGTACTCCTTGGGCTCATTGCAAGGCTGCTTTATCCCACGGCTCCGGATGGCAGCTCTGATAGTTAGCACCGTGTGAAATACCAGCACAGGAAGGTGGTGGCCTGGCTCTGCCAGCCCTGAAGAGGTTATCTGCCCGCTGGTAGCGGGGGGAAGTCGTGATGCTTTGCAGAATGGGGGCTGTGCTCTGACACAAGTGTGGGGGTCTCACAGCTCCAGGTGAAGCTGTCGAAGTTGAAGTTGCGGTGCCAGCACAGCAGGAGGACCCCTCTGTGTCTGATGGCTCCACTCCCACCTCGGTTGTCCCACGGATCACAACGTTCCACTTCTTAGAGGTTTTTTCCTGGCCCCACAGTCATCAGTCAGCCATGGGCAAGGAGCTGGCGCATCAAGGCCTGCTGCAAAGTCTTTCTGCTGATCTTGCCCGTTGGAGAAAGAGGGTTGAAGGAGGTGGCTCTCAGTTTGCGCAAACTGCCTTTCTCAAGTAGCTGGTGTAGCTTCAGGATCCCCGTTTTCCCCATCAGCGCCTTGTGTTGGATGCCGTCCACGCTAAGCACGGGCAGAGGGCTCAGCTCCTTGCCATCACTGCAAAACAGCGCACTCGGGAACAGAGTTGGTGCGTCAGTGTTTGAGGCCCTTGGCTGATGGTGGCTGGGGTGCAGGTGCGCGCTGGCACGCTGCTGTCATGGGTGGACAGGGAGAGGACAGTGTGCCGTGGCACTTGCAGAGGGGGAGAGCTTACTTTGGGAAAGCTTTAAATGTTCTGATCGCATGCTGTTTGCTGCTTGCTTAAAAATAGTCGGAAAAAGTCCCCTGTGACATTCCATTAAAGTGACCCTGTTTTAGAGGCTCTGGTAAGACTGAAGCAGCTAATGCTGTGTCAGCCACTGGCAATTCATGCTGTGTAGCTCCCGAAAGCTGTGCTCCCAATTTCCCTTTGAATGGCTCTAGAGAAATCACAGGGTAGGATGTGACCATCCACGTGGAAAACGGTGTTTTCCTTCCTCAGTGACACACAGATGCTGCCACCGGGCAGTCACAAGGACTGCCAGCGTTTTCAAGGGAAATTGTGGGAAATACCAGAGGGTTTTCTTCTTAGAGAGAGCCACAAGATGGAGCAAAATGATTCCAGGAGCTTCTGGGTTTAACATCTCCCTCTTTCTGTCTAAAAACATCAACAAGAAGGGCTGTTAGAGACCCAGTATCAAGCTGGAAAAACCTGCTCTTTAACGTCGTGGGAAGCCATAATGCTGAGTTTCGATCTGCTGCTGTGCTTTTGAACTTCAGTTGGAGAGGTCTGTGCCAAAGCTGATGGCAATCTGTGTGAGCTGAAGAGTTTTGCTATCTTTCCTGCTGGCCTATCTCAGCACATTTTCAAATCCAACAATAACTTAGCTGTTTTAAGCCAAAAATTGTTTGCTGTTTTGTGCGGCACTACCCACAGTTTTCACATATAGCTGAACAGAAATTAGGCCAAGCCTCTCCTTTATGGGTTTGTGACTTCCCATCTTCCCTGAGTCTGCATTTGTGCTTCTTTTCATGTGTGGGAATGCACGTCATGTTTCTTGGGACTGTGTTTTGTGTGTGACGGGCCACAAGTAGTCCACAAGCCCTCAGTTAGGAAACACTGTTCTAGAAAAGCAGCTCACAGCTTCTACTTAAGTTTGCCTAATTACTGTCACCTCCTCAGATCTGACACCCTCAGCGTGTCACCTCCTGCCACCGGTCCTGCCAGCTGCCCCGCGTCTCGCTCAGAGCTGTGGGGCTGGTGTTCAGCCCCCCAGCGACTGCGGGTCCACTGGTTGCCTATGCACAGCTGAGCTTTGCCTCGCCAGCTGCTGCCACTCCGTAGGACTTTGGGAACTGGCAGTTGATGGTCATTGCACTAGACAGTAGAAAAACAGTAGAAAATAACCAGTAGAAAAACTGGTTATTATTTTATCAGCACACGGAGTGCTGGGCTTCAGCAGGCTTGAATTGAGGTACTGATGCTGAAGGTTATTGTACGAATTAGGAATTGTACCAGTTTCTTACGCAAAGTGAGGGCTGGTGGATCCAAACTCGCCGTGTGCAGCCATGGCTGCTTTATTGCTGCTGCTTTTTTTTTAATCACGTTTTCCAGACCACACAGGGGGAGTTGGATTGAATTAACGGAACAGAGATGCTTGTAAAAATCTCTTGCTTCTGCTTCTCCAACTTTTCGCGTAATTTTGGAGTTTGTATTGAGATGTTGAATTGGTGCAGACAGGTTACAGGAATACAACCTGTTTTCTCTTCAGGCTGTGGTGTTTGTTCCTGCAGATACAGGGATTGCTGGTCATATTAACCTTCCTTGTGTTTTTGTTTTTACAGAGCTGACCCTGAACCCACCAGAAGGGATAGTAGCAGGTGAGTAGCTGAGCAGAGTTTGTGCACTGTGAAGCTGTAGCCTTGCGTTCAGGTTGTGCTAAGCATTGTTTTGGGTTTTTTTCTTAATAGGTCCCATGAATGAAGAGAACTTCTTTGAATGGGAAGCTCTGATCATGTGAGTTAATACTGGTTTGTATCTGAAATCAGCACTTGCATGCTCTGAGTAGCTTCTAGGAGAGCAAGGATGTAAAAGAATAATACCAATTCTGCGTGACATCGACCTTGGCCTACCTTTGGCTGGAAACTTCTTTTCTGACCCAAACGAGGAATTATATTTGGAATTTAAACAGTGTGGCAGAGGCAGCCTTGGGGCTTAAGCGATCATTTGTTGTACAGGTGTCGTTATGATAAGCACCACTCAGCATTTGTAACTTGCAAATTTGACAGGAATCCTCATTTGGGCTCCCTTGGATATACACTCTGTATACAAACGCTGCAGGAAACAATGAATTGCTTGTAAATCACACAAACCTGTTGGGAACACCACTCAACTGCAAATACAGGACAGGTTTTTCTCATGTTTTGAGTGGAGCAAAATACACAGATTATCAGTGAGAGAAGAAAAAAAAAATCAATGTCTAAAATTAGTTTACTTACTATTCAGATTTTTTTCTAGAAAAATGGAAGGGGATTGATCTGAGAAAGTCTTCACATTTAAAAAAAATTATTTTGAAATTCTTTACACTTCATGACTTGACTGGTGGTGTAAAGACACTGGGTGCAGTGGTTCTGTATAGGAAGCTCTTCTGTTGGTGAATAGCTCTGATCGGTTCCTCTTGTGTTTTAGAGGGGGACAAAAGCTTCTTTACAAAGCCATGTCCTTGCCCTTCCACTCCCAAACTGATGGGTATGGTTGTTCGTAGCAAAACTTGCCATGAAAAGGCAAAATCTTTTTGCCCAGCATCTTACAAATTGTCTTCTCTGTTGCTTGTACACTCTTACTCATGCCGTACCCTTCTTTGGAACTTTGAGGACATGGAATAACTGGTGATTTTTACAAAATAAAGTTCTAAAACAGTAGGGGAGAGGAAAAGAGACCTTTGTCACTCGGGTCTGACAATTTACGCAAATGCTACAGAATTAAAAGATTAAAAAGCTCCAAACTGCAAAGTCTGTCTTGAAGCTGGTCTGCTGTTAGGGTTGATCCAAGCTCTGTATTTCGAGCATCCTTTAGTAAGAGTTGGTGAATTCCTTTCCTTCAGCCAGGGCCAGGGGATCCTGGAGGACACTGGGGGCAGCTGGTGGTGGCTGTGGCCTCGCTTGCAGCATGCCTGCTGTGCTGTTAGCAGGTTTTCACTGCAACCAGCAGTGCTGACTTACGAGATTCTCAACTAGTGTGGGTGGCAGAATTTTCCTAGCTTGGTTTGCTTGGAGCGTGTTGTCTAGGGATGGAAATCAAGATTTCTGTCTCTTGGGATCAGGCACGCAACCAATACAGCAGCGTCCCAAGCTGTAGCATATCACCTATTCCACACAAGCTGGCTGCGTGGATGATCCTGCTTTATGGCAAGCGTGAGCCTTCGAGTTATTTTAGACCTTGGCAAATGCAGATTTGGATTACCACTGCTTGTTTGCTGATTGATATGAGGAGTTGGCAAATGCCTCTGCTTATGTGCAGCAATTTATCGTGAGATTAACAGGTTGTGCTTCCTGGTAGCTCAGTCCCCTGAAAATAAACACTTAGGATGGAAATAGACCATTTATTGCCTGACACCAAAGATTTTGGCTGCAGTGTCTTATGCTTTCGCTTTCTGCCAGTGGGATAGTTACCACTCTTCTGAAACATGCGCTCTGTAACGTACCCGATTTCAATTCAGACAGCTGTGCTTGCCTGGAGTGTAGAAATCCTGGAGGACTTTGTGCATTTCTTGGAATAAGGAAGGAAATTCCTGCCTATTGGTACTTTTTCGTAGCAAAGATTGTGTGGTTGAGTAGAGCTTTAACGGGGAACACACAGAAGTACTTTTGGATTTGGTTCATTACCTAGAAAATACTTTCTGATGTTTCCTATAACAAATTCTTAGACAACAGAGGAGCTGCTTGCAGAGCTACTTTAAGCCCTTTAAAGTGCTGAGTATTGAGCTTCAGGTCTTTGTCAGCACAAAATGAGAGGCGGAGGTGCTTTAATTTTGGTTTCTGTATTGTGTATGTGTCATAATAAAGTTATATTTTAAGATCTACTAAATTCTGAAGCTGTGGTACAATAGAAACATATTTACCCTAAACATGTTTGGTTACTTTAATCTCTTTACAAAACTCTCTTAGGAGAAGTGTTTGTGTACGTTTGGAAAGCAAGCTAAATGTCTTGTTTATGTTTGTCTGTGATAATCTTCTCGAATGTTTTGTAATCTCAAATGTGCTGCGTGAGATTCTGGGAGTGAAGGAAGTACAATGAGGAAATTAAAGTTGGCATCAAATTTTTAGACAGATGAAGTGCAACAGGTAAGTAAGTAGTGTAATAATGAAGAAGAGAACAGAATAGTTTTTCCTTCACTGAATTTATAAAAAGCTAGAGCACATGTAATGGCAAATAAATTTAAGAAAAAAAAAAAGATAGGAAAGACATCACCCATTTATCAATTTGGAGATGGGCTGGGTAATGTTACACAGATTGACGCAAGAGCTTGGCTCAGAGATAAAATAATGCCTTTTAAAATAATGGTAATAATAATTTGTATTTCCGATGTTCTTGCCTGCAGCAGCAGTGCTGGGTAAGAGTTAAACATATCAATGTTCAGGTTGTGTTGACGTGTCTGAATGATAGAACAGTTCTTAGGCTCCCAACGAGTGTAGTGTATCCGGAACTGAAAATACAATAATGTAATCTTTCTAAAGAGTGAAGACTTGGAGCCTGGCATAAAATGCACCCTTTTGATAAGGCACCAAACAGTGGCTGAATTAGAGTGTTTATGAAAGCCAGATCTTTGCAACAGGCTGACTTATTTGTGATGATAAGTAGCCCCACGACGCTGAGAGTTTACCATAACGCCACTCCGTTCCTTAGCGCTGCATGAGGTCCGACAGGCTGTGTTGTGTTGTGCAAGTTAACATCTCAAGACCCAGTTTTGCACTCTTTGCTTGGCATGTACAAGGGTGTGTTGCTGTTAAAGTTTATCCCCAAAAGACACAAACCCACGTGGTTGTTAAGAATTAAAGATTACTTGAAAACTAAACAGGAAAAATTGAAGTCAACTTATCAGAAGCGTGTCTAGAAAGGTCATTAGATCTATAATCAGGCTTATGACTTTTGTTTAGCATGGAATTCCCCTTTTTGGCATCTGATAACGATGGGTTTTGGTCTTTTTCCAGCATCTTTTTACAAATAAGAAGCCATTTAGAAATGTACGTGAAGCTATGATTATAGAATGGATTGTCCTTGTCAATGCGCTTTTCCCTCCTATTTTGACGGATAGCCAACATCCTTTTCTTCCCCTTGCCTAAGTAATAGCCAGCTCATGGAGTTTCTTATTTTCATGCTGTGTCTTATGTCAACGGAGTTGTTTGTAGCATCTCTCACACAACTGAACCGTCTGGTTGTCTAGCAGGTCATTTAATGCCGTATAATGGCCGGAGGAGGACTGATGTCCGCTCCTCAGTGCTTTAGGGAAATCTGCAGAGTAGCACCATGCGCGGAAAAACACGCAGAGGCTGCCTGCTTTGCAGGCTGTAAAGAGTCTTAGGTGCAGCAGGTTTAAGACAGGGTTTTTCTTAGAGTTGTATGCGTCAAGCCTGCGCAGAGCGAGTGCCTTCCACATGCACGCGGTTAGTGATGGCAAGTGCTTTGTCTTTCCTGCAGTATGGGACCTGCTTAAGGCACCTGGCCTGTTGGCTCGGTGCTCTTTGCTCAGTGGGATGGGTGTCACCACTGCATGGTCAGGGTGTTTCTCATCCAGTACGGGGTAGTTCTGGATGCTGACTAGCGCAGCAACTTGGAGAAGATCATAGCATAAGGCACGGGGGCTTTGAATGTGCTGTGCTTTGCAATCACACCATCTGCTCTGCGAAGATTTCAAAAGGTGCTGTGTTTTCTACCTCTCTGGCCCTGCCTATGTCCTTTTTCAACTGAAAGTGATGCTGTCAAGTTTAAATGCTGTGGCCTCCTGTGTGTTTTGTAGATGTAAATGCTGTCTTAGATTAACTTTAATAATTTCTTTGAAGCTGATCCTGGCAGCAGTGAATGGCTAAAACAAAAGCATTTTGCTCACATAATGCAGGGCTTTAACTGGAGCGTGTTGGGTTAACATCTTTGACAGAAGAGCCCTTAAGGCTCTGTGTGTGCTCTCAAAACAGAACATAAGACACCCACCAACTTTTCAATGCGTGTATGTACATACTCTTAGAAGTTCAACAATAAGCCTTTAAAATGCAGCTGGAATTAAAATGTTCATGAAAAAAATGCATTCAGTTTATTCTCAGATGTGAGCTGAATCCCAGCTAAATTTAGGGAAAAGGCCAAAAAGGGAACAAAATGGTTGAGGTGGTTTAGCTTTCATTCTTGCAGTATGTTGATGCGTTTCTCTAATCTTACCTGCCAGTGTCAATACTCGGGTTTAAATCACGTAGTTCTTGTGTTTATATCCCAGCCAAGTCTTTGGAATCCCAAAGTCTGAGAGAGTGAGCCTCCTAGGGCTTTAGGTTTTACTGGTCTCAGTTTTCTTTTTCTGGAGGTTACCAATTGCAGTCTCAACTGTTAGGACTTCTTGAACTTTTATGTTCTTTCTGGCATGGAGAATGTGGATTGGCAGGAGGAGGCATGAATATATTCCTAAACCTTATTTCCCAGACAGTATAACTCTCGTTTGAAGAGCTTTTTACTACATACATGAGGTTTCCTTGGCTAAGCTTTTCAGTGATGAAGCATGTTTTGTGATCTTTCCAATCAAGGGGGATCATGTTTGTGTTATAACTTCCAGATGGTTCATCAAGTGTGAATAAATCATGTCTAATAAACTTTTTTGCTCAGCTTCCAAAACTGTTTTATGTAGGGAGGGTGAAATAGTTGTCTTTATATTCTCAACTTGATTGCACTTTGAACTAGATGATGAACACAATAAGGAAATGTTTCTACAAGAACCCAGGTGAAGCCATTTGTTCTCCACGTGCACTTGAGGGAGTGCAGACTAAATACCTTAAGTCTGCAAAGAAACCTTGTCCTGCATCTAGCAATTATGGTCCCCGAGCTGTGTTTTTATTTTGACAAAACATTGCTGTGTTTTTTTCTGCATCAGATAACGACAAGTATTTATGTGTGGTTATGCTCGATACTGGCAGTTTGAATCTCCTTGGGTTTTATAAATTATTTTTGAGCTACAGGATTTGACATCTCTGTCTTGTGCAGCATAACAGTATCTTCAAAGACACAGGGATCCCACACCTGCCTCTGCTTTCTCTTGACGTGCAGATGCTCAAATCCTGGAACATGCCTTGGAGCCAGATACTCCAATTATATCCAGACACACCCTGCTAATTAAGCAGTGTTGTGACCTTCCTAGTAATTTAGTGTGCAAGCTTTGATTTCCCCCTTCCCTCCCAAACCCCATATTTGGATTTAAGTTTATGAGGTGTGGGGTAAGAGTGTGTTAACTCTTTATTTTCTGGAGAAGATGATATAACCCAGACCTCAAATGTATCATTCGACAAGAATTTGGGTGAAAGAACTATTTAAAACTCTGGTGAATGGCTTTTTATCTGTTTCTAGGGGTCCTGAAGACACCTGTTTCGAGTATGGGGTTTTCCCTGCTATTCTGAGCTTTCCACTCGACTACCCATTAAGTCCTCCGAAGATGAGGTTCACGTGCGAGATGTTCCATCCCAACAGTGAGTTTGATACAATAGGACCTACAGGGGAGTGGGTTGCTTGCACACCTTAAAAACAAACTTTTGCAGCAGGAGAGCTGGCGTCCTTACGGAAGGAGGTTCTCTCCCTGACCAACCTTGAGTACGCAGTAGGAGTGTTCGGCTGTCCTGCAATTTTGCTCTCTCTTAGGGTCACTTCCTCTTTATCACATTATTCCTCATATACCTTTTGATCATAAACAGTCCAGTAAAGGTTCCGACAGTTTCACTGCCTTTAAGATCATTCCAGGAATACTTGTAACTGTTGTATAAATAGTCTAAAGGTAACTCTTCTGTACGTGATGTGAGATGTAATGAATTAATACAGACTCTCTTCAATCTTCTTCTCTGCCTTGTATTTAAATAGTTTGATGTTATTTTAATGAGTGAAAAGTTGTTCATATTCACCAAAGTGTGGATGCAGCTTTATTAGGCAGCATGGCTTTTTCTCCATTAAGTCACAGGTTTAGTAACATTCTGAAATACAGAGTGCTCTGTCCAAGCAGATGGCACATTTGCAGGTGTTCAAGATTAAGACTTTGCTGGCCTTTTCTGTGCAATTCTGATGGTGACAATATTGTCTTAAGACTTTTCAGTCTTGTAATGGAAGTAACAACACGTACAGCTAACCAGTTTAAGCCTTGGACAGGTAAAAACCTCGAAGCCTCCTTTTGCAGCCTGGAGCACTACTTTCTGGAGTCAGCCTTGGCATTCTTTGTAAAATTGTTGCTTTTGACATCTGCTCAATCACCATGGATTGTGTAAATGCTGATTAGCATTACCCAGGTTTGACGGGCTGCATCTGTATTCGAGGCTATTAGGTCTCTGCCACTTGAGAACAATAAGAAGAAAATGCAGCCATTCTGCCTAATGTTTCCTTCCCAGCTGATGTTCCTGCAATTGTATAACAGAAATCTTAGTCTCTGGGAATTGACTTATTTCATCCTATTCCAAGGAATTTTGCAATTTCTTGAAGTTCTTCTGTTCTTCCCTTCTCGAAGCACCACTGATGCAGATTCTTGCCAATTTAATCCATAGCTGTCTGCTCTCCTGTGGAAGACACACCTGCCTGTCACAATGTAGAACTGCGCAAACATGCCCAAGACAGTGTAGCATCACCTCTGAAGCTCTGATGTCTGCAGCAGTGCAGCGTTTGACACCTGGAAGCAGCGTGGCCACATTGGCACCTTGCTTCAGCTGGACTAATTCACCCAAACTTCTTGGCAGACCAGTCTCCGCAAGCAAATCTGTGTCCCTGCAATACTCTGTGGCTCCAGTTGTGGCCTTGGCTTGAGGTTTGCTGCCCACAGCTGCTTTGTGTGCAGCACAGCCAGGAGGAGTTGAAGGCAGGGAAGCACGAACTGCCTGACTCTCATGTGTTACAAAGTGGCTCTACATGTGAGTGCTTCCTTCATGGAGTTAACTGGAACATACGGGATGGTCAGCTCAGCTCTTTAAGGTCCCGTGGCTCTGGTTCACATTAATCTAAAGTTGAGATCGCCTGAAATAGACACTTGAATCTTTCTTCTCAGGTGGGATTGTGCTGGTCTGGTTTTACCCAGAAAGGCTGTAGAAATGGGTGACTGTGCTCTGCTGTTTCTGTTCCTTAAGTGCTTACTCCTCCACCTGTGAGGAATTGAAAGGAAAATGTTTAAAAAGTCTGCTGTGATCCCTTATCTTTGCAGTTTGTTAAGTACAGGGGGAACTGAAAAAACGCAGAACTGTGTTCTCTTCAAAATAAAGTGATGTTCATGGGTGCTCTGGCGAGGTAACCTCAAAGTAGCGATTAATGGCAAGTCTTGCATTAGCACTTAGTGACAAATTGAGAAGATGCGGACGCCTTCCTGGAATCAGCCTTTGCTGTCTTAACTGTGCCGCTGTGGTCCAGCTGCTCTAAATGAGGCACTGCGTAAGAACATTGCAGTAACTTACAGGTGAAATACCTTCTACCAGTGTGTTTCTAACGTGCGATGAGAAGTGCTGGTTCAGCACGTGCTGTTTTCGTCTCTTCCAGCTGCAGCTAGACCAGCTCCAGGCTGCAGGATGTAAATAAGTCTTCCAAAGTGCTTACACATTGCAAGCTTGTGCGGACATTAGCTGGGCGAATGAAAGGAACTGGAAATGAGCACAACTACTTCCAGCGGTCATTCCCTCTTATTGTAGTGTCCTGTTTTCCTGGCAGTGGCACAGGTTTGGTCACCGGAGGAACAGAAGCACTGAAAGTACTGGGCTGAAGTTGTAATTCCTTGGGAGGCTGCAGAATTAGGCCATGTTGCTGAAGCAGTGTTTCGAACTCCACTTTCTTTGTGTTGCCTCTTCAGCCTTTCTTTGGCCTCATTATCAAGTCAAGGGAGTCCAGTGTCTGTGAAGACGACTTGTGCTGTGCAGATGCTTTTCTTACGCTAAAGGTGGGAGGGGAATCGCCTGTACCCTTAATTAACAGGTTACCTTGTTTCCATGCACTTTAATGCTGCTGAGCTTTAAGCAAAATTTAGAAAAGTAGTGTGAGCTCTTGTGGTTGCACTTCAGTGAGGTTCAAAGTAAGATCAATTGCATTGTTTATTACATACCACTTTTCCCTTGTTGCTGCAGCAGAGCAAGTTTACTTAGTTCTTTTTACAGTCACGGTCCAGTGGGAGGACTCCAATGTGCATACAGTGCTGTGTGGCTCTTGCCCTTCAGTTTAAGTAGGACTGGTTACCTGTTTGTCTGTCTGTAAATACTTGCCTTGTTCCACCAGGCTGCCTCTCTTATTTCTCCCATGGAGCCTGTCACTGGTTATTAAATGACACGAGTGCTCCCAGCAGGCTTCTGTTGGGGAAGGATGCCCCAAGTTTCTTAGATTTGCTTAAAGGAAATTTTTGCTAGACTTTCGTCTTCCAGATTTTGTGTCCTCTTGCCTTTGGAAGAGGAAATTTAAAACTGGTTTTAGCTTCAGTTATATGAAGGCTGACTCCAAACATTCATCTGTGCTAAAGATCTGGAGAGGCCAAGTGTTTCTGCTGAGTAACAATCAATCCCCTGTGCTTCTTGTGCAGTTTACCCAGATGGCAGAGTTTGCATCTCTATTCTTCATGCTCCTGGGGATGATCCCATGGGATACGAGAGCAGCGCTGAGCGGTGGAGTCCCGTGCAGAGCGTGGAAAAGATCCTCTTGTCGGTTGTTAGCATGCTGGCAGGTAAGGATTGCTGTTTTATTAGCAGTTGCTCAGATAACTCGTTGTGTAATTGATGTCTGTTCAGCTTTTGCAGGTCTTAAAGCTATTGATTACAGCCTGTGTTGGATTTGGCTTTAGCAACCGAAGGGTTCCCAGCCAGATCTAACCAGTATGGTAAAGTGCAGTCCATGGCCTCTGTGATTCACAAGCCAGCACTCTCCATTTCTGTTTGTTATTTGCCAGCCTGGGAATGAACCCCATTCTGCCATCCCTGGTTCAGAGGAAGGCTTCTTGAGAAGAGGGGTGGGGTGAAAAACTTTTTGTGCAGCCTTTTAAGTGACTTTCCCTAAATCCAACAAGGGCTGTGGATCAGCTCTGTTGCGTACAGCTCCCTGACATAGTGGACAGAGCCACTGGACTGCCTGAAAATGAAAGAGCCGTGGCCCTTAGAATCAGTTTTGAATGATAGAAGATTTTAGATGATTTAGAGGGTTTATAAGCAGCAAAGTTGATCAAAGAGCAAGCGACAGATCCTTACGTGGGACTGTTTTAGCTTCAGAATAGTAACCTACTGCTGGGAAGCTGTGCAGACAAACAGTGCCTCACTGGGCTTTCTGCAGCCTCCCAGAACTTGGTCTGTAGTGCGGCCTTACCTAAACTGATAGCACGGGAGTCACCTGGTCTCTCTTCTTCTCTGCCTGGGCATCCTGTTTTCCCGTGGCTTTTGGAGGACTTAAGTCTAAAACGTCAATGGTCAGCTTCTCTTAGACTGCTGCCAAACTGTCAGCTCTGGCTCTGCAGGCAGCATAAGCACAAGCTTACCAAACTGGGTGACCAGCACATCTACTGGCTTTTAAGGGTGCACCATCAGCCTTGTGTCGAGAAAGACATGAGTCCAAAATGCCTGCCATGAACTGGGCTGGGGTGGTTGTGGACTAGTGTGTGAAACAAAATGGGTGGAGTACGTTCTTAGTGACCTGTGTAGTACCATGGCAGTTGTCCTGCTGTATGCTGACCACGAACCTGATAAATCCAGAGTTTCAGCTTACCCCTGTACAAAATAGAGTGTTGGAGTCACAGGGGCTTCATGTACTTTGTAAAGCGCTCTGGAATCCTCAGATGAAAGATGTTGCAGAAATGAAAGCATTCTATGGGTTTTCTTGGTTTGTTTTGTTGTTTTTTAATAGAACAAGCCATCCCAAAGAGTGACAGAGCCTGTTTGGGTGGCCTGGTCGGGAGGGCTTTGTGTCTGTGAAGCCGCAGAACCAGAAAAAACATTTTGCAGGGAGCAGTGTACAGTTTTAAAAACCCTTTACGGTGCTGATGGTGCCACATTGTGTTGTTCCATGTGCATGCCGGACCTCAACTGAGAGCCTAAGCAAAAGAAAGTCTTGTTCCTCTGCCGCTTGTTTTTTACCTAAACTCAGCCTTGCTGTGATATTACCTTGTGATCAGTTAAATCGGAACTGTTTGGAAATCCAGTAGCTGTCACAGGGTTTTCTTTAGTGGTGTTCCTGTAGTCCTAGGCAGGGGCAGTGTACCAAAGCCACGAGGAAATGGCAGTACAGAGGCACTACTGGAAAAGCGAGAGAGTCTTGCTCCGTTGCGTGCCTTCACATCTACCTTTCGGTCTTTCTCGTTTCAGAGCCAAATGATGAAAGTGGAGCCAATGTAGACGCCTCCAAGATGTGGCGGGAAGACAGAGAACAATTTAACAAAATTGCCAAGCAGATTGTGCAGAAGTCACTTGGACTTTAAGCTCACAAAGAGACTGAAGTGTTTTGTATTTCCCTCCACCTGAAAACGAGCAGTGCTCAGTGCTGGTACCAAAAAGGAAAACTTTGCAAAACTATTCGCCTAGTTCTTCTTATCGTTTGTTATTTATTTACTATCTCTTTTCTTCTTCCGCTGCTCCAGAGAAATCTCTAGTTCACTTACTAAATTGTGTGGAAAAGGGATTTAATACTAGGGAAAAATACGGAGACAATGCTGTTTCAAAGGCTGCTTGTTGCTACCTCACTTCATGGTATGGAAGGCTTGGAGACTTTGCAGTCTGCAGCCTGCCTTCGCCAATCTGCTGTTGGAGAACAGAGCTGGTTTGGATCACCTGCTGGAAGAATTAGTTGTATCTTTTTGTAGGTAGCATTGCATCTGGAGCACCAGTAGACAGGAAATAATCTATCAATTTTGTGATACTAAGTTAAGGACAGCATTTGCAGTCAGAACTGATTTGAAGAGTATAGTTAGCAAGAAAGGCGATAAAACAAGATAATAGTCAGGATGCTTTAGCAGAGAAAGTGGTAGTGCAGCATGTAACTTTTAGAGAAGATCTAGGGAGTTGTCAGTGTCTCACTGGGAGTCTGGAATGGGCTGATGTTCCCAGGTAACACACTGAGTTTGTATTGAGCCTTTCATTCAGTATTTGCTTGGAAGAAATCCCAAGAGCTGCTTTGTTACTCCTTAAAGACACTCAGTTGTAAAGTTTACATTCAATTAGAGGTGCAAGATGTAAAGACTGGGTTCTTAAACACTTTGGTCAGGTTCACCATGGGTGAGGTAGGTCATTGGCAGCCTGAAAACCCAGTGAGAAAGTGTCTGCTCTACTGGGCATGTAAAATATGTCTGCAATAATGTCAGCTCCTCTTCTGGTGACATCTGGGTGTTGAGAGGATTAGGCACTGCTGGCCTTCGCCATTACAGCCCAGGTCACCCGTTTGTCAGGTGAACGAGCAAAGATGAACGTGGTGAATTTTGTAAAATTAACTGTAACACTTCTTTACGCTGACTGCTCTTTTGTATTTAAATAGGAGTTGGAGAAGACACGACTGTTTCTTCTAGAGGGTGGTACAACGCCTGTTTAGAACTGCAGAGTATTGTAGCTGCCCGCTGGTGTGGAGGGTGCAGGAAGTACCAGCTGCAGTGATCAGTTTGTAAAACTGCTTAGGGGCCGCTGGTGACCTTTGTGCTTTGCAAGCAAATCTCTTGTGTAGGTCCAAATCTTCTCCAGTTTACTACAAGCAATAACACGCCCATTGATAGCACATGGAATCACATTTTGTTGGCAGCTTTAAATGGGCTAAATTTGAGAAGGGCTTTTTTTTTTCCTATGAAAAGCATGTGACATGGAAGGAGTTGCACCGTGGAGAAGGCTTTATGGACATGATTGTGTGCATGCGCATATGTACAACCCGTCAGTATTTGTGTCTCGCTGCCCATGCACAGGTCGCGGTGTGCCATCCTTCTGCATCTCCGAAGAGTTTGTATTGCTACAACTTGCTGATTTTACCTCCTTGTAGAAGTAATTCTTCTTTGTTGTAAGGGTGGGAGGGGGATCTGACGTAGTTTGGGAGCAGAGATGATGAAGTAGTGTTGTACCTATCTAGTATTTTAAGGCATACAGGAAAATGTAGCACTTATATGCAAACTGGGAGCATTTTTTGAATTGTAGATGGAGTGTTGCTCCTGAGAGTACTGCAGCCCCTTTTGGAAACACAATGGAGAGCTGTGAGTGCCATGTGGCAAACGATGGATTCAGCAGACGTGGCAGAAGTGGGCTTTTTTAAGTGCGGAGTATTTTAATCATGTGTGCTCACTCATTTTCTTTATTTTACAGTGGGATTCAGTCTGTATACTGAAAATAAAGTGATTATGTTTTCTCCTTTCATAGATGTATGCAAATGTATTGCAGTGGATGTTTTATGTGGGTAACCAACTGGCTAAGAGAGTCCAGTTCTGCCTTAGTCCAAAGGAGTGGAAGGGTTTGTTCTAACGCAGTTAAAACACAGGGGATGCTTTACAGGAGTGGAAGAGTTGACACAGTTGCTCAGGCATTCCAGGCAAGTGTCCCGTCTCTAATGATGGCAATGACTTGATAATTCAAAGAAAACTATCAGAATCTGACAGCTGGCAGATGTGGTGCAGTTTGCTTCTTAGAGAGATCTTGTTATGATCCATGTGTCTGGCCTAGGAAGGTTTTGTTACGGCAACAAGTGAATGGTGAGTTTTAATGTCATTCGCAATCTGCTGGTATTAGCTCTTGGATTTGAGAAGGACAGTTAGATGTCCAGTTCCTACTGAGAAATAAAGCCATTTCTTTTAAGGTGACTGGCATACAGTGGGCGTGCTGACTCGGGTGTTTTAAGCCAGCCAGTGAACGTATACACCAGGCTGTCTTGCAGGTGACAAAATGTAAGCAGAAGTCCACCTCAGAGGACTCAAACTTGCGGTGCCGGGAGTGACTGCCCTGAACGATGGCTGTTTGCTTAGTTGAAGCTGGCGGTGACATTTGTGCTCATGGAAAGGCGTAAACATGGCACCACAGTCAGCGTGTTAGATTCCCTATTTGTTTTACTTGCAGGAAAGAAATAAAACTTCATCGTCATTATTCCGTAATAACCTGAATCCTTGCACGCAGCATGAGGGTTCATCTCGGAACTCTTCCCGCGGAGGCGGCTGGGCTCCTGCTGTGCCTGGCTTGCCCTGAGAGGGTTTCACTGCGCAGGCAGCTTGTTACAACTGGGGAACACCTGAGAGCTAAAGCCTGGAAAGCCGCCGAGTCGATCCTGTGGTAGACTTCCTTGAAAGGCTTAATCCTCTCCCTTCGTGAACACGAACACTCGTGCTGGCAGCGTGTGTAATACTAGCCAGTAGTGATGTTTTTCTGACCAGTTGCCTTTTTTCAGTTTGAAGCAGTTACTATAAAACACATTCCTTGGGTAGTGTCGGAGCTCTACACGTGTTACGTGTGCAGGTAAAGTATTAAAGATGAAAAAAAAACTTTCTCTGGATTATATTTGCTTTAGGCTTTTATATTAAAAAGAAAACAAAACCCTTCAACAAGGCAGTAAAAATGCCAGCAATGTCCTCTTTAAAGCCTTTGTATAGACATACATCCACACACGCACATGTTTTTTTTCCTTGGCAAATGGGGCTGTGTCAGAACACACACAGTGGGATGGGAGACACTCACTAATTGTGTTTTGTGTGCCTGTGTGCATGCAAGCGGTTCTTTGAAAGTGCGAGCTGCCGGGCGAGAGGCGTTGGAGCCACATGAAACGACTGTAGCTTCGGGGCAGAGCCAGCCCCGGGCTGCTTTCCAGCTTTTTTTCTTTTTTTTTTTTTTGGCTAGAGCTGTGTTGTGAATGCAAGGTGGTGTGCTGCCTTCAAGACGAAATGGTGAAAGCTCTGCATCTCTCGTATCTGGAAGATCCTTGCTTCCTCCTGAAGTGGTGTCTTGATGAGGATGCTGTGTATGTTTTACCCTTATGAGAACTGAAAGCAGAAACACCTCCTCTGCCAGCACAGACCTGAAATATCTGTACCCAGTGCCAGCCATGCTGCTGATACTCGAATGTGAGATCAGCACAGTTTTTAGGAGGTAGCTCCAGAAAGGGGCTCAAAGCAGCTGGCTCCCCTGGCCTGCAGCATGAGGTGAGGGCTGTGCGTGCTGCAACAGCGTTGAGCTGCAGCAGTGGCAGGATGTGGAGGTACGAGCGTGGGAGGTCCCCAGGGTGAGAAGCGGCACTGGTTACCTGCACCGTGTTGCTTCTCTCTCAAATTTCCCTGGCTCAGTGGAAGAAGAAAATCACTCTGCCCTTCAGCAAGCTCCAGGGCTGGGAGGATGAGGGATGATGAGGGTCTTGCTGCTGGTGGGATGGTCGGGAGTGGTGGTGTGGGGAGGGTGCGGGAATCTGGAGAATTCCTCCAGCCTCTGAGGGTCTGGTTGGGATGAGCTGCACTCCCCAGGGATGAAACCCAGCACTGAGGAGGGAATTGCTCGAGCCACTTAATGCAAGGTGGTCCTGCATAACGTGCTTGGTGCTCTCATGGTCCTCAGGAGCATGGGACAGCTGGGAGGTCAGTGCCTTCCCCGTGCCTCCAGCCTTGGTGATCTTCCAGCCCGTTCCAGCCCCGATGCTTGCAGCTGCCTGCCAGATCCTAGTCCTGCCTCGGCCACCAGCCCCTCTCCTGAGGTAGGTGGTGTAAGAGCCGGAGGAGAACCAGCCAGGTGGCTTTTGAAAGCGGCTCGCGTCCCCCGAGATGCAACTGAGCAGCAGTTAAGATTATGGGGTATGTTAATATATAATTAATGGTAACGATACGGATGGTGGGTTATTACAGGGTAGCTGCCGCTGTTCGCAGCGTGTGCGTGAGCTCTTGGGGAGCGATTTGCGAGCGGGTCTGTCTAGTCATGTTCTTCCTGAAGGGCGTGGGGGCAGATGAGTCAAGTCCTGGGCCCAGTCCCCTTCCTCCATGCATGAGGCACCAGCCGCCCCCGGCTCGCCAGGGCAGGGCTCTCTGGGGCCACTTGGATGCGTTTAACGGGGGGGTGCAAGCAGGAGTCAGGCATGTGCGGCTGGCAGGATGGTGGGGGGAGAGGCCGTGGCTCTGCGCTGCTGTCGCAGCTCTGAAAGGAGCCAGGTCACCCTGGCCGGAGGGGCTGCAGGGGGTCTCTGGGGGAGTGGGTGCAGGGAGCAAAGGCTGCCGCTCTGGGGGCTGCAGGGTGATGTGGGAGGTAGGTTCAAAGCGGCAAGGATGCAGGATGCAACATGCCAGGGGGGTGGGGGGCACCCACGCCCTTGGATGCTGGGCCAGCACGGGGAGGCTTGCCGCCCACAGCCGAGTTGGGAGTTTTTGCCCCAAAACAGTTTTTTCCCACACCAAAACAATTTGACAAATTGAACCAAATTTGGACCGGCGTGATGATGTTAGGTGGATTGGGGTTTCTTTGCTGAGTCTGCCCACGATGGGTTTGGATGGGCTCCTCTTCTGGTGTGCTGTTTCACCAGGATCCCAGCTGGTCCAGTCAACGCGTGGATCCTTCTGAGCTTGCTTAATGGCAGCCGTGCTTGCCATGAAGGGATCCAGGGATCTCCATCCAGGGATGCCAGAAGGGCAGGCTGAAGGGCAGGTGTTTTCAAATCCACTTTGGCTGAAGCAGCCATCAGAGCTTGAATTTTGTCCTTAGCCAGATCCTGCTTTGGCTCGAGATCTTCTGTCACCCTCGCCTGTCCCCTCCTGACTCTAATCTTTCCCTTCTCTTGTGAAGTTCAATGAAAAAGCATTGAACTTCAAAGGCAGCGATCTCTGGGTGCTGTGGTGCTGGGCCAGGAGAGGACAGGCTGTAATTAGAGCTGTGCTCATGGGGCAATAAAGATTTTGCTCGTCCTGCTCGTGCACAATCCCACTGCGTGACCTCTCGCTCCCCAGCGTGGGGCCCTGCTGCCAGCAAAGGCTGCTCTCCTCACCACGTGGACTGTGTGGGGCTGGTGAGGAGGAGGGCGAGCCAGGTTCCTTGGGACAGCCTGCTCCATTCTTCTTCCCTACCCCTTTGAGCCGTGGGCTGGGATTGCCCGTTCCCTGCCATGGGGATCACGCCTTAGTGGGTTGTGGGAAGATGGATGTCCTTGTGCCCGAGCATCTTGGGGATACCAGGCGGTGCTGGGTGCAGGGGGAGAGTGGAGCGGGACTGGACCCGCGGTGTGTGGGGTAACCATGCTGGCTCCGTCTCTCTCCGTGCTAGTGGGGACCAGGCTTGGATGGTTGGGTGGCAGATGCCTGGGGATGGGGACCGTGTCCCCGCCAGTGTCTTCACAGCTCCGAGCGCAACGAGGCTGCAGCCGGAGTGGCTGGGCAGCAGCACTGTGCTGGAGGAACTGGCCCAAAGAAAGTCTTGGAAAACAATAGCAATTGTTCTCTCTCTTTTTTCCCTTCCCTCCCCGGATGTTCGTGGAGATGGAGCTGTGCTTGACTGCCGGCGGGTGGGCAGAGCGAGAGCGGCTGCCGGCGCTCCCGCCTTGGTGCCCGGGGAGTCTGCCTTGCACGCCGCCTGCTCTGCCACCCGCCGCCTTCCCGGACCCGCCAGCTCCTCCAGAGCTGGAATCATCGCTAATATAATAATAACAGCTCTACATTGTCGTATGGCCGAGCAATAAAATTAGCCCGTGGTTCTTTGTCGTGGGGCAAGAGGTTTTCTTACGGCTGCGGTGGGGCTGCAGGGCACTTGGCCGGCCCGTGCTCAGCCTGGCAGGAGGGAGGACCTCGCGCCAGCCCCGAGCGCAGGCGGAGGATCTGCTGCCTGCGCTGGGGGAGCTCTGGCTGGGAGAAGGGCTTGTGATGCCCACGCCTTTTCCCACTGCCCTGAGCAGTCCAGGGTGGGCTTCAGCTGGGAGAGAAGGTGCTGGCCAGGTCCTACCTGGGGAGCCACAGGATTGTTTCTGGTCCAAGCAGCATTGTGCATCCCCTTTTCTGTCCTTGATGGGCCCAGGCATGTGGGGGCAAGTCCCTGGGCTTCCCTGCCGTGGCTTTTTCTGCTGTTCACCACCATCCGCCTGCTGCGAGCTGGGGCGTGTGGCCACTGCCCGGATCAAAGGGCTACGAGGCACAGGAGGGTTTCCCGCAGGGCTGCCAAGGGAGATTCCTCTGTGCGTGGGGAGCGGCTGTCCCCATCCCGGAGCCCTGGGGCTCAGGTGTTACCCCACGGCAGCCTGCTGAGAGACACGCGGTGCTTGGCACCAAGTTTGCTTGGCCAAACCCTCCCGCTTGCAGTTCCCCATGCAGAGCCCTCAGGTTTGCGTATTCAGCCTGGCGAACTGCTGCTCCTGACGGAGGAAGGCTGAGACGTTTGCAAAACCCTTCTCCCCTCTCTGCTTGCAAGCAGGTGCTCTGCAGACCCCCGGGGTCTTTGGGCGAGTGCCTTCGCTGAAGAAGCGCAGAGCTGGGTGCGGGCTGGGGTGGGCACTGGTGCCTGGGGGCTTTGCAGCAGTAACCGTGAAATGGGAATCTTGCCTCCTTCCTCTTGGCCTTAGGAGCTCTGTTTGTTCCCTTTGCAGAGAGATCTCAGCTGAGCTCAAAGGCAAGCAGGGAGTCCAGGTGGAGCTCCTGGGTCTCCTACACTGCCATCGAGGGACATGTTATCTCCCCTGCTACTCTTTGGCCTCTGCGTAGATGTCAGACCTACAGAAAATACCTGCAGCACCATTTCCATAGTTTGCGTGCTTGTGGTTGCTTGGGTTTGATGCCCCCATCCCTATGGAGCCACCTTGCTGGGAAGTGGTGATTGCAGAGAAAGGCTGGGGGTCCCGCGGCTGCGGGGAGGGGGCTCAGCTCCTTGCAAGAGGTTCAGGTGCACTGGGGAGAGGTGCCAAAAGGAAAAAAGCCATTGTCACCGAGGGACAGGCAGCAGTAAGAGGCTGTTTGACACGTGCAGGGGAGATGCGGCTGCTGGGCGCTGCCCGGCCCCATCCTGAGCAGCTCTGGTGCAGAGGCGCGCTGTTAAAGCCTGTTGTACTGGCCAAAGTTAAGTGACTGCTTTTTGGAGCCCTTTCATAGCCTGCCAGCTCGGTTGCCATGCGTCCTCCAAATGCGAGGCAGGATGCTTGGCTCACTCCCGGCTGCCTGGGAAGGGACCTGGGCTGCAGGTCACCAGCCCTGCCCGCTGCCGAAGCCAGGGCAGCGCTGCCAGGACGGCAGCTCCCGGCTCCTTTGCGGGGCTGGGGAGGCGCGTGGGTGTGTGGAACTGGACGGCTCTGGGATGAGAGCAATGCTGGTGGCTCACTGCTGCCTGGCAGGGATTGCTCCCAAACTCAGCTCTGCATCTCAGAAGCTGGCAGCAGGACTTGCAGCGTTGGGACGGCTTTGTGCTTTCTTTGGTGTTTTTTCCTGAAAAAAGTGCCTTTTGCAATCCTCACAGTACTTTGACAAAACTTTCCTGGCAGAACCCCTCCAAAACTTCTGGGAATTAAGTTTTTGAAAGGCAATGGGGTTAAAGCTGTTTACACTTCTTGTACAACGCTGATGGGTTTCCTGGTGCTGAGATTTCTTGCAACAACTCCAGTTCTGTGTCGGTGGGTTGGGCTCCAGGAGCTGAAGTAGCTCCAGGAAACACAGGGAAGATTTTCGGCCTAGAATGAAGGGCAGAGGTGATGAGGGAGCGGCCTTGGAAACCATTGGGGATGGATACCCTGTCCCTCTCCATCCCACCATCCCGGGGAAGGCGTTCCTGGTGTCTGTCTGCCATCTGGGACCTTGCTCTGAGAACAATTTTCCCCCAGCCCCTTCGTGCCTGACCCTGAAGGGCTGATCCTGACCCTGCTGCTCACATAGGCGAGACCAGCTCCGTGTGCTCATCCTTCACCTCCAGCTCCATCCCTGTGGATGTGTGGTGGCGAGCTGGGCTGGAGGATGGAGATGGCACTGCCGGCTGGAGCCTGGGCTGGGGACACCCACGAGAGGGGCAGCGCCGCGTTTGTCTGTGCGTTATGCATAGGGTCGCTCAAGCTTTGGCACAGCCGGTGCCTGTATGCGCGCTGCATTTTATGGGAGAAAGCTCTTGCAGATGTCAGGAATAAAGACTGAAATGAACAGGGCATAACAAGTCCCCAACCATGACTTTGTGTCTGCAAATAATAAGGAATGAATTACGGGTCTTGGAAGAGGAGGAACATTACCCCATGTGCAGGGTCCAGCCTGTCCCTGGCCTTGATTAGGTGCCCTCCTCGCACTGTCCTCTGCGTGGAAGCTCTGCTTGAAATGTATTGTCTGCAGATGGGTTTCTCAACCTTTTCTAACCCAGGGATGGCCAAACCTTTTTGGTGGAAACCCAAGGATCATTTTGTTCGGAGCCGCCACATGGTTTTATTTACGACCCATGCGAATTAGGCAAACGTCTCTGTTTGTCTCTTTTATTTTGTCCTCTCGCGCTTGCTTGTGCGCATAGGAATGCTCGCGCATGTGTTTAGGAACGATTTTGCAGACCGCTTCCTACTGTTGTTGGGATGCGGAGCAGGTCCTGGACCCGACACGAAAGTGGGCAGCGATGGGCCGCTGTCCTTATTTCACATCACAGCTCGGTTCCCCGGGCAGGTCCTCCTGGGGAGGGAGAAAAGCATCAGGCGGTGCCCAAGCCACTCCACCATATTCTGCTGTCCCAGGGTCCCCAGCCCAAGGATGGAGGAAATCCTTGAGAATCATCAACATCCCTGTCCTCAGCAGGAGACCAGCTTCCACCTCAGGCTTCAGGACCGGGCCTGTTCATTCACGGCACACGGCTGAAAAACAGCCTGAGCACACGGTGCTGGGTGAGTGCTGCCTGGTGCGTCCTCTGTGCTCCTCGACGGGGACCGCAGTCCCTCCGCCTCCTGCCTGGAAGTGTCTGGGTCCCTCTGCTTCCGGAGGGGACACCTGCGGCTGCGTCCTTAGGTCTGGACATGTGCCCGCCAACTGTTTTTTTGGCCGAGGAAGCGCTCAAAGGTGGCTGCGTCCCCTTTGAAAGAACCGGGGTCCCTGGCAGGACTTTACCTCCCTCCCCAGGAGGAATCACACGGGCTGCCCGCACCCTCACAGAGCCGGGGCTGGTGTCAGCGGGAGACTTCCCAAAATCCGGCCGCTTGTGCGAGTTCCCCGCTTGGGGCGGCGGGGCGGCGCTGCCAGCTCCTAAAGCCACACTTAACTTGACACATGTGTGCGGCCCTGGGAAACGCGGCAGCTCTGATTCTCATTTGTGCCTCCTCACCCTGTGCCAACCTGCCGGGAGGCAGGGTCCTGCCAGCAGCCGCTCTCGTCTCCGCACCAGCCTCCCTTCCAACACGCCGACCTCTCTGCCGGACCGGCCCAGGGCGCCAATCTCTGCTCCTCCTGCCTCCTGTGCCATGGGGTCCCAGTGAGATGGCTGCTCCCAGCCCCAGCGCTGGTGGGCGTCCCTGAGGCCATAGGGAGCAGCACGAGGGGCCGAGCCTGTCAGGCGAGATGGGATGGCTGGCACCTCCTGCATCCCTCGGGGCTGCCGCTTGCGGCTGACATTCAAGATCCCCAGGTTTGGGTGGTGGCTCTGCTGCCGAGCACCGTCCCCAGCACAGGGATGAGGAGGGATGGGGAGCCGGTGGTGCCTCACCTCTGCAGTTCTCTCTAGAGAGGTTAAACTCTGCTTAAGCATGATCTTGGTAGAGCCCTGATTTGGGGGATGGCCGAAAAAGATTTTGGGGGAAGGGGAGCTCAGTCCAGCATCCCTGGACGTGCATGGAGCCACCCTCCTGGCTGTTTGACTCTGAGGTGGAGGCACCAATGGTGTTTGGGTGTCTCTGGGCTCCAGTGGCAGCTCCTCTCAGGATTTGGGACGGAGGTGCAGAGTGCTCTGTTCCACCACGTGCCCGCATCCCATGGACTGCAGCCTTCTGGTCCCAGCAAGGTGGGTTTTGGGCCAGCGAGGGATGTGGAGAGACCAGCAGTGAGGCACGTCCGTGCGTCCGGCTCCGGCTGTTCCTTGCTGACGAAACACCCGGTTTGCGACACAACTTTTTGGCGTTTCGTCCCGGCAATCCGCTTTCTATTCTGGCGCTCGCCTTGCGGGAAGGCTTTGGGGATGGGGGGTGGAAGCCCGTTTCAATTGTTCGGGGAATGGAAGTAACTTGTTTTGCGGCTGGAGGAACCCAGCGGAGCTTGCTGCACGCAAAGCGTTTTTCCACTGCCGTCTCTCCCGTTTGAACAGCGGAACCTCGCCGTTTCCAAACCAGCACCCAGCTCACTGCCACCATCCGTGGCAGGGCCAGGTCTGGTGGCCGGCCTTTGGGCTGCGGCTTTGCGTGGGGCACCGGCTGCGCATCACCTGCCCAAAGCTCTCTCAGGGGTGAAATTCACACCTTGTGAGGTCTGGCTTTATTTTGGGCAGGGTGGAGCACACCAGAGGGGACAGAGAATCTCCCCCTTGTACAGGCTGGGATTGTGCTGCTGAAAACCCAAGGCTTTTTGGGGCAGGAAGGTTCTCACCTTGGTCTCTCCAGACAGGGGTGAGTCTCCCACCTCCTCCCACGTGACCCCGGAAAAGTGAATCACCAAAAATGAAAGGAAGCAAAGAAAAAGAGAAAAAAAAAAAAATTAAAAAATCCCTCTCCAAAGCTGCCTTCCAGAGGGCTGGGCAAAAGATAAAAGCTTTCCAAGGAGCTGGGACTCCTCCTCTCCCACCGCCGACTTCTCATTTAAATGTCTGCGCCCAGGCTGCAGCCGGCACTGCCTCTGCGGCCACCCGGGGGAGCCCCCGCCGCCCCCCACCCGCCACCCCTGTAGCTTGCCCAGGGGCGATGCCCACGCGAGGGGACAGCACAGCCGGGGCTTAGCACCCCAGCGCTGCCTGACGTGACGCGTCCCCAAAGAGACGGACCTGCGACGGGGTGCTCCAGGTGGTCCCAGGGGCTGACTATGCGAGAGGGGGGCTGAGCTGAGCGACGTCTGCCCAGGCACGGGGAGTGGAGGGCAGGGGGGTCCCGGTGGATGGACCCCCTGAGGCTAGCCCCCCGATGTCGGCTCTGCTGCTGCTCTGCGTCGTCCTCCTCCACTGGGCCACTGACGGGGGCTTCGTCAGGGGGGACAGGACCTGGCAGCACTGCACAGGTAGGAGTGAGGGCTGGTGGGGGGAGCTGCGCTGGGAGGGCGATGGCAAGGAAGGTGCTGGCCGTGCCGGGAAACACGCCAGGACCCGCGTGCTCCCATGGGCAGCATCTTCCCCACGCTGCCAGGGCAGAACCCAGAAAATGTGCTCGATTTTGGGGGATGTGTGGCTGCTTACAGGGTGCCCAATGTGGGGCAGCCTCTCCCCGGCAGCCCAGCTCTGGGGTTTGGGTGCCTGGGTGCTGGTGGACACGTGGCAGGATGTCTTGGGATGCCTTGGGTGCTGGAGCTGCCAGCACCCTGCCTGCACCCATGGGCAGCGGGTAGCAGGGTTGTCCCTTTGCCCGCAGCCCCTCAGTGTGGCGTGGTACCAGGCAGCAACCAGCCCTTCTTGGTGCCGTGGGGAGAGCTGTGTGCCTGTCCCTGCACCACGAGCTTTGTCCCAGCGTCTGCTGGCCCTGGGGACCGACGCGCAGGGAGCGGAAGGGTTGGAAGGAGAAGCAGAGGATTGCCATGAAGTCCCCCCCGGAAAGTCCCTCCCGCCCGGACTCTCCAGGGCTCCCTGCATCCTGCCAGACACAACATACCCCCTCTCGACAGCAAAACCTCCCAGAAAGTTTCCATCCTGCTGCCCCCAGCCAAGGATCTGGCAGCTCCCATGGCATTTCCTGTAAGGAAGTGCCTAGAGCAGCTCAGGCCAAAGAGGGTCCCCGTCCCCTGCCTCTGCCTTCCCACCCCCGTCCCCATGCCACGCTATCCCCACCGTGGGCAGTGAAACTTCAGCCCAGTTTGGGGGGCTGCTTGGGCCCAGGCTCGGTGTGCTTGGGGCTTGTCTCGGTTTGGTGGCACCTACATTTATGTTTTATTACAGCCCGGCTGGCGGTGAGAAGGAAGCTGAGAGGGATCAGAGAATTCCTGCCCACCGCCTCCTCCCACAGATGCTCTGGTCTCTCCAGACGCGTTCCCTCTGACCCCATGCAGCCTTGACGGGAGGGGTCCCGGGGGTGTCGAGGCCCCAGTATCAGCACATTTAACTGCTCCTGCATCCCTCCTGCTGGTGCCTGGCCTCGGCTCCCGGCACAGCCCTGATGCCGTCCGGCTGCAGGCAGCTACCCCACAGAGCAGGCAGCTGCCGGGCGCCGTGCTGCCCGACCTGTGCCGAGAGCTCCGGCTGCTCTCCTGGCCGTTAAGCGCCCGCTCTGCTCTGATCGTGAGCAGCGGCTGATGCGGGAGGCAGAGTGGGACACTCATCTTTAGTTTTAGGGATTTGGATTTGGTTTTAGGATTTGGTCCCCTGGCTGAGCTGTCCCGTGGCTCGTCCCAGCCACCCCAGGGCAGCTGGGGGCTCCTGAACTGCTCTGCATATCCAAGCCTGAATTCAGCTTGTGGTTTTTGCTGAGAAAAACAGGAGCTGATCATTCCCCGAGTCATGCATTTCTGAAATAAGTCGTTTCAATTCAACCTCCTCCATCAAGGGTTTGCTTTAGGAGCAGCTTAACACCAGCGAAGGGGCAGGCAGGAGGGATGCAGAGGTGGCAGGGCGGGAAGGACCTCGTTGGTCTCCCTGCTCCGGGCTGGATGGAGCCACTCAGGCAGATTCCTCCTTGCTGTACCCATCTGGGTTTGGAATGGCTGGGGATGCCTGGCGGGGGGGAAATGCCTCCCCTCTCCAGCTGGTTTGGATTCAGACACCCGCCGGTCCAGCCTTGCTCAGAGCTCCCTCTCTCCTAGCTCTCCCCCTGTGCCTCGGCAGCCGGGATTTATTAGTACAAATAGGAGCTAAAAGCCCAGTCTCACCGGGGATGGGACAGGCAGGGATTTTTCGGTCTGGCCAAGTGCTGCTTCATCCTCTGGGCATCTCCGCAGAGCCCCTCTGCCCTTTGCTGCAGACCCCGCAGTCCTGCCCGCGAAGCATTCAAAAACAACAGGTGCCAAGGCGGAGAAGCGCCCGCCACGGGTACAGCCCTTCCTGCGGCTGCCGGCACGGGGCTTGCCGAGGCGTCGGGCCAACGGCGGCCCTGGCACGGTGCGGTGGGGACGGCTTTGCAGTGCCACTGCGCAGCACAGCGCTGTTCCTCGCCTGGGCCATGCCCTGCGGCTGGGCGCGTCGTTTTCTCCTCTGGGGAGAGGATAATGATTTAATGAGCGGTTTTGGTGCCTGCCAGGGGAGGGCAGGGAGTGTGTGTGCAGTTAGGGCTGGGTTGGGAGAGCCTGGACCAGGGCTGGGGCGGGGAGCACCGTGCCCCACTGCCCTGGGGTCGGGCGGCCGCCCCACGAGCGAGCCTGCGGGTGTCGGATCCCTGCCCGCTCTCCTGGCGCCGGTTGCGGTTGCTGGTGCCAGTGGATCCCTAGGAAGCTGGCAGCAGCCTGGGGCTGTGCAGCTGGCAGTTCCCAGCCCGGGGTCAGCGTTTGGAGCTGCGTCACTGGGACAGTTCGTGCGGGTGAATCCACACACTTGGTGTTCCTGCTGTGGGGATGGAGATGTCAGCCATGGTGCCTGGAGGACAGACCTTCCCCGTGTCCCTGGAGCAGGGGCTCGGAGCAGACCCCGGGGAGGGGTGCCGTGGAGCGCTCCGGCCAGTGCTGGAGATGAACTGGCTGCCTTGAGCAAGCCAGGTGGCAGAGCACCCCACAGCGAGGCGGGGACTCCATCCCACAACAGGACAGAGTGGGATGGCTGCCGCTGCCGTGACGTGCTCCGCTGTCTCTCGGCACAGACCTGCATCCCCTGGACATCCTCTCAGAGGTGGTCCCTGCCGGCAGGCTGGCCCGTGGCATGAGGGTCTTTCAAGTGCAGGGAGTGCATGGCTTCCAGCTCGCCGCCTCGCCGCCCCGTGCCCTGGGCTTCCCTGCTTCCCGGCTCTTCATCCACTGCGACCGCTTCCCCGAGGAGTTCTCCATCATCGTCACGCTGAGGGTCCTCAGCATCCCTGCCAAGGTAAGCGCTGCCAGCCAGGCACGGAGCGGGCACAGCCCAGCCCTGAAGCTAACGGCGTGCGGAGATGAGTCCGTACCCTCCCGCAGAGAAACGAATACATCTTCACACTGATGGCGGAGGAGACCCCCAGCGTGCTGGTGGGGCTGCGCTACGCCCCTGACAACCTCCACTTCCTCTTCTGGACCCAGGAGCACGCCGGCGGTTGGCAGACCCGCATCACCTTCCCCAACGTCTCCCTCTCTGACAATCAGTGGCACACACTCGTCCTGGCCGTCTCCGGCCAGTCCTTCTCCCTGACGGTGGACTGCAGCATCTCCAAGGATGTGTAGGTTGGGGGTGGCAGCGGGGGGCTGCGGAGGGCTGGCAGGGCCATGTTCCTCCACCAGCATATCCTCCAGCCACCAGCAGACGCCATGAAGTTGTCCCCTGCCTCTTCTCTGCCCGTTCGCAGGGTGGGGGAGACGCCGTTTCCAGCCTCTCTGTCGGTGAAGAGAGCCAGCTTCTACCTGGGCAACAGGAGGAGAAGGAAAGGCGCGTTCACGGTAGGTGCCCCATGGTGTGAGGCTGCCCGGGGCTGCTCGTGGCTGGCCCTGGGGTGAGCTACAGCCCCCTCTCAGCCCCGTACGCTGGCAGGGCTTGGGCCACGGCACGGTCTGCTGCTGGGCTCGGTCCCCGTCTGGCTGTGGGCGTGCGAGGGGCAGTGCTGGTGACTGGCACCAGCTGTTAAATTGCCCAGGATGGAGATGTTGGTGGGCTGGGCGTGTAACAAGGATCTAACAAATGTACATGAATCCCGTGGAGGCTTCCAGGGCCCAGGAGGGAAAGCAAAGAGGAAGAGTCAGGAGGGAAATTCAGGGCATGAATCACCTACAGTTTCAATTTCTTGATCTTGCTGGACTTGCTGTCCATCCTGCTGCTCCTGCTTTCCTAGGGCTTGCTGAGACAGCTTGTCCTGCTGCCAGGAGCCGATGCCACCCCTCGGATATGCAACGCCGTGAACTTTAAAGTAGCGACGCTCTCTGTCCCCACTGTCCTCCAGGATCTCCCCGCCAAGCCAGCGAGCAACGAGGTGCTGAAGTACCCCTATGGTCAGTTACTCCCCATGGCGTGGGCTCCCTTGGCCACCTTCTGCTCTTGTTGAGGGAGGCTCTTTGCGTGGGGCTGGGCATGGAGCGGGAGCGGAGGGGAAGAGGGTCTCCCCAGCACCTTCTGTTTCTCAGTGTGTGTGGTGGGATCCCTGTTCAAACCCCCCTGGATTGCTGGAGTGCCCCTGCATGGGTCCCTTGGTAGCACCGGGCTCGTGCCAGTAGCCCCACGGGTGCCATCCCCCAGGATTTTCTCAGACAGTGAATTCCTAGCTTGGTGCTAGGACGCCATTCCCCCGTTTGCTGGTGCCCATCATCAGGATGGGACAGGGACATCCAGCCCTCCCTGTGTGCATGGGGATGAGCCTCGCTGCTCCTACACTGCATGCACTAAGGGGTGTCTGCCTTCTCCTCTCCGTGCCCAGAAACCGACACGAAGGTGACCCTGGGCTCCCGTCCGCCCTGCACCAAGCAGGAGAAGGCGCAGTTCTGGTTCAACGCCTCCCGGCGAGGGCTGTACCTCTGCAACGGCAGCGCCTGGATTTCCATGCTGGAAGGTACTGATGTGCAATGCGCTCTTGGGGATGGAGGGAGGGTCTTGCAGAGGAGGAGCAGAGATTTGGCTTTGACAGCACTTTTAGGGGGGAACCAAGTCAGGCAACAGTGGAATGAGGGGGCCAGAGTGTCCCCCTGCCTCTGCCCTGCTTGGCTGGGCTTCGCTTTGCTCTCGGTGCCCACATTGACACTTCTAGTCCTGCTCTGGATTCAAGCGCTTCTGTGAGCCAGCTCCCCGGTCACTCACACAGTGCCTGACTTGTCCATCCACCTCATCCATGTTGTCTGTCCCTCCTGGGGCTTCTCCAGTAAGGAATGAGCTCCCGGTCTGTTTGAGCAGGACAGCTCAGCCCATGGAGAGCCACACCTGGTGTGCTCCCTGCCACGGGATCCCAAAGGTGCAGGTGCTCCCAGTGCTGAAGCACTTGTGGGGTGGGCAAGAAGGAGCAGAAGGACTCATCAGCTGCCGGAGATACCGGACGGAGTGATGGGAGGGTGGTGGAGGCAGGTCGTCGTGTCATCTCAGCTCTCGTGGCCTTTGTGCAGAAAATAGTGGGACAACATTGGAGCAGCAAGGTGGCAAAGCAACCAGAGCCTGGAGGAATGGGCGTTATTCGATGGTGAAATGGATTTCACCCACTGGCACTCTCCCACTTGCTCCAGGCAGTCTGCCGAGGATCCCTGATGACTCCCACAACCGAGCCATCCTTCTCCCCTCTCCCAGGGTTTTTCTTATGCTGGTGCCCCCGTGGTGGGTTTGGATGAGCCATTTGCACCCCACAGGAGCTGGTGGTGGCTGGAGTCCCCATCCTTCCCTACCTCTGGAAGTCATCAGGATTGGCATCTTGTCCTTGTTTTCCCAAGGAGACCTTCTGCTGGGATCTTGCTGACCTGTGCCCCTTGGTGCCACCAACACTGGCCCTTTTGCTGTAGATCTCTTCCTCTCCTCCTCATTCTCTTTAGGATAAATGTATCAACCTCCTCCATAAGAAGCATTCAAAATCTGTGGCGTGTTGTTCTTCCCGTCTCCCGGAGGAGGCTTCCTGGCAGAGCACTTTCCAGCCCTGCCCTCCGCCGGAGAACAGGCAGGCGTGGATGGGGCTGGATGTGCTGCTCAGTGAGACGGAGTCAGACCTTTTACCACCCCCTCAGGTTTTGGTCCTGTACCACCAGCGACACCAGGACCTTTCTTTTCCCTCCATAAAGCAGCAAGTGCTGCTGAGCCAGCTCTGCTATGTAATGTGGGGCACCTCTCCAGGCAAGGTCGTCTGCTTTCAACCTCACCCCTCTCTTTTTGTGGTTTCCTAGTCAAAGAAAGGCTGGACTATGTGGAAGAGTACCAGAACCTGGTGACCAACTCTGAGACCATGGGTGTCGAGGTCTTCACCATCCCAAAGGTGGGACTGTTTGCAGCCACTGCCAACAGGCACACGCCCCCGGGATCGGCCATCTATAAGTGGACCGAGGGGAAGTTTGTGCCCTACCAGAACATCCCCACCTACCAAGCTCAGTCTTGGAAGTATTTCACCATAGGGAAGAAGGTAAGTCTGCCTGGAAGGTTATCTCGGTGCCTTCATATTTCAGATCTGGGGATGCTCCTTCCCTGGAGGGACCTGGGACAGGCCACCGCTGAGGGTGGGAGGTCTCTATCCTTGGGGGACAAAGCCCCAGGCTGGTTCTGGCAGGGTCCTGTGCTGGGCAGGAGGCAGGAGGCCACCCTGTGACTGTTTTCTGCCTGTGGGCTGTGTCCCTGTGCTTCTTTATGGCCCAAACTGGGGCATTACCTCTGGCACTCCATACGAAACACGCAGGAGTGGTGGAGCCAGCATGCCACACCGCGTGCTCCCACGAGCTCAGGCGTGCTCCCCAACTTGCGCAAGGCCGTCCTTGATGCTGCATGCCCATCCCTGATGCTCGCAGGGGATGTTTCTTGGTCTGGAAAATGTTTTGTCTTGGGGAATCATTATAATCATTATTGTTGTTACCATATCTGCGATTTTTCTTCTGAACAACCTTTCCTTACAGGGAAGGTTTGGGTTTGGTAGCTCGGACCGCCCTCCCTCGCCAGCCCGTTTCACCAGCACAGCTGTGCTCCCCGTGTCCCGGGCTGGTGGGGCAGGAGTGGCCGCAGCACGGCTCTCCCTCTGCTCGGCTCCGCGGCTGTGGCTGCGAGTCTCGTCCCTGCCCCGGCTCTGTGTGCAGCAGACACTGCTGCTGCCATGCACAGAGACCCCCAGGGGCCACCGGGGCCCTGTACCCTCTTTGGGTGCACTGTGCTGTTTGGGAACCCCTGCCAGCCAGGGCCATCTTGCCCCACACCGACCATCCCGGTCCCTGGTCCCACATCCCATGAGCTCTTGCCCCCACCCATCCCCGTCACCCTGCCTGTGCTGGTCTGTGCTCCTTTGAGAGGAGAAAACCAAGATGTCCTGGCTTGTTGTTTTTCAGATCTTCCTAGCAGTGGCTAATTTTGAGCAGAATGAGAGGGGTCAGGAGTTCTCTGTAATATACAAGTGGAGCCGCAGGAAAGAGAAATTCATCACGTACCAGAGGATCACCACGCACAGCGCCAGGGACTGGGAGGCGTTTGTCATTGAGGGAGAGGCTTTCCTCGCCGTGGTCAACCACAGAGAAGGTACTCAGCCCTTGTGTCCCCTGCCAGCCCAGATCAGCTGAGGCAGGTGGCCCTGGGGTGTCGCCGGGGACCACGGTGCCCCACTGCAGGCACCCTGCTGCAGAGCATCCTCCCGTTGCCATGGAAACATTGCAACTCCCTGAGCATCCTCTGCCAGAGTGCAGGCAAAGCTGGGGAGTCAGCGCTCAGAGCACGGTGTCCCTCAGGAAGCCTGAACCCTTGCAGACTCTCATTTTAGCAGAGAAACGCATGCAGGGAAGTGGCTGACACAGTCCCCCTCTGGGTTTCTGACAGCGAGGGACGAGGACAGGAGTGGGGACGGTGTCTTTGCTGAATCTCTCTGCTTCTTTTCATTTGTTTCTCCAATGCTGCGTAACATGGTGGAGTGGTTTGCAGGGGCTGAGCCTTTTTAGAAGCCAAAGCCTTGGCCTTGTGGGCACGCAGTAAGTGTGGGGGCAGCAAAGTGAGAGCCTGCTGCCGTCTCTCCCTCCCTGGGCACCAGGCACATGATCCAGCCTCATTCACCTCCCAGACCATGAGTTGTTCTGGGTTGGGGCATGCACCTCTCATCACGGGGGATGAATGTGTTGATACCACAGCCCTGGCTCTCCGGGATGCTTCCCGCCTGGATGCAGGGCCAGTGGGCTCCTTCCCTGCCATCAGGGCTGGCTCCTGGGGCATCTGCTCCTCTGGCACAGGCTCAGAGCTGATGGCAGGTCGCTTGGGCATCAGCTGCCTGTGAGCTGGGCTGGAAACTCCCTGTGTCATCTGCTGGACCCCACCACTCCTGTGGCAGTGGCAGCAGAAAGGTCCCTTCAGCGGCCGTGCACATCATGCAGAGGTTAAGGCCATCACGGCCAAGCCAAACTGGGGATGGTCCCCTTAGGGGGTGGTGGAGGGTCAGTCCCTGAGGACCCTATTCTCCCTGCAGCCCTTCTTGCCAAAGTCTGTTCCATTATGATGAGAATTACCCATAAACCCATTAAGATGTGGTTCTGCTGCTGCTCAGCCACAGGAAACACTCCCCTCCTGTCCCGATGAGGAATGGCTCTGGGTGGAGGGGATGTGCCAGGCTGAAGGTGCAGAAAAGTTTTTAGCTTCAAGGCCAGCTGGGTCCTGCACAGACATGAGGTTGAGATGCTTGAAAAGAGCCCAGGAGCTGGATGGAGCACATGCTTTGGTGCTGGTGGACTCAGGGGCAGGCTGCGGGCTGTGGCATCCCCTCCCTCACTCTGGAGTTCTTACCGTAAGCGAGGACCAGCACGTGGAGGCCCCTGGCCAGCTCCAGTGCTCGGGAGCTGAGCACAGGGACTTGGCAAAGGAGCGCTGAAAAACATCAGTGTGGTGCCATTCCAGCTGTGACCTCCTCCCAGATGTGCGAGCTTGTGTGCCAGGGGTGACAGCAGCCCCTGATGTCAGTAGCTATGGGGCTCAGCCACACCACGCATGGCCGTCCCGTGGGACAACTGGCAGAGCTTGGCCACCCCGGGATGCTGGTGCGGTGCCTCTGGTGTGGGAACACAGCTCCTTCCTGTCCCTCCTTGGCCAGGGGCTGCCGCGAAGCTGCCACCGCGCACCGGGGAACAGGTTGCCAGCGTGTTTGATGGGGGTGGATGGTCTAGAGAGGGATGGAGGCCCTAGGGAGGGATGGAGGCCCTAGGGTCTCTTCAACTGCTTCATGGAGAACAATCAGTCACTAGCAAACTGCCTTGCAACCTACCAGCAATTGTTTGCGTAGCTGGACCTGTTTCTGTGTCTTGTTTCTCACATGAGCCAGGTATTCCTTCTCTTCATGGTGGACATCTGTCTGTCTGTCTCCCCCAGGGAACAACCACAACATAGACAGCGTGATCTACAGGTGGAACCCTCGGACAGGGTTGTTTGAAACCAACCAGACCATCCCTACCTCTGGAGCCTATGACTGGGAATTTTTCACCATCGGGCCTTATTCCTTCCTGGCTGTGGCTAACACGTTCAATGGCACATCCACAAGGATCTACTCACACATCTACATCTGGCTCAGTGGCTCTTTCCAGCTCTTCCAGTCTATCCTGGTAAGGCCTGGCCAGTGATCAAACTCTACTCCTTGGCTCCCCCTCTGGGTTTAGATAAGCCAGGGAATTTTTACAGAGGCAGATGCTCTTTGGGTAGCGATTGTTTCCCACTGATTCTGCCATAGGGACTGATGGAGTAAGGTTTATTTTTTTCCTTGGAGGGTTTTAGGAGTGGGTGACTTCCTCACCGTGCCTCCAGCAGGTCCCCCCACAGCTCGCAGCCTCCTTGGCTTGCAAAGGGTTGTCCAAGTCCAGCTTGTCATGTGGCTTCCTTCCCCGCAGACTTTTGGTGCTGCTGACTGGGAGGTCTTTCGTATCGGGGACAGAGTCTTCCTGGCTGTGGCAAACAGCCACAGCTATGACAGCGGGATGCCAGCACCCTCTAACTTCTACGCCATCAACTCCTCCATCTATGAGCTGAACATCACTGCCCAGATGTTTGTCAAATTCCAGGATGTCCTCACCTACAGGTACCTGTGCAAAGAGTCAAGGTGCTCCTCAGTCCCCGGCCTTCCCCTGCGCATCCTGGAGGGTTCACGCAGGCTTGCATGCTGCTGGGGACTGAGACTGCTGGGGAGGGCCCAGGTGACAGGTCCTTGGCACCAAACTTCAGTGGGAGCTGGGAGAAGGCCCTGGATTTGGGAAGAGGGGTGGATTTCCTTTCAGGAACAGCCTGGGAAGAGCAGGGTTTTCTGTGTATCATCAAGGTGGCAGAAATTGGTGTGGGGTGGGCTCAGCCTCGCGGACACGGAGCCCCTTCCCCAACTGGCCCCAGAGGGGCCACCTCACCTGCCCGTCTGCTTGCTTCATCCCCAGTGCCCTGGACTGGGAGTTCTTCTCGATGGGAGATGACTCTTTTCTGGTGGTTGCAAACTCCTTTGATGGCTTCACCTTCTCCGTTAACAGCATTATCTACAGGTACTGCTCTGGGAGGAGGGCAGGCATGGGTGGTTGGGTGATTGTTCCCAGCAGGAATGACCCTGCTGGGAGCCCAGCACAGGGACAACCTCTGTGGATGCTGGTGCGTCTGCCCAGGGAGGACAAATAGGACTGCTCCCTGTTTCTGGAGAGGTTTTTGGGCAGGAATGAGAAGCCTCAGTGAGGGCCATACCAGCCCCATGGCTTGGCTTTCCTGCCACCTTTCAGGTGCTCAGCCCGTGCCCCAAGAGCTAACTGCCCTCCCCGTGCAGGTGGCAAGGCTATGAAGGCTTCGTAGCGGCTCACCACCTCCCCACTGTTGGCTGTAGAGACTGGGAGGCATTTCACACCGCCGAGGGCTCCTACCTCCTCTACTCTAGTGCCAAGGAGCCGCTTTCCAAGGTGCTCAAGCTGAAAACCACCTGAGGGGGCTGAGATGTGCTCAGCTCATCACCAGGATCGGGGCAGGCTGGGCATCGAGGTGAAGACGGACCACAGTGCCCGGGAATGGCTGCAGCATCAGGCCTGTGACCAGCTGGTTGTGTGCTCCGCGGAGGAGGAGGAGGACGGGAGCTCCAGAGCTCCCTGCAGCCTTGTCCGAGGGCTGGCAAAGGGGCTGTGACCCTGCTTTGGTGCTGTTTCTCCTGGGCAAGCTCTCCTGCCATGCTCCAGAGCCACATCCTACCCAGGGTGCCTGGCACCCAGGCACTTCTCCGGGCTCACCGGAACGCCGATGCTTGGAATTCTCCAGCCAGGAGGGACCCAGAGCTGCCACTGGTTGTGGACAGAGCTCACACAAACCAGGGAAGAAAGAGACTGAGCAGAGTGTGTGCTGCCGGGTTGGGCGCGTGGCTGGGGGAGGAAAACTGGGGGAAAAGGTGGCTTCAGGCTTGGCTCTGCCTGCCCAGTGTCTGGGGCTGCGATGCTGCTGAGGACCCATCTGGTTCCACATTGCACGCCACGCTTTGTGTCTGCCTTTGGTGGCCTCGCCACCCCATCCCACTGCTGTGGGTGCCTGCCCACCCTCCCGCTCCGCCGTGGCCCGTTTTGGCTGTCCTCACCAAGTGACATTGTGTGTATTGTACAAATCTGTAGATGTGTGCAAGGACCGACGCTGATCCTTGCACCCCTGTACACCGGTTTGCGACTCCTGAGCAAACCTGCTGTGCATTGGGACCAGTCCAGCTACCACGGGCATGGGAAAGACCCAGACCTGCTCCAGGTGAAACCGTGGCCTCTTTTTTTCCTCACCTCTGTCTGGGGGACTCTTTTGCTTTACCAGAGCTCTAATAAACTGTGTGCACCCAGCCTTCATCCCACGCGCAAGATGCAGCTACCCACTCAGGTACCCAAAAAGCCATCCCCAAGCGAACTGGTGCCACGTCCGTGGCCATAGGTGGCCCGCGAGAACAAGGTGGCCCTGAGCACAACGGGGGGCTGGGCTGAGGGTGCCTCTCTGCCTCCCCCACCCGGGACCCTCTGCCTCTCCCGTCTGGCTCAGAGTATCGCTCAGACTTCCCCGGCCCCAGGTTTCCTGCTGGGACTGGGCCACCCACCCCAGCGCTGGGGAGCCCACAGGAGGTGTCAGCCCCCCCCAGGAAGGGGCTGGGGGGGGTCACAGCCTTAGCTACCCGTGGCCCAAGCCCAGGATAGCTGCCACGAGCAGCCCCTGCAAACCTCCCTCCTCCCCCAGCCCAGCCGTGGCTGCAGCTGGCTCTGCTAGGAAGGACCGTTTCTTGTTCGGGAAACAAGGCAGAACTTTATTTGCTTCCATCACACGGATCCATGAGCGGCGTCTCTAATTTGGCCCTGAGAAAGGGAAGATAAGGTGGGATGTACAGCCAAGGTGCAGAGGAGCCATTTGGCCAGCTGGCCCCTGCTCGAGGCAGGCTGGGGTGAGGGTGGTGGGGATGTAACTGCATGGGAGCCGAGCTGGTACACCGAATTTAGGCTTGTCTGCTTTGGGAGAGATTGAATCAGGACAAGCGCAACCCCCTCGAGCACCACCGCCCGCCCTGGATGCCCTGGCTCCCAGTGCAGCACAAACCTTGAGGGCTTGTCCTGCGTGCGGGGCTTTATTGAGAAATCAGAGGTTTGGGAGATCCCCTCCCAGGTTGCGGGTGGCAGGCGGAGGCTGCTGAGGTGCCACGCAGGGGCTGGGGCCAAGGTCCTGCTCTCCGCAAGGCTGGTCCCTTGCTGAAGCCAGGACGGGATGACCCCAATGCACAGAGCGCCCCGTCCCAGGTTCCAGGGACGTCCTGGCCCCACGAGATCCCCCATCCTCGTCTGTCTCTCCCTAGAGGCTGGTTCTCTCCAAACCACGTACACCACGAGTGTGTGGCTGGGGCTGCTTCCCCCCCCCCCCACCAGCTCTGGAAGGGCGAGAAGGGGTCTGCGTGGGGGAGGTTCCTCCCCGGGAACCTGAGCTCCACAAGCAGGTCCACGTGTGGGGTGTCCCCGGCATCCCTCCTCCATGTCATTCACTCACGCTCAGTCCAGCATCGCTAGGGAGGGACGATGTCAACAGCGCTCATTTGCAGGACGGGAGCAAGCACTGGAAAAAAATCCCGCAGAGAAGCTTTGAAGCCCACCAGGCTGCCGTTGGCTCCCTGGAAAGGAACAGGGTGTCCCAATCCCATGCTACAGGGCAGTGCTGGTGGTCTCCACGTTGCCCTGGGCGCTCGGCAGTGCCTTCAGGTACTCCACGTGCTTGCAGGTGTCCTCTCGATTGTGCCGGACATAGCAGATGACGTAGACAATGACCATGGCGAACCAGCCGAACATGGTGATGAACATGGCCACGTCCGTGGTCCTCTGACGCACGCTGCAGAAGTTGACGCCAGCATCCAGGACCTGGAGCAGTGGTTTGCCCACGTACTCCTGGCGTGGGGCCGTGTGGCAGGTGATGTCCTGGACAGAGTCGGGGTCCAGCTGCGCCTCCCACAACACCTCCTGCAAGGCACACTCGCAGTGCCAGGGGTTGTTGGCCAGCCGGAGCTTGGCGTTGAGGGCCAGCAAGGCCTCCTTGGGGATACTGCGGATGCGGTTGCTGGAGAGGTCAAGGGTACGCAGCCCAGCAGCCACCCCTTTGAACGCCGCCCTGTCGATCTTCTCAATGGCGTTCCTGGAGAGGTCGAGCTCCTCCAGGTGGGAGAGGTGCCGGAAAGCATTGCTGGGGATCCTGGTGATGCTGTTGGCGTCCAGCTTGAGGAACACTGCGTCTCTGGGGATGTCCTTGGGGATCTCTTCCAGGTGCTGGGAGCTGCAGAGGACGGCCTTTGCCCCTGCCCGCTCCGTGCATTGGCAGCTCGGGGGGCAGGAGCTGCCCCAGGGGATGCAGAGCAGGAGACAGAAGAAAGCCTGGGCGACGCTGGCTGCCGGCGCGCTCGTGAGGGTCATCTTGCACCCGGCCACCTCCGCGTGGCTGGTGGCCATTCCCCGGTGGCTGCAGCAGCTCCTGCGCAGCAGGGCGGCTCCTCTGCACTCCCGCAAAGCCTCTCCCATTGCTGGCGGGGAGCGGTGGGCGACACGGCACGGCGTTATTTCCTGGAACGCCGCTTACCTCTCGCGTGCGCTCTGCCCTGGCGAAGCGGTGGGAGGCTGGGCGCAGGAGCACGGAGAACGAGGGTGGAGTGATGCTGACTGCCACCTTTTCCAGGGCAGCTTCGTTTGGCTCGAGATTATCTAGACCTGGACATAGAGCTGCAGAGATTAAAAACCCTTCCCCCTCGCCCCCATCTCAGCATGGACCACCCCCCCCGCCAGGCAGACAGAGGCAGAGAGGGCTGCAGGATGAGGGTGTGGAGCCGGGCGCGGCCCGGGACCCTCTGCCCCAGCCTGCTGCCGATTTCCACGTGGGATGCGGTGATGTGCTGCGGGAGAGCAGCAGCGGTAAATTCCTATCTCACCAACTCTGAGGGTTAAAAAAAAATGATGAGTCAGTCTCCCCGGATCATCACACTGCCTTAATCACCACCGGGGTTTTAAATGAGGAGATGTGGAGTTCTTTTGCTTTCCCCATCTGGTCCATGAGCTGTACGAGCCCCGTTTCCAAGGGGTTTGCCAAAGCAGGGATTTGGAGGTGACTTTGTTTTTAAAGTAAACAAAGTTTAACAGCCTGACTCCAGGAGACGGAGCTTAGGAGAGTAAAGGGAGTGATCTGGGAGACCCAGGGGCCACCCCAGCCCTGCTGAGGATGAGGCAGGAGGTGGAGCAGATGAGACCTTCTTCCCTCTGCCCCTTGGTGCTGCTCACACCCCTTGGTCAGGCTGCGGGGGGGCGGGGGAGATCCCCGTAGAGGGGGGTGGGACCCTGGCAGGCTCAGAGAACCTTCACCAGGAATTACATTGTCCGTGGTGACCTCCTGAGGAGACCAGGTGGGCACCCAGTCGTTCTCCCTCTGGTACCAGCATCCTTCTGATAATGGCATCCCCCTGCTAAAAGCATCCTTTAGGCACCAGCATCCCTCAGGTGTGATCAGCCTCAGGGGACCACTCGGGGATGCTTCCCACGGACCTACCTGGGCCGTGGGGCTGTGCAGTGGACTCTTGCAGGGGGGATTAAGCCTCACTGCCCAGGAACCCCTCTGGCCCTACAAATGCTGCCAGGGTCTGCCAGCCGGGTCTCTCTGGGGGAAGCAAGGATGCCCTTTGCAGCCGAGCCCGGCCCCCTCCCTGGAAGGGCTCTGAGGGGCCGCAGTCGCTCCAGCTGGACCCTGGGTGTGTGGGGGTGATGCCCAGCCCCAACCCCACGCCTTTGGCCCTCTGCCTCCCCTTCCCCTGCCACCACAGGGTCCCGGGAGTCCCTTACCAGCTGCAGCTCCAGTTGTGACTGCGATGCAGGGAGGACCAGAGGGTGCCAGGCGAGGAGACCGCTGGCCCGGGGCGGTGGGAACACCCAGGCTGCACAGTCACGGGTGCTGTGGGCGAGCGGCTGCGTGGAGCCCTTTCGTGCTGTAACTGAGTGATGCTAATTGAGTTTCAGCAATTCCTCTCAGGCTGCGGTTGCTGCTCGCCAGCTCGGGGCTGCAGGTCGAGAAGCTGATGAGCTGCGGTGAGGCACGATCGCCTCTTCCCTCCCCAGCCATGCCCCCGGCCTGGCCCTCCCTGCGCCTGCGCTGGCTCTCGGCACAGCCCAGCGACGGGAGACCACGAGCAGCCATCAAGCAGGCCAAGAACAGTGGGAGAAGGTGCTGTCCCACCGCCTTGGCACATGGCTTGCTTTCTGGCAGCTCCTCACGTCGACTCCAGACGTGTCAAGTCATCTCTGCAGCCAGCATTGGCGGGGAGGAGGGTGAGTCTGCAAGCGAAGTGAGTTTGTGCGGCAAGATTGGGGGTGGGAACGCTCAAACTGGGCTCATCCTGGAAGAGTGCTCCACGCATGGCCTCTGGGAACGGCCCCTGGTTAAGCAGCTGCCACAGACGACCAGCCTTTAGTTGTTTAACACATGGTTTATTGAGCTGGGTTGACTAAATTGCCACTCTGACCCCTGCCACCTCGCCAAGCCCCAGTGCGTCACTGGTGAAACCGCAGTTGTGCTGTGGTGGCCACCGGTGTGGGAAGAACAGCCCTGCCTGGCCCGAGTCTGATCCATCGGGGCAGAGGGAGCTGAAATCCCTCCCTGAGCCATCCCAGGCGTAATAAGCCACCACGGGGCTGTTCTGGGCTATCAAGGAATGTCTCCACTGTGCCGCCTTCTCCCCATGGCAGGCCACAGAAAAGGTGAGTGAAGGACCCGTTAAGAGCAGATATGTCTGGGATGGGTGCACTGATGTCTTCTATCCTGTCCCTGCCTGAGGGACCACAGAGCATGGACCACCTGGGTCCCAACAAGCTGCCCCATTCTGTCATGTGCACAAGGGGATGGGGACAAGCAGGTGACATTTAGCCGGTGCCTTGGCTGGGACATAGGGAAAGAGTTCAGCTACAAGATGGTGCTCAGCATACACACTCAGGGTCAGGTAACAGTATGGGCCATGGTGGGTGGACGTGTGTAGAGCTATGAAACCATAGGTATCTAAGCCAAGAGCTGTTCACACCTTCAGCAGTGCTGGATCACAGCTCAGGACCATGTTGTTGGGTCTGAGGCAACCAGAGATAGGGAGACAGCTGCCACAGGAGTGACTTGCAGGGCAGTCGAGGTCTTCAGGTGCAAAAGACTCCATGCCTTCTCCAGAGCAATCCCTCAGGAGCTGTGGCAGTGGGGCTGCCAGGGCTCTGAGCAGGAGCTGTGGAGCAGAGGTGCCCACCGGATGTCTGGGGTGGAGGGGTAGCTGGGGCTGGCAAGTCCCCAGCACCCACAATGAAGCAAAGAGCAGGTGGGAGCTGAGAGAAGGAACACCTTGCAGGAACAACCCTGTGGCTCTGCTTGACCCGAGCCCTGGGCTAGCGCTGTGGCTGATGTGGAAGCACCAAGACACAAGCTGGGGCTGCGCTCGGTGGCTCAGGTGACCAAGGTGCTGTGTGGGCACTGCCTAGGCAGCCCCTACCCGTGGCTGCTGGAGAGGGGATAGATTTACTCCCAGAGAGCTGCAACACATGTTCACAGAGGCAACCAAAGTACCTAGTCTCCAGTAGCTGCCCATGGTCTCAGGTGAGCTGGGGTAGAGCTGCAGGTCCCAACCAGAACCTGGTCTGGGGCAGCAGAAGCCCTGGCCCGTGCTCGAGGACTCAGTAGTAGGCACCGAGGAGGGCTGAGGCCTTGTGCAGGAGCTCCTTGTGGTTGGTGTGCAGCGGGATCCTCTTGTCCAGCACCTGCCAGCGGATGCACAGCTCCGGGTCGCAGCCCTGAAGGAACTGGAAGGGGACCAGAGACATCACGTACGAGCTGCTGGCGGCGAGGGGCCGTGCCAGCTCAACAGCACCTCTGGTCCCCAGCCTCCTGCCCTTTCTTTTTGGGGACCCTGGTGCAGTGCCACCTCATGTTCCTCCCTGTGTTCTTCCTCCACTGCATGCAGCTGGGGAAGCCCATTTCTGGTGAGGGCAAGACCTGGGTCTGGAGATCTAGCTCCCTCGCCTCGTGCCCACTGAGAGCCGAGTCAGGGAGCCGCGGAGGCGAGGGACCCGTACCGAATTCAGCCGCTTCATCTCCACGTCGTTCTGGTTGTTGAAGTGCACGCTGACGGCAACCGTCTCGACCCAGGCGTTATCCGTGTTGCGGGGGTCATCAAGGTACCCCTTGTGAATCTGTGCATGGTGAAGGAGTGCCACGTTAACAGAACCTCTCTGAGGGCACCAAGAGGCCCCGGGGGTGGTGGGGCATCCCCCCACAGCTCCCCTGCCCCACTGGAGACCAGCGCCCTGTTCCCACTGCAGCTGGAGCCATGGAGAGCGAGCGCAGCAGGCACAGACACCAGTGTGTGCAGCCCACCCCCAGGTCCCTGGGCTGCCTCCTAGACCCCTGCACGGTGCGAGGCCATTATGGCATCTCCCCACCTCCCCCAGCCATTCCTCTTTGGTGGGCCAAGGGGTGATGCACCCTGCCCCTGTACCCTGGGAACACCCACGAGCCCCTGTGCCACCATGATGTCCACATCCCCTCACTGTGGTGATGCCCCTGTGTGCCTGTACTGCCCTGACCCCTGTGCGTCGCTGCACCCGGGTGATGCCTGCGCACCCCCCTACCACTTGGACACCCCCATGCCCCCCCACCTCAGTGCCTTGTTTCAGCAAGTTCTGGAACTGGGGCCAGAATTCCCGGCGCAGGATCCACTTGAGCTTCAGCGGCAGTGTCTCGCCCGGCTCCAGTGACCCCTGCGCCAAAGCAGATGTCAGCCATGGGGCCACCATCAGCCCAGCCCGGCCTCCCTCACTGCCGCCAGCTTGCCCATCAGGCGGTTGCCACCACTGCAGATGCCACAAGCTCTGGTGGGGGGAGAAAGCAGAGGCAGTGCCTCCCTCCCTCCCTCTCCTGCCAGAAGCCCTCAGTTGTGCCCAAGCACATGTCTGAGTTTGCCCAATTCGACGTCTGGACCTCTCTGTCCAGTGGCTATGCCAACAGCTCATGTGGGTATGTGAGAACAGAAGACATGGAGGAGGAGGAAGCAGGAGATGGTGGGTCAGGGTGGGTGGGGGTATGTAACAAGACCACCGCTCGCCCAGCACTCCTGGCAGTACAGACACTCTGCAGGGCAGAGGTACCTCCTCGGACAAGGCTGTGACACCCGTCTGTGTTTCTCCCTTTTCCACAGGGCATCCAGCTGTCAGCTGGTCCCCATCTCCCCAGACCCTTCTGCTCCAGCTGGTTTCCACCAGCTCTTACCCCGGGCAGAGCCCAGACATCCGACAGCGGGTACTGGGCCACTAGGACTTCCAGCATCTTCTTCATGCTCTTCTGTATGATGGACCCATCCAAATTCCTCCTCCAGCTGCAAAAGATGTCCCTGTCATGCTGCAGCCAGACTCAGCTCCCCCCTTGCCCAGCTCTCAGTCTCTCTGAGATGGCTTCATGCCCCTTTTCCATTCTGCCTCCCCAGCCCCATCTCGGAGCAAGACACCTCTCTGTCCCCACGTGCTCACCGGGTCACAACAGGGTGGAGGGCATGGTTGGGCCCAAAGCAGTGCAGCCTCCCGCGGCCTCGCAGCCCCGTCCTGCCCATGGGGTTCCTGGCAGGGAGAGAGCGAGCGGGTTAGGACGGTGCCAGGGTTAGGACAGCGCGTACCCCGTCACGTTGATCAAAGCCCTGTATTGCTTCCCACCACACCACTGCACCTCTTCTGGGGTGCTGGGGTATTTTTGGGGGGGAATGGCCCTGAGGAAGATGCATGCCATTATCCCTGCCCCACCAGTAGCTGCAGGGAAGTGGGAAGGGGATGGATGCACCCAGCCCCCCCTGGATTATGTTTTCCCGGTGCTTGTCCTACAGCCGGGCACCCCATCTCCCACCTCACCCGCCTGCCCCCGTGGTGGCAGCACTCACAGCGGCAGCCCGTCCTGCACGGCGTAGAGGCCGTGGAAGCTCTGCCGGTCAATCAGCCCGTCCATGGTATTGTAGTTGATCTTCAGGAGAGACTCCAAGGAGCTGGGGGCGGGAGGCAGCCCGGCAGGTAGGGCTGGCTGTGCCGCCCAGGGGAAGGGGCAGAGGAGCGGGGAGCTGCGGCGGGACACTCACGGGCTGAACGGGTCCTGCACAGCCACGTCCCTGTGGTTGGCCGAGTAGGCGGGAGGGTCATAGAGCGGGAAGTCCACCTGCGGAGCATGTGGCCATGTCAGGCCCTCCTTACGTCCCTTCTCTGGTGGCAGGTAGGGACTGGGAGCCCTGGGGACACTTTCTGTCCCCGCCCTTCCTCTGCCCAGTTTGTGGCATCACTCCCCACCTGTTTGTTTCTTCTGTCTCCCAACTAAGCATCCCCCGGCATCCCTAGCACTGCAGATCCCAGCAGGAATGATGCCCGTTCACCTCTCCCTGTCCCTGGGAGGGCCTTGGAGCATCTGCTCCAGGAAGCCACTTGTCCCAGGGCTGGGAAAAACAGGGGCTCCCAAGTGTGACACAGGTATGATGCTGGGTCTGTTCCTCTTCCCACCACCGCCAATATTTGCCCCATGACTCCCTCCCATAGCCCCATGGCCCAGGGTCACATCTCTTACCTCCCAGGGCACCTTCTCATCTGGCACAGGGAAGCGGAGGGCGTGAGAGCCTGGGTACTGGAGGTTTCGGGCAAGCACATGGTAGGAGGGGTGGCTCTCCTTGAGTTTCCCCTCCAGGTCAACGTCCTTCATCTCTGAGGCTTTGCTGGAACCTGCGAGGCAGACACAGACAGTGAGGTCCCACAAAGCAGGGTGCTGAGCTCAGTGCTGTGGACCGTGGCTCTGCTGAGGGGGCTAGCTGGGTCTCTCCATTGGGATGCTGATGTCCCTGGGCGGGGGGGCTGGCCCCTGGCATCCCTCTGGCAGGCTCCATAGGAAATCCTCCAGGGATGCTCAGTGGAAAGCCTCAGCCATGGGCTGGGGAGGGAGCCATGGGAGGGCTCTGGAGCGGAGGGTGGGAATGGCCACAGGAGAGGCTGAACAGCCTCACAGAGCCCCCAGACCTCCCTGGGTCAAAGGAACATCTGCCTCTGCCCTGCTGCTTAACAGAGGGGTGCGAGGGGCTGCTCAGCCCTGGTCCACAGCCCCACAGGTGCCAGCGCAGAGCTCTGGGTTTCCCTGGTGAGGTGGAGACAGGCTCCACTTACCCACAGGTGGCATGTCCTCGCCTGAGCTGAAGCCGTTGCCCTGCAGCGCCTGCATGATCCACCTCAGAGCCTGGGCACTCTGGTGCACCTGCGTGGGACGGGAGAGGGTCAACCCTCCCGCACCCCAGCTGCCTGCCGGGCTCCCCTGCTCGAGCGCTGCAGGATGCGGCCCTGGCCGGAGGCACCGCTGCCCTCAGCTCCTGGCTGCTCCAGCGATCCTTGCTGTGCCCTGATGCTCGGCTTGGAAAACCAGCTCCAGGGAAACGTTCTTTTCAAAGCGGGTGGAAATGGAAGTGGAAACAGCAGCCATGCTGCAGCCGTCTCAGAGAGGAGAGGCCAGGGCCTGGTCCAGCTCCCCAGGCATCCCACTGCTCATGCAGGGTGTGGAACAGCTTCATGGGGAGCGGGTGGAGAGTACTCCATCTCCAGAAACTCTGGCGGGTCCTTTCGGGTCAAGGAGAAGAGCTGGGTCAGATCTAACTGCTTGGGTGACCAGTGGAGGCAGGGGGTCATCCCACCACTTCCCACCTTCATCCTCTTCACTTTGGAGTCAAACATTTTCCATAAGTGTTTTCCACTAGGATGCTATTGTTTTGGCAAGGAAACTCAAACTCTTTGACGGGGGATTAATTCAGGGGGGCTTTCTTTTCTGCTCTGGCTCAGCTGACTCAGCCCCTGGCAAACCCCACCTGCCTTAGCTGGTTGCTCAGCTTTTGCCTCACCTGGTCTTCCAGAGAGACCAGTCTCTGCTCCACCAGCCCTGTCCTCTTCACCCGGTCCAAGTCCAGCAGCTCTGCCAGTACTTCAACCCTGGAGGGACAGTGCAGAGAGGGAACCCCCTCAGCAGCCACCCCTGCAGTACTCCCAACTCTGGACAGAGGGATGTCCCTGTCTCAGGAGTGCCGGTACCTTTGTGCAATGTCTCGGATCTTCTGCTCTGTATTCTCCTTCTCCTGGCACTGCTGGTGCTGCAGGTAGCTCTCCTTTAGGTACATCTCCCAAGAGAGAAGAGCAGCTTCTTCGTTCTTCTCCAGCTTCTCTTCTGCCAAAGGAAGGGGATGGCAGCGCTGTCACATCCCTGGGCATCACAAACCGCAGCACCACAGCCCAAACACCAAGCCTCGTGCCTCGGTGCACGGTGCCATGCCCTGGGGAGGAAGCAAAGGGCAGGAGGGGAGATGCTGGTCCTTACTGAGCTGTTTGTGGCGTGTGGCTGGCCTGCGGAGCAAACCTCGCCGGACCAGGATCTGCAGGTGGTTGAGGAGGATGAAGGGTGGAGGCGCGGGCGGGCGGCCGTGGTACTCCTCAATCAGGTCGTGCCGCTGGAACTTCCAGATCTGGTCGGTGTGCTCCTGGACCTGCTGGAAGGTGTAGCTGGGGCAGAGCCCAGGTGTCAGCCATGCCATGGGGATGAGGGGCACATCGTGTCTGTATGGTGCCCTGGCTCCTATCCATCTCCCTCATCAGCCCTGGCCTGCACCAGCTACTTCCACTGTATTTATAACCCCCACAAATCACCCCTTGTGCTCTGGTGAGCACGTGCCCCAGGACCCTCCTTGTGCTTTCTCGGTGTGCAGTGCCCTGGCCGTGGCCAAGTCTGCAAGCAAAGACAGCTCAAGACGCTGTCAGGACCATGGGGCCAGGTCAAACTCACTTGAACATGGCGATGAGGAGGTTGAGGAGGAGGATGTTGGTGAAGAGCAGGTACAGGCACAGTAAGATGACCGTCAGCCACTCTGGGAAGATGGGTTTCTTGTTGTCCTCATTTGTTTCTGGGCACTTGGGCTTGTAGGGGTCGGTCCCGTTGGGGCTGCACTGGTCAATGTTGAAGTTGACCCCTGCAAGAGAGCATGGCATGACTCTGCTGCAGCCAAACCTCACGGTGTCTTGAGGAGCACATTGTGCTCTCTGAAAGTGGCCAGCATCAAGGGAGCTTAGCACCAGGCAGGGATTTGACTTCGATCTGCATCATCTCAGGTGCTCTGCTCACTGCCACCAGCTTTGCAGCTGTGGCACCCAGCTGGATCGACTCATGATCCCCATGCCTTTGCTACTCTGCTCTCTTGACCGCTGGCCAGGAGCAGTCCCTGGGTTTGCATTGGTGGCAACACTCCCGAGGTGCCGGAGCAGGGCTCCATCTCCTCCATCCCTTACGTTGTGCTTCAAGTGCAGGACTTCCACAGGCCAGCACGGCAGAAGCCAGGCAGCATGAGCTTGGCCTTCTTGCAGCAGCCCTGCTCATGCCACGTGCCGTCACTGGCCGGTGTCCCTTACCGTCGATGTAGGAGGGAATCTGCCCAAAAATGGTCAGGTAGGAGTGGTAGACCACACCACGGAAAAGCCACTCCACGCGTTCCTCGTTGTGTATCAGGATGGCCTGCTTGGCAACCCCAAAGGACACCACCCACACTGCTAGCAGGAAAAGGAAGAAGAAGACATCCTTCATCTGCAAAGACAGAGTGGAAGAAAAATGGTGTGCTGGAGCCAACCCCCTTCCAGGACAGGATAACACGGGTGGCACATCCATCCCGTGCGGGCGTCCAGCTGCTCTAGCCGATCACTCTGGCAGGATGGCGGGGAGCTCTCACCATGCGCTTCACAATGATGATCTTGGGCCCCAGCGTTTTACTGACTGTGAAAATGTGCATCAGACGCAGGCAGAAAATTGTAAAAGCCAGTGACAGTATGATGCGCCCGGGATATAACGTTGACGGGATCAGCCTGGGCACAGAAGGGAGGAAGGGAAACATCTCAGTGCCACCGGTGTGGGTTTTTACTGATCTCACACCATTACATTTCTGCAATGCCAGTGAGCGTTCCCAGAGCGCTGGGTGAGAGTTGCGGCATGAAAACCATCTCTGCTAAAAGGAGCTGAAAGCAGAGGCAAATTGCTCAGAATTAATCGCATGACCACAAAAATCTTCACTGGCCTTTGGAAGATGAAATTGCAGTTAAAAACCCTGCACAATTCTCACCCTGGTTTTGTAGCCCACGGCTGTGCCATGCAAGTGGCTCTGCAGCTCACCTGCAAGTCAGCCCTGTGACAAAGACCAGGATGGCGCAGATATCCAACTTATTCCAGAAGTCCTTGAAGTACAGGGAAGCCATTTTCACAACCCCAAACCCGTCTGGGTCATACAACAGCTGTTGGGAAGAGAAGAGAGGTTGGTGTTTCAGCGAAAGCCTTGTAAGATGCTCACACGCCTTGTAGAGGGGAGGGACCACGCAGACCTGCTGGCCATCTCTGGACCCTCTGGCTTACCCAAAGTGAACCTGAGCCTACAGGGTTTTCTACAGGGGCATGGAAGGAGCATGCGGAGAGATACCTGAGACACAGGGCTCTTTAGTCTGGTGAAGAAAGGCACTGAGATGTTGAAGCAAAAGCTGAAAAAAATCAGATGTCAAGCAAAGCCTGGAAATGCTTCTGGAATAAATGCCCAAGGAAGGAGGTGGACCCTCCATCTCCTGACGTTTTCAGCTCAGACCAGCATGTCTTTCTGCAAGTACCCGGGACCAAGCCAGATGCAGCCAAAGAGATTCTCCGGCCTCAGGGACAGGAGGATCTGGCAGTCCCTTGTGCTGGGACCTTTCTGAATAGATGGTGAGATGAGAAGCAGCATGGGAACATGAGCTATGTGGGACCTTCCAGGAGCACCCAGAGGGGTGTCTCTCCCTCCTCTCACCTCCTCCCAGCCTCTGCTCTGCCTGCCCCATACCTGACGGGTCTCCTCGCACACCAGGGAGAAGAGCCAGAAGTAGATGAGGTACTCTCGCCAGGATGGCAATGGCTGGAAGTCAACCATCAGGACGTAGGCGAAGAGCAGGAGGAAGGTGAAGTAAGAGAGGATATTCATGTGGAAGATGACGACAGGTGCTGTGAAGAAGGCTCGGAGGCGTGTCAGGCAGCCCATGGGCTGCAGTCTCTTCTCCCTGCGGGGAGCAGGGGTGGAAGTGGGGCTCAGCTGCCCGGGGAGATGCCACGGCAGCTTCTCCCAGCCAGCCTTGGTGCACGCATGCCCTGGCTGCAATAAGTACCTGAAGGTGATGAGCTTGGTGTAGAGAAGTGGGAAGAACAGCATGCACACAATCACCCGCCAAAGCCCGTTGTCCACGCACATCTTCCCCCACCAGACTTTGGTTAGAAAGGCCTGAGAGGAGGGAGAAAGAGGAGCACCGGTTACAGAAGCCCCCCCACCCCCTGTCAGAGCAGGGCTGCAGGGCTGCAGGACAGAGCCCCGTTGCTGTCAACAAGGAACCCTGCATCTGAGGCAGGGGACAGGGACACTTGGGCACTTCCCCTCCAAGCACCACTGCTGGGAACCCACCTGAACACCCCCATGGGACACAAAATTCATGTTCTTGGCCTCCAACGCCAGCTGCAGACAGGTTGTCTTCCCCCAGGCCTCAGAGACACGGGTGAGGAGCTTCTGGGCTCTGTCTTCGTCCTTGCGGTAGCAGTCTGTGAACACACCTGGCCAGGCAGGGACCAGGGAGACCAGGCTGAGCTCTGGGGCCAGCTCGGTGCTCAGCAAGGTGCCCGCAGAGTCACCCTTTGCAGCAGGACCTGGACATTGCACCCACAGTGGTGCTCGCACCACCACGCAGGCACAGCCCTCGCAGCACCACGACCTCGACCACGACAAGGGGTCTCCCCGCTTGGCACCAGCTGCCCCACCCATGAGCCCCAGATACCTCCTGGGCAAAGCCAACCAGCACAGCAAGGCGTGAGAGCCGTTCTGGGTTGCCAGTCCCCTCCGGCTCACCGATCGCCTTGTGCTCGTACTGCTCGGCCAGGGCCAGCATGTCATCGGTGGTGTCGGTGTCTTCCTCCTCCTTGGCGAGCTCCTTCAGGATTTTGCTGCAGGCCAGCGCGGCCGCCGTGCAGTCCTGGCTCTGGAGCAGAAGAGGCCAGAGAGAGCGTGGGGCTCTGCGCCCTATCCTGCCAGTCCCAGCAGCCCTGCCAAGCCCTCCATGGCTCCCACGGGAGGGAAGGGTGTCCCAAGGAGGGTGTCCCAAGGAGGGTGTCCCAAGCAGACTGATTCTGAAGATGGACAACTTGCTGCGACAAGGGCTGAGCTGTGCTCCCCTCTGGGTGCAGGGGCAGCAGGTGACCCACTGCCACGGGGAATCTGGGGACACCTTGGGTGTCTAGCGGGAAGCCTTGGGTGACGGTGTGACTCCACGGCTCTGCATGGCAGGCTCACCAATGCCACCAGCCACACTGCCTCTTGCCCTGGGGATGATGGTTATGGGTGCAAGCCTTCTCCACCGCAGGTGCCATGCCTCTGTGTCCTGCCTGCGGTGCTCTCTCAGCCTTTGCAAGGAAGAGCAGGCTTCCGGCCCAGCCCATCACCTCTGCCCCACAGCGTACATTTTGGCTGGGAAGGGGGGGATCTGGCATCAAGGTGTGTGTCTGCGGACAAGCATCAAGTGTCTGCAGGCTCACTACCTGGCTCCCATTTGGTGGGGGGGGGGGGGGTGGTCAGGCTCAGGCACTGCCATGGGCCAGCTCGCCTGCTGTCCCAAATGCCAGCAGCGGCAATCTTTCCTCTGGAGGCTGGGAGGTTTGGCTCCATCTGAGCCTCTCGGCTGGGACCGACAGCTCTGGGCTGCGATACCTGGGCCCAGATGATTTCTGCCAGCTCCTTGCGGTTCTGGACCACAGCCCAGATGAGCAGGTCGCGGACCGGGTCCATGGTGAAGGTGACTCGGCCGGTAGTGCGCTTGTAGAGGGACCGGAGACTTGACCCCTGAACCTGCAAGGCATGCGATGGTCAGACCCATTCCTCTGCCAAGAGGCTGCAGAAAGCAGAGAGTTCCTCAGCACAAAGCCACCCCCGAACCCGGGGTGCCTGCCTCCAACACCCATGGAAGGGCCTTTGCTGCAGACAGCAGGTTGGCCAAGGCTGGAGTCATCCTGGAAATGCCGCTTTTTCTAGGGCATGTGCCCATCCCGCCCAGCACACCCACCCCACTGGGTCCTGCCCACCAGAGTCAGGCAGCCACGTGCTGTTGCGGACGTAAAAGGGTGGGAGTCACACCCTGAATATGGGGCAGATGACTTGGGCAGGGCTTTAGGGGACTTTAAGTGGGATTCTTGAGCAGGCAAGAGGACAGACACCCAGCTGCAACCTCCAGGACAGTTTCTTGAGCCAGTGTCACCCTCCTTAATGCCACCATGTAACCTGGAGATGCGTACATTCAGCTTAATGTGTGGGACGGGGATGGAGAGCCGCGGCCGCTCCGTGTGCTTGGGCTTGGGGTAGAGAGGCTGTGTGGAGCGGCCCAGGAGCTCCCGCAGCACCTGGGAGACGTGGTGCAGTTGGATTCTCGGCATTTTGGAGCCGGCTGTGTGCTCTCTCTCTTCCAGCAGGACCTTCTGCAGCTTGCTGTGGAACAGGCAGGATGGTGCCATGTTGTTGTAGAGGTAAACCAGGGTGTCCCAAGTGACAAACTCCTTGAGATGCACTCCCTGCTCCAGGAACAGCTTCACAAACTCCGGCTTGTTGGAGATCAGGGCAGCTGCCATCACGGGGTGGAGATCTGCAGGCTGGCAGGCCAGAGGCAGAGGTGAGGGGCTCCATGGCTCCAGAGCAGGGCCCCACCATGCTCCTCACTCAGATGAGGGGAAGATTTTGTCCCTGAGCACACAAGGAGCTTCTGGGTGTGAGAGACCAGCTGGGAGGTACTGGGGCTTGTGGGACATCTCCCAGAGACACGCTGCTGGGTTAATATGCCCTCTGCTCTGGCAGTGAAGCCCTCTGCTCCCTTGGCTGCTGCGTGGAGGGATGGGGTAGGGAAGAGGGCAGACCCTCTTTCCCCAGCTCATAAGGATGCACCATACAAATGAACAGGACCTCACAGGCTTGTCCTCTGTGCAGAGCTCTTCAGCTGAAAGATCCTGGTGCTGCCAGCAGCATCTCAGCCATGGGGAGACTGGCTGCTCCCAATGGTCACCCAGTTCAGCCTTTGTGGGGTTTTCCTTTCTAAGGCAACCTTCACACATGCTCAGAAGTGAAAACAAAGCCCATGGGTAAGGGAGCACGTCTGTCCTGGCAGGAAGGTACCCGCTGACCTTCTGCCACAGCTTGGTCTCAGACTCAGCTTTTCGTACCAGCCACATCGGTCCAGGGCTGCAGCACCTTGTAACAGCCAGGCTGAGTGAGAGGAGTTTACAGACCAGCTGTGATTTAACAACATGGCAAGAGCAGTGACAGCACGGCAGAACTGGCAAGAGGTATTTTTGGCTCTAGGTTGGTGGATTGTCTTTAAAAGACATCAGTTTTGAACAAAATACCAACCAATAATAAACCAAACAGGATCTTTACAAGCAATGAAGTGCAGGATGTGCTCACCTCTGCTTTGGGTGTTTGAGTGTACTTTTGAGAGACAGGACAGATTAAGAGCCCCTGGCAAAGTGGTGGGAGTTTAGGGTCCAAGAGAAATGCCCCCAAAACCTCTCCCTGGGCACAGCCGAGGTGAACAATGCTCTCAGTACCCACAGTCCCCAGGTGGCACCTGACAAGCTGTAAGCGTGACCAGACAAGCAGCATAGGTACTGCCTTACCTTCCACTCGTAGTCATCCGTGAAGATTTCACTCCGAGCAATGTCCACCCTGTTCCAGGCCACAGCTAACTTCAGCTGGTGGTCCCAGTTCTCACGACCAAAGTGGTCCTGGTTTCGGGATGCTGCATGCAAAGTGCGTGTGTTAGAACAGAGGATCATTTACGTGGCAAGAAGATACGACCTGGAAGCCCCCTTGGAGGCCTGGCACTTTTGGAGAAACATCTCTCCCCCATCAGCTCAGCATCACAAAGTTTGGGTACCCCTTTGGTGACCCCACAAGTCAGGCAGCTGCAGGAGGTTACTTATGACCCCCATCCCATTCACCTCACCCCATCCTCCCAGGCAGCTCCCCACCCCTCACCTTTGAACAGGGCCTGGAGGATGGCCACATCCACATCCTGATGGCCATATTTGCCCTCTCTGAAAATGGTCAGGAGCTGCCGGCTCCGCACTATGTCTTGTATCTACAAGGAGAGCCATGGGCAAGCAATCAGCAGCAGCATCTCTTGCTTGCTGTTTCCCGCTGCTCCCTGTCTTGTGTGGGGCAATTCCTTGCTCCTCTCGGGTTGCCTGCAGACCCCCTGTGCTGTGTCTCCCAGCCCACCTGGGGCTGGTCCCAAATGGTACCTCTCTGCCTAAAGGGAGCAGGCAGTGAAGGAGCAGAGCTCGAGCCCTTGGGTTGCCCAGCAGGACAATGCCAAGCACTGCTGCGGGGAGATGGATGGTCAGAGGAAGATAAGTCTTAAGCTTCATGCTAGGAGCCTTGCTGCTTATGGGAAAGGACCCCTAGGGACCCCTTTGATCTCCACAAGCTCACCTTCTTGGTCCACTCCACAAACTTGCCCTCAGTGAATTGCTCGTAGGTGTCGTGGAAGAGCACGCTCAGCTTCTTCTGGATCAAGGCAATGGTTATCTTGGGCACAGGCAGGTTGGCCACCTGCGCGATGACATCGGCCACACGCCCAGACCCTTCCACAATCACACAGGGGGTCCCGTTGGTGATGGCATTGTAGATGGTCTGCAACAGAGTGGGGAGGCTGGTCCTAATCCCACCCAGAGGCCAGAAGACCCTCTCTGAGCCTGAGACCCACAGTGCTGCCCTGCAGCACTGCCATCTGGTTGCATTCCTCTTTTGGGAGCGGGCAGGAGCAGTTCCTTACATCAAGTGTCCCAGGGCCTCCTTCCAGCACCACGCACACGATGGGGATCTTGATGGCGACGCCTGTGGGGAAGCGGAGCCCAGGGTCACCTTCCTGCGGGGCAGCCCTCTCTCATGTAGCTGCACACGGTTGCCTGAGTGGTGGGGTGTGAAAGGCAAGATGGGAGCACTGCCCCTGACATGTCAGCCTCCAGGAGAGAGGGGAGACAATCTACTGGCAGTCATGTTGCTGGAGCATGTGTGTACACATGTTAGAATAGAAGACCATTTGCATAGCGAGAAGATAACACCTGGAAGTCCCCTTGGAGTCCTGGCCCTTTGGAAGAAACAACTTTCCCTGATCAGCTCAGCATCACAAGGACTGGGGATCCCTTTCATGACCCCTTAAGTCAAGAAGCTGGCAGAGAAAGGCTCTTTGAACCTGAGGAACCAGGTTCCACATTTATCATGACAATCCTCTCAAACCCCTTGTCTGAATCCTCCAGGGAAGCCACAGCCCAGGATGAGCATCCCTTACCAATGGATGTCCCATCCTGCCTTGTGCCCTCCCTGCCTCAGGCCTGGCTACGTGTTGTGTTACCTCCTTTCACCTTGGTCTGCTCTGAAATGAACTTCTCCAGTCTGGTCCTCAGGGGGATTTCCACCCCATACCTCCCGTGGGTCCCATTGTCCACCAGGATGAAGTGGGAGTGGTTGCTGTCGAGGCATGACAGGCTGCCTTGGTTCTCCTCATCCATGATGTACTCAGCTGGAAAGCCACCCTGTGAGGTGCAGGAGGAGAGACTCTGGGAAAAGCCTGGCAGGGCTGCAGAGGAGCACCAGATGCCCAAAGCAACCAGCATGTGGGACAGCAACAGGCCAGCATGCGGTGCCTGGCCTGGCCAAACAGCTGTCCTTGCCAGCCCTGCAGTCCTGTCAGCCTTGCCCCATGCTCCTCTGTCTCTGCTACACCTGCCCTCACATCCACAAGGGTTCTCCCAGGAGAAGTGCAGCACACAAGACACTGCGTAGGGCAGAGGGGTTTCTCAGCAAACATCAACCCAGGACCATTACTCCTTCTGGTGTGGCCTGGGGCTGCCAGCCACAGGCACGCCTTGAAGCACCCATTCCCATCACGGTCCTTGGCAGGACTTCCCTGGCACTCCAGGCATAGGCAAAGCAAACGCATCTTCAACTCTGCCTGGCTCACCATGGGGCAGATGAGGCTCTCCCGGTTGTACACGGTCCCCCAGGTGGCTATCCCAATGGTGACAATTTCGCCCTCCTTGTGGCTGCAGCTCAGGATGAAGTCTCGCACTGCCTCTCCCACCTGTTTCATCACACCAGCGTGGGACCCCCCTGTGATGATCCAGGCCCCTGGGGGTCAGAGAGGGGCTTGGGAAGGGAGAGAGTCTGCCCATAGCAATCTCCTAGCATCCCTCTGTATGCTGCAGGAACATCTGGTCCTTGGAGATGCTCCATCCCCCAGAAGACGACTTCCCTGCCCACTACATCCAGCCCTGGCAGCACAGGAGATGCCTTCTTCAGCACAGCATTGCATCTCTCAGTCCAGCTCCCTGTGAGCCTCTTTGCAGTGATTGAGCAAGAATAGTCCATCCCTGGTGGTGGCAGTCCAGACAGGGACCTGCAGGCCTCCTCAGCCAGCTCAACATCTCCACAGTAGCCCAACTCACTGAACCTGGCATGGTCAGATGACAGGCCCCTCTCCCATGGCAATAGTGGGGAGAGTTTCTGCATCTCTTACCCGTGGTCTGGGCCACTTTGACTAGCCCTTGCCGGAAGATGTTCTTCAATCTTGGCTTCATGACAAAGTTTTTGGCTCCCCCAGTGACTGAGATGAGCAGGTTGGGTGGATCGAGGCCCCAGTGCTGTGTCATGAGGTGGTAGATGACCTGCGGAGGGGTATCCGAGGAGACACGCACGTACTGCAAAAAAGAGAGGGTACACACACTTCGAGTAAAAACAACAGGGTCAGGGCAACAGGACAGCTCCACCACAATTTCTCTGGTCCCAGCAAAGGACCAGGGGCTTCCCACGTCATTTCCCAGCATAGTGCTGTTGCTATTGCCCCAGGTCTTTGTACCTAACCCTGTTCCCTTTCACTTCCCTGGGACCAAGCATTCCCAAGAGCAACCTAAGGACCAGGACAGGGAACAGCCACTCCTTGAAGCATGGGCCTCACAGCACGAAGATGAGTCTCGTGGTTTCAGAAAGGCACCAGGTTCAGGGCTGGGAGAGACAAGAGATCCTATCCCACCCCCTTTCCTCTGCGTGGATCAGTGTTGCCTTGGGGCATTTCCACGCTTTCCTAACCTCCTCTCGTTCAGGAGGGAAATACTCGCATTTCATCTGCCACGGCAAGGCCTGAACAATGGCTCCCCAGGCACCACAGACAGGAAAACCAGATCACCTTCCCCATCTTCTGTCCCAGGCCCGTGAAGCTGATATCACCGAAGGCATCTGTCGGCATTTCCTGGATGTGTCTGCTGGGGTCCCACTCCTTCCCCAGGAAGACGGGAGGTTTGGCAGCATCTTCCAGGTGCTGTTCCCTGAGATAGCCGCACTCGCACACAATCCTCCTGAAACACACGCCATCAACTTTGCCAAAAACAATCCAAACCCAAAAGGCACAGCCCAGCTGGCCCACCTGCCTCAGCCCAGGCAGGAGGTGTTGGCGTTCTCATTAACAACACCGCAGGCACCGGCATCTCCCACCCAGCTCGTCCTCCAGCTCAGAACTTGTGCAGAAACAAAGGCATTGTTTGGGGGGAAATTTAGTGAAAAATTGGTATTTCCACCTGTAAAGGCTTAGGACAGAAATATTAAGGTTACTCTGGATGAAGTACGGATGGAAATGACTGCATGCCAAAGTGCTGGAAAGGTTCCTCACTGGGACACGGGATACCAGCCACGTGGTGACACACAGCAGGGTGAAGAACCAGTTGAAACGGAATTTGTGAATCCCCCTTGACACCAGCTCCCTTGACAGGTGGGATTTTCTGCTGCTTTGTCACCAAACACCCCTTGTTCTTCTCTGGCAGGGGAGGGGAGTGAGGGACTGTCTGACTTACCCAGAATCCGATGTCTGGGAGCTTTCAACAAAATAGGTGCACTCTTTCTTCCGGATGTTTTCAGGAATCCACGAGATGAGATTTTCCTGAGGGAGAAGGAAAAGCAGCAAGGGATCAGCATTTCTGCAAAGGGCCAGAAATCATGCCAGGGGTCAGACACCCTGGTGCTTGGAGCATATCTGAGAGCTTCTTTTGATGTGAAGGAAGACAGCTCCATCTCTATCTGCAGGGACAAAGCCAGGTGTACCAGGGTTTGGTACTCAGATGTTTGAGGTTTTTCTGTCTGTCCCTAAAACTAAAGTCATCTGCTATTAATGCTCCCGTTAATGAGTCACCAGATAACTCATTAACGCTCTTCCGTCATGTATGGCCAACCACTCCCTCTTCCAGCATCTCCTGAACTTGCCTTTTCGTTGCTGCCCGAGGGGAAATGTGCCTTCCGCCTGCTCTTCGAGACACTGCTACTGCTCTGATGGAGGTTGGGGACCACCTCAAAGTCGCTCATCTTCCTGGCATGTGTGGCAGGGTCGTCTCCTCTCTCGGGGCACACCTTGTTCAGTTCGGAGGGGAGCACCTTGGTGTGCCGGCCACGCACTGCCATGGCTGCTGTGTCTTGTCCTGCTTGGCCTCCTCTCTCCTGTTCCTAGGCTGGGAGGTCCTGAACATCTCCATCCTGTGTGCAGCAGAAAAGAAGAAGGATACTCATGGACTTAAAGCACTGGGGCGTCCTGTTCATCATTACCTGGGTGGAGACAGCTGGCTCACTTTTCTCTCGCTGTTCGGAATCATTCTGGGATCGTTGTCAGGTTTATTTTCATTCTATGATTGCTGCTCAGGACAGGCTGTATCGGATCAGCCATCAGGTGGTGAGAAATTGTAAATAATTCGTTTTGGTTTTTTTTAATTATTATTCTTATTATTATTACCGTTACTTTTATACATATATATTATCTTTCCCTTTGCTATCCTAGTAAACTGCCTTTATCTCAACCCATGAGTTTTCATCTCTTCCTGATTCTCTCCCCCATCCCCTGGGGAGGGTGAATGAGCGGCTGTGTGGTACTCGATTGCTGACTGGGGTTAAATCACGACAGTGGTGAACCAGCCTCAGCATGCACCATGCTGCCCCAGGCAGCCTGTCGGCCTCCAAAACCTGACCCCATTGCACTCTGCCAGCCAGCACGGCTGCTGGCCTGCCTGCTCTGCTGCCTGGCCGTCCACCAGCCCGCAGCTTTCCTCACTTGCCCTCCACTGCAGGCGCATGGAATATTTCTGGCAGCAGGGAGAGCAGAAACCAGGTCTCTTCTAGGATTCTGTGATTCCTGTGCAGCAGCCCAAGCATGGCTCTGCACGGAAAATCTGTATCAGCATGCTGGCTGCAGAGACAGGGCACTCTTCCATAATGGGGGGTCTTGTGCCCTGCAAATGTCCGCTGGGAGCCCAGAGCTGAAGCTGAGGTGCAGGCGCGCTGCAGAGCAGGGGCTGCCAAACTCCTGAGCCCTCCCAGATGCTCACAGCCCCCGCTGCTGAGCTCCTGAACCGCTGAGACAGGAGAGCTGCTGCAGCAAGGATGGAAAAGCTCCCGACCTCAGAAGCCCGATTTTTGACCGACCGGCTTTCTGCACCAGAACAACCGAGGGCAAATCTAATTTCTTGAGAACGAGCTGTCTAAATAAGCTCAAACACATCCTTAATTCTGGTTCCTGGCCCCCCAGGGCGGGCAGGCTGGTGGGGATCTGGGGCACAGCCACAAGCAGCTCATGCAGGAAGGGCTCTCACACCGCATCCTCCACGCGCACCCCGGGGTGAACAACCATGCCAAGAAAACACCCAGAACGCCTGGCCTTAAGGGCTCTGGGGCCAAGGGCAGAGCCCCTCCGGCCGCAGGCAGCACAGGGCCCCTCGTCCCGGGGCTCAGGTCACCTCTGGGCTGCCCAGGGTGGTCACAGCACCCACAGGGACAGGGGTTCAAAGCCCTGACCGCAGGACCACTGCCTACAAACCATGCCCACCCTCCTTGCCCCTCCGGCAGCACGACCGTCAGTACCTTCCCCGCAGCATCCTCTGGCCGCATCACCGGCTCCTCTGCTCCGTGCCTGTCATAGGGATTCAGGGCCATGTCCCTTTCCTCCGGCTGGTCATTTTGTCACTGGAGCGACAGACGACGAGCAGAGAATAAGGCAGAGCTGCCTGCAGAGAGGAGGTGACGGCAGGGCGGCTGGCAGCCTCCCAGCAAATCAGGCTGCGGAAGTGGTCCCGGCTGAGAAGCTGCAGAGCCCAGGCAAAGCCTCAAATTTGCTCGAGCGGCTGAGTCACGCTCCCCGCAGCAGCGATTCCCACCCGCAGCCGCCAAGCACACAGCCTCTCCCGCTGCCGTCAGCCCCGCGGGACGCTCACGCCCGAGCTCCCCTTGGCAGTTGGCACGAGCAGGGGCTGCTGGGGGGATGGCGGGACCCCGGCACACGGATGCTGCTGGAAAAAAGCAGCAGCTTGGCAGCTCCGACAAAGGCTTGGGTGCGTTGCAGGCTTGGCAAGTGTGATGAAAAATCCCTTCCCTAACTATCAATTTAAATCAATCTTTATAGCATGAAAGTGTACTAACTTTATTTTATATATATATATATATATATAAAATGTATGTATTAGTTCTACACAGTGATGTGATGAGGTAGTGGAATTTTCCTGGAGACATTGGTATTGTTCATGCTTAAGTAAAACCAATGAAAGGACAGCCCAGCCTTGGCAAGAAGGACTTTGCTTCTGGGAAGCTGAGAGCAGTCCATGAAGGATAAAAGCTCCACCCCTGGGACAACCACGATAACGCCAGCATCCCAGCCCCTCAGACGCATCTCAAACCCTCCCAGCATCACAGATCAGTGACTCGAGCAAGACTGACTCCAGGGATGCCTGGATAAACAGGCAAGCAGAAAAAAAAAGCTGCAGAAATAGAGTTAGTTTGCAAAGTTTTACTGTGATTAGCAATTGGTAGCGTGGGTGTTAGCGGTTAGTCCAATCGTGTGGCACCTGAACACCTGAAGGGTATAAGAACGCTGCCTAAAACCGCACTCGGGGTGCCCCAGTTTGGCTAGGACGCCTCCTGCTCATGAATCAATATTTACCTTTGCAGTTGTGTGCTTTGCACCCCAGCCTCCCGGACAGCATGGGCCAGGTGTGAATCTTCATAACACACACCCCAGGTGAGGAACCTCACTGTCCCACCACAGGCACCAAACGCCGGTGCTTCCCACCTCTCCATTTCAGATGCTCTTCTCCTCCTGTGATGCTCTGTGCCCTAAACGAACTGGCTTCTCCACCGGATTTGCAGCCACTTAACTCGCATTTGCCACAAAAGTCGCTAAACAAAACCAGCATTAATCCTCCTCAGGAGATGTGCTGAGCAGCAAAGCCAGGCCAGGACGGCAGCCAAGGCAGCGGATGCCACAGCAGCGAGCCATTTGGCCGGCTGGGGCTCAGCAGCAGGTACGCCAAGCAGCCTGGGCCATCGTGGCTCGGAAGGAGCCAAGGGTCCTGCAGCACCAGGCCACGGCCACCTCTGATGGCCCTTGCTGGAGAAGGCTGTACAGGGACGGGGCAGTGCCGGGAAAGAGTTGGAAGAGGTGTTGCTGGTTCTCAAATGCAGGCAGGTCCTTCAGGTTGCGATGGGCTCAGGTGCTGGGGCAAGGCACCAAACAAACAAGCAGGGTCCAAAGGAAAACGCGGTCACGTCCTTCAGCTGGCTTTCCAGCCAAAGCATGTAAGTTAGCACGGGCCGTCTATGCAATGAGTTCTTCTGGTTTCCTTGAACAAGAGCAAACAGCTGAGATGCTTCGCTGGGAGAACAGATGCCACTAATAAAGCCGTAAATAAAATCCATGTGCAATGCTTTACAGCTCAGTTGTAATTAACTCTGCATTGCCAAAAGGACTGCAGCCAGAACTGCACATTAATTACACATTAATGTGAACGTTCATCCGCTCTGGGCTGGCTGGCTCTCTGGAGACCGGGGCTTTTATTTCACTTTCGTGTATGCCAAAACCACCACGGCCTGGTGGGACCCGCACGGAGCCATTGCGCTGGGGCGGCTCCTGCTGCTCCTCCTAAAAGCCCAGCTAAATCCCAGCAAGGCTGAAAGCAGATCCTGGCAAGTTAACACCCACTTGCGACAGCTGCAGGAAGGAGGGAAGAGCAGGAAGGGCTCCAGCCGCTCTCCAGGGGCTGTGCCTGCACGCGCATCCCACGCCCCAGGTCAAATTCAGCCAGATTGATGTTTGCGAACCAGAACGCTTTCTGCTGCCACAGAGCAGCAAACCTCCCGCCAGCGCCATGGAGCCTCCGCCAGGCTCAGCCCCTTGCTTTGGGTCTCTCCCAGTGAAGGATACATCCTTCCAAGAGCCTTTGCCTGGTGGAGACAGAGGCCAGCACAGGCTGGGAGGAAGGGAGCATCTGTGGTGGCAGCACTGCAGCCACCAGCCCTTACCTGGGCAGGGCCAGGGGCGCATCCCTGCAGGGGCGAGCAAACCAACACGGAAGAAACCTGGCACGGCCCCTCTCAGCATCCCCGGCACCAGTCCTCGAAATGACAGCTCCACAGCTGGGCTCCAGGCCTCGTCCCACTCCCGAGGCCAGCAGAGAATGGTGTCGCTCTCTGCCAAGGCTGGTCCCATGGCCTGGGACCTCCGACAAGAGGATGCTGCTCAGAGGGAGCTTGTGCCAAGTACCTAAGAGCCACCTCCCACTTGCCAGGGTTTTCAGATCTAAATCTCTGTGAAATTTCCATCCTTGCATCTGTCTCTGGGGCCCACAAGGCACTGAGAGGCCGTGGTTGCTCTGAGCAGCTGCCCCCCATGCTCAGCTTCCCTTGTTGGGGCAGACACAGACCCCAAAACTCTCGACACCAACATTTGAGTCCACCCACTGGGCAGCAAGGTCTGACCTGACTGCGGCAGGCAGGCGTGGGCAGCAGCTCAGCGCCAACACCAGGAGCCACCCGGCAACCCGGTCCGCAGGAGGGGATGGAGCGGGGCACCAGTGAGGTCCTGGCACCCTTCACGTACCCTGCCACCGCACAGCTCTTGGGGATGTCCCAGAGTGCTCCCAGCGGGAGGGGAGGGGGGAAGGGCTCTGGGTTTCCCTGGAGAAGAGGCACGCGCAGGCTGGGGCTGCTTCTCCTGTGGGCAGCACAGGCAGAGGCTTGGGGAGGTGCCAGAGGCTTGGGGAGGTGCCAGAGCAGAAACTTTCAAAACAGCAAAGGTTTTAAACCCCTTTGGCCAAGGGCGGTTGTGGGTCCCCAAGGAAGCTACAGGTGCAAGCCAGACCCATCGCGCCCTCATGCACAGTTTCTGCACAACGGCTGGCATCAGAAAGCTTGTGAGAAAGAAATGCCACCACCAAGGCCTTCCCTAGAGCTGCACAGCCACTGCTGAAAGCCTTTGGAGACAGTCGGTGGAGAAACACAGCCAGAACTGTCTCTCCTACCTCTGCTGCAGACCAGAAGCAGTGCTGGACCTTTGCCTCCCTCACGGCTGAGGGGCTCGATGACAGATTCCATGAAGGTCAAGGGCTGCATCTTGACTCCTGAGTTAGAAAAAAAGAACTGCCGCGATCGATCCTCACTGATCGCAGTTTCTCTTCTGTCCATTGGCTCACAGTTTTCACCCAAACTCTTGTAATATTCGGCACTGAACCTAGGCAGGGTCTGGTCCTGACCTCCAGGACTGCCCCAAGTCCTTTCAAGTCAGCTGGATGGCACCATCAGGATCCGGTCCTGCGGCAGTTCTCTCCATCCCACAAGACGCAGGTGCTCTCTCCAAATATTGAAGCCGAGTTTCATTAGGCAGCAGCTGGAGCTCTCAGGGTCTGTCCCTGCAGTGTCAACCCATTCCTGATCCTGCTGCTGCCGCGGCGTTCCTCAGATTGCAGAGAAGGGTCTGGGAGGCTGGATCTGCAACCCAACGCCTGCTAAGGAACGGGCATCAAAAAGCCCCTCTGGAAGCACTGCCAGAGCAGAGGGACGTGCAGACCACTCTGCAGTCACGCCCCAAGACACAGCCATAAAAATAAAAGCCTTTTATTTATTTTTTTTTTAATATACCATTACAGAAACATCTGAGTAACGTTCTCAACAGGACAGGCAGCTCCGTGGCCCTGCGGGTGAGCGCAGGCAGCCAGCTCCGGGGTCTGTCGTGCCGTGCTCCCCAGATGCCGCTGCTCTCGGTGCACAACACCCTGCTCCTTGGCCTTGGCAGGGAGACCTGGCCCTCCCGGCGTCAGGGCGTCACCTTTTTGTAGGTAATGTGGAGGTGCTGAGTCATGGGCTGCGTAGTGGTTGCCATTGAGACAGTTTGTTCGAGTTTTCCATCGGAATTGAGCCGGAATTTTCTAGTAATCTAAAAGGGGAGGAAGAAAAGAAAAAATGAAATCAAGCAAACAGCATCCACAGGCTAAACCTCTTACCTGCACTTTCTACCTTCCCTTTGCCATCCTTGTGTTTGCTGACAGCACACCACAGATGGAAGGATACGGTCACTACAGCCATGCGAGTAAACGAGGAGAAGTTTTCTCTCCTCAAGAAGGCAGCCCTTGCCAAAATACCAGCTCTAAGCCCCAAGATCGTTATCCACGGAGCAACACAGTGTCCTGGCACTACTACTGACACCACCCCAGCACAGACAGGCCAGCATCCCTCCAGCAGAAGAGCAGCTCCTGGCTGGTGGCTCAGGGAGATGCTCTGCACTGGAGACATCCCCAAGGCAGCCTTCAAAACCACTCGGGCTCTCTGCAGGTCACCACACCACACCAGAGTAAGGCACTGCTCACACTACCTGGGGAGATCAGAGCCCGCCAAACTTCAGCTTGCACCTACAGTCAGACAGCTTTCAACCCGGAGGTGGGACAGAGGAGCACTGCCATCCATCGAGAGAGCGCGACAGGCGACATTGTCCCTGTCCCTACACCTGGCCAGGCTGTGAGCCAGCATGTGCTGCAATAAACCTGAAGAGAGGCAATCTGGGGTTGCCTTGGGGACCTGCTCCACTTTGGACCTATGCAAGCAGATGCTTGAACCCAGGCTTCAGCAGCTTCCAAACTGGAGGAGGCAGTGGCTAAGCACCCACAGTGCTGGGCACAGGCTGTAGGTCTGCTCCTGGGTGTTGGCAAAATAAAGGAGAGCAGTGGGACCATCCTTTTTGAAGCTCAGCTCCCGTTGTGGAAGAACCCTCTGGAGGGAGCGGGTTTTCCTGCCTGAATTATGACTCAGCCGAGCCACAGCCATCCTGAATCACTTCTTCAGTGGGAACACAACATTGCGGTGAAGTTTTCTCAAAATGAGCAACTAAAACAGCAGCACGTGTGCCCTTCTCACAACACTTGTGGTCTCTTAATTTCCATGGGCAATTTATGCTGTTTTGGTGAAGAACAAAACATGTTGGGAACTGGTTACCTGCCATACGCTCCCATTCCACATCATCATTCACCAGCAAGGGCCTCCCAGATAGTCCCTGCGAACAGTACCTGGGCCTGAACTGCCCTCAGGGGCCAGGTGAGCACAGACCTTCAGCTCAGGAGGTTCCATATTCCAGCTTTCAGCCAAAGTCAGCCTTGAAACCCTCAACCAGCAAGACATTTGCTGGCTTTCTGTTGCTTGCCCCCCCTCTACTCCTGCCAGTCTATTTGCTCACACTTCAGGCAGTTATTCCGAGAGGGCTGTCCATTTCAGTTAAATATTTTTAATTAAGAGCTCCACTGCCTTGGTGATATTCGTAGTACTTAATGGCTTTATTTCTCCTCCTATGGAAAGGAGGCAATACAGCCGCTACTGGGAAAGGAGAAACCCAACAACTTAAAACGTGCACCTGTTCAGACGGCCTTTCTGGAGTTAGGACATTGTTCGTGCAGGTACATACAATTTTTGGCACATCAGTGAATTTAGGGAGCATACTTATGATACTGGCTGCATCTGCACAAACTTTGCTCTCAGTTATCTATGGGTTGATTTTATAGCGCATAAGAACGAGGATGCAAAATTAAGCCTTAAAGACCAGCCTAAGACAATACTGTATTTGCTGCAAAGTAGTGTCTTGTCTACCAAGAGTCACACCTCACTTGTCACCCTTCAAAAATTGCACTCACTTGGTTCACATGTTATCAGAGAAAAATCAGATGCAAAAACATGCCAGTACGTACTCTTTGTGAGAGCTTGTTCCACCTTGCTGTCTTTCTCAGCCGCTAGTCAGCCAAGATAGCCTCCTCCATGACAGCTAGGATTGCAGTGGTAACCAGAGTATGCCACACTAACTCCAGCAGTGCCATTTTACCCACAGCTGGCTGTACCCTACCCAGCTGTGTCAACAACAAACCGTCACTACACACGCACACGAAAAAAAAAATCAAAACCAAAGAAGCAGTCAACCAAGACTGAAGCTGACAGCAGGTACCAGCCCCACCAAGCAGCCACAGATAGGAAAAGAGCCCACAGCAATTTGTGAATGCCCTGAAAAGCAAGCAAGCGAGACTTGCAAAGACAAGGTGGAGCTCCAATGAAAGGCAGTAAAATATCCTGATGAGCCCCGATACTGGACATACCTTACATGAGCACCCTCATACTGTAATTAATCCAGAAGACCAGCATTAAGAAGTAACACTACTGCCATACAAGGGCATTTAGACAAAACCTTCCTATTCTCTTCCCTAAGCATCTGCTACTGGCCACTGCTGGAGACAGGATTCTGGGCTGGCTGGTCTGATTCAGGGCATCAGTTCTTATTTCACTGATACCTCTGGGTCTTCATGTACGAAGTATCTCCTGAAGGCTGTTACAAAAAGGATAAGCCAGGACGCCATGCAATATTTCCAAGAACTCCTGATGGCAATCTGTAACTAAAGCATGCTAATCGACCTATCCTGTCAACTAGGGACCTTCTGGGGCTAGCAATACTTTGTGAATTGCTCACCGCGTGTGCACTCACCTGCTCTACGTGGGGCTTCTTGGCAAAGGACATCCTGGCTATGGAGTGAGAAGCTATAGACAGCTCTTGCCCATTCACCTCCCCTTCCTCCACCTCCACCAGACCTAGTGAGAAGCAAGGTCACATAAATTATTAGGCTATAAAGGTTGCTTGACAATGTTACAATTATTAGGCTACGTAACAGACCACCACTCTCCCTGAGGTTTTATTTGACCTAGCACATACTGATAACTGCAAATCCACCCAACGTCAGACGTGTAATGCTGCTTAGAAAAATCTAGTCAGACAATTACTCATACTGTGTGGGATGAGTATCTCATTGCAACTGGCAGTTTTCCCTTCAGCACCTGCTCTGGAGTTTTAGAAGCAAATTTAAGCATCAACTGGGTTTTAACATTCTTCCCCTGTTAATAATTTAGATGCAGTTCTCTCTCTCATTCAGCCCCTGGAAGGTGTGTAACAAGCACCAAGGCACTACCTTCAGACAGTGGGAGATTCTCCTAGCTTAGGAGCTAAGAAAGAAGATTGCACTGAGATTCCTCTCCAAGGCTGTTAAGGGATCAGTAGGAGAGAAGCTCCCCTGCTACAGTGCTGTGGAGGCTCTCGGCAGCGCCACAGCCTGGGCAGGGTCTCTAACAGGGAACCTGCCACACGAATCACACCAAACACTCCTGGATGGAGAGGCTGCAAAGAAGGTTTAAAGCCACCACAGCCCCACTTTGCCAGGGCCACAAGCTCTACCCTGCACTGCAGAATCAAGTACAGTAAGTGTTGACATTGGTAACAACAGCAGTGGGATGTTAAATCTGACCCTGCTTAGAAGGAGTAACTGACCAAATATGACACAAGTAACAGTAGGACTCTAGTCCCAGAAGCTCAGGAACCAAGGCGTGCACCTCTATTTCTGCCACAGGGTCAACTGTGGCCAACTCATGGGAGCAGTGGGAACAAAGCATCTTATCTGTACACCTTCCCCCCACCTCTCCACAAAAAAAAAGACCAGGATCTTTTTGGGCAACAGAATGGCATCAAGAATGTCACTGGCCACTTATCACCTGCCATCATTAAGGCTCAGACTGCAATTCTTGTTACAGAGGCTGGGGCTCTTCTGGTTTGCAAAGTGATATCTGCCAATATCAACCTATCGTTTGAGGAAAGGATAGCCCTCAAGTCTCCTGCATGAGCCATATTTCAACTTGCAGCCCTTTCCTGTCACAGAAAGCTAGAAAGCCTCACAGACAGTCCTAGAAACTTAGTGGTTTTGACACAAGCTCATTTATTAATTTGTTTTCACTGTGGGTTCAGCGCCAAAGAGCAGCACCACTGCTCTTTGGCACCGAACCCACAGTGAAAATAAATTAAATGAAATTGTGAGAGGTGCAATAATTGTCTGGAAAAGTGATGAAATAGCACAGCAGGGTAAGGACTCTTCTCTTCCCCAGCATGGACATCAGGAATGTACCTGTGTTCTGGGCACTAATGAAGGCCACCTTATTAGTGTCAGGTTTGAGGCGGATGAATCCACATTCTCGGTGCATAGGCTTCCTGGTGTCCGGATGGAAGGCGTTGAACCTAAGGGAAAATCAGCACACAAAAGCTGCTGTTTGTGGCACTGAAAATACAGCGTTTATCCTGGTTTCATCTCAGAGGAAATGGTATTTAATTTAACCATGATTGCCTGCAGTATTATTTGAAGAGTAAAAGACTGACAATGCTTCACGGTTGGGAGATGCAAACATGTAAAAATACGGTTACTTTACAGGCGTAGGTATTTCTTAGAGCTGGAGTTAAAGTTCAAGCTTCAGATTTTCCACAGCTCCTGGACCTTTCTAAGAGCTAGCTCAGAAACTCCCCCAGGAAGTCAAACATTTCACAGATGCTGAAGTCACACTCTGTCTCAAATATGTCATTTTCTCAAATAAATATCTGGAATTACAATACCATCTTTATTTAGCTTTTAAACCTGACTAGTGGGATTTTTTTTACATTACCTGCTGCAAGCAGTAGCTGAACAGACATATTTCTCCCACTATCCCCTTCAAAAAGCAAAAAGTTCAGCTCAGATTCTTATTTATTCTTCATGAGGCTTTAGAGTTGTATGCTTGGTCACCCATAATGTGGGTGATCAGATAAATAATGCACGTTCATATATTACTTGAGTGCTACAGCATTCCTGACTCTACACAGGTAACTAAATTAAACAGCAGCTTAAACACAACAGCAAGCTAGGTATCTACATTATGCAGTGGACTGTCCTATTGATGTTTCTTTATTCTAGACTAATCTCTTTCTTTTCATACCATTTTCCATACCATTTCCCACCCTGCATCCTTCTACAGGAAAGAAGACACAGGCAACCTCAGAGCTGCTGCTGCTAAATCTGCCCCCAGAACTCCCTCGAGTGACAGCAGTTTCCACACATGTCTCTGCAGTGCAACTGGGATGTGCCTGCTGGAAACAGCCAACATCAGCCACCTTGGCCACTGCGACCTGTGCTGGGACTGGGGTATGCTGTACCACCAGCTGCCACCCCAGCGCTAGCAGGGCAAGGGTGCAAGAAGAGCATGACCAAGGGGCTTGTCCAGGCCCTGGCACACGGGAAGCTGGCACAGTTCTTTATTAAAGACACACTGAAAGCTGGAAAGTCCAAAGCAAGTGTTTCCTGTGTGAAGTAAAATATAATGAATCACACAGAGTCAGCACTTCCTAGAAAGCCAGAAGCACAAGGTGCAGCACACGGCACAAAAAACCTGTGGGCTTCAAAGAACTGGAGACAAGGGAGGGGGAGCACAGCTAAGGCATGCGTTAGGCAGGAGTCTGGGTGCCTTGCAGATGCTTCTGGCTCCCCAGTGTCCTCTGGGTACAAATACACACATTCTCCTGTTTGGCTTTGTCTCTTTATAAAGGATGTCTCCTTTTAACTATGTGGTTATAGGAAGAACCAGAAATTACTTCTATGAGTGGTGCAGGGCTGCACCCCTGCTGAGGGCTGTCTTAGCGCCTCAGGCTCTGGGCTCTGCAGCTAGTGAAGCCAGGTACCCTACAGAGCCATGTCTTGTGGTGGGATTATCCAGAATCAAACCAGAAATTAACTTAATCAGGCTTCTTTCAGTGCTTGGATTATTCAAAAGACACATGGACTGTCTTGTAACAATCAAGTGGCACTGCTCCAGGAGCCAGGGAGGCACAGGGTCTCTATCCTCCAAGCCTGTTGCCTATTTTCCTGACACTTTCCAGGGCTCAACAGCTCTGAGCTGTGTATCAAAAGTTGGGACAGGGAGGTGTAGTCAGTGCATGACTGAGAGCTTTGTTACTTTTGGAAACTGGACTAAAAATGTCACATGCTGAGCTGGCAGCTCTGTTACAACTAACAGCACACACCAGGAACACAGGGCATCTTTCACCCAGCGTTGGCATCTTGTAATTATTCTTTTCTCTGGTTTTCAAAGCAACAAGCTTTCCAACTCACCCTTTCCAAAGGAGTACTGGAGCAGCACTGAACAGTCAGCCAACATGTCACTTCTCTTCCTCCAGATTTCTTTTTGATTTCTCTTAGAACAATTACTTGCAGCCAAAGCAGTTAAGCTATCTGCCTCCTATCCCTCATGTAGTTTGTTAAACACTTTAATTTTTGTTAGATTTTCTTAGTGGTGAAGACTGAGGACCACAGTTTAAAATGGACAAACTTGGCAGCCATGCCACAGCTTCTTCATTTATTTCATTTATAAGTGGGTGGTTCACAAAGCAAAATAGCAGTTGTAGTGCTGTTAGCTGAAGACTCATTTCTAATTAGACAGCTACTGCCAGCAAGAAGAATGGCGGGTTTTTTCCTGGCCATAAGGACAGTACATCTTTTGGCTAACATAGTGCACATAGAATCACAGAATAGTTTGGATTGGAAGGGACCTTTAAAGGTCATCTATAGTCCAACCCCCCTGCAATAAACAGGAACATTATGTTAAAGTGGAAGGACCACTGGTCTTTCAAAGGCAAGTATGGAATTTTGCACAAGCAACTGTGATGTCCATGCTGGGCCGCTCTTTGTACCCTATGTTACTCACACTATTCTAACTTACAGTCGCATTTGCAGCGCCCTGAGTTACTTCTCACTACGTAACCCCCAAGACTGGCAGGCCACAAGAACTGCACACTGCACCGTGGCCGCAGTCTTGATCCTGTACACATGTTCACGGGTGCGAACTGATCCTTTACATGTGTGTTCACAGGTGCAAACTCCCTTTTGAAAAGCTCTGGACAAGTGCACTGTACTCCTGGGCTAGTGAATCTGCAGTGACTGCAGGTGTGCAGCTCTGGGTATGCTGCAACAGCACACCAATTAATCACAAGTTTTAAAGGAAAATGAAAGTCAGACCATGCAGTCACATATCATTACATCGTCTCATTTTGTAGGTGAAAACTTGTTTACTTTGCCACTAGTAAAGAAACACAACTGACAAATCTCGCTGAAGCCATGCCTGATGCAATCCAGAAGCTGCTGCCAGCAGAGATAAAGCCCTAGACTTACGAGAAGTTGAGCATGGGCTGCCCCACGTGAGAGATGTGCACTTCTTCCAGGTACTGGAAAGGCTTCATTGTAGGGAAGGTGCCATCTCCTGGCGGGTCTGAGAGCCAGGTGCCCAGCATCCAGGACAGGGGCTCCATCACAGGATTCAGCTGGGGAGTCTCTGTGGAGGAAAAAAAAAAAATAACAAAGAAAGAAAATTCAGGGCTCTGTGCTCTGCAGCTCGCTGAGCTGCTTATAGCTGGGTGGAGTTGAACACAAAACACCTCAGAAATGGTCCAATGCAGCAGTAACGCTTTTCTCTAGAGCAGCGTTCAGCTCCAAGGTGCAAGGGAGACAGTTAATAACAGTCACGGAAAGTAGGTCTGTTTTCACACCTGCTCACGGCCTAACATAGCGCACTCTTGCTGGAGGTCTATTTCTGACTCTGCTCTGTAGCTCAAGCTGCAGAGAAAGCCCTCTCCCATCTACAGGCAAGGAACAAGACTGAAATCTCAGCATAAAGTATTATCACTAAATGATAATTAAATCTCTAATTCTCTGGCCTGATTTTTCCTAAGCACTGAGCATGTACCTTTCCTGTTTGTTTCAGAGACCAAGGAAACAAGTCCTCACTTCAGAGGAAAAAGAAAATAAGGCTGCATACATATTCAAGATCAAAATTTGGCTATAATTTTTTTGAAGAGGTTAACAATGACCTGTACTTGTACAAAGAGACAGGAATCATTCAGAAGTCATACTGCTTAGGCTCTGGACTAAGGCTAAGTGAAATGTGGTAAAAAGACTAGTGTGCCTGCAAGTTAAAGCGTGAATGGAAGAGAAAGCTACTTCCCTTTGTCATTGCATTTATTAATAAGCAACCAAAATCTGTTTCACAAAGTTAAAACTTCTTTAGCTAATCATTCTAGAAGAGCTTTGATAAACAACAGTTTTGCATTTTGCTGCGATTTCAGAGGGTGAGACCTGAAAAAAAAAAATTAAATCAGAGAAATGTAGACAGACAATTTAAAGTCACATGAACAGCAAAGCAGATCCATTCCTCAGGTGTAAGCAGGGAAAGTGACACTGCACTCACATGATCTCAGGAAAGACCAATACCGATAGAAATGAGGTGCCCAGTACTCTAACTTAGCTATGTTATGCAGACAAGTATGACTGAAGTACACTTAAAGCATGTCCTCCTCCCAGTCAGGTGACAAATGACTCATACTGGCAGGGTGGGAGTTGAAGGGGGTTGTTTTCCACACCTAGAGATATCGCCTAATAAAAGAACAACCTACCTGTCCGGCTGGTTTAAAAGGCACAGACTCAACTGCAGGGAGAAATTACGACCTAAAAAGGTGATTCTGTGGATAAAAACTTCCTTCAGACTGAGTTTCACTGTGCTCAGTCCCCAAATGTCGGGCTAAAAAGACTGAGCAAGGAGGAAAAACAGACAGTCCACACCTGGAATGCCAAAGGAGGGAGAACAAAAACTTTGCTGGGCAAATACCACTTTTGGTACTTATTCTCCCAGAAACAGCAGGTTTAGAAAGCCAGCCAGCATGTCAGCAAGATGCTGCTTATTACTTTTCTTTGTCCTGAAGTATTTTGCAAGTGAAGCAGCGTGAGAAAACATGAGAGCTCATTATGAAATAGGTGACAAAAATCTACGGCATCAGAGCCAGCCTTTGCAAAGCCCATCCTGCCAGCCCGTGCGCTCACCACCAGCTTACCAAGGCGTTAAGGGGTTCCTACAAGCCATGCAGCAGTGTTACTGTGCCAGACAGGATTTCATTGCACTCACCTTCCACCTGTACTGTGAGCAACCAAAGCAACAGAACATTATTGCTGGTGCAGCAAAGACCTTAACACAGTGATGACCAATAACAGAAGTCCAAAGTTATTGCTAAAAGAAATCCCATACTTCTACATTTTTTTTCTTAGGAACCAGTTCCCCTTTCTACTTCCATATTGAGAACATGCAGTTTTGTGAGTAAGGAGAGTATCGCTACCCGTCCAACTGGTATTTGCCTTTCACTTGCTACTCCATACGCTGCATTTATTTCCAAGCTTTTTGTAAGCTCAAACTCCCACTGCAGAAGGGAAGAGTAAAGCTTTGGAAAGGCTAGAAGAGACTGCAGCCTGGGCTGCTGCTGCCCTCTCCTGGGTCAGGAAGCGGCAACAACGCCCAGTAGCACGATGCTTTCTGTCACCAGAGTGCTTCTAATAGGGCACTTAATCTTCCTCTGCTTACCAGCCTTGCAGCATTTCAGGAAAAAGCATCAAAATGTCAGATGAAGGAAATGGCTTTAACCATTTCCACTCTTTAGATTTCGTTATAAAACAAGAGGAGCCAACCAATCGTTTCTAGCACCCACAGCTTGACCCTGTTGCCTTGCTGTGCGGTGTCCAGCCTGGCTAGAGGTGCTTGACCGGGCAAGCTAGTCTCACTTCCAGAGAGCTGGACTTCCAGCCAGCTGAAAAGGGAAGATGTAACTGCTTATCCTGAAGTCTATGGCATCTGGGCAAACACCACAGCCAAGCAACCATTATTACTTTTGCAAACTACCCGGATGGCAGTGAAGCCAACATGAGTTTTTTTAATTCTTACGTTGCTTGGAAAAGCTGAGAGCAACAGAAGCATTGGTGGGAATAACAACCAGAGACTCAGTGAAGTGCAGAAGAGTAAATACACGCTGATCCCACCCTACGCAGTGCTCTTACCTTTGGTATTGCTCTCCGACTAGTGGACTAAACCCTTTTGTCTCTCTGGCAGCCTTCTGTGCCAGAGGGCTGAACTGAGAGTGTGGAAAAGCAAGAGCGGGGAGGCAGACAGGAGACAGGCTGATTGAGTCCATCAGGGAGAAAAAAAAAATAAAATAAAAATGGTGATTTGAAAAGAAATTTGCTTCTTATGTTGTGGCTGGGCTGCGTAATTGCAAGACTACTGGAGAAACAAAAAGTAGAGTTTAAAGAGGAAAACATCTTTCTCTGTTGAGCTGCTTTTTGTTTCAAACAACAGGTTTATAGATGCAGTCACTGTCAAGAGGAATTTCACAAAGGAGTGTGTACTTCCCTTTTTAAAGATCTAAACTCTTGGAGCATCACTTTTACAAACAACCTGCCACTATGGCTTAAAAAGTAAGCATGTGATGATACGAAGAATACAAACCACAACTGACAATCTGGAGTGCAAGAGACACTGGCCACTGTTCTGCATGTTTAAAGCTTCAGACTCAGATGGGGTCCTCTTAATGCTGGTTCTCTACATCCACATGCAGAGTTTCTCTTTTATCTAATAACAGGGAAGCTCACACTACAGCCTCTCGCTTAACAAGGACATTCCTGGCATCTCTTTCCCCTACCAGATGATACACATTCTTGAAGCCATTAGGGACTCAGCATCTTCAAGACCTCTGCTGCTTTGTGAAATCCAACTGAAATCAGCTACGATGCTTACAGATTGCAACAGCTTGGGAGACAAAAACCACAGGCACATAAGCAACCCAATCACCTGGATCTCTTGTCTTCAGGGAGCCACTCAGGCCAAAACTGCCGTGCCCAGGTCCAGAGTCAGCTCTGTTTCACCATCTGACCCCACTTCATTCCTCTGAACTCGCACATGGACTGTTTCCACATCTTTCCCATTCATGGAGAGTTTAGAAGTCAAATCCCTCCCTGCACTGTAACAAAGTCAGACTGTAACCAGCTGTCCACGCTTTGCAGCGGAGACTGCAAGCTCTCCCTGCCATGAGACAAACCAGACAAAGCAGTTGGACAACCCCCTCTGGCCATGTCTACACAGGCTTCAGCCAGCGTGGCTCTCAAGTGGGATCCCTGGCACAGAAAGCTACGCTGGCACAAATTCCTATGCAGCTTTATCAGCAAAACTGCAGCGTGAGCAGCCAGCTTGTTGCTAACAAGGCAGCTAACCTATTTCCCCTAAGTTGAGGAATACTTGCTGCAGGAAACTTAAGTAAAAAAAAAAAACAAACAACCAAACAAAAAGCAAACCAACTCACACAGCATCTCCTCAGTCTTCAAAGTGCAGGATGTAGAACAACAGCTGGGCAGCCTCTTGCAGTCCTTACTGGACTTATATCATCATCATCAAGTTTCTGATAATTAAGCAGCAGCCCCGTTTCACGCACTTTTTCCATAGTTAAGTACAGAAGGTGGCTTTGTACCTCGCTGCCCTTCCCAGAGTGCTGCACCCCTTATGGACTTTGCTGGTGCTCCTCCCAGTAAAGCAGGAAAGCATTCCGAGCACTGACGTGCTCTAGCTCCATAACGTGGGAATGTGGTTATATTCACAAATTCTCACCTAATGGTCTTAGTAATTATTTTCATAACCAAGCACCGATGTGTTACTGCCTCTGTTTTCTAACCTCTGTGGTAAAATGCTCCAGTGCCTGACAGAGTTCTCCTGCACTACAAAATACAGAGAAAACACTTTTAAAATAATACATTATTATGAGAAATGCTACCTGAGCTTACCTCAATGTTTTACTTTCCCTCAAGTTTTCCTTAGCTAGCGTTTTCATGGCTTCCTAGTTGCAAGCTATTTTTCTGTTGTGAGTCATTGCCGACTCACTGCAGAATTAAATGCGTAATGCACAAGTTGTACAGGCTACTAGGGAGAAAAAAAAAAAAGTAGAAAAAAACCGAGACCATTCCACTGGGAAAAGAAAAAAAAAAAAAAGAAAAAAAAAAAGAAGAAGAGTAGAGCAAAAAGTCTTTTTTTTTCCCCCTCACCCAGCCACCTTTCTCTCCAAAGGGACGCTGAAAGGGCCATCTCCCTGAGCACATCCCAAACTCGCCATGTGTCAGGCCAGTGACAGAGCACGAGGCAGGGCAGTGAAGTCTCACCTAGTCTCCTTCCTGACACCTTCTGCCACACATTCAGCCCTGCTTTTAACCTATGCACACATATTCCTACTCCTTATCTCGCTCTTAGCTTACTTTACAGCTCCCTTGTTCTTTGTAACGCCTGCTACTGACCATCTTTCTACCCTGGCCATTCCCATCCCAGACAAGGCAGGAAAGAAAAAAACAAAGTCACAGGCAGCACCCGCCATGTCAGAATAAAAGCATTTTTCTTCCAAAATCTAGCTCCAAGTTAGCGTGCAGCTGCTAGGTTAGCAGTGCCTGCCCTGGCAGAGGCAATTTTTCTGACAGCACATCTTTGCGATCCATTATAAGCATTTCATTTGCAGGTGACGGGACGCTGCTGTTGAAGTCCTGCTCAGACGGGTGAAAATACAGCATCTTGCATCCTTGCACAACCCCACTTCTCATTGCCACCAAGAACACTATTTTGCTATTTGTTTTCCGCATGAAAACCTGCTGCCACTTTGACGGGAAACACCACCTCGGGCCCCGCACACCAAGCATCAGGACTCCCATTTCAGCCCAAAGCCAGGCCTCTTGCATGTCCCCAGAGTTCAACAACCATGCTTTATTTGCATGTAAAAAAGCATTATAAACAGCAGCACTTCTATGTTGGCTTTGTACAAATACTGAAAAACAAATCTAAGCTGCAAGGAAATATGATTTCCTACAGATTCTTAGCAAAATTCTAACAATTTTCCACGCAAACCCATTTGCAAACTCGCCTGCTTTTAATATGACCTTCATGGGAGCAGACATGGAGTTTGGAAGAGGCTCCACACATGCTAAAGCGACTGAATTTTAACAGCTTTACCTCTCTGACAAATACAGATACTCCAACCGCATTGAATCATACCTGCATTTGCTGCACTGCCAGTCATGGTTTGCAGTTATTGCTTGCTCTAGCTCTCTAACCACCTTTGCTCACCAGAAGGTGTTTCGCTCAGGTGATAAGATGGCTATAAGGGAAGTGAGCTCATGATTAGGCAAGACAGTTATCCCAGTGCCTGCTGGGAGATGTAGTTTTACAGAAAGACCACACTAGAGCACGTTAAGACGATGTGATCTCGTAAAAGAAGCATCTTGGATCTCCTGCCTGCGCTAGCACGGGGGGAGTATGATGTAGCACAGCTGTGAAATCTACAAGCTGAACAAGATGGTCAGAGAGTCCTTGTGTGTCAGAAGAGAGCGCTGTCAGAATAAATCTCTCCTTCCCAAGGACACTGGATCCATACTTGTTTGCTGGCTCTCCCTAATTTTTTCCAGCGCATCCTGTTCTCCAGAAGATGCACCTAGCCTCATTCTGCCTGGTGCACGGTGCCTAACCATGTTCCTCTGCTGGAAGTATTCCTCAGTCTTTGCTCCACAGACCTCACAAGTGGCCCACGAAACAGAACAAATCATTTTCCTACTAAACAAGAGAGCAAATTCAAAGTCTAGATGGAAAAGGTTACTGTGGCAGCTGTGCAGGGAACAGCCCAGGGCTTCTCCTAAAACCAGTTAGTCAATCCCCCTGTTAAGGCAGGTTGGGAAACATTGCTTGAACACATCATGACCATTAAAACACGCTGTGAGCCAGAACTCACCATGACTGAGTCACCGATCCTCAAGTGTGACTGGCAGGGACTGCACGTGCAGCAGTTTTGCAGAAACCTGCTCTTTCCAGCCGGCTGTAGTTCAGATACAACCAACAGAAATTTACTGGCCTCACTGGAGGAAATTACCAGTGGAGAAATAGCACCAAAATGAAGATCTGCTCAACATGTGCAGGCCTAAAGCTCGATTTTCTACTCGCGACTTTGCTGCTGCCTGATGTTCAGCCACCTCCACAAAGAGAGGTCCCGCAGCCTGCGGAGCTGGGATGCAGACACGCAATAACCTGTGCAGTCTATCCAGTCAGTTACGTTACTTACACTCCCTGTCCCCAAGGCACTGCCTTTAGAAGAAAAAAAACATATGCAGGCTCAGGTTCACAGCTAATCACGTCACCTCAACTACACATCCGATGATTCAGGACAACTGAAATGTAGCTACTAACAAAGACTATAATTATTATTAACCTAATATGTTACCTGACTGTATCTTTACGAACACCAAAAAGCCTTTCTTCAGTTCAGCTTTGTATGACAGTAAAACTTAGTGTCTGGGCATAAACCAGACTCTGCCCAGCAGCAGTCATCTGCACTTAATCGGGTATTTTGACTGCCATGAACTATTACTACGAGCACACAAAAAGCAACGCAAGGCAGAAGAGCACCAAGATTAAACTAAAAGAGAAAAAAAAAACCAAAAAAAAACCAAAAAACAACCCAATCAGTCACCAACAAACCCTTTTAAAAAAATCACCAGCTAAATGGTTTCACTAGAACTTCCCATCGCACCAAGCTACCATCACCAAAATAGTCAATTTTCACATATTGATCTCCAGTTTTGTTGATAAGAGACAGTAGAACAGGTAACAAGAACTCATTTTTTTAAAAATGACATTTTCCTTTAGAAAATAGAATATGTAATTCTTATGTTCTTACAGAAGATATTCTTAATATGCAATTCTTGCGTTCTCAAAGACATACGTGTAAGAACATCCACCTCAGAAAAGAAAAGAAAAATCATCGTGCTTACTAAAGAAAAACATCCTTCAGGACACTCTTTTTGCAGTTAGTTTATCACTGAAGCTATTCCAACAAAACTAGACAGCCTATTTTCACATAGGCATACATACATACACATATATATATATATGAATAACAGTTATGGAACCCTAAAATTGTATTTAGTTTGACACCAAAACAATACAAAAATACAGACCAGAAGGTACAAATAAGACTACATTGACTTCCCACAGGAGGAAAAAGAATTCTTTTCCCCCCCTCTACTCAAGTCAAAGTGTGACTTTTGCGATACTTCGGAAAATCAAAACACATGGGCACAGCAGTGTTGAGTACCGACCTTCAAGAATTTTGTCGGGGTTTATTTTCTTGCACTGGAGTGAGGAAGTAAGCCATGCTACAGTAGTCTGGAGAGCGTGTCTACCTATGCTAGTATCACGTTTCTGATTGTGTCTAATACTACCTGGCTTCTGAAGAAGGCATGAGGGTTCTCCTGAAGAAGAAGAGATGTGAGAATTACCATGAGGGGATACCTAAACATCCACGAGTGGCTGCTTCAAGAAAGCCCCAAGTCACACACCCTTCACAAGGCAGCCCTACATCTTCTCAGCAGCCACACAAACACCAAACATCATCAGACTCCCCTAAACTCTTCCCCCAAATTATATCTTACAACTAGAGTCATTGTACAGTACAGTTTTAGCAGCTGTATACGAAAGCACTCTTTTTCTTACAAGAGAATCCGTTACGGCCTTATTCAACCTCTTCACAACAGTATTTTTACACATCTTTGTCCCTTGCTGAGCTCCCCTGTGTTTTCAGGTGTCTCAATTTCTTTTTTTAATTTATAGAGAAGTTACTCTCTTCCCATTTTATCATCTGTTTCCTGATGACTTCTGCCTTCCAAGCGATCAAACTGAACACAGGCATTCAGCCACAAAGTGACCTCACTGTGGATCATGACATTGTCACATCTGATATCTCCCACCTCACTTAGATATCACATATCCCGAGCACTGAGTGCAGTATATGAAATCTAAGATCAGAAGAACCTATTATATCACTGGAGAAGACTACGACAGCTCATTAACACACCAAAAAAATTCACGGACACACTCCAAAGGGAAGGCAAATCATAACAGGTGCTATCGAGCTACAAACCAACAAGTTAAAATAACCCAGGAAGAAAAAAAAATAAAAAGTTCATCAAGAGACTTGTCTGCAACACCATGACCTAACTTTCCATTCCGCACCAGGAATCACCTGGGAAACTTTTGGGATATAAGAAATAGCTCGTGTGCCCAAAAATCTAATTCTTTCACCTCTATCTGTTGGTCTAACACAAGCTGCCACTCCTCCTTCCGAAACTGTACCCTTTCTCATATTTTTTACCCATCACATCTTTACAATCTCTAATTTAAGCAGCCTCTCATTGCTAAGGAAACAGTGAATTCTGCCCCAGTGCAAAGCCACTGGGGATACTGACCACAGTCCTGGGATAGCAGGCTGTTCAAGTAAGGGAAACTGATCCTCTTCAGCTCGTCTAGCTTCTCCTTCAGCTTCCTGACTTGACTGTCCGAGCGACTGATCCTCTGCCTCAAAAGTTTCAACTCTCCATTCTTCTTTTCTACCTGCTCACGCAAGCAGCACACCTGACTTTTGCTCTGCCTGGAGGAGAAACAGTAGGAGTGGAGGGAGTCGATGAGCTTGCAAGCTCCCGAGGCCGACATGATGACTTCATTGATTGACATGGGGTTGGCATCCGTGTCACCCTTCCGCCCCACCACAGCCTCGGCAGCAGGCTGAGGGGTAAGGTCTGCCGGGGACGCCGACAAACCCTGGGAAGGTTTCTGAGGGGTCGCAGTGAGGGATGAAGTAGGGGAGCCTTCCGCTACGGCCTTATCGTGTCCCATAAGATGGCTGCTGCAGCTTGGTTCCACGTCTCTCTTTGGCCTTTTCCTTTCTAGCGGCTCTTTTGGGAAAGATGGCCTCTCTCTGGCATGCTTAGAGGAAAAGCTATAAGAGTGAAGGGAGCCGATGAACTTGCAAGCACCAGAGGCAGGCGGCGTGAAGTCGTCGACCGACACGCCACTTCTGTCTGCTACCCAGCTCCCCGTCCAGGTAGCTTTAGGACAGTCCTCCACAGAAGCTCTCTCAGGCGTTTTCTGAGGTCCAGGCTTTGCAACCAAATTATCACCTAACGTCCTCCTCTGAGGGCCGTCCAGCTGGCCATGGAAGTTCTCTTCCTCCTCCGACATCGACCCGATTTCTGCTTGCAAAGTCGCCTCCTCCATCTCTTTTGTCCCTTGCATCACCATGAAGTCCTGGCCAGAAGTCGAGGTCCTCTGAACTACCTCACAGCCTCCTTCCCTTGGGTCTTCTCCATCCTGCAGCGGCACCTGGCTTGCTATTTTTCTTCTGCTTCTGACATAATCCAGGTTGTCGTGTTTTTTCTCGGCAAGCTGGAAAATAGTAGGGACAGCAGTGGGCTTCAGTAACCGGTGCTGGTCTTCTAGCCGCTTAGAAAAACTGTCTTTGGTGAAATGCTCACTGCAAAGAAATGAATACTTGGTAGGAGTCCAGTTGTCTCTCTGAACAGCTTTTAGCCACAGAATCAGACGCTTTGAATCCTTCAGAGGAAATCTAAAAACAAACAGACAAAAACCATGAAAAAATAAGTCGCATTCTGGAAATCAGGAGGGTTGGTAGCTCTAGGTTTAGGAAATTCTGTGAAAGCTGTATTTTAGCAGGTTATGCTCATTTGAGGATTATTTCACTTTGAGCCAAAACACTCGATATTCGTTCCCTCCGTTAAAAGCTCCACTTCACAAATAGCGCAAATTAAAAGTGGTGTTTCCCTTTTCACCAGCAACCGACCCATTATTCGGCTCCTACGACAAACACAGCAGCCTGTCCGCAAACGAGTAGAAACGGAGGATGCAATGAACACCGAAAAGCCCTGGCTTGGTCAAGGTATCGTCCACCCGCTGCCTCTGCGACCCCGGCAATGTTTACACTCGGTATATTTAATAAGGTGTAAAAACACCTGGGCTGAGAAAAGCCCCAGAGTAGCTGTACGAGGCACCTTTTCCAAATGGGCCGGCCATGGGGCGCCTGAGACAGCAACCTTCCCTCGGGGACCCCAGCGAAGCCCTTGGTGGGGCAGAGGCGGGGGGACAGGCCGAGGCGGGGAGGGGGGACAGGCCCTGGCGTGAGCCCGGGGCCCAGGCCCTGCGGCGAGGGGCTCAGGGGTACTCCCCGCTGCCGAGTCCGTTTCTGGAGGCGTTAAGGAACCCAAAGCCGGTTCCCGACGCTGAGGGAAACAAAGGGCGGCCGCAGCCGCTCGGGGCCCGGAGGTGCCGGGGAGGGACGGGCAGGCACGGCGGGGGCACGCAGCCGCCCCCAGCGCCGGCGGCCAGGCCGGAGCGGAGCCGGGGGATGAGGGAGGGAGGCCCGGCCGCGGCACCTGCGGAGGGCCGGGGCTGAAGCGGGCCGGGCGGCCGCCCTTACCTGTGGAAGGAGACGGCGCCCCGGTGCGCCTTCCCCTGCCGGTTGGAGCAGTTGGCGGCGGCGCAGCAGATCACCATCTCCGGCCGCCGCCGGCCGGGCCCGCCCCGGCCCCGGCCCCCGCCCGCCGGCCCGGGCCGCCGCCAGCCGTACAGCAAGATGGCGGAGCCAGGTCACCCCGGCCGCCCCTCCGCCGCTGGGGAAGGGGTTTCTGTACGGCACTACAGTCAACCAAGATGGCGGCCGCCGCACGGCAGCCGCCATTTTGGCCGAGGCGCCGCCGTACAGCGCCGATGCTGTGGGGCGGGTTGGGGGGCTGTAGGGTGGGGGTGTGTGAAATCGCTCCCGGCGCCCCTCGCTTGCCTCCTCGGCGCTGCAGGGCGTCCGCCTCCCGACGAGCCGCTCAGTCCACGGCGGCCGAGGCCGTCAAAAGCGTCTCCGAGAGGGGCAGGCGTCGCGGGGGGGTTATCATCCCTGGGAAAGAGGGGCGGGGCTCGGCCGGCTCCGTACAACACGATGGTCACGCCCGTATATCAGAGCTTCCCCGAGCGCACGTGTCACGGGCAGTTCCCACCGGCGTCGTGCGGAAACAGCGGAGCCCTGACGCGCCGCCCTCCCCCAGCCCCGGCTCCGCTGCCGACCCGGCGCCTCTTCCCCTCCCCTCTCCGCGCCGCCTTTCCGTACAGCAAAATGGCAGCCCCCAGCGCGCAGAGGAAGCCTTCCGACGCACCGAACCGTGACGAGCGCCGCCGGCAGCCAATCGCCGCTGAGGCCGGCGGCGAACGGCGCTCCCATTGGGCGGGCGCCGCGCTCGCGCCAGCAGCCGCGCAGGGCTGCGCCGGGGCGTATGTGTCGGTGGGGACGGCAGCGGCCGCAGCCCTCGGCGGGGCCGCCGCCATGGACGCAGGTGGGTAGCGGTGGGGGCGGCCTCTTTACCGTGCCGCGGCTTAGGGTGGGAGGGCGGCCGCATCCCCCCTCAGGAGCCTGCGGCTCCTGCCCGGCGCCCGGTTGAGGTCTGCCCGGGCGGCCCGGAGCGGCGCGGCCTCTCCCGGCGCTGTGAGGTGCGGCCTCCGGCTGGTAGCGGGAGAAGTCCCCGCTCCCTGGCCCTGGAAGCGGCTCCTCGGCGGGGTGCTCGGGGCAGCCCAGCGACGGCTCCGTTACCGCCGGTGTCCGCGGCTGCAGGCCAGAGGCGAGAGGGAGCCCCCTCAGCAGGGAGGGGAGCCCCTCCTGCCCTCCCCAGCCCCTCTGTCCGCGTCGATCCTAAAAATCTCCGAGTTCTTTGACGTTGTTTGATATCGTGGAGTGCACGGGGCTGCCCGGGAAGGGAACCGGACGGTAGGAGTGGTGGCAGGAGAGGGGTCCCTGTGCTCCGGTCCCGAGGTGCTACGACCGCCTTCTGCTGCGTTGAGGGGCAGGGCGGCTGGGCCGCTCGTCCCGGCCGCTCATCGCTCCGGCTGAGTGTGCCGGCAAAGCCGTTTGCCGTAGAGATTTTGTTTCCATCCAGGGGGAGAAAGAAAGAAGTCTGTTGGCACTTGGGTTGAGACAAGCTTCCTTCTAGCCTTCGCGTAGTAACAGCTTTCATCCACCCTCTGCGGAGATAAGCGTTGTTCCGTAATAACAAACGTCTTCCTCTGCGGCGTGGGCTCCTCCTCCGCGTCGGGGTAAGGTGTGTGTATGAGGAGGGAATCCACAGCTCTCGGCCCTCCAGACTGCTGTCCCGACTTGTTTTTGTCCTTGGAGCAGGCGGTGCTGTTGTCGGTGTAGCCTGGTTGATAGCGTCCCCGCTTTCTGCCTGGTGCGTCCTGGGCACATCGTTGCGTCCAGTCTCTTGTCCCTGGGAACAACGTGCGTTCCAGCGAGCGAGTTTATACAGCCCGAGCCAAGAGATATGTTTGCTTTCCCTTTGTGTAAACGTTACGGGGCTTATCGAGGGAAGGAGAACCGTGCTGTGATAGCAGTGGGGCTGGATCTCCTCTGTGCAAAGAGGAGGTGGGTCTCCGGGCTTCGGAGCAATGAGAGCTCAAGCCCTGCTCCTGAGACAGTCTGGGACCTGGGGCAGACTTTGAACTGTTTGCTCTGGGCCTCCAAGAAAGCACCGCTTTCCAGTTGACTGACTTTCCTCCCTGGCTGTCTCTTAACTCATTGTTGCCTAGATAATCAGGATTTGTCTTGTTTGAAAGAGCTTAGGGGAAATAAAAGACTTAATCTTTCTTCTGCTAAGGCCAGAAGTAAGGCTGTAGACTGTTCTTTGGTTGTCTATTTTCTAGGGGTTTTTCAACAATGAGCTTTACTAACACAATAAATTTACCTTCTCTTCCTGACTCTCTTTTGAAATATTCTGCATCCAGTAGCTTTCCTTCTCTCTGCTCTGTCTTGGGTGATGTACCTTTATCAGCGGAGGGAGATGAACATTTCGGGTCCTTCTCCTGAAGGGCTAGGGGAAAATGTCTCAGCCTGTGCTGGCGCTGCCTGAGGAGCCTTGCTGTGTCAGAGGGAGAGGCCTTGCTAGAGACTGAGGGAAGCCCAAGAAGCAGTTTGGGAAGGGAGGTATTGCAAAGCCTGGTTTTCCTTCAGTGTGATGCTCCAAATCTCTGTTTCGGTATTTTGTATAAATAGTTTTTTGACAAAATATCTAAGCTTTGCACACAAACTATAAGCAAGGTGATTGATGCTGGAGTGAACGTCAGCTGTTTTGCTGTGCAAACCACAGGGAAAATCACTTGCCATGTTTCTGTTTGAATCATCAAAGTTTTGTTTTGTTGTTATTTGTTTCCCAAAGCAGATAGGGAAACAAATAGCTTTGGTTTTGGTAAAGCAGGTAAAGTCAGTGGCTGTCAAGGACCTGATTCTTGCCGTAAGCACGTATCTTGACTTGGAAACTGCCATCACCGTCAGGGTCTGCTCCGCAGTGCCTGACTGCACTTCTGTTTCTGTTAATGTGGGAGCTTATTACAAGTTGGGATAACGTTTTTAGCTCAGCTTTTTCATTGTACAGCTTAATATAAGGGAGCAAGATTTCACCCTCTGCCCTAATTCTGTGTATTGAGACAGTTTTTCTTGGTCTTGGTGCTCTATAGCTTTTCAATAACCTTGCACGTACTCGTGTTTATTAAACTGATACTGAAAGTCACTGGTACTGCAGCATGTGCTGAGTGTGTCAGGGGGTGGTTCCTTGCGCTTCATACAAGGCAGGCTGTTGTGATGAGGCCTGGTATCTTATAACTGGGTAGATCTAACCACGTACACAAAAGTGGAAGAGAACTCAAGACATTCAGGCTTAGTGCTGGTACTTAATACGGCTTTAGTTTGAATGCCTTTACCCAGGTGATTTAATATAGATGTTTTCTGTAGCGGCACATAGAAAGCTTTGTTTTTTCTGTCAGGGCTTTCTAGGGAGAGTGTGGGATGAGAAGGTGTTCTGGGATGCTACAGCAGACCCTGGGGAAGGTGTGCCCTTTCAGGCAGAGATCCAGCCAACTTCGCATCATTCACAGCATGCCCGAGGCTTTCAAGGCTCCTGGAAAGCGAGGCAACTTTTCTGAGGGTGTGTTTTGCAGGGCTGAAACTCTTGACTTTTTAACTGTAAATGCACTGTGCACTGAAAGAAGTCGAACCGCTATATTTGATTCGTGCTCAGATTTTCTGCAGAGGCTGCTGCTCTGCTGTCATGGATGCTTGGAGGTCAGTATTTAAAATCGATTGAGGGCTTCTTGAAGGTTAAGTTTTGGAGTACTGCCTGAGGAGTTTGCTGATCTCACCTGACTTTTGCAGCTCTGAAAGGAGCATCTTCAAATAGGACTTCTGCTTGGTGAATGCCCAATCTTATTTATTTTCACATCATTTGTCTCTAACTCTAAGCAGGAGAGAAAGGCTCATGTGCAAGCTCTGACACTCTTTGTACCCCTGCCTAAATTGTTTGGGTCCAACTTGCTCACATTTAGCTCATCTGGGCAATAAGCACAGTGGATGTAGTTTTGAAAAAGTGCCAGAGTCTGTGAAGGTAGGTGTTTGTAAAGAAAACGCTTAGTGGCTTCAAGCCTTGTGGGGAGTGTAGTGCTGCTATTATAAAATTGTTGATACAAACTGAGAGCAATCACTTGAATTTTCCTCCCTGTGAAGGTGAAACCTTAACTCCTGCATTTAATGGCTGTGCCTTTTCAGATGGTGGCAAGTATTTTCTTAAAAAAACCCATCATCTGCACTAATGCCTGACCACATTTTTCAGATGCGCAGCTGGACCTGCAGAACCTCTGCACCCAGATGTCGGCCATTCAGCTGAAGCACTGCAAGTCTGGGACTCTCCTCCCGAATGTGCAGTGTCATGGCACTTGCAGTTTCCATGTGCTGCATTCCCTGAATACGCAGCTGGTCCACTGGGCAGCCTGGGAGTTCCTTCCAGGGAATCCCTGATGACCCCTTCTGTCTTTGATTGAAGGGGAAGACTTGAGCAGGTCCTTGCTGTGAAGCTGCCAGTTGTAAATCCTGCGCTTGTGAAGGACCTGGGGCCCTGCAAAATGTGGAGCCGCAGAGGGTGTGACATTTGAGAAGGCGAGGAAATGCTGCTAGGAAGGAGAAAGAGGGATGGCGGGTAGCTTGATATTTCTGTGTAGCATCCTTGTTTCAGTCATTTTATTTAAGCTATTTGAGACTCTTTTAACAGAGAAGTGGATTTATGGCAAGCTTGAGACCTGACAAAATAAACCACAAAATATTCCTTGGAACTTTAAAACTTATCTGAGAACTTCAGTTTTTATGTTAAGATTGTATCTGGTAACACACTGAATTTTTAAAAATCCAAACTACCAACCTCCCTTTGAGCTGTCAGATTAAACTTGTAATGTCTCATCCCAAAGGGAAACTTCTGAAAACTAAGGGAGAAAGTAGAAAGTAATACATGCTTGAAAACGTCTGCAGAAGTCATGTTGCTTCCTTCTCTGGAAAGGAATTTCCAACATTGAGCAAGAAAAGGGGCAAAGCAAGCCAAGCCGTTAAGCAAAGATAGACACAGAGAGCATGGACTGCTGGGGGTTCGTAAAGTTTGGCTAGTGTATGGTAAGGAAACTCTTCATTTCACTGCTACAGTTTGTTTGAGAAAAAGACTGCATTAATTTGTGGAACTTTTCTGCGCAAGCAGAGTTGCTTTGCTTCGCTTGCTGTTGAGAAGTCACATCGCGGGACAGGAATGGGAACATGTGGCCAGTGCTATCGTAAATGTGCCTGAAACAGTCTTTAGAGTAATTCACGCAAGGAACGTGCTTTAAATCTTTTGGGCTAGGGTTAGGTCCCGAGTCTATTCAAAATTTTATTTAGGAGCATATTTTCATCTCTATTGCCAGGGTTCCTGCTTAAACAGTAGTTGTTCTTAGTGATGGTGTCTTGCTGCTACTACTTATGTATTTTCTTTGACGTTCGGAATGGGAATTTCAGGTCAGAGAGCCCAGGGGCAAAAGGCTGATGAGGTTCCTACAGGAGGGCGCAGTGTCTTGCATAGCTTGTTTGCCCTAGCACAGCGTGGAGTATCCTAGATGTCTGAAAGGAGGGGGAGCTGAACCTTGCGGTGACTTTCTGGAGCAAAACAACCAAGGCATTATTTTTTGGTGCACCAGGTGATGCTTGGAAAGCTAAGCAAGGAATGATTGGGTGGAAAGCTTATATATGGACAGCTACTTGTAAAGAAGGGTGAGGTCTTTCACGTAGGCAACATCAGAGAAAAGCGGCAGGTGACTCTTCTGGGAAGCAAAAAGCAAGGTGTGCGTCATGGAGGGTGATGGGTTTCATAGAAGATGGGGCTGAGGGGAGCTTGTGGTCATTTAGTCCATTGCCCTGTTTTAAACTCACATCACATTACCGCAGATTTTATTGCATTTGCTGTGAGAGATATTTTCCGTAGCCACTTTAACAGTTACAGAGCAGAGTGGCTTAGTTCTGCTTTAAATTTTATATGTGGTTTGTTATTGACACCTGCAAATTAGATGGTTAATTTTCAAGGTTCATTTCCAGGATTCCCAGATCACTTTAAAGTGTCTTATTTCCAAATATAGATCTAGTGGAGCACAGTTCATCCAACTCTCCTTTTTTTTTTTTTTTCCCTCCCCATTGCCTGTGTCTTTTGCACGAAAGCTTAAGCTGCCCTGATCCAAGGGCAACCTGTGCTGCTGAGTTATTTTGTAGCGGTCGTGTAAGAGGAGGTGGGTATCTAGGCACTGATGGGTGCCATGCTGTGACAGGAGCCAGTAAAATAGACATAAGGTTTGCCTGTCACCTGTCAGTGAGTGCATCTCTGCACATCTCAGTGTTCCTCAGATTTTAGTGTGACATCTGTAAAGGCAGTGCTGCTCGTCAAGCTGCAGGCTGTTCAGTGCAGGTGATGACTTCTGGGTTCATTGCCTCTTGAGGAGGGACTGACTTGCAGAGCAAGGTTTAGTTCCCACCTTAATGCGATCTGTGCTTTTCGTATTCTGCCACCAAAAATTACATTCTCTGGAAGAAGGATTTCAATCAGTTTGCTCACTTGAAAAGAGAACCTTGATATTGTTGCTGACGACACGCACGATGGTGCCTGTTCTGGGAAACAGAGTACAGCTGCCAACTGAAGGCCTAGACATTTTCTTCACTGTTTTCTTCACCGGGCAGAGCCTGGAGCTGACCTAACCTGGAAATCCCTCCGCTTTTCTGCTTGTGGAGCAGCCAGGAGTGAGCCAGGGCTGCGTCAGCTCTCTGTGCCTTCCAGAGTTGGTGGTTGCAGGGGGAGCCATACAATTTCTTGCCAGCTAGAACCAGGTGCTCTGGGTGTGTAAGTTACTGGGCTACAGCAGCTCTGATTCTGTAGTTTTGTATGATTTTTAAAACATAAGGAAAAGTTATGAAAAGTATGTAATTTCTTCTTTCTCTTTCCAGCTACTCTTACCTATGACACTCTCAGGTTTGAATATGAAGACTTTCCCGAGACCAAAGAACCCGTTTGGATCCTCGGCCAGAAATACAGTGTTTTTACAGGTATTTTGCACGCACGGTGCAACGTGCTCTAACACTCCAGAGGACTTTGGTAGTATTGCACCAGCAAGGTGACTGCAAACCTTATAAGCGCACTGCAGAGTCTGTCTGTTTGCTGGTAAAACATGCAGAACCCTAACTGCCACGCTTCTGTCTGGCTGGCTGTCTCCACAGACTCTAATATTTTTATTTAGAAAGTTACCATTTAGTAGTTATTGGGACTTATGTCATGGGGCCAGGATGGTTGAAGCAAGGGGATAGCTCAGGGGAAAGGCAAGAAAATGGTTTACTGCTTTGTAATCTGCCTATGGTCATGGCATCTTTGGGTTGATTGCAGCTGTTTCAGGGGAAAAAGAAAGTTTCTTCTGCACAGCGGCGCTGTCCTGTTCCTCAGCCAGACTTTGCCTCTCTGGGCATACACTCTGAGTGAGGAGCAGAACACTGTTATCATTAGGGAAGTTGGGTGAGAGATGGATTTAGCTGAGTTTGGTGCTACCCTCATGTGTCTGCCTTTCGATGCTGAAAAATTTTCAGAGAAAGAAGAGATCCTGTTGGATGTGACCTCTCGGCTTTGGTTCACCTATAGAAAGAACTTTCCTGCTATCGGTACGTACTGTGGGTGAGTCTAACTATATCCTGGAAATGGTGATAATCAGGTTATCTCTACCTAATAAAACAGTCCCCACGAGCATAAAGTTAATTCACTTCTCATTATAGGAATCTGAAATACACTTCACTTAATTGATAGGATAGATTTTTTGTTTATCTAATGATGAGAATTCCTCATCCCATTGGGTATGAGTGATAACAGTGATTTTAAAAAGGACACAAGAATGAATTTGGGAAGCTGACCTAGAAATATCCTTTCTTTGAGCAACATGGGAAGATTTTTGTATTTCATGTTCGTTAGGTCCTACATTAAGTCTAACGTGAGATATTATTCGATGCTCTTGGGCTTGAAGTGGATTAAAGACATGAAAGCTAGAGATGATACAGAAATTACTGCCTTTGTACGTCTGCCCTGGACTATGTGGGGAGGTTTTGTTTGTTTACGTGAGGGTTTTTAAAAGCCCGAAGTGGCTGTTACATGCAGGAACTGTAGTAATGTGGAGAACATTTCCCAGTGAACTTGAAGGAGGACGTCTTGGTTTCTTAAGATATTCTGCATGGTCACGTCTGTGGTATGGTTTTGTGTACTGATTGGAATGGGTATCAGAAGAGATCTGAGACGAGGTAAATGGGATTCCAAGCCCCATCCATGTCCCCACTGGCAGCATCATCCCCAAAAGTTGATGGGGAAAATGGCTCGGATTTGGAAAAGAGACTTCTTGGTAGCTGGTCCTCCTGGCTTGCTCTGTTCTTTCTGTACTGGGAAACCCTTTGTCTAACAAGGTATGAGACATCTTTGATGCAGTTTAATCCCTTTAAATTCACATTTGTGAGCCATAGTTAAACAGGCACTTGAAATTGAAGGGTTAGAGCGTGTTTAACTATGGCTCACAAGCATGACTGGGGTTTCTATGTGAGTTATTAAAGGGTGAGGAGTGGGAAGAAATTGCATTTTCTGAGTCATGTCCCAGTTACAGTACAGATACAGTTTGCTTGTCATCCAGTAAACCTTTTCCCTTTTCAGTCTGTCTTCTCCTAGTTATCCCTCTTATTGTTGGCCACTTCTCTCTGTGCTTGCCCACTTAAATATCGTAAGCTCTTCAGAGGGTAAGGGGAATGTCTCATGCTAATTTTGTATAAAGCATTATCAATTTTGGATGTTGTATACATTATAAATTGCTGGCAAAACTATAGAAGATAGCTGCTGACCATCCAGCAGTTGATTAAATAGTTCTCTTGGGTGGTTTTTTTTCTCCCTATGCTTTTCATGCAGAGTTGTTGCATGGGATTGAAAGGAAAAAGCAGCATTACAAAGAAACTACTTCTACCAGCTGTGCTGAGGCACAGCTGACTGCATGCTTGTAAGACAGCTCACTCACTGTGGTCACACTAAGCATTTTATCTGTGAAGCCCGTAATAATAGCCAGAGCTTCAGTGGAGGAGCAGCAGTTTCCTTTTGAAGTTCTGTCAGGGAAATGCTTCCATCCTTAAGGCCTTTGTCTCAAAATTTCCAGCGTGAGCTAATATCCAGCTTATTCTCCAGTATTATGTAGGATGTGGTTTTTTCGTTGCCGGGGTGGGTGGTTTTGGCCTATGTTGTTCACTTTGGAATCTCATCCAGTCCTAGCTGCTTATGATGTGGGAATTCCTTAGGACTGATTTGTTTTGCATGATGAGTTGCCTTCTGAAGACGAGAATGACAAGAAGTCGCCTGTAACAAGCACCTCTGTAGAAACGTGTCTCTGAATTGGGCTGGGAGTCTGCAGCTAGGCTCAAGGGCTGTTGTGCTCATGAGACATTCAGCTCTCTTTCTAGCTGATTTGTTTGGGTTTCCCTTTGAAGTTTTTTTTTCCTCTTTTCAGTTAGTGTTAGAGGGTTTTGTTTGTTTGTTTTTAAGGGATATCCTTAAGTTACTTACTGATAACTACATTTTTGTTTCTCAGCCTTGGGTATGTGAGCTAAAGTAATCCTTATTCCCTGGCTGATGTTACCCAAGCATTTAATTTCTTCTCCCTCTTGGCACTGTTTTACTGTTCATTACATGTTTAGTTTCTGTCCTCATTTGCAGGAGGAACCGGTCCCACATCTGATACTGGCTGGGGCTGTATGTTGCGGTGTGGCCAGATGATCTTTGCTCAGGCCTTGGTCTGCAGGCATTTGGGAAGAGGTAAACCAGTGCACAGCTCGTACTGACTGGTGCTTCCACAAGGGCAATACTTGTAAGGACAGCAGATTACAAAGGCGCAGCTGGGAATTGCTGGAGGCTCTATACCTTTTTATTTATTCTTCTCTAGTTGAGAGCTGTTGAGATAGAAGTCTATTGGAAATCCTCCGGCGGGTTTTTCCTTGCTGTCTGCAACTCTACAAAGATACAGTTGTCCAAGCCTTAAAACAAAGCATAGCCCTGTAAGGTGCTAGCTAAATCCACTGAAGCCAAGCAAGTAGTAGATTTTTCTTGAAGGGTTTTGTATATAGCTGAAGTTTAGAACAGCTTAGTGATTGATTCTTGTTTATAGTTCAGTTTTGTCACAAAGCCCTCATTTAATGAGCGTAGTCCCCTCTCCCTGAATACTTTTGTCCTTGCGCTTGGCCCATGCTTGGTCTGTAAGCAGCTATACTGGAGGGGATTTTTGACAGTTGTTGATGGCCTTTGAGTTTGTGAGGGATGATTTTTGTAGTGACGTCACCTTTTTTTCCCAGAATATGTAGTTCCTGCTTGTCAATGAGAAACTGTAATCCTATTTCCCATCTGTGGGATTGAGGCACAATTTGTGTTTTCTGTTTGTTTGTTTTTCTGTGGGTGATATTCCTTTATCCCAGCTGTTAAAATGCTTACTTTTCTTTCAAAATTAATCCTTTAGTGTTGGGAATGTCTCAGATGCCTCGTAGTAAGATAGCGACATGAAAATTGGGTCAGTTGATTGATGCACAGGGAAGAGAGTTTGTAGCTTGCAGTCTGTAGTTGCTAATAAATGCCATGTTTTGTTTCATGTATCCCCTTGTCTGTCTTAGACTGGAGGTGGATAAAAGGGAAGAGGCAGGTGGATAACTACTTCAATGTTCTTAATGCCTTCATTGACAAAAAAGACAGCTACTACTCCATTCACCAGATAGGTAAGAGTGCTGGGTGCTGAAGAGCGTGTGGATATTCAGCCTGGGTTTCCCAGGCATATAGAGCATCATTCCGTGTTTATTTTAGTAGCTTAGCCCCCCAAAAATCCGAGCAGGTCAGCTACAACATGATACCATGCTGATTGTTTTCTGACATGATGTAAAACTACCACTGTTTATTATGGATTCTGAGACGATTATGAGGGACCCAGGAATGCTGGTTAATTTTTAAGGAGCACCTCCTCCAATCTCAGGAGTGATACATCCCAACAAAGAATAAGTCAGGCAAAAACGCCAGGAGGCCTGCATGGGTGAACAAGAAGCTCCTGGACCAACTGAAAAACAAAAAAGAAGTCTAGAGAGGGTGGATGAAAGGACAGGTAGGCTGGGAGGAATATAGAGAGATTGTCCGAGCAGCCAGGGATCAGGTTAGGAAAGCCAAAGCCCTGATAGAACTAAATCTGACTGGGACTTCAAGGGCAACAAGGAAAGCTTCTTTAGGTATGTCAGGGATAAAAGGAAGACCAAGGAGAATGTGGGCCCTCTCTTGAAGGAAATGGGAGACCTGGTTACCTGGGACATGGAGAAGGCTGAGGTACTCAATGAATTTTTTGCCTCAGTCTTCATCAGCAAGTGCTCTAGCCGCATCGCCCAAGTCGCAGAAGGCAAAAGAGGGACTGGGAGAATGAAGAACTGCCCACTGTAGTAGAAGAGCAGGTTCGAGACCACCTATGGAACCTGAAGGTGCACAAGTCCATGGGACCTGACAAGATCCATCCATGGGAATGGAACCCCCATTTTAAAAAGGGAAATAAGGAAGAGCCGGGGAACTACGGACCAGTCAATCTCGCCTCTATGCCTGGCAAGGTCATGGAGCAGATCCTCCTGGAAACCATGCTAAGGCACATGGCAAAAAAGGAGGTGATTGGCGACAGCCAACATGGCTTCACTTAGGGCAAATCATGCCTAACCAGTTTGGTGGCCTTCTATGAGGGGGTTACAATGTTGGTGGACAAGGGATGACCAACTGACATAATCTACCTGGACTTGTGCAAAGCATTTGACGCTGTCCCACACAACATCCTTGTCTCTAAACGGTGGAGACATGGATTTGATAGACTGACCACTCGATTGATAAGGAATTGGCTGGATGACCAGACTCGAAGAGTTGCGGTCAATGGCTCGACGTCCAAGTGGAGACCGGTGACCAGTGGCATTCCCCAGGGGTTGGCATTGGGACCGACCCTGTTTAACATCTTTGTCAACAACAAGGGCAGTGGGATTGAGCACACCTTCAGCAAGTTTGCTGACATCACCAAGCTTTCTGATGCGGTTGACACACTGGAGAGAAGGATGCCATCCAGAGGGACCTTGCCAAGCTGGAGAGGTGGGCCTGTGAGAACCTTACGAAGTTCAACAACACCAAGTGCAAGGTCCTGCACTTGGGTTGGGGCAATCCCAAGCACAAATCCAGGCTGGGCGGGGAATGGATTGACAGCAGCCCTGAGGAGAAGGACTTGCAAGTACTGGTGATTGAGAAGCTCAACATGAGCTGGCAATGTGCACTTGCAGCCCAGAAAGCCAACTGCATCCTGGGCTGCATCAAAATCAGCACAGCCAGCAGGTTGAGGGAGGTGATTCTCTGCTCTCATGAGACCCCACCTGCAGTACTGTGTCCAGCTCTGGGGGGCCCCCCAAACATAAGAAGGACATGTACCAGTTGGAGCTAATCCAGAGGAGACCAGGAAGATGATCAGAGGGCTGAAGCACCTCTCCTGTGAGGACAGGCTGAGAGAGTTGGGGCTGTTCAGCCTGGCGAAGAGAAGGCTCCCTGGAGACCTTATAGCGGCCTTCCAGAACCTAAAGGGGGCCTACAGGAAAGATAGGGAGAGGCTCTTTATCAGGGCCTGTTGTGATAGGATGAGGGGTAATGGTTTTAAACTAGAAGGAGGTAGATTCAGACTATATATAAGGAAGAACTTTTTTATACTGAGGGTGGTGGAGCACTGGCCCAGGTTGCCCAGAGAGGTGGTGGATGCCCCATCCCTGGAAACATTCACGGCCGGGTTGGACGGGGCTCTGAGCAACCTGATCTGGTTGGAGATGTCCCTGCTCCTTGCAGGGAGGGTTGTGAATGGATTGGCTTTAAAGGTCCCTTCTGACCCAAACCATTCTGTGATTCTGTGTGCTTCTTTCTCCCATCTGCACTAAGATACCCTATGAAAGGGTAGATTCTGTTGACTCAAAAATGTTTCCAAGTGAGATTTCTTTCCTATTAAATACAAACTCTGATTAGGAAGGAGTGCAATGTAGGTGAAATTATCTGCTAAGCTATTTTGGTTTTTTTCTTGTGATGCAGCCCAAATGGGAGTTGGAGAGGGAAAATCCATAGGTCAGTGGTACGGACCAAACACAGTCGCACAAGTGCTCAAGTAAGTGTTGTGTTTTTCCTTTTCATCTTTCGAACCAAGGAGTGGGGGTCATTTGGTTTGTAGCTGCTCCTAGCTCACAGGTTTCTACCCGTTGTCTGAAGCGCAACTGTATGTTTTAACGCTTGGGCAGGAACTTGAAAGGAGCCCTTCTGTCATTCAGATGGTGGCAGAATGTAAGGGAAAACAGATCTCAAGTTGAGGATAACCCCCAGAATTCTCTCTCTATATGTCCCACAAGTAATGTGCTTGCCACTAGAACTGAGTGCAGTACTCTTTGCAGCAGACCAGAAGCAAGTGTCAGAGTAGATGATCATTGCCGTCGTTTGGATCTCTGCTGGTACCTGAGTCACGTCTGCTGGCCTGGCAAGGTGTCATTGTTATCAAAAAGCTACCAACGGGCCATCAAGTCACTAATGCACTAGCAGAGGAAAGCTGCCTGGGTACCATGGTGACAGGCAGAAGATCAGAGCAGTGCTGGAGCAGGGACTGCCTTTAACTAGGACACGCTGTATTTTGAGAAACGTTCTTCCTTCTGTCACCATTCTTCCCTCACTTTGATTAGATGGGGAGGTAGCTCCCTGGAATAGGCTAGGATTGCCTAAAAGCAGCTTTTCCAGGTCAGACTGTATGCTCAGTTAGCCCAGGATCTGGTGCAGGTGAGCAGGGGATAAGTAGGGAAAGCAAAAGTTTGGGTTTTGGGTTTGTTTTGGTTTGGTTTGGTTTTTTTACTTATTTTTATGGTGTCTCGCTTTCTGGAAACCAGCAGTTATGGGATTTGAGGTGGAGTTTGTATCAGGGCTCTTGAACTTAGTAGTGGCTGAGGGACAAATTCCCAGGTGTGGTCCCACTGCAATCTTGTTTGTCCTTCTGGCCATAGTAACTAGTGGCAATGACGTCTACAGCTCTGATACATGTATAAAAGCATACTTTACAGCATGATAAAAGCCAATCTCTCCTAATCCAGCATCTCGTCTTTGCTACACCACCATCTTTATCTTGTAGTTGTAACTAATCCTTGCTTTTTTTTTTTTTCTCTTTCCTATAGAAAACTTGCAACTTTTGATACATGGAGTTCACTGGCAGTACATATAGCCATGGACAACACAGTAGTGATGGAAGAAATCCGTAAGTATCACGTGGAGGTAGAACGCAGTATATCCTCTGGCAGCAAGAAGCCAGAAAAATCCTGGAGAGTACAACACAATAAGTGTGAAGAAAATGTTCTGTCTTAAGTCATGGCCAAGTGTGCTAAAATCAGATGATATGAGAATTGCTGTTTTGGGGCAAGGAAGCCCCTTGTTTTGACTTTTGCTTTTGACTTTTGCTTTGTCTGATAAAGCCTCAGCACTGTGGCCTCTGGATCTGGAGAGAAGGTCTGCTGACCTTCAGGCAATAGGTGGGAGCTGCTTGGAAGGTAGTGTCAAACTGGTTTATGGCCACAGGTAGCGAGCAGTAAATAGCTGCTTCCTCTCATATAATGGGGTAGCAATGTCTCTGCTGTTAGGCAGAGTAAGAAAACAGTAACAGATCGCTGAAGAGGAAAATTAACAAAATTGGTGGAGGAGGGAGAAGGGAATCCATCTCTGAAGTGGATCTCTCATCTTTTAAGCTGTGCTCATGGGGTTTTTTTGTTTTTGTTTTTGTTTTTTTTTTGTTTGTTTTTTTTTGGTGAATCCTGACAATAGGATGGCTCTGGAAGCTGAGCAGCTGCGTGATGTTTTCATCCCTAGCATGCTTGCTCAGGCTGCAGTGCCTCAGTAACCAAAGCTGAATGCATGCGTCACTGGTTGCTGCAGTCCTGCATGGTCCTGGCCACACAAGCCTTCCCCTCGCTTGCTTTAGCCTAACTCATGAGGCAGCGTGCAAAACTGTGCAATGTTTTCTGCCAGGCTGGTGTTTTGGAATGGCATGTAGAACAGTCCAGTGAGCGCTGAGCTGGTGCAAGGTTACAGGTGAGATTGTGGCAGGCATCATTTAGGCTGGCTGCCACAGAGCCAAAATCAATTAACGGGTAATTTGTCCCTAGAGTGCAGGACAGTCACTTTACAAAGTCACATTTCTTATCAGGTAGTCTCAGTTGAGAGGCCAAGAAACACAGGATCTGACTGAGAAGTGCCTGTCTGACCTTACGTACGTGTAGTCCTGTGAAGGCATGTGCTGATGCCCTTGGTTTAAACAAGGGCCAGCGTGAAGATAGAAACTGGATTTATCTTTCGTCTTTAGCCTGAAAACATTACTTCTGGAGCTTCAGTTCTGGCTGCATGCTGGCTGCAAGGCTTGGTATGCCTCAGGCTCCTGTCTGCGTGGCTTGTGTTCAGCACTAACGCTGCTTCAGCCTGCCCATACAGCTTGTAATGTGCAAGCGGTGTTTGTCTATTTTCCTCACATGTGAATTGTGATGTATCCATTCAGGGCCTGAAAGTCACTATATGGGCAGGTCGCATGTGTTATTTGTCTGTAGGTATATGTTATATATCTTGTGCCCCAAACATCTGTTGACAGTGAAGCATTCAGAAATCGGAGGTGTTTCATATAACTGTTAAATTTGGTCGTTAGTAGTCTTCAGCATAAGATTGATAGGAAATGCCTTTTGATACAGCAGTGAAGAAAACTTCCACCTCTTTCCCTTCTGAGTCAGTCTGTTGTATCAGAAAGGGGCTCTTAGGATCCTGTGCATCAGAAAGGTGGTGAGAAACCAAGATGGTAAAGCCAGTACCTGATAGCAGCCACAGCAGGAGAGATGATGTGTCAAATCTCTTGGGCTATATTTGCAGAAAATGGTTTGGACCAGCTGGGAAGCTTTAGGCTGTGCTGTGGCACCATAGTGCTGCAAAGCCTGTCAAAGAGGCAGGGTGAGTTTAGTCTCTGCCAAGCTCCCTACTGCTTAATCTGGGGTTAAATATGTTCATATCACAGCACAGGGTTGCCAGTTGCTTTGACTGATGAGGAAACCTGCAGCTACACCCCTTGCAGCAACAGCCCTGCCTTGGCAGCTGATTTCAGATATTCAGAACAGGCAGGCTACTGCAACAAAAAAAACCCAAAAACATGATCTTTACTGTTTTAACAGGATAAATCACGACAAGTAGTGACTTCCCATTTTCTCAGGACCTCCAGTAACTATAATATGTCTGCATGAAATGCAGATATACACGTTGTTCCTCCTTGAGGGACAGTATAGGGAGCAACTGCAAACTCTTCAGAGCAGCTTGTCTCTCATACTGAGGCTTTAGATCAAGGTCCTATTTCTTCTAACCTTGGGTGTAACGTTCTCCTTATTCAGCTCTTAGTAGTGAGCAAACGCCCTGTTGAAATTGCTGGTGATGAAGGTGTTTGTTTACATTGTGTCCTTCCTGCTGGAGTGTCCTGGCATTCAGCTTAGGCCAGGAATAAATTAAATGAGCCTCTGGCATTTTGTCTAATTGCCTTGGCTTCACGATTAAAGTGCTGTGGGTTTCTTTGGGGTTTGGGTTTTTTCTTCACACACCCAGAAAGTAATGAAATTGGCCACTGGGACAGGTAGACTTAGAGATGTTTCTGTACCAGAATCTACATAATCTAGTTGCATGACAGCCTGGCTGTGTGTTTGTCAAGCCTGTAGAATGAGGATGCGTAGCACTTACGTCACGTGTATGCTCCGGGGAGTTATACTGCCCAGTATCTTACAGGCAAAGCTCATGCTGAAATTGCAGAGTTTATTGATCATCCTGCCTTAGGTCTGTAAAGTAGCTTCTGAATGATCCCCAGTAAAATTTGTGAAGGCTTTAGTGAACTTTAGGAAAATTACAACTGCTGTAGCAGACACCGTGTTTGTATCTTGTTACAGCACTAATTACAGATGAATATTTCCCTTGTTAAGCCATAACGCTTTTCTCATTCAGTTCAACTGTCTTCATATCCTCCATGAACTTCTCTGGAGCTGAGCACTCCAGACTTTCCTCTTCCTGCCTACACGCTCTCTGAATTCGGGACTGCTGCCTAACCTCCTAATCAAATCGTTCAGCCTTGTTGGCACAGGTTGTTGCTTAGCTGCTCACCTGCTGGAAGAATTTGCATTTTAACAGCCCACCAGATGGTGGCTGTGAGTACAGCATGCTTTGGCGTAATCTTGATGTAAGCTTAGATGAAATGCTGAGCCCTACCAGAAGCCCTGCAGGGAGTACATACATCATGTGATCCCAGCACTAGAACTCATTAAGCTTTTGTCTTTTTTCTTTCCTGTTTTTGTTTTTTTTTCTTTAGTGCTGTAGGCTTTTAGTAAATAGCAATTGTTGATGAGAGCTCAAATAGAATTTCTCAAGGTCTAGAAACAGAGGTTATTTCTGATGCTTTCTGCTCATGTTCCCTTTCTGTAGGGCGGTTGTGCCAGTCCAACTTCCCATGTGCTGGAGCTGCAGCATGCCCTGCTGTGGAGTCAGACGTACTCTATAACGGGTACCCAGAGGAAGCAGGGGTTAGAGATAGGCTCTCACTGTGGAAACCATTGGTGCTGCTGATACCTCTCCGCCTTGGGCTCACAGAGATCAATGAAGCCTATATTGAAACACTAAAGGTAGGGGACCTGGAGCTGAATTCTTGGTGTTCTGATGCATAAGGACCCTGTTGTGAACTAAGACATTTCTGGAATTTGGCTTGGGGTCAAAAATACTTGGAAATAATTGTCGTGTTCTCAAAAATGTGTTCAGAGGCAATCCTTGTCAGAGGTCAGGATATGGGTTCTTACAGGCTTTAGTGAGGAAAATATGTGGATCTTCTGGGGCTTGTGGTTTTTGATGTTTGGCTTTTTTCTGAGGATGTTATTTCACAACTTCATCTCAGTCCCTCTGTGTTTAGATAGTACCAACCTGTTCAGCACAACTGCACTGTGCTTGGTGGCCTCCTGAGTGTTAATGAATGTAGCGTTGCAAACTCCCTGTGGCTCTGACGCTGGAGCTTGTACTGCAGACTGAGGCTAGAATTTGGCTGATGGTTGCAGTTTGGAGTATCAGGAGGCTGCAGAAATTAGAGTGTGCAGACTACATGCACAAGACAGGGTGCACATTGTCTTGCTCTACTAATGCTAGCTAGCTCTGAGCTGCACGGGTAAGAGAGCTCCAAATTCGTGTAAGGTTACTTGCCCTTCACTTGGTCAATGGTGCCTGGATACTGCAGCTGGATAAAGAACTTAAACTGTTTATTGAATGATCGTTCCCTCCTGAGAGCACTGTTACAACCTGATGACAAGCCCAGGGTATCTTGCCATTGACCACAGCAGAGCCAGGACTTGCCTGGACTGAGTCCTGGAGTAGTGCTGCCTCTTCAGTTTGGTCCATCTGTCTGTTCCTGTCAGCAGTTAAAGGTGTTTTTGATCTGCTTCTGTGTTCCTTGAAGGCCTTGTGTTGCAGCCTTCAGCCTTCCTGGCAGAGCTTCTCTCCAGAAATGGCTGTTTCTGCTGCTAGAGTTGCTGATTTTCAGTGTCCCCATCTCTTTCCCACTGCATTTTTGGATGTTTGCCTTTTTTGCCACCTACTGTCTCACTGTCTGTCAGCTGTGTGTTTTCTGTATTGCTTTTCCAGCACTGCTTCATGATGCCCCAGTCCCTGGGAGTGATTGGAGGGAAACCAAACAGTGCTCACTACTTCATTGGCTATGTAGGTGAGTGCCCAGAGTGCTGCAAAGGCTTTCCAAGCATCTCCCCGAGCTGAAAAATGCTTGTGGAGCGGTACTGCTCTCCTGCTTGGTCTGTGGTGCATGCTGCAGGGTTCTTCTTTACTGCTGGAAGTGTTGGAAGGCTGCTGTGGATGGAATCTCTTTGCGAGGCCCTGAGTGATGTAGCTTTGAACAGTGGCCATAGTACAGGCTGTGAACTTCCACTGTGTAATGGTAAATCCTGTCTGCAAAGAGGTGTGCACAGAGACTTCATCCTGTGCTCAGAGCTAACCTCCCGTTAGGGGCTTGGCTGGGTTTAACTGTCCTTTAGTTGTCCTCTTCCTGAAACCCTACAAACTATTGTCCTTTTACTCTCCTCCTTCCCTCTGATTTTCTCTCTCTGCCTGAGACCTCAGTCTGGTTGTGCTTTGAATTTCTGGGGCTGACTTGAGCTTACACAGGACCCTGGAGGGCATGTGCGCGAACAGTATCCGAATAGTACCTGTCCCTTGAGCCCACGGTATCACTGTGGAGCGCGCACCATGGTTCTGCTGGTAGCTGGCTCTTTGGTTGAGAAGCATTTGGGAAAGTGGCTGAAAGCAAGCTGCCCCTATAGAATGTGGGTTCCTCTGTGGGGTTACGAGAGCTGGCTCTGTCATCGCTCTTCCTCCTCTTTGTATCTCACTGCTTCTCAGAAGACCAGCTTGTGTCATGGTTCTTCCTCTTCATGTCTCCTTGCCTGTCTGTCCAGGTGAGGAACTCATTTACCTGGATCCCCACACTACGCAGCCTGCAGTGGAGCCCAATGACAGCGGCTGTCTCCCCGATGAAAGCTTCCACTGCCAGCACCCTCCCTGCAGAATGAGCATTGCTGAGCTCGACCCCTCCATTGCAGTGGTATGTTCCTGCTGTTTGTTCCTGATCACCTGAATGAGCAGTGCTGTGGTCTCTGTTTCCCAGCTGTCCCTTTCCCCAGGGAAGAAGGCAGTAGTGGTGGGTTGGGTACTCTACAGGCATGCTGTGCTCCGGGCAGGTGCTGCCCTGGGTTTCAGTAGTATTGGTACAGAAGCTCCTCATGCAGGAAGTGGTTTGGTACAGGGAAGTCCTCCTTGCATGGCAGTTTAATGCCATTCCTCATGGGGGTTGGACTAGATGGCCTTTAAAGGTCTCTTTCAACCTAAAGTATCCTATAATTGTATGGGACAGTGTTCTTCCTTCAGGTTCAGTCTGGGCCTTGATTCCTGCCTTTTGATGGGTAGATCTGAATCCATATTATGATTCAGTGTGGCTTGTTTTCTCAAACCTGAGATGCCTGCCCTTTGTTTCCATGGGGGTTGTTTCTGCTCAGTTTTCCTTCTGTAGCAGAGCAGACCATTACATGGACACTTCCAGCGCTTGGCCAGTCTGGTCACCTCAAGCCTGTGGGGAGTGTTCAGTCCAGCAGGGCAGTGTACGCCACAGTTTAAAAGCAAGGCAGGTGGTGTAACCGCTCACAGTCCTGGTCATGTTGCTTGGTGTTAATACAAGGCCTGAAGACTGAAATGATCAATCTACTATATATATATTAATTTTTTTTCAGGGCTTTTTCTGCAACACAGAGGAGGACTTTAATGATTGGTGCCAGCAAATCAAAAAGGTTTGTGTTGATATCACCGGGAAAGGAATGTAGGGTATCGTCTTATTTCCAAACCACTACATAGAGACCATGTTCTCTGCAGCGTGATCCCATTTTAAAATGTATGAAACGAGTTCACTAAAACACCAAAAACACAATAGCTCTGAAATTCTGCTGATGATGTGAGCCAAAGACTTGAGAATTTTTTTTTTTCAGCTGCAATGAAGTCCCAAGAGATCGTTATTACCGCTTAAAGACTTGGAGCGCTGCGAGTACAGAGTTCTTGGTTCTCACGGCTCTGCTCTTGTTCCACAGCTGTCCCTGGTAAGAGGAGCGCTGCCAATGTTCGAACTGGTCGAACGCCAGCCATCGCACTTCTCCAACCCTGATGTCCTCAATCTTACACCAGGTAAGGCCACACAGGGAGCTGGAGCTAAGGGTGAGCCAGTCCCTTTGGTTTTCTGGAAATTGTGTGGAATTGCCCAGTGACTTCTAGAATGTTCCTGTTCTGCCTGGAGTTTGGTGTGGAGCTCCTAGGTCAACTGATCCAGTTCTTTGGCTTTCAGCTAGCTGTTTGCAGATGCCACTGTGTCTCAGGATGATTTTTAGAATGAGGCTGTGAATGGTGATGGTGACTGAATAAAAACCAAGTTCATAGGCTGTCACAGCAATGTGAATCTTATGATTTGTAAAGGGATGCTTGGAGGAATCAAAAGGGTCTACTGAAAAGGCTGAAAACTGAGTTTCTAGGTAATTAAAATGGTCAAAGACAGGGCTGGTCAAACTTGGTTCCAGTGTAAGGCACTCCTTCCCTGTGCATGTGCCACTACCAAAGCAAAAAGGAACAAGTGCTGGGCAGTATCTTGGCTGTCAGGCTCTGCTTATCCTGTTAATAATGTGCGCAAACGTTGCAGGAGATACAGAGCTGTTGACAGCTTCTGCCAAGAGGAGTGAGTATGCATGGAGAAACTTACTCTGTCACTAGGCATTGGGCTGTGTCTTGTCACTTGCATCCTGCACCTTGTGCTTCCTTGCATGCTCTCGCTCTCTCGCTCTCTCGCTCTCTCTCTTTTAACGTGGAGTTTCAAAGCCTTCCTTATCTCGCTGTCCTTTTCTGTAGGAATGCTTGATTCCCTTAAACTGTCAGTTGATCCCTGCCTGTATTAAATTGTCCCTAATTGCTGCCTTTCTTAAAAATGTTTTTGTAATGGGCTACTTGCCCTTCCTCTTCCCAAGCTTGTAGAGCCTCTCCCATCTGCTATGGCCGTTCTGTTTCTCATACAGTCCTACCCCTCACCAGAAAGATTAATCATACTCTCATCAATGTCCAGCCCTTGTTTTTATTTTTCCCAGACAGTTGGGTTCTCTGCTGTGTTACTGAAGTGAAGGGGGCTGCTCGTCTGAGGAGCACCTCCAGAAGTTGTGCTGATGGGACCCATGAGCACTGCAGTTTGATCAAGAACAGTGACTCTAGGCATTTGCACATGCTGCTGGGGGATTAAAGCTTGTCACAAAATGTTCAGGGGGGCCTGCAGCCTTTGTCTATGTGCTTCTCCCCTCTCCTAAGCCATCAGTTATTGCTGTTCAGCTTTTGGCTGGCTGTTCTGCCAAGTCCAGTCTGTGCTTTCTTGAAGGCTGCATTAATGTAGGTTTCTCCTTTACTTCTCCAGTTTGCCCATACGTTCTCACTTGAATTTCCCTTATGGTAAAGTTGTTTCCCCTTTAGGTAGGTGCTCCCTCCTCACCACAGAGTTGAACGGATGGACAGGAGGGATCTTTTGAGAGAGTGCATGCTGTGTAACTACATTCCGGAGTAGCTGGATCAAAAGAAACTATAGCAGAAAACAAGTCACATATTTTAATACATGGAGGGGATAAAATATTCCCATATCAGTTTATTGGGCCAGAAATCTTCATGGATATTAGTCCAGACCTGGGCCAGTTCTCCTATTTTGAGCCTCTTGAGGCAGAACTGTCTCTGCTAATACAGAGCTGCTGCACAGCAAGGTTGTACAAAACAGTCACAGCACAGAGTTGCACTGCACCAGGGTTGTGTTTGGGATCTGTGAAACACGGCACACCTTCTGCGTACCATATAATTCTCTCCGGTGCATTTTTCCATGCTACTGACATGTTCGCATCCCGCCTCAGAGCCTTCATTCAGATATGTCACTGAGTCTCCTGGAACATGCAGCCACTTGACACTCGAAATTCTGCTGCCCTCTGCTGCCCTCCAGCCGTTGGTCTCACTGATGCTGAGCAGTCAGTGCGTCCCACAGAGACAGTGTTTTCTTTTTCTCTTGCAGACTCCTCCGATGCTGACAGATTGGAAAGGTTCTTTGACTCAGAAGATGAAGATTTTGAAATCCTATCCCTTTGAAAACAAATAGGAAACTGACTGCAAATTTGTGTTATGTGTGGGGAGAAGTGGGGGGAGGGAAGCTCCTTCGAGAGCCTGGGGCTACCGGTTTTCATAGGTGCTTGCTGCCATCCCCGCCTCTTGTCCATCCTGGCATTCTGTGCAGCCTCTGAGCGGAGCGTGCATCGTCTGCATTGGGATGAAGAACCAAGCAGGTGTTACAGCCTTACTGGCTGGAGTTGGAATTTCTCAGCAGAAAACAGTTGCTGGAAGTGGATGCAGTGGTGCTTAGGAGTTCAAAGCCTATCTGTTACATCAGCAGGTCAGCTGGCCTTCTGGGGGAGGCAGAGAAATCGTTCAGTGCGGAATCCTTACACGGGGACTCCCCTCTGAAGCTTAAATACAGATACCCATCGTTTAGTAGGTGCAATGTACAGTTAATTCCTTTAGCAGCTTCTCTTCTCACTGGCCAACCTGGACTGCAGCTCACAACGCAAATGAACAGCACACATGTCCCAACGAGACAGCTGCGAAGCCCCTGGAGCACAGGTGGCTGGGCTTCCTACAGTAGAACTGTTCATGCTTTGCAGTACACAGGGCTTCCTCGCAGGTGTAGTACCCCTCTCCTGCTCGCATTGGTTGAGGGAACTTACAAGTGACTGGTAATCTAATAAGTGAAAGGCTGTTTGGGAAAGTGTGGAGCAGATCCATGCTGCTGGTGAGGCTCATCTCAATCTCAAGTTTAAATAACAGCAGAAAGGGAAGGAGAATAGAAAATGTTTGTGGTCTTGCTCAGTGAGTTGATAAAGCATTGTGCTTCTACAATGGATTAATCTCTACAGCAGGTATCTTCAGGAAAGCTGCTTTGAGCAGAGAACTCTATTCCATAGCCTTGGGAACAAAAAAAGTCCTCAGCTGGGAGAGGTGAAACGGGACAACTGAGATTTGCCAGTCATGTGCCTGCACCCCAGTGTTCTGGCGTGGCGTCTAGGGAATTAATCCAGTTGGTACCAAAAATGTGAGCTATAGAATTCCTCAAGGTATCCTTGGTGGGTTGTTCAGCAGTTACTCCAACTATTCCCGTTACACATTCCCTTTCCAAATTGGAAAAGGTCCCTGAAGGTCAAGTAGGCTTCCTAGCTGCATTGGTACCTTTCCTGTTGTCTTCTGCCAGCTCCCCCTCCCTGCAGAGTATGCACAAAGGTACTGTAGGAGCGAACCTGGAGAAACCCATTTGAAGTAACCATCCCAAATAGGGCAGTAAAGACAAGGATGCTTTGAGAAGGTCCAATTATACTGGAAATTGTAGCTACTTTAAGATGATAGCTCTGCCTAGGGCCCTTCTCCACACAGAATTCAGAGACAGGTAAACCGTGGAGGAGGGTTGTCTTAATGCAAACTGCAACAGAAGTTGCTGAAGTAGTTTCCTTAGTGCATGCTGCAGATTGCAAACCTGTTTACAAGGCTTTGTTTTAGGATTGGAACCTGTCAGTTGATGCTTTTATGCCCAAGGATGGTGACAGCTGGCTAGAAATTGCCTATTTCCCCCATGACCGACCTACTGATGCTCTAACTGTCCCTATGCTACCCAAAAGCAGAGGTTTGAACTGGGAACCACAATGCTTCTGTCACTAAATTATTATTTGCTGCTTTCTGCCTGCTTCTCTCCTCTTGTAGTTAGGGGAAGAGGCAGCAGAGGAAGTGGGGCTGTGCTCCATTCATCTGCTTTCAATTTGTATCTGAATAAACAGATCTAAAATCTTCGTCTGTCCTCATGTTCTTGTACGTGAATCGAGGGTGGTATTTAGTAACCCTGCGGTGCAGCTGGGAATGCTGTCAAATGATTGCAGTTTTCACCCTTTTAGGGCAATGAAGAGCTAAACTTGAGCTGTGTGCAACAGTGACATCACCTGCCTTTTGGTGGATCCGACGGGACAGAGGCTGACTGCTTGGGACTGTGCCAAATTGTTGTTGCTGCTCCCAAGGGTAAGCACCTGCCGACATGTTGGCAGAAGAGGAAAAAATACTTGCATAACAATTCTGCTACTTGAATTTTAAGCAGCACAGCATCTCTCCACTTCTAAAACAGCGTAAGCCCTTCCAAGACAGGACATGCTTTTTTGATGAGTCTCCACCATGTGTGCTTCTGAGGTAAAGGGGAAAGAGCCAAGCAGAGGCTCCAAAGCTTTTGCATTGGTAGGTAGAAAACAAAATTTATTTTCCTCTAAGACTGTACACTTGCTGTTTAGCTATTTAACTGAGCTTTTCAAAACATCAGTTTCCAGCTAGCCTTTTAAACCCCGGTTCTGCAGTAGCAAGCGTTACAGAAGTAAGTGCAGTCAATTCAATAACCACTTTTCATGTTTTGGCGTGCGATGGCAGGACACAATGCTTGAATGGGAAGGCTGCACCCTCTGATGCCATGGGAAGGCCCTTTTTGCTGAGAGCTAGTCACTCTGGGCACATCTCCCTCGATCTGTACACAGGAAGAGCTACTACTTTATTTCGTGTTCATGCTTTTATGGTTAAGGACATCTCTGCCAGATGAGATTTTATCTGAGTGTTAACACAACCCCAATAACATAGCTAAGCTGTTTTCTTGATCTTTAACATGTATTTCTGTCTTTTTGGTCAGGAGCATAAAGCTAATATGGCTTCTCTGCGTGTCATCTTCTTCCAGTATTGCTGGAAGGGCCCGATTCAGCATTAGAGGCAAAATCTTTAAAAGAATACTTTATTAGCAAGTCCTCTACAAACTAGTTTCAGCTCAGAGGACGCCTCTTACTAGAGGCAGAAGAATCAAAAACACAGCAGTACCCTGAAACTGCAAAGGCTGTTGCCTGCCTGTTGCTGCTGTGTCCGTGGGGAGCCCTGCACAACAGGCCTGGGGCTAGAACAAGAGCTCCTACCTGAGGTAGGGAAGTTCTTGCGAGGAATTTGTTACGTGCTTATCGCGTGTTCATTTATAAAATACAATAGGGACTATGCAGGATGGAGGGGAGGAGTAGATAAAATCACAATGGCATCAGCACCATGCTGGGCCCAGAGGAATACAGGGGATCTAAGCTGTCGTTACTGGAAGGTGATGTAGGGAAGTCACCCAAGCAAGGAAGATCCAAGAGGTGAGTTTTCCCTTTGGTCTAAAAGAATAACCTGTATGAAGCTTTATTTCCAGAGTTCTCCCAAAGGTTTATTCTGTACCTCCTGCATGGTTTCCTCTGCAATGGACTTGATTTCTCTGTGCAGGTCTTCTATGCTCTTTGAAGCATCCATTGTCTGTTTCCAAGAGAAAAAAAATACAGAAACAGGTTCCTCAATTAACACCACCAAATGAGAAATACCTTGCTGTTTGTTATGTCTACTCCCCCCATTACTCAACATTGCTACTATTCATGAGCAGTGAAATGAGCTCATTTCACCTCCTGTGCACTATTTCTGGAGTGGAATTGGGAAAAATTTATTTTGTTTAGGAATAGACATTTAAGAAGTAGATGTGGGGCTGGATCAAGGGAAACAGATGAAACTGCTGCTGCATCTTGTTTGCTGACAGTATTTGGGGCAGGTAACATAAAGGCAGGTATGAAGAACATTCTTCATTCTGTACTGCATCCCCGTAAAACATCAGTGTATTGATCCTTCAGTGGTTCTTCAAAATAAACTCCACCCCTGAGAGTAGGAACCTCTAAAAATGCATTTGTGATGTTCCACTTTCAGATCTGTTAGGGTTTTTTTAAACACCGCAAGCTGAGGTCAGTAAAGGTGGTGGTGCTGTACGATGCTGATGTTCCTCGGCCTGACATTTAAAGAACAGCAGCATCACTCGCAGGTGCTTGAGGGTAAAGAAGAGAGAAGAAGGTTTCAGTGAAAAGACAGAGATGCAGATTTATCACAGTGACCTATGCAGCACTGGCCCACACAGCACAGCTGAAAAAGAGCAGGCTGTGAGGATAAGCAATTGGTGTGCCTTCTCACTACCGCACAGCCAGCACCCCACCTTTGTGCTCACACAACATCCCCAGACAGCTTGCTGATCTCAGTGTGTTTGTGTAACCAACGGTACTGAGCTGTGTTTCATGCCCTGGACTAAACGGTTCTTGGGCAATGTCTGATGTCTGCTATTCCATCTGATACTGAGGGACAGGGCAGTCTCCTCTCTGCCACAGGCCACAGTACCCTTGGCTGATGCCCAGCCTGTCCCCCTGACCAGGAGCAGAAAGGGGGAACACAGGGATGCGATGGGCACAATTCAGGAGCTGCCACAAGACACCCGCACCCTGGTCTGTGACAGGCCTGTTAGGGTTATTTCCTCACCTTCCAGTTTAATGTCTTGTCCTTCATCAGATGATAGAAGGACTGTAGAACTTTCTCTTGGAAAGAGCTGTTCTCATAACGTTCATTTCCAAAGTTCCCTCGTTCCGCTGCTTCTTCTGGGCTTAACTGAAGAAACAGAATCAGATCTGGCTTTGGGAGTCCAACGTCAGGCTGTTTGCACCAGTCCAGGCAGAAGTTCTGTCCCAAAAAAAAAAGACAAGAGTTCGAGGTGAAAGGAAGGAACGCAAAGAAGGGAAAGAAGTGAGTTAGCTGGAGAGTGGGGTGGGGAAGGAACAGACAGAGGAGAGATACAGCCCAAAACACTAAGCACAGGTCTATAAACTGAAAAGGAGATATCCCAGCTTATGATGTGAGAATTCAGTGCTGGTAATTGTAGGGGTCCAGGTTTTGCTGGAACTTGTGTCCCTCAATTCAATCCACGTTTCCCAGGAGGAGGAGCCTGGCCCATGCGCACTGTCTACCTCAGGCCTCTAACTGGAGCTGCTTCCCCCAGTACAGAGAGGGGCTGGGGCTGCTGTAGGACTCACTCACCTCTTTGGCACTCGTGAAGGCCACTCCAGAAAAGGCGTATCTGTCAACCACCAGCGTGATCCCTTGATGTAGTTTATCTTTCATCAATGGTCTGAAAACCATGTGGGAGGGAAAAAAAAAATAGAGTTACACTCCTTTATAGTGATACAAATGTAAAAGCTCAAGAGGGACTTTGCTGTTAACGTACATAATTATTGAAAGTGATCATTAGAAGTGTCAGGATTATCTGTGATGCTGATCGGATAAACAGCTATTTGTATTCCGTCCTCTAACAGACATTAAGCAGACATCCTTTCAAGACACCCAAGTCCAGGGTGCCCCAGTGCCAGACACTGCTCTAGGCAGCTCCACAATTTACAGGCAAGATCACAGATGAACTATATTCAGACACAAACAGCTTGGTCCTCTTCCCTTTTTAAGCGGCGCAGTAGATTTGTGATACGCTCTGCTTTGGTCAGAGAAAAGCGTCCTTTATTCATGACAACATTTTTTACTACAGCTCACTCATGTGTCTTAGGCTTTCTCAGTTTGCTTGGCACCACCACTACAGCCGAATCAGCAATACTTCTTTTTTTTTTTTTAATGAAAAACATTTTGCAATATGGATTTCCGGGTAAAAGCAACAGCTGACACTGATTTGCCTAGCTCCACACATGAAGATTCAGGGGACAAAAGCAAGGACAGCTGCTTAGAGCTGAATGTAGCCTTCAGCTAGAGGGGAAGTCTGGACACAGTTCCTTAAGCACTCTGTCACTCACACGGCCTTCCTTGCAAAGCAAGGTCCCGTCACTCGGGAAAGACGGTAAATGCACAGCCTAGGCTGGTGCAGTCTCAGCTCCCCAGTTCTTGAATCCAGTAGAGCACAGGGAGTGGAAATATTGCACCTGATTTCAAAAAACAAAACCACGGGATTTGATCTTGGAAGATTAAATCCAAAGTTGTAAAAGGTGATAACAGTCCCCGAGACATTCTTTCCAGCCATGTTTCCCTTGCTAAACAGGATCATATTCTCATACTTACTGGACCCACTGCAAGCTTCCCCGGGGAAGATTCAACACCAAGCATTTTTCTTTTACAAGTTAATGAAGATGATCCTTACACGTGTTCCCAGCGGTTAGCAGAGAAAAGCAGGTGAACAGTGTGGTCCTCCAGGTTCTTCTCCTTCCCCAGGTAGGAGCTGATCAGCTGCCCAATCTCTGTTGTTCTCTCTGTAGGAAAGAGAACCAGTAAACGCTGCCCTGAGCTGCCCGTGCTAAAGCAGTGTCCATATGTGCTGGGAGGCATGTCGGTCTGTGGGTCTAGCTGCCCATCATAGGTGGTAGGAGGTCAATCTGTCTGAGGATGTGGGTCGGTCAGTCTGTCATGGATGGGAGGAGGTCAGTCTCTCTCGGGATTGGGATCACAGAATGGTTTGGGTTGGACGGGACCTTTAAAGGCCATCCAGTCCAAGCCCCCTGCCAGGAGCAGGGACATCTCCAACCAGATCAGGTTGCTCAGAGCCCCGTCCAACCTGGCCTGGAATGTTTCCAGGGATGGGGCATCCACCACCTCTCTGGGCAACCTATGCCAGTGCTCCACCACTCTCATTGTAAAAAAGTTCTTCCTTATATATAGTCTGAATCTACCTCCTTCTAGTTTAAAACCATTACCCCTCATCCTATCACAACAGGCCCTGATAAAAAGTTTCTCCCCATCTTTCTTATCAGCTCCCTTTAGTTACTGGAAGGCCACTATCAGGTCTCCCCACAGCCTTCTCTTCTCCAGGCTGAACAGCCCCAACTCTCTCAGCCTGTCCTCACAGGAGAGGTGCTCCAGCCCTCTCATCATCTTCCTGGCCTCCTCTGGGCTTGCTCCAACATGTCCACATCTTTCTTGTGTTGGGGGCTCCAGAGCTGGATGCAGTACTGCAGGTGGGGTCTCATGAGAGCAGAGAAATCCCCTCCCTCAACCTGCTGGCCACACTGATTTTGATGCAGCCCAGGATGCAGTTGGCTTTCTGGGCTGCAAGCACACGTTATCAGCTCATGTTGAGCTTCTCATCAATCACCAGCCCCAAGTCCTTCTCCTCAGGGCTGGTCTCGATCCATTCCCCGCCCAGCCTGGATTTGTGCCTGGGATTGCCCCGACCCACGGGCAGGACCTTGCCCTTGGCCTGGCTGAACTTCGTGAGGTTTCTATCTGCCTGTCACAGGTGGGAGGAGGTCGGTCTGTCCGCGGGCGGGGTTCAATCTGTCCCGGGTGGGAGGAGCGCAGGGACCGGCAGTGCCACGAGAGCCCTCGGGCGGCCCCCCTGCACCCCCGGGGGCCGCACCAGGCGCCGCGCCCCGGCCTAGCGGGACTCCCTCTTCCCCCCGGCTCCCCACCCCGTTCCCTCCGGCCGCCCGTACCCGGGAAGCGGAGGAGGTCGGCGCGGTGGCCGGCGGCCCGCAGCGCCTCCACCAGCCGGCGGCCCTGCGTGCTCTTGCCGGCGCGGTCCACCCCCTCCAGCACGATCAGGGCTCCCCGCCGCCCCGCCATAGCCCGCGCAATCCGCCCGCCCCGCCCCTTCCGCCATCACCCGGCCAATCCCGGCGAGCGCCGGCCCTCGCCCCTCTGGGCCGCTCTAGGCGGCGGAAGGGCACAGAGGCGCCGAGGTCCTCCACGGAGGCGGCGAGGCGGGAAGGGAGGCACCGCCCCCTCCGCCCCTCATGAATATGCAGCAGCAGCCGCCCCGGCGACCAATGGGCGCGGGGCGCGCTGTGAATATGGGATGAGGCCGGGGCCGCGGCCCTTGTCATGCGGGCCCGGCAGGCGGCGGGAAGCGGCGGCGGCGGGGCGCAAGATGGCGACCGCCATGTACCTGGAGCACTACCTGGACAGTGAGCGCGGGGCGCGGCTCCGGCGAAGGCGGGGGGGAAGCGGCGCGGGAGTGGGGGGAAAGCGGCGGAGGGCGGGGGGAGGCGCGGCGGCGTTGGCCGCCGCGGCCGCGCGGGAATTAAAACTGCGCCACGGGCTGGGCGGAGGGGGCGGTGCCGCCGCGCGTCATCAGCCGCCGCCGCCGCCGCGGGTCATCGGTGCGCGCCGGGGAGCGGCTCGCTGTGCCAACCGGGCGGGTGCGGGCCCGGGCCCCGGCTTGCGGAGGCTTCGTTCCGGGAGCGCTGCCCGTCGAGGAGAGGGCCCGCAGGCTGCACCGCCGGGGCCGTCAGGCCGTGGGGCTTCCGGCTGTGCCGGGCTGGTTGGGTGCTGGCTGCCGGGGGAGGGATGGCGGCCGCCGGCGGCACGGGGGGTAGCGTTCCTTGGCCTTTGCGTTCCAGGCATCGAAAACCTGCCGTGCGAGCTGCAGAGGAACTTCCAGCTGATGCGGGAGCTGGATCAGCGAACAGAAGGTGTGTTCAGGTATTTCGGTAAGCCAAGTCCGAGAGAGAGCCTGCAGCGGCGGGGTGGGAGGAGCCCCGCGGAGACTCGGCTTTGGAGGACGCGTTTCCCGCCCCCCCGCCGCTTCTCCTTCTCTCGGCCTGAGTGCCGTGCAGCTTTTGTGTCTCTTCTGTGAGGGCTCCAGCTCACTGGACGGGTGGTTTTTCAGCAGTTGCCTGTTAGTTTTTAGCTGTTTAATGGCTGTACCCCATGGCCCCTTGGATGGCCTTCATTGCATGTAGTTCCACATCTGCTGCATTCTAGATTGCTGTGTGTCTTGCAAGACCAATTTTTTTTTTTATTTTTTTCAGGCTTTTGCTGTCTGGTTGTGTGTTAAAAGCTTTTCAGTTTGAACTGTTAGAATGGTAAATGGCTGTGCAGCAAATATAGCGTTCCACCTATGGGAAGAGAGGTTGAAGTTTGTGAACCCATCAAAAACAAGTTTCTGATCTTAACTGTGAGCCCTTCTCTGGATTAACTGTAATACACTTGAGAAATCAGAAGCACACTGCAAATGTTGAAGAGTGAATACCTTTATTTTTTTTTTTTTTTTAAAAAAAAGGTAAATACGTTAAGGAATCAGAGCGAGTCCAAAAACTGTCAGGATGGGTACTCTAAAAGGAATCAGAACGAGTCCAAAAACTGTCAGGATGGGTACTCTAAAAGGAATCAGAGCGAGTCCAAAAACTGTCAGGATGGGTAGTCTAAATACCATAAAGAGGTAGAAGAAAAAAGTACTTGCTGTGGCAGACAGCTTTCTCACATGTATATGCTTTGATTTTTCAGATAAGAAAGCAGAAATTGACAGTCTCGCAGCAGAATACATTGAATCGGTGAAGAACATGTTACCCGAGGAGCGAGTGGAACACCTGAAGAAAATCCAGAGTGCCTACAGCAAGTGTAAAGAGTACAGCGACGATAAAGTTCAGCTGGCCATGCAGACGTATGAGATGGTGAGGATCACAGTCAGTGAGACTTTTGTAGAAATGGTCGTACTCTGGAGGGGGGCTGCTGGTGGACGTGTAAGACACTTTCACAGCATCTGTTTTCCCTGACATGTTTATGGTTTTGCTTAAATACTTTACTGAAGCAAGTTATTAGTCCTCAAGTTTATTTTTCTTACTGTTGCCATCCCAAAAAGCCTTCTGTTGTGTTACCAGTTTTGTGTTGAGTAGGCTTCTCTTCTGGTGAAGAGTTAAATGAGTTTATCCCGCTTGGAGATTGCTTGGTTGGTAATACCTGTCTACTGCATAAAAATACCAGCAAATTTACCCCACTCCCTTCTCTTCAGCAGCTCCCCTGTCACCCAGTAATTTATTTAGGGCTAGCCTTACTGGTAAGCAATGTGTTTGAAGTCAACTTCAGTACTGTATTGTGGAGGAGTGGACGGAAATCTGCTCAGCTGTCTTGCTTTCCAAGTGGCAAAAGAAAGTGGACTCGTCGGCTCCACCACTCTGGTTGTATATTGAACACCAAACTGTCCTTGATGGACCTGCTGGGAAAATCCCATTGATTGACATGCAGCTTCCCATTTTTTTCTTTTTCTGCCCCTACTCCTGTTTCTTTTTAACTGTCTCTTGAATAATTCTTATTTCTGTGTATTTTTAACTCTGGATAAAATTTGAGGGGAATGTACTTGGTGTGTTTTGTCCGGGTCCTAGAGGTGCTTTGGCTTCTGCTGCCTCTGCAGCTTCAGTTTTATTGCCATCAAATACTGCAGAAAATGAAATAATTTCACAGGAGTTGAAAAGCATTCTAGATAACCACTAATTTGATGACTAGATATTGTAGCAACACAGTTTAGGGGTGGTGGCTTAAAATACCTTTGTTCCATCTCTGTTCTGTAAGTCAGATTATTGCAGCTAGGGTAGTACAGGGTACTTACTTAGCATGTATTGACTTGATATTGGAGCTGGTCAGCAGAAGCTTGTATTTATTACTAAATTTCTTCAAATAGCGCTCCAGTGAAATAACAGAAAAAAGTAAACGGATCTATTCAACACATTTCTTGGACGTTAATAGAGTATTTTGAAAATTACAGGGAGGAAACAATTCTTTTTTTTCTATTTCTCATCATCTTATTTGTTGTGCAAGCCATCAGTCTGAGTTGCTTTGACTCTTGTTTATGCCGCCTCCTCTCCTGCTTTTCCTTCCTTTCTCTTTGCCTGTAGAGGGATGGGATCCTCTTGCTTTTGCCTATTTTCCTTTGGCTTTTTCTTCTCTCTGTCTTAATTCCCTTTGTGTGTACCATTTCCCTTTTTCCAGCTAGGTACCCCTTTCGTGCCTTGCTCTGAAGTAGTACACTCCTGTTCATGCCAGTAACGGCCAAGTTACTAGACCTTCCTGTTTTCGATTGGGGATTTTTTGTGGTTTTTCTTCTTGAATTCAGTTTGTGGTTTCCTCTTCTGTGCAGGTGGATAAGCACATCCGCCGACTGGATGCAGACTTGGCACGCTTTGAAGCAGATCTGAAAGATAAACTGGAAGGCAGTGACTTTGAAAACCCTGGATCTCAAAGCCTGAAAAGTGAGTAAATTCTATACGTTTGACAGCCTTTTCCAGCACTGAGCGTATCTAACCAAAGGGCTAAGATATAAAGTAGGCTGTTATTTCTGGAGGGAGAAAAGTAGAAAAGTAGTAGTGTGTTTCTGTGCTTGTTTTTAAATGCTCTTCAAATATTTGCAGTATTCTGGTGGGCAGTAAACAGGTGAAGGAAAGTAGAGTCCTGGGATCTAAGTTGCTGTCGTTGCTTGCCAGATCATCCTGAGGTGGCCCACAGTTGCTTGTTGTAAGGAGAACTTGTTACGTGTTGTAACTGAACTGAGGTTCTTGCAGCTCTCCAGAGTAACAGTTTTTGTTTCAGGCTTGATCTGTTACTGAGTAAGCTCTAAGATCTTTTTGCAGAGAGATTGGCCTATTTTCCTTCCTTTACCACAGTTTGAATACTAATCAAGCTGAGAACAGCAGGGAAAATGAGGAGTTAAAGGAAGGTGCCAGTTTCTGTAATGTATACTGGAAATCTGCTGTGATTACAGTGAAATTTGAGTGTGGTTAACCGCAGCCTAGCTTTATGCTTTTGAACTATGAGATAAAGGTAAGGTCAGACATGGAGATAAAATCTGTGTGTGTTATTGAGTAACTAGTTAACTGTCTGGGTGTTTAAAAATATACTGAGAGTTATTTAAAAAAATCACAACATATCTGATCAAATATGATGCTGTTTATATGTTGTGTAATGATGTGAGCTAACATTGTACTGCGGTGATTCAATTGCCAAATCTGAGAATGCAGGAGTTTGGTGCTCAGTCATACTGCTCGCCAATTTGGCATGTTTGTGACTAAAATATATTTCAGAATCAGCATTCACATGCAATTACATAGGAAATAAGGATTTCAAAACCATAAATGCATCAAAAGAGGAACATCTGAGCATCTTTCTAGTATTCCAATAGGTTGAACCGATGGGGTTTTTCCCTTTCTAGAGGGACGAAGTCAGAAAGACAAAAGAGGCTCTCGCGGTCGAGGCAGGCGTACATCTGAAGAAGACACACCAAAGAAAAAGAAACTCAAAGGAGGGTAAGGCATTCGCGGTCACAGCTCTGGTGACTTTGGCTTGACACTTCATGAATTTTCCACAAGCTCATGTTACCCTGCTTATGACTCATGTCTGGATGGTGAGTGGTGTTAGAGTGTTCTGGTCTTACTCCATTTCGTTAGTGTCCTGCTTAGGACAAGTCAGCATTGTTAGTTAGCTGCTTGGCTGGCTTGTGGAAACTCAGCATACTTGGAATGCCCTCTGACTGGAGGGACAAGATCAGCGCCTCTGCTGTTGGCAAGCCTGGGAGAAAATAGCTTTGATTTTTGTCATGCGGCTATTTTTAATAGTTACTTGTGGTCTTGATTGTAGAAAGAAATGCTTGCTCATTGAGACAAAAACTGATGTTGTATTCTTCTAGGAATCTTGGAGAATTCTGGGAGTTGTTTTCAAACTCGTGTCCTAAATAGTCTTGAATAACCTAATTTGGTTTTGTGAAGCAAGGAAGAAAGCATGTCCCCTCTCTATCATATGACTTATATTAGAGGGGCTCTGTTAATAATTTTTCAACTGGCTAAATGGAGGAGCAGAAAATAAAAAAAAATAGTTTTCACTGAGCGTAGCTGACATGTCAACTTAATACACTCCTGTCAGAGCAAGGGGTTTCCCTCATACCTGGCAAGGAGAAAAAAATATGTATAACAAAACTGGGGGGCAAAAAAATCAGATTCTTCTGTCTGCAAGCAGAAGTGATCTGTACATTAATTTTGTCACTGTAGTCATGGAATTTACAGTCAAGCTTATTTTTTGTGTTTGATCAAACCTACCATATTATTTTAATTGGACAATACGTTGTAATGTAATCTAAACTGTAAAGTAGGGTCAGCGTGTTTTAGGGAAGATATTGTTAAAAATCAATTTTCCCAAGCGGGTTTTAGATCTTGGAAACATGATGTTGCCTGCAACTGAAAAGTATTTTGTCCTGAATCCGTCCTTGTCTACAGATCTGAGTTTGCTGATACCATCCTGTCGGTGCATCCCTCAGATGTCCTGGACATGCCAGTGGACCCCAATGAACCTACGTATTGCCTGTGTCACCAGGTGTCCTATGGAGAAATGATTGGATGTGACAACCCAGACGTAAGCATTTGAGATGATTTATTTTCAGATGTTGGCAACGTCACAGCACTGTGACTTCCAAGGGGGATGATATTTGCTCAATTAGATCTTAGAAAATCAAAGGAACATTTGTGAAACACTAAGCATCTCTGTGGGTTTTTCCTTTCTGTTTTGCAGTGCCCAATTGAATGGTTCCACTTTGCTTGTGTGGACCTCACCACCAAACCAAAAGGGAAATGGTGAGTACAACAACATACAGACAGCTTCTTTATTTTTATCAGGCTACAGTTTACCTCAACAAGAATCGCAGTAAGAATTAAAACCCCATTGTAAGCCTTCCTGACAGAGGAGCTTTGCTCTTGTCGTCAGACTGTTTGCATCCTCTGGGGTTTGGGATTGTGTTCCTGTGGAAGGTACAAGGGGAGCCTTCTTCCTGAAGGCTGTTTGCATGGGAGTCTTCGCAGCTATAGATTCAGGTGGGAGCAAAACAAGAATCCAGGCATATGTCAAAATTCGTGATAAACAGAGCAGGTTTTGATGTGAGGCTTGTGCAAATGTGTACATGTCACATCTCAGGTCTGCTGTGTTGTTTAATTGTGGCTGTGGTTTAACTTGAGAAGAGACTTTTTTTTTGTTTTATTTCACTTCTGGAAGCGAAGTTTGAAACTGATCTAGGTTTCGCTTATTTATGTGCTCATCCTGGAAAGAATCATAGGCTTGTTCTGTACTGCTCTCATCTAACAAGATGCCTGGCAGGAACAGGCTTAAGTGAAAGGGAACCGCAGTCGTTGGAGGGAGAGGAAGGAATGAACTGGAGGACCATAGCTATTTTCTTTTGCCTGTAGAGGAGGCTTGTCTGACAAACTTGGAGAAGTTACTTGGAGTAGGTGAATCACAGCTGGGGGGGGGTGCTGAGCCCTGGAAGCCTTCTAGTGCTGTCTGTCACTTCTGCCGCCCGAGTTGGTACAGTTCCCTTCCTGTTTGCTCAGGCTTCCTGCATGTCATGAGAATTGTTGCAATTACTCAAATTGGCGGCTTTTAAAGCACCCTCCCACCCACTCATTTCCAAATAGTAAAAAGAGCTCTTGGGCTATGTGGTGTTAATTTCAGGAACTAATTACTGCCTCTTTTTTCCTGTAGGTTTTGTCCACGTTGTGTTCAGGAAAGAAAGAAAAAGAAGTAAGGAGTAGAGGGAAATGCATCCTCTGAGGCAAGAAGAATTTAATATATTCCTTCCTTCATGTTGCAATATCGCCTTTTTGATTTTTTTTTTTTTTTTTAACTACCCTTCTTTGTTTTCTGGTATGATATTTAATTGTCCAGTGGCCAATTGTAATTCCTGTTCTTTCATACGAAAATGACTTTGGGAGGGAGGGAATTTGCCACAGGAACTTTATTTATGTTACACTTGCACAGTACTGAAAGAGGTGTTACTTTGAAGTGCTAGGGCAGCCAGTAGCTGTAGTCTCTGCTAGTTTGTAGGAGCCTGTGAAACCACGCAAGACCTTGCAGGAGAAGGAGGTAGCGGTGTCTTCAGCATGGTGCATCGCCGTCATGGAAATAGTTTAGGCCTGGAGCTTGGCGTGGTAGAGAAGGGATTTTCTCTGATGCAGCCTGTGTGAAAGAAGTAGGCCTCACTGGTTAGGTGTGAAGTCCGTCTGTTGTGCAGTTTTGTAGTACAGAAGGGAACAGGAAAGCTAGCTAACTGTTTCCAGTGTCTGTTTCCTCAAACCCAAGTACCGTGCTTAGTTCTTACAGGGTGGGGATGGGGGAGAGGTATGGCCGTATCTTCTCTTTTGGGGAATTTCTTCTGTCTACCTTTGCACTGCCTTTATTTTACTTGATCTTACGCCCCCATTCACGTGAACCTTACCAGAAGCAAACCGTTTGACTTTTCACCTCCTTCTAGGAAAGGTTTGTCTCTTTTGAGAGAGAACCTTTAAATAGCAAAGGGATTGTCCTGCAGTGTTTCTTAGTGACAGTAATACTGAGAGAGGGCGTCACCTTTCCTGGCTGTTTCCATTTCTCTGAAGATCCTTCAAGTACATTACTGTGAAGATGAAACCTACAGTATTCTTACAGAGGTAGAAGGTCGGATTTATTCATAAAATAAGATGAAGGCCTGACTTTTGTAACTTGCGTTTGTCCTGGGTAAATCAGGAAAACAAGCTCTAAGGGCTCAGTCAGGATGGTGTGTGTGTTCCCGTGGTGTGGCAAAGCTGAAAGGGGCCACGGGGTAGCTTGGTGGGGGGTTTGAACGGCATTTGCTGTGAAGCGCTGCTGTTAAAGAAAGCCATTCAGCAGGAATGTTTTAAAATTACTTCTTGTCTTTTTTTAGAGGGGACACATTTGCATGTTCTTGACTGCTTTAAGCTGCCTTTCAGATGATGAATGTGAATCCTTGGCTGGCATCACAGTGTCAGTTGCTGCAGTGGAGGGGAGAGGAGGAAATCAGGAGTAAGACAACAGAAGTCCTTCTGTTTTTTTTCCTTCCTCTGAGTTATAGTGGGAAGAACAGAGAACTCTTGTCTTCATGTACATCTCCTGTGTTACGAGGCTTACCTGCCTATGATAAAAGACGTTGTGGGAAATCCTGGTTCTGCTGGTGGAGGCGGGGGCGGGAAAGCCCCAAACCAAGCCCCCCTGCAGCAGCACGGGCCAGGGTTCATGAACTTTGCTGGCTGTGATCCCTGACGGGTGTTGATGGCCGCTCTGTGCAGGGCTGTGTACTACTTTGCATACCATTGTGCAAGAGCTCTTGGTGTAGACTGCTGGAAAGGCAGAAGAAACTTCCAGATAAGCTTTTGTTCTGCTGTAAAAACAATCTGAATAAACAGTACAGAAGAAAAAAAAACACTTCTAATCAGATTTTGGCACCTGTTTCCGAAAGAAAAGTCTTTTTTCCCCTCTTATACTGACCCTCTTACACGTGTTTCGCAATGAAAGAAAGTAGAACACAGCTCTTGCCAGTTTTCCTTCCCTGCTTTGCTCTGTTGGGCGCTGTAGATGCTGCACATGTGTCAAGACTGACATAGAAGAAACCTGTTGATACTGAGAGCTTTTCTGTGAACATCTTGTTTTGTTGTATCTGCTCTAGGGAAAAGAACCCTGTCTCCAGGGTCCTTTCATTTGAAGTGTGCTGTTGTTGCATGTGCCTTCATTACGTTGCATCACTCCGCGTGTTATACGTGAAGTTTCCATAGTTATGTTTACAAGATGATGCGCATTTGTTGTTGTTGCCATTGTAATAGCACCCGGAAAGCACGCAGATTAAAATTAAAATGAAAAGCAGATTGCTGGGGGGAAGGGGGAGGAAAAGCACAGTCACACAAACCTGAACTTAGAAACACAGCCCTCTTTTTCTTTCTGCCTCTTTTTTTTTTTTTTTTTTTTTTTGAGAGAGAAATTTAATGATGATACCTCATGAGCCAGCCTGTAAATCAGTAACCAGTGAGTGAGACCTGTACCTCATTGCCCTGCTACACTGGATTCATGTAGGAGCGTAACTGCCCCCTGAAGACTGTGCTGATGCCGTTCCAGGTTTTATTTTCCCCTTTCACCCAATGGTATAGTATACAATTTTTTTAATTTTTTTTTTTTTTTCCCCTAAGGCTTTATTGGTAGTGGTAGCACCGTAGATTAATAAGCATCTGATTTGATATTATCTCAAAATTCCATTGCACCTCTCTGGAGGTCCTGCTGGAAACGTGCCCCCGGGGAAGCACGCAGCTGACTGCCCTCAGCTCAGAAGGGGCGCTCAGGTAGGACAGCAACATGCCGTTTGTTAGCAAGTGCTTTCGGGGGCTCTGAGGAGCACACGTTTTCCGTTTTAACCAGCAAAGCAACAAGAAAAATAGCTCTAGAAGTCGGCATCGGCCCTCGAAAGGAAAGATACTTCACTGGGAACAGTGACCAGCGTGAGGTACAGCACAGTCCTCTTCTTTGGGACATAACGTCTCTAATGAGCGGGACATCTGACATCCGATACCAGCAATAAACCGTCCCGCTGGGAACAGGGGCGCAGGGGCTCTGACTGCTCGGGAGCCTCTCCTGGCCGCTTACACCTGGCTTCAGAAACTTTTTTTAAAACTCCTTATAGACAGAAATACCAGTAGCCTTCATTTTTGCTGACTAAAGGATTTAAATCTTTCTCCTGGATTTTGAATGTACAGTGTTAAATATACTTTTCTGGAGAAGGGTGAACAAGACTGTGATCTGCGTAAAGGAATGTTCCACTAAAGATTGTCGAAAGCCCCGAATACCCTGCGGGGTTCAGCTTTATTTCAGCTCGTCCAAACTGGAGGTGAAACGACTTTAACCCGAGTGTTCTGTTTTTTAAAGGAATTGGATCTATGTTCCCTTTGTGAAGGGAAGAGAATATAAATCTTTTTATTGCGGGGAAGAAAAAAAAAATGAATGTAAAGTAAAAAATGTATATCTGTATTTTTGGATCATGCGATAGATAATGGATATATTGTTATAAATAAAGTATTTTTGGGAACAAAGGCGTGCTGGAGCGCGTTGTGTGGCGATTGCCGCGGGGGTGAGTGCCCGGTGCCCCGGCTCTGCTGCCGTAGCGGGCAGGGTGCGCGCTCCAGGAGGCTGTGGGCGCCGCACGGGAGGCGTGGGCCGGCGGATGGAGCCCCGCAAGGACACGCGTGGGCGGGCGGGCTCCAGGACCCCACGCGGTCCCGCGGGAGGGGCGGGGGGGTGCAGCGGCGGCCTCCTGCCGCAAGGAGGCGCTGCCGGCGCTGAGCGCATGCGCTGTGCGGGGTCGGCGGTGGCGGCCGAGCCCCTGGGCCAGAGCGCATGCGCTGTGCGGGGGTGGCGGAGCCCCTCGGCCAGGCCGCCTCGGGGTGCGCGGGCCCGGCCTCGGCGCTGCCTGCACCGGGACCGGTGTGGAGCTGGAGCCGCCCGGGCCCGGGAGCGCGGCGGGCGAGCCGGGTTTACCCCCGCTCCCGAGGGGTGCGTGAGCCTGCCGTGTCCCGGCGGGGGTGTGGCGGGTGGTGGCCAAAGGCCATGGGTGCACCGTCCGCCCCGCACCCGCAGGATATCGCCAGGCCCGGGGCTGTCACACACCGACGGCCCCAGTCCCGGCTCCCCGCGAACGGCGAGAGCTCCTGAGCTGCTTCCTCCGGGAGAGGGAGCCGCGGGGCCCGGGCAGCGAGCTTGCACACGAGCCAGGCCTGTCCCTGTCAGGGTGACCATGGGCATTTGCTCTGCGGGCCCCCGCCGCGCCGTGCGGAGTCGCTGGGCGCCGCTGAGATGGCTGACGGGCCTCCGCGGGCGGATCTCGGCACAGCACGGCGGCCCTTCCGCCCCGGGGACGCTTCAGCGGAGGAAACCAGCGGGTGCACCCGCAAGTGCGGTTCCCGGGCCGTGGGGTGTGAGGGCTCAGGGCAGGAGAGCGTTCCCCGCAGCCGCCTCCGGCTCCCGGGAGGTCATGCTGACCAGCGAGCGCTACGGAGTGCGGCGGCTGCCCTTCTCCCCTGTGTCCGACAGCGACGTGGCTTTCTTTGAGAGCGTGATGCCAGGTAGAGTCATCACAAATCCGGAGGAACTGAAAGCGTTTAATGTGGACTGGCTTAAATCAGTCCGAGGTAAGCGAGGTTGTTTATTTTTCAGGTGTGGTAAAACCTCCTCTCCGCCTCCGTTAATGCACCAAAATGAAACGTCTGCCAAAGAAAATCCCATCTCTGCTTGTAGCAGACCATGTCTTTACAGACAGCAAAAGGAGTTTTCCTCGTAGAAAGTCCCCCTTTGGGAATTGCCTAATTTCTGGTAATCCTTCTGACTTGCATTTAAAAAAAACAAAACAAAAATACTGAGCCCTGTTAGCTTACCAGTTAACTTTTTCCTGAAACAAATAAGTTTTTACTATTTGGCTGAAGTTCAGAAAACAAGAATTGTGAATTTTCTGTTGATTTAGTAAAAGATTTCATGAAAATTTAGAACCTTTCCCATTGCCTCCACTGGCAACCAAGTCTGTGTATACATGCAAAATTTTTACAGTGCTTTAAGGGAAAGCCCGCTATTGAAAATGTTTGGTTTAGAACTGGTTAAGATTACTCTGCTTCACAGTGGAGGGAGCATTGCTATTTCAGAAATTGTGCTTTACTGCCTTTTTCTTTCTGACCTGCATAGAGCCTGCAACTTGCCTTCAGAGTCCCTTGCTTTCCTTGCAGGCTGTAGCAAGCTGATGTTGAAGCCGCAGACAACAGCAGAGGTGTCTCAAGTTCTCAGGTAACCTGCACCTTTTCTGCTGGGCTTTGTGGTGAGGAAACTCGGTTTATTCTGGGAGGATCCGGCAAGTGGAGGGAACACCTAGATGTTCAGGCACAACTACTCAAGCACTGGAATTACTGAAACTGTTTTCTTCTTAACTTTGTGTCTTGTGGTTGAGCTCCCGTGGCTTCACCTGTCCCTTCTGCTCTTTAAATCCTGACTGCCCTTGGGCTCACTGCTTATTTTTCATTCCAGCTGCCCCAGGACAGGAGGTGCTGCACGCTGTTGCTAGCCTGGGGGTATGCATGTGCTGGTGGGGAGGCAGTGTCCCTCATTTGAAAAAAAGAACTAGAGGTTCCTAGGGAGGAATATTTTCACACAGAGCGCTGAAGTTTTTCAAGGCAGAAAGGGGCTTGAACTTGGGTCTTGTATTTCCCAGGCCCAGTGCTCTCTCTGGCCCTCCAGCTTTTCAGGGGTGATGGTGTCCTGTCAGTATTGGGCAGAAACGAAGGCCAAACTCTTGTTTTACAAAACAAAATTCATCTTTCCTGGCAAGACCACCTTGCAAAGGCTAAGTGGGCAGCAGCAAACTTCTCAAATCAATATTAAGCAGGTGGATTCAGTATTGATGGCTTTTCTACTCTACTAAATTGTCCAGATTAGACACTGTACCGGTGCTCAAGAGGAGCAGTTGTGTTGAAGGATTCAGGAGGGTCCATCTGAAAAGGTGAAGAAGGTTCGGCCAAAATCAGGCAGTTTGAGGAGCTGATATTTTGTCCACTAAATCAGTAAGAACCCTTTCCTGGCTCCAGTTGGGCTTCAGTATGCAGGGTTGCTGTTTGGCTGAAGAGCTACAAGCTTGCACACACCTGCTCCTAGCTCTGATAAAGCAGATGCAGAGAGCACAGTAAAGGCAGGGCTTCTGAAGTAACCTTGTGCCATCTGTTGTGCGAGAACTTCTGTGAGATGGGAGAGGATGTGATGAGTGGTGCTTTGCAGGGATGTGGCAGGCTGGAAGGTGAAGCAGCTGAAGCAGAGGTGCCCATGCTTCATTGCTTACAGGACATTAATTTACTGGGGGGACGAGGAGGGCAGTAATGTCTTAAACGTTACCCACCACTGCCGGAGGTCATCTGTCAGAGCCCACTGAGGAAGTCAAGTTGTTAACAGAGCCTGCGACGTAAATAGCTTGTGTATAGACAGAATGAGCTGTGATTTCCAGGCAGATGTTGCGTGGCACGTCTGTTGATATGCACAAGGGTAACTCCAAGCATTCATTCCTTTGCTCAGTGTTGGGGTGCGTTTTGTGAGGAGTTGTGCTTTCTCCCTTCTGCAGTGAAAATGTCCCTTTGTATCAAGTTACTCTTTAGGCTAAATGCTGCTTAATGTTAAGGAGCGTTGAGCACTGTCACGACAGTAGATGTTCATGTGGAGGTGAAGCTGTTTTGGTAGGCTAGGGGGAAAAATCTTAAGGCCTTAAGATACACAAGACTTTGGAAACCTTTTTCTTTCCAGGTACTGCTATGAGAGGAACCTGGCGGTGAACCCACAGGGGGGTAACACAGGCCTTGTTGGAGGCAGCGTTCCTGTCTTCGATGAGATCATTCTTTCCACTGCTCTCATGAACCGGATCATCAGCTTTGACAAGGTGTCTGGTAAATATCATAGAGACGTGAGGGACGGAAACGAGCCCCTGGCCGTACACCAGCCATTTTCCTGGGAGCTGGTGACTGCAGGATCAGCAAGGTTCGGCCCAGCAGCATCATACGGGGTGTCAGAGGTTTGTTTCATCCAGGCTCCTGCTGCTGATGTTATAGATTATAACAGTAGCAGATGTAAAAATACAGCTGGTGGCAGAAAGAGAGAAGAGAGACATGGACATCCTGTTGCCTCTTTGTAGATCTAGATGAGAAACCCAGGTGGAGAAGAATGCCAGTGTTGAAGAAGGCATTTGGCAACTACAGTAGCAGAGGGAAAGGAGGGATGAGGACAACTTATAGGTTGTTTGCATTTGGAAAAACCAGGCTGGTTTGAGTATTTCAGTTCTGAAAACAGAGAGGGAACAACAGGCAGAGATACACTTCATGTCACTGTGTTTTACCAGGCGACAGTTATGGATGACCAGATGTTAAGGTGATGGCAAAGTTCCCCTCGGCTTGAAGAGGGGTTGGACAATGCCCTATAGCATGTGTGGACTTCTTGTGCGTTTAAATCAACCCCAGAAAGTTTTGGAGGAACAGATGGTTGCATCTGCTTGTACTTATCCCGCCTCTTTAGCAGGCACCTTCTTCTTGGGCATCAGCTTGTAGCAGGATGTTTGTGTTTCAGGAATCCTTGTGTGCCAAGCTGGCTGCATCTTAGAGAAACTCAACGAGTACTTGGAGGAGCAGGGCTTTATCATGCCACTGGACTTGGGAGCGAAAGGTAGCTGTCACATCGGTGGTAACGTGGCCACAAATGCTGGAGGCTTACGGCTCTTGAGATACGGCTCTCTCCGAGGGACAGTGCTGGGACTGGAAGTGGTAAGGCGAGTACCTGGCAGTTCCCTTCTGTGTTGAAACCTCTGCTTCTTACCCTGTTCCCTGCTGTTCTAGCCCTTAGCTATCCATTATGCAGACAAGTTCCTTTCCAGGCTTCCACTCTTAACTTTTCCTCCTATGGCTCTTTTGAGAAGGGTCAACAAGTGTTTTTAGTGGTTCTAAAAGATTTTAGGGCTTGGGAGCAGATTACTAATAGGAAATAAATTGAGTAGGTAACAAAAGCCCGGTTTAGTTTTATTGCGTAGCCCAGAAAGAAGAGCTTTTGACTCAGGTTTCGTCTGTAGTGTCAAAACAGCCTTTAATAATATATCTTAGAGACATTCAGTCTTGATTTAAGGCTGAAGTGGTGGAGGGCTTACTTCATTCTGCATAACTGTGTTCACTGTTTCAAATAGTGTTCGTTGTTTCTGTTGAATAATGGGAGCAAGGGCTGCAGAGAATGCCTGGCCTCCACCACTGATAAGGAAAGCAGAGCAAGTTCGTTCTTCTGTTACTTGTCGTTCTGGAACATGTACCAACAGCACTGTAAAAAAAAAAGAAGCAGAAAAATTTGGAGGAAGCCTCAGGTAGGATATAGAGGGGAGGGAGAGCTGGGAATGGAGGAACAGTCATGAGACTGCGGGAACGGGCTTCTGCTGGTGTCTGTTGCTCAAGGGCAGTGGCGGCCTTTCATCAGCTGGGTAGCAGAGAAGCTTATGACAGCAGATTTCTATGTAGGTGCTTTGACTGGGTCCCGTATTCCCACAGGTGCTGGCTGATGGCTCGGCTCTGGACTGCTTGGCGTCTCTGCGCAAAGATAACACTGGCTATGATTTGAAGCAGCTTTTCATCGGATCCGAGGGGACCTTGGGAGTTATCACGGCTGTCTCCATACTCTGTCCTCAGAAACCTAAGGCTGTCAATCTGGCATTCCTAGGTAAGAGCTGATATTAATAATTTCACACCTGAATTCAGAGTCCGGGAAAGGGATAGGAATGGAGAGAAGAAAGCACTGGTCAGCCTGCTGAGCTAGATTACGAGCTTGTTTCTGAGAAATAGTGTGGTGCTGTATGTTAAAACACCTGTGCAGGTATTTTATATCTGTGGTATAAATGTGTGAAATACCTGCAAGAGCAGGTTGCTCTGCAAGGGAAGGGGGGCCGGGAGCTTAGCAGGGTGAAGACGCAGGCAGGGCAACACCCTCACTGATGAAGGCTCGATCTGACAGTACTGGAGCGAGGTCAGCAGGGCAAGTCTGGTGACAGTAGGCAGAGACAGCTGCAATCCAGCGGTCACCAGGTGAGTACGCAGTGACAAGGTCAGGCTGGGAAGTCAGGTCTACAGGTCAGGATCTGGATCAGCAATGTACCTGGCCAGGCACAGCTGCTTAAAAGCTGCTTCTGAGTCTGCTTTTTAGCAGAGTTGTTTGTGGGGAGCCTTCACTGACACTTTTTTTCTCAAAAATGTCCACGGCCAGTAAGGGCTTCTCAGACAGCTTCCTTGTGTCAGACGTGGCCTTGAGAGCAGAGAGCTAGACTGCTAGGAGGGGAAGAGCAGGCTCGAAGTGCTGACAGACCTGTGGAATGTGTGCAGTTGACCCCAGAATTTACCTGAACTCTCACAGTGACCTTCTTGCCTGTGCTGAGAGCTGAGGGTGGGGCAGACATTTTGGTATCAGCTGTCTTAGAGCGTTCAAGAGGTCCTTGCCACAGCAAAGACTAATTGCCATGTCCTCGTGCTGTTCTGCTCTGAAACCTTCCCCAGGTCAAACCATTACAGGAACTGCTAATCTAAACCCACGCAGGGTAGCAGTTTACATTTTCTGGAGATGGGAAAGATGACTTGAAGCCTAATAGATGTTTAAAAACTCCTTACAATGTTTTGGGGTGCTGTTTTTTGTTCCTGATTCTTCTCTGTGTTCTCTGTGAAGGGTGTCAGAGTTTCGCTAAGGTTCTGGAAACATTTACAACCTGCAGAGCCATGCTGGGAGAGATTCTGTCTGCCTATGAGTTCATGGATGAGAAGTGCATGAAATTGGTTGAGAGACATCTCAAGTTGTCCAACCCAGTGGCAGGTACCAGTGTCATTTGTGCTGTAGAAAGAGGCATTGTACTGCTTGGGGATTTTTAGCCTGGTTTTATATACGTGTCAGTGAGCCTGTGGACATCCCTCATTATTTTTGTACCAATTGTATTCAATTCCAAACGCGTTTAGTGGAAGTGTTTAAAGATAAGACTTTTTTCTACTTGTTCCCACAAAACTGCTAGTTTTCTGAAAAGCGGTGGCTACGTAAAAGGTAGAGCATATAAGTGAAGTGCCCTGCAGATAAAAGATTGTCACTTGAGCTGCCCTTCTGCATGGCATCAGGGAATCTGGGCAGTACAGCAACCTCTTGAAGTGTGCCAAGCTTGGGAAGAGCTCCAGGACCTGCCCTGAATTCCTGTACTTTCACCCTAGAGCATCTGCTTATTCTGTTCTCCCTCACTTTCAGGCAGCCCTTTTTATGTTTTAATTGAAACTTCGGGCTCCAACTCGACCCATGATGAAGAAAAATTGAACAAGTTCCTAGAACAGACCATGACTTCTGGTTTGGTCACCGATGGAACTGTGGCAACAGATTCTAAGAAAATAAAGGCAAGTAATTGTTTCCTCTTGCACAAATCTCTTTGATGTGCTTCTCGACTTGGATTTGTATTTTTATTAGGGAAATGTTCAGACTGATGTTTGGTGTGAATGTCCTTGAGAGATCTGGTAGCTTATTTGGCATATTGAGTAAGAACACTAGAGAGAGCACTGCTGATTTTTCTCAGAAAGCCCAAGTGTTTGGTGTTTCAGTGGATGTCTTCTCTTTTTAAAAGATCAGAATAATGAATTATATCTTTCAGTAGTGGCTGGGGTAGGATCCAAACTGCCTGAAAATTATCAAAGCCAGAAGCTGGGTTTTCAGCGAGGCCAGGAGCGAGCAAAGTCCTGTAGGCCAGCGTGACAGTGCGTTAGAGCCACAGACTGTGGTCCCGGGCAGCAAGACAGACACACAGTGTCTCAGTGAGAGGGGAATGATTTGTGTCTGCCCAGTGAACATTATTCTTTTACACTGACCCATGTTTCTTCTAGCCTCTGTTCCCACACCGGCCCTTCCAGTGCTGAATGGGAGGAGGCACATCCCCACTTCTTGGGAAACCCAAAACAGGACTGGAGAGAATGCCCAGTTTTATGTTCTTTCTGTCCGGGGTACTGTCAAGCTTGAAGAGTTGGTGTAGCACGTTACTGTACGATGCTGCCAAGAAAGTGGTGTTAGTAGCTTCCAAGAGGCAGAAGATACCGAGAGAAATCCCTACCTGCAAAGAATCAGGGCTCTTTTTCTCTCCATGTCCCAAAGCACTGAACCCCAGAGGTACTTGGTTTATTTGTATTTCTTCACTTCATCAGATGCTGTGGAGCCTGCGGGAGAGGATCACAGAGGCCCTCACTCACGATGGCTGTGTCTACAAGTACGACATCTCCCTCCCTGTGGGAAAGCTCTATGATCTCGTGACTGACATGAGGGCTCGGCTGGGCCAGAGTGCCAAAAACGTGGTGGGCTACGGCCACTTAGGTGAGTGTAGGTGCTGGGAAAGGAAGTGATTGCTTTTTTGTGCTCTGGGTTTCCCTGTGCAACCTCCTAGGAGTTTTAAAGGTTGTTTTTAGATTAGTGAGAGGCATAGACTGAAGAGCTGAGAGCTGTTAGGAGGATGCATAAGGATCTTCGTGTTTGAGTGTCATTGCTTTCAGACTGTGTTCCGTGTGTTAATGGCAGGTTACCAGCCAGCCAGCCACTGAACTGGTCACTTGTATCTTCTTGCTCTGTACTTTCTATTTAACTATGTAGGTTGTTTAATTGGACCATCAGTTTGATTAATGTACTTAGACACATTTGGTAGATAAACACTTTATTGTCCAAAGATTTATTGGAAATCAATTTTGTCCGAGCCATTAACCCACCAAAAGAGAGAGATAAAAGATATGCGCAGGAAGGCCAGTGCTTCTGTCAGAATGCTTTGAAACTAATTTGATTTTACAAGCAGGTAAATCGGTAGCTTAGCGGAGCTGTTCTGTTTGGGGAAAAAAAAAAAAAAAGAACGTAACACTCTTCAGCACACTTGATTTGAGATGATTTGAAAGACATGGAAAGACAAGACTGCATAACAAAGGCTGCCTCTGGTAGCTCTTGGTGTTGAGGATTGAGCTGCGTACTGTGCGGGTTTGCTGGGATGCAGGAAGAGGTTCTGGCGTGAGAATGACTTTGCGTGTTCTGTCTTCCGAATACCCAGCAACTATGTGCTTAATCAAATACCGTCACACACAAGTGGCAAAAGGAGAAATTGTTCCGTTTGCTTTATTTCTGTTGACACAGTGCCAGAGTGCATGTCCAGCACTGCACAAACATAATAGGGAGAGAGAAAGTGATGAAGGGCTGTATTAAATCTAATGATCATTATGAAATACCACTGAGGAAGACTTTGGCATGCCATCGTGGTAGTGGGACAATAATTAATGCAGCACAGTTATTTGATTTGAAAGTAGCTTAACTCAGACGACTTCCTCAAATATCATACTGAAAGCACGGAAAAACAAAGATCCTGTTTGGATTATTTGTGCGTGGAGAAGCTGATGTTTGTAGAAGGACAGTGAACTTGTCCCTTTCCGCGCAGTCTGGAGACTGACAAAGGCACCGTTGTTTGAGTATGTGGAGGAGGCAGTAATGAGGGCCACTGAGTTTTTCTTACAGACCAACCTCTGAAATGTTTTCTTTCAGGAGATGGAAACTTGCACTTGAACATCACGGCGGATTCCTATAGCCATGCCTTGCTGGATGCCATTGAGCCCTTTGTGTATGAGTGGACTGCAAGATGCAATGGCAGCATCAGTGCAGAGCACGGACTTGGCTTCAAGAAGAAGCAGTTCATTCAGTACAGCAAACCCAATGAGGCAATCTTTCTAATGCAGCGTTTCAAAGCCATGTTAGACCCCAAAGGGATCCTCAATCCGTACAAGATGCTGCCCTCCCATTCTTGAGAGCCGCATGCCCTGAGAAGCGAGCAGATGCCATCACGCGAGGATGGCGTCTCTAGCTTGGTAACTGCACTTTAGCCATAAACAAACTGGTGGATCAGGCAAGCACATGGAATGCTCCTTGTTTTATTTCCTTACTGTGATGGAACAAGTAAAGGAATGTGGTTCCTCTTTTCAGGAGTGCCTGGTCTTTCTGAAAAAGAGCCTGTTAGTGGTTTTGACTGTGTGGGTTTCCTATTTAATACGAACACTGAAACCAGCCATGCAGATACTACGTGTGGATATTCCAGTTCTCTTTCCCCTTAGTTTGCTCTGATTTGTTAGTGAAGTGACACCAGCCACAGGAGGCATTTTCTCACTTGAGGTGTGCAAGTCAAGCATCAGAGGCACAGGAGAAGAACCTGTGGATGCTATACCACTGTCTCCAAGTGAAAATGGTGCTCTTCATCACTTGTTTTGATCTAATACGCTTGTCCAAAAGCCCACAACAGCATGAGGTTATGGCCTCTGTAGTGATGCCCCTGCAGGCTGTCCCCAGTGGCCATAAGTGTTGTCCGATGTACAGCACACAGATACAGGACCGGCCAGAGAAGAGAGGGTGCCTGGAGACCTGACTTCTGGGTAATAGCGATTGGAGGGGAAATGCCAGAAGCCAGGCTGAGGGAAGGGATCCCGGGATGCCTGGCAAGGTCAGGCTTTAGGCAAGCCTTTATTTCCTGCCTCCTTGTCTTCCCTGATCCCCTCCTGCAGAGGGCAAGAGCCATTATCCTGATGATTTAGAGGGAACTGTAAAATCTCTATCCCTCCCAGCCAGGAAACTAGACGAGGCTGGGTGGAGGTAATGACAGTGGTGGTGAAATCGCCCAGGTATTTCTCTGCACTGTGCATGTGGAGCATTAGGGCAAAAGAGATTTCTGCGCGTACCAGTACTAATTTATTTTCCTGAGGTGTCCCCTTACCCTGGCGTAGGTGGTTCTGACGCTGCCCAGCCAGAGGGCAGACTGGTGCCCACACCCAGCGCCCTGCTCCAGTAACGCCAGGCGCAAGCACAGACTGCGGGAGGAGCGGCTGGAGAGCAGCCCTGCAGAAAGGGACCTGGGGGTGCTGGGGGGCAGCAGGCTCGGTGGGAGCCAGCAGTGTGCCCTGCAGCCAAGGGGGCAAACCGCATCCCGGGGTGCATCCAACACAGCAGGAGCAGCCGGTCAAGAGAGGGGATCATCCCGCTGTGTTCAGCGTTGGTGCGGCCTCACCGCGAGTGCTGGGTGCAGATCTGGGCCCCACGGTTTGAGAAGCATGTGAAGGTGCTTGAATGTGTCCAGAGGAGGACAAAAAAGCTGGTGAAGGGCTGGAAGAAACATCCTGTAAGGAGTGGCTGAGAGCTTTGGGTTTGTCTAGTTTGGACAAAAGGAGGCTGAGGAGCGACCTCATTGCTCTCTACAGCTTCCTGAGGAGGAGATGTAGAGAAGGAGGTGCTGAGCTCTTCTCCCTGGGATCCAGTGACAGGACACATGGGGATGGCCCAAAGCTGCACTGGGGGAGGTTTAGACTGGACATGAGGAGGCATTTCTTTACCAAGAAGGTGGTCAAACACTGGAACAGGCTTCCTAGAGAGGTGGTCAATGCCCCAGGCCTGTCAGTGTTTAAGAGGCCTTTGGACAGTGCCCTTAATACCATGCTTTAACTTTTGGTCAGCCCTGAGCTGGACAGGTCATCAGCTGGACCAGATGATCATTGTGGGTCCAGTCCAACTGGACTATTCTATTCTAAGATGGGGAGTTTTGGGGGGGAGTTAAATTTTTTTTTGCTACAGCCTGTCTCTGCTTTGAGATGACAGGAGAGATTGTCATTTGGAGTTTGGTGTACAAAACCACATTGCCCCCCTTCTGTGGTCAAAGGGCAAGCCAAGCCATCTGCTAGTGAGTCATCTTCTGGTCTACTTAGTGTTTGCCAGTCACATCCGTATTTACCAATAAAGCTGCTCTTAACCCCGGCTCTATTATATCCCAATGAAGCAGGTGATTGGGAAAAGCCCAGGGATTTGCCAAAGGTAAATCCTGTCATGCTGACCTGACCACCTTCTCCAGCAAAGTAACATTTCCTGTCAACGTGCGGAGAGCGGAGGATGGTGTTTGCCTGGATGTCAGCAAAGCGTTCAACACTCTTTCCCACAGCCTTCTCCTGGGCAAGGTGGCAAGACACAGACCAGATGGATGGTGCACGAGATGAGCAGGGAACTGGCTCTCAGGCTGTGCTCAGAGGGTGGTGGTCGGTGGGTTTGGGTTTACTGGTTTGGGAGGCCTCCCTGGACTCCATCAGACTAGGAAAGGTGGTTGTCTTACGCAGTAGCTGTCTTCTCCAAGAGCTGCTTTTCAATAATTTCTGCTCTTCCACAGTGCAGTGAACTAGATGTTCCATCCAGAGGCTTTTTCTTAGAATAAAATAATGCTACAGAGTCTTTTTTCTGATGTTTTTAACCAGAACACCGTCTCTGCAAGGATGCAAGCTGTTTAATTGCGTTAAGGGTGACGCTTACGCTCAGCGCTGTGTTGTAGCACCCTTCACGGTGCAATTCTAAGGTCACAACTCTCTCAGCTTGGCCAGGTGGATGCTCCTAACAGAAACACCTCCCTGTGTTATGTGGCCTGTGGTGCCAATATCTAGGCCTGCCCTCTGGTCTCCTCCCACTCCCTCTTTCTCTCCGCTGTCAGTGTGCTCCCCACCTCTCCCTTCGTTCCTTGGGACCACCCAGAGAGGAGCGGATCATCTTCTGGGGTTAAGCAGAGTGAACAATGCCGTCATTAGCAAAGAGGAGACGGACTGTGAAACCCCGTCAGCCTGTGCTGTTTGTGTATCAGGTGATGCAAAAATATGGAAAGTCCACGATGTCGTTAGAGAAGAAACACACGGGGTTTGCTTTCTGCCAAGTTAAGCTGATGCAGCTCGTTCTTTCCGGATCAGGCTATTTATATTCTCTGCCTTTTTCCTACGCTACTCTTTCTCTTTCCCCCACCCCCCCCCTCCAAACCTCTGACCATAATTGTTTAAAATACAGGCTTTACACGTGAATGGTTCTTTTTGGGAAGCGGAACTTTCCATGCTGCTTTTTTTCAGCTACATATGGAGAGCGTGCTAGGGAGAGAGTCGGGGCTTGCAGATAACCTAGCGCAGTGGCCAGGGAAATTCTGGCGCAGCTACGTTTACCCATCTTTTTTACACATGAAGATCCTTAAGCTCAATGTAAGTGTGCCGTTTCAGCTAAACAACAGAGCGGTTACTCTGAGGGAAGAGAAGTGAGGAGTTGTTGTAGGGTTACATTATAGTATCTTTCCTAGACCTTAAACACCAGCGTTACCCTTCTCTTCCAAGTTCTCAGTGATCCTTTCAAATACTGGTTTACTGCTGTATATAGGAGGGAGAGACAGGGTGGGTACGTATTATGGGTGTGGGGGTTATTTTTTTTAAAGAATCATTGTGGTTGGAATTTCTTGTCCAAAATTGTATTTTTTTTCTGGGATAGACTTGAATATTGGAATGACGTGGATGCTCAGCACCTTGAAGCAGTAGTCTTCTGGCACAGTGAGGAAGCACTTGGCTCTGTACTGGGTTTGGCTGGAATAGAGTTTATTTCCTTCATAGTAGCTGGTATGGTGCTGTGTTTTGGATCTGTGACCGGGGCTGATAGCACAGGGATGTTGTAGCTGTGGCTGAGCAGTGCTTGCACAGTGTCAAGGTCTTTTCTGCTTCTCACCCTGAGTAGGCTGAGCTTGTGCAAGAAACTGGGAGGGGACGCAGCTGGGACAGCTGACCTAAGGGATATCCCACACCATTACGGTGTCCGTCTTCCAGTCACCGCTGTGCGCGATGGAGCTCTGCTTTCCTGGGGATCGCTGAACGCCTGCCTGCAATGGGAAGCAGTGAATGAATTCCTTTCGCTTTGCTTGCGCGTGCAGCTTTTGCTTTACCTGTTAAACTGCCGTTTATATCAACCTGCAAGTTTTTGCACTTTTACCCTTTCAATTCTCCCCCCCCCGGCATCCTGCAGCGGGGATGTGAGCGAGCGGCTCCATGGGGCCGAGCTGCCTGCCCGGGCTGACCCACAACGCTCTCCCCGAAGCAGGCAGGCACACGAAGCAGAGGCAGCGTGGAGCTGTTACTGCAGCATCCTGCCCAGCTAACTAACTCCGTGTCAGCTGGCTGACCTTTGCTGCCCCCGGTCCCAGAGCAGCCCAGCCTCACGTGAAACCAAGTATTTATGTATGGCAGGGTATTTTTCTGCGTAACCAGACCTGACGATTCGTGTACGACACCCCAGGAGAGAGCAATGAATCAATTGTAAAAGCGTAAAGAATGGTCTTTTGTGATTCTTGGGCTCTGCCGCCTTCTGAACAAGAAATCGCACAGCTGACGTGTATAATGTAACAGGAGAAAGAAACCTGTTAAACGTGACCCCCCCTGCCAGCAGCAACCGACGCTGTGCCCAGAGCAACCCTAGAAATTCTTCGTAAAACAGCAAGTTGGCTCATGTTCTACTAAGAAAAGAAAAGCAACCCTATACCTTGCTAGTCTCTGGATCTTGATGAGCACCGGACTAGGAGCTGTGATTTTAAAAGAAATGCTGTATATTTGGGCGCTCTGAAGACTTAGCAACGTAGGTGAAGGACACCAGAATGCTGAGGACTTGGCTCTTGGTGTGGCAGATTTGGGCCGCCAGCATACAGGGTTTAGAAAGGTGGCCCCGTGGGTGGGGAGGGAAAGGGGATCGTGTCAGGAGCTGCGTGGGAAGTGGCATGGCCGTAAAAGACCAAAAGCTACAGCTTAATCCTTTTCCAGGCTGGGAGATGTGAATAAACTTTTTGTGGCCCAAATGAGGAGAGCATCGACTTCATCCTCAGTGTGGGGAACGGGGAGATCATTCCACCTCCAGACTCGCAGGGTCAATCCTGCTCTCCTGGAGCAGTTTGCAGCCATCGAACTCAGTTTGTGACGTGCTGGTGTACAGGAGACGTGGTGGAATCTCAAGTTCCTGTGTAATGCGAGCTGTAATGGATGTTAGGAACACCAGAAAGTCACTTTGTAGACAAACCATAAAACAGCACCCATTCAGGGGCAGGAGATCTCTCTCCCAAGCCCTAGATGCAGCTAAGTACCTAGGCTCTTAACCTCTGACTACAACAATGGCATTTCACTGGGATGGAATTTGAAGTCTAAATATTTTAAGTGGAATTCTCCATAGGTGAACACCCTTCTTGTTTTGCTGTTGTCCCTAATTTCCTGTGGCCGAACGTGTCTGGCAGGGGTTTACAGTCCTGAGGCACCGAGCCAGGAGCAGGGGAAAGGCACGGCAGGTACTGACCACCGCACCAAGTGACGCGGCGGTGGGCAGGGAGGGGGCACTGAACAAACAATGTGACAGCGTGCAGGGCCACGAAGGGGCCGATGATGCTCTCCTCCAGCCCCTCGCCAGCACAGCACCCTGCCCCAATCCTGCTGTGAGCCCCCTACGCCTCCCTCCCACAGCCAGGAGAGAAGGGGGCCCCCACTAAGGGGTGCCCACTAAATTCTTAATTCCCTGAAAAACTGGTGCAAACCCCATCTCCCCTGGCAGCTCTTTGTACCTGTGTTAATTTCATGCCATACCAGAGTTTTTCATGGCTTATTGATTAACTTTCACCACCCCTGGGAACACCTAGCCACTCCCTTTGTCCTCACCTATCCCAGCCATTTATAGCAGCGACGGGATGCTAGAAATAGAGCCGCGCACACCGAGAGAGCCGTAGAGGACAGGAGTAGTGGAGTTGATTTGCAGAGGAGATAGCGTCTAGCTCGTAGCGGCGAGGCGGCATGAAAAGCCCTGGGTGCACTTCAAGGTAAGGGGAGAGGGAGGAGAACACTACGAGCGCAGGATTAAGACGCGGTTTGTAGAAAGGTCTGGTTCAGGCAATCCCTGTAAATTGTTAATAACCTGTAGAGTTAGTCACTGTTTGCTCCGGGGTGGAGGTTAATTTCGCCATGACTGTTTCTTTCCTGTATTCCAAGTCTTTTAATTTGAAAGAACCTTGTTAGGTCAACACAGAGGTGTGTTGTTTTCAGCTTAAGCCAAATGACAACAGAAGGTTGTCCCAAACCTTAAAGCATCCGTAGCCACACATCCAAGTCTGACCTGAGAGACAGTTTTCTGTGCTTTCTTCCTGTCTGGGAGATGGCGTGGCGCAGATCGGAAAGGCGAGTGGAGCCTCCAGCGCCGGCCCTGCTGTCAGCTCCGCAAGTTTTTGGCTCCTTAGGAGAATGTTGTGTCTTAGCAATCCGCTCCCAAGTGACTCCCCAAAGGGATCCCTGGCTGGCTGCACGTCTTGTGTGCTTGAGTAACTTCTGTGCGACGTTGGAATCATGGCTTTCTCTCTTGAACCGTGTTTTGCCAAGGACTGTATTAATGGGGTAAGAAAGTAGATGGTGGCCCTGATCGTGCCCTGCAGCTCTCAGCTACGTTGCACTTCACACACACCAGGTGAAATGTTTTCTCCCTGTCATGCGAGAAAGGAAGAAATTGCTGCAGCCACGATCCTGTGCATCATGCCCTCCATGCTCCCGTTAATACGCCGGATGGTTACAAAATCCCTCTGCTTACAACTGAAACTGTTTGTATAAAAGATCGGCTCTGTCTTCTGTGACACCAGGTACTTGCTCAGCTTGCCTTCAGCCTGTCGACACGTACAGATCTGGAAGTGGCTTGCTCGGAGGCTTGCAGTCTTGTGACAAAGGGTTTTGTGTGACACTAAGGAGCAGTTTTTAAGAGCAGTGCTGGCTTTCACAGAGGTGGACCAGGGCAGTGGGTGCAGGACGGATGGTGAAACCCCATGTGCAGGTTCGCAGGACGTGCTGAAGCCAGTGACAGCCCCTGTGAGTGCGGCTGCGGGTGGCCAGGCCCCAGGGGCGATGGGGACAGGACTCCCTGCGGTGACCAGGCAGGGGGCTCAGCTACACAAGTGCACCAACCAGCACCCCACGTACCTGCAGCCCCTCCTCTTATGCTCCCCCGGTCTCTGTTTTACTGCACTCTTCCCTGGGGATCACCTCGGTCCCTGCCCTTGGCCCTTCCCCTGCACACCTCCATTGCTCGCCTTTGCTGGGCTGAGGGGCAGCGGGGTAAAGGCCGCTGCAGTCTTCTCCCTGTCCCCACTCCCAGCTCCATCCCTGAGCTGGAAGGCAGATCTCTTTCCATCCATACATCGCGAGGCAGGGAAACAAGCACCATGGCACAAGGTAGCATCGTTTGGCACCCTTGGGACGAGAAGTGCATCATTTCTGCATGGGGACTGGCACCTCCATGGCCCCCGTGCTGCAGAAGTCAGTCACTCTTGCTCCTTAAAACAGGTCTGCTGGGAGCATCCAGTTACATCAGAGATGGGCTCGGTGTGCTCCACATGTATGAAGACTTGGACGCGGGACAACACCATGTCATCTCTTATTAAAGTAAACAAAATATCGTGGGGTGTCTTTGAAGTGAAAGATGTAGAGGTCTACAGAGCCTATCTTCCTGCAGTAGAAGGGACTGCTAATCCTTCTTGAGCATCTTGTGATCCTGATCTATCTTCAGGATTGGTTTAGGTGTATGCTGATTTGTTTGCCCCATAAAACATCAATCTATCCGAGTTGCCATTTTGGAGACACCACCCAAAAAAAATGCATGGACCATTATTGCATGCATTAAACTCCACAGAAAAGGTGCAGAAGGAGGATGTCGCCGGGCTGGCTTAGGAAGGACTTCCAGACAGGCAGAGAGATGTGTTTTGGAAAACCATCACGCCGACGTCAGCTTCACTTTACACGAAAGCCCAAGAAAATAGGGAAGGGCTGCATTTGACAGAGGTGAGCCTGCTTGCTGCCTCTGGGCCCCTCCGCATTCCTTCTGTCTCATCTCTACTTACATACACAGAGCGAACAAAGGAAAGGGGATTGTCTCACCCCCATCCTCCTAACAGGTCTGGGACCAAAAAATTAAGCAATACTGATGAAAGATTGCCTGTAGTTACATCTTGAAACTCTTCATGCAGAAGCTGTGCTGCAAATTCATGTTGGAGGTTGGTACCAGCTGCGGCTGCAGGTCTTCCCTGCCTTTGGGTTGGGCTCTTCCACCCAAGTATTTCCCACTTCGACTGAGGTGTCGTGGGACCAGGAAAGTGCTCTAGTGCAAAGCAAAGCTTGAAGCAAAAGTGGTTTTGGGCAGGTTTGCATGGCAAACAAAGCCAAACGGCTTTTCTGCAGTGCCGTCATGGTGTTGCAACATTGCCGCCCATCTCCACGCTTCCACTGTGTTTACAATTGGCTTGTAGCTCCTCACTCATAGCTAAGGCAGCTGGCTATGATAGCTCTGTTTTTATGTGCAGCTCTTCATGTTCTGTTGGACTTTGCTCCCATCCTTTCTCCAGTTTTCCATGGCCGGATCCAGGAACTGGAAGGAGCCATTTGGTGTCTTTCAGGTGACACAAGCTGGAGGCTATGAAAGCCACCACCCTGTTCAGCAGGACCATGTTTGAGGACCCCTTGGCCAGAAGGACAGTAGAAAGGACCATGAGGTCCAGCCTGCAGCAAGCCATGTGCCCCCATCGACCCTCAGACTGGGTGGGCTTGGAGCCTTCCTTACTTGCTTGGGAGAGCGGGAACCTCAAGTGTGACCGCCCTGTGCTGTGAATTGGACTGTATCTTCTCAAAACAACTTAAAGCCCAAGCCAGATCTGCTGCATTTTGAAAGTGGTGGCTGAAAACATGGAATTCACACTGAGTTAAAAAGCTTTTAGGATCAGAGAAGTCAGATCAAGCTTGGTGATGAAAAGTTCCTTTTTGGTGGGCATCGGGCCTTCAAAAGATCCTGTACGTGTCCCAGCTAGAATGCACTGCTGGTGTTAAATGGTGGTCGCCTAGTCAGTGCTGGAAAAGACTCACCCCTCATCATTATCCAGGCAAAGCATGGGGGATACGTGTGGTGCTTGGTCCAAAAGGCTGCCTCTGAGCTCGGGCGATTTGAAGTCTGGCAAAGGTGAGAAGATCTGAGGAAAAGGAGACCCGGGTGACGCTGAGCACGAGAGCTGGGCTGGGAGGAGGAGCTGTCGCAGCGGGGAAGCAGTCCTCTTGTTTGAAAGCAGGGTGTAATTAGTCTGTTACAGGTGCTGTTGGGTTATTAATTGGTTTTCTGTAGTAAAAAATCTCAGTTATATTGAAAAAAAAATCAGGTTACTGTTTCTTTGAGATCTCCATCTTCTGGAGTGATGTGCTTACAGGAGCCACTGGTATTTCTTACCAGGAAATCCCGGTACCCCTACAAAGGGCTCATTTTCTAGTGAATAAACTAGGCGTCTGAATAGTGAATAAGCTCTAAAGCCCCAGAAAAGCAAAAGAAAAGCAAAGTAAAAGGCAACAGAGTGTAGCGGGAGGCTGTCGGAAGAGCTTAGCAAGCTCTGCCTGTGTCCTGCCAAAGGCCAAAACCAAGAGAGCGAAAGTGCGATTTCCCACTGTCCTGCTTCTGACGCCAGAGCTGCTGACCCGGCTCGGGGAGCCAACAGTGGCTGGCACCAGGGAGACGTAAAATTGGGCTCCCGGTGACAAAAATCCCTGAAGGCAATATGCAAAGTTTGGTGGTTCACCTTCAGGGAAGGACTGTCGGATAAAAATCCACTGACACTCTGCTTTCTTTCCAGGCACATCAAATGTCTCATCTTTTTCAACCTTTGCCTGGGGCTTGTCTTCCTGTCGGGATTCTTCCACATGAAGAATAAAAATTATGTGTAAGTGAAGCAGAAGCCAAGTTGCATGACTTTGTCTGCCCAGGGCAGCAAGGATCTGACCTGTGACACGTGATTTGACTCTCATGGGGTTTAGGCTAATATTGGAAGGGCAGCAGCTGAAAGTTGGGCCCTAGATCCACATTTGGGCAGGCAAGGGATCGAATTAGCCAAAGGGATGAGGTTTGTTTGGGTTGGTGCCTTGCACCAGCTGCTGGTGTGGTAACAGAAGAAGAACCTGCTGCTGATGGGCTTTGTCAGGTCTCAGAGATGGGGTATGGCACCAGAGAGGTTGGTTTTCCCATCTGTTGCCTTCCTGCAGAATCATGAAGAGCCACAAGCCACTGCTGATACCTTCCACGCCTTGCCATGCCAAGACTAACGTCATGTTCCTGAAGACCCACAAGACAGCCAGCAGCACTGTCTTGAACATCATGTTCAGGTTTACGGAGAGGTACAACCTCACTGTCGCCCTCCCAGCTGACCAGCTCGTCCACCTGGGCTACCCGAAGACCTTTTTGGCCCACTTTGTGGAGGAATTTGAAGCCATAGGACAAAACTACAACATCATGTGCAACCACCTGCGATTTAAACTCTCAGAGGTAAGAAAGAGCTATGGCACCTGTGGAGAAACCTGGTTGAATGAGCAGCGCCTCCAGACTAACAGCCTCTCTTCTTCCTCCCTGCAAATAGGTGGAAAAGGTGATGGCAGCAAACACCTTCTACTTCTCCATCCTGAGGAACCCCATTCCTCTGATGGAGTCTTCCTATGTCTACTACAAGGATGATGTCCCTGCCTTCAGAAACTCCAAGGACGTGAATGAGTACCTGTCATCACCCATGAAGTATTACCATCTGGCAGATCATGAGCAAAATATCTATGCCAGGAATATCATGTGGTTTGACTTTGGCTATGATAACAATGCAGAGGACAACAAAAAGTACATCCAGACAGTCTTGAAGGAGATTGAACAAAACTTCCACCTGATCTTGATAGCAGACTACTTTGATGAGTCCATGATCCTCTTGAAGCACACTTTGTGCTGGGATCTGGATGATGTGGTTTACTTTAAGCTCAATTCCAGAAGCCAGGAAACTGTCCAGACCCTGACTCCGGAAAGCAAGGAGCAGATAAAAGCATGGTGCTCGCTGGACTGGAAGCTCTACCTGCACTTCAACCAGAGCTTCTGGAGGAGAATTGAGGAGACCATAGGACTCGAGGAGCTGGAGAAGGAGGTGAATCGCCTGCGAATGAGACAGAAGGAGCTCATGGAGACCTGTCTCTCTGACAAGGAGGGAGTGGGGAAGGATCACATCAAGAACAAGGCTCTCCTGCCTTTCCAGTCAGGGGCTGCAAATATCCTTGGATACAATCTCAAACAAGACTTGGACAACAGGACCCTGAGAACCTGCCAGAAAATGGTTCTCCCAGAGCTCCAGTACACGTCCCATCTTTATGCTCTTCAACACCCACACAAGAAAAGGAAGCAGTTAGGCTTGCCCTTGCTGTGGACCAGTTTCTAGGAGAAGATGCAACTCCCAGCTCCCAATTAGGGCATGTGACAACCCACTGTGGTTTCCTGCTGCTTTGCATCACCCCATGTCTGGCACATGACTCTTGTGCATGAGTGGGAGGTGTGGGGGGCTTTGTTCGGGACCACTGAGCTGATGGTGGGTCCCTTTTTGAGGACCTTGAGCCAAAGGCTCTGCATTGGCTGGATCTTGCGTGATCCCTGCTCCCAGGCCGGGGGACGGTCCGCTGCTGCTGAGCGCTGGGCAGGCTTTCAGCTGGCTTAGACATTCCTGCCTCTTAATCATTAATCACGGGCTTAATCATTTTGTTTGCAGTTGACTTTATTTGATAGCCATCATTATGACCAGGCTTGTCACAGCTCACTAGAGCAAGTCCTGGGTTTTGGCGTTTAAGGGAAAAAAGAGGAGAGGGAAGGAAACAAGGAGGAGAGCGTGACAAGGGGACGCAGCACTCAAAGGAGTAGGAGAGATGCTGGGTCTCGCACCCAGCAGCATCCACGCTTGGTGACGTCTAACCACCGTACGATGCCAGGGCTGCTGGCGGATGGGCGTCCCGAGCATTGTGCCCAAAGCTGGGTGTGTGGGCTGGCAGCCTTTCCCCACTGGCACGTATGTCCCTCTCATGCGTGTTATGAGGTGTGGGGGGCCTCTGCACCACTTGAGACCCCTTGGTGCTCCTCTGGGAGGGCCCATTTTGTGATTTCACCCCTCTCTTTTGGGCAAGAGTCCACGTTCCCTGGGTGTGGATGGTCCCTTGGGGCTCGACATCCCTGAAGCCCTTTATAAGCAGGGGCTTTGTTTGGGCTCCCCCTTGCTGTGTTGGCCAAACTCCCCAATGCCGATTAGCAGAGGGGTGTAGGGAGGCGCGGCTGTGGTTCCTTTAGGGCATAACCTCATTATTGAAGGAGGTAATTAAACCTGCCTGGGACATCTTTGCTCGTTTGCCTGCTCCCCGCTGCCATGCCGGTGCTGGGAAGATTCATCAGGAGGACGGCAGCACCGAGCCCAACAGCTTTGGCGTCACCGCGTTAATGATTGCCCATCCCTGGTTTCCAATGTGCCTGCCATCCCCATGGAGCAATATTTCAATGCTTAGCCAGCATCTCCTTGCTCACGCCAGTCTGGGATCGGATAGTGCGGCTGGGATGATGGATCCAGGGTCACCTGGCTTGCAGCTTCGCCTTGGGGGTGAAGCAGCCCCGCACCATCTTGGCCCAGGAAGCGGGAGGGATGCTGTTGGAAAGGAGCGGAGCTGGGATTTTCCTTGGCTGTGTTTAAACCCGGCAGGGAGCCAAGAAAACCAGCTGAGGCAAGAGTTAACTTCCTGCAGTTCAACCTGTGCTGCTCCGCAGCCCGGGCAACAGGAGCAGCGTGGACATTAACAGCACCTCCCTGGTTTTCTGCTCCAGCAACCCTCGCTAAAATTAACCGGGCTGGGGACGCCTTTGTAACCAGCCAGGGCGGAGGAGACGGCGGCCACGCGTGTTCACCCTGGGGGCCTTTCCCAGGCAAATCTGCAGCCGGATGCTGGGCTTTTGCCTTGGAGTTTCTGACCCGTGATCGATCGTATGAATTTCGTCAGTCCCCTTTAGCTAAGCAGATGCCAGGGCTGGAATATAAGCATAAAAATAATTTCTTATCAGCTGACCTGTGTGCGAGTGGGAGTCCTGGGACCCTCCGGACCGGAGCCCCCAGGCTGGGAAGGACCATGGTGAACGTGGGCTGCAGCACCTGGGTGGGGAGGTCTGGTCTCTTGCAGCCTGCGGGAGGAGGGAAACTGAGGCAGGAGATGCAGACACCCCCGCCACGACTCCCTTTGCGCTCCCTCCCGGGGGTCCGGGCAAGGCGGCTCGGCAGCCGGGGGGCCCCTGGTTCTGCCTGGGCTGATAATGGTGCCTTTGTGCCGCTCAGGAGCGGCTGCTGCTGACTCAGCGCTTTTTTCCAGCCACTGGGAGCCCCGTGACCCTTCGGTGGGGGGACCCTGCAAGGGGCGGGGGGGTGGCAGTGAGGCAGCGAGGCAACGGGCTCTACAGAACAGCGGTGGCTGCGGAAGCCGGCGTTCCCCCGCGGTGGGGACGTGGGACGGAGGGAACACCCAGCTGAGTGAGACCTGGTGAGTGCCTTTGCTTTCTCCGGGGGGTGTTCGATCAGCAGCAGCTCCCAATTAAAATGCGGGTGAAAGTCTCCTTTGGCCACTCCGGCAGGATGCCCGGGACACGCAGCCTGGGGGCAGCCGACTGGCCTCAATTTACCAGGAATTCCTTTTGAAGACCGTCTTGAAGATGGATTTAATTTTATTTCAGGGTAGCCCAGGTCAGCCTCTTTGGTGTTACTCAAAATCGTCTCCCACCTTTGAGCGGCGGTGCCTCGCCACCGCGGCAGCTCACGCTCAGCTCCTCTCAACTCCAGCCCTGCCTGTAGCAACCTGCCCTCCAGCCCACGCACCCCCGGGGCTCCCCAAACCCAAGCCCACCAGATAAATCCCAAACCCCTCCAGAACGACCCAGCTCCAGGCTTGCACCCTTGGCCATGCCCAGAAGCTGCTTCCCCCTCCTCCGTCAACCCCCCGGGGTGCGGGTCCATCTTTCTGTCGCAGACGCCATGGGCTCCCGCCACTTCCCCGCCCGGACCGTGCTCTTCGAGAAGGAGTCCAACGGCGTCACGTACCGCGTGCCCGCCCTGCTCTACCTGCCCTGCGTGGCCAAGCTGCTGGCTTTTGCGGAGGAGCGGCTGAGCGCCGACGATGCCCACGCCAACCTGCTGGTGCTGCGCCGCGGCACTGTCTACGGGAGCTACGTGGAGGTGAGATGAGAGACGCTCCCAGTGCTGGGGGGACACGCTGGGCTGGGGGAGCACGCTGGGCTGGAAGCACGGAAACAGTCGATGGTTATCCTCCACTGCTTGTGCATGGCACAGCTGAGCTCCTGGAGGCACCTGGATGGAGAGGTGAGGCAGGAGTGGGTGAAAGCAGGTGGTCTTCACCCCGCTCCATCCTCTCCTCCTCCTCCACCCCGCGCAGTGGGAAGACATGCGCGTGCTGGAGACGGCGACGCTGCAGCACCACCGGTCGATGAACCCCTGCCCACTCTACGACGAGTTCACTGGCACCCTCTTCCTTTTCTTCATCACTGTGCTGGGCAGGACACCCGAAGCCTACCAGATCGTCACCGGCCAAAACGTCACCCGCCTCTGCTGTGTCACCAGTGCTGACCAGGGCCTGAGCTGGAGCACGGCCAGGGACCTGACGCAGCAGGTCATTGGCGGGGCCATCAAAGGTAGCCCACCAGAGAGGGGCAAGGAGGGGGCGGGACAGCCAGCAGGAGGGTGCACCTGGGTTTTGGCCTCCTGGAGCCACTTGTGGTGTGGCTGGAGGTGGCCTTGGGGTAGGAAGCCCACGAGCATCAACAACAGCACTGGGCTCTGCTGCCCTCCCACCCCACCACCTTGCTTGGCTACGCTAGGGGGGATGCTCTGGAGACCCTTCCACTTTGGGAAGGGCTGGGGCACCACAGAGGCCGCTCTTCACCCCCTACCCCATCTCTGCTCCCCAGACTGGGCGACGTTTGCGCTGGGCCCTGGGCACGGGATCCAGCTGCGGTCTGGCCGGCTGCTGGTGCCTGCCTACAGCTACCACATCGACTGCAAGGAGTGCTTCGGGCAGCTCTGCAAGACCACCCCTCACTCCTTCGCCTTCTACAGCGACGACCACGGCCGGGGCTGGCGCTTCGGGGAGTTCATTCCCAACCTGCAGACGGGCGAGTGCCAGCTGGTCTCGGTGGATGAGGAGGACGGCTCCAATGTCCTCTACTGCAACGCCCGCAGCCCCTTGGGCTTCAGGGTCCAGGCGCTGAGCACGGACGACGGGGCTGTCTTCCACGGCGGGCAGCTGGTCCAGCGGCTGGTCGAGCCCCCCCATGGCTGTCACGGCAGTGTCATTGGCTTTCCCGCACCTTTTGTGTATGTCCCCAGCACCCCCCAGGACCCTGTGTTATCCCTTAGGGGCTCAGCTCGTCAGCTGCTCCCTGGGATGCTCCCTGAGTTTCGGTACCTGCCCACCCAGCAGGCAGCGGGTGATGAGCTGCCCACTGAAGCCACCACCAGCCACCACCAGCCAGCCGAGCCCAAGGAGGACTGTCTTACCCCAGGGCATCTCAGCCATGCTGGTGGTGTCACCTCCATCCGAGGGGACCCCACGGCGACACCCAACCCAGCTGCCTTCTTCCAAGCACCGACCTGGGTCCTCTACTCCCACCCCACCAGCTCCATGTCACGGGTCAACATGGGGGTTCACCTGAGCACCTACCCCAGGGACGTGGAGAGCTGGACCGAGCCATGGGTCATCTACGAGGGCCCAAGCGCTTACTCAGACCTGGCTTACATGGAGCTGCCCCACAACGAGGCCTCCATCTCCGGTGGCCCAGCCATCGCGTTTGCCTGCCTCTATGAGAACGGGACACGGTCGCCCTACGAGCAGATCTCTCTCAGCATGTTCACCCTGCACGATGTGCTCCAGAATATCCCCCTGACAGCCACTGTGTCCCAGCGGAATGGCAACCCCCCACATTGCGGGAAGCAAGGGCGAAGGAGCTGCCTCATCTCCTAGTTCCCCTCCCAGGTGAGCTCCCCCCACTCCCCCAGTGCCAGACCCCAGGGCACCAACCTAGAGCTTGGCGCGCTGGGGTTCTCACAGCACAGGATCCTGCCACTGGCCAGCACAACCACATCACACAGAAGGCGTGGACTACGGTCCCAAAACCTGGGTTTTTCTCATTTTTTATTGCTATTTTTTTTAATTATGTAGTTGGTCGGGCATGGAGGCTTGTGCTACCGGCCCAGCTCCGGCTCCCCGTGATGGCCACCCCATGAAATACATAATGGGGGGCAACAGCAGCAGTGCAGAGGAGAAATGTGGGGTGCAGGGCGTGATGCGCTGGCTCTGCCCTACCTGGTTCAATGGCTCTGCTCTGAAGGTTTTCCTCCCATTGTCACAGCTATTTACATTCGGGTTTTTTTTTATTGCTCCTTTGTAATGATCTTGTTCAAGCCAACTCCTCTTTTTCTCAACGGTCTCTCCAAAATCAGCCACTTACTGTTTAATCTAGCTGATCCATTTCGGGGAGGGTTTTTTTAGGCTACCATGGCCATTGCTATTTTCCTCTGAACTTTGTCAGTTTTGGGGCAAACGTCCTCCCAGCACAGGCAGGTTCAGCCTAGTACCCACGCTCAGTCGCTGTATCCCCACGCAGGGATGGGGATGTGCTGCAGCCGGTGACGCCCCCTGCGAGTGCAGCGGCGGGTGGTGCGACAGGGTCCTGGGCCGGTGGGGATGAGCAGCTGCTCCTGCCCTGTGTGTATGAGTGAGCTTTGGGGGGAACTACACCTCATTTCCAGCACTGCCTCCTTCAGCACGACTCCATCCACGTCCCCCAGTCTCAGACGGAGCCTGGCTTGGCTCCTCCACTCTCCTTCATCCCTCCTGCCCTGCGTGGGAGAGAAACACCAGCACACGCTGCCCTAAATACAGCTTGGCTAACAAAAATAAGTTAATGTTCCAGCTCTTATCTCTACAAACACTACCGTGTCACATTTTGCACTGGGGTGGGTGGAGGCTGATGAGAAGCGGCCGGGAAGCCGTTGGGCTCAACATTGGGATGCCAAGAGCCAGGTCCCCACCTCCATCGCTCGCGTGGCTGGTTTCCAACCCCAGACAGCTGCCAGCACCAAAGGCACCTGCTCCACGCTGGAGTAAGAGGTATCACCCAGGCAAAGGGCTCTGCGCAGAGGCAGAGCTTTGCACGCTGACCCCGCGCCCATCGCTTCTACATCTCGTGTGGGCTGGGGTGTCTGTCCCCCATGCGAGAGTCTGTCTGTCTTGCACCGGGCTGGAATCACAGCTTGTACCGTATCCCCGCCGTGGCATTTGCCACTGGCCAAAGGAGACCCGGGGACAACGCCTTCTCCAAGTGCCAGTGTCCTGGCACTGTAGCAGGTCCCTACTTCCCCTCGCAAAAGCCGCAGAGGCACCCGAGGCAGCCGTTGAGGATCTGGAGGGAGGCCAGCACCATCTCAGCGGCACTGATGAGCAGCAGGATGGAGAAGAGGACGACGTTCCAGGCCACGATGCCCACCGGCTCCAAGCAGATGCTCCAGGTGCGGCGATCGTGCAAGTAGTTCTCTATGCTGTGTGACAAGGAGAGGGGGAGATGCAAGATGCTGCCCTGCGGCGGGTCAGGAATCGCATCGCTTTCCACCATGGAAGTGTGCCCCAGCCACCCCATCCTTCATCCCGAGGATGAGGGGGGTCAGCAGCGCCCTGGGGATAGGAAGCACCACGTAGAAAGACATGGAAGGCGAGGATCTCTTAAGGTACCAGGGTCTTGCATCACCACCAGCAAGCCCACTTTCCCCACCCACCAGAAATAACACTGAATTGGTCAGCAACAAGCAGCTGAGGCGGCACCAGAGACTCAACCCCGCTGCCTCACCTGGTGTCAGGCTTCTGCCCGCTGGCATCCAGGAAGGGGTAACCCCAGAGGGTGCCGTGCCCGGGGCCATGCTCGGAGGCATTGTAGAAGCAGAGGGGTCCGTTGGTCAAACCCACCCCAGAGAGGACGAAGCAGGCGGCAGCGCCCAGGAGCGCCAGCTTGGAGAGCACAGCGGAGATGAAAGCCTGTGGGCAGCACCCGGGGAGGGTGGTGGAGGGGATTGAAAGTTAGGCACGCTCCAAAACACCACTGCACATGGTTGTTGGAGTTCGCTAAGGGAGCAAAACTCCCCTCCTCTTCACCCCAGGGGATCCAGCCCACACAGAGCCTGGTGGGGCAGAGCCCATGCCAAGCCATGTCCTCCAGTGAGGTGGCACTGTGCAGCATCCCACTGCAGGGCCACGGGAGATGTGGCACCCTGCCACGAGCCAAGACAGGAGAGGGGGTACCCTATCACATCCCACCACAGGATGAGGGGAGAAGGGAATCTGTGCCATGACCCACCACAGAGCCACGGGAGAGGTGGCACCCTGCCACAACTCGCCACAGGAGAGGGGCCACCCACCACATCCCACCGTGAGGCCGTGGGAGAAGAGGATCCATGCCACATCCCATGTCCCACCCCATGGGCGAGGTGGCACCCTGCCACGTCCCACCCTGGCGCCACCCGCCACACCCCACCATGTGCCGCTCGGGACTGTTTTGGCACAGGGGTCCCAGCGCTGCCTTACATTGCGACGGGTGCCGCAGTCGGAGCAGCCAGCGCAGCGCCAGCCCACCGCCGTGATGTGGGTCGCTGCCAGCAGCACCTACGGGGAGGAAAAAGCAGCTGGAGCACAAAGAGGAGCCGCCTGCTCCATCCCTTCCCTCCCTGCTCCACAGACACGTGAGGAAGGACACGATACAAAAAACGGTACTTACGGTGATGCCGCCTCCCCAGACGCCCGGCATGACCTTGGCGTGCTTGCTGATGTGCCCCTCTACCAGGTATCTCGACACCCCACCGGGGAAGAGCAGGAGGACGTTGGCTGCCACAGAGAGCGTGCCCAGCACCAGCAGACAGGGACCCACGATCCGGCTGCACGTCCCCACGCACATGGCCACCCTGCACAGGGATGGAGAGGAAGAGGAGGAGAGGAAGGGGCTGCCTTCAGCCCTGCAATGACCCATGGCTCCCCCACCCCAAGCCCATCTCACAGCCGCGGGTGGACAGGGGTTTACTGGTTCATGCTTTTGAGTCCGCAGCACTGGCCCTTACTTGAGAGCAATTTCCAGTGGAAACCCTGTTTTGCCCACACACATTATTTTAATTAAAAATAAATTCACAGTTAATACCCATCTACTGCCGCTGAACAGTTTTTTTTGAGGCTGAGCTATGTTACTGTGGAAGGAGCAGCCCAGCTTCAGACCTGCTAATATTTCTTTGCCACATGGGCAAGGGAGTTTGAGATGACGGCAGGTCCCACATTGAGCTGGGCTTAAAAACCGTGCACCCCACAGGGTCAGCTCCTCCAAAATGTTCCTGCAGGAAGGAGACGAACCACTGTGGCTCGGTTTGGCTTTGAGTGCTTACACCGAGCGGGAGGGAGCCAGGAAAGGGGCAAAGTCCTTGGACAAGGACTTGTGAAAGCACATCGATCTCCAGTCAAATCCAACAGCAGTTCCATCCTCATCACGCGCTAGTCCTACCATAGGTCTTAACATGCTGAAACCAACTGAAGTTAATTAAGAAAAGCTTATCAGCTATCCTTGGGCAAGCCATCCAGCTCTGCTGGCAAGTTAAGTTATCAGTTTACCTAGAAAACGCCTGCCCATCTCCAGGTGATACTTTATCAAAAATAAGTTTTCTACCTTCTGTTCCTGCAGCACAGGGGATGTCCATCAGTTGCTCTGGGACCACTGAAAACAACTGGATGTGCTGTTGCCCTGCCTTCCCACGTTCCTTCTGCCCTGCCTTCATTTTTGCTTCAGGGTGTTTTTATGCATTTTTCCCCCCCTTTCCTGGTCACTCGCAACCCATTTTGCACAAGCTCCCTGAATCGAGCCGCTTCTCACGCTGACTAATTTATTTCAGGCTCACTCTGGCTTTGCAAAAGCAGAAGCGAACAGGGGCTGTGTGGTGGTTTCCGTGGGAAGAACTGGCTCAGCCCCCCTCGTGCACAGCGTCAGCAATGGGGAGGAGCGGCTCAGGCTGTGCATCCAGCCCCTGCACAACCTGAGAGGATGGGGACACCAGCCCAATGGGGCTTCACATCGCTGTGACCTGCTGGACACCAGCCATGCCAGCCCTGACGAGCTGCTGGGGCCAGGAAGGGCTGAACGTGGAGGAACAGGGCTGCAAAACCGTGCTGCACAGAGGAGACGCAAGCCAAGAAGACCAAGGTGGACCACCAGCTCCACCCGTCCTGGAGCTTCACCTCCCCTCTGCTTTCTGTCCTCCCTGCCTTGGTTATAAGGAATTCAGGGCCTCTCACCCTCCCTGCGGTCCCACCTGCACTTCAGGAATTTTGCGTGGTTGTTCCCCAAGAGCTACAAGCACCCAGTGCTGAGTCCCACCTCCCCACTTTGGAGAACCTTCCAGAATAGCTCTTCCTCCTCTGGAGCTCACAGCATGGACTGCTTTCACCAGCCAGAGGCTTTTGTGATCTTCTGCAAGTCTTCCCTTAACCTCCCCAAGGACTGTCCTTCCCCTTCACCCCTGCCCTCTTCTTGAGGAAGGCAGGAGGTCTCCTTTCCCCTGGAAGCTCTCCATGGCTTGCTGTCCCCCCCAGCGCTCCCCTTTAGCAAGAAGCAAGTTTGCATTAGCTGCTTTCTTCTACCTCAGCTGATACAGACAGACAAACCCCCCTGTAAGGAGAGACAAAGCAGAAGTGCAGCCGAACCAGTGCCTGTTAGGACGTTTGAAAGAAAGACTCCCTTCCTGCCGGCACGTCTCCACGGCAAAAAGCGAGGAGATTCAAGAAAAGCCCAGGGAACCCGTCCTCCTGCTTTTCCGGCTTACCTGGGAGCAATGCCACGTGCAACCAGCAGCATCCACCACTCAGACGAGCCCTGTCCTGGAGGCATCACCCATGGGTGACTATTTATGGTGTCCCAGCGTGTGCTCCACGTCTTCCTCCTCCACCCCGAGGTCCACCCACCGCACCAGTCATGATCCTTTCCTCTCCCACACAACCGGTGGCTCAGAGGGAAGAATGACTGTCCTGTCTGAATGAGGCAGCCTCTGCCGGCATTGCGGCTGGACCGTCTCTTCTGTTATGCCCCCTTTCACTGGCAGAAGCCATGAGTCCACCAAAACACACAAAACTTCAGATTTTAAGGCTTCTACCGCGTCTGCCCTAAACACCTTGACCATTGCCTGAGTAGCGAACTCTGTTTCTCCTGGAACGACTTGCAATGACTATGTAGGGAGAACATTTTCCTCCCTTCTCTGCAACCCACTCAAACGCCGTGGTTCTGTCACCATGAGTCCAAATCCTTCACCAAGGGCTTCTTCCATCATGTTTCACCTTATTTCCCTCGTTGTGCAAGAACATTGTGCGTGGATGCCGAATGGTTCGGGTTTGCCTCTTCTCATTTTTATTCGCAGGAGGGAGCATGCTAATATTTTAATAAAAGCTTTTAAATATTATTGTGGCTCAGCTAATTCCTGCCCTTTGCTTCCTTGCAGATGGCCCACCTTTTCCTCTAGGTGTTGAGCATACCCCCATTACATATATATCTCACACCTTGGTGAGAACATTGAGAGAGAAAGGTTATTTCTCGAGATCTTAATTGTCTCAGGTCATCAGACAGCAGCGTTTCAAAGTCCTATCCAAGGTGCCTGTGGCTGCCAGTTCGTATGAAATGGGGACGCTCCTCTTCTCTCCCCAGAAAAAAGGTCTGACAGTAGTAGCTCCAGGATGGGAACAGGATGAGGAGAACATAACCTCCATATCTGAGGACAGGAGGTAGGAAAGATGTAGTACAAAAAATGGGAAAAATTGAGGGTTTTTTTTTTCTGGTAGGAGAGTTGTAGGCAGCACAAGAAAATAAGAATTTCTCATGGGCTCTGCAGGCAAAAGGAAGAATCTTCCCAAAGAAGAGTTTGGAGAAGGTTCATATTCCTCACACGCTCATCATGAGGACCTGAGGGACATCAGCTGCTTGGGACGTAGGCTTCCCCATCTGCAACAGGCACAGGAGACGAAACGTAAGTACAGCTATCTTATAGCCCTGACACAGTCTTGCTCTGATACTGTAAACTAAAAAAAAAAAAAAAAAAAGGCAACTAGAGTGGTATCTTCTGGTTTATAAGCCAACTTGCTCTACCTAGGGTAAGGCACACAAGTAGTGTTTGCCAATACTTTTCAAAGTGGCTTTTCCTGCTTTCAAATCGATGAGCACAGGACTGCTGAGCATATAACACCTGCTCCAAGTACAGCATGCCACTGTTTGTTGGAAGAAATGAAAAATGGTGTTGGAGTCCTTGAGTCCACATGGGAAAAGATGAATGGGTGAGGCTGGGTATACGTCAGTCAATTCCATTTTTCTAGAAAAAAGCTGAGAGGAGCAGATTGTCTGAATAAACATAGTTCCTCTAAAGGAAAATCAGAGTTTGCACCAGCACGTAAAACCCTGTTTGATTCTTAAATAAGATGAATTGGTCTCTAAAAAGCAGGCAGCAGCAAAGGCGAAATACGTGGGACATGTAGGATAGCAGACTGCGGAGAATAATCCAATTTTTCCTTCCTCTCTTTTTTTTACTTTGAAAGAGAGGAAACATTTTTCACTCTACTGGAAGAAAATGTTGCAACCTCATCTTGTGCCCCTTTCTACGTCACAGCAATATGAGCTTCCTACGTTGCCACACACATGATCTGGTCAATCATCTCCCACAGAAAACCTCACGCCATTCAGCCTGAAGCATCAGGGTGAATCTTTTCCCCAAGATCACTGTTCTTCCCCTTAGGCCTGCTCCAGCCTGATTCTGCAATAGTGATGATAATAAAAGGCTAATTTTAGCCCTGCACAGCTTCCCCAGCACCGTGAGCAGCTGCATGCCTGTTTCTCGCATGGGAACTTACTTTTGAAAGCGTCAGCACAGCAATTACGGGCAAGTAACTTGCTGTCAAGTCACAAAGCCACGGCACTGCCAAACGTGGTCCCAAGCAAAGCGATTCTGGCTCAGCAAGGTCCTCCTGCTAACTCCTTCTCTGACACCGGATCGCAGCTGAAGAGATGCCGGCCATCTTCATCCTAGTTATTTTGTGTCGCTTTATCCCATCACGCTCTCCCATCCACGGTTTATAGCTCACTTTCAGGAACGGGTCTTTCTGAACTTCAAGGTCTGTAAGCTTTTTATAACCACTGTGTCCACTCTCCTAATCATGCTTCCCTACTCTTTGCTTCACCAAACTCCTCTGGGACTGTGGAAATTGCATGGCAGGTTGGGTTTCAAGAGTGGTTTGGCTTCAAGGAGAACCAAAGAGCCTGAGTTGAGTTTGAATTGGTGAGATTAAAACATTCTGTGCCAAACCAACCCCCACCTCGATCCTGTCCAGACGATGCACAGCACAGATCGGTGCTCTCTCTCACTCCTCTCAGTAGCATCTGCAAATCTATTTCTGCCACTAGCTAGCTAAGACTTCTCTGAACTGAGGTGTGGGCACCTTCACTGCCAATGGTGATCCCGTTAGACAAGCCCCACAGGGAGTCTGTGGCTAGAACTCAGGCTGAAGAAATACCAACACGATGCTGCTAGACAATATGGCATTTGCTTTAGCTTCCTTATGAATTTCACCTGATTCAATACTTCAGACAAGATAAACCAACCCAGTTGAAAGTTGGAAGGAGTCTGCAGAAAGCAAAAATAAATAAATGAAAAATAAGAGGTATCTTGAGTCTATCCTGTAGTTCCTTGACCAGCAGACTGTGATGAAAAAAAATATTTCCCACTCAGTTGGAATGGGAAATATTTTCCTAAGCTGCATGAAGAGACTAGGCTGTTTTCCAGCCTTGAGAAGCACACAACAAAGTCTTCGTAACAGAAACTGGAACTGTCAAGTTAACACAGCGAGGAGAGGCACACATGCCGAAAACTAAAGAGAAAGTCACTTCCAAGATACCCCTGGAAAGGTGGCTGGCGCAACAGCCGCCTCCTGGGCTCCTCCAGAGGCCAGTGCTTGCCAGGAGGGTGTTAACCATGGAACTTGGACAGCCTCCCTCGGGAAAGCGTTGGGATTGGGTAAACCAAGCCAAGCACATTTGCCCTACTCTCCAAGGCATGCTGGAAATGAGTCATGATGAACACTGGCTGAAGGTTTTGGCATGACTGTTGGCACAGTCAGTCACCCTATTCCATACCCCTTTGGAGAGTTCAAACAGGGCAAGGCTTGGGGCAGTGTCTGAAATTACTGTTTCAGTGGAGACTCACCTACAGTCAGGAACACGAGAATGACCCAAGATCAGTTTCTTAAGCGTTTGTTTCCCCACTGTACCTGCTAAGCACTTGTCCAGAAGGGACTCTGCTCACCAGTATTTCATGCGAGGCCGTTACAGGAACGTCCCAAGGAGCCCAAAAGACAATTGCAGAAGTTAGAGGTTCTGTCTTGATAACACCTATACCAGGAGAACATTGATGGTTCAGAATAGAAAGCTTCATTTTCTCTGCTTTTCCATTGGGAAGGACGGAAAATCCTAGCCCTACCTCTTTCTGTTCCTTTACATAAGGGTTTTTTTCCTATCAAGATACCAAAAGCTTGTCTCACTTCAAGATTTTGCGGCCTCTAGAATGGGCTGAAGCTTTCTTGGTCTAAGCAAGCAGTTCTCTGTAATCAATCCCTTATCAGCAGGAACCGGATGCTTTCTGCTGAAGTCAGTGACCTGGTTGTATTTATTATCAGACAGCATAGTGCAAATGAGCTTCAAATTCAGGCAAGCCCTGCCCTTGCTTGCTAGGCAGACCTGGAGCTAGTATCTAAAATAACACACATTCGGGCTTTTTCAGCTGAGCTGCAGCTTCTGCTACTTCTTTTGTAAAGAGACTCAAGGCCAACGGAAGCACAGCCAGGATAGGAAAATCATAAACTTCCCATAGGCTCAACAGAAGATACGACACCCAGACCTGTTCTGCCGAGTCAAGATTCACAGACCAGGACGCAAAGGAAAAAAAAAGCACCCAGTCTGACAGTTTTACTAAAAAGTCAGATACACAGATATAGGGAACTCTGCTTGATTTTTTTCCTTCTACCCCAAATAACCTTAAGGAAAAAAACTCAGAAACTCTCCACGTAATGCAGGGACAGACTTTCATTAGAACTAAAACAACAAAAAAGCCCCAAACCCAAAAACCAAGAGATTAAGAAAGCTACTGAAAACAGTTCATTTTATTTCCAGGATCAAATATTACAATAGGACATTTACATATATTTATAAAAAAAATGCAGCAGTTGTGTATATAGATCAGAGGTTTCCTTGAGTTTGGTCCCTCCCAGCACAGTGAGCTGAAATCTTCAGAATGAATCCTCTCCCTCCTCCCATGTGAAGTTGCCATTGCTGAGGAAGAAAGTGACTACCATAAAAACTGACAGGCAAAGTCATAATTTTGAAACTGTAAGTTCACCAATTAGGGGAAACAGTCTCATTTCTAAAAATCATCTATTCTATAGTCTGGTGTCTCTGATGAGGCACCACGTCTCCGAGCTGAGTTTTACCCAGATGTTCTCTGTATAAATCTGTTCTATGAAATAGCACCTCGCCCCACTGCTCCACGTACTTTTACTATCTATCCCTCTATACCTTAAAGTTTCAGCACCATTTAACAACAGTTACAAAATGACTTCTCTCTGTACTGCAGACACTCACAGTAATTAAAGACAGTGACCAACTCCCGACCTTCGGCAATCACCCATAATACACCCACATCAAACAAAAGATAAAACTGAGGCAAGTAGAGGCACAGATGTTGTGCCGCATTCTCCAATTAAAAACACGAGAGTGTGTGTGCATATATATGTATATACATATGGCTATATTTACGGGGAGTGAGCAGACACTAAACATCTCATGGACAATAGGAGACTGGATTGCAAGTCATCCTGTACAACACCACAACAAGAGTATCCATTAACCTCGCTGGTTCTGGAGCAGACAGCAAATTATAACCAAACGCGGTAAGATCTTGGGCTCCGACAGCGAAAACCTTAGCAAGACTCTCTGCAGAACGCCAAGCAACACATCCCAACAGCTGGTCATCAAACATGTTCAGATCAACTCCAAACACACAACTGCGGGCATTTCCAACAACACAGATGGCCAATATAAGGTTGAAAACATTAGCTTTGCTTCACCTTTAAAACAGTAGCTATTCCATTTACAGAAAATCATTTCTGTTAAAATAAATAAATAGAAAAGGCTGAGGAAAGCAGAGGCTGCATTCAAATCCATTAAAACAGCTGGACAAGGCACATCCAGTCTTTATGGGACTGAGACTTTGAACTTCACCCATCTAACACACATCTCTGCTACCCCTCCCCCTCTTGGAATACAGACTATCTATTTTTCACTAACTTGACTAAAAAGGGATTACACAAGAAGAAAGTAGTGACATTTACTAAAAACTAAGAAGGGATAAAAACTAAGTGATAAGTTCCTGAAGTGACATGCGTCTTCCCATTCACACGGATGTTCCCACACAGGTCTCTACGTTACATTTCTTCTCATGGTTTAGAAAAAAAACATAAACATCACATTTTGTGCATCTCTGCAGTGTTTGATACCTGACAAAACACAGCCCAGGTGATGCCCTGCCCCCAAAAGAAAACTGCTTTCATTTTAGCTCTTGTTGCTCTTCAATCCCTGCAAACAAGCTTGGTGCCCCGGCACGAATGGACTCCAAAAGCCAGGATTCAGCATCCCAGCGTCCTGGCGGCTCCCAGGGGCGAGGAGCACATCCTCAGATCTGGCTGTCACTAGCTGCCCGCACAAGCTGCAAACTGCATGTCATGCCCTCTACTACAGGGCAGCTGTGTTCACAGACCTCCTGCACAGAGACAAAACTTTAAATTTTTGAGGATGCTGGCTTTTCTTTCTAGTTCTTCAAAGAAACTTTTCCTCTTAGCCACCAGGAACTGAAGTATACTTAATGAAAAAGTTTTCAATAGTCCAAAAGCGTATCAAACAGCAACGCACACAATTACGTGGAAGTTTTCTAAAAAGTGTGTTTGAGAAATCGGGCCCTTCAGCAGTGAGGTTTATTTATTAAAATACATACTAACACCAGCTACCAGTTTCTGCAAGGGTACAAACCATAGCACCAGCAAAAGTGGGAGCTAGCGTAAGCTGGTGCAGAGGAGTATATAAATTTGGTAGTCTTTAAAAAATGCATCTACAGAAGTAGTGGCCCATGTGAAACGCGAGCTGTTTGCAGCAGCGAACAACGGACATGCTTTACAGACAAGAGGTGTTATTCTCCTGTAATAGCAAGGCAGCAGATCTAGCGAGCTCTGGAAAGTACGCCGCTGCAAAAATTGCTGTTTAAATATACTTAGGAACAATGGTACCTTTGGGTGCCTTTTTATAGACAACTATATTTCACAAGGCTGTTACGCACATGCATGCACATTCTTTTAATAGTGATGTCGTCAACCTATCTGATTTATCAGGAAGGGCAACATACTTCAGTCCACGAACGTCAGAAATGTAAAAATCACAGACCTTAATTCAAAGCTTAACGGAAATAACGCAAGTACGCCCAGGAATGTTTGGCACAGCCTTTATCTGCTCTTCTTATGTCAGCAGGTAATGCTGTGAGGTCGATGCTGGTCAACCAGCTTGACTTAAGAGCATGTATCACCAGGAAGACCTGGAATTCTTCTCCAGGCCTCTGAAGGATCACGAGTGAGAAGCCAACAGTAAACACATCAACAGCACCTGGCAGGGAAAGCCAGCGCACACTTTGCCTTCTGTTTCTGAATACCAGTTGTGACTGTGACTAGTAGCTGCAATCAGACACTACATTTCAAACCAGAGCATTGTTAGATGAAGAGCACACGCAAAGGAAACTTCTCCGCAAGCAACAAGAAGCTACAGCATGAAACACATTAGCTCTGTTTAGTCTGCTACCCAGAAAGACTTCCACTGTCTACATGCTCTTCTGCTCCTCCAAACCCATGACAGTCCTTGCAACACAACACACAAATTATGGCCAAGTAACACCCAGCAGAAACCACAAACCACAGCCTTTGAAGGATTTTTTTCCTTCATCTTTCATATTTCAAGATGTTATTTTGCAAACGGAGACTGTAGGCATTTTTCCCAACCCTGTCAAAAGCAATCTGAACTTCAGATTTAACATCTAGAAGCTATTGTGGCAAAGGCTTTTTATAAACACAACCCAACTGGCTTACACCTTCACTGCTACAAGCTGTCACAGGCATAACTCGGTTAATGTTTTCAGCCACGTTCCTCAGGCCAGCAACACACATTCCTCCAAACTCTAGAAGGCTTCAACTTGAAGACCTGAAGAGGTTGTATCCTGGTTGGCGCTGTTTCTTAACAGCTTTCAGCCACCACAGCACAGCAGATTGATGCGAGTGCTGCAGCACTGCACTGTTTTTATTTGGGTTGGGAAAAAGGGGGAAAAAGGGGAGATGAATGAAGGGAGAGAAGAGCCACATGCAGGGATGTATGTTTCTTAAAAAAAATTTTCTCTGCCTCAAAGACCAAAGCAAAAGAAAACTGAAAGAAAGAGCACATCATGCCAGAAATACAAAGCAAAAGAAAATAAACAGGCTCATAATTTCTGGGAAGAGAACAAACTACTAGGAACTGCGAGACAGGAGAAAAATCTCATTTTCAATGTAAATAATTTTCACATTCTTCTTTCCTTGTTAGGGTATAAAAATATTAATATTTTTCTAAATAAAACCCCAAGAAAGAATAAAACTACATCAGAGCATAAGCACTCCTAGTCCCACTACACCAGCAGGCAAAACCATTCACCATGCTTCAGATGCACGTTTCTTGATGGTTTAAAAATAAACCCGCGGCAGCCAAGTCTGCTTCCTCATGAGAGAGGGGACTTAGCATTAGAAAAACAACAAAAAGCTAATTAACCTAGGGCGCTCTCAGTTTTGTTTTTGATAGCAAGATGCTGAGTGTAAGGGGCAGGGAGGAAGAAGAGGAGCTACCCATAAAACTAGAAAAGTTGATGTGGAAGAGTGTTCCAAGAGTGGATGCAAACCCAAGCCCGTCCAAAATGATTCAACCCTCCACCAGCAAACACAGCCCACCAAAAGCAACTCACAAGAGGAATTGGTGGAACCACGAAGGCTCCCTGCCTTACACTGGCGGGAACAGGCAAGCCAGCAGGAAAGGTCAATGTGCTCCCATCCCAGCCTGCCTGTGGGACACGAAAGGACTATCCACACACGGGCTGCGTGTAGATACAACACACTGTGTCCTGTTGGCAGCCTGCCTTAATTTTCTTGTGGCTAACCACAGAAGAAGAGGTAATGACTTTCAAGACAACAAACCTCAGAGTGAGTTACTCCAGCTAGACAGCTGAAGCTACTTCAGGAAGCATCAGACCTACAGAGAAAGTTTCCTTCTGTCCCGCTCTCTCGTACATCCAAGTCTGAGTTATGAATGCGGATATCCTAGAAACACAAAGGATCCTTCAGTCTAGAGGTGCCACCGCTGCTTCACAGGCCAAACATCACCATCCTCCCCTCCTCTGCTGGCCTTGCAATTCACTTTCTAATGCTAGGAAGCAGCCTCCACGACAGGGTCTCTTTACAAACCAAAACTGACATGCAATGTCACGTCAACCGTTGATCAGGAAACTGCGATCGGATTTTCCTGATACTGCTTCTTGCAGTGGAATGCAAAATAGCTTTTATGTAGAAGGGAAATAAATCTATACAACTGTATGATTACATGTAAAACCTCAATTACGAGCAAAAACCAGTTGTGAGCTAGTATTATCATGGGGAATGCAAGACATTGTCTGCGGTTTCCTACATTTAAAGATCCCAAAGTATGCAGGCTGGTATGAAATTAAAGGCAAAATATCTTGAAAAGTTTTAGTCTACAGTAAATTTGTGACTACTGAAGTATTTTTCCTTAACAAGAATAATTATCTGACAGTTGCAGAAAAAGTTAGCAGTTATGGTACATCTCACACGCCTGGTTCCTCACTGATGAAGGGCACGCTAAACAGAGTTCTTCATTGTAAATACACAAATTTGATATCCACCTTAAGGACGGCTTGTTAGTTAACTTTTATCCTGCTGTAATACCTACTGTAACAAAAACTGATCAACAGCTCGATGTCTAAAGAAGACACTGGAAAAATAGGGCACTCGGCACAGCCCAGTGTATTCACAGGATATGCCTGCAAGACTTCTGGGGCCAGCTTCCAGAGCTGAAAAGAAAGCCTGAACAAAGGAGTAGCTTTCCGTACAGCCTTCCAGGTTTAGAGATAAGTGACAGTAGATGAACATGAAAATAGACTAAAAAGCAGCCTAGAGCATTAAAGCCACCAGGCTGTGAAGTCTTTTATAAAACATTAATTAATTCCACAGTCTGACAAGGCTGTCTGTGTTTTTAATTAATAAGGAAAACCTGCCTAGGACTTGCTGTCCTGCTCAGCTGCAGCCAGTGCTCTAAAACCCCTGCAAAGCTAGTCACTCCTGGGGAAAACAAAACAAAACACCATGCAAAGGAAAAAAAAAAAAAGTCAACTGTCAAGTTTTTATGACAGTTGTTTTCCAGAGAGTCCAAGATCTTTACAGTATCCTGCCACCTTCCATCATCATTTGCAAAATCCTGAGAGACAGTAAGAAGTAGACATTTAGGGAATGTTGGGCAGAGAACAAATGGAAACTCCAACTCCTTCTACCAAGGAGTCAGTTCTGCTCCAGCAGTGGACATGCAGCTTTCCCTCTGGGCCAAGCAATTTCATATAGAATACAGATACGCTTGGGGTTTTTTTGGTTAGTTGGTTCTTTTGTTGTTTTGGTTTTTTTTCCCCACTATGTCCACTGGCAGCATTTAAAGCAGGAGGAAAGCATGCATGCAATCTAGAAGCCTTTAAATTAGACGGAGGCAAAAGTATCTCACCACAGCTCAACCCAGCTCCTTCCCAAAACCCAAGTTTTCGCAGAGTGCTAGATAAGTGACCTAGGCAAGAAGGCTGTAAGGTTAACGGAGGCTGTTCGTGTAGAGAATCCAAACAAAGGAAAGACTGTACTGAAGATTACACTCTCTCCTTAGAGAGATGACTCAGTGCCTTATCACACTCTATTTTCAAAAATAAATTAAACAAAACAGATTTAAGAATAGCAGCGAGAAGAGTATGTGTATTATGGCCACTCCAAGCCCCAGCATACTGGATACACAGATGACCGTTTTACTTTATTCCATTAAAACAAAGGAAAGATGTTGTTCCCAGTGCTCTCTGCAAGGCCCAGGCTGAGGAAAAAAACAAAACTCCGAACAAACTCATTTGGTCACTAGAGGAGGAGAAGGGAAGAAGAGAGAGAAGGGTCAACCAGCTGCCTGCCCAATTTCAGCACTGCAATCTTGTGACCCTCAACTGCATATTTAGTTAGTGTCCCAGGCAAAGAGGGAGGGGAGGAAGGCTGGGAGAACTCAGGCCACAGTGCTAATTCCTTTCCTGCACAAAGACAGTCTCTTGAGGACACAGGCCTGCCTCCTGTAACGTGGTCTCATAGTCCAGGTGAGACAGTTTCCTTCGAGGAAAGTTGGTGAGGAGTTCAAAGCGTTCATTGGGGTATCCTTTTGCCTGGACATGTTTCACAAGAGCCTGGAGAGAAAGAAAGGCAAAGAACTGTCATATAATTAAAAACAACATAAAAGAATGTAAAAAAAGATCCCTTTTTCCTTAAAAAAAAAAAGAAGTTTGTAATCACAGACAAAGGAAATCTTTAAATTTTGCAAACAGTATAGACCTTGTTTTACTTCAATGTCTAATGTGACCCACTCATGGTAAGCACAATCATAAAAACTAATTACCAAGTGATCTCTCACTTAACTGATTCTTTAAACAGAAGCCATACATAATAGCACATTAATTCCAGCAAGCTGAATTCCGTATCACACATTCAAATCACAGTAAAATAAGATTTGAAAAAAAAAAAAAAAAAAAAAAAATCTCCTTAGGTACCCCAAAACAGAAAACAGAAGCCCCCTCACTTGTTTATCAGGTATCACCCTAACATTAAACCTAAAAGCCATCAAAGAAGGATTTTTGTCAGGTAACATTTACAAAAATAAATGCAGTACTTTTACTAAATATTTAATTTTCTTCCTTGTCTTCAAGAAGCGTGAGGATTTGTGGATTTTTTTGTCTCTTTTTTTGAAGCTCTTTTCAATTCATTGACTTCTCTGTCTACAATAGCAATGGGGCAGGACAGAGAGGTCACTGAGATAAGGAGTACCAGCCTCACAACCCAGCAAGCACAGATATCAAGAAAAGCTAATGTCCATGCTACAGTGAGAGAGATTTCCCAAGTTCATCAGGAAACACAGGAGGTGAGAGCATAAAGTACAAATAGGCAGGGATAGAGAAACAGAGATTGGCACAACAGTAGGGGATACAGCAACAGAGCAAGACTCAGGCAGAATGAAAAGTCATAGCTTTTTAAAGAGGGGGAAAAGACAGTATGTAATAAAACAGAAAGGATGAAGAAATAAGGGGGTCCCAACCATACTGTTCGCACAGTTTTGGACAGCAACTTACGCCGGTATATTAAGTGCAAGGAGGTAAGCTAGCAGAATTAAGCTTCTACTAGTAGCTAATTATTCCACCAGCTTCCTCTTGCTATTTAGTTGCCACTTCAAGACCACAGCAACCCAGCACACAGATAAAAGTGGTGGCAAACAAGCACCTGGCAGTTACTGCCGCAGCTCACAGGCAAGAGGCTCAGGAGATCACTTAGGAGGCTGTTCATTTTAGTGTCTGTGTTTCAGCAGGAAAGCTGTCAGTCACACTGTGCAGACGCGACACAGGACATGGTCTCCCACAGCAGCCTGCAGCATTCTTCCTAATATTTCAGGGGCATCAATGCAGGTGGAGCACAAAGTCAAGGAGCTGCAGGAAGAGATCAGGATGTTCTGCTGCATCAGGGAAGATGAGCAGGGAAGCAGTAGGATGCTGGCAGCAACACTGCAAGGGCAAGAACTGAGGCCTCATGGTGCAGACAGAATGGGATGACCAGAAGCAAGACTCAAACACACAGAGGACAGCAACTTGAAGGACAAGGCACCTTGAAGACTCATGACCTCTGGCAGCAAAACAGCAACTCTCCCCTTATTTGGAAAAATTAAGAACAACAACAACAAAAAAAAATCAGTTGAAAAAAACAATACAAAGTCTTGGCAACAAATGGAGAGGACAAACAAGTTCCACTGGAAGACACAACTGGACCCACTGGTCCTACACAACAGGTCAAAACCAGCAGGGAGACCCAGCAGTACACACTGGTGGCGGGGACTCAGGCACCCAACTGCTGACTTAACTCCGAGTCTTTGAAGCCTGCTGTTTGCCCAGAGACAAGATCCAGGATTTCACGGAGAGACTGTCAAAACTCATCAGGAAAGCTCAACATGTGTCTGCAGTGCACCCTTGCAGCAGCGACAGCAAACCTGGGCTCCATCAACAAGAGTATTGCTGGCAGATCAAGGGATGCTGTTATGCCACTCTGCTGGGCCACACCTGGAATGCTGTGTTGTTTTGGTCTCTCCACATTCACAAGGGACAAGGAAAAACTGGAGAGGATCCAGTGGAGGGCCATCAAAATGACCAGACTACAAGATACACATTGGTACATGAAGAAAGGTTGAAGGACTTGGATTTGTTCAGCCTAGAAACGCAAAGACTTGGTGGGAATATCATCGCAGTCTTCCAGTATAGAGAAGATGAAGGCATTTCTTTCACAAAGATGCACAGTGACAAGAGACAACACACACAAGTTGCTCCAGAGGAAATTTCATCTGGATGTAGGGAAGGAATTTTTTACTGTGAGAGAAATTAAACTTTGGAGTAAGCTGCCCGAGAGTCTGGTCATGTTCCCTGCTGGAAGTATTCTAAAACCAGCTTGAGAGGGCCCTGGATAACCTCTTCTACAGCCCTGCTTTCGACAGAGGGTTAGACCAGATGATTTCCAGGGATCCTTTTCAACTTGCACTTTTCCAAGATTTGATGACTGCAGAACAGCCAGGGAAGTACCTGCATGGAGATTTCTTCCAAATTCATCAAAACCCACACACAAACCTTTGGTACGAGGAGACTGTCGCCCCAACCTGCTCTTTTACCTGGACCGTTCTCTAACAGGCTTTGCAGATGACAATGCCTGTGTCTGATGAGGAATACAAGTTAAGTGGGCTTGACTTCTTTTTCAGGTAACAAGGATGATGAAAATTCCTTTACAAAATACTACATTTAAAAATTCAGTAAAGTTTACTGCCCACATCTTCCCCTGACCTCTTTCGTGCACACTTTACAACACTTAGTAGACAACAAGTTATTCAGGCAACCTGTCAGCGATGCAGATGAAGGGCTGATCTGCTGAAGAGTGAAAGCAGCTACTGAATTGCACACAATGAGCAATTACTTCTATACAAAGGCAGTGTTCCCTTTTTTTTTTTTCCCCTGGGGGATAAAAAAAGGGTTATGGTAATACTGAAAGCATAAGCACATCCTGGAGACAACAGTGTCTAAAGAAGTCACTCCTGATCGATAACAATGCAATGATTAAAAAAAAAAAATTTAAAAAACAGGCAGTGTTGAGTGTTTGTGAGAGAGCAACACTGTATCATCAGTTAAAACTTCCAAAGTACAGCTGTCTCCTTAAACAATTTATTTTTAGAGTTCTGGACACCATTAAAATAGAAGTAACTAAGGGCTGAAAAAAATCAGCACGGAAATGATGCTCACAAAGAAATATCTGAGACTCAATGTTGATCAGACTGAAATGGCTTTAAAAGATCACATGACACAAAAGCTGCCTGTTCAACTCTGCAATAAAAAGGTATCTTTACCCACAAACCTCAAGTCACTTAAATTCCTCTGCTGACTATAGAGCAGGCAGCAGCAAAGGAAATCACATACCGAGATTAACATCCTTTAACTACCGCAGTCCATAAAAGGAGTCACACCGGAAGTAATTATCAGGAACATATCAATATTACACCTATGTATCACCGAAATAAACTAAGTGTCCAAAAGTGCTAAATGTTGAATAATACCTGCAACTTTATTTAACAGACTGCTTTCAAAAAGCACTTAGGATATAAAAGAGTACTTGGAAAAAAATATTATACACCGACGAATGCTCAGACAAAGCAAGAATGAAGGTCTAAAAGCAATGCTCTGCCAGTGTTCCTCCGCCTTTATATCTCAGTCCCAGGACTCCATGTGTAGCACTGCAGGCAGTCTACAACCTTATGCTTACACTTGGTTTTGAGAGATGGCAGTATAACAGAGAGAACTTTTTTTTCCCCTTTTGTTTTCCCTTTTGCTAAGGATGAGAATATGAGCTTGAGATACCGTAAACTTCCAGAGTGCTGCAGTCTTGGTTATAGTCTCATTTTCTGTAAGAGAGGTGATACTTTTCTTCTAAATCTGCAAGAAATCCTTCTGAAGAGGTGTGATTTTGCCTTCCCTAAGACTTCAAAACAGAGCTTTTAGGTTCATTACATTAAAGCAAGCTTAACTGGCCACTGTGTCACAAAAACTCATGACTAACAGGAATATATCGACCTCTTTGGTGGTCTGGAAGCTGATGCTTCCAGATAAGCACCTGCAAAATTTCGATAGCACACCATCCACATTGACTTCTCCAAGGTAACTAAGCCTAAAGCACTGTTGAGACATGCACCTGAAGCACAGTAATTAAATAATATCGTCACAAATTTCTTTTGGGAGAACTTCCTCCGAAGTCTGCTCTGTCATCCATGTGCAGAAGGAAGTGTGCAAGTATGGTGAAAGAGATGGAGAAAAAGAATGAAGAGTTTTGCCTTGGATTTTACCATTATCTGACCATGGGCAATGACTGAACTTCTCCATTTAGGAAAAAAAAAACATAAGCGAGTGAGCTGAGAGTATTTTACAGTAATTTAACGATTAATGCAAAAGCCATTTTAGAAAGGAAACTAGCAGTTTTGGGACTTCAGAAGACACTGGAGTGTACAGGCAACCCAAGCAGCAATGGAAACATACAGAGCCAGCAGAGACTGTTCATCGGAAGAGAGGAATGATACAGAAGAAACAACAGAATTATAGTGCAAGCGCTCCCTGGATTTATCACTTTCACTAGATTCATTTTCAATAGTGCCACCCCAGGATAAGAAATTCTACAGTTTCAACTCTCCTGTACTCAAAACAAGGATTCCGATTAACTCCACTCACCAGAAGTTTAGCTTGTTCAGGCAGTGAAATTTGTTCCCTCTTTCCATCTGGATACCTTAGCATCAGCTGTGCCTTTGGTCCTAGCATAAAGGAAGTTACTACAAGTTAACAAACAACAAGGAAGCTGAATTGAGCTCTTTTGTAGATTTTAGGCGGCATGATTTACTGCACAGCAGGGTTAAGGACTGGAGACAAATACAAGGCTCCAATCTATGAAGCTATACTTCTACCACATGTGTTTAAAATCTACATATCAAACTGAGGACTGTTTCAAGAGTTAATAGTAGTGAGTTAAAACAGTCAGCATTCCCAGAGAAAAGCACGCTGTGCTACCTCTGCCTCTGAGACCACCTCACTCTGCCGCATCCCAGCTCAGGCACCCCAGGGAGGAACAGAGACTCCAGGGACTCCTTTGTATCAGCCAAAGTTTCATTACTAAAAACTCAGTCCAGACCTGTCAAGGCACCCAAACTGACTGCGCACGAGGTGGAGCTGATGTTATGCTGCTTCTCTCCACCATACTGGTAGAAGCCCTGCCATATGCACCTGCGTTACACCAATGCGTACTTAATTCATGGACAAGATCTCAAACTAAGGAACTCGTGACTAACATGACTTAGCAGTTTGTGGCATCACTATGCCAAAGTGCTGCCGCTGGCAAGGCGAATCGCTCAAACATCTGGTGTCAAGGAGGAAGTAAGACAGAAGACTTAGCTTTTCAAAACAAGGGATGAAACCATACTTGTCAGCGTACTAAGATTTTCAGGGGAAAAAAGAAAACAAAACATAGGTCACAAAAAAAAAAAAAAGTGGCAACTTACCATTCACATCGCGGCGCTGAAATTTAATTTCAGGCTTGTCAGTTGACTCCTCCGGTATCCCTGCATCAATGCAGGGCAGTACTCTGTGATTTGATGTTGTCCCAGGCTCAGTCCTTGCAGGGGGCTCAGGTTGAGACCTCCGGCTCTCCTCTTTTTTATACCCCAAGTCCTTGTGTGGAGACTTCCTTAACTTGGCAGGAATCTCTGATTCCTCCTCCTCCTCAGATCCACAAACTGAAATAAACTCTTCGCTTCCAGAAAAAAGCTCTGATTCTGACTCCTCATCTGACCGACTCTCCTGCTTGGCCTGTGAGGAATCAAAATGCGTCTCCTGTAACGAGGCTTTGATAGCAGCTTCCAACTGGCTGTCCTCGCTGGCATCAATGAGACTCTCCTGTTGAATACAGACATAACTCAATTACACAAAAATTGCTTTTAAATGTGTACTGAAAATCAAGAGAACATCAGTCTTCCAAAGAGAAGTTGCTAAAACTGTCAGGAACAAACAGCATGGATAGCTAGTCCCGCTACAACTACTTAATGACTTCTCCTTGGAGCTTCACATGGAGTGACACATTTTCCTTCCCCACATGCACAATTCTGTGACTGCTAAATCCAAAACAAATGTCCAAAGCACAAACTGCACAACAAAAATAGTTATCGTGGGAGAAGGCATTCCCAGGTGCACCATATTTTTGCATGCTCTTGCACTAACTCATTAAGGCTGTTCATACTACTGAACGGGAAATCAGTCCAGCTGGATAAAGACAGGCTGGCATTTTCCTTCCCGTTCCTCCAGTCCTCCTAGAGGGCCTCATACTTACTGAGCGGGAGCATTTCTGGGGAGGGCTAGTAGAATGGCCATCCAGCTGTCCATGCTCACTCAGGAACCCAGTTACTTGGTCCAAGAAAGAAGTCACATCTAGCTGGTGCCACTCCACCAGTTTCTGGCCTAGGGAACAAAAGATGTCACAAAACACAATTCCAGCAAAAAAATTGCAGCTTAGTGGTCAAACACACCAATTCACTGCTGTGCATGCACTCTGCAAGAGTCCGTATTTGTGGAACTGCAGCTTCCTACAGGCTACCACCTGATCACTGCACAGCTTCCTCCTTCCACCCCCTTGAGAAGGTCTCAATCATGTGCAGATATATATACAGACCCTGTTTATTTCTTTTCTTTTCTTTTTATCTATGGGAACATGTGCCCGGAATGGTGAATTAGGCATCAAAATGAAAAAAAGCCAAACCACTAAGTTTATAAAGAAGCATTTCTACATTCTTGTCTGCTTTTATTCTACACCTTGGCAAACAGCATTTACTTCCATAAGTAAAGTGCTAAGAAAAGTCCCCTAACTTCAGTTGCAACACTAAAAAAAAAAAAAAGAAAAAAATTGTTTTGAGTGGTTTAAGTAGCAAAAAAATCTCAGCTCTGATTACAGACACAATTACTTCAGTCCTAAGAAGCAGGAGATCAGACAATTAATATAGTTGCATTATATGATGGTAAAAGAAGAGATGGAGTTGGAATACCAAAAAAGTAACAATTTCAAAAGAGCTGGAGGGGGAACAGAAGTTTGATTGCGCAGTTTAAAAAACCCAAAACCAAACAACAAAACTAAAGCCAAAATAGTATTTCAAAACTAAGATACAATTTAGTAATTCATCTCTCAGTCTCACAAAGCTGCTGTGCAAGGAGCAGGAAGCAGATTCATGTAATGCTTACAAATATTGTGGTTTATTCATCACATCAGTCCAAGCAGCTTTTAAAAGGACACTTTAAAAAATTAAAAAAAAAAAATCATTTCAGAATTTTACCACCAGGTGGTACTATCTTTACTTTCCAAGCAAAGTGCTAGCTAAGCCATACCAAATGTGATAACCAAATACACAAAATTTCAGCAAGCTTTGGGAGTTTTATGCCCAAAACATATTGCTTCACTTCTTCAGGGACAATAAGGTCTCTCAGAGAGCAAAAAAATGTAACTGAGACTCCTCAGGTGAATGTAACACATACTGCGAAAGATGGTATTCTAGCCTACAGCTGCCAGTCCTTCTCACGGGATATATGAACTGCAGGTAACCAACTGTCACTTATCTTACCTGTCCTGGGATCCAGGATGGAGACATAAGGGAAGTCTGCTAATTTATAAAACTGTATATACCTTTGTCCTTCCTCACTGTCATGGTATACCTACAAAACACCATGTTGGCAGCAGATTACTGGGTGCAGAGGGAACACAAACAAACCGTATCTTGAAAAATGTAAAAAGTTTTTCTCTATTTTACAGTACAAAATGGTACGTACATTTTACAAATGGTACATACAGTTCTCAGTAACTCTGACAAGCTGAAAATATGCCTCTAACGCTCCACATATGAGAAGCTGTGTGGTAACATACTGAAAGCACAAGTGAAAGGCAGTTTCTGCATTCAAATGCATATCCATGAACTACGTCTCCATGAATTACTGCATCTTTTCTGCAAGTTCACCAAGAGAACTGCAACAGTAGCATTTTATTTTAAGAAGTCTATTTTTTTCACTGCCCCATCTACCAGGACACCAAGTTACCTGCACAGCCCCATTAAATTTCTCACCTGCCAAAAAATGAAATGTTCCCGGATTACATTCTTCACAGTCTCATTGCTCCAGACATCGCGGTTGAGACACTGACAGGCAAAATCTTGCACGTTCTGAATGTTTATCATGAGCCATTTGTTCTGCATCTGACCACACTCCTTGGCCTGTAAGCAGAGACCAAAGCTCCATTAGCATTAGATAAAACTGAAGAGCCAGACATAACCAAAGCCAACAATGATCAGTGATGGCTTCTAACATTGTCAGATTTTTCACCATAACCCCTTCACAGTGAGAAAGATGGACAGTGCTAGTGAAAAGGCATCCACAAAACAGAAGGCAGGGATGAAAGACCTGCTTTAAATGAGACTGATTGAATTACAGAATCACATTGACAAACAGAGCTGCTGGATTTCAACAAGCTAAGCACAGGGTGGGAAAAGCAACTTGGGGGAAACACAAGGACACTGAATAAAGTATTTGTTCAGGAAAGAGTGTAGTCAGTCACACTGATCTGACAACAGAGGAAAGACCTGCTCGTTCTAAAAATAAAGCTGTGGATCACCTTCTATTTAAGTAGGCTGCATAATTGACAGAGGACTTGCATTAATTCAACAGGACCCCCTCTCTGCGCATTTTCTTTTTTCTCTCCAAGTTTTGAGTTACTCTATTACTGTGCAACTGCCGAATTAGACATCCTTTTTGGTGCTCGTTATCCGGACTGCAAGTGGGGAGGAAGACATGAAGGCACAGGAAGAAATCTTACTGGTTTGAGTCACAAAGCTGGCATTGTCTGATTGCTTGGTTGCAAGTTAATAGTAGGAGTTTGATCAAGAATGTAATTCTGATCGCTGAACTGTCATACCTGTTGAAAAAAAGAGGGCTATATCAACAGCAGGAATGCTCTTACCGCCTGGAAAGACTGCAACTAGCATGTGAACTCCCTTTCCTTTTAAAAGAGAGAAAAAAGTATTTCCTGCTGGTAATGAACTTAACAGCAAATTCAAGGAATTAAGATGTTATGCAAGATTTTGCTGTTCAGGGCAATATTTTGTTCCCCAAACCAGAGTTTTTACTTTTAAAATTAATTTTAGCCAGTGCACTTTCAAATAGTCAGCCTAGCCAATGTGTGATAGACAGGTGAAGCCCACACAATGAAAGCAGGTCTTTCATTCTTCACTTCATAAAGTGAAGAATCTCAGCCTACAAAATTAATCCGCATGGTCAAGCGACCTGCAGAGCCAATTTTTATTTTGCTTAAAGGAAAAAAAAAAAGGAATGTAGAAGCATGGCACAGTCCTCCTGTTCTCACGAGAGACTCACACTAACTACTTACCACTAGTATTACAGTGTCAGAATCCAGTATTTGCTCACCAGGAGAGAAAAGCAGGGCAGGTGATACCTAAGTAACTGGTAAGGGTCTTAAAATATAGTCATTATGCTTTTATTTAAAAGACTTGTTTTAAGCTAACTGTGGATTTTGAGAACTAATTCTAAGAAACTAGTTTAAGATGAGGTCTAGAGGTACTGCCCAAGTTTAAAGGGAACAAAAATCCTTACGTTATTTGAGTCCATTGGATTGCATTCCTATGTAATCCATGTTGGATTAAAAGAACAAACTCAAAAATACATAACGAGGAAGTTAGAAAGTGCATCTCACTCTTCTACACCTACTTTGCATATTTTTCAGTATCACTGAAAACCCGGCTCTACCTCTCCTCCGAGCAGCTAAGATCCTCAAAAGGATGCAAGCAGGAAATTCCACACAGAACATTTGCAAATACGAGTTTTCACTTGTAGAGCAGGTACAGCTTTTGCAACTACTTTTAACTTCCTTCTAAAAATAAGCTTCACATTTAACATTTAACAAAGGACACAGCTACATTGCTACCACCTCACACACACACAACTCTGCTCTTACACAGTTACTGAGGTTTTTCTGAGGGGGTGGAAGGAAAAGAGTGCAGAGGAGGAGGCAGGGTAAGAAATGCTGTGTGTTTGGAGATTACATGGGCAGGTCATGGCAGTGACAAAAGAAGAAGGGAAAGTTCAAAAGCTGTTTTACATATCTCAAAAGCTATGTCACATGGCTTTAGAGCCCCCATTTCTCCTCCTCCTTCAAGGTATAAAGGCCAGCGCCAGGCACTTAAAGAGCACACAGATAGGGTAAGTACACAATAACCACTCCTTGCAAGCATCTCTGTCCCAGCTTTCAGCAATCACCAGAGTAGGGAATTTCAAACGCAGAGGGAGTGAATCTCAGATACAGGGCCAAACACAAAAATACAATACAAAACCAATCTGCCCTAAGTTTACCTTTACCCTTTCTACTCATTCACATTTTTCACCACTAAGACCAGTTATAGCAACAAACCAGCACCCTGACTGGACAGTATGTGAAAGAAGTCTTGTTTTACACTCAGAACTGGATCTCACTGGATAACCTCTAGCTCTTGCACTACTAAAAATAACAAGTTTTCATCTCATTTGACTTTTCTGAACCATGTATGGTTTATAAATGTTGTGGCGGTTCTTCCTTGCTCAGCTTTGTTGAAAAGCACTGCTCCTTTAAGTCAGCAGAGAGAAACAAGGAAGCGGACCCAGCATCTCATGACCTTACAGACATCTGCTAATCAAGTGTGATTCAGTTTGGAAGACAACAGGTGACAGAAAGTCAAAGCACAAGATTATCTAACAAGAAATATCCTATCTGTGCTACACTTACACTTCTTGCCCGGACCAGGGCATATATCCTCTCAGCAGCCAGTCATTCCTGTGCCAAAGGTGCATCTGCAGGCCATGCTTATGCAAGCGGCCAGTCTAGGACCAGTACCCAAACATAACTGCGCTATTTGAGTACAATGACTAGATTAGCTTCCAAACTATTGCTGCTTGCTACACACAAAGAAAAACTTCAGTATCAGTTGTAAAGCAGGGAGCAGCAAGAAAAGGTTTAACTTGTCAAATGAGGAAACTTCATACAGATAGACTTGAAACTCTGCAACATTACATACAGATACTTCACAGAAGTACTGAAATCCTAATCAGTGCTAAGCACAGAACTGCAGGCACCAGAACTATCTCCTCCCTAAACAAGAAATGTAAACATAGCTCACATAATACGCATGAATAAAAGAACACCTGCAATTCTTGAAAGCAGTCTTTGAGATTAGAACAAAACTATGCTGTTCTTTACAACCAATGTTTGGTGTGCGATTTATTTATTTATTATACTCCAGTGATTTATTCCTAGTAGATTCTACATTAAGGAGATAACTCTGTATCATAATACACATTAAAGCCCAATATTACAGTCAGGAAATGACAGTTAAAAGTCCCTTGTGCAATCTTAACTGACTCTTACAAGCCTAATCATATAACCATGCAACAGCACTCAAACATAGACTTTTAGTGATACTGTGTATTTAAGCTCTGGAAGTTTCTCTGAAATTTTCTAATAGGACAAAAAGGCAATTCAGGTTAACATCTCTCTGGCCCATCACTCATTTGCCTCTGGTTTATATAGCCCCATTCCACCAGCCACTAGGTAACTAACCGTTACAGGCTCAGCAGTCGTGTTCAAAAAGCCTGCAGGATCAAAATGAAGTCTTGTACAGATTTTCTGTATCAAATCTTTTTCACCACATTTCTATGGTGTAATTAATTTAATAATACAATTAACTGTACAGGTATAGTAATCGTAAGTTGTTCTGTACATGAAGCACACATTACTTTTTAACAGATGGCAAACTGAAAAAAAAAAGTCATTCAACACTTGAAAATTTCTCTTCAGTGAAAGTCAACTCTCATCTACTCTTAAAAGCTTGTATTACTGAGTTAAATGAAATGGCAACTTCTGGCACCTTACTGATAAAAAAGTTTCTTTGTAATTGAAGAAAAATCAAGTTTCTTGGCAAAAACCAAAGAGAACAAAATAACTAAATCTACCTACCATCAAAATCAACCTTAAGAGTACCTGAAGAGGAGCAAGAAAAGATTAAGCAAAGATACATGAAAACCTTAGTAAGACCAGAAAGCACCACTCTTGCCAAGATTGAATAAAGTCATAAATCCTACACGATTCTATGATAAACGTATGCAGCACAACACTGGCAGACTCTTCTTGAACACCTGTCCAGAGGTTAGAACACATCACACACCAATAATAAGAAGAAAACTCCAATCAGATTAACACTAAACTACAAGAGCATCAAAATGACAGTATTTAGTCTTTGGTACTTTGGAATGCGATAAACATCTCTGATTTACTATACAGTTTATGTATGTTTATCTAAGCATACAGAGAAGGAAGAAGCTAATAGCAGCCTGCTGGACATTAAATTTTGACAGACTGGTTACTGGATTTTCAGGAGGCCCAACATTGTTGCAAGCTGAAGCAGAACAGCAGTCTACAGGCAAAAAGGTAAAATGGAAGGGGTAATGGTCAACAAATTGAGAAGCTTAAGATTTTTATCGCAATGAAGTTGAAGAGCATCAGTTTGAAATGAAGGGTATCCCACGGGACAAGGAACTGTACAAGAACACAAGAAGGTGAATACCAATACCAGAAAGTGTACATGTTTAAGTTACTGCAAAGAACAGGGCCAGGTGTGTATATACAAACTGCCCCCTCCCTTTTTTTTTCTTTCTAATTTACAAGACTGAAAAAGAATGCAGAGACTTTAGGACAACCAAATCAGTTATTTCATCTTCTGAAACTACTTTTGACTGTGGTGGATGCCACAATCAACACTGCTAAGGTCTTGTGCTAAGGCACAAGAAAAGACTAGCACACATCTCAAATTCTACAGCAGAGGTCAGAGTGCACTCGCTGACTGTGTACATTCGCTGGCTGTTTTCACGTGAATTCCCTTTACTCTTGCCTTCAGCCACATGTTCGCTTGGTTCACAAACAGCTCTGAATCACAGGCCCAGCAGGTATCATCAGCTGGAGGACCTGACACAACTTTGTTTGAAGTAAACCCAAGGCAGGGATGCCACAGCCCCAACTACTTGAGTCTGCTCATCTGCTTCCATGGCACCAAATTACTCGCTGAGGCAGACACAGCTATTCTCCATCAGCATCCTTTCAAACCTGGAATTTTGTCAGAAGATTAAACATACAGAGGGCACCATCAGAACACTGGAATTAGTGACAAGCCAACTGATCCCTGGTGATCTGAGAAGCATAAAAAGAGAGATGAGGGCAACAGGATGAGAGCTGGAGGCTCAATAGAGGCACGCAGCACTTCTCCAAAAATTCTCCAGCAGTGCTCTAGTATTTTTGCGTGGCAGTAGAGGCAAATGTCAAAAGAATGTAAATAATATTTTTGTTCAGCTCATGGAGTCAGATCTCCAGCACTGTTTGCAGCACTGAAGTCTTTCACCAAGTGTGACTTGCCACACTGACACTGAAACATAAACAGTGTGGTCTACCATCATTAGTTAAGTCCTTCAACAAGTCACCAACAATTCCAGACTAAGTCCATCGAATATTTATCACTATATGGGCCTTTGTAACTTTCTGATCATCCAACAATGATCATCCAACATGCTAGCAGCCTAACACAAAGCTCCCTCACTGTACACCATCATCACATAAGGAACTGCACCAAAATTTCAAAACTTACCGTTTCAAAGCTCCCTTTGTGCATCAGATCAATGGGAGGCCTGAAGAGGTCTGCTAGAGTAGTGAGTTTCTTATCTACTGCCCCTCCATTTCGTAGTTCCTGTTCTTGTCGAACTGCACAGCCCCAAGAGGAAAGGAAGCTGAATTAGACAAAATACTCACAAGAAGGATTTATTATAGGCTATACACTCCTACACAAAACTGCGGCACGAGAGTCACAAAGTTAGACCACGCTGAATAAGGTTAGCTGCTATGTAAGGTGAACCCCACTCACCCTAGCTATCCCAAGCACTGCACATTTATTTCACTTCTAAAAAACATCTTAATAAATTTAAGTATCAGCAGAGGTGGTCATATGCCAGTATTTGAAAACAAACGAACAAAACCAAACAAACAAAAAAGCTGCAATTTGTCCCCAGTGATGCTCTTCAAATGGGAAACTGAGCTAGATTGTAGCATCTTAACTTTTACTCAATATCCCATGACCAAACACTTCCCAGCAGTGAAAAGAGTTGTTAATGGGCACAGCATACAAACAATTTTTGAGCAGACACTGCATCTCCACACAGGAAAAAAAGCATCCTGGTGGAGCAGGCCTAGGAACATGGAAATAATCCTGACTTCCATGGCCAGGGACGCTTTTTCAGAGATAGCCAGGTAGTGATATTCATCTATGAAGTTCTACCAAAAAGCATGATAAAGTTTCATCATAAGCCCCTAAATGGTTTTAAATATCGTGCATCTCTAAATGTCTTATAACAAAGCGGAGATGATGAGAAAAAATTTAAGGCTATGATGATCCTGTAAATGGTGTATTTTCATTTACACAGCTGCCAGTGGCTTCAGTACTCGATAAGTCCATTATTACTGGAAAAACCCGACCAAACCCATCAGGGGAAAGAATGTAATTACGAACACTTATTTTCAGTTTGGCATCCAAGAGCACCTAACTATGTGGGAACCTGGTCCATGGTTAGACCTCCTGAACACTCCTGCAACATCAGCAATAACTACACAACTCTGACTCAGCTGTGAAACATCTGGTGTCCTGCTGTCAAAGAGTCATATTCTGTGAAACTTAATGGCTTAAATAACAGCCAATGCTTTGTCATTTGGAGATTCTGTATATGAATAGATAGACAGTGGTAAACGACAATTAAATTCATAAGAACCTTGTGTGTGGCCAAGGAAGAAGCATCATGTGTCTATTAATCAGTACTTTTCCTTCAGCCACCCCAGAAAAATAAACTAACAGCCTTAACTGGACCACAAATGTGGAAGAGATGTGTCAGCAACTACAACAATGAAAAACTTAACAACGTTATTGAAAAAAAAAATTGCTATACCATAGGCAATTTTAAAACCATTTAATTACTGAAAGCTGTCATAGCCTACAACAGAAACTATTTTTCTATTTTTCAATCTTACTTGCATAAAAAAAAAAAAAAAAAGAACCTCTCGCTTACTGATCTGTAGACACTTACTGGTTTCTGTTTGAAAATCCCGAAAGCCATCAAATATTGAGCGTGCAGGTCTGCGTCTTTTAGGAGCTTTTTTAAAAAAGAAAAAGATATTTCAATAATTATTTCCAAAGTACACTATCAAAATAATTACATATTAGAACTTTCCATCACATGTGTAGGACAACAGACTAAGAACCCAAAACATCCATGATGTGGGAGTAAGGTCATTAGGAAGGGCTGGAGGAGGACGGAAATCGGTAGTCTGTCAGAAACATTTCCTAACACATCCTACCTCCAGCAAACCTTACCCCAGAAACAAAACATCTATAAACAATACACAAACGGTTAAAGTTATCCCCTTCTGATGGGCTCACCAAGCACTCCAAAGCCCCATCAGTACGTAGTGGCTGTGCTGTCACAGTATCAACATGTCACGATTCCGGTCAAGATTTTTACAAAAGATCTTCAAGCAGATTAAAAACTTAAAATAATATTTTTGAAGAACATAATTTTGGGATAATATTTTATTTATTAGTAACCACATTCATTTTTTCCACAAAGCATTTCTACTCTTTTCCAATCTTTTATCTGGATCCTGTCCCAGCTTCTCGGCTGGACTGGCAACAGCCATGCTCTTCCATTGGATGCAGTCTCACTATCTGCAAGGAAACCTTCAGAAGAGCTGATGTGCAGCTGGGCAGAGACAGTGGCCCAGGCAGATAACTGGAATAGCATCTAAAAGTACCACTGAAGTCCTATGGTACAGCACAACTGCTGCACTTGGGATGCAAAACAGAACTGCCTGCCAAGACTTACTCCAACTATTCATCTGCATTACTATTAACTGAAAGCAGAACAATTTTAAGATAGAACTTCCAAAGTGTAATTGTTACAAGACAGAACAAATTAAACAAAGTAACACAAATACAGCATATATCTATCAGAAAACTGTAGTAAGAAAAATCCATTTACTGTGAAAAAGCATGACCTATGCACAGGTCACAAAGCAAGTACCTCTAAAACTTAATTTTAGAGACCTTTCTGGTTTTGCATCCTGTTGTGGTTTAACCCCAGTCAGCAACCTAGTACCATCCAGCTGCTCACTCACCCTCCCCAGGGGGACTGGGGAAAGAATCAGAAAGAAAGGAAAACTCATGGGTTGAGATAAAGATCATTTGCTAGGATAGCAAAGGAAAATATGATGATGATGATGATAATAATAATAAACAAATGCATAATTTCTCACTACTTGATGACCTGACGACTGATACAGCCCATGCCAAGCAGTGATCGCGTAACAGAACCAATAGCAATCTCAGAATAATCCCGAGAGAAAGAGAGCTGCTCACTGGCCAACCCCTCTTACATACTGAGTATGGTGCGTATGGTATGGAATACTTCCTTTGGCCAGTCTGCATCACCTGTACTGGTTTTATCTCTTCTAGCTTCTTGCACCTGCACATTAGCGAAACGCAGGAAGCTGAGGAAGTCCTTGATCTCTTAGCAACAACTGATAAGTTCAGTGTATTATCAACATTCTTCACATACCAAATCCCATACTAATTCCAAAACAGCATCTACTGGGAAGAAAACTAGCTCCATCCCAGCCGAAACCAGGACAAACCATTAGCAGCATCTTTCACCTTCTGACACACCAAGGGCACAAATAATGATATATAGTTCTTGTTCCTGTCAACAGGAGGACGACACTGCCTCAGAAGGCTAGAGGAATAAAGTCTAAAAAGAGAGTGCCTTAGATCTCCATACAGATATGGACACTATACAGAAGGAGAGGATAATGCACCAGTTAACCCAGTCCTGCTACAGAAGTTCCACGCCTGTGCTGCTGTAAAAGAACCACTACAGCAGAGGTTTGAGACTGAGGTTTTAAGATTCAGAACATTAGCGTATTACTTGAGTACTAAACAGTGTTTTAGACAAGCACCTGAAAGAAAATAGCACTTCCATCACTTGCTTCCTTAGAGCAAAAAAATGTTGCAAAAGCAAAAGTGATACACAGCTTCAGAAAACAAACAAGAAAACAAGCTGCACGGTGCAGTTTAAAGAGCAAATTAAATTTCAAATTGAGAAAGGGAGAAAATGATGAGTAACAATACAGTTTAGCCCTTCTTTCTAATCCATCATCTCCCTGAGAAGCATGCATTTGTCCTCTTCATTTTCACTCACCAGTCAAAGCTCAAGCTTTTGTCCCACCCTCTTGAACAGTTTAACAGCAGTATCACATGGTTCTAAGCCCCTAGAATGCAGATGTATACTTATCATAGCTAATTGGCTGTTGCTGCACAAAGTCTCATGAAACTGGAATTAGCAAATTGATACCACTGGGAATGTAGCACCTCTAATGTGCGAGGTTTTCAATAACACGGGTGTATTTCCAAGTATGCAATCATGTTACATGGCAGTAGAGTTGCAGAAGGAAAAAAAAAAAATCAAACAAACAATAAGAATACATGCAGTGTTTTCTTCATATTTGGCAAGTTCTGTTTTTGTTTTGTCACTTAGCCTACATCAGGGTAAAGAAAACAAAAAAAAAAAACCAAACCAAAATAAGAACACAAACCTACCTCCAAACAAGGGCTCAGGCTCTACTAAAATTTCTTGTTTTTGAGGAATTGGAGCTCGTACTTCATCCCTATCAAAGAGGGGGAAGAAAAAAAAAAATCAGAGAGATTATAATATTAGAAGTAGTATATAGACCACACCCGATTGTGCTCCAAAGGCTCCTGCAACTTGAACTAGCCAAGCATGCTCCTGCACCGTTGCACAAAGTCAAGAGATATGGGGTCAACAGGCACCTCAAGAGATCATCCATCCCCACCTATGGCACTGAAGCAAGACTTAGTACACTCTGCGTTAAGATCTGGCATGGATGACCTTTCTAAGTCTTGACAAAAGATTACACAGATCCCAGGCTTTGTCAATCTACTATTCAAACATTTTTTTCTTCTTCAATAACTGTCTTAAATCTTGGAAAAGTTTCTTCAAACTTAGCAAAGGCTGTTAATTAATCTGCTTGCCACCCTCCTTCCCCTGGTTATCTACACAGAGGGGGAAAAAAAAAAATTATCTTCCTTTGAAGAACTCTTTGTAGTTGTAAACTGTGCAAACTATGTGGCTCTTGACCACACAGGTTTCAAAAAGTAACTCATCACATCAGCAAGATGCGCTAACCTTGTTATTAACAACATCTTTGCTGTTATGAAGTTATTTATTCTCCGTTTTGTATCTGCATATTTATTGTTCTCTCCTTCTAGAAGTAACACTAAGCTGAGCAGCACCTAGATGGTGTCAAGTATAAAAAAGTATTCCAATAAAAACTTGAATCTTAAGTCACTGATGTGCCAGAAGCTGCCTAGAAAGAACTTTAACACCTATAGATACAGAATTTTAACTTCATTACCCGTCAAAGGCTCAAGCAGGATGGCACTTGACACCAATTATGAAGGTAAGTACTAAATAGCTGTTTACATTTATATATGTGCTTCAGAAGTATGAGTGGCAAGAATTTTCTCTAAAAGTTAGTTGTCTTTTTCCTAAAGTGGGAGACTTTCATAAAGACGAAAGCATGGCTAGGTTTAATTTAGAACATTTAATTAATGTGACTTATACCAATTAGCTTCCACTCAAAACATTCAATTTCTCCCAAGCAGACAAACTAACAGTCAGCACTGCAAGACTCTACCACACTCAAGTGGAACAACTCTTTTATTGGCATCTGATGTGTAAGACACTCGTGCAGACTTTATAGTGGCACACTATCTACTATTTCTCTGCACACTAGCGTACATGATCTAGCCTTTCCAGTGCCAAAGCTGGGTACACTTAAAATAACACAATCAAACCCTTACAAACTGGACTAAGGTCACTACATTTATAAGAACCAAAACCACCAAACTCTCTAACTGCCAAATTAATGTAAAGCAAGATGACTGGAACAATTTTAAAGTAAGAATCTCTTACTACTGCATCTCCAATTTAACATCTTGAGCTCTGCTTTCAAAAAATGGTATGTGTAAGCTACAGACAACTTCAGAGGTACATGCAAGAGAGACTAACTTATGCTGGTCTACATACCAACTTAGGTAACAAGAACTTAGCCAGAACAATACTGGAGCAATCAATTTAACAAGATCATTAAAGAAGCACATATTACAGTGAGTTGATAGCAGGTTAGACGTGACAATTGTCTCATTGGTTCTGCCTTACACTATTAAATTCTTAAGACAGACTACTCATTTATACAGACACGTTCTTCGGGTACATACTCAGTGTGTGGTCGAACAGCAGACACTCCTGCAGAACTGGTGCTAGGCTCCTCTGCTATGCCTCCACCATCCAGAAACATGGTGACAGCCATCTCCAGATTGTTGTTGCATGCTTCAAGCATGTGCTTTCCCACACTTTCACTGGCACCTGTAACGCCAAAGAAAATTTAAAGCATTATTAAGAAAGTATTTTGATCGGAAGCGCTAGGAACAGCTAATCAGCAAGCTTTCTCTCTCAAAGCATTAATAATTAGAAAGAACAGTTCATTAGTTGCCATTTATCTCTAATGTACAACTATGAAATGAGATAAACATACATATCTCACAGGGGAAGGGAATGCCCACGTACAGGACAGCCAGACTTCTTCCTTTCATCGAGAGAAAACTTAGTTGAAGCCATCTGAAGGGTTTTACCATGGTTTTTCTTTTTTTCTAGAGGTCAGACCTTTTCCTGGTACAATTTTCCAAACACTAGTAGGCATACACAAAAAAAAAAATGAAAATCTGACTTAACATTTTAACAGGGAGAATACTAAATCACCTGCTAGAGTTTCCTACCCACTTGTAACAGATACGTAGAGATGGAAGATACTCCATTTTACAGATTGCACTAAAAGGCAAAAAACAAACCAGCAGAAGCTCAGTTCACACAAGAGAGGAAAAAAAAAAAAAGCCAAGAGAGAGAAAGTAGTACTTGTCTACACAGTTATTTGTATAATGACTAACATTTATTAAAATCTCTCCTAAGCGCAACTAAATTCAGTCTTTTTCTTGCTGCTCAGGATGAAACAGAAGTTCTTAGCATCACTTGTAACTCCTTTCACAGAGGGTCAGCCCCTACATCCAGACTTCTCAAATACAACACCATCAACAGAAGCACTTCCGATGGAAGCTCTCCTGCACCCAACCCTTTAAATGTCTACTTACTACAGCTTCTGTCTCTATAGGTGGTGGACTGTCAAAGATTTTTTTTTCATATGGGAAGGCTGGTAGAGAGAAAGAGTGGCAAAATGCAGCTGAGCCAGTTTGGGAGTAGCTTTTGGATCTGTAGTAATTCCTACTAGATTCACTGCAAGTCACCAAAATGAAGAAAACACTTTCCCCAGCATCAGAACCGCAGATAACATCAGTCTGGGCAAAACACATCTGGGCATTTCTCAAATTTTCTGGAAAGACTCCAGAAACTCTAGTTCGAGCAGAGAATACACTTTGAAACTGTCAAGATACATCAGTTCTAAATGACCTACACTATTACATTAAATCATGGAGAGAACCAACCTGAGTGAGGGCTCTGGTTTTCCAAAACATCAGTCTGCCACAACAAGCGTACTGGGATGGCTGTCAGCTGTATTTTAAGGCCTTAACTAAGGTGAAGAAAGTGCAAAACAAAAACTACTGACAGTTCAAAAAATTATATGACAGCATCAAGTTCACGTTCCTCAAACTAACTGCTCTTTGGCATTGTTCAGGAGCTCATTTCAAGGTCAGCTGTAGCAACTAAAAAACACCTGGATAGTCTGGAATACACACACCACCCTACAACCTCACCATGAAGTCATGCAAAGTCATTTATTTAGAAGAACTAGAAGAAAAACTATATTCAACTCTCTGCTATTTAGAAATACCAACATAGAAAGTGCTTGTATTGACTCTTCATCACTCCTAAGGAAGCTGTCATCATATGAATCTTTACAGTGCTTGTGTTGGCAAACAGAAAACATTAAGTATTTGTTAAGTCTCACAGCAAATCTCAAAGAGATGGAGCTACATTTTCTTAGCAATACTGTTCTGGATGAGAGCGCCAAAGAAACACAATTCTGCCATCTGGATAAAAGAAACACAATCAAGGACTACTTCTCCTCATTCCTCACTGTCACCTAAGCTAGAAACAAACTGCTGGAGAGTATTCATTCAGCCTTTTCCCCACACACAGGAGTGATTTCATACACTTAAAACTCGAAGTTGAAAGCTGCTACCACAAACCACTGAGAGTGTGTGCTCCTGAGCACCTGTCAGATCAGGCCAGTATCAGCAAGACAAGCTCTGTAACAACACACTTTTAGATATAACCTTAAATTGTGTTAAGATGGAAAAACAAAACTTCAAAACTCTACTTTAATAGCGGATGGGTTAAGCCCAGCAGGTTCTTTTTTTCTCCTTTGTGAAAGTGTAAGACAGGTGCTCTTATGCTGAACATAAACCATCTGTATAAGCACAAAACGCTGTTAGGAACAGCAACTAGTATGACCCGCCCTGTTCTGGTTCATTTTTGTATCAAACATCTCAGGGTCTACTGGGAAAGCTAATAGAAGGCACACAGGGGTACATACTACAATGAAAACGTATTTACTGCAGTTCTTTTTATTCAAGAGGGTTTATTCTAAAAGGCTTCTTTAAGGATAGCTGAGCTATCAGTAATTTCCCAGGGTGCCCTCCCGTCATGCTCACAGCCTGCTAAACAGCCTCAGCATCCCTGATCAGGACTCGAGTGCCTCCAAGCCTGAGCAGAGGGATACAACCTGAAATTGAGCTGGTTAGAGTAACCGAACTACAACCAGTTTCACTTTACATCAACTAAAAAGCAAAAAATGTTTTATTAACCACTCCTTCAGTGTTTGATACGCAGTGCCGTAAGCAAGGGAGAACTATAGTGAAGCAGATTAAACACGAAGTGGGTCAAGTGCTGAAAGTACACAAGCTAAAGCAGGCATCGTCACCTGCTACAAACTTCAATTTAAAAACGATTCGCTGTTTTTATTAGCCAACTAAATTCTCAGTCAGTCCACCGAATCTTAAGAGATTTTTTTTTTTTTTTTTTTAAACACGAACTCGGGGGTCAGCTCCTGTCTCTCTTGGCCGTCAGCTTTATTTGCAGGAGCACGACGCGGTTCCCGGGGCAGAGCAGACCGGACGGCCAGGAGGGAGGACACACACCCGCACAACCGAGAGCCGCTAAAACGGAAAGTGATCCCACGAAACACGGAGCAGTGACATCGCGGGTGCCCGGCCCGGGCCTCGGGCACCACCGGCCGCGGCAGGCCGGGCCCCGCAGCGCGCCCGCTGACAGGCCCGGGCGTCGCCAGCGCCTCTCGCCTCCGGGGAGGCCACGGCGGCGGCGAGAGGGCTTCCCGGGAGACGAGGTGAGCGCGCCCGCCGCCGCCGCTCCGCCTCGTCCCGCGCGGCGCCTCACGCCCGGCCTCCCCCCTCCGGCCCGGCCCGGCCCGCCGTGGCGGCCGCCCCCTGACGCGGGGCGGGGGCCGGACGGGAGCCGCCCGTTAAGCACGCAGCGGCGACGGCGGCAGCGACAGCCTCGGCTGGGCCCCGGCTTCCGTGTGCCTCACCCGTGATGGCGGTGAACTGCTGGATTAACCCCTTCAGCGCCGAGGAGGCCGCCGAGCCCCCGTGGGCCGCCATCTTGCAGCTGCCGCACAACAACACGCACGCCGCCGAGCCGCGCGCTCCGCGCAGGCGCGACGCCCGCCCTCGTCCTTCCTCTGCTGGCGGCCGGGCGGGGCGGAACCGGAGTTGCCATGGCAACGCGGCCGGCCCCGCCCTGTCGTCACGACTACCCGGAGAGGCGGGGGTCACTATGGCAACGCGGTCAGCCCCGCCCCGTCACCACCACGGCCCGGAGAGGCGGGAGTTGCCATGGCAGCACGGCTCGTCCCGCCACCTCAGCGGCCTCCGCCGGTTTTCTATCGCCATGGCCGCTGGCAAAGGGCTTCGCCCCTGCATCTCAGCCCCTCCGCTGTCACTAACCACGGGACTGGAGGGCGAAGCAAGGGCTCCGGCAGGCCTCGGCCTTCAGGCGGAAGCGTGTGCAGGGGCCGCAGGTGCTGCAAGGGAGGAGGCAGGACCTGAGGTGGCCAAGAAGCAACTCCAAAGCCAGCGCTGCAGTACTGGAGTATAAGGATGGCCGATCTGAGCAACATACAGCACCTAACCAGGGTCAGAATTTGTAAGATACGCAAGATTTCTTAGATATGAGCACACCGCATCCCAAAACACTGAGATTCAGACTCTTTCCTAAACTTTAGGGTTTCGCAGCAGGCGGCTGCAGGGGTGACCTGTGTGGGAAGGGGCCAGGAATTGCCCTGCACCACTCCAAAACATTTACAACCTGCTCTGAAATCCTAAACAACCCGTTACAACAAAATTACAATAAAACGGAAGAGGAGAGTGAGAACGGGCAGCAGTCAGTGGGAGATGCAATCTGGGAAGGTGGAGCTCCATGCCAGAGCAGGGACCACCCTTCAACCAAGTTAAAAATAAACATCAGACTTCAGAAAGTGACTGTAAAATCAGGCTGAACAGAGACTTAAAAAATGAAGTCTTTCTCCTCATCTGTTTTGAAAACAGTTTACGTCTTGCAGGCCTATAACTGGAAAGGCTGAGTGTCACCAGCATAAAACCAGTATTTCTGTCTTAAAGAACACTTTAATTAATGAAGGATTACACTTAACTGCCTGGATAACACAGAAAACAACCTGCACAAAGGTAAGGATTAACAGAAGCAGATTTATACTGAAGGAAGGCTTCAAGCACAATGGTTGAGGCAGCAAAAGGATAAGTTAATGATTTGCAACTGGTCACCTGCTGTAACTTTCTCTAAAAGCATCTTAGATCATTTATTTATGAGAAATCCACCATTAACAGAGACATACCCACAAATGAAAAAACCAATTCACATTCTTGGCTTGGTGTCCTGTTCATGCTTATAATAAAATGTCAGTTTAGTTTTGTTTTTAACTTAAAACATCAGAAGATATGGCTTTGAAGTATTTTGTTACAAATTTCCCAGAACCAAGTTAAAGCCTATAGATCATCAATAAGGTTCCCAAAAAGTCCACATTTAAAACACTTGCAAACTTTGGCAACTAGCACACACACTTCAGCAAGGTAGATTGGTACTTTGCTCTCTTTCAAACATGTACAGTGGAAAAGTATCTAATTACAAGCAAAGAAAGGCCAAAAGATGGTTTCATAACAGCAATAGCTAAAACAAATCTAGCAAGAATACTTCCTCTGCTGAGCAGCAGCTGGCCAACTCCTTACCAGCCTCAACTTCCTATAGGCCTCAGCTTCCCCACGTCTAAATCGTAGCTCTTTTGAACGATACCTGTTTTAAACCCAACTGGAAGACAGCATTCGGTACCCCCTCTAAAACTGCTGGGGTACAGTTATAGCTAGGCCGGGTAGTTAAGTGAATCTTTAATTATAGCTATATCACTACTGACAACTCCAATTTTCAGTTGCTTTTCCCCATCTTGGTTTAACTTTCTCCATCACAACTGTCTTCTGGACAAACTATTTTTTTTTATATTTTGTGGTTTTAATCAGACTCAAACCAGCTTGAGTATGAAAATTAAATAGCACTAAATATAGGTAATATTATCATACAAGATTAAAGTTGCAGAACACTAGCAATAAGAAAACAAAAGTATCTTTTTCCTAATGACAGTGAGAGTCAGACCTGCAGAAGTTACCTCTATGAACAGAGGTAAATACAAGCCCACAACCCTTCAGAGATGCTACTGGCATCTCTGAAAGATCCTTGGCTTCGGCAGCAGGAGCATGACCTGTTTTTCCTCTCTTTATCTAAGAAAGGGGTCAGTATACGAGAGGGAAAGAGCACATCTGCAAGACTGGCTGTCTGGTTATACTCGTTAACTGCCGTGCGAACAATGCAATTCAACAAACAGCCTAAATCCCAATAACATGCTTCCATATAACAAAACCGTGGCTGCACCAAGTGAAGCTTCAACCTTGCAGTCGGCAGACAACTGGAAACACAAACTCATTTTTTCACTTTTTTCCTCCATGGAATATATATCCTTTCCATAAAAGGCTCCAAATTCTGATTTTAAGATAAGACCATCACTTATTTCTGTTTTTAAACACTAACAGTATTCACATTCAAAATTATGCAAATGGAAGTGCTAGAAAATAAGCTGTAGTCAAGAAAAGACAAATTGAATTTTTTTCAAGTCTGGGGGTGTACGCTATTAAACCTTCTCAGAACACACAGCTTCGTGACCCGAAGTGATCCCCCTCAAAACCAACAACTGTTTACAGGAAGCTTTGCCTAACACAGGAGAAAACATTGCCATGGTTTTAATTCTCATTCTACCACGTGTCTGTGGTTCTGTTGATCTACTCCGCAACAGAGCTTTTAAACATCTGAAGGATTGTCTTTTGCTTATTCTTAGCGAGTGAACAAATATCATTTGGGTCACTGGTATTAACCACACAATTCAAAACTTTTCCTCCCTTCATGCTGGGCAATTTCATTCGGACTGTGGTAGGGGACTGCCAGTTTTCATCGCAAGAACCTCTCCGAGTTTTGCGGTGATTTGTTTCAGCCTGTTTTTTTTGAATCTTGGAGTCTTTTGCCGTCTTAGAACTTCCCTTTCTAGCAGGAGAGTCTTTTACAGGCTGAAGTGGTTTGGTACGAAGAAGGTACTCATCTGGAGAGCCCTTTTGTCGATTAAGTGTCCTTTCCTCCTTGTTTAGCTGTTTTTGTAGCTCCAGAGCCAGAAGTCTGTCCTGCTCCTCTTGCATACGCCTTTCATAAAACTCCTGCTCAAAAGCTTTCTGCATTTGCAAATTAAAATCATTTATCTGCTCCCCTTGGTCCTCTAAACTTCCTGGAAATGTTCTTCTCCTTTTATCAAGCACACACAAGTCAATCACTGCTTCAGATGCTGGCTCCAGCAACTTCCTTTTTGGAGTCTCCTTAGTGTTCTGCAGTCTCTCTGGTTTCTCCTCATCTGAGCATCTAGCCACCCTCACATCACACATTACACTTTCGCTGTCAGACATCACAGAATTTGTTGCTGACTGAATAGGGGTGCAAGTTTCATCAGAGATTTCATGGTTTACGCTTTCTGCATGTGTTAAATTGCCACTGTCTGACTCAGTTCCATCATGATCTCCTTTGGATCCATGAAGACCTGTTCTAGACCATTCTCCTTTTGCAATTCCACCAAGCGCATCTGGAACTTCATCTCCTAGACAATTTGGTCCCGGTGTTTTTTCCTGCTTCACAGCGGTGGTTTCCCCTGAAGCTGAGGCACTGAAATAGTTCATGCATGATTCCAGAAACAAATCCTTAGCACTGGCATCTTTAACCACACCGGTCAGCTGTGGAGACAGTGTTGGCATTTCCTCTTGCTCATCTTGCCACACGGAACTGCTGCCTTCATTGCTATTAGTCTCCTGAAGAAAAGGGAGAGACCACCAATAAAATAAATTTATCAAAAGCCAACAGGTATGAATCAAATGTAAATCTCACTTCTCCCAGCTGCACTTCTCATAACTACTCCGGGATACTAACTTGGACTCTTCTCTTTTAAAAAAAACATTAAATTGTTTAATAATAATGAAAATATTTGAAACAACCTACAGAAGCCTAGCTAAAGGACACAACTGCAGCATTCTCCTTTTAACTTCAAAACAACTGTTCAAGGTATTAGCCTGCTCATCTTCTTCTGAAGCCTAACAGGAAAGATCAGACTGACACGACACATGGAACGCTGAAAATCAGGGCGCAACCTCCTCCAGTGAGCTCCAAAACCGTTGTTTTAGTTTTACACACTATCGGCTGCAACCCAGCGCTCGCTGAAGACATTTAGGTGCAAGGTAACTACCAAAGTAAGCTGTAGGTGTGCATCTGTGGACTGTCAAGCACTGTTTCTTCCCTTTCAACTTTGGGGAATCACGAACACCAAAGATAGTTCAAGAAGGGCGAGATAAACCGCCCAGTGCCGATGCACAACGGGAATATAGGATTGGCAATCCTGTAGACAAGGGGAAAATAACCCATCATTACCAACACTGAGATTTATTAAAAAATTACTCTGGTTACCACAGAGTCAGAGTCACTCCTTTCTCCTTCTGTTCTTCTAGAGAATGATGCTGATCCCAACGTATGATGAAGCTTCGGAGACAGATACCTTAAAGAGTAAGGAAAAAAAATACATCCTTTAAACTTTTTTTTTAATTGAATTGTCAGTCTTTTGCACTAATCAAGATCCGTAGGTTAATTTCGACAAAGAGAAACAACAAGAGAAACACAAGTGTTTCCCTTCTCCTCCATATCACCCTATGAGGAGAAGTTTTAACACTCAACAGTTTACATTCGCTTCAAATTATCCAGAGAAGTTGGACTACAGGATTCCAAGGAAGCAAATAGAGCAGAGGGACACTATACCAAGAAACAGACCAATAATTAAAGAAGAAAAACTTGAATTACTTACTTCTGGATGTCTCCAGAGTTGTTTGGTTTGTTCTTCATCTTGCACAGATTAGCTGGGGATGTTTCAGATGAGAGACTGCCTGCTGGTGAAAGACTGCTCAGCACGTGTCCTTTGGAACAGTCATTCTTCGATGACAAGTGAAAATAGCATTATAGAAAACAAAACACAACACAAACGGGAGAAAAACCAGAGAACTACTTTGCTTCTGTAGCAGAATTAGTTCCTTTTGTCAAAAGAATTCTAGAACTGTAAGTAATGCATAGACACGGAATAAGCAACATGCTCCATACACTTTCCTGGATCTGGCATTAAGAGACAAGACGTTTTGCTCAAGTAAGTACAGTTTCAAAAACCAACCAACCAACCAAAACTCCAAAACAAATTAACAAAATAAACACAACAAAAAACCCCAAAACATAATATATTTTTTTTTTCAGTACAGGTTACAAATTTATATTTCTTCCAAAGAAGTATTCTTAAAATCATGTGGAAAATGAAGTATTCAGAAGCAAACTAACGTTTTAAAATGTTGTGCAACTAAAATATCCAGCATGCATCTCAAGTTCATAGTATACAGGCAGAAGTATTTGGGGTATTTCACCCTCCTACTGGTTCTTCAAAAAATAATAGTCAATCAAGGATCTAAAGTACTGGAGGCTAATAACAGCTTCCAACTACAATTAAAATAAATTTAAATTATTCAACATTTTAACTTTCCTCTGAAAAGTCCAAGATGCTTGCCCTATATCAACATTTTCTATTGCCCCTCTTGATCTTAACTCACCAGACTGTTACTCAGCTGCCAGGCCAACTCCTCATCTTGCTTCAGCTGTTTCTCCATCTCCCTCCGTCTCTCCTCTGCCAATCTCTTTTCCTCCTCCTCTTCTGCTAGAAGCCGTTGGATGTATTCCTCACTTGCCTTGTTCTCCTCTTGTTCATGTGCTCGCCTTTCTGCCTCCACCTAAAAAAAAGATTTTTTTTAAAGGTTACTATTGTAGGACCACACTTCACAGCAGAATCTCTTGGATGACGATTCTTAAATGTGAACGATCCACTATTCACAAAGACACTGCACACTTCAAAGTCAGCACTTAATTACACACAACCGCCCAAAGACGTAAGAATCAAACTGATACTGTGTGTAGAGTCTTCAGTTTTATAACAGCGACGTAGCTTGCGGTTTCTGTAAGACTACACCACTAACCATGCTAGCGCACAAGGTTAAAATTCATTCACTCATCTTTGAAAATGTTAGTAGCAAAAACTAAGATATCCAAATACACGGATCACAGAGAAACACAAGATTCATTGTAAGGCTGGACGACAGGTAGACCACAGCGTTTGCTCAATCTCCAACTATAATTCCTACTACTACCGTGTCTGAATTGGAGGAAGAAGGATCCTTTTGATTCTCAGACAAACATTAAGATTTCTGAAAAATATTTTCTAATTTTCAAATGAACACAGATAACACAGGGAGTGAGCAATAGGAAAGGAAATGCTGCATGTTCATTACCCAAGTTAAATCTAATTGTGGTATGTTACTTAGGGAGGGAAATCCAGAAGGCAAGTACAAGACCAAAGCCAAAACAATTTAAAATTTTTGTATTTGCTAGTCCAAAATACTTTATGTGCACCTGAGGATGCACATAAAGGCATTTGAGTATATGTGGGCAGGGATGCAGACAGTGAAAAGTGACACTCCAACCCTGAAATAACTCTTCTGCAGAGTTTTGGGAAACGCAAGGCATTAACCAAGAGACCTGCCTGGACATTCTGCTGTGTCTGCACCCCTGCGCGCTTCCTAGCCTGCAAAGCACACCTACTTCAGGGACAAGACAGCATATGTTACTGGACTGACTGAAAGCGTGAGATAGGAGATAGACATCAATCAGCACAAGAAAACTTGAGAAATGTTGCCTTATGTCAAACATAAGGAAGTCTCTCCTCTTCCACAAAGGATAAAAAACTAATGTGTGCTTCAGGAATGAATAGTGTGCTCTTGCAGCAGCAAGAACCTTTTATGTATCTTTCTTTTTCATTCAGCATGATTACAGCTGTTTGTGGAAACAATTAAAGTAACTACATACAAAGCATTTATGCTTTTAACTATATTTTTAGACTTACCTTGCTAATCTCTGCTTCGTATTCCTGCCTCAGTTCCCCAGGCTTGCTCAGCCGGTGTTGCGGATGGGGGACACAGACTAAATGAGAGGAAGGAAAAAAAAAAAAAGAAGTGAGGAACAAAGCAAGATCATGACAGTCAACAACGAAAGATTTTAACAAAAGCTCACTTCCATACCCTGTCACAGGAATGATTTCACTTAAATCAAGAGCTATGGAAAAAACCACTTTGTGTTACCAAGGAACAAAATAAAAAAGCACTGTTACAGAGCGGCAAGAACAGCCAGCGTTTTCCAAGCACTGTAGATAAAGCAAACACGAATGCTGAGTATAACTTAAGCCTTTCGCTTTTTCTGGTTAAAAAGACTTCATAATACTGCAAGTGGAACAACATGTCATAGAGCTAACCTACCAATTAGCCCCCCTCAACGGAGCTTACAACATAATAAAACCCAAAATCCTTCTTCAAAGAGTTAATCAGATTTCACTCCCTCTTCTCTGACACCACAATTTTAGGCTCAGAGAATCCTGCATAGACTGCAGCCCTGGAATTTCTAACCGAACTAATTAATAACATTTAAGAGTTGAAAAACTTTTAACCATTTCACTTACTTGACACTGAAAAACACACACATGCAAATACTCCACTGACATTTTACAGCTGAAGGCATACCAGTAATTAATTACTGCCTTTGCCAGGCTAGGCAGCCATATACCAATGCTTTGTGCAAAACATTAACACCTATCCACTTCAACCATCAGACAGTGTAACTCACCCTCTACACTACAAACAAAAATGCACAGACAGCCACTGCTTTGCTTCACAAGCTGCTCTCACAGGCGAGCTCTGACACGGCGTTTTCTAGCAGTAACGCTGTCTGCCTACGCACAGGTTCTTATTTCACAACATCCAAAGTCCACCAACAGTAATTACTTTGGTAAAGCAGAGATATCCCAGGACAAGTAACGTTTAACTTACCTTCCTCTTCCAAATCCTGTCCGTTAATTCTACGCTCGCACTCCTTCGGGTAATTCTTCTGAATCTTTTCCCACAGTTCCCAGTTGACAAGAGTATTTCTGCGGGCATTGTATCGTGCCCAAGAAGAGACTCGACGCCGACAAAAAGGACAACAAAGGCTGGCCTTTTCAACAGTCAGCTGGAAACAAGAATTACAGAGGGTATGGTTGCATGGCAGCGTCACCGGCTCCACAAAGATCTCCATGCAAATCTGGCAGAGGCAGTCAGACAAGGAAAGTGGAGCCTTCGATTTCTTCGACATACTGACTTAAAGTAGAGGAACGAGACTAGTACAACGACAAGACCTGAAAGAAAAGAGAAATATATATTTTTACTTCCCATAATTAATATAAAATAAAATAGAAAATGCTCAGTTTTACAGCTACTTTATGAAAACATTAGTGGATTTAGGAAGTCTGCTTCAGTAGTTACTTTTGCTCACGATCCGAGAGATTCTCAGCTTACAGAGGAAGATGCAGGTTTTTCAGAAGTCATGCAGAAACTCTAACAGGTTTTCCTACCGCAGTTTCCTGTCAGTTTTAACAGGATAGCTTCAGGAACAGCAAGGAGGTGGTAAGGAGAGGGGAGAAAGAAGCGGAGAGTTCTTCCAGCATTGACTCTGGATTAGTGATGAGTTATGCTCACATCTGGTGGATATGTTACCACAGTTATCTTAACCTTCCACTCAGTCAATTCAGTAGAAGTCAATTCAGATTTAACCTTCCATTCAATTTTTCAGCAGGTGTGTGTCCTTCAAAAGCCACTTCAGGTATAGACTTGGTTCCACCCTGTTCTGAAGGTGAAATATCACATCCCTGTGCATCAGAGGAGGAGCTTCTTCCTTGTTCATTCATTTGCTTAAGCTGAGACTAAAAAGTCAAAATACTTTTTGTTAATATAAGCAAAGAACTAACCAATGCACTCAACACTTCAGTATCTTCTTGTACAGCTTAAAATGGTGGAGATCATCCAGCCTTTCTACCACCAACCCTCCTGACAGGATTTCTCCACTTGGCCCAGAAATACTGTGGAACATAAAACACACACACAGGAAAAAAAAAAAGGATCAAAATACTGGTTTTTAAATTACAGGGACTTAGGAAAATTCTTACAAGCTTCTCAAACACAGCCACCCTCACAGAGACAGAAGGTCCTTCTGAGAGAAAGGCTGCATTTCAGTCACACAGGAACTCGACATGGAGACAAATACACTTTAAGTTGGGTTTTATTGTTTCTGCTCTTCCTTTGTGGGTAAAACAAATCCTTTAATTTAAAAAAAAAACAAAACCACACACACACACAAAAAAAAAAAAAGCATGGAAACACTCAGTTTTGCAGGCGGTTTGCTGAAAAGACCTAGTAAGTCCATGTACACCTGCTCTGGACGAATTTCAATTTGTTTATCGATCGAAATAACGCTTACCAAGCCCCCAAGGTGCGGACACCCCGAGAAGGAGCGGGCAGGACGGGGGGGCAGCCCCAGATACCACCGCCGGGGCCCGGCACGGCGGGACGCCGCTAAGGGCGCGCCTGGCGGGAAGAGGCCGAGCCTGGCGCGAAGAAGCTGGGCCCGGCAGCCGCCCCTCGCCCCCGCCTCAGCCCCGCGACCCCCGGCCCCGGAGCGGTCAAAGCAAGAAGTCTGCACCCACCGAGCAGCAGCTCCGCGGCGGGGGCGCGGCGGCCCTCAGGCCCGGCGGCAGGCACGGCCCCGGCCTCCCGTAATGGCCGCCGCCGAGGCGCTCCCCGGCCGCCCCGCCTCGGCCTTCTCCCGCGGCCCGGCCTCTCGCTCCTCCTCCTCCTCCTCCTCCTCCTCCTCCTCCGAGGCGAACCCGCCTGGAAACAGAGATCGAGAGGCGTCAGGCGGGGAAAGGCGGGCCCGCCCCGGGGCTAACGGCTCTGCTCCGCCTCAGCCAGCCCTCCGGAGCCTGCGGCGGGCCCGAGGTCGCGCGTCCGCTTCCCCGCGGTGCTGCAGTTGTATTGCCCCAACAGTATTTCAGCCATAAATAATTACCGGTGGATCTTGCCGAAAGGAGCCTGACTAAAGCCTGTTTCCTCGGGTGTGCAAAAAGCAAGAGCTGCTGCAGGAACTCGTGATCAGCAGATGGGAAGACTATAAATACGTGTGTTAACAGAGCCTAGCCTGGGTGCTAAAAATGTGAATCTTCTGGCATTATTTGCCAGTAATCGCAGTGAAATGTTTGGTTTTGTTTTGGTTTTTTTTTTCCTTCACTTACTGTGGGACAGTTACACAAACAGGCTTGATGTCCGTGGGATCTTGGAAGCAGCATGGCTGTTTTTAAACCACATAAATATTTCATAGACTGTGGTTCTTTTTTTTTTTTAAAGAAACAGCTATCAAAGGAAACATACATTTCCTCCTATTGCCCATTTCTGCAGTAAATCGCAATCTCGCCCGGGAAAGGTAAATACATCAGTTCGGGTTGTACGGCCTCGTGTTGGAGTGCGCCCACAGTCACACCAGTGTCACCTGCGCGTGCAGGACAAGGGCTGACCCATCCCTCCCTTGTGCTCACCTCTCCTCCGGCCCCCGCGTCCAAGGGGCATCCTGGCTCATCTCCTTCTCCAGCATCTCGGCCTGCAGCTCAAACTTCTGCGCCAGTTTCTGCAAGCTGGAGTCCAGCTCTGTGAACCGAGCCTCTACGGTTTGCAGCTTGGTTTCTACTCTGAGGGATGGAAAACAAGGGCATTTCATAAGGACTTGGGCATCAACTGGCGGTGCTTTCTGCCATACAGTGGGTTACACTTACATTGCAATGTGAACGGCTCCAGACCCCATTCGTTGGCTCCTCCCAAGCTGTATGAGAACATTCACCACTAGAAATGACATTTTTTTGACATGGCCCAGGTCTTTTTGGCCTTTCCATGGTGCAGAGGTCTTATAACTTGTAAGTACAGATGCAAGATTTGTATTTAGACATGTCTGCAGGTCTCAACCCTTTGCATTAACATTAGTGGTGCAGTCTTTTTCTCTAATACATTTTGAGCTGATTTAGACTTTTACTTGTAGTGTCACAACCTTTAGAACCATTTTCATCTGACATCAAACAGAACTTCTCATTCCTCCCCAGATTCAAAATGATGCAAATAATAAACAAGGCACCCGCAGTGTTTCTATTCTCTGGTCAGCCTGTCCTGCTGTGGTTTTCCTTTTTCTAGGACTGTCCTTCCACAGAACAACTGTGTGATAAGAACTGCTTAGTAAAACATCAGTAAGAAAAGTGCTTCATAGCTGGTATTTATTAGCTGCTTTTTCATTACTTAGGATCTGCTGTGGTTTTCCTTATTTAAAAAAAAAAAAAAAAGGAAAAAAAAGTGCATCTTTGTAGTCTCTTAAATAAAATCCTAAATATGTTTTTTGAAGGTTGAGCTACTCTACACCACTTTTGCTTAAGAAAACTGCATGGCTTAAAAGACCTTGCTGTGTCTAGGGACAAAGTATGAGGGGAATGCAAGTATTTATGCTTTGTACCTGGTTGCTGCTTTTTACTCAAGGAGCAGGGTACCCTAGGCTTCTATCCTTTTGGGAGTGGTTTTCATAAAAACAGTTTTCTCTAAATTTACCTCAGTTAGCTGATTTACATCAAGGTGTGTTCTTGAGAATCCTGAGGATCTCAAAGCTATCAAAATATGAATCATTCAAAGTTCCTTCCTAAATACTGAACAAATACCTTGGTACTATGTACCTAAGAAGTGATTTAGTAGCAGAGCATCAGCTACTCCTCATATGTTTTTCTGATTTTTCTTTGCATTTTACTGGCAGAACTTCGGGCTGTGTCAGTTGAATGAAAACTATGCCATTGTTAAATTTTATTACGGGCAAGACCCTACATTTTTTCCTTTAGTCCCTCTTTCTTCATCCCCAGTTTGCTCCACTGCTTCTGTTACTATCATCATTGTATTGTTCCAAAGTTTAGGGAAGCGTACTCTGAATTGTGACCTTCCTGTGTTAAACACTGTATTAAGGTCTTTACTTTGTTTATTGTGGCTCTATTTCATTTATCTTTGGCTGGACTTTTTTATAAGGACAAAATATACAGTAGCTTTCAAGTGATGACATTAAAAAAAAAAAAAGCATCTCCCCCAAACAAAAAAAAAACCAGAGGTTAATTTTAGATTGTATATATAAACAGCAAATTTAATAATTTACGAATAGTTTTCCTTTCTTTCGCACATACTCCACAGTATTTTAAAGCCTGTCAGTTGCAAGAAAAGGACCAAGAACACCATTGCTTCACTAACAGTAGCTCCCTCTCTACCTGCCTTCCTCTTCTCCTGCTTCGGGTATTGTCTGCAGTTGGCCTGCATGAGGAGAAAATAAAAAGGCATCTACAGTGGCATATTTTTCTAAGTCTCCCTGACCTTAGTTCATTATCTGTGTGGCAGCTTCTGCAGATCCTTGTCTAACAATTTTCTGTTGTTTCCTGAGGCTAGGAGACTTCCTTTGCAATCTTTTGAAAGCTTCTTACATCCTGATCTTAATTTGGGAGGTCTTCTCTTGCTTCAGCAAGATTTTTATTTCTCAGAGCCTCCTGTCTCCTGCTGAGTCACAGGAGAGATTTTGAAACTGGGCATAGTTGTTACTGGGTGTTGGATTTCAACTAATTATCATCCCTCATATTGCACATCATTCCTGGACTGATTTTTTTTTTGGGGGGAGGAGGTTCCCCCATTTAAATGTATGTATGTGTGTAGGCTTGCCATGAGAATTTTAGGACTAAAATAGAATTTTAACTGGAAAATTGAGCTTGTGTGATGTGGAGATGTTAATAAGAACTGGAAGAGTTGATGTGTCATGACTGGCTCAAGTCTGTCAACACAGAGAGAGCAAGTGTGTAAGCTGAGGTGAGGTGGGTCCATATTTGTTGTGAATAAGTTTCAGGTCCACTTCACACCTATAGCTGCATAAGCAGAGAACAACAATCTAATATGATAACACCATGTGGTAGCACAGAAACTCCAATAGTAGCAGTTTTAGCAATAACATAGTGCAAGCACTCTTTTAAAGAGAGGGGGGAATTGCCAGAAAATGAGTATATTCTTCAAGGTTTGCTGAGTGGATAATGAGCGCTGTCCTGCGGGAAATACTTGCCTGGGAATCGCTCCCTGTTCGCAGCTTTTTATCGAGGTAAATAAGCTTTCTAATGGCCCATTCTTGCGAGCCTTCTCTTCTACAAATAATACTAAAGTTATCAAAGATCTCATCATTAACGCTGCTGTCAGTGCTGTGGTTGTTTTTCAGGAGCCTTTTGTCTAATGCTTTATATTTGATCCGTTTTGTCTTCCCAGCACTTTTTTGAGATGGGGCATATTGCCTGTCTGTAAATTACTCTTGTGCATTTTTAAGCATCTGTAGCAAACATTTCAGCATTTGCCAGTTTTGGCTCTAAAAATGTCTGTGCGGTTACACCGTGGTACGATCAATTCTCCATAACTAATCTTCTGCAGCTTTGTGTAAATTCTAATAGGTGCTGCTGTCTCCTGATCCAAGTTCTGAATGAAATGAGGATGAATGGATTAAACCTTCTGCTTTAATTTCAGTCGCAAACTCTAAATGCTTTCTCTGTTAATGTAAGTGAAGTTAGCACTGAGTTGGTGACCTCTAATGTCTGTCTAGCGTACGCACAAACCACATCCCCATTCTTTACCAGGAAGCTTTTGAAGTTTTCTCTCCTTGTGAGGATATAGAAGACACTCGCAAGATTTGCAGTAAGAGATCTAGCACTCCTGCTTTTCTGAAAGTGTGACTGTATGCGTAACCTTATTTCCGCTATTCAGGCATTTACAGAAAATGAGATTTTTCATTACTTTAGAGCTGTCACATGGGTTTAATTTTCCAGGCCGAAGCAGAGCCCCCACGCTTCTCCACAGCTCTTCCTGTGCACTCACTTCATGGTACCAGTTAGATGCACACTTCTTCTATCGGTTTCCCACAGACTTAATTTTCACTTTTTCTTTCAGGAGTGGTTCCCATGTTTTTGTTTCTCTCTCTGGTCAGGTCTCTAATTTTTTTTTTTTCTCCAGTTACCGTTGTGTGAATCAGAGTCATAAAAGCCATTGATGAACAATGTTAGTATCTTGACCAGAGGAGCAGTTTCTTACCAAGCCTACCAGCTAGTGTTAGTCTATAATAATGAATTTCGTAAACAGAAGTACTGCATTCCATCAGCTGTAATACTCTCCATACACAGTAACCATTTTTACTACAGGTAAACCAGAGTTACATATATGACACCTAAGTTGGCTGATAAATTTCTTGGTTGATACCATTTGCACAGTACCTTTAAATGTAGTGTATGAAAATCCATATGTGAAAAACCACCGAGAGGGAACACTGTTTCACCTGTCTCTAACTGTGGAGAATTTCACATCCTTTTCCAGCTCTTTTTCCTGAAGAGCTGTGCTCATGGCTTGTATTTGATCTTGTGATTGTTGTCTGCCCAGCTGGTTAGAGACACCATCTACCAGCAACGGTGCTGTCGCACTGCAGCTGAACGTGTGGACTGGTGCCAGCAGGGGCAGCTTGGGCCAGATTATTTTACACGAAGCCAATGAGCCTGTCAGTCAAGCGTTCCTCTTCTGAGTACACGCTTTGAAAATGGAAGGTGAATCAGCGTCACCTACATCCCAATTCCTCAGCAACACTGACTTTCTTTTTTTAAACTTATAAGAAAGGTCCATTCCCGAGGTTTTTTTTTTTGTTAGTGATAACCATTTACTTCCTATCTTTGAACCCACCAAACTCTGAGGCATTTTCCCCACATTCAGAAGTTCATCCCAAATCTCCCATTTACAACAGGACTGGAGCAGAGCGCAAACCTGAATTTCCCGTTACCCATAATCGCCCAGCAGCGCCTCATGCAGTGACAGGCCTTTGCTTATGGAGCAGTTGCGCAAATCCGGCAGCAAACTGCCAGGACTAGCAGCTTGCAGGCTGACCAGAATGGCGTTCGCAAAAGCGTGCAACTTGTGGCACTGTCCCACTTCCCTCCCCAGCAAGTAAAGGAGAAACAGAAGATTCACGAGCCGCTTCCTTCCCATGTACACACAATGTGTACTTACATCGTGTTACCCATGAAAATTTCCAAGGAAGTGTAGGTTTGTTGCACTAACAGATAGCGTTGTCTCCTCTCCCCTGCCCAGTCCCTTACACCCCTCGTCCTTCCCTGTCCCTTAGCGCAGTGCTCGCACAACCCTTCAGTGACCTGTTTAACGTCTCGTTCAGGGAGCGCAGAGAGATGCTGGCTTTAGCCATCTTCCTGGAGAACACGAAGAGAAGAAATAAAAGCCGGAGTGGGCTCGATCCTCCCTCCTGAAGCAGGCAGCTACAACAGGGACAGGGGATCTGACTCCTGCCAGAGGTTGTTTGTACCGAGGCTTTTTATAGACTGTATTTCCAAATATAGGTCAAAGATACACAGATACATGCTCATCAACATATCACATATGGAACTACACATCCAGATTGCTCCCTCTGACCCACTGGTTCTGTCTGTCTTCACACATAAAATAAATTTAGAGGTGATATGACAGGGAGTACCTACATTATTCTGCTATTTTTGGTTGTGTTTTGGCTTCATTTTGCTGTCCTGCTCACCAGTTAGTGTCTTGGGCCAAAGTCTCCTGCTGTTAAAGGCTGTACAAACAGATTCCTTTTTTTTTTTTTTTTTTTAAGGTATGACGGTAAAATCAGATTCAGATGAGAATGAATTGTATTAAGTTGCACGGAGCTGCTTTGAGAATGAAGGATAGCAAAACCAAGATGTTTGGAATCTCTTCCATAAAGGATGGACAGCTAGCACAACTGGCTAATGCGTTTCAGGAGCTGGATACGCAAAATAAGAGCTGGAATTTTTTTCATCAAAAAGAAAAAAAGAAGGTGGATAATGTGCATCTGGTAACAGCACAGCTAGTGAAACAAACAGCACAAACCCCGCATCAGTGAAGCAGGTCTTCAGCCAGTACCAGGCGTTCAGTTTTGTGAAAACGACAACCTGAAAAAAAACCCAACTTTTTTTCCTCTTAACTATTTGCCCATTCCATGGGCATGAATAGAACACATCAAGAGCTGCAGCATTCCCACTTAGTTAGATTCTCCCCACGTTCACCTTGCAAATTAAAAGATGCTTCTAGCAAGCTGCTGTGTTTCTAAAGCTTTGGGAAGACAGTAGAAGTATTTGGGTAAGGAGGAGCCATGCATTTGGCCCTTTATGTTCCCCCCGTGATGGGGGATACAATACCCTTATTGACACCATTTTGTGTAAGTTTGGCTCATTAGAATGAGTATAAGCACATGGGATTAGTGAGAGAGAAAGCATTTATTAAGACACGTGTAATAGTTATTTTCCCTGGGATAGACAACTAAGTGCATAAGACAGCTGACCCATTAAACAGATGTTAACATTTTCCCCTGCTCTTTCACTCACTGCAGTGTGAAAAAATCCAATTGACAATGACAGTTAAAGTAATTTGATTACTCATTAGTTGGTGCTTCTCTAGTCTTACATGCAGCTGCTGACAAACTAATGAAGAGTACATTTCCACTATGGCCAATTTAAGCTAACTGTGACACAGTTTAATAGGGAGAGTAATGTAAAGCACTGCCATAGTTCAAAACGCAAGGAGCTCAGACAGCGACATCTCTGTTAGGGCTGCATCCTCATTTAGCATTGTGGGTGTCCCCATTAGTGTGAATTTCTTCCTCCAATCTTAATTATGTCAGCTTAGTCATGAACTAATATTACCCCTAAGTCTACTGAAACCCGTTTCACTTGAATTCAAGAAGCAAACTGCCACCCTGCAAAAAACAGCTGCTGTGAATACTAACAGCCGTTGGAAATGTAACGCGAGGCCAGTTACATCATGAGTACTCGTGTGAGTACACAGCAAACCCCTTGCCCTTCCGAAGGACGCAGCAGGTTTCACTGTGCAGTTCACTGTCAGCGGATGTGACTGGATTCATTTCAAACGCTCTGAGAAGTGGTTTTTTCCCCCACAAATTTCTTTAAACATCTCAGTGTCTAAGATTCTAGCAATGGATATACAGATATAGAGCTACTCTGATCAGCAACTAATACTCTCTTGGAGCCTTTGATCTCCACGCATGCGATCCAGTTCACCTTCTCTCCGTGCTCAATAGTTAGCTTTGGTAAAACTCCACCATGTTCATTTGAAGCCGTTTTGTTGAGCTTCCCATCTTTTCTCATGGAAGCAGGTGCTTGGGCCTTCCTTCTGTGCAGAGATTTTGCTGGACTTTTCTGCTGCTTTCCAGTGTCACTGCTGACATCCCAGAGCAACACTTTCCCATCATTTCCTCCAGTCAACAACCAGTACGCTCCTGGCATAAAGAGGACCTGCGATACCCCCAAGCTGTGACCTTGAAACTCCAGCTCACGTTCAAACTTTACACCGGTGACTCTGAATATTCTGACTTTACCGTCTTGAGCTCCGCAGCCAAAGATGTTGCCGCACGATGCGACAGACAGGGAATGTGCAAGCGGCGGGTTGAAGAACTGGCCAGCTGCCTGTGGACTATCTTCCTCCGTTTCACACTCCTGCAGGTTTGTGGTCCACAAGGGGCGAGCTTTCTGCAGGTTCCACAGCATAACCTTGAAAAAAAAAGCACCAATCAATAATTTGTTCATTTTACGTAAAATCAGATCTTTCACAAAACAAAAAACACAACGTATTTCTTACTCTAACAGAAAGGCTATACATGAGTGCAAGAGATGTAAGATGCGTTGTGAGGAGTGGTTGAACTTCACCTGATAAATTCGGCAAATCTTTACGGCACGCTTTCCAAACCCTCATACTGCCCTATGCACCAGAGTTAATGACTCAGGCGTTAGACCATGAAATGGATGCAAAAGCTGTTCTAAATGCTTTTGCATTCATCTCAGCAGTAGTAATCATGACATACTGCACATCAATTATTTAAAAGGAGGGATGCAGAAACGCTAGCAGTAAATAGAGATCATTATCATTCTAAATTTTAGTTCTGTCTCTGCTATGTACTTGTCCTAAAATAATCAGTTCCATGAATGCGTTTGAAAGATGGAACAGCAAAATGCAAATAGTAGTTCAGGCTCTCATTTTCAAACAGACATATATGGGTTTTTTTTTAATATCCAGTGAGTAGATCTGCTTTGTGCTATTACCGTATTGAGACAGGGCACGCTTTCCCTGATGAGGTGGGGAGGAGGTTGTGCTTTTAGACTTGCTCTTAAAATGCCACCCATCCTCAAGCCCCTCAAGAAGCAATGACTGTGCCTTCAAATTAATCCTGCGTCTCTCATACAGCAATTCAAGGACTACAGATTTATACTGTGCCAGTTAAAAATATTTTTCTCAGTACTTCTGTAGGATCTGAATTGATGATAAGCATTTTCAAGGCCAACAGATATGAAAGCACAAGTCCGTCTAATACAGTACTAGTGTGCTGTTTACTTTTTTAATCAAAGGTTTAATTTGTTATTAATAAAAATATTCCTCCACTAGTAATCTCTGGTAGAAAGTATAGGAGTCTTTAAATTTGGGCCACAAAAGAGTTGTCACACTGGCTCTGTGTTACTGGAATCCAAATCACATTGACATCTAAAATATGTTGGTTCCTGTCACTTTTCCATTTTAGCGACTGCTGTTGCTGCTACATTAAAACTACTTTGCTACCGATGAATGGGAAGACATTCCACGATGACTGTGCAGAGCAGAGTAAATCAGAGAGGCTGGGTCCTACTGCTTAAGGCAAATACTCCCATTTTTACCAGACAGCACTGCAACAGTTTTATTAATTCATCAAGTGCTAACAAGTTTTCTGCCAACTAAGTATTTTCTGTCCTCACAGCATTTTCCATGCTTCCATGACACTTCTGAAAAAACACCAGCAACAGAAATTTCAGTTCTCATCAGCTACGGCCTCACTGAGGGTTTGACACACAAGCCCAGAACATGTTTTGATGCTCACAGAGCTCGTAACTTATCCAAAAAAGAATTTGGAAAATTTCTGAAAATTTGGCAAAGTCTAAAGCTGGCAGACTTCCATCAATCAGCCCCCGTTTGCATATATATAGTTACTGAATTTGTATGATCCATGGCTTTAATATGGAAAAAGAGCACTTACACTAAGTATCAAAATGTATTTGTTCTAATGGGTGTTGATGAACTTTGGTTTTAAGAACATACAGTGAAACTGCTCAAGACTCTCAAAGCAAACTTCACCCTAAACCGCCAGAACCACAGAAACCTTTGTGGAAGTGATAGTTTTAATCTTGGGCTAAACCAGGAATGTGGTCAGATCTCACCCACTGGAAAGAAATTACTGAAAAACAGCTGTTCTGGGTGGCCAGCCCTGGCAACCTAACTCAAGACTCCATTAACTCCTAGCACAGTTTTTCTCACAATGCTTCCACAAGTGGCGTGCAAAGGACAAAGTTTCCTCCTGATGAGGACAGAGAAGCGTAAAAGGCAAAGAACATTTAACGCTTCCAAGAGGTTAATGAGAACAAAGCATAAATTATAAAAATGACTTGTCCTTACAGTGATATGTACCACTTGGAAAGATACTTATCTACCTGTAGTAAAGTATTCTTGCTAGCATCCTGCCTGGTTCAAGCATTTTGCATTTTCCTAACTATCATCTGCAGCCATAACTGATTGCTAGGGCTAACTTCTGCTTTTAGGTCCAACAGGGGGCTAATGCGTGTGCTTTGTACCGTATTCTGATCTCCCCTCGACCTGCTCACTTTAGGTTGTAAATACTAAGGAAGATAAAAACAGGGAGAGGAACTGCCGAGTAGAAAATGGCACAAACAGCCTCAACACTTAGTTTCTCTGCCAAAACTACTTTACAGGCTGTACACCCTCAGTCTTGGAGAAAGTCTGCTGGCGCCTCGCTGCCCAGGTGGGTAGTTACTGTTTCACTTCTCCAATAACCATCTACTTGTATGCAAATCACCTGCATGTCCAGTCCACAGGAAACAAGGCTTTGAGGCCTCTGAGGTCGAAAGACAACAGAGGAACAGATGTTTGAGTGTCTCAAGGACCGGCTGACTTTCTTGCTTTCCAAGTCCATAACCTTTATTGTCCCCGAGTCATCTGCCGCAGCCAAGAAACTGTCGGTCTCGTTCACTGAGAGGCAGTTGATCTCTTCCTCATTCACACGGAAGCGTTCAACGGGCTCCTTGAGGGATCGGACATCCAGCAAACTGATGGTTTCTCCATGAGAAGTGTACAGCGTGGTGGGACGATGAGGAGAGAACACCACGGAGGTGACGTCGTCTGCCTTCGGGAGCTGGAGCTGTCCTGCTGGAGTGCCTCTTCCATCCCAGAGCGTGAGCTCACCTTGCTCTGCACCTGAAGCCACCAGCCCTTCTGTGTTTACATTCAAGCACAATATAGAGGACGAATGTCCACCAGTCCATTTGACTGCCATGTTTCAGGGACACCTCTGAAACAAACAAACAAACAAAAAACCTGACTTGAGCTGGTGTTGGTCACATTACAGCGGAAAGCTTATTGAAGCAGCAAGATCATCCCATTGACTGTAATGCAAATGACTTGAAACTCTAGCGTGCAGTTAAAGTAGGCACCTCTACAGATCAGTACCCAAATGAAGCTTTGGCTCAAATAGCATCAGCATCGGCCACAACAGCGTGGAAAGGCAGCGGTGCTGGCACGCGTACCCGTGCAGTAGAGCTGCTGCTCTGATGTGGCTGCCTAGGTGAGAGCTGCTTCCTCAGCGCACAAGGACATAGCGTGCCTGACAAAACAGGGGCACGGATCCTAATGGGATGTACTGGAAAGGAGCAAGCGGTGGACAGCAAACTGTTGAAGTCCATCTGCAGAGAAGTCCCATTATTTCAGTCTGGGTAGGAGCAGATGCAGACATCCGTCTTTCATCCAGCTGCCAAAGTGCAGGGGCTCAGCACCTAACATCAATTCGTAAAGCAGTCTCGCAACACCTGGAGCAAGAAACTTGCGCCGGTGAGAGCAGGATAAACTGACTAATGCTGCAAGCGACTGCCTTAATTACGGTTTAAAAGCACACATTTGTGTGAATAAATCTTAAACTATTGTGCATATATGTACTTAGTGTTCCCAAAGTGACGGTAATTTTCTTGTGACTGGTAAACACTGTAACAAACAGATAAACAATGGCATCTTTTTAAAATAAGCGTTACCAGTGTAAGGCAGGTAGTTACGAGGTTTGCAAAGCATTCAATTGGGCCTCAAAGTGCATCCATCCAGCTCACCATGCTCCGGGCCCTTTCCTTGGCGTGACCGCCCACAGCAGCCTGTGCAACAGGACTGTTTAGGAACCAAATCAGCAGAAAATGAAGCAAGTGGGGCAGGAGAAGCGAGCAGCACAAAAGCATAACAAGTTCTGGAGAGACCAGCGTGCTGCGAGGAAAAGCAGAACCAACGCCGGGGCAGGGGCGCAGGCGGCAACGCGGGACGGAGCTGCGGCTGTCCCGGCAGCAGCTTCAGTGCCCGCGGCGCTGCCTTGACGCCTGCGGCTTTACGGCGAAATTGGGCAATAAAGGGTTTTCGTTTGGGTTTTTTTTTTTTTTTTTTTTTTTTACCATGTTATGTTTTGCATGTGATGTTTGTTCAGCCTGGTCTAAAGAGCAGCTAGAATTCATTCACCCCACCAGGAAAACGTCAGTCTTGCCGAGCAAACAAAACCACAGAAAGCGCCAGACAGCTTACCCGCAACCCGGGCGCGCAGCCCGCGGCCAGCCGCTCCCCGCACTCCGGGAACCCAGGGAACTTTTTCCCGGCTGCCCCCTCCCGTCCCGCAGCCCCTCGCACCCCTAGGCCCAACTCTCGCCTTTTAGGAAGACAAACCGCGCCGGCGAAACCGGTTCCTTTACGGGAGCCGAGGCGAGGGGGCGGCGGCGGGCCCGCACCGGATCACCGGCAGCAGCGGCGTGGGGAGGGGGTCGGCGCCGCCGCCTCGCCTCACCTCCGCCGGCCGCTCCTGCGCATGCGCGCCGGGCGGGGCGGGCTGCCCGCGGCTGTGATGGCGGCGCCGGGCGCGCGCGCCCCCTCGCCGTGAGGGGCCTTGGGCGGGCTGCGGCGGCGGCGGCGGCGGCGGGCGGGGGGAGAGCAGAGCGCTCGGCCCGGGGCCCGCCGCCACCGCTGTCGCCGGCGAGGGGAGAGGAGCAGCGCGGCCCCCGCGACCCGGCCCGCCGCCCGCGGGGCGCGTCTCGGGGAGGGAGGCGATGGCGGCGGGCCCCGGCGGTGGGGGAGCGGCGGCGGCAGGAGGCCCGGGCTGGCGGTTACCGGGGCGGGTGCTGGAGCTGGTCTTCTCCTACCTGGAGCTGCGGGAGCTGAGGAGCTGCGCGCTGGTGTGTAAGCTGTGGCACCGCGTCCTGCACGGCGACGAGAACAGCGAGGTGTGGCGCAGCTTGGCGGCCCGCTGCTTGGCGGAGGAGGCCCTGCGCACCGACATCCTCTGCAACGTGCCCACCTACAAGGGCAAGGTGAGCCCCGGGCCCCCCCCCCCAGCCCCTCAGGGACACCCCTCCCCAGTCCCTCAGCACTCCCCCAGCCCCTCTGGGACACCCCCCCGGCCGCTGGGCCCACCCGCCGTTGGAAACCAAGGCGAGGGCCTGAAAAACATGTCAGGATTTTATCTTCCACCTCCCCCCCTCCGCCCTCCTTCTTCTCCTCCCCTAGGTCCGTGCCTTCCACCACGCCTTCAGCACCAACGACTGCTCGCGGAACGTCTACATCAAGAAGAACGGCTTCACGCTGCACCGCAACCCTATCGCCCAGAGCACGGACGGAGCGCGGACCAAGATCGGCTTCAGTGAGGGCCGCCACGCCTGGGAGGTGTGGTGGGAAGGCCCGCTGGGCACCGTGGCCGTCATCGGCATTGCCACGAAGCGGGCAGCCATGCAGTGCCAGGGTTACGTGGCCTTGCTGGGGAGCGATGACCAGAGTTGGGGCTGGAACCTGGTGGACAATAACTTGCTGCATAACGGAGAGGTGAATGGCAGTTTCCCCCAGTGCAATAACGCGCCCAAATACCAGGTGAGTGGGACTTGGCACGAGCTGGAAGCTCCAAGGTGTCTGACAGCAGCTGGCTGTCAAGAGCCTCCCTTGCGTGTCCTGGCTGTCTGCTGAATTGGTCCTTAATGTGCACCTTAAGGTCCCTCTGCCTTCCCTGCAGAAGGCAAATGATTCCGTGTAGTGAGGCCTTTCCTCCTTCACTTACTGCGTCTTCGGGCTATACCTGTGTGTGATGTTCAGCGCACCTGACCCTCAGTTGTTTCTACATTTTTATCTCAAATGCTGAGTGCGAAGCATGTACCACGGGTGTCTGTTTAGATGCCGTGTTGCTTTTTGAAGGAAAAGCTGACAAGACTGTTGTAGCCTTCTGAAGTAATGACTTGCCCCATAGCAAGGTGAATGTCTGTGGTATTTTACCCCTTTGTTGTATGGCAGTGTGAGCTGAGGTTAGCACTTGGGTAAGAGTCTTCCTGCAAAAACCTGCAGCAGTGCTGAGTGCGGCTTGTTTGCTCGCTGGCAGCGTTCCCGTAGGTGACATCCCTTGGCTGGGATGTTGGGATGTGATGTTCAGATAATTTTGGTTTATTAAAGAGCAAATGCCGTTCCGCCTTTTTGTCCCCTTTGTTCTTCTGGCTGCTCGCACAACTGCATTTTGAGTGCTGGAATTCTTCGCTTTACAACTTAAGCTTTATGCACTATAATTTCCATCTTGTAATGCTATGGCATTGTTACGAGTATTTCAGTTCTGGGTGAAGATTTCTGTAGTAACTTGGATCTGATATTCCGAAATTCTGTGTAAAAGTTCACTGCCAAGCACTTAACTCTGTCTGAAGGTTATTCCTGCTGATTTTGGGAATAATATCTAAAATTACTGTAATTAAAGAGATTTAGATCTCTTTCCATTTGCCTGTTCCCTAGCATGCAAATTGGGTTGGCGCTTTCCAGACTTGACCCTTTGTGGTCGCTTTCTGCTGTCCTTGTCTAGGCTTTTCTGCAGTAACAGAGTGAGGAAAGGCTTTGAAGCTGAGCGTCCCCAGCTCGTGTGGGGACTCAAGGGTGAACGTGGTTGCTACTTTCTCTGTAAAAATTGGTGGGAGCTCGAATCAGTGAGTATAGTATAGTATAAGTATAACATACTTAAAGGAAACATGTGTGTGTTAGTGTTGGTTGCAAGAAAAATGTGTTGGCTGGAAGAAATCCCCAGCACTGGGGCTGGCGGGTGAAAAATCAGAAGTTTGTGCAGCATCCTGCTGTGTTTGCTGCTGGTGACTGGGACTTCTAGTTATGTCTAAAATAACGTGTACTGGATAAATGCAGGGAGCACTGTGCATGCCTAGATCTGAGTCTCTTGCTGTGATCGGTGTTGGTTTCACTCGTGTGTGTTTGTGTATATATATTAGGTTTTTCACACTTATTTTGCCTGAGCTTTGCACTGGAATTTCCCTCTGCCTTAGTGAGGGAATACCTCTGTCAGCGACAGCACCTGCGTAGTAGTGTGTTCTGATATATTTTGTGTGTGGCACTTACCTTTCTAAAGCAAGTTCATTGTCTTTAAAATTGCTCTTTGCAGAGCGATTCCTGCTCAGCGATAGCAACAGCTGAATACAGAGTTCAGGTAACTTGGAGGCTATTACAAAGTTGCCAAAACTTTGCAGTATTCCGAAGCATGCACGTGATATGTCATATGCTCACTCTTGGTGCTCTTGCAGGGTTCAGGTGAGAAGGGTTCCATTTATTGTGTAGGTGGTTAGGTGCAGGCTGCCCGCTGGAAACAGGCACCAGAGGTACTCAGCATTTGAGCGAAATTGAGAAATTCCCGTCATAAACGTAATGCAATCAGGAGAAACAGGAAAGCCTTGCTTTAAAATTACCTGCTGCGTTATACGTGGGCTGTGCTTTATTTTTGTATCTGCATTTAAATGTGCTGACTCTTTCTATGTATTTTTTTTTTTTAATTTTATTTTATTCCCCTCTCCTGTCTCTGTTTCCAGATAGGTGAAAGGATTCGAGTTATCCTGGACATGGAAGACAAAACATTAGCCTTTGAGAGGGGCTATGAATTCTTGGGAGTTGCCTTCAGAGGACTGCCAAAAGTTTGCCTGTATCCAGCAGTGTCTGCTGTGTATGGTAACACAGAAGTGACTTTGGTCTACCTGGGAAAACCTCTGGATGGATGACGTGGATCGTTTCGTTGGGACGTCGAGATGTGGATGACTGGGAGGAGAAATCTGCATGTTGGTTAGAGGGAAATGTGTATTAGAGGAAAAACAAAAAAGTGTGGGTGTGTGTCCAAGAACCATCGAGGGAATCACACAGAGTTTTGAAACGGAGGACCAGCCATACTTCAGGAATTGTGTTACATTTCCTCTTTCTACCAGGCCAGAAAAATCCTCAGGGTTGCAGTTGGTTGAGTGGGAAGCTGACACATGCATGTTGCAACAGATTTCATTGCTAAGACGGCAGTGCGTGACCTCAGATATTTAAGAAAGGATTTGATATAAAACTGCTTGAGGAAATTAACCTGAGATTTGTAAGTAGCGTGTTTTGTGAAAGACTCCCATTTTAAAACTGCTTGTTCCTTCCCTTCCCTCCTCTGGGCCAATGTCGGTGCCGGAGGAGAGCGAGTCTGGTTGGGTTTTATTTACAATTTTTAACGTACTGAGAGGCATGGTCTGTCTGGACTGCCCTTCTCTAGTATAATGATACAAAATGTGTGCAGCTATTTTTAAGTGTATTTTAAGGATTGTATATATAGAACACGTTGAAAAGAACAGTTAAAAGAAAGGGTTTGCTTTATTCTAACTGGGACATAATTTCTTAAAGGGAAAAAAAAAGCCCCACTACGTGGCATCAGAAAATATACCTCAGACAGGTATATAGCGTTCATGTAAGCATACTACTTCTGTTGTATTGTAAAGCATTTTGGGGTGCTCTTGTGGAGTACGGTGCTACAGTGGGTCATTTTCTGTGAAAGTTTCCATAGCTTTAGCAACAGTTTTCTTCTCTGTAGGAAAAGCAAAACGTTTTCCCCACGAATTTCCTTTAGCCAAAATTTGCAGATGCCTTTAGGAGAGGAAGATGAAGCATGATGGGGAGCTTGTCTTCCTTTCAACATGAAAAATACAAACTTCTAAAGCATTCTTACACTTTCTAATCACTGTTGCAAAGTGTTTCAAAATAATGAGGAAGGAGCATTCAGTTTCTTAATCCAGACCTTGTTTTCGGCTTAAATGGCTTAATGAGGCTTTAAGGCTTGGCTGAACCTTTCTTTAATTAAATAAAATACCCCGCTACCCGAATATTCACCTGCCTGTTTTCAGTCAGGACAAGCAAAACTCTCACCAACCCATTGATGGGGATTCTGGATTGAGTTCAATATTTGGGCTTTTCACTTGCTCTGGTTTTCTAAAAACCGTGCACAAACCCTCCTGGTGTGTTGGCATGCTGGCATACGCAGGCCAAAGCTGAGGGGTGTAGTAAGGAGGGACTTTCTGGTGAAACCGCTTTCCTCTAAGGTCGAAAGGTCTGTTAGGAGCCCAGAAGGGCTCCTTTTAATGGGACATTACAATCTGTAAGCCCTATGGCTAGCTCCTGGCTCTCCTTTCTTCTTGGTTGGTGTTTCCCGGAGCTGTCTGAACTATTTCCGAGTTGGGCATGCTTTTCAGAGAGGGAAGAAGAAATGTCTACACAACCTCTTTTTGCTTTATTTGCGCTACGGAATGTGAATTGCTTAATATTGGACACTGGCAATTCTCTGAGCACCGAAGAGAGAGGAATTCCTCTTAGGCTGTTGCTCAGTTTCCCCCTCCATTACTCGAGTAATACGAGGAGAGCGGTGCAAGCAGGCGAGCGAGGCTCCTAGTCTGCTGCTGGCAAGCTGTCCTTGGAGTGCTTTTTACATAGTAGGTAACCAAGTTCTGCACTGGAACAGAGTATGTACGTTATTACCATTTAAAAGGATTTAGAAGTATTTATTTGTTTTATTTGTTGTTTATTGCTTAAAGGCAATATTGAGGTCTGTTCCTCTTGGCTGCGTTAAAGAAACAAAGTAAGCAGTGAGAAATGAAGATGTTTTAAGTGGTGCTGAGAACAACCAAATAAATGAAGTGAGATGGGCATACGAGTACCTTTTGGAAAAATCTGTTACAAGCATTGACTGTACTGGACTGTAAAGTGTATATCTGCATAGCAGAACCATGGGGCATGAAGTGGGGGAAAAAAGAAAAAAAAAAAAACCAACCTGTCCAATTTCAGAAGATAAATTTGTCCCTGAGATGAATGTATTCTCAGTGCAGTCCTGAAAGATGTCACCTCTGTGCTCATTCATGAATCCAATTAGATACAAGTAAACCCTGAGAACTTCTGAGGAGGAGTTTTATTCACTAATTAGGATTGATTTCCATTCTTCAGACTGCGTCTTACCCTTTAAATAATTACACTTTAAATTAGAAATGCTGAAAGCTGAACATTCCTTAAGGGTGGGTTTAGGGGGACTCACTTATTTAAGATTATAACTTATTCCTGGAGACCAATGCTGGCTGTACAAAATATTAAAATAAACTCTGCTATAATTCAGAAGGATACATTGGTGTGGATTGCTGTAATGACATCTGTGGCGTGGTGACAGGAAAAATGGAGTAGCAGTTTGGTGTACGAAGAAGATGGAGGTGTTGGGGCTGTGTGATTTGCTGGGTGATTGCTGGAAAAGAGAGAATCTGATGAGTGGTTAACGAGGACTTGGAAACTCGGTGGTCTAATAGCTGTGCTTGGGAAATTGCATCCTCCAAAACAGGGATGCTCACATGCGTGACGCTGTGGGGAAAAGGGTTTCCTGACTGCTGGAGGTCTCTTGATTCGAACTGAGATGTTGTGCTCACTGCTGTGGGTGCCCTGCTGTGCTGAGGTGCCTCCTTCCCAGGTCAGCTTCTTGGCTTCTCCTGGTTTCTTTAGCTTTCCGTATGGAAGTTCAATATTTCATGGTGCTTTTAGGAAGAGGTAGGTGATTTTAGGAAAAAGTACGAGACTCTGTTGTGGTTGTGAGCTCTGAGGCACTTCCCAAACTCTCTCCATCAAGACTTTGCTTTTAAGCAATACGCTTTTGGCTAACATCTCTGTGAGCTTCTGAGGAGCAAAGAGGTTTGATGGTGGCTCACCAAAAGTGTAGAATCACTTATTCTAGCCTGAGGTACTTCACAGTCAGCCAAACAGCTGCTTGAAGGATTTTCCCTACCCTGACTAGTGATTTGGTCAGGAAGAACATCAGCTGTTCATAGCTCCCATAACAGAAATCAGTCAGATTCACAGGCTTCAGAATCCCGCAGGACATCCAGAGTTTTTTTTATAAGTGAGCGTTTTGTCTATCATTTGAATAAAAGTCAGAATTTCTTGTGGTTTAAGTGTGCTGTGAAATCTGTTGGGAGCTTAATGGTTGTCTGATCTGGTCTCATTTCTATGTCTGAGGAAGTGAAGAGCTCAGTATGGCCATTTGCTTCGGGACAGAGCCTGTTCTTGGCTGTGGTGGTAGCTTGTGTTGGCCTGCAGTCAATCGTGTGACTTCGTTTTCCATAAGAGGACAGAGGTGCTGCTGGAATTAAGTAATAAATCAAAATGTCATGGGAAGCCCACCCTGGTAGGGATATTTTCTTGAAAATGTTTTTTTCCCCGCTTAAAATGCAGTGGTGAGTCTGCATTTCTGGGAGTCTCGTGTGTGCCTTCTAGCAAATAGCATGTGGTTTTGGTACTTTTGGCTGTGTTTCAGGGGACAGAACTAGCCAGGAGCAGATGGCCCTGGTCCTGTAGGCTGAACTTCTGCTGCCTTGGATGTGGCTGGATTCTTCTCTGCCTGCCTCTGAATCCGATAGCAAGTTGGAACATACTAGCTTTTCTCTCTGCTTACCAATGATCTACATTTTTAAACTTCCTTAACATGCGGGTGTGTTTTCCAGATGGCTGCCTCTATTTTTTTTTTTTTTTTTTTTTTTTCCATTTTCACTGGGATGATGACAGCAGCGATGAATTAAAATAACGCTCAGCCTGATAACAGTTGGATCATACAAAACTTATTTTCTCTAAGTATTTGAGAGGTAACCTGCCCTTGGTTATTCCTGAACTTGTCTATTTCAATACTGACGTGTCAGTTCTAGCTAAACCTTTATACCTTACAAGTATCTTCCGACGCTGGCAGGAGCGCAGCTGTAAGTGCTATATGTGCTGCTCTTCTCTGGAACAGTGCCAGCTCTTGCACAATACGGATAATTTGGTGAAATCTGTAGCCATGTGATGGTTTAGCCCAAATCACCACACAGTTTCTCGCTCACTCTCCCCCTCCCCAGGGGGATGGGGGAGAGAATTGGGAAGGAAGGAGAACTCGTGGGTTGAGATGAAGACAGTTTACTAAAATAAAAGGGAAAACTACAATAATAAGAGAATATAAGGATATTAAAAATATACAAAGTGAACAATATATGTTTTCTCACCACCCGATGTCCCAATGACCGATACAGCCTGTCCCGAGCAGCGATCACAGAAACAAAACCGAGCAGCAAGCAAAGGAGCAAAAGGGAGCCAGCAAGGTAGAGGGAACGATGCCAGCAAAACGAGGAGCAAAGATGGATGCCAGGAAGGCAGATACCCATCCTGGCCTGCCCCCACTTATATACTGAGCATGACGTTTATGGCATGGAATCCTCTCTTTGGCCAGTTTGGATCAATTATGCTGTCTGTCTTTCTCCCAGCTTCCTGCATCTGCAAATTAGCGAGACTTGGAAAGCAGGACGGTGTCCTTGGTCTCATTCACAACAACTGGTATCATCAGGGTGTTTATGAACATTCTTCACACACAAAATCCAAAACATACCAGCTACTGAGAGGAAAAATTAACTCCATCCCTGCCAAAACCAGGACAAGCCAGAAAACTGCATTATTGAAATCTGCCCTAGGATTCTTTCTACATTTAGAAAACAGGTTTTTAAATGGTTGGGAGTATGACGTGTTCGATTTCTGTAAGTGATAGTAGACCACCTCCCACTAAGGTATAATTCGATTGAAAGGAAAATTAATTAAGTGGTAAATAAATACAGAACGCTTTTCCTGAAGTGCTGCTGAACCTGCGAATTTATCAGTTAAGCAGCTTTTTTCACACTGCTGTATGGTGCCGTACGTGTTGTGTGACTTCCCAATCAATTCTCACACCTCCCCACAAGAGGGCAAAGTTAACAGCGCTGGGGGAGCTTGGACTTTGAATTTCCTGAGTGGTGTGCAAAATAAATGTTTAATGTGGAACCTTCTCTGTTAGCATTTCCTTCTTGCTCTTAAAAAAAAAAAAAAAAAAAAAAAAACCAAACAAAAAAACCTCAACAAAACAGATGATCATGGAGAAGTGGATAATGGACATAAAATTTTTACAATTATTTGAACCCTTGATCCAGAAGCTTGGCTGAGCAAATCTTTGCAGTTCAGAAAATTATTTTCAGTGACAGTGAACTGAGCTGAGATGCCGCGATTACCTTAAAAGACAGGAAGGGACTTCAGAGGCTCAGACGAAATGTCACTGGTGCCATGGGATGGGAGAACGTACCTGTAGTCAGCACTCATCAGTCTACTTTTTCCCAGACTTGCTTTTCTTCCCCTTGGGCATTTGTGATCAGGAAATAGTGATGTCATAAAAAAAGAAAATAATTTAAAAATATATACCAATGTGGTTGAAAAGGGATTTTAAAATAAAACTCATTGTATATTGCAAGTGTTGTTTATTCTTCTGCAATTTTACCAGCTCAACAAACAAGAGTGTCGTTTTCCTTCCACGCCTGCTCTTGCAGATTTGTTGTGAGCTGGCTGGAGCTGTTTCATGTTTGCTTGATTTATTTGTCTCTTTAATCTGCATTGTTCTACCTATGTTAAAAGCTATATATATTGACCTGCAGGCAATGTCTGAATGGGGAAAAGCGTGAAGGTATAACCTTGCCTTGTATTTTGTGTAGTGTCTGATCTTCTTGAGAGCTCCCGGTGTCCGCAGCTAAACCTGCGGCAGTTTTACTCAGAAACAGCAGGAGCCGTGCGTGTGAACGAGTGACCAGCCCGCAACGCGTGACCTTTAAAAGCTACAGTGGTTTATTGCTCAGGACGGGCACTATAACCCCAAATGTTTCGCTGTATCTTTTGCGAAGTGATATATATATATTTTTTAAAAAAAATTCATTGGGCTTTCTTGAACTTCTGATTTCAGCCTGTGAGCGTGCTCTCGTTTGCACAGTGCAGCCTGTGCGTCTTTAGAGGCACGCTACAAAGCCAGGGACAGATGTGAGAACAGCTGTCGTACAACAGCTTGAATGCAACAGCTACAAAATGGCATTCTTCTGCAAACCCTCGAGCTCGGTTACCTACCTGCAGCAAGGCACACTGGCGTCCTTCCTTCCTGATGCCTTCGTTTAAAGCAGTCCATTAGCTTCGGTTTGCAGCAGGTGAGTTGAAAACTGAGGCAATTCAAAACCTTCTCAATATCGGGAAGCACAGACCTGTCTTCAGCTCAAGCAGGTGAGTGCGTGCTGTGTGTACGACCTTCCCTAGGCTCTCCATAGCTCGATAAGGCGTTAAGTCTGAGAGCGAGCGGGATCTGGACTGTTTTGCATCCGCAAAACCTCCATGGCACGGGATTACATGTAACAAACTGCTGGCTGCAGCTTCGGCTGCAAGAAAGGCTTTGGTGACTAGAGACTGAAAGCCTGTAGGCGAGTTATTAAACCGAGGTGATGGAGTTCTTTTGCTTCCTTAGCATCCTACACTTTGAATAAGTAAGCCATATCCAATCGCTTTTAAATAGTAATTTGGGAGAGTAATGCTGCGCCAGCTTCAATGTGTGACTTAATAATTACAAAGTGCTGGACAACCTGCCAGTAAAGGAAATGGATGTTGACCAAAATGCTTTTTGTTTGATACTCCAAATACTGCAGTGGTTAAAGCTTTTCAGCCTCTATGTCTGCCACTTCTGAATCACCTTTTTGAGTTTTTTGTTGACTTTTTTTTTTTTTTTTTTGATTGGTTGGTATTTTTTGGTGCTCAGGTGACAGAGAAGGCTTTTCTCACACCGGATCCCATCTGAGGGGGATGTCTGCGAGGTCTTGTGCAACAGCAGTGTGCTCGAGGGTAGGATCTCACGCTTTGTAAATGGCCAACAGATCTTCTCTCAGCTTTAGCACACAGTTTTGTCTCATTCCTGGAAAAATAATTGACGCATGCAGACCTGAAGCAGGGTTGAAACAAACATTAGTGGGACTCAGGAGAGTGTGCAGTATGGAAATAAGTTGGTTTTAAGCATCGATCTGTGGCCTGGTGGTCTCACACTACCGTGCTGTGTGTCTCTGGGACACGGCTTGTCTTTACTGGCAGACTGTTGGCTGCTCTTCTCGGATGGAAAATGGAGTAGAGGAGGGGAAGATCCACTTTACTAATCAATGCATCTGTGTGAACTGCCCCCCCCTCTTGCATTCCTGTGTTAGTTCAGATCTCAAATTGAAAGGTGAAAGCCTGCTTTGTGTCTCTCCCAGATGTGGGGGATGAGGTTTCCGATAAAGCAATCATGTCACCTTTGTGTTACAATTTGTTGAAAAATACCACAGAAACTTATATCCTGGTGTTTTTTTTCAGTTTTCTTAGGCGAGAGCAAGGAACGTGTCCTATGTGCAAGAGTGTGCTCCAGTCCTGAAACCCTACAGACTGGCTTTTCTCTGTCACTTGTCGCAAAAGTATCACGCTAGAAAGGAGGGCTGCTGAGCCCCAAGGCTGAAGACCAGGGAGAGGAAGACTTTGGAGTGTGAACACTCCAGCTTGCTTCCAGCCCTGATTGCAGTCCGCTTTGAGAAGAGTTGCTTGTGAGACAACGCCACGTAGCAGGGATGTTGGCTCTCTTGGCCAGAGGAGAAAGCTGGGTGGGCTGTGCTTAGCTCTGTAAGGAGCCAAGATAGTTTCACTTCCCTTCACATTAATGACACAATTACTCACTTCTCTTAAGCGGAACGGCAGCAGGAAGGGAGTAAGTGTTGCGAGTTGTTTTTCTCGCCACAATTTGCATTGCTGAATGATGTCACAGCAGTGACTTGCCCTTACCTTGTTCTGGTGACTTAGAGCCTCCGGTCCTGACAGTTTTATGCTAAAAGCCTTGGTAAATGTGCTGGAGTAGATAAGTTGGGTGTTTTTATTGCTTTTATTGCTTTATTTTATTGTACAGTACAAAACGGAGATCAGTTTATCCACATCTGGTAACCCTGTGGGAAAAACTTGGGCAACACCTTCAGATTTAGGTCCCACCAAAGACCAGACTGTAGATCTAAGCAAGCTGGCCATGGGGTTTTCCAGCTCTTGAGGAGATCTGGGAAGAAAGGTCGGTTGTCTTCTCTGGCTCCGGGCACTTGCTTCTCCTGCAGATGCATTGCAAGGAGTTCTCTAGAGCATCTGGACTTCCAGTAGTGTCTGTCTCGGATGTTGAGTCGTAAGGATGCACTTGGCTTCCAGTTGCTACAGAAACACAAAGCTCTGCTACTTCAACACGTGATGCGTCCTGCTGTATGCTCTGCTCCAAAGACCTTGTGGTCTGGATGCTCGGCTGCTCTCTGAGGAGGAGGTTCGCTTCAGTGTGGTGGCGGATCCCTCAAACCTCCGGCCTGGGAAAGGTGGGTGGGTGAAGGCTACAAGAGGTGGCAGGAAGCTGGCCGCAGGGTGGGCTTGGCCGCGCGTGTGGGTGAGCAGAGGGGGAAGTGAGATCACTTCTGTGGCTCTCCCTTCTGCGGCTCGCTTCCTCCTTATTTACATCTCACACGCTGTCAGATGTGAGAGAAGGAAGAGCGGGGACGGCAGGGACGGAGCTGCCTGTGCTGGACCTGCTTGAGGGAGGGGAATGGGGAGCAGCCTTGCCCCCCAGTGTGGGGGTCCGGGAACTGGCTGTGGCCAAGCTGCTGACCAGCTCTCCTCCCCACACAGGGCTGCACTCTCAGAAACGTGGTTTTGCTTTCTACTATGACCTACTTCTGCCTTTCTTCTGAGCTCTGTAGAGGACACTTGCACTTCTTGGAGACTGAAGTGTCAAAGGGAGGATCTGAAAATTGCTGTTGTGGGCTCCTGGTTGATGTCTGGCCAAATGTCCTCCAAGCCCAAAGGTGCCATTTTCCCAGTCGCTCATCCTGGAAGCTCACCTGGGACCCTGTCGGCTTGTTGTGTGTTGTCAGTCTGGTGGGGTTATTTCCTTCCCCCTCCTCCCCGAGGTCACGCAGCCCCGATGTCTGCAGGTGTCAGCAACCAGCGTGTCACTGCAAAGGCAAGTGAGCAAGCCCTGCGCTCTGCTCAGAACAACCCAGAATTGATTCTGAGTTCAAAGAAGTCTTCTCTCTCCGTCAGAAAGCCTGGCAAAGCTAGGAGGGTCCTGATGGCCGAAAAAGGGAGAGGAAAGGTGAGCTTGGCTGTGGATAAATGGGGAATCGGAGAGCGAGCCAGGAGCGTGGGCTGCTGCTGGAAAGGGAGCGGGAGCCGGGCGGAGGAGTCAGCCTGGAGGAGGATGCTCTGGCTACAGAGGTTCACGAGCCGCTGTGAAACCAGAGCCTGAAGCTTTAGTGTAGTGACCAAGCATGGCTAGGTAAATGACCAAGCAGGTTGTTTGACTACAGCTGGTGGGGGGGGGAATAAATTTCAAGCTGATTATAAATTGGTAATTTTTGTCTCTTGGTTTCCTCTGCATCAAATACATTTGAGGGAAGCTGTGCTTCTTGCAGAGCTCCAGTTCCAGTGCAGCGCTGGGGCTGTAGAGATGCCCGTGCACATCAATGCATCTGTGCCATCCTGGGACTGCGCATGCCCTTTGTTATTCCCTGGGGATAAACTGGGTGGATTCCTGTTGAGAAATTCAGGCAGGCAAACTTCCAGAGCTGTAGTTTAAAATTTAGCCATCCAGCTGGCCATTTTAGCTTTTCCTTTTTGGCCACATAATGAATTACCTGTTTTCTTTTTTATATTGATAGTTCATCTTAAATTAGAGGCAACTACCATGACTGGCAGCTTCTGATGTGGTAGATCTTCAGCTTCCCTTGTTTTATCCAGAGCAGGTGATTAAATTAAATAACTTCTTCACTTGTGTCTTCTTGATATGTTTGCACTTGATGTGCACGCTTCAGCCAAGCACCAAATGAAAACTTGATGTGGGTTTTAAAGACAAATTTTGGATTTTCTTTAGTTTTCAGAGTTGTTGCTGACCACAGTGCCTGGGAATGAACAGCTGGAGGGAGATGCTGGTCTTCACCCTGTGCCCACTCCTCCCTTTCTGATGACGTCCAACAGGCGAGACACTGCTGCGACAGTCAGTTGCTCGAGCCTAACTAACATTTTCTGTTACTTTGCAGTTCCCATCAGCCTGGAGATCATGGTGTTCCTTCCCAGGCTCGTTTCCCAGAGCAGCTGGTTTTTCTCCCTGTTCCTTTTCCCTCAGCAGGAGCCGGAGGCTTTCCAGGGACGCTTTGCACCATCCTCCCTTGCATTCTCTCCAGTTCTCCAATGCAGCAGGAGCAGAGGAAGCCCATGGAGAAACATTTCTGTTTCGCTTTGCCCCGACTCAGCCAATGCCCTGATCCTGCTGGTGTGTGAACCGTGAGTGACCTTTCTCTTCGTGCTTCCACTCTGGAATAAATCACATTTCCTGCAGGAAAACAAGGGGCACGCCAAGGTGCAGCGATGGGGTTGCCGTTTGCTGGCACAGTTTCTGCTTTCCCATGGGGTCCTGCGCTGGGTGCAGCAGTCCAGGGAGAACCAGGAGGCTGCCCTCTCGTTGCAACTTTTCTCTTGGTTTGTGCTTGACAGTTTGAGGGTTGTTAAGGGAAAAAGACGGTTTGGAGGGAAGAGGAGGTGGGAGGAATAGAGGAAGCTCTCTGGGTGTAAAACCATATGGGGATTCCCAGTCCCCTCCTACAGCCACAGGAGTTGCAGCTGCATGTGTGGACACCTCTCCAAGCGACTGAATCTCCTTCAGTTTAATCCACCTACACCGTTGAGCTGGACTGGAGCTTCGTTTCAGGAAGAGCTGATCAGACCAACAGCTCCTGGAAGCTCAATCCCTATGTCCTTACTGTGCTATTAAAAAATAAATTAAAAAAATCTCAACACACACATCCCTTGCTGGGAGGGTTGGGTGGGGGCAGAATGCTGCTTGAGAGGAAGAGGAGGGGAGCAAGCAGTGGCTTTGAGATGTTTTCAGAACCATCTGGCTGCAGGATGTGGGGAAAGTGTGAAATGCAACGCTGCCGCCAGCTGCCCCAGAGCAGAGCCGGTGGCCGCTCCGCGGGGAGCAGCCCTCACGTGTGGCTGCATTCTGGGGAGAAGAGGGTGGGCAAAGGGTGGCTGGGTGGCACGGGGGCTCTCCCATCCTGCGGTGCCCCGTCAGTGAGCACTTTCGCTGCTGGGGAAAGGGGCTTACGCTGGCTTGGCTTTGGCCAGCCAAAGCGATGGGCTGGGGATGAAGCACATTGTTTTTTCTCCCAGCTCCTCCTGCGCTACAGGGAGGAAGCTGGTTTGACTCGTGGGGCACCGCACAAAGGAATCGCATTGGAAGGTCTCCCAGGAGCCTCCGGATCAGCCAAGAGTGGGGCATCGTCACAGGTGAGGAGTTTTACTCCTTCAGGACTTCCCAGCCCCGAGGTGAATCTCTGCTGGCTCCTGCCTCTCCAAGCATCAGATGAGTGATTTTGGTGCAGACTGGGCTCGTGGCGGGGTTTTGGGGATGAGGAGCGGGTTTGTAATTGTCAGCCTGGCTCAGCCCTTCATGTGACCTTGAGCAATGCCATGGGAATATTGCCCCACTGCGGAGTTTCTGCCATCTGCTCCGGTTCATTTGGAGGAGGAGTGCTTCTCTCTTTTCCTTCTTGATTTTTATACTTCAAACTTCCTTGAAAATTGAGGAAATGAAACCACAGGGCTTTTTTTTTTTGTGAGTGACATGGGAGAGCTCAGTCTTCTTCCAGAGAAGAAATGAAATTTAGGGTGAAGGCAGAAAAAAATACCTCCCCAGTCATTTGTGCTGGCTATACAGGAGTTTGGGGGCTGCTTGGTCTGGTGGGTGGGGGTGACCCACGCTGTGATGTCCCTTGGAGGGCTGCTTGGCATGCTGTGATAACATGGTTCATCTCCCAGCTGCTGCAGAAGGCCCCGTTGGTGCCGGTGCCTGGGATGTAGAGCACAAGATTTTGTAGGGTGATACCTGCTGATCCCACCACACAGGGTCCTGTTGCAGGGCTGAATCCTTTCTCCATAGTTTTGAACCCTTTCCCAGCTGGGTAAATCCAGGCAAACCATTTTCCCCTCAGCAGCTGGGTTTGCTGAGGATTTGGGGGTGCATGAGAACCCTGGGAGAGGGGAGACATGGGGTGGGAAGGGAGATGGAGAGCAGGGGTAGTTGGGGATGAGGAGGAAGGGGTCTCCCTGTTCATACTGCCTTGGAATGTGGACTTTTGTCTTCCTCTGCCTTGGCAGTTGTGGGGAAAAGCCATTTACTCTGGCTTTCACATAGGGATCAGCACTTGGGAGGTCCCTGCATCTGGATGAGTCTGACTTGCGCTCTGGGCGCTGGGTTTTCTGAAATCCCGAGCAGCCCTAGGAGACCCAAAGGTCTGTGGGCAGTGGCATCCGAGCATCCCGAATCTCACCTAGACAGCACGAGGGGCTGGGCGTTGCGTTCCCACCGTGGGGACTCAGCACCTGAGGACATGTTCAACCCTGGCTCGGGATGCAGCAGGAAATACCAGCACCTTCTTCCCGTGCGGGAAGCGCGCTCCTGGGCTCCCGGAGAAGGCTCTCTGCTGGGTGCTGGAGGCAATCGAGGGACCAGAGGGATACAATGGGAGTAGGTACCATGCAGCGGAGCGCTGCCCAGCTGCTGGCTTTCCTTCATCCCTGGCAGGGTTGGTGCCGTGGCGTTGAAGACAAGAAACCCCCAGGTCACCAGCTCTGCTGCCTGGAACCCCGTGAGAGTTTTGCTGCCGATGCCAAGAGTCACGGTGCAAGGGTTGTCCGCGGCACTGGCTTGTCCCCGGGAGCAGTGGGAGAACCAGGAGCTGCGTGACCCTTGGCAGGGTCCGCTTCCCCCTGGCATCGCCCTGGCATGGCCCCCGTGGTTTCTCCTTGCTGGGGAGCCGTTTGCAAGTGCATGACCTGGGTTGTAAGTGCTGAGATCAGTAAGCGAAGTGCCTGGCCGCGCTCGCTGCCTCCATGTGACTGCAGTTTCCGTTAGCTCTTTCCGCAAAGGCTATATTAGTGCTAAGCGAGAAAACGGGTGGGAGAGAAACCCAGCGGGTTGCACCTACTCTTGGCCCCAGGAGCCCTCCGAGTGCAGCTGGAGGGACCGCCGGATGCAGGATGAGTTGCGGAGAACTCCGCGCGCCGTCCTACGCGGTGAGTAACTGCCCCCCGATACCTCTGCTTGGGGGAAAAAACCCTGCCGGGGGTTTTTGGGGAGCCCTTTTCGCCTCCTTGAAGACTCATGGCAGCCATTCATCGCTAGTGCTCATGCCCGCAAGAACCGCAGCTGCGTGGGCCCGTGCCGGGGCTGGCTGGTGCCGTGGGGAGCACCCTGGGTGCTCCCAAATCTCTTGCATGTGGGCTCCCGTGTGCGGCTGCGGGCAGGGGTTTCCTGCCCGTGCTGCTGCCCACTCTCCGGGCCGGGCCAGCACCGTCCCCGCAGCCCCGGGGAGGAGTGAGGGAGGATGGACGCACCTCTGATGTTGGGGGAGGCCAACGCTGGGAGGCAAAGAAAGGCTGAGCTGGGTGAAGGCAAGCGTGAGTTTCTGCAGAGGGGTTCAGGGTCTGAAGGTGAGCAGGAGCCAAAGCCCCTGTTTTTTGGGCATAGCGAGGACACAGCAGGGTCCCTCTCCTGCCACCGTGCCTGGGTGCAAGGCGCTGGTGGAGACTGAGGGCTTGGGAGGGCACAAGCTGCCGTTTGTCAGCTCCAGCGCAGAGAAGGGGGACTTCCTCTCCATCCCCACCAGATTAACAAATGCTGCTTTGATAAGACACCGCCTTAATGCTTCTGGCTGTCCCAAGGAAGGAGACAACCCAGGACATGTCCCCTGCTCCCTCTGCTGTGAGGCTCCAGCTACTCGGGCTGCCAAAAATAACCCCCCATTTCTTCTTCAAGCACTGGCAGTTATGAAAACGCTGCATGCTGAGCCCTCACCAAGACCTCGCTGCTCATTTGCCTGAGGTTCAGCTTTTCCCCAGATGCAAATGCCGTCAGCTCTGGTTCCACCAAGGTAGTAATGGGGCATCTCGCGCTGGAAAGCCTCTGCTTCCCCAGGAGGACCTCTGGCAGGGACGGGTGCTGGAAGGGACTTGGTGGCGGCTGGGTCGGTGTCCCCCAGGGGAGCGTTCGGCACTGGAGAGAGGGGGACGTGAGCCCTGGCCGGGGGGGAAGCCTCTGCTCAAGGGTTGCAGTTCAGTGGCGTTTGCGAGCAGCTGTGCAGCGATGACGGTGCCTTTCCCACGTGCGCTGCCCTGTGCAGGGACCAGGCTGCCACCTCCCCGTACCTTCTCTTCTCCTGCTCTCCAGGCTTTCCTTGGTGGAACCCCATGAGGGCTCCTGCTGGGAGGGTGGGCTTTGTGCTGGGGCTCTTTGCTGTTTCTCCACGGGCAGCTCATGGTGGCCCAGGTGTTGTGGGGCATGGTGGCCACCACTGGGTCATGCTGGGAGCCTGTCACCTCTGGATGCTCCTGGGAGCAACGACAGGAGCTGTGCGCTTGCCTGCAGGCAGCAGCCATGGGCAGGAGGCCAGCCGCGCACAAGGATCAGTGCTGTCATGATGGGCTTGCTGGCAAGATTTGGGCCTTTCAGCATGAGCAGTCTGCAGCTTTTCACCCCTGTCTACATCTCTGCAGGAGTGCCACTGCTGAGATGGAGGCCCAGCTCCCTGGTTTCTCCCTGCTTCTGGTCCTCCTGGCAGCGGGATGGGGAAGCAAGGTGGTCACAGCCTGGGCAACGTCTCCTGGCGGCTGTGAGCTCGTAAGTCCTCTATTGCAAACCCTCACCCTTCTGATTGCTTGGTCTTGCCCTGCAAAGCCCAGGCACCTCAGCATCTCCAGACCTTCCCCCTCCCAGCTACAGGCTTAGGTAAGGAGTGGACAGGGGTATTGAGGCTCTAACCATGGAGCCACCTCCTCCATCCTCACCCTGCTCCCTAAATTTCTCCCTTCTCATCTCCCGCACCTCCTGTCTCTTAGAGCAGCATTATGTAGCCACTTCTTGCTTTAGGTGCAGAGCACCGTGGACTGCACTGGGAGATGGCTGAGCTCTGTCCCCGGAAATCTTCGAGGTGAGACCGAGGAGCTGTTGCTTGATGACAACACTATCCAGGCTCTGGGTAATGCCTCTCTGCACTCCTACCACCAGCTGCGGCATCTCAGCTTGACCAAGAATCGGCTGGAGCTCATCGAGCCTGGTGCCTTCCTCAGCAGCCAAGGCCTTCATGTGCTCTCCTTGGCAGACAACCTCCTCTTCACCAACTACTCACTGACAGCAGCTGCCTTTTCTGCTCTGCCGGCCTTGAGGACACTGGATCTAGCTGGAAACCGCCTCACTGAGGACATGGTATCGGTTTTGGTCTGGAACCTGTCTTCCTTGGAGTCTTTGTCTGTGGCCAGGAACATCATCATGAGGCTGGACTCGTCCGTCTTCCCGAACCTGACACAACTGTTGGAGCTGAACTTGGAGAAGAACTATATCTTTGAGATTGACCAAGCTTTTGAAGGGCTGAAGAGGCTACAGAGGCTCAACATAGCTTACAACTACCTCCCGTGCATAGTGGAGTTTGGCCTGACCCAGCTCAGGGTGCTCAACGTCAGCAACAACATCATCGAGTGGTTTCTGGCCCTGGAAAGTGATGACCTCTTTGAGCTGGAGGTGCTAGACCTGTCCCACAACCGCCTCCTCTTCTTCCCTGTGTTGCCCCGGCAAAGCAAGCTGCACTCCTTGCTGCTGAAGGACAACGAGATGAGCTTCTACCAGCGCCTCCCCAATGGCACATCCTTGGCAAATGTCACGGTGCAGTTCCTGCTTATTGATGGCAACTCCACCAACATCACGACAGTCAGCCTCTGGGATGAGATCTGCCACAGCAACCTCTCCTCCCTGCGCTTCCTGGACATGAGCCAGAACCAGGTCTGGTACCTGCCAGAGGGCTTCCTGGCCCAGATGCCCTCCCTGACCCACCTGAAGCTCAACCAGAACTGCCTGGAGATGTTTCACTTGTCAGAGGGGGACCCCTTAGCCATGCTGACGGAGCTGGACCTCAGCCAGAACCAGCTGGCAGAGCTAGGGGCAGAGGCGGATGCTGGAGATGTCCTGCCCAACCTGCAGCTCTTCAACCTCAGCACCAACAGGCTGCGGGTGCTTCCTCCTGGGGTTTTCACCTACACCAGGAAGATCGCTACTGTGGACCTCAGCCGTAACCGGGTCAGCCTCTGTCCCCAGCCAGCTGTCGCAGGTGAGGCGGAGAGTCCCCCCTGTGTGGACATCAGGGGTATTGAGACCCTGACTCATCTCTCCTTGGCCGGCTGTGGTCTGCAGGGACTGGGCGGCCACCCCTTCCAAGGGACGTCACTGATGCATTTGGACCTTTCTGACAACCATCAGGCTCTGTCTGGGCAGCTGGAGTGGCTGCAGGACATTGCTCTGACGCTGCAGGTGTTGTCTCTGAGGAACACCAGCCTCTCCTCCACCACCGTGGACTTCTCTGCCTTTAACAGCCTCGTGCACTTGGACCTGTCGGGGAACTCCTTGACCGCCCTCCCCACCTCGCTGAGCATCCTGGAACTGCGCAGCCTGGACCTGCGGGACAACTGCCTCCCAGCTCTCCCGCTGGATGTGGCGCGGACACCACTGGGGAGGAGCCTACGGGAGGTCTCCCTCAGCCGAAACCCCTACAACTGCTGCACGCTGGGCTGGTGGGACGCCCTGCAGCGGGTCGAGGGGTTGCACATCCCCGACAGGCAGGAGGTGACCTGCAGATACGACTCCCGCACGCTGAGCCCCAGGGCGCTGCCCGATCCCGTGGTGCGGAGCTGCCGCTGGCAGACAGCCAACCTGGCGCTCCTCTACCTGGTGCTGGCTCTGCCCACCTGTCTGACGCTGCTGGTGGCCTTTGCTGTCACCTTCCTCATGCTCAAGCAAAAGCTGCTGAAAATGGTGAAAAGCCGATGCGGGGTGTCCAGCCCTTACTGATGGCTGAGGAGGAGGAAGGGCTCGGTGAATGTGAGCGGGTTGTCAGGATTACAGGTGATAATCCCTCCAAGGTGGGCAAGATGGAGACTTGCTGGATTGGAGGACCAGGGCGTGCTGGAAGAGCTGCTGTTCCTGTTATGGGTGCCCTAAGGGTACCCAAAGGGTGCCGGGCTGTGGCCGGTACTGGAGCCTGGGGCTGTGCTGAGCATCCTCAAGGGACACATCTTCAGCAGAAACCTTCAGCTGATGTTGGTGAGAGCCAAGCAGACGTGACACTGAACACCTCTTGGCCAAAGGGGCACGGACAGTTGCCCCCCAGTGCTGCTTTTTGCCCCCATTCAGGTAGTTCCTTTTATTTATTCGACCCTGTAGCCAACTCTCTGCTGCAAAACTTCCTCCAGCTCTGCAGCCAGCCTCCACAAATTGTCCTGGGCTGGAGCAAGCATTGCCTGGATGCTGCAGAGAAGGGCTGCAACTTCCTGCGCTGCTCTTGCTGGCACCGGCAGGCTCGCGGGCAGCTCTGGGCATGCACCTACGTGCGTGTGCTAATAAGGCAGGCAGCGTCAGCAGGGCTGAAAAACACATTTTGGGGTGTCGTTGCTTGGTTAAGTCATGATCCTGGCTAGAAGAGCCCATTAAAAACAGCCCAAGTTGCAATGATGTCAAATATTGACTAAAAGACAGGAGAATAAATTATCTCAGCGGTGATATCAATTTATTTTCCTCCAGCAACTGCCGGATTAAACAGATGCACTGGAGATAAAATAAGAGAAAGCCTCCCTCCTTGTTGCGCAAGCCCTGCTCTTGTGGGCTGTTGGCTCTGGCAGCGTGGGGGGGTTTCCTCCACCCAGCCCCGGTCGCAGCACGTACTGGCTCTCCCGTACCAGCAGCGTGCTACCTGGGGAAGTGCCGCTTCGTTCCTTGGGGGGTTACTGTGGGTGGAAATGAGAAGTGGTGGTGGTGGCCCTGCTGAGAGCTAGAGCAGCTTTATTCCTGCGGTGCCATCAGGATGCCTCCAGTGAAACGCGTGTCTGAGTTTAATGGGAACACAGGGTGCGGGGAAGCAAATGGTGGCGCAGGCTGGGAGGTGGACTGGTGCGTCCCCGCCTGGGTTTGGAGATGCTGCTGGGCAGCCATCGGGTGAGGATGGGCTGTGGCAGAGTGGAGGGGCCAAAACGGAGCTGCAGTGAGTGCAAGGGGGGTCACTGGCGAGCCTCGCATGGCTGATTGCTGTGGCTGGAAAACACGGTGTAGGTTGGACCACGCTGGACCATCCGGCAGCACCGCTGGGGTCGAGCGCTGGCAAGGATCTGGAAACCCAGCTGTCAAATCTGCCTCAGAAAACGGCTGCTTTCTGGCCCTATTTTAGACCGAAATAGCCAAAACCAAATCAGGCCGCAGCTGGGGAATCCCTCAACCTATTTCAGCCACTCTTTTGCCCGTAAGCCGCAAGCCTGAAGGACAAAAATTACCTATAAATACGTCCCTGCAATGTCCTTCGGTGGGTCAGCACCGAGTACCGCAGCTGCGTTTCAGTGTCTTCCCACTGGCAGGGTGGGCAGGGTGCCCCTCTGTGCACCCCACTTTCCTGGGGCCATTTCTCCCCACAGTGGGTGCCGGGCGCGGCCTTGGAGGGTGGATGTGTGCACTTCCTCCACCGCTGTGGCCGCTCTTTTTGGCAGGGGGATGCGGGGTGCAGCCGTGGGCGTGCATGTAGGTAGGAACCCATGCGCCTGGCACTGCCCGGGTGTGGATAAATTGTCGGCGTTGTTGCTCGTGTCGAGCTGATGAGGGGCATACTCAACGCTCCTCCATCACAGGAGGTGTTGGCAGCTTTGCCCAGGCACAGGGGCATGGTGCTGGGAAAGCCGAGACACACCCAGAAGTGGGACCTGTAAGGGATGTCAGGGAAACAAGATGAGCTTCTGCTTTTAGAGTGGTGACACCCTTACAAAGCTGCTGTTCATCAGCTTTGCACGGTCACAGAGATCAGGGGAGATCCTCAGTGGCTGGAGGAAGCCAAATGTCATACCCATCGTCAGTGATGGCCAAAAGGACATCCTGGGGAGCAACAGGGCAATCACCCTCATGTGGGAAAACCACGGAGTGTGCTGTCTTGGAGCACGTTTCTAGAAGAGAGTGGCTGGGAGCAGTCAGCATGGATTGACCGAGGGTGAGTCATGCCTGACCAACCTGCTTGCCTCTCACGAGGAAACGGCTGGACTTGTAGGCAAGAGGAGAGCAGCAGGTATGATTTACTTCAGTGTCAGCAAAGCTTTCAGTACTGCATTCCACAACGTTCTTGCATCCAAGTGAGGACGTAATGGTCTGGATGGGTGGGCAACCAGCTAGGTAGAAACCAGTTGGCTGACCAAGCACAGAAGGTTGCAGTTAGTAGGATATGCTCTACCAGGAGGCTGGTGAGAAGACACATATGGCAGGGGTCTGTCTGGGATCTGTCTTGTTTGATGTCTTTGTCCATGACCTGGAGGAGGCCATGGAGCACCTTTGTGTCAAGCTCACAGATGAGCCCAAATTGGGAGGACCAGTTGCTACTGGGTAGGGCTGCCACCCTGAAGGACCCAGCTGGAGGAATGGGCCAGCAGGAACCTCATGATCCAGGGAGATGATTACTTCTCCTCAACTCGGCGCTCATTAGACCTGATGGCCAAGGAGGGGGAGCAGGCTCCACCCCCCGAGCCCCATGGGGATGAAGCCAAGTGCAGGCTGGCCTGACTGTGGGGCAGGCTGGGTATGGATGAGAGGTCCCCACGGGTCCCCTCCCACCCAAACGGGAGATCTTTATATGCTGTTACATTGCAATTTGTGGCTGGAAACAGACTTCAGTGTGAGAAGTACAATATTCATTTGCAGACATTAATTTCTCAGTGACCATCAAAACACAACCTGGAGGACCTTTGCTGTAGCTTTACTCGCCACATCAGGTTCCCCAACATTATTCAGAGTGAGCTGGGAACTGTAGTCGGAGGAGGCAGCAGGGGTAAAGGTTTTGTTTTACTCTAAGACCACCCCATGCCTTTGTGAGTTTCTACCCCATTACTTTTTGGGGGATAGTTTAAGCACGTTTTCCCAGAACTGAGCACTTACTGAAAAAGCATCATCTAGGAAGGAAAACACCTCACTTCATCAGCTTGAAATAACTGTATTTTCAAAAACTTACTTTCTAGATATTCAGTTTCTTAAATTATAAGGATTTATATTTGTGTAAGCTGAAGCTGGGGATAATAAATACCATACACACAGAAAAAAAGCTTTAGCACTGCTTTCAAGACATAAAGCTTTAACGCTTCATTTTCGGACAAAGCTGAACAGAAATCACAGCGAGGCATGCTGGTGAGGCTTTCAGCCAAAGCTGACGGAAATGCAAATGAATGAAGGAGTACATAACTTAAAATTATTTAGGCACTTATACAAGGGAAAAGACTAAAAACATTAAGTTAAGCTGCCCGATTTCCATTTCATCACGTCTGGCTTCTTCAACAAAGTTCACTTAAACTTGGAATTGCTGTAGCGCCTCAGGCTTTGGGTTCTCCGTAGCCAAGGTAGCGCGCATCAATGTCATGAACCGAAAATGATGCAGCAGAATACCTACGCTGACACCGTTCTCTCTGCTAGGACGTGAGATTTGTCTCTCAACTGCCCATCCAAGACATCTTTGTCCGGAATCAGATTTCTTCACCTGACTCCACGTCCCAGCCACAAGACTCCAGCTGCTCGTCCTGTGGAAACTCAACCTCGATGTCATAGATGAAATCTGGGTCGTCCTTCTTCTTCCTGTTCTTTTCAAAGAGCTCATCCATTATGCTCTTCCTTTTGGCTAGTTCCTTGTCATCTAGTTTGTTCATATCCTCTTCCGGGTCAATGGTCTCTTCCTGCTGAAACTTTTCCAAGCTCTCAGCCAGGCTCTCTCCTCCCAGATGACCTTTCAGCAAACTGTACAGCTTCTTCAGCTGCCGCAGCGAGACCCCTTCTAGGTAAGCCTTGTGCCGGGGGTTATTCTTCAGCTGCTCAGCAGCCAAGCTGCAGTCTAAAGAGAAGGTCACCATGAAGAATTACAGCTGCAAGTAAATCACTTCCCATAGAACAGATCCTCTTCTCCTAAACCCTCACAAGCGAGACCTCCAGACTTAGCAGAGCCGCTGCTCAGTAGAAGAGTAGCCCTGGGCTCCTCAGGGGAGATACTGTTACCCCAAAACAACCCTTTGCACTCCCTGCATGCTGATGAGATGCTACCCAGCGGTTACCAAAAACGCTGTTACCAACTATCTGTTCCTCTCACTGTGTGCGGAGGAGACTTGGGGAATGCTACAAGTAACGCACCACACCTGAGAACTTGGAGAAATTTCTGACAGGCATGATGCGCTGGCGAGTCTTATCCGTGCTGTCGTCTTTGTAGATCAGGATAATGGAGGGAGGCTGAAAGCAGATGCCACACTTCTTTGCAAGGTAAGTCATCACGGCTGTCCTCAGCCTCAGTGAGTCAAAGCTCACTGAAAAAAAAAACAGGAAAAGAAAAAAGGGAAAGAAAGCGTGAGTGTCTCTTGGTGCTGTCCTTTTTATCAGGGTTAGGGTGACCTAAGTTCAGCAAAAACACGCAGCCAGGGCGTAAGTCTCTCCAATTTCAGTGGAACTTGAACATGTCCCTGCATGCTCCGTGAGCTGGGTGCCAGGGGGCAGAGCGACTCCCAGCTGCTAGTTTACGCTTTTGTCACTACCTGGGCTTTGAGTCGGGATTATGTATCACACACAAGTTAATTTTTTTGTCTACCTGCTAAGTAAAGTACGACACAGTCAAATGATACCTAAAAGACGGAAGTTTTAATATTTATTCCTTTTTCGAAGTAAAAAATGTTACAAAATAGTAAATCAATGTATTACAGTTTCTTCACAAACACCGCTTGCTGCATGTTACATCCATTGCTCTGAAAAGCCAGAATTGTTTACCTACCAACCCTTTTTCTGCTCTAACCACCAGGCCCCTCGCCCCTTCCCCTTTGCCGTGGAAAAGCCGCTTTTCTGTTGCTTGTTTCCGCCAGACGAGCAAACCCTCGGGGTCGTGCGCCGCCCAGGCCTAAACTCTGAGAGAGAAGGGAAGCGGGGCAGGATCGGGCTCATCTTTCCCGCGGCGGCGGCCCGGGCCTGGCCCGCTCCCCCGGACGCCTGCCCTGCGCTGTTGCCATGGTTACAGCCCCGCCGCCGGGCCCTTGCACCAAGGGCCCCTCTGCGCTGTCCACGTCAGAGCCTGAAGGACGCGGAGGCGGCTGGCCGGTCCCTGCTGCTGTAAAGCCGCGCACCGGGTCGGGACAGCGGCGAAGTTGAAGCGCCGGCGCAGCATTTAGCGGTGGATTTCGCCGGCGCCGCGGAGCGAGGGTCAGTAAGCCCAACGGGATCAGGCGGGTCCCGTGGGCGCCCGGACCGGGAGTGAGGCCGTGCGGAGCGGGCCCGCCATGGCGGGCCGCGGGCTGCTCCGCGCTGGGCTGTCCGCGCTCCTCTGCGTCCTCCGTAAGTGCGGGCCTGGCCGCGGGGGAACCGCTCGCTGTTGGCCTGGCGGGGGGAAGCCGGGCCCCCCGGCGGCCCCGGGCCCGCGCAGAAGCGGTGGGGTTGCACTGCGGGCTCGGGCGGGCCGCGGTGCTGGGCGATTAGGGCTGGCCGGGCGGTCTGTCAGTAAATACCGGTGCGGGGCAAGTGCCTTCGGGCAGCCCGTGCCCACCGCGGCCGCTTAACGCACGCATGAGTGAGCACCGGGGAGCCGGTTGTGCTGACAGCAAAGGCTTCCGGCCAACTTTTCCGGGTTTTCGTCTTGAAAATATTTACCCCTCTGTGGAGCTGCGTGCACCTGCTTGTTTGTAGGGCTGGGTTCTGGATTTGGGGAGCACGGCTCGGTCAGTGATCCAAGAAACCTCCGCTGCTGTGAAATACTGTTTCTCTTCTGCTGTGAAAGGCTTTGCAGATAATGTGTTCGTAGACGATATGACTTTGCTTGTTGAAGCTGTCTGCCCCTGTGATAACTACATGTGCTGTGCTGTAAATGCCGTCACTCGTTCGTTCTGTCTTATCTTAGATGTGCAGGCTGCTTGTCAGGATGCCACTGTCACGCAGGAGCTTCTGAAAGAGGGGTTTCACAGGTGAGTTCTCACCCTGGCACTGTATCAGAATAACACACCGGCTCATTTTACGTGCGAAGAAGCTTCTCTTCTAATTCGTGCACAGCTGTATCTGCTCACTGAGCTGTGATCTGTGGGCATGGCTAGGCACTAGGAATGTATTAGTGCGACCAAATAATTAACAGTTACAAGCGATAGTGGAGGAAGGACAGGAGGCCCCTTTCTAAGATCTGTGTGGAGGCTGCTGGTAGTTCTGAGAAGTTAACAAAGAAGTGAAACTTCATTTTGGTCATGGGTGTGGAGTTAGGGTGAACTACATTCCTCATTGGAGAAAGACAGCACAGCTCAACAGGGAACTGTTTTCTGAATTTGCAGCACGTAGTACGAGAGCTGCATCTCATCTCTGCGCGTTCGAGAGTATAAATGCTTCGCTTCTGTTGCTTGTTTGAAGAGACCTGCTGGTGAAGGTGGAGCTCAGTCTAATGGGGGACGATGCAGGAGGATGCACAGTGGCAGCTAGAACTCATCTTCCACCAGGAATCTACGTGGATCCCTACGAGCTGGCGTCACTGCAGCAGCACAATTTAACAAAGGTAACAACCACAGAATGAAGACATCTGTCAGTTACTCAGATAAGGACTAGTACTCTCAGGAAGTTGTCATCTCTGGTCCCTATCTGGGTTGTTGAACCAAGGTGATTAATTCCTTTTCCTGGAAGGAGACACAGCTCAGTATAATCTTTGTGACATCTCACTGTATCTCTCAGCTTGATCAGCATCGCTGGGTGCGGGGCATTTTTTGTTGGCGCTGCTGATATTTCTACACAGAGGCGTGCGTACTGGGGAGCCGCTGCTACTCTGCTCAGCCCCAGATGAGCAGCTGTGATAAAAGGTTAACCCCGACAAAAGAGGTGGTGGTGAGCTCGAAGTAGTGTGCTGCGCGTTCGGACTGGGTAGCTTCACGGCTTCATTTTCATCACAGCTTTCTGTGTTGCTTTCCGGTGTTTGCTTCGCATTTTGGGTAGAGATGTGCTAAGCCTGTGGCTTTAAGGTAATCTCCTTAGGCACTTAATTCAGTTAAAACATACAAATGCAAAGACTCTGGGCAATTTCTGTTGGGATGCTTGCAAGTGCTGGTATGGCCTTGCTTATATGCGTCATTAAGTTTTGCCTCTTAGGTCTGGCTGTAGGCATGGCTGCGCTGTAAACTTTTCACACGTAAGAAGGACTCATTGAAGAGGGACTTGAAAAATTATTTTGGAACAGCTTAAGGACAGAATTTCCAACTTGATCTTCCTGACCATGAAATCGAGCCCAGTGTTAGAAAATAGAACAAGGAAAATAGTTTTCCCTTCTGGTGCTGCAGTAGGTTACCACAGCACACAGTGGCCTCTTAAATCATGCACAAAATGTTCATACTTTTTTTTTTGTTCCTGCATCCCTCCCTTCTGTCAATTCTGATCGCAACCACATCTGTATCTTTCTCCACTTGCAGGCAATGTTAATTCCTGATGTCACTGATGTGGAGGCTCCTGAGTACTTAGCCACAGATACTCTTGTTCTCCTGTACATGGAACCCGACCCTCGGTGTTCTCACTGTTTTAGAGCTGCCTTGCCTGTGCACGGGCGGTACCACCGGCCGTCAGAAGAGAGTGAGGAAGCGTTGGTTGTTCTGAAGAGCCCAGAAGTACTGGCTTGCTGCTGTGACAGTGAGATTCTTGTTACATGTTTTTTTTGGGGAGAGAGGAATAACCATGGGCAATCCGAAGCTTGGAATTGGTTCTGTATTTGTCTTCTGGAGATGGAGCTCTCAGCAGTCGTGTGAATGTGAGGGGAAGGTAGTGGCCCTGATAAAGACCACGTTGTCTTTCTCTTTGAATGCTACTGCTGCTGCCTCACCAAGGCAGATTAACTGTCAACAGACTTCTTGGTATTGTGCTGCTGCTGTTGTAGCCTCATACTGAAAGCGTTGGCAGTCTGCAGGCCCTGCCTTGTTAAAGGCCAGCTGCTCAGACCGCATTTTCAGTGTTTCTCTTGGCAGCTGAAGCCATGCATGGCATGTTTAACATTCACTATTTAGAGTAATCAAAGTATTCTGGTGGCTTCTAACACTTTCTTCTTGTATTCCCTCTGTGTAAGGGAGGAACGTAGAAAACTGTGCCTGAAGGTTAGAATGGTTGGAGTCTCAGACTCCTGAGAAACAAGAACCTGATATCCACTGACAATGAACATTTTAAGTTACATGAAAAATTAAATCCTCCAGTTTTGCTACAAATTTTATTTCCTTTCACAAAATCATTCTTGCTAGCTGCCAAGTCAAACGTGCTAGTGATTCTCAGCTCCTTTATCTTCACTTGCGCATTATTAGAGCAATGATTTTCTGGGGTAAACTTAGGGGCAGGGAAGACTGCCTGGTCAATTAAAGAAGGGGTGTAAAATCTTTCTGGTTTTCTGCTACATGTACTACTTATGAGCAGGAAAATTATTTATTATTCATATGAAAGCATTTAAAGTACCGGAGGGGAGTTCTTGTATGTGCCAACGGGAGGTGAACAAGGAGAAATGGAAGAATGACTTTTGTCATGCTTTAGGGGAAGAGAAATTATAACTGTATGGCTAAAGTTGAGGGGTGCACAGGGCAGTGATTAATTCTTTGCCCTGTTAAGGACAGAAGGGCCGAGATACCACACGGGTGAGAGTCTTTCTTCGGTACCTGCTGTATCAGGAAGGGAAGACTTGCGAAGTTCATTAAAAGGACTGCGCAGCACCACTTTCACTGTGCAGGTTATCTGGCACGTTTCTGTCAGTGCTGTTTCACCTGTTGGTTTTTAGGGAAGATTCTCTCAAGCTGTTGAGGAGGAAAGATACTTCATTTGGAAAAGTCTTGCAGGCCACATTGCTTCATTCTGTCTGGATCCTACTGATGCATTAACATCTTCTGTAGATCGCCTGTCAACAGAGTGTTGGAAGCCTGCTGAAGTGGAAGCTCCTTGTTCAGGCAAAACCATCAGACCCTGTCAGTGGTACAGCATAACGCACAAACCTGTGAGTTCTTATTTCTGGTGGGAATTCTTGGTTCTTTTTTTTAATAATTGATGCCTTTTTTTCTGGAATTGGCAACTTCCATAGCACAGCAACTAATCAGTAAAAGACTAGCTGTGTGATTTCCCGTTAGGGATGCTGCCATCTTTCTTTCTGACCAGCTTTTAATGGGTGTTATCCCACCCTTCTGACATGCTTGTAGTCACTCTGTGCTCTTCTAGTCCTTTATGGGGCTGCTCTCCTCACCTTTTCTTTCCTTAAAAGTTTACTTGTAATTCTAGGGTATAATTTGCACTGGTCAGATTAAGGAAAGCCTTTACAACATAGGTACTTCAGAGAAGTAGTGAAGTGGAAAACTCCTTCATGGTCTAACTAAAGGAGGAGTAAAACCCCAAAGATTGAAGGGTTAACATTTAAAAAAGGCAACTTCTGTTTGTTGGGTTGCTATCTGATTGGCTAAGTATCTAGGAAAAGGTGAAACTTCTTTATTCTGTGTTCAAAACAAGGAAAGTCAGATCTTTGTTGTGGTCAATGGCTGTCTTTGATACTTGAAACGGTTGCAGTAGCATAGAGATTCAGAAATAAGACTGATCTGTCTCATAATAAATCTGTTGGTTTTGTAACATGCCTGCCTTCCTATATTTAAGATACCTGCAGACGTCTGGGATATCTGCAGCTCTTGTCCAAAAACATTTTGGAGTTTCCTGCATCACAGAGAAACCAAATAGTTGTTTGCCTTGGAGAACACTGACTTCTCAGTGATCTGTGAAATGCTCATTCTGAGAGCTTCTCTCCGTGCTGTATTATGTGCATATCCTCAGTGGCAAGCCTACTGTAAGAACAAAGGTACAGAGGATAGAAATGGCTACCATCTAAAATAGTAGCAGATAAATTTATTGAGCTTTGGACCACAAGAGCGGCTGACGCTCTGTTTGCTGTAAATTGAAAGGTGATGTCTCAGCTCAGTTTTGATTTTGAATCCCAGAAGAAGCCTTAGCAAAGGGCTAGTCAAATAGCGATCTGGCTGTTGATACTCTGAGTTCTGATCAAGGAGAAATAGCTTGTTAAATGCTTATAATTCATTTATTTTTCTTTGTAGGTGTATGAGGAATTGATTCTGCAGGTTCCAGTGGGGCTCAGGCAACATAGTTCCTTAGTATGTGTCATAACTCTTCTTGCCACGGTGCTCTGTTCCAGTCTGATTCTTGCAGCCGTATGCAAATACGGACACTTGTCCCCGCTGACCTGCTCAGAATAAAGAAGTACGGAATGACTGACCTCCATCCAGCAAAACTGACTGACTGTTGTGTCAGCTTCCTAAACGAATCCTACTCCACTGCGATTTATGTCTTGGTAATGCACGAGAGTCCCATAATGAGTTTTCGTTCCCTTGGCCTAATTCTTAGAAGACCTTTCACACACCAGAAGACTGTTGTGGTGTGCTGTCAATAGACAAAGCGGATGGAGGGTAGGAATAGCGCTGCAAAAAGCTGGAAGGACTGCCACCGTCTCGGTTTCTGATTCCCTCCCCCTGGCCTGGAGCCTGCTTCGAATACAGTGCTGCCCCTTGCAGGGGTGTTTGTATTTCTTTAATTTAATCCAGTAGACTCAGGGATTGGTTATTAAGGGTATTTAAAAGTATTGTCTGTCATTAAAGTTTCTGAACTTTAAGCTTGTTTACGCTGTCCAGATGGGTTACATGTGAATTTGTGGAGAGACATTCTGTGTTTACCTGGGACAGGAGAAGGCTTAAATAATCTCTGCCATTCTAATAACTGGGAGGAATTAGCTGCTTTTGGTCAAATTAAAGCTGAAAGAGTTTAGAAAATTTGAAAGAAATTTCACCCTATTTCAGAAGTGGAAAGAATAACCCTTGGAAGGAGAGCTGGTGAAAAAATACTAACTAGAAGTAAATATTTAGAAGACTTGCTTTCAGCCATCAGAACAGCTGATAAATACAAGGAAATGGAGGGGAAATTACTTAATGGAAAACCTGAGTTGCTCTGGATTGACAGCTCTCCGTTGCTGTTGCTGATTGTCAGTAGGTGGCATTGTGAGCTTACGGTACCTGCTGGAGACTTAGTGGAGAAAACACATTTTATTCTCTGTAAGGTGAGACTACGTTAGTAACAGCAGGTGATTTGGGGGAGTGCGTGTGTGAGGAGGATGAATGAAAATTTTGGTTTTCAAATTCTGTCCTCCTTTTGAGTGCTCTGTGTGCAGCCGAGACCTCTGATCAGCAGAATTGGCCTTTCATCGCTGTCCAGCTGTAGCCTCAGGATCCCTGGGGCATCTTTCTGCTTCTGCCGGAATTCAATGGAGAGCTCGTCTTGTGACTTCGCCCACGACAGGTTGGCAAGTGCTCTGACACTGGGCTCTTGTTCTCCCTCGACTGTGCTGAATGATGATGGCTGCGCCAGTACTTCATCCGCTACCTCAGAGGAGTCATGCACTGCATCTGTTTGGGGGAAGGGAGAAATTAAAAGAGAACAATTGCAGAGAGATTCGGCGGCCTGTTTAACCGCATCAGCGCAGCAGGGCTGTGGAGCAGTATTGTAACGCTTGTCTCCAAGTGGGATTTTTAATTCCCAGAGTTGAGTTTGTTCTTGTGCTCTCTCTTTCTCTTATGCAGGTAAGTGATTCTGTGTTGCAGTCTTGCCTTGGAATGGCAACATCCCAGATTGCCGCTCAACTCTGGCAGGTCTTTATCGCCTGGAAGCTCGCTGTTTTTTTTTTTTTTTTTAACATCCAATAATACTAGTTGAAAATCACAGGCTGAATTCCTTAGCTAAAGCAAGCTGCCTGATATAGTCTAGCAAAAGGAAGTGCTAACGTCCTTTGAACAAATGAGAAAGAATACTGCAAGTGGCAAAAATATCTAAGTGAGTGATTTGGAAGTCTGTGCAAGTGAGGGTGTGGGAATGGAAGCCCACGTTAGTGGTAAGGTGCTGTAGGAGAATCTGAGGCAGGAGGGGTTGGAATTACAGGGGGCTTAGCATTGTCAGTGCTAAACAGTTGACTTCAGAACAGTTTCAGTGTGCGCTAATCAGTTTGGTTGGCACATGGCTCACTAAGATCCCACTGGTAAGCTTTTCAGCTGAACTTGAGTAATATTGATTCTGATAATGTAAAATATGAGAGAAATCACCAAACTTCTCCATGGATGTATTTTGTTATGGCAAAGTGCAAATATTCACTGTTCCTTAAACCCATAACATTCGCATTGTAAATGTAGTAGACAAGTTTTTCTTTAAAAGCTGTAGAAAAGTCTAATAGCTATTGTAGTGTTAAGTATGAAGGAATTTTCCAGTTAAACTTTCTCTGTAATACCAGAAACTAATGTAATGAAGCATGTCACTCATGTCACTGCGTTTAGCAGACATACCCTGGCAGCGTGCCAGGCACAGCAGAATGCGGGTGCCAGTCCTACTGGGATCACTGGCAGATACGGAGTATGAGCTGTAAGGCAGTTGCTTCCCTGGGGAGAAATTCTGGCAGCTTTGGAGACAGAAACGAAGTGGCTATGAGTTCTTAGCAAGAGAACACAGATACAAGGGTCAGACACAAAGAGATCTATCATTAATGTGTGTAAGCATGGAATTAGAGCAATGGAAGAAAAGGGGAGGGCAGGGGCGTTGAAGGCCCTGTTAGGAGTTAGGACTTCTTGAATCACAAATTAACAGGCATAATGAAAAACCAAAACACCCTCCTAGCTTGTTTAAAAAGATGTGCCTGGGGAGGGAGACAGGAGAATGGGACGCGAGGTAAGGATTCTGAAAACGGTTTGGAGCAGGAGCCGAGGGGGTTTAGAGGTAGAACGCTGAAGCAGCAAGCAGAAGTAAGGTCACCTTATAGGGAAGGAAAGTAGAGCTAGAGGAAGTGTGAAGTTCAGAAATCTGCTGTGGTTTCTTGAGAGGTACATGCAGAGATGAATTAGCAAAAGCTTGATCCTGGGAGGATCAAATACATCGTTGAGTCAGAGCGGGAGAGTGAGAAAGCGATATACAAGGAGAAGCAAAGACGACGGCGTTGCCCGCAGGAGGAAGTAGAGCAGAGCAGCCTCCAGCTGCCAAAGCAGGGTCACTTTGGAAGAGTGGAGCTGAAATAAGGCAGGTCTGTAGGGGCAAGTTTTCTGTGACCATTCGCTCTGCAGTAATTCTGTGGAGAGTAAGTGAGAAGATTGTCAGCAACCGTTGGCTGAAAGCAACAGAAGCTGGAAAGTCTGATTTGTATCTTTGGTGCCTGGACCTGCGTGGAGGTTGGAGGCCTTAGTGGAAGCCTGCTACTTTCCCTCCCAGGACCTTTATGAAGAGGAGCTGCCTGAAGCATGCCCTCCTCCTTCTGAACGGAAAATCAGATGTTGCTTCAAGCCTGGACTGACAGGGGAGTTGAGGTCCAAGCTGCAGGTCAGGCAGATATTTGGGGAAGTCATCTGGAAGATTAAATGTATCACAGGAATTTGGAGGAGAAGCCCTGAGGGCACGTACGCTGCTTTCTCAGCTGTGTTACTACCACATCGCTTGGAACCTGGGCATCTGAGTCGTGGGTTTGGTCGCTGATGGTAGGAAGTGGCAACATAGGAAGCTGCTCTGGGTCCTGCTGCTGTAGCTAATGCATGTTGCTTTCACCAGTACTGCTGAATCCTGATCTGCTTGGACTTTAGGACCTGAGAAGTTGGTAGGAGAAGGGTTAATTTGTTGTCAGCTGTATTGATACAAAAATGAGCCCCTTCCAGTACCTTCAGAGCAAGAGGAAGAGCGAGCAGAGCACAGAGGAGGAACACGAAGCATGACCACCTTGATGCTGTTGGACACTCTTCCCACCCTCCCGGTCACAGAGCGGGCTGGCTGCCAGCACCCCAGTTACCTCAGTCGGCCGGGGCGGACCTCGGGGAGACACTGAAACGTGGCAAGAAGTCCCTGTCCTGTGCCGCACTGGTTTTCCTCACAAATTGAAGCGCTGAGCCAATCACCTCAAACTTAAATGCCTGGAGAAGAGAAGGCTCTGGAGAGACCTGATAGCAGCCTTCCAGTACCTAAAGGGGGCCTACAGGAAAGATGGGGACAGACTTTTTAGCAGGGCCTGTTGTGATAGGACAAGGGGTAATGGTTTTAAACTAGGAGGAGGTAGATTCAGACTGGATGTAAGGAAGAAATTTTTTTCAATGAGGGTGGCGGAACACTGGCACAGGTTGCCCAGAGAGGCGGTGGATGCCCCATCCCTGGAAACATTCCAGGCCAGGTTGGACGGGGCTCTGAGCAACCTGTCCTGGTTGGAGATGCCCCTGCTTCTTGCAGGGGGGTTGGACTGGATGGGCTTTAAAGGTCCCTTCCAACCCAAACCATTCTGTGATTCTAAGATGGAAGTGATGGGTGAAGAGGAGCCAGTTTAGAAGTGGGCTGCCTCGGTTTTTCTAGGGCAGTAGGGGAGGGGGGGGCGGGAAAAGTTACGTATGTGGAGCTCACGGCAGCCCCGCTGCGGCTTGGGCGTGAGGCCGGACTACATCTCCCACCGCCTCCCGCGCGCCGCCGCCGCCGCCTTTCCCAGCGCGGCCGCGGTGCCCGCCGGGAGTGGTAGTCGTGTGGGCGGCGCCCCGCCCCCGCCCGCCCTCGCGGGCTGTGGCCACGCGCGGCGGTTCCGCTTCCCCCTCCGGCTGCTGCTGCCGCCGCCTCGGTGGGTCCCGCCGCCGCCATTGCAGAGTCCCCGTGTGGCGGCCGCGCCCCGCTCAGCCCCTCCGTCCCCCGAGGCGGCAGCCCGGTGAGTCCGCTCCCACCTGCCGCCCGCGCTTTCCCTTCCTTTGTGGAGTTCAACCCCGGGCGGGCCTGCGGCGGGTTCGGGGCGGTGGCTCCCCTCACCGGGCTTCCGGCAGCGCGGGCCCGCTGGCCCCGCCGCCTCGGGCACCCGGGGCCTGCCGGGCCGAGGGCTCCCCGCCTGCTCCGGCCTCGGGAGGGCGGCGGGTGCGGGACCGGAGCTCGGCCCCGGCTTCCTGCGGGCCTCGGTGGGCCCCGCCTCGGCCCCCCGCCCCCGGGAGCTCCCCCCGGGGGGACGTCGCCGCCCTGGGGGTCTCTTCGTCCTTGGGGAAATTGGTTAAAACCTCGGGAATCCCGGGGGGCGGGGGGGGGATATCCGTGTGGATATTTCTGTGATAAATCCTTACGGGGAGAAAAAAAAAAAAAAAAAATCTGTTTAAATACCGAAAGGGAGCGCAGAGCCGTCCCCGTCCCACGCAGCGGGTGCAGGTAGGGTGGCAGGTTCCTAAACGCACCGGGTGTCTTTGCAGGCGCTGTCACACCTGGACTGCCGTTAGCCCACGTCTTTCCGCGCCGGTTAAAAGCTGTGGCTCTTTGTGCGCTTCACCTGCTCGGTTTTTCTCCTCCTTGTGTTTCCTGTTTAATTTTTATTACTGCTTTTTGTCTTTATTCTGTTAAAGCCGCACAGGATGGTTTTAGCTGATGGTGAGCTGGGGGACAGGGAGAATAAAGTTGGTCTTGGCCTGGTACATGCGAGCAACTGCCCAAAGGTTTGTTTGGGAGCAGAGAGTTCATCAGCTGGCTTTCAAGGAGCGATGTTGCACTTTGCCTGTAGCCAAAATAAATGGGTTCACGTGCTGCCTTACGATGAGTGAAGACAGTCCTGGTATTGCAGCATTTTAATAATCGTTATTTTGAAAGTCTTGCAATAGTGGCAATGTTAGGTGCAATTCTAACATGAAAAATTGTGAGGTGCTTTATCTTCTTACTTCTGTCTTCCTCTATTTTTATCTTTTTTTGGGGTGTTTTCTATACTTGAAAACACTCTTACGAAAGTCTAGGATCTACTTGCCAGTATGGAGTGTCCTCACCACCCTGGAGTGGTACCTCCCTAAAAGACTGAGGATTAGCTACTTTGTGATTCCATTTCTTTCTTTAGGAGATGGAGGTAATTTAACTCGCAGAGATACTGCGGAGGCAGGCTAAGAAATATCCGTGTATAACCAAATGAGCTGTTCCAGTTTTATGTCACCAGAGAACCAACAAATTAGTCATATTACAGACTAATAGACTGAAATAGAAGCAACATAGAAACGTAAAAATGCAAAGCTTTTGTGTTACAAGTTTTCAAGTAGAATCTTTAAGATAGTAGGAACGCTAAAAAAAATTCACTGCATAATGTTTTAGTTCACGAAAGTTTACTAGTTGGATATTTCAGTTCTGGAAGCTAGAACAAAAATGCTTGAGAAAGAGTAACTCAGATCTCCTGTGTTTAAGTTGGATGTGGAATTTGACTCAGCTTTGTGCAGATGCAGCTGTGAAAAACGTTGGGCCATTAAATGGGAAATAATGCATCTGTCATCCTCTGTCTCTGTATTTTGCACTTGTTAATGTGGCGCAGCGTGTTTCGGTGCATCTGAGGTGTGTGCTCTCTGAGCTGCTCTGCGGCAGCTTGTCAGAGGTTGATTTACTGGGGTGAAACTTGTACAGAGTTACAACTTGGACGTTTGGCCAACTGGAGGAGTTTCTTTCCTGAGGCACCTGCTCCTGTTCCCTCTCTGGGAGGGATGCTGGAGCGGATGGGTGAATGCTGTGACCATGTATGGCAGGTCAAATGTGGTGCTCATTTTAAAATGTATCCTTTTAAAAACTCACACATGGTTGCATTAAGTCAGCCTTTTGGTTATGTTTAAAAGAAAAAATATTCAAGCACCTTTGGTTTCTAAATAACTTTAGGATAAGTGTCTGAGGGTATTGATACTGCAGATTTTGTTCTGGTGATGGTGTGAAAAGCCGTAGGGATCCGAATCTAGCTCTATGTGTTTTACTAATATGAGATACTTCTGCTTCAGAGTTCTTGCGTCAGTCTTGGTGTTTTGTGTGTTGTTTTTTTTTTTTTTGCCTTCTGCCTTTTATCTGTTTTCTAAATTCAGAGGTTTCTGAGGCACTGAGAGCTTCCCTGCGAGTTTTGTGCCAGTATATTCTTGTTTCTTACAACATGCACATTTATTGACATGTCTGTGCAGCAGCCACAACAAAGAAAAAGCTATTTGTTCTGAAAACAAACCCTAGTTACAGAGATGCTGTTCTAGATGGCTGGGCCCAGTGATAACACGGGCAAAGATGCAAGTCCTGAGGGCAGAAATTCGGACACAGGCAGAGAGCGTTGAAAGTGAGTTGGCTCACCAAAGCGTCCGGGAGGAGAAGGTAGAGGAGGCATCGTGATGGGGAGAGCAAGGGGAAGGAGGGGTCTTCAGCCGCCAGGCATTATGTGTTAGCACGCATCCTAATGAATTGTATTTCAGTTGGGAAAAGGCGCAACTGAATTGCCAAAAGAAGGCAGTTATGGAGCTTTCCTTTCTTTTTCTAGGAATGTAGTTGCGGTGATCAGTTCTGCTCTGTTCTTGCCGAAGTAGAGACACTCTCTTGGACTCGGAGAGAGATTCAGAAAGGCTGCAGCAAGTTCAATTTTTAGTTTTCCAAGGAGGCATCTCCTTCCTAAATCTAAATCAAATTTGACTGTCTGGGCTAAAACTCTGAGAGAGCTTTGTAGTTGCACAATGTCATCTTGGAGATGGTTTCTGTACCTGCTGTGGTAATAACAGTAACTGAATGTACCTTTGCAGTTAAGTTTAACACTGCAAATGCTGAGGTTACCACTTGCCCTGTGAAGTGCAGTGCTGCTAAAGATAAGTAATCACTCCAAGTGCGTGAGTGCCAGGCTGAGCTACCAGGTTGACTCTCAGAAACAATAGAGTCCTCTTAACGCAGTGGTCAGCCGGTGCTGTATTGATTCTGCACCTCAGCAAGGTCAGTTTGACCAGGGACAAGGAGGAGACTGCGTCTCCTGTGAGCTTTCAGTATTTGCAGGACTTTACGATAGACAAAAATCAGCATTTTCTCCAGCCTTCTGGCCTAGTGAGGCCATAGAGCAAGGACTGTACTGGCTTGTGCGAGCCAGAAGAAAAGCTCTGGACTCTTGACGTGGTGTGAGGGCAACCGTGCTTGTGCAGGTGGACAGTGGACAGAAGGTGGGGAATACGAAAGGAGTCCACGGTACTCGCCTGGGCAAGAAACCCTTGGGCAAGGGATTGGTTTTGAAGGCAGGGTGACGTGGCCGATGTCTTCTAGCAAGGAAACACTGGAGCGTTCCCTGAAGGCCTAAGGATTGTGCTTTGCTGTTTGGAATTAGGATATGTTGAGGTTGCTATGTTGTAAGATTTTATTTTTTGAAAGCTCTTATTTGCATTTAAATGCAGGCGATAAGAGGTAGGGGAAGTTTTCAGGTGAGAATGCCAGATCTACTAGCGACCTACCTAGCTGAGGCCCAGGTTGTGAGGTGTAGATGGAGCTCACCGTTTCTTTTCAAGCCTTACCTCACCCTCGAGGCATATGAGATCTTGGAGCATGATTTTACCTAAAGTTGTGCCTTATTGTGATTGGAAAATACACACTTTAGTGCTTGTACTTTGACTGATGTAGCGGACAGCGTCTGTCACCAAGAGCTAGAAACGCTGGTTTTGGTCCCAATGCTGTATCTGACTTGCCAGCTTTTTAAGTTGATCATTCTTTCTCAGCTTCCTTCTACTTTCCCAGTTGGGAACAGGGATTAATCAGACTTTGAAAATGTCTTACCTGACAGGCAGGCAGAGATATAAATATTCAGTACCTGCCTTAAAATTGATAAGAGCTTCATTTTTGCTGCTTAGGTAAATTTTGAGTGACTGGACACACTATCGGTGAATTTACAAAAGTAATTCCGTATGCTTTTGAGAGGCTGAGGTTATGGAATATTGAAACACTTCAGAAATTGGTGAGGCTTCTTTTTTTTTTCTTCAGGCAAGACAAGTGGATTTTGAAATTATCAAACGCATGTATCTAACCTTTGTAAATTTCAAAATACTTTTAAAAATCTTTGCTTTAACTGCTAGTGATGTGCAGGTGCTTAGAATTGTTTTAATGAGCGCACCTTACTAGGGAAATATAATATTTTTAAGGTTCCTGGAAAGTATTAGGTGCTTTGTGTAATACATAGGTTGTCCATTTCCCAAAAGCTCTAAGCCCAGCGCTGGTGTTGGTGTGGATCTGGCAATGGTAGCTTTGCCCAATATTATATGCTTAAACAGCATGAGCTTGTTATTGAGATACTGGATGTTGTCCTGGAAGATGTGCGGTTACCTGTTGCCAATTAGCAAAAATTGTGTCTTGTCTTTAAAAGAGTTATTTTGATAAGACAGGCTTAATTCTTTCTAATTCTGTAGTTTCATTTCAAAGAAAAGCAGCTGTAGGAAGGAACCAAGGTGTTAGGGCAGCAGTGAGTGTGATTTAAAAGTGGTGTTCGGTGTTAAGAAAGGGGTGTAGCACAATGTGAACCAGAATGAGGACTGCTGCCAGGTGTGTTAAGGGATGGAAATACACTAAAAAGTCTTTCCAATTCAACTTTTATTTTTTTCTGAAGTTTTCTGCTTCCTGTTTAGGTGCTGGATGTTTGACTCATTGTGTACCCACAGGAGTGTGTAACTTTCAGCATACATATGCTTTCCCATAATTTCTTTAATGAGTGAAGTTAGAGTTTTACCCAATAGCGTGGGGTTTATTTTAGAAACAAATATAATACTTTCTACTCTAAGTTGTATTTGTTCCTTGTTTACAATAATTCTAGAACTGCTTTAACTAACAGAGGTATCTCTTGGGCAAGAAAGAGAAAAGACTGTTTCTGGAAGATGCTTTTAAAATCACCTTTGAATGTTTAAACCTCTTCCTCTTGAAAAGGTCTCTGATAAAGTAAGAACCTGGAGGAATGAAAATGAAAATATTTTTCACCTAAGCCTGTCTGCTGCAAAAGGCCGCCCTCTTTTAAAGAGGTCTTCTGGGGTTTTGGGCTTCAGTTACCCGGAGGTCAGAAAGAAGCTGTAAGAGTCTTTCAACTTTTTCTTCTGTTTTAATTGACCAATCAGGAATTCATAAGACAGGAATTAAACATTTATGACCTTTTTGCCAGGATTCAGGATATCAGAATCGAGAAAAAACAATTTCTGGCCCAATTCCAGGTGCTGCTGAAAAAGGCCTCTTTGGAATTTAGGAGGCTGCGGAAAGAATCTCCTCTCCTGCTACGGGCAGGTCACATCAGTCTGACAGCCTGGAGGCTGCCTAAAATGCCAGCAGCAAACACTCTCTGAAAGTGCTGGAGGAGAAAGGACCGAAGAGCGAGAACAGTCACCCACACAGAGTCCCAGCTGTGTGTCCGTAAGCTGGTTTTGGTCAATTCACACAGAAACGTTGCTGTAAATGCGTACGCTAAGGCAGTTTCCCCACTGGTGTGCTGCAAGCGTGCAGAGAGATGCTTTCTAGTTTAACAGTGGCTTCTTGGCTGTGTAAAAAGATGTGATTTTAGTTTTGCAGCTCATGTAGTTTGGGAATACAGACCACAGCAATGGGGTTAGTGGTGAGCTTGGGCAGCTTCAAAGTGTTTTTATCTTAGTTGAGTCTTTTTCTGAACCTGGCTGACTTGATCTTGGATGGCTGTTACTGTATTTGCTTACTTTGGGCCAACAGGTTGGTAGCAGCTCATGAAACACTCGATGTTTTATACTAGTGTTAAATAAGCTGAGTGCTTGAGCTTTTTACCAGGATGTTAAGTCCACCTGCTGCGACTGTTTCAGAGCAGAAATACGCAACTGGAGGGGTGCTGCTTGATTTTGCACCTAGGTAAATATGAGAACCAGCCATTTGGGTTGGAAAGCGAAAGGAGAGGGTTTTGCTTTCCCCTAGCCCCAAACCAGTTGTTCCTACCCACTCTGATGAGCTGGCACTGTGGCATCCCTGAGTCTGCGGTGATCTGCAACAGGGAACTGCACTGATGGAAAAGGAATCACTGATGTTAAACTTGACTTGCAGATTTTGGTCAGTGATCTGGCACTGGTGGCCCAGTCTGTAATAGCTGGAGAGTTGTGTGTCTGGCTTTCTGCTCTTTCTGTCTTTTTCAACATATGTTTCTGAGCTTTTTGGAATGTTTCTTCAGTCAGCAGATCAAACCTGAAATGAACAAATGGGGGTTTATTTGTAGATCTCGTCACAAAACATTAGCGTGTTTTTCTGTGGCATAGAAAGTAAGTTTCTAATGTTAAATGATTTATTACTTTGCAAGAGGCCTTATATTTTGGTTTAAAACCATTACGCCTTGTCCTATCACGAGAGGCTCTGCTTGTTGGGAGATTATCAGAGCTGGGACATAATCTCCAAGTGTGAAATACTTGTCTACTTGCTTTTTCTGCTCGAGGGTGCAAGTGAATTTCAGGATTTTCAAAGATACTTAGTAACAAAACCAGTTAATTTTAATCTGGTGTTAACATGTTAAGGCTCTTTGATACTAATGTCCAAGCTTATGAAGAAATTCTTTGCAGTAAGGAGGGCTTTGACTGCCGCAGTTAGGAGATTCATGCAAGTATCTCCTGATTTTTATTCTGGCATGTTGCAAAGTACATGGCAGAGCAGTGGGACGAGGATTATTTCACAGTTAATGAAAGTATGTGTTGGCAGTGCTGATGACTCACTGCTTTTCTGAATGCTACTTTCAACTCTTCTGGACTTATTTGCAGGGATTTTATATATGTGATATAATACTGTTTTGGTTTTTGTGTGGGGTTTTTTTTTTGTTTGTTTGGTTGTTTTGTTTTGGTTTTATTTGAGAGGAATGGTGTTGAGATTTTTAGATGCAAGATTATTTTTTCCAGGTAGCTGTTGGAAGTGGAAAATGAAAAATCAGAATAGTTCAGTACAGCTGGTTTGAATGCTTTCTTCTCAGGCAGGCTGTGCATTTCAGTGTATGGTTGTGATGCCTTTTATTTATCATCTTATTTTACAATGGAATAAATATTAATAAATCTTTTACTTCTGAGACACGTAATTCTCATGCTCCTTGGTTTGTTGTGTATATGCTGGAAAATCTTAGTCTTTTTGCAGCACAAGCAAATGTACTCATGCTTGGTAAAAAATGGACTGAGTATTACTTATGGAGGAAGTTAAGACACCTGGTAAACCTGTATTATATCACATGCACAGCAATATTAGTAGAGCTCGGAGCATCTAACGTAATAAAGTTTTAGTGTCTTTAAAAAAAAATCGGAAGGGTTGGGGAGTAAGCTAAAAGAATGAAGGATAAGTGAAAATACCAGGATGAAATGGCTTTTAATTTGGTTTAATTCATGGTAGTGATGATTTTCTTACTCCAGAAAAAAAAAAAATTGCATTAACGCTAACAGGATTTAAATGATTTTTTTTTTCCCGTTCCCTCATCGCTGCTAAGAGATACCTGTCAGACAAATGGTTGGCACTGACTTTTATCTTGTAGCACTCTAAGCATGGCTTGCTGGGGATCCTCCTTGCCTTGGTATTGAAAATCTTTGGCAGTTAGTCTTTGGCAGTTCTTTCCTGCCGAGTCTTATTTGGCGAAGTGACTGGTGATGGTTGTACTTCACTTCCTTATCCCTTCCAAAGCCCACGGGCCAAAGTGAGATGCCAGCTTTCTAAATTTTAAACTGCATCTTAACTGGAGAAATCTCTTTGTTTCAAGGATCTTGGATCAAGATTGAAAATAGGTGTAACTCTTGTTCCATGTCACTCTGATTAACAACAGTGATCGTGTTTCCTATGGGGCTGGAACTGCTTTCTCTTCCCTAACCCTTAGCCGTTTTGTCATTTTGTCAAATAACTTGTCAGTAATGCTCAACATTTAGGGTCTTAATTGTCCCTTTCTCTTGTTTATGTTTTTAATTTCTTAAATGAGGTACGGGTATCATCAGTGCTTTCTTTTTGGCTTTACATGTACTGCCTAAGTGATCATGCATACCTGGTGGATGATGGGCCATTTTCCAGTGAGCAGTGTGGTGATAGACTGGTGGCGAGTGGCTGCTCAAATGGATATTTTTTTAGGCTCTCTCTTTGTGGCCAAGATCTTTGTCTCTATTTTACTCTTTTGAAATGGCTTACTGAAATTTACTTCCTGTTTTCTTAACAGAATTGAAAGAACCTGAGAAAATTTTCCCTTAGATGACAAGCTCTTGGAAAATTGACCACTTCTAAAGGTATTATTTTAGTGTTAACTTTTTCCTCAGATTCTCTTCTCATAAAACCTACTGTAACTTTTTTTTTAATATATTAAAAAAGTTTGTGTTTGACTTTTCATAATAACAGAATTTCTAAGTCCTCTGTGCTCATTTGCTGCAACAAAAATGTTTTATGCCCTTGTTTGTATGCTCAGACTCACTAGACAGAGAAATAGCTTTACTAGGAGTGACTTAAAAAAGAAAAAAAATAATAACTCATTCTGGCATCCGTTTTTTTAAAAATTAAATTCTCCTTTCCAGGTTCTAAATGAGTGCTTTGACTCCCTGAAAGACATAGAAGAACACTTGCCCAAATTTCAGGGATTTGCTGGTAGGTTAATATGTTGCTTATATGTGTGGAAGTAATTTTCAAGTAGAAAACCTGTAAGAGCATGCAAGGCAAACCAAGGCAGTGTCACAAAAAGAGTACTGGAGTGTGAACACAGGCGAATGACTTACAGAGCCAGTTTGCCTCACTGACTTTCTTCTGTGGTGTTTTAGGTATTAGAGCGCGCTGTTTTTCTGTTGATGAACACGGGTCTCCACGTCCAAAATTTTATGTGCGTAGAGATGTTAAAAATTCATGTTCATTTGAGTTGTGACAGCTACAGTTTGTGCTTTTTGTGCTGGTTTGTTTTTTTTTTTTTTGCTGGGGAAGGTTGGGCTATGATGTTGTGCAAAGACAAAAGGATTGGTTGTATGCCCCATCTAGATATCTTTATCTCTGCTAATAGAGTTAAATATTCCAGGATAAAGCAGGTTAGCTGCTAATCACTTCTCTCTTTGTATAAAATTTGTAAAACTTTACACTTCAGCAGTGTAATGAAGTTCTCTCTGAATATGACAATCTTGAAACACTTGTATGAGGTAGCTCTGGGCAGAGTAGTGTTTGTGAGGTTTTCTCAGTGAGCTCTGGGGAGTATTTTAGTAAGATTTAGTGCCATCCTAAAGTCCTGAGCTGCTGTTGGAGAAATATGGTGGTGACTCTTCCTGAGTGTGTTGCTTTCTCATTGTTAGTTTTTTTTTGTTTGTTTGTTTGTTTGTTTTTTCCCCCCAATAAATTGACAGCCTCACTTCCAAACTCATAGGACGTGCTGCTTTCTCATCAAGATCTACGGCCGGCTATTGCTAAGTGTTTGCAGGGAAACTAGTTTGCTGTTATTCCCTGTTCCCAGTTTTCCTCCAAGTAACTGCAACAATAAACACTACTTTGTACTTTTCCTGTTACCAAAAGCAGTCTTGCTGTGCTGGGGGGTTTACCAGTGTTGTTGATGTGGGCAGGACCCTGGTTAGGGGTGACAGAGCCAGACCTCGCCAGAACCATTAGTGTCAGCAGTGCCGTCTGCAGCCTTGGGTATGACTGCACTGATTTATATTTGTAGGTTATTCCGGTGACAGTGAAGTCTAGAAGCTGTGTGTGCTTCTAAGAGGGCTTAAGGCTTGTACAGTTTGTCCATCATAACCAAAAATAGCTTTCCCAGCTAGCAGCAAGTGAACTTGCCTGGTGCAGAAGTGGGATGCTGCAGAGAACTCCTACTCTCCTGTAGGAGTCTGAGTGCTGGAAGAAGGCATTGTACTTGTCTGTTGTGGCACAAATGGAATATAATTCTCCCAGGACAAATGATCTCTGATTTTCTATATGGCACTAGTATAATATGCTTAGAAAAAGAGTTATGTCCATCCAAGCCATCTCCAGTTTTGTTTTGTTTCTTTAAAGACCTGTTACCATGCTCAAGTGCTTTTTGTATTTACAGATCCTGCATTTGAGTTCTTGTAGCTTTTGCTGTTTCTGGATGAATTTATGTTCAGCGTGGGTATGAAGAAGTAAGCATTTTCAGCTTGGGTCTGTTCATGTAGGGATTTTTGCAAACTAGTGAACCCTTCCAAGTGGATCATCTGGGTGTCAGGGCTGCACTGGTGTCCACTGGTGCGAACGGTGCCTGGGAAAACCAACTTGTAAGAAGCAGGATTTCCCATTGTGGCATTTTGTGCCAGGCTGGCTGCAAGAAGAGTTGAGGATTTGGCCCCCAGGGCTGTTGAGCTGAGCTTAAATTCCTGCTGTTGGCTGGCAGTAACTGCAGTTGAAGCAAGCCTTGGCCACCTGCTAGAGAGAGAAACAGAGGGCTCTATCCTGAGTGTATATGCTTTTCTGGAAGGAGCAATTTCTCTCTCTCTTTTTTTTTTTTTTTTTTTTTTTTTTTTTTTTTCCCCCTCCATAGCTGACATTTGACAGTTCTTACCAGTGTGATGGCGGAGTGATGGATCACTTAATCTTGGAATATTTTTTTTTTTTTTTTGGCATCCTGGTACACATTACATGCTTCATCTTCTCATTCCAGTTTGCCCTGGACCTCTAATCTAGATGGGGAAGCCAAGGCCTTGTCTTGCTGTTGCCCAATAATATTTCCAGAGGATAAAAAAAGCCTTTATTTTCTATTAGAGTTACTGGTGATCTCTCTGCACAACGCCAGTAGCCAGACATTTTTAGAGCGATGCCATTGCCCTATTGAGTGGTGATTGTCTAGGTTAAGCAGCTGACAATGCTGTTAGAAATAGAAAAGTGCATGAAGCTGTTACGGGTACCTTGTGCGGAGTACCCTTTATTCAAATAACTTTTGCTCTGGAATGTGTGATCCCTCCCTGCCTGTAAATGCCAGGTTTAATTAAGAGACAATCTCAATGATGAGATGCAGACTTAATTTTTTTTTTTCTTGTAAACTTTCCCTACTTGCCCTTTTCCCCATTCTCCTTTGATCTTTAGAAAACCTCAGCTCATGAAAATGAAGGCTGAACAGTGTCTTCTAGGTAGTGATATATGAGTAAGCACAAACACCTTGAATCATGGATTTGCATGTGATGTGCACGCTGCAGGCTGTCTTGTCTGTCTTCAGTTGACTCAGGTTTTTAAGTAGGTAGAGCAAGGGTAAGTAATTTCCTTGTTGAGGGCTGAACAGACTTTTTCAAACACCTTTGAGTGCATGTTATCATTATGCAGTGTTGCACAATGGTTCATTGAAGGAAAGCTGTGACTGTGGGCTGTATAAAATGAAGCGTGGCCTGAACTGAGCGGGTAGGCGGTAACTACCCAGCCCTGCGGCAGCGGATCGCAATCGGTTCCTCTGGATTTAATTCCTCCTCCATCGAGCTCTGTGGACCTGGAAGGGCTGCCTCTGGGAGCAAGATGAGAATGGGCATTGCGGCTGTCAGCTCAACCCTCTGGCTCATTTCTGTGCACTGCTGTATTCGGCTGGCAATAATGATGCTGTGAGCCTCGCCGAGTGAGTTTTCCTGCCAAACTTAGGGGAAATAGGAAATAAAGGCCATTGGTAAGTCACTTCTGAGGCCTGTCTGGTATTTAAGCTGTGATATTTGAGCTGTTTCAGAGATGATAAAGCAGCGAAAAGGTTTCTCGCTCACTGGTGGTAAGATACACCATCATAGTTCAATAGTGCCCAATTTATTTTATGAAGCAGAAATGACAATTCCGGTGAGAGCTGATTGCTGTGCATGGTTTAAAGGGAGAAAGTGGAGATGTATCACAAGACTTGCAGGTGGCTGCAGTATATGGTGAAGTCAAATATCATTAATTTGCTTCAATCTTCTAGGCACTACTGGGCTTTTACCAGGACTCTTGCACATCTTGTCTCTAGTCTGTGCCTCTTCTGATTTTTTTTATTTTTTTTTTCCCCTGTTGACATCTTTTCCAGTCACAAAACCTAGCTGATAATTAAGAAATTACTTTCCCCTCTCAAATTCAAAAAGTCAAAAATCTGGGAGAAAAATTTATCTTTACTAAGGTTTCTGCTATTGCTGTTTTGGTTTTTTGGGGTTTTGTTTTGTTCATTTTGGTGTTTGGGTTTTTTTGGTGGGTTTTTTTTTTTTTTTTTTTGCTATATAAACGGACTTTGTGAATCTGATCTGCCAGTTTGGAAGGCTGCCAGAATCTTAGAAGTTGTAATGTGCTTCACTTATTTTTATCAATGATTATATGCATGTTGTACTTTATTGTGCCTGCACCAAGGGGTGAGGATGACGTAGCTGTAAGCATTTTGTGGTGAAGAAGCTGAAATGGCATTGTTTGTGTTCCGGGTGTCTGGGGGATGAGAAGGTGATATCTACCACTGGTCGCTTCTTAGAAGACCAGGATCTGTTTTTATTTCTCAAATTATATTTTTGCCAACTGATTGCTTGTTTTCAGTGCAAGAATTTGCACATCTGCTACGTGCCTTAAGGTGTAAATAGTTGAATTGCTTTGGATTGTAATGTACTTTGGCAATGGCTTTGAAGAATATTTTTCTTTAGGAAGCCTTAGTAACCCTTTTAAATACCCCATGAATAGGATATTTGTATTCTGTAACTTGATTCATGGAAAGCACATCTCATTACAGTTTTGCAGAGATTATTCCTTCTTCTGAACCAAAGATAGTTTCCTTTTAGCTTTTTTTTTTATTTCTTCTATTTGACCATGCTTTTTTTTTTTCTTCATTTTCCCCAACTCTCTTCACTTGGCAATTAAATGGCAGTTATTTCTCTCTGTGCTGTGTTTTCCGTTCTATTTGTGTGACTCGGCAAAAGTCATAAGGAAATTGAGGGGTTGGAAAAAGACAAAATGGAAAGAATTCAGCTGGGTATGTTCTGTGTGTCATCCAGTCTGATTCTGCAAAAGCCTGAGGTTGTCCTATACTATGGTTAAAGTGGGAGAATGATGTTTTGCCCCTCACACGTGTAGAGATAAAGGGAAGATAGCAAGAAAGGACCTGTTTATAAACTTCATGGTTGTAGCCTTGCTGGTTGAAGGAGGCAAATGGTGCTTGTGACTGTCAATTTTGCAAAAAAATATGCTGGCAATTTATCATCTCCATTAGTGGGTTGGCCTTGCCAAGCAGTCAGTTTGGTTAACTGGTGTCCTTGCATAAATCTTAGTGAAAAATTTACATTTGATAGGCTCAGATATTTTTTATTTCTGTTGTTTAGCTGTTTTCTCAACTGCATCATTTGAAAGGGGTATCTTGCTTATTTGTCTTTGTAAATTAGAGAGAACTGTGCTTGTTCGGAGTATCCTAGGTTGGTCCAGTTTCCTAAATAAAAATAACTGTAAGCTTTCACAGGTATGTGATTTGGCATTGACCAAATAGTTTTATCTGAGACCCCCTAACGGAGGAAAGAGATGTTTCAACAAGTCCCGTGGAGATTGGTGCCTGCCTTTTTAGAGGTGGGAAGGCTTTGAGAGCTGCATGTTCTATTCGAGCATCTGCATGTGTTTTTAATCACCGTAGGTGGAACAGATTATCCCGCTGGCTCTTACTGCCCATTATCAAGGTTACTCTTGTTCTTGCTTTTGCACAAGTCTTTTGGCAGGCAGAAGATCTGAGACTGCGTTTGCCAAGTCTGCGAGAAAGTAATTCTTTGTCTGCCACTGCTGTTTTTTTTGCACAGTTTTTCTGAGTTGAAGTGAAGAGATAAGTATTTTCAGTCTCTGAAGGTAGTCTCATACTGTTCCAGAAAATACCTTTTTGGATCTGATTAAATAAATCTCATGAATCCAAATGCTTCAAGTTGGAAAACAAAACGTCCAAAAAAGATTTGTTTTACTTTTTCTGGAGAAGGCAGTCTGAGATTTGCTGGTTATGTAAATTTTTCTGCAGCAGTGAAATAATTTCAAGCTGCTGAGCTAACATGCCGTTAGAGATGGGGCAGGAAGTGAGCAGTGGCTAGGTAGCACCATCTGAATAAAAACTTGTCAGAAAGCTGCTTTCAGCTAATCCCTGGGAGGAAGTGAGCTATAATCGGTACGAAGTGAGCTAATCACAGGAAATCTATTGCTCAACGGGAGCCTTTAAAAAAAAAAATAGAGCGAGAGAGGGGGCGGGGAGAAAGGGGGAAAGAAAAATACCCATACAGATATCTCATTCTACTTTTGGACTCCAGAATCTCTTTGGTCCAAGAAAATAGATTATCTGAGGAAATTAGCAGGCCTCTGATCTCTGATGAAAAACTGTACAACGTGTATATCTGTTTGCCCTCTTTTCTAGAATAGTGAAACATCAAGTCTCATCTCCTCCAGTAAGATGTTTTTTCAGTTATTAAAAGGTGGTGGTGTGGGGAGCCTGAGGATGAGCTAGCTACCAAAACCACTGGAGCCTTGGGGTCAATGTACTGGGAATGAGTCTCCAAATGTTTTCAACAAGGATTTTTATAATACAGACCATGAAGGGTACACAACTATCCTAAGTCTGTCTTGTTACACTGGTCTTTTCTTGGACCATCACAGGTGAGCTCTTTTATTGTATTATTTTTAATTTTGCTTCTTTTCACTTGACATCTTCTGCCTTGGAGATTTGTTTGCGAGACATCTGTTTTGCTGTTTTCCTCTGCTCTGGACCTGGCTGTCCTGGATGCCGCTCTCTGCGCGTGACAGACGATGCCAGTAGCGCCCTATAAGGCTCTACAGGAAGACAGCAAATGACAGCCACCGCCGTGCAGATTGTCGTATGGATAACTTTATTTTATCAACTCTCGTGCCCTCTGCTAGAGCAGGGACAGGAAAATGTGCTTACTGTCAGGGCTTTTTCACTTTTGATCTGTTCTCTTTTCTTCTTCCATTCCTTCTGTGGGACAGCAACCACTTTTGCTGTGTAACTTTCAAGCACCGTGCCTGCTGTCGGTGTCTGTGGCCCCAGTGTTGTGCAGTGCTCCTTGCAGCAGTTCAGGTCGTGTCCCAGTAAGGTCCTGCAGCTGTCATAGCACATCAAAGGTTATGATTTCAAAAGCAAAGTGGTTATGTTTCTTAATGCATTGGTAGCCTGAAATCCATTACTTCTGCTTTTTGGCCAGCCCTGCAAAGTAGACTTAAATTTGACTTTTGTGTCGTTCCATCTGTGTTACGTTGCCAATAGTAAACGAGTTGAGCAGTTTTTACCTGCCATAAACAGACCTGAGTTTACTTTGCAGCTCCGTGAGCCTCCTGTCAGGGTATGTACATACAGAAGATTTTACTTATTTCACTGATGATGTAGTTCTGGCTCCTTAGAGATCTGTTGCTTAAGTGGCAGTGTAAAGCCAGGATATTATGTGCCAGGAGTAGGAATTTATGTGCGTATTATCAGACAGCTCTGAGCTTGATGTGGTTTGTTGTTTTAGGTATTTTTTTTTTCCTAAGCACTAGTCCAATTTACTTCTGCATCAAATCCCAGGCAGTGAAATACAGATGCAGTCTAGACTCCTCAAATACATGAATTTGAACATCACGAGAAGACAAATTCAACTTATGAGAACTTTCTACAACAGCTGTTTTGTTTGATGCGTGGTACCATCTTCCTACCCTTGCTCAGGACCTTGCAGTACTACCCTGTAAGACTGATGTGTGTTTATGCATAATGCATGTTTAAAAATTAATCTGCTCAAGTACAAGTGCTCCAGGAAAATTGTGACTGTACACTATAGGAAATAGGAAAATTATTTTCTTCAATTTGATTTTATTTCCCTTCAGTCACTCTGCAAACAAGTTTGAGAGGAAAAATGTTAGTCCTTTGTTAGAAGTCAGAGGAGCTAACTATCAGCCCCGTGGCAGAGAGGGGCCTCTGTGGTGGAGCCTGCTGCCGGACGAGCGCGCCGCTTCAGCTGGGACGGGAGTGCGTGTCAGCCTTGATACTGATCACGAGGGAGGCCGGGCAGCCAGGACCGGCACAAGAGCTGTACTTAGGAAGTTCTTCAGGAAGCAGCCCCGCTTTATGCTCACACAAGAGGGAATTGAGGGGAAAAAAAAACCCAACAAAAAAAACCAAGTCAAAGCCAGAGCATTCAGACTAATGTGCTGCAGCAGTGTGCGTTCATCAGCTTTCTGAAAACACTGCCCAATTCTCACTTTACTTTCCAGCTTTTACTCACTGTCAGGTTTGTGTTTCTGGGTGTTTTCCCACCAGTGGCAGCGACAGGAACTGATGTCTCTCGTCTGTGACATTGGTATGCTGTAGGTTATCAGGCCCTTTTCTTCCCCAAAAGGAAGAAAGCTAGTGAGCAGCAGAACTGACTCCTGCAACATCATTGTAAAAATGAAACTCTGAACGCACGTGCAAATCAGTCATTGCAGGTCTCTTCAGGGGCTAGGAGGAAGAGGGTGGGTTAAGCTATGCAAGGAGCTTCCCTGTGCTTTTCTTGCCTCAGCCTCACTGGTCAAAAGTGGAAAGGAAAGAGTTGTACTTCAGAGGAACCTGGCTTGAGGTCTCCCACTGTTGGTGGTGAGTGATTTAGGATAGCACAGACCCTTGCTGGCCTCTGGCTGCTGGCTCTGCAGCAGAGGAGAGAGCACATTTACTCTTCAGCTGCTGCAGTTCAGGTTACAACGGTGTCTAAGGCTGCCAAGGATGAAGAGTACTGCCATTTTTGCTGCCCCAGTGCAGGGCAAGGAACCTTTGTCAAAAGGAGGGGACAGCTGTTGGGAGTAGTGTTGTATGTGGGAGATAAGGACTGAGAATTGGAGCCTTGTCACCAGTGCGGGTCCCTGTGAGTACGTTTTGTGAAGTAAGCAGCAGAACTGTTGGGAGAAAAGCTTTTAGCTCCTTCTGTGTCTTTTTTTTTGGTGAGTGCAGCGGGCTGCAGCACTGTCCTGTGGTGGGAGTGAATCTGTCTGCAGTCTGTAGTTAAGTATTATTTGCAGCTTCACAGCTTGTCTCTGTGGTTCAGTCCATTGCTTTCTAGTTCTTGTAATTAAATGTAGTGTGACTAGTGACTGTGGGGGAGTTGCCGATGTACTTGAATATATTATTACTGGTATTGTCTTCACTGGCAGAGATGAAAGTGAATCCCTTTCCCCAATTACATCCTCTTCCATGTATTACCTTTGCTGCTTCTGGCATCCTCCAGATTTAGCGTACTTTTGTGAGGTTGCGCAGACTTAGGTTGACCATTAGGTTGACCAAATCTCTTTCAACCAATCTAAAAAACTCCCCACTGTTAATTTTGTTGTCTGATTCTGTCAGAGAAATATGAACCTCGCATCCCCTGTGCCAGTATACAGACTCCTGGCAGGCCCTGGAAAGAATGAAAATTCCCATGGTCCTTGCAGCTCCCTGCGCAAGCCATGATTCAGCAGGGCAGCCACGTGAGTGGTTGCACCTAGCTGCTGTGAAATGAACGGACTCCTTTTCCTCTTTAGGGGAGTGAGAAAGCAGAAAAGGAGGTTCAGGGTGTGTTTGCACTCCTTTTTTTTTTTTAATCACTCCTCCAGTCATTGCCCATAATGCCAAACCTCTGCAGCTATTTCAAAAGTACTTCCTGATGCTGTGGAAACTTTCCCTGCATAATTCCCAGCGTAACGATAAAGGAGAGGGAAACTGTGCTTTTCTTCTGCACTCAGCTGTCAGAAAGAGACTAACTATTTGGATTTGAACCTGAACAAAATGATTGATTTTTAACTTCCGATGATGACTGAAGGATCAGACTTCTCTTTCCTGAAGCGACCTGTTGTGAGTGGAGCTGTTGTAATTTATTTAAACTACAAATTCAAAGCTGCTGTGCATTGAAATGGTCCTTTGAACAAAACAGTTTTGGATCTAGCACTTTGTTTTAACAACGGTCTTTGAAACAGCCACTCAGAAATCGTGCTACTTTGTGTTATTAAGTAAATCACATCGCTTAAGTTTTCCCTAACAGCTGAGGTTTTAGTAAACCACAGATTTAATGAGCTTGACGGATTTTGTTTAACTGCAAATGACGGAGCCAGTCCCTCAGGTGGGAAGCTGATGCCCGAGCTCTTTCTCCCTCCCCAGTCTGCTCTGCAAGCCCCGCAGCTGTTTTCCTCTGCGGTGCCCCTGGGCTCTGCTTCGAGCAAGGTCAAGGATGTTTCTGAGCACTTTGAACGTGAAACACTGATCGGAGCTGTGGCTCTGAGGGTTCTGCACAGATGCTGTTATGCCAGTTTCTTGAAGCGCCTGGTTTTCTTGTGGAATAGATAGGTTTTGGATGTCCGTGTACTTGCTTCCAACTTGTTGTTTAAGAATTTCTTCTCTTGAACACACACGGCACTAAGGATTGATTTGTTTCAGATCACGATGCTGTAATACTGAGTGTGCGCTGAGCTGACCTGCGCTGTTTGTGTCACTGAAAATTGAGAATTATTACTGCAGTGAGGATTTTATTTTTAAAACATGCAAACAAAAGTGCAGTGAATGTTTATTTTTAAATTTGCAACCTGAGTACCACATTACAGCATTGTTAATTGGGTGACTGGGCTCTCCAAGGGAGCAGCGTGCAGGGAATTAGTATGGGCTTGGTGGGCCGAGTCTGTTCTTGTCCACTTTCAGGTGCAGGTTAGTTGTTTATCCTTATACCCTGCTCTTTCTAATATCAGGCAACACAAATAATTGCATAGAGGGAGGAAATAATGGGGTTTACTTCAGAAAAACACAAAAAGCCACTCGTGATGTTGCTTTCTTCACACAGTGTATCATTTTAGTGTTACAGTTTTGTGATATGCTTCTTTATCTGCTGTGCAAAACAGCCGTCTGATTGTATTTCCTTGTTCAAAGGGAGGAGTGCTTTCTTTTAAATGTCTGTTTCCATTTGGATAGCTGAAGACCCTATATCCTATTATTTTCTAAGATTTTATTAGCCTAAGGGAAATGTATCATGGTCTGCTATCACTCCAAGCCCAACTTCAGTAGGACTCTCAAATGCCATATATCAGTTTTGGTGGTTCAGACCAGGAAATTTGTACATCTCCAAGTGGTGGCATGCACTTTGTGCAAACAATATGTATTGTTAGGGAAGCGATTGGAATTAAAATCCCTGTGGGTAGGCTGCGCAAGCCTGCTGTTAGATTGCAGGGTTCTTAATTTTTTCCCCACATTGCAGTGTAGTTACTAGAAAATACAGAAGATCCTGCAGATAACTTGCAACATCTGAAAGAGCAATCAGTAAGCAAAGTTGTAAGACTGTTGGAGGATGAGAATTGCAGTCTGATTCACAGCTGCATCCCCGCAGACATGTTCAAGTGTTGCAGGTCTATTTATCACTCCACCATCAGGCAAAGGCCTCAAAGGCAAGTTTGTCTAGGTGGGTGTTGCACGGCTTTGACTGCTGTTCCACATCAGTTTCTGAGGAGATGGGGCAACCAGCACATGTCCAGTTTTCACTTGCACCGTTATTACTTTACTTGGTGCTGCTTGTGCCTCTGAAGGTATTTGTACAGAAATTATATGCTTTCATGGGCATTTGTGGTGATAATTCATTTTAATCTCTTGAGCTTCATGACATAAAACACTGTACTCTTGTGCTGCATGAATTCAGGCTGCTAGCCTGCATTGTTTTTCTTCGTTGGGATCTGGCCGTATTCACCCAGTGCAACCATAGGGAATGGCAGTCTACCTCATTTTAGTTTTTTCTGCTAAAACCATGTTGTTGCAAGATGCATGTGTTGTGCCGAGATATTGTATAGCACAGTATTTATACTTTGGAAATAAGGTGTGATAATTGAAAGTGGATCGTACTGTATTATCCTGACCTTTTGGAATGAGACTGGTAGTGATTGCTCCAGTGGCATGACTGGGACCGAGTCATGCTTTGGGACTATGATGGGCAGCTGGTAGGCACCAGTAGGCCATTCATTCCCCAAACTGTCGTGACAGGAGGAGCAGGAGGTCAACCCAGTGGTCATGTCTTAGCTCCTGTTCCAAAGAGGTAGTTCGTCATTTGAGCGTATGGAGGAGTGAGGGGCATATTTGTAATCCAGCTGTCATTGAGAGGTAACTTCTGTGAATCTTTATTTGTGCTTTTTACTCTATAGCAGAGAGGCTGCCTGTTTCTTGGTGATCAGAGAAAAATCTCCAGGATATTAGGGGGAGGGAGGAAAGGCCAGTGCAGATTTTCTTAAATGTGGAACATGTCATGTCGATTCTTTGTTGTGCTGTATTTTTAGCTTTAGTAGGTATTTGTTCATCATCTCTTTCATCTTTTTGTTAAGGACTCTAAGAGGATTGTGGTGTTAGTATATACTGATTTTACAAATGGAGGAAGTGTGGCACAAAGTGGTACAGTAATGCAAGTCCTCATTCAGAAGTGGAATGCATCCAGTGGATCTCAGTCCCCATGCTCTTTGATGCAGGCTGCATAATTTGGGTAGAGATACTCTCAATGCTATTTAATGTGGACAGTGTTCACTTAGGACTTTTAAACATAAGCTATTCTTCTCTCCTCAAGATCTTGTCAGATGAATGGCAAGAAAGAAAAACATCTAAAGCTTTTAAAGGTGTTTGACTCTAGAGCACAGAGCTCTTTGGGCTAGAGCTACCTCTAAAAGAAGTTGTACTCATGCCCTGGTGTGTACTGTGTCTTTCATGTTCACAGCCTTTGTGTGAACAAATTAGTGAACCAGATCAGGGAATTGGTTCGCATTATAACTGACTACTCTTTTTGACTGGGTTAGTTTCATCACTGGAAAAGTTTGTCACTCCATCCCACAAATGCCGCTGCTGGCACAAATGAATGGGTGGCCCAGAAGCGAGAGCGAGGAAGGGATCCACTTCCTTTGGCGGAGACTTTGGTGTCTGCTGGTGTTGTGCTTGCTGAGTTCGTCAGAGATGAAGTCACACCTCCTTTCCTTGGCCAACAGAAGAAATGCTACATTTATGTATTCTATGCTCTTTTCCTATGTTAAAACAAATATTTCTATTTCAGTGCTTTCACTAGCTATTGAGAACCATGTCTGACAACGGAGAACTGGAAGACAAGCCACCAGCTCCTCCTGTCCGGATGAGCAGTGCCATCTTCAGTTCAGGGGGCAAAGACCAGTTGTCTGCCAACCACAGCTTGAAACCCCTGCCCTCTGTACCAGAAGAGAGAAAACCTAGGAATAAAATCATCTCCATATTCTCTAGCACTGAAAAAGGTAAGATGCCTCTATTTTCCAAGGTTACTACTTCTGTTCCTTTACTGTTCTTGTCATTTTGATAGCACTTTAGACATTTGAGTCCAGCTTGTCCAATTGTAGGAAATTGGAGGAAGTGTTGAAAGTTTGATTTGTGTATTCAGTGAGCTGAGATGTTCTTTCTGTTTGCCCTGGGATGTTTGAAGATGAAACGCGAAGAAAAAATAAATAGCTCACCATGCTATTGGTTCTCAAGTTTGCTGCCCAGTTTAAAGTAATGCATTTCCAAACAACCCTAATAAATGTTTGTGATTCCTGGGTATCACATTACCTAACCATTTTGCTCTGCTAAATGCAGATTTCTAATTTAAACTGAGCATCCAGCTGTTTTGGAAGGTACTTCGTGATGTTATGTTGAGGAGAAAAAAAGGTAGTAAAGAAATGGTGGGGAGGGTGCAGTGTGCTTGAAGGAGAACTGAGAAAAATTAAGTCCTTCTGTCTGCGTAACTGCACTGTTAAAATTAATTACTAGTGGGGGATAAATCTGGATTGCTGTAAACAAGGATTATTTCTGAGAAAAACGTGCTGTAATTAAACTAGACTGTATTTGTGCTTTGTTTCTGTCCTCTTCATGATGGGTGTATTTACAGCACTGGAGCCCTGATCCTGGGTCTCCAGGATGTCTGTATCCATGTACAACAAAATAGTGCATAGGTAGAAGTATCTTCTAACATCTGGTACGGAGAAACTGCGCAGGGACTTACAAGCCTGACCTGACTTACAAGCATTTTATTAATCTCTACCAGTTAGCATTTTTGTGATTAAGATGCACAGGGGGAAGACCCTGCTGCTCTTAATATCTTCTAGTTCTGCTCTTGGCTTCCTATGCCTCGTTGCTGATGTGCTGGGCAGGACTGGTTTAGTCATGCTGACACAAGTTTGTTTGAGTGTTTCATGAGACTTTGGTGCTCCAGTTATTTATTTGCTTGGGTAAGTGTTTTCCCCAGGGCTGGTTTTCACTCTTGCTCAGCCATGTGAAGAGTCCCTCTGAAGCCATGGCTCGCCCTGAACGCAAACGCTAGAGGCAGCCTTCCCTGTATTCGGAAGATCTGGCTTTCCACAATCTGGCAGAGTTTCTGCTCTGAATGGTGGGCGTATTTTCCTTTTCGGAGGATGGAAAGATTTGGCCAGTGCAACTTTTGGAAGCAGAATAGTTATTTCACAAGGTCACTTATTGCGAAATAACTGTCCGTGGCTGGATTACAGCAATAGAAGTGGTGGTCTTTTTTTTTTTTTCTGGCAATGAGGTAAGGAGAACGTGAGAAGTTACTACAAGTTGGTGGCAGCACCCCAAAAGAGAGACTGCAGGCCTCTGAGGCTGGTGAAGGTGGGGAGTCTGGGTGCTGTCAGCTAGGTGTAGAGCCCTTCGATACTGCAGAAACTTGTGTTTTACCATCATATCGTTGGTCATGGGAGGAAATGCCTAGAAATTGTCGTGATGCTGCAAGAAAATCTGGTGGAAGGATCAAATATGTCCATCTTTAGACTGGTTTAGGAGCTGGGATGGCGTTTGTCATTATGCTGTCACGTTGATCATTCATTAGAGCATTTGTGGCTCTTTTTTGCAGACAGGGATATAATGAAGTAGAACGTAAACCCCAGGTGAAAGAAGGTTTTCCTTGTGCTCAATCAGTAATACTGTGTAAGACTTGTGTTGTGAAACGAATTATGAATGTGAGTGGGTGCAGTACAGCGCCACAGCTTTGTGACATTTTATAGGGTCTTTAGTTCTCCTTGGATACTTCCTCTTTCTGTCTTGACGGTGGGCTTGTTCATTGCTGAAATGGCTGGGGAGGTGGTTGAAGACTTGACTCGGCTCATCTGAAGTTACTTTGCAGTCCTGTTACTTAAGCTTATTCAGACCACTCTGTAAATATTGACGTGTACCAAATTTTTGGAAATTAATCTGCATACTCGTTTAGCATGTGTCTGTATCCCTGCTCATGTTTAGTGATGCAAAATGCAAAGTAAGAACGGAAGAAATAATTTCTGCTGAGAAAAGTACATTTTGGAGAAAATGCTGTCAGTTTATCTTTTATAGTTGTTCAAAAATATTTAAAGTAATGTCCTGAAAAAAGAGCAGAAAGTTTTACTGCATGGCAAGATAATGTGGTTAGGAAAAATAGTAATTGAATTATCTGATTGAAAGAAACAATCTGAAAGTTGTATTTTTTTTTCATTTTGGAATGAACTTGCCGATTGTTTGACCTGCAGCAAGGATAATGTAAGCATCCAAATAAATGTTTTCGGCCCTCAAAACTGGAAAACTGTCTGTCAAATATAAGCAGTGACTTTCTGTCACTAAAACAACGGTCAGATGTTAGCCGTTTTGTTCCTTGGCATGGCTGAGGTGCACCCTCACCAGAAATGTCTATTGGAATACAATTTTCTTTTACATTCTGTTGCTGGGAGACTTTACAGAAATACTAACTTCGTGCTCCAATTTTTCAAATATATTGGGACTATATGCAAAATCTGTCAACCTGGGCCAGAAATTTTTCCTGTGAAAAATTTCTCCAGCCAGTCCAAAAGTTAACAAACTACTACAAAAATGTTGAATTTTCTATTTTCAGAAAAATGAAGGGATGCCTTTCCAGGAGATGTACAGGTCTACTGCAGACAGGCTTGTTACTGGATAACATAGTTTGGCTCTATTCTGCAGATCTTTGTTCATGTAATTTTGCAGGGTCCCTCCTGGCCAGCTTAATCATCTCTCTTGCCGCAGCTCTGCCCCCGAGTCCTCTTCTGGGAGGTTTTTGTAGCTCAGCAGATGGCCTTGAGGAGGAGGTGTGCTTTGGGGGACTCACTGCAGACAGTGAGGTTTAGCAAATGCCAAGTTTCTGCCCCAAGTCTGAGCTAGTTCTGCACTGAAATAATCATAAGAGTTTGAAGGGATTATTTAATGACCTAGTAGTCATGGAGGTTTTTCCCCTGTTTCCATTGTTTAGGATAAATGAAGTGATAGTCATCTTTTTACTAGAGTACTTAATTACCATGAATTTCCTTGGCTAGACTTCTGAAGGCAAATGAACCTGTGTGTGTTTTTGGAAAGCTCTAAAATAGTCCCCTAAAACTATAAATGTTTGTCTTCAAGCAGAACTTCTTAAAGGAGGTGCTGTGGGGCATCGCCCAGGATCCAGGATCATGCATGTGACATGCGTAAGACTCCTGGCTCAGGGCAGGTTTCAGTGTGGTTTCAGCTGCGGCTCAGTAACTCAAAGTGTACTATCTGGAGTCATCTACCTGCTACCATCAGGCTGTTGGGAAACGTCTGTGTTTCTTGCTTTGCGTACGGAGATTGGCTGGAGCACGCTGTAGGCTCACACGCTGGTGGGGAGCGAGGGATGCTCGAGGCTGGGTTTGCGATGCAGGAGGGTGTGTCAGGTACCTTGGGTGACGCCTTGCTGAGTGCCTGTGGCTTCATCTGGGGAAGAGAAGAACCCAGCTGTATTTGAGGCACTTTCTTAATCAGACAGAGCAATTCTCCAGTTCACTGAATCGTTCTGAAGGACCTGTGTCTTCCCCCTCCTGGGAACAGGGGGTCTGTACGCTGCTGTCCCTGCATGGCCAAGGGACCACATCTTAGATTCACTTGTGGTTTGAAGTGAGCATTGCCCTTTATTAGAGGGATTCCCATGTAGGTACAGAACTGTGTTGCAAAAATAATCAGAGGTTGAAAGCAGCGTGGCCTCGCAGTGGCCTTGTTCGCAGAGCCTCGGGTACGTCCTGCCAACACATGACTCACAGGACTTGCCTCTTGACTGAAGCTCACTGCTTGCGTTTGTTTGAAGTGCTGCTGTGATCTCCTCTTCCTGTGGGTAGAGGAGTGATTTTTAGTCTCCTTTCCTAGCCTACTAATGTGATGTTCGTATTTTTGGCAGGAGTGGGTTTATTTGTGCAGTACATGCCTGAAGAGTTTGAGCACCAGCTCCTGTTCCCTAGATGTCAAGTGCTCCTGAACAGGAACCTTCCTGAAGAATATAACTTTTTTTTTTTTCCCCCCCTCTTGCTTTCACATAAACAGCTGCAAGAGATTGGGAAGAAACACTACTTTCCTTAAAGGTTTTCATATAAGCAAGTTTCTCCTGTCCTGTGACTGAACAATGTTAATGAGAACATTTGACAGTGGGTTTGCTTTTTGGCTCTGACCTGTGCAGCCATATTAAAGATATCCTGTTTATAATAGCCGTGTCTTTCCACTGCATTGTTCAGCTGGAGGCAACCCACATGGCTTTTCGTTTGAGTATTGTCCTCGGCTCCCCGTCCTTCCTCTCCTGCCAGCATAAGGGGATTTCAGACGGATTCTCTGTCTCTGAGCAGCGTGATCTGTGCTTGCCCCATGTTCAGTAACTTTTTACCATGTAGTAACAAAGAGGATGTTGTTTTACCTGCTCTTTTTCTATACTGAAGCTACATTATTTTTATTTTTAAGGCAAATTTAAAAACAAAGTAAAAAAACTTTTTTTTTTTTTTTTTTACTTACAAACATAAAATGGTAATCAAGTTAGATTGCAGAATGGTGTGCTGCTTTCCTTTGTGGTTATGAGCACTATGGAATTATTGCTGGCTTCATGCACGCTAATAGATTGCAGCTGATTCAGCTGTATGCTCTGTGAGCCCACAGGCATTCCCAAGATTACACATCCACTTTTCTTGGTATCAGGTTAGACATGTCTGCAGCTCATTGCCAGGCCTCTGCCCCTTCAGCAGAGGGCCGTGAGATGAGGTCTTGAGCATCATCTTTCTACCTGGAGAGCAAACAGCAAGTACGTTCCTCTGCTCTGGCAGGGAAAGAAAGCAGGGCTTGGGCTTTTTTGCAAGAACAAGAAAACAGGTTCCTGAAACCTTCCAACTTAACTCCAAACCTTTTCTAAGTAAAGGGAACAGAATGGTATATTTTATATTCAGAGTTAACTACAATTCGTCTTCCATTTTTACTTACTTTCTCTTTGTCAGAAAAAATAAAAAAGCAAAAAACTCAAGCCCCGGGCATTGTAAAATGTCTTATAAATTTAATTGGATCTAGATTGGACTGTGCGCATGGTTCTTCTCATTAGCTGTTTCTGTGTCTGGTACTTATTATGCTTGGTTCCCCCCCACCCCTCTCTGCTTTTAATTTAAATTAGGTAATTGCTCTGAGGCTATAAACTCTTATCTTCATCACAGGAAGTCCTAGTTTGCATTAATTACCTTGAATTGAAGCAGTGAGACAACTGAGTTTTAACTGTCTTTAGGGTGAACTTGAGGTTGAACTGAAGTTGTCTTCGATGTTGTTTTTAATCCATATTACATGTCATTTTTTGCATTGTAAACATTTCATATGTGTAGATTTCATATGCTCTGCAGAGCTCCTTGCACTCTGGGGCTCTCTTGTTTGCTTGCTACCATTGTAGAAATTATTTAATAGAATTTAATATTTAATAGAACAAGTTGTTGATTCTTATATGCAGTCTGTACTAGCTTGAAAATATCAAATCTCTGTGCATTATGTAAACACCTTCATCCAGTAAACAGAGTAATAATTACATTCATCCTAACTGTTGTAATGTTTAGATTGATTATGTTAAAGGGAGACAATAGGACTTGAAATCTTTGCTCAGTAGATCTTTGAATCTCTTTTTCAGGAAGCAAGAAGAAGGAAAAGGAAAGGCCAGAAATCTCCCCACCATCAGATTTTGAGCATACCATCCATGTTGGCTTTGATGCTGTTACTGGAGAGTTCACTGTAAGTATACCTGCCTTGAAGTTACTTGGAAGATAGCTGTGGGTCAGTGCTGTAGTGAAGCCGTTGTGGTGTTTTAAAATGAAGCGTGAGCTAGTCTGTTCGTTGTTACCAAAGAAATAACTCTACTTTGTATTTGTACAGCATGCAGAGTAATGAGACTGACCTGTTAGTGCTTCTGCAGTGTAAATGACAGATCTAATGCTTTGTGTCACCTGGGAGAGCCTTCCCTGAGAAACCCTCTTCAGTTTACTTTCATTAGTGGGTAACACTGGTTCTGTTAAGCGCTTTTGCATTCCTGTTCCTCACATCTGGCTTAATACATCTGAAACAGGTGGCGTCATGTACGCACGGGGGTTCGAGATATTGAGCAGCCAGGAGGGATTTCAGCTGTGACTTGGTTTGTGTTGTGTCACCTATGGACATATGACTGCCTATTAAAACCCAGTCCTACCTGATCATGTGTTTAAGGCTGTACATGTTATGCTTTTTATAGAGGAAAGAAATTTGTTCTGCGTTTTAAAAATCTTTAAAATACTAGAAAGATACTTAAAATAGCCTATTATTTCAGGGAATGCCGGAGCAATGGGCTCGGTTGCTGCAGACCTCAAATATCACAAAGCTAGAACAGAAGAAAAACCCCCAGGCAGTACTAGATGTGCTGAAATTCTACGACTCCAAAGACACAGCAAAACAGAAGTATCTGAGTTTTTCTGCTCCAGGTGAGATCTAAATGTGTGCAAGCCATACTGAAGGGGAGTTGTGTATTTGGAACACAGCCTTCCTCTCTTTCAGAAAAATAAATCAGATTCAAATGCTGAAAGAGCAAGCTACTTTTCCAAGAGGAACAAATGTTCAAAGATGGATTTAAAACTTACTGGAAACTGGCGTTGTCCAGTTAATTTCCTGTTTTAAGTGGAGAGGGGAAGATATAGAACTGGATAATTCAAAATAGCAGCCAAAATGAACTTTAACGGGCTGTGTTTATGAAGCTGGGGCTCTGAGACTGTGATTAATTGGTTTTGTGCTGGAGACCTTGCTCCTTCTGTCTGCGGCCAGAACAGCTATCTGTGAACTTGATGTCACCATGTGGTAACATCAAAGATAATTTGTGGGTTCTAGGTTGGGAGCTATGTGGAGGGGCTGAGAAAATGACTGCCCTACAAACGCATGCAGTTTTACCTAGTTTTCTTCCAAATTATTTCTGAAAATGGCTTAGTAGTAAGGCTTTGTATTAGTCTTATCCTTGATTGAAGATACTGCTTACGGGAACAGAAATATCCATTTGATCCTGATTTCACATCCCAGTAAGAACACATAAGTGTTTTGTGCCGTGCTCTGTTTGGAAAACTGTGTGTGAGTACTCAAGTGAGGTGAAGAGCAAGTTGGGAAATGAGTGATTTTGCCTTCCCGTAGGGGAGAATTTTAGAAACTTACAGCTTCCTTCTGCACAGTCTTACAGTACGATACTGGTTTCTCTCATTTGTGACCATGAAATTTTGCCTTCTGAGAGAAGAAAAAAAATCTCCAAAGCAGCCTGTATTCTTTACTCTGTAAAGTTCACATTTTATTATTTTTCTGATGATTTTATGTACTCTGCTGTTTGTCCTATTTAGAAAAAGATGGCTTCCCTTCAGGAACACCGACGGTGAGTCTTTTTACTAATCTTTCTATATACTTAGGCACATACAAGTTCAGGTCTTCTGTATTATGTAGTAAATCTCACACTATAAAACAAAATGAGAATTTTTTTGTGGAATAAAATCACAAATTGGGGCATCAACACAGCATATTTCACTGGAGCAATAGTATTTTAGTCTTGTGATAAAATATAATTTGACACTTAAACCACTCAACCTATCCTTTTCTTTCAACATCAGTAAGAAAGACTGTAGGGGAGACAATTTTGTTTATTTTTTTTAATTTGGTAAAACTGTAGACCAATGCCAAAGGTTCAGAGCCATCAACAGCTGTGGCAGATGATGAGGATGATGATGAAGAAGCTCCTCCTCCTGTTATTGCTCCACGGCCAGATCACACAAAATCGGTGAGTAGCTGTAAAATTTACAGTGCAGACCTGCATTTCTCAGTATTTCAGAACTTTTTCTACTTCTGTTTTCTAGCGAAGTGTTTTATTTGTGAAATGAGCTGTTGTAAATTTTTAGGGAGAAATTCTATTTTATTTGAGTTCGCTAAGAAAATGCCTAATATCTGGATATCAGTTTGATCAGAAATCCTGAAGTTAATGCTGATTTGTTTGTTGGCTTGTGTTGAAGATATCCAGCTAAACCTATCTTTCAACCCAAGATGTCAGGAGGAGGCTTTTTGGTCCTAAAACTACACAGCTGGTTTCTGTAACTTTGCACAGTACAGCGCTACAAGTGTAGTGTATTTGATTTCCTTTGTTTTATTTGATTGCAGTGTGATAGCCTCACCAAATATACTACCTAAACACAAAACAATTCCACTTTAAGATATGAAAGCTTATTTGGCTCGCAAAGTTGTCAGCATTACCTCAAAAGTTAAGTGCTTAAGAAGTTGTTTGTTAAGTCTTAGTGTAGTTGTCCTGAACTAGATGCCTTGTTAATAGAGCCCCAGGGATCCCACTTACTTCAGCTCGTTCTTTTGACTGTGGTAGGTGTACATGTTGCTGCTCTGCCCGCTTATTTTTGCTTCATGAGTGCAAATGTGAATTGTGTATATTTGTCAAATGATACTGCTTTAGAGTTGCCTGCTCTGGGTATGTAGACATATGAAATGTGACAGATCTTACAGTTTGGTATTTTGAGAGTAGCTGTGTATGTCTGTGAACAGCTCAGGAGGAAACTAAACAAAGCTCCCAGAAAGTGCCCTAGACTGGGGCCAACTGGGAAATTTCCTAGTGTCTCATGCTTCTTTTCATGGTGAGGCATGAATCTTTTTCCTTTAGATCTTAGTAGTAGTTGATCTCGCTATTAAATAGTGATTTCTGTGCTGTTAACTAGCATGGATTATAAAGAATAAGGAGGTAAAAAACCCGCAAAAAGTCTGTCTGTGGAAATTGGAGTTGATCTCCTAGCATCCACTCTGTTCAGGAGGTTCCTGGGTCTCTCTTTCAGAGGTCAGTAAGGCTGCCAGCATCTTGGCTTACTGGAATTTGATGCTTCTCAGGTCTAATTTCTGCCTTCAATCTGTTATATAAAATAGTGCGTAGGGAACTTTGAAGAACTGTGATTGTTTTCAACTGAAGGTCAATGACTGCAAAGAAAATGCTCAGGTGAATGATCTCTCTTAACAGATTTATACACGGTCTGTAATTGACCCCATCCCTGCACCAGCCAGCGACACTTCTGTTGACAGTGTGACAAAATCAGGTGATAAGCAGAAAAAGAAGACCAAAATGTCAGATGAAGAGATCATGGAAAAACTACGTAGGTGTTTTTTTTTATTTCAGATGAACAAAGGCTTTAAGACTGGGAGGGAACATTAAACTTTTGCCCTCATCCTTATTTTTGTGTAAGCATTGTGTGAATACTGTGCTTGATTGGTTTTGTGTCAGACAGTAGCTGAGAGGAGCTGCATTCAGAAGTTTTGCTGATTTATATGCTTCTGAACCCTGTTGGATAAAAAAGATTGCAGAACAGGTTTTTTTTGGGTTAAAGTTCAGTTGTGATAATGTGATCTGCGTGTATAATACAACCATGAAAGGGTTTCTGCTGTTGCTTGTTCTACTGTTCTTGAAGATAAAGTTTAAATGTATTAATGTTGCTGTGCTTAAGTCGAGAACTGCCTAGGCTAACCTAATGGATTTGTCATAACCTGGTACTGGGTTTTGCTACGCAGACGACTGTCATTAAATTGAGATATTAGAGGAAACAGCACAATCTGTCTCGTTAAGAATATAACCTAGCATAGTGATTGTTTGAGGTCAGGCTGTTTGCAACTGGAACTGAATGAGGAAGCTTTGGCTGTTCATGCATCAGCCGCTACTACTTGAGCTGACTCACTCTTGGAGGTATGTTGGCCAAGCCAGCCCTGCAAAAGGAAGATAGCGGGATTGACTTTTCTTTTGTTGTTTTTTTTTTAGGCACTATTGTGAGCATAGGAGATCCCAAGAAAAAATACACGAGATATGAAAAAATCGGACAGGGGTAAGTGTTCACCCCAACTTTTATTCCTAGGGAGGCAGAGTTGAAAGTGATGTACTGTTCTCTATCCGATACTGTCATGTACCCTTCACTTACTGAAGCAGGCAGAAATGTTGGCTGTATTAAGCAGTGATAAACAAATGGCGAAGGCTTTACACAGTGGTGGAAATTTTGAACTGTGTCTTTTAATGCGAAAGCATAGCTCTGTGACTTCTCTGTGGGTGTATCTAGTCCTCTCCTCTCCCAGTAAGATGCATTCCTCTGTTTTGCAGTGTGACTGCTGAATAGCATGAGGACATGTCAGAAGGTTTTCTGTGTGCTAAGCTAACAATCCTGCCTTGACTAAGTTATTCTTCTAGTGGTCCTCTGAATCCTTCTGAGAAAAAAAGTATCTACAAGTTCTAGCTTTTCCAGCTTTGATTATGTGTATGCCTAACTCCTCCTTATGCTTTCCAAATAGATCTGTATGCATTTGTGGGTGGATTTCCCCTGGAGGAAAATGAGAAGTAATACCTACTACAGCAAGGGCTGCCCAGCTTAGCTGTTCACAGGAAGCAGCACAAGTTCTGGGGGCTTAGGCATCCTGAAAGCAGGAGGCATAGCTGGTGTCAGCAGAGAGTGTATTTGAGATTAGTTTGTTTTGTGTGAACTGACTGGCATTTCTATGATACTTCTTACTTTTAATAGTCATTGTGTTGATCAAGCTCTTGCCACATCAAAAGCTGACACAATTTTGTGTTTGTGATTTATCTGTTCACGTGCATTTTTGTTACACGGAGAGATGCAACTGGCTTTAACGTTTTTCTCTTTGTTCACAGGGCTTCAGGTACAGTTTTCACAGCTATTGATGTTGCGACGGGGCAGGAGGTAAGATTTCTGTGTTCACTGCAATGGAAATACTTTTTCTATATAAGTGTTCTTCTGTAGGTGGCCAAAATGACTTGACTAGATTTCTTTCTGTGGCTCCCATCTCTGCTATTACCTCCCAGAAGAATGTTTGTCATAGTCATTTATAACAGTGTGTGCCTTGTTCTGTAGTAATCAGGTGATGAAAGCTAAAAATAGTTTTGTCTTTCCAGTGAAAAGCAAAGGGAGTGAGGTGTTCCAGAAACGGTTTTTGAAAACAGTTTATCCTTCAAGAATTGTGGGTAGTGATGTCCTGCATTTTCAGAAATAAAACTTTGTTTAGTCTTTGCACACTTGTTCTCTAGTTGTGTCTCAGTAGAGGTGATGGATGTGCCTGTCTGTATGGAAACAGCTCACCCCGTGTGATTCTTTGTTGTAGTTAGAATGCCTTCTCCACATCCCACTCTTTGCTTTTACTCCTTGATGTCTCCAAACTCGCCTGGTGAAGCTGATGATGCCAGCAATACTCTGCATGCTTGTCATTCAGTGATCATCTCTGGTTCCCGGGACAAAAATTTTAGGAATTATTTGCTTCTCTTTAAATCCAGATTTCATTAATTTTCCTTTAAATGGCCACAAGTAGCCACTCTCTATGTCACTGATAAGTAAATGCCCTTTCAACAGTAACCACATTTAGCAGTACTGTAGTGGAGCACCACATCTTGATAAAATGCAAGCCTTTCAATCATTTCAGTATGTTGACTCTTAATTTGCTTTCTACATACTGCAGTACTTCCTGTCCTCTTACTGACTGCAGACTCAGTTTTGTAGTCCAGTTCCATTCTTAGATGTCCCCTGAGTCTTGTCAGGCAGGGTGAACTGTTGGTTGCTTGCAGTCTCTGCCTTCACATGTTAAACAGATGCAGTACTCTGGCTTCCTCAGTGCTTAATGTCTGAGGATAGAATTAGGTCTCTTCAGCGGTAAGAAGGCCGAAGGAGGATTTTATTGCTGTTTTCAGCTCCCTAATGGGAAGATGTAGACAGTATGGAGCTAGAGTCCTCTTACAGCTACACAATGACAGGATGAGGTAACAGACAAAAATTGCCGTAAGGAAAATTCTGGTTAGATATTAGATTTTTCTTTTTTTCCCCTCACAGTCAGGATGATCAAACATGGGATAGGAGCCCAGAGATGTTGTGGAGTATCTGCTCATGGAGGTCTCCATTCAAAACTCAGTTGCACAAGACCCTCAGCAACTTGCTCCATGTTGGCTGTACTTTGAGCAAGGGATTGGACCAGATGACCTCCAGAGGTCCCCTCCAGTCTTAGTTACTTTGTGGTTCTGTGCCACAAGTTCTGTTCTTTTAATGCCCGTTGCAATATGATAACAATTGTTTCTACAAGATTATATTTCTTGTGTTTAGTTTTGAACTCATGAGTAGATTATCTTGTAAAACTCTGAACTGCCTCCTCAAAGTGTTGCAGTTAACATAACTGGGACAATTATTCTCCATTTTAAAGTCTGGAATACTTACCCTTGTTAGCTTATTTCCTGGACAAGATAGGTCTTTATCTTTCCTTCTCTCTCTGGGATAGTTCATTGGCTTAATTGCTTTGAGAGCAATTCCTTCTGCCTCCCAGCTTTCCTTATACCCAAAACACTACTTTGATCAGAAGGCAGAAAAATGAATTGCCTTGCCTTGCATTGGAAGGCTGTTACTGCTTTTACTCTGCTATTACTCTTCTGCTTTAGGCCTGTTGATATGAAACTGGACAAGTATCTTTTCATCTCCTGAATATTTCCTTTGCTGTCTGTGCTGGCCTTTGTTATTGTTTGTGGATCTTTTCAGCTGCAAGAGGATGATGTTGGCTTTGGGTGTGAGTTGTATGCTCATCAAGTTGTATGCCAATAAATAAGTAACTTGCCAGCTGCAAGCTGTGCTAAGCTCCTTTAATCCTGTTACAGAATTTCTTCTAACTTTTCACTGTATTAAGAATGACTAGAAGGTTTTGATACTCAGATTTGAGTGACTGCTGTTTTACTTTGTCCTATTCAGGTTGCTATTAAACAGATAAACCTGCAGAAACAGCCCAAGAAGGAGTTAATTATTAATGAGATCTTGGTAATGAAGGAGCTGAAGAACCCCAACATAGTCAACTTCCTGGACAGGTAAATGCAGACCACTAGCTGATTCCTTCATCCCCAGGGATTTCAACAGGTTTTAACTTGATATACTTCCACAGACCTGAACTTCCTGTACCTAATGCTCTTATGAGTAAACAACTGCATTTAAACTATCATCTAAAAAAAAAGAAAAAAAGGTCATCTGTTACAGTGAGTGGTGGTGATGATTCAGTAAGAAGCCTTCTTCTGTCACGAGTGCATTGCTGCACATGGTTGGGTGTCAGTGGCGGACGAGCACATGTGGAGCAGTGCTTGTGTTGTGCATGAGATATGTAGGGTGTTATCCTGCCCATTTAGGCAGTAAGAAGCACGCAGCTTTTATTGTCAGCATTTACCTTTCAAACTACCTTCCAGAGATTAACTTTACTGTTTGTCTTGAAGTGCTTATGAATCACTTCATTGACCAGCTCTTATCAGTCATTTTTCAGTTCTCGATCTCTTGATAGCAAACAGGCATGCTTTTCATTTTCTGTTTGTAGTTACCTCGTAGGAGATGAACTGTTTGTGGTGATGGAGTATCTAGCTGGAGGCTCACTGACAGATGTGGTCACAGAAACATGTATGGATGAAGCACAGATTGCTGCTGTCTGCAGAGAGGTGAGTATCGGAGTTGATGGGTAGAGGAGTGAAGGTGCACTCTATTCCCTTAGGTTTTATGGTACACTTAGGACTAATTGCAATAATTGCTGTTGGAGCCATTGATACTGAGAACAAAAATCAATATTAAAATTACAGAAAATAACAAATTAGCTTAACTCAGAAAATAAGGAGTTTGAGTGTTGTAACACAAGAGCTGTGGCAGTTTTGAGCTGGGTATTTGGGAATGTTAGGTAATGGAGCAAATAAATATTTCAGTTTTGGTACCTGGGTTACCTACTCCTGGTGACAATGTTAACAGAAAGATACTAATAATGTGGACTGAAGTTCAAGGAAGAGCAGTTAAGTTGTTTAGCAGCTGAAAAAAATGTCTTTTTAAACTTTGACTAATGAAGAATATTCAAAGGCACTAAAAAGGAAACAGTATTCATATATATATATAGGTAATGTAGAAAGTAGAGATGTGAACATGTTTTTTAAAAAAGAAAAGTCTGAAAGCTTCCAAGTGTTTTCCAGAAGGAAGAAGAGGAAGTGTGTGTGTTAGAGTGTGAAAGTCAATCTGATGAAACAGGAATACTTTAGGAAACATATACTAAAATAAAGGTGAACTTGATGCAGACTGTCCCTTTCTCATTTCAGTAGTTGTTTTCATAGTGTGTGAAATCTATAGTTCTGTGACAGTTAAGCTTTCTTTAGGGATTTCTCAGAAAAGCATTTCTCCAGAAGATTGTAGTTGCAATAATTTTAATATTGCAGTAAGATTTCAAATGGAAAAGTTAAAAACAGTTGATGTCACGACTTATCGGTGGTTTCTGCCCTGAGTCAGAATGCTGGCATCCAGCTCAGGCTTGATTTATTATGGCAGAGAGAGAGGTAATTGTATTATCTGCTGTGCAGGAGAAACTTAGGCTTTTTAAAAGCCCATTTGACTACATCAACCTGACATCTGCTTTTGATGACTCACCCAAAGGGAAGGGATGGAAAGCAAACTTGTACATAAACATGTATGGACAGGTAATGGTTTACTGAGAAACCAGAGCTGGAAGCAGAGAACCGAAACTATTTACTGTAACAGTAATTAAGTTTTCTGAGGGAAGAGTCTAATATTGAACTATTGCACTTCATCAAAACTCTGCTGCCCAGTATGTTAGGTAGACTTCATTCTGCAAATCAGTGCCGCTTCGCTAAAGCAAATGAAGACACAAAAATCTCACTGGGCACTATATCCTTGCAAAGTTGCAAATGCTAAATGTTCTGCTTCTATTAAAAGAGAAAAATCTTAAAATTGTTTTTTTGCCTTATATTCTCAAATAGCAAAAGTAAAATTCACTATGTTCTTAGGCAGAAACTTAGTGTGAAATGTTTTAATCTGAAAACAATGCGAAAACAATATTAGTGACTTTCATAATGAAGATGTTTTACAGCCTTCACTGTCAAGAGAAGTTGCTTGGATGTTAAGAATGAAGTCTTACCAGTTCCTCTTGGTGAGACTTCAGCCTGAAAAGTTCCCAGTTAGTGCCTTATGGTTCCTCTAGAATTTGTAGGATGTACCAAAATTAACATCTGGGATTTTGAGGAGCATCTTGGGTGATGACTGGCTCATGAGGAATAAAATTTATGGGTTTGTTAAGACAGTGGAGAAACTCCATGGTTAGATGATTTTTTACTTCATGAGATCTGGAGAGTATTTTTTAGCACAAGAGCCTCCTCTGCTGGTTATTTTAAATAATACCTGTTACATTTTTGCACTCAGCACTGTCTGAGGGTGTAAAGCATTGCTTTTGAATTTGTGTTCACGTACAGAAATTATGTTTCCATATGCTGAATATTTTTTTCTTCCTCCCATCCAGTGTTTGCAAGCGCTTGAGTTTCTACATGCCAACCAGGTTATACACAGAGACATTAAGAGCGACAATGTGCTGCTAGGAATGGATGGATCAGTTAAACTAAGTGAGTACCAGACAGGTGTTTCAATGGTCTTTTTTCACTTACCTGGTAAACTTTAACTCAGAGCGTAAAATGGTAGAAAGAGAGTTGGCAGGGAAATTTGAGGTGAATTTTTATGGGCTATGAGTAATAGAAATTAATTCTGAGTTATAAGATGTATAATGTATAGGTAGCAGGTATTGAAATTCTGAGGGCTAAGGCTGTGAGCGTGTTAGACCGGAAGGATGTTGAAGTAAACCTGTTGCCACATGAATATGTTGGTGAATGTGAAGTAACTGGCACCATACAGTGAAGCAAAGATGTGAATGATTGCAAGAGTAAAGTTGCAGCTAACTGCAGTTGCTTTGCTAGTCTTTTCAGGTTGTCATGACTTGCTTTTAATGTTTTGTCCTTTTCGTTAGAAGATCACGAACAAGAAAATTGTACATTATGAACCATTTATATTCCAGTCTAGTCTTTTGCTTTGCCTGTACTGGGCCTCCTTTTTTGGGGGCTGAAAGTGTAACACACTTTCATTAATATTGTCATGAAATGACCAAAGAAACTACTTGCTTTTCAGGTAATTGTTATGCATGCGTGGACTTGCATACAGTAAGTCAGTTTCTGGTGTGTGTAAACATGTGTGGCAATTAAAAAATGTGAAACCACTTGAAGAAGCTGCCAAGACTGTTGAGAGAGAGAGAGGTGCATTACCTGACTTCTGGTGTGGAGGAATGTGCAAAGCATAAAGCAACCAAAGAGTTAAGGGATGGTGTTTTTACAGCTGGGTAGGAATTTGAAATGTCATGAAAGTGTATCTCAGCAATATTCCTTAGTCTAGACGGTTTGCAGTCTCATGTTGTTTATGAGATGAAATGTGAAGAAGGATTATGAGCAACCTGATTTGCTTACCAGCATTGTCAGATGCACTGCTTGCTTGCATTTGGGGGGGGTATTTTTTTTTAAGGGTGTGATGTGTTTGTGCACAAAGTGTGTGGATTCAGAGGCTGAAGATAAGTGAATAGTTACAGTAGAGAATGTGACTGAGAAGGCTTAGCTGGAGAAGGCTTATAAATGTAAGAGCTGTCAAAGCAAAGCGGAGTGGCAGAAAGATAGGGTTAGCAACCTACGCAAGAACAACTGGCCCCAGAAGACGGGGGAACATCAGAAGTAGAGAGAGACAGGAGAAAACAGGAGTCAGCTGTAAAAATGCCCTAATATGAAGGGGGAGTATTGTAATCAGCGTTGAGACTAGCTCTTCTTTGGCTGTGTGATTATAGAGCTTCTAGCAGTTGTTTAGGGTAGAGGGTGGAAGAAGTTGCACCTTCTTCTCAAGCTCTTCCTCTTCTCTGGGGAAGTCTGACTTCTGGGAGATGGGTGACAGGAGAATAAGATACCAGTCTGCCTGTCACCACTACATACTTACAGCACTACTAGTTGGCGAAACTGGGTTCTACATCTTGCCTGTCTTTTCTCTCCTTGCTGGTGGCAGGGTGCTGAATGCCTTGTTAGTAGGTCAGGAGGCATACACTGCTTCTCCTTCTCTGGTCTGTTCATTGAAATAAGCTGTGCTTTGAGTTGAGTATGGCACCTTAATAAAGGCCAAGAACTGCTGGTGATGAACTCGGTGACTCCTATAGGTTTGATATTTTTGTTTGGTTTTGGTTTGTTTTCTAAGGCAGCATTTTGACAATCAGAGTGAGGGTAGTTCTTTGTTAAATTGTCCTCTTGGTACAATGTAGCACTTTCATGACTGTGGCTCTTTTGTTAGCACTGCTTGACATAACACTTTCGAAATCTACTTGAAATTTTAAAACTCTTTCTCTTTCTTTCTCTTTCTCTCTCTCTCTCAAACTTAGTGTCAATGATAAGGTAATATCTGTCTCCTGCCTTAACTGTGTTCTTATTGATGCTTTACATGCCTGGGAAGTGGGAGTGCTGCAGCTGGATAAAGTAACATGATGGAACATGCATTGCTGCTGCACCTGAAGGCTATAGGAATAGGTGACTTTTCTCGTTTTCTTGAGTGTGGTTGTTCTCTTTGGTAGTTACATTGTGGAAAGGTTCATTTGTCCAGGTTCCTTCTGCTGAGTGTGGAGTAGCACTTCACTTATCTGAAGCCTTGTTTCCATGTCTCTGTCAGCTGTAGTACCCGTATTTGATTGCCGAATTGCTGTGAAATGTTGAACTCAATAGCTGCACAAACAAAATCTGTTTAGCAGGGCAGAAGCCATGGTTTGTGGATTCATTTTTTCTAATTCAGGCTGTATAACATACCATGTAAGGAACACTTGCCTTTTGTGTTCTGCTTGATTACTTCTTTTGGCTGTTACCAGTCTAGGATTCTTGAAGGCAAGACCGAGCAAAATACTATTCTTCTACAGGGTAGTACTTGTGTCACTTTTCCAGAGGACAAAAAGCCTTATCTTCATTCCACGGAATTCTGCCCTGCTTAAACACCTTCAGGTTTTGTATCTATTTTGCACGTTGGATTTTGTAATATGGAGAATGTAGTGGGGGAAAAAAAAGAAGAGGAGACACCCTCACCCAATCCCCTTTCAAGTGTAGAGGAGTAAAATACATGTGTAGTAATAGAGAAGTCTTCTAGGAAGCCCACTTACTTGGGAGGCACCAATTTAACTTTTTAAAATTCTGTTATCCTACAGCCGACTTTGGTTTCTGTGCTCAGATCACCCCAGAGCAGAGCAAGCGCAGCACTATGGTTGGAACCCCTTACTGGATGGCTCCTGAAGTGGTCACACGGAAAGCATACGGCCCTAAAGTGGATATCTGGTCTCTGGGCATCATGGCTATTGAGATGGTGGAAGGAGAACCCCCGTACCTCAACGAAAACCCCCTGAGGGTAAGAAGCCCAGATGTGTCTAGAACTGTTGACAGGTGTTTGCCATATGAACGTGTTCAGTAATTGTTCATTTATAATATCTACATTAAAAAGAAAATGAAATGGAAAAAACAACAAGCTTCAGCAGTGGCAAGAAAATTCCTCCAAAAGGAAGACAGCTGCCTTGACTTTGCAGTCAGCCCTGCTCTGATTTTTTTTCTGTTTAGAAGATGAATAGCAACTATAGAGTGCACCCTCAGCAAGTATAGAGTGCACCCTCAGCAAGTTCGCCGATGACACCAAGCTGTGTGGTGCCGTCGACTCGCTGGAAGGGAGGGATGCCATCCAGAGGGACCTGGACAGGCTGGAGAGGTGGGCCTGTGCCAACCTCATGAAGTTCAACCAGGCCAAGTGCAAGGTCCTGCATCTGGGTCGTGGCAATCCCAAGCACAAATACAGGCTGGGTGGAGAATGGATCGAGAGCAGCCCTGAGGAGAAAGACCTGGGAGTGTTGGTAGACGAGAGGTTCAACATGAGTGGGCAATGCGCCCTTGCGGCCCAGAAGGCCAACCGCATCCTGGGCTGCATCAAGAGGAGCGTGGCCATCAGGTCGAGGGAGGTGATTCTGCCCCTCTACTCTGCCCTGGTGAGACCCCACCTGGAGTACTGCGTCCAGTTCTGGAGTCCCCAACACAAGAAAGACATGGACCAGTTGGAAAGGGTCCAGAGGAGGGCCACAAAGATGATCAGAGGGCTGGAGCACCTCTCTTATGAGGACAGGCTGAGAGAGTTGGGGCTGTTCAGCCTGCAGAAGAGGAGGCTCCGGGGAGACCTGATAGCGGTCTTCCAGTACCTCAAGGGGGCCTACAGGAAAGATGGGGAGAAGCTGTTCAGTAGGGCCTGTTGTGATAGAACAAGGGGTAATGGGTTTAAATTAGAAGGAGGTAGGTTTAGATTAGATATTAGAAAAAAATTTTTTACAATGAGAGTTGTAGAGCACTGGAACAGGTTGCCCAGAGAGGTGGTGGATGCCCCATCCCTGGAATCGTTCAAGGCCAGGCTGGATGGGGCTCTGAGCAACCTGATCTAGTCAGGGATGTCCCTGCTTCTTGCAGGGGGGTTGGACTAGATGACCGTTGAAGGTCCCTTCCAACTCTAACTATTCTATGATTCTATGATTCTACTTGTAACTCAGACATGGGACTTTGAACTCTGTCTTCTGTGCTAGTCTAGGGAAAGTAAATCCATCAGGTTATGAAAAATGATACTTACCTTGTCTTTGTCAAGGTAAGTATCTGTCGCCAAAAGATTTTGAACATTATTATTACTTGCAAGAATAGGTCACGACTGCCTGTAATTGTGGCATTTTACAGTTTTGCGTCTCATCAGGGAGAGGAGAAGTAGACTGCAGAGCCCTTTCTCATCTAGACCAAGGGATTGCCACTAGGCAGGTCAGTTTGGCATCTTTTAAAGATTTTATTTGGTTATACAATATTACTCATTTTACAGGCTTTATATTTGATAGCAACTAATGGCACACCAGAGCTGCAGAACCCAGAGAAACTGTCCCCAATATTCCGGGATTTCTTGAACCGATGTTTGGAGATGGATGTAGAGAAAAGAGGATCAGCCAAAGAATTGTTACAGGTGAGAGTCAGCTGCTTCTCGCGGTCTGAAATACAGAAGCCATGAGTAAGGTCAGCCTGTGCTAAACCACACTGTAGACTGGCACCCTCTTTTTTTTATATTTTCTTCTGAGGACTCTAGTGGAGAGCAGTTGGTAGGAACCACAGTCATAAAGATTGTAATATGTACTCTGAAGTCTTTCCATCAGTAATCTGTGCCTTCATTCTGCCCCTGCTAAAGCATCCAGCACTTTACAAACTTACTGTCATAGAGCCACTGAAGTGAGCAGAATGGGACTGAAAGATGAAGTTTTGAGCAGCAAACCTCTCTGTAGTGAGCTATTGCAAAAGGAAAGGCTAGGCTCTTTTGGGGCGAGGAGGAATGATTGAGATGCTCTGGATCTATTCCTTCAGGAGCTGGGCATTGATAGCACTTGCATTGCTTTTTGTACCTCAGGATGAAAAGGGCTGTGTGGATATATGGCTTTAACTGGCTGTTTAAACTGTGTCTTTCACTAATTTGCTGTGTTCCTCTCTTCCTGGCAGCATCCCTTCTTGAAACTGGCAAAACCTCTGTCTAGCTTGACGCCACTCATCTTGGCAGCCAAAGAAGCAATGAAGAGTAACCGCTAACATTACTGCCACAACTTTCATCCTTTTTTTTAATTTGTTTGTATTTTACAAATCTTTATAATATATGAAATTGTTACACTTCTGGGGGGAGGGAAGGGATTTTGTGGGGGGGAAACATCTGCAAAAGGGAAGAAACTCTCATCCAGAAGACACCCAAAACAAATTGTGGTGACTCTAGCGATCCCTGTCTGGGATCCAGAAGAAATTGAGAACTGAATTACTGGCCCCTTTGGTTTTAGGTTGTGTTTGTTTTTTTTTTCTTTCCCCCCCCTGCAGACAGCCCAGAAATGCCACTTACTGTGCCCGAGGTTTTAAGGGTTTTTAACGACTTTACTGTAACAGCTCCCATTCATTGTACCCTTCTGGGTACTTGCAATACTTGAATGACAGATTCAAGCTTTCAGAGAGCAGTACTAATTTTACCTGCTGATCCATTTCACTTTACTCTTCCTCCCCTCTACCTGTTTACTTTTAAATCACTCTAGTAAGCTCCCATATGACTAGAATCATGACAGGTGTGACAAATGTGAAGGTACATCTTGCCCCTCATTTCTTTTATGGATTAGCTGTTACTGTACTATAGAATTGACGACTTGGCTACTTAAGAAATCATGATGTATTGAGATGTTTTTTGCTTTTAAGATGAATATGGAGAGAGGAGGAAGAGCAGTATTCAGCTGTTTCTCATATGCGTGCTCTGTGGACTTTTAATCAAAGACGTGGCCTCTTTGTAGAAACTTAATGATTGGTCAAGTCTTTGGATGTCAGTGTATGGATATGTAGGTAGGGGTCAGATACTTTATTTATGATCAAATGATCAGCTAAAGTCAGGGCAAGAAAAAAAAAAAATTCCAGCTGTCTTCCTGTCTGCTCTTTTTTTCCAATTAGACTTGCTGGCCAGAAGCTTAAAGGTTAATGTGCTTGGTGCGGTGGGTGGTTCAAAAACATGTATTATCTGTGCTCTGACTAGGGCTTTGGAAGTTATGCTGGTGCCTTTGACTTTTTTATTTTACATTTCCCTTCTTTGTATCAAATACATTTTTGTATATGTTGTAATTTTTTTCCCCAAGCAAATAATGCATCAACCTATGGAGTTGTCAGAGTTTAAGTATTAGAGCTATTTTTTCCAGTTTTGTATGTGCTCCATTTGTACTAATGAAATCGGAAGAACGAATAATCAGATCTGAGGACACTGAAAACACAGGATTTTTAAAATACGATTCAAACAGAAGATTATAAACACCTGGAAATACCGAAGCGCTGTTCTGAGAAGATGAAAGCTGAGAGGGGAGAACAGTGCTGTCAAACGTCCATGGGGTTTATTTGACCGGCTAGCTCGAGGCTGAGGAGACGTGACGTGTCACACCGATTCTTTCTCACTAAAGACATTGTAGCAGCTAGAATGGCTGAAGTCAAACTTTCAATGCAAGAAAAAGTGCCTCCCTCTGAAGGACAGTGAGCAACTTGAGCAGTTGAGTTCTTGGGGTGTTAACAGGGGCAAGTCAAGAAGAGCCTATGCCCCAGCTTCTTCTGGCGCTACAGTCTATGCATTTCAACTTCCCCAAAAGTTTAATGAAAAGCCAACTGTAATTACAATGTGCCAAACGATTCTGTGAAAGAATAACCATTACTTTAGTGGGGATTTTATTGCATTCCCAGTGGGGCAGGACCTGGGACAGATAGGGTTATGGCTGGGTATGGGCAGAGGACCCTGAATAAAAATTTTTTGCACACTTTTACAAACATTGCTGGCAGAAGATAGAAGTCATTTTAAGATAATTTTGTTATCTGTATAGTGATAGAGATAACTAAGTTTTGGGGACTGGTAGCCAAGGTATGACAAAACCAACTTCCAGCTGAGAGCGGCCGGCCAGAGCAGTGGAGGCTATTTGTGTGATGACGGAGGGGAAGCAGGGCTAGGGTCTTGCTCATCTGCTGCTGCGACTCGCTAGCTTCTAGGAACTGGCTTGGTACCAACAAGACGCCATGTTCTGCAGGACACTGCAGCATTGCAGTTCAGCTTGTGTTCCGCTGTTGCGTTGTAGTCAAAATTTGCATTGGATAAATTGTAATACTGCTCCATCAAAGGAATAAATCCCTCTAGCTAGAAGCCTAAGAATAGTAATGGGTTTAAATTCAAGAAAGTGTCTCATTCCAGGCAAGGAAATCTTAATGCATTTCCCAGGGAAAATGTATTATGAGCCGTGGACGCTGTAAGCATTGTAATGGCGATGCCTCTGGTTTGAGTGCCTCTGACTCACTGATCAAATGAAGTAGCAAGGAGGCTTAGCTGAGGAAAAAACCCTGTTGTACCAGTGATTCCCTCTTTGTCCATTGCTGGCAGTGGACTTTGTGAAACTCCTTGTGCCAGAGTTGAACTGGGAGCTTTTGCTTTTTTTTTTTTTTTTTCTTTTCTTTTGATGGCACAATTTAGGCAGTAAGATAACTTGTGATAAAATTAGGGTTTTTTAAAATAGAAAAGAAATCATGAATAATTTTAACTTATTAGTTCACTTTTATTGATAAATGAGAATGGTTTAAAACATATGTTACAGAATTTGTCCAATTTAGTCTACTTAGGAGATTATTTCCATACTTTTGGCCATCTTAGCACACAAGACTTGGCCCAATCCAGAAGTTACCAAAACGTACCTTGGTGCTTACTGTGTGACCTGCAATGATGTTTAGCTCTGAAGCTGAGAAGTGTCTGCATCTCCTGTTGCCCACACAGCAGTTTTATTGTTACGTGGTGAGGTTTCTCACACTCCACTGCCAGAAATCATGGTCAGAGATGGAGCTGGCAGAAGAGGAGAGCCAGGAGAAGGTTCCCATACTGTGCTTTTGTGTCTTAGTGGGTCAGGCATCGCTTTTCTAACGATGTCAACTGGATGTGTCTGCAGGATTAAAAAATGCAAGCTGTGTTTTTTGCCCTAAAGGGTGAAGATTAGCCTCCTTAAGACTTGCTGCAGGACTGTTCAACTCCGCTGTATCACTAGGGCAGAGAGCAGCCAGAGCTTGAGTAGATGATGAAAAGGGAAGGATTGCATTTGAAAATGCTGGGATTCCCATATGTCTCGCTCTCTCTCGGGTGCCAGCATAAGATCCTGAGTCAGGATCAGAGACGCATGTGATACACATGAAGTGTAACGTACGGTGGTGTGGTTAGTTGGATATATGGAGCTGGGCAGCTTACGGCTGAGATGCAAGTGTGCAGGGAATGTGTGACTCCTGGGACTTTCTTGTTATCGTAGAATAAACCAGACTTTGCATTAAAAGCGACCATGGCGCTGGGAATGTGCACTTTGACCTGCTGTAGGTGTTAATGAGACTCAGTTGTAGGCTTCCCCCTGCTCTGGGGTGCGGGGAGGTGCAAAAGGTGTGGCTAGAGCAGATGGGAGAGGCTGGGTCCCTCTGTCAGAGGGGATGCTGGGTGGGCTGGGGAGGGAGCAAGGGGGTTGTTAGGGGTCTCTCCAGCTGGAGTTGAATAAGTAAATGTCTCTGGTCCATTTTCCCCCCTGTTCCTCACGCTGTCAGTGGAAATGGAAGTAGGTGCAGGCTTTCTTTTTATTTTTTTAACTGTCTTCAGATTTTAATGTTGCCTTTTGTGTAATTTAATCCCATTATGTTATTTAATTGTTACTGCAATATTAACTACTGTATTTGTTGACTTTGTTTAATGACTATTCTTTCAGGGCTAGAAATAAACTTTTAAAAAAACATTTGGATTTTTCCCCCTTCCATGTCATGAGTTCATACCTTCTAAGACAAGAGAGGCTGAAAAGAGTACATGTTTAAATGTCTTAATGAGATTAACAGAATGTATTTGTTTGTAATTAAGCTTCTTACGAATGCTTTAATTATGGTGGATATAATTTTCTGCTACACTAGCCTGTCTTGTTTCTTTTAAAATTTTATTACTTGTCACTGTCTGTACCAACCTCGTTATAACGCAAGCTTTCCTTGCCACCATGCACTGCTGGCAGAGGTTATGCTGCTCGCAAAATGCTCCAGATCACTGCTGGGAGGAAAGCAGCTCTGAAACACCCTTTTCACCCGCTGTGGAAGAGAGATCCCTTGCTCTTCTTGCGAAGGGAGCAGAGCAAAGACCAGCCTAGTCTGTCGCAGTCGTATCTTGCACCATCTGTTTGCCATCAGGTAGCCTTTTCGTAGTGACTGGGGTGGGACTGATGGGCCAGTAAACTGCAATCGTGGCAACATGATGATGTTCCAGTAACTATTCTGAACAAGACTGCTTTATTGCACCATGAATATCACCCAAGATCCTGCATGTAAGCATTACAACGCAGGAAAAGCGGGGAATGAGCTGTCCTGGTGCCTACTTGGAAGACGCTGCTCCTGATTCCGTACTGTCCCCGCTGATCAGCATTTGACCGGCAGAGCTGAACAGGGCGAGGACGCTGGGTGTCAACAGCTTGCCTAGGACTTGGGATGAGCTCAATGGTGCCTGTTGGTAGGCTGCGGAGACTCGCTCGTGTTTTTCATTGAAACTTTCATTGAAAACGCTGCAGCCTGTTGGCATGGCAGTCTAGCTAAAGAAAAGGACATCTAAATGAATTTTCTTTGGCCTTGAGACCAGTTCAGTTGAAATCCAGATGAAGTTTATGTCTCAGTTGTGAATGTCAGGGACTCAGTGTTGTGTGTTTCCTGTGAGTTATTGGGAAATCATCTCTTCCCCTTTCTTGCATGTTGTACAAGCTTTGCTCATACCACTGATGAAAGGAAATTAAGAAACCACTTGTCTTCAGAAGCCTTTTCAACCAGACATGAGAATGTGTTGTTTTGCACAAAGCACTGTCTCTTCAGGTTAATTAACTTGTTGTAGTCTCTTTGTCTTTATATATAATTGACCCTTTATGCATTTAAACTGGTGTTCTCTAACTCTGTATTTAAGTGATTTTGCATTTAATTTATGGGGGGAAAGCTGACAAGAGGAAGGAGAAGGTGCTTAGTGGAACTTGCTAATTATTTGGATATTGGTACTTGTGCTGCTTGAAGGAGAGCGGGGGTTTGGCTGAATGTCGTTTGCACAAGTTGGAAGTTGCCAGTCCTCACTTGATAAATCCTACTAAGTCTTGTGTGAACTTGCTCCTCCCTTGCATATACCTGGTCTAGACTAAAACCAAGAGCAGACCCATCTTTTTGGATCCCTTTATTCAACATTGGGTATTTAAAACATTGTTCTTCAAGATGGTAAAGTTGGGGGCAATGATTTCTCCCTTTCAGGGCTGCTATTGGTTCCGGTGAGTTGACAGCAAAGATGAGCACAATTATTTGCACTGTGCCCGCGACACGCTGGGCAAAACCAGGATGGCTGAAAACTGAAAAGCATCTTCATTCCTAATTGGTGGTTTTTCAGTGGGGCCTGATGATAATTGTTGGATTTCAGAGCAATTAATTTGTGCAAGCACAGCAGTTGCCTGCAAATGCCTGCTCCCAGGCGTTTGTACAGCTGCATTTTTCCTGTTTTTATAACTTGCATGGTGCTCTGAGGATTGTTTGCAATAAAAATAGCCATCCTCAGTCATGAGAGAAAGGTACGTGGAACTGTCCTGAGCTCAGCTAAATTCTTCATGTTGCTCTCCAGATGTCTGGAGGAAGCAGGTTTTTCCAACAACTTTTTTCCCTACTTTTAGCTCCAGCCTAAGGAAAGATTTTTTTTTTTTTTTCCTCTCCCCCCCACCCTTCTTGAGGGGGCGAAATACAAACAAGTGAGAACAGTGACTTTCTGACCGTAACTTCTCTTACCTGCAGTCTCTTACGAGGGAGGAGGGCAGTGCTGATGCAGCTTCTCATGCTGTCATTCCCTTATTGCAGTGGTGATCCTGCTTTTTCCTGTTCCTGTCTGTCAGCCATTGTCTGCAGGGGGAATATTTTCCGTTGTAACTTTATTTCAAATCTCATTTATCTATGGACCTGATTATTGGAACAGCCTGTGGGGACTGATTATTTTTTTATTTTTTTCTTTTTAATGGGATTTGCCCACTGGGAAGTTAATGATTGCTCATTCTCTTTAGGACACCAAAAGGCCACCAGACTTCTGCTTTGGAGATGAGTTGAGTCAGGAGAGAGGAGGATGGGTCTGGAATAGCAGACAGCGTGTCTCAATGTGCAGACATGTCTCAATGCACAGACTGGAGTTTCTGGTGTTTCCTGAAGGGCTTGTGAACGATGAATCTGGCTTGCTGTAACTGCAGATCAACGGAGAAGATGCTGATGTGCCTCAGGGATCTCCACGGGATGTTCTGGAGTGGGGACAGATAGATGGATAGATGCTCTTTTCCCATGCTTGGTACAGGGGTGACATTCCAAGGGAGAGATGTCTCCCTTCAATTCAAGGTCTATAGAGCCAAAGATGATCTGTCTGTATTTTTTTTTTCCTCCAAGCAAATGCTTGTTCTGAGGATTCAGGTCTTTTCACGAAGCACAATTAACTTGTGGCTCTCCTTGAGCCCCTCTTATCTGGCTGCCTGTGGGAGCACGCCTGCTGCCGGGTTTCTGTTCCCACCCCGCAGCAGCTGATAACAGGTGGCTGCTCTTGGAAAGCTCTTATCCACCCCTCTGCCCAGTAAAACTCTCCTTAAATAACCTTACAGCTGTGTTCAGCTGTAGCTGTTACCCCTTTGCGGGTGAAAATAGCATGGTGAGGGGGGAGGCAGGGTGGTTCTGGTCAGTTCTTGTTACCCTTCAGTGTTTTTGGAGAGTGTTTACTTTACGTAACTGTGGAAACGCCAGCTCGTTCCTATCCCTTGGCTAAAAAATCCTCATTTAAAATGCCTGCATTATAGATCTTGACAGCCCTGAAAGCAAATTTGCTTTAGGAAGAGATGTTCCAGCCACAGAAAAGTGGTTTTCAGTGGGAGTATCTGAATTTTTAGGCAGCCTTGTTTCTGGCAGAGCAGCCGCGCAGAACCACATGGGCTCCTGAAGGGCTTTGCCTTGGCCGTAGCCGAAGTCGTGCTCCAGTGCAGAGCCTGCCGCCTGTCCCCTCCCGCTGTCAGCACTGACGCGAGATCGGAAACGAGCCGCTCGCCTGTCTGTCACTGGCGTTACTTAATCCTGTAATTATCCTCGTAAGCAACGGCTTCCAGCTCCTCTTTCCAGCCTGGCTGAAGCGTCCCACAATTGCAGGATGTGCCGTGGGCATAATTACAGGTGACGGACCGGAAATTGTTTTTAAAGACCTCTGAACATTTACTTCCTAAGGCCCAACTCTTAAAACGCTTGAACAGGAGAAGGGGAAAATCAGGTCCCGTTGGAAGGAAGAGATATTGGGATTTTTTTTTTTTTTTCCTGTTTTACCATGCATGTCACAATGTTTTCCATGTCACAGCTGTGTTTGGAGGAAGGGGACAAGGATGTACTTGCTTCTTGGGCATTAGTGCGTGGCAGCTTTCCCTTGTAAGAGTAGCTAGAAATACTGATTTTCTGAGTCTTTTAAAGCATGTTTTGCCTTCCTTTATTCAGGCAAGGTCGTTTGCTCATTTGAGGCAAAAAGTGCACACTCATCTTGCCTTCTGGAGAGAGAAATGGATTAAAAATGGTAAAATTGTGATATGTTTTGAGGCAAGCCAACCAAAACAGGGCAGTTGTGGTGGGGAGGAGGTTGGAGGAGGCTTGGACGGTGGGTTGTTTGCAGCGTGGTCCCTCTCCCTGCTCAGACTTACCAAGGTTTGCAAAGCAAGTGCTGCGTGCTGTGATCACCGGGGACCAGGTACCTTCCCAAAACCACCCTCGGGTGGGCACTTGGTGACAGAAACAATTGTGGGAATGAAGATGAAAAGAGGGGGAGTGTTACGGGAGGAGGTGCTGAGGCTGGCTGTGACCTTCACAAAGTGGCTTACAAAACATGCTTCTCTTCTGCTGCAGCAAGGGCTGTGAGGGGGAGAGGCCGAGCATCTCCGATACCCTCGAAGCGTACGTACGCTCCTGGTTTACACGGGTTCGTCTCTGTTGCCGTAGCTGGCTTGAACGGTGTTAAGTGCCTCATCCCCAGCTCAAGCATGCTTCAAACCTGTGTCTCCTGGCAATTTCTGTTATAAATGACATGGGGGAAAAATAAAATTGCATTGATAAAAGCTGTTGGCTCCTTGCATGCTTTAAGCTGCCCGTGGGGCGGTGAGAGGAGCCTGCGTAACCCGCTGGCCCTGCCTGCGCAAGGGCGTAGGACTGGGCTTTGCCCTGGGCATGGTGGTCCCGATGCCCAGCAGCTGTTTCATGGTGCATCCCACCACTTGTTCCCATGATATCGGAGCATGCCCTGCAGCGTGCTGGTGGTGAAGGAGATGCTGTTCTGACTGTAGTGATGGGAAACGTGAGCTCACGGTGGTGTAATTTCTGCTGCAGAGCAGGGAACTGACCCAGAAGACACGTAATGAATAGTTTATGCTGTGTTAACCACGAGTCCCTGATAACACAATGTTATTCACCCCCACGCCACCCTTCCTGCCGTGGCCTGCTCTGCTCCTGAGCTTTCCATTGCTCACTGTCCCCTTTCTTCCCACAAACTCCAGCGGTGGGAGTCTGGGGGTCCCCAGTGACCCGGAGGGAGCTGGGGCAGAGGATACAACCACTGGAGCAAACGTGGCATATTTTGTCACTTATGACTGCTGTCTGCTCCGTCATGTATTCAAAAGTCTGACCCAAATGTATTTAGATGTTTAGATGGTGCAGGTTTCAGAAGTCAGGTAATGATGGCACCATGGGGTGGTTCTGGGGCAGCTGGGAAAGATCCTGTTCCTGATACACGAGTTTCCAGCGGGAGGAGTTGAAGTGTCACTGTTGCTGAAATGCCACCTGCAGACCAATGGCATGTGCGATTAGTGCCACCACCGCCAAACGAGGTGAGGTCTCGCTCAAGACAAGGACAGGAAGCAGTAAGCGAGCTGGGCTTTCAAATTGGCCAAAGATGGGCTTGGTTGTGCCCTGGAGAAATGTGAACTCTTTGCATGGGTTGGTGGCTTTCCAAGAGTCCCCTTGCATTCCAGGCTTTGGGACTGGGGGAGTCAGGTTTTATGGTGCCAAGTAGAAACAAAATGAAGGGGTTTTTTGCTCCTTCTGGAAGACCTGAGCAGGTCCAGGGAGCTGCTTGGGGGCTGGAGACGCAGCTACCGCGCGGTGGAGAACACCAGGATCTGCTTGCTGGGACAAACAGCTTGTCGGCTGATCCGGCTGCGGTCCATCGGCTCCCCGTGGCAGCAGGCGCTGCCCCGCAAAGGAGAGGGCAGCACATGCGGCGTTTCCCACGCCTGTTGGGCTGTGCCACGTTTGCTTACACGCGGCTTTATAAAGGGGAGATGCAGAAGCTTCCTCTGCTCTTTCCCAGGGTTTGGTCCGATCTCTCCCTGCAGCTCAGCCTTTGCTATGGCTGGCCTGAACGTCTCCATTGCTTTTTTTTTCCTGGTTGTCGGGGTGTGCCAGGTGCTCAGGCAGCTTTCCAAGAGGCTTCTGTCTCCTGGAGTGTACGGCTGCCTTGCCAGAGAACTTGCTGCCTCGTTACAGTTGTGCACAAGCTGCCTTGAGCTGAGGATGCTGGCAGAGATAGGCCTGTGGGGTGGTGGCTTTGGCCTAGATGTGGTCCTGACTCTGCTCTTCCTCCTCTTCACTGTTCATGGGGCCTCTTTTGATGGAGCATCTGCCAGCCCAACCGTCTCTGTCCAGGAGTTCCTGCTCCTTGAGTCCAACCTCACCGCAACTGCTGCCAAGCTGCTGGCCCAGGGTGCAGGCATGGGCATAGGGTGGGCTGTCACCAAGCTCTACTGGTCCTGGGAGCTGACACATTTCCACCTCATCCAGAACCTGATAGCGTCAGAGTGCAGCTCCTCCATCCGCACGCCTCTGCACCACGCTGCCTTTGTGGAAGGCACCTGCACTTTCCTTTTCCACCTTGTCCTTCTCAAGTTGCACCAGAGTCATCCGATGTACCAGGTCCCTGCGCTGGCAACGACTGTCACCCTCCTGACCTACCTAGGTGAGCTGCTTTTCTTTTTCGAAGTCATTTAGAAAAATGCCTAATTTGTGGGGGAGGAACGCTCCTTTTTTTCATCTTCCAGGACTTGAGAGATAACAATTACTAAAAGATGTTTGTTTTCTACTTATTTTGGGGAATATTCATTTTGTGAACGGCAGTAGGTGAAATGTCAGCACATGGGAAGCCATAGCTTGCCCCGAGACTGGGAGCGCTTTTCCTTGAACATCCCCTAACACAACCCCTCAGTCCTGCGCTGAGCTGGTCTGCTTCCCGCAAAGCTCAGGGCAGCAGGGGTGGGATTTCCCCATTTCACACTCCGAGAGAGTGGTGCGTGGATCGAGAGCAGCCCTGAGGAGAGGGACATGGGGGTGCTGATGGATGTGAAGCTCAATGTGAGCCAGCAACGTGCACTTGCAGCCCAGAAAACCAACCGCACCCTGGGCTGCATCAAAAGCAGCGTGGCCAGCAGGTCGAGGGAAGGGATTCTGCCCCTCTGCTCTGCTCCGGTGAGACCCCCACCTGCGTCCAACTCTGGAGCCCTCAACACAAGAAGGATGTGGACATGTTGGAGCAGGTCCAGAGGAGGCCAGGAAGATGATCAGAGGGCTGGAGCACCTCTCCTGTGAGGACAGGCTGAGAGAGTTGGGGCTGTTCAGCCCCAAGAGAAGGCTCCAGGGAGACCTGATAGCAGCCTTCCAGTACCTCAAGGGGGCCTACAGGAAAGATGGGGAGAAATGTTTTAGCAGGGCCTGTTGTGATAGGATAAGGGATAATGGTTTTAAATTGGAAGAGGGTAGATTTAGATTAAATACAAAGAGGAAATTCTTTACTGTGAGGGTAGTGATGTACTGGAACAAGTTGCCCAGAGAAGTTGTGGATGTCCCATTCCTGGAAGTGACCAGGACAGACGGGGCTTTGAGTGACCAGGTCTGGTGGAAGGTGTCCCTGCCTGTGGCAGGGGGTTTGGAACTGGATGATCTTTAAGGTCCCTTCCAACCCAAACCATTCTGTGATTCTGTGAGATGCAGCCTGCCAGAGCTGGGCAACAGAGATGCTCCAGACAGGCAGGAGGGGTCATGGGTCTCGTGGTCCAGCTCTTTGTCAGTCTTTCAAAGGATGCAAGTGAGACTGATGGCCATGTTTCTCTTCCCATACAGCCCAACCATTCACGGGGGCCTTCTTCAACCCTGCCCTGGCCATGGTTGTCACCTTCCAGTGCTCGGGGAACACCTTTTGGGACTACATCCAGGTTTACTGGCTGGGGCCCCTCACAGGTGAGATCTGCCCAGGAGGTACTGGGGTGGGGAAGGGATTGGGCTGGGGGCAACAGGCAAGGCAGAAGTGCCTTGCATATTATGTTAAGGACACAATGGTTAAATTCTCCTTAAAGTAATATAGCAAGGGTCTTTCAACTGTCAGCGGGGACTTTAGTGGTGCTGAGCTACTTTTTGGTCATGATGAAGGTTGTGGCAAGGACCTGAAAATCCCTGCTCAGCTGTGGGGAGGGTGGAGATGGTCGATGCAGCATATGGAAGGGGCCTGCGCTTTTGTTTCAGGGATGCTGGCTGCCCTCTTGCTGTACCAAGGCAACATCCCACGGCTCTTCCAGAAAAACCTCCTTTACAGCCAGAAGAGCAAATACAAGATACCCAAGGCGAGGGTGGCGGCGCACGTGGAGGGTGACAAACCGCGGCGGAAGAGGACAGGGGAGAAGAGCAGCTCTGAGCCGCAGGCCTGAGCCACGCGTGGGTGCTGACGGGGTCCCTGCAGCCCCGCTCATGGGAGCGGGTGTCCTGGGACGGAGGATTTTGCTGCCTGTCCTGCCCAGAATCCGTCCTGCCTGCTCGGTCCCTACCCCAGGGTGAGATTTTTTTAAAGCGTTGCAAAGGAATCAGTCAAGCTGGCCTTGCAGGATGTCTGAACCCCTGAGCTCCTTCGGGGATAGCCTTGGAAGTCTCCCTGGAGAGCCCTGCATTGCTGGCTTGGTGGGGAAAAAAAGAAAACCTAACAGTTTTGCATAAATCGCTGGTTGTCTTGCTTTGTCAGGAAGCTTACAGAACGTCAGGACCATTCCGTGGGCAGGCTTGAGCAACCCCCAGGTCGTTGCATCATGCAACACTGGAAATAGTCCGACTGGGTCTCTTGCAGCCGTAAAAACAAAGCATCAGCCAGTAACTGCCTTGGAAACTTGGGATGAGGAGGAAGCAGGCTTTGATCTTTAGAGTTACTAAATGGGTATGGGTCAAAAATTGGTGTTCTCTGAGCTAAACTGAAGTCTGTGAATCGCACAGGCTGAACCTGGCAGTTCTTGGGGAGGAATTAAAAATGCCTCAGGGCAAGGGAGTTCACTGGCCACAGGAGACCATGCTCCTCTGGACGTGGTGGGTTTTGTGTGCTGTAAGGCATCAAGAAACAGTGCGCAAAGCGTCTGCGGTTAAAAAACAAGACCCAGGCAGCCGTACACAGCCGGTGCGGGTGAGCAGGTGCATCCCCGGGCTCCTCTCCACATCTGTGTGAAATGTTCCTAAGGATAAAATTACAGTTTGTGGAAATAATAATAAAAGTAAATGTTATATTGGCATTTAGGAGAGTGATGTCATTCCCGTGAGCTCTGGCGAGGGGAGATCAGCCCATCTGATCCCTGGAAGTGGGTGACACCATGGAGATGTCCAAACCGACTCTGTCCTGTGTGCCGCTTGCTCTGGAAGGGGGGCGATTTGGGTGGAGATGCCTGCTGAAGTGAACAGGGCTCCTCCAGGCAATGCCAGGGCCAGGGCACCCCGTGGGAGCTGTACCCAGGGGGTCTCTGCACGGGGAAGAGCAGGGGCTGGGGCAATCCCATGTGCAGCATTCCTGGAGCAGGGCCGCTGGGCATGGGTGAAAAATGGTCAATTTTGCAGGACCCCTCTGGGCAGGAAACCTGAATTGAGTATGTTCTTGATGCACCAAGGCTTTTCGGAGCAATCGATGGGGTGCGTGCTCCGGGGCAAGTTGTGCTTTTTGTGTGAGTGGGCGCAGGGAGACGCCATGCTCTGGTTGTACAAGGGTCCCTGCCCTGGGTCACCTTGGCAGGAGCTCCAGCTTGGAAGACCTGCTCCTATCTGCTGAGTTGCAGAAGGTGAATAAGGAAGTGGTACTCAATTAAAATCCAGAGTGGAGGTGTCAGATGCACGTTTGGTACCCAAACACATGGTGGCCCCTGCCCCGGGTGCCAGCCCTGCTCCTCCTTGCACCCCCACTATGTCTCCTGTGAGGTTTTGGGGGACAACCCTGGCTATGCTGCCCATAGGCTGCCCATCTCCCATGCTCCCACGTGGAATTGCCCTCTGGGGTGAACCAGAGACCCGCCAGGAACTCAGAGGGGAGCTGGACCGTTGCAAGCCACAGGACCACACCACGTCCCAACAGGAGAAACGAGGGAAGGGTCCAACACAGTGACAGGTGGCTGTGCCTCAGAGATTAAACTTTATGGAACAAACAACGCCCCCAAAAACTGTGCAGCAAACACCCCAAAAATGATGCCCCCACATCGTGCCTGGCCAGATGCTCGGTGCGGCCTGGTCCCTTCCAGGGAAGGGCAGTGGGAACGCAGTCTGGCTTTTATCCAGGTTAAACTGTGAGCAGGAGACGCGGCATGTCGGGTGGAAACCAAAACCTTTGAGGCTCTACTCCCCCTCTGGCTGGCCAAGGGAGAGCCTGGGATGCTTGGATCCCCCTGGCACTTTTTTTTCTGAACCTCTCTTGGTCTGGAATTGTGCTGAAAATCCTGAGAAGGGGCCTCAGTTTACTGAAACTGATGTGCTGGCTCTGCCTTTGATTTGAGGATAAGTGTAGGATGTGAAAAGTAAGGTTGACTAGCCCAGCACAACCCATTTTTCTGGTACTTTTCCCCAGGCAGAGCGCAGAATATTCCTGCTGCCGCTCCAAGCGCTGGCTTGGGATGTCTGGCTGCAGAGCTGCTCACGAGACGTCTCCCACATGCGTGGGCATTTAACGGGCAGTCTGACACGGCGGGGTTGGCAGCAGCTCTGGGGTAGGCTGCTGACCCTATAAATACAGCGTACGCATGCAGCATCTGAAGGTGGCGTGTAACCAGAGAGTCAGGGCAAAAAAATGCTGAGGTTTTTTGTTGTTGTGGGTTTGTTTTTTCCAGGACATTTTCAGATGTTTGAGGTCTGTTTCTCAGGCTGCTGGGGAGATTGTCTATGGGGCAGACTGATGTAATTAAGGGGAACTTAATAGGAGTGAATATTGTTATTTTTAATTAAGAGGCTGCTTTTCCAGCACAGTGGCATTAAGGAGGAGCGGAGGAGAGCTGCAGCTGGACAGCCAGCCTTCTTCCCAAGCTGTAAACCGAGCTCCACAGCTCTGATTTACAGCTTGGCTCTGCACTGCCGTGGTCTCCACCACGGGGCCGAGAGCTTGGGCTGCCCTCCTGGTTCTGCTCCTTGCTGCTGGCATTGGTGCTGCGCAATGCAAAGCCCCAAATAGCTTCCTCCAAGGCTTCGGCTGCCCGTCAGGAGTTTTGCCCTGCTTGCTCGGGACCTGCCCTGGAAAAGCCGTGTCGTGTCGAGCCCCCTGCTCTGCAGCGACGGCACCCACGAGCTGGTGCGTAGTCCTGCGCAGACGGAGGTGGCCAGGGGCTCTCATGGGCCGCAGCGTCCCAGCCTGCCAGCCCCCACCCCGGGGCAGAAGCAGCCCCCGAGCCCAGCGGGCGGGCACCTCGCTGTCCTTAGCAAAGGCGGCTGGAGAGCGATGGCTGCAGGGGACAAGGAGGCTCAGTTTTGGGTGCCCTCCAGCCTGTGCCGCAGGGCATCGCCCTGTTGGGAAGGAGCGGGCTGGTGGGTCTGGGGGAGCTTCTGGGCAAACTGCTTCTTGTAGAGCGCACTGCTGTACTGCAGCTCCGGGGTCACCAGCCGCCGGCACATGCGCTCTGTCTCCTTATCCAAGCCCTGCTTGATGTTATAGCCCAAGATCTTTGCGTTGCCATGCTGCAGCGGCCGCAGGGAAGAGTCCTTGATGTCCTTCGGGGCCACACTGCCCATCCCTTGCAGGCAGGTCCTCGCCAGCTCTGCCTGCCTCTCCCGAAGCGCCTTTACTTCCCGCTGCATGCGCTCCTGGCCGATGTCCCTGTTGATCCTTTCCCAGAAGGTCCTATTGAAGTGGGTGTAGATTTCCCAGTCCAGCCTGTTCCAGTCCTTTATCTTCTCCACGATGGTGTCTGAAAGGGGCGACTTGGTGCTGCTGTCCCTGATGTTGAGTGGGAAGGAGACAACACTGTCCAGGTCCCAGCACAGCGTCTCCTTCAGCAGCACCATGGACTCATCAAAGTACTCAGAGATGAGGAGCAAGTCAAAGGACTCCTCGATGCCCTTCAGCATGAGTTGTACCCGCTCAGGTGAGACTTCTCCATCGGGGTTGAAGCCAAAGTCAAACGTCATGAGGTTCTTGGCGTAGTGGCTGTTGCTGTCTGCAGGGTTGTAGTAGTGGTAGGGCTGGCTGAGGAACTCCTCCAGGCTGTGAGCACGGGAGAACGCCGATGTGCCCTTGTAGTACACGAAGGAGGACTCCATGAGCTGCACTGGGTTCCTCAGGATGGAGAAGTAGATGGCTGAGCTGGACACCACTTTCTGCACCTGCAGAGGAGAAAAAGGAAGTTTTAAAGGTGAGGTAGTTAGAAGGGATCCGCTCACTTACGGTCCTGTGCTCTGCTGGAAAGCAGAAACGCTTGTCGGGATGGGAGTTGGTGGGTGCTGGGGAGGGTTCCAAGGTGCAGCTCATCAAACGAGTGTTTGTGTCATCTGTGGGGAGCCCCAGAAGAAGTACCTAGGGAAAGCAGGAACCAAAGCTCCCTGCTACAGCTTGGTGGCCTGTCCAGGCTTGAGATAGGTCCTATTTCCCTGCCTTTCCCCAGATCTGTGTGTCCTCAAGTGGCATTCAGAAAGGTGGATGCTGGGTATGGCTGACCTGAGCTGATGTCCTTAAAGCATTCTCCTCTTGCAGCTGGTACCGTGCAGACCTGTCCAAGGGCCCACCAGACAAGAAGATAGTTACTGACTGCTACAGGCCCTGTCCCCTGGTTTGTGTCAGGTTGCAGCACAATGGTTCATCAAACCTATTTATAGAAGTCCTTGGGAGATGCCCATAACATGCAAGGTACCTGGGGGGAGTCCTGTCTCTCTTTAGCTTCATCCCTGAAGAGTTTTACATGCTCTACAAGTGTCCCAACCTTGCTCTCCATGAGCCCCTCTCTCCCTCCCCCATTCACCCCTCCCAAGGCATCGCAGCTTTGCCCGTACCTCTGGCTGCAGGAATCGCATGTGGTGGCAGAGGATGTTGAACTGCCGAGGGCTCCTGGCCGAGTAGCCCTGCACGAACCTCGCCAAGAAAGGGTGTGGGTAGAAGAGCTGGTTGCCACCACCAGTGGGGAAGGCGAAGGTGAGGTTGTGCGTCTCCCCAAAGCGGAAGAGGATGTTCATGACGGTGCTGCTGGCACTCTTGTGGACTTTGAGGAAAACGATGTCAGTCTTGGGCTCACATTTCTCGTCTCGAGAGGAGACCCCTCTGGCCTGCTGGCCTTCTCCAAGAGTCACCTGGTGACCCTTAGAGACTTCTGTCCAGCTCGGGAAAAATCCTCTCTCCAGGTCTGTCTTGTAAAAGTCCTGTGCTTGTGGAGGTTGAGCTGAATTTGGCAAGGAGTTTTTAAGTAAGCTACCCCACTCATGGTGGGGGGAACCTGTGGCTTGAGGCTGAGACTGGCTCTGTACCACCACCTGCCTCGTTCCTGGTGGTGGTGTTCTCCCGTGCTCCTCTGCCGTCATCCTGTTTGCAAAGATTATGAACTTGCTGGTGACAGCATCGGCATCTCCCAAAACTGCGGAGATCTGCCCAGGAAGACTTGGGGAAGGACCCTCTCTGGTTGCTTTCCCCCGGCCAGGAAGCTGGGATTTCAGCATTGTGGATGCTTTCACGTCCTTGCTGTCCTCCACAGGCTGCCACGTCCAGTGCTCCTCTCTGCTGCCTGGGCCTCTTTCCCGCGGGGTCTCCTGACTGAAGTACAGATGCATCTGAAAGACGTCCTGCATGCTCTCAGTCGAAGTGGGGTCCGGCATGACTTTCCTCTGCCAGTGCAGGGGATTGTCCTCCCACAGCAGGTCGGGGGTCTGGAGGGCATAGCCGAACCTCCTCTGGCCGTGGTCCGTGGTCTGCTGCAGGGCACGCTCCAGCTTGCACCGGCAGTTTCTGTAACGGGGAGGACGTGAGGCTCAGCTGCAAAGGGCAGGGGATGGAAGGAGCATGCAAAGAGGGCAAGTCCTCTGCGGCTCAATGAAACCCCCCTGCAGACACCCCGCAGCACATTCCCCTATCTTTTTTGGGGGGAGTGGCATTGCTGCGGGATGTAGGACTTGACCACTGCCCTGGGAGACTGGGGTGGGTGTGAGAGGAGGACAGGTCAGCAGTGATGTGCTAATGCCTCTCTCCCCCTAGAGCACCGTGGGATGGTGGAAAGGGGCAAGGCAAGACACGGCAAGGAGAGAAAAGACCAAGTGGCCTGCAGAAGCTGGAGGAAAGTTTGCAGATGACCCCAGATTGGGAGGACTGGGAGGCTACTCAAGGGCTGTAGAGTTTTGAGGCCAGCCAGGAAAAAGCCCAGAGCAGCCTAGTCTGGACCCAGAGCAGGCTTAGCTCTGGCCAGGGTGTAGGTGTTGGATGTGAGAGCCTCAGAGGGGTCCTCTCCCACCTGGATTTTCCTCCCTGTCTAAAGAAGACACTGTTGGGTCATTTTCAGGAGGACAGTTTTGAGTCCACCTCAGTGGTCAGCGAAAGGCTGGAGGATGAGGTGCAGGTTTGCAATCCAGCTTGGGACCTACCTGGGAGGCTGCAGCTTCTCCACGACTTGAAGCATGACCAAGAGGAGGATGAGGAGGCTGAAGAAGACCCAGAGCCGACCTGGCTGGCACCTGTATACTGCTTTCAACTTCCTGCAAGGAAGCAGACATTTCAGACCATTAGTAGGTAAAAGAAATGTGTGTGAGAGACAGAGGGGAAAGAAGCCTTGAGACTTAAAACTTTTTTTTTTTTTTTTAAAGTAAGGTCACGCTTTCACAGGTGAAAGAGGCGCAGAGGCAGCAACTACCAACGAACCTCGGAGGCTGTGCTCAAGCAGTGTGGCCTAGTGGAAATTTCCAGCTGGGACACAGATATCGCACTGAAAGGTAAACAGCGATAACCGCGAAGTCCCTTGGCTGCCCGCGGCCGCCTCACCAGCCCAGCCTGAGCGCCCGCTTCAGCAGCAGCAACAGGCACTGCTTGCGTGTGCCCTGCCCTGCCTGGCCTGGAAATATCAGGACCCTATCTTTATAAACAAAAACAATAAAACTTTGTTTGCCCTGCTCTCCTCTTTTCCCGACATCTGCCGTTGGAGGTGATGGCTGCCTGCGCAGGTTCCAGCTGTGGCTGCAGATGTGGTGCACCAGTTGTGCCTCTCCAGTGCCCAACCCGGGATTTAGTCTGGTCTTAAGCCAACTCTACAATGGCAGCATGATTTCTTCAAGTCATCAGCACTACACTATGGGGTTTTGGGTTGTGTGTGGGGACATTCAAGCCATGAAAAACATTGCCACAGGACTCTACTCTTGGTAGGGCTTGCTGGAGCAAGCTCCATGGTGGAGCTTGATCTTAGTCTTAAGCTGCGCAGTCAGGGGACTAAGCTTCCTGGGATAAAGGATTAGTTTGCATTTTGTTTCTGCTGGTTTCTACCCAGGGAACATATTGTTGCCTAACAGGAGATGATTTGTACTGAGAATCTGGTTAAATCCTCTCTTGTGGGCTCCTCCATGGATGGGAGTCCAGCCTGCATGCCCCAGATGTCTGCTCTCCCCCTCTCAGAGGGAAGGAGCAGGCACAGGCTGCTTTGCTGAGCTGGAAAGGGAGGGATCTAAATAGGAGGGTTGAAGCAGAGACTCGGGGCTGCCACAGAGGTGCTGCAAGGTAAGGCTTGTTGAAATACCCCAGTGTGGAAGATCACTGATGGCTAGAGAGACCAGAGAGGGAAAGCAGCAAGGGAGAAGTTGCTCCAGGATGAAGTGATGCTGCTGGACAGATCTTGTTGGAGACTTGATCCAGCTCTCCCATCACTCAAGACGCAGCTGATGATGAGCTCGTCTGCCTGGCCAGCCCCAGAAAAGCAGCAAGAAGAGCTGACTAACTGGTATCTGCCGATAGCCAAACTCTCTCTTTTTTGGGGAGATCTGCACGAGCACCCGATAGCGAAGGCAGAATGATGCAACACTTCTCTGGCAAGCGGCACTGAGGTAGGCGGCACCTTCTGCTACTCTGGTATTTGTATTTTGGGCAGATATAATTCCAGACTTGCTTCCACAGAGATCCCTGGTTGGTACTAAACTTTCAACCTGTAGAGAATCTGTGAGAGCAACCTGCAGAGCCTTAGGAAATGCCTCCGGCTGCGGGCAGGCTACAGCGAGGAGCCCCTGCAGAGCAGAGCCTGTGTGCTGTCACCTCCAAAAGCGACAAAGTACGGCGCACGGATGGATGCAGCACCCCAAGATGCCATTGGCTGTGAGGGCTCAGCAGCAGAGCCACAGCAGCTGAATCCTTGTATGCTGGCTCAATGGATTTAATAAAAAAAAAAAAATAAAAATCTGTTGATCATTTATTTGCAGGGGATGAGGTCCCCAGGCAGATGGGTGGCAGAAAATGACTTTATTGATTTGCTGTGGCTAGATAGGCTCCAGGCAGCGAGCAATGTTCCACGAGGAATTGGTGTACACAATGCGTACACCAGCGATAGCCTGGTTCCTCTGAGCAGCGGTTGGAGAATTTTTTTTTCACTTACACTGCAATAAATGAGAAAACGGGGACAACGGTCTGTGGGATGCTCAGGAGAAGGTCAGGTAATGCAGCAAGGACACGACGGCACTGCCTGCCTGTGTCAGTGCCCACCCTATCCATGATACTGGTTGGTCTGGGTTAGGAAAGCCCCCAGGTCCCCCTGCACCACAGCTTGGAGTGCAGCAGCATGGTCTGCAATGCCCCAGATGCTGCAGGTGTGTGGGGAAAGGCTGTCCTGCCCTGAAATGCCCTCCTTCAGCAAGAGGGGTCTGCCATGAAGTCAGACCTTGCCCTTCTCTGCTCCTCATCCATCCCCTCAAAAACAGAGACTATGGAAGAGCGCACCTCATCCTAGACACATCCATTGGGTTGGCTATGTGAAAGACTTGCACGGAGCCACGTTTCTGCTCCACATTGACTCCGCAGGTGAGTGTGCAGAGCTGAGAGTGGTGAGCCCTGATCTGGGATGAGGCAGGAGGGATCAGCACCCTACTTGCCCCACCAAGGTCTCTGCCACTCTTCTTCCTTTGCAGTGTCAGGCCTTACAAAAGATGCTGCTTTCCTTCCTAGCGTGCCATGACGAAGTGCTGCCCTTGGAGCCCCATCAACCCAGACCTCCCTTCATTTATGCAGAGCAGAAGCGCTCCTCTGCCCATTCCCATCATGGCTTCAGCCTCCAACCATTTCCCAGCAGAGAGGGACCTACAAGGACATGACCTCTGGGTAAGATGGAAATAGTATTTTACTTAAGGAAATAGTATTTTATGTAAATAAATAAGTCAACTTACGTGACCAAGTACCTCCTGAATTTCAGCATGGTGAGCCGGAGCCTTGGCTGTGGAGTGGGTGGTTATCGTCAGACTGGGAGAATGGAAAGCAAACACCCAGAGCCTGGCTTGTGTGCCTGCGGCTGGTGGCCCCTCCCCGGGGGGGTGCGCCTGGGACGGCGAGCCCGCGGTGGACCTTCCCACTGGTGCCCTGCTCTCCAGCGTCTGCCCCAGGGAGTGCCCGGCCTCTGCTGCAGTGAGTGGCAAGTTTAGACAGCCACGGCCTCGAGGGCTGCTGGCAGCAGGCTGCCTTCTGCAAACTGCTGCCACGTCATGGAGAGCGGTGGGCAGGCTGTCCGGGAGCTTGTGGACACTGCGGGGGGTTGGCCGTGCCACCCATGTTTGCGTCCCAGCCTTACTCCTTGGTTTCACCCATGACTGTTGATGTTCTGCTTTGACCCCTTGTGTCTTTCTGATCTGCTCTTTGTGGTTTATCTTTGTCCCTTCTTTTCCCTTCTTGTGTCCTGCTTTCACTTGACAAAGCTGAGGACAGAGATGGTTTGCTCAGGGGTGTTTAGCTCTTGATAATCCCTGTGTTGATACAGTTTTTGGGTGTGTGCTGCTGAGACCCTGTGCAGGCTGGGTCATACCTGCGTGGCATGGAGCTAATCCTCTCCAGCACTGCCTGGCTCCATCCACCCTGGACTGGGGTTACGGCAATCCCCAGCTCCCTCTTTTGCTTCTCTTGCCGTACTCTCTGCTCCAGGCAGAGTGCTTAATCACCCACTGCTCCAGGCACCGCTTAACACATGGAAGTCTTGCATCTGCCATCTTCAGACAGGCCTCTCATGTTCCCTCAAGCCAGCAGCATCCTCAACCCCCTGTGCTGGGACTGTGCTGTGCCAGGATGAGCAGCAACAGCACAGCCCTGCTAGGAAGCCAATTGTTTCCCAGTACCAGCAGAAAAATGGTCACTGGGTCTGCTTTTTGCTGGCTGCTGGACAATGTAAAACAACTCAAAGGAGGACGGAGAGGCTGCCTTCCACGAAGAAGGCCCACGGCTGGTCCTTCGTTCAGGGTCTTCTCCCTCTTCAGTAGCTTTTCCTCCACATCCTTGCCCTTTGAGGCTCATCCCAGCATCCTGCACAGCATCACCAAGACACAGCCATGACTTTGCGTGACCAGGGGCCCTAAGCCCCGGTAGCATGACCATGTGGTTCTCATATTTTGGTACCAGACATCTCCGTGGTGGAGATGGAGGATGCATGGCTGTGATGTGTGCCATGAGGACCAGCGGCTCAGGCTGTGCGATGTCCATTCTGCAGGACCAGGCTCCTCATGTGCCTTCTAGCACCATTGGAGAGGACCCCGGCGGTGTGCGTTTTCCCTTCACCCATGCCCCTGAGTGTCTGGAAATGCATACCAGGCAGATAAGTCACTTCCAGCCCAGACTTTGGATTTCTCGAGGGACAAAAGGGCCCAGCTTCCTCCCCCTCCGCATGCAGATAGGATGGCAGCCGTTCCCCTCACCCTGGCACAGGCAGGCGCTGCCTCTCCCCGTCCACCTCATCGAAACCACAAGTTTACTGTGGGGCTGTCGTGTTCTCCACCCATCCTGTGCTCCCGCTATCTACGTAGGCTGGCGGCTTATCTTGGAGTCTGGGGCTGGGTGAAAGCTGTGGGCCAGCTCACCATTTGCAGGGATCAACCCCCTTTCTGCTATTGGGAGGTCTGAACTGAACAGCTGGTGCTTCTCCCCTCTCCTTCCCTCTGCACAACCATGCCCCATGCAATCTGAGATGGATAAGCCCATTTAGGTGCCATGGTGACGTGGGGTAGGTGGCTGAGGGGTCTGCGAGCATTTCCTAGGCAGGACCTTAGGGGAGACATCCTATAGCTGCAGACCATGGGGCACCCTTGCCTGGGAGCATCCAGAAGCTCATCTATGTGAGGGTGCCCAGACTGGCCTGACCCTGCTCCTCTTTGGTTGTTTCCTCTTGCTGGATTGCAACTTGTGGGATTTACCGCTGCTCAGCTCACTTGTTTCCCTAAGGACAAGCCTATCTATCCATGGGGACCTCATGGGAGGTCTAGGTTTGGTATGTAATCCTGGTCAGGATCTCCTATATTCCTGTTTGCTGCCTGGCAGCCTCTTTCTTGGGCATGACTCAATGCGTCATGAAGAGAAACTCAAAAGGCAAAGTTGTCTGCTCCTGCTGAGGTCTGGTGACGTGAAGCACAGCATATGCTCTTATCTCCCTGCATACCGCTTCTGTTGGAGGCCACCTCTGCAGGACCTCAGCAGCTCTCTTGGCCTGCTTCTGTAATCTCTTGCATCCCAGAGAGGCTGTTTTGCATTGTGACCTGGACAGGACGGGGCTCCACTTGTGGCCCAGTGTCTGAGGGCCTTGGTGGAGATGGTGGTCCTCTGCCATTGCACCCGGTGGGCTCTTCTCTCCTGCAGATGCTGGTGTGGGGGGTCAGGATATGGGGCAGACAAATGCATCTTTTGCATTTGTGTCTTTCGACAGGCAGAAGGTGCTCTTCTAGGAGGGATTGGGCTCTGTCTCTTCTCACTGAGCAGCTGGGGTGGCCTAATGGGCTCGTAACATTTGTGTAGGTGTGAGGACTGTCCTGGTGATGCAGAACTGCCCCAGGTGCCCGTTGCTGAGAATGACCCTTGTAGGGCCATACTAGGAGGGTACGTGCAGCCTCCGAGGCGGTGTGCTCATTCACTGCCTGGGGATGGGCTGATCTCAGCAGAAGGCGGATGAAGAGCCCCAGACAGCTGATAGCAGAAGCCCCCAGTCCCTTCCCATCCCACATCCCTGTACTCTCACCCATGCTTAAGATGATGAGCAAAGGAGACTTCAGCTCACTAAAAAAAAAAAAACCTGATCTCATATTAGAGGGGCCTGGAAGACCTCTTGGCAGTTCCCTGATGGTGGGACAGACCTCCAAAGAAGCCCAGCTGATGAGAGCAATGCCACAGTTCATTGTCCTGACCCTGGTAAGAGAGAGGAGCACAGCTGAGCCCTGCACGCTGCCGCACTGGAGGGGCTGTCCCCACTCACATCACCTCAGCATGTTTTTCCCTCTCTATATTTCTTTAGTTTAGGGTTTGGTTGTTTTTTTTTTTTTTTTCCCTTTGCATGCACTTTGCTTAAGCAAGGACTTACCTTCATCGTTTTCCACCTACACATGGTCAGTTTGGCCATGTCATTTGTACCCTGGCAGCCTGGAGCTTGCTGCATCTCGGAGGGGCTGAGAAGATAAGAGGTTTGTGCGTGTCTCCCCACAGTGAGTCAGCCCCAGGCACAGTGGGGAAATCGGGATCTGGGACATCCTGATTTCCTAGGTCTGCAGTCCTTCCTGCAAAACCCTGATGGAGAAAAACTTCAGAGAGGGATGGGCTTCTCCCACCTCCAGCAAACTCTTTGTGCAGCTTTTCTGTTTGCTTTTCAGACCAGTTTCCAGACAGACCTATTCACGCAACGAGCCACGATAATTTCTAGATGACTGTCTCCAGGGAATCCAACGCACCGCATTATCAGCAGTGTGCAAGTTTGCTTTCCGAGTCATTTTGAAATCTATCACGCACTGGGCCTCCCCTTCCGCCGCTGGGCAGCCACCGTCCATTAGCGCTTACCTAAACTGATATTTACTTAATTTTACATTTTGCAGAGTGAGTGAGACATGTCGATTTAATTAGTCCCTATTACCTTCAACAGCTCTCCTGGGAGACTGGAAGTCAGCCCGCTCTGCACTGATGTGCCCGTTCCTACCACCTCTCTCCGGAAGGATGCTCAGGGCCAACAGCAGCAAATGCATCCGGCTGGGAAGCTGGGAGCAAAGTGTGGGGAGAGGCAAGTGTAGGACTGGTGGTGACACAGTGCAGCTGCTGGGCTGTGCGGGATCCTGCTGGCACGGGGATCTGGTCCCAGAGGGGACGAGACAAAGCCAGTGCTGGTGCCAGGCAGAGCTCCTCTTGGGCGTGAAGGCTGAAGAACAGCTGGATGTGCTTGGGTTTAGGTGAGAAGCACGTCACTGCTTCTGGCTGTATGCTTTTTGGCTTGTGTTGGGACTTTGGCCCTAACCGTACACTTATTTGTTCTTTAATCTCGGTCACTTTATCAGAAGCCTTTGAACAACCAAATACATCTCCGCTCACCTTGGGAACAGGCTTTGCAATTTCTTTTTGGTTGGTTTTGTTTCCTTGCCAGAGACCTCAGAGACATTAGAGTGATTCCTCACAAACCTGGGTTTTGTCTTGAAGCCTCTGAAGCCTGCAGTGCTGGCAGCACTCGGGCACTGAAAGACCTGCATATTTTAGGATGGCTTTGAAATTAGACTAGATCCTTCAGGGCCTTGTAGGGGATCTAGGATCTTCTGAACAATTCCTGATGGCTGTCCATGTTGCCTTCTCCAAAGAAACGAGGTTACATGTTACTGGGACCACTTGCTGGTCTGTCTGTAGGTGTCTGGAAGAAGAAAAGAAAGTGGGCATCCCAACCGCAAGGTGCCATGGGGTCTCCTCAGCAGACCAGAGGCAGCTCTCGTGCGTGAACTACATGCTGTTTAGTTTGCTCCCATTGCCTCTTCTCCTGTCACTGGACATCACTGAGAAGAGCCTGGATCCCTCGTCTTCATTCCCTCCCATCAGATGTTTATACACATCTGCAAGTTCCCCTTGTGTCTGCTCTTCTCCGGGCTGAACAACCCCAGCTCTCTCAGCCTTTTCTCATATGAAGAGTGCTTTGGACTCTTCATTGTCTCCATGGCTTTGCACTGGACTTGCTCCAGTGACTGCATCTACTCTTGTACTGGGGAGCCCAGAGCTGGACCCCACACTGCAGATGTGGCCTCACCAGCGCTGAGCAGAGAGTGGGAAAGGAAGCTGCTGCCGAGCTCGTGAAGCTGTGTTTGACCTCGGGATGGCCAAAGATGTCTTTAGGGCTCTCCATGGCCAGCGGGAGTCCTATGCACCTGCGTCTGACCTGGAGGAGCCGGAAAGTGCCGGGCCCAGCGCCAGCCTGACTCCAGCCAGCGCCTGGTGCCCACAACAAAATAGTGGAGATGGTTTCCAGATGAAGCCTGTCTAGAAAAGCGATGTTGACCACAGGAAACCAGGTGGAGCTGGTGTTTACACAGCAAATGCCTTTTGAAACAAATCAGCAGGCTAACAGGGTGGGGACCTCGAGGTCTGATGCCACCTCCTATTTATGGAAAGCATGACAAGGCGCCCTGGTAAATGTCAATGCCTCACCTGGAGGAAAAAAAAAAAAAACAAACACAAAACGGAGCGAAATCTAGGAGAGATTTTATGGTTTCTAGGAAAGCTACTGCTGAGTGCCTCAAAGGTGGCCCGGCACACGGAGGAGCGGTGGGGATGTGCTCCCTCCCCGCTCTGCTCCCTGGAGCTCCTCCTCCTGACCACATTTTCCCAGGGGAGCAGTAAGGTGCAAACTGGGAACGTGAGGCTCAAGAACGTCACGGAAGAGCTTTCTTGCAGCTGATTTTGCATCAGGAGTTGCAAGCAGCTTGCCTCTGTCCCCCAAAGGTGGCAAGGGGAGAAGGTAGTACAGAATTATTCCTGCACCTTGAAGAAAACTTTTTTTTTTTTTTTGTGCATAACGAAATCCCTGATACTTGAATAATGCTGCCCAGGTCCCTGGCAGGGGAGATGTGCGAGTTACCCTGGCCTCAGCTCTCACTGAGGGATATTCCCTGGGTTCTGGAGGGAAGCTGAGAGTCATAATCTGAAGATGATGGCCAAGATGGGCTGCTCTGCTGGGTCTCCAAGGGGAGTACCCCTTGCATACCAGCCCTGCTGACTGAGATGTCTTTTCAGGGTCATGCCACAACTGGTGTCCTGCCTTCTGCCTCTGACACTGAGATGGGAAGAAGGAAAATGTTGGCAGTGGTGGAGGGTGCATGGAGAGACTGCAGAGAACTCCTCTGAGCACCCTGCAAGGAGGGCATCACAAGGGGGTGTGTGACGTTCGATATTCATTTAAGAGCCTCTGAGACCTCTGAAAACATTGGTTCAGTTTCTGTCAGGGATGCTTGCAGCCATGATGAAATGTAATTATTGTGTGGGTTATGGTCAGCTAGCACTGGGGGAGGTGTCCACAGTTAAATCAGATCTTTCCGTCTTCTCTTCACATGTTCTGGGAGGTGGGATGTGTGAGTTTGCTCTGCTCTCTACAAGTCCCAGCTGTGCACAAGTGAGCCTCAGTTCAGTAAGAGGAAGGATGCTGAAGTCAAGGGTTTGCAGTTGTGTTTTTCTGTAGATCATGACAGCAGTGCAGCCTCCTCCTCATAAACTGAGAGCGTTAGTCCTTGCGTGAGGCTGTGTCAGATCTGTTGGGACCTGATTGTGGAGTTCCATCAGCAAGGAGAAGAGGAGGACTGGTGCTAGTGTCCTTGAAGGACTTAGAGAAGAAAGAGAGCCCACCAGGGAAAGGGAAAAAGCAGTGGCTATGTAGAGAGATAAGCTGAAAAACAGCTATCCAGAATCTGTGAGTTTTGGGAGGCATGGAGGACCTCTGTATGTGAAAGGCAAGGGAAAAATGGAAAACATCAGGAGATGTCCTTGATCATGTCCAGCACTGCTCCGTGCTGTCAGCAATGTGCATACACTCATATTTTGGCTCTTCTGCAGCAATGTCCATGCAGCAGATGCTGTATCTGGTTCCTCTGTTCATGCCCAGTCACAGCTGGATGCTATTGAGAGCAGACATCCTTCCCTGCACAAGGACCTCAAACTCCAGCAGCCTCCCACGAGTGTTAAATCTTTGCTTCCCCCTGGGAGGAGAGGCTGGCCAGCCTTGATAGCTCCGTCCTGCAAAAACCGCAGTGTCCACATCACAGCTCTTCTAGGTGGGGACCCAGGACTTTTTACTGCTTGTCCCTGCAGGGGTCATCAAAGCAGCGTGGAAATCGCAGGTAGCTGCCCGGAAACCAGACACAATGAAGTATTTCCTGATCAGAGCTACTCTTTGCAGGTAAAAAGCCCCTGAGATTTGCATTTTCTGTCCCCGGTTGCAATGGAGGAATCTGTTGGCATGTCCAAAATGTTTCCAGGGTAAGGAAAGCAATTTGCAGCCCGTGGAAGCTTGAAAAGCAGCTGAAGCAGCTCACAGGAATCCTCACTTTGCCCCTCTGCTTTTCCACCAACACATGCTGGTCTGTTCTGGTCTGGCTCCTTTGCCATCGACCTCTTCACCCCAAGAAGGAAGGACTTTTGAAGTCAAATCCCCAACTCCCTGAAATCCCTCCCAAAATCTCTGAACGGCATTCAGGTCTGAGTTGTGCTGGTTCCACCAGCTTCTTGGCCTGGTCCCTGGAGCTTTCATGAGTGTGTGACACCTTTGCCTGTGGATGGAAACTGATGCTCTGTTCCTGTGGCCTTCTCCACTGCACGCATAAAGGCACACAAAAGGTAGGGGCCTGCCGCTTCTCCCTTTGGCCGGAAGGACTCTGCGCTTGAAGCTTTCTTACAAGGGGAGTTGCTCCTTTTGGAGACCCAGTGCCTGCTGATAGAGTTATTTATTTATTTACTTATTTTTTTTTTTTTTCTGCTTCTGCGTGCAGTGGTGCTGCGTTGGGGGGATTCATGGCTCAGGGTGCTTAAACGGCGGGCGTTTGCGTACGGTAACAGCTGTAGGTCAGGCTCCTGCTGGGGCTGCCAAGCTCTTTGCTTGGTTCTGCCGCAGCTCAGCCGGCGTTGAGGCCGCCGGTAAGCCACATTCCCATCACTTCTCACCTTCGGGACAGTGTTCATACAGAAGGTATACAGGGCTTGAACGTTGGCCAAGTCACTGTTGTCTTCTCCAAGACCAACAAAGCCTCACTGTACAATACTGTCTGAGGTTTATGCTTGATTACCACATACAGCCGCAGTAATTAAACTAATTCAGATGTCAGTGCCCTCCGAGACACTGTGGGTGAGTTGAGGAGCAATGAGGCGAGTCACGGAAGGTGTGTGAACCTTCATCCTCTGCAGCTGAGCCGTGAACACCTGCCTGGGAGTGCTGAAGCAGAGATGGAGGCACACAATGCGGCATTGTGATCCTGCTAAGGCAGCAGGTCAGGGTGGGAGGGAGGTCGCGGCATCGCTGGTGGGGAGCTGCGACCTGTGCAGAGCCAGCTCCAGCCATTGTGTTTGAGCAAGGGCTGTGCAAACAGCACTACGTGCCGGGCCAAGGCTGCTGCTGTCATTTCTCGTTGGCAGTGGTGGATCGGAGGTTCAGAGGGACAGATCTGGGTCCAGAGTCTATGTGTGAGAAGAGCTGTGACTCATCAGAGGCACAACAGGGTCTTGGGATTGAGAGCACCGTGCCGTGGTCTCAAGAGCCAGAGTGGGTGCTTAGAGTAGACCGGTGGGGCAGGAGTAGAAGAGAAGATTCAGGAGGATGCATCAGCTCTGGTGATGTGGTGAGGAAGAGAAGCACAATCTGCTCGTTTCTTCCTGCACACTTGAGCACTGGCGCTCTGCCCCTGCCCTGTCTTCTTGGCTGCCTTCATTCCTTTCTCCCACCCTGACATCTCCAATGTCCTTTCTCATCTTGCTCCTGGGCCTGCAAAGCTCGCTTTCTCTTCCCACGGGGTCTGAGGGCATGTTTGTCCTAGAGGGACCAAGGGCATGTTTGTCCTAGAGGGACCAAGGGCACAACTGCTGCACAAACATAGTCCTACAGAAAGCCAAGGAGCTGAAGAACGTGGTCCTCATGTGCTGTGGGTTTGGACATGGGTGTTTTACCAAGTCCCACTGGCGGACTTCTGCATCCAGCAGAGCAAGGGCACTCCTGGTTGCACCTTTGAAGATTGATGACGCTGGTGTAATGAGGAGAACGGGGTGCACTGTGCTTCCATGTGCAAAGGTTTCATAAGTGGTTCAAAACTCAGTTCTTTGCAGATGTTAAAACACTCCCTCCTCCAAAAATCGTGGCTGAGGCTGTGGCAGCTGGGGTAGGTGTGTTTGCTGAGCAAGCAGCTGCTGTTTGCACAGAGGGGATTCATTAGGCTACAATTTGGTTGAACTTCGTTCAGGGATCATGTGTTACAACTTGTGTCCCCCTCACCTCCGCTGCCTTGGCTTTGGATCCCTTTCTCTGCCATGGGCCAAGGGAATGACCTTCCTTTGGGACATTTATTTCTCTCTTTGCTGCTTCATGGTTGTTCTTCACACTTATCCTCTGTATCTTCTGAATACGCTGCCTCAGGGCAGCTGGCAGGACACCTTGGAGAGGCTCCTGTCCCATCAGACACAAAGCTGGGTAGGGTCGATGCGTTCTTTGGTACCTCTCCCGGGGATTCTGTAAGGAGGCAAGAGCTGATATTTAGAAAACCAACTAATTCTCTGTGAAACAAGGCTGAAGGAAATGCAGATGCCATGCAATGTTGACTGGAGCAAGAAGCGTGCAGGCACAGGGAGCCGATCTTGCCATGTGTTCGAGCTCAGCAAGCAGTCCCAGGTCAAGCAGAAGGAGCTGCTGCCCCTGGAGACGGGAGCTGTGTCTTGTGCCCAAGAAGCTGGAGTTTGCTTCTCGGCTCAGCACCCTGCTGCGGAAAATTGCAGATGCAGGGAAGTGAGTTTAGGAGACTCAGCACCCTGCTGAAAACCTTCAGGAGATGATCATGTTCAAAGTTTGGGTTGGAATACTGCTCCCCTGCTTGTCCACTCAAACCAAGACCCTGCATGCTAGCAGTGCATGAGCTGGGACAGGAGCTGGCCACAGCCCCAAGCTCTCCACCACGGTGCCCCAGCCAGGGGAACGTCCCTGCTGTGGGACTCCAGCCGCAGCACATCCTCTGTGTTTCCCTTCCTTGCCTTTACACCCCTGCCTCTTTTATTTTTAAGCGGTCACCTGTGACCAGAAGAAATTGCACCGCGGCAATGAGCAACCTGTACTTTGGTGTTTGTGAGTACAGTAGGTTTAAGCCTGGACTGCTCCCGGTGCCTATGTCTCTCATTAAAATCAGGACAGCTTGACTTGCAGTCCGTTAATCCTTTAATTCAGCATTGATTGATGAAGGTGGGAATAACCTTCCCTAGCCACTGGGCAAGTGGGTGCCCTGTCTGGGCCACCATCTGTGTCCTGTGCCACATCCACGGGAGACTTCGTGCTGCCTCTGCTGTAGTGGGGTGCATTGGCCTCTGAAGTGGTCCATCCCCTGGGATGATAGAGACAGCCTAGATTTAACTTCTAGAGAGCTAAAACAGAGCAAGATAGTCCCTTCTTTTGGCTTCTCCAATTCATTAAGTCCTCTGTCTCAGACAGAGCCCGCAAGTGTTGCTAAGAGAAATTTAACACTAATAAGTAAAAAGCTGATTGCTCTTCCGGTGTTAGATGCTCCCCTGAGAAGCTGTTTGCTGCTCTGCTCTTAAAATCTGTGCTAGCATCTCTACTGGTGGAGAAGAAAGGAGATGTGGGTTGGTAGTTCCAGCTTTCCTGGAGCCCGCTGTCATTACACAAGTATGATGTCCTTGACTAAAGGCCAGCCTGGTCTTGAAAAGGGGATTTCCCACCTCAAGGGGAATGTGCGAGAGGAACAAATACTTTGTTTGTAATAGGATCTCTGTAAAGCCTTTCCTGCTGTTTGCTCATGTTATTTCTCCACAGCATGTTTATAGAAGACGGTGTTGATGTCAGCTCGGGGCTATGGGACTCCTTCGAGAGCCAGTACTCAGTAGAAACTTTTGGCTTAATGGGAAAATCTTTTCTGCTGCATACAAAAATAATTGCCCAGGATAAAGTGGGCTGTAAATGGACTGAAATTTGGGCTCACTGCCCTACAAGAGAGTTGGGGTCTTGTTTTCCATTCCCTGGTCTCACCAGGAGATAGCTTTGTGCGGTTCTCTGCTACATGCCAGGGTACTGCAAGGGCTGACTGCTCCCAAAGGGATGGGGAGCCCAGCATGAGGGCTCGGCCAGGCAGGCAGGAGACTCATCCATCACTGTCGCCATGCAAGGTGAGCAGGATGGGCCCTGGGATAGCAGCTGGGGTCAGCCCAGAGTCCATATCTTCTGGGAAGCTGGTGGTGACAAGGCAGGTCTGAGGGTCAGACACAGCCTGAGGACTACCAGGCAGGTCTGCAGTGACCAGTGGCCAGTCTCCAAGGGGAGACTTTATTGTGGCCTTTCAATACTTAAAGGGGGCTTATAAGAAATACAGGGACAAACCTTTCAGCAAGGCCTGTTGGGATAGGACAAGGGGTAATGGTTTTAAACTAGAAGGAAGTGGATTGAGACTAGATATAAGGAAGACATTTTTTAAAATTAGAGTGGTGAAACACTGGAGCAGGTTGCCCAGAGAGGTGGTGGATGCCCCATCCCTGGAAACATTCCAGGCCAGGTTGGACTGGGCTCTGAGCAACCTGATCTGGTTGGAGATGTCCCTGCTCCTCACAGGGGGGTTGGACTGGATGGACGGCCTTTAATGGCCCCTTACAACCCAAACCATTCTGTGATTCTATGATAACGTCTGGCTGGGAGGTGTGTCCATGGGTTGGGGGTCTGGATCACCAGGGCCATGGCCTAGCAGGGGCAGATCTGTGGTAGAGTTTTGGGGACAAGTGCTCCTCCAGCATTGCTCAGGTTAGGACCGACAGGCTGAGCATGAACAGGCTCCTGGAGGCTTGTTGCTGGACGATGCTGGTGAGGCTGAAAATGAGGGAGGATGGGGTTGTAAGAGCTGGTGATGCCTTTCAGTGAAGGATGTCTCCTGCAGCATGGCACAGCTGACCAGTGTTTCTCCAAGGCTGTTTCTCTCTTTCTGCCCTTGGCACGTGGTCCTGGTCTGCTCTGTCTGTGGTGTCCCTCCGGGTTTCGCACAGCAGAACAGTGGCAGGGCTTTCTGCCTGCAGTGGACACCACTGGAAGACCCAGATGACAGGAAAAGGGTGTTGGTGATCAGAGGAGGACGTGTTGAAGGGCAAAACCTCTGGTGGAGCTGAGAACAACAGATCTCAGCTTGGGTCTTGCAAGGCCATGGACATGGCCATGGTGTGACTCATCCACTGCCAGTGACCAGACTCCCCAGAAGGAATTAATTTTCCTTTTCCACTGCAATTAGAAGGTTAGTGGCATGAAGCCGTTTCTCACCATACAGCACCATTTGTCTGTAACACCACCAATCGCTGCACCTATAGAGCACAGCCACGTTCCCCCACCTTATGCCACTTTCTGCAAAGCAATTGAAGCAAGAAATTTGTCTGGTTCCTTCCTTATTCTTGCAACAGTTTTCGGGAGCTGTTAGGGCCACGTCACGCTTCAGCTGGGCTCTCCCATCGCGTTCCCCAGCGCGGAGGCACCCACATCAGCCAAGTGCGTGTGCAAGGGGCCAGTGGATGATGCTGTGGGGGCTCTGGGAGAGGGATGCTGCGTCTGGCCGACCACCCCACCCCAGAGCTCCTTCTCCGGGACCAGCCCCAGCTAAACACATGCCCTGAAGCTTCCACACCTCTGCTTAGGGTTTCTGATCCCTTTATCCCCACAGCTGGAAATGTCAAGAGGATTAAAATGCCAAAGGGGGTCTAAAAGCCCTCACGAGGGTGTTTAAAATCTGCTCAGCTGGGCCTTTTGCTCCCCCCTCTCTGCTCCTCCCAGAGCTCTGAATAGTCCCAAGACTTTTATTAGTTTCCACATTGCAAAACTAATTACTGGAAGGGACGAGGCGGTTTGAGAGCCAGGATCTAGTGGTGCCTTCGGGGCTGTGCCAGCCCTGGGCGACCAGGGAGTGGAGCGGTGAGGATGGGAGGAGCCGTTCCTCTCGGATTTTATCTTGATGAGAACATCTTGACCAATGATCAGGAAACAAATTCCTCTGCCTCTTGAGAGGGAGAAGGGGCACTGAAAGGTCAAGGATGCCTGTGGCCTCCTCAGAGATCCCTGGGCAGGGCAGGTCTTTCACTGATGGTCACCAACACTGTCAGGGAAGAGATGCCTTCCCAGGTCCTGGGTCCAGTATCTGGTGTGGTACTTAGCTACGGACCCCCCAAAGGGTGAGACGTTTGCGTGACTCATGACTGTTGGACTGCCAGGTCTGTGTTTGAAAATCTCAAGAGCAGAAGGAAAATTAATTTAACTAGAGTTCAAAGGGTCTTAAATAAAGACTGAGCCTTGCTGTTATTCTGAAGCCTTTTTTTTCCATTAATTCCCTTTAATGCTGCTTTAAAATTACAAAGTGGAAGGGAATGTTGGCCAACACGTTTTTTGGTGGTTTAAAGACAACCGCTATTAATCAGTGATGAAATGTATTGGCCATAACAGTGTTTAGATGGGAAGGTGGCTTCAACCAGGACACGTGTAACAGCACGTAGTTGCGGTGACAGTTTAAAAATGAGCTATTGTGAGGCTCCACAGATGGACAGGGCTTGGTATTAATGATTACCACGAATTAACTAACTGGAAAGCAGTTGAACAGCAAGTGGTAGAGTTCAGCTTGACCCACTGGTGAGCTGACCCTTTTCCCGTACATTGAATGCCCAAATCTCATTTCTGGCCAGAGCGGCTATCCAACAGCTGAACACAATGCTTGGGCGCAGCCCTGGGTGGCCATGCCAGCCCAGCTGGACTGCCCATGGGTTGCAGAGGGTGATAAGAGGTTCGGTCCCCGCTCCCTGGGCTAGATCCAGCAGCGAGAGCAGCTCCAGTAGCCGGACAGCACTGCCAGCCCTGGGGCTCGTGCTGCCGGCACTGCTCTGTGAAGCGGGTTCACAAGTTTTTCTTCCTTGGTCTCTCCTCTTGCTTTCTTCTTTCATGTCCTTCTGGCTGCTGGCCTCTGCTGCCTGCTCCCACCAGCAGCTCTGTGCCCACAGTTCCTGCAAAGTCACTCTTGGTCCACCAGCATCCCTTGGTCACCAGCATCCCTCTGCAGACACACAGGGCTGCTCGCTCAGCATGGCCGGCTGCATCTGCCAGCAGCTTTCTTCTGCCTGCTCCAGCGAAGTCCACCTGCTCCTTTTGCAGCTGAAGATGTAGGACCCAGCTGGGTGTCCCCTCGAGGTGATGGGGTGGGGTGGCTGTGGCTTACCTCCAGGTGCATCCCGTGCTTCTCTGCTCTTCCTCCTCCCTCACCATGGGGTCTTCTTGACCAGATCCCCCCCTCTGTTTTGCCTCTGTCCCCATCCTGGTGACCTGGGCTGTGACCACAGGGGAACTTCCCTGCTCCCTTGTCCCTCTGGCTGTGTGCAAACGGGCTCATGTGAGCCGCAGCTCCCTCCTCCCCTGGAAATAAGCCACGCTTTCTCCTGTTCTCACCCAGCCACATCCTCTGGGATGGTTCAGCATCTCCTTGTGGGTGCATGCCCCTGTGGAAACTGTTTGGCATAACCACGTTGTGGACAGAAGGGTTGTGCAACTACCTGGTGCATGTCCTGGCGTGGGACCCGGGGGTCCTGCGGGAGCGGAGCAGAGCGCAGGGCACTGCGGCCACGCAGGGCGGCTGGCACTCCTGCTCCTTCTTTCACAGCTATCAGTATTTACTGGTTTGTTCCCACAGATCTTTAGGAAATACACAGGAAGGAGGGATGAACATTATCAGGCTCCAGTCACTCTATTTACAAGCGTGTCTTCAGCAGGAATGACTAACCCACCATGTTTTTCTGCCTTCCATTCCAAAAGCCCTTCAAGAATATCACAGCTTCCAAGGCTGCACAGAGTCACTGGTAATCCTGTTAACCTTTAGGTTAATTAAGCAACCTGGAATCTTTCGTTAGGAGGAACGGCGCTAATTGCATATCCCAGAGGGTGAGTTTTGCACGGACCGCTGGCTGGCGGAACAGAGACCACTCCAGCAAGGGGACTGGGGAGGCAGGGGTGACTGGCTTGAGAGAGGAGGTCAGGGAAACCTGTTTCCTCATCGGTGCTGGACAAGTTGGCATTTGCTGGAGCGGGGAACGTGCGTGGAGAGGATGCGGGGCAGCATCTGTGCAAGGCAGAAAGGGTCGAACTGCTGGTACCCGGCTGTGGGGCTGACGTTAGTGTCCAACCTCAAAATGCAAACCTGTAATGGCATAACACGGTGAGCAGCTCCGGACAAGAGGCCCCAGTCTGCAGCGGGGCTTAGCGCTCCGCGCCAGGAAAAGCTGCTTAAAATTGACAGAGAGCTCTTTGTTTGCTGTGTGTGGTTTAGAAATTAAGCAATACCCAGAAGCAATACTTTAGCAGCAAATATTGGTTCAAACATCAGCTCCCGCTCTCCAGTGGCCAGTTTGGCTCATCCCAGGTAGAAAACAGTGCATTGCAACACAGTCACAACCTGACACCGTGTATTTCTCCTAATCAGCAGGCAAACTGGTTTGTGGCATTTCCTGAAAAATAAACTGACCACAATGACTCTGGAGTTGGAGCATAGCCTCAAAATTGACCTGTAGGTCCAAACAGGGGCTGAAAGCATGTTTCTGAAAAGACTGCCACAGCTCTCCAGGTATCTGTCAGGCCTTGGGAGTCACGAGGAACGCCGAGCTGGTCCCAGTCCGCTGTCAGCCACGGACAGGCTCACAGAGCTGGCGCTCCCACGGGGCGGCTTACAGCTTCCGCAAGCCCTGTGCCGATCTGGCTTTCAGGGAATGAGTGACTCCCTCTTCCGGAAGAGACCTGACGTCAGGCAGGAGGGCTGGGATTTCCCCCAGATGCTTACACTGACCAGGTAAGCCAGCCCTGCAGAAGCCCCCTGACTTCTCCCTGCCCCTCCTGGGTACCTAAACATTGAATCACAGAATGGTTTGGGTTGGAAGGGACCTTTAAAGGCCATCTAGTCCAAGCCCCCTGCCACAGGCAGGGACATATTTCACTAGGTCAGGTTGCTCAGAGCCCCATTCGACCTGGCCTTGAATGTTTCCAGGGATGGGACATCCACCACCTCTATGGGCAACCTGTGCCACTGCCTCACCACTCTCATCGTAAAAAAAAATGTTTTCCTTATCTTTAATTTTAAAACCGTTGCCCTTTGTCCTGTAACTACAGGCCGTATACAAGATCTTATGGGAAAGATCTCTCCATCTTTCCTATAAGCCCTTTTCATACATTGAAAAGCCACAGTATGGTCTCCCTGGAGCGTTCTCTTCTCCAGGCTGAACAGCCCCAACTCTCTCAGCCTGTCCTCACAGGAGAGGTGCTCCAGCCCTCTGATTATCTTTGTGGCCTCCTCTGGACTCGCTCCAACTGGTCCACATCCTTCTTATGCTGGGGGCTTCAGAGCTGGAGTAGTACTCCAGGTGAGGTCTCACCAGAGTGGGGTAGAAGGTCACCTCCCTTGACCTGCTGGCCACTCTGCTTTGGATGCAGCCCAGAATGTGGTTGGCTTTCTGGGCTGCAGTTGCAGAGCGCCAGCTCACGTCCAATTTGTCACTCACCAGTATCCTCAAGTCATGCTCTGCAGGGCTATAATCCATCCATTCACCACCCAGCATCATTGTCTCCCATTTCTTGAGATGGGCACTGTTGCCAGTTCAGTGCCAGTCTGTCTCGCATCTCACCCTGGGCAGGGAAGATGGTCTGGGAAAACGGGTTCCCATCAAGCTATTCTTCTTGCCTTCACCTGCTATGACATGACCTGTGGGGCCAGGATAGGACAAGAACTTGAGCACAGCTTTCGTCATTGACCACAGTAATATCCTTGTAATGGGCAGGCTCCAGTCTTCTCCAAGTCACAAACTAGAAATTCCCATTTCTAGAGGGAAACAAGCCAACTCTATAGACAAACCCAAAGTCCTGGTGGGTGTATATTGCCCTCTATCCTCAGGTCATCGCACCTCAAGGTTCAATTGATTCTCTTTTTTTTTTTTTTCTTCCCATTTTCAGCATTTTTTCTCCTTAAGACCTCAAGCTGAGCTGGGTCTTCATCACACCACTGCCAGCCTGGTGACCCCTGGGAACAGCAGCATTAGCTCCAAAGGCCTCCACTGCTGGATAGGAGCACCTCTATGGAAATAACTGCTCCAAAGAGTCAGGCAAAATGCTTGTGTTGGTGTGGTGCCTTGATCACAGCTTTCCCTCTCCCCAGTTAATGTTTTCCCCACACGCACACACCACCAGAGCTTGGCTCTGTTCAGCTGCATTGGCTCCAGGATGAGCTCTGCCGTGGGGAGCAGCCAGCACCGTAATAACGCCAAGCCCTTTCCCAGACAGTTGTGCCAGCTCTAACTTTATCCCAGCCCAATTACAACAAATGTCCTTTCCTTAGGACACAACCAAAACTCCAGTCCAGCCTCGTCTCAACCACAAACCACAGTGTGGTTTGCAGTAATGAGGGAGATGTAGAAATAAGCAGTATTATTTTACCTTCCATTTTACTTAGCTGAGATCTGTTTTTTCTTGGCATTCAGATGTGTTCATGCATCACCAGTGACCCGTGGTTGTTCAGAGGGTGTGTTAATTTGTATTTCTTCATCATTCGTGTAATTTTTAGCAGCATCCTCTTTCTGAAAACAGAACACCCAGGATCCATAGTGTTGCAATACAACGAACTTCTGATGTGTAATAATAATTCAGCTCATTTCATGAAGATGTACTTTACAGAAGACTTGATGCTTTCTGGATAACAAGGACAAAGTCCAAGAGGCACCAGCTTGGCTCTGTCCTTTCTGGTAAAGCTGCTCCTGCTTGCATGAGCCAGATCATTGACCTCTTACCTTGAAAGACAACAAGAATTTCCATCGTCAGTAAGAATTGGCCCTCGCTGTTCAGTCTCAGCTTAGTCAGCCAGATACATGCATTTGGGCATGGGAGGAGCTCTCTTTTTGCACAAAACTGTGTACGCAGGCAGAGAGGTATTGATCTAACTAGAACTTGTAGAAGCATGTGTGTGTATTTAGTGAGAGAGAGGACCCGCTGTGTGAATACACGTGCATTTTATAACATAAAATTCAGAAAAGCAGTTGTCTGATAGACATTCAGGGGAAGAAGTTGGTTGCACCAAGAAGTTTGCCCCTTCTATACTTCAAAATGAAGGCATTTTGCAGCTGGAGGCCACTCAGTACTTTGCCTTTTCCATGCAAGGCTTCCCTTGGTGGGATGTACTGCTCAGAAACGAGCATCTTGGAGGCCTGTTGGGTCCTTTGGAGATCAAGATCTGAGCCTTCATGCCCAGGTGGCCTACAGGACACACCACCAATCTGCTGTTCTTCTGCCATTGGGTACCTCCAAGGCAAACTCCGTGTTGGAAGAGTTTCTTCTCCCCAGAGCTGCTCTGCCTCAGGCTGGAGTAGTGAATCTTAGCCACAGGAGGCAAAGTGGCTGAAGGAGTAGTCGCAAGATGGGATCATACCAGGAGGCGAATGGAAATCCATCGTGGAGAAAGGTAGGATTTGATAGCATCAAAAGGAGGTATAGAAGCTGCTCTTTATGTGACCAGTTACTTTCCAGATGTCTGTTGGCTGGACATCTGAAAATCCAGGAGTTACTGGTAAAGGCCAGAAGACAAGAGGCAAGCAGTAAAATCTATTGCAACCCAAGCCTCTTCCTTCACCCCTGGATTTGCCCTGATGCCACCTGGGAGGGCAAGGGAAAGGGATGTGGATTGAAAACCACCTATCACATCACCATGTCACAGCCATCCCCTCAGCAGATACAGAGACTGCATTGGGGACAGAGGTGCAATTTGAGAGGAGAGGAGCAGTGGGTTGTCCATGTAAAAAAGGCTGGGAAGCATGTGCAGAAGGCAGGATAGCATGCACTCTTCCAGCAATTGCTCGTCTGTTGCTTGAACAGATCCTTTATGTCTTCTGTGTCTTTGCCCTTCATCTGTCATGTGGCAAAAATACCTTTATCTGCTCTGGCTAGTGTTGTAACGTCATTTGTGGAGTTATGACGCCCAAATATTTTCATCATTATTTATGTGCTCAGGTAACTTTGCTTTTTCAGTGGCATTGTAATTTCTAGGCTGTCTTGAAATATCTGTTAGAAGAGGCATTTTGGAACAAATTGTCAAAAAGCTGTGGAAGAACTTTGTGGGACAGCCTCCTGCAAGCCCTTGTGCCTCTTCTTCCTATGAATGGGGACATTGCTGAGGCCCCTCTGAGTGAGGCAAAGATTGGTGAGACCCACAGGGAGCTGGGTATGGATTTCAGTGGCATCTGTGTGTCTCAGTGGAGGAAGACCTTGGAGAGCCACAGCTTGCTGGAGTAAATACAGATGGGAAATTACAGTTTTTTAAAAGGGAAGGAAGGCTTGTAGTGGGAGCAAGTAATTCCCCCCTACACAATGCGGTGTGTTTGGAAAAGAAGTGCTGATCTTCTGGGAAAGCAGAGGATGAAGGGATGAGAAATACAAACTAGCCATGCTGAAGGAACTGTTAAAGATGATGCTGAAATAACCAGCGTGGCCATGAGTGCCTCTCACTTAGCCTGGAGGGACCTCCAGCAGCCAGAGTCACAGGTAGGGCAGGCTCACCGTGACACGGTGGACGTGGTCACTGCCTGAAGGTCTCCAGCAGACCCTTCCCTGGGTCACTTTGCCATATCCTTGACCTGACACTGGGCTCCCACCTGCACTTTGGCCACCACCACCCATCTGCAGGTCACTTTGCCCCGAGCCTGCTGGGAGGAGGGAGAAGAGCAAACCCAGGGTGCTTCCAGCCAGCCTCAGCCAGGAACATGCTGCGGGCAAGCCCATGGCACTGCTGCCTGGAGGGTGCAGGCAATGGGAGAGGAAGGACCTGTGCACGGGATCCAGAAGATCACAAAGAGAGGCTGATGCTCTTGGGAGCAAGCCTGGGTGCTAGACCTCACCACTGGGCTTCCTACAGCACTCTTGTAGCTTGTGTCAAGTAGACACGGCGGGTAGACCAGCCCTAGCAGCTGCTGCCTAGCAATGCTGCCAGGGCTTGTGGGCTAGCTGATGTGGTCCAGGGACTCTCATTTAGTGGCCATGTGCCAAAGTCAACCAGAAGCTGGTCTTGTAGCCTGCAGCACAGATGGGAACATGGAGCCTGGGACAGCACGACGAAGGCAGACCTTTGTAAACCTGGCTGTGCCCCACTGGTCCTGACTGCAAGGAGATAAACGTGGAGCGATACAGTAGGATCAGTAGGATGGAGTGGTTTCGCAGAGGAAGCGGGAGGAGGGTGACTGCTAATCTCAGCGTTTGATCCCAGGCTCATACCAAGAACTTAACAAAGGTGCAGTGTGGTGTTTTCTCCTGGCTGCAGGGCACTAGCAAGTGGTTTCGTCGCTGCCATCGACCTTCTTTGCCTGTGCAAGAAGCTTGCCAGATCACGTGTAAGGAACATTTACCGCCTTTCAACCCCCTTGCCGTTGCCAAGAGAGCGGGCAGGCACTCAGGGTGCTGCAAGCCAAAGGGCGACGGGCACCACAGCAGCAGTTACTGGCAAACACGTGAAACTTGGGGCCGGATCCAGCAGGGACTTTCTGAGATCAGGCTGTGCGAGGCAGGGGGTTGGCTAGCACAAGGAAATTAGCCCCTCCTGTGGCATTTCATCCCGCAGGGGGAATTCAAGTGTCACAACTTGGGAATTTTCCATCTGAAGCCCCTTGTGAAATGAAAAGCACTTCGCCCTGCTCTGACTCCTGCCTGCGGAGGGGTTCAGTGCCAAAGTGAAAGGCTTCCTAAAAATGGACTGATCCAGGAAGGGGGGGGGGGCGATTTGGGAGCTATTGAGAAACAAGGAAGGACAAACAGTGTTAGGTCATTGCTTCTGCAAACACAGCCAGGGCTGTTCCTCTATAAAAGAGGGAGAAAGCGGTTTCGGAGCCATCACAGACTTGGAGGGGACAGTCTGTGACCAAGGCTACTGCATCCCCTCCTCGGCACCTGACCCCCTGCTCAAGTATGAAACTCGCACTCTCCACTGTGCTGTCCTTCGGGATAGTGGGTAAGTGTCTACCGAAAGCAGTTTCGGGGGAAAGGAAGAATCCAAACCTCCCAGCACCTCAGGCTTCCCCCCTAGATGAGGCTGGTTTAGAGCTGCAGCCTGTGCCAAACCCAGGCAGCTCTTAAATAAAAGCCAGGACGGAAAAGCACAGGAGCCCCTGCCAGATGCTTGCTTTGGCAGCTGTGGATCTCTGTCTACAAGGACGGTGTTTTGAGTGTTAACGACAGCAGCTTTTTCCTTGGGCCAGCCCGCTGAGGCTGCAGGGAGGTCTTTGGCTCCTCACAGCAAGGCGCCGAGCACGGTGGGCAAGGAGGAGGGATGCTCAGCACCCACCGCCGGGCAGGGGACCGCTTGGAAGAGGCTCCGCACTCCTGCTGTCGTGGGGCGAAGGGAAAAGTTGGGAGAGGAGCAGGGGTTCAGGCATGGGGTCAGAGACTGAAGCAAGACCTGCCTGCCAAGCCTGCATGTGTGTAGGGTTAAACCTGCAGGTGCTGACAATAAAATAGAGCTTAAGTAGCGAAAGACTCCCCATGCCCCCCTCCTCTACCCCTGCGCTGCTCCGTCCTGCTGCTGCGGCTGCACTTTGCTCGGGCTCCTGTGTCTTTTATGCCTAAACTGTGCTGTTGCAGAGCTAGCTCTGCTTGATGCGATTATTTCTCTCCTCTCTCTCTGGTCACAGTTTTGTCAGGCAACAGTCAGGTAGCTGCCTGGAAAGGGAAAGAGCGGTCTCCTCCTCGGAGTAGGCAGCGGGTCTCTTCTGATCCCCCATAACGCGTTGTGGTGATTCATGTCCTCTGGTGGGAAGCGCTCCCTGTGCCGCTGGCATCGGAAAGCCCTCGAGCACCTTTGCTGAGTACTAGCATACAATGATGTCTTATTAATGGTGAAGAGTCCCTCCTCCTCCTTTGCACGGAAGGAGACAAGAGGTTACCCCAAAGCTCTGCGGCAGAGGCCATGGCACTCGGGTTCTCATCGCCTTCCCAATGTTCACCAGTGCAGGCGGGCTGACTCCCTCAGGAGGTCTGGCTTCTGCTCAGGACAGGATGGTTGCCAGCACTAGGTTTAGGTGACCATGGCTTTGTGCAGCCAAGACTTGAAAAATGTAGATGATGGCAGTAGGAATGAAGGCTAAGGATTCTCCCTGTGGCCAAATTCAGCATCTCCACTGGGAAAGGGGAGGGGAGGTGTCTGTTGGCAGCTTATGGCACAAAAATCAAGAGAGAATATTTCAGAGGTGAAAGAGAAAATGGAAGCACCGCAGATTAATCTGAAGATGTTTGGATGAAATGTGCCGTCAAGGGTTTGGAGGGAGCAAGCTGTGCACGCAGCCTCTTGGTCTGCGCAATCCTGCCAAGAAGGGACAGAGTTAAGGTGAAGTGGGCAGCACGGGCTGGCCACGTACTTTAACTGCAAGTTTCCCAGGTTTCTGGTGTCTAAGTTGCTGAAGGAGGTGTGAGTCTGTGTCCACCTGAGGTCTTTGCTTTGCTCCAGTCTCCCAGAGCAGTCAGTCAGCTGCGTTTACTGGTTGGGGGACTCTTAGGAGAGAGGACTGTGGTGGTGGTACAGCATCTCTGTTACTGGGTGTAGTGGAGGAGGTGAGATATAGAGAGACTGTTTAATATATCAGATCATCTAGCTCCCAAGGGGGTCATGTGTGACAACGTACTGAATATAGTCTGGTCAGGTCAGAGCTGCTCTCCCTCTGGGGTTATTTGCAAAGACACTGCTTCAGTGGACCGCCTTTTCTCATCATTTTTGCAGTCTTGAGTTTGGTTTCTCTTGGAACATGTGGATTTGTTCTCTGACTCCTGTGGATGTTGCCGTGAGCTCTGGCTGCTTGAATCACGGTGCTGTGCAGGACATCTATTACCCAGGGTCAGGAATGATCCTCCCAGATGTTCATGAAGATGGACACATCAGGCAAGAAAGAAAGGACCTTCCTGCACGACTTAGGAGATGTGCAAGGGAGATCCTCCACCCATCACCAGAGGCCATGACTGCAGGCAACCAGAGATCATGTATTCACAGAGATGCTATTTATCTCAATGTGATGCCTTTCTACCTTTCTATTTATTTCTGGTTCTTTCTACAGCTCTGTGTTTTGCTGCTCCCCCCAAGGCAAGCATCAGATGGTGCACCATATCCTCAGCAGAAGAGGCCAAATGCAGGAGTCTAAGGGACCACATGCAACAAGAGAGTGTTGCATTGAGTTGCCTGCAGAAAGCAACGTACTTTGACTGCATAAAAGCCATTTCGGTGAGTGGGCACCAAATATCTGTGCTGGGCACTGAGGATGTTTCAGCAGCCTGTTACACCTGGAGAAGGCTGGGGTTTCCTTTGAGTTGTACCTGTGATCCCCCTGTAGAGGACTTGCCCACGAGGATCCAGGAGAATCTCCAGGAAAGTGTTTTTCCCTCGTATGTCCCTGCTCTTTGTCTATTGACTGAAATATTTTTGTTGTTTAGAATAAGGAAGCTGATGCCATTAGCTTGGACGGTGGTCATGTTTATGAAGCAGGCCTTTCCCCCTACAACCTGAAGCCCATTGCTGCTGAGGTCTATGAGCAAAGTGGAGGTACATTTTCATGCAATGTTTTTAAGCCAAGTGGTGGTGACAAACGGATAGCGCAAAGGCCAGCCTTTTCATGCAGAGCTCCCACATTATTTCTGTTGGGTGTCTGAGTTATTGCCCCTGGCTTCCAGATCCCAGAGGCGAAGTGGGGGTGGGGGGCAGTTACACCAAAATGTGAATCATCACCCACGGCCAAAGTCACTGCAATGGAAACAGGCAGAGCCGGTGCCCCATTTCTGACGTTAGCTGTGATGGAAGTCACTGGTCACATGGTGATGTGGTGGCCAAGGAAGGAGAGCATCATGAGCAGAAATCCTGGCCCTTCTGAAGCATGGCAAAAAATTGTGCTGGTCTCAAGATCTGCTTTCAGTGACCTTGAACTACACAAGTAAAACACTGAGCTAGATAGCACAGATAACCTGTGCATCTTCCTGCACAGTCACCAAGACAAAAAAAAAAAAAGAAAAAGAAGAAGAAGAGGCAACAGTATTGCCATTAGTGCTTGTGGAGGAACACCCAGTTGAGATTACTGAGGCAAGAGGTGCAGGCAGTGCACAGAAAAAAGAAGAAAAGCATAAGAAGTGCTCTGCAGCAGTCCCTTCTGATAAGAGTTAGCTCTATTGCTCTGTCCTTCTCATTTTCTGAACTGCCCTTTGTCTCTCCCATCTTTCTCTTGGGAGCCAAACAGACACTATTTTCCCATTTTTATTTTTCTCACCATGTCCAAAGCTCCCGATGCCTTTTGACCTGTGCCCTGGAGTTCAGCCTGTTTGTACACAATATTAAGGATCAAACCAATGCGGCAGAGTCATTCTATGATTCTATGATTCTCAACACAGTAGCTAAAAAAATACAGATATTAAATGGAAGGCTGTGGTCTTTACCACCCCTAAAACTAAGTCACTTTATTCATATGCATGTGATGGTCTAGGTATAATTTCAAAGATTAAATGTGGAATTTCGTTCTTGCAAGCCTTACACATATGCTTCAATGTGCAATGGCATTTGAGAGAAGACTTGCCAAGGAAGAGTTGCCAAGATGACTTGTTGAAGCATCCTTACAAAAGTATGGGGATGTCTAACATCTGTCTAGGGGCAAAGCATTTTGTGTGTGTTAGTACTTTCAGGTCACTTATCGTTGCAAGTTGTAATGCACAGCATTGGCTCAATATCGGCAGTGTAGCTCATGCCCAAGAAAAATGGGAAAACCACGAGTGTTCAAGGAAAGTGGCTAATTATTTGGAAGTGCAGTGCTTTATTCTCTGAAATCGGGGGTTTGGCAGGATTTGAAATGTTCCTAAGTCCTGCTTTTTCATTGCTTTCCTGCTTTTACTTGCACTGCAGGCTCCGCAACCAGCTACTACAGCGTGGCTGTCGTGAAGAAAGGAACAGGCTTCACCATCAATGACTTGCAGGGCAAGACCTCCTGCCACACAGGCCTGGGCAGGTCCGCTGGCTGGAACATCCCGATTGGGACACTCATCCACCGAGGAGACATCAAGTGGGATGGCAAAGACTCGGGCTCCATTAAGCAAGGTGAGGTGGGACATGGCGAGGTAAATGGGATGATGTTAAGCCAGGGGTGGTGGTACAACAAAAGCAATGTTGACCGATCTTCTGCAGAGGTGGCTTGCAGAGCAGTCGAGTCACTGACATTCTTTATGTATCCCCTCTCTTCTAGGTCCTTGTAAAAGTGAATTTTAGACTAATTGTTGCTTCTTTCTCATCCATAGCGGTGGCCAATTTTTTCTCTGCCAGCTGCGTGCCTGGTGTCACCACTGAACAAAAACTGTGCCGTCAGTGCAAGGGGGACTCCAAAACCAAGTGCTCCCGCACAGCACCTTATTCTGGATATTCTGGAGCTTTTCAGTGAGTTACAGTTATTTTTCCGTTGGGGAAATAGTCTAGCCCTGACACATGCAAGTTGTCATTATACAAGGGAGAGCTGTGTTGTAATCAGGGGTCTCGAGGAGACTGAATTTATAGAACTGGGAGTGCTGGTAATAACCAGCAGGTAGCTAGCAGGAGATGAGAGAGGCACCTTGGTTTTCTGGTTTTGCACAGACTTAAGAATATACAGCATTAGCATTGTTCTAATGGGGCTCCTTGAGCTTTACTTCTCTGCCATTACATTTTCTTCTCTGTTAGCCTAGCTTTTTTGGGGGAAGATTACTGCTCTATGGTTGCAGTTTGTGCCGAAATAATTTGCTGAAACAGGAGATAGGCAGCCACAATTTTTGGTTTTTTAACATCTCTTCTGTTCCTTCCACCTGCAGGTGTCTGAAAGACGGAAAAGGAGATGTGGCTTTTGTGAAACACACAACTGTTCAAGGTAGGCCTGTGAGATCATTTGTTTCTCTCCTTTCCACTTCAACCTCATGCCACCACTCCATCCTACAATTAGTCTACAGTGTGCAGACTTTCATTCCTCTCCAGTTCTGCCTCAAACCTCTTCTCCTTTCATGTCTAGAAAGATGTTTTGTACACTGTGGACTGACTCACTCTTGTTGCTGAAAAATATGATTGTGGTGGGATCCACATTTTCTTCTTTGGAGTAGGAAAATCTGCTTGATTTACATTCAGTGTTATTATTGTTGCCATATTTCAAAGCTAGCTGTAACATTATCACAGCAAATGCCAGGTGAGCAATTGTGTAGGTAATTATGCTCACTTATCCCTTCAGGAAGGGAGGGAATTCAGCCCACAGCAAGAGTTTGCTAACTCTGCACCTCCTGGAGATGGATGATGGCCTGGCATGCCCAGGACCTGCACTGAGCTCAGTGGAGGGCCACCAAGATGGTCATGGGGCAGGGACACTTGTCTTGTGAGGAGATGCTCAGGGAGGTGGGCTTGATCAGCCTGGGGAAGATATGGCTTTGGAGGGACCTCAGAGCAGCCTGCCTGTGTCTACAAGGAGGTTAGCAAGAAGGTGGAGCCAAGATCTTTACAGAGGAGGACAGTTGGAAAGATGAGAAACAATAATCAGAAACTGAAACAAGAGAGGTCTAGACCAGATACAAGGAGAAATTATTTTCCTGTTGAGAACAGCGAAGTAGTGGGGCAGGTTGCCCAGGACAGTTGTGCATTCTTCATCCTTGGAGGTTTTTAAGATCTACATGGAGTAACCCGGTTTGCCCCTGCTTTGCGCAGTGGCTTAGACTAGAGATCTTCACAGGTCCCTTCCCACCTGAATTCTCCTGTAACCCTGTGATCTCTGACCTGGGCTCTGTTTTCAGCCTTGACACTACTGGCCTTCACAGACCATGTGTAGCTCCTGACCTGTTCAATCAATTTGTATGGTGTTTGTAAATCTACTTGCCTTTGTATCTATTTGTACATGCCTGGATGTCTAGGCAGCACTGCCACAGAAATCCTCTTACTGTTGGCTTAGTTATGACAGGGGCAGGAATAATCTCTCTTTCACAGGCACATGTGTTCTCCTTTCTGCATTGCCCCCATAACACACCCAAAGGGGGTGCACGCAACCTCTCTTCTGTGAAGAATTCTACCCCAAGCTTCCACAGAAATAAATTCCTTACAAAGCTGCCCAGACTGGCTTCTTTGTCTATTTTCATGGTGATGCAACACATGGTTCCTCCCTTCCTCCAGAAAATGCGCCAGAGGAGAAGGATAAGTACGAGCTGCTGTGTCTGGATGGTACCCGTCAGCCTGTGGACAACTACAAAGACTGTAACTGGGCCAGAGTGCCTGCTCACGCTGTTGTGGCTCGAGATGATAGTAAGGTTGATGACATCTGGAACTTTCTCTCAAAAGCACAGGTATTGTAAAGCTCTCCTTTCCTTCCCTTAGCATCCCATCTTCTGTCCTCTGGCTTTACATGCTCTCTCCAGCTTTCCAAAAGCTTTAGTAGAGTCATTTGCTGATTATTTTTCCCCTGTGGCAGGAAAAATTTGGCGTGGAAACAACCAGCACCTTCCATCTCTTTGGGCCACCTGGCAAGAAGGAGCCAGGCCTCAAAGACTTGCTTTTCAAAGACTCTGCTGTCCAGCTGAAACGTATCCCATCACTGATGGACTTCCAGCTCTACCTGGGCTTTGAGTATTACAATGCCATCAAGAGCCTTCAGAAAGGTAGGCAGGACATGAAATACTAATGTCACGTCAGTGTGAACTGCGTTGAAGAGATGGGATCAGCAAATATGTCTGGGGAAGGGAACACAGTTTTTTCAAACATAGATGGTATTCTCTGCAAAATATTTCCTGTGAAAGGTATTATCATTAAATTTACACAATCTTCACAAACTTCATTTACATCAACAAAAAGAATTTGTTGATTTCAAAGTCAAAATAACATCATCACCACACTGACAGAGATGGAAGATTTACAGGCACTCCACCCTTTGTCCTTTCAGAAATTGCCTACGGTTATTCAGCTGGTGGTAGGGATTGGGCATGGTCAAAATGGCTGCTTAGAAAAGCCATTTCTGGGACATAAGAGGAAGGAACATCCCATGACACCAGGTCCAGTATTGCCCACTTGAGGGAAACAATGTCCTTTGTTTCTGTCTAGACTCATCAAGCATTTACTGACATCCTAGCTGGCTTTCCGAGAGTCAAACATCCCACAAATGAACCCCCCAAATCCACGTAAAATGTACAGTTGCTCAGAGGCTCAGCCGCTATGGCATTTATGGAAGAGGGTGCGTGGCCTTCATGTAGAAGCAAAACATTATTCAAATGCCACTTCACAGAAACACACGTAGCTTGTATTTTTTCAGCTCGATCTGGTCTTAGTCTCACGATTGTCTGGGCTGTGAGGTCTGGGAAAATGCGGAATGTGTTATAGGCAGCAATACCAAGTACCATTAATGCACAGTAGTTCATTGGTTGCGATGCCAGAACAGCTTGTGTTATGCAGAAGTTCTCCTTTCTGACCCGTAAATTGATTTTTGACCATCCTTCAGCTTAAGAATCACCCCTTCCATTCACGCCAGCCCGGGGCTTTTTAAATAAGAACCTCGTGCACTGGGCAGCAACAGGTTGCTGTGCACAGATGGTTTCACGGCTGAGTCCCGGGCACCCAGAAAGTAGCTTGTTTGTAGCCTTATTGTTCAGCAGGGCTCTAGGCTTATCCTTTTTTTTACCTCCACAGGTTTTACAGATCAGTCGAACTCCAGCCACAGAGAAAACAAGATACGGTGGTGTGCAGTAGGCAAGAATGAGAAGAGGAAGTGTGACATCTGGAGTTTCATGAGCAATGGGAAAGTGGAGTGCACCGTGGCAGACAACACTGAGAACTGCATTATCCAGATCATGGTGTGGCCTTTTTTTCCTTTTCTTCTCCTTGAGAGTCAGGTGGAGGGCAGTGTTTCTTCTTTCAGCCTGGGAATAGATGGGGTGGATGGGGAGAGTAGATCTTAAAAAACTTTGGGAGCTTTGTGAGAAATACCAATGGGCAGAAAACAACCTCATCACAGGGAAAAGGCTCAACTAATTTTTCACCAATTAACGTTAAAAAAAAAAAAATTGGAGAGTGTTCTTTTTTGAGATCTCCTAAATAAAAAAAGCAATTTTCTAGTGTGAAGTAACTTTTTATTTGGAAAAGGAAGGCAAAACACAATTTTTTTAAAACACAGAGGAAAACAGCTGCCTGCTTAGAAGGGGAGTGGTTCCATAGCGTAGATGAAGATGCTGGTGGTAGCTCAGAGGGTTGGGTCAGTACCGTGAAGACAGCACAAAATGCAAACTTGAAAGGACAGGTGAGATAAGGAGATCTGTTTGGCAGGGAAGCAGGCTAGGAGAGTCGCGCGCCCAAGCCTGCGAGCGCCTGGGGAGTAGAGCTGCTGCTGGAGGCGGATGCAAGCGCACAGGAGCAATAACTTCAAAGCTCACTCTGCTTGCATCAGCGAGATCTCGTCCGTCTGTACCCTAAGGGATGGCCTCTCAGATTCCCTTAGCCCCAGGCCTTTCTCCCTTACCTTGAGTGCTTCTTTTGCCATCTGATTTCTGAAAAGTGCTGGTCTGGGGACGTGGACACACAGCATCGTTTCAGCACTGCACCATTTTCATTGCAGAAAGGTGACGCCGATGCTGTCAGCTTAGACGGAGGTTTTGTCTACACTGCTGGCGTGTGTGGCTTGGTGCCAGTGATGGGAGAAAACTATGAGGGTAAGCACAGCCCAGGCTGCCCCTGTGGGCCCAGGTGGTGGGGAATGGGCTGGTGTAAAAGCATTGTTTGTGTTCTGAAATCTAGAAAGCAGCCTCAGCGTTGCATCCTGCAGAAAACACACGGTGCTCTGCTCACCGCTGCAGACCTTGCCTTTCCACAGAGGTGGAACAGCCCTAGGAGAGTGGGCACCAACAGTAAGGAACACATTGACCTCCAGCTCCTGTCTGCTTTGATTTAGTTATTATGTCCCTGTCCTTTAGCATTAGCCTCGGTAAAACTAATTGTTTTAGCTCAGAGGAGCAGATGGAGGCTGTGCCTTTTTCTGGCGACGCACAAGGTGTTACCTGAAATAGTCACTTCTAGAATGAAGTTTCTCCAGAAATTAGCGAGCTCGATCGTTTTTTTTGTATTTGCCATCTCTTTTATCTAATATCTTCTTTTTCCCTCCCCCAGATAATAATGAATGCAGCAAAGCAGAAGGCCAGCCAGGTAATTACTGCCAACACAGGGACAGAAAACCATCCTGATGGGTATAAGTAGAAAAATATATATGCAGTCACGAGCGGAGAATAAATGGCCAGTCTCCACACAAAAAGCCACTGTGTCCAATGTAGGTATTAAAAATCTGGGAGATTAATTTAGTCAGATGGAAAGTCTGGGTCTGCAAGCAGATATGAAGGCAAAGCCTATGGCAGCGGCAGAGATTTGTGCTTAGTTGCAGCTATCTGGAGCACGGCCGCACCATCACGGTGGCAGGGCTGTGAACGGGGGAAGAGGGTCTGGGTTGTAGCACTAGGAAATTGTTCTTTATCGAAATGGGAAGAGGGAGAGGAGGGAAGTTTTTTGTCCTGTGGTAAAGACAGGATCAGTAATCAGGAGGGGATAAGAAATTGTCACACATGTCTTGCTACAGCCTTCTCGCGTACCCAAGTGTCAGAGTTTTGAGGCGGGGGGGATGTCAGGGATAATAATTTCCCAGGAGCACGGTGGGAGCAGATGCATCACATCTGCCAATTCTTCTGTTGTCACTGCATGGTAAATAATTTATAAGGGCAAAGTATTTCTGCTACGCTGTTCATAGGTGCCCTCTCCCACGTGGAGCCAATGCTCTTGTAAGGGAGCTCAGTGGGATCCTCAGGTCAGTCCTTAATCCTCCTCTATTTTATCTTCTGAAAGCATCCTACTTCGCTGTTGCTGTTGTGAAGAAATCTGACAGCGACATCACATGGAACAATCTGCAGGGCAAGAAGTCGTGCCACACCGCTGTTGGGAGAACTGCTGGCTGGAACATTCCCATGGGCTTGATTCACAACAAGACAGGGAACTGCAATTTCGGTGAGTCAAGTTTTGTATGCATTTCTTTAAGCTGGGAATCTGCTTGCAAAAATGTTTTCCTGTCCTTCATCTGACCTTCAAAGTTTCTTGTGCCTCAAAGATTCCCACCTGGAGGTGGGAAATGGAGAAGACTCTGTTGTTTAAGACTTCATGGAGCAAAGTTTTAGGCTGATGGTGACCGCTTCAGAGTAAGATACAGCATGTCAGCTGCTTTGGGGCACTTTGTTTTCTTTTCACATCTCTCCCTTTCTCTTTGCAGCAGCCCAAAAGGTATTCCCAAGAAGGGAACATAGGCTGCCCCAGGTATAGGGGGGCCTGGTGTTTGTGCAGGGTGTGAAGTGAGGATGAAGGATGGGTTTACGAATCTCGGAAGGGAAAGGAAGGGCTGAGAACTGGTGACAGAGGCTGATCTTTGTTCAAGAAACTTGAAGGGACTGATCTGAGAATAAGGGGGCAAAAGTCGGCATTGGCTCTGGGCCTTTAGAATCTGTTCAGAAGACCAACTTCTCCGTCCATCTTTCAATTGGTGAGAATTAATGGTCCAACAAAAATAATCTGGAAATATGTTGGACCAATGCAAATTAAGTATATAATTATCGAAAGGAAATCTCTAAGAGCAAGAAGATACTAGTGTTGGTATGTTTTAAAACCAGCCTCTCCATCCTCCTGCCTGCCTTTCCCACTGTCCCTTCTGCCCCCAGGGCTCTGCCACTGCTGCCAAACACAACTCTGCCAGCCGGTAAAGGCTGAGGAGGCTGGGGCTGGCTCTGCATGAGCTGGGAATGGTTTGCAGCAAAAATACTCTTCTTTCTATGCCAGTATAGTGCTTATCACAATTGAGCCTAAAAAACCCCTAACTTTTCAGTGCAAGAAAAACAAACTTTTCCTATTTCTGCCTTCAGATGAATACTTCAGTGAGGGCTGTGCTCCCGGGTCTCCTCCTAACTCCCGCCTCTGCCAGCTCTGCAAGGGCTCAGGGGGGATCCCACCAGAGAAGTGCGTCCCCAACAGCCACGAGAAATACTATGGATATACGGGAGCTTTCCGGTAGGTGATGGGAACACCGGGGCTGCTCTCAGGTACCCTGGGGCTAATCACATACAGAGTACAGCCTCATGTTGATGCTGACTTGCTAGACGTTTTTTCTTTATGTAGCTTCCTGCAAAACGATGCCAAACATTCCTGTTCTGTAAAATTAATGTCCTGGTGCCTCCAGGCAAACTTGGAGAGATACAAGCATTTTGGCCAGACCTCCTACAAAGGCAGCAGTGCTGCACCTTTAGCACGAACAAGGGATGTTAAAAGATGGGAACCTACAAACAATGCTGCCACTAGATGCTCCCTGCTAAAAATGCTGCTAGCCTTAGTTAAAATGAGCCGTCCTCCAAAAAGTGCCGAAAGCAGAGCTCAGCCCCAGTGCCGTCACCTCTGTACCCGCTCAGTATCAGCTCAAGTCTAAGTAATTTGTATTGGGTATGAATTTACAAAGAGAATGAATCTCATTTCATTTACAGCTAATAGCAAAGAGACCCTGCTTCGGGGTTTGCAGTCCTTTTGGTGCAAGTTAGTGTTTCTACAAAGCTGTTAGCACACGCAGGCAGGTATTGCCGAAAGCAAAGCAGATTCTGCACCTGGCCAAACTGCTTCTTTCTGACAATAAAATAGATCAGCTACTTAGTATGTGAGAAGAATACATTTTTTTTTTCTAGAATGTGTTAAAAGACTGTGTATGCTTAAAATATTCACGACAGGGCTCCTAGACCTGGCTGTCCTCGGAGATTAATTTTAAAAAATAAGACATAGGTCAGAATCAAATCTGCGGGAAAGGGCCACGATTCAAGCACGCACATCACTTGCCTTTCTTTGTACTTCCCAGGTGTCTGGTCGAGCAGGGGGATGTGGCCTTTATTAAGCATTCGATCGTCAAGGAAAACACTGAGGGTACGTGGTTATTCTGTTGCACGGCGCTTGGCACGGCTGCCTTCCCCAGTCTGCATTATTTTTATTCCCAGAGCAGAAGGTAATAGCCAGCTTTACCTGCTCATCCTGTCAATTCCTCCCCTCCCGCAGGAGGAGTGGGATTCAAGGATCAGCACATGCCATCTGCCCGGGGTGGCTCTTCCCAGGCATTTCTGCACAATTTCCCACTAACTACAATTAATGGCAGCTGCACGTTTATTCAGGTGATCCCTCAACCGCAGACTCCTGTCCTGGCACCTTTGTGCTCTTAGCTCCTCACTTGCCTGAAAATTAAAAAGTTCAGTTCACATTTCTGAAAGCAGTGGCTGAAGTTTTCCAAGCATTTGGGAAGGAGACGTAATTAAGTCTCCCAGCCTGCTCGGAGAGTCTGACTCATTCCGTTTACTGTTCCTGAGTTCTGCTTACAGCCTCCTGTTTACATGCCAAGTCCCAGTGCCAGTGCTCATGCAGGCAGAGACAAACGCACCTTGCTTCGGTGCTGTGAGGCTGACATTCTTCTGCTGCACAAGCTCTCTGAATCTCCTAACTAATTCTCTTTAAAGGTGAAAATAAAGAAGACTGGGCCAAAAATCTGAAAATGGACCAATTTGAGTTGCTGTGCACTGACGGGCGACGGGCAAATGTCATGGATTACAGTACCTGCCACCTGGCTAAAGTTCCTACCCATGCTGTGATCACACGTCCTGAGAACGCAAAAGTTGTCCGTGAGCTGCTGGAGGGACAGGAGGTTGGTAGTACTGACAGTGGAAGAAATGTTCTGGGGTTGTTTTTATGTGGCATATTTGCATTTTTAGAGCAATGATGCTCTGAGTTTCCCTGAATCAGTGAGAAGTGGAAGATTTTAACTTACCAGTATGGGGTGACAACCTTGTCCCTTAGCCTCCCCCTCACTCCATCCCTTCCAAACTGCTCTTTCTCCTCTGCCACCTTAGCAAATACCCTTTCAGGTAACAGCCAGATCATCATCGTTGCTGTTGTCACGCTATACTTGTGTAACATGAGATTATCACCTCCTTCTCACGCTACCCCTGCTCTTGGAAATGTGTTTCAGAAGCTCCTCGAGGTGCCTGGTCTCTAACCCAGCCGGGTCAGGCACAAGATAGGTGCCGAGCCATCCAGCCCCGGGAAGAGAGCGGTCTCCCTGCACATACAGAGTCCTACAGCTGCTAGTGTAAATGTAACCAAGTCAACTCACCTCTGATTGATTTTACACTGAAAACATTAATATTTGCACCACTGTTGGGGTGTGCTGAGAGGCACTTGGGAAGTCAGCTCCTTTTGCTTCCAACTCATGGCTAAGGCATAGGACCTGCGGGCAGCATCTGCGGATGGACTCTCCATGTAGTGACATGTTAAAATGGAAAAAAATTGTTTAGATAGTCATGTCACAACAGTGCTCACCACTGAGAGATGCCTCATCTGACCACAGAGACAGAAGATTCAATCCTAAATTTCTGGAGCTCAGCTGGGGGCTCTCCAGGGTGATGGTGAAGAACTAGGACTAAGAGCTAAGCTTGTACGAGCTGCATCTTGCCAGCTTTCTCCTTTTTACATACACTTATCTCTTTGTGCCTTTATTTCAGAGACTGTTTGGAACAAAAGGAACTGAGACAGAGAAGTTCGAGATGTTTAAGTCTCAAACTAAGGACCTTCTGTTTAAAGACTTGACCAAGTGTCTGGTCAAACTCCGTGATGGAATAACATACAAGGAATTCCTCGGAGATCAATACTATGCTTCCGTTGCTAGCCTCAATACCTGCAATCCATCAGGTAACTGTAATAGCCCCAGGAAGAAGTCTGTGAATTGCAGTTCTTACCCTTGCAGGCACGGACAGTTTCTTCTTTAGCTGTCCGTTTATTTGTTTAAAGCAAAATGAGGATAACTGTCAGTGTGTGCTCAGTGTGATCTGTGGTTAATAGACATTTTTTTGCAGCACGCTCCATAAATTTTCCATGCGATTATGTTGTTGGCGTGGCTGGGTGTGTGCTGGTGGGAAAGTGTTTAAAGGAAGGGTCTGAACTTCTCCTTGTCCTTTCCCTTTTCAGACCTCCTCCAGGTGTGCACTTTCCTCGGGGACAAGTAGCAAGATGGGAAGGACCCTTGCTGGAGGGGGAGGAAACTTCGAGTCATGACTCCTCTTGTGCCCTTGGCACCGAACACCGACCCGCAGAGGGCCCTCTGCCTTCACTGCTTTCTCTGCCCTTCCTCATCACTCTGAAAGTGGCTGTTTGAGACTTTACCATTCTCTGCTGCCATCACAGCAAGAAATAAAATCTCAAATCTAAATGAGTGTCCTGAGATTTTTCAACGTGGTCTTGAAGCCCATTCCTTCTTCAGTACCTCTCGCCGTAGGGCAGTGCCAGATGCCAACGTGGCTGTTGCCATTTAAGGCCATTGCTGCCCAATAGAGAAATTTGTTTCAACACCTGCCCAAGCAAAATGGGTTAAATGTGCCCGAGAGCCTAATTAACAGGTGTTTTGTACTCTCTGTCCTTTTGCTTCAGCCAGGTTATCCCATTATCTCCCCAGCAGATGACAGTTGCACGGTGTGGTTGGGACCCAGCGGAGAGGGAGAGTGTTTATGAAAGGGAAGCTGAAGGGTGGAGAAGGAAACCAAACCCAGCTAAAAAAATACAGTGGTTGTAAGATGGAAGGTGTGACTAGAAATCACTCCATCTCATATCTCAGCTGGCTGGATCTGAGCAGTTTCCACTGGGCAGTACTCTTAAAACACATAAGTATACTGATGGGAAGAGTCCAGGCTCAGACTTCCTTTCTGAAAAAAATCTCGGACTTACTTAGAAACACGTGTGGTTTTGTAGTCTGTCCCACGTGCTGCTGATCTGAAAACAAACATGTAGGTGGGCAGCCTGACTCGGATCCACGGTGAAAATAAAAAGGCAAGACGCAAAGGTCTGCTGAGGCTTTCTGCTTCAGAGGAACAGAGTTTAGGGTAATCTAACAGGTCCTAGTCCTGTTGTCAAGGCAAGCATGGAAGAGTTGCTGAGGGCAGAAGGATGCTAAGAGCTTCTGTCTTTGAGGGAAAGAATGTTTTTATGGGCTCACAGTCATGATTTTTGGATGCATATGGTATGTGTTGTGAGAAGTCCGCTAGTCGGACTGAAGATCACCTTGGAAGACAGAAGTGTAGACCGTGATGGGAAGCAATGAAATTTAGTTCCTCACATTTATGTAGGATGAAGTATACTGGACAGATGGCTTTTTAAACCTCTTCTTAAAGGCTAGCAAAGAAAGAGATACAGTGCCCCTTAGAGCCTGCTTCTACGACTAGCTATGGTTACCACTACAGAATTTACCCCAAGACAAGCCACATCATCTGTACTCCATACCAGATGTAACCCCTTGTCCCAGAAGTAGGAGGCATGGAAAAAAAGAAACCTCACCAGAGGGTCACAGAGTGCCTCAGGTGGGAAGGGGCCTCTGGGGCTCCCCAGTTCATGGGGTCAACCATGTTGCTCAGGGCTTGACACTGTCAGGCACTGAGAACCTCTAAGCATGGTGGCTCCATGACCTCCCTGGGCAACCTGCTTGACAGCCCTCAAGGGGAAGAAGTTTCTTGCATACCCACTCTGCCCCTCTCTTGTTTCAATGTGTTCCCATTGCTTCTCATCCTGCACCACCATGAAAAGCCTGTCTCCATCTTCCCAATGCCTGGTATGAATGTGGCCATCTTTTCTCCGGGCTGAACAAGTCCTCGTCCCTCAGCCTCACCCCCATAGGGTGAGCCTCCAGCCCACCAACCGTCTGGGTGTCTCCTTCTGAGTGGACGTCTTGCTCAGCATGAGCCAACAATGTGCGCTTGCACAGCCCAGAAAGCCAACCGCATCCTGGGCTGCATCAAAAGTTGTGCGGCCAGCAGGTTGAGGGAGAGGATTCTACCCCTCTGCTCTGCTCTCGAGACCTCACCTGTAGTACTGTGTCCAGGTCTGGAGCCCCCAACATAAGAAGGATGTGAACATGTTGGAGCAAGCCCAGAGGAGGCCACAAAGGTGATCAGAGGGCTGGAACCTCTCCTGTGAGGACAGGCTGAGAGAGTTGGGGCTGTTCAGCCGGGAGAAGAGGAGGCTCCGGAGAGACCTGATAGCGGTCTTCCAGTACCTCAAGGGGGCTGATAAGAAAGATGGGGACAAGCTTTTTAACAGGGCCTGTTGTGACAGGACAAGGGGTAATGGTTTTAAACTAGAAGGAGGTAGATTCGAACTGGACATAGGGAAAGACATCTTTTACACTAAAGGTGGTGGAACACTGGCACAGTGTGGATGTGGTGGATGTCCCATCCCTGGAAACATTCCAGGCCAGGTTGGCCGGGGCTCTGAGCAACCTGATCTGGTTGGAGATGTCCCTGCTCCTCGCAGGGGGGTTGGGCTGGATGGGCTTTGAAGGTCCCTTCCCACCCAAACCATTCTGTGATGGGTTGGAGGGGGGGCAAAACCAGACCCAGTACGGAGACGTGGCCAGGCATCTCCAAAACGCCGAGTCTCAAACCAAGCATCTGGCGCTGGGGGAGCCGGGCAATCCCCTCCACGCCCCTCAGGCCATGGCGGCCGCCCCCCGCCCCGCCGGAACTACAACTCCCGTAATACACCGCGGCCCCGCCTCCCTTGCGCACCCCGCCCGCCCGTCCCGGCAGGCCGCGGGGCCGGAACCGGAAGCGAAAGAGTAGGGCGACGTGTGCGGGAGGGCCGGCATGGCGGGCAGGCTGGAGCCGGACCTGGAGGCGCTGCGGCGGGAGCTGCCGGCGCCCGACACCGCCGTGCTCTCTGTTCTCCTGGCGCTGCTCGCCGTCGCCATCACGCTCCGTGAGTTGCGGCCTGCGGGGGAACCCTCCCTCTGTCGCCGCTCCCCGGTCGCGCCCGGCGGGCCTAACCGGGGAGCGGCGGGCCGCGGTCGGTGAGGGGGCGGCGGGGGCGCCAGCGGCGGACTGAGGCGCTCCGTCTTCTCTCCCGCAGTGATCTGGAGAGTGGTGCAGGGCAGGAGGAGCAGCCGGAAGGCGGTGCTGCTGCTGGGCCTCTGCGACGCGGGGAAGACGCTGCTTTTCGCGCGGGTGAGCAGGGAGCCGCGGGCTCTCTCTGCGTGGATCAAACGCGATGCCAGTGTTCCTCCACCCTCCTTTTCCCGAAAATGAGTTTTTTTTTTTTTTTTTCTTCACTGCAGCTATTGTCAGGCAGATACCGCGACACCCAGACCTCGATCACTGACAGCTCCGCAGTTTACAGAGTCAGCAAGGACAAGGTGAGCGGGCAGGTTGTGGCTCTAACCCGTGGGTGGTTGCTTCAGCCAACTGGTGCCTTTGTTTTTCTGCTCCTTCTGTTAAACCTGGCGTGATGCTTTTTGTGCTGCCCAGTCTTCCCAGCTTGAAGTCAGTCCCCGGGTTGATCTGAGAGTAGGATTGCGTTTTTCTAGGCAATGTGTGCTGAGGAAGTAGGAAAATACTGGGAAGTATTAGGGACTCCTCATCTGTGTAGGTTCTTTTTTCTTGTCAAATTGTGAAAGCTTTTTGACTGAAAACCACGTCTGTGTGTCGGGTTTTGAAAGGTGGGTAGCGCGTGACTTTTTTTTTTTTTTTTCTATGGAAGAGGAAAAGGAGTTGCTTTTAGGAGTGTGGTAAAACACACAGTGCTGTGGGGACAGCAGTATGGTTTGGAGCAGGAGGGAAATTTGTGAGGGAACATTGTTCTGTAGTGTTTGGTTTATTTGCTTGGCAGTAATTTCTGCTTCTCCCAATAAAATCTGAATTTAAAAGCTTTAGGAGGCTTAAAAAAGAGTCTCCAGCTGAAGTTCATACGGTTTTATAAAGGATTTTGGTTCCTTTCGGGTCCTGGGCTGCCACAGACCTGGTTATTCTCAGTTTAAGACAATCTCCTTAGTTTCAGAAGTGTTTCTTTCTCGTGCTGGGTGCACGTGTGGCAGTGAAAGCAGCAAGCTGGCAGCACATTATGTGCTGGTGAATTGTAAGAGTAAAGGACGCTTTTGTGGCTTCTATACGGCCACCTTTAGTAACAGTGATGGCAATGAGAGGTTTAAAATTTAGTAAAGGGAAGTGCAGGGGTTTGGTTTTTGGGTTTTTTTTGTATTTGTGTCTCTGAGATTGAGTAGACAGGAGGTATTGGGAGGAGGAGAGATGCTGGAGTGCTGCAGTGTGGGCTGTTGCTTTTCTTTTTGAAGTTGTAGACAAAGTTTCCATTAAAATCTTAAGAGCAGTGAGTAGGTGGGGTCTCATGTAGTGTTCTCTCCCCTCTTGAGAACAAAGAGCGTTACCTGGAGAACGGAGACGTGGCCCTACTTGGCCGCACCTCGACCAGGAGTGTGAGAGACATTTCTTGTCTCTGATGGCACTGCTTTCTCTGCTGGCAGCCTGTGGAAAGGGAAATGTTTGTAGCTGCTTTCAATTTTAAAAGTCTCTTGCAAGGGCGTTTTTGTGCCATTCCCAGCAAAGCGATGAGTATTTAGGTGGGCTTGGCAGTTGGGTAGATCATGTGCCTGAACAGACCCCTTGGTTCAGAGACTGCAGGATTAGCGTTCTGTCTCGGGGACTTGCAGGACAGGCGCGAGTGCTTTTGCTGTCAGGGGCGGTGTAAATCTGCTGGTGTACTGAGAGGAGTGACTGCTGGAGCTTTGTCGGTCGCACGGCCTGTGTGGCAGTTGTGCTGCGGATGAGAAATGGGTTGAGCATTCTTTTTCCCCTGCAGTCGTGTGCTGTCCTCTCAGCTCTGGTGGGTGGTTTGCTGGTGTTGGGACCCTCGTTACTGAGTCCTGGCCATGAGTGTTGTTCCTCAGCATTTCTTTTGCCTGTCAGAATTGTTTGGGCTGGTGGGGAGACTGCACCTCGGGGAGAGATACGTGCTTCTGTCCAGTGTGGGAGTTCACTCACCTGCTGCTGCCCCCACAACAGGCTTACTGGAATCCACTATCAGACTGGTTTTCCCTGGTATGTGATCGCAGGTACCTCTAGATTAGGTGTTGCTGACACCTTCTCGCTTCTGTTCCCAGAGTGCTAATGTGACGTTAATCGACCTTCCAGGCCATGAGAGTTTGCGACTTCAGTTCTTGGAGAGGTTCAAGGCTGCAGCCAGGTAACGTGGAGAAGATTGACGGGGGAGGAGGGGGCAGCTGACATTTTTGGACAGAGGTGAACCAAATGACGGTGCTGAGGATGCTGTGAGCTGGGCTGGATTCACTCTCTGTCATGGTGCCCTGAAAGTCAGAGCTTTGCTGAGGGGTAGCAGGGTTTAGTTACTGTTCTGCTTTCCTGCTTCCCTGTATTTGTAGTGCATCAGGAGGCAAAGCAGCTGCAGCGGGGAGGGTTAGGGGATGTCGTACATCCCTGGGGCAGAGAGGGAAAGATTTCCTGCTCTGCGTGGACCTGGGGTGTATTTCAGGCAGCACGTGCTAACCTGCTCTTGGGTTGGATGAGACCAGATGTGGAAACAAGTGTGTTAGCCCTTGTTAGGCTGAAGTACTTGTAGGGGAAGATGTTTGCAGAGCTTCGGACCCAGCACGTGTTCTTCCCTCTTTTCCTCCAGAGCCATTGTCTTTGTGGTGGACAGCGTGGCCTTCCAGCGGGAGGTGAAGGATGTGGCGGAGTTCCTGTACCAGGTCCTGGTTGATAGCACTGTGCTCAAAAATGCCCCCCCGCTGCTGATCGCTTGCAACAAGCAAGGTATTGTGTGCTGCCTTGTGGGCTGGACATCCGATTCAGTCCCTGAGCGACAGGGGTTCTTGCCTTGGATGCTGAATTTCTTAGGAGTTGAGATTTCAGCAAATGAAGGCTTGAAGTTAGTTTTAAACGTGGACTACTCCGCAGGAACATTTCTAGCAGCCATTGGAAGAATTCTTAGGTCAGGTACTTCTAATAGCTTCGCAGAGAGGCACCACTTGGGAGAGCTACAGCTTTTTAGATGGGGCTTAAGCAAGGCAGGTGACTTTCTGCTTGTGCAGACCTGTCTTCCTGAATCTGCAGGCAGCAGCGAATAGGATCAGCTTGAGCATAATGAACTATCTGCGCGCACTTGGTAGCTTCAGTGTTAGAATCAGACAGCCGTTTAGTTGCCAGGATTATTTGTTTTCTCTTGATTGGACTAGCAGGAACATCCAGTTCCTGGAAAGGACTAGATTTTCAGATCCCTACAATTTCTACAATGCCTACAACTTCTAAGAAATTAATTCCAGACATTATATCAGACTCTCGGGTTGCTCTCATTCACGCCTGCAAACCCAAAGCTCCAGTGTCCCTTATCCTAGCGCAGACACTGCTGGCCTTGTCCCGGTAACTTGTGTGACTGCACAGTATGAGCAGGCCTTGCTGTACCTTTGGGAGGAGGAACCAGGTTCTGAATTCTGACATAAAGCCGAAGACCTAATTTCTTTTTATTTTCTCTCTCTAGATATCACAATGGCAAAATCAGCAAAACTTATTCAGCAGCAGCTGGAGAAAGAGCTGTAAGTATGAAGTCAGATCTTAAACCCTCTGAGCTTCTCTCTTCTCCTTTGTCTCTTACCTTAGTGCTTGATGAGCTCCCTTGAGCCACATCTAAGTTCACTGTAGAAGAAGAGCTGTCTGTTTTGTCTGTGTAGGTGTAACTAGGAGGAGAGAAGATGGCTCCTTGCTAAAGCACGCAAAAAAGCAGTAGGCACAGACAGCGTATTGCCTCCTAGCAGCTGTAGGGTGGAGAAACAACACCCCAGTCCTTTCCTAAAAGCTGCCACCCCTAGGCCAAGCGATGCCTCCCAGGGTGTTATCCTTTCTGAGGTACAGGTGTGGCTGGCTGCCAAATGTCAGGCTTCCTGTGAGTGCTGTGAAGATCTTGGTAACTGCTAGGTTGTACTGGCACAGGTGTTTTTTTGTGGGGCTACTCTGATGTAAAATGACTGGGCATGCAAAGCTGGAGAGCTGGGGAGAGAGCATCTAGTTTTCCTGGTCTGCTAACGGGCATTGCAGGAGCCTGTTTGGGGCCCCTGTGTTGGCTCTGTATCCCCCCTAGGAAGGACATTCACGTGGGAAGACACATGATGTGGGATCCAGTGCAAGTTTTAGGTTCTAATAGGAAGTGGAAGGAGGAGAAAGTGGCTTGTAGACTGTGCTATGCTGTAAGCTGCCAGCTGAATGAGCTGCAATGTCAATGGCTGGCAAGTCCATCTGGGGAGGGGGCAAGTAGATTTTTTTTTTTTTAAGCTATATTTCATTTCTGTGCATGAAAATTCTGTCTGTCAGTCCCATAATTGTAGTTCAGTCAAATCTGCTCTGGGAGAGACCTATGCAGCTTTAGTGCTGTGGCGAACTTCTCCACCAGCATCCAGTAGAGGTGTTCCTTCCCTACACACGCTCGGAACTGGATATTTTGCCTTTTTGTTGCCTGCGGGTCCTGTTTGCTGGTTTGCAGTTAGCAGCAAGGTAGTCTTGGGCGTAGGAGGAGTGTAGCTCTTTGTTCTCCAAACAGATTCATGTTTGTGGTTTATGGCCATCTTGTTGCCAAGTGGTGGGCTTGTCTGTTAGGTTTACGACTGGACTCAATAATCCCAAGGGTCTTGTCCAGCCTGCATGGTTCTGTGGTTCTATAATCTCTTTGGCCAGTAGACGGCAGCAGGGTTATTTGTGCTGGTGCCTCTTCCAAACTGGTTACCTGACCCTCCTGTTTTTAAGGGAGGAATTAGTTGCCACATATTCAAGCTCTCCAGGAAAATAAGCATTCCTTGGTTCTGATGTTGAGCATTTGACAGTTATCTGTGTGCAGAAGCTGGGTTTCTAGGTAGGTTGTATGTGCCCTGTTAGGCAGTGTTATTCCTGCAGGCTGGCAGTTTGTTGCCATCCTCTCCCTGTGTTGCCATACTTGGATGTTCTTGTGTGGAGAAGCCAAGGAAGTGTCTGCTCTTTTATTCTTGAACTCACACTTCTGGGGAGTGTTGTTCTTTCCCTGCGTCCCATTAATTTAGCTGAATTCTGTGATTAAGGAGTAGTTGGGGTTGACTGACAGCAGGCACTGCCCAGGCTGCTTTGTCTCTGGAAGAGATGCAGCACTCCAGCTGTGAGGCTCTACTAGGCAGTCGAAGATCTGGGGAGAGATTTCTGTTTGCATCTGTGCCTGGGGCAGCCCCTTGACTTCCCTAGCCTCGCTTTTGGGGACCTCAGAGGTAGTCAAATTGCAGTGCGTCTTTGTTGGGCTGTTCCATCTCCCCGTGTTGCCTCCCCGTGATGCCTGGTGAATGTGGACAAGGAGGTCCATCCTTCCTCCCCACACATGACAGAGAGTTGAGATGCTGCAGGAAGCTGAAGGGCAGGAGCAGCAGTGACATTGTACCTGGTCCTTGGGCAGGCGTTGTTCATGGGAGTAGTGGGGAGACTCAGTCACCCTCGGTCCCCAAAGATACTTGGCACACTCACGTGGCAGCGGGGTGAGCCCCTGCATGATCCCTGTAATCACAGATATCTCTGTCTGGCCAGTTAACCCATTAAACTAGTGCAGATCCTGAGCACTGTGACCTAAATCGTGTAATTCCTGCTGACTGGTATCTGCCATGAGGATATTGGGGAAATTCAGGTGAGGACATCAGTGCCTGATTCTTGCCGTTTGTTGCGAAACAAAACCTGATTAAGTGCTCTCTCCTTGAGTAGCCTCCTGTCTGTCTTGCTCTCTCGAACCTCTCTGCAGTTATGCCTTTCAGCAGTTATTTAGAAGTGGCCAAAGTGCCCGCCCCCACCTGTGCCTCACAGGGCAGAGCCATGGGACCTTCTGTCCTTAATGTAGCTGGCATCCTGCTGATGCAGCAGGATCCAGAACATCTCAGTGGCCATGGTGTAGGTAATGTTCCCCTGGTTCACAGTTCTTGACCCTTTCCCTTCTCTGTCTGCAGCAACACGTTACGAGTGACCCGCTCTGCAGCCCCCACCAGTCTGGATGGCTCAGCCACTGGGGGCCCTGCCCAGCTGGGGAAGAAGGGCAAGGACTTTGACTTCTCCCAGCTACCCATGAAGGTGGAATTTGTGGAGTGCAGTGCCCGGGGCAACAAGGGAGAGGAAGGAGATGCTGACTTCGAGGGCCTCGAGAAATGGCTGGCCAAGATCGCCTGAAAGGAGAAGGGCAGGGCTGGAGGGAGAGACTTGGGGAGGCTGGGGCGCGGGACAGTTGTGAACTGAAAGGAAAAAGATAGTCTGAAGCACTCAAATCTCATCTTGCTGTAGAAAGAAGAAACTCAAGCTGGAAATCAGCATTGTGGTATCTTCCTCGGCTGTTCATGGGCTTGGGAGAAACATCATGACACAATCGCTGGTGTGATTTCCTCTGACTGTCTCTTCACACTGCAACACTTCTTCCTCTCCCCTCTTCCTTTGTCTTCTTCTAGGTTGCTGACCCTCTGGGTTTCTGTATTTCCTTAATCTTTAGGCTTTTCATTTGGTAGTTGCCAAGCAAATTAGGAAGGAGCGTACTGCCAGGTGAGTTTTAGAGATTGGAGTCTGCGTGTTGTCTCCTGCCTTGGTTTAGCATTGCAACCCTGTTGCCTCTGGGAGCTACTGATCACCTCCTGGTTTGGACTTCTTTCCCCAGCCTCTGGCTCCTTGGGAGCGCTGTGCACATCACCTGTGCTGCCCCTGCGAAGTGCAGAGACTCTCTCAGTTGGGCAGTCATTGAGGAGAGTATAGAAAGCTGTTTTCCTCTCTGTCTCCTACGTTTCCGTTCTTCCAAACTGGTGCAGTCCCGTTTCTGTGGGACTGGAGTGGTCAATTAAATGCCAAAACCAGGCTAGCTACTCTGCCTTTGTCACTGTGCAGTGCCTGTGTCTTTGGGTGACTTCCACAGTTGGACAGTTCTTGGGAGTGTCTCTGTTAACTGAGGGCTGTGTCCTGAAAGGTTCTCCTTCCCATACTTGGGGCTCCAAGCGGCAGGGTTATAGTAGGCTCTCAGCTTGAAACTGAGGCAGGCACGTTTTTGGATTCATACTTACATTATGTGTGAGATCTGGCTTGACAGGCATTTGCTGTGCTGTCTCCTGCTCCAGTGACTGCAGTAAGATTTTTTTTCTGTACTTAGTCAGCAATTGTGGCAAAGTGAGAAGGAAAGTCAAGGAGCTGCTAGCACGTCAGTGTGCAAGTGTGGTTCCTCCTTGTGAGGAAGATGCTCAATGAAGAGGGGAAAGAAATGTGGGATTTTTACAGGTTTGTTTTTTTTTTTTCCTCTTTTTTTTGTGGTGTTTGAAGCCAAAGTTGCTGCCATGTGTGATCTTAACTGTTAATTTTGCAGGGAAGATTCAGGGAATGCCTGTTGCTGTAGCTTTTGCAGTGGCTCAGCAGGCTGCTCAGAAGCTTGGAGTGTTGGAGGGCTTTGAATCAAAATGCTTCTGACCTGTCCGATGGACATTTGTTCTCCTCCTTCCCATGCTCTGTCCAGGAGCATCAGTTATCCCCGGGGAAGATCTTCCAGCAGCACCGGTGTCAGGTGGGAGACAAGACCCTGCTGCTGTGCTGGGGTCTTGATTTCCCCTTCCAGAGCTGTCATTTCTGTGCAGCACCTGTGAGGATGATTGCTCTCCAGGATGCTACACTGTGAACTGAGGTTGCTGACATTGAAATTTTTCCTTTGTTTTTGTTGTTTTCCCTTCTGTTTAGGGGTAGGAGGGAGTGGCTGGCTCCTGGTGGACCTTTTCTGTCTTTTGCAGGCTCGTCTCAGCTCTGGTTTGATGCTTCCTTCACCACTCAGCTGATCTGTTGTGTTCCTTTCCTTTCTGTCTGGGGCATCCTCTGCCTCCCTGTAGCATTGCCAACCGTTAGTAGCGTTGGGAAGAGCAAGAGCAGTTTTTAGCAAAGACCTGAGCTCGTGATGAAGCTGAGCCTTGCATTTCTAGTCTTGCAGAACCCAGTGACTCTTCTCCTATCGGTGCAGGAGATGGCGAAGATTATATTTACAAAGTACATTATATTCTTATGTTTCCTGCAGCCAGAGTATCGTCAGAACATGTTTGTCATGCTTTGAACTCGAGCTCGTGATCCTTCCCGGGCTGCTTGCTTTGAATCTGAAATGCTGAAGCGCGAATATTGCTGTTTCTTTGGGTGGTTATTCTGCTTGCAAAGACCTGTCTCCTCGTAAAGCAGAGGCCAAGCGCCAGCCTCTGCTGGGGTAAGGTAGCATGAGGCCATAGTCTGTTTTAAGTTATTCTTATTAAAAGTATTCCGTAAATAAAAATTTTTTGCTTAAATGTTTGTTCTCAAGTCTTGGTTTAAGTCTGTCTGTATTGGCCTCTCAGTAGTGTCAAAGCTGCATGGGCTGAGGCTTTGCTTCTGCTCAACACGATGCTGGAGATCAACCTTCCTGCTTGGTGGCCAGGTCTGTCTTGTCCAAAATCAGTGCCTCCTGCACACAGGGCTTTTGAGGTTTTTTTTTTTGGGGGTGCATATTTACTCCTTAGCCTGAATGTTAGAAAATCCTGTAGCAAAACCCAAACCACACACCAGAAAAAAGGCTCTTTGCTCAAATGCACAGGAAAGCTCAAGCCGGCTGCAGAGCACTGTGCAGGGCCGTTGTGGCTTAGGTCACAAGGCACTTGCCCTGCTCTGTGGCTGAGGTGGCTGCGGCACCCTGCGGCTTTACAGCTGGATAGAGCTGGGCGCAGCTGCGGGGCGGCTGGACGGCGGCGTGGCTGGGCTGGGGCTGTACCCGGTGCCGCTTGTGCCGGAGGACAGTGCATGGGGCTGTTGCAGAGCTGTGTGTGTTTTTTGGACGGTGCTCTATGACTTGCCTGTTAAATATTTGGGGCTGTTTTTCCCCAGTGGCTGAGGGAAAAGGGCAGAACTGGAAACTCTGAATGTTGTTTTCTTTTCTTTTTCCCCCTAGTCAGTTTCGTGCTTTGTTTTTTCCTCTTACTTTTCCCTCTTTCCTTCCTTGCTCCTTAGGCTGCAGCTTGGCAGCCAGTGTGTTTAGGCGGCTTTGGCAAGCCAGCGGGATGTGATAAACTCCGTCCCTTCTGCTCCAGCTGCCTGACCCGGAGTCGGTCACCCCGCTGCAAGGATGTCTGCAGGGATCAAGGATTTCACTGTGCTGTAAAGCTCTTTTGAGAAATTTTTTTTTCGCGACAGATTGTGCTTTCTCTGCAAATTGTTCCACTGGAAAGGAAGGGAAGGGTGCTTTCGGAGGAGATCGACAAGCACAATGAGATCCAGGACAGCAGAAAGCATATGGAAGTGGAGAAGAGATTGCTGAAAGGCAAAGAAAAGCAGAAGTAGCATGACGGCTGAATGTTGATGCCCCAGTGGTGGTGGTTTCCAAGGCTCCCAAAACCAGGTGTTGCAACCGTGACCTTTCCTGTGCATTGAGGCATTGGCCACCTTGACACCTTTGGGGCCAGGAGCTACCCTGTGGCCCCGTTTGGGCCACCTTGTACACTTGCTGGCCAGCATCTCCTGAGGCTTGTCCAGCTTGGCTCAGTCCTGGCCCTTCAGTCCCTTCCTGAGCAGGTGTAGCTGTCTCCAGCTCAGACATGGCTGTGTGTGTGCCTGGCCACGGACCTCACTGATCCTGACTCATCGACTGATTCTCCAACACCCTTTGCTATCTCATCCCTGGTGATGGTATTGCTGATCCCAACCAGCAGCAGCTGCCATGGTCCTCTATGAGTGGCAAATGTTCTTCAGCAGCCACCCACTCCTACAGGAGTCAGGGAAGAGATGTGACCTCAGATCTGGTGTATTCACATCAAGCCCTTTGCTCTTGGCTTCACCTTTTAGCAGCATTGGCTGGGTGAGATGAATGGTGGGTCCTTTGAGATAAGCTCAAGAAGCAATTCCTGTGATACCGGTCAAGTGGTGCTCCCATGTCACCCTCTACAGGTGACAGCTGGACATTGTCATAGAATGATGGAATGATTTGTGTTGGAAGAGACCTTTAAAGCCCATCCAGTCCAACCCCCCTGCAAGGAGCAGGGACATCTCCAGCCAGATCAGGTTGCTCACTGCCCCATCCAACCTGGCCTTGAATGTTTCCAGGGATGGGACATCAGTGGGTGGATCATCAGCAGGTGCATCCCTGCATCTGACACTTCCCAGCCAACACTTCTCTTCCCAGTCTAGTGGGCTGCTTTAATCTTTTGGCATGGGGCTGTAGGCAGTGTGCAGGATGATTTAAGCAGGGTGCAGAGGGCTGCAGGCAGGGAGCTGGGGGCCTGAGGCTGCCAAGAGCTTTCACACTGGTGCAGGCAGGTACTGCTGCTCCTCGGCTGCATCACCCGTGAGCCTGCTCTACACAGCCCCTTGCAGCCCCCGCATCGTTGGCAGAGCTGCAGGGCAAGCCCATGCCCCCACCTACCACCCTTTCTTCTCCTTTGCCAGCAAGGAGTGATTTCACCATCTGCCAGGATGCAACCTGCAGGCATCTTCACCACCTTGCCTTGCTGGCAGGGAGGGGGGAAGACTAGTAAAGCACCGCAGTTGGAAAAGTGACCTTTATTTAAAAAAAAAAAAAAAAAGAGCAACAAACCCCCAAATGTTCTGCAATAAACCCCTAGTGATAACTTCACAAGATGTGTGTGTGGTGTCCACACTGATCTCTGTGAGGGGCGCAGGCCGGGAGGGCGCACGGGGCAGCCTCACAGGGTTGGCAGCCATCTCCCTGGCTTCTGTCCCAGCTGGGAGGGCATTACCTGGCTGGAAATGTCCCATCGGAGTGGGGATTGTGGCCCACAACAGGCACTTCTCTGGGTGTATGGGATGGGGCTGTGCTCCAGCCCCAGTCTGCCTCCTGCTCCACGTGGTTGGGGGGGGCTGTCCCCTCCTCAAAGTGATGGGCAAAGTGCAGCTGTAGAGCCTGGGAGGAGCCGTCCCAGCACGGGGCATCCCTCGCTGGTAGCACAGCGGTGCCATGGGCTGCAGGAGAGGAGCTCAGAGCTGCTAAGGTGAAGTCACTCCCTTGGGAGGAAAAACAAACCCCAAAAAGACAAAGTAGTGGCAGTGGGTAATGGGGGGGTGCAGAGTCAGTCCTTGGGTGGGCTACACCAGCCCCGCTGCCTTCTCCTGCACGTTGTACTCCTTGCTCCTCTTCACCTTCCAGCTGATGAGGGCGAGGAGGATGGTGCCCACCACCTTGTAGCCCACCTGCAGCCCCAGGTACCTGTTGGGAGAAGAGCAGGGAGATGCTGTGTCTGGAGGTGGCACCTCCAGCCGGCACCAGACTGAGCTGGGGACCATGCTTGTGGTCATCCCCACTGAGGGGGAAACAGGGCAGGGGTACCTGTTGCGGAGGAAGTCATTGTTGTAGTAGGCGCAGAACCGGCGCTGAGTGCACTGCTTCTGCCAGTAGATGCAGGAGGAGTCGATGAGGGCACCGAACATGGCCGGAGCTGGCAGCCAGGCTTTGGAGAAGAGACAATGGAGTCAGGCCCGCCCTGCCTGCCTGCTTTGCCTGCTGTCCCCAAGGAGGTTCAACACCTCCTGTGGCTCAAGCAAGCCTCTAAGCACCCTGCTGCCTTCCCCCAGCCTCATTAGTGAGAGATGGACACTCACCCAGCAGCCTCATTAGTAAGAACTGGACTCCGATGGCAAATGACTTCTCATCCTGGTTCACCACCCTGCAGGGGAGAAGCCACAGGAGGTCAGAGCTGCCGCAGCTCTGTATTTGGCCTGGTTGCACGTTTAAGGAGCCCTGTTGCTCCCATTATGAAGACCCCATCCCGGCACACTTCCCCCAGTGCCTTGCGACCTGGCCTTGCCCATTGCTCACCGTAAAACCATCATGTAGAGGGGGTTGTGGGACAGGCAGGCTATCAGGGCAGCAAAGGAGATGAGGAATATGGCAGGCAGAAGCATGTGGGAGCAGCTGAGAGGACAGGAGCCTGTCTTGGCAGAGGACAGTCCATTCCCAGCAGGGATCAGGGAACAGTTCTTGTAGATCTGTTGGAAATGTTTGGAAAAAACAAACGTAAAACTCCCAAAGCCAAGAGCAGGGTTTTGAGCGATGCACCAGACCACAGCACTTTGCAGAAGACTGACGAGAGCGGCAGCTCCTATTTTAAGGCATGGCCATGGCACCCTGCAATGGGATGTGCTGCCATCCCCGTTTCTCCACCAAACTCCCAGGGAGTTACAGCAGTTCTCCGCTGCACCTTCCCATGGACTCCAGCATCTCTGGTAGACCTCCCTGCTCCCTGCGTCAAAAAGGCTCTACCACATCATTGCATTTGTCAGGTTCCCACAGCCTTGCTGCAGTCCCCACCGTCACCAGTAAGCAAGGCGCACGCTGCTCTGCAAACCACTGGTTTTACTCACCACTTGTTTGGGAGTGGAAGAATTAGCAGTGCTGTTGGTGCAGCCCGCGAAGCACGGGGAGATGTACTCCACGTTGTTTTCTCCGCACACGGGGTGAAAGATGTGCTCAGAGCAGTGGCACCCACCCGGCGTCTTAACCTGCTGCTGGGAACTCAATGTACTGCCAAAAAGGAGGAGAAAAAAGTTTTTTAAAAAAATTAAGAAATAGGACAGGAGGAAGAAAAAATCCCTCTTACTATTTAACCAGTTTCCCCACTCCTATTCGCGCTGGGACCCTGCCAGCAGCAGGCTGGCCTTCTGCCAGACCCCCATCCCCTGCAGGTACCTCCGCAAGTGCACAGTGAACTTCGCAGCAATTATGTTATGTCTGCAAACAAGTACTCACACACTTCCCCCCCCCACCCCACCCTCACCCCAGCTGAAAACGAATCAGCCAAGCGCCTGGAGAAATGTATCTGGGCTGCGTCCAGAACAGCACAAACAGATGTGCGAACAGCCCGGGCTGGAAACACAATTCAGACAGAAACTGGAAGCGGGCTCGTTTCCAAACAAGCCTGACAACAGCGTGGAAGTCAAGAGGACAAACCAAATCATCTGTCCTGTCTTGCCTTACTACCTAAGGGAGTTCATCTGCTAGAACGGTGTAGTCCGTCTCCTGCCGGAAGCCGGCACCAGGGACCTGCCCTTGGGCATGGTGGGATGGGACAGAGCTCGCGTTCACCCATCCACCTAGCCCACAGCTACCTGGGGATCCAGGCAAAAGGCTCTTGTGCACTGCTGCTGCTGCAAGGGAGGAGGTTTCCAAAGCCACAGAAGGCAACAGCCTCCTTTTCCATGCCAGTCCCTCCAGCAGCTCCCAGTGACATCAGCAAAGCCCATCAGGCTGGTGTGTCGCGGAGGAGCCGAGACACGCAGTCAACTTGACACTAATGGGAAGAGGTGAACATTGTGAGGCCAAGGTGCCCTCCAAAATTTAGCACTTGCAGCACCTGATCTTGAGCTAGGGGATCTCCTCACGTTTGAAGCCTTGCCCTCTCGCAGAAAGCTTGAGATGCCAGTGCCTTGGCGGCCCTCCGCACGCTCCTGAACTCGCAGTGCATGCTGCGCAGATCTCGGAGCAAAATACAAACGCATCGCCCACACGTGAGTCTGCTGTTGCTTTCCTTAACGGTTATTTAAGTGGCTTTTAAGGGGGACAAGCACAGGAACTGCCCTGTCCCTCACCCCTCCACCGCACCCCCGGGACAGGAGGCTTATTGCTGGCGAAGGGAGACATTGGTACCAAAGCCCCTTGCTGGCAGCGCACAGGGAAATGAGCACAAGACACTTGACCACAAGCCTAGGGTGGAGTCTAAATGTCATTTTTATATTAAAAAGACATGGCAAGAACCCCAAATTTCCACCCAGGTGAGGAGAAAAGCGATGTGCAGCTGGGAAGAAAGGGAGCGTGCGAGGTGCCTGTGTGGGGGGGTTGATGTGGACACAGGCACTAACACTACTGATTCCCCCTAGAAATCCAGAATGTAACATACACCATGCTTGTTTGGTACGGAAAATCAGGAATAAATGCCTGCCCAAGCTTTCTGTGCTGTACAGCACTTAGATCTCCTCCAGCCAGTGGGCTCAAGGAGCAAGCATGGCGATGTCTACTGCCTCTTCCCCTCCACCTGCGTGTATCCCACCCCATGGACAACCAGGTCGAGAGCTGGAGGAATAAGGAGCTGGCAACAACCCAAGCGCCTGCATTACCTGGGGGGGTAGATCCCATTGATGCGCCCTGTGGAGCAGCCCATGAAGAAAATGGGCAGGCAGATGAGGATGGAGAAAATGAGCACCACCACAGCAAACCGGGGGATGGCCCGGAGGGAGAAAGCAAAGCGTTTCATGATGATTCCTCCTAACAGCATCCCGAGCGCGGCTGCCGGCAGGTTCACAGCTCCTGCAGAGGAACGAAGGTGTTAGCTGGGGTCCTGCCTGCAAAGCACCTCTCCACTGGCAAGAGGTGGAGGTTGTGGCTTTGTGGACCTTAGGGTGTTGGGAGAACCCATAGACCCCACTGTTACCCAGGAAGACCAAAACCAGTCAGGACTTATGAGAAACCTCAGCTTCAGGAGTCTGGCTTAGAGATGCAAGATCAAGCTTGGTGCGTAATTATTGCTCTTGCCAAATTCTTTAGGCATCCAAGTGATCCAGACCTGCTTCACCCATGTGGTGGGGCTGCATGTTTTCAACCACAGTGGCTGCTGGCCCACAAGAGTGGGCAAACAAACGTAGTCAGTCTACGAGAGGCTGCAAGACAGTCTGGCCTTCTGCAGCCATCTCAGGGCAGGACAGTCACCAACCATCTCGAGGTGATCACTAGGTCTCATCTGAAAATGAGTTTCCAATTACTTCCTGGCATGGGATTAAAAAGCCTGGGGCATATGGGCAGGTGGCTCCCTGCTGATGGATATTTTTCACCCTGCAGCTGCGGCTGCCACTGCCCAGCTGTGCTCACCTATGAGAAAGTTGGCGTATGAGGAGGAGGCACCATACTGCTTCTCCAGGAACTTGTTGAGGAAAGTGGCAAGTCCTGCAATGACTGAGGAGAAGCTGCACTGAGCCAGCACCAGGAGGATGAAGAGGGGGTTGAGAAGCAGCCTGAGGAAGATCTTTGGGAATCCTACAGGGAAACAGCAGGAAAAATGTGGTTTGGCCATGTGATCCTCACATCAGCAATTCATACTGTGAAAAAACACCACCTAAACTGTTCCCAGCAAGTTAATACAAGGGATGTCTAAGGCCATGGGAAAATGGAAGGGCAGACACCCTAATCTGGCCCAGCAGTTGTCAGGTCCATGGCCGAAGTGCCCTGAGAAACAAGGTGGTGGGCCAGCTCTGCCCACCATGCTCCCTCTCACGTTTTCCGAGCTCCCAAGCCTACAGAGCGCTTAGCAGCCATGGTGCATTTTTTTTTCTGGAGCAGGGGCTGTATCCTTGGGCAGCACAAATGAGCAAAGCTGCAGGGGTTTTGGCAGAGCCCTGCCAAAACAGGGAGGGTCTGGCTCCTGCAGCTGACGAACGCAGTGTATTTTCCTGGTGGGACATCGTGTCCCCCTGCCCAGCCAGGACAGTCTTTCAGCAGAGGCAGACTGACTCCAGGCTCCCCAGGAGCAGCTCTGTTTACTTGGTCTCCAATTAGCTTTCCTCTTCTAGTAGAGTGCCACAGACACCCAGCATCATTCATCAAAGCCCAATGAGACAGAGAAGAAGGAGCTGACAGCCACAGGATATGACTGCAGTGAATGGAGAGGGAAGGAGGGGGGTGTTTAGCTGGAAATACGTCATCATGGAGCTAGCTGATCTCTCTCATCAGTGACATCCCCACTCAAGCCCGTTTCAGCTATGGATAAACAAACTGGTGGAAGCTGCAGTGCAGTGACCTTCTCAAAGTGGCAGCTGGTGGGGCCTCATGCCCTCTCCCGAAGCCATGGGTCAAATCACCCAGCTAGCATCTTCCAGCGTGCTCATTCCATTTAAGATCCTCAAACCAATTTTCAGAGATGATTCAGGCTCCACAGACCTCAACATATAGCAAGAGGGAGGCTGTGTCCATCTTCCTGTGGTCCTCAGGGAAGGGCATGCTACAGCCCTTGAGGTGCCTGAGCTGGCCCTGGCATCTCCACGCAACATGGTGAAGAGTCAAAAGCCCCCAACAAGCACCCTCAGCTTGAAAACGTCGGCGTGATGTTCTCCACCCACTCAGCATGGCCCGATGCCCCTGATCACCCTCGCCTTTAAGTGCCAGCCCTTTACTTTTTATAAACTCCAGCAGGGAGGTTTCTTCAGCCACCCTCTTCTCCATCTTCCTGAGCATGCCAGCCTCCACTTTCGAGTCCTGGGGAGGGAGAGAAGAGCAGCCTCTGGTGAGAGGGGAGCACCCATGAGTGGCTGACACCGTCCCGGTGTGCAGCGAGGCTTGGGAGGAGCAGGGTCTGTCACAGATGCCTTTGACCCCCTGCCAAGCCTGATGGATTTTCCTGCCCATCACAGCAAAGGGGAAAATTATCTCCAAAATCATTGCAGCCCTTGAGCAGAGCTGCAAGACAAAAGCTTGTCCTGCTCGGAGGGGTTTTAAGAGCTTGGGAAGCTTTCCTCTCCTGGATGCTGACAAGATACCTCTTTCTTAATTCTGCAAAAAGTCTGAAAATGAAAATTTTTCCCAAAGGAAAAGCCCATTTATCAAACTCCCTGCCCAGCTTTATCCCAGGGCTGCTCCCATGCGTGCCATGCTTGAGGAAGCTCTGCTCAGAGCAGGGGCTGTCACTGATGGTGGTGATGCTGGTGTTAGGGCAGCGCCACCTTGCAGAGGGTGTTGCAGTGGGGATTTAGGATACAGCCATCACCAGCAGAACCAGGTCAGACACCCCAGCAGGGTTGAGTCCCCACGGACACACCCCTACCAAGGAGGACTGCATGCAGAAACCCCAGAAAGCCACCCAGCCATTGCCCTGCCCCAGGGAAGGCATGGGTCTACCCAAACTCTTCCCAACAGATGCTGTTGATGCAGCTAGCAGGAAGGGTGTGAAGTCTGGTTTTGGCCTGCTGAGCTGTGGTGGTTCTGGCTTTCCAGCTAATGGTGAGTAAGTGAAAGGTCTTATTTTTTCAAGTGTTAGAGGCACAGAGCTTGTTTGGAAGACTTTTCACTTGTGAGAAGCTGTAATCACATCTGAGAAGAGTTGCTGGTCTCCCTTCCTCCCTCCCACCCCTCTCCTCTGGGGACAGCTATTCCCTCCCAGAGTGCAGCCCTGGCACCAAGATGTTTTGGCCCTCCAGAGATGAGGTCTCACCTCTCCTTTCAGCATGTACCGAGGAAAAAAGAAGTAAGGAATGGACGTGAGCACCAAGCAGCCTGAGGAGATGAGCAGCCCCAGCCACCAAGCTCCAATCCACCGCTGGTCCCTCGGTGTCAGGGCCACTGTCGCTGCAAGATACAAGGACCCATTGTAAGAGCTCTGCTCCTGCATGTCTAAGGGTGAAAGGGGCAAATATCCATGCAAATATGGACCAGAGGAGCACGAAGGGTCTACGTGGACACAGTCCAATGGTCTCTCAACTTGCATGGAAGAGCAAATGGATGGAGGTGGGAGCTCCCACCAGCGCTGGTAGCAAGACCAGCCCTGGTCATGTTTGACCTCCTTTCCCCTGGCCAGGATCCTGCACCGCCACTCCCCATCTGAACTTCACCGAGCCTCCCAAATGACTCTAGGATGGATTTAGTCAGCATCAAAGTATGCTGATGGCACGGGTTCAACTCTTCCCTGCTGAGCAGCCAGCAAGGCGGCGATTACGGGGGCCTGGCTCACTCCTCCTCTGCTTGGGGTGTACGGTGGGTTTGGACCGCGCTGCCTGCCAGGGATGCGGAGCCGAGACAGGGACCGGGAAAGGGCACAGCCGCTTTCCTGGAAAAAATTGCTCTATTGTTCCAGGCTTGGTCACCCTCTGCTTGCAGAGACCAAGGGAAGGACCCGTGCCGGCAGAAGAGCGCTGTTAATGAGCCTGGTTTCCGAGTGGATGAAACTCTGGGCGCCTTCTCCGGAAAAAGGAGGAGAAGGTGAGAGCCACTCCGTCTCCAGTGCAGACATCCTTCGGCTGGGCCAAGCGATGCTCACGGGAGGGTGACAGATTGCTTGGCTTGGCATGGCGACTGCATCTGCCCATCATCGGGATGTTGCGGCTGGAAAAGGAACCAGCAGCAGCCTCCGGGTGGGAGCCGCATGCCAGGGTGCGGCACAAGAGTAGCCCACGCCCCACCGAAACAATCGCCCCGCTTCCCCAAACAGGACCACTCCACTTGGGAGCTTGGACGTCATCACGGAGCGACCAGGCAGAGGCTGCTAAATCCGTCTGCCATTGTGGGGAGTGAGCCAAGGCTTTTTGCCGTTTCCTGCCCCAGGTTCATTTATTATTCTTATCAGGCACCGGACAAAAATGTCAGGCGAGCTCTGATCTCTCTAAGGAAACACAGGAAAAGCCACATTAATGATGGAGCTGGGGAGAATTCTTTAGTGATTAAGTTACCAGAAATAATAAGCACACACCGCTGATAAAGAAAATAAGCCCTGCGGTGGTGTTGGCTTGGTCTCTCTCTCTGCAGATGCTGGTGAAGAGTGGTGGGGAGGAAGACGGGTAGATTTGAGTCTTCCTGTGTACCTAATGGTTGCCCTGTGGTTGTCTTCTCCATCCTTGGATGCTTAAGATGTCCCTGCTCCTCTCCACCCCTGTGCTGGGGTAGCGTGATACTTCCTCAGCGTGGTGATGGCAGTGGGCCGACCCCAGCAATGACCACCAGCACTTCAGTGCAGCGCCATGAGTAGGACATCATTGAAATGTCCCTACCACAGGGCTCTGCTTCAGTGGTGGCTTCAGGACCATCTGTAGCCTTCCTCATGGAGAGATGGAGTGGAGAAATGCACTGGGGGTGCTATTCCAGGTCAGGTCTTTCCAGGGGAGTGGGTTTGTGGGTCATGGGACTGGTGATCGAGTGGCTTCTGCCACCAGTAATGTCCTGACTCACTGAAGGCTTTTAGGAGACCATCGCTCCTTGAGAAATACTCACCAATGTCAACTCTTCCAATATCCACGAAGAGCCGCAGCACCACAGATCCCAGCAAGTATCCAAAAGCAGGGCCGAAGACGGCGATAGCAAAGAGGATGGCTGAAAAAGGGAGCAGAGAGAGCCAGTGTGAGCAGGGAACAGTCGCTTCAGCCTAGATACGTTTTTTGTCTTCCCACGAGAGGCAGGAATGGCGTTACAACATGCCGAGGAGAGAAACTATCTTTTACCAAGCGGTAGGTGGTAAAAAGATCCCCACTGCTCGGATACTGAACGTGGGGTTCATTTAACAGGATTAGGAGGAAGGCAGGCAGCTGCCTGCAGAAAAACTCCCTCTGCTCTGCTGCAGTCGAGGCCTTGCCAATGCACTGAAAGTTGTCAGTTACACTGTGAACACCCAGCATTCACCGTGACAAAGGGGGGAACTCCAAAGAGCAGCAGCACGGTGAAGGGGGGAACCCCAAAGAGCAGGAGCACGGTGAAAGGGGGAACCCCAAAGAGCAGCAGCACGGTGAAGGGAGGAACCCCAAAGAGCAGGAGCACGGTGGCATCCTGGGCTTCTGCAGGCGACAGAGACCTTGATCTCCTACAGGAGGCCAAGGAAATAAAGCCATCTCAGTCGTTAGATCCAAGAAAAAACATTCGGTGCAAACTTCAGGGGAGGTGAAAGATGCTGAGAGCAAAAAGGCCAGCGGATCACCCTCAGTTCAGCTGAACCATCCCCTTCAAAAAATAGATAACTTGGACCTAACCCATAAGGTCAAAATGTTTCCTTTTGACTTCTTTGGAATGAAAGGATTCAAGTTTCCTCCCTGAAAGAAAAACTTTTTTTGCACAACCTTCTTAAGATGTTCAAAAGGAGACAGTTTGCTTGGACTGCATTGACCATTTCTCTGCATTTTGCTGGTCTGCAGCCTTTGAGCGAACTGGGTATGAGAGTGCCTGACCTCACTGCTATGCCTCAGCTATGCACCTATTTTAAAAGGTTGGTTTTTTTTTTTTCCCCAATTGGGCAACTCATTGCTTTTGTTTCTACCACACAAACCCAAGCATTGCAGGGCAGGGTCTTTAGTATTTAACCTCATACACAGAGAGTAGTGCTCTCTTTCGTAGGAAGATGCTGAGATCTAAAATGGAACGAGACTTAAAGGGCAATGGTATTTACGTTGTAACTGAGGCAATCCAGACTCACAGTAGCCATACCCCCTGACACGGACATTCCCATGGCCCCAAAGTGAGCACCTGTATTGTAAAGAACAAGCCATTTTCCTTCATCTTCAGCACCTGCAGGTTTGGGAATCCAAAGGGTACCCAGAGGTCCTGGAAACACTGACCACTTGCTGCAGGGGGAAGACAAGGATGCTCTTTCTCTCCTTTTGTCAGGCCAGACTGCTATATTTGAGCTGAGAGGAGCGCGTACTACCCGCACGGGAGCCTTTCTGCAGAGCTCCTCGGTGGTGCAGCCCTTTCCAGCAGCAGCCTGGAGCAAAGCACGCCTGGGTGGGCCTGGAGACCCTGCCAAGCACTCCAGCGCTTGTCCAAAGCCTGTCCTTGGGAGTCCAATCCCTAAGGCTTTCCTTCTTCTTTAGTGCTTACCTTATTTTGGAACATCCGCTTTCGACTCCTAAATCACTCTGACGCCTTTGGCTACTTTAAAGGCATTGTTTGGCACCAGGAGGAATCAGGTTTTTAAATAACTTATGGATTGAGCTCAAAGCTCACGTAGGCAGGCCAGCACCAGACGGGTTTTGCCATTCACAGGGGAAAAAATGCAATTTAACATGGAAGCCAGCACCTATCTCTTTGCAGTCAAGAATTCCTCCTCAGCCTGGGACCCCGCAATGGGCAGGGACCAATTCCACGGAAAAAAAAAAATGTCAATTTTGAACCTTTGATGCAAAAGCTGTGTTAATTGGCTCCTGCAGGTTGTCATACCTCTGGTTAAACCATGATCAGCTGATGCTCAATAAGAGCAGGAGATGGCCTCTGAGAAGGTTTCCTTACTACTCTTTCCCCCTATGGATGGTGTAAGTTCTCACAGACACAAGGGGGAAGGCCCAGCTCATCCATCTCAATTCCTTGCCCTGATCCTTTGGCTTCCTAACACCCACACCATAAATACAACCCTAAAGAGAACAGATAACTTTCAAGGGGAGAGACAGCCCAGCCTTTTCATGGGGGAGGTTCTCATCTGAGTCCCACTGGCTGCTCAACCCGTGTCCACAGGTTCCTCTCCAGATGAGCACCTCTACATCTCACCTCTAAGGTCTGGAGGAAACAAAACGATATATAGCAACAGTCCTACTTACCAACGTACAGTGGGGAATTGTTTGCTTCTGCAAAGTCGTCGACATAGGATATGCCAAAGGGCTGGATGGGAACCGTCCCGATTCCAGCCAGCAGCTGGGCGATGACCATCATTGCCCATATGCTGCTGGCCTCCTTCTGGGGATCCTGGGTGGTGTTCGGGCACACAAACTTATTCTCTGCATAGCAGAGCTCAGCCTGGAGCTGGCTTTTGTTACCTGAAAGGGAGAAGAATGAAGGTTACAATGCTGGGCATGTCCCCTGCCTCCTCCTGCACTAAATCCCTAAAAACCAGGAATCTCACAAATTCACTGAGTAGGTACACGCTGTCGAGTGTTGGATTTGGATGGATTGCTCCTTTTATTTGCAATTCTCATCACTTTTCCCTTCCTTTTGGGCATAATGCTGAGGTCAACAGAGCAAACAACCGGGCTCTGATTTTTTTTTATCAAACTGTTAAAGACAGGCCGATCAGAGAAGATGGAAGCAAATTAATTTCTCCTGTGAAGGGTCAGCCCCGCAGCCCAGCTCCAGTGAGCTGCATTCAGGCTGTCAGCAGAGGATAAAAAGCTTTCCATCAAAGCCTCAGCAACACCAGACCCAGCCAACTGACAAAAACCTTCGGATAGACAGTGTCAACGCCAGTGGAAAACCCTAAATATTCACAGATGGAAAAACCTGGTTTCCATGCAAAATGAAGGCATTACGGAGCAAACAGAGTAAGTCCTAGTCCTTCGATGCTGGCTCTTCCCACTCTGGCTTTTCTTTCTTCTTCTTTTTTTTTTTTTAAATTATTTGTAATTAGTTCAACATTCCTATCACCTCTTTCTTGCTTATGTAATAACTGTGGATTTTCTATACTTCTGAGCAAACAGACACAAACCAAAACCAAATATTTGTCAGGTGATTAGGGATTTTCATTGGCATCGTGCGGCAGCACATTCCTAATAGTCGGTCACCACAAAAATCCTTATGTAAGGATTTGAAGCCGCATTGTCTAAAGGGTCCACTTTGCCAGACAGAAGACGCCTCCTTTTCTAATAAAGATTTTACTGCAGCAGAAGCCAGAGCCACAGCAGCCTCTCATGCCAGATTGCATGCTGTGGAGCGAGGCCGCACTGGTTTAATGAGGGCAAACCTAAGGCATGGCTGGCTTTTCTGTGCCAATGCTCTTTGCACCCCTGTTGTACCCAGGCAAGAACGGAGAGCGATGCTCCCTGGGGTGAGCTGGCTGCCCTGAGCAGGATGCCCTGCCCCTGAATCGGTTGTCCTCCTTGCTCAGGAGCAGCCCACATCCCTCCAAAGCAAGGACCTTACTTCTTCATACTGTCCAGACACCGTGAGGTCTTCACCCTGCTCAGGACCCTCATGCAAACTCCAACCAGGACTGAAATATCTCTGTGGGCCAAGACACATACAGCTCTGGGCAGGGGAGCAGAATTATACCTGCTCCTTCCACTTGTTTCCTTTGCCGTAAGAGCAGACCCTGTCCCGAATCCTGACCAGTTCATAGTCTGGCGCATGAATTTGAGCCATCAGAAAACTTGGCATCTGATGCTTGATCCACTCTCCAAACCAGCCAACTCTAAAAACAAGGAGACATTTGAGGCTGAGTAGCAGGGACGCAGCTGTGAGCCTGTGTCTTCGTATTTCGGCTGGTGCACGCCCAGCCCCACGCCAGGCCATTATTTTTAATAACGTTTCACGGGATCTGGGCTTGCATGTCAGCCGTGGCAGTGCCAGATTTCCCAGAGCTGGTGTGGGAGAGCAAAGCCAGAGGATCTCTAACCTTTTGGTGGGAGCAGAGGTTGTCAGGCACCTGTGAGCAGCTCTGTCCTCGCTGTGCTTTGGCTCCCCATCTGGGGTGTGCTTCCCATTGTGCTGTGCCCAAGTCATGAACTAACTAAAGGGAGCGACTTGCCTAAGGCCACCCAGCAGCTCGCTGGCATAGCCAAAGCTCCCCGAGCCCAGAGGATCAGGCTAAGGCGCAATGCACGTTGCTCAAAGCCTTTTCAGGAGAAAGCGTCTTCTAACCAGAGATGGGAGGCTTTCCCTGGCTGGCACTGCTGTGGCCACTGCCACCCCGCCTGGGTGGCACAGGCTCAGGTGGAGTAACTTGGCACGGAGCTGAGGTGACTTAAGGTTTTCAGAGGCGGCAGTCCCCAGGGAGGCTAAGGCTCGCTGGCATCCCGAGGGTTTAGGGGCTGAAGTCACTCGTGGCACACGATGCAGGCTCTTCTGCCTATTGCATTCTGCACAGAAGCTGCAGCTGTCGTCATACACACTAGCTTGTTCCCAAAGCCTGCCCAGTTAAACCAGTAGCCCCCCTTAGTATGGACTGTAAGGCTTATTGGCTAGAGCAGAACAGGCCCTGGGGACTGGAGATCTTAACACTGCTCTATCACCCACACAGCGCTCCGCAGCAGGAAGACTACCTCACTTCTCATGCTGATTCCAGCAAAGATAATGCTCCCCTCCTTTCCAAAATGCTTTGGGCTACAGGCGAACCATCAGCTGCGTTTGCGTTCAGCCCTCACCTGCCTGCAGGGAGACCACCAAGAACAACGTCTTTTGTCACAGACAAAAAAAACAAGAGAAAGGAGAAGAAGGTCAAAGGCTAGCTGGTGTGATGAGGCATACACACAGTCTCAAGCCTTCTCTTATGAGCCAGATGAACTGCTTTGTCCCCAGAGCTGACCTGCAGCTGGTAGCCACAGCTGTTAACTTCTGGAGCAGATCAGGGCCATCCAAACAAGACCGATATGGCAAGAACTGTTCTGGAATGAATCCGGCTCAGCCGTCGGAAAAGCACAGAGCCTTAATTGCAAGATACTGCACAGCCTTTAGGAAATGCACAGCCTCAGGAAATGCCCCCAAAAAGCCAGAAGTGAAGTGATTTGCCCACAGTCACACAGGGCATCAGCAGCAGAACCAGCAACTCCTGCACACTGGGGCTTCTGCCCCAAGTCTGCTGCCCTGTTAGCAGTGCTCGCTGCTCACAGCTGGTTTCACACCCTCTTCCTGGCCGGCTTTTTGGATAGCTGAATGGCCTGGCAGTGTTAATAGCAATGCTGTCATCACTAGGCAGTGGTGCAGCTTTAGAGCTGCAGCTGGGGCTCTTCTGATGCCACAGAAAGCAAACCCGTCTCCAGGATGCTCAGGAGCAGGTTGGAGGGACGTGCACAGGCTGTGCCGAAAGCAGGGACATGGCACGCTTAGGGATCTGAAGAGAGATGGGTGGGCACAGCCAAGAGAGAAGCATATTAAAAATAACATATTAAGCTAGTTCAACTATTAGTTTTCAAGTGTATTTTATAATATCCACGTGGAAGGATATGCTCTCTCACTGAAGGTGGAAGCTCCTTACAAACGTTCCTGAGCTGGCCCGTCCGTGCGGGATGATGCTCTCTCAGGGGGTCTCGGCTTCACAGCCAGCTCCGTGGGCGCTGCTGGGAGGGAGAGGTGTCTTGGCAGCCTGGAGACGAGAAGCTGCCTGCTGAAACTGGAAACAGGGACTGCTCCCTCTGGAGGCCTTCAGCAGCACCTATGGGGAATTTGGGCACTTCACCGTGACCACAGCGCTCGGCACCTCAAGCCCCGGCTGGAACGACGTGCCCGGAAGAGGCAGAAGGGATCCCACATGTAATCATTGCATTCGGAAGGGGTTGCAAAGCTGTACCGAAGTCAGGCTTAAAATAGCAAATCTCTGCCTTACGTCTTTCCCTCCAAAAACTGCGTTTAAATTTTCTGGATACAACCCCTCTTTTTGGGTAGGCAAGGGTAACCCAGCCCGGAGCAACTGGCGATGGATTTGTGCTGGGACAGCGCACGGCGATAAGGGTGGCAGCACTTACCGGCGCTAAGCGAGGTGTACTCGTAGGGGTCTGATAGGAAGTGGGGCAGGGTAACCAGGAACGCTCCCAGCGCCAGCAGCAGCCCCCCCGCGCCGATCACCCGCGGGCGGTGCACTCGGCTGCCAAAGTAGCTGACAAAGATGATGAGGACCACGTTGCCGATCTGAAAAGGGCACAGAGAAATGGGGAGGATGTTAGAAGACGTGACGGAGGAAGGCAAGACCCTATAACTGGTCCCCCATGACTGTGTCTGGGTGGGTGGAGAGCTCTTGTCAGGTGGTGTCTGACCCCCACAAGAGCAGGAACGGGCCAGCCCTTCACCCTGCCTATTCACAGCAAAGCAGTGCTTCTTTCTCATCAAAAGCCAGCATGCCAGCTCCTTGGCCTCTGTCACCTGCGTGCATCCCTTGTTATCACGGATGGCTTCACAGCCTCCCTGTGGGTTGGCTGGGGCTTCTCTCAGCATCCACACATGCCCCCTCCACTCCAAAGCATGCAGCATAAACTCATAATTCCCCCAAACACAGCAAGAAATGAAGCATATTGCCTCCACTCCCCTGACTCTAAACAAACACAAGCCCAGCTCATTGCAGATGTTTGTGACTCTGGACATTTGCCACTGCAGATATGATCAGCTAAAAAGAAATGAAAGCGTGCAGCTCGCTCAGGGAAGTGATGAACACCATAAAATTACCATTACATGGGCTTTGTCAGCTTGGGACAAGCTAAACATTATTTTAACCTTGGCATGTATGCCTAAGAACGCTTTTTATTTATGTTTACGCGGGCTCCCTTGTTTGTCTCGCTGTGGTTTTTGTTCTTGGAGTCGCTGCAGTCAATGAGCAAAGACTGCGGTCGTGGACGGGCAGGGCAGCCCACACAGAGCTGGAGCAAAGCGCAGGAATTTCTCTCATAAAGCAGAGAAATAAAGATCTGTCTGTTGTCTGCAAGCTGTTATTCTTTAACAACATGGTGTATGTCCTATTCCGAGCCTCTTCCCTTTACATTTTTGCAGTAACAGACTGCTCTGCATGACGTGTGCTTTCGTGTTACTTCTCCAGGCACTAAGTCTCATAAGTAGAAGTAATTTCTCTAGCGGATGAGAAGCAGATGGGTTACAGATGTGTCACTGCTGTGAGTGGTGGGATGCTCTGCAGGGCTTAATTACATCAGTTCATCATTACCAGTGTCGCCACTGTCCATACTGGGTCTCTTTCTGTGCATGGTTTGGATCTAGTCACAATCGTTGGTCTCAGTAGGTGTAGGTGCTGGTTCGGGTAAGACCCCAAGGACTCGGCAGGATTCCCAGTGCCCAGCCTCTTGGTGGAGGATCCCATGGGAGAAGACCAGCTGTGGTGGGCTGCCACCAAGCACTTTGTCTGTGCCATCAAAAGAAAGCCTCTGCCAGCAGGTCTTCTCCTAGCTGGCCTTGAAAAGCTACCAGAAAGGATACAATTCATGACAATGTGAACTAGAAAACCTATTCCAGAGGAGTAAGTGATTAGAAAGTGTTCATGAGAAAATCCTTGGCCACCTCAGCAATATGATGCCAGTGAAAGTCAGCCCTTTGCCACAGGGCCATCAGGAGCTGGGAGCACTGGAGAAAGAGGCTAGATCTTGGACAGATGCTGGCCAGGTTGTCTTTTTAGAGAAAGCTTGGAATTACTCAGGCCAGGGTAATTGCTAGAGCCATTGAGAAACCTATGAAAACAGACGCTTTTACTGGAACTTGCTCACAGAGCTGTAGTTGTGTGAATACTACACGTAATGAAATGCTCTTCTTTGCGAAAGCTGTGAGAACTGTGAGAAGAATCACGTTGCATGTTTTCTATCTCCCAGCCATGTCTCTGCTGGAGATCTATGGAGTGATCTCTGAAGCCAACTGCTTTCTGCTGCTGCCCTCTCCAAGGCCATGTCCTCACCGCATGGCCCTAGGTTCAGCCTACTGACATGCGGCACAGTAGAAGTGAACTGTGAAGAGATGCCCAAGCGTATAGCGACAGATGCTTCATCCAGCACGCACAGGAATGGCCAAGGCAGCACTGAGTGTGAACAACCCTGAGACCCTGTTCTGGGAAGGTCCCCCCCGCATTCTGGTCACCCCTTGAGGTCTCCCCCACAAGCATCTCACCCAGTTACCTCGTGCAAGCTGGAGATGAAACCTGAAGAGAGACTGGAGAGCCCAAAGCGCTTCTCAATGGTGGTGAGGCTGCTCTTGAAGTTGGCACTGTAGAGAAGCTGGGAGAGCTGGAGAAGCCCGTGGCACAGCACAAACACCTGCGGGCAAAAAAAAAAAAAAAAAAAGGACAATGGCAAACAAGGCAGGCTTGACTTAGCACAGAACTGGTCAGTGCTCCCGAGACCGTGCTAGAGCCAACCCTGCCGCTGCCATGCGGCAGCTGAAAGGGAGCCACGCTGGTTCAGACTACCTGAGATCCAGTATTTCCAGTCTGCCCCTTGGATGCACTCAGCTGTAAAGCCAATTAACAGAACCTGCTCCAAGGGGTGTTGCAAGGAAAAGTTGAGAAAAGGGCTTTAAAAGCCCCAGAGGGGAAGGGTGAAATATGCAGAGTGTAGTCTCACTACTGGAAGACCTCTCTAGTATTCTAAAAACAGCATCTTTCCCTTGAGCCAGGCTGAGTGCCGAGCCAGAGACGAAGCTGAATGGATTCAAAGCCTGCCTGGAGCAGAGGAGGGAACACAGAGAGTTACGGGGCAGGGCAGAAGCGCGGTCGAAAGAGTGCGGGTGGCCTGGGAGAGGAAAGCGCTCTCAGCCGGGGATGCAAGAGGCAGCTCACAAGTGTCTTTTGATCTATATTTAGTCAGAACAGTTTTCCTTTATTTTTCTTGGAATGGAATGCATCCACATAGTGCCAAAAGTATTTTAAAATCATTTAAAAAAAAAAAAAAAAAGAAGGGAAAAGGTCTTTTTATTTAAATTCACAGGAAATCAAATATTTGCTGAATACCGGAAGCATGTCCTACAAAGATAACGGCGGGAAGACCAAGATGATGAATGGGGGATCAAAGGTAATGCAGGGCTGACAAATTCCTTATGTCCTTGGCTAGGAGAGCAGCAATATTCATCATTAGCATTTATTTGAAATGGCGGTAGCGCCCAGAAGTCCTGCTCCATTGTGTGAAAAAAAAAAAAAAACAGGAAAAGAACAAAATTGTCCACCCGACACGGAGGATGCAAATGCCATAGGTGGGTGAGTGGCTTTTTTTGGGGGAGAAGAGGAGGACGCAGAGCCAGGTTCACCAATTGCAAGAGAAATTGGGTAGGAGGAGATAGGCAAGAAAATGGCTTCTTGGGAAGCTTCTCCTGCGAGGGAGGACAGCACCAGCCAGAAGGCAGAGCTGGGTATGTAAAAGTGTAAGAGATGGGAGAGATGCTGATGGATGGAGATGAAGCAGGAGGAGAAAATGGAACCCTGGCAGTGTGAGGGCAGGCTGTGAACAACCTGGAGACCATGGAGAAATAGGAGAAAGACAAACACCAGAAAGGAGGGAAGGAAGGTCACAGGGATAAGTTGCCATCATGGACTCTCCAGCCACATCTTGGAGGGATGTCAACTGCCAGGCTAGCGTCAGGCAGGCATCTGCCACCGCGGTAGCTGAGCAGGAGAGGATGAAGTTCTGGAAAAGTTGCAGAACAATGATGTGAGGTGTAATGTGGGAAACGCTCCCAGACAGGGACAAAGTGGAAGCAAAACATCTGAAAGTAAACCCTTGAAGCAGAGTGACCTCTACGCCCTTCAGCTGTCAACTCCTACATTCAAAAATCCATTCCAGCACATGGTCCTGCAGGCAATAGCTGGATCCACCACCTTCATCTGCCCCAATCCTGACCCGGGATCACTGCGTAATTAGTCCAGCCGGGCTGATCTGGAGCAGAGAGGTGACTCCTGCGAGAATGAGAAATGGAGAGAGGCACTTGTTGCCAGAGAACATTGATTTTCATTCCCACAGCTCCGGCCAGACCCTACTGAAGCCATTCAAATAAGGAAGCCCTGGCTAAATAGCAGAGAGCTGGGACCGCCCGAGGTGGAGAGCAGCTGGAGGGAGAGCTCTCCTGGGGTGAGGCGTTAGCTGGAGAAGCCAAGCTGTTTACCGCCGGGGAGGGAAGAGGGTGGATCACCCAGGCTGGATTTAGCACAGCAAATGTCAGCCTAGTCCCAGGGCAGACGGGGAGATGAGGAGTGCTGGGGAGAGAGAGGATGCTGGTGAGAAGGGGAGATGAGGAGGAGAGGCAGCCTGACTCCTGGAGATGCTGGGGTTGGCAGGGGACAGGGAGAAGGCAAAGGCTTGGAAGGACCACGGGGAACCAGCACTGACTGTGCTCCATGAGAGGACAGAAGGCAGGAGATGGGACAAACTGTGGTTAGAGAGGGCAGGCAGGAACAGCAGAGCTGGCAGGAGAGGGGCTCGTGGTGATAACCTGAGGACGGAGAACGTGGGGCCATGGATCCCGAGATGCCCGGGAGCAAGCTGGGGGTGCCTGCTATGAGGGAAGGCACGATGGGAGAAATGCAGCTGGAGAGCACTGATGAGGGGAGAGAAAGACTTCGGGGTGCGACTGCTCCCCCCCTGCCCATGAGCCCTAACTCAGGTCCTGCAAGCAGGGTGAGCAGGAAAGGTAGAAGAGCAGAAGGGATGCTCAGGGGACCCGGTCCTGTGCCGCACTGCTGCTGGCACAGCGGCTTCAGCCCTTGGATGCGGAAAGCCCAGAGGATGTGAGGGGAAGGGCAGAGGAGATTTTTTTTTTTTTTTTTGCTTAGGAAGAAGCTGCCACCCAAAACAGTCAGGGCAAAGCAAAACAGTCTTCACTCCAGAACATGTGTGGCTGGAGCTTGGCTTTTCCAGATGCACTTCGACTGTCCTGAGGTGGGAGATCTGCCTGATTTAAGACTCCCCCTGCATTCAGCAGACTCAGTTCTAATTAAAATAATGACGGCCCAAACCTTGAAGGTTCTGAATGCAAATACCTGGGAAAGGGGCTTAATTGGAGGGCTCCCCAAAAGGAGCCTGTGCAGCATCTGACCTTGGCACTGGCCAAGATGCTCCAGCTGGGAAGAGCAGCCCTCCAGGGCTGGTGGAGATGCATGTCCTCATGGGTCTCTCCCACCCCGACATGTTCATGCTGACCACCCACAGCCTGCCAGTCTGTGGAAACCAGCACCGACCTGGTCCCTTCCAGCTGCAGAGCACGCCAGATGTGCTGCGCTGGTCCCACGCACCTGCCAAGCAAACCCAGGAGGGGACAGAGCTGCTATCATCCATCTTCCGTAACACTTAACAAAGAAGGAGGCTTTAAAAAAGAGCCAAACTCATCTGAAGGGAAGTTTTGCTGACAAAAAGCAGGCACCATGGCCCCAAGGGTGGAGGTGCGGTGGGAGGTTAATGAGTCGGGGACACTCCTATGGATATAAAGTGCTGACCCTCCGGAGCAGATGCGTCCATCAGTCTGGTGTATTGTTGGAGCTGCAGGCCAGCTGCAGTCACAGGCAGCAGCGCGGAGGGGCCAAAGGCATGCGCCCACATGCACCCGCACACACACAGACAAAATCCCCTCTTAATCATCCCCGCGTTTCCTCTGAGCGTCGGAGAGGTCCTGACTCCAGGCTGTTTATACAAGACACTTGACTCCTTTCCAAAATGCGTTTCATTTAAAAGGGAAGCAAAGGTCCCTCACAGACAGCACACGCCACTCAAAAGACCCGCTCACACCCCTTCCACCTCCCTGAAGCTCACAGGGACTAAAATAAGGCTTTAGGAGGAGAGCAGGGGTCTTCTCAGCCTCATGCTGAACCCATAAAGCAGACAAGGCTGAGGGAGCCAGGGGGTAAACCCATCCTTGAGGTGGGTGTTCTTGGGGGGCAGAAGCTTTTGGGGTCAGAGGGAGGTTGCTGCTCCCAGGGCCGGACACAGGCAGTGCTGGTGGGGAGCAGGCGCTTGTACTACGCCAGGTCACATACTGGGTCCACTAAACTGCATTCCCTTATCTCATGTCTCTCTCTTTCCATCCTGCTTATGCCAGATAATGCACTGTCAGCACTGTCACTGGCCTCAGCAAACAGGTACACGGAGACTGGACTTTAGAAAAGCTTGTTATGAAAGGTGGACTGTTTCATAAGGGGTTTTTTGCGGGGCCAGCCTGGCAGAGCATCCCTCAGTCACCAAGGCAGCCAATAAAATGCTTGACAAATTGGGTTAAATGAGAAAAACAAAACAAAACAAAACATGAAGTGCTTGATAACCCTAGCATGCATGTGTTGGACATGGGTCAGAGTCAGGTAAAAAAAATTAGGTTTCTTTGTATTTCAAAGGAGCGAACTGCCTCTGTGGAGCCTCCAGGCACTAGGGAATTCCTCCAGGATCCAGGAGACTGCTCCAGGTAGGAACCTGGCTCTGCTCTGCAGGGTTCAGAGGTTTGGGAAGATGCTGCTACGTACAGCATGGCCACTGTCCCCTCCTCTTTGCCACCTGGCAGAGTGAGTGAAGGGTTAATTCCTTGCTCCACTTCCACAGCTTCATGCTGTGGTAGCTCATGTCCAAAGGCATCCCTCACCTCATTTTTCAGTCTCTTCACCTTGGCAGCCCTGACTGGAGATAGAGAAGGTGGAAACATTGACGGCGCAGCTCACCCTGCAAGGGGAGAGCACTGGCAGGTCCCCGCTCTGGCTCTCACGTGCACGCACCCGTGCTAACCTCCGTGCCCAACAGCCTTCCCATGGCAGCGCTGGAAAAAGCCACGGCTTAATTCATCAGATGGATGCAAGAGCTGCTTGGGGAGCTGTAAAGAGGAGTGGGGACCCTCGCAGACCCCACCAAACTGCTCCCAGCTGAATGAAGACAGTGAGGCAGGACGTGGCCAAGAACAGTCATTGCAGGAAGGTGCAAAACTAATGTGGCTGGAGTAAACGTTTGGCAAGGACTAGGAGTAAGGATGCTCTGTTAGCTCTTTCCCTCCGCACAGTGCTATTAGAGTTGCAGTTTGGGCACCGGAGGGGCAAAGCAAAATTGTTTAACAACTTTAGCGACCCACAGCAGGAGACCCCAACCTGCCCACCTCTGAAGGCTTCTTCCACTTCACTCTGCTGAGCTTCCAAGGGGAAAAAAGAAAGGGGAGGGGGGAACTTCAGGAAGTAATAAAAATATGCCCAAAATTTTAATAGTCAGGGAGAAGATAGGCCTTTTATTTTAGAGCTTGTATATGTTCAGCACTCGTACACTCCTTACACTAAGGGATCTTCCTGCAGTAGGATGGCTGAGGTCACTCAGTTGAGAAGAAATATATGAGCTGGAAATTAAAAGCATATGGACATACGTGGGGAAATACATCCCTCCTTGGCATCTCTTTCCTACATGCAGCTGCTTAGATTTCTAGATCAAAAAGCACTGTGAAAAATGAAAAAAAGAAAAAAGAAAAAAAACAACTTTTCCACAGAAGGGACCAAAACCCTCTGAGCCTGGAGCATGGTCCAGTGGCAGAAGTGGGCTCCTAAATTTTATTTCTCCTGCAAAAAATAAACTAATAAAAAGATTAAAAACAGTTAGGGATTGTCTCAAGCATGCTGCCACCCAGATTATTAGTTGCAATGATGACTGCCTATTGCCAAGTAACCCAGGCTTTACAACCTCCAGTTGTCAAGTGCAGAGACAATGTTTGCTCTTTCTGCAACAAATGTACACCCGGGATTTCCCTGCGCCGTGTCCCGGTGCCCCTGCAGGGTCCGTGCAAGCCCTGCTTTGCTGGGCTGCCGTGGAAGGAGCCCTCCGGGGGACACAAAAACTCGTCCCTGCCTTGACCTGCAGCCACGCATTGCAGACGTCAGAAAGAAAGGGGGTTTTTGGCTGTGAAAGATGGCTGAGACCAGACCCTCAGCGTGCGAGGTGCGAGGGTTTGCTGCTTTCCAAGCTGCTGCTGAGAAAAATACTCCTGCCTCCAAAATACAATACATCTCATTAAGCAGTTGCCTTCATCCTGCAACCAGACGGAGTGTGCAGGTAGGGTGTGTGGTTGCTCCTTCTCTGCTCTTTCATTTTTTCCTGAAGGTCTCTCTTCTCTACAGTGCATCAGGATCTGATCACCATTTCCTGGAAGGTAGCTTCAGCTTGGCTCTGTTTTCCCTGACCCACAAGCATATGCAAATTCTCCCCTCACACGCCCGCAGCCCTGGCCGTGCCTCATGCTCCCTATCACCGACACTCCTCTCCCATTCTGCTCATGATAATCTTATCTGCGCTGACCACTCCTTGGTTGTGTTTGGGTACTGAACCACCTCGCCCCTCATAAAATTATCTTGTTTCATGTCTCCTAGACCTTGATCCCACTAAACTTTCCCACTCATTTTACTGTCTGGCTCTTCCCCATCCTTTTCCTTATCCTGCTGCTGATGTAGGCCATGCGGTTCTTCCCTTTGAAACCTGATCCCACCAAAACCGGACATAAACATGGAGTCAGATCCATCCAAACCCAGCCTTTGCTTTCCAGTGCCAGCACCATCACCATTAATGCTGAACGACCCCAGTCACAGCAGGTCCTTCTCCCCATGCCACCCAACTTTTTCTAAGGACCCTGCTTGCTGCTTTGCTACAAACACTTATCCAGCTCGCCATCTCTCTTTGCACAGTGCCCAGTACTGGAATATCCTTTGATTTCCTTGCTTAAACCAATGGCCCTAATCAACAATGACTGTCTCCTCTCGGTCCTTCCCTCTCCAAACCTACAGCCGTGCTGCCTTCAGAGCCACGACTTGATGGATCTCTTGTTCTTGCTAACAGCTAAGTAAAGCAATTCATAGTCTTTTCCAGCAGGATGTGAGAGCACAACTGATACATCTCCAGGCTTCGAAAAACACTCCTCAGCAAATTCCTTTAGTCCTTGTCCTGATGCTGCTGGGACCTCAGACCCTAAGGCAGGGCTCCCGTTTCTTCTGCAGAAGGCATCCAGCCTCCTCAGGGAGGGGAGAGCTCCCTGCTCCTGGCCATTGCACCCCACATATCCCCAACATCTTCACCCTGGGATGCTTTAAAGCCTTAACACACTCTGAGAGCCCACAGTCGCCTGATCTTGCTGCCTCCTCTACTACCCTCTTCCATACCACTACCCCAGTACAACACCCAATTTAAATCTACCCCTGAGGCTTTTCCATCTCCCACTGGACTCCCTCCAGCTGACATAAGTGACGATAACTCTTATCCTCCTGCTTCCTTCTCCATGGTCTGCTGTGTAACAGCCTCCCCTTGCCTGCGCTCCCAACCCTTTCAGGCTGATCCCCTGTGCTCTCCAGCTAACCGGCTCCCAGCTGAAACCAGTCCAGCTCAGATAAGTTACAAGATGCTCATAAAGCTCTCCTCCTCACCACGTTTCTGGGGAACCAGAACAAGGAATCAGCTATCAATTAAAACAGCACAAAACCACAGAAGAGAAAATAAAGGTGAAGAAGCCAAACCACTTGAGACACTGCAAAGAGGTAACACCTTTGAAATAATCTTTTTTTTCAGTGGCTGTCTGGAAGGGCAAGATGGACATGGACATGATGATTGGAGACAGCAGTTAGGACCAGGGAGCATCGATGGGGTCCATGGCCATGTTTGGTTATCAAAAACACCAACCATTCACTTCTCCACCTTTCAAACCTGTTTTGTCCCTTTAGGCAGTGAGGTTCTCTGTGTCCCCAGTGCCACCGCGTGCTGGCATCCACCGAACATTTGCACGGCTGCAACTCCCCAAAATCCCAGTGCCGCTCAGCACAACCCTGGAAGCTCTGGTGACCTTTTAAGTAGGGAGCTGTCCTTGCTTATCGCCCATCTCTGCCACCACTGCGGGATTACCGAGATGCTCTAGGCTTCTCATAGGGGACAGTGCCCAGCAGCAGCCTCCAAGCTCCCCAAACTGAAGATCTTTTGCATTCTGCTTCTCTCTTCAAGGCAAACAGCCAACTTCTGGAGGGGTTCAAGCAACCCTGCCACATCTGAGAGGGCACTCAAAAAGCATAAGTACAATGACCAGGTTTATTCCAGCTAGGAGATATGGTGCAGACAGCAAACACACTGTCGGCTGAGCCAGGTGGTGCCCTTAAACATCAGCATAGGCAGAGCCGTGGTGCCATTTGGTGTAATTGCAGCATTAGCTACAGTCATTCATACCCACGTATAAAGGGAGTAACTTCCACAGCATCAACCAGGAACCGTCACCAGCCACCTTCCCACAGGGTACAGAGATCAGCTGTAAACGCCTGCTGTGTCAGAGTGCGGATGTGAGCCAGTGGCCACATCTGCGGGGTGCTGCCTTCCTGAGCACCTGCCTCTGTGTCAGTCCTCCTGCATCCCCAGCATCACCCCCACACCATCCATTCCCAGAGCCGCCATCCCCATCCTGCTCTTCAAACCCCTGCGGAACCATCGGAACTACTGCTTTCCACCAGGACCATACCCTCTCTGATGCCCATCCCTGGCACCATCATTCTTCCCATCGCTGAACGTCAGCGGTAATGGGGCCAGTGGCAAAAAAACACCCCAGGAGCGATGGCAACGGGTGCAGGGAGGTGGTGGTCCCCGTCGCAGAGAACATGGAGGAGAAAGATGGTTTGCACGGAAAAATAATTTGTTATTTTTGGCCCCAGCCCTGCAAAAGGCACTCTGAAAATGATCCTGGCATGTGAGCCTTAGGGAATAAAGATGAGTTTCGTGAGTAGGACTTGGAGCCCGCTGTAACTTGGAGATTTTGTTGTGTTGGAAATACTGTCCTGGTCAAACTGTCATCACTTGTAAGAGGACGCTGTGTCTCATTAATTTAAACCCCTTTATAGTACCTGTCTCTGTGTGGGACAATGCCAGCACTTTCCCACACAATTATGCGCTGGATGAAAAATTTATATAATACATTATTTGCAGCACCAAGGGCTTCTCAGACAAACAAGAGCTATAAAGCCAGATAAACTGAGATGCTTGCTGTACGCCTTGCCCTCTGACGACCCATCCACAATAAAACAGCTTCCCAAACTTGGAAATTCAGCTGTTACACTTTGATTTTCTACTAATTTTGGGAGGCTGAGCAGATTAAAAACTGTGCGCAGGCTACTGCTTTCCTACCTTGAAGCAGTTATTTTTTTAATGTATATATAATTTTAACACAAATGTCAGGCCAGGACAGGGTGGGGATGTCACTGCCTGTCAATTTATACACATCTGCTCTTAAAAGCAAGCACTTTTCTCCAAGGGATGGGTGTCCTGACTGCCCACCATCCCAGCTGTATGTGTCACCCATCTGATGCCAACAAGCATGTTTTTGATAGAGCCCAAACAGCTCCTTAACTGCTTGCACCATGCCTCCAGGTGGGAGGTGGGGGTCTCTGGTGGCCTCTCCTGCTCTTGGGGTCACTCTGCACACAGTCCCACGCATGGTTGCCACACCGGGTGCTGCAGCACCGCCTCTGCCTCCAAAATCTGGCTCAGCGGTGGGTGCCTGGCAGATCTGGGCAGCCCCAGGCTCCTCGCTCATTTTGAAATGATGCTGGGCGATTTGAGCTGGAGCTGATGGGTGCAGGCAGCTGGCCAGGCACCTCCTGGTGCAGCCAGAACTCCTGCTGCCAGCAAAGTGACACCCTTTTGTCATCCACCCTCAGCCAAATGTCCCCAGGGGGTCCTGGACACAGCCCCTGACCAAGTGTCCTGGGGTGCGTGGGGTGCTGAGCACCCAGCCTGACTCCTGCGGCTGCCTATGGGATGGAGAAATGGATTCACATTTGTTGAGGCTTGGTTTTTTTAACCCTAAAGTTTTACATCCTGAAAAAGGCATCGAGTTTGGCAATGCTTTTTGAGTTCCAGGATATTTTTTGCACCCTTCTTTAAGCACATGGATGAAGGGAGCTGTGCATATTTCCAGGACAGAGCATGAGCTGTGAGAAGGGCTCTGCCTCCCTGTGACACACTGAGCCGTGGTCATCACTGGAGCAGCCTGGAGGGTATTTGGGCCATCTTTTGCACCTCTGCCCAGAGGAGGGGTCAGACCTCCAGACCCCTCAAGAGGCATGTCATAGTAGGCCAGAAGCCACCCTAAAATACCCGGGGTAATCTCAAGCTCTTCCTCCCAGAGCTCGCAGCCAGAAAGGACCATCAGGTCACCTGCTGGAATAGCCCAGCCTGGGCAGTGGGGACTTTCAGGGATGCAGGATGGGAAGATATCACCTGAGATGATGTCCCCCACCCTGGGAGCCCCCACCATATCACCCCTTGACCCCAGCAAGCCCAAAGCTTTGCTGCTTGCCCCACTCTGCTGCAGGAGGAGCAGCCTGCTGGGAACAGCCCCACGGTACCCCACAGCATCCCCACGGCACCCCAACAGAGATGCTGGGGGCCCCTGATTCAGTGAAACTTTTGCTGCTCAGAAACCAACTGCAAGCAAGCACAGCCCAAAGAGGAGCGGGCAGTGCCATCCTCCATGTAAGGTGAGGAAAGATGGGTGGCAAATAAAACCCAAACCCATCCCGGACTGCGATGCCCTACCCGCGGCTGCATGGTCCCGAAAACACACTTAGCTGGGAAGTGCTGACAAACCCCTCCTTGCAGTGCTGCTGTTGGCCCAAAACCACACACTCATATTCAAGAACACGAGTGGGAAATCACACCCCAGCCCCAGGCACAAGCACCAGCACCGGGGGTTCTGCCACTTGCTCCCCATCATGGTAGCCCCCTCTCGTGCACCGACAGCCGCTCTGCCCATGAGCAGGTGCTGCTGGGAGCTGTCGTTCCCCAAAATTGCACTTGGCTGCTTTGGACGCTGACACACAGAGGTGCTGCCAAGCGAGGCACAAAAATCCCCCCCACCCAAGGCAGTCCTGGCGAAGGCAGGTGGATGTCCCAGGGGTGGAAACCAGCATGCGCAGCAGACTCTGTGCCCATCCAAAAATGGGACAAATGGTGCTGCGTGGGGGAAAAGAGAGATGGGGCAAGGAGCAGTGTAAACAATCCGCAGGGTTTAAAACACGAGAGGTGGCCGGGGTGGCTGGTGTGTTCTCAAGCAGGCAGTGAGCTCAGGTGCCTGAAGCTGAGGCAGGGACCAGTTTTAAGATGACAGCTCTCGCCTTGCTAATAGGGACAGGTGAGTAACCAGGCAGCCAACACCAGAAAACCCACTTCAGCCTGCCGAGATTTTGCTTTTGGCACTCAAAATGCCCTTCTAACCAGCGTTTTTAAAGCAAGTCAGTGCTATTATAGGGCAGTGTTTTCTTTTCACACCAGGATGTGGTTAATCATTCCCTAAGCAGTAGCACACTGTGTACCGGATGCCGTGGGTAAGCTCCACAGCCCACGGAGAGCTGCCCACGCCACTTCCACAGGGAGTAACACCCGTGTGCCGTGAAGGGTACCGCTCGAAAACCCACTGCACCCCCAGCCCTTCCCATGCGCTGAGCAGGATGGACCTCAGTGGCGTTATCCAGGACGGCTTGAGGAGTTGATTTTCAAATTCTGCATCTCAGGAAACACGCTTCGTTTCCCTGGCAGTTCGTGTCGGGGATGCAGGGACCTGTGGGCTGGGGTCGCGCTCTGTGCAAGCATCCTCCTCCCCCCCCGCCGGGGAAGCGGCACATCCCTGCTCCTTACCTTGATGTTGCAGAAGATACTCCGGGAGCAGGTGGCAGTGCTTTTGGGGACATCGACTGGGGATTTGCTGGCTTCAGGATGGACTCCCATCGTGGGGGCTTCCCAGGGAGCCCCAAATAGCTGGGCTGAGTGTGGGCTCCTGTCCCTCTCTGGCCTGTCCCACCACTGGCAGCGTGCACGGTCCGTGCCGAAAACTCTCCAAGCCTGCGAGTGAGGCAGGCAGCGTGAGCGCAAAGTTTTTATAAGTCTGCTCTTGGGAGTGATGATGAAACCCTTTCTCCTCCCTCTTTTTCTTTGTGCGCCGAGGGAACTTTAAAGTCGCAGGAAGCTAGTGCTGGCTTGCAGGGAGCAGGTGGGAATGGGGGCTCACCAAACTCGGCTGGTTTGGGGATGGGGGTCGCAGAGCTGCAAGGATGCTTACCCACCCGTGGGGGACACCCAGCACCCCAATCCCTCACTCGCTCCTGCAGCGGCTCCCCTCTGCTGTGCTCGCATCTGAGGCTGGACAAGGCACCGGCAGCGCAGCCTTCCCACAGGGAAAGCGATTGGGGTTTTAATGCGGGTCCCCCTGAAGGGGCGAGAGGAAGGGGAGGCACCTTTCAGCAAACTGAGATTTAGCTGCAAGGTGGTGGGAGGGGGAGAAGTTGGGGAGCCAGAAGGAGAAATCCCTCCCTGGAGTTAGTGGTTACAGAGGAAAAAAAAAAAAAAACCTTCTGCTTCTGTCTCTGCATTTGTGAAGCTCCTGAGCGCTGTTTTTTCACTAATACCTCTCCAGGGCTTTGTTTATGCAAAGCACTGATTTGTTTTGCAGTCTCCTCACAGGGAGGAAAAGTGTCAGAGGGAAAAGGCCAGGTTGGTCCCAGCTGAGATGAAGTCAGCTTCAACTATTTTATCAAAATTGTTGCCTTTCCCTGCCTAAAGCAGGGGGAGGGAGAGAGGTGGGAGGGAGAGAGGTGGGGGGGACCCCATGGGAAGTGGTGGGTGCCCTCAACCTGGAGAAACCAAATCCCAGCTCCTGAACCCATGGGAGAGCTGGTGGGTCCCTACGTATGCCCGGGTGTCATGCCGAGGAACCAAACCGCGTGCTCCGTAGACACCCACCGACACCCCTGCCCTGCCCGGGCACCCGCCGGGGCCGTCGCCACGAGAGGGTGCATGGCACCCATGGGAGAGGCTCCCGGGCGCTCCCTTCCTCACGCCTCACCCACGCCGTCCCATGCTGGGAACCCCAGGCTAGGCTCTTTGGGCTCCAGCACTGGTCTGACCAGGCATAGGGCTTGAAAGCAGAAGGAAAATTAGCGTTGCCAAGATAAAGAGAGTTACTTTTGGCTGTCAGCTTCCTAATTCCCTAACCCTCTCCCAGGGACAGGTGAGTCTCACTGGCCTGTGCGTGGGGAAAAAAAGGCATCACATTTTCCCACGTCTCTTTTTCTACTCCGATCCCCCAGTTTGCTAGATCTGGGGTCAAGATGCAATGTGGAAAGACCCCTTTCGGCCACCAGAGTTAGCTGAGCCCTTTTATCTGACATTCAATGGCGAGAGAGAGAGAGTTTCAGCCTCACCGATAGAAAAGCTCAAGCAAGCAAACATCTTCTCTCCTTGTCTCCCATCCTCCCCGCCAACCCGATGTGCAGCTGAGCTCATTTTCTCCTGACCCGCTCACTAACGTCCCTGTCTTCAGTTTATTCTGCAGAGCCCTGTGACGCTCACTTTGTTATAACAACCACCTCTACACAGCAGCTGTTTCAGCCACTAACTTCAGCCTTTCCGTACAAATTTGTCTCTTTGCAGCAAAACATACCGGGGAGCAGGCGCGGTGCCTGACAACCCAGGAACGTCCCTGCCCTGACGCCGCATCCCACGGATGGGGTTGGAAACCCCACGCTGGTGGGGTTAATAACCCCTCCAAGGGGAAGCAAAAGGCAGCGGTGAGTTAAAAGGGAATCTGGGCTCTCTGCATGCAGCTTCTGGTAAACACCCCCGTGGGCTGCACATCACTGCCCCACGGGGATGTGGGTCCTTGGTGGGAAATGACCACGGGTCCCAGCTGGCCGAGGAAGGGGTAGGGGCTGGGGCGGCCTCTGATGTGCTCTGAACCAAAGGACCCGGGTCTCCAGGCAGCACTGTGCTCCCCGGGTCCGGCCACTCCCCAGAAAACCCCTGACAGATCTCAGAGGGATGTCCCAGAGGGGATGATGTGCTGGAGGGCAGGAAGAAATCACAGTGGGAAGCCACACTGCTGTTGTATTTCTCATCCTGCAGCTCTTGCAACAGGTAATGCAAGAAAACACCTGCTTCCCGCCCGGCTGTGAGCCACGTACCGCGCTGGGGACCTCCGCACCGGGCTGCTTACCCCCGCCACGCGGTGCCTGGGTCTACTCTCCCATGAATAAGCTTCCAGTGAACATTTTTCCCAAGCAGAAGCACTGCCCAAGCCTTGGCAGCTTATATAGCTGTAGTAAATAATACAATACAAACTGACAAATCTGAATTTTAAAGTCCAGCCGTGGTGGTTTCAGTTATTAAAGACAGGCACAATTCAAGGATGCACCCAGCACTTGGAGTGCTGCAGCAGTTCCAAGAGGTTCCCTGTGGCCAGCACAGCTGCTTTGTCCTGCAGGAAAGGCAAAGGGCTATGCCGAGCCAGGTCCACCTAGACAGGACCATTGCAGAGCACTACTGACATCTCCCACGCTTCTGTCCCGCTCAAAGGGAAATTCCAGCCCTTGGACACAAATTCAGCTCCTGTAGGCACAGCTCTAGCTTTCTGACACTGACATTGCTTTTAAATTACAGACCTTAGACAACAGATTGTGCAACAGGAGCAACAAAATCTGATGCACACTAAAAAAAAAATAGGACTCTTGCCTCTTTTTGAGGATTCTCCGCTGTGTTTTCATTCCCTCAGGGTTACAGCCTTGGCAAGGAACGGTTCGGCCCACAGATGAGCGCACAGAAGGAAAATGATTTACAGCGGCGCTGACAAGGGGAGGGGAATTTGGTTTCAAATTCTTCTCATTGCGCTTTGTTAGGGTGATATGGTTGATGTTAAGTGCCTGGCAGGAAAGATCAGACATCGACAGGGTTTTGTTCATTTTACACGGCTCCTGGGGCTGCATTTCTTTTTCAGCCTTTGAAATGAGTTCCTCCTACAGCAGTCACACTCCCCTGGCCAAGATGTTGGCTAGAAGGACCTTGCTACCGCTGAGTGGGAACCACCTGCTTCAACCAGCGAAGCTGAATCAGGCCCGCAGCTCTCCATGTACACCAGCAGTTCACCCTCTGCCCCACCATCTTCCCTCATCCAAAGCAAGCAATCAACTGCAATGTGCCCACCAGGCATGTATCCCACAGGGAGACCAAACTTACACCACTGTAGCCATGCAGGAACTGAAGCAGGTCCCTCTTTGCTACCCAGGGATGCTCATCTTGTTCACAGAACATCAGCGCCCTCACAAGCCACTTTTCTTATGCTGGGAAGGAGACTGGGTCAAACTCTTCCAGCATGACCACAGCTCTTCTCTTTCCCTGCATGATCCTCCTTACTTCTTTCCACCAAGAAAGGGTAAGGACCAGACTAGCTCTGCTTTTCCACCTGGTTTCAATTTGGCAGGTACTGAAGCATCTCAGTTTTCCTCCACAGTATCCACAAGCCATTCTTCTCAATGATCTTTTGCCCACTGGGCTTTAAAATGCAATGCATACCCACCACCATTGAATCAGAATATCTTGATTTGGAAGGAACCCATAAGGATCATCGAGTCCAACTAGGACTCAACTAGGAAGATCTTAATGGCCCCTGGGAAGACTTGTTACTAGAAGAAGAGACACTGCTGTCCCCATCCCAGAATGGAAGATTGTTTCCCAGTGTGCGATGCATGCACAGCAGGACAGTCCCTGCTACATTTGAAGCTGGACCAGCAGATCCAGGGTATTTCTTTCCCAGCAGCCTCCCTGTCAGTGGCTTTGGGCTGAGAACTGGACTTTTGCAGCCAATATGTCATTTCACACAGACCCACTTGAAGCACCATCCATGGTCTAGAGCCAGGCAGCCCCGGCCCCAAGGGAACAATGGGCCAAGGAACTCATTTTCCCCATCTTGGAGCTGGTAAAATGTGAACTGCATGGTCAAAAGCTATTTCCCCAGATCCAAAGGTGTGGATCTAGAATACCCAGCTGCCTTCCAAACTCTTTGGTGGCTTCATGTGATCCAGCAATAACGGGGAAGCACATAGCAAGCCTATATGCATCCCCCAGAATGGGAAATCCACTGTTGTTGGATAAAACTAGAAACCGAAGCTCAGGACCCTCTGGCTCAGCAGAAGAAGGGAGTGAGATGTGACCCAAGTGAAATTCTGGTCTTTTCAGACACAGCAGCAATGAAAATCCTACCACAGGCATCAGCCAAGGGAGGAGATGTGATGGACAGACACTTAGGGAGACACATTGTGTTGGGAAGACCTGGGGAGGCCCTGCAAGAGAGAGGAAGGAACAGCAGCAGGATCAGAGCCCTGCACACAGCTCGCCACGAGAGCAGCCCTGGAGGTTATCGCCCGGGATGTGCTGGGTCTCCCGCAAGCAGCGTTAGGAAGAGAGAGAAAGGTGACCCCTGTATTTACTTGGGAGCCTTGCACAGCTTAAAACCAAGCTTCTTGGAGCTGTGTGACCCCCAGTTTACTTGCTGCACATGCATACCAGGACAGCACAAGCTTCTGTAGAAGCAAATACAAAGCCCTCCCCACCCGCTGCAAGGCTCCTGGGGGGTTTCAGTACAAACATCGCTCTGAGAGTGTGGGACTGAAAACTGCGTGGGCTCTGAAAGCCTCTGCGTTACCAGAGACAGTCCCTGGGGTTCCAGACCAGCGCGCCAAACCCACCCCCTGGAAACACCATGGATTCTTCAGGGTTGGTGGTGTTGCACAGCAGGGGACGGGGCGGGCGGCGTGCACCAGCGGTTCCTGCCAATGCCTGTGGTTGCAATGGGAATTACAGACCATGACAGGCTGGGTTTAATTTACCGGCAACGTATATTTGATCTGGAGCAGAAATACTGGTCAGAGGGAGGTAACACAGCCATACCTGAAGAACAGGCTTGGCTGGCTCACAGCCCGACCTGCTCCTGGGATGGAGAGCGAGGGGAAGGTGGTTCACTGGCACCCGAGAAGGTGGTCCAGCCCTCGGAGAGAGGGCACCCCGGTCCCCACGGCAGAGAGGCATGTACAGAAGAGCTTTCGAGACAAGCAACATTCGAGCCCCAGAGCGGAACGTGACGCTGCCTACCCTCCATCTGAGGCCACGCCAGCCCCTCAGGGAAGCCAGCCGTGCCCAGAGATTATGAGTGAGGTCAAGGCAGGGGGGCAGAGCATGTAATTTACACCGAAGATGATGGCAGAGGTCCGTGTCAGCATTAAACCATCCCTCCCATGACTGGCTGCCCATAACCAGCTAAGCTGAAGCAGAGGATATTTGTCTGCGCTGGTGAGTAATAAATACATCAAGCAGCTCTGTGGTGCTCTCCATGCCATACGCAAACCCAGTCGATCAAACCTCTTGCAGGGCAAGGGCAGGAGAGAGGCGCGTTCCCAAGGAACCAACAGGAAGGCAAGTTTTGTGGGGCTGCAATTGCACCGCCGGGTGAGCGCAGAGCCTGGAAAGTGGGAGACTGAGTTTGGCAGGATGAGTCTTTAAGAGGAGCAGAGAGGAAAGCGGAAAGCTTCTTCACTTTTAGAAGCGCTACAAGTGATCAGGGATGCAGAGGAGGTGTTTCTAAACGAGCCCTGGTGGTGCTTTATGTCACGTCTCAAACAGCCACATTCTTTTCCTCTGCCTTCTCTGATCTAAGTAACTCTTGTTTATAATTAAGCCACTTAGAATCATAGAATGGTTAGGGTTGAAAGGGACCTTCAAAGGTAATCTAGTCCAACCCCCCTGCAAGGAGCAGGGACATCCCTGACTAGGTCAGGTTGCTCAGAGCCTCATCCAGCCTGGCCTTGAACGTTTCCGGAGATGGGGCCTCCATCACCTTTCTGGGCAACCTGTTCCAGTGTTCTATAACTCGCATCGTAAAAAATTTTTTCCTAATTTCTAATCTAAATCTACCCCCCTCTATTTTAAAACCATTACCTCTCGTCCTATCGCAACAGGCCCTACTAAACAGCCTTTCCCCATCTTTCTTGTAGGCCCCCTTGAGGTACTGGAAGACCGCTATCAGGTCTCCCCGGAGCCTCCTCTTCTCCAGGCTGAACAGCCCCAACTCTCTCAGCCTGTCCTCATAAGAGAGGTGCTCCAGCCCTTTTATCATCTTTGTGGCCCTCCTCTGGACCTTCTCCAACTGGTCCATGTCCTTCTTGTGTTGGGGGCTCCAGAACTGGACACAGTACTCCAGGTGGGGTCTCACCAGGGCAGAGTAGAGGGGCAGAATCACCTCCCTCGACCTGCTGGCCACGCTCCTCTTGATGCAGCCCAGGATGCGCCGCAAGGGCGCATGGCCTGCTCATGTTAAGCTTCTCATCCACCAGCACTCCCAAGTCCTTCTCCTCAGAGCTGCTCTCAATCCATTCCCCGCCCAGCCTGTATTTGTGCCTGGGATTGCCACGACCCAGATGCAGGACCTTGCACTTGGCCTGGTTGAACTTCATGAGGTTGGCACGGGCCCACCTCTCCAGCCTGTCAAGGTCCCTCTGGATGGCATCCCTCCCTTCCAGCGTGTCGACGGCACCACACAACTTGGTGTCATCGGCGAACTTGCTGAGGGTGCACTCTATCCCACTGTCCATGTCGCCGACAAAGATGTTGAACAGGGCCGGGCCCAGCACGGACCCCTGAGGGACGCCACTCGTGACCAGTCTCCACATGGACATTGAGCCACTGACCACCACTCTCTGAGTGCGGCCATCCAGCCAACTCCTTATCCACCGAGTGGTCCGTCCATCAAACCCATGTCTCTCTAGTTTAGAGAGAAGGATGTCGTGCGGGACAGTGTCAAAAGCTTTGCACAAGTCCAGGTAGATGATGTCAGTTGCTCGTCCCTTGTCCACAGATGCCGTCACCCCGTCATAGAAGGCCACCAAATTGGTCAGGCACGATCTGCCCTTGGTGAAGCCCTGTTGGCTGTCACCAACCACCTCCTTGCTCTCCATGTGCCATAGCATGGTTTCCAGGAGAATCTGCTCCATGACCTTGCCAGGCACAGAGGTGAGGCTGACCAGCCTGTAGTTACCTGGGTCTTCCTTATTCCCCTTTTTAAAAATTGGGGTTATGTTCCCTCTCTTCCAGTCATCGGGGATCTCCCCAGACCGCCACGACTTCTCAAATATGATGGCCAGTGGCTTGGCAACTTCATCCGCCAGTTCCCTCAGGACCCGAGGATGGATCTCATCAGGACCCATGGACTTGTGCACCTTCAGGTTCCTTAGATGATCCCGAACCTGCGACTTGACTTTCACCATCAACCGAGTCTCTGCCACAATATATCACAGGCTCTTCAGTTACACTGGAGACGACCCAACGCGTGGATTGTTTCATTGGGTCGCCATCAGGCCAGCCGCCCCTTTGGCTTTCTCCTTCCTCTGTAAGAGCTTTTGGGGATGCCAGCCCCCAGGTAGGGCCTTTTCCTCAGCATGTTCCAGAGAAGAAACCCCGATGGCTGGTAAAAGGAGGAGATGAGATATTGGAATTAAGACTATTTATTCCACACACTCCCCCCAGTTACTGTCGTTTGCCCGCACAATAAGTGTTGCCCCACCATAAACCAGAGCAATCGCAGGGATGGAAGATGATGCGCATTGCTCAGAGCCGTGCGGGTGCTGTGAGTACCAGGGGTCAGCACCCAGCAGGGTTGTGCCAGGGGGAACCCTGCAACCTTCACACCTTCCATCCCTCACCCCAAAGCCCTCTGAGTACAGTACCCAAAATAACCCGATGTTTGTAGTCGGGCCAGAGCCCTGGCCTTTGCTGCAGGATGTGTTCTGCAAACCCAGAACAAAGAGACAGACCTTGCCTGGAAGGATTTGCAATCTAAAGCATCAGTATCCTGTAGTAAAAGCAATTAAATGAGGCAGACAAGGATCTGGCTGTGCCATTCAAAGCAGGGTTGCATTTCCTTGAAATTGCTTCAAGAGATCATGACGAGACACAGTCTAATTTAACTCTGCCCACTGCCAATAAACTTTACAGTCAGTAAATATTTCAGGATCAGTGCCCCTGAGCAAGACTTCTGCAGCCTAGAAAAGCAGAAAATAAAATATTTTTGTAAAATTCCTGAACCTTGATTCCTCCATAGACCTACATACCCAGGAGAGAGGGAGTTTTCCAGGCTCTCCTGTGTCTTGAAATAGTTTGCAAGGGCAGCTCTGCTATTTCACACACAAAAAAGACTGCATCCAGCAGCACCAAAACCTGCTGCTGCTTGTAGGAATGTTGTTAAATCCCTGGTAGCAGGTCTACAGAGATGCCCCATCCCTGGAAATGTTCAAGGCCAGGTTGGATGAGGCTCTGAGCAACCTGATCTAGTTGGGGATGTACCTGCTCCTTGCAGGGGGGTTGGACTAGATACCCTTTGAAGGTCCCTTTCAACCTTAACCATTCTATGATTCTATGATTCTAAGGGGTGAGGGGGAGATGTGCGACCAAATCAGACCCTAAGCAGCTCAAGGAGGCTCCTATCTGGAAGGATATCCCGGGCCCCAGCTGCTGGCAGGTGGCACATCCCAGCACAGGGGACGAGGAGGTGACATCTCAGCATCACCCACCTCAACAACTGCTCTCAGTTGGGTGCAACCCAGAAGCACCTGCCCCCCTCCAGGAAAAAGAGCTGGTGGAGGGCTCACATTTCAGCCTCCTCCTTCTGTTGTGAAAGTCTGGCAGGTGACGTGCGAGATGCATCACCGTGAGTGACACAGCAGCATCCGCTTACCTTATTCACTCCTGCTGATGAGTCTCTGCTCTCTGACGGACAAGGGATCAGCATGACTACAGAATCACCACAAACACCACAGGAAGGGGCAGAAGGGCCAAGATGGTCTTTGTGGTTTCAGAGATGGGGAGACCCATGTGCCCATATCAGTCACACGCCACTGGAAATCTTCACTTCCTCAAAGAGCTGATGCTTGTCGGATACACAGACCTTTTACCCTGGAAATTATTTTATTTGGCTGTTCTGTCACCTGTGAAAGATCTCAGAGTGCTCTAGCAGCCACCGTTTGAATGGAAATTAAAAAAAAAAAATACACAAAAAAGCTTTAATGACTATTACCCCAGTACATAAAAGGCACTAATCCAAATGTGTTATAATCGTGGCTCTGATTTGATCCCTCCTGAAGTTGTGGTAAGGGCAGCTGAACCACAAAGTTTGGATGCTTGTCTACTTCTCCCTGGAAAAAAAGGTTAAATTAAATTTTAAAAGGATAAAAGAGTGAATTCAGGACGTCTTATTCCACAGGACTGTACTCATACCACTGCAAGTCCTGAAGCTCTGGGTACCGTTAAATGTGGCATGAGAGTTACGTGTTTGCAATGAAAATGGTTCAGTCTCCACTAATATGCAGCAAAATATTTTTATTATACTATATATTGACTTATTTAATGATGACAGCAACAAGAATGTCAATAAAGTTGCATAATCATCTATTTTTTTTTTCCAACTACTTTGAAGTTTCATAAAAACTCCTTGTTTGGTTTGGAGTCTTCCAAATTTCCCTGATACCATCAGAGTGTGCGCGTGCGGTTTGGCTGTAACAGTGAAAGGGTCAATCCACAAAATGAAACAGCCTGAATTTCAATAAGCAGCAAACCAAAAACAAACCAATAAAACTTGTTCTCCTCACGCTGGACACGAGGCAGAGGCGGTTGTGAGTAAGACGCCGAGATTTGGCAGTCACCAACCCCTGCTGACATGTGTTTTATAGAGCTCTACTGGAAATTGGTTTTGACAGAAACGTTTTTGCGTGCCTAAAGCAGTTCAGATCTTTTAATTCTCCTCCTCCAGAGAGGCTTTCCCAGGAGAGACTGCTGCTGCATGCTCTTTACGTCCCCATGTGAAATACCTTTGCAGGGTGCCTCTTCCCATAGGGTTCACCCCAGCATTGATATTTAGCACCTAGAAGCCCAAAATTAAGGTGCAGCCTTGGCCATATGTAGCACTGGACCTCGCTGTTGGCAGCTCCCACTCCATCTTCAACCCGAGAAGAGGAGCTGGGCGTCACCCAGGGCAGGATGGAAAGTTGAGATGTCCGTCACACAAGAAGTGCTGGAAACTTTCTGTTTGGAGAAGCTGGAATAAAAACAGCAAGAAGGTTTTTTGATCACTACAAGATCCTCTCCGAACTCTGAATGAGCAGGAGGGAAGGGCTGATTCTGAGCTAGTATCAGCATTAGCCATTTCAAGTTAAAATGTATTTGTTTTCCTTGGAAGCAGCATGTCGAACTGGAACAATGGCTGGAACGGACATTTTGCAAGGAAAGATTTTGTTTCATCTTGAAAGGCTGAAACACCTTGAAATATTTTCCAATGGAAATGACATTTTGTTTCTGTTGATGCACATGGGAATCATCCCATCACAGTTTCCATCCTCCTCCAGCCACTCCCACTTCAGCCTGAGAGACCCAAGGAAACGCTGAACACACACACACAGGATGGACCGAGAGGGACGGAGAGCCATCCAACCATCCTGTCCAGGGTGATGGAGAGCAACCCAAGGAGTGACCATGGGCACAGCTCGTGAAAAAAAAAAAAATGTTTTTAATAGAGAAAATTGAGGGGCAAGACATCCAGTGAAATCTGTTTTAGTCTGCATTAGTGAATTATGAGAGGAGCCATAATACCTCGAGGGTATTCCCTTCGAGGGAACGTGAACAAATAAATAATCCACCTATCATCTAAATGGGCTATGAAGAAGAAAAAAAAGTAGGTACTACAATGTGGCAAGACCTCTCATGAGGTCTTCATGAAATAGGTAAACAGGAGACCCAGGAACAGGTTTTTAAGCTCTTGATTTCTATCTGACTGGAACATTGGTGTAAGGCTGCTAAAGGTGGAGAGATACTGTTTGAATGTTTGTGCAGGTACCAGAGGAGCAATGGAAAAAAAAAGAAGTAAAAAATCCTGTCAGTTTTCCATAAAGAAGTGGAGAAAAAAAAGTAAAATGTAATAATTGAGAAATCAGAGTCCTGCTTTGTTGTAATCTCAGATTTCTCATACCTGGAGAGCCTGAGAAACCTCAAACCACTCCCATCCCGAATTAAAAAGATAAAAAGGCCCATTCTTGAAAAGCTTCATCAACAGAGGAAAGTTTCAAGCTCAGGTTGGCTGCAAGACTTCCCTTTCACGATTTCAAAACATTTCCTTTAGATCATGGCTTTTTTGGGACTATGGGATTAGCTCTCATTCTTAAACAATCATTTCAGATTGTTCAGATTGTAAACTGCTGTTTTTTCCTTTAGTAAACAGGCTGATGATTCTGAAACTTTTTTTTTTTCCCCACATTTGAAATGACTGTGAAAAGTTTTGGTTTTGAAGCAAAATGTGCCCCCACTTTTTTTTTTTTATTTTTTTTTTTTTAAATACAAGAGGAAGAAAGCTTTCACAGTCAAACTGATTGGAAACAGGATCCTTTCTTTCATGTTCTCCTTTATTTTGTGAGGACAAACTAAGGGGTTCCCAGAGGTGCCTCAAGCTGGGGAGATGCTTGGGATCTCTTGCTACAGGTTCAAAACCAGCCTGTTCACACACAGCCAGCACCTTCCTCTCTTTAGCGACCACTTCTCTCCATCCGGATGCTCTGCATGAACACTGATGGCAGCAAGCGTGGTGTGACTCCATGGAGAGAGCATCAGAGCTGGGGTTTGCCAGAGTGGTGGACTCAAGCCTGGCATGCTGCTGTCCTCAGTGCACTCCTGAAGAACCACACATTGAAGTCACAGCCGGGTTTCTTTTCCCGCTTTCATTTTCCTTTTCTAACCACAGGACCAAGGTTTTGGTCAGCATCTGACGTTCTTGATACCCCTGAGAGAAGAAGCTGCCTCAAGTCTTCCCTGAAAAACACGTCAGTTGCAGTGAGTGAGGTCACCCTCCTACATCCCTCCAAGAACAGCCTGATGGAGAAAATGCTTTTGTTCCCAGACGGCCTCGTGCACCACCATCCCCACTGCGGCGGGGCTGGCGGAGGGAGGGACTCACCCACTGCAACTTTGGACCAAGTCCAGCAAACACAGTCCTCTCCCTCGTGTGTTTCGGCATTACCAGGCAAGATTATGTTTAACATCAGCGGAGAAACCTGACTATTTATAGCTACTCCGAAAAGAGTAACAATCATTGACTGACTTACAAACAAGGAAGCAGAGGATCAAGAAATAAACGCATCTGGTGAAGAGCTGTCAGCTCTGATGGTCCTCGCAGCATGCCTTCACGCTTCACTGGTGCTTGCTGCAGAGCCATCCCATCAGAGGACTGATTGACTTCTCAGCCACATACGCCTCTGCCACGGCTGCTTGACTTCACCCTAAAAATGAAAATAAATGTTTATTTGTTTACAGGGAAATCAGTAAATTGTTCTGACAGCCACGATGGACCACTCCTACCTAAAAGAAATCCTTTGTCCAAGACAGATAACATGTTCCTGATGGGGCTGAATTTTCTCACCTGAGAAATTAATTGTTTTGAATCAGGAACACAGTGTTCCTAGTCTGTATCTGACAGCTGCGGCTGAACATTAGGTAAAGGACCTGCCATTAGGTTTGAATACAAGAGCAAAAGACATGGCTGAGATCCTAGTGAGATGACCATACTGGTTGGCTGCACAGAGACCCTGCTCCAGCTCTCTGACATCCCAACACAGAGCTGGGAGCTTGAGGAACCCTAAGGGGAGGTATGCTCCACTATAAAAAGGATGTAGTCAATAGTGGTCCACTGAACATCACCCAAAGGCAACCATTTCAAGAATGAGTTGACAGCTCATGGAGCAAGTTACCTGTTTTCCCTTGGAAGTGGCATTTTAAGTAGTTTCCCTGCACCCTCAACAAAAGGAGAGGTACAGGAGATAATGTTCTTTAGAGAAGAAAGTCCTTTGTGCTCCACATCTGAAGGTAGGACCACGCACCACTGCCATTTGAGTGAGATGGCAGAAGTCAAGGCCTGCACAAGGTGGGTTTGGTCGACATTTAGGATAGCAGTCCTTCTGCAGTTCTCTTCTTTCTTCAGATCTCCTTGTGGAGCTGGTTTTAAAGGGGAGTAGCTTCATCTCATAGGGTTGGGTCAATGCCTGGTAAGAACAAAGGAAATCTGCATGGACACCAACGCACTATTTGGAGCCAGCTGCTGAGCCTTCCACAAACAGTATTTGGGACAATGTCAGGGCAGGTTGTCAAGCTATCCCTTCCCGACTGCTGTCCTTTTTTTCAGTGAGGAACCACCGAAGTCATCCTTCATTTGGCCCAGACCCCCTGCTCCACAATGCCCAAGAGACATTAGAAACCCCACACCGTTGTGCTCCCCTCAGCATCGCAAAAAGAAAAGCTCTGACTCACACCAAACGGCATGTTATCCTTGCAAGTTCATTAATTTCAACAAGGGATTGTTTCCTCCACGTGTTCCTGTTGTTTGACCCCTGGCTTGCTTTTCTTTCTTTTGCAAGGACAACCGTTGGTCCAGGTCACACCAATGAGAAATGTCAAGCCAGTTCTGGGAACCGCTTCCTGAATCTGTGTTATCTGTGTGTCGACACACTTCTGAAAGAGCCTCTTGACTGGAAACATTCAACTGGGAAGAGAAACTGCTCATCCCATCCCGCTCCTGCCTCCTCCTTGCTCCTTTGAGGAACCACTGTAAGAAACAAAACCCTGTCCCTTGTGGAGAGGATGACCGACAGCGGGATGGGGCTGTTCTGGCACCAGGTTTTCCTCACGCGATGGCTCATCTCTCACCACGGCACCAAACATCAGACAACATCTTTCCTCGTGTGACTTTTTGTTCCTAGTTTAAAGCAGGACACAATGAGACCACAAAGACAAAAATAGTGGTGTAAATTTAGGTAGAATAGACTGAGAGGCACCACTGACACTTCCTCTTCCAGCGACAGCACTCCACAGCCAGGAGGAAGCAAACAAAACAGAAGAAGCCAGACCAGCTGTAGGATGCAGCGGCTGAGAAAACAGCCAAGGAAAGAAGATATTATGATGTCTTTCCCATGGAGACTCTCTGGACAATGACTGACTCATCGCTTGTGGGCGGTATCTCTCTGGGCTTGAGTCGTCTCCCCTGCTAGACCAAGCAAGGCAGGGGTTGTAACATAGCTGGAATAGGTGGAGCCCAGAAACAGTTCCTCTCTCGCATGACTCAGGATGTAAGGCTACCTCCTCCCATTCCCAGAGGCCCTTGCCTTTGGGGTCTTCCAGGGACCCAAGCTGCCTTCTTTGGTGGCTCCCAATGCCAACAGAAGGCCAAAGGCACCTGGAGACTCATCTCTTTTTCCAGTCCCACCAGAAGATTTGCTCTCAGATGAACAATGCTGACTCAAACTCAGTCTGGGCACAAACAAAGCAGCAGTGCTGGGAGCAGAAGATGCCACGAGGAATTAAGACCAAGTCAGTCCCTCTCTGCTTCTGCAAACAGCAGTGCAGATCTTACTTGGTCCATCCAAGTAGCAGAAAGCAGGTTCTTAACTCATCCAAATTAAGAAAAATTAACTCCTGCAGAGGCTGCTGGTGGGAAGCAATTGCTCAGGTTCATGTCCCAGCTGAAAGAGAAGGGGAGAGCGGCTGCTCTTTCTGGTCTCCAGAGCATCAAGCTGGCCACCACATGCATGGTCCCAGCCCCTTGGTGTGTGCTGAGCTCCAGCTTGGTCCCAAGCACCTGCTTCTCCAGACCTGCCCATGAGGGAGGAGGGCGGGGCCGTCCAGGCAAGCTCAGGGCCAGAACACACAACACCATGAAAAACCAGCTGCTGCCCCCCAAGAGGTGGGGGAAGACGCAAGGACAAGCCATATCAACCAGTCTAGTCATTAACTTGTCCTGTCAGCCAAGAAAACTCTCAGAGAGGACTTCAAGGGTGCAATACAGAGCTGGGGATAAGCAGAAAGTAGAGAGGCTTTAACAGTTCATTACAGGTGGAGAAAAGAGGTGAAAGGTTACAGCCTGGTGTGAGCACAACCCATTGAACAAGCATCTGTGATGGGACAGGCAGAAGATTCCATGCACTGCAGGTGATGCCATCCAGGTGGAAAAAGATCTGAGGACTGCAGCTGGGTTTTTCTGTAGTCACAGGGTGGTGGTGTGCCCTGGTCCAGAGAGAGACGCTTGGGAAAGTATTACATCCCTGTACAAGAAACTGGGCATCCTCCTCAGGTCATCAACGCAAGAGGTGTTGAAAGAGCAGGGTTTCAGGCTGTCTTCCCCTTCTTGCAGAGGACTCTGCTCCCCAGGCACCAAGCCCACAGCCTTCCCCTGCCTCCGCCAGCCCGCACCCCTGGAGCGAGCCCTCACCGTATCAGCGCAGGCTTGGTTCAGCCAGGATGTTTCACAAGAGAGCCCAGCAGTGCTGAAACGGGAGAAGCCGTTCTGTAAACAGCTTGCTGTTTGCAGCCCCAGCTGGAAGCTGGCCTGGGACTCCTCGTTCTGCAGCGCAGCCCTCCATCGCCAGAGATAAGAAGTTAAGCCATTCACGGAGCAACAGCCAGCATCTCTCGTGCAGGGACCAGCCATGGCAACCTCATCATCAGCACCCAAATCCCTTGTGGGGCACAGCAGGTTGTGCCCCCTCATTGTGGCTGTGGCGAGAAGGGCATCTCCTGGGCACCAGCGGTGAGAGCTGGGGGCTGCATTTCTCCCACCTGCACCCAGGTGGGTTCTTCCCCTCCAGGCACATCTCCCAAGGTGCTCCTGGGCATGGCAGGGCTCTTCTGCAGGGAAGAGATGGCCTTGATAGGCACGTGGTGCTGGGCTGGGGGTGCACTGGAGCATGGGGTGTTCCAGTCATCTTTGGGACAGCCTAAAGATGTTTATGAGGTAGAGTTTGGTGCAGCTACACCTTCCCAGGGTTGCTGCAGACAGATTAAGGAGCGCGCAGGCTTGACCTTGCAAATGTTGCTGGGTATCGCGCATGACCAGCACAGACATAAGACCTGGAGTCCTATGTGTGGTTTAATGTACTCAGTATTTGTAGGCAATAAGGTCCTTTTACATGGAACTTCTCCTTCATTGCACAACAACGTACTCTGGCAAACCCAGCCCCTCTCCTGCTCCTGCCATACTGGACAGGAGCACAAGGTATCTCTGATAGGTTCCCCATGCTGACATTCCCCTCTGCAGCATGGAGCCCCTTCCCACTTACGAGACAACACTACTGTTCACAGAAGCAGCATCTTCTTATGACACAGAGTAAACCCAACATGCGAGGTGAGAAGAGGTAAAGAAGAGCTGTAGCTCATTAAAGTAGAGCCTTCCCCACCACACAGTGCCAAGCCTTAGATGTTTCTTACCCTCTTTCACAACCCCCATCCCAGGAAGCCTCACCTGTGCTGCTGGCACCTTCTCGGCTCAAAGTGCCAGGACAGGGTCCTACTTCAAGCCTTCCCAGAGTAATTCTCCTTTTCCTCAGGCCAGGTGATGCCAGGACATCTCCCATCTTCTCCTGCAGCTTGCGGAGTCCAATAAGAAAGGTAAACAGGACACTCGTTGGGCTCAAAAAGAGGGCGTGTGCCCTTCACCAAGAAATATTTTGGAAAGACTGACTGGAACGCTGGTATGGTTTCCTCTGTTTGTCTGACTGGGGAATTTCCCCGTATTGCTGACATGGTTTGGACCAGGACCAAAGAGGTGGCTGTACACTGCCAGGTTGGCTAGCACAGCTGGAGGTACGCATCTGGCTGTTGGGTTTTGTTTTCTCCCACCAATAGATTTGTACAATAAACACTCACGAGAAGGGTGCTCCTCAATCAGGATTCAACGTGTGGGACAAAAAACAGTGAGTGCAGCAGAGATACCCAAACCAATGGTGCACCCAGGGAAAAGTAGGTCTGAAGAGGCATAGTTTTGTCCCCCAGTTTAATTCCCCAATTAAGTGGGAATGTGCTGGGCTCCAGCACAATGGAAAATTGTAGAAATGACAGACACACACACACACAAAAAGGCAGAACTTAAACAAATCAATGTGAGCACACATAATTTGGAAACAAGTGCCATAGATTCAAGGGAGAGATAGAAATGGAAATCAATCACCCAGAAGTACAGGAAGCAAGGACCGAGGATCTATCACCAAGACAGATTGTGCAAGCTTGAAGGTGCAGCCAGGGTAACACAGCGAAACCCCCTCTATCCCTCAGCAGGACAGCTGATGTCTTCCAAAGCCCAAAGGGACATCCCTGTCCACAAGCAGGGTGACCAGGGTGAGCACCTCCCACGCCTACGAACCACGAGGCTCCAGCGTTTTCTGGTCCTGCCTCCCGGTGTTGGCCGGTGGTGGCTCCATCCAGAAATGTGACCCTGGACCTAGTCCGGCCTGATCCTGCCTGCATCCTACCCAGCTGGGCCAGCCCCAGGCAAGCGGAGAATGCGCAGGGGATGCACAAGGGCGTGCGCTCCTGACGTCAAGATCTAGCGATAGGGACGTCACTGTGTTTTTGGTTAAGCACTGCGCACCGGGCAATTACACCCTGCTGTTGGAAATTCTTATTTCACATACAGCTTGAGCTTTGCCTGCCAGAGCAGCAAACCCAGCAGTGCCAGGCTGTTATCTGTGCTGGCACCCATCGCAGACCGTGGGCAGGTCACCTCCCCGTCCTTCCTCCGCTGACTGAACAGGTCAGGGCCGGGAAGATGCAGAGGGATGCGATAAGAAATACCTGCACGCCGTTAGCAGGGGAGGGGACGCAGACTCCCCCGCTGCTGCGCTGGGCTCACCTCTGCCACTGCGGGTAGCTGGGCCAGGAGAAGACATGTCTGAAGGACCGGGGCTGTGATGCTGCTACCTCTGGGAAGCGACAACTGGAAGCAATCCCAGCGTTGCTTTTTTTGCTTTGGGAGGGAAAATGAAAACACATCTCAGAGACAGATTATTTAAACTCAGTCCAGCCTCTCTTGCCACGTCTGGAAAGTCGCTGCATAGCCCAGGGAGTCTGGTGGTCCCTTTCTTTTCCTTGACAGATGAAAATGAGTGCGGAGCGAGTAGGATATTTTCCCTGCTTCATTGTTTTCAAGGCATTTCAGAAGCCAAGTGAGTTTCCAAATGGAGGGGTGGATTGGCATCACCTTAATGAAAACTAATTAAACATAATTATTTAGCCTGTCAAAAATATTTGTGCTCCACCAAGAACACCCTGCAGTTGGCTATTAAAAGGCAGGAAGAAAGTACTTTTTCCAGAAGCAGGTTTTCATGTCTGTTACTCTGGTGGCAAAAGCTTCCCATCGAGGCTTTTCATGCACTGCCCGCTTACAGAAATCAGGTTGGCAAAGTCTGCACAACCAGCCTGATCCTTGAGTTTTCTGAGGGCAGGGAACTCCCTTCCCCACACAGTTTCATGGGCTTAGGAAACATGCAGGGAGGTGGGTAGAGCAAGGGGTGAAGCTTAACCCTCACTAACCCTCACCTTTTGTTTTTTTCCCTGAAAGCTGCTGGATTTGGGGCTTGGGGTTTTTTTTGTTGTTGTTGTTTTGTTTTGGGGTTTTTTTTTTGGTGGGTTTTTGGTTGGTTTTTTTTTTTTTTTTTACTTAAGAGTAAGTTGATTCCTCCCAAAACACATTCTCTGCTAGAAAAAAACTCCAAAACCCATGCAAGCAACAAGCCACAACAGAGTAATTTTGACTAAATCAGTACATTTTATCGGATGATCTCAGTTTACAGGGAAGGCCATTTCTCAGAAGCAGACGGCCAGGGAGCTGTCAGCCCCTGGTTTGGAGAAATGAATGAGCACCAAGTTAAGCTATTAGTTACTAGGAACATTAAGAAGCCTGGTTTCCAGAGAATCCGTGTTTATATACATTACTTTCCTCCTCTGCTATCCCACAGCTTTGCCTCTGTTTCCCTGCAGCCCTCGTGTCAGCAGCAGGGACAGGCCAGCATGCGACCGGCAGCACTCGGTGGTCCAGGAAGCAAACGATGGGGAGATCCTCCTCACCTCTCTTTCCTTGGGATGCTTCTGCATCTCTTGCCTGCTCTCAGCTGCTTGGTTTTGGGGAGCTGAATCATCCCTGAGCCCTTTGCAACTCATTCAAGGGGATCTCTCAACAACCACATCCCATGTTCCAGATGGGAAGGGCAAGCACGGTGTGGTGTGGTCAGTGCTGGCAAGCCTGGCAGCTCAGCCAGAGGAGAGGGGAAACTGCCTGCGCACACTCTGCAGCTACCCAAAATGAAGGAAGCCCTGAGCAGAAAGGTTTGTCTGGGTTCTCAGCACCAGCCGTGCTCTTCCCAGAGGTGAAATAATGAGAAAAATGAATTGCATGCTGTAAAACCACTGGAACGTGTGGGTGGAGTGCGCCAGGGAGCAACCTGGCCTCGGACCCCCAGGACCAGGGTGTGTGACAGCAGAGCTGAAACCCACGGATTCTCAGATCTCAGGCTTTTCACAATCCACCTTCCTGGGAAAACATACAATTTTTAATCAAAAGAAAGCCAAAGTCACCACTGCTCCAACACCCATGGCTGCTTTGGGTGATCTGCTGCAGCCCTACCATCTCCAGAGGTCTTCAGCTGCATCAGTCCTCTCCCCTCCAAGGCCATCGGCATCCCATCACACTGTCCTTGCAGCCACTGCCTCCTCCCGTCCATCTGATCTCCCCCCAGGCACAAAACCCCTCTCCGGGCCATAGGAACCGTGCAAAACATGGCTGATTCCCTGCGGTTTCCTCCTCGTCTGTTCCCAGAGGCTTCACAACAACCCTACACAGGTGAAGCCTCGTCTTCCTCAACTGTTCCTCGGAGCAAAAAAGCAAAGTGTGCCTGCAGAGGGAAGGAGCCCATGCACCAGCTCAACGCATCCCCTCTTCCCTCCTCTGGTTGCTCTCCCTCATTGCTGCTCCAAGAGCTTTCAGCTGCCTGGCTCGTTGATATCTGTGCTTATCAAATGCTGGATGAGCATCGGCAGTATTTTCCAGCAGGTTTGCTTCTGACAAAGCCTTGTTAAAATTGGGTGAAAAAAACCAAAAATAATCAGATTTCTAACACTATTACAAAAATACAACAACTTCTACCTGGCAGCCAAAGGCTCTCAGCCAGACACTCCTTGACTCCTGTGACTAGCAAAGCCATGGGAGCTCCTTTGAGAGTGGAGCTGACAGCAGCTTAGCTTTTGGGCAGCCAGCATTTCAAAGAGGGGTTTGAGACCACCAGTCCCTGGCCACCACGGAGATGGCATCTGCCACTGTGGCTCCGGGAGAAAGCCAAATCCTGATAAGACCCCGCTATTCAACGGTAGAAGCAATTAAGTGTATCTCCCTCCTATGCAATCACCAAGCCAACGCTGGCAGCCCTCCTGGGGAAGGTGTAGGCTCATCCCAAAACCATGCTGGGGGGTGTTTTGGAGAGGGAACAATCCAGGATCCCCTCAGCCTCTGCACACCTGGCTGCACCAGCAGCAACTTATCCCCCTGCAACTTTCATGGAGGTTTCAAAAGATGAGCCAAAAATAAAACCCAAAGCTCAAATCTTACTTCTTATTCAATGAGACTCACAGAGATTCATGAGAAGACCGCACAGGTTCGCAGGGGAAGAGGAAATTGTAGCAGTGCTAGAGCTGGGGACAGACCAGGGAAGAGTACCATTGCCCCAGTTGTCTGTGAAGAGAAGCACCTTGGAAAGGAGCGTGGGACAAGGTGGGACAGGCAGGAGGACCCGGGCTGATCTGCAGTTATAAGGTTAACATGGAGGTTGCAGCCAGGAAAAGGGGAGCCAGCTGTTGTTGTCATGCCAAGATGAAGCATGCGAATACCGCAAGCTTGGCCATGAAGTCCAGGAAAAACGATGTTAAGAAAAAAAAAAAACAAATAAATAAATCTAAAAACAAACAAACAATCCAGACCAACTGATCACTTACCTGTGTGATTTTGAAAACACTGACCTGATCCCATTGGCACCCTTTATTCCTGTGCCAAGAGGCCGACCACATCTTTTCAGCGTGATCGCTCAGTTCCCTGCATCAGCTTCCCTGACGCTTCAGGTGAGTGCAAATTTCGTAAGTCAGGGATAAAATCACAGCACTTACCAACACCGGTGTCATCAGAGCAGTGAGGCCAGGTCTGGAGAAGAAAGCAGTACTTTTTAAAAATATTTCTGAACAAAATATCACTTTTCCTCTTGTCTTGCTAAAGGTGTGCAGATGACTTCCCATAAGTCTTCCTTGTTTACTGTCTAGGGAAGCTTCTGGTACACTTACAGTAATTTTCACCAATTTGTTAATTATGCAGAGATATTTATCAAACTGCTTTCTGAATGGCCAGAACTGGTCATGGGTCTCCAAAGCCTAGGCTGGACAGCGGGAGCATGACCTACACACAGCATTCATCCCCCTGGCTACATCCTCAGAGTGGGTGTGATGTCCATACCAGTTTGGAAATGGGTCCTCTGGAAAAGTCTGTTCTTCATCCCACAGTGTCTCCAGGACCCACCCTGCTGGGCTATCCCACCTCGTGCACCCACAACGAGAGCGTGCCAGGAACCATCACCCTGCTGCTTGTTGGTGGGCAGGGAACTCAGCCTCAGCAAACTGTTTTTAAAAATCCAGACAAATATTAGCAAGAAAATATTACCATTACTCCTTGTCCTATCACAACAGGCTAAAGAGTTTCTCCCTGTCTTACCTAAAGGAGGCTGATAAGAAAAATAGGGAGAAACTCTTTAGTAGGGCATGTTGTAATAGAACAAGGGGTAATGTTTTTTAAATAGAGGGAAGTAGATTCAGACTGGACATAAGGAATTTTTTTTTTTACAATGAGGGTGGTGAAACACTGGCACAGGTTGCCCAGAGAGGTGGTGGATGCCCCATCCCTGGAAATGTTCCAGGCCAGGTTGGACGGGGCTCTGAGCAACCTGATCTGGCTGGAGATGTCCCTGCTCCTTGCAGGGGGGTTGGACTGGATGGGCTTTAAATGTTCCTTCCAACTTAAACCATTCTGTGATTCTATGATTCTAAAATACTGGTTTTGCCACTGACCCCTGGGGTGCCAGATGATGCTCATGGGTCAGGCAAGAAGATAACGTGACACACAAGAGGATGCTGTGGGCTTGTGCTGTCTTTCTTAGGGCTATGAACTGGCAAGCTATTTTTCTTAATCTCTCCCTGTTTTAGGTAAAGTGATGAAAGGGGTTGTTTTGGTGATCAAGTGCGATTTTTATGTCTACAAAGAAAAATTTTAGTTATACAACCCAAGTGGACGCTCTGGACCAGAATTTCAGGCAAAAGAAACTCCCTGCATACTTCTGGATGCCTCATTTGTTGGAGGAAGGCTGAATCACAGTATTTGACTAATTGCACCGAGGAATCCAGCTTTCTCCAGAAAAACTCACGCAATCTCTGTTATTTCTCCTCCTGTGGACCAAGAAATAGTCAATATATTTCCCCGGAGATCTGAAAACTCAAATGCTTTGCTAAAACTCTTGCCTGGTGGATATCATCCAACTTTCAGTTTCTAAGGCCTCAAAAATATGTCGTCAGGAAGGAACACAAACCAACGCCAGTGGTGCAAACATAACAAAAAGGTAACCTAAGTCAAGACATTAAGTAATTTGCTCTGATGGCTACTTACATGTTTTCACACTATCCAGGAGTTGGGGGCAAAAGAGAGGAAAACAACTCAGTTTGAGAAGTCAAAGCAGCAGATGTACAGAGTCCTTTGACCCTCCTGGCCCTGGGCTTTCAGCTCTCTGCATGACCTGAAATGGCTTTAAGGGTTTCCAGTTCCCAGGTATGATCCAAGTTGAGCTTCAGGACAGTTTCCACCAAGTTGCTTTCTAAGCTAAGAAAGAAAAAAAATGTCCTTTCAAAGCTACTTTCGGTAACTCCTGGCTTCCTCCTCTTTTGTCTCCTCACTCCCCGGTTTGCTATTTTTTTTTTTTTAAATGAAAAATATTTAAGGACATTAAAGCTAGTCCTGCTGATCAGCCAAGCCCAGAGAGCGGAGCAGCTTGTGCCAGAGAGGTGGCTGCCGCTGAGCAGCCGGGCAAGAGTAATTTCCCTTGCGGGAAGGGTTGACTGCATTGACCAAAGACATCAAGCTGCTTGGGAGCACAAGTCCTGGGGCAGAGCAGACAGGATTTCCAGCTCGGAGAACAATTGCCATCAGGATGTGGCGTTAAGGTCACAAGTGGAAGCAGAAGTTCAGCCTGGAAGCTGTGGTCTCCATGCCAGGACTCCCCTGAGAGTCCTTTCCAGGCTCCAAGGCTAAGCGAGGCTTTGTAAGACCGCACATAGGAGCTGGACCTGGACCATTCATGCAACCAGCAACAATGGATGCTCAGCTTTCCCTGGAGCAGTGAGTGCAGTGTGGATCACCCTTTACATCTGCTGATGAGCGGAGGAGGGATCAGTCCACAGGAGACCCAGGGTGTTGCTCCCATAATCTCCAGAGCTTACTCTCTGGGAGAAAAGCAGCAGAGCTGCGCGTAAGTTGGCCAATGCCAAAAGCGACCTGGGCACAGCTTCCAGGGAGCATCCTGAAATGGTTCTGTGAGGTAGGACAGTGATGTTTAGCGCTGGTGCAATCTGGACAGGGCTGAATAGCTTTGTTAATTATATATAATAAAGGAAGGGACAGAACCACACCTCTACTCTAGGCCTTGAGACGAGAATGAGAAGAGAGCAGCAGCCACCCAGCAGTAGAGACAACATCCAGCAGCCAATGTCAGTGGTCTCAGCTGGCTGGAGGAGAGAGGAGAGGGATCAAAGGGAGGTGGGACACTCATGGGGCACATACAGACCCTCAGCACGGGCAGGGGAGGGACGCTGAGCAGCACTTCCCAGCAAGCTGGATGTGTAAGGTGGCATTTTTCTCCCCATCGGGGATGCTGCCCGACCAGGCAGACCTGGGTCTGAGTCAGCCAGCAGCTCCTGGGGCTGGGCCATGCCGTGAAGGAGCGGCGTCCCTTGGAGCTGCGCCCCCCTCGTCCTTTCTTCTTCTTCTCCCCACTCTCCCTCCGCGGTTTCAGCACGATGTTTTTCTGCTAAGCCTGCAAGCACACGTATGTGGAGACTTGCCCATTCCTCCCCAAAAAGCCCCCTGAGCCATGGGATTGACGTCAGCAGAGCGCCAGCTGTCAAACAATGGAGATTAAGGCTTGGCAGGCAGCACCAAGCCGTGCAAGCGCGTGCGCTTCCTCGGGCAGGTGAGCAACATTCCCCGCCGAGCAGGAACAGGCACATTGCATCAACCCGGCCGCCTGCACCTGGACACAAGACCTAACCTGATCCCCAGTGGGGGCCAAGTCATGCCCAGGCAGCCGACGGGGCTTGGCGGTCCCCCTGCGCACATCGAGCGGGACCCCCCGGGGCGAGGGCATCCCTGCCTGCATGGGGCTGGGAAGCAGCAGAGCCCTGGCGCTGGCTGCTCGTGGCTCCAGCCCACGTGGAAGGTTAGCCTGCATGCCAAGAGACGTGCAGTGCCAGGAACAGGCCTGGGGCACGATCCCTCCCTGTTCTGGCCAGCGCAGGGACAGAGGCGATGACATGCTGCCTCTTGCAGAGATGCGGTTCAGCCCAAGCCAAGTCCTCGCTCCACCCAGACCTCAAGAGGTTCAGCCCTCGGGGTCTGGACCAGAGCTTCTCCTGGGGCAGACGGATGTCTGCAGGACAGGCGGTCCCGATCCACAGCAAGAGCCTGGGCACGGGACACAGCCAGGCTGGCACCAGCTTTGGGGAGCAGCTGGAGCCTTGAACATGGGATGGGAGTTGCTCCTAGTCGTCACACTCAACCATCCCATGGTCCTGGCTTTGCACGCTAACCCTCACGTTCCCGCTGCTGGCACAAGGTGCCCCACTGCCAGCAGGGCTGCTGGGTTCTGTCTTTTGCCAAAACAAAGGCAGGAGAACTGCAAACACAGAGGTCACCCCGAGCTGCCTATGGTAACTTGTCACCACTTGGCTCCCAGGCTGGGCTTGGCCTGGACCTGGCTGGGGCTGGAGCTGGGAGTCCTCAGTAGCTGGACAGAGGACAGGAGAAACAGCCCTGTAACCAAAGCTGAACCCAAACCAAAGAGCAGAGCACCGGCCTTCCTCCCAACCTGAACTCCTAACCAAACAAGCAAACCCAGGAGGGCACCTGAGGTTAAAGAAATACAACCTTCAACGCCCAGAGATATGAACACACAACGATTTGACAGTTCCAGCATGAACTACAAACCCTGCTGGGCTCATGCCCTGCTTCCTGGGAAGATCTCCCAGCTCGGTGTGTCTGCAGCACAGGAGTGCCCGCTCCCGCTCCTGCCGCTGACGAGCTGTGTCTCACCAGACGCACAAGGAAAGCACCTGGCTCACCCAGGTGAGGCACACATCACTGCCTGGGGACAAGCACAGCATGCCCATGGACAGGAACAGCCAGCCTCCAGGTCCTGTCCCCTCCCTGTGCTCCAGACTCTGAACCCCCAGACCCCTGGCAGCAGCAGGACAGCCAGCCCGCCGTGGCTCCCTGCTTGCGCTGGGCAGGGCTCCCGTAACTCACGCTACCCACACGAACACCCTTTGATGAGATCCTGCCACTAAGGACGGTGACATCGCAGAGTGACGCAGGCTGATGCACGTTTCCCCAAGGAGGAGGAGGGGAGGGTGGTAGGGCAGAGTCCATAGCAGCTCAGCTGGACCAAACCCAGAACATCCTGCCCCGAAGACCCCGAGCTCATAGGAAGGAGGACATGCCCTTCAAGAAGCAGCTCTGAACACCACGGTGCCCTCACACCTCAGGGTTTAATGAGGCACACAGCTTGGAGGAGACACCAGTCAGTGGCTCACTGCTCTCCACGAGCTGGTTCAGGTGATCTGTAGGTCTCGGGGGATGCATCCCTCCCCCACGTTTGCCTTCCCCAGCTCCAGGGACCACGACAGGTACGGAGAGGTCAGGCCCAATCCAAACTGGACATGTTTGCTGGAGTCCCTGCCCTACAGCCCAGCCATGGCAGGCTTCAGGAGATCCACCAAGAGCAAAAGACAAAGGTGCCCAGGGCAGAAGCTGCTCCAGGGGCAGCAGGCTGGGAGGGACAGCAATTTCTTATGAACTCCATTGACTTTTGCTCTTCAAGACCAGTCCCTGGTCTGGTGGGATTCAAGAGGCCCCTACCGTGCATGCTGCACCTTCTCACGCCCTTCAAGCCAAACCTCTTGGCACGCTTTGCCCTTCAACCAACCTTATCACAGGGCCTGGCCCAGCACAGCCGGATGGGAGGGGAGCAGATGGCCTGCTGAAGTCCTTCCCATTTGTTCTCCCTCAAGATGCTCTCAAAGGAAAACCCTTGAGGTCATTGTTCTATTTTCATTAACCAAGGGCATCCAGCACAACTCGTGTTATTAGGGGCTGTGCTGAAGGCAACCACTCAAGGAGAAAGGTCTGACCAGAAAGGCTCCGATGGAACAAGCAACCCAAAGTCCAGACAACCACGACCGCATCTCGCCCATCTTCCTGGAGTATCTGCCCTTGGCTGGTGAGACACCTTAAATGCTTCACATCCCCACCAAGAAGAAAAAAAAAAAAACAACAAAACAAAACCCAACAACACAAGACCACTGTATTTTCCCTCTGCCACCCATCCTGGCAGACCCCCCATCAGGAATCACACTTTGTGAGTGTCAGTGGAGATGGTGCTGGAGTGACTTGCACATGGGTGGCCTTGCAAGGAGCTCTGCTGCGCCCCAGCCACATCAGGCTCAGTGTGCACCAACAGGTCCGGCTGCCTTTGTCACCTCCACGCGCAGTGGCCTGCAGCATCGCAGTGTGCGTAGGCAGGTGGCCAAACCTCTGCCAGGTCTGCTCCCCCACTGCGGCAGTCACCACCCTCCCTGCAGAAAGGGCGCCAACAAGAGTGCTCTGCAGATCACTAAGATAGCAGGTTTGACATCATGGTTTTTTTGTCCTGTGCTTCTCAGTCAAGATATTTCCAATCTGTGCCAGAAATGTCCTGAGGGCTTTGCTGAGACAACCAACTGGAAGTATCCATATTCAACCCTATAGCTTCTTTAACTGCTTGGTGCAGCGCTGGCCCTCTCCCAGGGCCTCAGTCCCACCGATGTTACTGTGTCAGAGCTGATCCACCAAAAGCAGATGACCACCAATGAGATGCACAATAAGGACACTACCACCAGCAGCATGGCAAGATGTGCAGCTGCCAGCATTGGCCACAAGTGAGAAAAATCAAAAGGGCCATAAGTAGGGGCCAACTAATAGATAGGTAACAGCAAAAAAAAAAAGGTGCCTTGACACCTCTAATGCAGGGGAGAGCAGCAACTGCTACCAAAAGCCCAGGGCAAGGTTTTTTTCCAAAAGAAAGATGCAGTAAACATGCCAACCCATCTGCTGTGCCTGCAGAGCCACCATGCAAAGCCCAGCTCTGCCCTCCTGTCTGGGCTTTGGATCATCACAAGGTCCTCAGCACCCCAGGAGACCACCACTGCTGCTGAGACAGGTCTTTTCATGCCCACACAGCTCCCTGGCTGGAGACCCTCCCTGTACAGAGATGGCACAGGGAGGGACCAGATGACCCATCCTGACACAGTGCTTCAGTAAACACCAGGCTCCGTCCCGGGGCGCGGCGCAGACAGGTGGCAGACAGCCACCCAAACCCTGGCGCCGTGGCACTCGGGTTGGGCATTTGCTGCTCCCCAGCCCTCTCCACGTCGCCTCGGTGCTATCTGAATTTCTCTCAGGTCCAACGCCACGCTTCCCTCGTGTTCCCCACTGGGTTTGCCATCTTTAAAAAAAACTAGATCTACAGGTGTTTTGTGCTCATCCAAGTTCTCCACCATCTTCTAGGCTGAAGTTTTCCTGCTGACCCCAGGAGATGGACCTATTTCAGCCCTGATCAATACATACCACCGCCACCTCCTCTGAAGCACCTGTACAGAGTCCAAGCCTTCGCCGGGCACTCCTCCTCTTCCAAGGACACGGCTTTCCAGGAGAAAGCTTAACTGAAAGTCTGTGGTAAAACTGCCCTTGTCCTAAAAAAAAAAAAATAAAATAAATCAGCCTTTCCACTAAATGGTATAGACATCGATAAAGGAAAGAGGAAGGAATACAGTTTGTTTTCATTCACTCAGGAGTTGTGCAACAGACTGATGTCCTCTGCGTAGCTGTAAAAACCCCACGTGCACAGCAAGGTCTCCACACCAGTGAGCTCACGCTAGGCTTATCTCCGTCAGCAAATAAACGAAACTGTCGCCAAACAATTTAATAGGAAGGATGTTGCGCACCTCTCCCTCACCCCTGAGCACGGAGTGAAACCACCCCGCTCCTGCAAGCCCCATCTCCCTCCCACAGGGACGCCAGGAGAGCATGACATGTGGTACACATCTCGATGGTTCCTACCTCCACAAGGTCACGCTGCCGTGACGCATCAGGGAGGTCCCTTGGGCCCGCACGGGCAATGCAGCTGACATCCACCAACTCTCGCTAGCCCAAATCTGACTGTCCTCAGTGCTGCTGGGCGGGCACATCTCTCTGCCAGAAAGAAAGCTGATGACCTCTCTGCATGGCAGGCGAGCGTGGGGCAGCTTGGAGAGGTGCTGGGAGGGCACAGCATCTCCCATGCTCCTTGCAGAGCAGGGACTGCCCTGCTGGCTCCTTGCAGACTGTCCCACCATTCTCTCCTCCCTCGCAGAGGTTTCTCAGGTTGTGTTCGCAGCGTAGGGGACTGCACCCAGCTGTCAGCCTGCCGTAAGGAGATGTACAAGATGGTCAAGGACCTGACAGCAGGAGCATAGAAATTGGGTGCCTTCAGCCTGCAAGCCCTGTTGTCACCACATTGCCCTCCTGCTCATTTATCTCAGATGCTGCCACATAACCAGGGCTTTGTTTGGCCAGGGCACGTGGCACCATCCTCGGGGTGTGAGGGAACTGCCCCGTGGGTCGCTGGAGATGCGCCACCTGCCCTGACCTCTCTCCAGGACCTGCCCAAGTTTCAGAGCGGTGAGCAAACTGTTCTGTTTCCAGAGACCCTTACCATAAAGATTACAGCTCCCTTCCCTTTATTTTCCTTAGGCTGACCTCCAAGCATTGCCAGCACTTCCTTCACCGACCGCATTAGCCACCTGCCTTTGTTTAAACAAGCAAGGTAGCGAGGCTTTGCAGGGCTGGCACCCAAAGGGACGGCTGCTTGGCAGAAACTGCAAAGGGGAAGCACGTTTTGAAGACGTTAAGCAATTTTGCATGCCTTTGGTGGCACTAAACCATCTGCAGCAGGACCAGGATGTAGGCCAGCTGGGCAAAAGTGCACGGCCTCGGGGAAACATAAGGTACAAGGACTTGGGCAACCCCTGCTCCCAACCCAAAGGGCAGCCAAAGGACTGAGAAGATTTTGGATATCCTTGGGGAGGAAATAGAGTTCCCACACACAAGCAAAAAGTGTTCACAAGTCATTTGACAGCTTTGCATGGCTCAATTACAAAATAACTTACCCTGAAGAACCCTGATGAAGCAAGTCCCAGGGTGGGTGGGATGCCCACAGCCAAACCTTGCAGAGGATTCACAGGGACGGGGAGACCACCTCCCATCAGCTGTACACCACCTCCCATCAGCCCAGCAGGATTCACGTGTGGGGACCGTGTATGCCACCTTCTTGCTGTGCCTTTTGCTGGGCAATGCGCTTTCATGGTGGGGTGGGAGAAAGGGGAACCCTGTCCAGCCTCTTTCCCCTCATTTACCTTTAGGGACCACTTGGAGCATGACCTGCCCACAGCCCCGGACACAGCTGGGCAACAAGGGCTTTGCTCTACAAGGCACAGTGATGGTGACCTTTCCCATAGCATGTTCTCAGCTTGCCCCTCGCTGCTGGTAGCAGCACACCAAGCCTGAAGCATCCTAGGAGTAGATTTCCCAAAGGAGGAACTCAAAGCAGCTCCATGCATGTCCCGACAGCAGAAATCCTCTGAGAGGAGAGCCCCAGGACAAGCCACCTCCCTCCCAGGGCACACAACCCCTGAGGACAACCAGCGTCTGCTGCAGGCAAGACAGATTTGCTTCCTGTGGCTTTTGAGTTGCATTTGCAGCTCCTGGAAAGGCTGCGGGGTTTTGCAACGACAGACGGACACAGAGTGGTGGCCTGAGCAAGCGTTTGGTATGGGGAAAGAATGAAAACTGGAGAGCGGGAAATTCAAATGTTCAAGACCAAAAAAAAAAAAAAAAGAGAGCAATTAATCAACACTTAAAATTATTTCCTCCACCAAATGGTATCACAAGATCACAGTATTTTTGCAGTCAAACACAGAGCAGTGACAATTTCGTGATGTCCTGTGCTAGCACTGCCCGGGCAATCGGGGCAACGCTAAAGGATTTACGTGTTACCGGTATCACTGCACTCGTGACTGCAAACACTTCCTCCAAAATGGAAAAAAAAACGAATTAAAGGCTTTTTATGCCAGGGTGAAATTAAGATGTCTCCCCTATTTGCTTTCCAGATTTTGGTTCTTCAGGCCTAGAAACTTGCTGTAGTACCTTGACAAGACGTTCACCCAAGGACAGGACTACAGGCCTCGGGTTGTTTAAGAAAGCAAGTTTGCAGAAATGCTATCAGCTATGGGTGTGGTGCAGCCATGGACCTTTGGGTGGCACAACTGAGGAGCCTGGGGTCTGCACCAGGCAGAGAACAAGCTGTACAGCTGCTCCACACCATTGCTAAGCTATGGGGGTCCAAGGCTCAGGTGGTTGCACCCAGGTCAGCTGGAGACACGTCTTCACTGATGTCAGCAGAGCAAGGGGAGGAACAGTTTCTCCTCCTGGGAACTGGAGGAAAACGCAAGCCTGACGCCAATTAATGTCAGATGAACTTTGCCAGGACACAGGAGCATGATAAAAAAGAAGTGGCAGCACTTCCTGCGATTATGTGGCATCTCATCAGCGACTTGCAAAAAGGAATATATTCGTGGGAGGGACAACTGCTTAATGCACTCTCCCACGCAAATCTCCTTCCTATGGCTCCAAATTTCCCCCCTGGGATTCAGCGTCTATTGAACAGACACACGGAGAAACAGGGTATTAATCCACTAAAGGCTAAACACCGGAGTTTCAAACTGCTCCGGGTCAAATCAAGCAGAGATGTAGGGAGGGGATAACAGTAAAAAGATTTCTGTAGCATCAGTGATCACTACCGAAGGACAGAAATCAGGGGTTCTGTAGCCAGCCATGTAGTCTAGTACCACACTCACCAGCACCACATAAGAATACATGTAAAAGTGGTTTAATCAACTTAATTTTTTTCCTTAAAGCTCATAGATTTCAAGATTAGAGAAACACACCCAGAATGGCTCTCGCTATCCAAAGGAACAAAGGAGCTTTGAAAGAGTTACGTGTTTCTGGATGCTCAGAGACAATAGCCGCAAGTCCCTTCTTGCAGCAAAACCTAGAGCTCTGCATGTACAACCAAGGTCGTTAAGCTTTCTATTATTATTATTGTTAAAAGTGTTTTTGTTTTGTTTTTAAAACTTGTTTGGGAGTCATACTTAAGCTTTCCAGTGTAGATAATTGTTCATGATGAGACGCACTTCTCATTACACGAGTGTTACACAAGGAAGAAGGGGAATCCTAATGCAGCTTTGCAACCAGGTGTTAGAAACAGCATTCTAAGCGATCCCTGAAGACTTAGTGTACTTCCAATGCTCCACAAAAATGTCAGCTTGTTCCTTAGCAGTTAGACGAGTGTGAGGTGTTCTGCAGAAAGGATCAGAAAAAAAATTAAGAAAACAAACAAAGTTTTGTTACACTGCTAGGTAAATCCAGTTTAGTCACACCAGGAACCGTGTGCACATTTATGGCCCCCTGGTCCTTGTGAAACGGGTGACGTACAGGGGATATCCAGAGCTCTTCTCACTCAAGAAGGGACTGTGTTCACAGCCTCCTCCAATACAGCTGCCCCAGGGCATCAAAAGAGATGAGGAGGCAGGTTCGGAGCAAAAAAAAAAAAAAAAAAAGAACAAAACCAAACAAACCAGACGGTTCCTCAACAGCTGATCTGCAGAGCTCCTTGCTGCGGGACGCTGGGGATGTTAAACACCCACTGGGTTTCATGGGAAGACTGGACAAGAGAAATTCCTGTCTTAGTAGGCAGAAGCATCATTTGTTTGGAAAATCATCCACTCTGGAAAGGGCTGCAGGCTGCAAGAGACTCAAAAGGACACATTGCGCAAGCCTGTCCTGCTCTTCCTCCTCTCCATGCATCTACTTTGACCATGGCTGGGGAGATCAGAACCCTTGACCTCCCCCAGTATGGCTGTTCTGAAATCTTTAACTTGGGCAGTAATTTTTAATGTATAAGGGAATGAGATTGTATCTGGTAAGTTAAGTTAATACAAGGAGCAGAACAACAGCCGTAACTTCAACATTTGCCCAAGACAAATACTGAAACTGTAAGAGGTCAGAGTGGAAAGGTGACTTTTTAGCCTTGAGATCCCCCCAAAAAATTCTCACCCTTTTTCCTCACATATCCTGGGAGGGTTGATACAATTTGCTCACTAAAGTCAAACAATAAAAGGAAGATATTCCAGAGAAAGCATCAAAGCACCTGAAAAGATGAACTGGCATAACTCCCACTGGGAGGGTGGAAAATACGCAGACCCACCAGCACCATCACTGAATTAAAATCCAAATCCATGCAGAAGATACAGCACTGAGCATCTCTTCTGCAGGTCTGTGTGTCACACTGAGGGGGCCACTGTCACAACTGGACGGAGAAGTCAGCTACAGACATGGTCCTACCCTAAGTGCACACACTTCTGAAGATGTCACGTGAACATGAGGGCAGTTTGTTCTGACCCAGGGAAGTCCTCTTGTTTCCAGGAAGAAGTATTCCCATTGCTCCCAAGTACGCCTTTCTGGCTGAGAGTCTTCAGAGATCGCAGCCGAAAAGCCAGGTCTTGAGTTGCGAGGGCAGTCAGATGTTCTGCAAAGTTGGAACCGCAGCGAGAGGCTGGCTAGCAGCCACCATCATCCCAAGCTGCATCAGCACAGAGGAGTCAGGCACGCATCACTACAGATTCCCTGAGGCACAAGAACTCCCTGCCGAAACCCCTAATTGGCTCCGATGTACAATAATATTGTTTTCCCCAAATGCTGAGCAGAGGTGGAATTCACAGCTTTTCCCAGAACCCACATTCCTTGTCGTATCCCAACACTGCCAAAACAAAGCTGGGAACAGTCTCTGCAGATAGGGCTGAGACAGCCCCATTCAGAAGAACACCGCAGAAGGAAAGGTGGCCGACCTGAAGTAGCCTGAAGTTTGACTTGGCCCCTAAGAACAGCAGCTACCAGCAGCGCCCAAGGCACCAAGGTCTCAAGAGTCTGAGCAAGCTATTTCCTGTGGCAGGAGAAGTGTGGAGCAGAGCAGCTAAATGAATCTAGGTCTCTAAATCACAGGTTAGCTGATTCCCCCCCCCCCCCCCCGCCCTTTTGCCTATAGCAGGCATGGATATTTCTGCTGTGCCCCCTCCCTGAGCAGCAAATTCATTGCTGATACGTTTTGCTGTGTCAGCTCTGCCCTCAGATTTCGGCTGTGTGGCCCAGGCTGCATTGCTATCCCACCATTCCTCCCTGCTCCTGTAAATCCTTCAGCAAGGCAGCCTCAGCCATGCATTTTTCTTTCCTCTTATTACGTAAAATTAAAAAAAAAAAAAATCATTTTTACACAACCTTGCCCTTAGTGGTTGCTGCTTCTTGGGAGCCCAAATATTGCAACACAGGGAACAGCTTGTCCATCAGCTGCTGGCATATTGTTCCTTCTCACAATCCTCCTCTTCAAAGAGAACTGGAGTTTTAAAGCAAGTGAAAGTAAAACTAACACTGTTTAATCTGCCTGAAACCCTCCCTTTGGCCTCACGAAGCAGACATCACCAGTCTGAACATGATGGAACACACAAACAAAGCCAGCTTTACAAGAAGGGCAAAAAAAAAGGCTGCTGCTCACCTGAGCCGTGCTGCACTCTCCTGCCCGTCCCTCCCGGCTGCAGATGCTCCTGGTCCAGGGCAACGGGCTCTGCTGCTCCTCAGTGACCTCCGCCCACGCTCTTCCCTCCCTCCGCACTGCCGCGGCCTGAACGCCACGGCACACCACCGCCCCACGGCACGCAGCAGCGTGATCTGCCTCTAAACTTCAGGAATATCTCCTATGGGCTTCTATCTGTTTGACAGCTGAAAGAGGGCATTTAGAGCTTGGATTTTAGCCGTCTGGAGAGCGTTCAAACCAGAAACGAAGTCTTGCAAGCAGGACCTCAGAACACGTTACCCTTCTGACAGGGTCATCTTTTTTGCTTAAACTGCTTTTGTTATACAGTTCCCCTTTTCCAAATGCTGATTTAGTTTGGGGTTTTTTGGTTGTGGGATTTTTTTTTTTGCCCCCCACCTGCCCCTTTGCTCTCTTGCACTTACTGCACCAGCGAGGACTGCAGAGGTAATAGTCTGGTCACTGGTACCAAGCAGCTCTCCAGCAATTTTACAGCTGGTCCCAGCATCGTCCAGGACGAAGCTGAACTGGTTTCTCTCTGAGGGGTGTCCTGTCCAGCAGGCTGCATGAGAAGAGCTGCTCATGCATCAAAAAGAGAAAGTCCAAGCACGGCATTTACCCAACACAAAAGTCTGAAGCCTCCTGGCAGGCCAACGTCCCTGTCCTCACCTGGTATTTGGCTATCTCACAGCTCAGGTATCATCCTTCTCCACACCTCTCTCATCCCCACCGTATCAATACTCTCATTCGAAGCCAGCATGCTGTCTCCCCACCTCCAGGCTTACTCCTAAGACTCCTGACGTTTGTGCAAAGACAAGTTTCATCAGTCCACTTCCCTATTCCTTCAAGCCCCGTTTCAATCACACACAATTATTCGGTCTGTTCTTCAGCATTTCCTAGGGAGGCGTTGCCAATGTCTGTCCCATTTGCATCACTGAGGACAGACAATTAGTTTATTTTTCCTCCTAAAGCATGAATCATTCCTAGCACAGCGCCTTCCCTATCTGTGGGCTTCTCTCAATGAGCTCAAAACCAAACCTTGGAGGTCAGTTTTATTTGAAGTCTCACCAGCTCAGCTCTGTTTCGGTGAGGGGAAGGCCACTGCTGAGGGACAGCCTTCTCTGCAGGCAAAGGGGCTGGAGGAACCAACAAGTGCTCACGGCAGCGTTGGACCAAGGCTGCCTGGACAGAGGTGTGGGGCACAGAGGGTCTAGGCAGGTGGCTGAGGAGAGTTAAGCAGAACCTCTAGGACTGGGTAAGCTTGAAGACAGCTTTTACGCCTTAGCTACAGCACTTGATTTGCATTCTGCACAGGCTATCACATCTCAAACACACCCAGAAGATATTCCTACTTGCTTTCCCCCTAGCTTCGTAGCAGAAATACACTCAGCATCCGCGGCTTCAGCTTCCAGCCTTCTCCGTGTCTATTCCAGAGGCTGAAGGATCACAAAGATATTGGAGCCACCTCCCCTAACCCTCATCCCTAGCCCTCACCTTCAGTGATCAGCTTCTGTTGAGCAAACAAACCTGGGACCTGCACAAAACTCGGTTTAAAGAAAAACTACAATACTGAAAAATGCTTCTTCTGGAGGTGTTGGACAGCTCCAGGAGATGATCCCTGAGTGGCCAGACGCTGCTGAAGATCCCTCCTGCACAAGCTGCATGCCATGCTTCTTGGAGCTCTCAGCCCGTCAGATCAGAGGCAGCCCCTGACTTGTGTGCCAAGGAGCTACAAAAATACAAGGGGGCTTTCACCACAGTCTGAAAAGGGTATCTGAGGAGGAAGGGGAGTCATTCTTGTGTCTGCAAGCAAGAAGGATTCCATCAGAAGCAAGCTCTCCTGCTAGAGGACAGGATGGGATACAGGGCACATGGCTGCAGACCAAGCAGCTTCCATCATGCCAAATGATAGATATGGTGGCTCCCCATCCCCACCTCTGCTGCGGTGCATCTCTGGACATCGGTGTCCACATACATCAGGACACAGGTTCAGGCCATTTTCATTGTCGTGTGCAGGATGAAACAATCTGCTCCACAGAGGTCCTTCTCTTACAAACTAGTTTCAACAAGATCAATCCTGTCTCACTAACAAGCCAAATTTCTCAGACTGGGGGATTGCTTGCAGCCAGTGGTTTCTGGTTGCTTGCAAAGTGTTTTGAATCCACATGGATGCAAGGCACAGGAAGAGTTCTTGGATCCTGGAGCGTTACTTCCAGATAGTCCAGCTTGCCAGGTCAAAAGCTCAGGGGATGGTAACACAACAGGAGAGGCTGATCTAAAACTGACTGAGTAAAACCAGCTAGAATAAACTGAAACGAAGTGCATGTCGTATGAGCAGGAGAAAACAAGGTGGAAGCTGAGCGTACAGGTGAGACTGAGCTGAAGAGGCTGGAGGGCAGGAGGGAGCGAGAGGAGATGGGGTTATTTGATGCATCCAGCCTGTCCCACCCTAGGAATGCACAGAAGCCAACAGCTGAATCAGAAATACACTTAGGGTAGTTATTTTGTTTAACTTTGCATATTTCTTGGGTTTCTTAGTGGAAAAATGTTTTGATTTGAAGCTTTTATAAAGCTGACATGTCTGACTGCTTCAGCTGCCATGCAGCCCTGGAAAGGGAACCTGCTATCTGGAGCATCAGACTTGGAGGGAGAGCTGCTCTGGGAGTTAACGAGCCAGGCTCGGTTGTTTGTGCGACTGGGAACAGTTTCTGTGCCATGAAAGGAAGGAGATGGAATGAACGGTACTGCCTTTTCCAACCAAGGGAAGCGCAACAGCAGATGGCTCAAATGTGAGACAGGGCAATCAAAGGAGCATTCCGCTGGGGGTGCAGGACACCAGAATAAGCCAGCACGTAAGAACACGTACCAAGCTCTCCTGAGTCCTAATGCTAGTATACTCAGCCCCAGTCAGGCCAATAACTGACCCCCCCAAAACACTGAATCTTACAACCAAACCTTGCCTTCTGCTTCAGAGCTGCTGCATGGTAATACAAGCCTCTTCTTTTTATCAAACGTGCAATATTTAGCAAGTGCTTAGCAGCACTACACATGAGAAGTTGCTCCAAGGCAAGATACAGTTAGAGGTCAGGACAGGCAAGATCCACTCCTTACAGGAAGGAGATGAGCCATCAGAAAAAAAAGCATCTTCCCTCCACCCCCAAAACATTCCCTCCCTGTAGTGCCATTTCAGCCTGACATTGGCAGCCCAGGTAGAAGATATGCTCTCCACATCCTTACCAGGGAGGAAGCAGCAGTTGCCAAGAGCGTCACCACACGGAGCCCATGAATGGCTGCAGGAATGTCCTAATCTGGGCGTAAGGACCTGGATGTGCAAGGGCCCAAAACCCTCACTCCTCCAGCAGCAGCACTGCAGATTTCAGCTGCCAGACTGGCTCCTTATCGGGCACTCTGTGGCTCTGGTAAGCTATTTACCTCAAGTCTCACTCATCAGTCAGTTCTCAGCAGGCTGCTAGCCTCAGGGGGCAGGCTGCCTTTTTTCTTATTTTAATCAGATTTCTTTTATTTCTTCCAATGGCTTCTCACTAGAACTCCTGTGCTATGGCTGGACTCACCTCGCATCCTGCAATAACAATCCGCTGACACCAAGAGTTCACCTGACAGAGATTTCTCAAGCTGAGTTAACACAGCCCTGAACACGCACAATCCCTGGGTCACAGATCATTTACACTACAAGTCACATGCCATGTTGAAAAAATACACCATGTGTTAGCTAGAAAACACATCAAGGGTCGCTTCCCAGAGCGTGACAGCGAGGCTTGCACGAGCACCCTTCATGCACCTTCACTTTCATTCGTGTCAGGTGAGGTTTTTTAACGCTGCTGTTTGTATTTGTATGTCACCTGTGTATTTGGCTGCTTTCAAAGGTAAGCACTTTGGAGACGACACCATGAGTCTTTGGGACTGAACTGCAGAAGCTGGTAAAATTTACACCTGGCCCCAAGTACGCAGATTTACCTTCGAGGAATGTACTCATGTATGAGAATGATGCACTCATACCCTCATACCACTCTTCATGGAGAATGTTTTTTTCCTTTTTTTTTTTTTAATCCTCCTTTTCTTCAAAATTATTCATATCCATCAGCTACCACAAAAATACTCGAAACTCAATACCCTTACACAAATTCCACAGTCTCAGCAATATTTCCACTTTCTTCTGAAAAGCACCAACTGACTTTCCATGCATGTAGTTTAGAGCACAACACACACGCGTCTTTCCAGAGCAAATAGTTAGTTGAAAGTCACAGCTTTCTGTTCTTTTACCTCCTTGACTTACCTATCAGCCATGCTCCATCTCTCACTGTTTCCTTTACTGCTCTACTAAGCCTCTCCTTCGGCTTTTCCTTAATACAGGAGCACTCTAATTTCGAAAACCCACTCTCATCCCACACAGTTTGCTCATTTTTGTCTCTAAGCCAGCACGAGAGCTACCGACAGCTGCTTCCCCAGCCCTTTCCACCCCACCTCCCATACAGTTTCAACATCAGCACTCCAACCGACATGGCTCTGGCTGAGCCTCCAGTAGCATTATTTTACAGACCCCACAGCAACAAGCTATCATGCTCCGGAGGGTTGGGAGTGGAGAGGACTGGTCCGCTGCCACTCTGCTATTTTTCCCAGAAATGTGATTAGGGCTTTCTCAGCTGTTTCTTTCTCCTTCAGCTCTTATCTCCTGGCTCTCCCACATACAAGACATCTTCTCTATATGTCAAGTCCACAGATTGTACCCCTCTCCCAGACCCTGTTACCTCCTGCTCAACATCAGACACGTGGAAAAGATATTTAAGGAAGACTATCTGGTATGTTTAATATGGCCAAAACAGCCACTCTTCTTCCATTCACACAAACTACACCTCCATCCTAGCCTGCCACTGGAGCATGTAAGCCTGAGGACTATCATGAACATGCTCTTGATGCCTCTCCAGCATCAAACATGGTGCCATACCGGACTCTGGTAAGAGAGTGTATATTTTTATTCAGGTAACAGGTATTGATCAATCCAAACGCTGGGACTTTTATGTGTACTTTAAGAGTAGAAGCCACCAATAATATTCTCTTTCCAGAAAGTCTGCATTGTCAATCTTCTACCCAAGCGACCTGCTCCTCAAGAGCTTTCCTAAAAGGCCACGGAGCTAAGATGTGTCACATGCAGCAGTGAAGAAAAATGCCAGCATGAAAGCTATTTGCAATCTTAGGTACAATAAATTCCTGCAAGGCAAAACACCTATCTTAGCTTTAACCACTGTAGGTGAAGTATGTTTAAATTAAAAGTAGAACTTCCAAAACTGATAGTTGTACCTATGCCTTACCACCACATTAAACCAGTTCTCAGTCTCTACTGGTCCGCACACTCAACCAGGAGTAGATAAGAAAGCCTGCCAGAGGAAAAGCTGACGTAGTTTACCATTCCCACAGCTTGTGCTGACCGAGCAAAGCAGCTTGAAGTGCAGTTCATCCCTAACCCATCTTAAGGCCACAGCGGCTAGATGTCAACTTCAGATACCTATCAGATGTGAACAGATCTTGCAAGATACACATCTTGCATGTGACCACGAAAGCACATGCACTGAGGCGTATGCTACCCTGTGAAGTACGTACTAGACGCGTACCATTTTCATCCTTTCACCTCAAGTACATCTTACAGCTATAACCTCTGTAGATCCCATCACAACACACATCTGGAGACAAATAACTCTGCCACTGACAACTTTAACAAGCAACTCATTGTAAACAAGTCTTCCTGGGTCAGAAAGGAAAGAGACCAGAGAAGTCCACACAACCAAAGCCTTACTGCTATCCCCGACAAACTCAGTGACTCCAAAGCCAATGAAACTAAACCAGTTTTAATTAATTCAAGCAAACGCAGCCCAAACTGGAGCCCGTAGGAAAATTTCCTTCTAGGATAAAGCAAGACTCAGTTCACTAGCCACAGGTAACTAACACCCAAGTACAGATAGGAAAGCTCCTGCATTTTGAGGGACACTCCATTTTAGCTCAGCAATGCAGAGGGGCAGCCTGTGAGACTGAGAACACACTGCACACAGTTCTGCCTCATGACCTACTAATTAAAAATTATTCGTTTCCTTCAGCAAGGTTCAGAACTCTGGAAAAAACAAAAGCTGCACATCTGCATGACAGTCAAATCCAGCCACACAACACAGCCAAATCCAGGTGCTCGCACTTGCAGACCAGAGCCTCCTAAAATGCCACTATAGCTACAGAGCCTGTGAGGGCAAGGATCCCAACCATGTACAAACACTCGAGGTTACGGGTACTTTACTCTGAAGATGGTATGAGACAAAAGGCAATTTTTCATGTTTCACATTGTGCTAAAGCGCAACCTGCCTCATGGTGCCGCCATGTAGGGGATTAAATCAGTTCATTTGCAGAACTGGAAGTTATTCTAAAAATCACAGAATGGTTTGGCTTGGAAGGGACCTATAAAGCCCATCCAGTCCAACCCCGCTGCGAGGAGCAGGGACATCTCCAACCAGATCAGGTTGCTCAGAGCCCCATCCAACCTGGCCTGGAATGTTTCCAGGGATGGGGCATCCACCATCTCACTGTAAAAAGTTTCTTCGTTACATCTAATCTAAACCTACCTCCTTCTAGTTTAAAACCATTACCCCTTGTCCTGTCACAACAGGCCCTGATAAAGAGTTTGTCCCCATCTTTCCTATAAGCCCCCCTTTAAGTATTGAAAAGTCACAATGAGGTCTCTCCAGAGCCTTCTCTTCTCCAGGCTGAACAGCCCCAACTCTCTCAGCCTGTCCTCACAGGAGAGGTTCCAGCGCTCTGATCATCTTCCTGGCCTCCTCTGGAGCTGCTCCAACAGGTCCACATCTTTCTTGCGTTGGGGGCTCCAGAGCTGAACACAGTACTGCAGGTGGGGGTCTCGAGAGCAGAGAATCACCTCCCTCGACCTGCTGGCCACGCTGCGTTTGATGCAGCTCAGGATGCGGCTGGCTTTCTGGGCTGCAAGTGCACATTGCTGGCTCATGTCGAGCTTCTCATCCACCAGCACCCCCAAGTCCTTCTCCTTAGGACTGCTGACAATCCATTCTCCACCCAGCCTGTATTTGTGCCTGGGATTGCCACGACTCACATGCATTTGGCCTGGCTGAACTTCATGAGGTCTGCACGGGCCCACATCTCCAGCCTGTCAAAGTCCCTCTAGATGGCATCCCTTCCCTCCAGCGTATCATACCAACTCCAGCCCAATGATAACCATCAGCCTGCACATTCAATACACAGGGCAGTGTGAGGGACCAAGCTTTCACATTAAATGTAATAGAAAAACATTCTTTACTCTGCAAGTGTCTTTACAAATATATATTTATATATTTAAGCCCATTTCAGGCCATAAAAGCCCATAGAAAACAACCAGTACCTTTTTGAACAAGAGAAACTGCAATCAGAAGCCTGAGGTGAAAGACTCCCACACAAGGGCTGCTTTGGCGCTTCTCTGAAGGCCTCTATTTAGCACATAAACCCATCTTAAAAATCACATCAGCCTTTCATGTGCAAGGAGGGGCACCATTTTGACCCCACCTTGACTACTCTCTGTATGAGGTAAACTGGAATCACTTTTACATAATGACTTACTGCTTTAAAAAGGGGATATTGTATCCTGAAGACCAGCTTTTTCAAAAAAACATTTGTGAATGGGTTAAAAAAAGTAAGATGCCGCTTGTGGATCCAACCACAATGTGCTGTTGTCTCAAAATAGTAGTAGTTGATACTAAAAAGCTATTCCAGATACATACAAGTACAAACACTAGAGCTGGTCAGAAAGATTCAGTTTCAACATTTTTAAAAAGCAGGGAAAATTTTCTGTAGTGTGGCTTTTGCATTATTTTCCCCTATCCTCACTTTTCTACCAGTTCCATATACCCTTCAAAAAAAAAAAAAATCACGTGTCTGTTGTAAGAGTGCAAAGTCCATCCAAATCTCGTTCACTATCACTACACTTTAAAAATCCTGATGGCAAATAAAAAGGTCTTGTTTTAACTTTGCAAAAGTGATATCTAGAAAATATTCAACATCAAGAGGTCTTACAAAAAACTTCAGACTACTAAAGCATTCTAAGGCACAGTGTTTTGGAAGAAGTGCTTTCTCCCTTTGGTGTTGCTTTATACACATCACGTGTGTGAGTCTGAGTGATGCACGGAGCTGCAGATGTACACCATGCCTTCTCCCAGTCAGTGAATTGAATCTTCTTCTGCAGTTTCAGACGTAGGCTCCCAATGCTGCATGAAATTCAGTTAGACATTGCACCAGCTGCTGAAACTTGGGTCTTTCTTCAGGATCTAGGGCCCAACAGCAGGCCATCACAGCAAACCTGCAAGACAAAGACAAATGGAAGACATGAGAATGTAAAGCCAGGTGACCAGAGTCCCAACCTGAAAATGAAAAACAGCATTCACCACTAGAAAATCTGCTGACCAGAGAAAGAAAAGGAATTCTGTATCTTCTGATACATGATGCTGAACAACTGCTTCAGAAGACAGACACCCCAAATGTCCTGTGACGCTGTTTGACTTAGGACACAAACGCTAGTTTCATTTAGGATACAAGTCAGATGCAATCCAGGAGGAAGCAATACATAACTCATCAGAAATTGATCAGCTACTGTAAAAGCACAGTTCAAAGTGTTTCTGTGGTAGGTTTACGGGAAGGGGGTTTAGAAGAACACGTGAGGCAGAATGTAGGGCCTGTGCTCTTGCATTTTCCTATACCATTAGGATTATGAATAAACATCTCAAGCACTGTCAGTTAACTCCATTATACACAGTACTTCTCCGTAGTCTTGCTGAGAGAACAAACCTAGTGGTTTCCTACACTGCAGCCCCACAAACACTAAGCTAAAAATCTCTGGCCCCTCTGCCTCCCTTCTCCCACCCTGCTGGATCAACCCCATTTCTCCCACGTATCAGAATAAGGAAAACAGTTGGGTCAAAATTAAGTGAAACTCAACAACAACAAAAACCACTTAATTTTAGCCCAAGTTCCTTGAAGAATGTCACTGAAACCACAAAAATACTTACACGAGGGTCAGCCTAAAAGGTAGAATAAACAGGCAGATGAAGACAAACCTGGCTCCTTCACTGATAGGGCTGGCTTAATGCACTGGTTACAACAAAACACACATTTTATTCTCTCTCCAAGAACACACACTTACAGTTCATCAGGGCAGTTGATTGGCTGAGCTATTCGATAGCCATCCTTTAAATAAGCAGCCATCTCAAAGGGATCGATATCGACATACGGAGTCTGTCCTAATGTCATCAGTTCCCACAGCGTTACTCCGAAGGCCCACTAAAAAGAAACAGCACACAGTATTAACAGAGCATGCCAAATTTTGAGAACTCCTTCAGACATTCCACAAAGTCAGTCATGGGTATGATTATAGAGAGTAAGAAAGCTTTACACAAATGCTGTGTGTGTGTGTGTGTATATATATATATATGTGTGTGTGTGTATATATATATATATCTATATATAGATATATATCAAAGTTCAACATGCCAATACTTTGTCTTGAATAAGGACAATTAAGAATCACAGAATAGGTGTTAAGTTGAACTACAATTAAAATCCTAGTGCACTAAGACTTAAGTGCTAAAAAAAAAAAAAAAAAATGTATTTACTGCATTTTTCCAGTGTATTTCAAAACACTTAACAAATCTAAGGAATATTAAACAGTAAACTCATTGTTTTGAATAAATTAACAGTTTTATATTACATTTCACCTCTTCAGAACACTATAGGAAATTCCTCAAAAAAAGGTTCAGAAGAGCAGACTGAATGAAATCATAGTTTTTTAAAATCAAAATCACCTCTATGTTTTGAGTATATGCTCAGAAGTAGGACTCAGGAGAAAAATAAAGATTTCATCTAAGTAAACCCAACAGCTGGATCAGCACTCAACACATAATTCAGCCAACAATTCTTGCCAAAAGGAACTTAAGGTCATGAAAAATCAATCAATCAATTCATGTGCAAGCACAGTACAAGAATAGTGATTTACTAGCTGGTATCAAGAGACAAAACATAGATGGTGCTGATACTGCACACTGATGACTCACTGCTGAAGTTACAAGTGCTGCAAACATCATGATTTATTAAAAAGGAGCAGAATGCTGCAAGTCTTGGAAGATTCTTGGTCTTAATCAAAGGAAATCCTGTCCACCCCTTGAGCAAAGCCTTAACTAAGGGATGCTGTCAGTGGACAAGCTCACAGAACAGCCATCTATTAGCAGTGCAGGAAAGCACGGGAGGACATCTTTTTTATTTGCAATTTGCTGAGGGGCAAGTGGTGGTGCACCTACAAGATGAGAATAAAGGGCGATTCAAGGAAAACTACTTTGAGAATATAATTGTTTCTAATTCCTTAAGTAGCTACATAAAAATGGCATACAGAGATGCAGACCTTCATGTCGGGGGGGGGGGGAACAAAAACCAACACAAAACCAAACACCGAATTCTACAGGAATCATGTTTTGTTTTTCTATGCTTTGGCTGACTGATATAACTGTTGGCAGGAGGAGGAACACATTAGGAATGTTTCAAGCCAGCAAAACCATTTTAAAGAAATGCATCCAAAAAGCAAGCCCAGAACACATGCCAGCTGCATCCTAACCGACACCACCTAAATCATCTGTAACAGATTTCACCACTGATTATAAGTTACATGCAATTGATAACTAGATTTGTTCCTAGCAAGCAGACAAAAACATATTACACCATATTTGTGAAAAGCATTCAGCTAAAGGCAAAGATGATATTTAGGGCTGATTGTATTTTCTACCCCCAGAAACACTGGGGGTAGAAAACAGAGTCAATTTTTGGACTCTACAAAACCCAGGTAACTACGTACATGAACTTAAACTATGTATTAGAAAGGGAGTTGTATTCATCCCTATATAACGCAAAAAAAAAGTTTGTGTTAAAATAATGTGGAATATATGCTGAATTGCACTGTGTTTTCTGAAATGGTTGTGATACTGAGGTGCCTTCATCCTAATAAAATTCTACATTTCACTGCCAGTGTTACATAAGCTTTTATTTCCTAGTCCAGTCTTCATGAACAGTGAACACTTCTGTTCCAGATTTAAAAAAAAAAATAAATCAACATTTAATTGATCTCATTTAGTATTATAAAAACATGCTTTGACAGACAGCTTCCATTTCCTGTTCTGTCTTGATATAACACAAAATCCCACACGTTTTCCAATGAATACAGAAGTATTTCTGGAGCAGAGCTGACTTCTTCCCTTCCTTCCTTTTTTTTTTTTTTTTATTGTTTATGTGGCTTGAGCACTAGTACAGAGACCATGTCAACGAGGAAAAAAAAAAACAACCAGAATTTTTCAAAATTTTTCTAAGCTAGCACATTTTAAGATGCAGATTACCATCTCTGGATGTAGCTATGTTAAGGAAAGCATCATTACCAAAGAAAATATCCCCTTAGCAGGAAGACACAGATCGTAAGGGCAAGTGGTTTACCATTAATTAGCACTTTAATTACCACAGGTTGATCTTCAAGGACAAGCTCCTTTAAGGACAAGAACAGTCTGTTCTGATGGGCAGGAAGCAGAGCAAGCATGGCAGAAGGCCACCATGGATGCACTGACTGAAGGAAGGAAAGAGAGGGTGGAAGCAGGAGAAGGCTACTTGGGGAACACAGCAAAAATGCATCAGCATGCAGGCTGGAGTCTGGAAAACCAAAGTCCAGCAGAGTTAAACTACCAAGAAATGCCCACAGAGGAAAACATTTTGGCTGCACTGAAGCCCAGTGCGCACACATTAGACCACTGTACCAGACAGTGCAGGATGTACAGCATCCAAGTACAGTATACATCCAAGAGCGCCGAGGGAGCAGGTTGAAGACACTACAACACTGCTCTCATCATCTTTGAAACACCATCACAACTGGGGGAGGTTGCTGACAACTGAAAAAAAAGGCACCCTCTTGAAGAGGGATCTGGGGAACTACAGGGCCAAGTAGTCTAACATCAGTTCCTGCTAATGCTGCGGAGCACGTGCAAGAAGGGCCTGCTTGATCTTTGAACTATCTGCCACGAGCAGCAAGTGCAGGAAGCAGGTGTATAGATGCTGTTCTGGACAAATCACTTATCTGTTCAGTGCCATGATTCTCCAATGGCTGAAAAAAGGGAAAAATGTCAACAAAATACATTTTGTAAATGTAAGAGGGAAAAAAAAAAAAAAAAAACAACCCAAACTTACCACATCACTAGCACTGGAAAATTCATTGTTAACCAGGCTTTCAAGAGCCATCCATCGAACTGGTCTGTTTTCATTATCTCCCAGGCAATGGTAGTCCATAGGGAACAGGTCTCGAGAGAGCGCGTTGTCTGTAATCTTAACCTGAAGTGCATCGTCAATGCTAATTTAAAAGAACAGAAGCATTTAGCAAACTTAGCATTACCGAAAATATTTATGCTCTACCTTAAGTTTTACACTCTGGATTTAATTGGGGAACGCTAATTGCACTATCAACATTTCAAAGGACTAGCATTCTTGTAGATCAAGACACGCTTATTCTGTGGCTATCGAGTACTATCAGAGAATGTATTTGTTCTGTGTTAACAGATAAGTACTAGAAAAATCAGCAGACTTAGATTAAATAAAATCAAACATTTACAAGTGCAAGAAAATACAGTTAAAGCAAATAAAGAACTCCCTTAAACTATTTCCCCTCCCCTGGAGATCCTCTATCAAATCAATTAAACACATTTTAGCTATAGTACCTCTGTAGCAATAATAGCCAAAGATTTAAGCAAAGGAAAATCTAGCAATATTTTGTTAAAGCAATCAATATTACTTGTGGCCTAAAAGCTTGTCTCTAATCAAGCGATCTATAAGATACTTATTCCCCCTCAACAAAAGATATTCTTTCTGTGGTCAGAAATTTGATACTGGCTAAAAGACACTGACTTTGAACCAACAAAAGATGACTAAAAAAAGCACATGGAACCTACTGATTCCACCTCCCCCGCCCCAGGAAATTAATTCACATTCTTTTGAACCTACAAAAAGGTGTGTAATAAAGTTCAATATTCTCATGAACACTGAACTTCAGAATATGAGTAATATGTTGGCTTTAACATCTTATGACAAAAATACAGAAATAACATTGGGTCAGGGGGAGTGTAACAAAATGGTGTTTGTTTTCTTTTCATCTTGTCAATTATTTCTTTTTGATGAGAAAAATTAAATAGAAATGCTCAATTTGTGTGCTTCCTGCTTCACTATCTCAAGTACCTTCTTATTTATCCCATTTCTATGCACTTTCAGGTCATTCCTTGCCCTCAAAAATTACAGACCATTTTGCTTCCATATCTAATCACTCTTGAAGAGTTCACAGAAATTCCTAGAAACCTGTCTATAAACAAATACAACACAAGGTTATTTCCCAGACTAGGGAGCTCTAACTTGTGTCATCCATATATCCACTCTAACTGGGCCAAACTGTGCCATGTACATTTGAGACCAAAAGTATATGTCCTCCCCTTAACAAACCTGCAAAGACCACTGTGATCCTGGCTCCCTTCCCAAAATTAGGGTACAGGTACATAGGTCTGGTACACTTCATACTAGCTCTTCCCAATCTTTCACTGTAGAGGAATAGTTTTGGGGAACAAAGGGGCGGCAGATGAACAAAGCCCTTCAAGGAATCCTGGCTACTGGCACCCCCTTTTTCTCTTTAGGCTAGCCCTGGATTTCTTGTACTGCAGCACAGCTCCTGCCTGCATTTCCCACAGACAAGTGCCAGGTGCACTACGAGTTGATGTTTATTGCCAGCATTCTGGATTACACATATGGCAACTAAAGTGAAGCTAGATTTTTCCCCAAGAGGCAAAATTCCAGTCAGGAGATGGTCTCAAACCCTACTTCAGCATTCCCACCATTTACAGAGCACATTCGTTTCTATCCATCAACTGACAACTAAAATCTACCAGCGATCAAAGCCACCAGGCTATTTTATTTTTTTAAAATAATTAAGAAAATGGACTTAATACAAAAATCTATCCACTGGTAAACAGTCAAAGATATTCTAATATTTTAAGTTTTTATTAAAGTTTAAGGGAAGCTTTAATATTTTTCAAGCCTTTGAAAGAATAAGGATATAAAAAAACCTAGTAGAGGTATTTAACACGAGGATATTCTGCTTTCTTGGAAACCATGCTTTCTGGCTCACCTTACATTTAGAGGAAAACAACTTCACTGACAAGACTATTCACCCAAAATTTGGAAAAAGCCAAGCAGCTGTATATTTTGAATTACAGATAAGGTCAATGGGAAAAAGCCCATCCTAGCCCTAGCTACGTAACATTGCCTGTGCGATGACTCTACCCCATCCAGTACTTACACACAGTTTCTAGCAGCCAGGTCCTTGTGAATGACCTCCCGTCTGGCCAAGTAACTCATTCCACAGGCAATCTGAATAGCCATATGTACAAGATCCTGCTGGGATATTGCCTGTAAGAGCACAGAAGAACAATCATTGCAAAACTGCAAGCTCAGTGCCTGCTAGGTTAGTATTTCTGTTGTATTCTAGTGCCCTCTCCCCTCACCTTTAGTGGCTGATGCTTTCTAGTAGCTTATTACAGACACTACCACCTGCTGAAAACATAGGAAGGCTCCTTATTCTAAATTTTAATTTTTTTTTTTTTTTTTTTTTTTTTTTAACATGCCAGGGGCAAATGTTTCTAATTTGCAACTGCCTCACTGCTACACAGCTTCTCCTTTATTAGTGGTGAACACTGGCAAAAATGGTCAGTTTTACCCATACTTTTTTCACTTTCTGTTTCTCTGGAAACCAACTCATTTTCAGGTAGCAGAGCACAAACAGCAGTCAAAATTCTTGTTGCTATCTACTGCTGAAAACTAGTATCAAAGGCTATTGCTCCATCTAGTTTTACAGCTTCATAGTCCTATACAAATTAACCCTTCGCACATATTTATACGCCGAGTTCACTCTTCCATTTCTGCAGTGTTGCAGAAACTTCAGTATGTTGGCAGACACACTGAAGTTGCAAGACAAGTTAAAATAAACCAAATACTAAATTAAAGCAATAAAACAATAAACAGTAACCTGGCTTCTTCATTACAGGTTATTAAGAACAATAGCCATGTATCATTTCAGAAAACTCAAGAGTTTGCTTTAGGTATTTGTAGAAAAGTTCCATCTTAAAATAAGTCTCTAAGATACCAAATGCCCCATTTTTTGATACTGAAGTACAGTCACACCTAGTGACTAAGAGGCGACTCCTGTTTGACGTAATACAGATTATAAATACCATTTCTGCTTAAATTCCTGGAAAGAACTGGTGCATTGCATAGGGATTTACAACTCAGATTAAGCAGCAAAACAAGTAAAATTAAAGCTGAGAGAACACAGCAGCTTATCAACAACTTGTAAATTAACAGAGGTAGGTGGCCCATGATAGCTTGAAATCTAGTACATAACAAGAACAAATGCTGACTTCTGGAAATAAGATTTCATTTTGTGCTTGATTTACTAAAGACAGAAGCCAAACCAAGGTGAAGTCAAAGAATGGAAGAGACAAGGTAATCCTAACAAGAGGAATACTACATATACACATATACTACATATACACATCCACCACTAAATACTTATTCAGATTCTTAAAAATAAGTAAAATATGTTGTCATCTAGGAATACTTAATTTCTGACTTCTCATGAAACATACACAGCAGGTTTCATTGAAACATAGTAAAGTTATGAATGCTTAAGAGCACCCACAGCAGTTGAAAGAAAAAAAAAAAAAAAAAAACCAGTAGAGATTTAGTATCTAAAGTTAAATAAATACTAAATAAATACTAAATACTAAACTTCCTTTAGTATCTAAAGTTAAACAAATCCAGTTATTTTACTAAATAGTAAATCTGCAGCAGCATAGAAGTGCTGCTTACTATAAGATAATTAAGAATTACAGTAATTAAAAGCATAATCTACTAATTATACAAAAAAAATCGTAAATCTGAAATTTCTCCATACACAGTTTTCCCCTATTCTAACTTAAATCTACAATCATATGTAATTTTCTTTATTTTAATTTTTTTTTTTAAAGATGTATCAATATACCACCTACTACCCTAATCAAAGTTTAGCTCAGCTTCATGGTCTCTGAACGTCTGTGATAATGCTGCCAAGAATGTCTTGATTCATATAAGGAAAACAAACATTTGCTGGGGAACCTGCTTGCCAATTCTCTCGTTGTCACAGGAGAGCAGATGGATACCACAACTATTTCTTTTAAGGCATATACACAGATGACAAAGCAAGTCTAAGTTTAATGGGCAAGAAGTCACAGATTTCTGAGTGTACCTGAGGATTGTTGGCCTCTACAAGCTTGCACTGTCGCAAGAAGAGTTTAAGGTTCCCCCAGTTCATGTATGGAAGCAGCACCATTGGTTTCTCTCCCTCTTCTATACAGACATGAGTGATAGGTAGCAGATTCCTGGAAAACAGGGAGAGAAGTTCCTGAGTTTACGAAACTAAAATTTGATAAAAATCTTCTTGATCCCTAAACAAAAAAGTGGAAGTAATTAAACACTGAAGAAAAGCATCAATCTTGCATTATGAATTGCAGAGCACAAGGTTTCCAAATAACTGATGCCCTAGACATTTTTTTTTTAAATGAGATATTTGAGTACTTTTCCATTGAGAAGAACCCTCCAATTTTTTTCACTTGGTCCAAAAGGGTCAAAATAAATTTCTGTGAATATAAGATATCAGAAGTGATATATCCTCAACCTGGAAGCGTTAAGAGACTCATGTAGGGCCTGTTGTGATAGGACTAAGGGTTTCAAAATAGAGGGAGGTAGATTTAGGTTAAATATTAGGAATTTTTTTTTTTTGTTACAATGAAGGTGGTAGAACACTGGCATAGGTTGCCCAGAGGGGCGGTGGATGTCCCATCCCTAGAAACATTCAAAACATTCAAGGCCAGGTTGGATGAGGCTCTGAACAACCTGATCTAGTCGGGGATGTCTCTGCTCCTTGCAGGGGGGTTGGACTTGGACTGGATGACCTTTGAAGGTCCCTTCCAACCCAAACCATTCTGTGATTCTATGATTCTATAAAATACATAGCTCCGTTACAGAGTGGTTTAAAAGAAGTCAAGACATCATGTTTGATCGACTTCAAAATGACAGAACAGGTATTTTTAGCTTTGAATCAACTCAACATTAAATTGCACTCTAAATGCAGAAGTATCTCAGGAGTTTTATCACAGGTGTTTTACTCCTCCTTATGGCTCAGATAACCCGCATGCTGCACTGCTTAAATATCTTCCTATAGTATCAATGTATGAATGTGTATAAACAAACAGTATGTAGTTTCAATTTTTTAAAAATATGTGTCTTCTATTGAAAACATAACTGGAAGTCTTCAATGATACGTTATGATTTTTAAAAGGGAACTTTGAAATGTCCTGCTCTTACTGGCATAAGTCTGATAGTCAGGTGTCACATCCATGAGCTCTACACACCTGCGTAGTTCTACTTTCAACCAAGATAAAGGTCTCAGCTTTATAGGCACTGTACAGAAGAAAATCTTTTTGGACTTTTAAAAGAGTTTGACTTGTAAAAGGGAGATTAAAGACTGATTCTGAATGATGAGATGGGGGTTGTTTCATTAAGTATGTTTCCCCAAGAACCTGCTACGCCTCTTAAAAAAATAATCATGTATTTTAGGCAAGGTCTTAACTACAATAAATCTTAGAAAAGCAGCTTTTAAATGGACGGTAGAACTAATAATTCTGCTTGAACTATTCTCATTTCCTTCATATTTCCAGTAAAATAAGATCAATTACCAGACCAGGGACCCAGCAGTGAGTGTAGGTTTCCTCTTACCTGTATCCTTGCCAGTAATTAAGACCTTTAAGGCCAATTTCAGCCTATAATTCAAGCTGCAAAACTCCCACTAACTCAAGCTGTTTGGGACATCAATTTAAAAACTTAAGCAATCACCCTAAAAATCTATCCCATTAGTTCTTAAGAAAAAAATCCCACCAGTGATGCTACAAGGCCATACCAGGACAACACGTGTGCATGTGCAAGAGTTCTAAAAACTATTTCTCCTCTCCATGTGGGAGGGTACCTAATCGCAGTACTTTTCTGTGCCATGTAGAAAGTTATGAACAATACAAAACAGACTATTGTCAGCTAAACTGACAGTCAACCTGCATATATACTTACTCTCGTCATCACTAAGATCCCACCAAATTTAACAACTAGTCTGTGCAAGAACCAGCATAAACCAACACATGCCTGCAGCACCTTTTTCTCTAATAACTAAGAATGTATAAAAGGAATGTCTGCCCATATTTCACTGCAAGGCTTGGAACACCAAACCAAAGACTTTTGCCAGTTTCCCCACACATGGCTACTATTTGATTTTACCAACTGTGCAGCTAGAGAAAAAGCTTATAAGCACTCTTTGCAATAAGAAGTATATCTACAACTCTGTATTTTAAAGTGACACAAAAATAGTTTCAGGTCTTTATGGCGTATTAAAAAAAAAAAAAACGCCCACCTTCAAGCATACAAAATGTTGCTGAATTCTGAGAAAAACCCTGTTTCTTCTCCCCCTAAGAAGCTTTAAGTACATGTATTTTCAGCTGGCACAGATACAGTTTTGCTTATGAACACTGCTTAGCTTACCTGTGATGAAGGCCTCTGAGTTTACAGCTTTCAGTCAGCATCATTGTCACTTGTACCTCTGAGGCTTGATCTAACGAAAAAAATAAAGGAACCACAAATATAACTCTGGAAACAAACCAACATATCAATTAAGATCTGGTCCAGATTTGCAAGTCAGCTGAGGTCATTTGCGCACAAACAGAACTTGTTTGCCCACTTTTTAAAAATGGAGTTTAAAAACCCCAAATGAGCAAGCCAAACTTTAGGTCATATTTCTGCTTAAACAAATGGGGTGAAGCCAAAAAAGGAAATAAAACTCACTCCAGGTGCTGACAGACTGTACTTTTGCCACTTCCTGACAGCTTCTGGGCAGGCACGAATGGCCTGCACTTGGCAGCACGGGTCACATCCCGCACACAGGCCAGTGCTGTCAGAAGCAGGGAAGCAGGCCATGAGTTCCCCAAAAGCACAGAAGTGCTCAGAAGACACTGATTCACTGCTGAATTACCAGTCTAGGCTTCTGCAGATTACTTCCACACTGATGGAGACTATTTATTTCTAGCTTTATTTATTTACTGCTCTCCACTTGAAACATTTGACTCTTGGTAACCTTAGAAATGTTTGCTGTTCTCTTGCCACCTTAAAAAAAAAAAAAATTAAAAAAAAAGTTACTGCTGCCAGCTAAAATTCCAGCCTCTGTGATAGCTCCAGCAACCCACAGCAATCAGAACATCTACTGGGCAGAAGTGGAAGTGTTGCTTGTTACCCCTCTTCCCCACAAATATTTTTGTGCTTGTTTCCCCACCCCCCTTCTGGTGGCAAGAAAGCAACCGGGAAGCTTAACGTAGATCAGGAAGCTGATGTAAATCAGAGCTCTCACAATCCCACCCTCCTCATACCTGGGTGCATTTTTTGCCCCTCCTTCATGCTAGAACTAGTACCGGTGTGCCTAGGCAGCAAGTTAGCACAAGAGAGAGCCCAGCAAAGGCCAATCAGTTTTCCTTGCTGCATTAGGATTAAATTACATACTACAGATAAATCAAATCAACATTTTACTGCCCCGGGAGAAAGAAGCAGAGAGAACTCTTCTGCTCTTTTCCCTTCTTCATGCTCTTCTCCTCCTCATACCAGCTCTGACACTCTTTCCTATCTGAACTTTAACCCTGCAAAAGAAAACATGACTTTTGACTGAGTTAAGAGTGGTGAACGCGGTCAGTGCGGATGAGCAGAAGGTAGGGAAAGAAAGCACAAAGCCCAGAGGGAGAGCATGGCCTCCCCCTCATGGCAACAGCAAGCTACATAAATAGGCTACCACAAATCGGCATTTAGCTTTCCAGATCTGCTGGAAGTGGAGACAGCTTCAGGCACAATGCAGCTCCTGCCTAAGAAGGGCTCATCAAAAAAGAAATCGCGCAAATCAAGAACCTGTGAGCCACAAAACATCGGCTGGATTGATAAAGTTCCCCTAAGCCAGAGAAAGGAATGATATCCCAAGGCAAATTACTTCAAAGGCTGCTTTACCACCTCAGCTCAGGAGATTAAAAAAAGAGGCATGTCTTCCTAAAAACATCCCAGCACTAAAAAAGGAGATCAGGAAATGAGAGTTATAAATGCAGATACAGGTCCCAACCAGAGGCATTGAACTCTGAGCATGCTTGGAAACCCTTAAGGAGCATCACTGCCTAGATCCTGTACAGACTGGAAGGACCAAGACCACCAAAAGCCAAAACACAGCACTCTAGAGAAGTCCAGACACAGAGGTGCCATTAGATTAGTGACAATTATGGCTGCAGGGTATCAGGGTATGCATCAAAATGGTGCATTTCCTTGTATTTGATAACATGTACGTACGGGGGGAGGGTATGAACATGTTCTTGCAGTGCAGAAGACATTTAAGTAATGGTCAGCTGAAGCCTCTAGTTTGCACTCCAACCCACAGAGGCATTAGAAAGAGAAGGTCCGACTTACTGTGCAGCAATAGCACTCAAGTATTTTATGTGTGATGAATGCCGTACATAGGAAAGAGGCTTCAAAAGGCTTGTAAACAAGTAAGAAAAACCAAGATACTACATTAAAATGAAGTTACATAGGCATGAATTGCTGAATCATCCAACTGCTATAAAGGGCAAGAAGCATTAAAAATAGATGTGCGTATCATAAGAAGTTAGAGGAACTGCCAGCAGGCTACCAGAACACAGCTTCAAGTTTAAATGCGTGAATTACTCAAACTCAAAGACCACAATCTCTTCAACCTACCATATAATGAAGGAAGGAAAGAGATTACTAGGTGTAAGTTTAAGCTAAGTAACTTGTTTATACACTCTTTGGTCCTGTGCTTGCTTAACTGGTTTGCTTTTAATTATAAGAGCCACCATGCAATAATTTGAAGCTCTAAATCAAAGATAATTTAAGACTGGCTTTAAAATCTATGGAACAAGTTAATCTGGTTCGGACAATGCACCTGTTCGTCTCTTCACCCTAATGCTGTAAGAGATGAGACTTCTGCCGATGCCTTTCCCTTTCCATCGCAAAGGGTGTTTTTCAGGTCACTGCTACGTTTCATTCTTTTGCTTCAGCTCAGAGACACTACCTGGTACAGTTGTTCAGCACTCAAGAGGACGATTGACTCCCATTTAAGTATATACGGAAATCCAAATCTTATCTCATGAAACAGTCCCAGTATCCGTATTGTGTTTTCTTATCAATATTATTTCCTTGCTTTCTGTATTGAAAAAGCTTACAAAACACCAACAAATTCAGCACGCTGAGAACAAACAATAGCAGTAGAAGGCCAACCCTCCTCTAGCTTAGACCAGTGCCAATGTAAAACAACCACACAATTTGATTACTGTGGTTTTGTACTAGACATAATTCAAAACAGAATATAAATCATCACTTCTTTGAGTGATATTAGTCAAAAGGGGGTAAAAAAACAAAAACAAAAAAACCCAAGATAATGCTACTGCAACAGTCCCCATTGCAATTAAGATTTCCTTTTACGGATATTTTCTTTAGTTACACAACAAAAAAAAGTACATTTAAGCAAACTCTCAGTCACATTTAGTAGATTACAACCACTTTTGAGCATCCGACAGACAGGTCTTCATAGATTACGAAGAAGGTGATTTTGGTAGTAAAACATTTTATTGTAGAGGACCTGGTGAACCTGACCATCCTGCACCGAAAACCCTGAGAAGCAATCCAGAAAATCCACAGCATTTGTGGCTTTGGTATGAGCAATACACAGTCCCAGAGCAGAGCCAGCAACAGCTGTGACCCGCAATTCCAGCTTGGTGAGATGTTTTTACAAAGATGTACTAAGGCGAATCCTATAGTTTTCATTCTCCTGCTCGGGTTAAAGCGCAGTCCTGTACCAAAACCATACATCAAATCTCAAAGCATTTCATGTAAGCACACACACGTGGGCATTTTATTCACAGAATTGTCTGTGTAGCCAGACAAATTGAGACCTGGAGAAAGATCTTGTCAAACACAGGCATGCCCACAGGCTTTTGCGGCTCATTTTTCTGTACTGGATCTGTGAAGTCATTTGATATGAACACAGCCACACATGCAGCTGAAGAGAAGGGAATGGGGGGAAGCCTCCCACAGAGCCAGAAACCTCTTAAATCAGAATAGCAACTTAAAGCCATGACAGAGGAAGCCATACACTCCCATATATTAAATCTGTGCATCAGGAAACAGCCTCAAGTTTAAGGTGAACACTTCAGGGCAAGGCAACAAGGGCTTGTTGCACAACTTCTTCAGAGACCTAAAAAACAGCTAAGCTTCCCTTTGAGATATTAACACTATTTGTTATTAAGAACACGTCAGTGCTCAACAATTCATGCAGTTGCATCCTGATGATCATGAGGTGTAGCCAGGTCAGTGCTTCGAAGCCATGTAAAAGAATCATCTATTTCCACAAGGCTATCGCACACCAACAGCTGAGTAAATGAACAGCAAAGACTTCACATGAGTTAAAAGAAAGATTTAATATCCAGTACTAATTCTAGATGTTCAGTTAGGACCAAAAAGGTCTAATTTTCAGAAGGTGCTAAAAACAAGACTATTTGAGATAGATGTAAATGCATTCCAGAACTAGGAAGAAGATTTTAAAGCACTGGTTTTACCCTTTATGTGCCAAGATCCCGTCTGTGAAAGTCTACCCTAAGGCACAGAGCAAGAACAAGCTAGGATTTCAAGAAGCTTTGATATGGCTGCAAGTTTATCTCATGGTATTACGTTATTTGTATATAGCTAGGCACAATGGGGCTCTTGGCACTACTATTTTTAAATAAGAGGCTAATCTCTCCATACAATTCTGGCAAGTGCTGTTTGTGCTGAGGCCCTTCCTGGTTCATGAGGAGAAAGTGCACCTATTTGATTTTTACCAACTTCTCAAGGGCCATCTGCAAAACTGCATTTTAAATCTTTGTTTACCATCACTCATCAGTTACATGAATCATTGTGACATTCATGTGAAAACAAAATCTCTGGCAAGTTTTGCGATGACACTAGCATTGCAGCAATTTGCTTGCTATGAAACTGGGCACTCATAACTGCAGAGCATCACGCTCTACATTCACTAGGCAGTAATGTATCAGAAAAGAATGACTCTACACCTCAAATTACTTACCAGAGATGAAAAGAAGCAATTACCTGGATATTGCAGTGAGTTACCCGATTAGCTGGATGGCTTTCAAGAATAACATTTTAAGTCAGACCTCCTAGAACCTCAAAATAGCAGAGCAGAGCATTACAACTTAGAGACTTTAGATTGCAGCATAGTCACTGAAATGTGTTTCTTCAGACAGAAGACAAAGCAGAATCTTAAAAGCAATAACCAAAGATTTCAAAACTGAAGTCAGTCATTCAAGAGCCCTTTCATAGCCTACTACAGGCAGTAACACACAGCAGTTTTTTTCAGCACTTCTATCAGAAGCAGCTCTGCAAACACTATAGCTAGGAAGTCTAAGGCTTCCAATAAGCACATTTCCTGACAGCAATATTAAAAAGACGTTTTATCTGAAGCTTTTCTCACCTTTGGACCTTTTGTAACATCTTGTTCCCACGCGAACTTTCTTCTGTCTCGTATCGCAAGCTAATATTCCTCAATATCAGAATGCTTATACAACCCATTTTCTATACGGCTACAGATTTCCACAAACCTTGTATTACCCTTATTATCTTTCAAACTTGTGGGCTTTGCCAAATATACTGTGACAACGTCCACATTATCAAGTTATTGAAGGGTGAAAAGTGTACAGGCAGGCACAACACTCACAGACTCTGTGCCCACAGGAATTGAGAGTGTAGTACTAGAAGTGCCCTAAAACTTCAGCTTCAGGTAAGAAACGCTCCTAGTATCAACACATCCTTTTTAATTACTGCTGCTTCTGCAGAGCAATTCATTATGTAAAATTTCTCCCAAGGCAGAATTCAATCCCAGTTCAAAGAGAATACATGCCTGAATACTGCTTTCACCCTTCTACGCAAGTCTGGTTTTTTGAAAGAAATTCAACAGATTATCCTGAGTTCACATCTACTGTACATGACATTTTTTAATGCTGCCAGCAGACATTTACAGAACTTTCCCTCAACAGAAGGATGAACAGCTTAAGGAATGCAAATAGTCATGATCCAATCTGCTTTTTTATAGGTAGAAGGGAAAGTAAATACACAAAAACATTTACTCCTTAAAACTTCAAGAAGCCCTAACAGTTAAGCAGTGACAAGTCACCGTGGACTCCAATAGCACATCGGATGGCTTTCTGCCTACCGCAGAAGTGACAGAAAAACACATTGCTCCTCTTTGGCAGCTGTAGTGCACATGCAAGTCTAGACAGCTAGAGGCAGTCAGGTAATAGCTATACTTTCACACATCCACATCTATCTGCTCTACAAGGCAACCACGCACCCTACAGAATTCAAACCTTCCATATGTTAAGACATACACACACACGACAACATAAGGAGGTTACAACGTAGGACACTCTGCTTAGTCTTGTAAAAATGTCAATAGAGCAGGGTTTTTCCTCCAATCTTAATAGCAACGCTATTTATAGTGAAATGTTTGCTTCTACATGACAATCACACAAGTTTATTTTCCAAAGCAACACAGTTCATATTTTCAAATTCAAGCTAGTTTTAATATATTCTGGAAGTGATTCAACATGAGACTGCTAAAACAGGGAATGCTGTTCTGCCTTTCCTACATTACAAATGCACATGCGGTTTTAAACCATGGTCACACGAAAAGGGCAGAGAAGTATGATTTGGGGATACTGCTATTTCCCTACATAACAATACTAGAACCCAAGTAGCAGCAGCAAATAGCAACAAATAAAAGGCTCTACTTGGCAATTCATTTGACTTAAAATGAACCTGAAACTGTAAGTAAAGGTGAAGTGAAACTGGGGAAGAGACATAACTGATTTATTGATACATAACTGATTTAAAGTTTCAAAGTCTATCAGCTGCTAAAGGACAAAAGCTAACAAAATTTAAACACAAGTAGTGATTTCAACTGTATATAAATGAAAGTGCACTGTAGATTACTTTTTTTTTCCCCGTAGAAGCATGTGGAATAGCAAATATTTGAATTAAGAAGTACAGTACTTTGGATATCAAACTCAGAGCTGCTACTCAGTATTTTTGAAACATATCCTCTAATATTTTAGGTCTTTCAGGATACTTTCTTAATGAAATGAGATGACAAATACAGCTCATTTTTAAGCTGATACTCAGAAATCTGCTATTTTCCCTAATTCTTTAAATTCAACTATCTGTCTTTATGAAGGTACTTAAGAATTTAGCTAAGACTAGCAGCAGCTCTTTTCTTGAATTTTGTCATAAACTTTCTTCTACAGAAACAGGATCATGTACTCTGATTTCGGGATGTTAAATACTTTAAACAATTAACTTAAACACTGTACATTTAAGGGATGAACTTAAACTTACAAATATTTTCACGAGGCAGTGCTTTTAAGAATAAGTTGCCCAGAATAGTATACTCAATGCAATTTAAAAATGGTACCTTGGGAAAAACTCTGTATGCTCCAGGTTGCGGTATACTGTATGTCAAATATGAACAAAAACTCCTTCAACTTGGTTGACACAAATCTTAAGTCACCTAAGTATGCCTATTGCTTTCACCTGCTTTGCATAGCCTAAGTTCTCAGGATTTCTATTCCTGCACCTCCTAAATGTACGGAAGAAGTCCTAAAGGGTCACCAACTTGTGCCTGGCTGGGTCGCAAGCAGGCCAAATCAGACACCACGCGAAGGCAGTAACAGGTCTGCACACCACGGACAGTTAAGTCCTGTTTTAACATGCGACATTTAACACCTAACAGGTTTCATCATATCTACAACTCAACACAAACTTGCACTGCAAAGTGCAAGTTTTGACTCATACTAGAAAAGTCTTGTGTACTACAAAGAGCCCAAAGGCAGCTACTGTCCTGAAATGTACCAGATGAATTCATGGTAAGGTCCTTTTCCCAAGCTGCCATTACAGCATCACGATCCTTATTTCCTATGTGGGTGCACTTGAAGCATCCCCTCTTAAGTAGATCGACAATAAATTTAAAAATTTCAGAAGTATAATGTTGGAGGTAGCCAAGAGTGCTGAAAATAGTCCATTAGTGACCTGTGATGACATGAACAGAACTCCAGGCTTGGATAAAGTTGGTAAAACCATGAAGTCTTAAGAGTTAATCTTCACTCGTACTATGACTTTGTTTCCAGTGCTTTTCATGGGCGGTTTGTTTTCAGACATTCCTTTCTTGTACATAAGAAAAATTTTAAGTGGTTAGAAAATGAAATGGAAGTAGTCAGGTTATCTTGAACAGCACGATCGGTTGTTTTCAACAAAAATGTACCTTGGCCAGAGCGTACTAAATGAGTCAGGGCTCTGCACAACTCAAAACTCACTGCGTATGTTCCTGGAATAATACAATTCCATTTGTTCTGCAAAGAATTTTCTCCTTCACAGGAAAAACACCATTAAACAATGTGTTCTTTAAATCAAGGGTGAAAATCATGTGTTTTCTTCCTCTTCTGACACAAAAATTATCAAAAAGATTCCCAACAAAATCAATTTCATACCATATAAACGAAGAAGAGATCTGTCAATCACTGTCAAGAGATGCAATGCTAGCTGTGAGAAACATGCCAATTGAGACACTTCCCAAAGCTGAGAGTGACTGGAAGCCTCCTATCAGAAAGTGAAGCATTACAACCTCATAAAACAATTCTACTGTAGAGCAAGAAACACAATGAAGAAAGCAAATGCCAGCTAAGTCTCTCATCTTTCTGACAAAGAACTTACTCAGGTTGTGTTGATCCACAAATTCCAGTATCATAAATATAGTACAGATAACATATTCTTGTTCTTCCTGGTTATGAGACACACATCCTTAATCTTACTGAATGTCCATTTAAAGAAAGAACGAAGGCGAATGATTCATAGAAAAGTCTAAATGTGAAAGAACCTAAAACTTTTACAACGATGACTAGCAAATTAATACACAGTGAAACTGTAACCTGCAAATAGAAAAGAAAAACTGTATAGCAACATGAAGGATCTAGAGAAAGTATGAAAAGGTGATACCTTTTGCCCGGGGCTTGTGATCTTTGTACTCCTAAAGTAACTACAGCTTCCAAAAAGCTACCTCTAATTTTGCCAACTGATACCTATTTTTACCTTTAAGCTCTCCTCTTTGGCACAGAGCACTGCACATAATGGAAGACTCGGGCATCCAGATGCGCTCTGAAGTGTTAGATGATATAGCACTAAAGAAAAAATTTACAAATCAATGTATTTCATGAACCTGCAGGCAGAAGCTTTGTCACTACCCAGGGCATGTTACAACTTTTCTCTGGAGTGCACTACAGTTAGGTGAAAGAAAAACCTCTTCTAAGGGACCTGGAGTGAACTTCTGGCACTCAGGGATGAATTCTGCCTTCGGGTTGTATCTTTACAAAAGATGTGGCGTTGAGATTTCACATGAAGTGTTTCCAACTTTTCAGTCATATCCATTTACAACTTATAGAACAAGTAATCACTAAATTGGTTGAAAAGTACTTCAGTGACTTAATGAACAGTTCAGATGAAAGACCCCAGTCAAATTCTATGGCATAGGAGAAACTAGTCAAAAAATGGTGAACAAGCAAACTCCAATCTATTTGCCTCCTTGCACTGATGTTGCTTTATTAGGAACAAACTTGCTCTTTGAGAGTCTGACCTAACAGGTCAATCCCAGCTTGAGAAAGTGTGGAATACAATGCCTTCCTGGAAACCAATCTCACACTCCTCTGAGCAGCCTCTTTCTCACTTGTCCCGAGTTTCTCAGGACAAAGGTAGGCAGGTCCAGGCTTTCTCAGTTTTTCTCTATTACCGATTGCTTTAACAACAGATCACTTCAGAAGGGAGAACAAGTACCAAGTTCAGGAAAAAAAATAAATAAATAAAAAATCAAGGCTTCTTGATTTCAGTTAGCGCTCTTCTCAACACCTTACCAGAGGACTAGAAAGCATCAGAGAAGGAAAATGGGTCAGGCTGCTGCAGTTACTGCCATAACAATTCAACTATCTTTGCTTTTTGATCCTTTGGGGAAAAGGATCAGCTTCAGGGAGAGATAAGAAGACAGGAAAGAGGCAAACTGACACGGCTGCAGCGCGAAACACTCACAGATCTAACTATTGTCTGGCAAGCACGTCAGCCACAACATTCATCATCTCTGGGATATGAAATGAAAACACTGACAGCACATTCTCCTCTGTCCACATTATTAGAAGTAACCCGTCTTAAAAGGTTATGGATACTATAATACACTAACAACTGAAGGAGAAAGACAAGAAAGAAGAGATCCATTATGACAGGCACCTCTGTTGTACCTATGGTATGACATTTCTTCATGGGTTTTCCTAATGAGCAGTATTCAGAAACAAGAACTTGAATGGCACAACCCTTCTTTGACACCTTTCCCAGTACAGGAGAGGTGGTCTTCTATAAGCCAACATATGCATCCTGGGCTGCATCAAGAGAAGCGTGGCCAGCAGGTCGAGGGAGGTGATTCTCCCCCTCTACTCCGCCCTCGTGAGACCCCACCTGGAGTACTGTGTCCAGTTCTGGAGCCCCCAACACAAGAAGGACATGGACCAGTTGGAGAAGGTCCAGAGGAGGGCCACAAAGATGATAAAAGGGCTGGAGCACCTCTCTTATGAGGACAGGCTGAGAGAGTTGGGGCTGTTCAGCCTGCAGAAGAGGAGGCTCCGGGGAGACCTGATAGCGGTCTTCCAGTACCTCAAGGGGGCCTACAAGAAAGATGGGGAAAGGCTGTTTAGTAGGGCCTGTTGCGATAGGACGAGAGGTAATGGTTTTAAAATAGAGGGGGGTAGATTTAGATTAGAAATTAGGAAAAAATGTTTTACAATGCGAGTTATAGAACACTGGAACAGGTTGCCCAGAAGGGTGGTGGAGGCCCCATCCCTGGAAGTGCTCAAGGCCAGGCTGGATGAGGCTCTGAGCAACCTGACCTAGTCAGGGATGTCCCTGCTCCTTGCAGGGGGGTTGGACTAGATGACCTTTGAAGGTCCCTTCCAACCCTAACCATTCTATGATTCTATGATTCCATATGAGCTGCCCATAGCACAAGGAAGCCTTCCAGTCTCATGTATACTACCTGTTGGGCTTTCTTGGGCATGTCTTGTGGATAATCACTTACTCCACTAGCTTTACCACACTGCACAATGCAAATTTGCTACGATCAGTATAGCCTGCAATGGTAGCACCCAACCCGAAGACACTCATATGCCAGTACACTGGTGTTATTCTGCAGGGGTGAAGGCTTATATCCAGGGACACAGTAGACAACTGCACCAACTAAGGTCATGTCTAGATAAAGTTTCTAGGCTGAGAGAGGTGATTCTTCACCTCTACTCTGCCCTCGTGAGATCCCACTTGGCGTATTACATCCAGCTCTGGGGTCCCCAGCATAAAAACAACCATGAACCTGTTGGAGCAGGTCCAGAGAAGGGTCATGAAGATGATCCGAGGTCTGCAATACCTCTGGGATGTAAGAAGGCTGACAGAGTTGAGGTTGTTCAGCCTAGAGAAGAAAATGCTCCAAAGAGACCTTATTGTAGCCTTTCAACACTTAAAGATGGAGAGAGACTTTTTATCATGGCCTGTAGTGACAGGATAAGGGGCAACAGTTTTAAACTGAAAGAAGGTAGATTTAGATTGGATATAAGGAAGAATTTGTATTTATTTTTTTAGATTACAGCGAGGGTGGTGATACATTGAAACAGGTTGTCTAGAGAAGCTGTGGATCATTGGAAGTCCTCAAGGTCAGCTGAACTGGGCTTTGAGCAACCTGGTCTAGTAGAAGGTGTCTCTGTGCATGGCAAGGGAGCTGGACTAGATAGTCTTTAAAGGTCCCTTCCAACTCAAATTATTATGATTCCATTATTCTAACATGAAATTCTATTTTGGGCACAAGTCTACTGATCATATTTGCCATGCCCAGGTGTTCTCCTTCCAAAGGGTTTCTTCTATTGGCAACTCCAGATTTTAAGTCATAGCAGCTACCCTAATGTCAGAACAGCCAATGCAATGTCTTAAGTTTCTCAAGCTCTGATCCTGTGGAGAAGAAAGACGTGTTTTTCATCTCAAGAAGGTTATTTTTCCTCACAGCACCTGCTGAAAGAATTTCAGTTCACATTTTAAGAAGATCTGGAACACCCCACACCATTATTTTCTGTCATTCAGGGTACCACTGGACTTTATTTTATCAATTTCAGAGTGCACTACTCAGTAAAACAAGACAGTTCTGGAGCAGTTCATACTTTTTTGGGGGTGGGGAGGGCGACAACTTAGCCACCCAGACAAAGCCTTTTTTCCTGGTTTCTTTTCTGTGACCCTCAGGCTCCTTTCTTGCCTTTAGCAACAGAGGTACTTAAGTCAGTTTAATAGTTCTCATACTCATCTTGCTTTTGTGGTCCTGCCCTACTCCTGTGTTTGTGCCAAAACAGCAGTGTGTGTGTGGTCAAAGAATGAATGAGATCAAGGAAAAAGACTGGTTAAGAGAGAAATTTTGCAGGTTCGTTTTTATTTTTTTTTTCCCCAATGAGATCAAATTCCCAACTTATTACATGACCCAGCTGCACACACAGCTATCACAGCCAGGGTATGAAGATGAAGCTGTTTAATATTAGCACTGCAAATGAACTGCTCTAAAGAGAAGTGGGGATGTTTGTAGTTATTCTCCTAGCAACATTCTGCTGCACAAATCAGTATTATTTCAGACAACTATCAGCAAAACTATGACAAACTTTGTCCATATAGATCTTTTTTAAAGCTGAGAAATTCTCTACAAGCAATTATGTGAATACCATTACTCCCTTAAGACCATGCTCCAGCTCATTACAGCCAGCAAATCTTTCACTGCAAATGGAAGGGCTAGAGAAATCGGGACGTGCTGGGTCAAAGATACAAGCCACTGCAAGGGAGATATGCAGCTCTAAGTGTAGATTAGGAGCCCCTTTTTGGTAAAGCAATTAGACAAGTGGTGATGAGGTGCAGTTAAATTAAGATCTGTTCTCACAAACATTGTCTTGTCATTTAATCCAATGCTATAAAAAAAGTAAGTATGCTTGAGTAGTGCTGTACAGATGTCAAACTGCCCTAGCTCACAACAATTTTGGGGCTCATAAGAGCTGTAGCATTTGTTGGCTCTGAATCAGGGTAGAGAACCACCAAATAACACAGCAAAGGGGATCATAGGTCAAGGTAATGCTGGTGAATGATGTCCCAAGTTAGACAGCCTCATCGCACAGAGGAGCGCCAGGTTCATGTGATATGGGATAAGTCTTTTGGAAACTACATCAAATAAAAACATAATGACAGTCAGAACTGTAAGTTCCCAAAATACTGAAAAGAAGCATACTTTTTTTTTTTTTTCAGTTGAGGATGCTCCTTTCCTTCTTGCTAGAAGTCACAACAAGATTTTTTTTTTTTTTTTTTTACCAGAGGACCGTTATTTTTGTTACAGCTATAACTACCTCAGACGACACAGTTCTAGCTACTGTATCATGCTAAATGGTAGCTACCAACATCCTCCAAAGGGACAACATATCTACTTTTCAGAACCTCTCCCTGAACTCCATAGGGAGGAAAAATGCTACAGAACAAGTGTACCACCTCAGAGGCACTCCTGAAGAAATAATAGAAGTATCTTGTGACTACGAGAGTAACTGTCACTCTGAATCTAGGAATGCCCATGAGGACATGCAAGAGAAAACAGCAGGAAAAGGGACAGCAGCAAATCCTCACTGTTCAGCCCTCTGTGAATCCCACTAGCAGAAACGTAGTTGTTCCAGAGCACAGATCAAGCTCTGCTGGCTGACTTGACGCTGAGACAGATTTACTCACAGGTTACCCTCCTGCTGCCCACAAAGCAATGCTTCACTGTTGGTACCCATCCCACCGTACAGTTCAGGCATATCAGGCCGATTAGGAGGTAAGGATTAGTTAGGCAGGAAAGGAGGTTAATGCTGATCACTCACAGCTGGTACCTGGCTCATACTGCTGACAAGTTGAACCTTTTTAAGTTCAGCACATTCTGTCAGAGCAGCAGGTGTGGTATCAGGCACTGACTTGCCTTCACTGCCCAAGCACACCATCCTGCTAGGCCTACATCAAGAACAACGTGCAGCTAAAGAATGCAACAGCATCCACCTCAAACTGCCACTTCAGACTGTTTCAAGATGTAGGGAACCCTTTTTCAGCTACTTTTATTCCAAATCACGTTGACTTCAAGAAATTCCTCCCACTAAAGTGAACGCGAATCTTTTTCTAAGTGGCTTTCCATCTAAACTTTATTATTATTATTGCAAGCACACAACTGTGTGAGAAACATACCAAGAATAATAGACAGTTGCTTTCTTTAAGCAATATATTTTTCTTAAAAACAGCAGAAATAAATGGGTAGCAGAAAGAGTCAACAACAACAAAATTCAGCAGCTTCACCAATTCCCACCCTCCTTTTTAAAATTATTATCTTTAAAAATTACTAGCCAGGAAAAAAAAAAATTAAAGAAAGTTGAAATTCTTACAGAAATCTTTTTTTTTTAAATAAAGAATTAAAGAAGTAGTAAAATGAAAAACCAAAGGCAATAACACACCTAATTGAAATGACAAAAATAACTGGTAAAGCAACTACTGTACAGGGAATTCAGCAGAACTGCTGTGAGCTACTGGAGAACTCTGACAATGATTGTAGAGGAAGGGATATATGTAGGATATATCTAATACATATGTAGCATACATGCAATACAGTTTTCATCTATACTTACCTTGTTGTTTCTTAAGTCTACCTATCATGACTTAGGTCACTCCAACAACATATTTCTTGAACAAAGATGCTATATTTGTATAAATTAAGTTCTAAATGATAATTCTCATGCTTCAGTAGCAAAGTTTAAAGATGGCAGAAACTATGCCTTATCTTTTGTACAGCCACACACGTTTATAAACGATTTTTAAGATGCATTGCAGGTGTCTTTTCCAGCAATTTGCAGGAGAAAAGGCTATGGATGGAAAGAACAATGACATGCTTGGGGAAAAAAACCAAATATGTTTTTTACTTAGAACCATAATAAGCAAAACTATTCAAGACGCAGTAACTGAAGGCGCTGGTGGAGAACACGCACATTTTTTCTTCCATATAAGATTTCTGTTCTCTCTGGCTGAAGGCAAAATCCAAATTGTTTTTGCTTTTTAAGCAGTAGCCATTTGCATATTTTGGAGGGGAGGAGGGGTTTGTTTTCAAAGGGAGATTTGATACACTCAGCACCCACAAGCAACTGGTCACAAAAAACACCCCTCCTTTATGTAAACATACCTTTAACAGTTTTGACAAAAACTTGTTTCTCTTTACTGGGGTCTTTTTCTTCTATTAGAATCCCATGGAAAATGCGCCCAAATGTGCCTATGAAGAGAATGTTAAATTAGTAAGTACTACGTGGTAAAAATACACCGATAACATTAAAAGAATTTAATATCTATTAAGAAAACACTACCTTAAAATGATTCAGCCAGAGCAGAAAGCTAGGAACAATGGCTGATGAGGCGTAAGTCCTGAATGCCCTATTAAGTCAACAATATAAAACCCAACCACCTCTCCAGCACTGAACCCAGATCTGCATTCAGAACTATATGCAATGAAGGCTGAAAGTTTAGATAACCAAAACCTGGGGGGACAAGCGTGAGAGGGAACTAACGATAGCAACAGAATCCGTTTACATTAAGCACCAATACTGATGGTGAGTTTATTTGTGGCAGTTCAGTCTTTGTCAACTGTCTGCATTGAAATCCCCAGCTCCGTCCTTTTCTCATCCAGCAGGTCTGGAATTCTCCCGTCAAAACATTTCTCAGGAAAGATGAAATTTTTTTGGAAGTGTTCACAGTGAAATTCTGGTTTTAGACAACCAGCACACATAGAACAGTGAAAAAATAAGTATCATATTATTCAAATGTTTCACCTCAGCTGGCAGGTGCTGGGTTTCTTTGGGGTTTGGTTTTATTTTCAGCCTCACCAATATTTTTCCATTCAAAAATTTTTAAACTAAGCTATTATAGGAAGAGGAACTACATTGAACAGTTGGAGTACAAACAATTGCGGCATGGTAACACACAGAGAATTAACTTTCTATACAACTCAAGTTCGCAACGCTTTTCTGTCACACTGTTACCATGGCACTAACGTGTGCATCATCTTCATGCAGCCTATTAGTATCTTACATCCCTTTCCTGTCTGATTTGTCCTGTCTGATTAGGTGGAAAGATCTTTAACAGGGATTGTCTTAGCCTGGTTGTACATCTTCTGGCACAAAGTGTGGGTTTCATTTGTTTTCTAACTACCTAACAGGAACAGTGCAACACTTCTATCATCTACCCTGAGTCTACAAGTAAACCCTGCAAGACCATGATCTTATTGAAATCACATTAAGAAGCAATTTAACTACAGGCAACCATAAATAGACAGCATGAGTTATTTAACAGTAAACTCAAACCTTCCCATCTTGGCTCTTGAAGACATTGTAAAAGTGCCTTAAATTCACATTTCAAATATACAGATAGATGTAAGAGTCAAAGGGAAGATAGCATTTTGTACTGAAATATGTTATGGTATCAAGCTATCTATCTATTTTTAAATGCTGGAAAAAAGAGAACAGGGAAGCATGTAAAAGCAGTTATAACTAGAAAATAATTTTCATGCAGTTCAATATCTAGACAGTGAGATTTTAATACAGCACGCCTGTATGGTCCATGGTCTGGGGTTCTTTTGTTTTTTGGGGTTTTTTTGTTTGTTTGTTTTTTTTTAATAGTAGCATGAAAGACTTGTATCTTAGGAGGAACTGTGTCACAGTATCTTAGCAGGAAATGTGCTATCACATCTAGAGACAGGACTGCTGGCAGACTACTTCTGCCTCGCTCTCCTCTGGGCTTTTTGCAGATTATGTTGTTTATAATCCAGACTGCACATCTAAGTCATTTCTCTGCTTCACCAGAAAATGGTAATGGTTCACTGTACAGTGAATATCTGCTTCATTTGCTAAAATGTAGCAATTCCATTCAAAAGTTTTTGGTTTTGTTTTTGGTTTGTTTTTTTTTTTGTAAAAACACCTACATTTTTGTCTTGCATCTAGTACAATATAAGCTTGATGCAGGTTTAGAAGCAGGTGCTGCACGAGCCCAGCAACACAAAAGACCCCTACAGATCCCTCTTCCTTTGTGCACTCTCAAATCCTGGTGCTTTGCATTTTACAACTCATTAGAACACAGCAGAACCATAATCTCCTAAATTTATAAAATGTTAAAAGTAGGTTAGAAGCTACTTGAAGTTTATAATGGATCTCTGGCCAAGGTGTGTGACCAAATATCTTTAAGTTCCATTTGCAGCACTTAGGAATTCTTGAAAATTTTATGCAAATGTTTATTATTTGCATCTTATTCAACTCTGCTAACAATCCTGAACTGAAAGTGATGACTGCTCATCAGGATCTGTCTTCCAGTCCTCTGACTGACTTTTGAGGGTTCTGACAGACTCAAATACCAACTAGAGGCTAAGAAACAAGATGCCAGTATTAACTGGATCCATATTGCATTCAATGCTCGTTTGAGCCGCATTTCGCAGAACAGGGCAGCTCTGTCACTCGGTGCTGAACATCTGAAGCTTAGCTGCGGTACTGAGTCACTTCTAATCATCAGATGACTCCTAACATTGCAGCTACAGGCAACGGACAGTACAAAGGAACACAAAGCACATCCCCGCATACGAAGGAAGCTTTTTGCAGAACCGACATTGGAGTTGAGCACAAAGCTACCTCCTTTGAGATTTAGAGGCACACATTAAATGGGGAGTGCTAGTATCCTCCCATTGTGTTTCAGATAGTAATACAAAGCATTTAGTAGTTCTACCTCCAAAGAATTAGTATCTCAGATCTCCAGCTTTGGAAAGTTTGATTTCTCTGGAGGCTCAGAGAACACAGACTTGAAGCTGCAGCAGTAAAGATTAATGACAAAAACCCCTATTTCCCAAATTCAGTATCAACAAGAACCAATTAACGTTGTGTATGAACACTTCCAAAGTAAGCATTAAACAAGACAAAAGAATCAAGTAATCTGAATTTTTCGTATTAGAGCTGTAAATGTTGCATCTGCTGATTACATTTCCAAAATGGAAGCTATCAAATTGAGATGAGTTTAGACAACTGATGGGTTTTGGGGGCTTTAGGGTTTTTTTGTTTGTTTGGGGGTTGTTTTTTGCTTGTTTTTGTTTGCTTGTTTGTTTTCTTTTTGTGTTAAGAGAAGTTCTCCTGCAGTAACTTTAAAAAGTGGGTTACTTTGCCACTTACAGCCCCAACTGGTTACCTCATTCCTTAGCCATCTAATCCTTTCCTTTATTTAAAGGACCAGATTATTAAGGCAAGTTAAATAATTTACTGAGCATGATTAGTCGCTCCCCCATTCCAATGAATTCTGGAAACTACTTTCCCCACCCTCCCACACCCCAAATGCAAACATCATTCATCATTTTTCTCCTCCACCAAAGTTAAGAAGATCAGAAATATCATCCATGATTAATTTCAGAAAAATCTAGCTATAAAAATATAATATATATATATACACCACATTGCAGCCACCAAGTGTCCAAGTCCTGTAAATACCTTCTTGGAGTACATCTTTTAGAGTTATCCTCTCCCTGGAGATGGCTATGTCCTTCACTTTAGCTTTTGCTTCCATTAGAGTGACACTTTTAAGATCATTCTTCTCTATCCGTAATGTAGGATAACCTGAGGAGCCAGCAGAGCCAAACAAACCAATATAAATACCCTTATAATGAGAACACAAGCACATTGCTTCACCTCAGCACCACCTAGAGGTATAAAGACATGCAAGCAGCATGTACGTAAAAAGATTACGTATTAATCTTAAAAAGATTATAGTATTACACAACTAAAACACAACAGAAGTCATGTGAATATAATAATCTGCGGGGCGTGGGGGAAGAAATCACACAGCAATTCTATAGTGTCAAGTGATCAAATCTCATTATTGACACCAAGTAAAGAACTCCGTACATACTGAAGCTGATCAACATGACATTGCATTTCCCTGACAACAAGGAAATAAAGACCAGGTCAGAGACTGTTAGCAGACTTGTTGGAGTGAGGAAGATGCTTTACCCCAGCAGGATGCAACCGAAACTACCGGTGCCCTTCTGGCACTTCTTGACATCTACATACACTAGTATAGTCAGAAAGGTCTGAATATTTACAAGTTTATTAATTATTAGAGCAGTCTTGAATTATTTCGATGTTTTTTTTTATTTAAATGTTACTGAAAACAAAAGTTTACACAACTTTGGAAGGACTAAAAATGTTCTTCCTGTATATTTTGTGCATGCAAGCTTTTTTCTTCTCATTTTTACCATTTCCTGTGCTATTAGGGGCGTCCCAAAACAAATAAAAGACCTTCTGAAACAACAGGTGCCTTTTAGGCATAGTGGCTACCATGCTGTCAAGGTGAGGAGGGTTTAATCATCAACTATGGGCTTCATACTCTCCCCTTTTGCCAGAGGCTCAGTAATGAGCTTCCAGGGGTCACATCTGAATTAACCAAACAGTGTAACTTAGAGGGGCAGCCTAAAAATCTGAGGTTGATTGGACATCAACAGCACAACATGATCCGGGATCAGACATGGAAAATAAAGAGGCAGAAGTGGGACTTCAGGTGGCAAGCAGGAACATCAGTTCAAGAATTAGTTGCATGCTAAGGTCTCTTCCAAACTATATGGAAATGATTTTTTTTTTAAATGTTTTTACTAAATAAATTTTATAGGCAGCTCTTTACAAGGAAATTATGAACTCAGATGACAAAGATTTTATTTTTTTTTCTTTTAAGGGAGATACAGGAGAATTTAGAAGAAAGCCAAAACTTTCCCGAAGTCACAGTTCAATCTTAGGTAAACACCTGCTTCAACACATGGGGAGAAAAGTGGAAAACCCAGTAGGGCTGAATAGTAATCACGACATTTCTGCAGTGCTCCCTCATGAATTGGGATGGTCTGTATCACTACTAAGGGCAATCAGAAGACAATGGGAGAGACTTTTGGGTCTGAATGGTGGCTTTAAAAAAAAAAAAAAAAAAAATCAAGTCAGTAATTATTATATTTACCTAACTCTAAATAAAGGATCTACATTGACGCTTCTACTCATTAGATTGCTGAACAAAGTCTCTTCAGTCAATTAATACAAAACTCCATGTTCTTAAAGGTCTTTTCCAATATAAATGATTTATGATTCTATTGAGTATTACAGAAGAGAAAAATCACTGGTGGCAGTAGATGAACACAGGAGCCATTTAATTTACACTTTCTGAAAAGGTCAGGAGTGCCAGGGTACCATTTCAGCTTGGCAGTTCCCGCTCAATTGAGAAAAACAGCAATTTAACAGAGAGACAGTTTGTTCCTCTGGCCAGGCTCCTTCGTTTTTCTCACTTCATAATACAAACCCTTACCTCACTTTAGATCTTTTAAAGCAGGCTCTCCAGCAGCTTAAGCCAACGGGGCTTGGGCTAACTCCTGCTTTCTTCCAATGCTCAGTCATGTAGACGCACACTCTCTAAGCACCAATCTTGGTGCTCACGCAGCTCTCACAAGCCAGTTCAGAGACCCAAGTCAACCAAAAACCTATCAAAGTAGTAGTCAGTTTTTGGCTGGCTCAGCTCCCTGAATTGTCTTTCAGCCTAGCAATATAAGCGCCAACACAAGGGAAAGGCTCGTGGTCAGCCCAGTGAGACTGAACTGCCAAGGAACTGCACACCAAGTGTCTTCCTACACCGTCCAGCTTCCTGGATGCTATATGGGATCCCTCCACTAGTAAGAAAGACAATAACTGCAGGAGTAAACACTCTAAAGATAACAAATACCTTAAGTGATTACAGAATTAACACAGAACATGGTTAGTATGTCTGTCATAAAGTATATAAAACACTGCCACGCTTCCTTTCAATTCACTGCTCTTTTTAACTATTTAATGTTATTTCAAGCAAAGCTGTGACCAAAAAGAAATAATGAATATTGCCCTTGTAAAGCTTTTTCCTCATTCATCTCCATTGCAGGTTGCAGCGTAAGACGAAAAGACTAATCGGTGAGACCTCTACCACCAAATACTCCAGCTGTGTCCAACAAGGTCTATTGCAAGGGTCTGTAATTAGATTAACACTTACTGGTTACTGGCGTTGCATTGTTTGGTGTGTCAGCTCGCAAGTACTGTGTCGTCTGTGTGGAAGGCTGGGATAAACCTTGGGAGCTACTGCTGTCACTAATGCTGTTTTAAAACAAAAATGGACATGAACATGACTGCTTGCCACTGTAATGAATTCAAAACTAACCTATCAAAGTTAAAACCAGAAGACTTTCCAGGCTAGACTTTGAAAGAATGGCATTTTTAAAGTCACACATTAAAATGTATTTCAGATAACTCAAAAATCTTAGCACTTCTATCCTCTGAGGATGAACAAATTTCTCCTATTTGTTTTGCAGAATTAGCTCTATTTTCCAGCATTTTTCCCTCACTTTAAAAAAAAAAAAATCAAGGTGACAAAACATTTATAGCAAGAACCACCCTATCATACCAGAAACAAAGAAATTACTATATTCCATAGAAAACTTGTATGCATTTGTTTTGTGGTACCAACATCCCACTGAGAATCAACAACTACAAAAGCCTGACAGCACTAGCCTGAGCCAAACGGATATGCACTCGTAACACCCTGCAAAGCTTAAATAGCTTTTTCAGCCAGAGTGATCTCCTCTTGCTTGCTCTGGGCACGCGGGCTGCCAGCTCTAACTGCTGCCCTTTAGTTCCAGGACTGGAGCAAATACTGAAGATATTTCTAGTTCACTTCTGCAAACGGTTGTTTACCCTGTATCACTGTACCTGTCTAAGCTTCTCTTACAGATCAAACTGCCCTAGCCTACTTAGTCATTCCTCTCTCTAAGGGTACTTGACACCTACAATGTGCTTTTGAGATACTTTCTTCGGGGAGAAGGACCATAGCCACCCATAGTATTCAAGAGACAGGCAAACCATGGCTTAGACAACAGCTAGATGTTTTCTGTCTCATCCTCACAGACAAAAATCCTACAAGAAGAGTTGTTGCAGCTGTAATGGCCTAAGAACAGGTGAGAAAGTTTGCAGGCAAAGGCAGTACCCGTGACTAGCTCAGATGGTGGGGCCAGAAGAAGCTTTTTTGATCTCCTGTCCAAATAGGCATAAACATTCCATCCTTTTTTTGAAACTTAAAAGCTTCTTCGGACTGTATCAGGAGAACAAAAAAGAGATTGGGTTTGGGTATAACCCTCTGCCTTGCCAAATAATCAACATGCCATTTGCTTCTTGGGCTGCTACTGAGCACTGACTAAGCAGTGCTAGCCATCCTTGTAGGCTTTTTAGACATGCTCAGTGATATCCTCAAGGACCATTGCTAGTTTTAAAGCAAGACTTCCTCTTAGGAAAAAAAAAAAAAAAAAAAAAAAAAAGCCAGCCAAGTAAACTCTTCTCCATTATACCATAATTACAGATGCACCTACTGAATTTTTTCTTTAGAATAGAATCTACTAATTCTCACAATACAAACACCAGACTTACTGATTCAAAGCTAACCTCCATCTCTCTCTAAAAACCTTTTTAAAAGTTATTCCCACATTCACTGTCTTGCAGGTGTAGAGTTCCAGCATAGTTTTTAGCATAAGATCAAAAGCCACTGTTGGTGGCCTAGCTACTTCACTTTAACTTCTTCTAAAGTTTTTGAACAAATATTCTCTGACAACTTATTGCAGCTTACTTTAACTGTTCACACTATTGTATCTACAAGCCACTTCAATACGATCCACTCTCCAGCAAGCTCCCTGGAAAGAAGTGTCCTGGCATGGTCACTACATTAAACACTGATGCGGAACTTGCATTTCGTTTTCCTGCTATGGCTGGAAACTCCTTTTGTAACTTGATCACCTACTAGTCCTACAGATTTCTTTGGCTGGGTTCCTGCTGCAGGCAAGTCTGAAAAAGGAATTATTCTTTTTATGCCTGCTGCAAGTTTGAAAAACTGCCTTTTTGGTTGGCTTCATTCTGTGTTTTAGGTTTAACTTGCTCATGTTTATGGGCTTTCTTAGTATTCTCACATGCATACTATGTCAGCTTTTTGAACGATGCCTTCTTGCTTTTAATAACCTCCATTATCTTGCTGTTAAGCCATGCCAACTTTCTTTGGCACTTTTTCAAGTGCCTTTGATAGGAGGTATGCAAGCATTTGCTCTGAACTTTCAATACAATGTTCTTAAATAGTCCACGTGCAGCCTGTAAACTCAGCTGCCTGGCTTTAGCTTCTATTTAACAACCTTCCTCATTTTTATTTAGTTCTGATTTTTGAAATTAAGAGCAACAGCAGTGGGTTTTTCAGCCTCTTGCTCCTGGGAGGTCGTTAACCCTAATGATGTTACCATCTTTGATTCGAAACCCCTTCACAGCAACATTTTGAGCTTGCTATTCAAAACCAGATCAAAAGTTGTTTCTTCTCTTATGAGTTCCTTGACTAGTTACTACATCAAGCAGTCACTGATCATATGTGACGCTAGTGCATAACATTGAGACTAAATTATAACACTGAACCAGTTTCTCAACCAAGCACTGAAACATCACCTCGCAGTCTCTTTGCTGGCTCCTGTGCATATTTCCCATTGAGAAAACAAAACTCCACAGGATGCTGATTTTCAGGCACATTTTGCCTCTGTTACACATTTGCTATGAAACTAATTGACCACAGGTCTTACCCAGGAGCCCATCCAAGGTTTTATCAGGTCAGGCACCTTTGGGCTCAAAAAACAAGTCATCATATGGCTCTCTGAAGAATTAATCTCATTATCTGCACAAACTACACAGAAATTATCAGATGGCCATATACTGATTTAGAGCAAGGTATTTAATAACCACAGAGTATTAACACTGAACAAATTTTTAGCTTGTATCTCCACAGAAATCAAGTACAATGGAGTGGATGAAAGGACATTTGATCACACTGCTAGGCTGAGACATTCTCTCAAAAATTCATAGATGACTCTATTCACATACTCTATAAATGTAACACTTTTCCTTTCTGAAGTAAAGCAAGCTGCACATCCTTTAATACCTTCTATTGATTAAAATCCCTCAGTAGACAATTAGGCACAAACAACTTGAGGAAAGCTGACAAGTTATTTGGTTAGATAATCAGGCACTGAGAAACCACTACGACTTACTACACCAACATCCCCCAAAAACCAAGTGGTCTAGGGACACCAGAGGAGTAAATGGCAGAAAGAAAAACAGATGAGTGAACAGAGAGGAAGATTAAAAGATGAAGCTACTCTGAGAGGCTGCAAGCAGGAACAGAAACTGTTCCAGATATCCTTTCAACGGGGGTGACCACCCACGGGCATGATCTAAAGTATTCAGTTTCAGAACTGCCTGCTTCTGAACAGTTGCATCTGATGCAGCTTGTTCACACAGCCTCAGCAGAGCCTCAGTCCACCTGCTTTTTCAGCCTCCCTTCCACCTCAAGTGTTTAATCCCCACTCAGCTGACCATATTGCTCTTGGGTTCACATTACAAGTCCTTTTTACATGCATGTGCCAATTTGGTTTTTCTGGTTTGAAAACACATTTGAGCTTGAGCTCATTTTCAGCTTTACGACCAACCAGTTGCGATCCCCAGACTTTACCCTAAGGCCAAAATGAATACTGGTAAAGCAATCAAAACAGAGAAAGTTGAAAATCAGCTCCCATACAAGTCAGTAAAAAAGAAATATTTTCAGTGTACCCAGGTACCTATCAAATTTTCCTTCAATCCTGACAAGCCCTGTAGATCTGATTCTGTACAAATTTCCTCACTGTGTGTCCTCCACACAACTACTCTGGCAAAAATCCAACAGCCAGAACCCTCCCACTCCATAAACAGCTGAGCACCTGCAATTCTGCCTTTCTGCAGTATAGCACTTATCACAACTCTGCACAGATAGTAGTTGTTACAGCTTGACACCAAGAGCAGAAATTGCAAACTACTACAGAGTGCTGATTTTGAGAGCAGAACTCCCACAAATCTGGGTAAGTGTGTCCAAAAATGCATTTGAAAAGCTTGAACACATACCTGTCATCCAACTCTATCCTTTTCATGCTGTGGAGATGCAAGACAGCTAATATTATTGCCACCAGGAATATAACAGCACAGCACACCCCTACACTGATATAAAACACACGGGTAGAAGTGGTGGGCGCTGCATTAACAGGATCGACTGAAAGAGAAAGGTGAAAAGTTACTGAAACTCTCTTAAAAAAAACCCAAACAAACAAACAAAAAAAACCCCACAACCCAACAAGCAAAAACCCACAAACAAATCCCACAAAAAATGACATTTCCTTAGTTCCCAGTAGGCTGACATGGCAAGAGGGCAGTGCTGCTGTCCCCATACTCAGCCTAGGTGCCAGACCCAGGTCTGGCAGGAGCAGGGAGCAGGAGCCAGCCCGCAGAGGCAGACCATGGTAAGCTTCAGAAGAGCGGGCACCACAGCTCCAGCTGCAGCAAAGCAGGGCGAACGGTGCTTACTTGCTGACCAAATGTGCCAGAGCACACTTCAGCTTCTCCTCCTGATTTTAGGCTGTGATGGGTGGATTACAGCCCCCTGACCTGCATCTTGATGCAGCAGGGTTAACAGGGCAGTTAGTCCTCTTTTTCAAAATAATCTCAATTGCAGTAATTTAGGGCAAAATTCTGCCATTGCACCTCAGCAGCACAGGGCTGTCTGCTGCACTGGCCTTCAGCTGGTGCTAAGCAGCAAGATGGGCAGAGGGATCAGAGACATGAAGAGGCATTAGCCCTAGCCATCCCCAACTTTAAATCACACACCATGGAGAGCAATTGCTCTGGAAGAGACAGTGGGTGGTAAAGAGAAAACTGAGCAATGTGCTCCATCACTTTCAAAAAGCATCTTGGCAGAAGTGTTTACAGTTTGGGTGCCACAACACCTGAGCACAGTCAGTCAATGGTATTCCCAGCTAGAGGAGGAACGAGTAAAAGAAACCACCTCATTCAATTCATTCAGTACTGACAAGTCAAAACAGCAAACCAGACAGATCCTAAAGTCAAGGAAATAGATCAGAGTCACATACAGAAACCGGAGCCCGTAAGACATGATAAAAAAAAAGTTGTTAGGAGACTTGGAATAGTTTTTGTTCCTCTTCACTACTATATATTCCTAATTAAAATAACTATTTTAGCAGAGTTTTCTTTTATAACTACTGGGTATAGTACAGACTACCTGGGGAGTGTTTTCATAGGGAATGCTATGGAAATAGAAAGAACATCATGAGTTTTTCATTTTTTACACTCAAAGTAAGCTGTACTTTCAGAATTACTTACAGATAGCCTTGCTGCTGTTTTTGTCAGATGTTGGAGATTTTACTTCTGGTTCAAGCTCTGAACAGATGAGAGAAAACCATTAAGTTTGGTATATATTTACTACTGTAAGTCCGTCACAGGAAGTCAATTGCCTCATTTATGGAAAAACAAATCTGCTTTTCCAAACATGTGAGCTGACTTAAGGACTATAGTTATCTCTAGATTTCCATTTTAAGTATCTAACCACTGTATAATGAAAAACAAAACCCAACACACTTCTTTAAGACACATGGGTCAGATATTTCACCACTGATACGTATTTCCAATGAGACCATGCTTGGACCTACTGAATCTACCTACCTCAAAAAACCCTCTGGCTTGTTCACCAAAGTCCAAAGCAGCAGATAGTGGAAAGAGGAGGTGCAGAGTATGTGAGTGTATGCTAAGACACTAAACAACAAAGAACTCATAGAATCAGTTACTACAGGACAGGAAATAATTTCTTCAATGTTCAATCAACACCACCCTGACCTTTTGGAAGAAATTCTGGCTGCGGTCTAATGCTACTTATCCTAGCATGAAGTCAGAGTCACAGCCATGGGCTCTGTGCCTTCTCAGCTGATGCTGCAGTCATGAGTGCTTTAAAACTGAAGGATGAAAATAGTAATGCCCATTTAAATACTCAAAAATGGAACAAAACCACATGGACAATATTCAGGTTTGCGTATAAAAGCAGTTCTTTAGAAATGCAATAGATCCTGTTTAAGCTTACTATGAGTCTGGTCACTAAGAGAAGTGGTGCAAACCAAAGGAAAGTAGGCTGTGGAAATGACTCCAGATGAAGCTCACTGAGGATCTGCATGCAGTTGAGGCAATATAGGGGATTTCTGTGGATGCATAGGTGCAGTCCCACTTGCACATCCCCCTTCCTGCTCCCAGCTGTAAAAAGCTGCTTCCTCCCCAGCACAATCCCTTCCGACTCCTTGGCAAGCCAGCTCAGCCTGATAAACTTGTAAAAAAGTAATCTGGGGAATGGGGAGGGAAAATCTGAGAATTTTTCTTCTTTTTTTTTTTGTTTTCCCCCTTCTTTTTTAAACTTTAGGAGGAACTATTATGAATGCCTTGAGCAAAACCACTAGCAAGTTCCTGTATAGTTTTAACTTACATATTAAATTAAATCAGAAATCCCCAGATGCTCTATACCAGTCAACACACATCAAAAAAAGTCACTGACATTTTTATGAACCTACAAAAACTTCTGCATAACTTAGGAAGTGGCTCTCTCACACATCCTGATAACTTTGTAGTGCCTATAGAAACCTCCTCTGCTCACTCAACAGCTATAAATGCATAAGCAGTGCTGACTTCCCCTGCTTAGAATATCCAAAAAAGTACCTAGGAAAACATGAAATAAAGGTAAAAATGTCAACATTATCAGCCAAACCTCCATTTTCACTAGAAAAAGAGATACACTTTGAATTACGAATGATCTTCCCACAACATCAATGCAAGGAACATGAGTATCACATTATATGCTAAAAAGCCAGGCTAGCTCTTTCACCCAGACCTTCTTGAAGTTCATCGCTACACATTCACTCAAGAGAAGTGACAAACTCCCCTCTGAAAAATAAACTGTTGTCCTCAAAGACTCCAAGTAAAGAGAGTCAGGAGCATGTAAATAGAGAGGTGGCCATCCTCCAATGCTGCCTGAGAACAGCACACCACAGCCATTTTTAAGGAAGGTAGAGTTCTTGGGATTCTCCAAAACAATTTTCTTCTGATGCCTATTCAATACTTCTAGCAAGCAGCAACAGGAGATAGTAACCATCCAAGAATAAATTGTGCTTGCAGATTCCCAAGTCTAAACAAAGGAGAGTCGATCTGGGATTTCTAAAGTCTGCATTCTCAACCAAGATAATTTTGTACTCCAAGTCTGAAAAACTAACACCTGCTTACATTCACTAAACTCAATTTTAAGTTTATCACCATCTATAAACTACATAGATTTTGTTGGTAATTCTTAGAATAATTTGAATATTCAGAGTGCTGCAGTTTTGAGGAAACTAGTTTCTTCCTTTCAAGCAAAACGGAGAAAATGCTTTTTGCTCTATATATAAAGAGGTCAGAACAGCAGAACACTTGGGGAATTTGTTAATCCATTGGCTTCTGCTTTTCACAAAAGTTCCCATTTGTCTCTGAAAGGCAAGATTTTACCTAGTTTCTTCCTATCCCCTCCAACATTCACTCTCAGGAACTGTCACTCATGTCCTGGATCACATACCTTCTCACTCCTTTCTCCTATCATACTTTAACATTTAAAGCTTTTTAGTATTTGAAACTTAATGTCTTACTTTTGTAGCACATTTTCCTTCGTTTGAAATTTAAAACTGTGATGTTTTTTGATGAATTTATTGTCAAATTGAGCTGCATTAGTATTGTGACCTCAGAGTCGAGTCTGCCAGTGCAGGAGAGTTCCACACGGAACACTGCAAACAGACAACAAATAGGCATTAGAATTCATTTCAAGCACTTTTCAGACATTGCGGTGAAAGAACATTTAAATGATAAGTGTCTTTTAAAATTATGTTTATAAGATATATTTTTAAAGAACTTTCTATTAAGAAATGCTACTTTAGTCTTCATGTCTTGCAATTTCAGACACTATTAGAGCATTAAAGGACAGATTTTTAAGTTAATTGATGTGAGTTACATTAAAAGTTTACAGGTTACCAAAATTGTATTTGTGGATAAATGATCATTAGCCATCGATTAGCTTTGGAGTTAAAGTGCTGTCACAAAAGAAACCTCTGTTATCACAGAAAACTAGAAAATTTAGTTTTCCTCATTGCTTTTCAAACGCTATGAAGGTTAGCTTTTTTCACAATCATTAAGTTTAAATATTTTGGTCTCTGCAAATCTGACTGGAATCAAAAATTAAACTAATATGACACTATTTACTTCCTAGCTTATATACCAGTATTATTTATGCCAACAGAGCAAACACAATAAGCCCAATTCCCTAGTGTCTGCTTTAACAAAAATGTAGTACAAATCCAAAATATCAATATACATTTTATTGTCCCTTGAGTATCTAAGAGAGCACATGGTAGTTTGGAACCATAGTCGAATGAGCAAGAAATTATGATCATTTGCACATTTTCCGAAACAAATACAATTGCTTCTAGTATAAATCCTATGGAGGAGCTAATATATATTCAAAATAGTTTTCTCAGTTTTAAAAATTACCATAAACACTTCAATGTACTAACAACCCCCACATAGAGAATCATAGAATGGTTTGGTGGGAAGGGACCTTTACAGCCCACCCAGTCCAACCTCCCTGCAAGGAGCAGGGACATCTCCAACCAGATCAGGTTGCTCAGAGCCCCGTCCAACTTGGCCTTGAATGTTTCCAGGGATGGGGCATCTGCCACCATATCTTGAAATGTCATCTCTATAGGCTATAGAAATGAAAAGGTGTGGATTTTTAAATCTGTGCAGTTGATAATTATTAGTGTTGAAAGAGAATGGGAATCTTGTGTGTGTACATATAGAAAAAAAATGTCAAGTTTCCTTTCCAGGAACATCTCTATCCTACACTAAACAAGGGGAAGAAATTCTTACTCTCAGACTAATGGTCTCAATCTGTGATATCCCTTTAGCAATGTCATAACTATTGCAGAAGGCCTGTAAACATATTACGGCTAATAGAGAAAAATTACGCTCTTATGTAACACTATACAAATTTTGGAAAAAACAAAGCACCACCAGAAAGCATTATTAGCATCCACACCAGCTGTGCACTTTCAGGGGACGGGGAGTTTACCTGAAAGGGTGCGAGGAACTTCACCTTGTAGAGAAATGTTGGCCTGGGGCACAGTCATAGCCATGGGATTATCCACCTGAAATCCCAGTTTATACTCAACCTGTAACAATAGTCAGGACACAGAAAAGATATAAGAAATCTTCACAGCGGTAAAAAGAAGTGCTACATACCTTTTCATAAACCTTGAAATTAAAAAAACATATCTTATTTTCAAAGAATCCTGGTGATTTTAGGTGCCCAAATTCAAGGTTTCTTATATGAAGCTTAAATATCAGACTTTTGTGATAGTTCAAATTAAGAAATCAAAAATAAGCCATTTTTGAACTCACTCTTGAAAATCTGGGGCAGAATTTAAAGTCCTATATTAAAAAAACACCACAAATCTCACTTGCTGATCCTTTTAAACTTACTTGTTCAAAAGCCATTTTGTTAAAATCCTAGGAATTAAAAAAATTCCCCCTCCTCTAATCAGTTTTATAAACTACACAGTCAAAATTGCTTACAGTTTATTCACCTACAGTCAAGATTCTGTTTCCACTTAAGAAGCTGGTTCTGCAACTATTCAACGATTCAAAAAAGTACAGGACCTATTGAAATTAAGTCATAAGCTCCTGTTGGAAATTCATCCTATCCCTCCACATTCAGTTGAATAAACTTGTTTTGACTTTGTTTGTCCCATTAGTTTCTTTTTTTTCCCCTTTTTAAAATATAACAAGATGCAGTTATGTCATTAATTTATTTTTCAGCCAAGATGACAAGAGTAGAAACATAACCCAGTTTCTGAGCCCCTACAAACTGCGCTACACCCATCCTACAAAGTCAGCACAAAAGATGCCAAGTAGTACAATCACAGTAACGGAAGCAAGGTTATCCAAGCTCAAAAATTCCTATTAAAATTCACAGACAAGCCCAAGGAAACTCAGGGCAGGGACAGTAATGCAGGTAGCTCACAGCTGAAGCTGTAAGAAGGAAACTCCTTCAAAAGGTCCTACTCAAATGGGAAGTGACTGAACTGCCTGTGAAGGTGGAATACGATATCAAGTAGAAGGGCTGGCTTGCACTCTACCCAATGTCATTCCAGGCCAAAATTCACATCTCCTAAGGAGTTAAGTCTCAAAGAGAAGAACACTGGCAGAAGGAATCTTCAGAAATTGCACTGGGGAAGTTGTTAAATATGACTGTTCCTACTGCAGTCTTTCCTACTTAAGGACAGAAGAATAACAATCACTCAAGTTTTGGGTTTTTGTTTTGTTTTGTTTTTTTAAAAAAAAAAAAAAACACAAACATCTGGCAGAGACGAAACAGATCATTTAATATTCAAAAATAAGATGTTAAGTAGTTGGAAATCCTTCAAAATGTAAGAGTATGCGCAATCTTTATGACAGCTGTTGCGGCATGCTCCAGCCATGGTGACTGAGTAAAATAAAAATCCCTTTCCATTTAAATTGGGGCTCGGTAATAACATACTAGATGCTAATTCTATACTTCTTCTCGTGTCCAAACATACCTTTCTAGAAATCTCTAAAATGCAATTGCTCTACACTTGATTTCCAGGGCTTTAGTTCATGACTGCCCCCCTGTGTGTTCAATGCACCACCAGAAGAGATTCCACAGCCAGCAGCTTATACATACACATGAAGCTTGCCAGAAGCAAGAAGTATAAAATACTTCAAAAGAAGCACTTAACTTTTCTAAAACAAGAAAGGAATAGTTTGTATACATATAAACTTAACTTATTGCCTGCAATCATATAAATAATTATTTTGCACCTAGCATACGCTAATTTTTGCAAAGAATAAAGCTATCATATTATAATAGTGGGTATTCACTAAGCAATACAGGTCATATACCAAGGACTCAGACACAGAAGTTATGCCTGCTTACCTTGGATTTAGCATGCCAGCTGAAGTGAAGATTGTTGGTCTCGCTGGGTATTAAGAGATTGAAGGACAATGCATAGTGATTAACCACATCATTCCTCACGTAAGACAACTCTGCATCAAGACCTGTAATGAGAAAGAAAAGAGTATGATGGGGAAGAAAAGGAGCAGCAGTAACACGCCAGAAAAAACAACGCTCAGTATCACCAGCTCCACTTGTAACGGAATGTTTAAGCAAATACTTCTCAAGTTCATAAATTCAATTGCAGGTTTGGAGATTGACATTCATGTGTGTTAACATTAACACGAGTGCTTCAAATTCTCACCGAGCAACAATTTCAGAGAGATGTCGGTGTTTAATAAACAGGTAAAAGTTGGAAGGTAATGGAAGGAAACATGACTTTTCATACAACCCTCCAAAAGAGTCACTACAGACTCTTCTGAGAGTACCCCTGACTGCTTCTGTGAACCACTGGTCCAGTTTTGCTCTTATTTACAACTGTGTACACCCAAAACAAACTGCTTTGATTATCAGCTTGTTAATTGCAGGTAATTCTTCCTGGAATTGCTCATTTCTTGAGCCTGAGAGAGCAATGACACTTGTACATCAAGTAATACCAGTATTTCATGTCTACCCTTGCTTTCTGAATATTTTAATAAATCTAGATAATTGATCCACAAACTATTTATTACAGAGCACCAAGGTACATTTTCCTAATTAAGACACATACTCTGACATTAAAAATACTGAAGCTGCCATTATCTTTTGCAACACACACTCCAAGGTCACACTGAATAGGTAGGACCCCACAGCTTGCCCTGGGTGTCATTAGCAATTAGCAGTAAAGTAAGCACTACAAGTTAACTCCCTTCCCTGCAGCTGTAAAATTAATCACAGCTCCATATTCTCAGGATAAAGCCATACTGTATTTGTAATCAGTACCATTTTGTCTTGTCTCATACAGCTTTTCCTCCACTGCTCCCAGTCAAACGCTATCCAGGCTCAGCAATATACTGACACGCTAAGAAAACCAAGCAAATAAGACACAGGTGCACACTCCAAGTATGATCTACACAGAGGGAACTGAGCTCAATTAAAGTATTCACAGTACAATTGGGAACATAAATAATGGAATTATTTTTATTATGGCTATAAAGTCAAGAAAACTGGAGAGGCTTCAGCTCCAAGACAATAGCATTTAAGGCATCCTGAAGTTATTCCAAGAATCTAGAGAATCATGAAAGGTTTGTTTTTTAAGAAAGAAAAAAAATTCAAAGATAACTATTGAACTGTGTAGACAAGCTGCATTTGAAGAAAGGGAGAATCAGCTTGAGAGAAATAATTCCTCCTATCAGTGCAAAGTGATAAGCACTCTCTTACTCCAGAATTCGATTTAATCTACCTTGTTTTCACAAGATACAGAAATGTAGCCAAGACATTCCTCTTCATTCTTGTTGCTGTTAACCACTTTTACTCCGTGCTGGCTCATTATGGTCCTGAAACTTAATCAAAACCCAAGAGTATATAATCACAGATACTGGGGGTGGCGAGGGAGAGAACCCTAGAGACTGGACGCATGAAAAGAATCAACAGAACAGAGTAATCCCAGGGAGAAATGCTCTCAAAGAAGATCTTGAACAGTAAAAGATGCTAGTGATGCCTTAAGTGCTGAATGTAATCAGCCTGAGACAGTAACATAAAAAAAAGTTAAACCATTTTTCTCCAATTTGTCCACATTTCTACTCAATAATAAATAGCAAATGCAAAAGCATATCCACCAGTAAAACAGGGAGGAGGGAGAAGCACACACACTCCCCTCTAAACAAAATAAAACTTTGAAAACACATAAAAGAAACTGCAAACTTCCAAAATATCTTGCCCAGGTAATTTTTACATGTCTACATGTTCATACATGAAATCTACCTCAGATTTAGAAAACATGGAATGAGCATGGAGAAGAGCTCACAGTTATCAGACACTTCCCATTAGATCTGATCAAGAAGATGTGAAGCTTTACAGACATAAATTTACTAACAAATCATTCAAATCAAACTCAGAAAGTGTAAGTTATTAAAAAAAAAAATCAGGAGGACAAAAGGATTAGGAGGTGAAACAATTAAACTGGAGCAATTAAACTGCTTTTGGAATAAAGAAAATCTTCACTTGCTGATAAACAGTCGCACCAGCAATTAGAGATTCAGAAAAATGACATTTCAGAACACGTAACACCATGAGATTTTCAAGCTGATAATCCTTGACTAAATATAAACTTTGTAGAGAAACTGGCCATAGAAATCAAATGGATACACAGCAACAAATTCGCCTGTTATAAAAATTGGCCTTTATAACAGTAACGTAAAAGGTAAACTTAATTGAAGCTGTCAAGCATAAATATCTTGATGTGCAATAACATCTAAAGGTGTACAAAACCAAATTACCCTACAGAAGATCAATCAAATCTTTAAGCTTTAACAGTGGTACAACACTGAGTAATTTGATTATATACAAGCTGCACACTAACAAGCAATGTTAATTATACGAATTTCAACAGTGTCATGCAAGAGCAGCATGAGAATAAAAGTTAAGTTTTATTGCTTTAAAAAATTATGCTCTAAGAGACTGGCATATAAAAATAATTTAAGAGGTTTTGTAGCACAGCTCTTAACTCATAAAAAAGGCAGAAGACTGCCTGGCTTAGCATCCTGTTTCCATCATAGGTCTATAAAAAATGCCTAGGGAATAATATAAAACCAAAGTAAATATGCAGTGACACTTTGCCAGTAAATCCTCTGTGCTTCTAGTGTTTGCGGATCACAAATTTCCTAAACTAATAGACAATACCTTCTAATAGCTTCTCACTAGATTTTTTTCTACTATCAATTTGGATAAATGCTTTCTCAAACCCTGGAAACCGATAGATACATACTTGGGAAATGTCAATATTTTAATACTGCACAGTATTTTTTCCTTTTAAGTTTACCAACAACTAAAACATTTCCTCTATAGCACATCCCATCAGTGAACTACAGTCAAAATTCAATTTGCCATGCACAGCTAAGAACTTATGTCCACACCAGGTAAGCAAGCTCCCATCTACCCCCCACCCCCCGCAATCCACCACAGCACAGTTCTGCTCCCTGACCATCCTTCCATTCCTAATTTTCCATCCATTCGCTGCCTCTCCCACCCTCAATCCTGAATTCCTGAAGCACTTTCTCCATATAATTTATCTCAATCAGGCCAGCAAAACACAAAAAATTGCAGTTGAACCTGCCAGTCAAAAAAAAAAGCATCTTGCCTGTGCTCCGGGCAGGCAGCCAGGCAGGAAGGTGTGTTCTGCCCAACACAAAGGAGCCCAGGGGCTGATCACCAGCGATGTTGGGAGCTGCACCACATCCCAGCTGTAAGGGAGAGCACTAGGAAGGTACGAACAGGTAAGCAATTGCACAGGGCAACACAGTCAACGGTGGTGAAAACCAGATCCATAGCTCACTGATCAGTCACATGATCTGAATATTCTTGATGCAGACTGCTATCGCTTCACTCATTGCATTCCGGGGCTTTCTCCATTTCACAAGTCTTCCACTTTGAGGAAGATAAAATTTCCCCATACCCACAGAAATTGCTCAGGCAATGCTGCAGCATCGTGTGTGCTGAAGAGCTCCACAGTGCGTGGACTCCAGACTTCCACAGTTAGTAGACTTCAGCCAAGATAAGGTATGCTTTTCTCAATACTACATGGGCTGCACAGATTAAATCATCACCGAGAAAACCACGGCACAGCCCGTCAGGTTCCAACATCCCTGTGCTGCTGAAGACAGAGGGCAAGGACACAACTGCAAACATGTGGGGCAGAACACATCCAACGCCTCTCTTCCTGCAAGTTCGGATCAAGAGGACAATGATCAGCCTCGGTGAAATGTCAAACAGGTTCAGTTACGTTCACTGTCAAACAGGTTCAGTGATGTTCACTGAGTATTGGCTGTGAGCTACCTCTGTTCAATCAGATACTTTGCTCTTTGTCATCTACACACAATGAAACACAGCCCCTCAGTACTCAGATTTCCAGACTGATTAAGTGCTATTATTAACTCTCTCTGGAGCAGACATTAAAAGTGGTTAAGGAGATTGCAGAAAATACATCAGGCTCCATTATCACGACAGTTTAAGTCTAACTCAGAAACTCAGAATTGCTTTAGTTCTGCATTTCACCTTTTTTCGTCAGATATGCATGCTTACACCTGCCTTGCAATGTTCCTCATGTAAACCTTCAGCAACTGAAGGTCAAGGAGTCAAGTTGGCACTATGCGGGGAGGAAACAAGAAGTGGGGGAACACTCCTCAGTCAGTTTAACTCCCTGAATTAGTGAGGATGCTCAGAAGCACCCCGTATGGAGGGCAACACTGCAGCAGCACTAACTCAGATGGAGCTTAGTACTCCATAGTACTGTTACCTTACCCAGACAGCCTAGGCTTTTTTTTTCAAAGCATGGCACAGGTAGCTTCGAAAGATGGTATCAAATTAAGCAAGTCACTGCCAATACACAGCCTAAACCAGCCGACCTCAACTTTTTCCTTTTTTTACATGTGTAAATCTCTTTCAAACACAATAGCAGCATAAGACGTAAGGTTCATTTTCCCAATTCTTTCCGATTTCAAGAATGCTTAGTAAGCTACTACACTAAAACCTATTGATTGATATGATTGCAGTGGCAAAGAGGGGGGGAGGAAGTTTAATTTTCAAGAAGTCTGATTCGTCCTAAGATGTTTAAACACTCGTCACCTTGCCCTTTAAGTAGGGCAGACCCACCAGCATGCACACAGCATCCTGGAACAAACCCAAATTGGTATGTAATGTTTTATGTCACATATGGAATGAAGAAAGGAGAAAACAGGTGGCTCTAGAAGAAAAACACAGACGCATTACAAACAGCTAGGGGAAACGGACAGTTCCTTAATAACCATTTTCTAGGCAAAGCAGTAAAACAAAGAGGTGGAGAATGTTACAAAGAAATACCAAAAAATTGCTGGGCTACGTAAACTGCAGAGGAGGAAAAGCAGCTTTTCAGAAATCCTTCTGTTGGCTTAAGCAGTGTATTGGCAATCAACAATGAACAGTTTTAAAACATAGGCTGCAGTTTTGCTTTAGCAAGCCTTAAACAAGTCCATATGCAGACAATGCACAACACTAAAGGATCTAGTTTCTCATTACTTGTACTGGACTAACGTACATCAACCCACATGAAAACAGTAAGACCAATGCTTTGTTTTGATATCAAGACAAAACTGCCACCCTTTTACCCAGGCAACCCCTAAATCTCATTATTAACTTCCACATATTTGCACCTCCCACCATTGGGAGCAAACTTGAAAGAATAAATTAAAGTTGAACACAAACAAAAAGGTAAATTTAAGCAGCACCATAGAGAAAGTCTGTCATTCTTTGCATCGTTTAACATAACAAAACATCTGAAGAAGCTCAGAAAGGAAGGGGAGAGGCCAATTTTCATTCCCAAATGCAAAAGATGCTAAGCAGCCCTTGTGTTCATGACAAAATTGGATCATGTCAGTCTAGCAGCCTAACAAAACACTTCTTTGCAAATGCCCTTGTGTAAATGCAGTCTAGCTTCAACTCTTTTTTTTTTTTTAAGCACAATATGCATAAGAAACTTGCCACTATCAGTATGGGAAAACTTAAATTTTATTCTTATGAACCAAATCTATCCTACAACATGCACTAGCAGTAATTCTTCTTAAAGACAAAAACAGTATTTAGGCTTCTGTTACACTACGTAACAAAGTTTAATAATTGTAACATAATTCTGGAAGATTATGTCTAAAAATCAAGATTGAATGTGCAATGTAGGAGTTAGATTATATTTCTCTTACTGAAATACTGCTTGCTGCAATATGAATATTAGTCCTAGTCTAATAGTAATCTGCTAACAATAGCTGACATATCTGGCTCTCCCGGCTGCCTATCCAACCCTCTGGTAGATTCCCGTCTGTGTACAGAAGTGACTGAAATTAGTGCTGGTTTTCTTAATACTCTAGTCTGCAATTTGTAAGAGTTACTTCATAAGCAGCTGAGAAATCTCTCCAGTGTGATGTCAAACCACCACAGCCCTCACACAGCAAGGCACTCCTGCTCCTGACTCACAGCCACTGAAATAAATTAATTGAGAAGAGTTACACACTTAAACAAAGTTATTATATTTATACAAATACTCTATTTATTCAGAGGTTTAAGTTTTCCAGAGAATGATGCCTCCACTCCTGAGCAGCTCATCTGGGTTAGCCCTCTGGCTAGATCAGAAGCTTCCACTCCACGGTGAACATCCACATGAAAGAGTACGGACCTCAAGTTTCAACATCCCTTCACCACCATTTACTTTCCAATTCTGTGCAACCTACTCCACAAACACACAGGATTCTCCCAGCACTGGACAATTTACCTTGTTGAAGAAAGATCTCTCTTTTTTTTTTCCCACTCTTCCATTTTCCTTTCATTGAAAGTGCACCAGAAGTCTGAAACACTGACTTTAAATTCTAAGCTATCCTTTTTTTTTTTTCCAGCAGGTTCTGCAAATGTGCTCTAGAAAAATTCTGCTATTTTCACACCATCAGCCTAAGCACAAGGAAACGTGGCTGAAGAACTGAAAATCATCTCTTGACTACTGAAACTTTTCTTTTTTAGGGTAGAAAGAAAACTTTCCCAGAGCAAGCCTTCTTAGTTTGAGTGTATTTAACCAGTTCATTTCAACAACCGGCTTAGACAGGGCTGAAACTACAACTAGGACTTAAAAAAAACAAGGAAATTGAATACAAACTGATCCACATGGATCAATTTCATTTTTTAGAAAACAGCAAGCTATTGGAAACGTAATACTAAGCATCTGAACATATATACACACACATAAAAAACTTCTTATCCTATTTGTACATATTCAGTATATACAACAATGAAAGTGAACTTTCCTTTAATGAAACAAGTAACAGATTATAACCTTCTACTTGCAGCTTTATTTAAGTTTTCCAGAATGCTACAGTCTTGCAGTCATAGCTGTTGGTCGGGAATTTGGGCTGAAATGCTTGCTTTTAAATGTCTTAAGGCTGAGAGTCTCTGGAAAAGATGACTGCTAAAAAATATCACAGGAAAAAAAGTGAAGTCTTAAGTAACATGGAGATGATGAAGAAATAGCTTTTTACTCTCACAACACAGGTGCCAGAAAACGTCAAAGGATGTCTTTCAAACCTGGTGCTGAAAAACAAATCAGCAGGCACAAATCCATCAGTACTCATTAATATTTTCTACCTTTGGCTTAGAAACATTTATTCCCAGACTGTTGAATAGTCCTGCTCATCACCTACCTGTCACTCAGAAACAAAAAAAACCACCAAGACAAAAGAATTTCCCATTTTGGGGGACAACTTTGTACCTCTATGTGAAGTTCTTCATTGTCTACGGGCATCTATCTCACAAAGGAGCTCTTTAACCCATTCTTTCTAAACTTCAGTCTAAGCCTTGCTAGAAAGGAATGTCTTATAATCCAGCATCACAGACTTGGAAAAAAAAAAAAAAAAACAACCAACCAAACAGTATTGAGTGCATGGAAAACAGACTAGAAATATAACCATAGCTTGACGTATCACCAAAGCACACTGCAAACTCTTTGTGGAATTGCTCTAACGTTAGCTCATTAACATAAAACTGATTGATGAGGCTCTAGAATTAAATCCATTCTCATCTCCATGGAAGACTTCTCCCACCAGAGACTGCTGCCTTGTGGCAAACAACATGGTTGCTTTGCAAGCTCTCCTAACTCTGCCCAGCGGGAGCAGAGAGGATACGGACTGTGGTTATTTACATAAAGGGCTTTGTTACCTGCGCAGAGTTAACTTTGCACGAGCTGGAGATGGAAAACAATATGTAAGCCGTTTGAGGAAATACTCAATATAACTTCAAAGCAATGATTGTATCCTTGAAAACCAAGCAAGGCTCCCTAGCAGGAAATCTTAGTAGGAACCCTCCCAACACCTAGCAAACAAGAGGAAAAACTCTAAATTGAGAGCTCTCACTAAATCCTTGTGAATCCACACTGACAGATCACCCACAATTCACCTTATTAATGCCATTAAATAGAACTTGCAAGTTCAACACCATGGGCAAACAGGGTTTTTCCTCACTGAAAGGCCTTTCTGAAAGTCACAGAGCAGACACTTTCTATGGGAAGAAGTAAAAGCATAAGGAACTTGTCAATATTTAACTCTATTCATACTAAAAAGATGACATTAATTGTTCCTAGGGCCCAACTACTTACTCTCATTTGTCTCTGAACAGTGGCAACAATTACATTTCAACAGCCTCCCTGCTTATTCTTTTCTTCACCTACAGAAAAACCTTTATATTCTACATATCAGAAAAATGAAGACAGCTGAGAAAATGGTTAGAAGATGACATGCTCCTTAACAGAGAACCAGAAAAAAAAAAAAAACCAAAAAAAAACCAAAAAAAAACCCAAACCCCACATCTCTTACCACAACACAAGTAACTCTGCTCTTGAGAACACCTTCTAAATTAAATTTGCCCATTTGAAATTAAAAAAAAAGAAAGAAAGAAAAAAAAAAGATAAAAACTAATAAAACTCTCAACAAAACCAGTTGCCACTTTGCTATTAATAGCCAGAACAGTGCACACGAGGTACCCAGAGGGCTGATTCTGAAGAAAGATGCACGACAATGACACAACAGACACAGAGAAGGCAGAAAATCATTGCCAGAGACCTTCATAGCCAGTATCACGACAAGCGAGCAAGGGCAAATGGGACAGACAGGAATAGGAATGGTGCAGATACACCGTCGGAGGCGACAGAAAGGAAACTAATTTGCTCATTCAAGTTTGCTTTATATTTTTATAATATAAAAAATTGTACTCTTCAGTTATCCTAGTAGGAAAGGCAATAAAATACAACAGTGTAAGCCACCTTTAGAATGGTGTGTCTGCTAGCAGCCATGACTAGTTCAGCCACAAGCACCCAACTGAGTACAAATTTAAAAAAAAAAAAAAAAAAAATTAAAACCCAGCATACGCTCACACCTCAATGCATCAGCCCTCTTGGCCTCTAAGTTCATGCTTCCAGTTCTGTGACTGACAGGACTGTTGAAGGGATAACACACCCTTCACATCTGTTGAGATGCTTTCACAATGATATGAACTGTTTAATGCAAAACCAAGCTCCACACAAAGTAAAACAGGTCTACTCGCTTCTGTGGCAATCTCTACACTAAGAAAAGAAATACTAAGCTCTGTGGCTTTCCTTTTATTAGGAATTACTCTACAAGGCCATCCATTAACTTCATAAAGGCTAAAACAGTTTTGAGAGGATAACCATCTTTAGCTTATCAACCTGCTCAGCTTCACCATTGGTACTGCTGGCATTCTGTATTCTGAGCGTCTGCAACTTTTCAAGCCTACCAAGCAGAGGCTCCAACGCTTAGGTTACTGCTCTTATCTTTCCCAAGTAGCATGGTGAAATCAATATACTGGTTAATTTAATTACGGCTATTCAACACCCAGTAAGTGGCAGCAAAATTCTAAAGCATCACATTAGTTTCATGCTGTTGCTTCTGCTCCCAGATCTCCAAAGCAGTCAGTGCAAATATGCGAGTCATCCGCTTGAAAGAAGGACAAAGGCAGAGATGGAAGAGAAATAATGCTCTTGAAGCCTCTACTGTCGAGCCCTTTGTACTGCCACAAGGCATTTTCAGAGAGTGTTAGCATTCATTCTTACACGGGATCTGCTGGTGCTGCTTCCACTTGGGGGGGGGGGAATCCATTCATCAGGCACAACTCATTAAATGCACTTCACCCTTTACTCACTCCTCGCTTCCACAGCTGAGACCTGAAGGACAATTTTAATACTGCACACTAAGTTACTAGAGGAACAGCCTCTAACCAAAGGCCTTTCCTCTGAAAAAAAAAAAAAAAAAAGCAGGAGCCTCAGTCTGCATAGTTTCAGATAGGAATTAGTCATCAATCAAGCCTGTTTCACTAGAGCTCAGAAAAACCATGAACCAAGATACATTTGGAATTTGTCTCATTAATTCAGCTTTCCCAGCATTCAAACACAACCCTGAATAGCAGAAGAAGAGGAGAAAAAACACAAGACTTCCCCAAATACTTCATCTTTCTAAGTACCCACACATCAGTGTAGCTGCCTCCACAGATGCCACTCTTGGGAAAATGCCACCCTGGGATTTTTCATGCCTGTGAGCATGATCCTCATCTCTTGTATTTCCCTCTGCCCAGGTGGTGTTCAGGAGTAGTTTCAGTTCCTGCCTTTCTCCGAGCACCATAAGCTCTTCTTGCTGGCTTTTCTCATGCATGCAGGGAGCTCTCTGACTCCATTTCCTCTCTCTTGTTCCCATTCTGTCCACGCACTGGAGGGAGAAAGAGAGCATGTATTCAACGAGGCCAAACAATCAACATGATAAATAAGATGCTGCCAAACAGAACACAGGTGTAAAACCACAGCAGTGAGGAATGCAGCTTTGAGGGTTTTTTTTCCCACCTCATCAGGCTAGGCTTCAGTCTCAGAGGTCAGATTTCTTCCAAGTCCCTGACACATAAATGTTACAAGAGCCACAAGCATTTATCGCTAGACAGACCTAGGCCTCTCAGGAGCCGAAATGGCTGCTTCCTCCCAGGGCTGAGTGCAGACAGAGCAGCATAAAGAAGCCAAGCCGCCTGCTGCCCGTGCAGTCCCTCCTTGAAGGTCCAATTTGCAGAAGCAAATTGCTTTCACCAGGAAGGATTCAGACAGAACCCCCAGCATGTTTAAATCCCAACACATAAGCTGGTGCGATAAAGCAGGCCACAGAAATCAACCACCCATCTCAGCAATGCTGGAGTAGACCAATACACACAAGGACTTAAGTATTTCCCAGATTTCCCTCTTAATGGCAGTCACACAGAATAAATTATTGCAGAGCAATACTAACCCAGGTTAGAAGCTGCCTCCACTGGCATCGCTCCCGAAGGCCTTCCACAGGCTATTTCAAACTTCTAGAAGCATACTCTTCTGCCAGTTTGCAAGCACTACAAATATTTGTATATGACTAAATGCACCTCCAAAGAAACAGCTATCCACACACTATTTGAACTTGGCAAATTAAAAGTGAGGTAACACAACGGAAAAGGGCAGAGGAACCCCACATGCAGGTTGTTCTCATAAACCTCAAAACAATATTGACGTGAACCGCGGTACTCGGTAAATCAGTCGGACAAGCATTCAAGTGCACTGAAAGGCTCCAAAATGAAAACAGATTGCTCAGCTCCGCAATGCAAGTAACTTGTCACAACCTGCTGCAGCTTGCAAGTGACCAGATGTTGCTGCGTGCATCCTCCAAATGCCCTGCCAGCCTTAATCCCTCCATGTCTCCAGAGGACTTGAGTGACATTCCCCTGAAACACTAAAAAGCTCATCTAATAAGCACCAACCACAGACTATGATTAGACTAAAGAGCTTTAGAGAACAAGGTAATAAAATAATTATCCTAAAACCAACACGTCCAATTAAGAGGAATATAGCAGAATATTTTTACGTTATCATGATCAATTCAGCTTTGTTGCACAGCATCTGTCAAGCTTAGAAGCTTGCTTTCCATCCAGCAGTGTGCGCTTAGTCATTTTTAATTTTAAGTTCCTTTTAAATGGTAAACTGAAGCATTAACAAGTAGGTTTCTGCACTTCTGCAAAAACAAGCATGTGGATTACAGCAATACAATACTTGATTTTTGCATATATTCTTCAGAGGTGAACACTTCAAAGCTAGAAAATTAAGATTTACAAACACACATACAACAGAACTGGATTCTGAACTGTAGGTCACATATTTCAGACACTTCAAGACCTTGGGGTACTCCAACATCTGCTCTTCAGTGGTCACCTCACTCATCCTCCAGCAACTACCCAAAGGCTCTTTGCTTTATTTTCTCTGTCCTAAAGAGGTACCACACACAAGCATATGCAACGTATCCATCTTATATGGAAATATATTCTAGGTGCTCCTAACAAAACTCACTGAGACCCCAGCACTAGCTCACCAGTGGTGCTCTGGGTTGTGATGCTGTCAAAGAGCGGACTTTTAACAAGGCCCTGAAGCATTTCAAGAATCACAAGAAAGAAACCCTTCAAGCTTTCAACAATGGGAACATCAAGCTCATCCCAGCACAATGATTTTCAACTCCCTTTCATAACAGGGACAACTAACCAGGAGACAGACAAAGGAACAAGAGGATTTCCAGTCACTATAAACTCAGTGCAAGTATCATAAAGCACTTTTGACGTAAACGACTGTTGCTAATTCCCCAAAAAAGTTACACTAAGAAAGTAGTTCCACAGTATAAAATTAAGGCACCTCTTTATCAACTGCTGCAGTAAGAAAACCACAAAACTGCATTTGGCCTGTAATTTACCAGGGCCCTGCTCAGCCCTGCTGAGGCCACACCTGGAGTAACTGGGTCCAGCACAGGGCTCCCCAGTACAAGAGACATGGAGCTACTGAAGAGAGTCCAGCAAAGGACTACAAAGATGATTAAAGGGCCTGGAGCATCTCTCCTACAAGAAGCCAAGAGAGCTGGGACTGTCCAGCCTGGAGAAGAGAAGGCTCAGGGGGATTTCATCAATGTATACAAATATCTGAACGTGGGTGCAAAGAGGACAGAGCCAGGCTCTTCTCAGTGGTGCCTGGTGACAGGACCAGAGGCAACCAGCAGAAACTGAAACACAGGAGGGTCTGTCTGAACATCAGGAAAAATTCTTATACTGTGAGCACTGGCACAGGTTGCCCACAGAGTTGGGGGGGTCTCCATCCTTGGAGATGTTCAAAAGCTTCTGGACACGGTGCTGGACAACCAGCTCTAAATGGCCCTGCCTGAGCAGCACCAGATGACCTCCAGAGCTCCCTGCCAACCCCAACCACTCTGTGAGTCAGCACTACTTTAAAAAACAAACAACCCTCTGCTAGAACAGATTTTGCATCTCACAACCAGACAACTCATTTCAGTAAGCTGCACACTGGCTTCAAATGAAATTCCAGAACACATAAGAAAAAGTCATGTAAGTGTTAATTAATTTAACTCTATAATTAAGCAAGTGCAAATATAAAGCCAGCAGAAGACACCATTCAGTATGATTACTCTGAAGAAACTAGGCCAGAGAACAGTAAGTTTGCAAACATCATATGACTTCTGACTAAGATTCTCCTGAATTCCAGTTCAGCCCCTGCCCCTGCACATACGCAGTACGATAGCCCTCAGTGACATTATAACATGCTGGTTTTCCTCCCCAGGACCTAAGTCACATTTAGTGACTCTAAAAAGAGCCAGAGCCATGTGGTGAGGGGGTCTATCCACAAGACCAACTGCGCGGCAGAAAGGTACGTAGTCTACAAAAAAACAAACCCCTGCAAGAACAGAAAGGATTGTCCTCGCTGCTTAAGCATCTTGTTGCCATCGTGAACAATTCGGTGCTATCTGAAGAATGCTGCAAAAGAACTGCCTGCAACACAAGGAAAACTGTTTAAGCCAAGTTTTCACAGCCAGCTATTGATTCTGGTCCTCATACTCAGAGGATATGACCTGAGGCCTCTTATAAGGCTGAGCTGCAGAACTGCTGGGAACTCACAGCTTGAAGGTCTAACAGATATTCTGTGAAAGCATTAAGTGCTAAATAACACTAGGTACTTTAAATAGATCTGACCAAATCCTTAATTATTAAAGCTACCTATCTAATATTAACAGATTTTTTTTTAACCTTATCCTCTAAACCTTAGCTCCTTACCTGCCAAGCACAGATACACGTGCCTTTGTACCACAGGATCCTGTGAAAAGCAGATCAATGGAGCATTTCAGCATTAGGCAAACACATTCTGATTTCACAGGAAAATCTGAATGAAAGTCACTTCATCAAGTACAGACCGTTTCGTAAGTAACTCATCACTAATTTAACACTATCTGCCCTGCATGTTTAGCACCACGGCGTGGTCACGAAGAAGTGATACGATCAGGAGGGGTTATCATACCCACACAGCTTGCCACTCTGCAAGACCAACGCTACTTTCTTCAGGTTGATGCTCATGTCCATATGAACCAACTCGGTTGTGGCACCCTGAGCATCTCTCCCCAATAACCACTCAAACACATCTGGCTCCCGCTGCCATCGCTGAAGTCATCTCAGCCAAGTCCCCTTGACTAACTCCTCTATCGCTCTTTCTACCTTTATTCCATCTATCGCTGAGTCCTGCCTGATGTGAGTAGAATCTGACCCATTCAGACATGTGAAAAATCACCATTTTTTTTTTCCCCAAAGGCTTCTAGTTTGGATGGCTGTGAACATTTTCCATGGGAATGGTAAGGGGTATTTCTGACAGAGACACCATCTGCCTGCCATATAGCAAGTCTTGCTTTCAGACCATGAGAACGCTGCAGCTTTTCAAAATAAAAATCCATCTTACACAACAAGACAAGCCAGTTTTCTCTAGTTTTCTTCCCTGTAAAGTTCTGAAGATTTCAAAACAATTCCTCCTACCGCAGACACGTGGTCAGAATCACACAGCCTAACGGTGGAAATCTGGCATAAGCACACAGGAAAGTAGGAAGCATTTTCACTATAAACCATGGTATCTGTCCTGTCTCCACGCCACAGAAAGAACAGCCACAAATCATCTTAAGTCACTATTTCATTTACAAGAGCCACAACCTAATCAAAGACACAGACCATGGTTCCGTAAGATACCGAACTCCAGTTTTGAGGAGAGCAGCAGCACTGTAACGCTCCAGTGAACAGTGAACTGGTTCAGTCTCACTGATGGAGAGACCACGCATGGGTACAGCCCCGCTGACCATACACCAGACCCTGTGGACACTCCAACTCTGCACTGAGGACACACTCTATCCCATCCATGGCTGATTCGACAGACACGCAATTGCACGCTTACATGTGTTCCAAATCAAATTTGCAATCTAAAGATGCACGTGGGCGATACGAAGAAACAAGAAAGCACACCACAGGCTGTAGTAAATCTGTGTAACATTTGGGTTTATGGGCAGTTCAGAAAACTAAGTTTTGTGTTCAACCACAGCAAGACAGTAGCAGAGACAGAGCTTGTTTAGAAACAAAACAAGAAAGAAACTAGCTTCTATGTTTACATTAGCAGCTTCACTGAACCTAACAGCTTGCTTCACAAGCAATGTCATTTTTCCATCCGCTGTGAATGACTGTTCTAGCATCTGCTGAACCATGGCTTTCCCCAAGAAGTTACAGGAGCTGAAACGCCTCCCTGCACTTTGGAAGTTCATGCACACTGATGCAAGCACTTAAACCATAAACTTGATTGTATGGGAACAGAATTCAGATACAACAAAACTAAACACTTTAAATTAGCTTGTTTTGTTTTCAGCAGTGTGAAGAACCGGAACAACAGTGCCTGGCCCTTTGGACTTTCTTCTGCTAGAGGAATACATAAAGTTGCCAGAGACTGGATTACCTATCTAGGTGCCTCATTAAACCACAGCTTCCCTACAACAGCTTGTACGTGTAAAGGAATACCCCTAAAATGAAATCTGCTTATGCCAACAACGTAAGGTAAAATAAAATTTCATGATCTACCACAGATTTCTAGTGATCTGAATCCCACTAACAGAAAAATGTGCCAGTTTATCTCTGGATTAGATTCTAGTTTATCCAGCCTTTGGGGTCGCAGAAGCAGAACAGGTCACTAAATGTCAGATACTTTAAGTGATATAAAACAGCTATAGACAGCTTGAGTAAGAAGTGAGTTTAGCCATGTTAGGAACAGACATCCATAAGGGAGGTTACAGGACACAATTTAACTTAAAGAATAACAGCAGCAGTTCTTCCCTCCTCAGTTGCTACTTAATGACGAACAGTTACGCTAGTGGACCATGGAAGTCTGAGCAAATCCAACTAACACATATTTCAGACTCAGGATAGCTCAAGCCTTACCATTCAGTATTTCCAAGATTAACTACTTGTTTAGAAACTCAGCTAAACAGTAAGTCTGACATTTTAATCCTCTATCTGTAACAGAGCATCTGGCAGCAAGCACATGCAATGTAAAAACGAAGGCAACAGAACGCTAACCACCAGAGCAAGGCATAAGGGAAAAAATGTTTACAGCATTATCCACACCCCGGGTCCCTCGACTTTGGTCAGCTACATGCTTACAGAGTTCAAATTAACTAGAAATATTTTTATTTTGTCCATTTGATGCAAATAAAGTCTTGCATTGCTGTTTTTTCAGCTTACAGAGATACAGGACACTTACTGAAAAACAAATCGCTAGGGACACCAATGTATTTGTTTTAAGACTCCAGCCACCAACTCTAAACAAGAGCCTAAGCAAGCCAAAGCCTACAGAAAGCAAATCTTTGTTTAAATCAGAGAATCTTCAAGCACAAAACTAGTGCAAAAGCCTCGTGCAGCAGGCCAGATGGGGGACTTCAGGAACTGCCTCCAAGTACTTGCGCAGTAATTGTCAGCCTGCCTAGAAATTAAGATTCCTTTCACACACGCACCCCCAATTATTGCCAGGTCTCCTCTCTGCCCTCTGAATGTCACTTGCCTCGCTAATTAAATCATAGACCTGAACTCACGTCTTCCAGGGCTTACCCTGCTCCCACGGGGCACCATTCCCAGTGACTCGAATCTAGGGAACCCCTTACCATCAGGGTAAAGCCCAGGACCCTTTCCTTCCCTTAAAAGCCTAATCACACATAGGGGAGGCTGCACAATGACTCTTTCCTGAGTCTTCAGACTCCTCCATTCTACTCATAACCCCCTGCTCCCCCAAATCCTACAGAACCCCCCACAGATCCCCAGATTTGCCCAATCTCACCCTGCTCCCATAGCTCCCCAGCCTCTCCTGAGCCCCAGATCCTCTCCAGCGTCCCTTGCACCTCCAGGTCTGCCGCCCTCGCACCAGCTTCACAGACGTCCCCATTGCCTCCTGGACCCCCACAGCCATCATCCCAGTCCTCCAATCCCACCGAGCCCCCCCCCACCCCAGCATCTCCACTCCCAGACCCACCATCCCTACCCCACTCCAACAGACTCCCCCATCCTCTTTCAGACTCCCAAACTGCCACCCCAGCCCCACCCAGAAATCCCCTCAGCCCCTTCTGAGCGCCCAGACCCCCAACACCACCTCAGTTCCACAGACTCTCATCTGCCACCCCACCTCCAGGCCCCCGGACCCGCACCCCCTCCCCAGCCCCAGAGGCCCCCCTCTGCCCCCGATCTCCAGCCTCACGGACCGCCGGGCCCGCCGCGGCCTCAGCGCCGTCCCGCACTCACCGATCAGCCGCCGCACCTCCTCCTCGCTCAGGTAGAGGCTCAGGCTGGGCCCGGGGCCGGAGGGGGGCCAGTCCGGGGGCCCTGCGGCGTGCGGCCCGGAGCTGGGGCCGGCATGGCCCTCGGTGCCGGCGGGCAGAAGCAGCAGCAGCGGCAGCAGCCGGAGGAGATGGCGGCGCGGGCCCCGCACCCGGCACCACGACGGCGGCGGCCGCCACCGCCCCGCGCCCGCCTCCCCCGGCGCCGAAAGGGGCCGGCCCCGCCGCCGCCGCCCCCCGCCGCCGGGCTCGCGGCCCCAAAGCCCCGGCACCATCGCTCCGCGGGGAGGGAGGGAGGGAGGGAGGGAGGGACGGGACGGGGGGAAGGCAAGGAGGGAAGCCCCCCGCCCCGCCGAACCCCTCACACGCCGCGGCCGCTGCTCCCCGCCCGGCCGCTCATGGCTGCGCGCGCCCGACGCCGCCGCCGCCGCTGGCGCCGCTTCCTCCGCGGCGCCGCACGCCCCGCCCCGCCCCGCGCAGGCGCGGCCGCGCAGCCGCGTTCCCACCGTCCACCCCCAGCGGCGCGAGGAGCCGCTGCCGGAGCGCCTCTCAGCGCCGCCTCGGGGACCCTCTGAGCCCGGCTCCGCGGAGCCGGGAGAGCGGCCTTGTGCGGGCCCTGCGTCCTCCCTGTGCCTCTCGGTCCCAGTGCCTGGCGTCTGGAGGGTCTCTGGGCCCGTCCTGAGGGAGGGCTGGAAGGGGGTGAACACCACACCCCGGGCAGCCCGCCGAATTGCCTCAGGCCCTCTTTCTCTGCTGTCATCTCCTCCGTCCCCTGCCCCTTCCAGCCCCACAGCCTGTCCCGATCATCCACCATGACCTGTCCTGGTCACCTGCCGCTTACCTGGCCGGAGGCTGGCCCAGCGGCTGAGCATGGCGGGGCCTCTCCCATGTGTCGAGGAATACTTTGCCAAAAAATCCCAGAAAAAGTCACCCTGGAGTAACCAACACCAATCAGAAAGTTACCCAACTGGAAATACTTCTGGAACACCAGCATTTTAGTTTAAGAAAAATTCCTTTTTTGGTAATTTTCTAAAAACTTTGTGTCCTGGTGTTCTATCTGATGTTTTAATCTGCTTTACGCTTTTATCTTGCACTTACGCGCCTTTCAGAGCTAAGAAATTGCAGCACTGTTTCACGTTACTGTAACGAAGGGGGGCCTTCGATCTACAAAGGATGGTTATTTCAGTCCCAGCCAAGCCATTGCTGCCTATAATGGTCCTAAAGTAAAATCTAAACTGTAAACACATCTGCTGTTCTGCTAGAGTATGAAATGCCAGCAGCACTGCTGCATGACAGCTGATATGTTTTGAAAGAATGCAATAATAATCAAGTCAAATGATGAAAACAGCATTAAATTCCAGCATGAGACTTTCAATCTCCTATACAAACATTCCTGACCTTTTCCTGAAATCCTGTTCTCCACAGAATTTCAAAAGTCATTACTTCTGTTGCAGTTTGGCACAAAACCCCATGTCAAGGTGTCCACCTTTCCCCTGAAACGCAAAACCTCTGTTGCGATCGGCTTGGCAAGTGGATCTTGTTTTTCTGAACTGACGTCTGACCTAAATATGCCTGGTCCCTCACCCGTCCGGGCTGATGATGGAAGAGCTGCCTTCTTCACCGCCTTCCTACCTGCCTTCAGACCTGGCTGCTTTCCATCCCCTCAGACTCCCCGAAGAGCAGTAACAGCTTTGGTCTTCGCAAATTCATCACTTGTAGCTGCCTGCTTGACTGAGCTTTTCAGCAGGTGTGTCACAATATTCATTTATGACCATTAAATCAGTTAATAGCTTGGAATTATATGCTCCCTTCTGACCTGTCAGGAGGAATTTCGTACATACATGGCGCACTGTGACAGGAGGACACTGCATGGTAATTGGCCACGGAGAGTTTTTAATCAGTGAGCCTTTCAGCTCGTAACCATAAGAGTGGAAAGTGTGGAGGAAGTTCTGCTCTTCTAATCACTGTGGTGAAAGAGAAATTGCTCACACACCTCCACACAATAAACATCACTTACTTAGCAGCACAAGGCGTGAAAAAAATAAAATGGCAACCTGAAAATGGAGTTGCAAATTACATGCAAACATTACATCTTTAGTTGGGTGGACGTGGACCAGTGCTGGTTACTGAGAGAGAGCCCGCCATACCACAGGTTCTCCACACACCATTTCCTCAGCCTCTAAACCCAGAATCTGGGCATGTGTGTTTATTTGCAGTTCAGACATAGTCTAAATTTCAGACTTGGGGTATTTTCTAGTGTACCTCACTTAGGGACTCATGGGCAGATAGGCAACTTGTGATGTCTGACATGGTCAAAACCAAAACTGAAGCTCATCTTTGGCTTAGGGTTCCTGAACTGCCTGATAAAAATCATCACAGAAGCATTCACAAAACTAATACACTAAATGAGTGTGACTTTGCACCAAATTCTGTTTGCAAAATGCAGAGAATACAAAATCAGCCTGTTTCAGCAACAAACCTAATTTAGTCTCTTAAACTAAAGAATCTGTTCACAGTAGCAGGCAGCTCACATGCTGCCAAAACCACCTGAGCACAAGCACGGATTTATCGCTTTGAGAGATCCCTGCCTCTTTCATTGTCTTTTTGCTGCAATGAGGGAACAGCAAGAAATTGCTGTTGCTCTCTGGAGGTAGGATGAGCCCAGCGAGACTGAAGAACATGGTATAGGCATCAGGCAGGAGACAAATAGCTCTTTTTTTTTTCTGTGGGCTTGTCAAAAACTTGGCAGAAGAGGCAGGACAATACAGGCACTCCCCAGCTATAAAACAGCCTGTAATGGTGATCAGACCCATAGGAAGCCCCACATGGCCACTGGAACTCAGTTCCCCCGTAACCCATTTCTGGGCTGCCATTCTTCATCAGGAACAAAGGGGTAATATCCATACAGCCATCCTGTCCACTTAATGTTACTTTAACCTTAACCTCGGTCATCCCTGCCTTGGACACGCGGATATGATACTCAGCAGAAATGTAATATTCAGCAGAAGGACCCGTGCTAGATTATTTTACTGCATTTCTTTTTAGTGAGTATGTAACTTGCCTCCTGGAAGTCACTGGCTGATTTTAACAAAAGGTCACCAAAACCACATAAACCAAATGCAAATAAACACATTCTTAGGATACATCTGCCAGCCTGCACACAGACGCTTTTAGGGCTAAAGTCATTGCTGGTGTCTGTTCCGCTATGCCCATGAAGCTGATTGCTTGCTGAGCCCTGAAGTTATAATTAAAATGCAGTCTGCTACACTTAGAAGAATAATCAGGGGTATTAGAAGTCAAATTCAGGTTTCATGGATGTCAAGAAACATATCATTTGAAAAAGGTGAAAAATGCAACTCACAGGCCAGCTTAAATGCTAAAGACCTTCTGTTGATTTTTTTTTGGCTGCACAGACTATTTTTGGCAGGATCGAGTTCACGGTCTTTCAAAACCATTCTGGGTAAGATTATATTTGCAAGAGGATACACAAAGTCTCTCCATGGAAAGCTGCTAGCAATAGCTGTGAATTCACAGCACTCGGATGGAAAAGTTTTGCTTGGCTAGGCAGCGGGATGCATCATTGCTTGTGCTCTGAGCGCGATTGTATCAGCGTTTACCACCACCGTGTCCCAAGAGGCAGGGAAGAGCTGGTATTCATTTCTGGATGTAAAACAAATCTGCAAAAGCAAATAGCTGAAAATTAATGGCACTGATGAGAATTTGATAGATTAGGACCTCATGGAAGATATACAGTATAGGGGTGTTTATGTGGGTGCTGGAAGATGGGAGACGGGGCTTTGGTAACGGCTGCTCTGTGTCCAGACCCGCTTACACGCACTGCTGCAACAAAGGGTGGCTTTTCCCACCTCCTCTTCATGACTGTGAAGTCTATGTAACATTCCCTATAGAGGAGAACCGTCCCCTTCACGTAGACACAGGAATGAAGTCCTTCTGCCTCCTTCAATCAGTCTTCCAACATTGTTGCCTTCAAACAGTTTCTCTTCTTTGTGAGTACCAGGTGACCTCAACGCTTGGATGGCATCCAACAAAACTGCACGTTGGTTACACAGCCCAGGAGCCTTCATCTCGTTGCTTGCACAAACACCTCTGCCAGCTAGGCTTCTCCACAGAAATGCTGTGGAGCTTTTGGCTTTGCTCATGGACAGTCATTAGAAACGGGCAAAAGGGATTTTAGGAGACCTAGGAAGAGATGTCACAGCTGAGCCTGTGTAAGCAGTAGGCTTTCTAAGCTATTTAGTGTTTATCTTCTCAGGCAGCTTCTAAAGAGCTCTGTAATGGCAGCAATAATCGCTTTCCATGGGCAAGGGCATGTGCGTACGCTTCTGAGTAGGGATAAAACCTGTTTATTTGCTGGGCTTCACCTGCTGCCGTTTCCTGGGGGCTATCCCACTTCTATCTTTCATGGAGCAAGGTGTCCCAGGGTTTCCAGTTCTCCTCTTTCATCTGTGGGGAACAGACTGGGAGCTTATTGCTTTTTATCTCCCACATCTTTAAATTCCATCCCTGGAAATGTTCAAGGCCAGACTGGATGAGGCTCTGAGCAACCTGATCTAGTCAGGGATTTCCCTGCTCCTTGCAGGGGGGTTGGACTAGATGACCTTTGAAGGTCCCTTCCAACCCTAACCATTCTATGATTCTATGATTTGCCATCCCTTTTCCCACAGCCCAAGGAGCAGAACTGAAAATGAGGGAATGGAGTACATATCGAATTGTATAAATAGAAAGATGGTTTCACTCAGATCAGCAGTCACCCATGAACTCTTCCAGGGTAGGGAAGAGCTGAAATTTCAAAGTTCAAAATGTACAGAACCTCCCCACGAACACTTTTTACCGCATCTCATCAGCCATAAACAGAAGGCAGCATCCTGGAAGGCTGGTGACCCCGTTTCTGGAATAGCAGAGACCCAGCCCTGAAGCAAAGATAAAAACCCTCAGACTTCCAGCCTGCTCCCTTTTGCAATAGACTTCTACTTTTTCTTTTTTTTCATTTCTAATTAAAGGTCCATAAAGCTGACCTTGAGAAGGAAGGGCTGGCTGATCAGTCACTGCCAAGTCGGATCACTTGGCCTGCAACACATAAAGAGAGGAAGAGTCACTCACACAGCAGCAGAGGGAAATGCCATATACAAGTTCCTGGAAATACAGCATTTAATAGAAAAAAACATCCTGAGAACATTAAGCTAGCTGAGAGCTACTATGACATTAAGCAAGCAGAGGCTGGAGGAAAGCAGCGCATCAGAATACGATTTCAGCATGTGGTTGTGAGGGCACATGCCATTCCTTCGTTTGCCTTATAAGGGGAGCGTTGCACGCCGTGATATCGCTGAATATGAAATAAATTGTTTGTGTTCCGGGGCTGGTCGTCTCACCTCTTCCCTCCCCAGGACACTCCGGGGGTGCTGGCTGGTGTGTGTGTCATCTGAAGCATTTTCCTCGCCAACAGGTGCCAGGATTTGGGGCTGTTTTAAGGCACGATTTACACAATGAGGCTTGTAATGCTGTTATATTCGGTTCTGTGCTCAGACCATTGACCACTGGAGCTTAATGCTCAGGTGAGAGTTGTATCAGGACAGGCTAGAAAATTAGAAATAAAACCGTTTTGATGACAAAATTGAGGAAAAATTCATGTGATCAGGGTCTTGCACTATCACCCTGCTATTGTTGGTCTAGTGGTGTTCCCAAAGGGAGTGAGGCAGGCCGAGAGGCTGGATTCAGCTGCCTAAACACACCTACTGCTTGAGACACCCCGAGGAATCCCTCAGGCTCCAGCTGCTGCTCCGTCACGTTGGCCAGTCCCATGCCTGCCCCCCTGCTCTTACACAGGCAGAGGTCCACAGCCGAAGGGCAACGACACCCGCGTCACTTCATGGACTGTGACAGTAGACACAGGATCTACAGCATGGGGGACGTGCACTGACCGGCCTGGGTAATTCCTGCAGCATGGACAGAGCTGCTGCGTTTTGGAAAGATGTCTGCTGGAGGGGCAGAGAAGGCAAGCGGGCACCTGAAACTGGGGGCTACCTGTTGCCGGATCTCGGGTGCTGGCAATAGATACTGCCAGTCCCAGCTTGGTAGGAACACTTCCTATCTTACAGACTACTCCGTCTCACCTTGGGTCAAAGGATCTGTCACCAGTATGATGTTGTCTGGATCTGTGGCTAGCGCAATCTGTCAGACCTAGTGGGCTCTGGACGAGACTGAAAAAGATCATTTTTTTTCCTAGCTCATCAAAGGGCTGTTGGTTTTAATACCAACCCCTGACCACCCCTGACCCCTGGTGTTAAAACCACCTTGGCACAAACGTCCTGAGAATCACTCAGTGACAGAGATCCAAGACCAGCTTGATGGTGCTGTACCCCAAAGAGCTGCCACCAGGCCAGCCTGGTGCTCCTGAGTTTCTGTTGCCTGTTTGGTCTTTGGTTGTCTTTTCAGTGCAAATTAACCTTCCAAATTTGTCTTCAGGGGCTTTCTCACGTCTCTGCTGAAACAACAGACCTTGCACTGCAGTTCAGCATGACTCCCAGTGCAGCACTGATCCTCAGAGAGCTCATTCCTCTCTGTGGCTTTCCCTTTTCCTTTGGTAAGTCAGCTGAACAGCAGTTATAAACTTACATGGTCATGTTTTACAGATCACTTATATAAGTTTTTCCCTGTGCTCTGGCAGTTTGAGCTGTTTTACGGTTTACTAGGGCTTTTCCAGAGCCCACACACGATATGGGAATGGAGACAATTAGTTGTAGAAGTCACTGTATCTCATCCTTCTTTTACAAAAGCACAATTGTAGCATTTGCCCAGGAAATGGAAAATATTTATTTGACTTCCTTTCTGAGAAAGTATTAAAACCCAACAAAATGTCTGGAAAAGAGCAAACCCAGCTCACTCCTTGCACGCAGGGGATGAACAGGCCCTTTTGCTAGTAAGTGTTTCAGACTCTGGATTCTCCATGGATGAAATCTCTTGCCTGCAATCCCAATTTAGATGCCCACAGTCTCCTGCATGCTCAAAAGTAGCAGGTCCTAGGTGATTCCTACTTAGCAGGAGGAATACTCGGGAGATTTTTGCCTCTGCGTGCACATCTGAGAGATACCCGGGCTCCGGCTCCGGTCTGCAGGCTGGGCACCTATGGTTAAATCCTGCAGATTTGGCAGTGGCTAAGTTATTGGTGTAACTGAATATACTAGACTCTGGTGAATGCCAGGTGATACTAATGAAGTCATTGTGGGCAACAGGAATCTTCCTGTGTCTTCTGGTGGCCTTTGGACCAGAGCAGAAAGTGTTCAAACCCACCAGAACTTGCCCATGGGGATGAAGGTGAATGCTGGTATCAACATCCTCAGCCACACACAGGATCTGAGTCAGTATTATATCGTAGCCAAATGAGGGTATCTGCTTCTCTTCCCAGCACCAGGCAATACTGTACACCCTAAGCTCAATGGGACACCTTTTATTGAGAATAAATATATTTTACTTCTGAAAAACAGATTCATGTAGCTGATATAGTCTCATATAGATAAAAATAGTTCTGTTTTAATCATGCTTACATTGCAGATCCCATAAGCCAACTATTTTAATAGATTCTTTCTGAGTCCTTTTCTTTGGTCTTGGAACTTACTCAACACCAATAAACCAAAAGACCTAGCAGGATGTTTTGCCTCATTAAAATGCTCTGTGCTTTTGACTCTATTCTGTTCTTTCAGGGCTGCTGTATTTTCATAGATCTTCATCTTGAAAATGAAGACAACCTAGCCTCTTGCCATCCAACCATTCCTGCGTGCTTTCAGAGTCCCCGCCATTCTCGAGCAGCTCACAGCACGTGAAGTCATGTATACCCAAAATTTGATGAGAACTCCTTCTTTCAAAAACAACAAAAAATCCAAAACATTTTAAAATGCTTTTCATAAAATATTCAGTATTCCCGCATAGATTTTAGTGCTGAAAAACCTTTTAAAGCCCCAGAGTCAGCAAGGAGGGATCCTGTAAGCAGACCCTTGCTTGGGCCAGGTCTCGCCCCATCTTAGACAACGGCTGCAGGACTCTCGCACATTTTCACCAACTGGTTCCTCTGCTGGTTAAAACTTTGTCACTATTGTGGCAAAAATCCTGAGCCAGGCATTCTCTAGATGAAGTGATTCAGCAGCAAGTCACTGACATAATGGACTGCAGAAATGGGGAGAGTTTCTCTGCTGGATGCCTCCATTCTCCCTGTGGGCTGGATTTTAGTCCAGTTGTGAGCTGGCCGCAGCTGCGTGGCTCAGAGGTTATTTGCACTCCTTGCCCAGCCTTTATTCTTGATAGTTGGGTGGAGCTTTATTGAGAAAAGGAGAAAGAGGCAGGGGACCTGAAGGGGCTGTGTCCTGCAGAAGCAGAGATGGGCAGTTGGGGCTCTCCCATGTCCAGAGCAGAGTGGCCTCTCGCCCTGATGCACTTTGCCTCAACCACCCCTGCCACCAGCTTTCACTGTCTTTAAAAATCACTGGCTACCAAGAACTTTCTTGCTCTGTGATCACTGTGATCAGCCTATTTCTCCTGCATAAGCGAAATAAGCTCCGTTTCCTTGGCCTTTCCCTGTAAAGCGGAAGCCTGACATTTATTTTCTTCCAAAAGTCTTATTTCAGCATTTTCCATCTATCCAGCTTCTTTACTGAGCTGTGGGTTACAGAAGTGAACACAGCATCCAGTGACAGATCACAGAAATCAATTCTATCTCCCATTTCCTACTGGAGGCATCTCCATGCGAGTCAGGGTGAGAAACCAGCTTTCTGCTGCAGGTGTGGTGTTTAACATCTCTGGAACGGCACTGAAAGCAAAAGGCTGTTCTTGGCATACCTTCTACAGGCGTTTTTATGGGGTGGAAGCCGTGCAAAAAGTTTACAGTCATGCCATTCAGTTTCAAGACTGGTTTTATTTTGGCAATATTGGCATCTCACAGCTCATGCTAATAATCCCTCCTGGAGAGGGCAACAGAATCCCTCTCCCTAATTTATAGGCTTTGTCTCGCACATGCGGGTGAGAGCAGCGAGGCCTGCGTTAAAGACTCGTTATCTTGCGCAGAATGAAGCCAGACAGGGCGAAATGCTCCTTAACGAATCACGTGAAAAAGTCCTCAGCTGGAAACCATCACTGCCACACTGGCACGGGAAACCGTTGACCAAATGCCATTTTTAAAGAGCCCTCCTAACATCTAATTAATATTTGCGGCAAGAGGGGTAGCACGAGCGGAAGATTTGTGTGAGGTTTTGAAGCACTTGGGGGCAGATGTCTTCTGCATCCAGATCATTTTGGGGCTGTAACCAGCAGGTAGAGAAGCAATGTGGCTGTGACAGAGGGGTGACAGGTCCCAGTGCTGGGGGTTAACCCTCAGCAAGAACCAGCTGCTCTGTTTCTATCCAGAGAGACGGGCTTGGCTGTTCATCCCCCCGCCCAGTTCCAGCTGTGGGTTTGAAGACACCGGATCCCCTACGCCTTCCCCGCAGAGACCAAGGTGGCAGAACGTGTGCCCCGAAGCCGGATGGGAGGCAGAGCCCCGGTGGGCCAGAGGACGCTAGGTGTCACTGCCCGCCCGGGCTGCCCGCCGCCGGCCCGGCCCCGGAATGGCGGCGGCAGGCCGGGCGCCGCCTCCCTCCGGCCCCGGAATGGCGGCGGGGCCCGCATCCTCCCGCAGGCCTCGGAATGGCGGCGAGGCGGACACCCCGGAATGGCGGCAGCGGGGCCCGCACCGCCTCCCCCAAGCCCCGGAATGGCGGCGGAGGGGGTCGCACCGCCTCGCCCCGGGGGGTTTCGGCACGCCTGTCGCTCCCATGCGAACCCACGCTGGTACCGCAGGGGTACCTGAGCCAAACTTGCATCATCTTGGCCCGAGTGGGAACTCCAGGCTCCCGCTGCCTTGCGTTGGCTCTGCGCAGGGAAGGGATGCTTTGCCGGAGCCTCATGGACACCAAGTGCAGTGGATTGCCTTGCAATCCACTCACCAAAACCTGTGTGTAAAAACGGCCCTTGGAGTGATGTTAAATAGCCGTGCACCAATATAAACAGTTCCCTTCAGGATCAGAGGAACGAGGGATAGCTGCCTGCCTGCAGGCTGGCATCTCGCCTTTTCTCCATCGGTGACAGTAAGAATCATAGAATCACAGAATGGTTTGGGCTGGAAGGGGCCGATAAGCCCATCCAGTCCAACCCCCCTGCAAGGAGCAGGGACATCTCCAACCAGATCAGGTTGCTCAGAGCCCCGTCCAACCTCGCCTGGAATGTTTCCAGGGATGGGGCATCAACCACCTCTCTGGGCAACCTGTGCCAGTGTTCCACCACCCTCTGTAAAATACTTCTTCCTTATGTATAGTCTGAATCTACCTCCTTCTATTTTAAAACCATTACCCCTTGTCCTGTCACAACAGGCCCTGCTAAAAAGCTTGTCCCCATCTTTCTTATCAGCCCCCTTGAGGTACTGGAAGACCGCTATAAGATCTCCCCACAGCCTTCTCTTCTCCACGCTGAACAGCCCTGGCTCTCTCAGCCTGTCCTCACAGGAGAGGTGCTCCAGCCCTCTGATCATCTTCCTGGCCTCCTCTGGACCCACTCCAACATGTCCACGTCCTTCTTAAGTCGGTGTGAGCTCCAGAGCTGGATGCAGTACTGCAGGTGGGGTCTCACCAGAGCAGAGCAGAGGGGCAGAATCACCTCCCTCGACCTGCTGGCCACGCTGCTTTTGATGCAGCCCAGGATGCGGTTGGCTTTCTGGGCTGCAAGTGCACGTTGTCGGCTCAGACATATAACTGAGTCCTGCCTCGGCTCAGCTACGTTCTCGCACTGGAGCCAGCCACTGGCCTGTCCTTGCTTAGCCTCTCCAAGGATTTTATCTTGCTCGTAGTTTATTTCCCGCACTACTCTGCTTGCCAGCTCTGCACCAGGTCACCCCTGCTGCCATCCTGCCAGCAGCTCGTCTGGAAGCCAACTGGATGAGTTTCTTCCAGCACCTCTCAAGTGGTCCTGGAGCCCAGGACTAGCTTTTAATGATGTTTCTGAGCAGCACACAGTGCCACTGAGCCCCAGCTGGTGCCAGGAGTCACGCTTTAAATAACACATGATAAATATTAGAATAGCCTGAGCTGTGATGAACTCCTCAGACACTGGTTTCTAAGGATGATCTTATACATTTCTTGGACTCGCTAGTCTTTCTCATTACTCTTCTGCATTTTTTCTCTCTGCCATTTTTCTTCCCTCCCAATAAAATGTTTTGGTTTTCTTTTTTTTTTCTTTGCTGCTTGAGTCTCTGAAATATGCAGCCATGGCAACAGGCTGGAGGAGCGAATTCCCCAGGTCCGCCTGCGTATCCTTGGGGTCTGGCAGGGAGCGAGGGGGGTGAATTCCAGCCATTCCCTCTCGCCGGGAGCAATGTTTAGTAAATACACACAAGCACACACATGCTAACCCCTGCCCGGCTCTGCCACACACCTGCCAGCACAGTAAAGGCTTTTCTGTGGCATTAGCACGTCTCCTGTCCCCCCAGACCAAGCAGCACCCCTCTCCCCAGAACTGTTCTGGGATGGCGTTTTTTGGGAGCAGCACTGGGGAGGAATGCAAGCCCCTGGCGTCGAGACAGGAGCTGACATTCCCGGCCCCAGGCTGAAGAATGTGGACATAGCGTCCGCTCCAAACTGCAGCGCTGGAGTTCATTCACCCTGCACCCCGGGTGAGGGGGACGCCGGGATTGGAGCAAGGCTTGGGCCTCAGTGGCAAGGCTGTAACCCGCGGGCTGAGGCACTCCCCCATCACCTCCAGGCACTCAAGGGATCTCCCCACACAGGCCACGTCTTGCTAGGGCGTCTGGGGAATCTTATTTTGATGGCTCCGTGGCCCTCTGCCCCTCAATCTGCAGATACGTCAGCCTTTTCTTGGAAAAGTTGGGAAAGCATGAGGTGCACTGGAGGCTGCTGGATGGGTTGGTTTCAATGCAGCAGGCAACTCTAAATCTGGAGAAGGCAAACCCATCCTTGGTGGGCCAGCAGCAGGGATGCTGCGGCCAGGCGGCAAAGCAGGAACCACCGTTTAGGAACGGAGCATCCCGGTTCAACAGGTGTTACTTAACAACCTGGAGAAGGCAGTGCTGGCTGAAGGTCTCATGAGATTTCTATCAAGCAAAGCTGACCTGCTTTGGCATCTATGTTGTGGCAGAAACCAGAATTGAATGTAAATTCAAGCCCTAAACCCATTGCTAGCTTCCAGCTCGTCTTTCTCAGGAAAACATGGGCATTATAATTCCCCCTGCCCCTCCGACACGCCCAGGTGAAGGCTGGCAAGAACTATTTATACACTTTATAATGTTACACACCGCTTGGATTACCGCATGGCATCCAGTTTGTTTGGAACGGGGTCTCATGAACCAGAATAGTTTTGCATTAATTCAGTTCTCACCAGTTCAGAGATTTGAAATCAGATACAACAGAGTTCCTTGCCATTTACTTAGACTGGATTGTACGGGGCTTTGTGGCTTAAAATAGCAAGACTTCAGCAATAACAATGATACAACATGGTTCAGGCAGAAAGATCCCCACTGATTCACCACCCTGTTACGTCAGCGTTACAACACCAGGGAAATGCTGCTCATTCCACAGGTTTTCAAGGATGGTGAAGACTTGAGATTGCAGGGAAGCTGAGAAAGTTGGAGAATTTCAAAAGAATTTGCAGAATTCTCATTTTTAAACACCACTAGAATACAAGAGGAGGGTTATTTGCAGCCCCTGGGAAAGTGGTTTGAGACTAGATGGATAAAATGAAGTAAGGTATCACAAAATCCACCTTGGTTTGGCGCCCAGGGCGGGAGTGAGTGTGGCGACACCATCCCGACCTGCTATGCTGGGGACAGAGCTCAGCGGCAAACGCCCTGTGTGGTGACCCGACGTTCCTGGCAGGCTCAGCGGCACAGGCTCCCATACCTCCCCTACCTGCCCCAGCTCCTGGAAAGTCTCCAGGTGTTGCACAAAAGCAGAGTGCCAGTGTTTGTTGCAGAACCTGAAGGAAGAGGCAGTGCTTGCCTCAGCACGTTGGAGCCAGCCAACGCTTTCTAGTCATGCTCTTAAAGTCAAGCTCGGGGAGCATCCAGGGTTACCCGGTGAATTCTTGTCTGCAGGAGGGAAGACCGACTGTTCCTGAGCCCTTGATGTGTTTGTGGGTAGCACAATCAAGCCCACGTCTTTTGGTTGTCAGAGCCTGCTGTCAAAACACGGAAGCAATTGACCCACATCCCTGGCCACCTAGGGCAGGAGGACAGCAGGGCTGAGCTGCAGAGAGACCTGTTGCCCCAAAGTGACATCTTCAAGGGAAAGAAAAGCCCAGAAAGCAGACCCATCACAAAGGCTATCTGCCCCCATTCTTCCAGCAAAGGAAGGGACTGAGCTTGTTTTGGACCGATGGTGGGACTGGTCCGCCCCAAATCGAGATGCTCTGGAATGCTCTGCCCATGCTGGCTTTCAAGGGTTAAGCCTCGTGTTTGTTTTACGGTGGTAGAGCTCACCCTGGCATGCTGCTCCTTTGTCATCCCAGGATTTTGTTCCCTGGCACGTGAGCAAGATCTGACAGTCGGGGAGATGCACAGCTGCGTTTCGGTTGTGCAATGCAAGGCTGCATGTGGGGGCAGCAAGAGGGATCCACAGCACAACAGGAGCCTGTATACTCATAATTCCATTCTCAAGTACTGGTGCCATGGTCACACTGAGGATCCCTAGTTCTAGCAACAAGGATCCCCCATGCTGGCACCACGACAGGTTGTGGAGCTGGAGATGCTCCAGGTTCAGAGTAATTTTCAGTGCTCTCCACCTTCTAGAGCACCAGTCTCTGAGGAGCAGTGGGAGTGGAGATGGACTGTGGAACAGAGATGGTGTTTGGACCATGGGAGTGAAGATGGCCTTTGGTGGAGCATGAAGAGCATGTGGTTTGGAAGGGCTGGGGCTGGTTCTGCCTGGAAGCACCAGAAGCCAAGGGGGGTGATGTGATGTCTGAGTTGCTTTACCACAGCAACCTCAGCCTCCCAAGCAAGCCCTCCTGCTGCCCATGGTGTGGCGGTCCTGGGGGTGATGTTCATTCCCTGTCACTCCATTCCTCTGCAGTACAAATGCCCACAAAGGCACCAGCTGCCTCCCTGAGCTGAGCTGCAGCTGTGGCACACATGGCCCCACTCTTGCATTGGTTGTCTCCCCTCTTACAGTCCTCTTGGACCTTGCAAAGCCAAAGTGGGCTCTCCTGCCTTAGCTGCCTGGCTTCCCTCGCACCCTCCGGCCTGCAGCTCTGCGGCAGGGCAGGGACGCGCCACCGACTCGGAGCTCACCCAGCAGCGCTGCCAGCAAATGCCTGGCATAGAAGAGGAGGCAGCAGGGATTCCACCCTGCAAGCAGCAATAAACAAGCAAGCAGAGCGCAAAGAAAAATGGCTGGGACTTGCAATCTGGTCTTCCTGACCTGCCGGTGAGCCGTGCACGGGGAGCCAGGGAGCCAGGGAGCTGGGCGATGCTGAGCCTTCCTCCCCGCCGACCCACAGTCCTCCTTGAGCCAGGTCAGCTCCGTGCAGCACTCAGCCTCGGAGCCAGCTGAATGTGGTGAAGAAAAAGCAATGCTGCCCGTTAAACAGACATGCCATAAAGCCAAGCGAAATGGGGAGAAAAGTGAATGGAAAAGGAGTGAGGACCAAGATGAAAATACAGGGGCTTTGGGGCAGAAGCAAGATGTGTTTGGGCCCCAGGGAAGGAGCCTCCCGCATGCTGCAGGCAGACATTTCACTCTGCAGGGACACAACCCGAAATAGCCACCATGGGGTAACGTCTCTGTGGTGGCTCTATTCTGGGATGGAGCCGCTCCTGGTCTGGCGCAGGGGCGGCAGCTGAGGAATAGCCCCGGCTGGTGCACGCAGCCCTGGCGTGCTTCCCTGCGTGGAGAGGACCTTGCTCGCGCCACGAGCATCTTCCCTGCCTATCTCCAGCCAACGTTCATCAGGGAGAGGGATGCGCCTGCCAGTTTTCCGGCTGATTTCATTTTCTTAGAATTTCCTCTGTTGGTTCCATTTCTTTTTCTTTTTTTTTTCTTTTAATTCCACTTTTTTTTTTTTTTTTTAGGGACAGCTGGAAAAAATAACATGTTTTGGTTGCCCTGGAAACGCGAACCTAAACTTTTGGTGGGTCCAAGACATGCCAGGAGTTCCAGGACGGCCAGTCACAGTGGCAGAGACATGCCCTCGCTTCCCGAAAGTGGCAGGCGCTGCTCTCCGACGGGTCCTGGCACACGTGGCCCTGACCTACCCTCCATACCGACCCCTGTTTACTCAGCAAACACGGTGTTGCTTACAGATTGCTGGGGATCACAAGGCTGGGCTCTGCCGGCATAGTGTTACTTCATACTGGACCCTATGCAAGAGGAAAAAAAAAAAAAGGATCGCGCTTTAAGGCTGTAAAAATGCGGGTGGGAATATTTTCCAGGCTGTGTCATTTTCCATCCAGGCCAAAATTCACATTCTGCCTCTCGCTGTTTGTGTTTTTCTCCCTGAAACTTTTTTTTTTTTTTTTTTCATTTCAGGCTCTATCAGGCCTTTCTCACCTCCCTCCCCACAGCTGTGCGGGGCAGGCAGCCGGGATCCCTGGGGAGGGGACGCAGGGAAGGGGGTAACCTCTAGCGCCAGCCGTGGGGTTCAGGCATCTCCCCCGTCCCGGCTCTGATGATGGCTGCAGCATCTCCTCCTCACTTCAAAGTGTCAGCTTGAGATGAAACACGCTCCGACTTTCTCGACTGAAGAATTAGGAAATTCAAGGGAAGTGACTCTCCCCCCCACCCCCACTGAAAAATTTCAAGGAAACTTCGTACATGTAAAATTTCAAGCCCTGGAAGTTAAAACTTTCCTTCAGCCTGAAGCCAATTGTTTTCCCAAAATTTAAGTATTTCTGTGATTTTCCTAAGCATGAGAACAGTGAGAAATAGGCACCTTCTCTTTGATTAACCAATACAAATTCTTACACGCTTGGGTTTTTAGAAGAGTTTTAGCTCTGAAGTTGAGCGGGAAGCATAATTACGATGAAATGTTTCCCCCGCAGTGGGCAGGAAGGCCAAATGTCCAATTTTTCCTGGAAGGTAGAAGCCAGGTTTTTTTATTTAAAAAGAAGTAAAAAAAAAAAGAAACCAAGCTACTTCTGAATGGGAAAATGTTTCACTTGCAATTTCCTGAGCAGCATTACCATGCAGTGACTCAGTGCTGGTGTTAAGACCTGAGAAATGAAGTTCAGTGGTTTTTAAAGGCTTTCCCCACCCCAAGCGATGGCTCCAAGCGTCTCCATCCCCTGCAGCTGGGCGTCATTTGCCCGTCCCGCCGAGGAAATGCCCCTTCCGAGCCCCTTCGCTTCCAAATGAGCTTCTAACCACTATGATTTTTCTCCATCTGATTAATTAATCCCTAGCTCCCTTCGGATATTTGGCCCCAGCACTTTGCAGTGCCCTGCAGTGGGGCTTGGCCCTGCAGCCCTGAGGGCTTGCCCTTCGCTCCGTGCTGGATCCAGCCACGTGTGCCCGTGCCGGTCCCGCCAGGACAGTGTGCCGGGACATGCCACAAACCTCTGAAACTTTCTTCCTGCAGCAAAATAAAACAAGCAACCAAAAAAACCCCCACATCAGCTCTGTCAGGACGCTCAGTTCCTTTTCTTGCCAATTTCTGCTTGAATATTTTCAATGACACGTTTGAAAATTAAAAGCTTCGGAAAACAATCCCTGCCTGGTGGGAAATCAAGCTTCCCACATGTCATGGTGAAACACTTAGGGTTGGTTTTTTTTGTCAAAATAAATGAAGAAATAAGTAGGCATCTTGGTCCAGGAACAACTCAAACACTGACGGGCGTGACGTGTGTAATGTTTAGCTAAAAAGAATGTATGTCACTCAAAAATGTTTCTTGCACCTCTCCACTTCGCTCACACTGCACCGCTGGTCCCCGGCGACGCGTGTGGCGTCAGGGATGCTTACTGCTGCCGTATGTAACACAACTCACCTACCGCTGAGGTACAGAAATATTTCAATTTGCACACACGAGTAGTATAATGGGTGCCGTGCACAGAGAGAGATGACATTGCATGAGCTCTGCAGGGTCAGGCATGTGGGAGATGTCCCCAAGCCCCAGCTGATTTTAGGCCCCCCCTCCCCCCCCCCCCCAGTATTAGGCAGGAGCTTAAAATTGTGTGCTTGGCTGTCATCACTGTTCACTCCTCCAGGCAGCTTGTCCCCTCGCTTTCATTTTGCGGTAGGCGTTGTGGCCAGCATCCTGTGAGTCCTCTGCCTTCTCCTGCTTTGACGAGCCAGTGGGCTCTGCTTAGATGCTGGGGTCCCCAACCCACTGGCAATGGCAGCTCCATTCAGTGAGGTTCTCGGGCTCCTGCCATGACTTTGCTTCAGGCTGAGGTGTCTGGGGGTCCCTGCCAACCTCAGCGATGCTGGGGTTTCCCGTGAGCCAGCTTTGCTGAGCAGAAAGCCCTTTGCTCCTGTTCTCTTGGTTATTGCCACTGGTTATTGCCGCTCTCATGTTCCCGGGAAGCGTTCGGTCCCGGAGGTGGGGCCTCACGCTTGGATCTCTCCAGACGTTGAATCGCCCCCATCCTGCTTGCTGGCGCCTTCTCATTACCCCAAGGGAGCTGTCAGTCCCCAAGCCTTTCATCTGACACTCTCCTCGACAGTCCGTGTGTGTGCTCCTCCATCTCAGAGCTGGTGTTCGGACCCCACCCCTCCTGAGGACCCGCTGTCCCCCAACTCCCACCCTGGTGCCTTCCCAGCACAGACAGACTGGTTTTCCCTGGAGGTGCTGCACAAGGATGAATTCATCAGCTGCCCATCGATCATTACCACCATCGTCTGAACCGAGCCGTAACACCAGCCAGAAACAAACAGAGATCCAACTGCACCATCACATATCAGCATTAAACCGCAAACAGGCGAGAGGCATGGCACGGATCCTGCCTGTCCTCCGTATCCCAGCTGGCACCAACCTCGTCTTCCTCGCCTCCCCACTGCCATCCGTCCAGGCTCACCATTGCTCCTCTACCGCTGAAGCATCCAAAGCATCCCAAAAATTTTACTGAGATGAAACAACCTGGGGCTGAACGTGGAGCCCTCCCCGCCAGGCACCTCCCACTCCTGCAGGCAGGGATGCAGCCGAGCGGGGTGTCATCCCGTGCCTGCAGACGGCCTGGACTCATTTTTTGTGTGAAGTAGGATACTCAGGAGAGGGAAAGAAGCCCCCAAAAAACACAACCCACAAACACCAGCAAACCCTCGCATTTGAGGAGCAGGAGGAGCTGGTGGGGATGCAGGAGTCCTGACCCGTCCCATGCCTCTTGCCACTGGCTCTGACCTCCTGGAGACCTGCGGCTGCTGAAGCCCCTGGAGAGCGGCTTTCGGCCACAGCCAGCCTCTGCCGGGCCCTTGCCCACCACATGCCAACCTGAAGGGCCAGGGAGGGCTTTTGGGGTTCACACCTAAGAGCAAAGGTGGAAGAGTGCCGATGGGGCTGCCTTGTGGGAGGATGAGGCAGGAAAGGGGAGGAAGGCGTCTCAGCCCTGCCAGGAGGCAGGGAATACCTGCTGCCTGCAAGGGCTGGATGGTCAGGCTGCTCTTGGGCTCACCTCAGCTCCCGGTCACCTGCATTGTCCCCGGACACACATCTTCCAACCCCTGGGGACACAAAGTGAGGAGCATAGGCAGCATTCCATGCCCCTGCTGCAGCTGCCTGTGTGAGCTGCACCCCTGGAGCATCCCCAGCCACCTCAAGCATCCCCAGTCGCCTCTGCCAGGGGAGATGATGGGCAAGGTGCGCAATGCACTGGATCCTGCCCACCACCACCAGCCCAGGGCTGCTCCACCACCAGGCTTGGCCCCAAATTCTCCCGCTGACGGCCACGGGGAGCAGCGAGAGCGGCAGCCGGAGCGCAATCGGGGAGTGGGGAGAGCCAACGAGCTCGTCCGCCTGGTTTTTCAAGGTCACAGAGGTGGTGGGAAGGAAAGAAAAGAGAGCGAGAAAAAAAAAGTTGATTCAGAAACCGCAGGGAATTTTTTGCCTTTTTAGAATACTGGGAAGAGAAAAAATAGCCACAGTTATTCAAAGCATCCGGGATAATAACAGCCTGTTTACTGTTTGCATGCAAAGATGGCAGGCAGGCAGCACAGCGCAGGGAAGAGGAATGAAGAATTTGCCACGCTCGCGCCGCGGCCCAACCACTTCTGCTTAGCCCAGCAAAGTGCCGGGCGGCTCTGCCAGGTTGCCTGGGCTGGCTGCGAGGGCAGGAGCCGGGCGTCCCTGCCACAACGCCTGGCCGGTCCCCGCTGTGGGCCCAGGAGGAAGGGCATTGGAAAGGACCTGGGGCTCGGGAGGATGGAGAAGGAGCTCTCTGTTTTGGAGGATGCTCGTGCTGCTCCACAGCTGGGTGGATGGAGCATCCCGGAGGGAGCCACGGCCAGCCTCATGCATGCAGGACCATGCATCTCCCCTAAATAACAACACCCACCCCACCCTACAGGTCCCGTCTCTGCTCTGGTGCCTGCTACACACTGATGCTCTGCAGGGAGGGGATATCTTGGGGGTGGCTTCTAACTGCAATGGGATGCAAAGCCCATCACAAGGACTTTGAGGCAGGGAGTGTCGGCCCTCCAGCAGAAGGGAGAGCCCCTTCCACCAGAGGAAAGCCCCCCAACAAGCCCTGGACACAGAGAGGAGCCTGTGGGCTTAGGGGACCCTGGGGAAGGTGGTGGGGTGAGGGAAGGAGGAAGGGGAAGGGAAGAGTTCAGCAAGCCCGACGAGGAGAGCTTCATTCCTGCTGGCCCAACAAGCAAGCCGGGACTTGAGGCGAGAGAAAGCACCGCGGTTCACCCAACTGGTTTGCTGGGAAGCCAGCTGCAGGGCTGGCCCACAGCATTACCAAACTTCCCCCGCAAGAATTGGGATTGTTTGGAATGGGAGTGAAATTCCCCTTCTCTCAAATCTTGGTGGGGAATTTTCGGCTTTTGGAGAGCCATTTTCCATCATAAGGAGGTTGTGATGAGCTTGTCTTTCCCCATCCAGCTCTAGCAATTGGCAAGTGGAAAAGGAGAGCAGATGCACAAGGAGAGGACGAGGAGGGAGCAGAGCCAATGAAGGACCTGCCAAGCTCCAAGGATGCTCCGAGGACCAAGCTCCAACGTCCAGGCTCCAAGGAGAAATGAGGAAAAGCAGGAACAGGAGCTGCAGAGATGCTGCTGTGGTGTGGCACCAGGGGAATGAGGTACTCCTGGCTGGGAATGGGACTCAGGGGATGGCCATGGGGCCCCAGCCAGATCCTCAGCCTTGTCCTGACCCGCTGGGACCGCCAGAGGGACTGTCCCTACCTGAACAGCTCCTGGGCTGGATGAGCCGTGTCCCTTTCACCCATGAGAGAGCTGCTGCCTCAGGACAGGGTGTCTCACTCAAAGACACTGGCGTGACGGTGGTGGCACTCGGAGCGGAGCCCACTGGCCCTTTTCCGTCTCTCCAGGGCTGCAGATGTGCAGCCCACGGAAGGTGTTGTATCCAGGCACCAGCCCAACCAGCAGCTTGGCAGACATCTCCAGCCACCCCATGTTATGATCATGGGAACCCAGGGACACAGAGATGCAAGGATGCAGGGACTGTGGATGCAGGAACACAGGGATGCAGAAATTGAGGACACAGGGATACAGGAATGCAGGGATTGAGGATGCAGGGATGCAGGGTCATGGGAATGCAGAGATAGATCAAGGACACAGGGAAGCAGGGACGCAGGGATGCAAGCGCTGAGGACAGAGATGCAAGGACACAGATGCAGGAATGCAAGGATGCAGAGATCAAGCACACAGGGATGCTGGGACACAAGGATCAAAGACACAGAGATCAAGGACAGAGGGATGAGAGAGGAATGGGAGCAGGAGCAGGAGGTTTGGCTCCCACATGATATTTCAGCCACAGTGACAGGGATATGTCCTGGCCTGAGCAGCACCCACGTAGGATAAAGGACTGTGGGTCCAAGCGATGCTGTTGGTGAAAGCCAGGGAGACAGTGCAGCAAGGGCGGAGGGAAATGCCTGTGACGACAGAGCGATAAAGCAGGTGATGACACACACCCACACCAGCCTTCCTTGTGCCAAGGTACGGAGCTCTGTCAGGCTGTTGTGCCAGCTGAAAAGCTGTGACCTCCTGCCCCAACCTGCCAGGCTTGGGCATCCTCTTGCCACGGCTGACTCCTGCATTTACAGATGGGTTTGGGGGTTTTCCTTTCCCTTTGCATTTTTTTTTCTACAGCTCTTCTCTGCTGCCTCACTCGTAAATGGCTGCATTCCCCCATTTTCTGGCACACGGAGACTGTGAAAGCCCTGGGATGAGGGTCCACAGGGCGATGGGCAGGATGGAACATGGCCAAGCAGTGAGCAGAGCTCTCAACAGGAGCTCATTCCCTGAATCCCTGGACCCGGAAGCTGCCTGCAAACAGCCAGACCTGCCAGGAGGCCGCTCTGCATCCGGATTCTGGTAAATAAAGCATGGGGCGTGAGAGCTGCGGTATGCCAGGAATGCTGCAAGCCTTCCCGGGCGGCTGCCTGCAGCTCCCAGAGGCAGGGCAGGTACAGCCCCTGGCTGGGGGCCGCCGAGACCCCCCAACATATTCCCAACAACAGCAACTCCCTGTGAGCTTCCCACTCAGTCCTCCCCACCACTGGCCCCATTCCGAAGGGGGCAGAAGGGTCCCCTTCAGACATGCCCTGTGCATGAGAGGAGCTTGTTTCCCTGCTTGCAAAACCCAGGAGAAGCCATGAGTGGAAGGAGGAGCCCAGCTCCAAGATTCCCATTGCTCCCAGTCTCTCTAACCTTCTCTTGCAGGATGGAGACCTGTCCCACAGTCACAGGAAGCCCCACATTTTCAGCCATGCTTCTTCCCAGTTCCTGGGATGGATCTGAGCCGGCATTCAGCATCACAGTCCCACCAAGACCGGTGATCCTCAATGGAGTCCTAAGCCACCTTCCAGGGAGGAGCTGGCAGTAAAGCTGGTTTCTTATGCTGTTGTTCCGCAGAATCAGAGCTAAAGCCCATTGTGGAGACTTGCACAAGATCTCCTGGTCCTAAGGGATGGCAGGATAAAAAAAAAAAAAAAAAAAAAACCAACCAAAAACTGCCAACAAATGCCAAGTGATGCACACAAGGGAAAGCCCCAGCCCAGCTGGCGATGGCTCTGGCCATGCTGCCAGCACCCAGGCAGCCAGAGCAGAGTCCCAGGGGATGCTCCCTGGAAAGCATTAATGTGACAGCTACTGAAAATAAAAGTCAATGATAGCAGCAAACAAAAAGCTCAGAGACGAAGGCCTGGGAAGCAGCATGGTGTGGCTGTGGAAGTTCTAAGGCAGCCCTAGCTCAAACACCAGGAGAATTTTTCCTGAAAACAGAGTTGCCAAGCACAGTGGGGAGGGCTTGGAGGTGGCTGACAAAGCCAGGGGAGAGCTCGGGGACCAGGTCCAGGTGTGCTTCAAGATGTGGCCATCAAGGAGTCCCCATGGTGGGGGCTTAGGAGGGCAGGAAAGGGTCTTGCAAGGAATAGGAGGGAGATCCCATCAGGATGGAGTTACATGCGGGAGGGAAATTACATGGTTATTTCTAGACAACTCCATCCTCTTCCCCACTGAGGTGGGGGAAATGGGATCCCTGTGGAATTTTGGGGAATGCAGAGATGCTCTTGAGCATGTATTTAATGTATTTCCCCTCTCCCACGCAGCTGCACCCCAAATCACTGCCCCAGGGAGCTGGGAAGGGCAGCATTTCAGCCAAGGGTCATCACACAGTGCCACCAGCTCGCCCGTTGCATGGGAAAAAAAGAGTACCCGTGGGCCAATATTTGAGGATTTTTTTATTAAAATATTGTTATACCAAGTGGAATGCTACAGCAATCTCGGTATAGGGCGGCATAACAAAACAGCCAGGTTTACGTTTAAATACTTCAGATAACTTAAAATGCACAAACAAGAACTCATTGTCTTTGGCAGGAAAAAAAAAAGTTCACAGCACGAAAAAAAACATACTTAAAAAGAAATACCAATATTAATATAAAATATATTAAGTTGTGGGTTTTTTTTTTCCTCTTTCATAATTTTTTGTTTGTTTGTTTTCCACTTTGTAAACAATGCACGAGAACCGAACGCATTTTTTACATGTCTGGGAGAGAAAAATAAAAAATGCAGTTGTCCAGCAAATGCACACATGTCTAAAGAAGAAAGAAAGAAAAAAAATATATATATACATACAAGAAGGGCAAGGACGGGAAGTATCCAGGCTCAGAGGAGTGAGACGTTGTCACTGGCTACGGGCAGAAGCCAGCTGCCAGTAGCTGGGGGATGTGGCGGTGGGATGAAGCCACGAGAGGGGCGGCACATCCCACTGCCTCCATCAGCCATCCTCGGGTCACTCGGAGTGTTTCACTTGGGTTCCAAGGGGATTTCTCCTCCACTTCTTATTCCCTGCATTTTCATTTTCTCTTTTACTTCACTGCTGCCCCATCCCGAACACCTCACCTGCCCATAGCAAAAATCTCAGAGGCAGGATGCAGGTGATGGATGCAGGTGATGGAGGTGTGGGGCTCCCAGCACTCAGCTTGGGCACAGGGATCCGAGCGGTCGATGGGACCCACAGAGGATCCCTCCCAGCTCTGCCCTTGCGCAGAGACATCAGCTGGTAGGTACAGTTTGGGTGAAGACAGAGGGATTTTCCAGTCGGAGGCCAAGCACCTGGGTGGGTGCAGATGGCCAAGACCCAGAGATGGGATGGGGATGGAGCTGAGAAGGGAGGGAATGGGAAGAAGCCCCTGGCCTTGGGAAGGAGTAGAGGCTGAAACGATAAATACGTTTGCTCCCGTCGTACAAAACCGGGGTGTATTTACAGGTGGGTTGCGAGGCCCTGCCGCCGCTGCGGGGTCCCTGGGCTCCAGCACGTCCTGCGCAGCTGGGGACCCGTGTGGGTGCCAAGTGGGGACAGTGGCCCTCCTGGGCATGGAGGCCACTTGCTGAGACCGGCGACAGGGCCGCCACTGAGCTCCAGGCTCGGTCCTTCTTCCTGCAGGCTCCTCCATCCCAGGTAGGTGCAGGCAGGGAGGGCGGAGGGGCCGGCGTGCAGCCCCCAAGGGGCCTTAAATCAGGATCTCCACCATGTCAGACAGGTCCGGGGCTCTGGCAGCGGCTGAGCTCTCTGCAGAGAAAGAGGGTGAGAGGTAAAGAGCGTTGGCACGGCACCCATCCTACCACCGAAGGGCCAGCAGCGAGCGTACCACTGGTCCAGCCTCCCCCTAAGATGTTCAAGAAAAAAGCTCTGTGCCTTAAAAATAAAAAAGCAACGAGCGATTGCAGGGATCCAAACCCACTGGGCTCAACTGGGGTCTTTAAAATGCTTTAAAAAATCACTGCTGCTTGTGCAAAGCCCGTCTCCTGGATGCCAAGCCCACATGCTGGAGCATCCCTGGCTCTCCCTCATGCCGTCCCCAGGCGACTCACCCAGCAAACCAGCCGGACGCTCCGTGCCCTCGCCCTGGCCACTGCTCTCGGCCACCCCGTCCGTCTGCGTGCTGCCATCCTTGCTGCCGTGCTTGGAGTGGGAGGGCAGGGGAAGGGCAGCGGGCACTGGTGCTCCTTCAGCGGTGGCTTTGCCTGGTGGAGGAGATGCCGTTAGGAATTGTCAGCTCCTCCGGCTGGTCCCTGTGGCTCACCAGAGAAAACCCCCTTCCCAAGCTCTCTTCTTCCAAAACCGCAGGGGAAATTGCAGGCAACTCCCTGTCACCGAGCGAAGGTGGGGAACAGGCAGGTGCCTCTATTTACCTGTGCTGCCCCGGGAGCTGCCCTCGGCCAGCCGGTCACTCTGGCCAGCCCCTGGCCAGCTTGGGGCGACGGAGGCAGCGAAGATGGAGGGCACGGACTTGGCCGGCCGCAGGGAGCCCTGGAGGGTTTTGCTGGGGTCCCTCCGTGAGCGCTGCTGCAGGACCTTGATGACTGCATCCTTCTCCAGGATTTGGGCATGAAGGGCTTTTAACCTGGAGAGGAGAAGAGGCAGAAGATGGGAGAGGAGCTGGAGGTAGGGGAGGAAGACGCAGGCGCTGCCCGGCCAGACCACAGTGCAAGCTTGTTGGCAAGGTGGACCTACCTGTTCTCCATCTCCTGGTGCTTGTGGCTGGCCAGGAGGAGGTCCTCGTTGAAGCTGCTGTTGGGGGAGTGCCGCGGAGAGTGGCTGATGAGGGTGGTGTCGCGCTGGGCGGCCGCGGTGGCCGCTGCGTCCATGGCAAACTGTCGCATGGTACACTCCTCCAGGTACTTCTGCTCCCACTTGGTCATGTCAGCCTCCAGGGCCAGGATCTTCTCCTCCTTCTCCCTCAGCTGCTCAGAGAGTGTATGGGCGCTCAGCTCTGGTGTCCCCCCACCCATGGCGCCTGTCTGCCTCTGTAACAGCAAAAAAAAAAAAACAAACAAAAAGAGAAGATGAGGAGGTGTCAGGAGGATGCAACACCCACCGTTGCTTGCTGGCACCTACCACTGTAGCTCGCGGGCACCCACCTGCTGAGCCCGCAGCATCTTCAGCTCCTGCTCCAGGCGGGTACGGAGCCGCAGCTCCAGCTGCTCCCGCTTCTCACAGGCCGCCTGGAGCTGGCCCAGGGCCGCCTGCAGCCGCTCCACCTTCTCCACGTAGGCCCGCTTCTTCCGCAGCTCGGCCTCTGCCTTGGCCGCCCGCGCCTGGGCGCTGCCCAGCGCCTGCTCCAGCAGCTCTGCCCGCCGACGCTGGTCCTCATTGGCACTGTGCAGTAGGGACACCTCCCGCTCCAGCTTCTCCTTCTCCTGCTGGTGCTCGTAGCCTGCAAGAGGGCCCCCAAGTTTCACCCTAAGGCTGCTCCACAAAGCCCCACGGGGGTTCTTTGCTCCCCGAAACCTGGCCGTGCCGTCCCTCCCCCCCACACAACGTATATGCGAGCCAGGAGTGTCCCAGCCACTCAGGCAGGTGGTCAAAAGCCTCCATTTGCCACATTCCAGCCCAAATTTTGGCTCTGAACGGTAAAAGCTGCCCAGCGTGAATGCAGCCACGTTAGGAGAGGGGATGTGATTCCTCCCACACAACATCAGCACAGTGACTTTATCATAGAATCATGGAATGATTTGGGTTGGAAGGGGTTGTTAAAGGCCATTTAGTCCAACCCCCCTGCCAGAAGCAGGGACATCTCCAACTGGATCAGGTTGCTCAGAGCCCTGTCCCGTCCTGGAATGTTTCCAGGGATCCACCACCTCTCTGGGCAACCTGTGCCCGTTTCTGCTAAAATAATGGGTTTAGGCATATTTTCCCCCAGAAAAGCCCAGGCCTGCACAGTCAAGAGGCATCGGAGGGAGGAGGAAGGAGGAAGAGAAGGGCCAGGCTGGCGTGGGGTGGGAGTACGGGCTCAGTGCGGGAAGAGCCGGCGTGGCGGCAGGAATGCGGAGAATGCAGGTCACGCTGCTGGCCGGCCGGCCGGGATTAATGGCTCGAGTCCAGAGCCAAGAGCAGCTCCGTCCTCCCCAGGGAAAGGCGAGAGCTGCCGCCAGCCACCCTCCTCCTCCAGCTGAACGGGAGCGCGCTGAGCCCCACTATCCTGCTCATGGATGCCACGGGGAGCCGCAAGAGAACGGGCATCCTCCCGGACTTACTCTGCGCCAGGAGTTTGGCCACGCTGCCCTGGTTGCTCTCCTGGCTTTCCTGGGTCTTGCTGGCCAGCTGCTTATTCGCTGATTCCAACCGCTCTGGTCCAAAGACAATTAAACACAATTAAGATTTAAATACAAGATTTTGGCTGGAGGAAGTAGAAGCAGCCTGGCTCCTCATGGAAACACCCTGGGGGAAAAGCTGGGGAACGGAGCACACCCGCAGGGATGGGGACACGGAGGGTCCCTCACCTTTCAGGTCCCGGTTGAAGTCCTGGAGCCGCCGCATCTCGCCGTCTCTCTTGTTCCTCATGGCTTTCTCCAAGGCTTCCCGCTTGGAAGACGCCTTGACGAGGTTTTCATAATCCTCCGAGATGCGCTGGATCTCACTCTCCAGCTGGAGTGGAGGAAGGGACAGGCCAGGGTTAGATATTTGTGGAATGAGGAAAAGAAAAGGACATGTTGGCCAAAGCTCACCCGGGTCGCTCAGCCCAACCCGAGCTGCCAGAGGAGATCAGCGTACCCACGGGATCCCCTGGGCTGACCCCCAGCACATGTTTTGGTGGAAAAACTATATTTTTCTGCCTTTCTTCTTGAAGAAGAGTCCCTCCACAGGTTTTGGCTCCGCCATAGCCCGGCTGGCGGGAAACAGCCGCCCCTTGTACGCCGCCACACAAAGGGCTTTCTGTGGCGGCTGGGGATGGGGGGGACAGGCAGAGGGAGGGGGTCACCAGAGAATGGGCTCCTTCTCCCCCGTCCCGGCTGCCACGCTGCCGAACCGCAGCTGCTTGGAGGGGAACAAGCTGCCAGAGGAGAAGGAATTAAAACACTAAAGGGGGGTGAATTTTCACAGCAGCTGTCTGAGCATCCCCCTGGACAGGGCAGGGCGGGGACACGATGCCTCAGCCATGGGGCCGCCACTGTCCACTCACCTTCTGGATGCGGCTCGCCTTTTCAGTGCAGCTCTCCAGCTCCCGCCGCAGCTTCTCGTTCTCCCACTGGAGCCTCTCGTTCTCCCGCAGGACCGCATCTGCCCGGGCCAGGCGGCTGCCAGCCGAGATGGCCTGGGCGCTCACCAGAGCCTCCACGCTGGCGGGACCCAGGCTGCCTGGGCACAGGGTGCCCGGCGGTGGCAGGAAAGTGGCAGGGACGTGGGTGGGCAGCACCCTGCAGGGAGGGAGAAGAGGGATGCTCAAGGGGGTTGGCAGGGCAGGAGAGCTGACTGCATCTCCAGTGTCCCACTGAGCGCTCCAAACTCACGGGCTGAGCGGGTGCTGGTGCCTCCAGGTCACCCCAAGGGAGGAGGGAGGCACCTATCCTGCTTTTCAGAGCTGGGACACGTTTGCTTTCTAAAAGGTGCTCACCTGAGCGCCCTTGAAGACAAGATAAATCCCATCTCGCAGGTATGCCTTGACCCGACAACTCCAGAACCCAGCTGGTGGGTCAGGACGGGCTCCAGCCCTCCAGCCCCACTCTATTGCTGGGGACACTGCGGACGGACGACAGTTCGGCAAAGAATGCACCTTGGAAGCCAGCACCGCTGCCCCTTTTCCCTGTTTTCTAGGCAAAGCGAGGGCTCCTGGCACGGCTCCTCACCACCAAACTATAAATACGTCCTCGCTATATTCGGAGGAGGAGGGCCAGCCCAGCCGCGCCTCGTGCAGCCGCTCCGAGTTCCTCGACATCCCGCGGCCGCCTCGAATACCCCGAGCGGGGCGGCTGCGCACGGCCTGGCCCCGCTCTGCCGCGGGCTGCCCGCCAAGGGCCTGCATTCCTGCGGGATGATATAGGAGCGAGGAAGAATAAATACATCTTCCTCACGGCTCCCCTTCCCCTCTTTGTTCCCTGGAAGGAGAAGTTTTTTCCTGCTGGAGATGCTATCGCTCTCTGCCCGGATAGGTCAGCAGGGCTGGGAGCAGCATGTGTCCTCCCATCGAGCCTCCAATTCCCTTCTTCCCATTGTTTTCCGCACTGGAAGAAGTTGCTTCCAGCCCTCTGCAAATGCCAGGCAATGCCTGGACCGCCAGGCTCCCCAGCCCTCTCCAAGGCCGTCTTGGAGACCAGCTGGGACTTTGCCGGAGGCATCAAGCAGCCGAATGGATGGGGAGAGCTGCCTGGTGCTGCTCATAGCCTCCACTATCCACCCAGGCTTGGGCCAGCAGCAATCCTGCAGCACTGGGAGCAAACTGGAGTGGATTTCCACAGAGCAGGGAGCATGTTTGCCTTCCACCCTGCCCCATGCCTGTTCCACATTTAGCCATTTCCTGAGCTGGTTCCAGCTCCTCAATTAATCCCAAATTCCTCCCAGTGCATGGAGAGCTGGCCGGCTCTGCAGAGGCAGCAGGATTTTCATCACCAGTTGGGGTGAGGAGAGGACCGGAGGGGTCCCTGCAGAGCGCCACAGGCTAAGCTCGATCCAGCCATGCAAGGACAAGGGGTTTGGAAACAGCTGCCCCTGGCCCCCCCAATGCTCTCTGCATCCCGTATCATCCGAGCATCCATCGCGGCCGCTCCCAGGGCACTGCAGCTGGGAGGAAGCCGGCGGGCACCCTGGAAGTGGGGCCCAGGGGCTGTGGTTTACCTGATTTCGGGATGCTGAAATCCAGGATCTTCCCGGGAGCAGGGTCGGGGTTCGGCCAGGTAAGCATCCTGGGATGGGATGACGTAGGGATACTCCGGCGGGGGTCCCCGCGGCTCCGGCCCCTCGGGGTGCTGCCCTCGGAGGGCAGCGAGCTGGTGGTGGCGGGAGAGCTGGGGGTAGCTGTGGGAGGCACTGATGGGGCTCTGCGCTTTTGCCCCGTTCCTCTCCAGCGACATCCGCATCAGCCGCTCACTCAGCGACCGCACGTGGCCGTGCTTCAGCTCCTTCAGCCCCTCGTCGGGGCGTCGGGCACCACTCTCAGCCCCGCGCGGACTGTTTTCACCCCGAATCCCCGGGCTGGACCCTCCGAGCTGCTGCCCGCCCCGCTGCGAGGCGTAGTATTGGGAATGCGCCTTGGCCTCCTCGTAGGTGGGGAGCTCCTCGCCCTTGTGCTGGGGCTGGCAGAGCCGATAGACGCTGTTCTCCAAGTAGACGTGGTCAGAGTGATGCTCCTGGCCCTGGGGCTCCTGCCGCGTGGACTGCTGCACCATTTGGCTCTCCTCTGGGCTGAGGCTCTCCAGGGAGGAGCGGGGGCTGCCGGCACCACCACCGGCACTGCCGCCGCGCAGGGCCTGCTGCTGGATGGCCAGCAGCGTGCGGTTCTCTGTAAGGTTCCCATAGCGCAGCTGCTCCTGGATCAGGCGGTGCAGGACCGTCCCGTTCGAGTCTTCCGCCGTCCTCATCTCCGTCCGCAAAGCCACGTTTCCACCCGAGAAGGGCGTCCCCAGGGACTTTAGTAGCAACTGGCCACGCCGAGGCACCTGTGCAGGGAAAAGAGGTGATAATTGGGAACCGGCCCAGGCAGAAGGCAGTGCAGCCCCTGATGGACAAGGGTTTGTCTTCCAGGAATCCCACTCAGCGTGCTGGCTGGGACGTGCTAGCTGGGTGGGAGACCGTGGTGGCGATGGGAGAGTGGACGCAGCCTCCCCGCTGCCGCGGCTGAGCACTGGCGCTCTCATCACACCCACGGCCAGGGCTGGCTCCAGGGGCTGAGGCTGGGGCCGGCAATCGCTGCTGGGCTCCCCACGAACCCGCTACCTCCCCCCTGGGGACCGGCGCTGCCCCTTAGCCCGCGGATGGGGGACGAGGTGGCCCCGGGGGACCGGACACGGAGCCACCGGCAGGCGGGCAGGGGGATCACCCCACCCGTCCCCCAAGCCCGCAGCCCGGGCGAGCCGAGCCTGCCCCGCATGGAGCTCCCGGTGCCGTCGAGGGGGATCCCGGTGTCGTCGGCGGGGGGGGGGGTGTCCCGGTGCTGTCGGGGGGTCTCGGTGCCGGTGGGAGCCCGGCCGAGGCGTTCGCTTACCGGTACATGGCGGAGCGGGGCGGCGGCGGGTGCTGCCCGGGGAGAGCGGCGGCGGCACTGGGGCGTCCGGACGGCGGCGGGGGCCGGGCCGGGCCCTGCGCTATGCCCGGAATGCAGGGGCCGGGCCCGCTCCGCCCCGCTCCTCCCCGCCCCTCCCCGCCCCGCCGGGGCCGCTGCCAGCAGAGGGGGGGAGTGGACACGGACACGGGCACGGATTCGGGGGTCGTGGGGCAGTCACAGCTGGCCCGGGCTGGGGGCTTTAGGCGTAGGGGGAAAGAGCGAGGAGTGCATCCCCACTTCCTCTCTTCCTCAAAATCACCCCAAAACTCCCTAAAGCCCTTTCCCGGCGTCGCTCACAGCCGCACGAGTGTGCCCAGACCCACGGTCGCGCGTGGAGCGTGTGGCTCAGCCGGTCCAGGTCCGCGGAGTTCGTGTGCCCCGGGAGTGTGCGAGGGCCCACGCGTGTGCCATGGGCGTGCGAGGGGTCCGGGGGGGGGGTGCACAGCAGTGGCGGGGGGCCGGTGCACGCCCCATGGGTGCGGGGGGTGGAGCTCGCAGCTGCTGGGCCGGGGGGGCCCGGCGAGCTCTGCCCGCCAGCTGTCCGGCAGAATAAATCTTCTTGTTTAATCGCAGCTCAGAGAGAAGCACCATTGTCTGCGGGACCAACCCAGCCCCACAAAAAACCTGTCGGCCCCATCTGCTCTGCCCTCCAGCCCCCCTCCTCGCATCCTCCCCCAGGCTGGGGGACGTCTCCTCACTGCAAGCGCAGCCAGCCCTGCCAGCTCCTGTCCCTTGGGCACCTCGGGGTGAGCCCTTGCCTCTCTCCTGGCCTCAGTTTCCCTTTTCGGGCAGACGCCGTTTGCAGCACGGCCACAGGACCACAGTGGGGCTTGGCCACCCACTGAACCGGGGGACACGAGGGGATGGTGGAAGCCATCAGGGACCAAATTCCCCTTTCAACACCAAAAAGCTCTCCAGCTCATTTTTGGGGTGAAAACCCTGAACCCCCAACCCCAAAGAAGAGAAACACAGGCCCCATTCTCAGCCCCAAGCACCCAAGGCTGCCGCTGCGGACCCCAAAGCCACGGCTGCTGGCGAGGCCCCGAGACGGCAGATGGCCGGAGGGGAGGCGGCGGCGGAGAGGCAGGTGCAGGGGAAAATTGCTAATTAGCTACGGGACATTAAGCTCTCATTCTTGAGAGAGGGACTCTTCTGACTGGCACAGACCCAGCAGGCAGGTTTGGAGAGGGGGGACACAGTGGTCTGCAGCCTCCTCTCCTTGTTTTGCTGCTTCTGCTGGTGTGAAATCCACCCCATCCCACTCCAACATCAACCCTCAGGCCATCCCGAGCGCCCGGAAAGCCACGGGATGCGAGAGCAGACAGCTGGGGGCTGCAGGCACAGGTCTCTCTCTGGGTATCCTTCCAAAAAATGGGTAAACAAAATAAATCCCCAACATGGAGCAGGTAACAGACTCATGCAGAGAAGGTGCATGGGGAGAAGAAGTCAGTGCTTGGAGGAAGAGGAGGAAGAGGAGCACTGCGTTACAGACCCAGAGATGGAGGACGTGGCTCTGGTGTGCTCAGTCTGGATTCAGGCTTGGTCTTGAGCCTGTACTTAGCACCTGGGAGCTCATCAAACAGTAACGGGGCTCAAGAAACGTTTTTCAGCCCAGTTTTACCAGTGACAGGTCAAATCTGCCCGGCTGGAGTTTCGGAGGCTGGAATCAGCACTGGCCCTGTGGGTGTGGGGGAAACCCTGAAACCCTGGCAAGGGTCTGTGCCTTCCCGGGGAGGAGAGGAGGGCATGGCTCTTGTCCCTGAGTCCCCAAGCACATGCTGAGCCTGGAAACACCAGCCCAGGCCCTGCACCAGGTGGATGGATGGATGGATGCATGGATGCATGGATGGATGGATGGATGGACGGATGGATGCATGGATGGATGGATGTATGGATGCATGGACGGATGCATGGATGGACGGACGGATGCATGGATGGACGGACAGATGCATGACTCCAAGATACCAAGCCCAGCAGCAAGAGCATTGGGGGCGGACCCAGCTGTGGCTCTGCCCTGCTCCTTCCCAAGGTGAGAGGGGTTCTTTCCCAGCTCCCCTGGCAGCCGGGCTGCCTCTCCCGGCTCCTCCGCCAGCTCTATCTATGCCTGCGTCATCCCACTTCCCTTCCTATCTTAACACTGCTCTATTTTTGGCAGCAGGAAACCCCTCCTGGGCTGTTAACACCCCTTTGGAAAGTTATCTGAAGAGTTTCCTCTTTTTCTTTCTAATGCTGGAGGTAAGAGAAGCCTCAACCTTTTTGTTTTTCCCTGGAACAGGTGGAATAGCAGCCAGCAGCCCTGCACCAGGCCGGACCCACAGGCAGCAGGCAGTGAGGGGCTGCACGCACGGACCCTCTACCCAGGTGGGAGCTTGCGGGTGGAAAGCCTGGCTGGGGATGTGCCATGGTGCCGGGACTCGTAGCTTTGACTGGATCCACGGGAACATCGGGCGAGCGCAGGTGCCGGTGTCCCAGCCTCCCCGGGTGACACATGGCTCTGCAATGCAAAACCCTCCCACTGACCTCACCACCGAGCCTTATCAGCGAGGCGTTGGAGCGAGACGAATGAGCCAAGAAAATACTCGCGGGATGAGATCACCTCGGCTGTCTTCGCGGCTCCCAAAATGCCTCAGCCCTGCCGAGCCTGGAAAACCAGGGCGTTGCGGGTAGATGAAGATGCCTGCGATGGAAATGAGGTTTGCAGCCGGTTTTCGACTGGGCTCAGCGCATCTCCCGGGGCGATGGTTACAGCGATGAGAGCATCCCCCTGCCCGAGTCTTGCTGCTGGGCTGCAGGATGCTGAACTCCCCAAACTGCTCTGTGGTGATTTGCCCTATAAAGCTTTCTCCAGGTACCTGCTTCTCTCCCAAGCCCCCGCTTCAAAGGGCAACCAGGTGGGAAGAAAAGCTGGAGTTTGAGGAACCACACAAGCGCCTTTCCTGTGCTGTTTCCCAGTGGCAGGATCTGTGCAGGGTGCACGGCAGAGGAAGCCCCCCAGGCTGTCCCCTGAGGGTACTGGGATGTGAGCCCCATTCCCATGGCTTTTCACACAGCTGCAACTCAAGATGGGGAATGCTCTTCAATGTTCCTGCAGAGGGCATAGGTGGGAATGGGGTCCTCCTGGCTTTTACCTGGTCCCCTCACTTTTCTCGCTGCTTTGTGGCTTGGTGACTGGTATGGCTCTTCCTTGGTGGGGGAAGGAGAGGGAAGATCAGATCCCTTCCTTCCCAGGGGGAAACCCAAGCCTCACTGGGGGCTCAGCTGGAGCAATAAAGGGACCAGGACCGGTCCTGTTGGAAAGAGGCTGATGGGGACACCCCCATGGACAGCCATCCCCCAGGACATGGCTCCAGCGCTGCTCCTACCCATCGCTCTGGGAAAGACTGGGGTGCCTCCATGCCTCGGAGCCGGAGCACTGAGACTCCCTCTTGTGCGCGGGGATGCTGGGTCTGACCCAAGGTGAGGGTCGCACAAGGTTGGGGTGCTCCTGCTCACCCCCAACTCCTTGTCCTGGCTGTTCTCCTCTTCTCATGGGGCCCTGCCTGCAGCTGGGACATCCCAAAAACAGCACCTGGGTAACCCAGGGGACATCCCTACTCCCCAGCAAGGGTACTTTTGCTGCAGTTCTCCATCAATCAGACACCCAGGGAGGTGATGCCACGGGTACGTTCACAAAGGCCCTTCTCAGGAATTCGGGGAGGGGAAAAGCAGGCTGGAAACCCCCCAGCTGCTCCTCATCCACAGGATAACACGGATTCATGAGCGTGACACAGTCAGGGACGCGATCCTGGGTAGGTGCACCAGTACATTCTGCAGTGCCGCAGCTTCACCCTCCCGGCCGCCCCTGCTCCCGGCTCCAGCTCCAGCAGCTGCTCTGCAGGACCAAACCAAATTCCCAGTGGCAAGGACAGCCCCAAGCCTTGCCCAGCCACCAGGAAGCCGTCACCACAGGAGCCCAGCAGTGAGGCTGGATGCCTCTGTGCCCTCCAGCCCCGCTAAACAGGCAGCACCGGCCAAACCCTGACGTAAGGGGCAGGGTAGGAAACGCGAGGGACAATGTAAAAACTTGTGGCAAAGCCACGTGGCCATCAGAAAGGGGCCAGGATCCTTCTCCTCCTCCTCTTCTCTGCATTTTAAACCCCTTGACTCATTTCCATTCCTGGATGTCAAATTGCCCTTTTCTGCTTTCCTTTATTTCCCTGTTTCCTGAAAGGGGCTCGTTGTTCCTGACCTGCCGGCGCCGGTGCGGTGGGACCGGGGGCTTTGCTTTCAGTCGCCGGCATCCGCCAAGGAGATGCCAGCAAGAACAAAGGTTGAGTGTGGCCACCTGCCATGGCCCAGCGAGACGCCCGGAGTGACCAGCCCCAGGGGACACAGCTCTCGGCATTTCCATAGCAAAGCCCTTCACTGTCATTTGGCCATGGTCTCACATTTGAGGCATTTTCACTCTGTCTTGAGAAATGCGAAGCACTGGGTGTGATTTCCTGTCTGCAGAAGGGCTGGCAGGGAACTCTCCATGGCTCTAGCATCACTGGGAGAGGTGGGACCATGAGGTGACACAGTACCACCCGGAAAGTGCCATGGGCAGGTGGCCACGGGCAGCGTCCCCTCGCTGGCCACGTTTGCACACTTGTCTCAGCTCCAGAGCACCTCTAGGTCGATGTGGCCTCTTTGTTCACACCCCTTTCCATGGCCAAGTGAGGGATCAGCACTCTGATTTGGAGCCACCCAGAGGGGCAGAGGAACACCAGCCACCCCACTCCCCATTGCTCTTTCGTGATGAAACTAAGTGCACACATCTGGATCCCTAAGGAAGCTTTGCGTCTTCCTGGCTGAGAGGATAACCTGCTGGGGATGCAGCCAAGGCAAAATCACCTCAGCGTTGTGTTTCCAAACATAGAAGAAGTGAGAACTATCCATCCTGGAAGAGCAGCCCTGGCCGAGTCATGCTGGGGTGGTGGTGGGTGGAGAGAAAAGAGCTGTTAACTCTTGTGCCTAATGATGATGCTTTATGAAACAGGCTGTGAAATAGCTGTCTCCACGATGCATGGACAGGATAAGTGAAATAAGAAGTGGGAAGGGGAGCACCGGGCAGAGGTTGTTCTTCATCACTGGACCCCAAGTGCAGCAGGAACTTGTTGCCTTCTTGCTGCCTTTCCTGCCTCCTGCCTGCCCTGGTAGAGACCTGATGGTCTGTCCAAGGGGTTTTAGGCCACTCTGCAGGAGGAATTTGGCTGCCACACACAAGGTGTCCAGGATCCCAAATCCTACCCTGTGCCGTGCAGCTTTACCAGAGGTGCTCCCACCTCAAGGTGTTCCCCACAGGAGGAAAGTAAAGGGGTAACAGGGGCAGGTGCGTCGGACGGCACCAGCCTCAGAGCAGCCCTTCCTTTCTGGGTACCACGTCGTGGGTTTGGGGTGTACCCTCTGGGGCAGCCTTAGTGGGAACCAAGCTCCTGGTTTGAGCATGGTGTTCAAGTCCTGCTGGACAAGGGATCCACCACAGAGCGGGACATCAAATTGGGCACTTCCCTGTCAAGGGAGAGGCACTGGGACAAGGTGTAGGGCAGGGCAGAGAGGGTGAGAGATGCCCCAGAGGTCAGTTCTTGGCCTGCATCACGCCATGCCCACTGAATTTGGGAAGAGAGAGGTCAGCAGCATTTCTATCACCTCGAGCTCCCCCAGGATGGTGGCCATTCCTTGGGGAGAGGCAGCCTGGCTCCAGGCATCCCTGGGGGGAAAGAGAAACCCTGGTGATCGAGCTCAGTGGCGTTACTGCTGGCTCTCTTCACAGGTCAGATTAAAATGTTATTGCTCTTTGGGGAACGCTGCAGGATCTGGCTGGCTTGCGCTGCTTCTAACAAGGTTTTGTTGCGCAATGAGAAGTGGCACCGGCACAAGCAGCTGTCAGCGTGCAGATGAATCACACAACTCCATGGCAAAGCATCCCTCCAAAGAGAGTGGTGGGCGTCCCTCCATCAAACGGCAACGGGCTTCACTGCTGCTCTCCCTGCGAAGCCCAAAGCTGACAATTGTCATGGTGGTTTCAGCATTTCTGAGTTTTGGAGCCACAAAGGCTTGGGAGAGTCAGTGGATCTGCCCCTGAAACCCTTGGAGCTGTCTGTGGCTTGCTCAGGAGAAGCAAGTACTGTGGCTGGGGTGGGAGGGTGTTGGTGCATCTGTCTTGAATTGTGGGGACCAGAAATGGACACAGCATCCCAGATGTGGCCTGACATGAGGAAAGTGGGATGATCATATCTCTACATCATGGGGGCTCATAATGCCCCTGCGGATGCAGCCCAGGATCCAACTCGGCTTCGTCACTGCAGTGGCTCCCATCTGACTCCAACCTTTCGTCCACCAGGACCCCCAGTTCCGTTTCATCAAGGCTGCTCCCCAGCCACACGGGTTCCAGCCTGTGCTGGGTCCTTGGGTTATGTTATCCCAGCTGCAGGACTTTGCTCTTGTCTTCATTAAACTTCATTCAGTTCTTGCTAGCCCACTCTTCCAGCCTGTCCCAGTGTCTCTGTAAGATGGCTCTCCCTTCTGATGTGTCCACCTCACCACCCATCAAGACTTGGGCAGGCTGCCTTCAGTCCTGTTGTCCAGATCATTTATGAAGATGTTGAACAGCGTGGGGTGGATGCAGTATTGATCCCTGGGGCACCCCGCTTGTGACAGGCTGGAGTCAAAACCATTGATCACCACCCTCTGAGCATGGACCACGAGGCAATTTCCTGCCCACCTCACAGACCACCCATCCTGTTTGTGTCTTGCCAGTTTGTCCAGGAGGAGGCTGTGGGTGCTGAAACCCAGCAGAATTTCAGGAGGAGGGCAGGAAAAGCCTTAGCAGGAAATGGCACCTCTTAGACCCATGGTCTAAAGGAGGAGGCAGAGGTCTGCAGGAACTTCCCTAGCTGCGGGCTCTGCCACCACATTCACTCCTGCTCACTTCGTCTCATAGCAGCGCAGAGGACTTCATGGCTACTCTGTGTTAATAAGTTAGATGTGTCAAGGAATGCCCCAGGAGGCCACGCAGCATGGGACAGACGAGCTCTGCGTCACTGCTGGGATTGGTGCCAGCCGCATCCAAACAGCTGAGCCATGCCTGGGAGCTGTGTTGTGGTGAAAACACAAGCAAACAGTGTGCCATACACCTTAACAACATTGAACATCCCCTGGCATGGTGACAGTGAGGGTGTCACCAGGTTGGTCACTGCTAATACACGGCTGGATAACCAGAGGGCTCATTGCTCAGATGCAGCTCCAGGCCAACCCTACGTGGGCACAAAGCGGCTGTGAAACATCCCTTCACTCCCTCATCATGAATTTTTGAGCTCCTGTTGCACATGGCGATGGCTGTGAGAGCGGCTGGGGTTGCATTGGGACAGATGTGGAGAGGTGATGGCAAAGAGCATCTCTCTACAGCTCCCTCCAGTCCAGCAGATGTACGGAGGAAACACAGCTGGGGCCAAGCAGGGTGTAAAGGTGGAAGGTGGAGCAGCGGCATCTTCAAACCCAACACTGCCCAGCGAAGATGCAGCAGAGATAAACTCATGGGCTGCATTGCCTCTGGCCCTGTCTGTCAGGGGGACACAGATCGGTGCGGAGGGACGAGCTCCAGGAGGGCCCCTACCTAGCACCTATTCATTAGCCTGCAGGATAAACAGAGGCAGGGCCTCAGGAGCAGTTTGTCGCAGAAAAGGGAGACGCTGCCCAGATTGTCACAGCCGTGCAGGGCAGAAACGCTTTCTTTCTCTGCTTCAGCTCCAGGGAGAAGCCAGCAGCCACACTGGCTGCTGCGCCCAGGGATGCGTGTCCCCAGCGCTCCTGTGCTGCTACCTGTCCCTCCTCCCATGGCGCAGCTGGGGTGGATGTAGGGACCCTCCTCAGCCACCTGCTCAGCTGTGGCACTATGCTTAAGTGGTCCCTTCCCGAACCTTCTCATCCTGGCAGGATCCCTCCCCTGACACGCAGCACGGATGCTGCCTCTAGCAATGGAGAAAAGCAAAGAAAAAAAATGAGAAAACCAGCACCTGAAAATGACGAGTACTGAACTCTCTGGTGGCAAGCTTCCACCAGACACCCATGCTGAAGGTTGTCTTGCTTGCAGTAATGAGTTTGTGGCTGGCCCTGTGGCTGGCAGCCTGCAGCTCTGCTCTATGAGACAGCTTTTTTTGCCAAGGTGAGCCTCCTCTGGGAACATGGGGACATGGGGACAAGTCCACATGTCTGTCTTGCACAACATAGCGTCAGTTCAGGAATCCCACAGCCAGCTGTTGGCAAGGACAGTGCCAGCACGCAAGTTCAGGTGTCAGAAGAGCAGTAGTTGCATCAGCTGGGGCAAATGAGAGCCCCTTTGGCCAGGATACTGGAGCTATTTTTGTTGTCCTGGAGGTGACCTGTTCCTCAGAGCTAACTTGGCACCCCTGCATCACACACGGGCAGAACCTGTGACATCTGGAAGCCTCCAAGGGGAACATGGAGATGAAGCCTGAGTGCACCTCACTCTTCCCCAGCCCAGACCAACATGGGAAGGTTAGGTTGCTCACCGAGCAAAGACCTTCAAGCAGAGCCGCGTGTTTTAGCTGTGCACTCGATGATACAATAGAAAATGCCTCTGAAGTCCCGGCCCTCTGGAGCATTTCCTTAGCTTGCTGGAATTTCCGTTTATTTCTTCCTCTCCCAGGCTCTTACCAAAAACCGGTGTCACCACATGCGTCTCCTCGGCAGGCTCTGGAGACTGGCCAGCTCACTTGGTCCCCCTCCCTGGTCTCTCACCGATATGCCGGGCATTTGCAAGGAGCGAGCTCCTGGAGGGTGTCAGCTTCGCTCGCCCCTTGATTAATCACCGAAGGCGACTCTGCCAATCAAGGAAAGATTTACAAGGCAGGCAGGAAGCTCTTGTTTTTACAGGAGTGCCTCAAACACACGCACACAGTAGGAAAAGCAAACATTCCAAGCATACCAAGGGATCCACAGGATAAAAATTCCCCAAACAGCCCAGATTAAGATACTTGGCGGCACATGGAAACACTAAAACCTGGATTCAAGGATTTAATTGTCTTATTTAGCAGAGAGCCCCGAGCGCTGCGTGGAACAACCTGAGCTGCATGGGAACAGCCACCCCGGGGGGGCAGGGAGAGGGTCAGCGGCGATACCCTCCGTACAATAAAGGTCAGGGCTGGCCCCCACCCCTCTCCCAGCTCCATATGGTGGCCAGAGCCTTCTGGCAGGGTTTAATGTGAGTTTTCCTTTGGAAACATCCAGCTCTGCTCCTTAGCATGTTGAGCAGGGGTCACTCTGAATCAGTGTAACGCCCAATCCGAGAAGAAACGGACAACCTAGAGCAGGTCCAGAGCCACCGGTGGGTCCAGCTGCTTCTGCAGAATAACCTGTCCCCAGGGCTGCTTGACCAGCTCACTCCCTGGCTGGTCCCCAGCTGTCACCGTTTGATGAACAGCAGCAATATTTTTCATTTCTGGGTTTTCAAGGAGCCATAAGAAAGGCAGGAGGGAAATAGCACTTTGGTTTCTTAAAAAAAAAAAACAAAACAATTCAAATTATGTGTTTCCCCTTTCTCTGATGCTCTTCTGAACTTCCTTTACTCAATTTGAAAAAATTTTTCAAGGGAGTTCACTCTCTGGCTGTATTTCCCAGAATTTGCTCCTATTTATCAAGTTATCTGGGCAACAAATTCACAATTGCGCAGTTAGTCCTGACTCTGTGTTGTGGAATAACATGGATTCTACGTTAGGCTTTGAATCTCTCTAGGTGACAAAAAGGAAGAATCCCTGCAGGACAAGAAAGTGAGAAGGCTCAGAAATGTTTCTAAGCTGGCAATATTCTCCCCTCTGAAAGGGCAAGTTGCTGCATAAAGGCTCCTTTTTCATCTTTCTGCAAACCACCCCACAGAAAGTGGAATTCAGCCTCGCCTAGTTACATATGGCTTCTCCACTTCAGCTTCAGCTCAAGCTGCCGGTGGCTTGTCCCAGCTGGAAGCTCCAGTTCCCACTCCCAGACGGACAGTTTCTGGAAGAGCAGTGGAGGGGACTGATAAGGAATTAAGTAATCTGCTGAAAGCGAGAGTTAAAGGGAAGCACGTGCTTGAGATCATTGAATCACAGGACAGTTTGGGTCAGAGGGGACCTTTTAAGACCATCTAGTCCACCCCGCCCGCTATGGGCAGAGACATCTTTCACTAGGTCAGGTTGCTCAAAGCCCCATCCAACCTGACCCTGAACACTTCCAGGGATGGGGCATCCACAGCTTCTCTGGGCAACCTGTCCCCATGCCTCACCACCCTCACTGGACCGGCTCGAACAGGTTCATGTCTGGTGCTGGGGGCCCCAGAGCTGGATGCAGTAATCATCTTAGAATAAAATTCTCATTTACACACTCAGCAAGTCACCTGCCAGGCACTAAGATGCAGATCGCCCTGAGTGTTTATCCCAAATTACAGCCCATGCTCAGGCATGAGTGGGGCCATCTGCCCCAAAAGCTCACCCCAGCTCCCCTCCTGCAGCCCAAGCTTCCACAGGGCTCCCTGTGGCTGTGAGGATGCTCCGCGGGATCCAGATGTGGAAGCATGACTCAAATTATTGAGAGTTTGCATCTCAGTACCTTGTATCATTACTGAAAGCAGTTTCCTTGTGGTCTTCCTCTCTTTACTGCCTCTGTTCATCACCAGCCAAGGCAGGAGAAGATCTTTGGACACCTAGCTCTTGGTTGGGACATGAATGCATCCTTCAGAAACTGGTTTTGTCCCAGTAAAAAGGATTGGCTTTAATGCGTGGCTCTGCATTTCTTCTGCAGTCATATGTGTCAGTGCTTGTGCCCTTCTACCTAGCAGCCAAGTTTAACCCTGCTTCCACATCAGCTTTCCCAGCAGCATCCTCCACACACGGCCACAGCTGTGCTGAGCATGCAGTCCCTTCCCGGGAGCCCGCCAGCATCTTCCCTTTCCTCTGAGGCTTCTAGTTTGGCAATTCCCATCTGCAAAGTTCAGCATCTGCTTAAAAAAAAGAGCTGGCTGTGTTTAGGAAGTTTAACGTGGCATCGCAGGGACATGAGTCATCATCACCAGTGGTGTTTTCTGCGCCGCAGTATTTCTGTTTGCCCTCCACCACAGAAGAACAACACAACTCCGCTTGCCGCATGACAGCAGCAGGGCCCACTAGTCGCAGCTCCATCTTGTTAGGAAAAGGTAAATGAAATCACACCTCACAGCTGAGGAACCAGCCTGAGGGAGAGCGGCTGCTGCACACGCTGCTCAGGCCAGCGCCACGCACGGACCGGAGGGTCTGTGAATCCGGCAGCCGCTGATGAAATGTGATAAGGTGGTGGATCTGAGAAGCAACTGGTCAAGTACAATAGTTTGTTTGTGCTAGAGAGGACCACGGATAAAGCCCCCAGAGCACTGTCGTCGGGAAACCCAGTGTCAGACACTGGGCAGGCTGGAGGCCTTGGCTAAATCCAAAACTTTCTGAAGTCCCAGTTTATAGCCCCTTTTCCAAAGGTGGGTTGGAGCGGAGATGCCTCTGGGCTCTCACAAAGGCCTTCAGTGCCAGGATGTCCAATCTGGGTATTGCTCCTGCAGGACGTTTCCTGCATGGGAAAGTACGGGGGTGAGAGGTGGGGGAATATTAGGACAGGTGGGACTTACCATCCTGACCTGAAAATGGGGTTGGGAGACCTGGCCAGGGTGCTTCAGGCACCCTCTTCCTTTACTTTGCCCTCAGATCCCTTGCCTTCCTCTTCCACTTACCCTTAGGCAACATCAACCACCTCCCACAAAGACACATCGGGACGGGGGTGAGAAGGTCTATGGCCACCACACCACCAGCTGTGTTCAGAGTGGGCGCTGAGGACAGCACACCAATCTCCTCAACCTCTTCGGCACGGCCCCAGGGGCTGTGGGCAGGGGTCCAGCTCTCCGGGCTTGGGTGAGAGTGCAGCATCTCACAGCGTGACTCCTGCCCCACTATGAGCTCTGTCACCCCAGGACAAGGATGGTGGAGAGCTGAGACCACATGTGGACCTGACACCGCACTGTTATGCAGCTGGGTCCTGCCCTAGGTGAGAAGACGTGCCATTCTGCGCAAGTCTCTGCCATGGCAATGGTGATGGGAAGCTGAGGGACCCCTACCTTGCACTCAGAGCCCTTCTTTCTCCACGAAGTGGTGGTGACGGTGGAGTCCCTTCTGAGCCGAATGACAAATGACACCACCACAGCCCATAGGGAAGTAGGAATGTCTGGGAGGCGTCGGTGGGCAGGTGAGAAGACAGGCACAAATTCAGGTCTGCCCTTCTCAGCTCAGGAAGGAGGTGACTTCGTGCTTTGCAATTTTACATCCTGAGTAAAACTGCTCAGACTGGTGCTTGGGCATGAGACGGACTCTGCCTCCTGGAGTGGCCATTTTAGAGTGGAAAGCAGGGACAAGCTGCGAGGTCCTCAAAGGAAAGTCAGTCACCTCCGCTCCCACGATGTGCTGTTAGGTGCCGTGTTTGCACGTGTATGAGGTTACCCAGCCAGGCACGCTGGAGATGTGGGCCCCTGGGTGAAATACACCCCACCAGCTACAATGCCCCGTAAACACAGGCTTAAAGAGGCTGCTGGACAGAGGTGTGCTTAGAGCTATTCCCGTCCCGAGCAGGAAACCGAAAGGGATAATACACAGCGAAGCTGTGAACTTAACCTTCAGCTATGTAAATTACAGGGAACGAAAAAATGCAACCAATGTGAACCAGTATTATAAATGCACCTTAACTACAGACACAGCATTGTAACACGTAACCTTGCTGAACTGGGGCAGTGGGAAAGAGCCAGCAGGTTTCAGCCTCAGAGCTATCCGGGGTGAAACTGAAGGTATTTTTTCCAACCGCTTCACGCGATCCCACTTGATAGAGAGTGACTGTACAAAATGGGCTGACCGGCTAAGCACACACGAGTCACACGGCAGCTATGTTGACAAATTGAATCACATTTAGTGGGATGATACCCATGGCAAAGAACCACAAAGATTAGCGAGCAATGTGAAAGCATCAGCAAATGCATGCCGCTGAGACTCGCTGAGCTCCAAACCTCCACGCCAAGCCCCTGTTTGTAGGCAGCAAGCGAAAGCACGGGCGGCAGCAGCAGCTTGGGCAGGGCGCAGTGCCCAGAGCCGTGCTGAGCCAACCTGGGCCCTCTTGATGTTAGACCAGGGGGGTGGTGGGGGGAACAGGGAAACATCTCACTGACAAACAGCTCCTTGGTATAGCGCTGTGCCACCTGGACATCATCCTGAACGCATGTAAAATAAAGACATTTTAACGGCAGATTAAGTGTATTATGCTTTATATACCCAAAATTACGTATATATCCCGAATTATCAATTATTCCTCCAGCCCTAAAATTAATTACTCAGTGGAATTACTTTGTTATCCCAGTAATTTGAAACACACTGCTTTAGCATGCAAGGTATGTGGACTACATTGCTTTCACACCAAAGCTGCTCTAAAGGCAGAGACTTTGGGTAATGCACAATTAATGAGCCCAGATTCTGTAATTACCTGCATTCACTATCGGATCGGAGACAGGACACAGGTAATCCATGTGTATTTAAATGCCTGGTAACAGGATTCTGGATTTACATGCACCAAGTGTCATAATTTTGAGTCACTACGCATCAATGTACTGAGCAAGAAACTCAAAGGCATACTAAGGAATTAAGTCATGAAGTTAACCACCAGCTGCATAAATTACAGGGATTGAGAAATGTAACTGATGTAAAACTGCCCTGTAAAGACACGCCAGGAATTATGACATACAGCCTCTGCACATCTAGTTACTGCTGTATTTTCCTTCAGAGAAAAAAAAAAAAAAAAAAAAAAGAAAGAAAGTTTTTCCCATATACGTAGGGAAAAAAAAAAAGGCAAAAAAAAAAAAAAGCAATTAATGTAAGGTGCAACAAGGGACCCAAATCCAAGAAGAAAGATTGCTCAGTCTGGTAGCATGAATTTAATGAAACTTAACTTTTATATGTATTTGGTTATTGACATTTTAGAGATTGCAAGAGTCTTTATATCAAACACCATGTAAAAAAGAATCAGATCACGTAACTCCACATTAGCTGTCCTCACACGCCAGGGACAAACCCTTCAGGCTGCGCAGGATGTTGCATGAGCACCTCAGTCGCACGGACACTGCTGTCACAGTCAGGTACTTTTCCAGCACACGCAAAGCCAGTCATACAGATGTTTTTACATCATTTAATAGCATTAAAATCACTGTCCTTACCCTGTCCTGGTGAGGATAAGGAAGTGGTGTTATCAGGAGGCACACAGGAGCTTGTTTAAAACAGCAAACACAACTCTGGAGATTTCTCCTATTTTTTCTGAACCCTAAGACCTCCTGTGGTAGGTTATACCATGGGATGGAGGAAACTGCAGCTGGGGGGTCGCGCCTGACAGAAGAATCCTGCAGCCCCTAGGCTGGGTCCACACCTGTGCCTGGGGTGGTGGTGGTGGGGGGGTGTGTCCCAGGGCAGGAGAGAAGCCTCAGCACTGTCCCTGCTGTAGGCACAGCGCCTGCTGACCGGAGCGAGCAGCGCAGCACAGCTGTAGAAGCCTCAAGCGTGCCACATCTGCCTTGCAGACAGGGAAGACCCCTTCCCCAAAAGACCGTCCTTCCTCCTCTCCTAGTTTGTAGGATATTGTCTGGTGGGTTCAGCGTTCATGCTTTCTCTCTGCAGACGCAGTCGTGGACGGAAACAGTAAGGAGTGTTGCAGACGAGTCTTTGCTTCGCAGAGCTAAACCGAGAAAAAACTCACATCTTTCCTTACTCAGGAATTCAACAAATGCCCTGTGCCCCCTCAGGCTCTCGGCTACAGGATTCAGCTAAAACATGTGGGATAGGGAAGAGGCGATAAGTGAAGAAGCCGATTTGAAAAAGCATCTCCCAGTCAGGGCAGGCCCTGCGCGGGGCTACCGTGCCCTCTGCCGGGCTGCCTCCACCCTGTCCGCACCCCGCTACCGCATCGCGCTTCTGCGTCCACGCCTCAGGCATCTTCCTTGGCCCAAGCCCGGGAGCGTTAAGTGGAGTGGTAATTAAGTTCCCAAACTAATGAGGAAGGTCGTTTTAATGAAAGCAGACACCATCGTCACTTAAACTCCCCACAGGCATGAAAAGCTAGCGGGATCTCCTGCGACAAAGGCTGCCCCAAAGTGCCATTCCTGCCCCGAGTGCTTCAACCTGCCCAGTTTGCTCCACAGCTTCCTTAGACTTAAAAAAAAAATAAAAAAAATAAAAAAAAAAATCACTCCTCATGGGACAAGCCTCTCCAGGACATGGGTGCAGCAACACCTGCAGCTTTCCCCCGTGCTGATTTCCACCCCTGAGGTAACAGCTGAGAAGTGCTCGGGACACGGCGAATTAAAAAGCCCCGCCGATGGCGGGGCAGGGCGCGGGCTTGCCCTAACAGCCAGCTTAAACCCCCCAGGAGCCAGCTCAACAGGTAAAGCCGTTCGCGCGTTCTAGAACAGCCGCTTAAGCGGAGCCGTCCGTTCGGCGCCCCTGCATCTCGGCCGGAGTCGCAATGGTGGAACGTAGAACCCACCCGTCGCCCCTCCCGCCGCGCTCCAGCCATGGCCGAACCGGACGCACCCGCGCGAGCGGGCAGCAGGAGGCGGGCAAAGCGCCCGGCGCTGGGGGAGGGCTGCGCCCGGTAAGGCCGGGACCGGCATCTCCTCGGCCCCCGCGGGAGCAGGAAGAGGCGGGGCCGCCGGTGGCACTCGCCCGGCCTCTGCTTCCCAGGACGCGGAAAGGCTTCTGCTTCTCTGACCTGTGTGAGGCGAGAGCGGCTTCTCCCCGAGGGGAGACCGACCTCTCTGCGCCCGGGAGGGCCCAGCGGCTCCCCGGGTCCAGGCAGGACCGGTCCGGCGGAGCTCCCAGCGCTGAGCTCCCAGCTTGTGCGCGGCTCGGCGCTTTCTGAGGGGGAAAGCTCCTTACCCAGATGTAGGAAGGCACGGAAGGGAGAGGAGGAACAGCGAGCGGGGAGGGAAGGGGCGGGGGAGCCGCGGACAGGGCGGGCCGCTAACGTCTCCACAGGTAACGCCAAGATGGTGGCGCGCATGCGCGCCCGCATCGCTCCTCCCCAGTCCCCCCCCCCCTTGGCGGCAGTGGGCGGGACCTCAGGCCGACGTTGGCGGCGGCGGGAGCCAATGGGAGCGGCGGCCGTCGCGGGGGATGAGCGCACTTCCGCCGCGGCCCGCCGGGGCCTATGTACCAATGGCTGCTGGGGGCCCTCGGCGCCCTCCTCGCCGCCGCCCGCCGCCCCGCGCCGGCCCCGGCCCCGCCGCCGCGCAAGAGGCCGCCCCCCAGGTCAGCGAGCCGCCCCGCCGCCTCACGGCCGCCCGAGGGCCTCGCCCCGTTACCAGCCCCCGCGGCCTCCCGGGGTGGGGCCTGCGGGACCCTCCCGTTCCCCCCCGGCCCCCGCTTCAGGGTCCGCTTGCCGGCAGCGGGAGCCCGCCCGGCGCCTGTGTTTGCGCCGAGGGGCAGGAGCGGCCGTAGTCGTTCGGTCTGAGCTGGGGTGCAGTGCGCTGGCTTGCCCCGGGGTTCCCCCTCGCTCCGGCTGCCCGCCCCGGGGCTGGGCTCGGCCCCTCTGCCCGCCCAGAACCCCCCCTCCAGGGCGGCAGGGCTGGTGACCGGCTCCCCGGAGATCCCTGCCCCCGCTTTGGGACGGGAATGGGTGAAGCAGGGCAGGCCGCACCCCTCCTGGCCCGGGTCGCGCTGTGCCCGCGGTCACTGTCGTTCACGTGTGATGGTGAGCTGCTTGCGGGTTCCAGATGTTCCCGATAAGTCCGGCGGCAAACCCACCCCCTCGCTTGCTTTCCATCTGCACGGTGGGGGCTTGAAAAGAAATAAAAGGGACGGAGATTTGGAGTACGCGTGTTGAATGAGCAGGGAGCAGTATATACACACGTAGGGATATGTTGGATGGGGGGGGAAGTCAAGGAATATGTGTGGCCTGGAAGAAAGGGGGATGCCTGACCTGGCATCCCAGAGCTCCTAGTGACAGGTGGCTAAACTATCTCTGTGCCTGTTGCTTCTGTGTGTGTGAAAAGAGGGAATGTACGGATCATGTGCCGTGTTTTGGGGAGTGTGGCTGGTCTCTCTGGGAGTAACTGTTGCTCTAGGAGGCTCTGCTTAGTGTTTCATGTTCCAGAGTGAATGGGAAAAGTGAACATCTTCTGGAAAGAACCACTTGCACAAATACTTGTTCACAGCTGCTGTGCAGAGCACAATCCCAAAGCAAGGAATGTGCCTTTCTGGATGCTGCAGGGTTTTTTTTGTTTTGTTTTGGTTTTTTTTGTGTGTAGTTGCTAAGGAGGCAAGTAAAATAGATGGATAAATGGATGCTGTCTTCTCTACATCATGGAAGACATGAACCCATCTTTACCTGGAGAGTGGTCTCAAATTACTTTTATTTTCTGGCCCATTTTTTTCAGCATGTTTCAAATATTACTCAACCCCCTGTGCAATTACCTGTTTCTCCCAGGCCCTTGACAAAACCCCAGTTGCAATGACAGTTTAACCTTCTCACTGGGTTGTGCACTCCCATTGGAGACAGAGGTAGTTAAGCATCGATTTGTTTTTCCCTTTCCTTTTGCCCATCTGGGTTCCCTGGCCATGCCTACTTCAGAAAATCATCAAAGATTTCCCAATTTGCTTCTGAATTGCCAAGGAAGAATGAATCTTTTCTTGTGATCATACAAATTCTAAACCTCCAAGTGGTTGGTAAAGTAACAATGTTGTCACAGGTGTTGGGTGCTCTGCTAAAGCTGGAGAAAGAGGCACTGCTGTTCAAAAACAGTTACTGTAACCACAGTCAGGTATTTAAACTGCGCTTATCTCAGAGTGCAGGCTTGAGGAGGCTGGATTGTGCTTTATCCCTGCAGAAGACTGATGCTGAAAGTTTTTGCTGAAGAGCAGCTCGGAATTCATTAGCTCTTGCTAGAAATTGAGCAGGGGGATACAAATATTTTGCCTTCTTCAGTTTTGCCTTCTGAAATATCAAATATACTGAGTAAGAATGCATTTTTATAGGAATGTATTTGCCTTTGACACCTACCCCCAATATTTTCTGCCTGACTTTAATAGCATAGTGGTAGCAAGTATTCTTTGTATTGTATAAAAGGTTCCATTAAGGATATCAGTTGCTTTTTGTGCTCCTGATACAGACAGAAGATAGTCCAGAAGCGATGATACCAGCAGAGTTTGGGAGCATAACAGTTTAAAAGAAATTATTTTCTGTAAGAAAGACCAAAGAATTCTTCAAAGAGTCCTTGCCATCTGTCATGGCATTTTTGGAGGCAAATAGAAAAAAAAACCCAAAACCTAGGAACAACCTTTGTGCTCTATTCCCAAAGTGAAATTTTTTCCTAGATTTTATCGTTATTATCAGCTGATATAATACTCGGACTTAAGCTTCGTAAGAAAGAGTGCAGCTAAGAATTATTTCAAGAACGAGCTCACGAACGCTCATTTAGCAGTAAGTTATTTAAGTGGGTGTATGCATGAGTTGCTTTCCCACCTTTTATTTCCTGTCCTACTTAGACTTTTCTTTCCAGCTCAGTGTAGTGGCTTACGAACTGAGATGGCTTAGTAATGTCTGGTATGCTTCTTTCCTTGAGGGAAGAGGAAGGCTTTACTTATTAGCTTAGGCAATTTCTTGGCGATAGGAATAAATGTAAAACATAAGGAAGCCTTAACAGAATGAGAGAAAGAGGCCTAGTATGCTTTAGTGGCATAATTAGCTCTCTGTGCGTGGTCCATTGACTGGCAGAGGTGGGGAGTGTTGGTGAGAGATGCTCAGCAGCAGCAGTTGGGTTTGTGTGAGATGATCCTGAGGCACTTGGAGGGGGAGGCCTTTGAAAACTATGAGAACTAACTTTGGAAGTTTGGGCCCTGCGAAGGGAATTCAGCCTGTTAGGAGCTTACGTGTGATTGCAAAACTCTGTTCTTTGTGTTCTTTCCTCAGTGTCTGGCCACCTGTGGAAGATCCTGACCAGACTCAACCAAAAAAGAGAAAAACAGGTATTGCACATTACGGAAGTATTTAATATGCCTGGTTTTTCTTAGGTTTCGTGTACTGTAGAAAACTTTGGCTTTTGTACTTCAGCGTTATTAATGAAACTGTGGCTTTTCGAGCCGTTCTTTCCTTGTGGCCGTCTGTGTAGCCAGTGGCCTGAGTGTCTGTCATAGGGCCTGGCCCTATTTATGATGGTGTCTGTGTTGACTGTGGCAGGGCACAATACTTTTACGGCCAGCAGGAGATATCCCAAGTCTCTCTGGCAGTGAGCATGTCAGCAGATGGAGTATTTTAAATCAAATCTGTGTGCTCCCTCCTATCTGTATTCACAATGTACCTCTGTCAGTTCACAACACCTGTATGTCTCACAAGGAATCACTTAGAATCTGAGATGTGAAGAAAGGTAACTTTAAACTGGTGGCAGGCAGAGAAGAATGGTATTTCTGTGAGCTAGTGTATTTGGTGGGGGGGAAAAAATGTTGAATTGAAAACGAGTCACTTTAGTCTGAATCTGAAAATTTTGGCATGTGCATTTGGAAAAGGTAGAGGAAAGATGAGTAAAAAAGGATGGAGATGCAGCAGAGACTTTGAATAGGAGAAACCAGTGGAGTAGAGAAGTGCTCTCCTCAGCGAGGCTTTGTCTGATATCCCCTCCACAAAGTGTTTAAGGGTAAAATTATGCAACTGCCTGCCGCCGTGTTGGTGCCTCTGGATGCCAGCTGCATTGGTCATGATTTGAGATGGGCATTTCCCCTTTCCTGTCTTTACTAATAAAGAGGGAGAAGTGATGCTCTCTAGGCTGTACAACATTTCCTAGCACAAGTTCTATGGGGAGAGGTGGAGCTTTCTAGTTACTGCTTGGCGATCGATGCTGCCCCTTATTTAATGGTAGGGGCTGTTGAACTATTAATGTGCTTTTCAGGCTTAAAAGCATAAAACAATTAAAAATTATGTCAAATTGATATCTTGCTCCCCTATCCTTCTTCCTTTTAGCATCATAACCAACTCGCAGTAGGAGAGACAATTCCCACGTCTTAGTAGGCCAGATCTGCTTCTAAGAACATGGCACCATCTATGCCCTCATCTGCTAAAATGTCATTCTCTTATCTTCAAACAAATGCTGTTGTCTAATATAATTTAATCTCTTAACACAGCCCCTTATTAGACAGCCCTGGCTTGTTGATGTTTGGAAATACTGTCTGAGGGGTTGCATGTCTCTGCCTCTTTGATGCTGAAAAGAGCAGATTTAGGTGGTTTTGATTCCTAGACCTCATCAAACAACTTTTCTCAACTAGATAAGAGTGACATGTAATAAACTACGAGAGTACATGCATGTGTGGAGGGTGTGAGCATGATAAATTGCACCCTGTGCTGCTTCTCCAGAAACAGGGGGTGTTCTCCAAAGCAGAGTGTTTTTGCAGCTCTGGCTGGCAGACTCATGGGTTAGTCTTTGAGCTCTGGCTCTGAAGGACTGCTCAGTGAGCCAGCTGATACAAAAATCACCACCAACTGCTGTTGGTAGAAGAGTGTATAACTTGAAATGAGTTACACTGCTTTAGGTGGCATGAAGGAGATGGGCTTTAATGCAAATAGAAATCCTAATCCCCTTCTAAATCATGTTCATATATGACCTGTCTTTGTTTTTCAGCTTACGCCGTCTCTGAGTGTAAAGGGAAAGTTGAAGAAGTATCTGCTCTGGTGAAGCTGCCAGCCAAGGCAATAAGTGAACACCAGAAGGCTTCAGTCAGCAATGCCACTCCCATTGCAAAGTCCGCAGAAGAGGTTAGCAAGGATTTTGAAATTAGGTAGAATCTATGGAAGATGAAAGAGGAAGTGGCTCTCCCTAATGTGTGTTGAAGTTGGGCCTGCTCTCAGCCTGTACAGCAGTAGGTGGTTATTTTCCGTGTATAGCAGGCAGCTCTTGAGTGCTGGGTTTGCCTTGCTCAAGTTTGCATACTCTGCTTTAGCACCTGGAAGGAGCAAAGTGTGGTGATGACGTCTTCCAGTTGTTCAAGGTTATAGTTTTAGTGTGTTTGTAATCTGTTGCTCTTTTTCTCAAGCCTGTAGTTAGGGAGTCAAAATATATTACCTTACAAAAAAAACTGGATACTTCCTCTGGATAGACCCCTTCCTGCTAGGTTTGTTATCCGCCAGTGCAGGAGAGGATTCCTGTAGGACTTTTGCTCTGTAAAAATGAGTCATGAATTGCCTGACTCCCTATTTTGTTTCACAGGTGTACTGTTATTGTTCTTACTGCTCCATAGGATAAGAGGAATAAGAAACTCATGCTCTAATTATTCGTTCTTGAGAGAGCCATTAACTCTTATTTGTGCAAAATGTATTTTTCAGGGGCTGAATTATCACACTTCAGAATGTTTAGGAGCTGATTGAGGAGAACTCGGTGATAAGCTTGTATTGTTTTAATAATTTTAATCATTGTATGAGAGCCTATATTAAAAAAATAAAGTGTACATGTCAGAGATCCTGCAAAGATTTGCATTCTCCTGCAATCTGAACCAGCAAATTATGGTCCCCAAGTCATAATAGAGCTGACTAAATTTCAGGAAGTTTATGTTTGCTTGGATTCACATTCAGAATGTACTTATGTTGGTACTTTTTTTGTTTTTATTTAAGACTCAGTCCACTACTTCTGACCCATCATCTAAAAGACCAACAGGTTCTGCGCTAGAAATAGAAATGCTAGAAGTTGGTAAGACTGACATCAAGTTATTAACTCATTTCTTTTTCTCCCTACCTTGTGTACTGTGCAACCTACCCTTAGGCTTATGTACGGATTATTGCAGGCACAGTATCTGGGTAGCATCTAGGAATATTTGAGCGTGAACTCTATTTCTTCCCTGCAACCTTGCACTGCTTCTGGATCGAGGCCAGGCATTTATCTTGTCAGCTCAGTACAAGAGCTACCTTGAATGCAGTCCTTCAGTTCCGATATGTCCACTGTCAGCTTGCCAGAAGTAAATTGTTTTAAATGCTAATTTTAGGTAGTAGGTCCTGATAACCCTTTTTCATTTCAGGTTTAGGCTGGCAATACCTTGTGTGCAGAACTTTCTGTAGTTGCCAATATGAAAATCTGAAAGTATCCTGAAGTAACATAACACAAATTATATTATGATGTGAGAGAGAAAATGAAAATAATTTATCTTTGATGAAGCCCTTTACTGTAAACTCATAAAACTCTTCAGTTTGCTTTTATAGTTACTGATGGTTTATGCTCTTCTCTCGTAGATAAAATGCCCTGTGGAACCAATACTTGCTTGAATAAGGAAACACTAGCCTTTTGTCACAAGGCAATTCCGTATCTGAGGTAAAAATCCTTCCGTTTTCTTTGACTACTTCTCCGAAAGGTTTCCTGTCTTTCGCTTTCATTCCTGCACTTCCTCTGTGTTGCCTAATGTTTGTGTTTGTGTCCACATAGCAATATTTTTCCCAGGTATTCTGGAAGTCCTCCAGACTGCTGTACTAAGGATGCTCTCCAGCTGCTTTTTTCACCCCCCAACCAATTTTAAACTTTTTCCTTAAATCCAGATACTTACTTACATAGACACAGGAGATTAGATAAAGATTAAAGGTCTATGGTAGGAGAAAGTGTTGAACTTGAGAAGAGGCTGAGACCAGGAGTGCTTGTGAAAAGGTCCAAAACAGTTAATTTGATAGGGAAAAAAAGCAACCTTGTCTCAAAAAAACCTCCATGATGACTGGCATAAAATAGTTCCTGATTTGGTAGAAGCACTAGCCTTTACACTGCACCTGTTTTGGGGGATGCTGAGGCACTGTTTGTACACTTATGTCAGAGTCAGAAATAGCTGGAAGAAGGAGGGAATGGGTGATGGGATTTGATGCTGCTGTTCCAGTGTCAAAATTGAATGGATAGTCTTGTGTACCACAGCTTGGAGGTGCTATGGTGACTACGTTACGAAGTCTAGTTGGAGACCAGTCAGTAGTGGCGTGCCCCGGGGATCAGTACTGGGGACAGCACTGTTTGACATTGCCGTTAATGACCTGGACGATGGGTCAGAGTGTACCTTCAGCAAGTTCCCAGGTGATACAAAACTGGGAGGAGTGACTGAGGCACCCGGTGGGTGTACTGCCATCCAGAGGGACCTGGACAGGCTGGAGAACTAAGTGGAGAGTTCATCAAATTCAACAAGCAGAAATGCAAAGCCTGCATGTGGGGAGGAACAGCTTCATGCAGCAGTACATTCTCTTAATACTATTTCTTTTGCTGTTCACGTTTTTAGCACAAGCAGGAATGGCAAACACCACATCAAACCTGCTCCAGATGGCATCTTAACACTGAGGCCACCCATTAAGGAGCACACTGTGCCAGAATCCGCAACTTCAGAGTTCAGCAAAATGAGGAGGCCTTTCTGTACTGCTGAAGAGGTACGCTGGGTGAGAAAGGTGTCTTTTGAAATGAAATTACTTGGCAGTTATAACAAAACTGTGTTTAAATGCCAAAGTGGCAGTTTGTAACAGCACAGTGGGTGTAGTTAATAAAGTTGAAGGAATGCTTCTGGAAAAATCAGAATTTTATTTGCCATCGAGTCCTGGAACAGTGACAACTGAAGCAACTATTGGAAAATTCCTGATAAACCTAGCTTACGCAGGAGAGCAGGCTATGGCAAGCTGTGGAGTATGATTAAGATACCCTGGGGAGTCATAGCACCCAATCATTATGTATATTCTCAGGAATGCATATTAGACTGAATTATTATGCCAGAGGTGCCGACCACAGCTGAAGAGAAGGGGCCTCCATTTGAGGAAACAGTTGCAGAAGGAATTTTGAGGTTTATGGTGGGACACAGATTCCTAGAGCAAGGTTAACGCAAAATGAAGGTGTGGGAATTCCTGCTAAAGTAAACTTGAATAATGTGCCGGTATTTTGGAAGCAGCCTGTGCAGTCCCTACTATATCCAGATTACAAATGTTTGCTTCTTATGCAAACATATGTTTACTTCTAATCTGTTTGTTTTTTCCCTCCGTTCTGCTAGGATGTTCATCGAGGAGAAAAGCAGAAATACAAACAGCTCTTGGAACTGGTAAAGGAAAAATATCCTAGGAGCCGCTCTAATCCACAGCCGACAAGCTTCTGCAAGTAATTATGGGAAAAATAATCATTAACTTTTTGGTGGCAACTTTGTAGCTATTGTACATGGAAGGGGAGGGGAATTAATCTTTCTTACACTCAGGGTTCCAGACAGGACAGGTGTTGGGGCAAACTGAGTTTCAAAACACCGACACCCTCCTTCAGTTCCCCACAATGAAGCATGAGTATTCTATGAACATATATTCTAAAGGTGGAGATTCCTTTGTTGATATGGACATGTGTCTCTTTCTGATACTCCTTTCTTGTCTGTGTGTTAAGAAAGGTAGTATCTCATTGTAGCGCTGGCAGTGTAACTTCTAGTATAAAAATCCGTGGTACTGGTTATTCTGTAGCACCATTAAAAATAATTTGTCTTCCTCTTGTTTGCAATTGAGTGTCTCCTTGGTCAGGAATCCTGTTTTATCTGAGAATGTGAAACTTAAGGTAAACACAGGGAATGCCAGAATTTTCTCTGTTCCTTTCTACCTCCCCCAGTTCTTCTCACACAAATCATAGGACGTTTTCTCTTTGCAGTACGCTAAGTTGACAAAATTCGACTTGTGTAGAATTCCAGCTCCTAAAGCAACATACAAAGGGGAACTTGTGTGTAATTCTGATTCATACATCACTGGTTTTGAGTATATTTGATATCTTATAACTGTGTCAAGAGATTGCCTGAAGTTAACTACACAAGTAGAAAACAAAAGTAATAGAAGCCCTTATCTCAGTGGAATAAATACACCAGAAAGCTGTGTAGAAGGGGCCTAATTCTTGTAAAATGCTGATGCCATCATGCCTGATTCCAGCATGCCTCTCTACACAGTGAGGTGGTAGAAAGTGTCATCCTTTCTTGCAGTTCCCTTCAAATGCTGGGAAGCATGGGTTGTTACCGAGGCTTGGAAAAATCCTGATCTCCAGTGGTTCACAGTTAGAAAACATGTAAACACTTGACTTCAGAACAGCGTATCATGTTTAAACATTCCGGTGCATGAAAATGATATGGAAAATGGTATCTCATGTAATTTTAGGTGCACTGGCAATAGCATTTTAGGGTGGGTCAAGGCTGCTTTCAGCATCTGATCTCCCAGTCATTGATTATTGTGGTTTGGCTCATATCTCAGAGCAGACCTGGAGCTTGTGAAACAGATTCCTTTCAGATGAAGCTAAATCAGAGAGTGTTCTTGTGAAATGTGTCTAATGGGCTCCAGCTGCTGATGAGCATGGAGTCCCTGAGGCTGGAGTAGAGCAGGTCTGAAGTAAAATGTCTCAGAAGTATGTATGTTGTGGACGTTCCATTCTCAGCGTCAGCATAATATTTAATAAATAGATTGAAAAGAATTGGTCAAGGATGGTTGTAATGAATGCTGTCTTGTCCCATAAAATAGTTATCTCCTCAGATTAATCCAGATATTCGTAAGATGTGCAAAGAATACTTTTTCTTTTTAAAGAAAAACCAAAAAAGCCATTGATTTGCTGGTGAAAAGGTAAAGGAATCAAATATCAAGATTGGTTAGTCTCTTTTGAAATTCTGAAGAGACAGAAAATTTGACTCCTTTGTCTTCTGTATGCCCAAGCTGAAAATAGCCAAGCTTCTGAATGTAAACTGCCTCCTCATGGAAATGCCCTTTGCATTTTGTCATGAAACCAGTGCAGGAAACAGGATGTTTCAACAGAAAGGATTAAACAGCCTGGTTTTACCATACATATTTCTATTGCTTTAACTGTGTTTTCCAACTCTGTTGTAGAAAGTTGTGTAGGAATAAGCTGTATCCTTTCTAGCGAATTGCTGTGCACTGATAGCAAATACTGTACCTATAAACATTGTGATTCTTCTCTGTTTTTTTGCCGCACCAAAGTGTTCAAGCCTACTCCAAGAAACCAGTGATGACTGTGAGTCATCTGGAAGAACAAAGAAGTGGAGATGTCTGTCCACGTGTGACACTAAGGACCAGTGAGTATCCTCATGGTTCATATCTGTTGCGCTTTGTAAGCAGACTTCAAATCAAAATAGGGCATTTCCTTAAGTCTCAAAGATACAGATTATGCTAAAAAGATTTATCAGTGCTAATGTATCATTAATATATATCTATTTATAAGGAAATCTAAATCAGCCAGTGTGTTTATGCTAGTATAGCTTATGTCAGCTCTTAAAATGAAATGAGCTGTCTCTGGAAAGTAAGGAAGGAAAAGAAAAAAAAAAAAGAGAGGAACACTTCCCCGCGCCAAACCATGGCTAGTTATTGGCGGCTAAAATGGTTTTGTAAGGTTTTTGTTGAAGTGAAAAAAAATTGTTTAAAATTGTATTAGAGAGACACTGCTGTAAGTGATGTTTGTAGCTTGTAACTCTGCAGTATAGAGAAGAATGTCATAGTGTCTGGCTGTTTGTGCTAGTGGAGGGTGATACGTTACTGCGCACCTTAGATGCCCGTTACTTAACTCAGAGTTGCGGTGTGTTACTCTGTAATCCCTTTTTAATGCTATGTATGACTCTTTCTATGATAGCAGAACTTTGAAACCTACTACTGTCTCAGTCTTTTTTTCCCATTTGTTACTTAAATGTTCTGCTATCATAGAAGCTTGTTTTGTTATGGAAAATGACAAGCTATTCTTCTGAGCCTGGAGGAGCATCTGGTTTTGCAAAAATCACTCATTTATTCATGTGCAACCTAGGATTTAAAACTTAATAAATGCCCTGCTTTGGCTCTCATATACTCGCACATGATATTCAAAGTTCAAACTGTTTGCCAGAGTTTGAACTTCCTAACCGTACAGCCGTCATTAAAAGTTCTGTTTTTTTTTTAATTTATTGCCCATAAACCAAGAGCTATGTACATCTGATGGTAACTGAAAGTTGACTTCTTGTTTTCATATTAATGCTTTTCTTTGCAGGTATCAAACATGCAGATGTTTGCAGCCCACAGTGGTCTCAGGAAGGTGATATGATCAGGTAGAGTCTCTTTTAATCATGGGTCTTGTTTCTTTTGCTCTGTGTGCATGTCTATTTCACCCGCCAGTAATATCCAGAAAAAGAGAAATCGTATTTGTTGTCTCGGTGTTGCAGAAGGGGCTTGTGGCGCTGGAATTGCTCACAAGCCATTGCATCTCAGATACAGCTCCCATGCTAGGGCCATGCTGTGTGACAAACACACAGCTGGTGTGGTGTTTTCTGGGTCCTTTGCTGTGGGAAGAAAGCCAGTGAGGGTGAGAGTGGTGGCTGTACCAAGTTGTCCTTGGTTTTGCATAATCCATTTTTGCTTCTGAGTGTCTTTTTGCCAAACCATTAATGAGCTGAGGTTTCATTTCTTTATTTTGAAACTAGGATCCTAAACATAAGGATTAGAGAGCTTGTAGAGCCTGGTGGGACTGAGGGAGTTTTTCTGACTTAAAGGATGCCTTGGGTTTGAATACGAGACCAAAAAGGAAGCGTGCAGTTGGGTTGTCTGCCTCTTTGAGGGGCCAGTGCGTTTGTTTGTATTGGCTACCTGAGCTGGCAGGACTATGACTGAGTTCAGATGGCCTTGTTTTGTTGAGGGCAAGGGGTTTTTGGTTGGAGTAAGTGCAGCTACAGGGAGAGATTTTGTTTGGCAGTCTGATGCATGCATCTTTCGGCCGTGACCTACTCTGAAATATGAGAGGAGAAAGCATAGATGGGAGCAGAGAGAAATTCAGTTGTGGCAGTCCTGTTGTCTCTGTTTTTTAGCTAATTCTGTCCCTGTTTTCTCTCCTTTAAACTGGCACTATATTTAGCTGTGCAGCACTGTTCTTGTGCTTAAATTGTCAGTGATTCCCCTAAGCTTGAGGGGAGAGAAGGAAATAAAATAGCTGATTAGAGTATGATAAGTTCAAGCAAAAAGAGCGTTTTCTTGCCTTTTTTTTTTTTTTTTTTTCATATTTAGCTACTAAGTGAAGTAATTTGACAAGGCTTGTGATATGTATTCTTACCGTGCTGGACTGAAAGCCTTTAAAGTACCATGAGTGTAGGACACCATGAGAGGCTGTTGTAGGTCTCCCTCCTGAAAAAGGGGATCTTTGGTGACAATGCAAATTCTTGGTTTTGAAGAAGGGACATATATATGGACGACTTTAATGTCTGTGTATTTGTTTGCTCTTCAGAGTCTGCGTGGTTTTAATGATAATCCTCTCCAAATGGGGGATAGTCACTCTCTTGACTAGCCTATAGAAGGCAAGTAAACGTCCTGTAGCTGTCCCATTTTAAATTCAATGTGCTGGTCTTCGCTTCCGTAAGCTAACTATATTTGGATGCAAGTATAGTTGCAGATGCTCGTGTTATACCTTGCAGTATAACACCTACCATGCAGTATTTATCACTAGTAGATCACAAAGCAGTTGATAGAGGAAGCGCTGGTTGCTTTGCCTTTTCCCAAATAATGAAACTGATAAAGAGAAAGCAAAGGAGTCTTGCACATGTAGCTGGAAGAAAGTTTGCAAAGCTCCCAGCTCTTCATTCTATTCCAGTCTTGCTGCTACAAAAGAATGATGCTGGAAGCTGAGGTGATGTTGTCATGTGTTCGTGTGTGCAACTGATGCTCTAGGCAGAATCAGCCTTGAAAAAGCATTCCTTATCCAGAAGGTGAATTGTTGAGAAGTATACAGGTCAGTACGGATATACAACTCACTTCTCTCTTTCTCTCTGTCTTGCTCCTGGCAGGTACTACACACCAGCAGAAAACTCTCATGAACAGGGAAGATCAGTGAAACAAGCAGGGGTAAGCTGGTGTTATTCATTATTTCATTTTAGGAAAATACAGCTATTTGTGATCAGAAATTTTTGCACTCTTCACTTACGTTGTTGAGTAAATAGTGTATTTATCCTGGTTGTTTTTCCCAAGGAAAGCGGGAGCGTTATTTGATGAGCAGCACTATCACAAAGGGTTTCTTGCTGCCATTAGTTGTGTTTCTAAACTATTATGAGCATGCTACACTATACTATTTTTATTCTTCTCCTTTAATGTGTTGAGTATAGCTTAAAAATCTTTAGTGCACAGACTTAGTTGGCCTTCAAAGCTGGACTGCAGTATCTTTAGTGTTATCTTGTCAGACAGGAAGTACATCTCTGTGGCTTTCATCTCTGGTCAGGATTGAGATTTAAAAAAAGAATTTAGTCATGGAAATCAGAAACATTGATCTCAACTTGATACCTATCTGTGGAGGCTGTACTGGGGTTCTTAATGCTAGTCCAGGTCAAACTAACTTTCTGCCTCTCTTGCCTCCGTTTAGTTTTGACTGCAGCATTACATGGGTGCACAGCTGGAATGCAGTCATTAATAAAAAGTAACTTTGGTGTTTGCTGGTTGGATGTGTGTACAAAAACACTTCCAGTTTTATACATGAGCAAGATTTTCTGCACAATCCCCTAGCAAACAAATCTGTGCTTGCTTGCTAGCTTAATGTCCTTTTGTCTAACAGAGACAGTATGGAGCTGAAATCTCAGAAGAGGTGTTGCTCCAATTACGTCTGGAACCTGTTCTGTCCAAGTCACCTGCCCTTGTAGAAGAAAAGAAATGCCCAAGCTCAGAAAAAACAGTAGAACACTTTTCTCCGCTCACAGAGGTACCATCGCTGACTGTTAGACAAAACAGAAAACTGTGAAACAGCTGCAAGGAACTCCATTTCTTATAGGTGGTTCTTAAGGCTTTTTGAAATCTTAAGAACTTGCATTTAACCTGTTACTGAGTGTCTGCAGCTGTGACTCCACAGTGCAAGGGCCATCAATAAAGCTGATTTTGAGGATTTAGTATGCTCCACACACTTCAGTTGTGCTAACCTAAGGGTTTGTGGGACTTCTGCTACCAGGACAAAAATTAGTCCGGGTTTAACAACAGTCTCCCAGAGCAGTGCTAACCTGCTTCATACAGTTATATTGGCTCTGCCTCTTAACCTGTCCTACCATGGTGACAGAACCTGAAAAACAAGCTTTTGCTGATCCACAGTGTTGCATTGCTTGTGGGGGACCTGAGCATCTAGTGTATGTCCTCAGGATCTCACAGAGTGATGCTTGCGCACTGGGCATGGTTGCGCTGCATGTAACAGCAGTGATGGGAGTTAACATAGTTATGCTACTCAACAGGGAGTGGGAGTTCAGGTTCCCCTACTTGCATTAATTTTGGCTGCTTACATTCTTCGGAGTTGCAGTCATGCTGATCTAATTGAGCACCTCCTTTTTTGCCCGCTGAGGACTGGCTTGGAAAGGGCTAGCAAATCCAGAGTTTACAAAGTTGACAAAATGACGCTCGGTACAAGGAAAGCCAGGTGTTTTTCTTATTTTGCTAGCCCAGATTCAAGCAAGGAGATGTTCTTGCAGATCAGGGTATTTTATACTAACAGACCTACTGGTTTATTTGCCTTCCTTAAGCAGACTTAGGTGGAAACATCCATGGTGCAACTTGGACTCCTGATTGCCTGGCGCCAGTGTAGCTGCCTCAGTTTCCCCCTTTGCTGTTACTTCAGTTCCTTTTGAAGTCCCCTTCAAATTCTTTCAGGCTCCTGACTTAGCTGCCCTGGCATGGAGAACGCCTACTGTGGTTGGCTTAAACCTCAGTATTGCAAGGGCTTCAGCATCACTTGGGAAAGGCGTTTGCTGTGCTTCTGTTCGTTTCTCAGCTTTAGTGTGTTTGCTAGTCGATGTGTTTTATATCAGCTTCCTTTGTGAAAGCAAATTGAACCAAACCTGGGCTCTGAAGTTCAAAGTTAGGGTGCTGAAGCAAACAAGAAACCAAAAAAGTACTGTTGCTAACTTAGGAAAAAAAGCCTGGCAAAGCCATTTGCTCCATCACCTGAGCTTAATTGATAGGCCTTGTTTCAGCTGAAAGCTACCCACAAGTCAGCTGCCCTCTGTTTCACAAGACCTTCCCCATTTAATTGTTCATTTCAGGCCATGGAGAGAGAGGTCATTGCCGCATTTGGCAAAGGTGAGCCAGATGAGATCATGAGCAGTGCCTTCAAACTAAAGGTCACTCGTGAAGACATCCACACACTAAGGAACCTTCGCTGGCTAAATGATGAGGTAAAACTAGCTGCAGCACAGTGATATTCTAATTCAGCAATTATTTGAAAATACCCCTTCACTGTGTACAGAAGTCTTTTCGAAGTTATTGGATGACTTCTGCTGCAGAGCCTAGCAATATGTGTACAGTTCTTATTTTAGGTACTTAAGGGTCTAGTGTTTCTGGAAGTTCCTTTACTTCTTGTATTATGCAGCTTCCAGGAGTTAGTCTAGGTATTGGAGTGGGTGGCAGGTGTTTTTACCAAATTGCAAAAGTAACCAAGTGCAACATTCTCAGAACAAAAGCTGACAGCTGAGGCTGGAGTTCTCTCAGCTGCATATTTAAGGGTGGCCAGCAAAGACTGCTGTATTTTTCTTCTGGTAAGCTAGTATCTTATTTTACATCTCAAGTTTACTCTTTATGGTACAGGTCATTAATTTCTACATGAGTCTTCTGGTGGAAAGAAATAAGAAGGAAGGATATCCGGCAGTTCATGCTTTTAGTACTTTCTTTTATCCCAAACTAATTTCTGGGGGCCACAAAGCAGTAGAAAGGTGGACCAGAGGTGTGGATCTCTTCAAGCAGGACCTCATCTTAGTGCCTGTTCACTTGAAAGTGCACTGGACGCTTGTGGTGAGTCAAACTGGCTTTTTATTTAGAATTGGATGGGGAGAAAAAAAACTAGCTCAAAAAATCATTTAAGTTTTGTGGTGCGTGCAGCACAAGGTTGTGCTTTGTCTAAAGGTCACCTTTTAATAACAGGTCATAGATGTCAGAAAGAAGACCATCAAATACTTTGACTCAATGGGACAAAAAGGGGACAAGATCTGTGAAACTTTGTTGTAAGTAACTGCTCAGTCACTGCTTTTATGTTGTGAATTATGAGAAGCTTTGAGGATTTTGTCCCTGTAACACGACTGCAACTTTTCACATTTCTTGTAGATAACAAAACAGAAAGCTTTGGTTTGCTTGCTGTGAGCTGTGTGACATTGACTACTTATCTAGTCTCACATTGTCCCCTCCACCTAGGGTCTTGGATGTCTGAATTCTGCCACCCTCCCACTATATACACTTGCAAAGTGTCACTGTCAAATATGTGATAGCCTCATGGCACACATGTACTGACCTTGTTAGTAATCAATGAGAAGGAAGAATTTCAGGGAAGTGTTTCAAAATACCAGCCTGACTGTAAAAGGATTACAGTCTTCCAAGAGCTCTTTAACTTCCCCTTCTTTAGGAACTTTCAAATTGCAGATCAGTAATGTTGGTGTCCTAGGGTATATTCACTCCTGTTTGTCATCAGCTACACATAAACTTTTACACGTTATTGCTCAGCACTTTTATGCTGTCCTAGTATTGACACCTTTTCCTCTCCCCTTGGAATGTTCATCCTTTCTCCTGTTCCTTCTTGGTTTGTCTGTACCTCTTCTATTCTGTTCAGTGTTTTAAGCAAAGCCACTGTATTTCCCTCCAGCATACCCCAGAGGCTGCCCTCCTGTCCTTACTGTGTTATTTGTGTTTCTGATATTCTCATTCAAGACAGATGTCTTGTAGCAAGCTTTTCCAGATGCATCAACTGGCATACATCTCAAATGCAACGGGTACAGTTTTCACGTTGTGCATGCCGTCATCCTTAGATGTCTTTGCCACTGGTGCAGAAGTGGTAAAAACCCTTAACTGAGCAGCCCCACAGAGACAAACCAAGTGTTGTTTTAGCCTGGTGCTCTCCTGAACAGTTAACAGCAGATGCCTGGGAAAGGGTATAAGAACAGGTCTGCATCGGATAATTTTTTCCTCAAGAGTATTCTTCCAGCAGCTGGTGGCCTGGGGACTTCCTCAGCCAGAGGTATTAGCCCAAAAGCTTTTGTGTTTGTTCTTCCGGAGGTGCACCCATTATGTGGGATTAAGGCACACAGTGGAATTATGGCATTATGGTTTCTTGCTTGGCTTTTCTATTCCTCCTCTGGTAACATGTGATTTGGGGTTTTTTTGACCTCTACTAAGCAATGAGCTTATGCTTTTGTGGAAGGCTCTCTTGGAATAGTTGGTCTCATTCCTGACCACTAGCTCGCAGCCTCTCACTGTGTTTGTAAATTTAAGGTCGGGATTTTTTTCCTCCAAATGCCTTAAATCAGCTGCTGTGAGGATCCTCTGACATATTACTGTCCTGCCATTCATCTTCCTGCAATCCTTTTTTATGTTGGCTTAGATTACAGAGATGAAGAGTGATTTTTATCTTGTTTTAAACAGCCAATACCTGCAAGAAGAAAGCCGGGAGAAAAGAAATCTGGAGCTGATTTTTTCAGAGTGGACTCTTCGCAGCATGGAGTCACATGTATGTGAGCACTACTTGGATGTGAAATGTGAACTATAACCCCTTATCACAAAGCTCTTGACTCTTTCTAGTAAGTCCAAGCCTTTAGAGAACAGCCATAAGCATCTCGTGTTCTTACGGTACCACACCAGGAAATCATGCTGGGATGAAATAGTTAAGCAGTGCCTCTCCTTGCTGGTTGAACACTTAGTGGTTGCTTGTTTTGTTTTTTTTTTTCTTAATTAGTCTGCCACATTAAGGTGAATGTTGGCTTATGACAAAGCAAAGGGTTGAGCTGATGTTTCTCAACAAGTTAATAGTAAAAAGCAGTATTTAGATACTCGACTTAAGAAACGCAACACTGTGCAAACCTCGAGACACTTTGCAGGGAAGAAGGCTGCTATCCCTTATCAGCCTGCCAAGAATTTGGGTTGTAACATCCAGGTAAAGGAAGCAGAGGGGAGGGATGATGCCTGGTTCGTTGGCTCTGTTCCTGTGTCCTGAGTGGTAAATGGGTTATGCAGGTAGGTTCCCGAGTGTCTGGTTAGTGTAGTGATGTTGGTGATGTCTGCTGCTTCCAAATTGCTTTTCTTTTAAGAAAATTCTCCACCTTCTTTGCATTCATCAGGAAATCCCTCAGCAATTGAATGGAAGCGACTGTGGGGTTTTTGTGTGTAAATATGCTGATTATATCTCCAGAGACAAACCGATAACCTTTACACAGGTGAGTGAAGGTTATAAACAGCTCCAGATTTTTTTTTTTGCACAGATACAAGAGCCAAGGAGGTTACGCAGCAGCTGTTAATTGTGTCTGGGGTCGGGGCTGAGGTTTTGTACCTCTCTGGTTTTGGTGCATGGTTGCTGGGGTTGGAACTTCGAAGTGGCCTCAGCAGGGCAGAGCTGTATTCTCCATCCTTACGTCTGGTATCTGCTTCCGAGCTGAGTCAGTGAGATTCCTCTGAGACAAGTTACTGCAGCCAGTGGGTTTCTGATATCTGGCCTTTATACCTTCTGGATTCACTCTTTGACCAGTTAAGACGCTGGTGGTTTTACAACGCAATGGTCTTCTATTGAAGTGCTTGTAAGCTGTTGTGTAGTCAAGTAAATCGGGTTTTGTTAGGTTGTCACGTCACCCTCTTAGGAGCTGTGTGAGTGAAACCCATATTGTACCCAAATGGTAGGTGTTGACAGTTCTTAAAAGGAACTTCATCTTAAAGAATTACCTGGGTGTTAGTGAATATTTTCTGCCTCTTTCTGCCGTGACTTTGTATTTAATGGATTTTTCCTTTCCTTTCAGAACCACATGCCTTACTTCCGCAGGAAGATGGTGTGGGAAATAATCCATCAGCAGCTGCTGTGAGACATGCACTATTATAGTATCACTGTGATCACCTTGGGGTGAACGACTTATTTTAGTTACTTTTCTAATATGTTATTTGAAAAGGCAGCAGGCACACAAATTTTCATCTTTAGGCTATTAAGTAGCGGTTAAGTTTGGGTTTTTCCCCCCTCCCCCGATTTTGGAGACAGTAACTCTCTTTAAATTAGCTAATGCACCTTAAGTGCAAGCCAGAAAGATTGCTGTGACCTCGCCAAGGGAACAGTGATGAAGAAATTCTGTGACCCTCCATTGTTGAGATGAACGCTCATACCTCACAGCACACGTGGCCACGTTACGGACACATGGGACTGTCATCTGTGGTGGTGGTAACGGTTGTGTTAGCTGAACTTATCTTCCCAAGGACAATGTGCTTAGCTACTGTTTCCTCGAGGAGAGGCTGCTTCTGTTTCTGGAATATGTACGATCTACTTGATTCCTAAAACTGGATTTGTGGTGACCATACAAAGACCATTTACCATCTTTTGATTTGTAACAAATCCATAGTGAAGTCCCTGTAGTTGGGGTTGGTTTGTTTGTTTATTTGTTTTCTGTCTCCAGGGAGTTATCTAATGTGAAAAGAGAAGTATTTATTTCTTTTTATTAAAATAAATATCTAACTTATATAAAAAGCCTTACTGGAATGAAATTGACTGGTAATGAAATAGAGTATTTTTTTTTTAATTGAAAAAAGCTTGGTGTGTCAGTGCGGTTTTTAGCTCGCTCACTTACACTCTACGATGAAAAAGACTCTAGCAGGATGAGTATCAGAGAGCAAAAGCCTCTGAGTGATTGTCACAAAATCCTGAAGAGGCAATCAGGATGTCGTTCAGCAGCGCGATGAGCAAGCACCATCCCGGTAATACGGAAGTAGGAGGTTTCTCTTTTGGGTAACTCACGAGGCTTCTCAGTAAGACAAACAAAGCCTGTGCACGCGGCTTGGTGAACACCGGCTGTCCGGTACAGGGATCTGTTTAAGGCCAATGCGAGTGTCTCCACGCAGTATTGCAGGGGACTGCTGTGGAAGTGGGATAAAATGCACTAGCACTCATGTGCCGGGCTACGGGCATGTGTCCTGCCAGGTTCAGTGGTGTTGCTGGAATGCGTTCCTGCCTTACTGCCCCTCTGCTGTGGGTACTGTCTCCACGTGTCTGCCAAATCAAAAGCTGTGAATTCTCACTCTGTTACAGTCAGACCAAGCTAGAGGAGTTTAACCATGGGGGGTTAACCATGTTTGTTTGTTTTTGTTTTTAATGTTTTTGTTTTTAATGTTTTTGTTTTTAATGTTTTGCTTACACTCCAGAACTGGAGCTGGATTTCAGGTCTTTTGTTTGCCATCACAGAGGAAAGACTGTCCAATAGCTGGTTTGGAAGCTGCATGTTTGAATGCTGGTATAAATAACCATGTCAGATTGTTCCTGTAATGGCGTAGTTACCCTAATGTACAGTGATTCCCAACTGGTGACAAGGTATCTCAGCTCTGGGGGAAAGATGGTGATTTTGGGGACTTCCCCTCTGTCATTGTGGGTGTGATCTGCCTTCCCCGTGCTGCTCCTTGCCTGAAGATCTGCTCCCCTGGGGAAGCTGGTAAGGTGGTTTATCTGTGTTGAGTCAGCGGCTGCATTGGTCTTTGCTTTGAAACTGATTAGCTTAATCCATCACAAAATCAGAAATTCTCCAAAGAGAGAAGTATTACAAAGGCAATCTGTTGTGTTTTGTCCTTACATGATACTTAATCTGCCCGGATATCTGAGGACTTGGAACATTTTAGCCGTTTATTAAGGCTCGGACCCAGTTGCCGAATGCTTTATGTATCGTTTGCTTTTGCTCTCACCATTTGGGGGATGCAATAGCGAGGCTGACCCTGCGGTCTGCTGATGACAAAAGCAGAATTTTTCTTTTGGGGGAAAATGAATAACCCCTGGAGCAGAGCTAGTGGTGTAAAGACCTCCTGAGGTCTTCCTTGTACACGTCAGGCTCGGAGGTTAGATGGAAGGAGCAGGGTGATGCTGCTGTGAACAGCTTACCTGGGCGTGCAGCTGGCCGGTGCCTTCCCCATCCTCTACACAACATTTCTGTGGTGTAAATCTCAGGAGATACTTGCACTGGTCACTTTGAAGCCGCTGTGGCTGCTGAAAGCCTTCACGTAGGAGATGGTGGGAAAACTGTGTATCTACCATTCAATATCCCCTCTGTCTACAAGGTCATGTTGTGGGCTCTGGCCCTTCAGCTGTGGCTTGGTTCCTTATGCCCCTACAAGGTGCTCTGAGAGCAGCACGCGGGGAGAAACAGCCCGTTGATGCTCGTGCTTTGGATGCACAGTGGTGTGCAGGGCCTGGGCCTCGTGTATCCGCAGTAACCGGCTTTTCCAAGGTGAGGAGCTTGCGCTTTCCCATGCTGCTGGGAGAGCATGAGTAATGCCGCGTCCCCCAGCTGCTGCCCGGGGAGGGGATGCTCACCAGCTGGCTTTGCACGCTTCTGATGGTGACGGCTGCCCGGTGACGTGGTCCTTACTCACAGGAAGGATGTGGGAGGGGGGACCTAGACAGCAAGGCTGGGTCAGACACATGAAAAGTGAAGTAATGCGTGGGGGTTTTTGTTTCGGTTTGGGTTTTTTTTGGCAATGGCTTGTGCTGTAGGTGGCAAAGGGATATATTTTCCCCCCCCCCCTCCCTGTACCTTTCCTTCTGCTTTGAGGTGTTACACAGGTGGCACCATGGCCCCCTGTCTCCCAGGGCCACCTCCCCAGTGGCACTGTGTCCCCTGGTACCTGATGAGTAGAAGAGGAGCCTGGCTCTGGGGGACTGTGGGGTTTCCCTCATTGTGGCATCCAGCTGCAGCCCAGGCACAGCCCTACCCCTACCACCACCTCACGCAAAGGGCACCCAAGCCCCACTTTGGTCCTTCCCCCACAGGGTATTGCCCTTCCACCCACCCTGGAAGCAGGCTCCTCAGCTACCGGCAAGACAGAGGGTTGGCTCGCTGCAGACACAGCTGTGGGAGTGGGTGAGGGCACCCGAGCTTTCCAGCTGCACAAGCACAATTAGTGAGCCGTTAATAAGCGCAGCAGTGCCACGGCATCATTTCGGGTTTGCTAACTAACAGTGGAGACACACAAGCCCCAGTTTAGTGCAGGGAGAGGTGGCTTCATGATGGCAACCCCTCCTCAAGTGACTGGGTAAAGCTGATGCTTGGTAATGTCTGCAAACACCCCTCCCCCAAAAAATACACCCCTCACCCGCACCCCTTCTCCCCCCAGCAGCACAGCTCTGGCTGCCCAGCACCACAGGCAGGGAAATGGGGCAGCCATGGGGGAACCCTCACCCCAAGCTCAGCTTGGCCGTGACCAACACAAGACACTTGAAAGAAAGCAACAGAGAGCAAGCTCAGGCTCTTGTTAGCTGGATATATTTCTCTTTTTTGTTGTTGTCATTGGGGATTTTTTTCACAGAACACTTTGCAGTAGAGGAAAACGTGGCGTCGCAGCCCGTGGGTCTGGCGCTGCCACCGGCCCCTCACCCCGGCACGCTCAGCCAGCGGCACAGGACCCACCCGTGGCGCGCTGCTCCCGTCCCTCCTGTTGCCCATCAGCTTCCACCACTTTCAGTGGTTGGTGGTTTGTTTTTTTTTCTTTCTACCTTTCTTTTTTTGTTTGGGTGGTTTCTTTTTTTTCCTTTTTTTTTTTTTTTTTTTCTTCTCTTTTTAAACATTTCTCAAGCTTTCTTGAAGGAATGGCCACTGGCTCTCAGCTAGCAGAAGGAGACTACGGAAGAGCTCTGGGACACATGGGATGGTTTCCTTCTCCCACCTCGCAGCTGACTTGGTCGAAATCGTTTTCCAACTCGTTTTTTTTTTATTAAAAAAATAAAAAAATGCTCCAACTATCAGTTTTACAAGGCATACAAAATCTCTAAAAGGGAAACACAAGCGCAAGGTGCTGAGGTACGAAAACCTGAGGTAGTTTTTGTGTGTGTATGCATGTGTCACGTGGGGTTGGTTTGTTCTTTTAATTTTTAAAAAAATTTGATAGTTTTTCCAGCCCTGGGCTGACAATGTATTGTAAATCTGTTTTCCCCACCCTTTCTTCCCTCCTCTCCCTGCAACACTGAAAGAAAAAGAATTTTCCCCCAAAATCCCTGGCTAAAGCAGGCAGGGCTGGCGCTGCCAGGGATGTTGGTGCCGAGCACAGCTGTGTCCGGCAGCGATGGAGAGAGGGGACAGACAACACAGTTGGAAAGGGGGGACAGAATGGATGCAAACCCCGGTTTTGGACTCTGAAGCAAAGAGGAAAGGGGGAAAGGGCATGTGAAAGAGATTCCTCTTTTAGGAGACGGTATCCCTTTTGTTGGCTCATACAGGCACTGCTCTTCTCAAAGCCCTTAAGAAGTTGCTTTTTAACACTCATTTAATATATTTTGTTTTTTTTCCCTGCTGGCAATCCTACATCTCTGCTCTACTGTGCATTTGAGAACCAATGGACTAGCTCCTTTCCTTGAACATCTAGAAAAGCCTGCTTTTGCTAAAAACAAACATCGCCCTCCCCCCAATCCCTCTGAAATAAAAAAAAAAATTAAAAAACAATTCTTACAAAACTTAAAAATCGACGTTAGTTTTGTTATCGATATATTAATTCTAAAATTGATGTGCGCCGCAGCCCCCCACACCGGGCGAGCTCCTCCAGCCGTGCCTGGATGGGTGGCTTTTAGGAAATTTAAAAATAATTTGAAAAAATATCTCTCTCCCTCTCTGCCTATGTTAGTCCAACTAAAGGGACAGCGTCAGGAGGCGATGGAGTAAGGGGGAGGCTGTGAGATGGAGAGAGCCCTCCCTGTTTCCCTCCCCTGTGCATCCTCGCAGCGCCCTGGGCCGCGGGGTGAGGGGCTCGATGGGGGTCTTTGGTTTGCTCCCCTGACCTGCTGGGGGGTCCGGCAGCGGGGTTACATTCATCGGGCGGTGCTGGCCGGCACGGCGGGAGCCTCACTTGCTGTGCTGCGAGGCCGGGGCTCCCTGAGCGTGTTTCTGCTCCTGCTGCTTCACCTGCTGTACGATTTCCCTGATCTTGCGCTGTGCAGTCTTGGGGTGGGGGGAAGCAAGAGCCAGGGGTCAGGGTGGGCACCATGAGCAGCCCCAGTAGCTGTTTCCCCCACCCCGGCTGCAACTGAACATCTCAATGTCCACCAAGCTTTTAATTATCAAACAAGCACGTGGATTGGCACAGCCCTCATTAAGGATGTGCTAAAGAAGGAGCCACTCTGCTCCAGCACAGCTGCAAGGGGAGCACTGCAGGGTTTTAACTTGTGCTTCCTCTGTTGCTCCTCCAGAGCCTGAATTTTGGGGTGCCACCATCCCACCCAAGCAGACAGGAGACAAGGCTGTGGCACCTACACCCAGGTGGGATGCGGGTGACCATGGGAGCTCCCTGCCAGCGCTGATGCCAGGGAGCAGCTGATTCACACCCTGGGTGCCACTGTGCATGGTGTCTAAGACTTCTGTTTTACCTAAATCAAGCCAGTCTTTAATTTTAGTGCTGGCACAGCTGGGAAGAGCTGCCAAAACACCTTGAGTGCATCCTGTGTGCACAGGACCCATCCAAAACAGAGCAGCAGGACGCTCAGGCAGTGCTGTGCTCCGGGCTGCTGCCCAGCCCAGCAGCTTTCCTCGGTGAACTAAACCAGCTGGGAATATCGGAAAAGCCACAGCCAAACCTTACCTGACTGGCAAAGAAATGCCCAATGATTTTAACGATGACCTCTGCGTTCTCGTCCGGGGTTTGGTCTCGTGGCACAATGACTTCTGCACTGGTTAAGTTTTGCAGTTCATTCACCTGGAGCAAAAGACAGAACCCTGCGTGGGTTTTGCTGTGGAAGACCTAAAATCCTCCGCTACCGCTGTCACCCCAGCTCCAAGCCACCATGTGGCACCAGGCTGCTGAGGGTTGCACCCTGTCCCCCACCTTGGGACGGTCACCACCCAAGGAGAACCACCACCAGGACATGGGGCTGGGGTCAAGACGTTGCTGCGACCACTGAGCACCTGGGGGGAGTGCCACCCAGCGCGGGGAGGGCTGATGGGTGATGCCCAGCTCTGCAGCCCTGGGGCAGGGGGGGAGCATCCCTGCACCCCCCACCTACCGTCTTGCCACCTTTGCCTATCACGCGGCCGGCAGCGAAGGAAGGCACCTTGATGTGGGCTTCAAGCTTCACTTCTTCTTTTGGGTTAAAGAAGTTTTCCTCTTTCAGCTTCCCAAATATTCGCCCCTGGGCCTGGGGAGGAGACATAAGGGGAGTAAAACGCGTGGGCAGTGGTCCTGGCAACGCCTGCTGTGCCCCTCCATCCCCGAGGGTGCATCAAAACCAGGGTAGTGAGTGAAGAGCTCCCCTGGCACTCAGGGAGGCAAACCCCGGCTGGCAGCACAGGGGTGATCAAAGAGGTGCTCTCAAGTTGCTCCTTAGCATCCCCCCACGGCCCCCACCCCGTGGCCGGCGCACCTTGAACTGAGCCTCGGGTGACCCCGTGATGATGACCATCCGCTCGCTGGCGTCGGGACCTTCTGCCGGGGCAATCTGTGGAGGGAGGGGGGTGAAGGAGCGTGAGTGTGGCCCTGCTTTGGCAAGATCTCCCCTAGGTGGGATGTCCCCCCATGCAGGGGCATCCCCCTCAACAAGGCCATCTCCTCTCACCCAAGCAGGGGTGTGATAACTGGGGTGCTGCAGGACTCAGCGACGGGTTTGTACTAATTTGGGGAGCAAAATTGCTCCCTGAGGGCTCCTGTTCGCTGCCCTTGGCAGTAGGAAGGGGAAACCGAGGCAGGAAGCAGTGCTCTGCTCACCTTGATAGAGGCACCCGCAAACCGAGCCAGCTGCTTGATGTGCTGCCCCTTCTTCCCAATGATGGCTCCCACCGCCTGCGTCGGGATGAACAAGTTCACAACCTCCTGCTCTGGCAGCTGGCAAGGGTACGGAAGAGTGCAACAGTCAGGGGACCAGCCGGGCAGAGGGGCGGCTGCCACCCTACCAGCATCCCAGGGCAGCGCCTGCCCACCCTCCCAAGGCGCCCGAGCGAAGATCTCACGGAGGAGGGTGCCAAGCACTTACTGGGTGCTGATGGGGGAAGGCGCCGGCCGGGCGGCCTCCGTACAGACCCGAGAGGTATGCCGAGGAGCTCTGCAGTGGGAGAAAAAAACTACGGTCAGGGACACACCAACATGCCAGCCCCTTCCTGGCCGCCCCCAGCCCGACGTGGAGCAACGCGCCACCACCGTGAGCCTGGCAGGGACACAGGGACAACCCTCAGTCCCTGAAACCCTCCCCAGAGAGCAGAGGTGCACCCAAGGGCTGGGAGGTGGATGGGGGGGTCCCAGTACCCCCAGTCCCTCTCCATTGCTTCCCAGCTGTGTCCCGCCAGCATGAGTAGCGGGAAACCAGCCCCTACAGCTGAGGCAGCGCTGTAACCACCATCAGTCCCCTGTGGAGAAGGTGGGGGTTTGGTGAGAACTGAGTGAAGGCCTGGTTTGGCTCCGATTTCCATCACCATTTCCCTTCTCCAGTTCCAAGAGAAGAAAAAGCAAAGTCTACGGATGTTCCCCAAGATCCGGGCTGGGAATGCGGAGAAAGCAGTGGGTCTCTCCATGCCAAAAGCAAGGGGTGTGTGCCAGCACCCCAATCCAACTCAACTCAGTCCAACCCCTCTTCAACCATTCTGTGTCCCAAACACATCAGACATTTCTCCTGGCAGTAGACACAACCCTCTCCTACTCCGGATTCAGGGAAGTGCAACCAGATGCTACCTGCAAACCACTATTACGTAGTGGAGGAGATGATCCAGCTTCCCTGTCCACGCCGTTCTCACTCCTAGCCCTCTGAACTTGCCATGCTGAGGTTTTGTGCTCGTCCTCGCACTGAGCTCATGCTCCCCACATTTGCCCTTTCCTTCTGGCCATGGGCTGCTCCATGTCTCCTATGCCAACGTGTTCTCTCCTGCCCAGACGGGCCTCAGGGCCGGGGAGGACACTGTGTGTCCCCAGCTCATCTTTTTCACTGTGAAGCTCCCTCCCCGTCCTCCATCCTCACAAGGTCTCTAAAGCTCTGGTTTAAGCTACAGCCACTGACCTCAGGTCCTGCTGAGGACATGGTCAGAAACACTGAGGTGTGAAACGCAAAGGACCATGAAGTTGAGCTGGTTTTCTATTAAGTTTTTTTTTTGCCTGCTCCTTGTTTTACTATAAAAAATGACGGCAGAGGCAATCGCTCCTCTTGAATTCATCAGAGTGGCTTGAAAAAGGCTATGCAAAGCTCTGAGGTGAAGCAGCCCACACCAAACGCTGCCCTTCAGAAGACCTGCCCAGCTCCTCTCCATCACACCAACAAACGCTCAAGCAGACACTTCCCGAAGGCTGCACCTTCTCAAGCAGCCAACGCAGGCAGAGCATCCTCTGCTCCGCAGGCTGGCAGCGCAGAGACAGACAGACCAACCCTCTTGGTGCCCTCCAGGACCACCACACACATCACACTCATCCACTCCTCCGCACCACCAGCCTGGCACTCACCGTTCTCCTCCGACCGCTCTGCTGCTGGCGTCGCCAGGAAAAGAAAACAGCACAAGTAAATTAACCCGCACGCCAGTGGCTGTGCAGCCAAAGCATCTCAGCAGATGTATTCAGAGAGACTAACGGAGACAGACCACAGAGCCTGGTCATCCTAGCACCCATCCATGCTCTGTGGGTGCTAGTGGGTTGGGGATGGACCTTCTGCATCAGCACTCTGGCCGGCATGTCTTCCCAATGCTGGACCATCCCTGCCTGCGTGCAACCTCAGTGGTTCTGAAACTGCTTCCCAGGATTGCATTGCCCCATGTCTCAGCAGCCACAGCACCCCAAGAAAGAGGAAAACCCTTGCCTACAGAATCAGGTGGAGATCAACTCCCAGCAAGCACAACCCTTCAGGTGCCAGGGCAGAGATCAAGGCTGATGGCTGCACAGGGCGCACTGCTCATCCCCTTTCACATCACGCCGTGCGTGCCCTGCAGCGATGCCTGCAGGTTCAGGTGGCCACCAGAACCAGACCCGCAGCGCACAAGAGAGTCCACACCATCACAACCCAGCGGTGGGTTCGGGGTCAGGACTGAAGACCACCTATACGGTTTTTCCATGCTAGCATTGGCACAGGCTGCCCCCAGCCACCTTCAGATAACAGCACCCTTGGGACATGGCCAGTCCTTAAACACATGTGAGACCAAGCTCAACACAACATGGGGATGCAGCTGATCTTCCTGGGGAGCTAAATCCAAGGAGGGACAAGCCACATTCATTCACTGTCCTCTCCACTTCACTGCTGTGCTAAGCATCTTCCCCAAATGGTCAAGAGTCAGAGTTCTTTCTTGTTCAAGGCTCCCCATGAGATGGCTCCTATACTTATGGTGTCCACCCAAACCCAAGAGCTACAGCAGGAGAATCTAGAGACCACTGCCCCCAAGAACATGTCCCCAGTACCCCAAAACCTTTGCACTTACTGCAAACGGGTGGTATGGGGTGGCTGCTGCAGCCCCTCGGGCTCCTGGGGTGGATGGGAGCATGGACAGTCCCGTCGAGAAGATGCCCAAAGCATTGAGGTTCAATCCTGGGATCAGGTTGGCTTGTTGCTGGGAACGTGAAGACACAGAGAAACGAGTAAAAGGTAGAGTGGGGTTTTTGGAGATCTTGCCACCTAGCGTGTACATGATGGGTGAGGGCCAACCTTTGTGATAACAGATCGACAACCTCCCCCAATTTTCTTCTGACCACCTCAGCAGTGGCTCTGAAGCAAGGGCATCTCAGGCAGGAGCTTACATTGACAGCCACCACGTCGTTCTCATAGGCCTCTCGCAACTTCTTCATGATCTCCACTTCGGCATTGGAGCACGCCTCTGTGCTGCCCTTCACCGTGATGGTCCGCTCGGGGTTATAAATGGTTAAATCCTGCAAACTAGCCCACAGACAAAACCCAAGATGCAGTTACACTTTTTTTTCCAAGGGAAAAAAAAAAAAAAAAAAAGGAAGAAAACTCAAATCATAGATGAGGGTTCCCTCCCTGAGACAGCGTGGGACCACATGCCCTCTCCCTGCCCAATGCCACCATCCACCTGGGATGGAGAACACCCAACTGCGATGGGGAACATGCATGGAGGACACAACTGATCTGTTTTCTGGCTCCAGTGCTGCCCGTACCATGTTGGATGGAGGGGGATGGCTTGGTGTTCATCAAGACTTACGGGGAGATGGTGATCTTCGTGCCGGTGTCCTGCTCGATCTTCTTGAGGTTGCGGCCCTCCTTGCCAATCAACCTCCCCACTAGACTGTTGTGTGCTAGGATTTTCAAAGGAATTTCTTCTGCTCTAAAAGGGATTAAAAAATAAAATCTAAATGTCCATCTGGCTAGGAAACCTATTTCCAGCCAAGGGCCAGTAGCAATGTGGTGCAAGGACGAAAACCACCACTGTATCTCCTCAGCTTCAGGGGAATGGGAGCTCAGGGACTTCCCAAGCCTGATCGTACATCAATATTTCATGGAGTTTGTTCTCCAAGTTTTCCTATGTGCTCTTCGGACCCACCTGGTCTGTACAGCGCTGTCAACCACACCATGCAGAAGTTTTTCAGTTGTGAGTTATTAACTGTCCTATGACTCTATCCTGAAACTCCGAAGGCCAGCAGTTCCATCAGGGGGTGGGGAGTGACAGAAGACGACTTCTTCTCCACCAATAGCTGCATTTACCTCCCTTCCAACAAATCTGCCCACTTTGCCGAGCCTGGGGCACTGAATATCATACTTACGATTTAGTTTCATCAGCCTCCTTCTGCATGATATCGAGGATCATGCGACACGCTTCGGAGCACCCCTCTGGCGTGGCATGGATGGTAATCGGCTTTTCGGCAGCGCCAGCGTTCTCCTTCCGATGGATGTCAACCCTACATCAAAACAACCAGCAGAGAAGAGCCCCTGAGATGCGTCTGGTGTCACACAAAGGCTTTCAAGGCTGAGAAGCTGAGCTTGCTTATTCACAGAAAAGCTCATTTCAACGTCTGCTCAAGCTTTGGGGTGAACCTGGGTCTTGCTGACATACATGTACCATCAATCTGGTCTCATGCAAGTCCAGGTAGTGTTTCACTTTGATTGGTTTAGATGAGATTTGAGCTACGTTCGCGTTTATGACCCAAGCTGTGCCTGGAAGCTGAGGGATGTCAACCAATGTCAAACAATGCATCAGGGGAGGGCAGAACAAATCCTCAAGTGGACAAACCCCAGAGCAAACTGGTCTATCATCTTTGACGCCAGTCCTGCCTGGAGCAGGAGATTGGATTAGAGGTCTCCAGAGATCCCTTCCAACCTCAGTCTCTCCCTGCACAACACCCAAGGCTGTCCAGTGACCAGCAGCTGCCACAACCAGGACAGAGAGACAACTTACCCGTCGGCAGCGTTTTGTCACGACACGGAGGCATGCGTCAACAACAGCGTTTGTACTCACGCCCTTCCACGGGAGACCAGAAAGCTCTCCCTTGCGCACCGGCAGGGACCGTGCTCTAGCTCCTCTGGTCCTCCCCTCAGCTCATGGCGGGGAGGAGGCACGTGCCTCCAGCTCGCTCCTCACCGCTCAATCGTACCTGGCAAAGGCCCTGAGAGAGAGGGAGAGAGGAAAGCAGGGTAGGAGACTCCTGCCCGTCAACCATGTGTCTTGAAGAACAGATGTAAGCAACCTTTTCATCTTCTCCATGTGAGTCCATGCACTCTTCCCACCAGAGGATGATGCCATGCAGCCATCCTGCCACCAATTTGGGGTCCCTGTCTCTGCCGCAGCCAGAGCTGGGCTGGCCCAGATCTTCTGAGGAAGGTGCAGTAGTGACCACTCAGCCACCCAGTGAATGCCACCAGTGCTCAGCTCCAATATGGTGCCCTCTGGCCAAGTCTCTTTTTGTAAGAGGTCCTCATCCTGACTGGGATCATTCATGGGCGCTGCTGTGCATGCATGGCCAAGGGTTGTGGTGTGGAGTCACCCCTAACCAGCACCACATTTGGATGCTGCAGGGTCACGGCAAGTTTGCACAGGTCAACTCTTCCAGGAGCTCACGAACCAGCACGTAGGAACAAGGATGCTTCATTTACAGGGGAGCAGCTGGGTGAACCTTTCCTGAGGCAAGGGAAGAGCCTGACAGCACCAGCCTTGAAAGGCAACCCAGGGTGGCTTCATCTGCACATTGAAGAGGGAATGAAGACAGAATGCGATCCCCTTTGCAGGCTACATCTCTCAGGATCTCCTACAGCTTCAGCCAGAGCTGCTCAGGCAAGAGACAAGTCCTGCTTGGAATGGGCAAAGAGGTGCTGGTCACACCAGCATGGCCAGGCTCTCCCTGCTCTTTTGTCTACAGCACAAAGTGACCCACTTGCATGCTGTACACGTGTGTGACACCCCCTAAGGTACTCCCAGCTGTGGAGCTCCAGCAGGTTGACTTCGAGGACACATTCCTTCAGAGGCAGCGCCCAGCAGGCACCAGGACACCCACTGCCACCCCCTCCACCAGGGAGATGGCAAACGTGCCACGAGATGTGATGATAGGCCCATGCTCCAGAGTAGTGTCGCAATGTCACATTGGGTTGACACTCCCAGCTGGTGGGAACCGATGGAGAATGCATGACCACCTCAACAAACCGCACAGATGGGGTGGATTTGGCAGCTTCTCGGACCCATGAACAGTCAAGATGGAGACAGGGCGCACAGCTGTGCCTTTCTGCTGAAGAGGGGCCAAGAGCCACAGACGGGCTGGACGGACACACCCAAGTGACGAGTACCCAGGAGCAGGACACAGGCCAGGTTTCTGGCTGACCTCCAACCCATCCCAAACCTTGATGTGCAGGCAGAAGCTCAATTTGCAGAGAGAAGATGGGGTGCTAGGAAGGGGCCACTGCATTTAGACATGTCCTCTCCTGAAGAGCTGGAGGTGGAGGAAGGCTCTGGACTTCCCAGTACATCCCAGTGCTGCTGCTGCACAGCTCCAGTCCAATGGGACGACGCAGAAGGGGACCCTCAACCTCCTCACCCATCTGCACCTGCCTAGGACCCCAGGCACCTTTTAGGGGCTGGGAAGGCTTCAGAGAATGGTGGCCATGCTAGGGTTATCCTCGCCCCGTGGCTGCTCAGTAGTGATGGTCCTCTCTCCTCATCAAACTGCAAGGGCTGCAATCACTGTGGAAGGTCCTCTGGCAGGGTGGGCTCTCAGTCTGGGCTCCTTCTCAGCCAAGGAGGAAGATGGCTCAACCTGGGGACAGTTTTGTTCCCTGCAGCTCAAGAGCATCTCTGGCCATCGCTGTATGTTGAGACAGGGGTGAAGTCCTAAGTGACCACAGGAATCCAGGACCCAATGTCGTTCTGGGTAGGAGCAGGGGCCAAGCAACAGAATGTCATCAGTACTCTTATATCCAGGATCATCACACCGGTGGGTGAGGGTGGCCTTAGCAGGGACAGAGCTGCGGGCTGACACCCCAAACTGAAGGCGATGACCTCCTGAGACTGCCCAGGCCAGGTGCATGAGGTCCCTCTTGCACAAGGCTGGAGTGGAGGTGGTGGCACATGATGGCACACGGCCTCCTCAGGCAGGTCAGGAGAGGTGAAAGCACGGAACACGGCCTTCCTCCACAGCACGGGGTCTTTAGCACAGGCACAGGGAACCAACCCACAAGGAGGGAGAGCTCAGCAGCAGAAACTGCCCCAGGCAGCAGCATTTGGCCTTGTGGTTGGATGAAACCAGCAGCTTGTGCCTCCCACCTTTCTCACCAGGCTCAGGGCTTGCAAAGGGCAATCTTCCAGTTTTGGGTGGCAAGAACACAGCTACACTCACTGCTCATCGCACCAGGGGACTCACCTGGAGAAGAAGGGCTTGCAGACAACTGGGACGAGCTCACGGCTACTAGGTGGTCATGCTCTAGGGCTAGCCAGGCTCAAAGAGCTTCTCTCCCTATGTGTCTGCCCCCTTCCTGTACAAACCTCTTCCTGCAAACCCAACACTGGAGTTCGGCTCGCTCAGCTGCGGAGCAGCGTGTCTTCCTACCTCCTGCTCAAGCAGACGCACTAGTACCAAACAATTTGCCTCTAAAAGCTTCTCTGAGAACCAGGACGCCCTGGAGGATGTTCTGGTACAGGAGTCCTATGTCCTGTAGGACCACCGGGTTCAGCATGATGAGCATGGGAGAAGACAGCTTTGGGTTAAACACAAACAAATCTGGGCAGGAACAAACCATGCAGGAAAACCATGCAGAAAATCAGAGGTGAAATCAAAGTGAACATTGATAAGAGAAACATGGAAAACTTTGGCAAGACAGTCCCTTTCCTTTTTTTTTTTTTCTTTTTCTTCAGAAATAAAAATGTTAGAGTGCAAAAAAAGGCTTCAAACAGTTACAAAAAGCACATCCTTCTCCAGGCAGCGCTCCCGTGGTGCCCCCTTCCCCTGCGACAGCTCTGGCCCATACGGGGCACTGCGGGATGAGCAAATCCCGAGGGCAAAGACCGTGTGGGCACTGGCTGCTGTACCTAGGAACCCCCTTCAGCATTTTATCCCCAAACTTGCCATTTTTCCCTAAAGCCTCATCCCCAGCCATTCTCCTGATTAGGCTTTAGAAACTCATTCCTGGCTGGCTGTGGCGTGCATCCCCCTCCTGCCGCACCCAGACCCCCCTGGCCACCATCCCCTGCAAGCTGCACCCCAAGAAAACATTGCTGGCCAGCACTCAAAAGCCCCAGGTGCACGGAGAACCCATGCTGGGGACCTACAGCACCCTTCGGAAGGAAACAAAACCATTCGAGGTACTTACTTGGACTGGGTTTGCTTAGTAAGGTTCTTTATGGTCAAGCCCTCCTTTCCTATGATCGCACCAACAAACTGCGTGGGCACCAGCATCCGCAGTGGGAAATCGAGCTGTTTGGGCTGCGAGGAGCCCCCCGGGGAGGAGCCCCGCTCCCTGGAAGAGTGGCCCCCGCGGCGGGATCGCTGGGGGGGTGGAGGGGAGCTCACCTCTTCATCCGGGATGTAGGAAATCTTGAAGGAATAGTTCTCAAACTGGTGGCCGCTCAGCTTCTCAATTGCTCTGCAAGGTAGGGAGAGGTGGAGGGGCGGTGAGGTGCTCTCCGGTGACACGTACACCTCTGGAACTTGCCCTTGTAGACCGTGGTCCCTCCCCAAACCTGCACCTTCCTCCCTCCCCAGTCTGGAGAAGGTGGCCATGGGAAGCCAGAGCCCCCCGCCTCCCCTGTGTGGAGCAAGCCCCATAGCGTGGTGGGATGCTATCCCCTCCCACGTGGGTGATGCCAGGGCTGGCACACAGCTTGTCCCCCTGGCAGAGGCAGGATGCCAGCCGGGAATCTGCCACTTCCGCCAGGGAAAGCAGAGCCCGGACGCTGGCCAGAGGCTACCGCACAGCCTGGAAATGCTCTCATGGGCTTTTTAGACACAGAAAAGGTGACAGAGGGGCTCCAAGCAAGAGCCACCGCTGCAAGGAGAGGGATGCGGCAGATGATGATTCCAGCTCAGTGATGGGTGAGGGTGCAGCACCTGGGCTCTTCATCCCCGCAGGCCCCTCCTCAGTGGGGTGATGCCCAGCTGTGTTGGAGCCTGCAATGTCTTCTGCGAGCAGTGACGGCTTCAGCTGTACTCCTTTCCTCTTCCTACCACATCTCGCTTTGGCTGTTTACAGGCAGGCGTACGAATGCACCACTGCAAGCAGCTCCTTGCCAGGCCTGAACATCACATCCAATGAGGACTTCTGCAGCTTTGCTGTCCCTGTCCAAAATCAGCACAGTGGCCCACGGTCTGATTTCTCTGCCGATATCTTCCTTTAAGCTGCTCCTACCACAACGTGCTCTAAACCAAGCACACGCAACCATGAACCACCCGGCCTTTCCTCCCGTCACTCACCTCAGCGTCGAGCTGCTGAGTAACACCCAAAACAGGTACCAGTCTGCCTGGATGCAACAGATCATGGTGTCTTCGCTAACCCTGAAGCCTCTTACTCCAAAGCATCAAGCACTGCTGTATTGGTGACTCTTCATCTTTCTTTCTTGCCACACATTCGTGGCATGAGCTGCCATGGCTTGGTTTTCCTGCAGTCCAAAGCACTTTCCCTTCATCTGCTGGTAACCACCTTCCTCTGGCCAGCCAAGCCTGGACCAGGTGCCCAGGGTGGCCACCCCAGCTGGAGTGAGGTGGACTCTCCTCTGCTTCCTGGACGAGCAGATCATTCTCCCCATCTCTGTCCTCACAGGTCCAACCTCATGACAGGTCAACACAGACAGGAAATTCCTGGAACATCCAGCAGCAAAGGGACTCAAAGTAGGACCTACTACGGCCTTGGGACATCTATCTCTGCTCCCACACTCTACAGCTACAGCTTTCTGTCCTCTGCTGTTCCCACCATGCAGCATCCTCCCAAAACCAGAACAAGACTCACACTCCATTTTGCACTGGAAAATCTTGCTTTTGATGGACATCAACTCAGCATCCACAAAAACCTCCGCTACGAGAGTTTCTCCATCACAGTCCCATTCCCGCACTGCAGTGCCCTGAGGTTGGATGTTAAGCTACAGAACATGGAACTGCTCCCAGTTTGGTAACGCTGCCACTGGGGAACAGCCGGACTATCCAGAGCTCCTTCTTGCACAGGGTCTGCGTGGACGTGGCTCTCGGTGATATCAGAACTACCCTGGCTGCTAAGTACAAGATGTGCTCACTGCTTACTCGTAGCCAACAGTGCTGGTCTAGCACAGGGCCGAGATCTCTACAAGCCTGTAACAAAGCGTTTTGCATGAAAAAGTCCTTGCATTTCTGAAATAATCCCCAATCTGTATTTTTTTTTCCTCTGCTGGCTATGATAAATCTTTAAGCATGTCTTCACATGGCCCTACTGCACTGATGTACAGCCTCAAAGGGTTCCTCTGTCCTTTTGAAGTTTTTCTTGATGCGTGGCATTTCCATACGGCTCCTCTGCATAGTACGCAGGTGACTTATCCTCTACTGCTCTGCTCTGCATCCCCTGCAGAAACCAGCCATGGACTCCGTGGCTCCCTCTCACCTCCTCTAACCAGTTATTCCTCCACCCAAAGGCCCTCTCTCTTGTCCACAGCAGAAGAACTTTCTCAAAGCCTTTTAGAAGTCGACCAGCTGGTTTCTCTGGGCTCCAGGAAGCAGCAGGTGATAGCCTGTGAATATGTTGGGCTACAACTTGAATTTTCCCCAAATGGCCGGGGGTACTTACATCTCCCATAACTGCAGTGTTTCTTCATCATCTCTCCCACCTCCTCAACTGTATTCCACCTCTTCAGCAGCTCAGTCTGCATGGTCAGACTGGTGATTAATCCAGTGCATTCCCACTTTAGGTCTGGACTTCCAACCTGGGAAGACGACTCTTTGACAAACTCCTTATCTGACCTGACCCTCAGCTTTCTAAAGCGCTTTGCTCCCTGAAAACAAGGCCAATGAGACCCCACAGAGGACCCTGTAGGAAGGACAGCATTCAAAGAAAATTTCAAGATGGCACATCTGGGAGCCCCTTGTAGGAAAGAGGAGAAGGCACGGAGGAAGAGGGGAACAACCACGTGGCTGGTGGTCCCAAGCTGGTCCAGTAGTGGCTATGCATGTATGATGGGGCACCACGAGAAACCCCATCTCCCACTCAAGGGGAGAAGGCAGTAGACTGCCCAGCAGTGGGACAAAGAGAAGGCTGCTGGCAGAAGACACGCGAGATGACACAGCCCAAGATAAAACCAACATCTTGAGACGATACACAGACAGCCCTTAAGGCACTAGAAGCTTACACTGTAAGAGCTTAGAAACAACCCAAGGAAGCTTAGAGAGACAACAAGGAGAAGCCCAGAAGATACCTTGGATTCCTCAGGAAAAGTTCAGCTGGTGTGAAAATATGGACAAAACGAAACAAACCCACTTACACTTTTGCTTCTTCTTTAGTTGCATACGTTACGTTGACAACGGCTGTTTCTGTGTCTGTGTTGACTGTGGGAAAAGCAAGAGAAAGAGCATTAGAGCAGGGGAGGAGAGAGACCTGCTCCTGCTCCCGGCCCCCCCCAGTACACCCTGAAGGGGGGAAGCAGGTGGGGACAGTGGGAGGGTAATGCCTGTCCCACAGGGATGGTTTTGGCAACTGCGCAGGGTGCCTGCTGGTGCACTGCTGTATCTTCCACCAGCACAAGGATGGGGCTGAGCTGGCAAAGGACTAGAAGGTGCCAAGACCAGATCCTGCCGCCACCACTAAGGAGGACACATGGCCAGACATCACCGATCTACCAGCAGACCCCAAACAACACTCAGCTCGTTTTCACTTGCAGGGCCAAGTGGGTTTTCATTCACCAGGAACCAGGAGAAGCCCTGGGGATGGAGGACTTATGGCCCATGCCATCCCACCACCAGACAAGTAGCCCCATCTCTACCAGTAAGGCTTGGGTCTGCAGGGAAAATCATTTTAGCCCAGTACTAATAACTGGGAAAACTAGGTTTCACCCCACTGGGTTTTCTCCAGCATGGGCAGAGCTGGGGAGCAGCGCTGGGACTTTTGCACAGATGAGGACCGTGCTGGACCATCTTACCTTGCTCTACGTTTTCCACCGTCCCATACTGAGCTAACAGGCCATCCAGCACCTGGGGGAGAGGAGCAAACAAGGCAGGTGAGGCAGGCAGGAGAGGCTGCCAGACAGGCAGGGAAAGAGCCTGCTTCACCCACAGACACCCTCCAAAAACCCAGCATCACCCAGCTGCTTAAATGCCCTCACCCACCTGCACCCCATTATCCCAACAATGTCCTGCTGCTCAAAGCTGCCCCACAGCTCTGGGATCCATGAGCAGGCAGGAGAGGGAGCCCAGTTCACGCTCCACCTCCCTCCTGGGGTTAGTGGGAAGGTAAAGAGTGGCCCACGCACAGACGACACACTCCAGCAGTGCGGCTTGTGCCGCTCGGCAAGACTAATGGAGGAGGAGATGAACGGGATGTTTTTCAGACTGTCCGCTTCTTACCTCCCACTGCAGGTGCGGGGGGATGTTTCGAATCTGGATCTTCCTGCTCCTGCGAAGACAAAGCCCCAGGTTAGGGTCTACAGGCACCCGCAGCAGGAGGGCAAAGGCTTTCCGGGAATCAGGCGGCAGCTGGTGAGAACCTGCTGAAGCATCCCGCTTCCCCACGCTGAGCTGAAGCAGCTTATCCCCGGGGAAAGCCATTTCTCCCACCCTTGCCCGGTCGCTGGGGCCAAAGCTGCAAAAGCAAGACAAAATCCACAGCTCGTCCCACGAGAAGGGCTGCAGTCCAGCAAAGCAGCTGAAACCACCAAGGAGCCATGGTGCTGCTCAAACAGCCATGGTCAGCAGTGCGGTCAGCAATGGACAACAGACTACGCTCACCTCCAACCGAGGAGGTGGGCTCAATAAAACCCTGCATGGGTTTAACAGCTAGCTTCCCCAGGCCAGCCCATGCCAGATCCTCCTCTGGGGATCCTGTGTATGGCCGTCCTTGCTGAACGGTCAGCCCCCACCACGGCCAAGAACCCTGCCTGGTCCGCAACGTGCCCTCATGCCGTGTGTCTCTGCCCATCGGCAGAAATCATCACTACAAAAAAGTGGGGAAGCCAGAGCTACAGAAAATGGTGCTCTCCTGCAGCATCACCACACCCCTCTCCTCCAGCACCCATGGACTCCTGTCCCCAGCTGCTGCCAGGGATTTCACTGCTGGGCATGTAGCTGTAAGATCCTTGTGAGGCAAGGAGCAAGAGTCATCACAGCCTATCCTATCCCATCTCATTCCATCTCACCTCATCGAGACCCATCGCACTACATCCTATCCCATCCAACCCCAAGCCAGGAAGGAGGCACTGAGGTAGATCTGGCCCAAGTTGGACTATGGCATGGACAAACCTGCGCTACTCACCAACAGCCTAACCATCCTCTGCTCCTGCCTGTCCTTAGCACCCTGCACCGCCACTCCTGGTGCAAACACTCGGTAGGTCTCACTCCAAAAAATGGGCCATGTCTCATTTTAAAAACCCAACAACATCTCCCAGAGGGGCTATTTTAAGGCACCCAGGTCCACTCCCAGGTGGTGCTCAGCTCCCAGGAGGATAGCTCTTGCCTGCTCTGAGCGATGCACCCTGCTCCCAAGCCAAGGTGGCACACAGAGAGGCCATTTCACCTGAGCAAATCGCAGCCCAAGTGCCAGTGGCTCTCAAACCATCAGCATCTGAAAGCTTTCCAGGGAAAAGCCCTTCTCAGCTCCGAAAGCCCAACTGAAGCCCAGGACTGGCCTCTCCCCACTGGTGGAGAGCGCTGGACATGCTGCCCAGTTATTTCTACCACCTTCCAGCCCCAAAACAGAACTGGTGGCACCTTCACCTGCCGTATCCCAAGATGCCACCGCTCAGCTGCAAGCCAAAGCACTGTAGCCAAAGCTACAACCATCCTCCTCCTCCTCCCAGCTGGGAACCATCTGTGGCCAGGGATGCTACAGGCTGGACCACAGAGAAGCCACCCTTCTTCTGGGGTTCATTTGGCTTGGCTCGTCCCATCACTGAAGTCCAGCAGCCCAGGGGACCCCAGGCATTTTGAAGCAGCTCATCCAAACAAAACCAACACACTGGCCAGACGTGGTCCCCTCACCAGGGTGCTGGGAGTGACTCTAGAAAAGCCTCTGCATTGAACTGAACTGCACCAGGGCCATCATCTCCCCACACCTCTGCCGAGAGAGCTGCCAGGGCAGCCCCGGTCCCCCGAAATGCTGCATCACCGCTCTGTGCCGCTCGCCCACCTCCCGAAGAAGGACCATAGCAAGGTGCCACGTAACCCCCATTCCCAACGGGACACTACAGCGTATTCCCACTTCTGCAGTCCATCTGAGCTCATGCAGAGCATCTAAAGATACCCAAACAGTGCTCAAGGCTTCACCTCCACCACCTGGCAGGTCTCCCCACAGCTCATTATCACCACTCAGCATTTAAATTAGGGTTATTATTCCTACTGGACATATTTTTTATAGCTCTTGTAATTCCCCACCTGGCTGAAGCAGTGCTGGACCACACACAGTCATCGCTGACGGAGCAATGGATGCATTACCTGGGGCCATGATGGATGGATGCGTTATTCCCTAGGCTAGAGCACGTCCTTGTGGGACAGGGCAGCAGAGCTCAAGGCCACCCTCCTTCAACATCACTCTTGGGAGGGCTTTGGGGCAGCAAACACCTTTATTTTCATCTTCCTTGCTCCTCCCAAAACCTGGGAGATGGGGGAGTGATTTCGGCGCATGCACACAATCCCTGGTGCCTGACCTCGTGATGAAGGCAGAAGCCGCGTTTCACCCAACCTGTTTTGCAGCAGGCTGGTAGGAATTTAAAAAAAACCAAAACAAAACAAAAAAAAACCCCAACACCACCAACTATAAAATAACCAGTAACTATGGGCACAGAGTTTGTGGAAAAATAATTATGTGGTGCCACTAGCCCTGCTGTAGCGAGCTGCCCTCAGAAAACCATGAGAGCTGCATCCTTCCGCATCACCTTCCTGCTCACCCCACCTGCACGTGCCCAGCAGCCATCTCGGTGCCCAGCCCAGGACAAAACGCCGGGTGACAACCGAGCATCAGCCTCAAGTGCTAAAGAAACCAGATCTACATAGGTTCACCTGCTTTTTTGCCCTTCTAAATTCAATCAAAAATGGTCTTGCTTGCTGGCAGCTATTCTGGCTCGAGGAGGAAACATCTCCTCCATCCCAGAGCTGGGTTTTGGGTACCGCGTGCTGGCCAGAATCACACACAGAACGAAGGAGCCTGCTCGCTAACCAAGCAAGGCCATAAGCTGGGTTCATGAAATAATCTGCAACAGAGCTGAGCTACATTTCATGCATCGGTTAGACCGAAATCGCGAGGTCGATGTCGCAACCCTGCAGGGAAAGGGGACGGGAAACCCTCGGCCACCCGCGCCCCACCAGCTGATGACAAACGAGAGCTTCGTGTGCCGTGTGCCAGGTATCTGTACCGGGCTGAAATCAAGCAATAAAACAGAAGATGCCTTAAAAACTTGCAGTTTATTCCCCAGAATCAGATGGCTTAGGGTTTTTTTTTGGCACATCTCTCCCGTTTCCAGCAGCCCAGGCCCGCAGCAGCATCGCGCAGCTTTGTGGCCACCCCTCCTACAGGGAAATAACAGGTAACAGCCACCCTCAAAACCCAGGAAGAAGAATGAAGATGAGACGAAGCTGTGAAACAAAAACAAGCCAGCAGACCCCCTGCCCAACCTCCACGAGCCCTCCCCATGTCTGCCCATTGCTTCCCCTGCCCATCGGGCTGCAGCTCATGGAACACACACCATTCCCACCATCCCCTGGTTTCCTGCTCCAGGGGGGCTTCACCCCCACCTCTCCTCCCACAAGTGAACCAGAAACTCAATTCCACCGAGCTGGCTTAAATAGAAGCCTTACAATGGGATGCAAGCAACGGCTTCACCACTCTTTGCCCTAAAAAATGAAGATTTTTCTTCTGTTCAAGCTTTATATTACCTTACTGTAATAAAGCTATAAAGGGATTTTATCACCTTTCATCTCAGATTGGTTCTGAGGGCAGCTTCTGCTTTCAAGAAAAATGAATTTTCAAGGGAACCAGGGGAAAACAACAAGAGAAACGTGCTGGAAACCAACCACCCCAGCAGCCCTGCTTGCTTTATGAAATATTTGTCCCAGGGAAGAAAATACCCATGAAAAGCGATGCTCATCATCAGGTGAGGTCCAAACTCAGTCTCACCTGAATTTTTCAGACCCAGCAGCTCAGAGCTGGAGCCGGGCACACTCCCTTACCCAGACAGGGAAGAAAGCATTGATTGGCTTTGCCTCTCTCGATTATTATATATATTTTTTGGTCTATTGGGGTCATCCTCAACAAGTTTTGTTCTCACCCAACCCAATCCAGCAGCAGATCTTAATGACCAACAGCTCCACCAGCGCCGGGCTGGATAAGCATTAAAGAGCTGCCCCAGTTTCAACCAGTTGCCAAGAGCATCACGGATACGTCTGCTCCAGTTCCCCTCCCATCCCGGGGGCTTTGCCTTGACGCTCTTAAGGAATTAAAATCTGTTCACGTTAAAGCCGTGTCCTCTTCCGTAGGACGAGCAACCTGGCCAGGGATGGAGCTGTGGGGGGATGACGAGGACAGCACGTGATTGATACATCCCCGTCAGCTGGGGATGTATTAACAATAGGGATGAATGGGAAATAATGTCCCATCTGTCACAGCTTTTCAAGATTAAGCAGGGGAAAAAAAAAAAAAAAAAGGAGGAAGAGGGGGGAAGAAGGGGAGGGGGGAAGAGGCGGGAAAAAAAACAAAAAGAGGGGGAAAAATATTAAAAAGAGTGGGGGAAAAAAATTTAAAATGGGAGAAATTAAAAAGGGGGGGAATTAAAAATAGGGGAGAAAATTAAAAATAGAGGAGGAGAAAATTAAAAATGGGGGGTGGGATTAAAGGGGGGGAGGAATTAAAAATAGAGGGGGCAAAAAAATTAAAAATAGAGGTGGGGGAAGGGAATTACAAAGCCCTGGTGTGCCAGGTGGGCAGGGGGCCATGGCAGAGCTGCTGTGAGGGGCAGTCGGGCACGCTGTGCTCCAATCCTCTGCCACCCAAAGCCACCCCACCACACCCCCCCCAAAGCCCCAGCACCCATCTCTCCCCGAGGAGGGCTGACAGATGGCGAGCAGGGGTAGGCCAGGCATCAACGCGATACCCAACAGGGTAGAAGGGCAAGTTCAAACCAGTGGAGGAACCATAAAGTGATAAACGTTAACAGGTAATTAATGGCTTCGGTCACCCCCTGCATCCTCCACGCCTCATCCTGCATCCCCAGTGCCACCCTGCTCCCATCCCTGCATCCTGGCAAACAGCCAAGCGAAAAGGTGGCTGAAGTAAAATAAAACAACTCAAACGCCACTAGCTCCAGTTTATCCACTCCTGAAAACAGGCAAAACCAAAACAAGCGACAGCATTACACCTAGATATAACAAGCGCCGGAGTCCACCTAGGAAAGGATCAGCTCCATAGGGAACAGCACCCGAGACTGATGGGAAACCTGCTGCCCATCCAGATATCTAAAAGTATCTTTTTCAGAGATAAAGTACATATATAAAGTATCTTATATATATAGCCCCTTTAATTTATATATATATAAAAGATAATAAATATTTTAAATACCAAAAGATACACTATTAATTTATAAAAATATAAAATACATTAAAAGATACTAAATATATATATTTAAAACCTGGACCAGGACTGAGAGCAGCCCCACTCCTAGCACTCTGAATTCAATTTCAAACCCAGTATAACCCAACATACCATATACAAGAAAACCTCCAGCGAGTTTAATTCTCTCGATGAAGCGAAGGAAACCCTCCCCACACTGCGGCTGGAGAAAATATCTTCTTGCTCTTTATGTTTCCCTAATTTTTTTTTTTTTCAAATGAGAGATTTTTTTTTTAAATTAGATATATTAGAAGTGGAGATTCATGGGAGTATTTTTTTCTGCTCCTCGTGTGTTATTTATAGACGCACACACGAATAGGTGCTGGTGGCTTTTCCTGGCAAAGCAACTGGTTTGCACGAGGATTTCCACTCCCCTAATTAAGCAACTCATTGATGACAAGCAATTAAGAATGAGGAAAGAAAAGATGGGCTGCCCATGGGGAGGCAAAAGGGCTTGTACGTTTATTTCGAGCCATAACGTCAACAGTGTTTTGGGTTTAAAAACAAGGGGGTGGGGAAAAAAGCAAATAAATAAATAAATAAAGCCAAAATACGCAGAAACGAGAATTGAATTAATGCTCAAGAGAGGAAACTTATTTCAGGATAATTCTTTCTGAAATAGGAGAAAATCCTGCAGATCCCATAAAATCACCCCCAACAAAGCTGCCCGGGCAGGCGTTCTCATCCCTACCCCTCCAGCGACCGCTGCCCGGGGCAAAACCACCCGAGTTCTGCCACTTGCTAGATTGCAAAAATCATTCTTTTTAATATTATGGAGATTTCCAGCCCATGGTCTCTCCAACAGCCTCCCCCTCCACACTGTTTGGATGTCCCTTGTGCTTTTATTTATCATTGCTGAAAATTACAGCAAAAGTAGAAATTAAAAGGCACTTTGCAATCAGGAACCCGAAAATTTCACTGGTTTGGAGACACTAAACGGGGCTTTGCAACTTATTAAACTCACCAATTGTATTCGATCCTTGTATAAAAGCCAGTATTGGGGTCGTTGAGTTTTACTTCCCCTATTTCACAACCAATCCTAATTTTTTTTCAGTCCTGCTTTTCCATTAATTAAAATTTCAGAGATGTACAACCTATCTTTAAGGTGCAAGATGCTGATGCTTCCCTCACCATCACACTCTGGATATAAAATACTCTTGAAATAGGATTGCACCATCTCGCTTTAAGCAAAGAAAAGCATTCTCTGACCCTGCTGAATTTAAAAATAAATTTAAATATTAATTTAAAATGTTTAAATGTTGATTAAAAAATAGGGTGATTTTTTTTCTTTAATTCTCCAAGGCACAATACAGTATATACAAGGGAAAAAAAACAAAAACAAAAAAAACAAGACACAATCGTGACACTGTTGGATCCTTCCTATAGGAGCCTAAACCATTTGCATGGCAGTAGAACGGCTGATTTTTAACTCGTGAGAGGCAGCGCGGTGGAGCGGGAAGGATTTTGGCTCCTTCCCACCACCGTCCCGTTTAATTCCTGCCTTCGCAGAAACAGAAACAACCCCCTGCCAGCAACTCCCGGCCGCACCTCGAGGAAATCCCTGCCCTACATACCCGTGGCGGAAGGGTTTTCCAGCCCCCTTCTTATCAAACCACATTTATACGCATATAAATGCATCGGTGAAACAGACCTAGATTAGATTTGGTTACAAAAATAAAGCACTTCAGGTGAACGTGGGCACGGAAGGAAAGCGTCGGGCATCGGCGCCTCCTGATTCCCATCCCCGTGACGCAGAAACACTGGGGGACGAGAGCCAAGAGGGGCTCGGGTTCCCCACACCCAATTAAAGCACAAACTGATTTAAATAACCCCAGGGATTTTACCCAATCGAGCCCCCCTGAAATCTCAGCGCCTCTCTGGGACTCCACTGCAACTGCAAAAATTGGATTTTCTACGAATTTAAAGCGGGGGGAACGACGACGACACTAAAACATGACCACGTGAGGCTCCGTTCCCTGCCAAAAATCATGCTATAAAAATAAAATCTATAATCTACGGAGGCAAAGGCACGGCCCCCCACAACAGGATATATTAATATAAAACAATATATAAATTTTTTTAGCTGTGAAAAAAAATGTCGGTTTAAATTAGATCTCAATAACCTGGGGAAGCCGGGGAGCTGAGCTAGAATAGAAAACTTGGAGCCAGCTGATGCAAAATAAACCAGCATTAATTTCTGGGCTGTTTAAATGTGTTTTTTCTTTTAAAACTGAGAAGGAAAAGCAGCAGCACACCAGCCCGACGGGGAATTTAGGTAAAGATGAATTCCTTGTTTACATCCCGTTTGAACACGATAAAGGTCACGTCCCGGGTCCATACTATCTTACCAAACTCTCAATTTCTAGCCCCATCGCTCTTAAATAGTCATCGGTGGACCAACCTAAGGCTGCTGTAGAGATTCAGTTTAAAAATATTACAGCTGGGATTTTTTTTTCACTTGTTTTTTTAAGATTTTTTAAGGTAAGAGAGCGTGTGATCCCTGACGACGAAGAAATCCCGCTCCAGCACACGTGATGCTGGGCACGAGCCGCTCCCCCATCAAGCCTCAATTACACAACAGCGTTCCCCCCCCCCAAACTCTACAATTTCAAAATTAATACCCCAACACCAATCATGGACCAAACCTCCACGCTAACCAGCAGCAAATTATCCAGCAGGACCATCCGACGGGGGTTTTTTCCAACGCGCCAACCTTTTATCCCAACACATGTTGGGGGGAAAAAAACAAGAAATCGTGCAACAAGGCAGCTACGCAACGCGGTTGTGGGTTTTATTTATTTTCTCTACTAAACGAGAGGGTCCCATCTGTCCGGCCTCGGTGCTCCCCTACACCTGGGTAAAATAAGAGAGCGCGCTTCGACACAATAGAGTTTTTGGATCCTCTGGCAGTATAAAAAGGGAAAAAAGGTGTTTGGAAAGCAAATCGCTGAATGACTGATGAAAAACAACACCTTCTGACAGCGCTGGCAGCCCCACTGCTGGGCACGACCTCCCTTGCTGTAAATCGCAGCCCCCCACGAAGAGAAAGTCGGGGGGGGGAAAGGGCTTTTTTCTTTTTTCTCTTCCCCCCCCCCCCACCTTTCAAAAAGCAGCTGTTTTCCACTGGTGGCAGCGGGGTGCGGTGGCGGCCCCTGCCTGTCCCGAACCGGGGGCTGATGGTGGGGGGGGGGACACACTCCGTGTCACCATCGACCCTACGGCCGGGGTCCCCCCGTGGGAGTGGGGTCCCGGCCCGCGGGAGTGGGGTACCGGCCGTGGGCCGGCTGCTTCCTTCCCCCGCCTTTCCGGAGCGAAAGTAAAACCCGGCGGGGCTCCCGTCTCGCCCCCCCCAATCCCGAACCCCGGCTCCCAGAGCCCCCCCAGGGTGGGACAACAGCGTGAGGGGGGGTGTGTTACCTGAGCTTTTTAGGCACGGAATAATCCACCTCCATCACTTTGCCGTGCAGCTCCACTTTCCCTGCGGAGACAGCGGGGCGCTCAGCATCACCCCGGGGGCTGTCCACCCCCCTACCCCCTCATCCCCATCCTCACCTCTTCCTCCATCCCACCGCACTCCCCAGCCCCCCAGCCCCTTGCCCGCTCCCCCCCCGGCCCGTACCCGCCCTGCCCGCGCCTCCACGGCCGCCCCCCCCAGCCGCCCCTTTCGCCGCCCTTTGCTCCTCGCCCCCGGTGAGTTGGGGCTGGGCACCTCGTAAAATGGTTCCCCAAAGGGAGAAGGTGCCGGGGGGGCGACGGGTCGGGGGGTACGGCGTCCGGTCTCTTCTTAATAAAATCGAAGAAAAAAATCAGCGAAAAAATAGCCGAGGTTGGGAAGAGCCTGGAAGGAACCGGGAAGGGGGGGGGGGGGGGGGACGGGGACCGGTGGGGATGCCCGGGGAGGGGAGGGGGGACCAGGGGGATTGGGGGACTCAGGGGAAGAAGGGGTAGCCCCGGGGGTGCGGGGGAGGCGGGGAGCGGGGGTGGGGGGGGGGCGGTGCAGCCCCTGGCTTACCCGAGAGGGTCTCGATAGCCCGGATGGCCCAATTTTGGTCCGGGTAATCCACAAAGGCGTAGCCGGACTTCAGCAGGACCTGGCCGGCCAGGGGCAGCTTCCTCTCCCCGAAAAGCTGCTTCAGGTCCTCGGCGGTGGCAGCGGGGCTGAGGTTCCCGATGTACAGCTTGTTCATCCTCCGCCGCTTCATGGGGAGACCACCCCCCCCAACCCGCCCGCCCCCCCGGCTCTCTCTCTGCCCCCACCGCCGGCGGCCGGTAGAGACGCGGGGACGGGAAGGGAACGGCTCTGCGCCACCCGCCCCGGCCCTAGCCCCGGCCCCAGCCCCGCGGGAGCCTGCGAACGGCGGCGGGCGGAGCCCGGCCCGGCCCAGCCCAGCCCAGGCCCAGGCCCAGCCCAGGCCGCGCCCGCCCGGCCCCCAGGGCCGCCCCGTCGGGGCTCGGGAGCAGGTGGAGGCCGCAGCGCCCCGGCCCGGGATGTCCCGGCCTCAGGGGCTGGGATGTGGCGGGGGGGAACCGGTGGCTGGAGCCAACTCCCCTCCCGGGGGCGGCGGGGAGGTGTTCGCCCAGCCCGGGAGGAAGCGGATCCCAGGGGGGTCCCAGTTGTTTCAGGCGATTTATTCGTGGGGAGGGGTCAGGAGGTGCACCCCAGCCCCTCTGCCCTGGCACCCATCACACCCCGTCTCCACCCGTTTGCCCAGCTCACACAGCCCACTGGCAGATCTCCCTCTACCCTCGATGAAAACCGCTTGGGGAGAGGGAAACCATCTCACTTAGGAAACGAGGTAAAAAAAAACAGTAAAAAAATAAAAGCCTGTATTAAATGCGCCTTTTTTTGAAAGCACGCATGCACAAACCTGCTCCGGCCGAGGTCTGACCAGCCGTCACTACGTGCAAGCCTATCATCCGAAAGACTTCGAGAAATGTCGAGATGGTCCCCTGACATCCCAGCAGTGAGTTTTGCACGTTCTCAGCCCGCTGGCAGGCAGCTGCTGGAGCTTTTGGGGCACGTGGCTTGTGGGGGCTCTGCTGAGGGATGTCCTCAGGTGACCAGGAGCTGGTGTCACATCCTGCCTTGTCCGCTGAGGGCTGGGCGCTGCAGGTTAAATGATTTTTTTCTCTCTCTCTTCTTGAGAATGCAAACCCAAATCTTTATAGAGCTGCATCCAGGCCGTGACCAGAGACTAAAATAAGGTGCAGAAATAATATTGGATGACAGGAGGTGACAAGTGTCCTTGGAGCAGAACATTGTGCCCTACGGCCAGTCATCCTTTACTAAGGGGGAAAAGGGGAGATGAGGGGCGGTGATCAGATTCTTGAGATTTTTAAGTTGCGTGGCGGGACAATTAAAGGTGACGCTCCCTCCTGCCGCGCTCCGTCCTGCTGCCACTCTGCCCCTGTCAGCGGAGGTGCTGGACAGAGTAGGAATAGCAGTGACGGGTGCTCGATGCCACGCGTGTAGCAAAAATAGATGTGGTTGGACTGCGATGATGCAAAGCCAGAAGAATCCTTTCTCCTCCAATTTCTTCGTCTTTGCTTTCAGTGCGGCTCCTGCCAGGCTGCCATTTAGCAGTGGGGCCGGGGCTCTTCCATCCCCAGCACCTTTTGGGGTGCTTTTAGGCTGAAAAGTGTTCATAGCGGCCCTTTAAAAAAGGCTTACCCTCGTTCAGGCCATTAGTTCATCCTCAGTGATGAGCTACCAGCAGTAACGGGGCCGTTTCATCCCGTGAGGTCATTGCCACTGGGAAGTGGCAGGAAAAACCCGAGGTTTCTTGAGTAATTAGTGCCCACAGGTTGCAATACTCATTTATGACTCGTCGCTCAAGTCATCTACAGGAGCTGGATGTAACATAGGAAGTCTGCAATTACCTGTATGATCTCATCCCTCCTGCGTCTGATTTTTGGCTTTGCAGAAGGAGCTCAAACACCTTCTTCAGATGTTTTCCCAACCCTATGGGATTGATACTCTCTTTCCTAGAGTTTTGGTGGACAGGTCTTGGTCCAGATGAGATGGTCAAGAGAAGTACATGCTTTGGGGAGGAAGATGAAAGGCAGGTCTTCTAAGGTGGGATGTGCAGCAAGATCGTTCCTCTCTGAAAAGAGACGCTGACATGGAACGAGTCCAGGAGGCAGTGGTGAGACTGATAAGAAGAGCAAAAAAAAAACCCATGAGACCAAGGGAAGGTTGAAGGAGGGCTTGTTTAGTCTGGAGGAGGACAAGATAACAGGCTTGTGTGTATGAAGGGCTGCCTTGAAAAGACAGGAGAAATTAGGAAGAAAAGAGTGTTTGGTGGATCAGACTCAGGAAGAGGTGGTACCATTCCTTGGCTGGAGGTTTTGGGAGGAGGCAGGACAGACATCTGGGACCACCACATCCACCCTGGGGCTGGTCCAAGGAATTCCTAAGTCCCCTCCAAGCTCGGGATAAAAAGGTTGGCCCACAGCTCTTTTATCCTGAGCCTTTGCTAGCCTGTCTCACAGTGGGCAGGTTGACATCCATCAGGTTTCATCGCTCTTTTCTGAGGAACTGGTCTTATTGGAACCTGCAGGCAGGGCACTGGTTGGGCATCCTGTCACAGATGCTTTTGATGGTGGGGGCGGTCTGGCTGGGACATCCTTGGTGAGATTTGTCCTTCTGAAGCATCCATCCCCAGAGGGTGTTAGGAACAGGACAGAGAAAGGGACAGTGTGGGACTGATGGGTCCTGCCCTAAACAGCGGGAAGGATACGGTGAAGCCATCATATTTCCATCAGAAAAGGCGCTCCAGAAGTTGTGGTGTGCTTGGCAGGGCTGGCAGCGAGCTGGACTCAGGGGTGATCCCAAGGGAGAAGGAGCCATCGCTCCTTGTCACCAGGCATGAGAGAAGTGCAGGCAGCCCCTCTGGCTGGAAGGGATGCAAAAGCATCAATGGACAAACATAACATCTGGCTGGTCTGGGTCAGGTCTCTTGGTTAAACCCAGGCAGGGAAGAGCGTGGGATTTCTGCCAGCAGACAAGGAAATCATCTGCTGGCTCTTTGCAATCAAACACAGCAGGGTTCTAGCTGCCGGTGTGCACCCCAGAGGTGGATAAGTGGATAAATGGGCTGTGCAGTGGGAGGAAAATTGGCCAGACCACCCACTTGCCATGCTCTTCAGGGGCTGCTTTAACCTGGTGGAAAAAGCCCAGCTACCTGGCTCAGGAGGAACCTGCCTCCTCTTTCTGACCTGTCCCTTCTCCCTGAATCCTTAAGGATGTTTTTTGTCACGCAGGTGACATCTCAGCAGAGCTTTGCCCCATCCTCGCCAGTCCCAGCTCAGTTTCGGCAGCAATGTGGGATGTAGCTGCTTGTCACTGTGCAGGGATGCTCATCTTGCTGCGGGTGAGACTTCGCAGGAGAGGCAGTACCAAAAAACAAACTAACAAAAAATTAAAAAAACCCCAGACCAACTAACAAACCCCAAATAAACCCTCCCCTACAAATTAATGACAAATTAGATTTGTTTCCTTTATAAAAGGACTTACTTATTTTTTCCTTCTGATCAAGTCGCAGAGGTGACCTTGTGTACCACGATGCATCGGTGTGCACTGGTGGAACAGCTCCCTCCATTGCCATATGCCAGGGATGAGGCACCGCAAAACTGGAGCAAACACGAAATTTAACTCTAATAGAGCTAATGAACTTTCTTAGAAGTATCATTCAGCTTTTAGAAACCTCCTAACAAGAAAATCAAGCAGCAGCTACGGAGATGAGGGCAAATAATCACAGAATTGTCCACAGTCAGCAGTGCCGAGCACTAGAGCAGGTGAGATTATCCATCACCAACAGTCGAGAGGATAATTCAGAATTTGGTTGAAAAATGCTTCTGTACTTTTCAAGCCACGGAAGAATTATTTTGCTCACTATTTGCCAGGACACGAGTGAAAATATACTAGCTGCTAACAGAATTTTGGAAGCTTTCAAGTCATCAGTCCTTAACACTTGGGGATGCAGAGGTGCAAGGCGACTGTCATGCCTGGGTCATTAATAATATTGACTTAATAACCAGGTCCCCATTAATTATACCTGTGCAGGGGCTGAGTACAACTGAAAAATAACTCAGTTTTTAACGATGGACGGATACAGTCAGTAACAATGCACCAATAGCTCTTTCCCAACATTTTGCAGACTCTAAGGTGATCTTGAAGGTATGGATGTGTAGGACCAAGGTAACTGAGCAAAGGCCAGGTGCCAGAGACAGACACTCAAGTGAGCTCCACAGAGCCATATCCATCACATTGAAGGAAGGGAAGGGGGAGCGGGGAAGTAGCTCTGTTGGGGCGGAAGTACCTGCCTTCTGTGCAATTGATTTGCTGGAACTGAAATGTAAAGCACAGAATTGCTTGAACTCAAATTAAGGAGTTGCTAGGGGAAAAAAAAAAAAAAACAAAAAAACCCCAAAAAAAACAAAAAACAAAAAAACCCCCAAAAAACAGATTTTTAAGATCTCATGAGGTTCAGCAGAGCTGAAAGCCACTGCGCTGCTTGTGCGAGGGGTGCCAGGCCAGTCACAGCCTTGTGCTCTCTATTCCCCGCGTTCAGTGCTGCACCGGACCCAGACACTCTTAAGACCCAGTTTCAAGTTAATTTGTGCTTGTAAGCCATGTTATGAGTTGATTTTTAATAATGTTTTTCTGAATATACTAACACCATGACTACCCCTGATGCTAATCAGCCCTTACGTGCCGATTCTCAGCAGCTCCCTCAAGCTACAAGGATCCCTCCTCCTGCCCAGGCGACTGGGGCAATGCTGCGAGGCTGTGTGGGTACCAGAGCATCCCACACCGGGAAAGACACAAACTGACCCAGAGGAAACTCCACCTGCGTGTGGCGGGGAGAGATCAGCAGTGCAATGGCACAAACATTGCCCGGTTTCCTCTTTCCCCCCACGTGCTCTTAAAGCTTTTTATATGTACTGCGCTTGACAGGAAAGCGGGTCAGCGAAGGGCACAGCGTTTCCCTTCCACCCCAGGAGATGTTGCTTTCGCATAGGATGCTTCCGTACCACTGGTGGGATTTCTGCTGGAGTTTTCCCTCCTCCCCTGTGATGGATTTCTGTGTTACACGCTAGCAGAGCGTTAAGGACATCCAGCAGTGATTCAGACGTGATTTCGAAGCACATCACATACCACAGCAATCCGTCATTCTCGAGTAACAGGGCAGCATTACACACGCCGGGGAGCATCTGACCAGGGGCTCTTTCTGGACTGACGAGCAGTTGGAGTGATTCAGCGGCAGGAAACACCCAGACAAAAGCACTCCCCACTGCAAGGCTACGGCAGCGCCAGAGACAATGCTTTCCCAGATCCTAGATTCAGCTTTAAAATGGATTTTAGGATGCAGCTCACCACGCTGTCTCCCACCAACACAACATCCCCAACTCCTTTCATACCCTCTGCAGGGGAAAAGCTCACTTTCAGCAGGCCCAGAGCATGGCTCCACCATGGATCTGAGCCTTACCAGAAGTACCAGGTATCACTGTGCGGGGAAAGAGTGGGAGGATGCTCTTCAGGCAGCAACAAGCCATCAGATGAACGTTGCTGCCAGGAACCGCCCCACGAGTTGTGAAATCCTCATCTTACTAAAACAAAGACGCTTACCAAAGGACACATGCTCTCAACTCCATGTTTGTCAACCCCTGCTGAGTTATTCAAAGGAAGCACGAAGATGGTGACTAAGGAAACGCAGTCAAAAGAACCAGGAGATTGCCATTCTGCGAAGGAAAAAGGTCAGCTCCAGTAGGACTCCACTTTTCCAGGGAACACGCCTGCACGCATCCGTAAGGCAAACCGCAGCACCGAATGTTCACATCGAGCAGGAACTTGGCACAGGGATTTCGGGTGTTCTCAACTGCGCACCCCACAGGATGTTTAAAAGGGAGTACCAACTTGGTTAGGGGTGGGATGTTAAAAATAATTACTGCTAAAACCCTGTTGCCCAATCTTACATCCAGATGGCAAGAACAGGTAAGGAGTTATAAAAAAGATTCAGGTATTTGTAAAAACCTTCCTAAGATGCCTGGCACACTGCTGTTAGGCTTCTTCCTCTCCAGGCAGCTGCAGCAGGTCAGGCTTATTTCTTCAGTCTCTTGCTTCATGCGATTGCACATAATTTGCCAAACTGCTTCTGAGAGCAAAAGGGGAAAGCATTTTTCTCCCTATATCTGTAGAGAACATAATTTTTTGAGTTCAGAAATGAGTATACCACTATTTCTATACAAAAAAATATTCCCATCGTAAACCAGTGTGGAAAGCTCAATGCATCTCCGCCAGCGCAAGGTTAAAAAAATAATTAGATCATAGATCTAGCTGCACAGATTTACTATGCAGTATGACAGATACAGTATGCAGTGTTTGCCCAAGACCTTTTACATCCAGTAGGTAACAGCTAAAAACCAGAATGAATGATTCAGTGCTGATTTTAAAAGTAAGAAATGGACTTGAGGCACTTAATGAAGAACCTCAAGTGCAGTTTCACCTTCATGGGACAGCGAATAACTGGCTGTTCCTAAAAGAAATTGGACATAGCTCAGTATACAAGTCCTTGCTCTGGGATTACCTCTGGTTTTTTGTTAGGCTGACAGGACTATTGACAATAGTTCCCACTGAATAAAAATCGGGGGCTAAACCAGGCTTACCACTTAAACCCCAACCTGTGATGGCTTTGGTGGCACTTCTCTTTACAGCTGAGTGCCAGCACAGCAGCTTATATCTCTGACGAAAAGAAGACTGCAGGGGAAGGATCATTCATCCTCTGGTGCAAGCCCTTGGAAGTTGCTGTATGAAAACCTTTGGCTCAGCAGTACTTAGAAGAACCAAACCAGGACAACTGTCAGGCCAAGTGCAAGATGGTGCTCAGAAATAAATCAACGTTATGTTACCACATAAACCCATGGTTCCTCAACCTGTGGAACACTGTGCCATCCTGCTCCTTTCTTTCCATCTGCCTCTGAAACAACATACAGCAGAATCAGAAATTATTCAAGTTAAGAGTAAAGTTACTGAAAACTTCCACACGAAAACCTAACTAGATCTGAAAACCATAGTTAAGACAAGAGATGGAGGCCACAGATTAGAAATGGCACAGAAACGCATGGAGAGCAGCTGCCTGTTCCATTCCCATACAGGAACAGGGAAAAATAATCAAATAAAGGTCAAGAGGTTGGAGGTCCACAGGGTCCTGTAACTGCTCTTAGTCCATGAGAAGTGTGGAAATTGCCATGCAGGAAAACAGTAGAGGAACTTCAAAAGCTGAGAGAACAGTGGCAGATGTGGCCTAGCATCTCACTGCTCTTGTTTTCTAGGTCCTCCATGCATGGTCACCACTGGAGCTACGATACTAGCCTGTGGGAAGTTCTGGTCTGACAAAGTCCTTTCACATCTTGCACAGAATTTTCCTGTACGTGTATGGAGCCCATGAATCTGAGTAAGCAAAAATGGTACTACACTGGTAGGAAAGCATCATTTGAGAGTTACATTGCATTTTCACTGCGTATGGGGATAAAGACTCTTTAAAAGAACAATCATCAGGGAAGAAATAAGAAAAATCAAAGTAGTCTAAATGTTATTTGATTGCCTTCTCCAAGTGCATGGTTACCTACCTCCACAGAAGCCCTCTCCTTAAAGGTCTACATGTTACAGGTGATCATCTGCTAACAGCTCACCACCTCAAAGCTCAAGAGCATTACTAGGAGTTTATTATAAGTCTTGTTCCATGAATAAAGTGCTGCTGAATGACGTTTCCTGCTCCTGCTGCCGTACAGTTTGCACAAGGACTTCTCTACACATCGGGTTTACGTACCTGAAGGTATTACATTTAGAAAACAACTACCCAGCAACATAAAATTAGGGTGAATTTTACTACTAGGCTTTAAATGTTATTCCACAATACACAGCGTAAGTGTTGTAGTCCCTTTTTCAACCCGTAACTTATACTTAGCAAAAGTAAGTAGGAAAAGAAAAAACAAACTTCTTTTTATTTTATTTTTCACTTTTTGAAAGCATTTTACACAGGTTTTGATCTTCAGAATACCTTGGAATCAGTAGAAAAAACTAACTGAACAGTTTGTCTTTACAATAGAAACCTTTCAGGAGTCAAAATTGAGACTAAAAAAATACATGCAAAACATACTCCTTCCAAAACACAACTTGAAACAAAGCACCAAACTACACAAATATGCAGAATGAAACAGCATTTAACATCACAGAAATAGTCTTCATAAAAGGTGTAAAAGTCACCTATTCACTAGGCACTGTTCACTCGTTTAAACAGAAGAGACAAAAATATCGTCCACAAACTTGCAATTTCAACGCAAAGGCTGTAGCTAGAAATTCCTCTACATGTCATGCTTTAATAGCGACCTGAAAGAAAAAAGAAATACATATGCTATTAGACTTCCAAGGATTAACAGATTTTTAAGAGTTCTGATTAAATTCTGCCACCCCTCAAATCTGCATTGAATCCAAGAGCCTTATCATTTGCCTATGACAAAGTCCAGCCGTCAGTACCGTTCTGCCAGTTCCTTTGCGTAGAAAAACCCCAATTCCCGTCATATGCCAGGGCTGCTGTTTCAGCGCACAATACGAATTCACATTGTAACTGTTCCCTCAGTGGCCAGCTGCCCTAGGTATCAGTAAAAGCGGTTACACTTGTTTTCATTTGGCCACGAAAGGTAAACATGAGAACACAACCTATTCGCTCACTCTGTATCCGTTACAAAGGGAATATGCTAGGAATGCCATTGTGTTTATTAACTTTCTGCCATCATAATGCAGCTTTATCTTCCATGCAAATGAGCAATTCAGAAAAAAAAAGCAGCACTATTTGGACCTCAGAGGAAGTTAACCTCCTCTTTAACAAGTTACACTGGGAAATTTAGTTCCAGCGCTAGAACGTGTGAGGCTTGGCAATTTGGCCTTGCTATCCTAGAGGTAACCAAACTGTCAGCATACTACAAACTCCTTTAACAGAGTTTCTGAGAAAGAAATGGTACTTCAGACTTTCTAAACAAAGAGTATTACCTAGTTTATTTTTTTGCAAACTAAATATTTGCTCTGTCTTCAAGGTCGCCAGTTACTCAATAAAACGCTAAAGGGAACTGTGGTTCAAAACCAAAAAATAACCACATTGGAGTTGAACAGTCTTTATGGATGCAAAACCTCAAAAGTAGTAGTTCAGGCAAAGTGGAAATTTGATTTTGATACGGGAGCCCTAAGAGTACTTACGAGGTGAATAGGATCGAGATCTGGACCGAGATCTGTAGCCCCCTCGGCTGTAATATGGGGATGGTGATCTCCTCCTGTGAAAGAGGGCAACAGAAACAATCCCTTTGTTAAGGCCTGTGGTAGATGGGTGGCAGCAGCCTTATGTGGGTACTTCTAAACCAACTGTGGCATCAAGAGCATACTGGGGAAAGCTAACAAGCACATAAAGAGCTGACCAACATTTCAATTGGATAACAACGCAAAGATGCGTTTTCTTAATACTCTTTTATTACCAAGTCAGAGTAATACTGCTTTGGACTAATAAAAGAAATATAAGCTCTCTTGCATTCACAATTTGATTACATGCTATTTTAGTGTTTCAAGCCAAGAGCATCCCAAGCAAGCAGTGTAAGCCAAATCACACCTTAACTTTAAATTATAGTTAAATTATAGTTTTGAGATGAAGAGTGGTTTTGAGTAGCAATCACTGCTACAACTAATCCCACCCCCAAACACCTCCAATCCAGGCACTCCCAAGTTTTGCATTTCCTTGCCTAGTTCCACTAATCTCCCAATAACAAAAGAAAAAAAACCCCAGACCTTCAGGACATTATCTTCTTGGCATGAATCACAAGTTTTTCCTATGCAAAGCTGCACTAACCTGTCCCTATACTAACCTCACCCCTTTACACAGCAATGAGGGAACCTTTGAAATAAATTGCCCTGCTCACTGAAGAGCTACAAGTGTTCAGCATCCACCCAGTTTCTGTGTTTAAAGATATCCTAGACTTGATTCATAGAATACTTGAAAAATACCATGTATATCTGTTGACCAGACACTAAAAGCTTTCTTATCATACCTGTAGAACTGATCCCTGTCTTGAACAGCTCTCCATCCTCCTCCTCCTCCGCCGCCACCTCCTCTGTGAATACAAAGGCAGAACAAATTTTGAATATTTTAAAAAATAAATAAAAAGTTCATTGTACAAGCAAAAAGCATCATTAAGCATAAGAAAATTATACGAAGACAAGAAAACATTTGTTCCTACACTGGATAATGCTGAATCACTTCACTACATTCCTTTTTATTGTATTCCTGGAATGAGCTGGCTAAACTTGACGTCAAGGAGCAGTTAAAGGACTCACGTGCCAGCTGACCAATACTGTATTTTACAATGTCGTACTCTTCAATGAGCAGCAATTTAAGATCAGTACACAGCCTTTGCTTCTAAGACCATTTCTGTTCTCAGATGCTTACCCAGTTGAGGCAAGCAATTTTATTTTTTTTAAAGTAGCAAGAGCAACCCACTGTCCTGAGAAACAAGTTCATTCCAAGGTGGAGTCAGGGAAAAACCCCCACACTCTTACTCTTTAACACTTCACAATCACGTTTAAACAACGACATTTAAGAACTGTGGTACAACTTCTCCTTGTAGAGAAATTGCCTAGAACTGAAACAATGCATTATAGTTATTTAACAATAGTAAGTGGTTGGGCTGGTACCTCCACAGATTTAGATACAGCGAAGTATTACCAGGAACAGTCTAAAGTTTGGATTATGGAACAGGAACTGCCACAGATGTCTCACAGCAGCTCAAAAAGGCCTTAAATCGTATGAAGGACAAAGAACCCCCAAACACCACACTTTCAATCAGGAAGTCTCCTTTTTTATTTCATTTTTTTTTAAAGTCTTCTCCACTTAGTAGTGCACACTCCAATATTTTTTTAAGGTTATTATTTAGTTTACAGATACTTTTCCAAACAAATTAAAGATCCCACGGCAATGAGGAGAAATTCAAGTTTTAACATGACAATTCCCATCTGAAACTGTATTTCCCTTAAGGCTTCACTGCACAGAGGGCAAGGAAGGTAAAGCAATGTTACCAATTGATTTTCTAGGGGGGAGCACTAGCATGCAATGCTCTACTGCATCATTAACAATTCCAAATTTCCCTTGCTCGAGGAAGCACTCACAACATATGCACCACTATTCTCTCTCCCTCAAACGACCAGTATCTGCAGGATGAGAAAGCAGGTATCTAACCTGGGCAGATCGTGTATTTTTAAAGTAGCCACACACAAACCATTTGTGGCTTACTTTCACCCTTTCAGTACCTGCTATGAAAAGACATTACAGAGGTTCTGCAGTGAGCTTTAAAACACTGGGGTGTGGTTTTCTTTGGTTGGGGGTAAGGGATGGGTTTGTGGGTTTTTTGTGTTTTTTTTTTTGTTGTTGTTGTTGATTTGGTTTTTGTTTGTGTTTTTTGTTTGTTTACTTTTTTAAAGATAGGAAATAGAAGTCACCCTTGCTGAAATTGTCAATATTCTGCGTATTTCCACTCCAGAGCCTTAGTTCACAACAGACATGGGATGGATGAGCGTGTAGGAAGGTCAGAACATTGCCCGGCACATGACTGCCTCAAAAAGCTAGACTGAAGCACGGCCATGAATTCTGATATGCTCCACTCAGATTAGTACACTATGTAGTCCATATTCTCGTACTAGTTCTCATTAGTCTGCTCTTCCTCATCTAACACATGTACTCTTCTTTATGTTCAGTCACTATCACAGTCTGCAACTGTTCTCACCAGCATGCACCCAGAACGGATGAAATTACAACTTCTGGTAACTTTTTACAAACATCTGAGCCACTGTTCACTATCAGGAATGAAAAAGGTAATGTTTCAAGCACTAAAAAGACTTAGAGTCATGCCATAATCTAAACAAGGAATAAACTACATTTTGAGAACATCCAAGCAACAAACAACAGATTTCAAGGACAACCAGTAAAGCGTGACTGACCCTTTACGAGTGAAAAGGAAATTTTTACTATGAAGTGGAAGAAGGAAGACTGACAACATAAAACTCAAACACTGCACCGCCCTTGCTGGTGCTTTGCCATTTTGACAGGTTTACATCAGAACTCCATTAAAAAAAAAAAAGCGGGAGAAGTGAGCTAGAAGCACCATTTAACAGACTGCTTAGCAAGTTATGTTGCAAGTCTTTTCTGTTCCCCAATGCTTTGGCAAGCTGCCTCAATTAAATCACTTGCTAGATTTCAGTTCATTATTTTTAGTCAATTAAATGAAATGAGGCTATTCTACCTGGTGCTCTGAACCAAACTGGAAGTTTGACCAAAGAGCTGCTTTTGGGTCACATCTACCTCCTATGAAAGTGTATAAAGAAATGCTGGCAAGATGAAAACCAACACGTCTTTATTCTTGTATGTCCAGTATCAACTTCAGATTTTAGCTGCTACATTTAAACGTTTCTCCAAAATGCTCAAACCACTGATGTTTCAAGCAAATGGATTGTTAGAGGCAGAGAAGCACCCTAGTGACTGCTTCCCAGAAATGCGAGCAGAATACTTGTGTCTCCTGTGTCCACTGTGATGACCCTGCACTGAAGTACCTTGATCCCCTCCCTGTCCCCAGCAGCCCTGAAGCACTGTAGAAGCCATGGACCCGATTTAAGGGACAACAGCAAGGGAGGGAGGGGAGAGACAGGTTGGAAGGAATGCCAACAGCCTGGGAAGGAGAAACAGTGGCTGAAAGTAGTAGGAGGGGAAGGAGGAGATAGCTGCCCTCAGTCACTGACAAACAATCACAGAGCTATCCATTCAAGTATTGTGTTTTCTTCTACATTTAGAAAGTAACAGAAGAGTGCACTGAAAGCTACGATCACAGAATTTATTATTTCCTTTGTCTTTGAGCTATAATGTGATAAAGCAACTTGAATTCATGCATTTCCGTAAGTACAGCAAGGTTGTAATCAGGGAACAGTCATAAATCCACCCATTGCTGACGCATTTAAGTTTTGCAAACCACTTGGGAAGTGCTACTATAGAATTCTGCAACTACAAGAACCTCTGGCAATTGCAGACAGGAACAATGAACTCTTATCTTTGTGTCCAATTTAACAGTGTCCCAGAAATTGTGAGGATTTCACAGGGGACAAGTCTTGTTGACAGTATTCATGGAAAAAGCAGAGAATGAACTTGCTTTATCACCAAAATCAATGACATATCAAACATGTTTTCAACAGATTTTGTATCAACTTTACTCTGACAATGTATCTTGCCACCTGAGTATCATCTCTTTCAGCTCACTACTGAGCTGTCAAACACAAGTTCAGATTAAAGACCGACAGAAATAGGAGGCCTGAGTCCTTAAAGTAAAACATACACATCCAACCTGACAGTATGTTAAAAAAAAAGCTTTTTTTTATGCCACTGTCCAATACAAAACAGGTAATGTTTCAATTCCCAATTCCTTACTTTTGGCAACATTTGAAGTGCCATCATTATTAGTAGGGCATGCTGGTGACCACTGAAACTTCCCAGTTTTTGTCTTTATTATACTCAACGTAAGTTGGCACTATAATACCAACTCAAATATTAGATCTGCACCTGTATTCCCACCATTTCAACACTAACACATAGATCAACTAAAAATGCTTTTAATATGACAGTATAGAGAGCATACTTTGTTTTTCAAAACTTAATGCAGATTAAAAAACTATTATGGACTAACTCATGCCACAGGTTAAACACCACAAAATATTTCTCAGTCTGACCAATCTGATTTGTACTGAGCAGTCATTTTGGTAAAGATTTCATAGTAAAATTGCAGAAAAACTGTGACTGCAAAAATACATATTTTGCATATGTATGTAGGATGAACTGCATAACTTACATCAGCAGAAACAGAGATGAGAAAGCATAGTTTAAAATTAAGTCAAATTAAATTAATTTTAAAAGTCAAATATTACAAACATTGCCTCACCTATACGATCTGCTGTAATAGTCACGATCATCATAACCTCTATCATACCCTCTGTCATAGTAATCTCGTCGTCGTGAGCTGCCACTGCAAGTAGTGAAAGATAATTACATTTATTAAAATATGAAACATTAATACTGTTTGCACTGCTTTTCAGTAGGTGTACAGTCAGTCAAGTAAACATTATTTTAACTGGGTTATACTATTACCTTGCACTCCTATTTTCCCATCAGTGTAGATGGGAACAGAGCTAATTAAATAACTGCTTTTTAAAATGCTTGAACTTTAAAGACAGCTACTTTCCTCCTTGGTCTGAAACCTCTTAACCTTTTCATATCACAGGCACATGAGAAATTCCATTCTGTTACAAGCCTTCATTCACTTCTAACTCTCAAAAAGGTCCTTTTGGAAGAACTTTCCCATTAAAAAAATAGCCTGCAGTCTCAACACAGTATCAGCTACATTACCACCAGTACCAGAAGTTGAAAGTCTCGGGAAAAACAACTGGGAAATTTGGGAAAACAATGTACGTTCTTGGCAACTTTAAGTCAAAAATGTACTCTGTGGATAGGGCAAACTGTGCCACACAGCTGCTCAACTAGTATTTCTTAAGTCACTCTTGAAAACTTGAGCTTGCAAGAGACATTAATGTTTGAAAATACATAGGAAAACAATTCAAAATAATTTAGAAATTGTAAAAAAAAAAAAAAAAATCTATCTATCTTACCATAGACTTACTCAAATGTTTAGCTAGCTCATGTCCAGGCTGCATAACTAAGGAATACAGGTTTCTGCTCACTGTAATCCAGGCTGACCCTAGATCAGTCACGGACAAGTGCTATATAAATTAACCTCTCCTATCCAAAGGGCTGGAAAGACACGAGTTACTACTGATGGCTGTCCACATGTACGGCTGTTTGTCTGGGTGGGTTCCCCCCCCACCCTTAAAAAAGTTCTGAAGAGTCTCTTATCAGCTGAGTTTAGTTTTCAGAAGGTTTGCCAGATAACCGTGTCAGTGTTAGCACAGCTCTTGTTAAGACTTTTTCCCCTCAAAAAAAAGTAATTAGGCATCAGTGATTTATTTTCATGTCTAGTACTGAAATATCCATATACTGCACAGCACACAAGTCAGAACCAAGCGACTAGCTTTCAGAACAGTGCATTAATGCAAAAGCCTGATAAACTAGGAAGAAACACACAGAATCAGGTCTCTTAGAGCGGATACAGAATAGTTTTTAACAAAACCCAAGACAATCCTATCTCATACTCGTTTGGAAAAAACCCCACACAGGCAACTTACTAAGTGGGTCTTCCCATATAGATTCCAGGGGTAGGTGTGTGAGGTCTTTTTGTTATGGAGAAGTCTACCCGGATCCGTCTTCCATCCAGCTCCATTCCATTGGCACGTTCCTTTGCCTAAATGGAGTGATAAAATACAATTAGCTGTAGGTATGAATTTAATTACCAACACAAGTTTCTAAGAATGCTTCCAGTATTAAGAGAAACTCTGAAATAACTCAGTCAGGATGCACATCTAAGTTTCACTTGTGCCTTATACCAAACCTAAACTCTTAAGACATTCTAGGCCAGCTGGATGTAAACATTAGTAACCACTCAAAATGTGATTTAGACTGCATAATAAACCTGAAAGGAACACACTTCAACAATTGTTTCAGTACTTCTGTTTCTGACATGATTAAGATGAACCTTTGAACGTGCTTACGTAGGGAGATGTAACTACTCCTACATGCAACGTGAAGCAAAGCATTTAGAAGTTAACAGAAGAGCAATGTTTTGTTGATTTAAGCATTTTTTCCCTCCAGTACATCCTCAAAAACTACCATAACCTTGAATATAGTAATACCCAAGTCATAAGCAAATCTAAATTAAACAAAAAAAACAAAACAAAACAAAAAAAAAACCAAACAAAAAAAACCCCCCACAAAACAATATCCCCCCCCACACCCGTTAGCAGGGCCTACATCCGAAGCTCCAACCTAACAGGTAAGTCTCCATGCTAAATTTGGAAAAGATGAGACTGGAGACTAACTAGTGGAATTTATGCAGAATATAAGCCTAGTTACAGCCCAGAAGCACACTGCTCTCCAAGGGCTGGCCTGAGTGCAGAATTCCCTGTTCGTTCTGTAGCACTTGTAAGCACAAATCCCATGACTTGTTATATGGTATTGACACTACTTCCATTTACCAACTCCCTTAGGGTTTCCCACAAACATCTGCAGGCACCAGAAAGCCACATATAGCCTGGCATTTTATTTTTCAGAAGATTTCTCCCTGCCTCTTTTAGACTGACACACTAAAAGTCAGCAGAACACACATTAGCACTTCTACAGAGAAGCTCCAAAATGGTTGTCTGGTCCACTCTGAACATGCCTGTTTTTAAATAGAGAATCACATGTGGAGTTATGAAGGAACCCTCATCTCGTAATTAAAACAGAGAGTCTGTGTTTTTATTTTCTTTTTCTTGCTGGCATAGTTTGCACTATGGCCAGCCTGCAGTTTGTTTTTGTCAATTACACAACAGCTCAGCCTGCACAGGGACCAGTATTCACGCCTCTCTACTTTCTCCTCTGGTACACCATACTTTTTAGGCCCTGAGAAGGCAGGGAAGAAGATACTGTGGACCAGCTCACATTACGATAATTTAATATAGTCAAAAGGAATTTAACATTAAAGGTTCCTATACCATTTTAAAGATCAAACGGTGAGTTTCCCCAGGCTACATCCTGTTGCAATATACACCCCAGCAACTGAGGACACATCAAAAACGCCATATATTCTCTATTCCAACCTACTTCCTTAGCATCCTCAACGTTTTCAAAGTACACAAATGCAAATCCTCTTGAACGTCGAGACTGCTGATCATACACAATGGAAACATCAGCAATTGGACCATACTTGGAGAAAACTTCTCTCAGATCTCTTTCTGTGGTGTACAGACTCAATCCAAACACGCCAAGGCAACAATTTGGGTCAGGATTTGCCTAAAGGAAGGGATAAACAGATATTAGGACAAAATTCCTTGTATTTGCAGTACAAGGTAGTTCACAACTTGTGAGTGTCAGAGTCTCAAGCCAGAACAACAACAAAAAGATACTACTGAGATTCAGGTCAGGTTAACTTGCTAACAGACACTATTACAATCAAACCTACAGACACACAAGCTTCCTTTCACAAAAATACTTTGCATTTGTCAAAGTACCGTACAGAATATAGTTACAGCACGTAACAGGTACTGTATTTAAAGAGTTTTTCCTCCAAAGGCTAGCTGATGACTGTTGAATATGGAGAGATATATGTACACACACACACTGAGGTCTGGTTCGTATCTTCATTTGTGTTAGTCATCACTTTCCCCTCCCTACATTTGCACAAATCACACTGCACTCAGACACCTGAGCCTGTAAAGCAGCTAAAAACAAGCTGGTCTGCATGCTTACTTAATAAACACACCATCAAAACAGCTTTTAATGGAACGTTTTGGGTTGGTTTTTTTTTTTTAATTAGAAAGCCTGGAAAACAAGCCAAACCAACCACAAATGTTTCTCCTTCCTAATTCTACCCCCATAGTTCACTGCACACATTTGCTCATTTACTACAGCAGGTTTACTGACGAGTCTGCACTGGTAACACTTCTAAAGGCATCTGTTAAAAACCAAACACAAACAAGACATCCCCATCCCACAACCCCAAGCAAACTTATGGAGATTCATAGCTTATCAAAAGCCAGATGACAGTTAACCACAATAATGTATTTTAAATAGCCTGAGCAGGAAGCAGAATGTGTTTCTGGAAAACCCCCATTAACCCAGCGATTTTAGGGTGTATTCAAGACCACAGATGAATCACCTACTTCTACAACAGACGTACCCTGTTTCCAATATGACGTCTGCGAGTAGACATGGGTGAATGGCTGTGACTGTGTCGTCGCCGATAATCCCGACTGTAAGACCTACTTCTGGATCTCCTATGAGAGCGGGAACGAGAGCGCGATCTTGTGTAGTGTCTACGGGAACTCCTCCTTGACCTAGATCTGAGAAAAAAGAAAAAAAAAAAAAAAGAAAAAGGTACAGTGTTGGGTTTGGTTTTGTTTTTTAACCCTCCAAAAATACATCAGATACTCCCAAACAAAAAGCCCAAATAATTGTTTTCTAAAAACCTGCAGTACCACATGATTCAGCTATCATCCATTTAGTCACTACTCTCAAGGACTGTATGCTACATCTCCACAATTTTATTACTGCAGATGCTCTCAGAGCATTTCTACTGTAGAACAGGAACCTCAACTTCCATTTTAGTTAGCTTTTAACTTTCTCTAACAAGGCTCCCTTGGTTTGACGCAGTATACGACTAGAATATTCACAGCATTTACAGTAGTATTGACGTAAAAATAGCTGGGGTGGCTCTCTTAAAGACTTAACAGAAAAATGGAAGAGAAGAAAATATGACTTAGTACAAAGCATGCACAATTGCAAAGGTGCACACTGCTTATTCTAGCACTGCTTTCAGTGACACTGAAAAGCAAATACACTTTTATGCAGTACATAACTGCAAGCACGGGAGTCTGGCAAAGGCCCCCAAAACAGAGCTTAACACAACTGAAGAAACTAAGCTGTAGTAGGCTTCTGGAATTTCAAAGGTTATTTAACATGAGCTGTTCATGGAAGTTTACATGTTCACACTTCAAGGGTATTTAGGCAAGGTGCAACTGCTCACTAACTTCATACCAGGCCTCCTCAGAACAGTTCCAGAAATGTTTTCTGACAGCACTACATCTATGGACATGAGGTCCTGAAACACACTTCAACTCCTTCTACTAAACCCTCAGCCCTCCCCACACAGACAATCTTAGCTGAAAAGCTGGGCAGGCACTTAAAGTGGAATATTACACCTGAGCTTGGCCTGCTGATGGCAGTCAACAAATAATCTGCATTCCACACAGCTACAAAGAAAATTGCTGCAAGGCTAAGAAGTGCAATAAACAACTGAATATTCAAAGGCTCTCAGTCATAAATTGGTAATCTTCAGACTCTTTTTCGTGTCATAAATGTCCTTCCTCTAGTTTGTGGAAGCCAAGGTAGCAAGTACTGACCGAGACTATAAACTACCAACATTGCACAACCATGTTTCACAGTAACATCATCACTACACTGGCACGAATGAAGCTCTCCACCTGAACTCATTTTTATTCCTGAGCATTTAACAGCTTCTTCCAAGTCAGGATTTCTTATTAGGTGTCACCAGACAGTCAAATTGCATGTTACATACTCTGTACATTACACGTCTCCTTACCAACAAAAAAAAAAAACAAAAAAACCCCCCAAACCGAAAAACAAAACACCTTCAACCTCATCAGAAGTGAGCCAGCTAAGTAAGTTTTGTCTTCCTCAATTTGAAGTATGTATAGACATCCATGACAAACGACACTTCTAACTATGTACTTAAAAAGAGTCAATTATTTTTGGCAACAGAAAGTTAAAAAGAAAAAAAAACAAAACAAAAAAAAATAACTTCCCTGAGGTGGGGAAGACAGTAAAGAAAGACAGAAATAACAATAATAAAATAAATAAATAAAGAGTTCCATACATGCATGCAGCCACATTTCAGTCACTGACATAGGAGAAAAAAAAAAAAAAAAAAAAAAAGGCAGCAAACACAGAACTGATGTTCCAGGTAACAGAATGCACCCATTACACTGAACAAGAGCTGGACACTTCTAAACCAGGCAATCCATTATGCATGAGAACAAGGCTTCTTTTAAATAGGCACTGCTTATATTGCTGCCTTAAATGTCATACTGACATTCTCCTTTGCTGCAAAGCCACCACAGCTGAAAATCCTATTCCTTCTTTAAGAATTGTTTAGATTTCACAGAGTCAGCCGAAGATCACAAGCTTGCTATGCTGCTGATGAAAAAGTTCAATAAAAGACGATTTTTAAATCGAGTATATCCACACCCCAACTGATAAACATGCCAGGACACAGATTTGTTCCCAAATCAAAGTTTAATTTATAAAACTGGTAACTCAAAAATACATTTTCAACAGAAACAGTCAAGAAATACAGAAATTCTCATAAGGTTATTTCCCTTGTGAGAGCGAGTTAGATGACCTGCTCGTGACCACATCCAAACATGTGACGGCACTGAAAACCGGCATAAGTATGTTGGCTCTAAACACATGCCTTGACACAATTCTGCCCAAATCTGCTAATGAACACACTAATTCTGCAACATACTTCCAGCCACAGGTGTTTTCAAGACAGCTGTTAAATGCTCAGGAAACTGTGGTAGTCATAAGCTTTTACTTTTTGATGAACAAAAGTAGAAAGTCAGTTGCCAAGGTATTATTTAAAGGGTGATTTCTTGTAAGAGTAAGTGATTTGCCAGGTTTCTCGTAAAGTCTAGATCTTGTGTTCACTTCTTACAGCATTTTGTATAATTTTTAATTGCATTCTTACAAAGTACTGTGGTTATGCTGCAAGTGAGAAACACGGTGTTTTAAAGAGTATGGAATCCCTAGGGGTTATGGATTAAGGTGCCGGAGGCCATGCTGGGCTAGGTCCCGACTTGCTTGTTATTTTGAAATGAAAACGTTCCCCAGACACGGTGTGCAGCCTCTATCCTCTGAGGTTTTCAAAGCCCAATGGGATAAAGCCTTGAGAACATGGTCTGAGCCCAAAGCTGACTCTGCCTTGAGCAGGTTTTCGGACTGGACCTTTCCTGAGCTGTCCTACAAATCTCTCATTACTAGAAATTCGAGAGGTCACTCCAATTTCACACTATGAAGTGGTACTACTCTCCTAGAGTATTTATTCATTTAATTTGACATATTTCTTCTTGCACTACAGGGACTGCCAAGTGTACAATTTGACACTTGTGACCGTGTCTAATATATACAAAAAAACAAGCCCAACTCCTCTGCTGTCAAAATTTCCCAAGTACTTTCCTTCTCACAAAAGCCTTTCAAACTTTGATCTTGCAAAAAGACAAACACAGTATCTGATAGTATGTTCCATTATGGGTGATTGCTAATAGCATGCTATCTTCCAGAGCTGTCACCCTTCCTCCAGCCTGACCCCCAGGCTTTGGTAAGCCTAATTCATTGCTTACACACACAAAAAGTACATTGTGAGCAGCTCAATTGGAAACCCTACTGCTGAAACTCACATTTTTTAACCTGAATGCTTATGAATCAGTAAAGGAACTATCAACACATTCATCTCAAGAGTCTAGGTAATTGAGTGCTGACTACGAAGAAAATGTCACTCATCCATTTACAGGTTTTGTAGCCTCTCTATTCTTTATTAAATATGTACCTTTTACATGACACATCTGGTAAAGTCAACGTAAAGTGGCTCTCAGGGCCATTCATAGTCTTATTTTTAGACCATCAGCGTATTTTGCGTCTCAGTTACGTCTGTTAACAGTTTCAAGGGGAATTGTGTCACTATGTACAGCTTGTTTAGAGATGAGTATAAGGACAGGTAATGGAGCGCAAAAGGCACTTTCACAGTGTACATTTGCGTTCCCATGTAACAAATACAGTAAGCAAGCTACTTTCTCCATAACTTTTTTGAGAGCTTTGAAAATTGTCTAAAGCCTTCCAGCCTATTAATTTTCAAGTTAAATTAATATATATTTAAAAGGTCAGACAGATGTCTTAACTTTCACATTTATCCCTACTGCTTCTTTTTCATGGAATACACCGTTAACTACTCCAGAAACATCACTGCGTCCAATGAGAAAATGTAATACATTAATGTGACCTAAACCAGAAGATCTGCTGATGTTCCTGTTTCTTTTAACGCACAAAACGCCCCTAAGATCTAGGGCTCCTAATGCTTCACGCTCAGGAACTAGTCATTATTCTAAGACTTAAAAGATGGGCCACCTCCAAATTGTATCAGTGGAGATACAAGCCCACATAGCCAACTACCCCTCAGAAGAAGCTGTAAAAAGATCTAACTTGGTAGTTTAGCTTTTCAAATCCTGAAACCACACATGCTCCTTTGGATTTGATGTCCACAGATCACCAGTTATCTCTGGGAACTGAATTGGGCTAAACTGGACTTCAGTTCACCTCTGACATAGTAATCTGACTCGCAAAGAGGAGGAAGAGGTAAAAGAAGTAAACTCACCTGGATTCAGATCTGGATCTAGATTTTGACCTGGAACGCCTGGAATCCTCCTTAGATCGAGATCTTGCAGGGGTGTGCCTCCCCGACTTGCCAGACCCATGAGCACTTCCGCTTCTGGAAGCAGAACGGGATTCCTGCACGCAGATATTGAAAGCCTAATTTGTACACAATTTCTTGTTTACCTAAGGTCTGTAAACAAGCTCCAGTGAAATAAATGGTAAAAATTCATATCTATGTGTCCGGGCAGTTGGCATTAGAACTGCCTAGATTTTTAAGATTTTTTTTTTTTTCCCTGGTAGACACTTCTTTACCCTGCATATACTTTTGCTATTAAACAGATAATGCATGCATGTTTAGCAAAATATACAGGGACACATAAACAGACTAGTAATTACTTAGCGTAGTGCTTTCAGATTCCAGATTACTTCTTATCTTAACTTCATTTTTATTCCTTTTCTTCATTCTTCCGTTTCAAATTCTGACTTCTTTCATCTTCCCCACTTCACACAAATTGCTCAATATTCTACAAGTGGGACTTCTGGTCTGACAATTAGCATGCATTCACTTTCTTTTTTTTCAAATTTCAGCTTCACTTATTCCTGAGCTTCAAATAATTCTCATTTATAAAACTTGTCAAATGGCGACTTCCGCATTTTCCTTCTTCAACATTAACCTTAATAGAAAAAGAACAGGATGAAGAATATTTAAAAACTCCAGGATAAAATCTAGTGCCAAAACTGAAACTAGAAAAAAAAAAATGTCTTGTGGACTTTTACTATATATGCAGTTCAAGGATTGAATCTACCAAATGCCCTACTGTTTTATAAACCGATTCAGTCAATTCAGTTTAACTTAGTACTAAGCAACTGAATTCGCTATTTATGCCTATATTTAATAGCAAACACACAGTGGAGCAACTGAAGAGCTACTAATGAATTCTAGTATTAGGAAACTCAAAATACTTGTGCACTGTCAGCCACATACTTAGACAAAAAAAAAAAATCAAAAAGTGACTTCAGTAAGGTCCCTACTGCGGCCAGAGATGACTAACTGATGTGCTTTTTGAATGCAGAAAGCACAATGTGGTTGGTGCGTCAATGACGTAAAATTATGTTACTTTTTGGGACACTTCCTGCTGTTTAGAACACCTAGTTTGAAGGTTTACAAGCACACTCACACCTACTCTGCCTGCACAGGTGTCATTACATACGCAGGCTTTGTGCTTCCAAGTAAATAATAGTTTTCCACCAACCAAAAATGCAATTCTGTGCAAAACACCCGAACGCTGTTCTGGAATAACACCCCATCTGCTCTAACATTTACTTGTAATCTTCTTTGGTAACGACATAACCTAATTAGGATTTTCAACTTTCTTTTTAAAAATCAATATAACGCTTAACTTCAGTCACACGGCTTAAACATTCTGTTTGAACACACTAGGAGGTATTATTTATTTCAAGATACTAGAGGAAATTTTAAATTCAGTAGAATTTATTTTTTCCTGAAAACAATGCTAAGTTTTGTGGCAATCCCAATCAAGAATGCTCACTAACAACATCAGATTATCAGATTTTTCTCAAAAATCACTTGTTTTATCTTTGTCACATCTCTTAAACCTGACCACTCAACTTAATGGGGATTCTGCACTAAGCGTTCAGAAATTCATTTGCTAAACTAAAATTTAATTGTGCTTAAACCACTTCCATACAACTTAAACCAAAGTTTAGCTACTTACAATTGCCTACCATACAATATTGGGGGGATGGGACACAACTTGCTGGATAAAGTAGATTTTCAATTAGTATCAGCAGCAACAGAAATAAAGCACAGTTGATCAAGGTCATATTCTTCTCTGGCAAAATGTTTAAGGTGGTCATCTAAACTACAGCCACCTCATATACTAACCCTGCAAAGGGCAATGCAAATATTAAGAACTAATTTAAGCTACAAATAACAAATTTAACATAAACCCATGACTACCTTTAAAAGAAAACAATCCATAGAGACAAGTTCCGAGTTAATGTATTAATTTAGCCATAGGAAGTCTTCAACTCTTTTTAAAAGAGTTAGACAAAGCAAGATCAAAGAAGTAATAAAACCCCAAACTAAGGCTATTCTGCATTTGAGGAAAAATACTGCTGTTCACAAAACAGAACACTCTTGGCAGACTCAGGCTAGACAGAAGGAGCATTATCCAAATACAGGTGGTCTAATACTGAAAAGGACACAAGAAATGCACCATGGGAGGGAAGCAGCAGGAAGGATCTTGCCCATAAACATACCCCATATCCTTTTTAGTTTTTAGAAGTCAATAAGCTTTGAAGAAATCAGTAGAGAAATGGTATTAGCATAAGCAAACGGCTGAAGTCTTCATCTATTTGACACATTTATTTATTTATTTACAATCTTTGCTATATTATGTCAAGATTGATGTAGAAACTGGACACCTAGGATCTGAGAAGAAACTTAGGACAAAAATCCATAAGGTAATCGTATATCCAAATCAGAAAACCAAATGGTTGGCTTATTTTCATACAGCTCCTTTGGACATTTTCCAGTTTTTAAAAATCCACATCTCATTTCCAGGTCCTTCTTTAAAATCTTTATTTTTGATCTACTACATCTTCCAGATTCTGCCACTTCTTTATTAGTCTCAAAGGATTTTGTTGGACCTCACCTGCTCCGGATATTACTAAGACTGGTAATTTCAAAGCTGTTACCCTCCCCACTCCAACCCCCCAGGAAATCCTCCCTACCCAAAATGTCAAACACCAGGACCCTGCAACACTCCAAAGTTAGTTTACGCCCCATTATACTGACATTCATCGAGGGTTCACACAAGCCACTCCCACAGTTTACTTAAACTGGAAAGTTTCTATCATGTGGTTTTGTTGTTCACAATATGTTTTCTTTTTCTACATTTTGTTCTTTCGCTTTGTGAATTTTAAGTTTCTTAAAAATGCCAGAGTAGGCTCCTGTCACAACATGTGGAAGAAGAGAGAAGAAGAAATAACCTCCTTTACCCTACCTATATTCAAACACTGCTGGTAAGCAGATCAAGACTGGTGTTCACTATTAAATAACCATTTTTTTCTAACTTTGAATTTGTGAAGCGTATATTTTAAAAACCACCAGACCACTTGATCTTTACCAACAGTTCCCCTTCATCAGGCATTACTGGAATTCAACTGAAAGGCCAGAAGTCCAGGCTTGTATGAAAAGAATAATTTGGAAACCACTTTAAGCACATTAAAAACAATGCGTAATAATGTAGTGATGGTATTTTTAACACCTCTAAGCACATTCATAAAGATGTGTTACAGTCATCTACTCTACAAGCAGGGAATGTTTCAGCAGCAGGATTACTTTGGAGGCAGTAGATAGACAAGGCTTCCATGGACAGAAGTGGCTTTAAGCTATGTAAGTGAGGACCATGTGTTCTTTGCTCTTTTGAGATCCAGTTTCTCCTCACAGGAATACAACTTACAGATTTCAGTTACTTAATAATGTAAGATACAGTCAAATAAAACTATTAGTATTTTTTAAATCCTAAATCCCTATAAACTTATATATTTCCATTTGTTCTCCTAAAGAAAGGTGCAGCCTCAGATTACACATTATCAAATCTGCAGTTAGATTTATTCAAGGTATAATTATGCTCACTTCACATTCCTTCAACCTCTCTACTACTGAGTTTAGCAACTGATCCATTAGAAAAATAACAGCTTTTGCCTCTCTCCCCTTGAAGTACACAATCACCAGATCAGATCACTGCTGGGGGGGACAGGGCAGGGAATCCACTCAGAGGGAAAGCAGAACAGCATCTTTCCGCAACACTTTCCAAACTCCACCAAAAAAAAAGGACAAGAATTGAAAAATTGAGCTGATCTAACAGATTATAAGAATGGAAGCCCTGCTTCCTCTCACCGCCTCTCCCTCTTGTTCTGACCTCATGGGCTCGTTCAGTGCATCAAGCTGGCAGGAAACTAATCCATCAGCAAAAAGCAAACGATTTTCTGACAGCTTAGGGTACTGAATCAGCCCACCAAGTGCCAGCTGATGAAGGGTGAACACGGAGAATGACCCATCCTTTTGGTGGCATCAAGCTATCACATTGTTTCTCACCTTCTCAAACTGCTTCCTTAGACCTTCTACCACTTAACAAAAAAAAAAAAAATCCACATTTTTTTAAATATATATGTTAAGTACCTTGTAAGTAGATCTATAAATTGAGCATTTATACCATTCAACCTACCCCCAATTTAAAAAATGAACAAAACTCCTGACTACCATATTAAGCAGTTTCTGATCAGACACAAGTATCATTAAAAGTATTAACTAATTCCCAAGATAAGACTGTTTTTTCCCTTCACCAGCCTACTTTTCAACCCTTCCATGTCTGAATCACATCCACTTCAGCGAGCACAATTTCAATGAATGAAAACAAAATAAAAGTGACTTGGAAAAACGTGGCAATTATTACAGCATACTGACAGTATTTGGAGCATATTCCAGTATTTGAAATATTGGTAACATTTAATAATTTACAGTCTCTTCAGTTAAAGTTTCATCCCACTATGGAGTACAAGTTGTAAAAGAATTTGACTGGGGATTTTTTTTCTTCTTCTTCGTCTCTTTTTTTCCCCTTTCTTTTCAAACTGTGGCACAAGCCAATTTAAGTTTGTGTCGCTGCTGAAACAGCAAGTCCCATGCAAAAGCACCTAGTATTTCTTCTTCATCCCCAATGTTGACACTGGGCCTTGTGGCTACACAATCAAATCAAGTCTGCAAACCAAGGCAGCTGGAAATGGAATCAGAAAAAAAAAAAAAAACAAACAAAAAAAAAACAAAAAAACAATTCAGCTGATTTAATTTCCAGATCTGACTGACTATACAAACACTACTACAAGGGAGAAAGCAGGAACACATCTTCAGGAGCACAATTCTTGTTGGCAGCATGAACTTGGAACAGCTGAACAGACAGTTGTAAAGTCATATCCTAGATTATTTATCCAAACACCGTTTCTACTCTGCAGAGACTTCCGCACTTCAGCTTGAAAAAGCAGAAAGCCATTGACACGGTACAATATAAGCCTTAAGTAAGAAAAAATATCATAACTAACACTGGTTAGTGGCATTAGAAAAGCCACTCTCTGATCTAGTCTGAAATAACACACTCACAGCTCTACGGTTTTATCTTTTAGTTTTACATATACATTGCATACAACTTACCTATTGACAATTCACAGAAGTTCAGACACAGCTCATTTTAAGCCTTGGCAAAGACTGCCTCCGCATGATTTACATTTTTTTTTTAATAAAAGTACAGAAAAGATAAAATAGAAAAGCTGGTGGGATAGCAGTTGCTGTCTTATCACACCCTGCACAACTATGTTTCAGAAAGACTTTGCTCTAAGGGTTTTAAGATTTCTACTCATTCTGATGGAAAACACAACGCAGCTTACCCTGACAAACTTTACTGAAGTTAGGCTACCATCTAAAATTAGTTTTCAGTCTGACTTGTACAACAGTAATTAAATCAACTTTAAAAAACCCTAACACACAGAAATTCACCTTGAGCAAGTCAGAAGTAATACTCCGTCACTAAAAATATACCAGTTGCAAGAGTGACATGAAGACATCAATAAAGACAAAACTGGGGGTGGGACGGCTCTATTCTTTAATCCCTAGATTTCAACGTTCACTTCCATCTAGCATTTTTTGCTTCCTGGAGATCAAATTTCCCTACCTAGTCTAGCTTGAAGTAGAAACACTCATACTATTAAAGATTATTATAGTGACTCTGAAAAAGAAAAGGCCATATTCAAAGAAAGACACTGCAATTTTGTGCTCAAAATTATGATTTTTTTTTTTTGCCACCTCCAGGGAAGGTTTAAAATTTAAACTACTTATCACCTCCACAACTCCCTCTCAGGCTGCAATAAGATAAAAAGTTACAGACTGATGGTGAAAAAAAAAAAACAAAACCCAAAAACACAGTATTGACCCCTGCACTGCACTTATCTGTTGCAGTAAAAATTAAAGCCCTCAAAGGAAAACAAGACTGATTCACTGAAGAAAAAACAACTATAGGTAACCTGTGTTGCAGATTTACATTACAAATGTGAAGCTCAGCAAATCATCTACTGCAATATTAGTAAAACTCCATCCAGACAGTAACATCTTGCAGTAACTATGCAGCTTAAGAGAACATCTACTGCAGGTTCCACAAAGCAAGGACACTGCCCTAGCACTGAGTGCATTCAGTTTGAGGTTTAACCCTTTGGCTCTTGCAATCACATTTAAATTTAATTAGAGACCAAGCCACCTGGATGCAAGACTGCAACTACATCAAGAGGCAGAGTTAGTATTTCACAAGCAAGCGCCAGGAGCAGCAAATCGAGCTGGATTTAGAAATTAATTCAACAAAAGCGAACTGCAATGGAGCTTTGGAGAGAGTATAACGAGAGCTCAAGCTACTACCGGCTCGGGATTTTCCTTCCCTGCCCAGACGTTACCTAACAGGGCCGGGAGATGGAGGACGAAGCACCACGGCACCAGCCGAGACCGCCGCAACCCGGCTGCGAGCTCAGAGAGGCCCGAAAGGCCGTGAACTCCCAGCGCTGCTGCGGGAAAGGTGCAGGAACGGAGCCGGCCGTCCCCCTGCCCACTCGGCCCCGCACCCTCCCGGGCAGCCCCACCACGCTCGGGGTAAGGACAAGGCAACCCTGCCGGGGAGAGAGGCGCCGGCGGGGGCGCGGCAGCACAGCCCGGGCCACGCAGCCATTTTGTCCCTCTCCGGCGCGCCCGGTCACCAGCCCAAGATGGCGCCGGGCAGACTCACCACGGAGCGCGCCGGCGGGCGAGCAGCCAGAGCGTCCCCGCCGCGCGCCCCCACCGCCTTCCCGGCCGGGCCGGCCGCCATCTTCTCCCCTCGCCGGGCCTCCCCCGCGTCCGCCGGGGCCTCCTCACCCGCCGCGCCGGCTCTGCCACCCGCTCCGCCCAGGTCGCGGGCCGGGGACACGGGGAGCGGCCGCACCGCCCGGAGAAGGGCGGAGAAAGGTATTGGGATGGGGGTGGGGGGGGAAGGAGGAGGAGGAGGGCGGCCGGGCAGCGCACTCAGGCTCCGTGTATTACCCGCTCGCCGTAGTTCTGCTCCCCGCTGTCGCTCATCGTCCCGCTGCGCCGCTCCCCGCCACCGCCGCACCGACCCGACCGCACCGTCCCCGGCGCCAGCGCTCTCCGCAGAGGAAGTGACGTGGCTCCCGCGCGCGCCAGGCCCCGCCCCGGAGGAGGCCCCACCTCCCCCTCGCCGCCGCGCTGCCCGCCCCGAGGGGGCGGCCGGGGCTTCTCTCGGCGGCGGGCAGCGGTCGACCGGCTGGGCTCAGGAGCTGCTCGGTGCCGAGGGGCCGCAGCCTGACGGGTGACCCCTTCAGAGCCAGCTCCAGTGGCGGGTGGAGATGGGCCCGGCGCCGGCAGGCTGCCGCCAAGGCCCAGGATCCCGTTCCGCCCCCGGCCTCACCCCCACAGGCCGCGCGGGCCGGGGAAACGCTTTAAAACAATCCCTGTGGTTGCAAGGGGCTTTCCTGGGGCAGACGCCCAAGAGTTTTAAAGCGCTGGTGTAGTGCAGGTCGGGATTGAAGACCGGGATATTTCTAAAATGCCCACGTGAGGGCAGCACAGCATCACGGAACAGCCGTTTTCGCTGGGTGCTCGGGTTGTTTTCTCATCAAACACGTACCGCTGCGTCTGCCAGCAGTGACAGAAACACCTTCCTCTCCATCACAGCCCTTCCGGCCGTCACTGGCTGTTATCACAACTGTTTTACTTCGCCCTGGCAAGACAATCCGCACCAGTAAAGCACCATTGGAGCACTGCGGCTCAGGCTGGCAGGTATTAAACGAGGACACCCAAATGGAGTGGACAGCCGTCATTTAAAATACACCCTGCCCGTTTAAGCAAAATACTGATTTATTCAACGCTCTTGAAACCCTGGCGCTGCGAAAGGGTTGAAGTCTGGAGACAGAAGGAGTCATCACACCCAGCTGGCACATCCCAGTGCACGAGTGACCCCAATGCTGTTGCTGAAGGATGCGATCCCATTCCACGACTGACACACCAGCAGCAATTATTTTTCTTCACTTAAATGCATTTTCTGTATAGTGAGAGTTGTGATAATGCTCTGCACACCTCTGCATTTGTGCTGTTAAACGAGCAGGGAGGCAGGGAGCTGAAGAGCTCACTACCTCTTTCAACTGTGGATTTTTTGCTGCTGAGGTTATTCCTGCCGCCATTTGCCACACAGATTTAAGAGGTGGCAGCAACGTGCTCCAGCAATAAAACTGAAAATGCCAGACAGGAGGCTGGCGGCAAACTGCAAAGTGAAGACAGTAATTTGACTGACGGCTTTAAATATCAGCGAGCTCTACTGCGTGGCGAGCAGCTCTGGCACTGCAGATTTCCAGGTGATGACTTCTGAAACGCCCAGGGGGGACTCCAGCTCTGTTTCTATTAGCTTTGACACTCATGAGAAGAGACAAGCTGAAGCCTGCTTGGCTGCCTTTCTTTTCCCTCCCAGCCCCAGAATACAAAGATGAATTTATCAACCAAAGAGGAAGGTGAACAGTATTTTTGCAGCCTTCACCGATTTAAAGATACCACAGCTTTTTTTTAACGCCACTTTTCTATGGTTTCATCTCAATGCTTTGCTGGTGTTACAGCACAGTTAGTGACACACTGCGCTGTACAAAGTCCTAAGCAAGGGCGGAAGGAGTAGTCACAGAAAGCACCACCGTGTTTATTGAATCACCGAGAACTGAAGCTCAGAAAAATCAGTTTTCCCTATATGCTGCTGGTAACAGAAAGGGGAGAGGGAGCATCCTGTGCTGAAGGGGCAGGAGGAAGCATCTGACATGAGCTGTCAAAGCTGGCTAATATTCAGGAGTATAACATTGAAGTTCTGGATTTTCTTTAGAAATCATAACACTCTCTCAAAATGTGTGTCAGAGAGTTTTGACTGAAAGCTCCTGAAAACGCTCTGAGCAGGAGAACAGGACACAAAGGAAAAGGGACAGCAGATAAAGAGAGTGCTCTGACCCTTTCTATTCACATTTAAACTTGGTCAACCAAGAGCTACCGAATCAAACGTACCTTTCAGCAAACATCTGAGCCCGCTGTTCTTGGCCTCTGCAACAGTGACGCAGATGTGTGAGATGATCCCAAGGAGATTATCTCCCTGCTCCCAGAGGCACCCAGAGATGCAGCTCTTCCTTTTCCTTTGCGTGAGAAGCGCAACTGGATTTTAGAGATGTTTTCTGGTTTGCTTGGGCCATTTCTACCTTGCATTTCTACAACATGAATGTGCATTCATGAGACTCCTGTTCTCCACAGCCATATTCCTGTCAGATTTTATAAAAGCCACTTGTGCAGTTAAAGTAGCAGTCTCACACATGCTACATCATCTTCAGGTGCAACTCATTTCTGAGAAGAGGTCCCTCAAAATCTACAAACAGCTCAGGTCGTGCACTCTGATTTCAGAGCATGCTTAGACATGACTGGGGTTCAAGCAGCGACTGTCCTCTCTGTGCTTGTTTCCGTCTGCTCTTTCAGTGGCAAGGTGAGCCAGTGCTCAGGGGAAAAGGTTATTCTTAGCAGGATTGGTTCTCCGCTCCCCTTCCAGCAAAGAGCCACGCAAGTGGTCTGGCACAGTTCTGGGTACCACACAGCCAGGAAGAAGGGGTGCAGCGAGATGGTGGTGGGAGCTCACACCCTCTGAAAAGCTGTTTGAGAAACTGGACTGTCACCCTTGACAGCAGACACTAACGCCAGTTCACTAATTATTTTCGAGCTGGCTCACTCCCTAACATGGTTTCTCTGTGCTCTAGTGAGCGTGTTGGCGTGCTGTGCAGGGCGGTGGGGGGGCAAGAAGAGGGGGAAGGGGAGTGAGAAGTTGTCAGGTTGGCCCTGCAGCTGCAGAAATGTTGGAATCGGAGTGTGCCACTGAAACAAGTATCTTGTCATAACTTTCAGAAGGGTGGATTTTTTCATAGGCTGCAATTCAGTAAGCAAACGCCAAAGAATTAGCAACCCCTGAGTGAGCATTGCTATTTGCCTTTTACATCATAAAGATCTGTTTGTCAAAATAATAATTTTTCCTCATCTTAAATTACTCATGGGAGTGGATTTTTCCTTTACTCGAATCACGTATGATAGCTGTGAGTCATTCAAAGCTGATCATAGGCGGTTCATCCTTCTTGCTCAGCAGCCTTAAACAGCACAGGATAAAAACCTTTCATTTTTCGACACGTTTTACAAGAGCTGTTGCATTTGTACTGTGGCCAGAATGTACAAATTAGCATGTAATTCACTAATTTGTTATGACAGCTGATCAGGAACAGAAAAATACTGATAAAAACATATCAAACATATCAGGTGATTTTAATTCCATCAATCCTGAAAATAAACTATGTTGGTGGATTTATTTAAAAAATATTCAAATACACTTGAAATCAGAAATTTAAGGAACTTTCACCTTTGTTTTTTCATTTTTTCCTTTGTCCATTAACTGTTGAAAAAAACCTGAAAATATTAACACCAAAAAGTCAACCTCAATTAGCAGAGAAGTGGCTAATGCAAACAGCAGCAGTCCAAACAATGCTGGGTCCACCTCACTGCAGCAGCAGGACCTATGGATGGACTTTAGTACTTTGCCCAGCTGGGGAACAGCCAAAAGATTACCACCATGAGTTGATTTTGAAGCAACAAGAGCAGCCCAGTCTGCTCCAGAGACCTGAGCGGGATAGACACAAGCCACTCTGCTCCACTCAGGATCAGTTTGGGGGATTTTGCATAACTCCTGCTGCTGGACACTGTGAAAGTGCTGTTCTGGGAGCTATTACAGCAGCTCCTTGCCACCAATGGGTGTTTCCTCCTCAGGACTTTTCACTTACTCTTTGTTCTTAATCTGTAATCTTCGATTACACGTTCTTAATCTTCACTTAGTGTTTGTTCTTCCATGACTCTGACCTCCTAACGGGCGACATGAAGAAGGAGCAGGACCGAGAGTTAAAACAACTGGGCTGCAAAGGGACATTTCCCCTGCAAAGTGGCGTTGTCCTCAGCAGATCTGGGTAGAGAAGACAGTGCTGGTTAAACTCCCTTTACCTCCTTGTGCTCTTCTCCAGATCTTTTTTAAAATGTAATTTTTAAAACTACCAGATTTGCTATTCGGTTGTGACTTCAAAATCTAGAGTATTACGTGGCTCTAGTGCTGGTGCTGTAATCCACCCGTGTCTATAATGATCAGTAAACCCTTTTGAAGGATTTTTCTACTTTTTTCCTTTTCTCTCTTCCCCAATACCTGTTATTCCATTCACCTCCCCTTGCAGTAAGTTGACTGCAGTCGGTTCACTACAGCTCCTCCTGTGTTTTGGCTCCCTTCACTCTGCTTCACTAATTCTGTGGTTTTCTTCAGAAAGGAGGAAGGCAAGAGAGAGCCTTCTGACCCACCATGTGTCTAATGTTCTGCCCTTTTTGCTTGTTTTTTGGTCTCTATAAGGGATGGACATATCACCCTGATCCCTTCAGGCTCCTTCCTGTGAATCTCACAGCCTCACACGCTCTGCAGAAAGAAGCATAATATTTTACTTTGATTATACACAAATCAGCAGGATCCCAATTCCCATGTAAATGTATTTATACAATGTGTATTATTGACAAAAGGAATTGCTAATAATGGTCTCTACAGAGCACTGCGAGCAGTGGAAATTGCTTCTTATTTTGGTGTTTCAGCTGTAACCAGTGACTAGCTCCGTCGACACAGCAAAGCACTAAAATCTGGACTGCAACAGCACAGCGATGCTGCTGTGCCATTTGTGTCTTGGTATAATGACAGCGTATAAAAAGGAAAGAAATGCCGACAGAGATCCTGCACAGGAGAGGAGCCTGAAGAACGAAGTCTTCCACATATCTGGTGGCCTTTGCCTCTTCACTCTAATTTTGTAGTCCGCACAGTAAGTTCTACCCAATTGGCTATGAGGACAGCAAGCTGCTGTGATGCAATTAGCTTTTAATAATATAGCAATTTGCTCTATAAATAACTTGCAAGTTCTTGATTTAATGGTTTATATATTTTAGTTGGCTTGACATGACAGGGATGTAATTTTAAGACATTGTTTACTGAAGTGGCCCGGTTTGATTTCCTTTTACTATGGATGACTGTCTTGAGAATTCATATTTGTCGGATTAGATGGGTCTTGGCTGTCGTGAAATCCCTTGTCCTGGTCAGATCACTGGACCTACGCAATGTCCCAGGGTGGCTTCAGGAGCACTTGTCATGGTATCCATACAGCTCTCCAGTGAAACACTGCTAGTGCTGCTGTGATCATACGGGAAAATCTCTGCTGCTCCTCCCTTTTGTAGGTATCAGGATCTTTCCTGGAAGTCTTCTCCAAAGCTCTTTTCCAGAATTTCTGCAGAAGCTCCTCTGTTGGCTTGGCACAAACAGCACCCCAGGAGTGCTCATCTTCACCGGCTCTGGCAGCATGTTGTACACCCTAATGTTCCTCTTGGCTGGCTCTTCAGAGGGGCTGAATGGGATGCTTCCCAAAAAGAAAACCGAGCCTCTGACAGAGCCTGCATAGGTCTGTGATGACATGCCTGTCTCCATGATGACAAGATTTTTTTTTATTAGCTCGTACCAAACCACAGCATTTCCTGCCAACATCTAAGCCCAGAACAGGGACAGTTGCACAGAGGGAATGTCTTGTGTGGGGAATAGCTGCTGGAGTGTTGCCATGAACAGAGCATCCTCTGAACCACAACATGGTCAAACTTGCCATGACACTAAGTTACGCTGGAGCAGTTACAGGAACAACTTGCTGCCCAGAGACGACTGTTGAGACATTATCAGACAAGTGGGGCTTTCCCAAGAACACTGCCAGTAGTTGCCCTTCCCTGCCACACACCACGCAGGAGGGGAGGGAGCAGAGCCCATCTCCAGGAGTGCTGACCACCTCTCTGGCGATACCAGGAGGGGAAAACAAGTTCTCTGAATGCCTCCTCCAAATCTGTCCTGCTCCATCTACTCAATTTAACAGGACTTCATAACCAGGATGGTGCTTGGTGAGGACCAGCTTCTAAGACATATAAGACTGCTAACAGCAGATACCACTGTTGCAAGTGGAGTAGCACCAAGAGAGGTGGCTCTGGTTGCCCTCCCAGATGCAGCAGTGAGACATCCTGCTGCCAAGACTCAAAAGGAGGGTGTCTGTACATGCACGGCCATCTGCACGGGGATGTTAGCGAGGACTGCCAAGACCTACGGAGGAAGTAATTGTAGATAGCCACAATGGCAGACACACCATAGGTGATGGTGGTGACAAGCATGAAGGTGCCAAACCTGGCAGCAACGATGACACTTGGGATTACTACCAGCAGCACTTCTTGTCATCGTCATCAGTGGCAGCTCCCAGCTCCTCCAAATTCCATTTGCCATGACTCAGATACCAACAGCAATCCCATTGCACATCCAGGGAAGGTTTGGTTTAGTAGCCATGACGCTTAGGGGTTCAAACATCTCTTTCTGAAGCTGTTGTGGGCATTGCAACTGAGCCATGAGACTCTGCATGGAGGAATCATGGGTCACAGCAAAAACTACTGGTCAGAAAGAGAGCTGTGTCACAGAAATGAGAAAATGCACATAAAGATTATGTGAAAAAGTAGCTTTCCTGGACACAAAGCAATTAAACAAGCAATAATAGGTTCATTATTTTAAATGTTGATGTAGAGCGGGGAAGAGAATGTGCTGCTACTGTGTAATGCAGACCAAGCTGAAGATGCTCTAGATATGAGCCCAAGTGTACAAAGAACTTTTTGCTCCTGCTCACACGGAGCTGAGAAGTAAGTACAACCTGCCACCAGGAATTAACATTAACGGGTGAGTCGGACCTCATCACAGCTGAGTATGAGACAATCTGAGAGCCTGGGGAGCTCGTGGTGGGGAGATTCAGTATCTGCACTGGAACCCTGAAAGATCTGTTAGGTGACTTTGCAGGGCTGTGAGCGGGAGGTGGATGTGCCAGGGGTTGTATGTGATCCTACGCAGCCTTACGAAGCTGTGTGGTCCCAGACCTCAGTGGTTCTTTTGCTCTTCTCTTCAGGCTGTTACTTCAATGCACTTTACACGTCTATATACATTATTTAAGCTCTCTCCTTTTCAAAAGACCATGGAGGAGGTTTGCCTGAGATTATTAATGCTACTTGCAATATTAAACTGGGGATTAAAAATGATTTTATTTAATTAACCTGAACGAAACAATCTTTTGTGCATGTTCCAGTCGCAGGAGGTGTCAGAGCAGGCAGAGGAGGGTGTGTACGTTTGAACTGACTGAACTGTACTTTTGTCAGTGAGATGAATACAAAAATCTTTCTGTGGTACCTAGAGAAGATTGCTTAATCTCCTTAGCCTGTTTCAGGAAAGCAAAGCATGGCTGGGGCTGGAATTGTGCAGCCAGGCAGTTGAAAGCGTGCTTGGGTGTTTCCATGTTCCACTGCAAGTGAAAACAGCCTGGGATTTGGAGAACGAAAGTACAGGAGAGCCGTGTACTTTTGCTATTCCTTGCGCGATGCCGAGGATTCAGATCCTGCAGCTGCTTTCACCGACACATGGCCCAAGCGGCCAAATCCCATGTCTCAGCAGCCACCTCACGCCAACTGGCCTGTGAACAGCTGCACATAGCAAAGTCAGGAACTCCCCAAATCCCTTCAATTGCCTCCAAGAGCTAAAAAACTGTAAAAAACCTCAGTGCAACACCTGCGCTCTAGCCTCCCAGCCCAGAGCTCCGACTAGCTGCCCATGGGTGTGACGGCAGCTCAGTGCTGAGAGACAGAAAGAAGAAAATAGAAAGGGATGATCTGCCTAACCAGCTTATTCCACATTTTCCCTGAAAGGTGCATGCCCGTCGGTCCCAATAAATGCATCTCAGCCCAAAAAAACACCAGTATAAACAACTAAATAACTGCCAGTCCCCATCCTGGTGTCGTTTCTGTTGCTGAATAAGGCAGAAACGTGCAGAAAAACATCGTGAAACTGCATTAATTTGGACTGTAAGTCTTTGCTAATCACACCGCTTCTCCAGGCCTTTTCATTTCAGCTCTCCCGGTTCAGCCACCAAAGCTGCGCGGTGGGCCCCTGAAGGTGCAGAATGGAGGCAGTCACAGCAATTTTACCCAAAAAGTGATGGAAGAGGACTGGCTTCGGTGCAGTCAGCAGTGCTACCTCTTTCCATGTGTTAATATATAAGGCAATGCAGAAATATGTATAAATATATACTTTATTTATGCACACTTTGTATATGTTCATATAGAGATGTATATACTCATGAGTAAAGTTTGATATATGTCCCTAAATGTGTAGCTATGCATACGAAACGTTCTCTAATCAGATGCAATAAAAATTAAGAATAAAATGTACACGTGAATATGCAGCGATTAAATGAAACTGCACCTCGGAGACCTGCCGGGCGCCCAGCCTGCTGCAGGCGGCGCAGCCCAACCCAGGGCGGGCAAGGGCCCAGCAGCAGCCCGGCAGCCCCTCGCCTCACGGCCCGCCCTCCTCGCAGGCAGGGCTGGGGAGGAGAGGGCTGGGCAACGCCCCGCCGGCTCCGGTGCCAGGGCCCGGGCCTGGCCCGCCCCAGCCGGGAGGAGCCTCCGCGGGCGGTGGGTCCCGCCCCTGACCACGGCGGCGGCGCGGCGGCCCGGCCCGGCCCGGCACGGCCGTGCCATGAGGCTGACCCGGGCGGCCGTGCTGGCGCGGGCCAAGGCCGCCGCGCTTGACGGTGTCCGCCGCCTCAACTGCTGGTGGGCGCCGGCGGGGGGCGGCCCGGAGCCGGGCGGGACCGGCGGGAGGCGGGGCGGGCAGGGCAGCCGCAGCCGCAGGCCTGGAGGGAGCGGCTGGGCCCGAGAGGACAGGCAGGGGTGGGCAGGTGCCCCTGGGCGGTGCGGCAGCAGGGAGGCCCGTGCTGGGTTGTGTCAGAGCAGCTGTGGTGGGGACAGGAGGGGGGCCCGGGGCGGTGCAGGCCGGTTGCGGGGGGGAGCGGGTGGGCGGCCGGGCCCTGCCGTGCTCCCACTGACCCCTTCCCGCTCTCCTCCCGCAGGGGCAGCCACCTGACGGATGTAAGTACCCCGCAGCCCGCTCCCATCCTGCCAGGACCAGACAGCGAGGAGGGGTCCATCCTCGACCGCAGCCTGCAGCCCGTGCCGTGCGGCCCGAGGGAAGCCTTGGCCTGGGCCGGCAGCCGGAGCAAGGAGGGCATGCGGTTGAGGAGGCGCTGAGGAAGGCGCAGGCCTGGGTTTGGGCTGGCCCCATGCCAGTGAGCTGCAGCACTTTTCAGGATTGATTAGCATCTCATACCAGGAATAAAAAAAAAAAAAAAAGGTTTGCTGCTGTTTCCAGAGAGTGCTTGGAAAATTTCTCCCTGGGGCCCTGCATGGACCCCTGAAGAGCAGGGCCCCGAGTCCTACCTAGTCTGTTCGGGACTCCCTCTCTCGTTAGGAGAGGGCTGTCTGGGGTAAGAGGGATCGTTTCCTGCGTGCAGTGGCTGGAAACCAGTGTACAGACTGCAGAGCTGCTGGAGCAGAAGAGCGACGTGATGCTGGCTGGTGTCTGTGCTTCCATTCCTGGGTGGAGAGGGCGGAGGAGCTGCTGACTCTGCACTGACTGTGGCAGCAAATCTCTCTGGTGGTGTTAAGCTTGGGTTAGAGTGAAGCAAACCTAAATTCCTATCCTTGCTTTTATCTTGCTTGTTTGTGATTCGAATTGCTTTTATTTATATTTTTTTTCTGAGAGTGCCAATTTGCTGTTTCTGTCTCTTCCTGCCCAGATATCGATATGCCGGGATTTGCCCAACATCGAGGTGATCACGTTCAGGTGAATGTCGGACTGCCGGTCTTGGAGAGGGCAGGAAAATCACCTTTCTCGTGGGGCTGTAGCTTGGCCTTTGGTCTCTTACCACCTTTCTGTGGTTTTGTGTCTGAGCAGCCCGGCTCTTTGCACGATTTCTCAAGCGGCAGAGATGTAGAAATGATTATTCTGCTAGCTCCTCTGCACCTTCCCCTCTGCTACTCGAGAAAATAATCCCTGTTTCAAGAAGTGTTAAAACCTCTTGGGATTGTTGCTCCCTGAGTCCTATTCTGTAGTTTGGATGGGGACCTTCTGGGCCTTTGTATGGGGCCAGTTTGCAGAATGCTTGTTGAAATGCTTCATGGATCTTGCAGAGCTTTTAATTTCCATAAGCCTTCCCCTAACACCCATCTTCTGCCTCCTGGGGATCCCACGAAGCCAAAGCTGTCTGCGAATTTGAACTTTTTAGCTTGGAAATCTTACATGGCTCCTCCAGTGAATCTGAGGAACTGCTACAGAAAAGAGTGCAAGTGTGATGGGTGTTTGGGGGAAGCAGAGGCTGTTTGTCGTCTTCAGCATAGAGGAGAGCCTGCTTTTAGAATTCTTTCCTCTGTTACAAAGATGAAATGCTATAGGCCCCTGAACAACCCTTGCTGTGCTTTGCTGGGGTGAGGCTCTTCGGTGAAGCTGTTGCAGGAAAGGGGGCTGGAAAGCTGCTGTGCTACAGGGGCTGTGCTCCCACCTGAACAGCGAGGGAGGGATGGGATGCTGCTCTCTGATCCTGCAATCTTTCTTCAGTGTGAATGGCATCTCGGACCTTGAGCCGCTGAATCAGTGCCAGAATCTGAGTGAACTCTATCTGAGGAAGAACAACATTACAAGCCTAAATGAGCTCTTCTACCTCAAAAACCTACCCCGGCTGAGGGTCCTGTGGCTGTCTGAAAATCCCTGTTGTGGGTCGGACCCCCACCGCTACCGAATGACAGTGCTGCGTAACCTACCCAGCCTGCAGAAGCTTGATAACCAAGGTGGGTGTTGGCAGGTAAACGAACAGCCCCAAGCCCGTGGGCAGGGTGAACTGGAAATCAGATGTGTTGGTTCCTCTCTTCAGGGCATCTTTTGACTCTTCCTTGAGTCAGGATCTGTTAGAGGTTGAGCATCCTCTCCGTATGATCCACTGCTTCTGTTTTTTCCCTTCCCTGTGGTGCCAGAGTTAATGCTAGTGGGACTGAGCGTGCCTCGTTAGAGCTGAGACAGTACCACTAATTAGTGGGTTTTTAGACCTCTCTCCTTTGCTGTGGCATAACAAAGATTCTGTAATTTGATCGGCTGTCGTAATAAAAGGAGAACCTTTTTGATCTGGTAGCAGTAATTTGGTGGCTTCAGGAGCCTTCTTCAGACACAAGAAATGGCAAAGTGTGTTTGCATCCCTCCCTCCTATCTTTCCCACTTTGAGAGACTGGTGACAGCTGCTGGCGTTCTCCTGTGTGGGTTTTGCTGCAGGAGGAGGGTGAAAGCAAAAGGCCAGTACAAAGGACAATTTTTGGACCAAACCCCTGTGGTATAGCTCTGCAGCAGCAGTATGTGTCCCATTACAGATGCTGTCTTCCTGGGCTGCAGGAAGTCATTGCAGCGACGTTTTGTTTTGGCTTTTGCAGCTGTGACAGAGGAAGAACTGTCCCAGGCCCTGGTTGACGGTGAGGAGATCACAGCCCCACCAGCCAGGAGGAGCGTGGAGAACAGCTGCCCCGAGTCCACTGAGTCCAGTGCTGCTGAATCCACAACGGAGACCACGAGTGAACTGCTGAACTTGAGTCTGGAGGAGACAAAGTGAGGGCTTGCTTGTGAGCTGTTAGGATTTCTGGGCTGAACTCGCATGTAGCATGAAAGGACCCTGCCAGCCAACCCTGGTATCCCATGGGCCAGGCCTGCACCTGGTGTAAATTCCCGTTGTTCCAGTTACTGTGGTGGAGCTGTGCTGGTTTAATAGCACTTGTGGGTCTGGTTCTGTTATCTGCAAAACAGGCTCTTCTGTAGGTGGGTACTTACTCTTAGCGTGTCAGCTGCATGTGCAGACAAAGATGGATCCTCTCTGAAGTGTGAACTCTGGTCTGTTTCTGCTTGGCTCTGCTTTGGCACGCTTTGGCGCACATCAGCGCTGTGGCACTGTGTGTTCTTCAAGTGCAGCGTTACATGGTCTGCAGTCCCGGCTAGCATTGGGCATGAGAATTTGTCATGCCAGGTGGGGCTGTGAGCAGACACCTTGTAGCAGCTTGCTCCTTTACGTTTTATAGCTGTGAGGCTCTTGCGACATGTAGGAATTTTGCTTGGAGTGTTGCGGTCTGTAGGCAGGGGTGGTGCATGAAGAGAAGTGCCTTGAGTCCTTCCTGCGTGGTTGCCCATGATTAGAAAGGATTGGCCTGGCAGAGGAGGGTTCTGCCAGCAGGTCATGATAATATTTGCTCTTCCTCTCCTTCTTTAGCAAAATTCGAGAGGAGCTTGGTATGAAACCTGTTCCCAGGGATAAATTTTCTTCCTTTTCACCTCGAGAGACAGACTGCAACCGAAAGAAGAGAGTGAGTATCTTTTAAAGACCAAATTGCTCTTTATTGTGTGCAGCTCTGGGCCCCACCATTTAAAAAGGATGTGAAGGTACTCAGATGTGTCCAGAGGAGGGCAACCAAGCTGGTGAAGGGCTTGAAGGAATGTCCTGTGAGGAGTGGCTGAAGGCCCTGGGTTTGTCTAGTTTGGAGAGAAGGAGGCTGAGAGCTCCTACAGCTCTCCTGAGCTTCCTGCCTGCTACAGCTTCCTGAGGAGGGCACGTGGAGAGGGAGGTGCTGAGCTCTTCTCCCTGGGATCCAGTGACAGGATACGTGGGAATGGCTCAAAGCTGCACCAGCAGAGGTTTAGACTCTACATGATTAAGCATTTCTTTAATTTCTTTATTTCAAGCACTGGAACAGGCTTCCTAGAGAGGTGGCCGATGGCCTAAGCTTGTCAGTGTTTGAGGCGTTTAACTTTTGATCATCCCTGAAGTGGTCAGGCAGTTGGACTAGATGATTGTTGTAGGTCATTTCCAACTGAAAATACCCTATCCGATCCTATTCTGTCTTCAAGACATCATACAGTGTAAGTGTAAAGAAGGCCCAGTGGAGTTTGTCCTCTTGATCTGTCTGCACCCGAGCTGGCGTGTGTCCCTTCCCTGAGGCTGTGCTAAGAACACGGGGTAGTTGGGCAGCGGCTGAAATGCAGCCCGTAGGCTGTTTGCCTGGCAGGCAGGAGACTGCTGAATTGAAAGCTGAGGTGGTTTCTCGGATCCCTCCATGATGTAGCACTGGGTGAACCTCATGGATCTTGCCTGTTCAGCTGGGAATTGCTGTCTGCTGGGCTCACTTGGGTGAGATCTAGAGCACATTCTGCCTCATTTTCATGTTAGTTGCCTGCGATCTCTCTTTCGTTCATATTTTAGACGTGCTTGAGTGTATTGCTTTGCAGCACCAGTAGTACTGCAGGCTCTGGCCTTCGGGAAAATAAAATATTAAACAAGGGGAGGTTCAGGCTGGACATTAGGAGAAAATATTTTCCCTAGAAGGACAGTTACTTAGAGAGGCTGCGGAATCTCTCCCTGGAGTTTTTCAAGACATGGTTTGACAGAGCCGTGGTCTGGTGTTGGCAGTAGTCCTGCACCGGTGGGAGGTTGGGCTGGGGACCTTCAGGGGTTCCTTCCAGCTCATGCTTTCGCAATTCTACCAGATTAGAAGATTCCTGTCCTTTCCATCCTACATGCAGTCACGCTGGGGAGAGAAGGCGGCTGCTCTTGAATGAGCCTTTCCTTACAGAAGCCAGTTGGGAGGGTGGCCAGGAGCCAGCGGCATGTGGGCAGTCTGTGCGGGACTGGGCGGACGGGTTTGTCCTGCATTCCAGTTAGCCTCATCACATGCAGTCCCTGCCCATGTTTGCCCCGAGGGCTTGGTTGATCTGTCCCTGTAGCTGCAGGTGGCTGCCAGTTCTGGTGGTAGTGGTGGAGTTCCTAGAAAGAGCAGCTCTTTGAAAATCAAGTATCTTTTTCTGAACTGGCATTAGCATGCTTATATAAAGCCGTGTCTGTCTTATCCCAACAGAACAATGTCCTCAATGCCATCCTGCTTCTCATGAAGGAACTGGATGTGGAGGGTCTGGAGATTGTCCAGCAGACAGTGGGGAGGAGGCTCCAGGCCTTTCGGAAGAAGGAGCTGCAGGAGGAATGAGGGTACCCATTGCAAAGCTCTCTGGAGCGCCAGCCAGCCCCAGATCCGCAGCACTGTTCTGCCCATACATGCCTGGCTACAGCCAAAGCCTCACCATTTCCCCTTGCGCTTCCCCTGCGGAGGGGCTGGGGCGGGGTGCTGCTGACTCCCCCTATAGCTCCTGACATCGCCCCGGGCTGTGCACATTACGCTGGGGCTAGCAGTGCCTGATCTCCGGAGCTTTCCTGCTTGCGTAGCAGGCGCCGTGAACATTTGTATCTCCTGTCGCTGGGGCTGTTTGATGGGAGCTGCAGGGGAGTCGGCAAAGCAAAAGTGAGCAGAGCCGCAGTGCTGTGCGGTCGAAAGGGGATGGCAAATCCTGCGAACAGCTAGCAAGTTCACAGCTTGTCCATGTCTCCCTGTCAGACTAACCCACGGCCAGCCTCTGTGTGTAGCAGACTCTGAAGGCAGCTTGTACCACAACGATTTGGTTTTGTGAAATCTGTCAAGGAGACACTGACTGAAACGATCACCAAGAACCGTCTGTACAGATTGCGAAGCTCAATGTCAAATTCTTAATTTATCTTCAACTTCTGACTTCTTCTGGTCTTTGTTAGCATGTGCAGCACCTGACTTGGCAGTCAGGTGGCCCAAAGAAAAGCTCGGTGCAGCCTCGGTGAAACAGGAATGACTCTCCCAGATCCTGAATGCTCAGCTGTACTCTCACCCCGACACGCCCCTGCAGGCATTAGAGCAGCTTAAAGAAACTTAACGTCAGAGTGAAAAGTCCCTGTGTGGTTTGCAGTTAGGAGAAGACAAGGCAAGCGTTACTGCCTGGTTTGCGCAGGCATCAGGGGTGGCGTTTCTAAGCCACATTTACTAAGATTTTATAGAGCTGTTAAATACAAACTAAAACATTGTGACATACCAAATAAAAGCAATGCTCTTTCTAGGACATGGAAGTTGTGGCTGGGGTTCAGCAAACATAGTGAGAACAACTGACTCTGGGCATTGCTCCATTACGTCTGGTTCACGGCTTGCATTGTTTGCCCTGCGGAGCAGGAGGAGGGCCCTGGCCCCCTGCGCCCTCCCGCTTCACTGGACCCGTGAAATGGCTCACCCGCCTCCGGTGCTGGTTGATACTGCACTGAGCTGCTGCGGGGGCTGCTTTTCAAAGGCACTGTGCTATTTGGGAGCTTTGCAGCCACAAGCAAAAGAGATGGTGAACAAAGCTCACTTGCTCACATAGGGGTGGCAAAGCCTTCCCAAACAGGACGATGGCCCCTGAGACATCAGCCACGAGCCCTTGGTGCCACTCAGCTGCGAACCCCAGCGCTGTGCAGGGCAGCATGGCCTTTCGGTATCCTTGCTCTCCCTATTTGTACAGGTGTCCAAGCCCCTGCGTGCCAGTTCATGCTGCTGGGAAGGAATGCTCCTTTGGGATGGTGACAACCAAGTATCCACAAGCCTGTTTACTTGACCTTGGCGGGAGTGGCACAGTTTGACTACTTGACAGAAGAGTTCTGATGCCTTTAACTCCTCAGATGACCTAGTTCTTGCCTTCTACATTAAACCCAGCTGCATTCAAATGGCCAGTGTGATTTATAATATACCAGACTTCCCTTGACAGCCAGGGCCCGAGAGACCTACCCATCATCTTGTTTGCATCTCGCCTTTGTGCTGAGGGCCAGTCCTCTCCCAGGCTGTCTTGACAGCCTGCTCGGTGGCAGAAGTCACGCATGTCCACACTGGGGAACAGTGAAGCTGCCGTTTGGGCATGCCGGACCCCCCCAGCTTTGCTGGGAGGAGCGTGATCAAAGCAAGCGTCATCGTTTGTCATCCAGGCTTGTTTGTGGTGGTGGTTAATGGAGCAATCGCCGCGGCCTGAGGCTGCTCTGGCACAGTTCCTCCCCTCTCCACTGCAGAAGTTGGGCTGTTAATCCCTAACGGCACGACTGCCCTGAGCAGATCTTGCCGCCTACGTGCTGCGCTCATCATACTTGGCCAGTGCCGGTGCTCCTGCTGCTAGGCAAGCTGCCCTTGATGCTCCCATGCTCCCGTCCATTCCTTGCGGGGTGACCCCGCAGCATCCCACTCGCTCTCAGCACAGCCCTGGGGAGAGGCTGGCCCCTTTGGCTCACGCCTCTTCACGCTGGGGACCTGGCAGCCTGCCTCTTACTGCAAGATGCTTGTGGCTTTGTGCTCTGCCCTCTCTTCAGGGACAGGGGGGAGCTGGGGCAGGGCTGGATGTGCTGGGTGTACCATGTCCCCTCCTGCTCATTGGGGCGGTTGTCCCACAAGGGATGCAGGGGCTGTGCCTGTCCTTCTCCCCTCAGGAATTTGGCACTCTAGGCTTTTTTTTTTTTTTTTGAGTGGAAATGAGGTGTTAAGGCTGCAGTGACCCCTGTCCCCAAGCACATCCAAATGTGCAGCTGGTCTTCCCCATTCACACCCTAAACCCGGCTGCTGGAGGGCTGCGGAGCCGTGCCAGCCGCCGCGATGCCCTGTCTGCTGCAGAGAATGCCAGGCTGGAGAAAACGCGTGCTGGAGAGGTGCCGAACGCCTGGGGTCTGCCAGCTGCGCCCGGGCACAAGGATCTACCTGGGCTACGGTACAATCGCGGGCTTTTCGGCATGACCTGCTTTTGCCCTGACCTGCCTTGGCAGGGGATACAGAGCGGCAAGGATGGATGTTTCCTGGTCGCGGAAAATGCCAGCGGCTGTCTGCCTGCCGGCACAGATCCAGTGCAACTCATGCTCAAAGCGTGCTTGGGGACCCTCAGAGCCTGACGGTGAGTCAGGCGTGCGGGACCACCGTGACGTGGGGGTCCGCGGCTGACAGGGGCTCCCGCTTGGGAGCAGGTTGGGGATCTTTGAAAGTGGCACACAGGATGGTGGAAGAGCCTGTTTCCCACCCACCTCCTTCCCAGCGTTGAGATGAGCAGCCAGGCCTCAGCCTTGAGTCCCCAGAGCAGATACTCGCCCTGGCGTAGCAGTGCTGCTCCTGCCTCCATCAGCAAGGACCGCCATTTCTCCATGCATCCCCCTCTGGCAGGGAAGATACAGTAATTATCATCTTCCTCCAGAGCCTAAAACAAGTTACGTGGCCAGCTAGGGGAAAAGCACTGCAATCAAGGGAGTCTTGTCACTTTGGGACAACTCTATGGGAAGGAAAAAATAACTGCACGTTCGACCCGAAAGACCATGATGTGTCCTCATGCTGGCGATGTCCCAGAGCCTGGAGCCATCAGCTGAAAGCCCCGGGAGGAAAGCGGCCTGGGAAAGGGGCTACATGTAGCTGTCTGGCATCGGCCGAGCATGGCGGAGCTCAGCCAAGCCTGAGTGCTGCACGCGGGAGCCGGCGCGCTTGGCAGCCACCCTGAGAAACTGCATTAACAAACAAACACATCGCCTTGATAAATCACTTCTGCGCCTTCTTTGAAAGTGGGAACCAAAACAAGAGAAAAGCAATTTTTCTCTGGGATTGCAAAGTCTGCCCACAGAGGGATGCTGACCTTGCATCTGCCGCGGCCCGGCCAGGGAGAGGCCGCCCATGGTTCCAACTCTCCCAGGCTTTGAGGACGCATTAATCCAGCTCTGGCAACCATCTGGCTTTGCTCATTTCCATCCTAACCCCAGGTCTGCCCCGCCATTTCTCCCCACTTGGACTCAGTGTGCAATGATCACTCTGGCACAGCAGGTTTGGCTCCAGCGGGTTTTATCTCTAGAGGAGGAGAGCAGCACCGCGAACAGTACAAGATTTGGGGGGGTCACAGAGCAGCAGTGAGATGATGGGCACGGCCCCCAGGGCCGCATGGTGACGGTCACGGCCAAGCGTCATGCAAGGCGGGCGCGGAAGAGGGGCTTGCCAGGACCAGTGCTCTGTGCTGAGCCCACGTGCTACCCACTGGGCAAATGCCACAGGAGGGTGGAGCTTTACCAGGGCTCACAGGACAGCCAACAGCCACCGGGACCATCCCCTATCCGCTCTGGGATGGCATTGCATCGTTCTTGGCTCCCCTCCCACACTCAGAGCAGGCAACTAAAAGCAGCAGTTGGCTCAGGCGGTCAAGCCGCTAAATAAGGAATCACAACATCCCATCATTAAATAATAGGAATAAACTATTAAGGGATGATTAAAGGTCTGGGCTGTGCAGCTGGGCTCTAGCAACACCTCTTTTCTGTGTCTGCACAGGGACCAGACCCTCGACCAGTGATTTGGAGCAGTATTGTGCTGTTTTGGGAGCCGGGACCAGGCTCTGCCTGCTTTAAGGGGTCGATGGTAAAACTACAGGGCTACCGAGAACGGGGGAGACCCAGTGCTCCCCGAGCAGCACGTGGGGATGGAGAGGACGTGGACGGGGGCTACGGTTCAGGCTGGTGGGACTAGAAGCCCTTCTCGATGCTGAGCGTGCGGCGGGTGACGTGCTCCATCGTCCCCGAGATGTACTCGGTCAGGCTGATCTGGTAGTTGGCGAGCATCTTCAGCATCAGGCGTAGGTTCAGCCACCACTGCTCCTGGGGCAACCTGTGCCTGTGCAGGGAGGGATGCGGCTCTCAAGTGGCCCCAGGGACAACTGGGAAGGTCCCCCTGGGAGCTGGCAAACTGGTGGGGTATGGGGACGGGGACTTACTCAAAATCGGTTACTTTCTTGAGCTCCGTCACAGGGCTGAAGGCCACAACCTTCTTCCTGAGCCCGATCACGCAGGCGGAGTCACCCGAGTTGGCAAACACGCGCCCTGGGAGGGGGACACAGCCGACTATGGCCACCTTGCCAGGGGCTGAGTGGCCGAGCCCAGAGCAGCAGGGGCTGCCCAGTGCCACCACCCTCCTCCCACCCCACCACGGGACCCCCAGCCCTTGGCTCACCTTTGCGGTAGACCTCCTGCAGCTTCTCCGACATCCACAGCACCGCCTTCACTCCCAGCTTGGTCCCATAATTGCGGTCAAAGGGGGTCGGAGCTCCTCCCTGGGGACAAAGAAATGGCGATGTCAAGCCCGCCCGGCTCTTGGGCACAATGATGTCCATGTGGCCCTGTCTCCCGTACCTGCTGGAGGTGGCCCAGGACATTGATCCTGCAGTCAAAGATGCCTTTGCCCTCAGAGGAGTAGAGGTTGTAGAGGAACTCGGTGGTGTAGTGCTCGTGGCATTTCTCATTGCTGGAGGAGCAGAGGGAAGAATTGGAGGGGCTCCTCCTTAATCTGGCATCCCCAGAGGGTCCCTCCGTGCTCCCCTAAACACCTTTTTTTTTGCTGTTTTGTTCTCCCTGAGGTGCAGAGCCCCAGCCCATCTCCCCAGCAGGACACTGGAGATGGCAGTGGAGGCGCCCAGCACAGGACTGTCCCCCTGTCCAAGTGTGGCATCCCCAGCCAGGATGCTGTGTGCCCAATGTGCCAAACCCCGCTGCACCCGGCAACCCCTCTCCACCCATGGGAAGGGCTCAGCTCCAGCCTCACTCCCTGCCACAGGGCTGGGTTTTTCAGCGAGCGTCCCCAGAAGTCCCCAGCTCACCGCAGCACTAGCCCTCTCTGGATATCCGTCTTCATTTTGTCGGTCAAGTGCTCCACGTTGGCCTGCAAGACAAACACCAGGATGCCAGCAGTGCCCCATGTCCTCTGCAGCCATCCCAGTCCTTCTGGTCCTCTCATTTGGACCCTAGAGCCACTAACATCACCCAGCAGCTTCACAGGGCTTGGCTGGAGCCCTCTCTTTCCCAGTTTTCCATCTTATTTTACCCAAATGATGCTACTAAAAAGCAGCTCCTGCCCCGCTCACCTTCAGGTCGTGGATGGTGAAGGGATCTTCGTAGACGTAGGCGGCATCGGCGCCCACTGCGATGCCGGTGACTGTCGACAGGTACCCACAGTAGCCCCCCATCGTCTCCACGATGAACACACGGCGCTTGGTGCCCGAGGCCGACTGCTTGATGCGGTCGCAGCTCTGTGCCAGGAGAAGAGGGTGACCATGTGCTCGTTAAATGCCAGGGTGAGGGTCACACTGGGAAAACTCATCTTTGCTGCCCGGGATGGGATGCTGGTTTGTTCCCGCAGGTCATCCCAAAACATGATGGGAGCTGACGGAGCGGGACGGCCCCATGAGCTGCACCCTGCCCTGTCGCTCACCTCCATGGCCGCGTTGACAGCTGTGTCGGAGCCCAGGCTGAAGTCGGTCCCAGGCACGTTGTTGCTGATGGTGGCGGGGATGACGCACATGATGATGCAGAGCTCCTCGTACTGCCCGCGGGCCTCCACCAGCTGCAGCACCCCCTCGTACGCCTGCAAGCAGCCAAGGGCTGGGGACATGCTGGCCCCAAGGCTGGATCCGCATCCCAAAAGGTACGGCCTAGGGTGCCTGCACTGCCTGGCATGCTGACAGCCCACCCTGGCCCCTCCCAAAACAGAACTGAGGGTTTTCCCCGCACCTCGAACCCCCCAATGACCAGAAGCGCCTGGATGTTGAACTTCCGCACGTTCTCCACGATCTTTTCCATGCAGGTCTTGGGCAGCGTCCTGTGGTGGGGAAGGGGAGGAGAAGAGGCCACAGGGTGAGGACAGCGGGTCCCCACAATCCCCAGGGACAGCGGCATCCCCTCCGCTACATCCCCTCGCCCCCCCAGGGCTGTGCTTACCGCTTGGTGCCCAGCATGGACCCGCCGCGTCCCAACCAGCCCGCCACGTCGTGCCAGCCCACCTCACGGATCTGCAAGCAGCAGCGCTTAGATTTGGGGTGGGGGAGCACCCCACTGCCCCCTCCAAGCCCAAACCCCTCCCCTAGGGAAATCTGCAGCCCCCAGGCTCACTGTCACCCTTACCTGCCCCTTGGACAGGCCCTCGAAGCCGTCGCTCACCACGTAGACGGTGTGTCCCTGGCAGATGCCAATCCGCACGGCCGACCTGACGGCAGCATTCATGCCGGCGGCAGGGGCACCCACGTTCAGGATGGCCAGGCTAAAGGGGCTCTGCGGGGATGGAGATGGGGACGGCACATCGGTGCATGTCCCTAAAGCGGGAACGGTGTCCCCTGCCACTCCCCATCCCTCCTCACCTTCTCCTGCGCCGGCTTCTGGTGCGCCAGCAGCTTGTAGATGTTCCAGTTGTTCTCAAAGCTCCTGCAAGGACAAGGTGGTGTGGCCCTGAGGCACACCTGGGCCCCGGGGAGGGGACCCTCCCGGCTGCAGAAGCCGCTGGTTTCCCCCTGGGGAGAACCCTCCACCCCAGCATGTACTTTTGGCCTCCCCATAGGGATGTCTCACCCCATCCTGGTCCCCGTTCCTCACCTCCCGCGGAGCTGGATGGCCTCCTCAAACCTCTTCTCATCCATGGCCTTCTGCACATCCTTCGTCTTGCGGGAGGGAAAGATGCAGCATCATGATGCCTGTGCCTGTGGGGAGGGGAGTGGGACCCCCACCCAGCATGCCGGCGTGCCCAATCCCCACCGTACTCACCACCTGGACACACTCCATGAGCGGCAGCCGCACCGACTGGTTCCCCGAGAGGCTGACCACGCAGGCGGGGGTGTCCGGTGTGGCCTCCAGCAGTGCCATCACCGCCTCCATCCCCATCTTGCTGCTCTGCAAAGGGAAAGGGGCACGCGCCGCCTCCTGACACCGGGGCCACCTGTGCAGGACGTTCCCCTGGGCTCGCACAGGGACGCTCCCACGGGCTTGGAAACTGTGAGGCTGCTTGCACGCCTGATTTACAGCCAGAGAGCTGGCGGTTTATTTAAAAACCCATGAAATTTGCAACAAATGAGAGGAAACGGGCGCGTCGCTCTGCCCAGCACAGTGAGGGCCGAGCCTGCGGGGACCAGCGGAGCCCCATCCCAGCTGGCAAGTCCTTCACAACAGGCAGAGGGAAGGCAGAAGCGGGGTTCTCCAGCCGTCTGCTCCTTTCCGCAGGGTGACCCCGCCACGTTCCCCCCTCCAGACCTACCAGCACACGGTCAAAGGCCGACGGGGTCCCTCCACGCTGCACGTGGCCAAGGACGGTGACCCGCGTGTCGAAGCCCAAGCGCTGCACCACCAACTGCAGAGTGGAGAAGATGTCACGCTGGGGACCCACCTGCCACCATGGGTGCTGGAGCAGGTGCTGGAGCGGGTGCTTACATCCTTCACGTAGTTGGAGGAGATGGGTTTGCCACTGCGGTCGATGGCGCCCTCGGCGATGATGATGATGTTGAGCCGCGACCCTCTGCTGCGTGTCTGGCATGAGGGGAGGAAAACAGCCACCACGGCTCAGCCAAAACTCACCATCAGCTGAGCCCGAGCATCCTTCCCCACCGCGGCGTTGGCTGCTGCCTGGGGGGCGGCTCAGGTTCTGGGAGGCCGAGCCCCAGAGCCCTGGCACGCGAGGGCTGGATTTGTGCTCGGCTGAGTGCCCCGTTTCACAGGGACAATGGCGGGAGCTCCCGAAGCTTCGCAGGGGCCGGGTGCCGGCCACGGGGGCTCAGCCCAGGTTCCCTGTGGTGGCTCTCCAGGGAGAAAGGGGGATGGGATGATAGGAATGCCCTTCTCGCTCACCTCCCCGAGCCTCTCGCACATGAGGTCCTCCCAGCCGTCCTCAGGCGGGGATTCGGGGATGAAGAGCCAGTCGGCGCCTGAGGCCAAGCCGGACACCAGCGCCAGGTACCTGGGGGGACACGGCAGTGGTAGCACAAGCACTGACCCTGAAACGTGGCATCCCGTCCTGCCGATGGGCTTCCCCACCCACGGAGACTTACCCACAGTGGCGGCCCATCACCTCCAGCACGAATGTCCGCTGGTGGCTGCAAGGACACAGGTGAGAAGAGAAGGAGGGTGGGTGCGGTGCCCTGGGGCAAGCTGGCACCTGGCACCCAGCCCGCTCACCTCTGTGCTGTGGTGGTGATGGCGTCAATCACCTCCATGATGCGGTGCAGCGCCGAGTCCGTGCCGATGGTCATGTCGGTGCCACAGAAGTCGTTGTCGATGGAGCCCACCAGCCCCACGATGTTCAGGCGGCAGTTCTCCCGCGCCACCTCCTCACTGATCTGCCCTGCGAGGGGGGAGACGGCCACACCACCGGTTATTTTAGGGTGCTCCCGTCCCCCGTCCAGCATCGGGCCAGATCCTGCAGTGCAGTGGAGGAGCCCAGCCCTCCCTGGGCGTCACAGTGATGGGGTGGACCCCTAGACCTCAATACTCCTTGAATGGGGTTTTGAGGAGGGGGTTCACCCACCATCTCGGACCAGCTCCTCCAGCAAGCCACCCCACTCGGAGCGGAAGATGTCGGCGCCCGTGAGGCTGCCATCCCCGCCGATGACGCAGAGGTTGGTGATGCCGTGTTCCACCAAGTTACGGGCAGCCCGCAGCCGGCCTGCGCGGGTGGTGAAGGCTTTGCAGCGGGCACTGCCGATCACGGTCCCACCCTGGAGAGATAAAAGTGGGGGGACACACCTCTGTCACACAGGTTTGGGGAAGGAGGGGTGGGGTTTTGGGGTCCCACAGCCCCACTGGTGATCCTCACCAGCTGGATGATGTTGGAGACGCTGAGCCAGTTGGCTTGCTTGATGTTGTCTCCCCCCTCCACCAGCCCCTCGTAGCCCTGTGGAAATAGCAGGGGGCAGAGGTGAGTGGGTGCCCTGGCACAGGGGAGGGACGGTTCCCCCCCACCTGTGGCGGGGAGCAGGGGGGGCTACCCCAACCTCGTAGATGAGGAAGACCTTGGCTCCCACGTATATCCCCATGCGGGTGACGGCGCGGACGGCGGCGTTCATCCCTGGAAAGGAGAGATGTGAGCCGGAGCAGCCCCGAGGGACCCCACGTCCCCCAGGAGACCGGATCCTACAGGGTGACCCTGAAGTGTCCCCTCGAGGCGGGGGAGGAGGGGGGAGGGAGGCCACGCAGGCAGACACCAGGGAAACTCGGCACACGGGTGGGAGCTGCAGATGAACAACTGCTCGAGGGTGTATTAAAAACAGGTGGGGGTGGGCACCGTGGGGCTTCCCTCGTGGGCGCTCCGCGGGTGATGGGGAGGGGGAAGCGCCGCGGGGGGACGCACCGATCGTGGCGGGGGGGGGGAACACGATGGGGAAAGGGGGCACATTGTAGGGGAGGGAGGGCGTCCCGGCTGCCACGCGAGGAGCGTGGGCCGCCTCCCAGGCCCCGCGGACTCCGGCCCCGCCGCGCCCGCGGGGCCAGGCGTACGCGGACGCGGACACGCAGCCCCCACGGGGCGGGACTGGGACTGGGGCCGCGCCCGGGGCCGGGACGGAGCCGCCGCCCCCCCCAATCCTCCTCCCGCCAGGCCCCACCTTGCGCGTCCCCGCCGCTGGTGAGGACGGCGATGGCCATGCCGGCCCCCGCCATCCGCAGCCGCTCCAGCTCCGCCGCCGCCATCGCTGCGCTCCCGGCACCGGTCCCGCCGGCCACGCCCCCGCGGCGACGCGCCCCGCCGCCGGCCACGCCCCCTTCGGCGAGCCCACGCCTCCTCCGCCTGACCACGCCCCTTCCCGCAGCCGTACCGCGCCAGGCAGGCGGGCAGTACCGGTACGCACCGCCCTGGGCCGTGCCAGCGGGACGAGCCGGCGCTTTTAATACGGATTTTATATGTTTTTAAAATGTTAATATCTAGTTATTGTAGGTATAATTACAAAATAAACACCCAGAGCGAGCCCAGCCGCGGTTTCTCGGTCCCACCCCGTTGTGGGGGCTGCGGGCATGCCGCATCACGAGGGTCGCACGGATGGAGGGTCCCGTCACACAGCACTTGCCGGGACCACCGGCGCTGGGTGCCCAGCCCGGGCCCCCGCGGGTGCGGCGTGGTACTGCAAGGCTGCTCCCCTCCATCCCTCCCTGTCCCACCCGGAGGGGTCCCCCACCGCTGGGTCCTTGCCGGCCTCCCCGAGGGGAGCGGGGATGGGGCACCTGCCCAGCCAAGGGATGGGGAAACTGAGGCAGGCGCTGGCTGCGCTCTGCCCCACGCGGTCCCGCAGGAGCGGGGTGAGCTCAGAGCCTCGTCCCACCTCACCATCCCTGGGCCCTGCAAGGCCGGGAACCCCCGGTGTGTCCGGCAGCGAAGGGGTGCAGGTGGCTCGGGCTAAGGAAATGGGAGAGACTTGGCCGGACTCCTGCTCTCCTCCTCCCGCAGCTCCACCTCCCCGGTCCCGCTTAACTCCCCGCCAAGCCAGCCGTGGGGCCACCATTCCCATCCCTGTCCCCAGTGATGCTCCGATTGCTGCTGCTCTGCGGGGCCCTGGGCTGCGGGGCGGACCAGGAGGGTAAGGCGAGGACACGGCGGCGGTGGGGCTGGAGAGACTTGGGGTTGGCGTGGGGGTCGCGCACAGCTTCCGAGGAAGGGACAGGGCGGTGGGTGATGTCCGACGTCTCTCGCAGCCCCGCTCACCTTCACCATGTTGCAAAGGACTCGTGTCTCCAAGGGCATCTCCGTCTTCTCGGGGAATGCCAGCCTGGACGGGCGGCTCAGCCATCTCCTGGAGGGGCTTAATGTCACCCAGGTGCTGCCGCTGGAGCCCCCCAGTGCCTGGGCCAGGCGGCAGCAGGACGTGGCCTCCTACCTGCTCTCGTTCAGCCAACTGGTGAAGCTCTTCATCAAGGAGAGGCCCATCAACTGTGAGTGGTACCCCAGGGGGACATGGGGACGGGTCCCGCTGGGGAAAGGGGGACTCCTGCACTGCCTGGGCACGGGGACGGCTCACTGCGGACAGCTGGGCAGAGGGATGGATACACGGCCCCCTGCAAAACCTCACTCTGGGTGAAAGGAGCCCTTCTGCGGAGCTGGGAATTTCTTACCAGGAGCTCACCCTGGGAACAGCTCAGCAGGTCAGCAGCTCAGCCTCTTGCTGCTCCTCAGGAAAAGGGCTGGGGGCTGCAGCCTGGGGGGATGGTGAGGTGTAGGCACCCTGCCTGCATCTCACCTGCACCCCACCTGCACCCTCAAGCCCTTGTGGGAGGTATGGGACTCCGACAATGATGGTTTCATGTTCCTGCTTGCATTGCTCTGCAAACCAACGTCACCTCCAATGTTCCTGCGCAGGGTGCGTTTTACCTTTGTTTTCTTCATTACCCCCAAACCAGTTTTGTCCCAGCTCTGCATTTTTTTACCTGGCCCTTGGGGAGCACGTTCTCACCTCGAGGTCTCTGGTGCAAGCCCCACACCTACCCTTGCCCCATGCTCCCTGTGCTGCATCCTTTCATGAGAGTGGTGAATACTTTGCTCTGTGCCGAAAACCCTCCTGTCTCTAGAAACTGAAGCTGTGCGCAGATAAAGAAAGGAAAAATAAGCATGGCTGCCTGGCCATTGGAAAAGTTGCTGCTGCAGCTAAACCCAATGGAAACAAAGCTGTGGGTGCCTCGGGTGGTGCAAGGCTGAAGCCTTGCAAACTCAGTGCATGGCTTGATGCTGGTGATGGTGATGGGCTGCCGAGGGTGGGAGCACACTGACCTTGCCCCCCTCCCTCTGTCCCCACAGACACCCAGAACCTGTCCTGCCATCTGGGCTGCCGCCTCTTCCCCAACGGCTCGGCTCACAGCTTCTATGAGGTGACACTCAACGGGACGGCGTTCCTCAGCTTCCATGTCCCCAGTGCCACCTGGGAGCGGCGCTGGCCCGGGGCACACGAGGTGGCTGCCTTTGCTGAGAGGGAGCTGATGAAATACTCCAAGACCACCCAGGACCTCCAGCATTTCCTCAACACCACCTGCGTTGGCATCCTGCGGGCTCAGAGTGCCTGGACAGGTCTGTGCCGGGGCTGGGGTGGGGGACACGGTGGCAGGGTGAGGGTGACCCCATTTGTCACCTCCATCCCTCTCACCTCTTGCAGAAAAACAGAGCAGCCGGTCGCATGCCCCATTGGTGCTGGGCCTGATCCTGGGGACCTTCGCTTTGCTGGGCATGGCTGTGGGGATCTTCTTGTGCACAAGAGGAAGCAGCTAGCAGAGCTGGCAGCAGTCCCATGTCACTCCGTGGAGGCAAGGAACGGACCCATCATCACCCCGTGGAGGCAAGGACCGAGCCCGTGCCCTGCAAGGAGTGCATCTCCCCAGCACTGCAGACTTGGTTCCCAGAGGACACCAGTGGCTTCCTCACTGGTTGACACCCCCAGCAGCAGCACCCTGCCCTGGGGACGGTCCACACGCTGGGTTGGCACGATGCACTGAGATTTAACACAGAAATGTGCTTGACATGGGTGGAAAAAATGGGGAAGAGGGCTGCGGGGGAGAAAGTGGCAGGAGAAACAGCCAAGAAAGAGTTAAAAGGACGGCACTGAAACCTTCTTTTATCCCAGTTCCAGTATGGATAAATGCCTGGAAGGGAGGATGCCACAAATCTGTGGCACTGCTTGGAGATGTCATGTAATAAAATTGCCCATCAGCTCTCATGGCTCTCATTTTCCCTCAGCAGCACCGACCTGGGGCTGCAGATCCACTGTTGGGGGGCAGGCACACAGGGACCACAGCTGCCGGTGCCGGGTGGGCTCATTGGCATTGCCAGTCCCTGCGTTGCACCCCAGGCCATGCACCGAGTTTGCAAGGCCTCTGGAGAGAGGCTGGTGAGGTTTGCACCTCCTGAACTCATTTCAATCTGCCCGCAGGTTTGCTTTGACTCAGTTAAGTAATTTTTCCAATGGCCAAGTGGCAATGCTTCATTTATTTTTCATTTCCTCATCTTTGCATGAGACATCAAGGTTGAGTACAGGCAGACGTAACGGGATGGGAGCAGATTCATGCGTTCACGACTCTCCTGTAAGGATGCTGCCCAGAGGGATACGGGACTGTGGGGACACGGGCGAGGGACAGGGCAGGCGTGGGGCGGTGCACTGGGGACCCCAGGGTGAGAAATCACTCCCCAGCTACCAGCTAAAGAAATGCAGAGCTGTATTACCAGCACTGCCCAACAGCATGCATTGCTTTATTGTCCTTCTGAGCGATCCAGAGCTGAGCTAAACTTGCTCTTTGTTTAGAATTTGGTTATATTAATAATACAACCTTGGCTGCGTTTCCCTTCCGCCCATAGCAAGATTTTGAGCACGACACCCTTCTTGTGCTCATCTTCACTGCCCCAAGGGCAGGAAGGGCTGGGGATTAGCCAGGAGCTGGCTTGAGCCACCAAAAGAGGGGACAGCACAGGAATGTGAGCTTTCCTGGATTGACTTCCAGCTCATTCCTTTCTAAATACCCTTCCCTGCGGGTCAAAGTAAGAAAGAAAGGGTGGGCAGGGCGGAAGACAGGGAAAGAGATGCAGGACAGAAAGCGGGTAGGGAGATGACTTAGTGGTTGTCCTTGAGAAGGAGGTCTCCAAAGACCACTTCTCATCACTCTGGCTGCCGGCCACCCCCTGAGCAGCCCCCGCCTCCACGAGGCTCTTGGGGCCGGAGCACTCCCCACCCCTCAGTGGGCTCCTTTGCAAAGGAGAAATGGCAGCCAAGAGGCCAGAGGATGCAAAACAAGGCCGAGGCACATGGACGTCATTGCTTGGCCTCTACAGAAGTGTCCTTGGGGGGAGCTCTGCTGCGGGCTGAGCACTGCATGTCCCTGCCACAGCATCAGGGGACAAGAGGCTCATGTTGAAGGTCAAACACAATAGCTTTGCTCCCCATTAAGGGGTAAAACCACTTGTAGCCACCTTCCAGCAGGGAGAAACCGCTGCATTCACAGCTCGGCTTTGGTTTTTTGTCTTAGGGCATCTCTGCTGCCTGCACGTAGAGGCAGAGGTTGCACCGCTGTCCCAAGACCCAGAGCGATTCTCATGCCAAGTCCCACCCTGGGCTGCAGCTCTGTGCTCTGGCTGGGAGGGCAGGGCATGGATCCTGCGGGAGAGCAATGCCCCAGAGCCACCAGACACGGGCTGGCAGCAGGGATGGCACCCGGGCTGGAGAAACTGGGGAGGTCTGGAACAACAGGGCTTGTTTTGCTTTTTGCTTCTGAAATGCATCATCTTTTGGACAGATGAGGAAGTCTCTGTTTTAAACAGCTCTGGAAAAGACTTTTTCCTGCCCCCTGTGCATGTCAGTCCCAGCAGGAGAGCATTTCAGAAAGGGGCCGGCTTTGATACTGCTCTCGAGTCTTTGCCAGAGATCGCAAGCAGAGGGGACAGTGCCTGGCGGCGGGGATCCCCCCGAAACCGCAGGATCCCAAGAAACAGCCTCATCCCAAACTGTGCCCATGGGCAATGCTCCCAAAGCTGACACCCCTCATCCCAGGGCCACCTCCCTGGTGGTCACCAGCACCTGACATGGGCATAATGGCCAAGAGCCAAGGGGTTATGGCAATAGCATTCATCCCCTGCCCCGGCACAACCCCCAGATTTCTCTTCCTCATGCCAAAATCCCCAAACTGCCTCATCATGGGGCCACCAACACTTGTCCTGGAGCAGCACGCTGGGGACAGGCAGCCTGGCTGCCCCAGGCTGCGAGCTGGGCTCCCTCCCCACCACTGCTCCAAAACGTACCATCTCTCAGCTGCCAGTAGCCACATCCATGGCTGATCCTCTCCCAAATTTGGCTAATCTTCCACCCTCGATCACAGCTTGGGGTGGATGCCAACACTTAAAACACACATCCTGTCATCTGAGGGTTGTTTTTAATTTGCTCCTCATTTGTTTGTGTTTTTTTTTTTTTCTTTTTGAAAAACAGCAAATAAACCTGCCCACAGACCTTTGGAGGCTTTAACAAACCCCCCTCCGCAGCACATCCCCCAGAGCAAACGATCCCGGTTATCCACACCGATTGCGGTGTGAGGCTCTGCTTTCCCCACGCTGCATGGTTTCCATCACTCAGCTCTGCTATCGCTAACTCGGACAAGGGTTGAGATAAGACGCCCAGCCTTGAACATTGGCATCGTCTTACTCACTGGAACAATGTGCTAGGCACCGGATTTCCCCTTTGCCCACATCCCGTGGGTGCTTCAGATGAGGTGGGCAGGTTCCCCTCCCACCTAGCAGGGACACAGAGTCCCCTCACTGCCCTTCAGACACCAGCTCCCACTGCAAGGTCAGCATCCCCAGTTGTGTCCTTCAGGAACCTCCGGCTGCTCGCACAGCATCCTTGGCTCCGCACCCTGGCCAGCAGCCACGCTGCCCTGCCTGGCCCCAGGGGCAAAGGGCTGGACCACTCCAGGAGCTGCCCAAAAACAAAGCAATGGGCTCCTGTACCTGCTTGGGTGGGGAAGGCAGCAGCTGGGGAAAAAAAAAAGTTGGGCTGATAGCATCAGTACTTGTCATGACAATGGGTAGCACCCGATTTAATTATCTGGAGACACAGAGAAAGGATTGCTCTTACAAACACCCCTCACGCACTCACTGCCTATGCCGGTGTCATCAGTGCTTTTCTGGACTAAACAAGCTCCGTTCTTCTATCCCCAGAGGTCACATTGGCACAGCCTCAGATGGCATTTCTGGTATCGCCAGCTTTGGGGTATCCTTTTTAACCCAGGGGCTGCACTAGGGTGAAGGGATTTGCAACATGTGGAGCCTCCAGGCAGCCATTCTTGAGCAAGGGATTCTTTATTTCGGGCAAAGTAATTCTGGGGGTGGAGGCTGTTGGGTATCTGCTTTCTAGAGGCTCCCTGCTCCCCCATGAGAGTGGGCAGGGCCCTGGAAATAGTTAACAGCAGAGGAAAGGGCTGTGCTAGTGAGTCCCTCCCCATAGGGCACAGGGGTGCCCAAGACCCATCACTACCCTCTTCCCTTTCCTCTCACCTCTCAGGTCAGCACGCGCCAGAGGAAACAGGAGGAGAAAGCTGGCCGCTAGCCACAGTCAACAGTGAGCAGGGCTACGTGGCAGTCAGGATGAAGGGAAGCTTCTGGGCAGCAGGATACCACCAGTTCCACCACACGCCCTGCCCCAACTGGGCTGTCCCCACCCTGGGGACCACTTGGGTCTGAGCAAGCCATGCCTTGCAAGATGCTCCACTGCTGCTCCTACAGCACTGCCCACCGGTCTGATGGCACAGGAGCAGAGACAGGGGCTGCTGTCCAGATATCCCACTAAATACTCCTACAAGGAACTGTTGCTACACCTTCCTTGCCAGGTCCCCACCACCAAAGCCTTCAGACAGCCATTTGAGCAGCTGTATTCAGGAACACTGCAAGTGTAGCTTCAGGAGAAAAATCTCCTGGCACCAGCCACTTCTCCCCTTCCTATCTCCACAGCCTCTCAGAAGCAGAAACATTTAGATATAGATAAGTACTTTAAAATAACAAGCTCTTTGGAAAAAAAAAAACAAAAAACAAAAAACAACCAAAAAACAAAAAACCACCAAGCAGAGACATTTCCATGGAGAAGAAACTGCTGTTTGGGAATGCTTTCACCTGCTCCCCGGACTGTGGGATGCTCTGTGCAAGCAGCGCCACTTGCTGTGGTGAGAAATAAGACAGCAGTGGCCCTCTGTGTGGCTGAAGCCATCAGGAACAAACCACTCTCAGGCCAGATGGCTCTTTAAGACACACGTATCTAAATGCTCAAGCTCCTGTGCACAGTCCCAAAACTTCAATATCTGGTCTGGGATGGGCAACATGGCTTTAGATCCAGCAAGTCCAGACCATGGAGGGACAGAAGTGGACAAAGCTGCTAGGACACAATGCTTTCTCAAAGAGCGCATCTGAACCCTGTTTTCACCCCCATCATCAACCTGCTACGGAGTCCTCACTCCACCTGCTCCTTCGCCTCCCCTGGCATGGGAGGGATCCAGCCGAAGGGCGGTAACACAGCGCTGATGGAGGCAATGGTATCTCAAAGTGAGCCTGTGGTGAGGCCCTGGAGGAACACACACAACTTGGGAGGTGATCAAGACCATTCACTTTGGAAAGAAATCAGGATCCCATTTCAGCCGAGCAAGGACCATGTGCTTGAACAAGCAGCAAGGACTTCTAGAAATGTGTTTCAAGGACAAGTGTTTTGCTAGAGGAATTTAACAACATGCCTGTATCTAAACCCTCAATCCTTGACTTGTGCAAACATTTAGGGTAAAAGGGGACCAGGAAATTAATTTTTAAAATTTGATCTCATTTAGGAATGACAGCAGTGCTTAAAAGGGGCTGGAAATTAAGACTGCATTACAGGATTCCCAGCTCAGAGGATCGCACCTTCAGGATGCTTGTACAGTCCCAAACCATGAAGAGGCGATGTGAACATCTAAGCTTCCTAAGAAACACTTACAGGAGATAAAGCAGTCCATGCATGCTATGACTCACTCACGCCAACTAAATGTTACTGAAACAGGGGACACAGGATGTCACAGACAATGAACAGCTTCCACATCCCCCTCACTAGAGACACTAGACACCCTGGAGCCCTTGGAGGACAGCTACCTCCCCGCCATCCTAGAGGCGGCCCAGCTTTCCTCAGGCAAGCGGGCCAAAACAAGTGAAAATGTTTGAACCAGACCCTGGCAAGCACTAGTGTATGCTGCTGCCTGCAGAGAAAACATGGAAATCCTGGAAGCTTTGTCTGAAGGTGGGAAAGGCGGAGGAACCCAGCTCTGCACACACCCCACAGGAGGGGGAAAGGAAAACGGAAGGAAGTAGGGTTGCTTGGTATGATTTGGGGCTTTCATTTCTGTTTTTCTTCTCACCCTGGTAAAAGCAGAGGCTTTGCAGCTATTGTTGCTGTTCTCCTCTCAGAGGAGTACAGCCTTACAATGAAAAGAAAACAAACACACACAGGAAGGAAAAAAAAATTAGCAGGGAAAAAGGAAAAGCAGCAGCAGAAACAAGTACCCATGCCTGAAATAAATGCACTGCTTGCTGCCAGGGGTGCAGGTAGGAAAAGTTACACCACAGCTAAACTCTCCCCTGTGCAGAAGTTGAGACCTTGGTGCAAAGTCTTGGCTTTTTTGGCTTTATTGCTACAGGTGAGCACTGGCAGCATGCTCATGTGCCACTGGAACAGGAAAGCAATCAAATAGACTCTCGAGGGGCTGAGATAACAGGAACCAGCCCCATGCACAGGGATATTGGAAAGAGACTTTCTTTGAAATGGAAAGTTTCTTAGAAATCAAAGCTAAGGGGGGGGGGGAAGCGGGGGCAGAGCTGCCTACAGACACCTGGAAAGAGCTGGTCATCAAATGGGCAGACACTCGAGGTAGCAGCCTCAGCTGGGTTTAACAGCTTACACTTAGGGATTTTGAGGATGACAAGCATTGAAACCAAGGGTTTGGCATCCTGGGTTTGTCTCATCCCCCTCTCTCAGCTGTTCCCAAAGACCCTGCTTTGCTCTGCCAAGGTAAATGTACAAAGGATCCAACAGGAAGCCTTCCCAGTGCTGCTGCTTCCGCTGCATCACCTCCTGACAGAGTTTAAGGGTTGGGTGGGACACTGCTAGTCCAAGGGCAGAACTCAAAGGCTGGGCCAGAGCTGCTCTCCATCTCTCTAAGCTGAGGTCTGAGATACTTAAAGTTCACAATGAAGAAAAACAAAACAACAAAAAACAAAACTAAAAGAACTCTACCTTGAGTCTCCTGCTGCTGCTCCCCAGTAAACATTTCCATGTAGAAGAAACAGGTCCCTTCCACTTCCCAGGCCGGGGATGAGGTAGCAGCTGTAAGGATCCCACTTCATAGCCCCTGACAGCCCAGAGGGAAGGAGCAGAACACCGTCCTACATGAACAACTGACTCCTTTCTCTTGCTGCCTACATCCCTGTCACAGGGAAGCACAAGTGTGACTGACACAGGCACCTCAGAAATTGTTTAGCTACCACTCCTGAAGAACACGTGGACGTGAGTCTCTGATGGGGAGGCTTAGAGCAGCAGGGTCTTCCTGACAGAGAGCAGAGCAGCGCAGGTACCTCCCTACCAGGTTACGAGGTCCTTGGTTCAAATAAAGCAGCTACAGAGCTTTTCCTGGTATTAGCAGCTGTAGTTTCACCCTTTACAGCAGCTCACAGCTTAGATCACTGAAGGGACCATTCCTCATCAGTGCAACAACTTGCAGCTGTCCCAGGGTAGTGGTTGCTGAAATACATAACCAGGTAGTTGTTGCCATTCCAACTCAAACATCTTTATTTCTGTGCTGTTAGCTTCACCCATCCTCACAGAGGACAGAGTCAGGAGGTAAGTGAACTTTTCCAGACAAGCTGTCAGTTACATTTGGGAGCAAAGAAGAATCAAGGCCACAAGGAGCCATTCCCATTACTTTCCAAAATCCCATCATAAAAGTTTGATGAGTCTTTGCTAAGCGGTTGTGACTTCAAATTTAAAAACCAAGCACTGACTTTGGGACAAGAGGACTACTTGGTAGTTAAAAGAGTCCACAGGAGCCTTAAAAGCCCTGCTTTCCCAGCCACATGTAGAGCCTAACATAGTCTGTAAAGGCTCTCCTGCCACTCCGCTCCCAACAGCACTTGTACTCCTGCCCCAGAAACAAAGACTTCGAAGCAATACCACACTCAGGACTCAGAGGGGAAGGGGAGGAAGGGCTGGGATTAAAAACAAAACAAAAACCAAACCAAAACAGCAACTTGGAAGAGACTGACACAAAGGACAAAAAGCAGGAGAAGCTATGAAAATGTTGAGATGGTCAAGAAGTCACATCAAAATATATTTAAAAACCAGAAATTCCAATCTATGTGGAATTTAAAACTCCTTTCCCCACCTTTTTTTCCTTGTTCAAGGCGTCTCTGTTGTTGTTCCAGAACGGGGAACATGATAGGCAGCACCAGTTATGTCCTGAAAAGGGTAGTACTTCCCCCAACCCCACTTCCACCATTTAAAAAAAAAAAGTTATATATACCTCAACAATTGCCCAACCCTCCCTCTTTTCCACTACAGTGGGCAGGAGAAAAAACTGCAAACAAATCTGACTTTTCATTTTCACTTAAGTCCAATTTTTCCACACATCAATATCCCTGCAATCCATTGTACACCTTCTGCACCGATCCTTGTTTCAACAACTGTTTGAGACCTGCAAGAGAAAGGAAAGTGTTACTGCACAGCACAAACAGGACTCTGCATTTGCTGTTCCTGCTGCATTTACAGGACCCATGGCACCCGGCTTTCAAGACTGAGCCCACTTATCTGAATAATGCAAACACTGGTACTCTAAGAGCATCATTAGAAAAAGAAAAAGGAACCCCCCAACAAACAACTTGCTGAATATTTCCAGAATCTAATTTATCTAGCTCATCTCCCCAGGCTCCCTCTAGAGCCCAAGACGGCTTGCTAGCAGCAAGCTCAGGAGGACTATGTTTGAGTCCTCCTAGATTTGCCAGCTACGGAAACCCACGAGTAATTACAAAGCAGAGATTTTAACACTGGTATGTGGTGCCTGGGGACATCACTGTCCACTAGAAGCAGTCCCTGAAGGCAAGTAAGCGAAGCGAACTTATCTGTGGGCTTAAGCATCCTACTGATGGCCTGAAAACCTCAATTTTTTTTTTTTTTTTTAAACTCAGTGTTTCACAATGGAGTCTAGCTAGCTTTTCAAATACCATCTTCTCCACCCCTGAAAGCCCATTCATAAAACATTTCAAAGAATTGACTGCTCCGAGGTCCCGTCAGTATGAAATTCATACCAGAGCAGGATGAGAGTGAGTCAGCCCTTAAAACTATAATAGCTCATGTACTGGGGTCAGCACATTCAAGGAAAGACCAGCAGGTCTTCACTGCTACTTAAAGGGCAAATCCACACAAAACAGAGGAAGCAGACTGGCAAGAAGGGATGTGTCACACTTTTCCCACAGATAATCAGAGGGGACTCCCTCTTTAAAAGTCAGCCTGGTCACACACTGCCAGGACTCCTGCTGCCGTGGCCATGGGGCCTCTCAGGGCATTGCAGCACCTCTGCTCTCACCAGCACCAGAAACCATTGAGCCTGAGGAGGGGCTATCAGGAGCCAAAACAGAGATGAAAGCTCTCCACATCATGGATAACTTTCAAATAATAATAAAAAAAATTAAGCTAAACTGCTATAAATCTGCTGTAGGATGTCCTCAAAACAGCATCAGTCTTGCAACAAAGTACCTAAGCTGACTTGCACCTCAACGTGACAGAAGACAGGATTGCAGTTCTGCCTCAGATCAGCTTGCTCTGCTGCTCCACCAAAACCAGAGTCACTGTGTCATACCATACAGATGCGTACCAAGACAGCTCTCTGTCAGAGAAGAGCTACTCGTGCTTCTTGCTTGCTGGTCAGAGAATCTCAAACTCTTTCCTACATTCAGAAACATCCTTAACAGCAGGGCAAAGAGAGTCGCTATACAGGGGCTGCTAACCATTAAGGATAGGTCATTCTTCAGGGGAGCAAGAGGATGTGTCTCCTGGACATGTAGTTCTTTGAAAGGAAGGACAGAGCTAGAGAAAGGTGTGCTCCAATCATCCTGAAAAGAAGCGGGATTAGCACTATTCCCATACCTTCTTTCCTGCTAGTTAGCTCTAGGCAGCTGCCTGCTGGCCTGAAGGATACTCTCATTAGTACACAGGATATTCCAACACATTCTCTAAAGTTGAATCAGGAACTCAAGATATTTGGTGCTACTGCACCTCAGGCATTTTTTAATAGAGCTAACTTTGATATTTTTGTGAAACCGCCAACGGACAACAGGTTACAACAGAACCTGAGCGCTTTGCTGTCTGTTGTTGCTGAGCACTCCAGAATTAAAGTATAGGATCCAGAGCTCCAAAACATACGGTAAACAAGTGTCAGTAGAGAAGAACGAGAGATATGTCAAAGAGAAAGTGATCTCTGATCAACAGGCAGTAAATTCCCCAATGTCACACTGGCAGGAAAGCAAGCATATTATTTCTCTGACTCTAGAGCTTAGACTGACCTGAGCGGTGCCCTTGGAGTCAGAGTATCTTCTGACTGCCCCAGGAGCTGCACATATGGTTAAGAGATAAGAAGTAAGGACCACTGCCAACAATAAGAAAAAAAGGATGTTTTGAATTCTGAAGCCTACAGTCTTCCTTTGAATGTGTACACTGAACTGTTGCCACACAACATGAATAGACCTATTCCCTCATAAAACTCCTTAAATCACTGGATGTTTGGAGATATTCTACTGTACAGAAATGCATTTGACTGCCTACCCAGTCACCTTCCCCTGGGAAGCATGGAATTGTTTTAAGAGGGAGTGAAACAGCCAGAGGCCCTGTGCCTGAACACACTCATGCCAGTACCATCATCTCTCTGCTGCCAGGATATCTGTTGAAGGCGTGTGAGCAATTTTGACAAACACTGAGGCTTCTGTTGCTCTTTGCCCAGTTTCTTCACAAACTGCCAAGAGCAACAGCTGGAAAAACCTCATGTCTGCTCGAGAGATGCCATTGCCTTACGAAGCTTCAAGAAGGGCAGCAGAGCCTGGAATGAGACCTCACACTGATGCAGTCACTGCGCTCTGCAGCCCTCACTGGGCACACCACACTTAAAACAAGCAGGAAAGCACAAGGGTCAAAACATAAAACACATTCATTCAAAGCACAGCCCAGAGGCACAGACCTCGCGGCCCAAACAGATGCAGAAGGAGCCGCAGAACAGTCAGCCAGCCCTGGAGCTGCAGCTACCAACTGGGCTAGCACAGTGCAACCAATGCAGCAGTAAGGGCTGCAGGGCTGAGAAAAGCCCACCCAGGGCTTGGCTTCCCTCTACAAACTGGAAGAGTCCAGGAAAGCTGCACATTTGCCTCATTCTACCAGGACAGCTGCCAGAATGCACTAAAAGGACACCTTCAGAAGAAGAAAATATGATAGCCCTGACCAGCAGGAAGAAGTCCTGGTGATGGGAATTTTCTGAATAGCTGCACTGGTACGTACCAGGACCTTCTCTGTACTGTAGCAGAGGATGGGGCCCTTGATGCCTTGTGCAGAGAAGCAGAACCTACTGCAGAGGCTGATGAAGCAAGGAGGAATTTCCAGCTGGAAGTATAGTATCAACCCTCCTGTCGGTTCTAGGATTTCTACATGGTTCATCAAGTTTCCATCTGAGCACTGAAGCTGAGAAGCAGATCTCTCCTACCAGACATCTGCATTGCACCCTTCTCCCCTATATGGCCACAAAACACTTTGGGTAGAGGGAGATGTAGAGGGGACCAATCCTTCTTCTGATGCTGCATGACACTGTCTTTGACAGCAGAGGGATTTTCACAGGTCTTGCCTTCAAGAAAGCGGAAACAGGGGCTGGAAAACAGCTTGTGCTCCCATCCCAGCAAAGGCAAAGCAGACAGAAGCTAAGCCCAGTAAGTCTTTCAGCTCAGACAGATGGCCAGCTACAAAACAAAGCACCTGCAAGCTTGCCAAGTGCTACATCCCAGCAGTGGCACACCCCAACCTAATGTGGTTCCCTACAACCACAGCAGCCATGTTCAATTGCTTAAAAGGGAAATGGAAGTTAATCACAGGTTATCAGCCAACTGTGATATGTTGTACAAGGGGCACAGGGAAAGAAGAGCCCCTCCTGACCGCTACAGGCCACTGGTTCAATTGAGAGCTTTGGTAAGAGGTCTGAGCAACTCACTGCAACAACAGAGCTTTAAAACACGCACCTTCCCGCTGTTCGTTTGTCAGTTGCTCTTTGGGGAACTCCACATCAAATGTAATTATTAGTGAGCCTTTGATATTATTGTTATCAAAATTTGGAAGACCTTCTCCTTTCTTCCACAGTTTGGCCCCGGGTTTTGTAATTTTATCCCGAGCAATGTGAACCTAGAGACAAAAGAAATTTCAGAACGTTACTAACATTCAGTCTGTGTACCCCAACAGTCCAATGCCCTTTCCAACCCACTGAAAAGCTTCAGCTGATGTTGATTCTTTGCCAAAGTCAGTGATAATCAAGGGGTCCAGGCAGTATTACTGCGAGGACACATGCCAGAACTAACACCACCTGAGACAGCACGTGCAGTAACTGCTGTGACAGCCTGGAACCAAGCCCCACACTGTGCACTCCTCGTATAGGGCCTGTTTTGGCTCCATGGGAATTGGCCTGGAAGTCTCTAGCAAAGGGGAAATTATATACAAACAGCAGTTGCAGAGACACCAAAGAACCTCACACTCAGCACAGATCTGCAGCTAAATTTTGCAAGAAAGCAGACTGTTGCCTCACCTTGTGCCCATCTAAGTGTGCGATATCCATTTCAAAGCCTGTAAGTGCCTCGACCAGCGAGATTGTCACGTTTGTATACAAGTCATCTCCTCTTCTTTCAAAGACTGGGTGTCTGTGGAAATAAGAGACATTAGAACTTTTCTCCTTCCCCATAGGCGAGAATAGGTCCTCTAGCTTCCTCCCCTTTATTTGTCAGTTTGGAGAACTCACAAATAACAGAGGAAGTGAAGAATGAATGAAATTTAGCTTCATTTTCCTGTGTGAGATGCTACTAATAACCTTTCTATTTCTAGAGCAATGAGTGGTGAGGCGTGTCAAGAAGTTGTGACTCACACAACAATTTTCTTAGTGGGGCATTTCCTTACAATAGGGAGATAGCATGTTTATGGAAAAAGGAGATACTTCGTGTGATTCACACAGGAGCTACTAATAGATGCCAGAATTCAAGTCAAATGAAATAAAAGTGGAGTTATCACAGGATCTTAACAGTGGTGAATCCAGCTACTCTAGCATCACCGATGTTGAATACCATGCACAGCCTTGAGTACCAGGCTCCTGGCTGCACCAGCTCTTCTGAAGGGTAAGCTACACACTAGCCAAGAGCAATACTGGTCAGAAAGTTGCTTGCAAGCTTCCTTTACAATAACCAGAAAGAGTGGTTTAACCAGGCCAGTTACTTACTTAAGAACTTTTATTCGGAAGCGCAAATCACCTGGCTCCCCATCCACGTGGGGTTCACCTGTGAAAAAGAAAGAAAAAGCTCTGTTTAAAGGAGCTAGTTAATAACAACTGAAGAAACAAGTAACATATTAAACACAATAGAGATTTGCAGCTCATGTTGAAGGAAAAAAAAACAACTAGTTAATCTTGACACAACTAAAACCCTACTTACACATACCTGGTTACTAAAGAGCCCAGGACTTTGAGTACTGCCTCCACGAGCTCATACCTCTCTGCAGTTCTGAAAAGACTTGCCTGCATGTTAATTATGTCCTTTACTTGTTGAGAGGATTACCTCATACTCAAGCCTGGAACAGATGCTCCTACTCAAAACTTATCTGAAACATCAGGTTTAGACCTTTCTTTCTGTGTGCCTCCAGTACCAGCAAGGGGAGTGGAACTGAGTGTTATCCAGACTTAGCAAAGAGTACGCTCCTGGATTTCAGCAGCATGAAGAGGACACAGCACTTAAAGCAACACGTGGTGATCAGTTACCCAAAGGAGAGCCTAGATACCTTCACTGCCGTGAAGACCAGCCTTACATGACTGAAAAGGAGCAAGTCAGAACTGAGCAGCAGGGTGGTGCCCATATACATACCTTCACCAATGAAGGGATACTCCATACCATCCCTCACGCCTGGCTCTATTTCCACTTCTAGTGTTCTCTCCTCATTCACAAGCCTGCAAAGTGGAAAAGCACACAAGCACTAAGTTTTCAACAGGAGGTGGCAGCACCTACTTATGTTGCGGGAGTGTTCTCCTCACCCCAGTAAGTTAACACACACTCTCTCCTTTCTCATGTGTAAAACTGGAGGGCAAGTGCTGCCTTTTGTGTGTGCTGATACTCATTTTGTAGAGAAGGAAAAGTTAAGCTCCTAAACACACAGCCAGCATCTGGATGTGTGACTACAACAGTATTCCATGTCCAACTGTTCCCAGTTGGAAACCGTGGGCTTCCCTGACTTTGTTTATTCAGATTTCGTTGTAGAACTTCCACTGTAGTGTGACTGACTGTTCAAGGAATAAGAGGCTGAAAGAGCACATTGGGGAGCTCTACATCTAATACAGCTGGCCACCTCTATTGTAAGAATAAAGACTGGTTCCCTGGAAACAAGAAACTTACGTTAAGTTTTTCCAAAGTCCCCAGGTCTTACTGGTAGTACAGGCACTCTACTCCATCTAGTGGCAGCTTTTGAATAAACAGCCATATAACAAAAGAGCTGGGAACTCACTTGACGTTTGGACATTCATCACAAACAACTTCTTGAGTCATCTGGAAGCGTCCAGGACCCAACTGGGTGGTCCTCATCTCCTGCCGGCAATTGCATTTCCGTTTGCCAGGTGCCTGTCTTGCCACTGGCTTGTTCCTGACAACCTGCACGGAATAGGAAGAACTTGATACAGCACACAGGGCAGCACTCCTGGATCTCCGCCTTCTCAAACAACCTGAACGTAATTTGGTTTTGTGTGCTGCCTCCACAGTAGCTGCAAATAGCCTCAGCAAAATACTGAGTTTTCACTTTGTGTCTCTTGCTGATCACACATTATATACCAGAAAAACTCTGACATAACTATTACCATTTCCTTTCTTTTTCCTGCACACTTTATTCTAAACAGGAAAGATAACACCAGGATGAAACACCTCACACTCTGGTTATGATAGCTTCCTTGTCCCACACAACAGGCAAAGTTATTTGAGTTCTCCCCCATTTACTCAAGGCAATCACAGCACAGACTTAATCAATGCAAATTCTAACGTGCAGAATAACAGGGATTGTCAGCACCAGAAATACAACTTGCTGAAAAAAAAAAAAAAAACCAAAAACCCACACACAACCTTAAAAGGCCACCATACCTTTGCCAAGTATGTTATTCAGAAATTTGCAGTGACACATTTGGCCACATAAAGAGGTTATGAAAAATCCTCAACACAGTTTTGCAAGAATTGCAAAATGAATTTGATGCTTCTGATGGGCCGTCAAGTATCACTAACTTCTAGAGAGACCACTTACACCTTTTCCAACTGGGCTACTGCAATAAAAAAAAGCTACAGCTAGTCAGTGACAGCTATTATCAAGAGAACCATCCCTTTATAGAGAAATTGCCAGATGGCAAAGATGAATAAATGTATTGTTTCTTCAGTTAACTATTAGCAAATAGCATCATAACATCCCCCACTGTCACTGCCAGATACTGAGAAAACCAGCATCTATTTTAGCTCTACTCTTTGGGAAAGGATATCATTCTGAGCAGTGGCCAGTCCAGGCATCTCAAGCCTGAGAAGACACTGGAGAGACTGACAGCCAAGCAGTCAAACTTACTTCTACAAAGTTTCCTGAATACACCTCCTCCAGTGTAACCTCCAGGTCCACAATGATGTCACTTCCTCTGGGAATGTTCCTGTCTTGTTGGCGAGGGTTACCTCCAAACATGAATCCAAAGTCCCCAAAGAAGCTGGAGTAAAGCACATCAGTTAGTTCAGGAAGGAATTCTGATCAAACAAGGCTTTGATGAAGAGAGTCACCCAAGGCAGCAGCAACACTGTGCTTGGCAAATGCTTTTAGCCCCCTAGAGAACAGCCTCCTCACAGTACAAGAGCACCATAGTAAATCCAGACACCGCTTTCTGCTCCTCCAGGACACAAGGTAATGTCTTCAAACAAAGCAGTCACTTCGGAAGAGTTTGCTGTATTAAAGGAAACAAGTTTTGGAGCAGGAGTTGAACACCAACACCTCAAAAATCTGCCTGCTGCCTAATGGAAGTCCCCTCTGTACTGTACTGCTGCTCAGGTAATGTTACCACAAGGTAACTCTGAGTAGCGCTTCACTTCTAGCATTGCAAGTCAATGCTGACAGTAGTCAGTAGTAGTCTGAGGACAAGGTAGATGAGAAAAAAAAAAACAACTTGCTAATAAGTCTGCATGTTTTTCCTCAAAACAGCCCAGCAGACAGTGTGAGTTCTCACCCAAAAGGATTACATGAGATGAGCAACTTCAGGAATTGTTTTAGTAAATTTGTGCCTAGGAGAACCAAAGGTTCTGCCTCAGCAACATGCAGGGGCCTTCAGATTTTAATGACCCAAATTGTACAGTTGCTCTGAAATGTAGTGTAAGACACTACAGCGTTACTTCACAAAAGAAAAAGTGATCCCCAAAGCGCACACATGATCTGTGACAACAGGTTAAACATCAATCACGTCAGAGAACACAGGAAAGTTCCTATGTGTTTAATGCAGCTGCAGCACCTTACAGATCACCCACACTGGTGACACAGCTTGTGAAGTGAGCAAGAGCTGTCCATGTGGGAAGATAACACTGGTGCCTATTTGCTGTTCTTGGTGAGAGTATTGATGCAAGACAGACAACTGAAAACTGCACGTGGGATATCCACTGTAAACGTGTTACTTCAAATTCTCAACTGTCACTTCAGATCAGTGCTTCCTGACTGGGTAAAAGACCTTAACACAGAATTTGCCCGTATCAAACACATGCATGAGCATTGCAAAATCAGAGCACCAAGAACAGCTTGAAGTGGCAAAGTCTCCTTACTGTGAGAAGATGTCTCCATGGGAGCTCTGGTGCCCATCCTTCAATCCCTCCTCACCATACGCATCATACTGCTTCCTCTTCTCCTCATCTGACAGCACCTGGCAAAGGGATGTAAGCAGACAAGACACTCACCCACAGCTGAACTGGATTGTTTAAAAAAGGCTCTGAGAAAGGCTCACCAGTACTCTTCACTGGGGAACAAGTAGCAATGCTTTACATTAAGAAAACACCGTCTAGAATTTGCTTGCAGCACTGGAGTAGAAAAGTTAAACATTTGTATCAGTTAGACCCATAAAAGGCATGGTTAGTTTATTAAAACAGCAGAAGCAAAACAGAAAATACAAACAAACTGAGTTTATCTTAAGGATTAAAAAACAATCACAAGGAAAAATTCAAATCAGTTCCTACAAAGCAGGACACACTGAGGAAAAAAAAAAACAAAAACAAAAACCAACCAACCCACATAATACCACCCCTGTTCCTCAGTTTGTTCTTCAAGCACAAAGAATGTGTATTTCTCCAGCTACTATTCTGTAACACTTCGCAATGATGGCAAGCTTGCCTACAAAGCTGAACCTGACGTACAGGGTAAGCCCACACCAGTTTGAATGCTGGCCCTTGTTCCTAAGGGCAGCAGAAGTCAGAGGTAACTTCAATACTGAGGCAGAAGAACACATCCCAACACACGTGACTTTCAAGACTATAAAGCCTCAGTTTTTGTTCCTAAGCATTGGTCTTTGCTCTTTCCTGCCCCAGAGACCCAGAAGTTCCCAGTAAGATTTAGTCTTCCCTCCCCTTCCTCCCCTGTTGATCATATGTTGGAAGGTTAAAATCATCAGGATAGCTTTCAGAAGGCCTGAGAGGAGCAGAAGCAGATGGAGAAGCAGCTAAACAGGTGGAGAATCTGGCTAAATGATGAAAACCAACCTGAAATTGTAACCAATGATAAATGCTAGCAACAAGGGAAAAAAAAAAAAAAAACAACCCACAACAGTGACTTTACTAGCTTCATCTAGTAGGTAAGAGTTGAATTCTCTCTTTGTCACTTCAGATTTTGCATTATGGCACACACTTCCTAAAAGAGGGATAAACTTTCTGTTTTGTGATCTGTTGGTAACAGAGCAAAATTCCTCACAGTAGAGTACTGCACAGTACTGATGATACCACGAGCAGTAAGAAGGGAATAAAGAACACAAATATTTGCCTTTCGTTCTTTCTGCAGGCTTTTGGAGAACACAACTCCAGCAAAGGAGTTCTTGTTTGTTACGTTAGATTGCCTTCAAAGCAAAGCAACTATTCTGGGTAAGCTTGTAAAACTCCCCTGGAAACTCCCCCCCTAAACCACCCTGAGAGTAATGACTAAAATGAGGGGAGTCTCAGTTCCCTCACCTGGGACCAGTCTCCTTTCTAACTGAAACATCCGTGTTCAGACCACACAGCTGCAGGGTGGAAATCTCTTAGGCTGTTAAAATGAAAGAGACCAAGCAGTGTAATTAACCTACTTTCCCCATATTTTTTTTCTTAAGGCTTTGCCATAGCTAGTCAGCTAGCCAAACCCTGAGGAGCAGTGCTACTAACAGAGGCTGTTGCTTTATGGCAAAAAGCATCCTAGGTTAGGTTAGAAGAGAAACACAATTCTAGCTCCCTTTTGCCCCAAACAATCAAATCAACACACTGCATCTCATAGCTAGCTTAGCAGAAGGATTTGCAAGCTGTACTAACTAAACAAAGAGACAAAGACCTTGCAGGACATCAAAACATTACTTCTTCTAAACCTACTTAATAGAACATGTACGTCAATGCTGAATTTCAGTATTCTGATGCGTCTCCCTTCAGCAAGAAGCACACAAATGAAGACCTTGAAAGGAGGTTTACTAGTTTAATTTTCACTAGCACCCAGCAAGAGCTCGTTGCATTCGTATTGTCTGTGTTAGCACAAGAACGCCACATTTTACATTGAACAACTTGGATGCTGCTGTGCTTCAATAATGCCCTGGTGATTAGGGGCAGGCAGACTCAGCCACTGCTCATAAAAGTTAATATTCAGCTACTCCTGCCACCACATCCCCTGTTGCTTTGTTTTTACAACTATTTCCTCTCCAGTGTTTCTATTAGAAAGAGTGCTCTCAACTGTTAACATGCAAAGACTTAAATAAATTGGGACTCAGGGAAGAGGTGGAGAAATGCCTCCCGTGCATTCCTGTACTATCAAATGTGACAAGATCCCACCTCACAGAAACAACACTGAGCTCACAGCTTCAAAGTAAACCTCATGCATCAATCTTCAGATGCTGTGACAGGTAGCAAATACTCCTTTTGACAAAAAAATTACCTTCACTAGTTTCCCTGTGATAGTTCTGCCAATTTATTTAAGAATATAAAGTCTGAAATAAAAAGAGGTCTCAGCTCTGATACAAAAATAAAATTAATGTGTTTTCTTTCTGACCAAAGAAGAATGCATTAAAGCTGTTGCTCTCACTTCCTCTTTTATTTTATATTTGCATATCTGGAGAGCAAAGGAGCATCAGGGATGGAAGCAGGAGCCACGCTACAGCTGTGGGCTGAGCGGCACCACCGGACTGCAGTGGGAACGCAAACCCTTTCCTTCTGATGCTCGACTCCCCAAAGAGGACAAACCTCCCTCCCAGCCCACCAGCACAGGTGAGCTCCTGGTAGGACCACTGCTGCGAGTTCTTGCTGGTCAACACCACATTCCTCAGGGGCCCTCTGTTCCACAGGGGCAGAAGGAAACCAGCAGTGACAGAAGAGAGACAGAAAGGACAGAGAATGTGGAAGAAACAGATCCCATCACCTTGCCTAAGCTGCATTAACATGTACACACGTGGCAGAGGAAGTAGGCTTTGACTTAAAACATTTCTCTGATACAATAATCTATGTAGTTAATATAATGAACTGTGGTATTAGTGCCAGGTATCATTCATCTACCTGCCACTGTATTATGGAAACAACTGGAATCTCATGCATGTATGACCCACAATTATTTTTCCCACCTTAACACCTCCTAAGAGGAAGCCAACCACCTCTTATCTCCTATCAGCTCACACTTACTCACAGGCCCTATACCCACACACACTTGTTCCTGTGCCAATACTTACAGCTTACGCAACTCTATTTCTTCCTCAAAGAACTATTAATGAAGGACCAAGTAATTTTAGCCTGCTGCCTTCACTTTCTCCTGGCTAAGTGAGCTAAGGTCTTTTACTGTCCCCTGACAGAAGGAGCTCTCTAATCAGCCTGGCAGCCTTCCTACCTTTGCCTTTTGTTTGGTAGAATGTCTGAAAATCGATACAGGAACATGGGGAAGATGGATTGCCTCATGGAAGGGCCTTTACATTTCCTAGAAGCCCTCCTTCTCCTTCCCCTGAACGTCGTAGGGGGAAGCCTCACAAGACACCTTGTTGGCCAAGCTCAGCTTCACAGTCTCAACATACTTTACCACGAACCTTGGCCACCCTCCGCAGCCTGGGAAGAACTAAGATTCTGCACATTCCTTACAAGAAGCTACACACCTTCACCCCTCTCCCTCCCCAGCAGCCACCCCGGCCCCACTACACTCTGCCCTTCACTGCCGGTGCCCGCTCAGCAGCGGGTGCGGAACCCGCGGCCCTCGGCCTCACCTCGTAGGCAGCCCCCAGGTCCTGGAACTTCTCCTGCGCCCGGGGGTCGTCGGGGTTCCTGTCGGGATGGAGCTGCAGTGCCAGTTTCCGGTAGGCCTTCTTGATGTCCTTGATGGAGGCGCCGCGGGACACCCCCAGGATCTTGTAGAAGTCCCTCCTGCCGGGGAGGAAGGGACAGAAAGAAGGGGAGCAGGGCCCCGTCAGCGCGGCGGCCCCGGGAGGGGGCACAGGCCCGGCGCTGAGGCGGGGCGGGGGGGGGGGGACACACACAGGCCCGGCGCACTCACCCGGCGGCGGCCTCCCCGCAGAGGCAGAGCAGCAGGAGGCAGAGGCGGCCGAGCCAGCCGGGGGCCATGACGGGGCGGCCGGGCCTGCCCGGGGGGCGGCGAGCAGAGGGAGCGGCGCTCTCCGGGCGGGTCCGCAGCACCGCAGCCGCCCGGCCCGGCCCGGCCACCATTAGACGGGAAACGAAACCCGGTGACGGCCGTCGACCAATGGGAGCGCGGCGCGGCACCGCGCGCTGCCAGCCGCTGACCTATCGGCTGCGCACACTTCACCACCGGCTCGGCGCCGCCGACCAATCGGCCCCGCCGACCCAATCACGGCTCGGCGCGTCGCGTCACTCTCTGCCCTATCGCCGCTCCGGACCGCACAGCAGGGTGCTTTCCCCCAGCGGCAGCCAATCAGAGGGAGCAAGTTTATTCCCGCCTCCGCGCTTGCTGGGGGAGCCAATCGAAACTGGCTCCTGGGGGAGGGGGCGGAGCCGCCTGGCCCGGCGGAGTCCTCCAGGGAGCGAGAGAAGGGCCGTCTCGTTGGCCCGCGCGGCCGCCGCTCTATGCGGTGCCTCTGTGGGCACCGGAAGTGGCGGCCGCGGTCGCCATGGAGGCGGCCGCGATGGCGGCGGCCCCGGTGCGGCTGTGGGTGAAGACGGAGCCGTTCCTGGTGGGGGTCCTGCCCACCTCCCCTCCCACCCGCCTCGGTCCCCACTACCTGCGGAAGATGGCAGCCTACGTCCGGGAGCGGGCGGCCGAGGGCTGCTTCCCGCGGCTGTCGTGGCCCCGCTGGCGGCACATCGCCTGCGGCAAGCTGCAGCTGGGCCACGGCCTGGCCTGGCTCTACTTCGAGCTCTTTCACAGCCTCCTCCGACGGGACCCGGCGAGCCGCCTCGAGTGGGCCGAGGCCGAGGCGGCCTGCGCCAGCGGCGAGGAGCTGGAGCGGGAGCGGAGCAAGGCAGGAGTTGCACCCAGGGCTGGGCGGGCGTGGGGAGAGCCCATCCCATCCTAACGCCTCTTTCTCTCCCCTCCTGGCTAGCTGTCGGTAGACACTCTGCAGTTCCTGCTCTTCCTGTACATCCAGCAGGTGAACAAGGTCTCTCTGCGAAGGTCTCTGATCGGGGAGGAGTGGCCCAGCCCCAAGGCCAAGTCTCCCAGCCTGACTGGAAAATCCGTTGGCGAGAATAAGGTATTTGTGGCCCCAGGATTCTCCTTGTGCGGCCGTGTGGGAGACTGCAAAGTCCTGCCTTGAAAAGTGGGTTGAGAAGTGGCTGGTTTGTTCCTGGGAGGGTGTAACCCTGCCTGCGGTGAGGTCTAAGCTAGAGTCAAATTGGGGATACTTTGCTCAACAGTAAATGAAATGAAGTTGGTGTATTCTCTGTGGCAACAGTTGTCACTGGGAATTTCCTAGAGTCAGACTAACTATGAAAGTTCCCTCAGAGCACTGGCAATTATCTTTTTAAGGAGAAACAGCCTCTTTGCTTTTTTTTGTTAGGCAAACAGGAAGCTTTTCTGACTTTGGAGGTTGTTTTCCCCTAATTCGCTGCAGAGTATTAGGATCCCAGAGTCTTCCCTAGTGAAATTACAGTAAGCTGTATTTCAGAGAAAGGAGTTCGTTGGTCAGCTGTCCCTATCAAGTATTTTGAAATAAGAGCTGGGTGTATCAGGTGCAGTTTGTGGGCAGCACCGTACTTGAGTGTGAATTACAGATGGATGGCATCGTTGTGAAGGTGGGCTGCAAACCTCAGCAGATTTCTGTCGTGGCTATGCCGTTATGAGCCAGTGAAATGTAATTTGGGATGAGTTGTCATGATTAAAATGATTTAAAATAGGGACTGGGTGACTTTATACTGAAAAATTGAACAAAGAGGAAAAGAGAGACTGATACAAGGCTGTGAGTTGGGTGGTTGTGGAGCATCCAGCATTATTTAAAATTTGGTGTTTTCTTTTAACTGATGTTCCAGTGTAGCCATTACATAAAACTGTGGACAGAAGGAGATGCATCTTGCCTGCCGTTGTACCCCTCCCAGAGATTTTGGTCCTGACGAGGTCGGGGCTGTCTCCACTGGTGTTAGTTTTCTCTGTGTGATTGGGTGAGATTTCCCCAGCTTCAGCGATGCCTGATGTGAACTGTGCCCCTTTTTGAAATGGCGTAGCAAGGGTCTCTGTCACAGGGCAGGGATCTCCAGCGTCTGGACAAGACTCTCAGAGCTGCTTGTTACATTATTTTAGCTGCAGCCCTCACGGGTGGTGAGACCAATGTGTAATCACAGGTGTGTGCTGCTTGTTCGCAGGCCAGCAGAAGTTGTCTTTATTAATATCTACCATAATTCGTCTCCCACTTTTTTTTTTTTTTTTTTTTTTGATGTGGAGCCCTTTAGAATTTGAATGAATGGTTCTTTCAGAGATTGCTTGGTTTATTAGTCTGCTCGCTGTGAAGAAATAACCCTCTACTTTTTCCCCATGGTGCCTCGGAAGGCGACACTTAATCATATCTGAAGGTCTGTAACAGGCGCGGCTATTTTCCAATAGAGCGGTTGCAAGACCTTGACTGTCAGTTATTGATTTGTTTCCTACCTTCAGCTCCATGCAGCAGCTGTCTGAATTTGTGTGGGAAGGATTTTAAAAGAGTCTGTTTCTGCTTTCTAGAGTGAAATATTGGATGTTTGGAGTTAGAATAAAATGGTTTTCTCATTTTGTGGGGAGATTGCTGATAAGTCCAGTTTCCTGTCTGTATTTTGGAAGAGCAGAGCAGCAGAAGCAGTAAGCAGGAGAGAGCACCATGTTTGACTTGCTTTCCCTCTTTTAGAACAAGTGTAAGCAAAGATGCATTGTGTAATGTCAGTGGAGCTTGTCAGCTCTATGAGAACTGACCTCATTCTGTGTTTTTCTGCCTGCTAAGAACTGGAATGACCAGGACCACTGCACCTTCATGCAGAACCACCTCTTGGACATGCTGGAGCTGCTGCTGGAGCCGGAGCAGCTCACTGCTTCCTCCCGTTCCACTCACAGTAGCTTGGTGTCCCATGAAGCCGTCTGTGCCCTCAGCTTTCTTATTGAAGGGGCCGTGAACAAATCCAGGACGGTCCGTCCTCTGCATGAGCTTGCCCTCTGGCAGCCCTGTCATGGGCAGAACGGCTACTCAAAGGTCTCCAGAGCCTTCTCTTTCCACAAGCTGGAGAGGTGGCTGCGGTCTTGCCTGACGACAAACCCTTTTGGAATGACTGCCTGCCTCAAATCTGGGAAGAAGCTTGCGTGGGCACAGCAAGGTAGGTACAGGCCTTGCCTTTATTTTTAGAAATAACTTTCCAATCTTGGCTTCTCTTGCTGACCAGGGATCTGGCAGTGGCGTGGGGGCTTGCCTGCTTTTCCTCCTACTATCAGTGGAGATGGGGAGGGGGAGCTTAGAGGCGGGTCTCAGGGGCTAGAGGGTGTTGTGTGACATCTGTGTGTATTTTTCCAGTCTTTGGATCGCTTTTGTGAGCAAACATTAATTACTTTATTTCCACACATTCCTCTCAGTGAGGTCAGTGTCACTGTCCTCGTTATTTGAGTACAGCAGGACACAGAGAATAGATAAAGTGATGTGTTTGTGGAAAAGCTGGAAACTAGTCTAGGTTTCCTTGCCTTGAATTGCAGCCTGCAGGAACATGGTAGTGGAGCCAAGGCACCCTCCATCCTAGGAGAAAAAAATTCAGATGAATGTTAAGTTTTCTTTGGCTGTGCAGTAGTAAGAGTGGCAGTGCATTAGGTAGGACGGGGAGGTTGCTCAATGATTGTACTGTAGAGGGAGCATTTCACTGGCTGAAAATGTCCAGTTCCTACTTTCAACATAAAAATTGCCAAGCTAAGTCTTGTGTTCAGGAACGGACTTCTGGAAGTGGAGTTGCCTAGGTCAGGGCTGTCTGTAGCTGGTGGGAGGCTTTGGCTGCCCCTGAAGAATTCTGAAGTGTTTTTGATCTTTCAGTGTGCCCCGACTTCTGGAGCACTGCTACGTACTGCTGACTTGCCCAGTAGGCATCACTGGATGGTATGACTGGTGTGTGAAGTGATAGAGTTTGATGGCACCATCCTTGAAGTTTTGGGTTGATTATTTCCTTAAGGGGTTGTGAGTGATGCGAACAGTGAACCATCATGCCTGTGTCTCTACAGGAATCACATATAGCCTTTTTCTGCTTTTATTTATTTATTTATTTATTTATTTATTTATTTTCATTTTAAATGCATTGGTTAACTTTATTTTGCAGATGAAGGAACAACCAGGAGAGCAAAGATTGCCTGCAATACTTGTGTGGTGCCTGAGGTGTTCCCCATGGTGATAATGAGCCAGGTGTACAAGCAGACATTGGCCAAGAGCTCGGACACTCTGGTGGGGGCTCACGTAAGAATTCACTGCTGCAACAAGTCTTTCATTTATCTCCTCTCTCCTCTCCGGTGAGTTTTTGTTCTCCTGAGGCACAGCTAGATGTCTTTTCAGCAAGTTTTTTCAAGCACTAACTTCTTGTTAGATGGACTAAGCAGTGGAAAAAGTCCTGTTATTGCTCTTTTCTGCTCACTGTGTCCTCGCTCTCTTCTTCTTTCTCAGATCTGTGACCATTGAGAAGTGCCAGAATAGCACTTTTGTCCTTGGCCCTGTGCAGGCATCTGTTCACGTCCACAGCTGTGACAACGTCAGGGTCATTGTGGTTTGCCATCGTTTGTCCCTTTCTTCCACCACTGGCTGTACTTTTTACGTTCTCACACCTACCCAGCCTCTCATCCTCTTGGGGAACCAAGCAGTCAGCTTTGCGCCCTTCCACACTCATTATCCGATGCTTGAAGACCACATGGCTCAGGTGGGCTTGGCCACTCTGCCAAACTACTGGGACAGCCCCATGCTGGTGTGCAACGAGAGTGGTGACATGAACATCTTCTGCCTCCTGCCGCCTTCGGACTTCTACACCTTTGTGATTCCTTTTGAGATGGAAGGAGACACCACGGAGACACCGGGTGGGCTTCCCCACGCCTATCAGAAGGCGCTGAGTCAGCGAGAGAAGAACGTACAGATCTGGCAGAAAACTGTGAGGGAGGCAGGCCTGACCAAGTGAGTGCTGCATCTGAACACAAACGTGTGAGCTGCTTTGTGGTTCAGCTCAGCCATACAAACAGGAGGTTCATTTGATGTGGTTCAACAAAAATGCTTTATTAACAGGTTGATTTGCTTAAGCCATGTCTTGCCTGCCATTTCTAGAGCATTAGTAATTAGCAATCTTGGGATCATGGTCTTTGGTATATTGTAGTGAGAACAATAATGCTCACAATTATAACTCTGAAGGAGGTGTTTGTCATGATTGCGTTTTCCTAGCTTGCAAGGCTCAAGGAGAAGCGTGCCGAGACACTGCGGAGGGCTGAGGTGAGGGATCTACCCTGGCAGGAAGAGTTTACAATTTATCTCACGCTGGGTACTGTCTCTGCTGTCTCTGTTCTGCTTCCAGTGTCGCATGCTGCCGTGGGTGAGATCTGGGTGTGTACCCTGAACAACAGCTCAACTAATTATTGGCCTGCAGCTGATTGGTGGTCACTCTTAGCCCAACCTTTACACTGAGACTGAAGCTTTAAAATACTGTCCCATCTGTTGTTGAGGTGAGCTAAGAATATGCATGTGGACCATTACAGTAGATCACCTCATGGACAGTAGCTTTTAAAGTCCTCTTTATCAGATCGCTTCAAATCCTCTGCCCAACTGTTACTGTGCTACCTAGGCCTGTCCTAGCCCATCTCATGTACCGATGCACGCCTGTTTGCTTTCCCAGCACCTTTTCTAGAGTTCTGAAAAAGTTCACCTTGCTTCCTTTGTCAGCGTGCTTTCTTCTGCAGCCAGACAGATTGGGCAAGGGTACAAATCTCTGCCAACTTCAGTTTAGCTGCTTTTATCTTTTTGTGAACCTTTTTGATGCAACAACCTGAAGGACCTGGCTTCCTTTGCAAATGCAGAATGGGGATAGAAAGTCAGATATTCAATTGTAAAGATGTGAAGAGATGACAACTAATTCTGTTCCCTAAGCTGCACTTGAGCTGTATAGATTCCCCTTCTGTTCTGTGCTCAATTGCTGACTTGTAATGGGTGTGAAACTGGGTGCTGATAAACAGTGATCCTGGAGGTGTTTGTCCTTTGGGGAACACAGAGTATGAAAACCTCCTCTTGGGTCAAACTGTCAACACTTCCTGTCAAGTCAAGCTGAGGAGTTCTAGTCCATTTGATCGTTCATTGTTTTGGAGGAGCTCCCTCTGCTTCCCTCATTTATTTCTGAAATCCAGGTGCCTCTGTGCTGAGCATGGAGGAGCCTGCAGTTTGAAAGAGCTCTTGACTGGGAGAGAGAAATGATTCTGGGGCAGGATTTTGCTACAAAAGGAGGGTGGCTGAGCAGTCGTGACCTGGTAGTGGTGACAGAGGTGTAAAAACCTTCAAAACTCTTAGCCCTGAGTCTTCAAGGGCAGCAGAGAGGAAAGCTGTAACTTCAACCACTGTGCTAGAGTCATCTGTTTTGTCTATCAACCCCATGTAAGGTGCTTCTTCCCCCTCCAGCCATTGTCCTCCCAGGGCTGTTGCTTCTCACCTCAGGGTTTTGTGAAGCTGTTTGGCCTGTCAAAATCTTACTGTTAAAGAAATGTGAGGTAATACGGATGATGTGTTTAGATTTAGCATCCTCTACAGCAGTCACAGGAGGTGAGAGCTCGGTACTGGAGTGGCTTATTTCATAAAAGGAGGAAAACTGTGCCAAGTTTAGAAGCTTGCTGAAAAGAAGCTGGGCAGCTGACAGTGTAAAATGTTTCTGTCTCCTGCAGGCAGGGAAACAACTAGGGAGCCAACTAGGAAACTTTGAGCAAACAGGATATCTGACTTGTAGAAAGAAAAAAGCTGCTACGCTTGAGTGGGGAGGTGAAAGGGAATGTTAGAAATTAGGTGACATCTTTCAAGAAGTTGAAGTTGTCTGCATGAGGAAAGTGGGGCAAAAAAGAATGTAAATCCTGCCAGGCGGAAAGTAAAAACCCCATAAGACAGGACCAGTAAGACAGCTTGAGGAACAACTTGCAAAAGCATAAAATCCTGTTTATTCATTTTCTGAGCATATCAGACAAAGACTTTCAGGGTCAGTAGCAGATCAAGGTATATAAAAAGCACTCGGAGAAGATAAAACCCTAAGAGAAGAAAGAAGTGACTGCTTTTGTGTTTGTGTTCACTGGGGAGGAATTTAGGTTAGTTTCTGTCCTAGAACCCTGCTTTCTGGAGAGTGTCTCAAATGGAAGCGATAGTACAAAGAAAAGCCTTTAACTTGAGAAAAGGGTGTGGGTACACCGAGCCTCTCTGAAATGGAGTGGCACAAAAATGAATAGAGCTGGTTTGTGGCTTTTCCTGGTACAGAATGGGATCAGCACATCAAATTAGGAATGGGTTCAAAGCAAAACCACATAAAATCTCCACAGGGTATTGAAAATGATTGTGTTTTACATTGCTTCAGAAAGGAATTGTGTGAGCTCATTAAAAAAAATAATAAAAAAAAAGGTCCAGCAGGAGCTACTCAACACCCATGCCGCCTTTGGCTTAAGACATTCCGGAGCTGACCTGATCCCAGGTGGCTGGAATGCTATTCTGGAGAAATATTGCTGTGAGTGTGTGCTGCTCTTTGGTGTCTGACCAGGGCCAGAGACAGAGAGCCTGAGCTAAGTGGTATATACCCTGTTATTGCTAGTCTTACCAAGAACACCCCAAAAGTTATTTAGCAGTAACAGGAATTATTTGAGGAGTGTTATAGGTGCGGTTTTTTCCTGATCTCTATCCTCTCTCTTTCAGATGCTGTCAGAACAGAATTTTGTGTCTTTAGTGCTTAAAAACTGGTTACTAATCTTTTTCTCCCTTTTCAGACAGTTTTTAGTCTGTGCTCTAAGACTAAAGCAGAGGCAGCCCCGTGGAGCAGAGTTGCTGTGCTAGTGGGGTGGGGAGGTTTGCATGACTTCTCTAAATCCACCAAATTCTGCCTTTGGGGTTCATTAGAGTCATATTCATTTGGTAAAAACCTTCTTTTCCTGGTACAGACAGTTCAGGGACCGAGCTCAGCTCTTAGCTGATATATATGGAGGCTTATTTTGGTAGTGAAGGTGAGGTTAGAAGTATAATACTATAAATAAATGACCTTTGCGTACTTCTCTGCTGATATTCTTTTGGTTTCAGGGATCAGAGGAAACAGTTCCAGATGCTGGTAGAAAGCAAATTCTACGAGTGGCTGGTTCAGACAGGGAACCGTCAGCAGCTGGATAGCCTTGTCCCTCCTGCAGTAGGCTCTAAGCAGACAGCGGGATCGCATCGTGTTGCTGGACAGCAAAAGGAAAGGAAGGGTGAGTAGAGGGCCTGTTTCTCTTGATTCTTCTCTGTCTAGAAGAATTGTCCCATGTTTGTATGCACAGCAGAGGTGGAAGAAGTAGGAGGCTGTGGACATTCTCCCAAGAGCTTTGCATTTGGTTTTAGTTCTTATTTTGCAGTCAAAACCTTTTTTTTTAATTTGAATCTGTTCCCTTGCATGCTCAGCAGCTCCCTTGTTCTCTGCAGGTGTTTGATTTGTTGGGGACATCTTTGTCTGTAAAGGCAGATAGACATATTGTACATAATCTGATGTAAAAACTTAGCTGAATAGAGGCTGTGTAGAATGATGTCTGTTCTTACCTGTGTCACTTTTTGCTGAAGAGAATTGAGTGAGACTTCAAATAATTCTTACTTTGTGGTGTCTTTCTTTTCCCAAGTAGAAGTGGTTTAGGAGCTGGAGACAAACCCCTACTGCACTTTTCTGCCATTGCATATTTCAAACCATTAGACAGTTGGGATTTTGTTTCCTTTTCTTTAGTCGTTGAGTTGCTTTTTCTTTGCTTGTGTTGGGAATAAAATTTGTTCCTCTTATTTTGTTACAGAGCTCTTGGAACAGGGAGCGATACACTGAAAATAGTTCTCATTAAGACTTTGTGGCCGTCCTGACTGAATGCACTTGATGTGGATCTGATGCCCAACCTCAGTGTGGACTGGACGCCTGTTTGGTTTAGGATTTCTAATCACTGCCACTTTCCCAGGAACGTGCTGTAACTATTTGGTTGGTAACTGAGAAAGTGCATGTCACTAGAGGCTGTCATCGTGGTTAGCATCCATGGTGTGCAAGTATCCAGCAAAGGAACCCTTCCTGGTGCAAAGCTGGATGCAGGGCCCTGGCCGTTGCATGCATCTTTATGGTACAAACCAGCTGCACTGTTTTTATAAATAGGAAAAAGAAATGTTTGATTTTTTTTTTTATGAATTAAATTCAATGGATTTTTTTTTAGTGTGAAGATGGCACTTAAGCAGTGTGATTTTATGGAATTAACTTTTTTAGACGTTTGCGTTGTTTTGACACCTGTCAATAAAACTGAGTTCTCAGATAAGCCTTGCACATGTCCTAGGGAAAGGATTTTACCTGTACAGTGGGTGTTAGAGGGACACAACATCTTTACTGCTTAATGAAATGTGAACCAATCAGCTGAGAGAAAAGTGCTAATTTATTTACAGCCATGGAGTTGAAGGTTTTGAAGGCCTTTCGATAGGACCTGGAGTGTGGTTGAACTCGGATCTTCAGAAGATGGCATTTGAATAAAAAAAACCCCAAATCTTAAGTGGCCTTATAGCTTGTTAGCAGTAAGAGCTGTAAGCAACAGCACTAGGTGATTCAAGGCACCTGAAATGGGAAGAGGATGAGATGCTGCTGAGCATGTCTGTCTCAGGCTGTCATATCTGATTGCATTTAGCAGAGCTGCGGCAGCGTACGTGGGGTGGCACGCGGAGCTGCTGTTGCGAGACTGCTTGTCCTGACAGATTTGAAATAAGGTCTGTGTGTTTCAGGCGCTGCTGTGCCAAATTCATTTCCCTTTGTTTCGCTAAGCCTTTGGGCTGGTGCAGTGAATAGCTGCAGAGGTGTTTTTTCATAATGCACTGGTGGGGGGCTGTGAGTGTACATAAGCCAGCAATCCTCGCTGTCCCTGCTCAGTGGGCCAGAGTGTGGCTAAAGGAAAAACTCTTTTGCTCAAACCTCAGACAGTGGTGTAAGAGTTTTGAGTTGAATTTGACATTGGCAGATACGGTCAGAAAGTTGGGCATCATTCTTTACTATCTGATGTGTGAAATCACTCACTTTGGGGGGCATGGCCAGACATTCTTCTTTTTCTCTGTCAGGCACCATTTGGAGCAATATAGCTCAGGCTGAGTGTGTGCTATAAAAATATGTGGCCTCTTTGCCGCACAGATGTTTCCATTGGGAACTTTTGAAGCAGAGCCTCTACGCAGAGGCTGCTCTTTGCAAGCCTGTGGTGTCTTCCCTGGGCACGTGTTCACCGTTTCCTAGCTGCATCCTTCGCTGCATGGGAACATTCTCTGGTAAATAATGGGTCTCTTCCTTGCAAATGAAGATGGACTTCTAGAGCTGACGAGGATGCCTTGTTGTTTAACGTGCTTGAAAGGGAGAGTGCAGCCAAATTGCCCCCCATCTTCCAGGACTTGGCAACGGGCTGCATGTTTTCAGTGTGTTTGGCAGAGTTTTGGTGTTCTGACTCAGCAAATGGTAACAAAGGGAGGATGGCGAAGCCTTCCTTTATTCCATAATCCTGTTTGCTTTTCTGGAAACCAGCTATAGCCTCGGAATCACTGACTCAATTTTTGGATCCTATTCTCATGACAAAGCGGCTGTCTGGTTTAAAACAAGCCCATTATAAAAAGGGCGCCTCGGATCCTGGCTGTTTGTAACAGCTTCTGACGTTCCTCCAGCACTGGGGAGCTTGGCTGGAACGGAAAATGTCCAGAGCTGGAACCAAGGTAAGTTTATTTGCAGCCTATTCATGATTGTGGCTACGAGTACAGAATTTGTCAGGGGTAAGTTGTGGAGAAACTTTGGTTTCTTTGTTCTGCTGACAGCTTCCCCCTCATCAGTCTGTTGGCAAGAGGAGATGCTTGAAATCCCTCCTCAAATGGGGGGGAAGTTGGAGCTGAGCCCTCCCTAGCTTTTCCGAGATCTTGACTGTTTCCTCTAGGTGTGTCTCTGCGAGTGGATGGAGTGGGACACAGTGAGGGGATATTTTAAAATGCACCAGAACCTCGTGCCTTGTAGACTGATTGTGCAGGCTGCTGTGCCAGTGTTGAATGTGACGAGACGCATTTGCAGAGCAGGGTCTCGTGGAAGGCTTCCTTGGGAGGAGTTGAGTCCCAGCGCCAGCGGGAGCTGCCACATCCTCCTTCCATGGTGGAGCAAAGGATGTGCTGCCTGAATGATGACCATAGCACCGAAGGCAATGGTATTCCCTGAGAGATATGAACTGGCCTTGTGATTTGGTGGTATCAACAGAGATTAATTTAAAATGGAGAAGCAGGTAGATCAGAAAGTTCAGCTTCAGCTAGAATGATGTGCATCAGATGGGGATCCAGCTCTAACACTGCGTTCTTCAGTCTTGAGGTTAGCAGAGTTGAGCTGGTTGGTCACACAGACCTTTTTGCAGGGTTGGGACTGGGCAGGGATAAACAGCTGGAAAAGGAGGGCGAGAACTTTGGGCTAGTGACCAGTTTCTCCTGTGAAATGCTAAACAACTCTTAAGAGGCTGTTGACAGACATACATCTTTCCGTTATTAGTTTTGCTTTTGGGTTACATTCATTTTAGCCTGTGTAGACTGTAAAACCCAAGGAGACAGAGAGCTCAGAAGCAGAGTGGTTTTGTAGGCACTGGCACTGGCCAATGCTATGGAAGATCTGGATTGAGTCTCTGCCAGGTAAGCCTCAAAAAGCAAAGTTTGGGCAGTGAGTGGTTAGCAGGTTAGTGCTGTAAGCAGAGCAGCTTGATGGCTTTACTGAAGGAAGGCAGTTTGCATCAGAGTAAGATGCGACTGGAACAAATTGACGAGTCTGGAATTGAAATCTGTGATTCATCTGTCATTATCCTGTGGGTGAAAAACATCAGTCTGCTCTTCTTGTACCTGAGTCATTGGAGGAAAGCTGAGAAGCACTGAGTGTGAAGGTCTGAAAAGTATTGAGGGTGCGTGCAAAGCGCTGTGGTGGAGAATGGGTGGGTAGGAGCCCTCTCTAAGTCTTCCTAAAAATGGTCTAAGATTAAACCAACGAACGACAGTTTTGGTTGTTCACTGTTCTGTGGGAATGGCCATACCCTTAATGTGCTCTTGGATTCCTTTGGCTTTGTGGCTTTATAAGTGCAGGGAAAATATCCTCCTAGGAACACCAGGGAGCTTTGCCAAATTGAAGTTCAGTTGTGTTAGACTAGGTGGGGAAGGAACATCAAATGAGCTTTTTCTGTTAGAAAATTAAAGGCCGACTTCTGCCTGCATGGAGACCAGACCTGTGGTCTTACAGATGTTGGGGAGAGGTGATCATCAACCGCGCTGGGCGCTCACTGCATGGACAGGAGTAGGACTGCAGATCAGAAGGGGCTGCAAAGCTCTGGGAGTGAGGTTGAAGAGGAGGAGAGCTCATCAGCTGTCCCGGGGCGGGGGGGGACGGCTGAGCCACAAATAGATGTACCGCCCTGTGGGGCTGTTACTGGGATGCTGTGGCTTCCTTGACCACTGACTTCAAGAAGAGGGTTACTGGTGATGAGTGACTGTAAAATCTCAGGGCTTTCAATGTCATCTCTGGGCTTATGTTGGCAGATTTTTCAGGTGATACCTCTGGGCACAAAGATACAGAAGTAGGATCTGTAAGACAACAGCAGGCTTGTGGCTGGCAAAGGCTGGCCAGCATGTTTAACTGGACCCAAAGGGAGAGCTGGAAATTTTAGTTCACACCTTTTACAACATTTATTCACTTGCTGGAGAGTTGGTAATGATCTCCCAACTCTGCATTGCACTGAAGGTGGGAAGAGCTTGTGCAGGAAGGAGAGACATGGGGATAGGTTGCTTTGCATGCACCGACTGCTTCATAGTGGGAGATTGGTCTCTTGCAAGTAAGAGGAAAATGCAAGGGAAATAACATTATCCTGATAAAGGTCTACTAACAGGCCACAAGACCAAGGGCATAAATCCTCTGGCATGATTAGTCTGACTCCCCATATGCCTGGTCAGGCTGGTAGGACACACTGACCAACTAGCTCTAGGAAAACTTTCGCTAACTTATTTTTTAACACAAAGTGAATGGAAAAAAAAAAAAGTGGGTTGCCCTAGATTTGAATCTATCCCTTGAGTTGAAACTATAACAGTGAAAGTATTTTTAACAGCAGTGATGTTAGATCAATACCGGTAGCCAAAGCACCATAGGTGAAGTACAACCAGCTAGGAACAAAAGGTGGTTGTGTATGTTAATAACCAAGCTATGGAAAAAAAGGATTAGAGTTCTGCATATTAAATGTTTAAGTCACTGTGGCCAGAAAAATTATCTCCAGAGCATCTAGAGGGATTGGCTGAGGCAATCTCAGATGCTACCAAAGAACCTGGTAGCATTTGTGTGGCTGGTACCGTGCTGAAAGGCTGGAAAAGGTGAAATGCTGTCTTGAGTACGCACGGCACTGGATCAACCAACTTGATTCAGTGCAAGGCTCCAGAAGACACTGGAGTAAAGTAATCAAACTCCTGTTAAGGTGGAAGATGGGCTGGTGATTGGGTGAAGCTGAAAGGGATCTGTTGAGACCAACTAATGTCAAACTATTGTTATTTTTGGCATAATCTGGCATCAGAGTACTATAAGCAAGCAAGGGATATTGTCAAAATAGACATGATGGTTCAGGAACCCTTACTGCAAAGAGCAGCTCTTCATGAACAATTGTCATCTTGAAGGACCTAAAAATGGGGCTGTACAAAGGACTGGGCTGGGTCTAGGGCTTGTGTTTCCGTGAAGAATTTTTTTTGAGAAAGGATGCGTCGCCTCTCCAGGCTTGGCTGGGCTGGTGATACCTCGGCAAGAGGAATGGGATTTGCTCACCAGCTCTCAAGATCATTTTGAAACAGGTTGAGATCAAGTAGGGAAAACGTGTCCCTAAGCAAAGTCAGCTTGCCTGGCTGTAGAGCAGCTCTTGAGAAAGAAGTGTGGTGATGGATCCCAAACTTGTAGCAACCAAAGCAGAAGAAACCAACTGCAGATGCAGTTCTTGAATGTCTGAAGAACTGTGCTATCCACCACGTATGTGGAGCACTCCTTTAGTTTTTCTTGGCACTGGTAAAGCTTGCTTTGTCCAGGTTTTGGCATTGACTTTTGAGAAAGCAAACTGTGGACTCTTCAAGTGAGAACAAGGAGAACAATTGCAGGGCTAGAATACATGACCCAGGAGGAAAGAGACCTCACCACCCCGTTATCAGTAAAGGTCTAACTGCAAACTCTCGGTAAGCCAATATAAATGAAACCCTGCTTAGTACAGTCCACTGACTACTTGTGGCTTCCTTGACCATAACTTAGTAACTACTGATCTAGAGAAGATGAGAGGGAAATGTTTTAATAGTGTCTTGCTGCAAAGAGGGCAGGGACTTCACCAAGGGAGCTTTAGCTTGGATTGGGATACAGCTAGGTGCTGGGAAGGGCAAGGAGTTGGTGGCAGCTGGAGGTGTTGGGCCAGGCTGGTGAATTGGCTGCCAGGATTAGTTGGGATGCAGTTGATCCTGGTCAATGGTTGGGCTTGATGACTTTTTGACATCTTGAGCGTTCTGTTTTCAGATATTTCATGCCATGATGTGGCTAGAATATGGATGCAAGCATGTGTATGTGCTGGGTAATGAGGAACCTCCCTGCTTTCCTTCCTCTGCTTGTGTTTCAGGTCACCTTCTATGAAGACAAGAATTTCCTAGGCCGTTACTACGAATGTGACAGTGACTGCCCTGATTTTCACACCTACCTGAGCCGCTGCAACTCCATCCGTGTGGATGGAGGTACCTGGGTGGCCTACGAGAGGCCCAACTTTTCTGGGAACATGTATGTTCTGACGCATGGGGAATATCCTGACTACCACCACTGGATGGGCCTCAATGACCGCCTCGGCTCCTGCAAAGCCGTCCAGATAGTAAGTGTGATCTCTTCCGAAGGGACATTTTCATTTATACATCTATCATTAAAAGGTTTCAGCATGTTTGGGGGTGGCCCCTGTCTTCCTGGGGACCTGTGGGAGCTCCCTTGGAGAAGATTGCTGTAGGTTTGCGCCTGCAGTCCTGCTCTGGCAATGGCAAGGTGTTTGGTGAGTGGAGAAGGTAAATCTCTTCCACTCGTGACTGCAGTGGGGAAAAAGCAGCTCCCTTTGCTTCACAGGTGAGTGAGTTTCCATAGGAACAGCAGCATAGTTTTATCTGCGTGTTCCTTCAGGGACTTCAGGGTCTGGGCAGATCATTCCGAGGTTTGCCTCTCGCCTTCTCCCCTGCTTTGCTGCCGACTGATCTGACTCTGGCAGTGGGCACAAGTCTTGTAACAGTGGGATGTGGATTTTCCAGGAGCACTCAGCATGAGGGGGCAGTCTCTAGCAAACCACAGCTCCCTTCTGACACAGGGAACCAAATCTGAGTATCACCAAGTCCCTCTGGGCAGTGTGGACATGGGGAGAAGAGCCAAGGAGCAGACCTGGAGTGACACTTGAAGCCGTCCGTGGGCACGCGTGGAGCAGAGCAGTGTCTCCCGGTATTAGGAGAGCACAGGGCAATGTGTATCTTCCCACTGCAGCCTGGGAACTGTGCTTGTCTCCTCCTAACTGACGCTGGGGAGATGCTTCTGCAGCCTATGACAGCACCCATCCTTCCACCAGTGGGAGATGGAATAAATGAAGGGTGACAGTGAGCAGTGTTTACACCCTGTGGAAGTGCTGGAGAGGGAATGATCTTTTTGGAAAGCCTATGGGGAGAAGCCCCCTTTAAAGGAGATGGGAGTGTGGATGTTTGGGGTTGAGACACTGAGTGGGGTGAAGACTGCCAGCAGATGCTGTGGGGATCTGTGCATCGCTGACTTGAGCAGCACAGCCATGGATTCCCATTGCATGGAGCAGGTCTCACAGCTGAGAAGGGGTTTTGCTTTTATGTCTGGAGCTGTAACACCACTTTAAGCCTGTTCTGGGTTTGAGCTAGGTCTAAATCCTTTTGCATAGGGCAGGGAGAGTTTCCAGCCAGTTCAGAGCACTGGTCTGGCACAAGGGATGGAGCCAAAACGCGTGAGAGGTACAACGGCAGCACAGCTTCCTTCATCGGGATAAAATGCAGAGGCTTTATCCTGCAGGCCCACCTGGTGCCTGGTTTCCCCTCTGTGTGTGGGGAGGTTGCACGGGGTCCTGCTGCTCGCAGGCATTAGGTCAGAGCACCGTGGAGAAGCTGCAGCAGCAGCGCATGGATCCGAGACTCTGCTGAGTTCGGCTGGGGCTGGCAACGAGAGCGGGCTGGGGGAGGCGGGGGAGGATGGTGTCCGGGCAGCTGCAGATTAAAACTGCCGCAGTGCCTTCAGGCAACGCAGCACTTCAAATCACAGTGGAAAATATCTGCGCTGCGTTTGCCTCTGATACAGCCCAGCTGGGGTCACCAGCTCATTAAACTCCTTGTTGCCCGGAGGAGAGGGGAGTGGAGGGCGTCCATCTCTCCTTCTGATACTCATGCAGAGTGGCTGAGGGGTTCAAGCCTGTGGTGGGACGGGCAGGCTGCATGGGATAGAGCCCACCGCTTGCTGACTTGGCCTCACCCCTCCCTGCATCCTTCCTCCCTGCGAAACTGGGGCTGCGCTGGGGCTTTGAGCTGAAAGTGCCCTGCTCCCGCTCAGTGCTTTTATGCCCTCTTTGCATGTGATGTTTGGTCAAGAGTTACCCCGGCTGCCACCCCGCTGTGCTTTTTGGGGGCTGGTGTGAGCTGTTCAGCCCTGCCCTGGTTTGCTGGAGAGGTGTTTTGTACCTCATCTGAGTCTGACTGTGCCTCAGCTTTGCTCCCATCCGCTGGTGACCACTGGAACCAGGGACGTATTGGTGCCTCCTTCCAGCGCTGTGCCATTTTCTCTCTCCTTCTTCTAGCCAAGTGGAGGCCGGGGCCACATCCAGGTATTTGAGAAGGGAGATTTTGGCGGGCAGATGTTCGAAGCCACCGAAGACTGCCCTTCCGTCATGGATGAGTGGCACATGCGCGAGGTCCATGCCTGCAGGGTGCTGGAGGGCGTCTGGGTTTTCTACGAGCATCCCAACTACCGTGGCAGGCAGTACCTGCTGCCCAAGGGGGAGTACCGCAAGCCCGTGGAGTGGGGAGCCGTGAGCCCCGCTGTCCAGTCCTTCCGCAGCATCGCCGAGTGAGGCAGCCCGTTGGCTGGGCTGCCAGAAGCCGTCAATAAAGCAACTGAGTCGCTCACCTCAGCTTGTCCTGCTTATTCCCAGGGTCCACATGCGAGTTATCCTGCCCTGGCAGAGCTGGTGTGGAGCTGAGCCTCTTCCAAGCGAAATGTCCTGCACCATCCCCAATTGCCTCTGTCTCTGCTGTCATCACCTTCCTCCAACCTGGCCCTGTCCCCTCCCCAGCATCCCACTGCTCCTCTCCAGGGAAAAGCTGTCCTGAAGCCGGAGCTTGTGCTCCAGCAGTCGGCCAGTCCAGTGGAGCAGTGGCACTTACCTCTCCCTGGGGCTCCAGTTTTCCGCGCTGGCTGTGGGTGGCTCAGTCTGTTGTGACCATGGGGAGTCCCCTGTTGTGTTGCTGCACCATGGCAGCTTGGCAGAGGGGGCTGGTGGTGGCTGGGGAGAAGGGATGAGGTTTATATCCATCCTGTGTGCATAAGGCCCACCTGGGGAACCCAAGCGGGCAGCAGATGTCTTGTTGCTGGAGGAGCAGGTCCCTCGTGATGCATGGGGCATCCATGGGGGATGTGGAGGGGAAGTGGAGGTGAGAGGCAGAGATCTTGGAGTGGGGAGGTGGGAAACAGCCACAATCTCCACAGAGGATGCTGGGGACTCTGGCAGCCCAGTGCACTGAGTGTGAGATGCCCCTCGTAGGTGTGAAACAAGGGGGCAGGCTGCTGAAAATGGGGCTAAGCACCACATCAAGCTGGGCAGCTGGAAGGGGAAGAAGAGGGTGGGCGCAGACAGATGGTGAGTGTCTCTGAAAGCTGCCCTGGGATGGGAGGTTGCTGCCGGACAATTCTGAAGGGCAGGTAGAGATCCGTGGGCACCTGAGATGTGCAGGGAACAGAGGGGGCTGTCGGGCTCCCTAGGGCTCCCAGTCAGCCCAGTTTGCCGCCAGCCAGAGCACCCCATTTTGCCCAGTGCCGCTAGATGTCAGGCTGGGCCTGTGCAGGAATAACTGATGTCCGCTGCGCAGGGCACTCTGCTCCTGGGCACCCTGGGGACCCGCAGCCCGTTTGCATATCGAGCCAAGGGGCCTCGGGATAATGACGCCGGATGTAGAAGCGGAGCCCTTCTAGCCATGCTGCGCGGTCTCTTCCCGGTTGATGTATGAGGTTATTACAGAGCAGGGAGGCAGGTTAAGTGATGCTCATCAAGCCGCGGTGCCATGACCCCCTGGGAACGCAGCCACTGGCAGGGAGAGGGAAGGAGCTGCCAAGAGGGGCAGCTCTGGCCTTGCTAGCTTCCCCTGGCAAAAAGGTGGGCTGAAGAGAGTTGCCTTCCTCCTCCTCCTGCTATGACCCTGCAGTTCACTCCTCCCAGCCTCAGCCTCGTGCTCCATTCCAGCCCTTTGCTGCTAAGAGCAATGCATCTCCTTGACCACCCTCTGTTCCCCCCTCGCCTTTCTCCTCCATCACCTCCCTATTGTGGGTCAGCAGGATGCAGGCATTTCAGCATTACAGTTGGATCTTAGTGCATTTTTTCCCCAAAATATTTCTCCAGGACCAACCAAACCTGCCAGCACCCAGCTCCAGCTCCCCTTTTCCCCCGGCTCCTGGTAAAGCTCTCCAAGTGCCTCTGAGGGCTCCTGGCTCCTGCCTGTGCAAGGCACTGCCTCAAGCATGGCCTGGTTGCCGTTTTTCTGGGAAGCCACTTGCTGTCCCCATTTTGGACGGACATTCTCCTGCAGGTAGGCATACTCTGGCCACTGCATTTCCAACCATCTCCCACCCAGATTTTGGGAAATGTCTGCCTGGGTATCTTGATTCCCCATCCCCAGATCTTGTTCTGGTTTGCCCTTACAGCCACATTTCCTCCACGCGTCCTTCCCTTGCATCTCTTGATCTACCCACTGCGAAAACGCAATTATCTCAACTCTTTTCCCCCTCCTCCTCCGGCCGGCTCTTGCCCTCTGGTGAATTTTGCATTGTGCCCCAAATGTTGGCAACCAACGCGAATAACAATAAAATATGCTAGTTGGGTGGGTTTTTTATTATTTTTTATTTTATTATTATTTTAGATTACTTTTTTTTCCATCGGGGGCTCCCTTGTCACGGCTGCACGCTGAGTGGAGCGCATATGGATATGAGCGGCAGTGAGAGCGAGCGGCGAGCGCCCGCCGTCCAAACCCAGCCTGCTGATGCCGTTTTTCGCTTGACAGCTAATTTCCATTTTTCAGTATCAGGGGGTCTGCTCCGGTAATTGGCATGCAGATTGTGTCTGATGGGCCTGTTAGACATGAGGAAAGACTCTGCTCGTTAGAGTAAGCCGACCCCAGGCTGATGGATGGGGCGTAAGGAGGTCATTGCGAGAGAGAATATACAGATGCCCGCACGCACCCACACACCTGCGAAATTTCACATTTCGTGCCCTCCCCCCACTCCTACTTTCTTTATCCAGCAAACTCTAATCTATCATATTTCGTTGAGACAAATCCTGATCCATTTCTCTCTCTTTCCTTTTTCCCTTTAAGGGAAATGTGATGGAACCTATTCCTGGCTTTAATAAGAAGATGGTGCGACATAGCAGGAATTAAAGCGGTGCCATGCTTCATTAGCAGCTGGGGATCACACGGAGCTGGCCCAGATGTTAATTACACTTTGGGAATTAATTGGTATCAGGCATTCCTCTTCTCCATCATCTGTAATCTGGCAGGTGTGCAAGGACTTCTGGAATCAGAGACCGCTGGGTGGGTGTCTGCCTCCCCTCCTCAGCCTGTCCAGCGCTGGCCGTGACCAAGGGGCACAGGCTGGCTTGAAATCTGTGTCCATCCCCTTAGTGTCCAAAGACCCTCTGCTGGTTTTCCCCCTTTTCCTCCCCGTGCCACTCTTCTCCAAACTTTTTCTCCAGCTGCTCAGGAGAAGCAGGTCCAGGTGGGACTGAGGAACGGTGGGACGTGGCACTGCTTTGAAGGAGGAGAGAGCATCTCAAAGCTGGCTGTTCCCACGGGACCCCAGGGCACCCTGTACGAGGGCTGGGGGGATGTGGCCTCCGTTTCTCCTGCTCCCCACCCCATCCTTGCTGGTCCATCCCTTCCCTCCCAGCGCTGTTCCTCACGCCGCACGGGAGAGCCTCCACCCGCCCCTGCAGCGCTGCTCTTGCTGAAACCCTTCCTCAAAGGAAGCTGGTCTCCGGTTTCTTCCCTCCCCTTTTTCACCTTGAATTCAACCCAACGAAATGCAAAAGCTGCTAAAAGCTGGGCAGGGGGGCTTTTTTTTTTTTGCCAGAGGACAGAAATTATATGCTTGGAAATGAAGAATATTCTTCTGAATGCTGCCAATTTGTTCCTTTTCTGAGCTGGCTGCTGGCAGCCCAGCGTGGGGCACAGTTATCTCTGTGACGGAGCATCACATCTTTGGGTTTCTGCCTGGGCTCAGAGAGATTGCTGCATGGCCCCAGTGGGACACTCGTGCTCAGCTTTGCCCACTCCCCCCAAATGGCCCAGGCCCTAACAGTGCGAGCTTCCTGTCAGCACAGCCATGGCAGGGGCTTGGCCAGAGCTCTCACCATGGCGGGTGTGACAAGATGAGCCTGTCCTCCGTGTTTGCCCTCTTCTTCCAGATTTTCCAGCAGTGGTGCTCCCAGGCTGCAGCAGAAATCCTCCTTGCTGCTTGCTGTGGGCACAGCCTGAGCTTTTGTGCTGCCCGCAGCAGTCCTCAGGGATTTGTGGGCCTTGGTGTTGCTGATGCTCTTCAGTCTTGAGGCATCAGCCGACTTGATGCAGGCCCCTTTCCCCAACCAGCAAAGATCATTAATGTCACTTCATTGCCACACTGTGTTACCGTTTGGTTATCCTGGAGCCCTTGTCTCTGAAATCAAAGACCCTATCGGTTCAGCCATTTCCTTTGACCATACCTGGCCAGTCTCTGAAGGTCCTCACTGGTGATTATGGCATGTGCTTTGGTTTTGCCAGTGCAACCCTTCCAGACATCCTCTTGTTTTGTGTGTGAACCACCCTATGTATCCCCTGTTGACACTGGCTGAAATACGAAGGTTGTGCGGAACAAAGGGTTCAGGAGGAGACGGTCAAGACTGGCTCTTGCCCATCCTGGTTTGAGCTTGTGTGTAAAGTCCATCCCAGCTCAGGGTGCACAGAGCTCTCGAGCTGGGCACAAGTAGGTGCAAGAGCAGAGCAGAGCTGCTTCGTAGCTCACACACGGCTGTGTACCCACACGCATGTCGTGGAGACCCCTCCACTGTCTGCTCACCGTCACGCGTGCCCTCTTGGGCCAGATGTGCCGGCCATGTGCTGGGTTGGCCATGCCCACGAGTGAGGGCACAATGCCGTGGGTGAGAGCAACCTCTCTGGGACACGCGAGCGGTGACAGGGCATAACTGCTGTGGCAAGGCGCTGGCACCCCAACCTGGGGCTCTGTGGCCCCCTTGAAATTCCAGAGGGAGAGGAGAAGGCACTGCCCAGGGGATCAGGCTTCTCTTTGACAGTCCCCAGCAGAGGGCAATAGAAGCAAATGGAAGAGACAAGACCTCGCAAGGGATGCGCAAGAGGAGCAGTTTTCAATGTGCGAGCAAAGAAACACACAAGCGGGAGCGATGTACAAGAGGGGACGATGTGCAGGCAGAGCGATGTACAGTGGGAGCGGTGCCTGGTGGGGCTTGAGAAGGAGGTCAAAGCAAACCAGAGCAATTCAAGGATATTTTGGTAGGAGTTAAAGCAAAGCAATGCTTTCCTAAGACCAAAATGCATTGCTTTGGGTGTGGATGGAGAAGGAAGGGCAGATATTTAACCCTTTTGTTTAAACTTTCTTGATTTTAGGTCAGTTTTTAGGTGAAAAGTGCTGCCGTGACTGGCATGGCTGAACACCTCCAGAGAAGGGTGCTGGAAGGAAAGGCTCTGAGAGTTCCCAGCACCTATTATATTCCACTTGGCCAATTTGTGAGACTCACCTGAGCTTGGTTTCTGGGTCTCTGCATGCCACATAGCCACACATACCTGGAGGCTCTGCTGATCTCACCCTGCCAGAGGGAAGTGCTGGGCTGGGGCTGGCGCTGCCCGCAGGCACCCTTCTGCCCTGCAAAGGGGATATCGCAGCGGGCTGTGGGGGAACATCCCTTCCACCTGCCTACTGCTGGACCTGCTCAGGCAAGAGCCTCTGCCCCGCTACGATACTGCTCCCTGCATGCTCCTGCCTGGCTTGGCAGGTATTCACATAGAATCACAGAATGGTTTGGGTTGGAAGCGGGGTTTAAAGCCCATCCAGTCCAGCCCCCCTGCAAGGAGCAGGGACATCCCCAACCAGATCAGGTTGCTCAGAGCCCCGTCCAACCTGGCCTGGAATGTTTCCAGGGATGGGACATCCACCACCTCTCTGGGCAACCTGTGCCAGTGTTTCACCTCATACTGCTTGCAGGTTTCCTGTATATGATTTTCAGCTTTTATTTGTCCCAAACTGCTTGGAATTATGCAGGGATACTTCAGCAAGGAAAGCTTTCCATGGCAGGAGCGAGACCTACAGATGCCCTATAGGACAAGACCTACAGATGCCCTATAGGACAAGATGTCTGTGCAGGAACCACAAGGGAGTCTTTCCTGTCAGTATTCCCACCTGGATGTAGAGCTTTGTCTTTTTTTTTTTTTGGGAGGGGGGCGGGGGAAGGCCAATTTTTCAAAAGAAAAGGCAGAAACCCTGGAGGTGTGAGTGCTGGGAGCAGCACTCTGCCCAGGATGCAGTGTGCTCAGGAGGGCCGGACACCCCAGCAGGCAGCAGGAGGTTGTTTGGGCAGAGACCCGGACCGCGGTGCTGCTGCCATGGTGCAGGGCTGGGGACAAAGCCTTGGGGAAAAGGACATTTTTGGGAAGGCTGGGGCAGACCTTTTGTTGAGATGCTGCTGCTTGGAGAGGGCGCAACCGGACTCCAGCCCTAAAGGAGAAGAACGAAGGGGCTCCACACCTTTGCTCTGTGGAGCCCCCAACCTGCCTCATTAAACCCCTCCTTGCTGAGACAAGCAAGGCGCAATCTCCCTGTCTCGATGTTATCTCCCCATCTGCCTCCTCTCCTGCCACGCTTCCCGATGCTCCTTATCTCCCCTCACCTTCCCCAGAAACCAGGCGTGCTTCTCCCGCTCCCCGGGCTGGAGGCAGAGATGGCTGCCCGCCCCGAGACTCTCTACCTGTGATCTCCCCGGCTCTTATCTGCTGCTGGGAGTTTTGATTCAGCCCCCGTCTCAAAGTCAAATGGATTTCTGGCAGGGCGAGCACAGCGAAGGTCGGCGGCGGGGAGGCAGGCGGGGACCGCGCTCTCCCCCTCCGCCCTGCTTGAGCCAATTCTCCAGGTAACACCTATCCCCATTTATTCTCCAGCATTATCAATTACATTTGGATTATTATTACTCATTCAAGCCAAAGTGAGTCGCAGACAGCTATTTCCTAATGGGGAAATGTTACAGGCGACTTATTAACGAACAATGCGTCATTAAGGGGGGAGAGCTTCAAAGGCTCGTAAATGCATTTCAAAGGACACAACGCGAGCAAAGCCTGCAATCGCATATCTGGGGGACATGGGCAAAATTTGTAACAAGGAATATATTGGGCCCAATGTAATTAACTAATTCTTGATCAAAGGGGTTTTAGAACTGAATGGTCAGGGAATTCAATTATGGGTTTCCTAATGAACCACTGTATGCCAAGACAGGGGGATGTTTTCTCCCGGAAAAGCAGGGCTGAGGATCAGGACTAGGCTTTCCAGGGAGGTTTGAGGAGAGAAGCACTGGAAAAGCTCATCCTGGGCGGATTTGGCACGGGGGACACAGAGTGATGCATCGCGAAGGGAAGGACGGTCCAGGTTCCCTGATACAATTCTCTGTCTCAGAGATGGCCCATGTGGTGGGACACGTTCATACTGTATCTGGTTTTTGGCAGGCTGATGCCTCTTTAGCAGGCAAAGCTGGTGGAAGGGGCTGGGGGCTGCAGTTCCCCGGCACCCAGGATGGCTGCCCTGGGGCTGGCACTGCCTGGTCCCCTCCCTGGAAAAGCTTGGTGAGGGAGATCTCCTTGGCTGCCTGAATCCAGCCTCTGGTAAAAATAATGCCATTCTCTCTTTATGAAAGGAGCATCTTCTAGTCCTTCACTAGTTTCCTTTATTATAGAAAGTTGGTTTGCTCACTTTACAAAGGGAAATGTATTATGAATTTTCCCTTCATTCTCCTCCTTTTTTTTTTCCACGTTTAACAACCGATTTGTGTGTTGCATGAAAGTTACAGAGTTCTTTAGATGCATTTGCTATTTTATTTTCTTTCATTCAAAAATATGTCAGTAATCTTTTTTGTTAACATGAAAGATAAAGGATTAGTAATGCAAGATGCAGTTTTCTTGTAACCTTCTTGAAAGCAGACTATAGTTTCTTATCTGGCTCTAACATTCATTTTCCTGAAATGAAAAAAAAAAAAAAAGACTTCTTAAAATGAAATAAACTATATTCAATTCAGACAAGCAGCACTAGCAGAGAAATTCATTGCAGCTGGCAGAACGGAGCAGCTGCAGAGAAGCCCCTCTGTCGCAGCAGTGAGTACCTTTCCACGGAAGCAGCATGGGCGCGTCCATGTGCGCACACACGTGGGCTGTGGAGCATCGCAGGGTGGGACACGTGCAGGCAGCGCCCACCGCAGCCCCCTGCCACTGATGACCTGAGGCACAGCGCTCTAGCTAGTGCTTGCAGGCAGAGCTATGATACAAAGTCGCTCTTTGGCCTCTTCTGGCTGTCTCTGCCATCCATCTCAGATACCAACAATTTCCATCTCAGTGTCTTCTGCTCACGGCTCATGAGCAAACAGGGTTTTGCAGCACTGCCAGCTCCTGATCACTTATTTGAGCGATGCTGGATCTCCAGGAGGTCCCATCTTGCAATATCCCACCTGTCTTGGCTGAGAGCTTCTCCTCCCATCAGCCGAGGACAGGAGCTCCTGCTTTGGATTGTGCAAGCTGTAGGTGGCAAGTAGGGAGGAAAGGATGCAGAAAAATGCCAGGGAGGGGAACAGAGAGATGGGGACAGGAGGAGGAGGTGTGGGAGCAGCAGGGGACAGTGCGAGGGGCTACCAGGAACTGGCACATCTTCGAGCATCACCTGCTGAAGCAAACAAATTTGATGGAGTTGATCTCTTTGTAGAAGCAGAGAATGAAAGCAAACACAGGGTGAGCAGGGGCTGGTTTTCACAGCACCGAAATACTCCGGACAAAAAAACTGCTGCCCTCTTCCACCAGCCTGACAGCTCTGCGAGGGTGAAATCATTATATAAAATGCTGGATTTCTATGGCAATTAGCTAATGGTTCCTCAGTAGGTAAAACAAAGTAGTTTTTCCCCTTCAGGTGGATTTGGTTAATATTGAGTTAGCATAATAAGGAGCTGGTGTTTATAACTTTGTTTATAACCTCGTTTGCAGGGAATACTTTGTTTTCCTCTGGAGAAACTTGGTATTTTCTATTGCTGAGGGAAATAATGATTTCTGTCGCACACAGCATGGATTGCGTTCTGCTCCCTTTGCAGGGCTTAACAATTAAAAAAAAAGAAGAGCATCATCTTTTGGGCTGAAATCGCTGAAATCTTCGCCTTTAGTGCTTAACGGGTCTCTCGTCCTGTGCTAACAGATCCGTGGTTTCATTTGAGGAAAAGTGTGTTTTCATATCAAAGGAGCCCCCCCCCACTCACTGACCCAGCCTTCCCTTCCCCCCCCTCTGCCCCAGCACACATGCTATTTTAATATTTCATATATTTCATAAGCTTTTATGCCTCTAAAAGAGAAGTGAATTTGTGGAGAGTTGAGCTCTCCAGAGCTGTACTTCAGAGCAGGGAAGTAATTCAGGGTGAAGCCTGTATTAATCTCAGGTGAGAGAGATATTTAAATTCAGGCTACCAGTGTGAATATAAAATGGGGATCTCTTTACAAAAATTTCAAATTGTAATATGCAAAGCTTAAAGAAAAGAAACCCCAAGGGAACAGCTTTCTTCTAGAACATTTTGTTCCAACCATCATCTCTTTACCTTTATTTTTTTATTTAAAAACCCTCCCTTTGCCATTTTGTATTTTTAAATTAAATCTTTCAGTTTTTAAAATGAAATTCGTTATTGCTGGAAGATGGTGGCAGAGGGGGTGGGGAACATAAGTGCCTGGCTGTGAAAAGTGGTGCATGGGCCCAAATTTTAGCCAGAGCAGGAGGAATAGCGACCAGCGAGGAAATAAAGCCCTGCCTGGTTGGCCCCATGTGTTTCCAGGAACGTGGGACCACCTGCCACCTCTCCATCTGGGGGCTGCTGCCTGCACCCTCCTTTTGGGGCAGCTGCCAGGGAGGAGAGGAGCCAAAATCTCATTGCAGCGCAGCGATGTCCTGGCTGTCCTCCTCCAACAGCCCTAGGGCAGCACTGGGCTGGGCTGGTGCTTCACCGTCAGCGCCTGGCGCACGCTCAGCCTTCTCCTTCTAAGCAGGTAAAATGTTAATACCGATTTGTGATCCTAGGCAGTGGACAGTTTATTTGTGTGCGTTTTGGCAGAGGTGGGGATCAGCTTGCAGACGTCTGTGCCCGGCACATTGAGCAGCGCAACCGAAACCACGGGGTACCAACTCCTGGGAGAGCCCCGTGTTTGCATCCATGGCAAAAGCCTCAGGCTGCAGCCAGCTCCCAGGTCAGGAGAAATGGTGACAGATGACATGCTATTATCAGCTCTGTCAATTAATTAAATTATACATTATGCTTATGAGGGTGATATACTGAGGCACTCTAGATTAAGTGTCTCAATTAAGTCTTTAATTTAGATTTAATAAGTAAGTTATTATATGTTAATAAAAGATCAATTAGTTGTTAAAAGAGCATTGATCCAGGTACAATAAGTGTGTCAGGGAGACATCAAGCTGACATCGAAGAGACCAGGAGATCACATGCACAACACGTGTACAATTAGGATTTTAATACAGTCAAACTGGAGCGGGCACGGAGGCATCCAGCTGGCTCTGAACCGTGGGTTTGGGATATTGCACCATGTGTGAAACCTGGCTCTCCCCAGGCTGTAAGGGCTGGGATAGCCTGGTCAGACCTGATGCTTTGGTCTCAGTGGGAGCAAGCGTTTCTCCTCCGTGGGACGACTCTGAGGAAGGACCTTCCACCAACATCGGAAAAGCGATGTCTCCAAAACAGCTGGTTTTACTGCTTGCTCCTCTATTAACTGTCTATCGTGGTGCCTTTCCACGTGCCAGATGCATCTCCTGCCACGACCCCCTTCCTCCGTGACCCCTGGCTGAGCCCGCTCCTTCCCACGGCGAAATTTTGGGTGAGCGTGGGCCAGTCAGGAGCCTGCGGCTGGGCTTCCAGGGGGATGGGAGGGAAGCTCCGGGCTCCAGCGGAGCCGAGATTTCAGCTGAATATGGATGACATCATTATACGGGTGATCCTTTCAGCAACAGCGAGCCGGGTTTTAAAGTAGCGACCTACAGCATACAAATGATGGGTTTAAAGGAAATAAAAAAAGAGATGATTTGAATAGCATACATTTATAGAAGAAAAGCCTCCCCCCCCCTCCCCGCTTCCATTTCTAATATCTTTCTACGGGGCAGGCGCTGTGCATTCTAAAAGAAATTAAAACACTCTTCCTAAATACACTCCAGGCAGTAACAATGGCAAAGTTAAGAAGGTTACGAGACTTAGTTGTCCCAGCAACATGTCATCAAGTTGAAATGAGCAGGAAACACAGATAATGTAAGAAAGAGGAGGGGGGAGGAGAAGAATAAAACCACAGGAGGAAAAATGCCAAGAGATTGAGAAAGAAAAGGGAAAACCCTTTTTATTTGCTGTTTCATTAGGATGAATCTGATTTTATAGTCTCTAAAAGAGGCTAAAATATAATCTCCTTTTGTGTAGTGCGCGTGTTAGGAAAATGTGTCCTCAGCAATTCTTCTGTACACTACAGCAATATTCAAAAAATTAGCAGGGATATTAAGTTGAGCTACAAAGAAAAACAAACAGAAGACTCACTTTTCAAACCCGAGCTGTCACTTAGGAACGTTTTCAACTTTTTATTAACCTTTTTGATTGTCCCATGTGGTTTCCCTCTGCCACAGCAGAAGAGCTCTGAGTTTCAAAAGGAAGACAAAGCCCGTGAGAGAAAGAGGTTTGAAATGTGGCTCTATCTGCTTCGCAAGCCTCAGGGCTCTCCCGGCTCTTCCAGCACGGCAGGTTTTTGTGCCGGGTGCTGTACATGGGCGCGGGGAGGAAGCATGTCTGCTTTGTGCGGCGTAGCACCTGGCAGAAGGGAGAGAAGTGGTGAACAAAGAGAAATGAGAGGTTCTTCTGAGCCATAAGCCCAAATCTGCCCAGTCAAAGATAGGCTGGTTACCCTTCTTCAAGGCACCAGCCCAGTGCTAAGGCTGTACGGCACATCAGCACTGGTTTGCTTCCATTTTGCAAGGGCTCACGGGAGTCTACAGCTTTTGGTGGATATCTCTCTGAAGCCCTGGGGCTTTGCATGGTGCTCATCAGTGCCCACCACTCCCGTGTCCTTCACCTGTATGTTGGTTTTGGGGTGCCCCAGAAGGACACGTGTCCAGTCATTGACTTCATGTTGGCATCTCCCCCTGATGTTGAGGTTTGATCTCTGGCTAGAATCACTAGGCAAAACTTTAATTAAAATAGTAATTAATCAATCAGTCAAACGCTCACCCTCATCTGTGGTTGCTGCAGGCGATTCAGGGCTCCTGAGAAGCAGGCTGCTTACTTTAGTTCCCAAATGGAGGCACTGGAGTTGTTGGCACCTAGTTCTGTTACAAGAGGATGTTGATACTGGAAGAAATGGGGCTGAACTGGGAGAAACTTAAGCTGACTGTCAGTAACTGGTTCCCGAGGAGGCTGTGGAGGAACCCCTGTACCAGTGCACTGAGCACAGCATCCCCCAGATGAAACCCTTCCTGGAGAGGAGCTAGTTTTATGCTGAGATGGGTGAGTGATGAAGAGAATTAAACACCAGCATTGTCTGTGCTGCGGGGGAATGAACTTTATGGTTCCAGAGAGTTTTTCTAGTTGGATGTCCCTAGATGTGGATCGAGGAACATAATTTTATGCACTACATTTAAAAATCTTGATCTAGGCATTTTTTTGTGTGTGTACCTCCAAGCTCATGACACCCCTTTTGTGCCTCAGCTACACCTAAAAACCCCCGCAGTATGTCCTAGGGTGCTCCTTGCTGAGATATTTTTGGTGCTTGTACGTTACATGCAACCACCCAAAATTATTCTGCTCTCTGATAAAAATCTCTCCTCTCTCCTTCCCACTCTTTTCTTCCACCAAAATATTTATTTGTTGTGCTTTTTTTTTTCTAATTGTCTCTTGCTGTGCCTTCTTGTTGTGGATTATATTTTAAAGCAAGGATTGATTTAGTTAATTGATGGAGAGTTTTGCCTGTGAGGATTTCATAATCCTTGCTATTTTATCTTTGCAATAATTGCTATGTTTGTGATTATTTCAAAGGACTAAGAAAAAGCAGACAACAAGAAAACAAGCTCATCCACTCCTGTTTTGCAGCTTCTCCAGGCACCTGGGTGGGCTCCTCCTCCGCAAGATGTTCTTTGTGCAGCAGCTCAGGGAAGACAACCAGGCAGTGCACAGGGTGAGATGCTGGGGAAGAGTGAGGAGCTGGGGACTCAGAGCAGGCAAAGCTTTGTCATGAAGGTCACTTAGGGCCTCGGTGGCATGGTGACACTGAGGGGAGAAGGCCATCCTTCTGGAGGAGAAAGGGGAATAGCCACCAAGGTGACCCCAGGATTCCAGCAGCCATATGTATAGCCACACTTGGCCAAGGACAGTGCCATCATATAACTGCACCAGAGTGAAGGGCAGTGAAAGAGATTAACCCCTTCACGCCACCTTCACCCCTTCACTGCTGGGATGACACTGTCACAACATCACATGTCCATGCAACAAAGACAAGGGCCCTCCTCACGCGTCTGTACTGTTTCTGGACAGAAAGGGCTTGTTCCCGCCCATGCCAGGGCAAGCGTGGTGCTGCCATTGAAAAGCCGCCATTTTGGTAAAATGGGTTTCATTTATGTCCTTCTGGCTTTGGGCTAACTGCAAATCCCTGTGGGCTTAGATGTGATGGGGGGAATGATGGTGGCATCCTAGCTGGATGCAAAGCCATGCTTTTGTTTACGGTGGGACATTGGATGTGAGGCCATGTTGGTGTCTGCTGTGGGACGTCAGGTGCAAGACCAGACTGGTGTTTGCTGTGGGACATTGGATGTGAGGCCACATTGACATTTGCCATGGGATGCTGGGTATAAGGCAAAACTGGAGTTCACCATGGGACGTCAAATGTGAAACAACACTGATGTTCACCATCAGATGTTGGACATGAGGTCACATTGACGTTTGCCATGGGATGCTGGGTGCAAGACCAAACTGGAGTTCACTGTGGTATGCTGAACATGCAACCGCACTGGTGTTTGGTGTGAGATGTTGGACATGAGGCCACAGTGGTGGTTGCTGTGGGACGTTGGACGTGGCGCACAGCCACGCTGGTGTTGTTTGCCAGCTGGCCGCTGGAGGCTGCTGCTGTCTTTGCAGTCGCCAGCAGCTGCCTGCGGCCCCTGAGCAGCCGGCGGGAGCTCAGCCCAGCAAGCACAGCCTAGACAGCAGGTACGATGGAGGCTACCTGGGCCTTCTCCAGCAGCCCAGGGCTGAGCCGGCCCGGGAAGCATCCTCCCTTGACTTTCTTTCCTTCACAGGAAAGAAGGCGACAGGCTGGGAAGGGATCCTAGGATGGGAGAGAGGTCTCTATGCCATAGTTTGAAGAAGCAGGGTGGCCTTCTAGTTTATCAGTGCCCAGGTGTGGTTTTGTAAGAAACACAGGGTTTTCAATGTTCTCTGTATATTTTCTTAGATTTAGAAGCTGCTAAAAAACAGCCTCAGCCCTGGTATTATAAACATCCCTGATATAATGTCAGGGCCTTGAGTGCATTAATAAGCCTTAATTGCCCTGAGCAGGCTCACCTGGGACCCTGCCCCATGTGCCTGCCCATAGGCTCAGGAGCGCTATTTAAGGCCAGATCTGGGCATTTGCTCTTGGTCTGAGCTATGCTGTAGGTATGCTTGTTTCTCTCCTGGGTAGGTCTTGAATGTATGTTGTATTTGGCTTGTTTCTGCCTTATCTTCTGATGGGACCCCATGGACAGACTTTGGAGCTAGTCCATACCCTTGGTGTGTCAGGGACTGCTGATGGACTCTGTTGCCAGTACTTGGCTCTGAGGGACTGTGCCTTGGTGGATGAGGGCACTGCCTGTGCTTGGCTCCTAGCTCATCCTACCTTGCACAGGGTGTGTAGTACTAAATGCAGCTTGCTGCTGAGGAACTGGGTTTTCCTTCAACCTGAGAAGCTCTCACTACTTTGAAGTTCATGGGTGAGCAAGATAATCTAGATAGGGTATGCTCTGAAAGTTACCAGACTTAAAGCTTGGGTATGGAGCAAACTCCAAGCTGGACATCCAACATGGAGAGACCTGAGTCCTCCTGTGGATGTGAATTCACTCATGCTTCCATGTTCCATCTGGTTTTTATGCATTTTTATGCACCATGCAAAAGCTCATGCTTTTGGTGACATCCTACTAGCCTCCTGCCTTAAGCCTGTTCAGTTTGAGAGGTCAAAGCACATTCTAAGTTTTTTCCTTAAATTTTGACAGTGACCAAAGGTATGCTGAGACTTGTTCAATGTTGTGGCTAATGCTCATTCCACCATAACCAGAAAAAGGTGGTGCCTGTGAGGAACCCAAATTGTCTGAGTTCTCTGCTGTTGTCTGGAGAAGTAAGAAGGGAATGCTGTGCTGGTTTTTCAAATTTCCACAGACATGGTGACTACAGAGCAGAATTTTTTGCCTCTCACAATTTGATCAAATCCTTAGCATACATGGGAAAATCCTTAAATTACACAGGTCTCATGTCTCACACCAAAATGCCTTCAGTGTATGGAGTCCACCAAGATTTCAGCAGTTGCAGGTGGTGTTTCTCACCTTCTCCTAAGTGGCTTGATAGTCCTCTTGATTTCAACCTCCCTGCATCATCTTGGTGTGATTTGTACCCAGCTCCTTCAGGTGTGGCTCATCACCTCATCTGTGCCTGGTGTGGTGGGTATATGGGTGCTGAATGCATGGTCAGTGGTAGTGAGCTGGAGGGGGATGGTGGGATCTGGAGTCTCTCCCAGCCCCTCTGCGATGCAGAACCATGCAGGGATTGAGAGCTCAGGACACAGGAGGGGGCCTTCATCAGTTTGAGTAGACTGGATTAGCTCCTAGCTTTACTTACTGGGTCAGACCCCTCCTGCTACTGCTTCATATACATGTTCCTGGTGCTAAATCCAGGGAAGCAAAGTCTGGTGATGTGACTGCAGGAACAGAGCTCAGCTTGATTGGCTTATAAGCCTGGTTGCTGCAGTCCTGTTTTTCCTAAACCCTTAAGGGCTGGAATTGCTTAAGACACTCCTGAGTTTAAGACCTGCCTAACACTTGGGCAGCTGTGCATTAAAATCAGCTGCTGCACCTGGAAGAAAGTAGTATCAGGCTTATCTTTGGGCCCTAATACTCAGGATCACGTCTCTCAATGAAAGCAATGTCAGCATCAAGGGAAGAGGAATGCAAAATGATGGATACAGCTGACTCCCTGCCTTTAGGCATCCAGGGTAATAGCTAAAAAGATGGAGAACACAGAAGGCGGCAAGTGTGGAAAGCTGTGGTCAACTTGTTGGGCACAGATCCTACAGCTCTGTCTGAGATGGGACTAACCATTCTCATGGCTAGTAAGAAACCTGAGGGTCTAAGGCCATGCTCTCAGCACAGGTTACAGCTACCTGGTCCCACTCAAGGGGCAGAGGTCTCCAAGGTCATTGATTCCAGTCCTGCACACTCAACTGCAGACACATCTCAGAGGTATTTAGTCCACCGTGATCTTTCTCATGTCCTCTAGATGCAAACTTGTTTCCAACACCTGTCACAAATACATGATGCCCTCAGGTTTCTGTGAGCTGATAGTGGCCTCCTGAACTTCTGGCTTTGCTCCTAGAGCTGGTCCTACTTGAAGGTGACTAGGGAGGGATTTTATGAATAAAAATAAAATAGGCTGCTGCAATCTGTGCTGAGAAAGACTAATCATGACAGAGAGGTAGTGGAGGCTTGTGTGGTAGCTCTGCCAACATCATGAGAGACTCACTCCTTCCAGCATCTCTCTGGCAATATACCGTAATAGAACCACTCCCAGTAAGAAAAACCTGGCATTTGAGGCAGCTGCTTTTCTGGCAGAGCCTTTTGTCTTTTCCTCAGTGGGAGAGAAATTTGTATGCAAAATGATGGATACAATTGACTCCCTGCCTTTAGGCATGCAGAGTAATAGCTAAAAAGATGGAGAACACAGAAGGCGGCAAGCGTGGAGGGCTGTGGCCGGCTCAGGTGAGACATACCACTGCAGACGCAGGTTTACAACAGCTTTGTATTCCCAGAGGTAGGAGAGTCTGGGGTCTCCTCTCATACAAGGGGCATCAGATGACTCTGCTAAGGAAGCAGATTCACAGGGGACAGATGGATGTGTTTTTTTGCATAGTGGGTGTGCTGGGTCTTCTGGATAAATTCCTGGGCTACCTTTGTAAGTTACTGTCCTGTTTGACCTGAATGCTAAGTAGAGATGACATGGCATGAGTGGCTGGTCCCTGCTTGGTCCCAGTAGCGTTTTGAGTGTCCCAGAGGTGCAAATACCTCTTGCCTTGGAAGATAAAGGGGAAAAATGCAACGTATTCCCTGGAAATGCCTGGATGTGCTAACCTTGTCTCTGATCCCAGTCTTTGTATGCAGAACTTGCTGCTGGGAGTCCTTAATGTTTGTGCCGCTTCGTCTTCCTGGGGTTTGCATCTGGCACTTGCAGCATGAGCCATTTCCTGAGAGCCTCAAGCATTTGGGCAGCTGGTTGCAGCACGCTTCCATCCACTGGCTGCCAGCATTTTCCTCCTCCATGGGTAAGCAGTAGCGGCAGTCGATGAACGACAGAGACAGGAACACTGCAGTTTGGAAGTGGCAGCACTGGGGGAAGAAACTATCCTTCCTTTCATCCACAGAGGCAGCCCCCGATCACCTTCTGTTTTTCATATGCTGGGGAAGGAGGGGAGCAGGGAGGGAAATGTCATTAAAGACCTTGCTATTGGGGATGGCTGGATGTCTCATTAGAGTGGGCAAAATGACTCGTTTCCTCTCTGCAGGTTTTTTTCCAGGAACTCCATGGAGAGAAGGAGTTCATTTAAAAACAAATATCTGTGCCAGCGTGCCTGCAGGGCACACTGCTTCAGCACAGGGCTTCTATCCCAGCACCCAGGGAAGAGCTCAGCGGTCATTTCTGAAAGGGAAACCTAGGAGGTATTTGGCTTTAGATTTGGCTGTTGCTTCATTTGCCCTGTCTCAAATCATGTAAGCACTGAATGGAGGTGGACGGGTCTCTGCTGCAGGAAATCATGTGCTATGGAAAGAAAGAAGAGAGGAAAAACTAAAGCAGGGGGGCTGAACCTCCCTTCCCACCACCCTACCTGCGCACACGGTGTGCACGCGCGCACGCTTGCACACGCAATCACTGCGGCAGCACTGTGCTCCTGCCAACAGAAACTTGGAGAGGGGGGAGAGACAGCGAGAGACAGCAAGCATACTTATCAAGTGGCTTGGACCGTAGCCGATTTGAAATATTACTAACCTTGCATTTTCAAATTTGATGCACAACAACCAAGATGCTAATACTTTCCTTAGTTTAGAAAAAAAAATCCTTTCACCCATCTCTTCTAGCCGAAGATTAGGAGAGAAGCTTTAAGAAGATTTAAAAAAAAAAAAAATCAACTTCTGAGCAGCGGAAAAAATGGTTTGTGATTCAGGGGCTCCGGGCAATTCATCATGGAAATTGGGTTTCTTAGCCGACATCATGTGAATCCTTTCGGCCCTGTCAACTTTTTAATACATTACATTGAGAATGTAAATCGTGTTGGTGAGGGGGAAAGAAGAGGGGAAAAAAAAGAGAGCTTCTTCATTTTGGGTTTAGAGGGGAGGCAGCTTGAGGCCTGTAATTCATATTAACTAAATAATAATGCTAAAAACCCTTCTCTCTAAATATACAGATATGTATATACACCTAGGGAGGGAGGGGGGAGGGAAGTGAATGAGACAGACCAAAATTGAAATCATTTTATCCTTTTGAAGGGTGAGCATTTGAAAGGGGTTTGTTATGGATTTATTTTTATTTTCTTCAATTTTTTTTTTAATTTGGGTTTATTTTATCCCTTTCTCTGCTTGAGCTAGTTCTTCCACCAAAGAGAAGAGCAAAATGAATGTTTTGAAGGTGGAGGAAGATGGAGGAAACAGAAAAGGGAAAAACTGCAGTAACCGTCTGGGATCTTTTCTGAGTTTGGCTGCTTGCTTTGCTCGCGTGCACGCTGTGTTCTGGTGATCTAGACTAACTCCTCAGTGCAGAGTGAAAGCCAGCGCCAATCTGTGTGCTGGCATATTACAGGGCATGAAAGCAGAGCACTGGACGGGGAGCCTGCAGGTAGAGCTGTGCGGTTTCTGAGACCAGGCTGTGCGTACTTTGAAGCGTGAACCTTGCAGCGCATTTACTCTCAGAAGGCGTCCTTCTGGAGGTTCAGTACAAGCCGTATGCAGCACAAAGGCTCCACACAAACCCTTGGATAGGGCTTAGCCACTGTATGGGCTCGCAGCTAGCTGAGCAGTGGGGATTCTTCACCACACATGTTCTTGTTATAGCTGGTTGCATCCCCTGTGCCTGGAAATATTCTCAGCGTTAGAAAGACGGGGTTGCTCAGCACCTAGAAAAGGCAGGAAAAACACAGAGCATCTGACTTTACATGGGGGCTGCCTTTATTTTCTCTCATTAGATGATGCGACATGGTGATTGAGAGACATATTTCATACCAGTCATAAAATAATTGAGGCGGGAAGGCACTTCTGCAGGTCTCTACGCTGATGTCCTGCTCAGAGCTTGGCAGGCTTCTGCACTCAAAACCTCCCTGCGTAAGGGCAACTCTGGAAGAAGACAGTGAAAAAACAGTGTGAAAGCAGTCAGGAAGAATAATAGCAAATAGGACAAAGAATTTATTGTTTTCAACACAAGTTACAAGAATCTAGAAAGCTACTTCAGTACCCTCGGAGAGGGGAAAATGGCTGGAAGTGGGAATTGTAGCTGGAACATACATAGAAAGATCAGGAAAACAAGCTTACTTGCTCTGCTGAAGACTTCTTGGAAAGCATCTGAAAAGATTAAACCACTCTTTGAAAAGCTGTAGCAATGTTCCCACTCTGAAATGCAGTTATCAGTTTGGATGCCTGCCACAGGCAGAAGAGGGTGGGAAATAAAAAGTTCAGAGATAGTCCATAAAAACAATTGCAGAGGCTGGGGAAAACAATGCACCTGGACAGACTGTGTCTGCTTCCCTTTAAGAGGAGGGAAATAAGAAAGGTGCCCAAAAACTCAGATGGTACAGATAAAGGAGGTCTGGAGCACGAGGGACAAAGGCATGGCTGGTGGATCTGATAGCAGCTTTGAGCTGATAACACAATGTGGTTTTTGTCAGCAGTGTCTACTCTGCAAAGCACCACACAAGCAGAGTATTTGATAGCACCACTGTGTCCCAGTATGACACGTGTGACACTGGGCTTGAGTATGTGCTGTGATGTTTTCAGGCAGACCCAGCATCCACGGGGTAGATACAACCAAACGGCTGCCTGGGGAGGCAGCGCCGTTAAAAGGGGCTGTTAGTGACTAGTTAGGGCAGGAGTGTGTTTTAACCAGCTAAGTTCAACTCTCTCCGGCTAAATACTGTCTAGCAGTTCGTCTCTCTCCCTTTGCGTTTCAGCCGTAGCAGGAACAAGAGAGCGCGCTCACCACCTCTCCCGCGTTGGAACTGGTTTATTACCTTCCCTGCTCAGCATCTGTGTAAGTCCTGGAATACTGACGTAAAGCTGAACATGTTCCCTTTACCGTGAAATGTGATTTATAAAATGCAATTTAACTCTATGTAAATAGTGCCCTAAAAACAAATACAAATTCTGAACGCTTCCATTAGGGTTAAGAACCCTTGGTTTTCTCCCCTTTTTGCACTGCTGGAGCCAGGTGCTACTCCTTGCTCCACACTTGTAGCTCAGATTTGCAACACGATAACTGACAGCAAACAGTGATCCTCGCATTTTCCTAGAGACATTTGCAGGTAAATTTGTGGATACACACATGTAGACTATGCAGTTATGCAGATCTGAGGGGCTGATATTAATAATGCACAAGGAAGTGGTTGGGTGAAGGTGCTTTACGCAGTTGTTATTTTTATGCATAAGAATATTCCTGAGTACTGCAGGTGATTTTACTGAACGCTACACTGTAGTCAAGCAGCCGATAGCATCAAAGCATCATTTAGCTGCTATCTGAAGTTGAGTACAGCATTTCCAGAGGGGTTTTCTGGGCCTAGTGTCCTTCAGAAACAATTCACTTCCCTTTTTTTTTTGGCTCCCAGACCTGTACTTCCCCACAGCTGCAGTTCTGCTCTTGGACAACAGCCCTTCTCCTGTCTGGCTCCCATTTGGGCACTGCACCCAGGCCCAGAACCCCATCCTGATGTTCTAGATGCCTCTAGCCTTAACATCCTGATGCAGCGGTGCCCCAAGGATCTCCCTTGAAGATGGCTTCCAGACCTTTCACATCGTCAAGGATGAAGGCAGCTGTTCCCAGGTCACTTCTAGGAAAGCTTTAGGAAGGTTGCTTGCTTTTTCCCCCCAGTGCTTCAATCCTTAATCGCCACCTGCTCAGATCTTGGAGATGAATTGTTGAGGCTGTCAGGGCTGTACAGCACATAATAAAGTGCACACACTTACGTATACACATATATATATATATATATGTGGGCCGGCTTATGTGGTGATGCTGTTGTACAGCTTAATTAGGACATCATTCAGACATCTGGGCCTATGCCTAAGCTGGAGATTTTGATTTTTTTTTTTGGTTTTCTCATTTAGGTTTTACTTAGATTCCCAAGTGAAATAAACAAAAGGCTAATTGCTTTTGGATTTTAATTACCACTGCAATACCTGCGTTTACTGTATGAATTGTATTTTATAGGTGGCTTAAGGACACTGCTAGCAAATGACAGATTCTCAGCTGACAACAGCGGTGTTTAAACCAAAGTAGTTCTTTGCAGTGGGATCCAAAGGACAGCACACACATTCATTTGCTAAACTCCTAATTTTTTTTTTTTTGTTGTAGAACATAACTTCAAGACTTGGCTGACTTTTAAACATGATATAATTAAGCATGCCTGAAAATGTGTTAAAAAAAAAAAGACAAAAGTACTTTATAATCCAGAGTGTTAAGTCTATTCAAAATGCCTTGAATAGTTACATTTCTACTTTAGTTCAGGGGTGGCACAGCACACTCCTAATGTGTAATCCCCAAGTGACTCTTCACATGCAATGACTCACTCAATTACTACAGCTGTTTGGTTCATATCTAGTTATTTGTAATGCCTTGATCCATATATGCTTCTGTACGCCTCCTACTGTGCCAGGTGGGCTATTCCACTGATTTTTAGGAGTGTAAAACACCAGGCAAATCCTCATTCTGCATCCACTTATTAATTCTAAAAATATTTGACATCCCTTTCCTATCCATCTGTATTTTCTTGTTTGTGAGTTCTGGATTGAACAATTGCAGGAGAAAAATTCCTTTCTTGAAATGCTCCTAAACTTTCTTTTTGACAAGTTAGAAACTCCTGATTTCTGTTTCCATTGATGGTCAAAGGAAATGGGAGCAGACAGATACTTTTGAGAAAGCCAGTTAATGTATTCCAGGTGTATTTATCACAAATATCTCAATTTGGGAGTAATGCTGAGTCTTAAATAACTTCAGAGGTTTGCAAGGCTCACTATATTAGAAGTGAGGAAAACAAAGAACGTCAGCTGGACTTAGAGGTTTGTACTTCAGACTGAGGAGAAAAGAGAGGTGAAGAGGTGAACTCAGAGTTATATGAGCCATCAAATCCTGGCAGCCATTGGGCAGAAGCGGAGTATGTATTTGATAGGATTTCCAATATTTTGAACATATAAGCGGGAGGTTTGTGGAAGAAGAAAGCATCTTCTGGGTCAAGCCCTTCTTGGAGGTATCACCACAGGTAAGCTAGTTAGGATTTTTAAAGATTTTAAAGTTAATCTGTAGCGAATTCAGAAAGAGGGTCATACAAATTTGAAGCATGTTGATTACTTTCAGCAGAAATCTAAAATAAAGACCTGTAGATCTCTTTTTCTTAGAATTTACACTATAGAGTACACTATAGTACTCAAAATTAAACTATGTGTCTCTCTGGAAATCCTGTGCTGAGTGTGTGTGCCTGGGACAAGCTAAAGGATGGATCACTCAGTTTTATTTCAAGACTGGCAGTGAGCGTACACTTAGGCACATTCAGATAAGTGTATTTGCTTGCACCATCGTGCAGCTCTGATTTCTGTCCAGCTGGTGCTGTGCTCCTTCAGCCAATGACTTCGGCTCTGTGACAGAGTCCATAGAAATCTCCCTCCTCTTTGTTGCCTTTTCTGTGGCTATCCCAACTTTGGGACAAACAAACTTTTGATTGTCCCAGTATTCTGGTTTTGGGCTGGAAGGACCATGCCTGACACCAGCCTCTCTGTAACTTAAGCAATATATGTATTTGAGGACAGAAAATAAGACATGTGAGGAGCCTTCCAGGCTTTCTTTTCCCCTGGAGCCAGGGTGGCTGCTCCCAGAGCCGCCTCTATAGTAGCTAGGCAGCAATAGCCTCCTCCATGGCACAAGGCTGGCCTAGAGCTTGTGGGCACCATGGGGCTTCCCTTGACTGCAGGCTGACCACCATCATGTTTCACCCACAGAGGTGAGAGAATGGTTCACCCAGCAGGTTTTAGTAGCAAAACGAAGAGAGCTTTGTCTCTGTAATGTCTCTCTCTGTCTCTTCTCCTTCTGCAGCTGCCCCTGAGAGCCTCCCTCAACTCTCCTAGTGCCCATCAGCATGGTGGTGTGACCCACCGTGTCCTGTTATGAAGCCCAGCATGGAATGGCATAATTCATAAATTACTACATGATGAAGTAATTAACATGTAGTGGGGTTTATTCCTTTGATAAAATGGCTCTTTTTATAACCCCAATTGCTGGATTCTTTCTGACCAAGGGAAATGTGAGAGCTGGCCCAATTTGTGTCAAGTGGATGAACTCTGAGACTAAAGCATGTGATGACTCTTGAAATGAAGAGTCTTTTGATAAGCAGGTATGATTGAGTGGGCTGTTCTGGAGCTACGCACTAAACCAAGAAGGAAAACTAGCGAGCTTTCTATTAGTGCTTTTCAATTAAACTGCATAAAAACAGAGAGCAGAACTTCGGAGTTTAAGGATAAAATGAAACATCAGTTATTTTTAATATGTTAGGAAAAACCAGGGAGAAATTGTTTTTTTTTTTTTTTTTGTTGAGGATTTAACTCAACAAGGATGGAGCTTGTTCCGAGGCAGAATTAGAACAAATTTTGAAATGTTGAAAACTTCACTGAAACAAGTTTTTCAGCATTCAGCAGAGCTTGACTAGAGGCTAAAAGGATATAAGTTTTATTTGACAAGACAAAGAAACTTGTTGCTAACAGTAGAAATGTAATACATTTATAGTGTTCTTATACTTGCAATGCACGGGCTGGCAGGAGTCAGTGAGATATTTTGCTTGTACAATCATCTCAGTTGGTCAAATAAAAATTATATCTCAAAGCTTTTCTTATAGAATAGTAGGAATTTTTAACAAAAAGGAAACATTGCTGTAGGGAAGAAAGTCTCCCCTAAACACTGTTTTGTGAAATCATAACTTTCAGTTTAAAAAAATTTTAAAAAATCTTTGAATGGGAATGCTGGGACCTACTCAGTTACTGCTGCAGATCTTTCCAACTGGAGAGAAAAAAAAGAAATGTTTTATAAAGTTAATTTAGGTCATGTGAACTAGCAAAATGCATTGATATTTCCAAAATGGTAAGTTGAAGGGTGCTGTAACCAATGATTAGGTATGCAGTATGTTTGGATCCTGGATTTATTTTTTTTTTTTAATAGCATGGAAAAAAAATCAGGTTTTGTAGAAAATTGGGATTGATAGTACGACAAGTAGAGGTGCAGAGAGATCACTGCCACAGCTGTCTGGTCTGGGTCTGGTAAGCTGACACAAATCAAACAACATATGTTTCAATGCCACCAAATGCAAGGTCAAATATTCAGAAACAAAAGATGTAGCAAGCACTGATGGGCTATAGGAGGCTGTAATTTAGATGTATCTTGGGAAGCAGTGAATTTGAAGATATTTTTGTGTTATTGTAAAGAAGCAGCTGAATGTGTCCTTCCTTTTGTCGTCCTGAGACACGAAGGGTTTTGTGACACCTGGCACACTGATTTGAAGCAAATAAATGTTATTATCTCCACTGATGGAGATGCGAAGATCATTACTGAAAGGCAGCATTGAGTTTTGGTCTTCACACTATAAGGGGGGGGCACAAGTACATTGAAAAGCTGACAGTTCAGCAAACACCTACACACAGAGACAGAGTAATCAGCATATTCAGGCTACCAAAAGAAAGCTTCAGAGGGTGATGTGACTGGTATCTCAATGCCAACACCTGCATCTGATACTAAAGGTATCTTTGCTCTAATAGATCCATGGCTTCTCACCAAACTCTTATAACAGAGTGCTCATAAGATGAGCACTTGATTGGACTTAAATGTGATAAATTCCAAAAGAAAATAAGATGCTGACAGTGAGAGCAATTAACTGCTGGAACAGCCTCTCATGAGGAGCAGTGAATCCGTCATGACTGCTTGCCTCTTAATTCACCGCTAAATGGTTTTCTAAAAGGTTCGCTCCAGTTCAACCGCTGCTGTGGAACAGGCCCCGGGTGTCTTAAGAAGGTGGAACTCCTTCTGTTGGGAGGTGAACATCTGTGACCCTCATGGCCAGTGCAGCCTTCTCCAGCCTTGAATCCCATTCATTTCAGTGCAATGTATTTGGACACAAATCTGTGCTCCTCTTCACCAAGCACCTTTGGCACAACTGCTTCCCTGAATACCGGTAAGGATAATCTCATGAAGACACTGTGATTAATGCAAAATTATTTAGCATATCCCAGGCCCTTCAGAACTCCTCGGTGAAAGATGCCCTCATTGCTTTTTAAAATGTATATGACACAAGTGGGCTGTCATCCTTGACTGGCCCTGAGAATGTGAACATCAAGGACCCTGGGTACCTTATCTGGATTTAAAACTTGATCTCCAGCCAGGAGAAGATAATATATCCAGCCAGGGGAAAGTTGTACTCTTCCAGTGGCAGTTTTACACTTATTGTGCCTCAGCCTGACGTGCTGGCTTTAAGACAAGTTTTTTAAGTTCTTTTTATAAAGTTGGAGGGGTTTCCTACATTTGGGATGAATCCTGCTTAAGATAAAAGATAATAAAAGCATATTTCACTTTCTGAACTTAGAAGGTCTCTTCCTGGCAGCCAGAGTTGACTGTATCCACCAGCTGGCATAAGGAACTCTGGACTGTGACAAAATAAGCACCAGAGCAACAACACGTGAAAGGTGGTAAAATCAAGGCATCTATATGCAATAGTAACTTGTTAGTACTTTCTATACAATTCTTTCATTCCCACTTCTCCCTCACTTGTCTCCTCTTTTATATTTATTTTGCTTTTCCTCTTCCTGCTTCTCTCTTCCATTTTTGTCTTCCCCTCTATCTATTCTGGCTTGCCTGTACCAACCTTCCTCACCACAAATCAAACCTATTAGGAGCTCCAGCCCCATGGCCTCCCTTTGTGAACTCTCTGCCTTTTTTTTTTAATCTGCAGTGTTCCACGTTATATTGCCATTGATTTAATAGACCACCATGAATTTTACTGCCTGTCAAACAACAGCACAATTATTTTGAATTCTATTGTGGCAGAGCTTGACACCCAACTCTAGATCACTACACTTTTCACCCTTGCTAGAGCGCACTTGACAATTCAGGATAGTGTTATGTGTGATTGTAGGATGACGTTTTGTGTCATTGTTATAATTTGGCATTTTGGGGCTTGAATTAAATGGCATTTGGTGGATATAGACTCACACCTACACGAATCTGGAAATTACATGTGGAATGTGGAAGCTGTTACAGGGTGTTAAAAACCCAAACCAATTCCCTTCCTTCCTTTTGCTGCTCCCAGCTGTGAATAAATAAGACAGGAGGAATGCTCATCTTTACTCTCAGTTCAAGGGCTGATCCTGAAAGTTTCCCAAGCAGGATGCTGAGAGTCTTCCCTTGCTGGGCTTTACTGGGGTGCTCTGTACTGACCAGCAAAGAGCCTGGATGCGTGTGCCTGGAGGCGTATTCCCGGTGGACAGGGAAAATTGGAATGTACTTTGAGAGCTGAGGTTGGCACTCACCAGTGTGCAGCAGATTTCTTACATGGAACAATGAGTGGATTACATCTGCATTAAAATAAGGAAAAGATTGGTTAATTTAGGATGAATCAGCTCTTTGTATGCCCTTTTAAAAAAGTGCTTTCTATCATTTTGCATGACCAGGATAAACTGTTTTTCAAATGATAGGAATAACAGATTGAGTCCTGGTTGTTCTAGGGGCTGTATACATGCAGAAAAATACTCCAACATCTCTTATGTACCCCATAAATATATTTCAAGATAGCAACAGGTTCCTTGGTGGGAAGTGTGGGCACAGAAGAATTAAATGACTTGCCCAAGGTCATAGAGTGAGTCTGAGTTGGGCCTGGGACCTGTTGTCCAGTGCCTTAAAAGTTGTATTCCAAGAGGTTTTTCTTCCCCTGCTGGACATGGTCCTTCCCACAATGAAATGGTCTCCCCAGGGTCTGAAGCAGATAGATTTGGAGTGTGAGTGAGTACAGAAAGCTGTTTTGGTAACCATGATTGATTATGGGAGTAGTAACAATGTGGCTTTTCCTTTATGTGGCTTATTCTTTTCCAACAGATCCCTTGGTTGAGTTAAAGGTGTAATGTCCATGTGTGAGGATGCTCACCCTTTGCTGTCTCCGAGTTAGGGCTTTGGGAGAAGTAGCTCCATCGCACAGATGTAATTGACCCATGAAAAGAGCTGCTGGACCCTGGCATGATTTGAGAGCTGCCTTGAGCCACCTGAGAGCAAACGGCCATGCTGAGCTCCTCAAGCCTTCAAGTTCAAGCCAAGCTGCTCTTGCTTTGAGCTGAGAGAGAAGGCTAACCCCCTGTGAGAAGTAATACAATGATCCATGTAGACTAGAGAGCAGAGAGAATATGCGTCTAGAGAGAATATACTTTCAGGAAGCTAGTGAGATGGTACACACGTCTCACTGGACTGCATCACACAGAGGGCACAAATTTTTCCTGCTGGGGGAGCTTTTTGGCTCAGAGTGGGAAATTAATGTATTGTGTAAATCTTCCAGGGAAGTCAGATGCAGGATGTGGTGGCTCTGCAGTGCACATGCTGAGGCCCTGGAAGACCAGGCAGAGGTAAGCCTGTGCTTTGTGGCATGGCCGGGAGTGGGATGGGACCAAAGCCCCTCTGCCTCCCTTGCGAACACAGAGCTATGATAAAATTTGAAAAGGCCAGGGTCCTCCACCACCAGCATTATGACAAATACGTATCGGGTTCTGTTTTGGAGATCTCAGACAGACAGAATAATTATATAGCAACACAATTTATTGCCTGCAGCCCTATAAAGCTCAGGAAGCACTCTTTCAGCCCTCAGCTGGTATTTAATCAATGCATCATAACTTTTATTAAGCCTAAATGCAATGCTTCTGAGATACTAAATTTAAAGTGTGCCTGGAAACCAGGGCCATTTTTTGTTTGATTTACATATCACAGCATCATGCAAACTGGGAACAGGATGACAAGGAGCCTGGATTACAGTCTTCTCCCTGGGGATGCTTCAGAGACTTTTGTCCTGCCGTGAGACCTGTGATACATCACCGTGTAGCAGGGTGGCGGGAGGTGGGTTGGAGCCTTTGAGGCCCCAGCTGCTGTTACAGATTAAGAAAGGGTGGGTAAGTCACAGCGCTCGAGACAGGTTCAGTGCAAGCACTATGTGTTGTGACAGTGGCTTCAGCTGCACATCAAGGAGCACTTCTGAGTCCTTGCAGAGATATCTTCTGTAGCACAGGTCCACAGGCAGGGAAAAATGCTTACATCCTTCCCAGAAAGTAAATTCCTGCCTCTGAAGTGCTGTGTCGATGCACTGAGCTCTCCTGGGCATCCCATTACACCTCTCTGGGGGCATTTTACACCTCCTTTGGCCTCCCCCATACTGGTCCAGTCTCCACAGTGCTTCTAAAAGAGGACTCCTCCTTTAAGTCCTTTGCATCTGTCCATGGGCAGGCAAGCCCTGCTTGCATCCCCTTTATCCCCTTGCTGAATCTTCTTTGCCAGCGGCTGAAGTGGGCAGCCAGAAAGAAATTCCATTGGTATCCAGGTGCCAAATATCCAGAACAGGTTGTTGCAGCGCTGCTTAGCCAGCTTGTGCCCAAAATACCAATTTCTGCATTGATCAAACAAAGTTCTGTAACCAGCGTCACAGCTGCCTGCCATGGGCTCCCCTGGGCTGAATGAAGGGACAGGCATTTCCAGTCGCAATGGGTGAGGAGAGTGAGGGAGTAAGAATCACATCCTGGTTTCTGAGACTACAAGACTCCCAAACCAGCCTGCCAGCACGGCCTTGGATTTGACAGGAACTCGAAAACTTTGCCAAATGTTGGAAACTGGCTTAAAATGCTAAAGACAATATTTAAAACCCATGGAAATTCTAAAACAAGGATGTTATTAAAGTGGAATTAAGGACAAAAGAGTTGCTAATATCTTCAAGAAAAGGGAGAATAAGAACATTTGAGTTTTAAATAGTATTAGAATATTAGCTGAAATCTAGAAATAAGGTTTATCTGTGAAACATTGTATTTGAGAAGGTTCCAATTCATGGATGAGATACTAACTGGGCATGTGTGACCAAGTGCTTGTGAAATGTACTTTGTCCCAGCTTCCCAATACTGGAACAATTGTCTGAGAATAAATAAGCTGTGGCCTTTTGTCTGAAATCCCATCCCCACTGTCTGCTGAGACCGACATGGTAGTGAGTGTCAATGCATCAGGGATTGTCCATTAATATAAATAATAAGAACCACTGAAACTGCAAGAACCAGGATTAAAAACTGACAAAAATAACTTTTGTGCTTCAAGGGAAAGACCAGTTTTTGAATATTAGGAGTTGGAAGGATATTGCCCTCTGGACAAGTGTGGGTTCCTATGGGAAGCAGTAACCTGCCTGACATGTTTGGTTTGGTATTGTAATTTCTCTTTTCCGTAGTGGTCTTGGGTTGATGGTTTTAGAGCTGGTTAAAACTCTGGAACCAACAAGATATTCTGAGAAAGACGGATTTTTGCCAAAATCTGATTTCTCCCTTTTTTTTTTTTCGTGGAAAATGCTATCTGCAGGGCCATCTTCCTGGGCTGGTGTCATTGCACTAACCTCAGGCTGGAGGTACGGTGGGTGGGAAAGAAGTAGAAGAAAGCATAAAAGATGACTAATTGAAAGTTTCAAAAAATTTTTTTCCCCCAAATCCAAGTGAGGATAGGAATCTTACAAAAGGAAAAATGCTCCATTTTGAATAGTGAATTGCTAATCATTGTTGAAGACTAGAGATGGAAAGAAACGAGAGAAGCCCTGAGGCTCATCTAAAATTCTCAGTGGAGGGGTTCACCTCTGGCTTAGGCAGAAGAAGATCCCTACCTGGGGACAAACAGGCAATGTAAGGCCATCGCTGCATCTCATGGCTCACGGCTTCTAGCCGGTTGAAAGTCTTTCCTGGTGAATATCACTGGCAAATGCTCTTCTCATTAAATATATTTGTTAGCACATGGATGATTCTGAAACTAAGCTATAATTATTGGTGGTGCTGGCAGTGGTGCCTATAATTAAGGTTGCCAGACATTTCCCATTAAAAGATTCTGTTTTCCAATGCTATGTCCTTGCCAATGTGTAACTGTTCAGGCTGAAATTTTCAGTTGCAGGCCGTTGGCTCGCACTGATCTTTGTGTATATGAATACGTGTGTGTGAGAAAGCAGGAATAAAATATACTTAAACAGATCCAAGAGTGTGATATAAGGAAAAGGCTTTGTTTTATAGTTATTTAAAGGAAAAAATTCTGCCAGCCACATTGCTGAGAAGGCCTGGTACTTGCATGCTTTGTGTTTGTTTTCATAAGGACTTGAAATTTGGCTTTGTGATAGATCTGGGCTTTTTTTTCTCCTTCAGACTCGTGTTCCTGGTTTTGGCCAAGTCAGATGGCTTTGCAGATCTGCTGTCAACATGAGAAGAAAAGGTTTGCCCTGAAGTTTTTCTGGAACTTGCGCAGCCCAGGATTTCAGGAGAGGAGAGTTTCCTGCTTCCCATTGCAGGTTAACGGCCCGTTATGCGGTTTGGCCGTGGAATAATGGGAACACAGCTTGGATTTCCTGTACCCTACATGTTTTTCCAGCTGGCTCACAGAATAAGAAGGCAATCACACATGTACTAATTGTGTGAGGATAAGGGCTTTCTACTATGATGGGCAGAGACAGAAGTGGAATACAGAATGGACCATACGAGATGGATGGGGAAAGGGTGAGTGTCTGCAGAACGAGGTGGGTAAATCCTTGGAAGGTCTTACAGCTTCCATTCTGCTCATCCAGACCAGAGAGTCTGCAAGAACAGGCCATAGCCCTGTGCACTCACATCTCCTCACCGGAGATCAGAAATGGGTTGAGGCAAGGGCCCTGAGAGTAGGAACTACTTTGGGGAACCGTCATTGGAAGCATCATTTTTACCCTGGCCCCAAACCTTCCAGTTAAAGCTGGGGAAACCTTCCCTCTGAGTTTTTTATTTCCC